>NW_023605305.1:67513097-70190428 GCF_014898055.3 Talpa occidentalis
TGATGAGATGTATATGATGTGAACTAGATAGTGAAACAAGTTGCATGGATGGATGAAAGATAGATAGATAGATAGATAGATAGATAGATAGATAGATAGATAGATAGATAATGATAGAGTCACACACAGCATCAGTTTCCACCTTTCTGAATTCTATCTGCTATTTTGTGTTTGTATATCATTAGAAGAATTCACATGATATGATTAATTCTAGCAATGTTGGAGGGCAGAATGGAGACACAGTAAGAAAGATTATTCATTGCTTGCCGTTGATTTGTTGCATTGGTTACAGTGAATATCTATCATTCTTGAATTTCAAAAAGAAGAATTTAATAAAAGTGACTGAAAGAGAAGGAAAGGAAAGGAAGACCTCTCCATTCCACCCACCCTTCCCCCAGCCTGTTTGCATCCCCACTTCTCTTTCTCTCTCTCTGTCTCTCTCTCTCTCTCTCTTTCTCTCTGAGCTAAAATTAATTTACAACCCTGTGTAAGTTCCAAGATTACATTTCTCACCATGCCCACCACCAAAGACCCAGTAACCACCTACACCTTTCCTGACATTCAAACACACAGACCAGGTCGCCACAATTCCTATCCCTTTTACATATTCCCCCTTTGCCAGGAACCATCTCCCCTTCTCAACCTGGCAAAGTCCTCCAAGGTTATCCATTTTCTCCCCCAGCCCCAGGCTGAAATGGTTTGTCCCTGAACCCTACCCCCAGGCATCCCAACACCCAAGCCTTCCCAGTACCTTTGGGTACCACATTCCACTATATCCCATCAGAGGATTTATACTTTGGCCTTCGGAGCCTGGAGAAAGCATGTGCCCCAGAAGGAAGCCTACACCTAAGGCCACTCACCTGCCAATTGATACAGACATGCCAGCATTCCAGATTGCTAAGGCAAGTCTCCTGGTTTTCCCAGGTTGGCAACTTACTCAGATAATGAATGAATGAGCTGTCTTCAGACCAACACAGTGAGGGTGAAGGAAAAGAATTCTGCAAAAGAAATCTGGCTTTGTGGCAGCCCTTTGAATGTCTCTCTGGGAAGATAGGCTGAGGCTGTCTTCCCTCTGGGGTGGGGGACTGCTGGGGGCAGGAGGCTGTGTGGGTAGTATGTGCTTTCCAGACCTAGCACAGAGCCAGCACACAGATGCCTGAGCAAGGCAAAGAGGGAGGGGAGTAGGGAGAGGGGATGAAAGAGAGGGAAAAAGGGACAGATCAGGCAATGTGTGTAATCATTTATGAAAAGGACAAATGAAATGTGTTTAATCATTTATGAAAAGGACAAATGATAGCATTTTCTGCCTTATTTGCAACTTACAGGTATCTCCATGCTGCCTGCAGAGTGTCCTGATGTTCTGTGAATATTGTGAAAGTGGCCTGTAGCAAAATGACAGCCCTGAAGAGGAGCTAGTTAAACAGGATAAGTAATTTTAAATAGAACTCAGCTTTCAAAGAATCCCCCCAACCACTTTTTACAATTACCACTGAGCTAGTAGATAACCAGCTCCAGGGTAAATAAGCTAGTGTTTTGACCAAATTCTCCCATTCATTGTTTACTAATAATACTAACTACCCCCATACCACCAATGCTGTGAGGCCCTCTATCTATTATCTCTGTAGTAGATTCTTCCTGCAAACCTAGAAGATTGGAATGATCACCATTCCCTAGCTTTTCAGATAAGGTCCAGAGAGGGGAAGTAACTTGCCCAAGGCCACCCAGCTCGGAGGAGGTGGAGCAGGATTCCAATCAGATTTTGTGCTGTTGAAAATGCAGTGTTCTGCCCTCTAAATCAGTGTTAACCCAAATTTCAGGCATTCACCTCCACAATTATTCCCTTGTGGAAGAACAATCATGAATTGTTGATCTTATCCCAGTACCCACTGGGCTATTATTTAATTAATGCTTAACTTTAAATAAACTCTTTTTAACACCCTCCCCCCCCAAAAAAAAAAAAAGCTTTAGAAAGGAACATTATGTCAGAATGTTATTTAGCAACCACAGCTAGGTTAAATCCAAAAACAGGTGCAATGGGGACCTGATTATCCTCGCTGGTGATGTTCCAGCCAGCTGCCACGCACCAGACGCCTGAGGGACGTGAGCAGTCGTGGTCAAGTTGTTCTAGTTGTACCAATAAGTCTCCACAACAAGGGTTATCAACCTGTTGAGAATGGTGCCACTTTCTTGTCATGTGCCTAGCTAATGCTCTTCCTGGCCCTGCCAGGGACTCTCCAAATCATTTCTCTGGGAAAGGCTGTGCCACCATGTGGGCAAATCTACCTTGTGTTGCCCAAAGGCTGGAGGATTTTTGGCAAACATCATTTTTTATAAGCCTCTTTGCAACTGTCCCCTGCTCCAGCAGTGTTAGTTCTAATTGTATCATGAATTGGATCTACTAGGTTTCCTCCCAGGCCCCCATCTGTTGACTCAAGAGACCTTTCTATTTCTCATGCAGGAGACCATCACCAGAGGACAAAAGGCGACTAACCATTCTTGGCATTTTATGTCTTATTGCTGTGTCCTATTATCCTATTTATGTCCTAATGCTCCTATTTCCCTGAAATCAGAATTATTCACCCTAAATTTCTGATAGGGAGCATGAGGCTCAGAGAAATAGGGGAACTTTCCCCCAGACACATAGTTGGTAAATCTGGGATAAAAATGGGTTTCTAATTAGCAGTACCTACCTTTTGTGATCCTTCCACCCTAACCTCCATCTCCCTGGACACTTCAACCAGCCTGGTTATAGACAAAACAAGGAGCAGACTGAATTTTTTACTCACTCACTCACTCCTTTATTACAAATCCATAGAACAGAAGAGATGTGAAATACAACTGTACTCCGTCATTTTGTCAGTGACCTTGGACAAGGAAGACCTACTTGAAGTCACCCAGTAAGTGAAAAAGGACCCCTTGTCTCAAGCTGCTGAACACACAGGTTATTAAAGTCATGGGTGAGGAAGATTAAGTGGTCTTCAAGTTTGTGTCTAGTAGATTTTTTTCCCTACTTGAGTAGGCATGACTATACTCTTCTAGCATTGGAGGAAGAGAAATTATATTTATCTCGATTTTCAATGTCTGAGGGTAAGATTCCTTTCAGTAAAAAGAAGACAAGAGCAGAGGCTGCTGCCAGGATTCAATGAGTTGGGACCTGTCAGTGCACAGGGCAGAGTACAGCACAAATACGGTGCCTGGTAAGCATCAGCTGCTCTAATTAGGGGGAGGAGAAACACTGACTATTAGTTTATATTTTTCTAAATCCATTCAGGTCTTTCTTACTCAAGTATATAAACACACCCTCCTTGAAGAAAAACTGGAAATGCAAAAAATAAAAAGCCAAGCCATCACCAGAGTGAGAAACATAGATGAGTATGTGAAGTTGAGTTTGTCTGGTGGCTCCAGGCATGGGCCTGGAGGAGAATAAAGGGAAACTAGTTTGGGCTTTGGAGTCAAAGGATGAGAGTCGGGGGCCTCCCTGGTGATGCAAGGGATTACGTCTCAGTGCAATCAAACTATCACCAGTCACTGCAGCATGAGGTTGATCCTGGCCAGGGAGGTGACCCACATATGAAGCAGCAGACCTCTCCTGTCTCGCCCGCTCCTCCCCTCAGCAGTGTATTTCAGTAGATCCACCTGCTCTGCTCCCCACTCTGTCCCTAATGAATCCTTTCACACACTCCACCCCATACCTCTGGCCTACACCCCAGTTCTTTTTTTTTTTAAGATTTATTTATTTATTTATACAAGCACTGGGTACAGTCAGAAGCGCGGGAGGGTGAGAGAATTTACCAGAGCCAGAGCGGGGAGCAGAGCAGGCAGAAGGACCGAGGTACACTGCTGAGGGGAGCAGCGGGTGGCAGAAGAGGTCTGCACGCCATGTGGGACCCTCACCCGGTGGCCGGGGAGCAGCCGGGGATCGAACTGGCGCTGCAGAGGCTGCGGGCAGCTTTGCAACCCAGCGCTCAACCGCTGCGCCACCGGGGAGGCCCTACACCCCAGTTCTTATATGCATAAATAAATAAAAATAAATTTTAAAAAGAAGGTGAGAGTGGTTTCTTTACTTGGTGCATGACCCTAGGCAGGATACAGCCTCCCCTCCCCATCTCTTTTTCCATCTGTGACATGAGTATTTGGGGGTTGGGAGAAGATTAATTGAATAGCAAGTGAGTTAAGGATTTGTGGTGAAATGAGCACTCAGCTTTTCTTCATGACCAATTTAAAAATATGTCCCCTCCTTGCAAGAATTCAGTGTCTGTTCTAATTAAGACTGGGAGACCACCACCCCGCTACTCAAGGTTCATTCCAGGTCCCTGGAGAAGGCCAGATGAACCTGATGTGCTACAGCTGGGCCACTGTTAGCACCGTGGATTTATTAACTCACCTAATAGTAAATTAGCTTACTATGTCAGGGCTCTTCTGGGTGCCAGACACTGTCTGTGGGTGCAAGACAACTCCCAGTGACCCTGAAATCAGAATTCCCTGGATCCAGGCCCAAAGAGAACTGCTTTCTGCATTGGAGGGCCTATGAGGCTGGGAGGCTGGCAGAAATAAGGTGGCTGGGGGTGCAGAACTGACTCACTCTCTTGCCCCAACTCCCTCTGTAACCCAGGACAAATGGCCATGGCTTTCTGAGCTGCAGTTACCTCTTGGGTGAAATGGAGGTGACAATGGACCAGAGGTGGAAGCAGAGAGGGAGCAGGTAAGAGGGGAAACCTCTGTGCCCTGTGAGATCCTGAGTTGCAATGAAAAGCTTTTTGATGGCTATAGCTCAAGAGGCCCCACCTTGGTACCCTCAGAGAGAGTGCAATATCTTTCTGCTGACCCTCCCAAGGTTGGCACCAGCCTGGGACCCAGTTCCAATGCCCTAACCCTTCCCTTAGAAATGACTAACAAAATTCGGAATAATTGATTCTAATTTTCTTCATCCTCAAGATAAAGCAAACTGCTTATTCCTTACTAGGCAAGTAGGGGTGGAACAATTGGAAGAGATTCTGTTTTCCTTAATTAAAAAATAGAATTATGTCCATTAAGTAACTCTCCAAGATTCCTTTTCCTCTTCTGGTCAGCTGAGTTTTGAATTTGAAACGATATGGAAGTCACCAAATGAGAAAGATTAGAGATTCCTGACAAACCATTCAGGAACCACCCTCAGGGGTCCTTTCTTGTCAGTGCATTTAGCCCACTCCAGACTCAAGTGTCCGTGTGTCAAGGTGGAAGAAAATGGAAACTTGTAGAAACTTCATAGCTGTGAGCAAGTCCAGATGCCGCCCCTCCTGCCTTTATTGCAATTTCTGCCCTGGGCAAAATACATAAATTTTAGAATCAGCCAAACCCTGATTCCCATCTCCACCAGGTATTCACTAGTTGAGTGAAATTGTTATCAAGCCTCCAGCTTCCATTTTCTCCTCCTCAAGGTGGGTGCAGAACCCCTACAGGACCCCAACAGGGTTGCTTGAAGAATAAGAGGAGTAGGCAATTACTGGTTCCCGGCTCTAGCCCAGTCCAGTATAGGTGGTTTCCTAGCTTTACAGATGAATAACTGAGACTGGGAGACATTTGTGAATGGCATGGCCAGATTCCCTGAGTGCCATCCTGGATGACTGAATTGGTTCTACAGGAAGGCTACTACCCAGCTTCCTAGAGTCATGTCTTCCAGGGGACACTTTGGGTCTTTCTGGGCAGAAATATCAAAGTCTGGACCTTCTCTGGTAACCTCCCTCTAGTGCACACAGGGGTTGGGGAGGTGCCAGCCACCCGTGCCCAGGAGAAACTGGAGATACCCCGAGTTGTCTATTCCATTTCTTCTTCCCTTAATCTCCACTCCTCACTCAACAGAATTGCAAATCAGCCAAAGAAGTTGCAGTCTCATGTCTCAAAACATCTAACACTGGATCGATCACTGGAGCACATCTGGACTTTGCGTGTGTGTGTGTGTGTGTGTGTGTGTGCGCACAAAACAGGCAGCTCAATTGCAAACAGGCATGGAACTTCTAGTAGATGAACATTTGAGAAGAATGGCACTTCTGGATAAGGATAGAAGCTCTTTGCCCTTTCCTTATACATCACCTTATGTATCTTCATCTGGCTGTTGATTCTAGTGGCGGAAAAAAAAAAGAGGTAAAGAATATCAATAAGGATTTTAAAATGATAATAATATATAACCTTTACTGAATGCTAGACACTTCCATATTACAGATGCTGAAACCATAGCAGAAAGGTGAAGTGATTTATCCAGAACCTCACAGGTTATAAGTGCAACCCCCTTGCCAGCTGAGTTTTTCTGGGAGGCAGAAAGCAGAGCCAAGCACTGTGGCCACTGGTGACAGTGGGTGTCTGTCACAGCCACAGGTGCTGTGTGCTAGTTTTGTGTAAGACCTCTCATCTTGTCCTCACCTGCAGCTCTTTTAAGTTTCCTCTACCTGGCTTCTGGAAGAGGTTACTGAGACCCATAGTGGTGATGGTGGCAGAGGGTAGAAGAAGGCCCTGGATTTGAATACAGAAATACACCAGCAGCAGGCTCCTCCTGAGTGTCCACAACTCTCACATCTGCTGTGGTGAGGAACAGAGGATTGAAAGTTTCCCTGAACCAACCCATCCCTGTCTCAGCTGCAGGTCCTAACCAGCTGTCTCCATTTGGACCCTTCCTCATGCCGAGGATTCCTCGTCCTGGATTTCTTCTAGGGGGTGGTATGGAATTAGACTCAGCCCAAGGCAGATCTCAGGCTAGCCTCTGCTTCTTCATCTGGAAAATGAGGTGGGGAGGGGGGTGGGTGGAGGTGGGGCACAATGACAGAGGCTACAGGCAGCCATAGAATCTGCACAATGCTTTGGCAAAGATCTCTTCTCTCCAGCACAGGTTGGGATTCAGGTCCTGACCTCAGTGAGCAGTGGTGGAAAGAAACCAACCGGTCTGAGCTTCCAGAACTTCACCAGCAAGGGATTTGTCTCCCAAAGGACCTCAAACAGAGACCCTGTATGTCAGTCTACCCTTCTCCCTGGCTGTGTAACCAGAAAGTGATCTCTCTAAAACATGCTCACCAGTTAAGGTCCCATCTTCCCCAGTCTTTGCCCGCACTGCACAGGTAAGAAAAATGAGCCCAGAGAGGAGAAGTCTTTAGCCCGAGGTCACACAGCGAATGGCTGGGAGGGTTGGGGGTGGGGTTGAAGGGGGGAAGCGGTGTTGTGGAATTCCAGGCGGACATTGGCGCCCGCTTGTCTGCCCGCTTCTGATACCCGGGTTCAGGAGAATAGGCCGCTAACGAGCGGCCCATTAGGAGGAATTGTCACTCCTCTGGGAGCGAGGTTGTCCCATTAGGGCGAATTGTCATTCCTCCTGGAGCGAGGTTGTCCCGGCTCCGCGCAGGCTGAGTGCCGAGGCCGAGAGCAATTAACGCGGCTCCGGCGCGGGCAGCCGCCTCTGCCCGGGGCAGCGGGGGCGGGGCGGGGCGGGGGCGGGGCGCCCGGCGCGGCTGGAGCCGGTCACCAGGCGCAGCCCCCTTCCCCCGGAGCCCGCCTTTCATCTCCCCGCGCCTGGCGCCTGCCCGCAGCCCTGGCCCGTCTACAGCCCCCCCACCCCCGCCCCTCGGCCCGTCACCCCTCCCCCGCCTCCTCCTTGCAGCCGAGATTCAGCGATCAGTCCTGGGGGTTGCAAAGGCTGCGATTCGCGCGCAACCCTCCACGGTTTGCAAGGAGCCTTTCACCTTGGGATTTGCTGTGTGCGTGCACTACTGTTTCACCTGGCCCGGGCGCGCGTGAAATGTCGCGGGGGGCGAGGGAAGGTGGAACACTGCTGGTCTGGGCGCAGCTCCCGCTGCCACTTGGGGGAGGGGGGATCCCCGGGTCTTCCATGTCCTACCTGCGTGACCTGGGACAGCCCAATTTAGCGCTTCTTAGCCTTAGGCTTTTCATCTGTGAAATGGGAAAATAATCTTCGCCCGGAGCGGTGTGTTGGAAGAAACAAGTGCGATCCCGGAGGACAGGTTCAGGTACCAAAGCTCTTGCAGAGTCGCATAGTTGGTAGTGACTGAGTTCGAATTGGAACCCCACCATCCTGCTGGCAGATAATGCAGCTACGTAGACGTCACTTTATACAAGTGCCCAAGACAGTCCTCCTAAAAGAGCGCATTTTTTAAGGCCGGGCTAAATTCTCAGCCCCGGAGATTCTGCAAAGAACCGACCGTGAACTCGGAGGAGACGGCTGCCGATGCACCTCATTTTGTTTATCTAGCATTCGATAACTTATTCTTGTTCCGATATACAATAACAGAGGTTATTATTGAATCCCTACACTTTCTGATTACTTTAGGTGGTTTGTGGAGGTTAACTGCCACAGAGCCATCCGAGGTGGGGGTTATTATTTCTCATTTTAGACTAAGGGGAAAAAAAAAAAAGTTGTGAGAAATAAGTCTAAGGTCTCGCCACCGCCAGCATCAAGGGATATAGAAAGTTCTAAAAATGTAGCCAACGCAGGAGCAAAGGCGCAGATGGGGTTTTCCATAAAGGGTTGCCTTCCATCCTGCTCCCGGCAGAAGTGAGACCCTTTCTTGAATTTTCTCCACCCCAGCAGAGAGAGGTGGGGAGGGAGCTGACTGAAGACAGGGTGGTTACGCTGGTTGCCCAGACTTCTTTCCTGATCCTGGTCAATGTCTGACACCCTGGCTTTGAGCATCAGTCATTTTTAAATCTGTACTATTTGCCTATTTCTGTCTTCATAATTTTCTTTTTCTACCTGGGTATTATCAGAACTTGAGAGCAGTGAGGGGAGCCCGGGTCCTCCTTTCACTGAAAATTTAATTCAACTTGGAGAGTTCTGGTAGTATGATTTAAAAAAAAAAAAATCTCAGGAATGAGTCTGCATGCCACCAAATTGACAGATTTTAGGAAGAGTTTTGAGGGACAATTATAAAACAGTAGCTGGGTGCAAACTCAATGAAAGCTGAAATCTTTTGTACACTTTGGCAGCTGAAGGCTAAACGAATTTTAGGTTTGCTTCCAAAATATATAACCTGCACCTTGCTGGGTACCTCTAGAAGACACAGCACTTAATCTGGATTTACTGGTACTGTATTTGAGATGCATATCAAGCCAACTATCATCAAATATGACTCAAGGGGAAAATGCATACATCTCCAGATAACTTTCATAGTGGTTTTTTTTTTTTTTTAAACTTTCTCTGAGCTTCCAGTGTGTTTGGGGAAACACACACACACATATATACACATACACACAAAAGAATGTGCTAGCTGGCTGTGATGGGAAAAAGACCTAGATGTTTTAAAAGACTGTGACTAGGGCTTTTTTACTTTTTTTAACTTTTTCAGAACCATTGCTACTCAAAAATGAATTAACTGACCAATGCAGGCTATTTTTTTTAATCCTCTCAGATTCAAATAACGACTATAGTGGTTACCCTGGGGAAACACAGTTACACTCCAGGCCAAGGTGTATTTGGGATGAAGGAAATGGTGTGTCAGAGAGGCTCTAGGAAGTAGATCTGTGGGTCAAGTCTCTAAGACTCTTGAACTGAGAAGTAGTCTGCAAACCCTGGTCATTTCAATGCTAAAAAGCAATGTCCTAGGCTCTGAGAAGAGCTTATAAGCTTATAAGCATCTTATATGCCTGACCCTGAGCTGAGAGACTTCTATTTACCCTCCTCACTGGCAGGATAATTGTTCAGATGAGGGAAAAGTAGCACAACTTGGAAAAAGCACATTTAAAGCCATCAGTCTTGCCTGAGTGGACTGAGATGGAGACCACTTCATACTTGAAGCCAGAGCACTCTCCTTTCATGGCGTGAGACAGTCATCACCAAGGTTCCAGAGATGTCATTACCCAGAGTATAATTTATGGTGGGGTGGAGATAGCTAGTTATGTTTATTTTTTTTTTCCCCTTCACCAGGTGCAGTGAGTAAAAATGTGCTTCAAAAAAAGGTACATGGGCCTGGGATAGACAAACCTGGAACCCGGTATTTCTGAGATTTCGAGCGGGAGGGAAGCATTAAATATCAGCTCCTTTTCCTCCCTCCTCCTCCCACCCCCCCAAGGCAAATGCTGGCACACAAATACACAGGACAAACATAAGCTCAAACAAACGCAGGAACGCACAAAGCATGCAGTCTTGAGTTAGAGGTCTGTTCCGGATATCGCCCAGCGAGGAGATTCAGGGAAAAGAAAATACGCGGATCTCAAATTTCTAGTTTTGGGGTTATTGTTGTGTGTTTTGTTGTTGGTTTTGGGTTTTTTTGTTTGTTTGTTTGTCTGTTTTTGTTTTTGTTTTTGTTTTTGTTTTTGTTTTTTTTTTTTGAGTGGCAGAGATGGGACCTTTGGTTTAAATTTTCCAGTCGAACTGTTTAGAAGTTAGGGACCCCTGACCACCTCTCGGGCTCCCTATGGCTCCGCTTCTTCGAGGGGGGTTATAGTAATAGCGGATGTCATTGAACACTTGCTTAACACCGAGTAAGACACCCTTCTAAATGCTTTGCATGTATCATTTCCCTTAATAAGGACACTGGCTCCTGTTCTTTAGTGCTAATCCTAAAGTTGTAAAGTCAGCCCAGTCTTCGTGCATGGCAGAGCTTGGCCAAAGTCTCTACACTGTCAGTTGCACATTTTAAACTAGTTTTGGGGGGGGGTGGGAGTGGTATAGGCGCGGGGTACCTTTTAAAAACAGGGGTCAAAAGAGAGAAGACAAGGGCCTGGCGAACTTCCTCTTTAAATAATCGGCCTTAATTACGCCTTGGTCTTTTCAGTTTTGGCGTGATTATAACCCTTGAGGGATCGCCTAATAACAACTCTGCTGACTGCTTCTGTAATTAACTCCTAATTTATTTCAAACAGGAAAAAAAAAAAAGGCCCGAGCCTCTTCTGGAAGAGCCAATCAGAGGCGCGCGTCTGTGGCGTCAGCGCCAGCGGCGGCGCGGATTGGCTGAGCCGAGTCTCCCACTTCCCCTTGGAGGACAGGCCCGGCTCCAGGAGCGCCCCTCCCGTCTCCCCCCCAAAAAGTTTGAGTCGCCGCTGCCGGGTTGCCAGCGGAGTCGCGCGCCGGGAGCTACGTAGGACAGAGAAGTCATGGCTTCTCCGTCCAAAGGCAGTGACCTGTTTTCGTCCGATGAAGAGGGCCCGGCGATGGTGGCCGGGCCGGGCCCGGGGCCTGGGGGCGCCGAGGGGGGCGCGGAGGAGCGCCGCGTCAAGGTCTCCAGCCTGCCCTTCAGCGTGGAAGCGCTCATGTCGGACAAGAAGCCGCCCAAGGAGGCGTCCCCTCTGCCAGCCGAAAGCGCCTCTGCCGGAGCCACCCTGCGGCCGCTGCTGCTGCCGGGACACGGCGCCCGAGAGGCGCACAGCCCCGGGCCGCTGGTCAAGCCCTTCGAGACCGCCTCGGTCAAGTCGGAGAACTCGGAAGACGGAGCGGCGTGGATGCAGGAAGCCGGCAGATACTCGCCGCCGCCGAGTGAGTGCGCGCCGGGGCCCGGGCCGGGGGTCGGCGGGTGCCTGGGGGCACTGGAGGGAGTTGGGGGCCGATGTGCCCCCGAGCTGGCTGGAGGTACGGAGACCCCGGCCCTGAACGCCGCGGAAAGCAGTTCTAGAAGTTCGTGACTCTCTGGTGTCCCCCGAGCTCAGCGCGCTGGCTCCATCCAGGACACCCTCTGGGTAACATCCGCTTAGCGCGTGTTCCGCATCCCCTCGCTCTGCTAAGTGTTCGACGGACTTGCGCGCTCGCTGGTCTCTGACAGGCTCACCCCGGCCACATTTGCCCCGGTTGTTCGGTTGTGGGTTTCTCTAACCCTCAGCCCTGCGCTTTGGCCACTTGGCTTATTTGTGTTTAACTGACCACCGGGGTCTCTATCTGGGGAGGGGAGAGGGATTCACGTTTAATGAGTACTCGAGAATGTGCCGCGCAGAGGTGGGATGGCTTAGCTCCTTTCAAAGTTCGCACCCCAGGAAACGTGCCCACATTTTAAAGATTTCGATAAATGTAACCCACCCCGACATTCGGTAGAAAATCATTATATCTTCCGTGGCCCCCGCGGCATCGAAGCAGGATCCTATGAAGGGATGGTGGCAAAACGATGCGGAGTGTGCGTGCGTGAGGCTTAGGGGGCAAGGGAGGGTCTCCCGGTTTTCCGCGCAGCCAACCCCTCTCTGGCGCTGAGCAGCTTCGGGTCTTCGCTGGGTGCGGGCTTGGGTCAGTAGTGCTAGGGCTCAGCTTGGCTCATAGCAATAATTAACAGCATTTCAGCAGAGCTCCAAGAGTTTATGAAGTGATGCTCATTAGTTTACCAGATCCTGATCAGAGATAGAACCCCAAAGGGTAGGGAGAGGCAAGGGACTTCTGGTTATCCCTATCTTTCAGACACCCAGACTTTAATTAAGAGTACTCTACTCTTTGACCCAAATCACCAACAACTCCTGAATTGGACAAGTATCCCTGGTGTGCAAGCCCTGCTCCTCAGTAAGGTGCTCTTTCCCCAGAGACACCTGCACCCCGCTTGCTGCCAATGGGGAAGGCATCCTGGGAGGCCCAGGAACAGCTGATTTCTCCTCCAGCCTTGGCATCCATTTTTGGGCCCTGAGTCCTTTTACAGTTTAGAGAAGTGACTGCCTATAACCCTTAAGATTTCTCTCCCTCCAACTGCACCTCTAGAAAAGGTAAGAAAGAGGGAAGCTATGGAGGGATCTTTTCCAAACCTGAGAGAGTCACATCTTTCCCCATTTCTACGCAGTATTTTGTGAACAAAACAAGATCTTCTACCCAAGCGTCACTGACTGTCCCCTCTGGCATCTCTCTCCACCCTGTTAGAAACTCAAAGGGTGTGGAGATTAAGGACTCGAAGAATTTAAACTTAAGTTTGCACAGTGCTTTATAGCACTTTTCACCATGTTATCTTATCTGATCTCTGTGTGACAGAAGCCGCCTGCCCAACTATTAACAGATAGGACATTTCAGTGGGAGTTTTAAGGAATCAAACTGAAGTGTTAGGCATGACCAGAAAAAATCCCCAACAGCTAGGAACATTTAGTGATCATCTATCTGCTGGCACACAGTGCTCTTGGCATTCTAAAATATAGTACTCAAGCACGCTGTGGTATTGGTATTACAGGCCCATTTTACTGATGGTGATACATAAGCTTAGGAACTTTAAGGGACTTAATTTGTTTGACAGATATTGAGTTGCCCATCTGTTCCTGGGCCTGGGTCAATGCCCAGTGGCGCATCACGTATTCCAGCCTTAAAGGAAGTGGTGTCTGGGGGTCAGAATTCCCTACATCTTTAGGCCACAGAGTTCTGGGATGGCAGTTCCCCATTTGTTCTGTAAACAACCCTGCCACTGAGTGTAGTGGAGCTTCCCTGCCGAGTAAATTAGTCTTGGGCCTTGAATCTGATCTTCCGTAAGAAAAATATGAGATTCTGAAAAAGCATTTCATTTTAAATCATACAGTGGATCATGGGCTTAGGGCCTGGAGATTGGCTGTGGGAGCCCTGCAGTGGTAGGAGCAGTGGGTCCTGGGAGCACCTAGGATGCAGCCTGGGGCTGGCTGGCAGGCAAACGGGAGGGAGCCTGGTTTTGTTATTCGGAGGAAGTAGGATAAATGCTGTTTTGCTTTGTATAATCGCATCCTTCCTCTGGCTGGTTTAAAATGGGGCAGGGGTGGGGGGTGGTGAGGAGTGGTGTGCTGCAAGGATGCCTGCCTCTAGCTTTAAGACTTTGATGCATAAGTACCCTTCCCGTTCACTCCTGGGATTTCATAATTCAAATGCTACCTCTAGAAGCAGCCCCCAAATGACTGGGCCCAGGCATGAAGTTGCTTCCAAACTCAGAGCAGGATCAAGCATAGCTGCTAAGAACTTGGTATCTGAGCTGAGATGTCAGCCCTCCAGAGAGCCAGGCCAGGCTTGTGAGCATTTCACAGGTCTGAGTCTCAGTGGTGCTATTAGTTTATTTGTAAATTAAGGAGGCGCCCTGGCCTTCTGGTTTATTTAGGGATTAGCATATGCAAAAGTCTACACTTGTCAGGTAGTTTCTTTCTTGCCTGCCTCTCTCCCAGATATGTGTTTTTGATTGATCCCAAAACCTCTTTGTTTTTAGTGACTAAAGTGATAGGTTAATAATGTCACACTAGGACTAATCCATTTCTTTTTTGGAAATGGAGGTTGGGTTGGGACTTGCGCTGTGTCACCCTGAAGTATGAAGTGTAAACTCTTTCTTGGGCCACTAAAGTAACTAAACAAGAAATGCGACATTCTCCCCACGAGTGCTTTGGAGTTACTATTGTGGCTACATAGGGGAAATTAGCATAGCTCATAAAAGCCAAATGCAGAAAATTAATTGTTTAGCATTCTAGCCCACAGCTCCACACTCCTCCCCAACCTCCCCTCCAGGAAAAGAAGCCCAAAGTGAGTTGATGCGGTGGAATCCCAGGATGCCCAGTCCTGCGACTGCCTCTAATTGGATCCATTTTAAATATGGAGTCTGGATGCCGTTGGCATACCTTCATTGAGCTTGTTATTAACTCTTTCTAAATTCCGGCGACAAACTAATTATTGACACATTTGCTCTGAACCCTGGAATGGGTAGAGGAGATGACTAAGATGTTATCACGTGCTCTCAATTCGGAGGCAGCTTGATTTCCCCTGACATTTACATTTATGGGCGAGCTAATTTTTCCCTCCTTCTTAGTAAAGTTTATATTGCCGAAGCACCCAGCCAAGAAACGTATCCCACATCCAGATCTGTGCGATGTTGTCAATTTTTATAATCTGTAGACTGGATGGAATGACAGCTGTGTGGTTGTTTATTGCATAGGGCTGCTCCCAAATCCAAAGATGCTATTAATTTACCACAGACCTTATCTGCAAGATTATCCTTCCTAAGTCTGCTGATACAATCCAACTTTTTCCTGGTGCAGAGAGAGGGGACCAACCCCACTGCTAAGACTCTTTTCCTTTTTCTTCTCAATATGTGATTATCTCAGCATCCCATGGAAATGAGGATTATTATGAAGCCAGACCCTCATTTTCAAAACAAGAGAAATTTAACTCAGAGGAGGTGGAATTTTTTTTTTTTTCTTGGAACACTTGGCCTCCTTGACTTAGGAGGGATCTGTTCAGAGGGCCTATTTCTATAATCTCTTAACATTGTCTCCCATATAGAAAGTTCTGTCAGACCATTCAGATTCCCCAACATTTTGTAAAAAAGGCTCAATATTTTTTATCAAGCAATTAATACATTTAATATGGATGTTTTCAATCCTCCTCCCCTTCAAAAAACCATGCAGGGTTCTGATCTTGGAATTTAGGCCTGCGTTGCACGCGTAGACCTGAAGAGAAAGACACTTTCCTTGGCTAATTCACTCCCTCTCTGTTCTCTAGGACACATGAGCCCCACCACCTGCACCCTGCGGAAACACAAGACCAATCGGAAGCCTCGCACACCCTTTACCACATCCCAGCTCCTAGCTCTGGAGCGCAAGTTCCGCCAGAAACAGTACCTCTCCATTGCAGAGCGCGCGGAGTTCTCCAGCTCTCTGAACCTCACAGAGACCCAGGTCAAAATCTGGTTCCAGAACCGAAGGGCCAAGGCGAAAAGACTGCAGGAGGCAGAACTGGAAAAGCTGAAAATGGCTGCAAAACCTATGCTGCCCTCTGGCTTCAGCCTCCCGTTCCCCATCAACTCACCCCTGCAAGCAGCATCCTTATATGGGGCGTCCTATCCTTTCCACAGACCTGTGCTCCCCATCCCGCCCGTAGGACTCTATGCGACTCCAGTGGGATATGGCATGTACCATCTCTCCTAAGGAAGATCAGCTCAATAGACTCCATGATGGATATCTGTTTGAAAGGGTTCCCCCTCCCTCTGCAAGAAAGCAGTACCAAGCCAGTTCTCCTGCTCCGCAGATCTCCGTGCACCACCCTAAGCGGCCACGCCATATAGTTCACATTTGTTCTTTAGACTCGAGCACCAAGCCCTCGTGCTCTTGGTGTAATCTTCAGATGTCCCCTGCTTCTTTCACAAAGATTGGCTCTGGTGGTTTTATATATATAAAAATATATATAATAAAATATAATACATTTTTATACAGCAGACAGAAAAATTCAAATTATTTTGAAAGGCAAAATTTATATACATATATATACTTTTTTCTATATATCACCTTCCTAAAAGAGACTGCTGAAGTCTACTTGATGTCTTGTTTTCTTTTTTAAATAGGGGGAGACAAATGATTTGCTTAAAATTGCTGAAATTTGGTGATTTAGATGGGATGATTGACTTTTGCTTATGGAAAACAAATAATAGACTTAGCCACAATGTGCATAGAAAGTAGGTATGGAGAGATCCCTCAAAGTCAAGGGAGTATGTCATGTTTTTGCATTTTTACATGCATTAAAAAACTCATTAGATACTACCATCTTTGGTTATTACACATTGTTAAAGTTGTACCATTGTGTGTGTGTGTGTGTGTGTTTGTAAGATTAATAAAAAGGGGTTGAGAAAAATCTGGAGAATGCCTCCGGGGAGGTGGAAAATCAAGTACTTCCTAAATCCTCTCAAGGTTGTTGCTTAACTCCATTTCAGATCATTGGAGAGTGAAAAGTTAAAGCATGCCAAGAGGAATTGATGGTTTCTGTGAAATACTAGGTATGTCAGTCTTCACACATGGCTAAGGTGGTTTGGGGGAGGTAGAGTATTCTCTGCTTGAAAAAATGAATGTCTTTGTAGCTAATACCAATATGCTAAATACTCTTGAACAATGAATAGATCCAGAAAGAGAAAAAAAAAATATTCTTTCTCTGTTTTTGTACCTTTTGTATGTGCTATGTGTATTAGATAAATTTATATACTTTTTAACATGTTGGGGGCAGAGGGTAAAGCCATGTTTTGACTTGCTGAAATGGTGTTGTCAAACAGCCCATTGAGTTCCCTGGTATTTCATCTTTCTATCCATCTCTCCCCAACTCCTCCCCACAGTATACTTTTATCCCTTTGAAAGGGTGTCTTGTATAATTTTATATATTTTATTGAAGAGTTATTTCTTATCTCTTATTCTGAGTTAAATTAAATGTTTGTTTTATTGCAGTAAAGTTTGTCCAAACTCACAATTATTTTTCAGAGGTGCTTTTCAGTTCCTAGCTGGACTTAGCTCAAAAATGCCATCCAGATTGGGAGGGCGAACTGGTGATTTTTATTATTATTTTAATGTGACTCAATCAGAAGTTGTGGCCACATCCAGCCTGGGGAAGGGGAAGTCAGTTGAAAATAGCAAAATCCTTTGAAATGTTTTCCTCTGGCTGCATTTGTTACTCATAGAAAAGAAGTGGAGTTGCTATTAGTTTTTCAAGCTTCAGTGAAAGATGAGCTTAGAAGAAGTATGGTGAGTGGGGGATCAGCCAGAATCTGAGTGGTTTGTAGATGATCAAGGGAAAATCTTGAACTTGAGATTCTCCCCTGGCTACCAAAACAACAACAAATGTAAAGATGAGGGAAAGAGACCGTGTGCCTCATCAAAAATGGAGATGGTAACTAGGTGCATTCACTGGGCTGGGAGTGGGGCGGGGGTGTCTACAGTCCTTTGAGAAGTGTGTCAAATCACATTCCCTTCACCATTCCTATCTTCTTCCAAGGAGATCCCCCTACCCCCAATGTTACTTTGGATTCCGGGGGTGGAAGGTGGTTTGTTCAAATTCCCTTTTGTTTTCCAGTCTCCCTTTCCACTGGACTCAGACCAGAGTCAGGCTTGGGGTTTTAAGGCATCACCATTTAAAATAAACCCGCAATAGGTGGGTAGAGGTGTGGAGAAGCGTTTTAAACTCCGCTTTGTGTTGCACACGTAAACCAAGTAGTTACTGATAATACTGTAATGAGTTTTGATTTCGGATTGAAGCTCCGGTGACCCTGAAGGAAGAAGGGAACCCATAGCTTCTTGCTGCGGACGTTGCGGTGGGGAGACTGGCACGTCCACCTAGAGGACTAGCGCTCTCGCTCCATTACACCAAGTTTCCTTTGTGCCAACACCCCGTTTGGAAGTGGGCTCAAAAAAACCCCATTTTTCCTAGGGCGGAGGTTCCCAGGGTTGGGCGACGAGTCTCAAAAGTTCCCCAGCTCGAGCGGGGAGCACGATCCAGACCCAGGGACCTGCCCCGAAGCTGGGGGCTCCACTCCCCAGCAGACTCACGGGAATGTCCCAAGCCCAGGGTGCGCCTATGCCATTACTCCGGGCTCCGCAGCCTGAACTAATCCCAGCCTGTTAACCAGCCCTCCTCATTTAAGGTATGCATTTTCCAAAGGCCAAAGCCCTTCCAGGTTTCGTCATCAGCCGCCAAGTTGGGTCCCTAATTAGCCCGTCCACGGAGCTTCCTTCCCGGCGCCGCTCGGACCCCGCAGCCTCGGGCGATCTCAGCCCGGGTGGGGGATCCGGAGACGCCTGCTCCGGCTTAAGACTCGGCTTGCCTGGGGGGAAAATAGAGGGTCGCGCAACGGAGTGCAATTCGGAGTATCGGGGCGACATTCTGCGTGGCCTGCGGGGTGTTTTGGGAACCGTCTGGGCGGCAGCACCCTACCCGAATCGCCCCAAATCCGGAAGAACAACCGAGACTCAGAGAGGGTAAAAGAGTTGCTCAGGCGCAAACGTAAAGACCCCAGTGCTACCAGGTGGCGAGGGTACCGAGTTGAGAATCGGGCCGGGATGCTGGGGCCCAGACCGCCGCCAGAGGTGCGCAGGGCACAGCGGCGCGGCGTCCTCTGGGGTCCCTCTAAACCAACTGCACCGCTTTCGGTTCGGTGGTCGCCACGGTCCCCGCTGCGGTCAGACTTGCTAAGCCTGGCGTTTCAGTGACAAGACTAACAACTTGCGGCGGCAGAGGGACCCTGACTCGCTAAGGATTCCCGCTGCCGCGCCTTGGAAATTAAAACTGAAGATGCCAGTGTGTCCACTTCGGACGTGTTCGCCTGGGCTGCCCGAAGCTTGGCACACAAATCCACCCGCCTTCCCATACTTAAAAAGTTACCATCCCAAAACTTTACAGAAAGACAGCGCTGCTTTTGAGAAAAAGGCAAGAAAAGAGAGGAAATCACAATTCTTGTGCTCCTGCTAAGTGCGGGGCCGGGCATACTGGGCACACCTCATTTTGACAACGCAGACTCCTGGGGAGATGCTAAAGATGAGACTTTTGGTTGAGGAAATCGAGACTCAATCAGGTCACAGCTTCTGGAGGCGGTAATTTCAGGCCCAAGTGTGAGCAGGGAGATGGGCATGAGGGCTGGCAAAGGCAGGGGGTGCAGGAGCCCTCAGATGTGCTGTAGGGACTTGGAGGGCTGCAGGAATCCCAAAGGGCAAGGACCCAGGCCTGGACCCCCTGTTCGCATCCGTTCCCCTGCTTACTGCTGTGAGGGCCTTCCCACCCAGGTCCCTGCTTTCCCTGGATGGGGGACCTGGGGCTTAGCCTGACCAAACTCCCCCAAGTCCTAGGGAGGTGATGCTGGGGCAGGGTCGGCAGGAGGTAGGCAACTAAGGCCTGGCTGAGTGCAGGCACTGGCAAAACGTCTGCCTGACCTGACTGAAAAGAGAATCCCTGCCTTTGAGCAGAACCTTGTCTGACGGAATGAAAACTCCCACGGCCATTCTTTGCTATAAAAGCCGCTCATTTGCCACGGGTTGGAGAGGCCATTCCCCCACCCCCACTCCCTAACCACTGCTGGGTTTGGAATAAACATAAACCTCATTTATAAAAGAACCCACGTCACACACACACACACCCCTCCCTGAAATCACAGGGCCCGGGTGGTGGAGTTGATTGTGCCCCCTTCAATGTAAGTTAAAAAAAAACAAAAAAAAAACCCAGGTTTTCTGAACTGGTGATGCTGCTGGGACTCATTAATGAAATTGGTCAGAGAGCAAAGAGGAAAAGTCAGCTGTCAACTCCTGGACCCCGCTACCCTTCTTGCGCCCCCAGCCACCCCTCTCACCTCCTCCCTGCTAGGAGCTAAATAAAAAGCAAGTGAAATTATTTTCCAAAATAGCCTGCTTCAAAGCAGAACAGAGTAGCAGGCTGCGGGAATCCTGAATCCTGCCCTGATAAGATTCCTAATAATCAAATCCAAACTCCATCACCTTCCCGAACTCTTTCCAACCTCCTCCGACCCTCTGAGTTTGTTGATGAAAACACTTTGATGTCCTGAGTCCTCCAAACAATTATTATTATAATTTTAAACAACCTGGTATTTTCCATTACTAACGGCTCCAGCTTTGAAGTTACACCTCATAATTTCCTAAATTAAATAAATCATTTTAAGTTTGCACTGGGAGGCTTTTAATAGCAGAGAAAGGAATATCATTATCTTATTGAGACCCAATTGTGGTGGCTCCAGTTTGGCTGTAGCTAGGGGCAAAGTAGACTCACTCTAACAGACATACTTTATTAACCTCCCATAACTCTTGAAAGAACATTTTTATATTTTCTTTGATTTCCCCCCTCCCTCTCTTGTTTTAAAGCTGTCCCAACCTTTAATTAGTGCCTAATATGAAAAGCATTATTTTTTTAATGCTATGTAATTTACCAGCGGCAACAAGCCAACTTAACAATTGTTTATTAGACTTGGTTTTTCACACAGGGCAAAGAATGCTGCTCCAAACCCAACTTTTCATGGGTGGTTGCACTAATTAATACAGTGTCTGAGACTCCTAGGGGGTTTTTAATATTGAAGCCTATGGGGGCGGAAGGGGGTTTTAGAAGTCCAGCTCCTGCCGACGTTCTCGCTCTGATTTCTTTCATGCTGTTTTGATCCCGTCTGTGGAGTCAGCACAGACAGAAACTTCTCTGGCTCCGGAGACTCCTGGGGATCCCGAGGCCACGCCCCGGGAACCCCCAGCACCTCCACATGTGATTTATAGTTTGTGCGTCGGGCCTGGGGTGTAGGGAGCCCACTGATCATGCTGGGCTTTGGGGGGGTGACCCTTCTAGGCTGGAGAGGGGAGGAGCTGGCTGGTGCTTGGGCCCCCAGAGTCAGGCTGTTGGGGGCAAATGGCCGATCCACCAGGCACCAGGCAGACCTTGCCTCTGGGCAAAGAAGTGCTGAGACTGAGGCAAGCCTGGCATGGGGGTGGGAGACAAGCAGGAATGACCCAGGCCAGTACTGCCTTCTCCTTGTCTTTCTAGTGCTTGTCGCTCCTTACTGTTCAATTCCCCCCACTCTTTTGTCTCTCGCCCCTCACTCCCATCTTTAGTTTCTCTCCCCTTTCTTATGCTTCTTTTACGCTGGCCTTTATTTCTGTGTTTCCTCCTGTCACTCTTTTTCATGCCTGTCCCACTTTACATCTTTCCCAGTTCCTTTTCACATTCTCATTAACTTGCTCTCATTTTATCCCTCTTTTCTTCTCTCCTCACAAACTCCTCGCTTGCATCTCTCAATAGTTTTCCGTTTTCTATTCATTCTTTACCTTCCCGTTTACCTATGTTACTCCCATTCGAGTCCTCTCCTTTTCCATTACTTTTTCCCGTTTCTAGAGATTTCTTGTGGGATTGCGGGTGCCAGGCGCTGTGCCTCGCACAGGGGGCTCCTTGCACCAGGTCCTTTCGGCGCCCCTCTTTCCCCTGCTGCACCTGGCAAAAGAGCAAGAGAAGTAAACCCTGGGCAGGACGACGGCGCGTCACCCGGCTTCCCCCTGGAACCGTGGGCATTGCGGGCGACAAGGGCAGCGCAGGGCTGAGAAGGGCCAGGTCCCTGCGCTGCGGCCCCTTCTGCCCCGCCCGCTGCCGGCCGCCCGTTTGATGTCGTGGGCCCGGCAGGAATGCAGCCGGGTTATCAATCACCCAGCTGGATCCCGAAGGTCTCGGCCTAATCACATTTAATTGCTCGTGGAGGCCCACTTTCGCCCCGGGCCGGCCGCTGCGCTCAATTACTCCCCAAATACCTGCCATCAATAAATGCACGCTGACACCGGCCAGGCCAGCTCCTCTGGCCCAGGAGATCTCAGCCTATGGGCGCCCTCCCCACCACACCCTACCCCCCATCATTAAACTTACACTTCGGAGCCCAGAGGAGCAAGCCAAGCAGATAATAACAGTCCCCTTTTATTAAGTGCTTCCCAAGTGCCAGACACTGGTGCTCAGCTCTTTACACCCATCAGCTCCTTAAAGTGTCACCAGTTGGGAGATGGTGTTATCTGCACTTGAGTTAAGGGAACTGAGGTTTCTTCATTAAGGTGTCCCAGGTGGCAGAGGTAGGCCTTGGTGAAACTGGGATGTGACCCTGGGACCTGGCAATTCCACAGATCATGGGTACAAGCATGAGGCAATAGTGCCTCCCAGAGGCAGGAGACTTACTGGGGTCCCCCTGGTACTAAGGTGTGCTGACCAACACCTTAACCCAGATACCTGTTTTAGGAGCTTATTTATTCCTCCCACCAACTTTGTGAAGTATCCCCATTTTCCAGAAGAGGAAGTAGGGCGATCACACCCACGTGAACCACAAAGCTTTCCCTGGGCTGTCTTCTGCCACAGTGCCATCCTTGACTCCCATAACAACCCTGGGATTCAGGAACTGTGGGTTCTGGGAGAGCAGAGCAGAAAACTAAACCTTAGACAATACACTTCCCAGAGAGGTTACATTGCAAGGCTGACATCACACAGCTGGTGAGCTCAGAGCCCAGAAACCCATATCAATTCCAATCAATTCCAACCATTTCCACGACAATATCTTGCTTCTATCAAAAAAGAGCCAAAGACCACTCATGTCCCTGTTTTATGTGTTTTACCATTCACGGGCAGGCAATGGTTACACCTCTCAACAAGATGAGGATGATGACACTTTCTTACAGCATGAGGTCAAATGGCCAGATTGAATTGTCATTTTGCCATGATAGTGACATGAAACGTGAAGTGAAAAAAGCAGGATATCTATCTATCTATCTATCTATCTATCTATCTATCATCTATCTAATCTCACATAGATGGAGACAGATATAGATCTAGATATGAGTCAGTTATATTAAATCTATAAAAAGTATTTAATCTAATCAAAGGCCATCAATTATAATAGCATTTTTATATTCCACTAAAAAGAAAAAATTGTCCAATTATGATGTAATGTTTAATTACCTAGAATTTAATTTTATGTTGATTATTAGCTCTGATTATGAAGAACTACTCTAAATTATAAAAAGATGAAAGAGGTGAGAAGCTTCTGAAGTCAGCCTTGGACTCATTTTATTCTAGATCCTTTCTTTATTCCTTATATTTATTTATAAAATATATCTCAGTGTCCAATCCTTATTTGGCCTTCACACTAACAGCTGAGATATTCTCATCCTCATGCCTCTTGGAGAGGGGCTTGGAGAAGTGGGGTGACTTCCCTGATGTCACACAGCAAGGAGTGGGGCTGGACAGCAAACGGCACAGTTTCCTCCCACCTGGGTGAAGTTAAGTGCTCCCTGGAGTGGAAGTCTGTCTGGCTTCTCTTTGTTTCCTTTCTGTGGACCCTAGAGAGCGTATAGGTCTCTGAAAGGGGTTCCTGGGTTGCAAGGCCTGATCTAAAAAGAGCTATTTTAGTTGCCAAGTTCTGCCTATTTTTATTTCAATGCTGAGAATGCTCGATGATGGAAAAACTGACTTTGTAAAGAAATTGTGTCTAAGACGCTCAAGTGCCTCCTGAAATCCCATCACAGAAAATCACCTGAAAGGTGGTGGTGATGGATGAGGCACTTATTGATGTAAAATTGGCCAATTTAGGCAAAGTCTGAGGGCTACAAAGTGTTTATTCCCTCCTCCTCCTTCCTAGCGCATCAGCCGCTCACCCCCATCTAGTCTTTCCGGTTGGATTTCCCTTTGTTCAGCAATGGGAACGGACAGGAGCCAAAAAGACAGCGGAAAAAGTCCCAGGGGTGAATGTAGGGAACATGATCTCTGACTTGAGAGTTCCAGGAAAGCAAGTGGGCAGTGAAGTCACCCCAAATGAATGGGAGGTGAGGGCAGAGGAATGCACTCCTCAGTGCCTGCCCCGGTGCTGGCACAGGCAATGTCAGTGGCCTTGCCCTGGGCCTCCACATGCAGATCTAAATTATCCGGGGGTTTAGGGGCATCTCAGCCCTGTCTAGATACCACTGAGGCAGAGCCCACTTTGATGAGAAGGTAAAATGTAGTTTTCCCCCTTCTTGAGGGCCAGGCCAGTGCCAAGGAAATTAGGTCTTAGAAGGCAAGAAGCCACAGACTTGAAAACTCAGTTGCACTCAAATGTCCTTTTCAAGGCTAATATTGCCCCAATTTTCCTCTACATAAATCCCTGGCTAACTCTGAGGCTAGAAAAGGGAAATCATATGTTTTTTTTAGAAAAATATAAATAAAATGAGTGTGTAATGACTCTTCAGACTTCAAAATTACCATCTTGACAACAGGTAAACTAAACCTTCCTCCTCTTTAAGCCAGCAGCAATTCAGGAATTTTTTTTTGCTGGATCTTAGCATACTTCAGAGGTCCTGAACATTAATTCTGTGATGCATCAGGATTCTAGGTGCCTCTCCAAATAGAATTCAGATCACTGCAGTTAAGGAAAAAAAAACAAAAAAAGATGACGCTGAGCCTCTCTTTGGTGAAGACCTGAGTGTCCTACATGCCAGGCAGTGTATCTGAGTGAGCCCTTTACATAATTTCATTTTAATCTGCAAGGCAACACAGTAATGTGTCGCTGCCATTTTACAGATAAGTAAACTGAGACCCGACAGATTATGTCAGTTGTCTATGATCACACATCTCAGAGCTGGGATTTGAACCGTTGCACTCCAGGGTACATACTCTCAAAACTGCTATTGTTTCATTAAGAATTTTGGACTTGTGACACCCACAGGAGTGGAAACCAGCACAAAGGAGACAGTTCTTGGGCCCATTGGATTTCTGAATTGATTTAGAAGAAGAAGTTGTCACATTTCTGGCTATTCTTGAACTAGGGGTAGAATAACATTTCAGGACAATACTGTCGATCTTAGGGTAGAAGGGAATTTTGTGGTTATATTATATAAGAATTTCTGAGTAAATGTTGACTTTCCCAAAGTTACGTGACAGTTGTATGAAAGAGCAATGTTGGGGGAAATATGTTACATTTTTAGTTCAGGTCATTGATCTGAGCCCAAATAGGCTTTGGAAATTTGATTTCTGAGCAACAGAAAATCCAGGTCTCCTATACCTTAAATGTTATCAACTCACTGAGAGGCCCCCAGATCAGGCACATCAGGATGGGGGAATGAGTTTGCATCCCTAATAATCTCCATCCATCTCCCACAGACTCTTCAAATTAAAAACATATGTCTATATTACTTGATCTAACCAAATAATAGTTTCCCAAGCTTAGAGAAAGTGTGAGTAGAATAGAAGCTTTTATTTTATATTTTTTTAGAAAACTTTGCTATTTCTGTTCATCTTGGTATGATGCCATCTGGGTAAAAATAGCATGCTAGCTAGGCAACAAGTCCGCAGCCCCATCACACACTCTTCCAAACAGATCACTCTGCCCGTCTTTTATTGATATTTCAGTGTTTCCACCGAAGACCACCAAATGAGATACCTGAGTTACTGTGTTCAAGTCCAAACTAGCCACAGATGGCTGAGTCTCCATTTACAGCCAAAGCTGGAATTAGCAGTGGGGGAGAGATAGGAGCCCAGGGCGGGGGCAAAGTTCTGTTGTGCCCCTTTCAGAACCACATCCCCTCAGTGCTCAGAACCGGGCATGACCCCAGTAGCTGTTCAGTGAGCACGTTGTTTATGGAGTGAATGAAGACAAATATTTTACCAATTGATATCACCATCCCAGGAACATTGGTGGGGAGAAGGCCTGGGTCTTGCTGATCTTTAAAGTTTCAGAAAATATATAGGTTTGCCACAAGTTCAAACTTTTAAAAAGTTGGTTCAGTTCATAAGACAATAAAAATGATTTGCATTTGGCAAGATGAGCCAGGTAGAACTACCAAGGCAGTTATAAAAAATTCTTGATTTGGTTCAAGTCCCTGATGACTAGTCACAGATGAATATTAAAGAAATTTTCACAACCCTTCCTAGAGTGTTAGCCAGACTAAGTAGAGCCAGTTCTGCTAGTCTTTATACCTCATAGGCAAAAAAACCCTTGAAAACATGGCATTAAATGAAACCCCCCTGACTTATAAAATTGTCTGGGTAGACTAGGGACACATCTTTAGAGTTTCTTTGACGGTGTGGTCCAGAGGTTAATTGGGGTGCACTGGACAGGAGGAGGGAGCACATTCAGCCTCTGATATGTAGCAAGTTTAGAGGGAGAGGAGAATCTCCAGAAAAAATTTATTTTGTTGTCTTTAGAAACTTATTTTTCTCTTCTGCTCCGTGGGACCTACCATTTGGGCTCCTCGGGTATATTTTTAAGAGGAATGAAAAAATATACCTCAGAAACCCATGATAGGGCTTTAAAGCAAAACAGGACTTTTGGGAATCACATGGGAGCTAAAAAGTAGTGGAAACCACTACTGAGTAAAAAGTGTCACCCTACTCAGTAAACTATGTTCAACTCCAAGGGTTGGAGGTACCATGATTTACATTAGGATATAATAACTCAGGTCACAGGGGCCAGATCTGGGGGCGTAGCAAGCCTTTGTAAAAGTGATCAAGAGTTTTGAGGCCATTGTAAAGAAACCCGACCATTTCACGCATTACTAATTCATAGATTGTAAAAATCTCCCCCAGGTCTGACAGTCTCCTCGCACATATCACAGCCCAGATTTCTGAACTCCGGGCCAGAATGAGTTCTCACGTTACGAGGACTTCATCGCTTTTCAAAAATATACTACAGGCCATTTACTGGTGGGTTATGAAATATGATCGTAAATTAAAACTAAATGACTCACATAAAATAAGTGGACAAAGGGCACTTTGTGATGGTGAGGGCTCCAGTTTGATTGTGTTGGTTCATTTATTTGGGTATTTAGAGGATTTCAGGATGTCAGGTAACCCCATTTACTCTAAGTAGGCTGTAGGCAGGGTAGTGAGTGTGTGCTATGAGGGCAAAATGTGCTGGGGAGCCCTGTGCGGAAGCCATGAATAAGAAGAAACATTGGCACGCCACATTACAGTTTACAAAGTTCTGTCCCTTACATTTTTCTTTAGGAAGGCAGCATGATATGGAGGAGGAAAGAGGGGCTCACACACAGGGGAAAGGTCACAAGTTTTTCGGAAGAGTGGAGATTTCCCCAAACAGAAAAAATCGAGCTAAAGGCACACCATTTATTTTGCAAAGGATTTAGTGCCTAAGCTGGGAGATTGGCCAGGATGTGGATAATGTGGCAATGTTTGTGCAACCTTTAGAGGTTAATCCTGGCAGGTGGGTGGTGGTGGGACCTTGCTGCAATTGCAATTCTTCTAATAAGATCAGCCTCATATATGCCTAGCTAACTCATAAACACTGCTGGCAAAGCAAGCAGAGCTCATGAAGTAGGAATACATTTTATAATACTTGGGGGCTGTCCATTGCTCTATTGTGATTTCTTTTTAATTCCTCTATATTGAAACTGAGAGTAGTAAAAAAAAAAAGTGTATTTTTAAAAAGATTTATTTATTTATACGTAAAAGAGCTGGGGTGCAGGCCAGAGATGCGGGGGGTGGGTGAGAGGATTCACCAGAGACAGAATGGGGAACAGAACAGGCAGATTGATGGAATACACTGCTGAGGGGAGCAGTGGGCGAGTCAGGAGAGGTCTGCTGCGCCATGTGGGTCAGCTCCCTGGTTGGGGATTGAACTGGTGCCACAGTGGCTGTGGATTGCTTCATAGTGCTGCATCTTTTTTTTTTTTTAATAATAAATTTTATTTTTATATTCCCCATACAATTGCAGCCCCCCCATTCTGACCCCAATCCCTCCCCTCCCGCCCCCGCCCCCCTAAAAGTGTCTCTGGTTCATAGTTTTTTGTTGATTTTGATTTTCACTTTCTTATATTCATTTTCCTGGTCCCTTATTTAATTTTTCTAGATTCCTGCTATGAGTGAGACCATCCGGTATTTTTCTTTTTCTTTTTGGCTTATTTCGCTGAGCATGATCCCTTCCAGCGCCATCCATGTTGCTGCAAATTGCATGTGTTTATCTTTTTTGAATGCTGAGTAATATTCCATGGTATATATGTACCACATCTTCTTGATCCAGTCATCTATTTTTGGGCATTTGGGTTGTTTCCAAAGCTTAGCTATTGTAAACAGTGCTGCTATAAACATAGGGGTGCAGGTGTTCTTTGGAATGGATGTTTCTGTGTCCTTTGGGTAAATACCTAGGAGTGGAATTGCTGGATCATATGGAAGCTCTATGTTTAGTAAGTCCAGAAATCTCCACACAGCTCTCCACAGTGGTTGGACCAGTTTGCACTCCCACCAACAGTGCAGGAGAGTTCCTTTTTCTCCACACCCTCGCCAACATTTGTTGTTGCTAGTTTTTTTAATATGTGCCATTCTCACTGGTGTGAGATGGTATCTCATGGTAGTTTTGATTTGCATTTCCCTGATTACAAGTGATGTTGAACATTTTTTCATATGCCTGTTGGCCATTTGCATTTCTTCTTCAGAGAAGTTTCTTTTTAGCTCTTCTGCCCATTTTTTGACTGGATTATTTTCTTTGTTGTTGTTGAGTCTCATCAGCTCTTTGCAGATTTTTGTGATCAGTCCTTTATCATTAGTGTTGTGTGCAAAAATGTTCTCCCAGTTGATGGGGTTTCTCTTTGTTTTTGTTATTGTCTCTTTTGCTGTGCAGAAGCTCTTTAATTTGATGTAGTCCCAGCTGTTTATCTTTGCCTTCACTATCACTGCTTTGGGTGATGTGTCTGTAAAGATGTCTTTGATGTGCAAATCACGTAGTGTTTCGCCTATATTTCCTTCTATATATTTTATGGTTTCAGGTCTTATGTCTAGTTCTTTAATCCATTTTGAGTTGATTTTTGTGTATGGTGTGAGGTAGTGGTCAAGCTTCATTCTTTTGCATGTAGCGACCCAGTTTTCCCAGCACCATTTATTGAACAAACTTTCTTTGCTCCAATGCATACTCTTTGCTCCTTTGTCAAAGATTAGTTGACCATAAATCTGTGGGTTTATTTCTGGATTTTCTATTCGATTCCATTGGTCTGTATGTCTGTTCTTGTTCCAATACCATGCAGTTTTGATGATTATGGCTTTGTAGTATAGTTTGAAGCCTGGGAGTGTGATGCCTCCATTCCCTTCTTTTTTTTTCAGGAGAGCTTTGGCTATTCAGGGTTTTTTGTGATTCCATATGAATTTCATCAATAATTGTTCTATTTCTTTGAAGAATGACATTGAAATTTTGATTGGAATAGCATTGAATCTGTATATTGCTTTTGGAAGGATAGCCATTTTAATAATGTTTATTCTTCCAATCCATGAGCAGGGGATGTCTTTCCATTTCTTTGTGTCATCTTCTATTTCTTTTAACAGTGTTTTATAGTTTTCTTTGTATAGGTCCTTTACCTCTTTTGTTAGATTTATTCCCAAATATTTGATTTTTTTTGTTTCAATAAAAAAAGGGGATGGTTTTTTCGACAAAGTGCAACACCCATTCATGATAAAAGCCCTTGAAATTCTTGGGATATAAGGAACATACCTCAACATCATAAAGGCCATCTATGACAAGCCAACAGCCAGTATCATTCTCAATGGTGAAAAGCTGAAAGCAATTCCATTAAGATCTGGAACAAGACAAGGATGTCCACTCTCACCATTGCTTTTCAATATAATACTGGAAGTCCTAGCCAGAGCAATAAGACAAGAGAAAGACATCCTAGGAATCCAAATAGGAAAAGAAGAAGTCAAACTATCACTATTTGCAGATGATATGATAATCTACATAGAGAACCCCAAAAACTCCACAGAAAAATTAATTCAACTCATCAATCAGTTCAGTAAAGTGGCAGGATACAAAATCAACACGCAAAAGTCAGTAGCCTTCCTATACACAAACAATAAATCTGAAGAAGAAGAAATCATAGTGCTGCATCTTAACCCCTTGTGTCACCAGGGAGGCCACCCAAAAGCTTAATTTATAGTTAGTCTTTCTCATAGAGCTCAGTTCTTTTCCTAATATCTTTCTGCCTTTTCCCGGCTTCCCTCCCACCCTTCTTTCCTGCCTCCCTCTTTTTCTTCCTTTCTTCTCCCACACCTCCTTGAGTTTTTTTTTTTTTTAAATTCAAATTAACGTAAACATTACCATTCTAACCATTTTTAAATGTGCAGCTCTGTGGCATTAAGCACATTCACACTGTTTTGCAGCCATAACCACCATCCACCTCCATAGCTTTCTCATCTTCCCCAAGGGCAACTCTGTGCCCATTCAGCATTAACCAACAGCTCCCCATTCCCTCGCCCCTCCACCCCATCCCTATCCCTATAAGTGTTCGATGTCTATGAATGTGCCTCCTCTAGGCACGTGACATCATACAGGATTTGTACTTTTGTGTCAGGCTCATTTCACTAAGTATTATATATGAGATTCAGCCACAGTGTAATATTCCATTGCGTGTCCATTCACTGGTTGATATTTGGGTTGCTTCCACCTTATTATCATGGATAACGCTGCTACAAACATTGGTGTGCGCGTATTTGTTTGAGTTTCTGTTTTCAGTTTTTTCTGTAAGTATATGTCTGTTTGGGGATTGATCTCCAGGCATGGGGTCTCGTATTTAAGAAGCTTCCAGTCTTAAAGGTGAGGATGGTGCGAGGGAGTTATACAATGACCTCCAGAGGTGTGTGTCATGGTCACCTAGGAAAGCTTCTTACAGGGCTGACTTCATGGGAAAGGTGAGCTTCTAACCGTGCCTTGAAGAATTAACATCTCTCTGCAGGAGAGGGAGGTGGAGATGAAGATCACTGTGCCCAACAGCACAGGACAGGCTCCCGGTCAGCCTCCCAGAATTCAAATTCTCACTCCACCAACGTTGGGTAAAGCGCATTACCTTGCTGGAACTTGATTTCTTTATATGCAATGTATATGGATGACAGGAGCACTTATCTGGGATGGTGCTGTAAAGATGAAATGAGATAACCCATATGAAGTGCTATGTATGATGCCTGACCTGGAGAAAGTCCTCAGGGGAGTACCGAACCTTGTATCTCCTGATAAAAATTCTGGCCCTTATCTTGGTCATTGAGTAGCCTCTACATATTTTCAAGCAAGTCCTGACATGAACTTGAAGAGAGCTCTTACTGCAGGAGAGGATGGGGCAAACAAAGGGCTCACTGAGTTGTTTGCCCAGGTGCCATGTTGGATTATATGGGTGCTCAACTTTGAGGCAGGTGGCTATGACTGAGTAAAACTTGCAAAGCTGATCCATTTTTGCCCACAAATTGCTGGGCACAGTAGCAGTTTTAATAATATAATCATCTTTCACTATCTCTCTTCTCCCCTCGCATGCCCACCTTGGTGTTGGGCAATGCACCCAAAGTAAGCATAGCATGGATTAGAAGAATTCTATGTTCGAATCTTTCCCCTTCATGTGGTCCCTCTTCCCCCTGCAACATCCAGCTTGCTCTTTTCTCTTTGCTGATGACAAGGTGTTTCACCACATTCTGAAGGATTCTGGGTGGAAATGAACATGTGCCAGTTGAAAACATAGAAACGAAATGCCTGCACCAGGAATCTCAAAGCCCTGAGCTTTTACAACCTCTGAAAGACAAGCAGGGGCTCCCCCACCAAAGACTTCCACTCTGTGCCTCAGCTTTAAAAGTCAGTCTCATGAAAGCCTTTCCAACATGCATTTAAAATCATCCATCCAAAAGATAACTAAATCATGGCCATTCATTTCTCTCAACCCATCACCCCGCAATGAAAACATGTATTTAACTGAGAAAACTCTGAGACTTTACACTCTCTGGCCTCTGTCTCCTTTCTTCTCCCTTTCTTTGAGGGCTCAAAATGTTATGATTCATCTCAGCACAGACTAGTGCAGTGAATTACAGGCCCCCTAAATTTCCAAACCCCTACCCCAGAGGGGTCCAGAGAGAGAGTCCCTCAGTGTATCCGGGAATTCTCTCTCCAGTCAACTCTCTCTGTTCCTTGACTGCTTTTGATCATTGTTTATAAGAGTAGCTGAGCAGAGGAAATTAAGCTTTTGTATTTAAACTAATCCATGACCCTGGATCATGAGTAAGAGACATCCATGAGGGGTTAAAATGAGCCTCCAACCGCTTGCTGCACACTGTGGCTTCTTTGGGGATTCACAGAATTTCAGTGTCACATGAAAGGATGTCAAGGCGTACAGTGTCTTTTGGGAACATCTGTCCAGAACAACTCTCTTGGTTTGAAATATGGAGAAACTTAGGCTCTGAGGCGGGGAGGGAGCTCTCCAGGATCCTAAAGGGGGTTCCCAGCCGAGTCGGATTAATGCAAAATTTTACATCTCTTGGTCCCGAGAGAAATAAATAGCTGAAAGCAACGTGGTCCGCAATCATTGATGTCAACCTGCTATCACATGACCACAGCCAGATGAGGCCTGCAGCTACAGGTCCTCAGAGCTCAACCTCAGACCAATGTGCTGCCTTGGGTAGAAACACCAGCTGCCAGTCAAACTCTACAGTAGTTTCATTTTTCAGTGACCTTCGATGTTGAGGTTAAGCGTCTAATGTCAGGATTAAGGGTTGGGTTCTGGGGTAAGCATGTCTGCTCTCTGTGCGTTGGTCTCTCGGGGTGATACAACTTACTTCCCCTACTGTTGTAAGCATTGACCAAGCTGATTGTGGCAAAGTGCTCACAATGGTATCCTAAGAGATGTGAGCTGTTACTATTATCCCTGCTCTCCATCTTTGCCATGGAAAATAGCTACAGAAAGACAGTTACTATGTGCTGGTTTAGTGCCAGGACCCTAGACCTCATTTCCATTCCAGCACCAGGTAGGGATGTCCTGACCACCAGGGTCTCTGTGGGGAGCCTTGGTGACACTGGAATGTGACCCCAGGCAACATTATCACCTCTCACTGCCTCAGTGTTTTCATCTGTCCAATGGGAATATTAAGCCTGGATTTCCACATGAGAAGCATTCATTTAACAAGGATGCACACATCATTCACCGGCACAATGACTAGCACTTGGGAAAACCAGTGAATAAAGCAAAGACGCTGCACCTGCAGATTCACATACTGCCGGGGAAAACAGACAGTGAAATTAACACCAATAAAGGAATGCTCTTTTAGCATGTGAAATCAGGTTGCAGAGAGGTTATAGGGAGAGCATGGGCTACCTGCCCCCATTTTTCACTTTTCCATTTACTCACTATATTCCTGATTTACTACAAAGGCTATACCTTGGCAACAGCCAGGGGGAAGAGATGCACTGGGGAGGTATGGGGAAGGGTGCAGAGCTTCCATGCCTTCTTCAGGTAGGTGTTCTCCCCAAATCTTATGGACTCACCAACTCTCTCAGTGTCACGTGAAAGGATGTCAAGGCATGCAGTGCCCCTTGGGAACATGTTTCCAGACCAACTTTCTTAGTTGGTCCAGAGAGAGGGAGCTCTCCAGCATCCTAAAAGGAGTTCCCCGCTGAGTTGGATTGAAATGGGATTTTGTATCTCTTGGGCTTTTGTTTCCAGCCTCCCAAATATCTCTTCAAACTGCCAGGAGCTGACACCTGCAGTTTTATTTTTCCTTTTCCCTTTTTATTACAGAAAATTTCAAACATACAAAAGAGAACAATATAAAGAAGTCCACTTACTGTCATTCTACCTTGCCAAAGATTGACTCATACCTAACCTGGTCACACTTCACCTGCCCCCACCCATTTCTCCCCTTTCCCACTATTATTTTGAAACAAATTTCAGATACTATGTTATTTATGTTTTTTTTTATTTTTTTAAAAGATTTTATTTTATTTACTTATTTTTGCATATAAGAACTGGGGTTCAAGGCCTGAGGTGTAGGGGTGTGAGAGGATTCACCAGAGACAGAGTGGAGAGCAGAACAGGCAGATCTACTGAAATACACTGCTAAGAGGAGCAGCAGGCAAAACAGGGAAGGTTTGCTGAGCCATGTGAGTAGCTCCCTGGCCGGGGATCGAACTCAGGCCATTGCAGTGGCCCTTCCCAGTAGTAACACTGAGTTTTAACCCTAGGCCACCAGGGAGGCCATACTATGTTATTTAATCCATTAGCCTATATCTCTGAAAGATAGAAAATATATATTAAAAAAATAAGCACAATATCCTATTTCCAAATCAATAACAATCCCTTAATATCCAGTAAGTGTTTAAGTCTCTTTGTCTCATAATTTCTAAAATTACAATTTATTGAAATTGATATGGAAATTTGGTCCATACATGGCAATCTGTTGCAATGTGTCTCATGTCTTCTTTTAAACTATCTGTTTCTCTTTCCCACACTCATTTTTTTCCTTCCAATATATTTGATGGGGAAAAAACAGGTCTTTCTATGTTTTCCATAGTTTGTATCCCCATGATATCATTGTGTGGTTCCTAGGTTATCTGTAACTCTAATAAATTGTTCGACACTCAATCAGATTAAGGATGTACTTTTGGAAAGATTATTTTATAACTAGTGTTATATTCTTCTATCACAATGCACTTAATACAATAGCTGGTTGATGCTTTTGGGGTGATTTTTAAAGCTGTATCGGGGTCATTTCCTACACCCATCACTTCATTAGGGGCTGTGAAATAGCAACATCCTAGCTCTACATTCCCCATTCATCGAGTAGCTCTGAGGAACATTTCTATAAAGAGAAACTGTTCTCCATCAACTGTTAGGTTGCCTGAGGCACAATTAGTAAGTAAAGGAAGGAGGAATGTTTGAACCCCCACTACCATTTTTTCAGAAGAATGAGTTGATCAAGCAAACTTCGCAGGAAGATGGGCTCATGGCTTTGAACATATTTGATATGTTGCAACCTATTGCCATTATTTCTTGATATACATACGGTGCCACTCTGGCAACATGAGCTTTTTTTAAGTGGGCTCCTATCTTTTTAATTTCACTTCAATAATTCCTGAAAGCTTCCTTGCTTTCTAGTAAAAGATGATCCAGGCTCATGTTGTCCATTTCCTGTCTCAGATATGACATCCGCTGTTTCGCCAAAGGCGTGCTGGCTCTCTTTAGAGGGAAATGAATTCAAGGCCACAATTTGGTTACCGTTTGTGCTAGTTGCCAGGTTCTGACTTATGTTGACATGAACAAGACTGTCTTATTGACTCCCTAAGTCAGATTGGGAGACAGAGTGGAATATGTAATTAGAGATGCGAGAAATGTTAGGAAGGCCAAGTTCATTGCATGCCATATGGGTGCTATCTCAAGACCTAGTCCAGGAGGAAGACTCAGGAGAGACTTCTGGAGAAAGAGGAAGGGGAGAGGACTGGGGCTAGCAGAGAGCTACTTCCCATTCATCCTGTAATTTAGATGTTGAACCCTCAGAGGGAGGATTGAATGAGGTGGGCTGGTGGAACTGATATGTAAAATGTAACCTAAATCTCTTGTGGTGGAATTCAAAACACCCAGCCTGTGAGAAAGGTTCATTACAAGTGGGTCTAGTACTAGCACTCTTCAAATCAAGGTGGGGTGACTTTGTTACTTTGTTTCTTAAGAACAATAGCTAATTAGATGTGCATTGTCTGATTTAATCTTCACAACAATCCCTGAGGTGAGTGTTTCTTAAATGGTAGTTGTTACTAAAAATAATGAGCCTGCAATGGTAGCTTGTGTGTTGTTACAAGGCAACCCCCATATGAAACTGGTTGCCTGACTGTGGGTCCTCACCGGTGGGCTTAGGAGGGAATTGCAATAATGCTTAACTGCAGGCGCACACAAAAAGGTTAATAAAGGGTTTATTTACAAAAGAAGAGGAAATGAAGCAATGAATAACTCAGGGGGAAAGAGAGGGAGATAAATTCGTGAATGTGTCCTACCAATTCCACTGAGCTGGCATCCCCAATAGCATGCGAGAGTGGGTGAAAAACCAAGAAACTCGCAAGACCCACGTCTGGTTATACACCAAACCTGGCTGCTTATCTCCACCCTCACGTCCCAGTCATCCTCCCTTCGGTGATGATGACATTATGGAATTTGTAGTCCTTGATGTCATGGATCTCTTTGGTCTGGAGTGGGGGTGGCGTCCATAAAACCTATTTGTGAAGTTTGTTCAGGACATCCTTTCCCCCTAACATTATGTGATGGTAGGTACATCATTATCCCCATTTTACAGAGGAAGGAATTATCCCCTTTCCGTGTCTAAGGCCACACAGTATAAGTAGTGACACCAGGACTTGAACCCAGACAGAGCCCTTGGCCTTGTTGAAGCCCCATCTCTCATCCGGATCCTGTCTTGTGCAGCACGGGGCTGTCACTTCAGCCTTTGGACTAGTCATTTGCTCCTACCTTGCTGAGAGGAAGGGAGATGTGCTCAGACATGGAGATACCTCCTTCCAGAGACCTGCTGTATATAGATGCAACTGATCCAGCTCCTGAAACCCCACTCTGGAAACCTCCACAGCCTGGTGCAGGGCCTGGCTCACCATGACACCCGACCAGGGGGTGCACAGGCACTGCTTTCCTCCAGCAATTGCTGGGCTAATAGCACTCAGAATGAGAACACTGATTTCCCTGTAGGGACACTGGGGAAGAGGGATAATGTTCAAAAATTAACTTTGCATTCAAAACTTTATGTTAAGCCATATGTTTTACCCCCACCAGGAAGAGAGGGAAGGAAAAGGACAAGGGGGCCATGTTGGGAATTTCATTAGCAGTCTGATTAGCCCCCTCCCCACCACGTATTATTATTTTTTTTTCAGAGTTCCATTTCTTCAACCAGTCTTTATTGAGAACACAGGTTTGAATCTACAGGAACAAATTCTTCTGGCTCTTTAAGGAACATATTTGAAGGGGGGCGTTTATTAGGCTGCATTACTGGATAAATGATACAACATGCTTTTCAGCATGAATCATCCGAGTAGAGTGACAAAAAAGAAGCTTGAAACTAAGCACAGCCAAAATATTGGCAGGCCTCGGCCACTCGGGCCAGACTTCAGATTTCATCTCCTTTAGACCAAAAAAAAAAAAAAAGTTTTAAATTAAATTAAATTTTAATCTCATGGTGACAATTCCCATGGAGGAAGGCCGAAGTATTTTGTCTACATCGCTCCTGCCTCCTCGAAATCACAGACACCCCGCAATCAGAAATGGAGAAGCCCCCACAGGGTCACCTCGGCTGGCCCCTGGGCTTCCCCCCACCTCCTCCCCTGCCCAGGCAGTGCCCCCCTGCCGGGAGCTCCTTGAGCAAAGGAGCCGGAGTGGGGCTGGGCTTTTATTAGCAACACATGCAGGGGCCACCGCGCACCCTGACAGCCAGGCAGCTCCGAGCCAAAATGGATGGCTTTCGGGCTGCAAGGCCACGGTTACAAATGCGCCACGGCGTTCTCAGGTGGACAAATGCGGGCCTTTGCGGCCGGCTCCGGTTCCCAGGCGCGCGGAGGCGGCGGCCCCCTTCAACTCCAGGCGCGGGCGAAGCGGAACCCGTGTTAATTACTGTACGTTTCCACTGTAAAGAGAGTCAGCCGGGGAGCGGGGCCGCCGCGCCTGCCCGGCCCCGACGCACAAAAGCTTCATATATTCTGAATGAAGGCGAATCGCAGCCTCGGCCTCCTTGAAAAGAGCCGTGAGGGAGACTTAATTCTCTCCCTTTCAGCTGTGCTCAGACTGTGAAATCCACACAATCGCGCCCTTCTCTTTAAAGGCAGGGAGAAGAGGGGCCGTGGTCGCGCGTCCCGCCATTAGCTGGGCGCAGAGAGAGAGAGTTCACTCCGGGGACAAGCGCGGCATGGCCTGGGGGCTGCTTGGCAGCCGCGTTTCCCATCTCACGGGGGCTGCAGCCTCTTTCTACCCCTGAGTTTCACGGCGCCTTTTGCTGGGCACCCCTTGGCCAGGGTGTCGGGCTCGTCAGGTACGGAGGCCGGTGGTCCCTTCTGCTCACCATGGGATCCGGCCTACGGGCAGGCTGGGTGCGTTCCCAGGACAAACCTTGGGTGGAGCTGTGGGTGGAGGTAAAATAGATGTGTTAACAATAGTCTGAAAAAGGGAAGAACCGCCAAAAATCAAGTAAATATATATTACATTTCTAATACAAACATTGGCATTGACAAGTTGATGTTTCTTAAAAAATAATAATTTAGACTTTTAAAAACACAAGTGCAATGGCTATGAATCACAAAATGATTACTTGCCAGGTACCTGCTCAGAAGGGCACCCAGGTTTGAAGTCAGGTGATAAACCGTATGCTTTTTTTTTTGCAGTCTCTGCAACCGATTGTATAACTTTATTTGGGGAGAATATCTCAAGAATAAAGGTCCAATTGCTCTGGTCATTTCCTGTCACTGCTCCAATTTCTGAATCCCAGTTTTATAAAGCCTGGCTGCCTCTTAGCAGGTAACTGGTTGTCCACTTGGTACTGTAGTTCCTCTCTCATTCCTTTGCCTCCTCCCTTTAGGTTGGCAGAGCTGAGCACAGAACAGGCACAACTATTTCCTTTAAACCTGGAGGGCACTGGATACACCATATACAGGCTGGTTTTAGGAATTTAGGGGCAAAGGTGTACACATCCTAAGTGATGCCACACTCACTATCCATTCCTTGGAAGACGACATCAAACGTTTATCAGTGACACCTGCTATTTTTTGTTGAGTCCCTGCTATGTGTCAGGCACTGGGCTAGGCACATAGCATTGATTGCCATTTGATTTTCACAAAACCCCGGGAAGATATAGGTATTATTACACCTGAACGAGGCAAAGATCTTGCTCAAAATCAGTCAATAAATGTGGGTGAATTTGAACCCCAGTGGATAGGATTCCCAAATTTTTCTCCACCATGCCTATGGTCTCCTCTATCTCCTGCTTGTAGAGCTGGACCTATCAGGTAGCTCTGCATCTCCTGGCATCGATGTTTTTCTCATTATTCTTCCCCACATTTAATAGAGAAATTGAGGGTCCCTGATCTTAATTACCAAACATAATGACACCCAGTAAGCGGGTACATGAGTGCAGGCTCACAGGAGGTGTGGGGCCAGACAAGAGGAGCTCATTACGAGGGAACTTCTTTATAGGGTGGAATCCTGATCACATCCCTAAAAATTCTGCTTTGGTAGGTCTGGGATAGGTCTGGGGAATCTGCATTCCAACTCAATAACAATAAATTTTCACAGACTAATTTTTTTCAGATGCAAACTTAGCTCGTTGCTAGTTTTGCATTTTAAATAATGTTAAATGAAAATTTTATTATGACTTATTATTCATTTACTTTTTATTTTAAATGCTAATTTGATTTAAAAAAGTATCATTTTACGGTTTCCCTTGTGGCATAAGTGTTAAGAATCATCACTATCATGCTATAAACACTGCAGCCTGCGATCCACCCCTGGCCAGGAGTTGACCCACATAGCACAGTAGACGTTCCCTGTCTTGCCCACTGCTCCCCTCAGCAGTGTGTTTCAGTTGATCTGCCTGTTCTGTTCCCCACCCTGTCTCTGGTGAATCCTCTCACCCTCCCACCTCTGGCCTGTGCCCCAGTTCTTCTACGCGTAAATAAATAAACCTTAAAAAAGGTATCATTTTAGCCCAGCGGCCCTGGTAGCAACATCCAGGTATGCATTTATTCCACAGCTTCCTTATGTTAGGTGTTGGTACTGTTTTATTAAAACTAGATTTTTATTACAGAAGTCATATGCACACATGGTTATGAAAAAGATCAAAGCGGTATTACTAGTAGTTCCATAAGAACATTTTCTATAACCTTTTTAAACAACTCAAGTATGCTCTTGATTTCAAACTTGTCTGCCCACTGTTGTTATTTTTCAGCTCAGAGAAGTTGAGATTCTTTTATATGTGGCCTTGGAGGGGAAGGGAGGTCTCTAGATTTTGTTAGAGACTGAACAAATATATCCTGAATTTGCTTGTTCCTCAAGGACGGACATTTAGGTTGTTTCCAAATTTTCAGTTGGAAGACAATACTACAATAAACATTCGTGTGTATGCATCTTTGCCAAACTTGAAAATACTATGGATGAAATACTGGGTTCCAGGATTTCTCCAGGAAAGAATCAGAAAACTAAGCAGAGATACCTCTCAGGGCCCTTAAGACTCTTTCAAACAGCCTTTTTGGGGAACCCCTCCCAATGGATCACTCAGAAAAACAATCTTCTCTGGAGAATGTGGCTTTACCTTCTCCCAGTGCCCAGACAGATGTGAATTTCTATGCAGCTTATAGATTCAAGCAGCTCTTTGGGGTCTTCTGTAGCTGGGTGGGCATGGTGTGGGCAGGGAGGAAACTGAAGAGCAGTGAGAGCTGGGGCAGAGAACTCAGGGGTAAAGCTGTGGCTAATCTGCCTGCCAATTTCCTCTGATTAGCCATTAGCTATATGGTGACACATGGAGTGCACACAGATCACTATCATGACAATACATTTATTTATTATAATTTTTAGGAAAAAACTGGGAAATGCAGAGCCTATTTTTTAAAAGAACATATTCCTTATCTTTAGTCCCATCATTCAGGAAATTTCTGTTAACAGTGTGATCTATTTTTTCCCCATCTAAGTAAAGAGTTTGGTCTCTGAGACCCAGACTGCCTGGGTTCAAATCCTGCTGTGTACTAGCTGTGAAGTTTCTTTTCTCTTCTTTTTTAAATTGATGTGAAATGCACAAGACACAACGATACGATTAATCATCTAACAGTATACAATGCAGTGGCATTTAGCACATCCATGATGCTGTGCAACCAGCAACTCTATCTAGTTCTAAAACATTTTCCACACCGAAAGGGAAAGCCTGTACCCAACTGAAGAGTCGCTCTCAATTCTCCACCACTCCCAATCCCTGGCAATTACTAATACGCTTTGTTTTTTATGGATCTACCTACTTTGGATATTTCACATAAGCGGAACCATATAGTATGTCATCTTTTGTGTCTGGTGTCTTTCACTTAACGTAATATTTTCAAGGTGTTTTTTTTGGATCTTTTTTTATGGATCTACCTAATTTGGATATTTCACATAAGCGGAACCATATAGTATGTCATCTTTTGTGTCTGGTGTCTTTCACTTAACGTAATATTTTCAAGGTGTATCAGAATTTCATTCATTTTTATGGCTGAATAATATTCCATTGCATGGAATAGCCATTCATCAGTTGATGGACTCTTGGGTTGTCGCCCCCTATTGGTTATTGTGAATAGTGCTGCTGTGAACATTCCTGTACAAATTCTTGTTCAAGCACCTGATTTTAATTCTCTTGGGCCTATACTTATGATATAGGTCGTATCATAGCTCTATATTTAACTTTTTGAGGAGCTGTCAAACTATTTCCAATTTCTCCACATCTTTGCCAACACTACTTATTTTTATTTTTTAATTTAATTTTTTCCATTATTTTAAATTATTATAACCATCTAAGTGGGTGTGAAGTACTCCCTCCTTATGTTCTGGTTTCTTTCTTTTGTTATTTTTCGCCTTTTCCTGATGACATTAATCATCTTTCTATGTGCTTATTGACCATCAGCATGTCTTCTTTTGAGAAATGTCTATTAAAGTTCAGTTCTTTATCCTTTTAAATTTGGTGATTTTTTTTTTTCATTTAGTTGTAAGAGCTCTTTATATATTCTGGACACTAGACTGATATCAGATATGCAATGTGCAAATATTTTCTCCCATTCTTGGGCTTATTCTGAAACTTGCTCTACTTCAATTTCCTCATGAAAGAGAGCAATATTTGCAATAAATGGCAGTTGATCGAATTAGTTGAAAGATTGATTTTTGGTATCAGTACAATACCTAGTATATACTAATGGGTACTCAAGATATATTACTTGTTATGAATGCATAGACATTAATTTTATATGAATTGGGCCACAGCTTCTGATTTAAGATTGTATATCAGCATCTTCTCTTGGAATTGTATGTTCTTGATAATATAATACTCAATGATGGTCTAGTGGCCTATCACTGGAATGAAGTATCATTATTTAAAGTCCCCAGTTGTTAGGTGTTTAGGTTGCCCCTTCTTGCCCAACTTGAATACTTTTATTTTTTTCAGTTGTTTTATTTTGTTGAGTGCTTCTTCCCACCGCCCCCTCTTTGATGCCAGACTGGTTGAGAGACACAACAAAATTAACTAATGATTTTAAACATAAAACAATGAATGCCTTTAATAAATAGATAATTTTTTTCCAAAGCTTTGGATATTTTACTCACACATGTTACACACATGTTACACACACAGGTGTGTTTATACATATTTTTAAAGATTTATTTATGCATACAAGAACTGGGGTACAGGCCAGAGGTGCTGGGGGTGAGAGGATTCACCAGAGACATAGTCGGGAACAGAACAGGCAGACTGACCGAAATACACTACTGTGGGGAGCAGCGGGTGAGACAGGAGCGGTTTGTTGCACTGTGTGGGTCAGCTCCCTGGCTGGCCAGGAATCAAACTCGTGCTGCGGTGGCTGCAGATAGTTTTACAGTGCCGTGCTTCACTCCCTGCGCCACCAGGGAGGCCCAGGTGTGTTTATATTTTGACATGGTCAGAAGTTCCGGATGCTCACTTGTTGATCTAGAAAAGAATGAAGTATGATGTTTTACTTTAGATACTGATTTTCTTTTCTTTTCTTTTTTTTTTTTTAAGATTTATTTATTTATTTATACAAGAACCAGGGTACAGGCCAGATTCGGGGGAGGGTGAGAGGATTCACCAGGACAGAGCGGGAACAGAACAGGAGGCAGACTGGCGAAATACACTGCTTAGGGGAGTAGCGGGCGAGACAGGAGAGGTCTGCTGCGCCATGTGGAACCCTCGCCGCCTGGCCAGCCAGGATCAAACTGGCGCTGCAGAGGCTACGGACATCTTCATAGTGCGGTGCTCAACCGCCTGTGCCACCAGGGAAGGCCCTAAGATACTGATTTTCTAATATATGAAATATAAAAAGGCGTGATACATTGCTTGTATTAATGCAATTTGAGGAGATTGACACAGTCATGTCCTGATTGTCCAGCAGAACTCTCTTTATTCAATGGGTGTATCTCCAGAGCATTACTTGAGTGAATAATGACTTTTTGTAAGATGAATCATACTTAAAGTTCTGGAGTTGCTATTGAAAGGAAACTCTCAAAAGCTCTTTTGTACCTGGAAGACATTGATGAGATAAAGGAATTTCCTAATTTGTCAGGATTAGAATTTAACATATTCTCTTTTCCTTAGATAAGGCACAATATTTAGTATAAATATTGCAATATTTAGTATAACTTTAAAGACAAAATTCACAGCCCTCAATCAGAATTCCATCTATTGGGAGTTCCCATAATAGTCAAAAAGGCATGGGCAGAATCAGACTGGCATCCTAGGATATCTTGACATCATCCAAGCGCTCCTGGTTTCCCAATGGCACTGTGGTTTCCTCCTTGGTTCTCTCTTGGGTTACCCATACTTGGGGCAAATGACTACCATGTTGTTACGACACTCAAGTAGCCCTGTGGAAAGCCCTGTAAAAAGAAGACATACAGATGGCCAATAAACACATAGAAAGACATTTAACGTCTTTCATTATTAGGGAAGTGAAAAAAAAAAAAAACACAAGGAGGAACCACTTTAAACCCACTCACCTGAAAATTGCAGCATAGCAGTAGTACCATAATTTTAATTATGGAAAATATTGGGAGTCTAGATAGATGAGAAGACTTGTAGTAGAATCATCTTGAACTGACTTCTCCAACTGCAGGCAAGGGGCACTTGTGGGATTCTTCCATTTGGGAAGAGTTCCTGTTACATAAAAATAAATTTCCAAAGCAGAGCAGTAGATATTTGTGTTTCATGGTTTGCACTCAGGTATAATACAATGCACTGTGAGTGTGTTATTTACAAATTAATTTCAGGATTTGCAAAAGCTTATTCATGATATGCAATAGATCCTCTGTTGCATAGAGGATATAGGATTAAAGTTAACTGCTTTGCCTAGGTGCATATAGGCCAGTGATTCTTAAACCTCACTGTTTCTCAAATTCAGCTGGGAGGTTTGTTATCACACAAATTGCTGTGATTCAGGGGGCCTAGGTGGGCCCCGAGAATTTGCATTTCTAGAAAGTTCTCATGTGATACTGCTGACGCTGCTTCTACCCCAGGATCACACTGACAATCATTGATTTAGACCATGTCTGGAAGGAACCATGCAAAACTGTCAGCAGAGGTTGCATGTGGAAAGAAGAATAAGGCCTGGGGTTGGAAGGAGAACTTACTTTCCTTTTGTATAATTTTGTATGTTTCATCATGGGCATTTCTTATCTCTTCAAATGGTGAAGCTGAAGTTCATGTCTCCTGACACATAGGAGGAAGAATTTCCTTTTGCTGTCCCCTGACAGGCAAAAGATTTTGTGGTTAGGAGCAGGGCCTTATCATCAGACCATCATGCTGTGATCTTGTATAAGGCCCTGTGGTAGTTTCAAAATATGTCCACAAACTCTTTGGCACTTCTCCCTTCAAAAGGTATAACCAAAATTCCTCTACCTTGAAGTATAAGCTCTTTATAGTGACTTCCTTCTAATGAATGAAATGCTGCAGAAGTGTTGCATGACCTTAGAGATTAGTACTTAAATGGCAAGGTGGCTTCCTCTTTGGGCTCTCTCTTGGGTCACACACATTGGAGGCAGCTGACTACCATGTTGTGAGGACACTCGATTAGCTCTGTGGAAAGACGCAGGTGGCTAGGAGCCTATTAACATGAATATTAATTGAGAATGATTATGAGGCTTAAGTGAGATAGGAGGGAAAAAAAAGTTTTAGGATGGTGTTTGATGCCTGATGATTCAGGCAGACAGAAAAAGAATCTTGGAACCTTCATTATATCTGACATACTTTTAATGCTGAAACAGGAGACTGGGTACATGGGCAAGAAGAAAGAAACAGAGACAGAAAGACAGACAGACTGAATAGCAACTGAGCCTCACAGCCCCTTTATGCTGTTGTGTGCCCAAAGTGACATAGCTGACACATTGGTGCATATGCAAGGCACTTTCAAAGTTACAATCTGTTGTTTGCTATAGCTGTCTGAAGGTGAAAAACATAATGGATACATTTTAAGGTTATGGGCTCTCTGTTGTTTGGAATGTGAAAAAGAGCCTGAGTTAACCCATTTTCCTTACAATGGCTATTTGCATTTGTATGCCCACCAGAATTTCTGATCCACTGCCCCTAGGGGGCTGGTTTTCCCCTTGTCGGAAGGGCCCCATCCAAGGCAGTATACACAGTCAAATTCTCTGCCCAAAGAGTCACACACTTGTCACTGTCCTGTGACAGTTGGCCTGAGTCCTGGTTCTTTATCTATGTACCTGGAGGGGAAGATTGTTATTCATCTTTAAGGGATTTGAGCCAAGGGTGGTGACACCTGGAAATCCATCTTTAAGAAAGTTTTCAGGGCGGGCCAATCTGATCTCCAGGAGAGGCTTTGGAACACAGCAGGCTGCACAAATGGGCCTCTTTCAAGTAGGGAGGAGGAGAAAACTCCCTTTCTTTCCTCTCACAGCTCCTGTAATTGTCCCACCACTACATAAACCCACCTTGTCCTTATGAGTTTTCCCGATAGGACTTTAAAAATCATGGCTTAGAGAATCAGGCTGGATTTTAACGACTATTTTAACTGTCAGGGCATTAGAAAGTCTTAGCCCTCCTTCATCTTATAGCTGGGATTTGTAATGGCTTATGTTAAATGATCTCCATAAGGAATTTATTTTCAGTTTAATAGTCTACCCCAAGTTTGACTTTCCAAGTGATTTCTTTGCCATATATAGAAACAGTGTCAAAAATTTGATATGAGGTAGACTACGATTAAGTTGAAAGATGCTGGTATATTGATGATCTGCCATGAATTAAACAGTAGGGAGGAAAGTCATTGCTTGGGGAGTAGTCCTGATGGTATTCTTGGACACTGGACTAAAAAGATGGAGGTCCTAGCGCCAAGGTTGGCAGACTGGACTAGAAATGGATCAAGACCTGATACCCTGATGTCAAATAATCATGGCAGAAAGAACAGAACAACAATGTAACCTCAAGGCTTTCCTGAGATCTTAAGTCTGTAAATAACTCTACTGGGTGGTGGTGGCAGAGGGTGTGTGGTGAGGAGTTTCAGACATTCTCCTTCCATTAGAAGAATAGGCTAAGAAACAGGCCTATAAGAATTGGACATGCTGAGCTGAGCTAGGGAGGTTAGAGGCAAGATGACAAAGAGAGGATATTGCTAGTCAAGACTATTTTGTTAGCTGGGGCAGTCACCCAACTTATATTAATTTAAACAGAAAAGAAAATGTATTGAACAGAAATGAAAAAATTACAGTTAGATTATGGCCTTCAGGTATGGCTTGATCCAGGTACTTAGGTCCTGACATCAGGATATTATTTCTTCAAGTCTCAGTCCTGATTCCCTTTGCTTTACTCTCTTTGTCAGGTAGTATCTCCTCAGGTGGTAATAAAGATGACTCTCAATGGCTCCAGACTTCCAGCTGCTGTCTCAGTTACTCCCAGAGAAAGAAAGCATCCCCACCAGTAATTCATGGTCTGAGTGGGAAAGATGGGTGGTTTCTTAAAGGGGAATGGATACTGGAGTGATAACACATGGCTGCTCCAGTTTGCTATCTTAGAGAATACAGAGAGAAAGCTTTGCTGATAGTGACTGACAGGGACATATATTTAGCGATAGTGTAATATTGCCTACTGAGGAGGAACAGGGTCTTTCAAAATTTTTTTTAAAGATTTATTTATTTTTATACAAGAGCTGGGGTACAGGCCAGAGGTGAGAGGGTGAGAGGATTCACCAAAGACATAGCAGGGGGCAGATCAGGCAGATGACAGAAATACCCTGCTGAGGGTAGCAGCGGGTATGACAGGAGAGGTCTGCTGCACCATGTGGGACTCTCGCCCGGCCAGCCGGGAATGAACCCATACTGCAGAGGCTGTGAACAACTCCACAGCACGGCGCTCAACCCGCTGCACCACCAGGGAGGCTCTACCAGACTACCTTTCAGGAGTTTTCCTCTGACTGGTTCCTGACTTGAAAAGCCTGTGTTGTATTGGGCACATATTCCCCTTTCTGAGTCTCAGTTTCTTCAGATAGAAAAATGGCGATAATAATAATTGCCCTGGGCTTCCCTGGTGGCGAAGAGGTTAAAGACAGCGCTATCGGGCAATTGGCATTTGATCCCCTGCCAGCCAGGGAGCTGACTCACGTGGCACAGCAGACCTCTCATGTCTGGCCTGCTGCTCCCCTCAGCAGTGTGTTTCAGTCGATCTGCCTGTTCTGTTGTTCCCCACTTTCTCTGGTGAGTCCTCTCACCACCCCCATCTCTGGCCCGTACCCCAGTTCTTGTATGCATAAATAAAATAAATCTTTAAAAAAAAATTGTCCTGTAGGAATTTCTTGAAAGATAAGTTTTAAAAATCACTCTTAATGAAAAATATTTAACAGAAGTACTGATTGTGCCAGACTCTAGATAAAGCACCGGTCTCCTGAGGTAGGAATTATTCTTACCATCCACTGTATGGAGGAGGCATTGTGGTACAGATGTTAAGTGACTGGCCTCTGTCACATAGTTATTAAGGAGGCAGAGGTGAGGATTTGGACTCATGTTGTCTACCCGTAGGACTGGAGTTTCTAGTCATCTCTCTATTTTGCTTGCCAGCAGGGGATTAAATAGCTATACACATGTCATATTGGCATGCAGGGCTTTTTAATCCAAGATCTACAAACCTCTTCTCCACCATTTGACCAAATGTGTGAGTCTGGATGGGGCTAAAGAGCAAAAATCTTTATTTTCACTAACATTTCTCAGAAATTTAGCATTTTCTTCTCTGAGGAATGTAGGCCACAATGCAATAATCCTTGCTAAGCGTGGCACCCATAGAACCATGGCTTTTTTTTCCCTATCACATTACATGATAGATATTTTGTAATTCTTTGTAATACTTCTATAACATTTATAATCATCACTTTAAATTATGGTGGACATTAGAATAGAGCTTGGCATTTCATGTCATTATAAAGAAAGAACACATTAATTTATTACAAACTGAAAAATGTTTATAACTGAATTTTAGCTGTTATACTTTATAACTTGATGTATTTCATTGTATGATTAAAAACATAGCTTTAGACATTGGTGCATGACTAAGGAGGAACAGAACCCCAGGGGAATGAAGACAAAAGGGCTGGAAGTTGGGCAGAGTGGGTATATCCCCAGTTATTTCTACAGAAGTTGGACATTACCCCAGGCAGGGCAGGGCTGGTGATTTCTTCATGGGACAGTCACCATGGCTGTCTACAGCTGACTTACCCCAAGCCTACTGTGAGTTTCTGGTGGCTGTACATGACAGTAGGTGAAGGAACTGCATGGCCTTTGATGTAAAGACTGCAGTGACAGTTTTCTCCTAGCATATGAAGGCTCCTCTTGGATTGAGGTGGTGCCCATCCGTGGGGAGATGGCCTTGTGAACTCAGCACACCAAGTTAGACAGACAGGTACGGGGTTCAGCCTGGGCTCCGCCAGGTGCGCTCCTGGGTCATTCCATCTGTCTTAGAACCCGGGGTCCCCATCTGAGAAATGGGCATGTGATTCTTGCTTCACATGGGCTAGGGGAAGATTGGCTCAAAGAAGGGATTTGGAAGTCTTCAGTGAACTAAAGTTCTGTCCCAATATTACTGATGATTTTTGTTCCCATCTGCAGAGGAAGGGGACAGACATGTTTCAAGGGGACAGACATGTTTAGGCTCACAGTTGTCCTAAAGCCCTCTGCTGTGTCTGGCCAAACCCATCAGCAATATGGAGAGCTGCAAGGATGGGAATTGAAGTTTTTTGCCTGAGAGACCACAGATGCTTGTTCATTCCTAAAAGGTATATTTTTTCCCCAAAAGCTTCCTGTATATGTATATACGTATGCATTTATGCCACAAAATCCCTATTTATGTTGATAGGGGGAATTTGGTTCCTGGGACAACTCAGTGGTTCAGTTGACAAGTTGTGATGAGCAGCCCACCAGCTGGGAAAGATAGAAAATGGGGGCGCAGGGACCCCATTTCACCAAGTAGAATGGGTGACGAACAGTCTCTGTTCCATTTAGATGCTGGTGAGACTTTTCTGGATGAATAAAGCAGAGGGCATACTTGCCTGGTGTGACTCAAGAAAATAAAGCCTATATACACACACACACGCACACACACACCCCTGAACAAGATGTGCATCTTCCCTACTTACAGCCTTTTCCTGGCCCTATCAACTTTGTCCGGAGTGGTATTCCTGTCCAAATCCATGTTCCATCCCTCCCCCTCTTCTCCCCTGTCACCCCACACATACATGAAGCTCCTCGGGGGTGGCACTAACTTGGTTTAGGCTCCACCCCCAGCTGTGCCACACAGGATGTTTGTTCTTTAGCCAGCGGGTCACTTAGCATCTCTGAGTCTTAGATTCCGCCTCTGAAATGGGGGTGTTCACAGCACTCGCTCACAGGGAAGGCATGTGGCAGCTTACAGGGAAGGATAGCTCAGAAAGCCGCCTCACTACATATAGACCTTGGCAAGAGGGAAGAGGCCGGGATTGCTGTCTGTCCCCCGTGTGAGTGAAGGTGTCCTTCACGGGACAACGGGACAGGTGGACTGAAGGAAGACTGGGTGTCATCACAGGCGGCTGTGTGAAGAGCCACGGGGACACCCAAGCAGAAGTGACCATTAGAAGAGAAAAACAGGGTGCAGTTCAGAATCTGAGGGACAGACACAGGGGGTGACCTGCCTGAAACACTGGGCTGTCTGACATTTCATACCCATTATGCCTTTTATATTTCTCTGTGTCTCCCTTGAATTCTCAGAGCATTGGAATCACTAACACTTTCTGTGATAATAATTGCAAATATTTATTCAAGAGCATCTTCTGTGCCAGGCACTATGTTGATCTTTGTAACCACAAGCAACAGAGGTTAACCCCAGGTTAGCATGAGTGAGGGGCAAGGTGGGTGTCCTCCTGTGGACAGTCTCCAGAGTCCGGATGCCATCACAACTCAGTGCTATCCCTACATGGGAGGGTGATGGTTTCCTTTTTCCAGGCTTGTCCTAAAACCACACATGGCCCCTCCTACCTCCACGGTGGGTTTGAAAGAGCTTGCTTGGTGGTGGGTGGGCTGTGGTAACCTACACCTGAAGAGGTGGGATCTATCTTTCTGTATCTTATACTGTGTCATAAACCAATGGTGCCTTCATAAAAAATAAAATGAAACAGCTCACTTCAAACCTCAAGCCTGGGTTGGTGCGTCGGCCCGGCGTCTCACTTCCGGAGTAGCCTCAGAGAGACCTTGCAGCTATGAAATGGGAATCGGGACACAATCCCCACAGGCTTGCAGGGTTCCTGAGGACACTTGGGGAAGAGCCTCACCTGGGTCAGGATCGGATTGGTGCTCCTCTGAGCCAGGTCTTCTGCAGAGGGAGGGAGAGGCCCAGGTTCCTCGGGGTCCTTCCTGGTTCACAAGGAGATGGGATCAGAAACACTGTAGATGAAGCAGGCCTGTCTGGCTGCACCTCCCACTGTCCTGATGATAAGCATCGCTGGAAGGAGCAAGGAGCAGTGGTAGGTGAAGCTGAGCTGATAGCCTGGAGCCTCTGCCTGAATGAACATCTTGAACTGATTTAGAGCCCAGGCGAGGGGCCGTGCTGGTCACACACAGCATGCCACTTTCCATGGGCTGGCCACTCAGGCTTGTTAGATTGGCATTTTTAATAAATCTGCAGTGAAGCTCCAACATTGAGAACTTTGTGCTTCAGGCAGACAGCTACCGACATCACCTTGTGCCCTCTCCTGCAGCTTCTATATCTTAGTGCTGCCGGCACACCCTCCAGCCTGCTGGGCAGAGTGTTTATTTTGGAGTTTCCACCGGTGCTTTGTGTTCTTTTGTTTTGTTTTTACAACACTGAGAAGCTGATGGCAGAAGCCCCAGGCCTGGGCCCTGGGACTGCACCCTTTGTTGAGGTGGGGAGTGCTGGAAGACACTGGAAGTTGGAACATGGAGGATTCAACCGGGTCTGTCTTTTAGCTCAGCAGGTATTTACAGAAAACCTCAGAGCTGGACTCTCTGAAAAACTGGTAGAAAAGACCAAAGAAGCTACAGAACATACCATCAGGATAGAATATTCCAACAAAGTACCCTGAATGTGGGATCAATGCATCCATGCATCAACCATCTCACAAGAATTCAGGGGTCTACCTGTCCCTTCCCGGAGACAAAATGGTGAACAAAATGGATAAAGTCCCTGATGTTATGGCTGATAATAGACATATAATTGAAAAAAATGCATTTAATGTGCTAGGGTGATAAATGTTATAGAGAAAAAATAAAGCAGGATAGAGGAAAAGAAGCAGTGAACTGTAGTAATGACTAGGGATGTGAGGGGAGGTGAGAAAGGGAGGGGAGGAAGCATTCTAGGTATAGGGAGCTGCCAGTCAGCAAATAGGATCAGGAAAAGGAAATTCTTGGTTTTCCAGGACATGTCGCCACACATAGATGCTTTCAAAGAGAGAACTAGAATTTTATAGTTAATACAGTGAAACAGATACTTTATTCTGAAAAAAAATCATAAACTGTATTTAAAAATAACTTATTCCATAATATATAGATTACAATTGTGATAAAGTGCACGTTCTAGAAACAAAAAAATGGTGTGTCGTTTTAGCATCTTTTAGGTCACAGTGGACTTCCCTTCATAGAAAGGTTGAATTTGGCCAAAATATTTAAGGGTTTCATCTGTTTCTCCAACCATCATATTTATTAATTAATTAATTTTTTAAAGATTTATTTATTCATGCATATAAGAGCCGGGGTGTAGGCCAGAGGTGCGGGGAGGTGAGAGGATTCACCAGAGACAAAACAGGAAACAGAACAGGTGGATTGACTGAAATACATTGCTGATGGGAGTAGAGGGCCAGACAGGGGAGGTCTGCTGCACCATGTGGGTCAGCTCCCTGGCCAGGGATTGAACTCATGCTGCAGTGGCTGCAGATAGCTTCACAGTGCTGCGCCACCAGGGAGGCCCCCAAATATCATTTTCAATCCAATGCTGGCCACATTGATTCTTTCTGGAAGTGTTATCATCCAGAAAGATCTTTTTATCCATTTTGAAGCTGTTCTAACTCTGCCTTGTCCCTGTATATCAAGGTCTTGTGGAGTGGTGGTGGGCCTTGCCAATGGCGCTCTGACTTCCTACTAACCCTTGTCCCTTTTGCATTGTGTTGCTGGGTGACAACACAGGACAGTCAGCAGCAATGACCTCGAAGCATCCAGGGAGCTTGTAGCCCACTGTAAACCACATGTGATCAGGACCAGTTAATTATTTTTTGTTTATTTATTCATTCATTTACTCACTCCATTATTCATTCATCCATTTATGTAATCAATTATTTATTCATTCATTCACTTACTAAATTACGTATGCATGTATATATGTATGTGTATATATATGTGTGACACCCTAGCATAAAATTTACCATTTTAACCATTTTTGATGGTTTAAAGCATATTCACATTGCTGTGCAGTCATTACCACTCTCCACAATGAGATTTATTTTTAAGTATTATCTACTGGGCCTCCCTGGTGGCACAAAGTGTTAAGCAACTGTGCAACATGAGTTTGATTCCTGGCCGGCCAGGAAGCAACCCACATGACAAGGCAGACCTCTCCTGTCTGGCCCGCTGCTCCCCTCAGCAGTGTATTTTGGTCAGTCTGCCTGTTCTGTTCCCCACTCTGTCTCTGGTGGATCCTCTCACCCCCTTGCATCTCTGGCCTGTACCCCAGCTCCTGTATGCACAAATAAATAAATCTTTAAAAAAATAAAAAAAAATATTATCTACTACCGTCCCCATGCATCACATCTTCATGACTTACATATTTTATAACTGAAAGATTGTACCTTTGACACCCCTCACCCATTTCACCCATCACTCCTGTATCCCTAGCCTCTGGCAACCAGCAATTTGTTCCCTGTATATATGAGTTTGTTTTGTTTTCTAGATTTTACAGATAAATGAAATCATATGGTATTTTTCTTTCCCTGACTTATTTCACTTAGTGTAAAAGTCTCACAGTCCATCCATATTGTTGCAAATGACAACATATCATTGTTTTTCATGGCCAAATAGTATTCTTTTTAAAAACTTTTATATATATTTTACATCATTCTTCATTTTTGTACAATGTATGCTTTCTCTTCTCAGGTATAGTCCTTGTGAAATTCCCACCACCAACTCACCTGTGCACCATCACCATAGTCCCGTGTGCTCTTCCCACACCTGTTTTGATCCTTCTCTCTCCTCTTCCCCCGCAGAATGTCTCTGATTTATAGTTGTCATGGCTAAGTAGTATTCTATTGTATATATGAACCACACCATCTTTATCCACTTAACTGTTGATGGATATTTAGCTTGTTTCCATACCTTGGCCATTGCAAATAATGCTGCTATGAATATTTTTTTGATTTAGTGTTTTCATTTTGGGGCTCATTTTCTAAAAAAGATTTATTTTGTGTATTTATGCATATAAGAACTCAGGTGTAGGCCAGAGGCGTGGGGGTTGAGAGAATTGACCAGAGACAGAGTGGGGAGCAGAACAGGCAGATCTGCTGAAATACACTGCTGAGTGGAGCAGCGGGTGAGACAGGAGAGGTCTGCTGTGCCATATGGGTTAGCTCCCTGGTTGGGGATTGAACTCATACTGCAGTGACTGGTGATAGTTTGTTAGTGCTGAGACTTAACCCCTGCACCACCAGGGAGACCCAGGACTCAGTTTTTAAATTTTATTTATTTATTTTTAAGATTTATTTATTTTTATACAAGAACTGGGGTACAGGCTAGAGGCACCAGAGGGTGAGGGGATTCACCAGAGACAGAGTGGGAAGCAGAACAGGCAGATGGACCAAAGTACATGCCTGAGGGGAGCAGCTGGTGAGACAGGAGAGGTCTGCCCAGCCATGTGGGTATCTCCCTGGCTGGCCGGGAATCGAATCAGCGCTGCAGAGGCTGCAGACAGCTTCACAGTGCTGTGCTCAACCTGCTGCGCCGCCAGGGAGGCCCCTGGGACTCAGTTTTTTAAGTGGCCAGTTCATGAATGAATATTTCCATGTTACAATGTCTTAAGCTTCCCTCTGTGAGGTCTTACTAGAGGTCCCTGATAATGAATTCAGATGCGAGGAGATTTCCTGCATGGCGATAGGGTACTATGGAGGAGGAAGAACACCTGTATTTTTATTTGTTCTTAAAAAATGACAGTCTGGGGTCTCCCCGGTGGCACAGCGGTTGAGCGCTGGGTTGCGAAGCTGCCCGCAGCCTCTTCAGCGCCTGTTCAATCCCCGGCTGCTCCCTGGCCACCGGAGGAGGGTCCCACATGGCGCGCAGACCTCTCCTGCCGCCCGCTGCTCCCCTCAGCAGTGTACTTCGGTCCTTCTGCCTGTTCTGCTCCCCGCTCTGGCTCGGTGAATTCTCTCATCCTCCCGTGCTTCTGACTGTACCCAATGCTTGTATGAATAAATAAATAAATCTTTAAAAAAAAAAGGCAGTCTGATCATAGAAACATAAAAAATTAACTGATACCCATTACTTGTCAAGGACTTTATACATGTCCTCTAAGTGAATTCCCTGCCACCACTATCGATGTTATTATTATTATTATTTTTAAAGATTTATTTATTTATGCATACAAGAGCTGGGGTGCAGGTCAGAGGTACAGGGAGGGGAGAGTGAGAGGATTCACCAGAGACAGAGTGGGGAGCAGAACAGGCAAATTGACTGAAATACACTGCTGATGGGAGCAGCTGGCAAGACAGAAGAGGTCTGCTGTTCCATGTGGGTTAGCTCCCTGGCCGGCCAGGGATTGAACTCATGCTGCAGTGGCTGTAGATTGCTTCATAGTGCTGAGACTCAACCCCTTGCGCCACCAGGGAGGCCTCAGTTATTATTATTATTCCCTTAGTACAGTTTCAGAAACTGAAAGGCTGAAAATTGGTGGCATCAGACTTGAATCCAGGCCCTTTCTCCTAGAGTCAGCAATAGACTCCTTTAAAAAAAAAAAAATCCCTCTGAATATATATATTTTTCCTTTTCAGATCAGAACTCTGGTTTCTATTTGTAAATGAGACAGCTACCTCTCAGGAATTAAAGTCACTTAATCAGGTAATTTTCCTCCAACAGCCCATGAAAAACATCACCAGGGCTAATGAGAGCTGCTAGTTATTGTGTTCTCAGTGGCAAGCCTGGGGCTGGGATTTGTGTGCTCTGTCTTATGTATTTTCAGACAACTGGGACGCAGGCATTATGGTACTTGGCTTATTCACAAGGAAAGAGAGACTTAGAACAGCCTTGGCAAAGGTCACATGGCTAGTCGAATTGAATGGAACTTCAAAGCCAAGTTCATGAGACAGTCAGCTCTCGGGGGCGCACAGGTAAATGGCTGCAGTAAGATGCTAGAGGGAGCCAAGAAAATCAGATTTTGACATAAAACTCAGGTGTTTCTTGGGAACTCTAGAGTGTCTCAAATAATTTGCGGGAGAGGATCAGTGTGCTCTGTTTCAGGTCATCGCATCTACTGTGCACCAGTATTTCTATAAAATATAATTAAAATGAACTTTGAGGAGAGTGACTGTATAGTGATTTCTAGGAAGAGCTTAGAAGCCCCACCAAGTTAAATAACTGTCAATGTTATAAACACTGCTCTCAATTTCTCCTTTGAAATTTTCTTTGAGGAGAAAAAGGAAGTTGGGCAAGTTGGAGGCAGGAGAAAATCTGGGGGAGAATCTGGGAGCAGAGCAGCAGTGCCAATGCTGGGAGGCTAAGACTGGGGAGGAGGGACAGTTGGAAAGAATTTTTTAGATGTGTTTTGGACTCTGGCATGCAATACCATCCTTCCTTGCTTCCTCTTCAAAAGTCCCCAGTAAAAATGGAGTTTATTTTTCAAAGCATTTGGAGCTGGGTATCTGTTTCTTTTGAATGCAACACTGTGTTGAAAGGCACCAAGGTTGAGAAAGAGGGAAAAAGGAAATGCAGATTTTTCATTGACTTTACCATCTCCTTACCTATTACAGGAGTGCAGTTCCTGGCCAGACTTTCTACAAAGCAATTCATAATGGCGTGATTGTATTGGTAGTGATGGAGTTCATAATAATGGTAATAGAAATAATAATAATAACAATAATAAAAAGCACCATTAGCATTTATTGCATGCCTAATATGAGCCAGGTGCTGCACTAGGCACTTTCTGTAGATTTATTACACAAGAGTTATATGGAGGTGGTGTGAAATCCCCATTTTATTATTGCCAAGTGTATAATTTATTTTTAACTGTCGGGGGAAGGAGGAGATGAACCTTAAATCAAGGAAGTAAAAGAGTAAGAACTGTCAAGAACTGTGGGCAAAGATATAAAACTGGAAGGGATGACTGAAGCCAAGATTCAGCAGGGAACAAAGAGGTGAAAAAACATTGATAGATTGTGAGATGGCACAGTCACTGGCTTCCAGGATGGCATTCTACCCCCCAGCAATTTTTGACATCTGTCATTCACTCCCTCTGTACACCTCCTATTTTGGGTTCCTGGACCCAGTTCCTGAATGGGTGTGTGTGCAAGCTTCCTCACACTAGCAAGCAATTCTCAAACACCCTTCTGGTGTCTGAGACTTCAACTCAGTTCTAGAACTATTTATCCAGAGAAAACATTCAATTCTGTGGGTGAAGGACTCAATGTCCCTAGACCACCTTCAACTTCAGATGATGGCTGCAAGCCCAGGCTGTTACCTGTGCTTCTGACCAACTGGATACAGATGGAAAGTTCCCACAGTCCTCTAATCAGACTTTGGAGCAATCACAAGCCAAGGGCGTCTCTGATCAACTGGCTATAAATCAGTGGTTCCCAGGACCCCCTCCTCAGGTTTGGTTAATTTGCTAAAGTGCTTTACATAACTCAGAAGCCCATTTACTCACAAGATCATTAGTTTATTACAAAGGATGCTAGAGGATATGAGTCAACAGCCAGGTGGAAGAGATGCAAAGGGTGAGATGTGGGGAAGGATGTGGAGCTTATGTGGCCACTCCAGGCAGGGCATTCTCTTTGAGTCGCCACATGTTAACTGATCTGAAAGCTCTCTGAAACCCATCAGCTTAGGTTTTTAAGGAGTAGTCATATAGATATGACTGATTAAATACTTGTCATTGGCAATTGATTCAACTCTCAGCCCCTCTTCCCTCCTGGATGTGTGGGTGTGGGGTGGAAGTTTCATCCCTCCGATCCATGTTTGTTTCTCCTGGAAACCAGATGTATTCTTAGGCACTTCCAAAAGTGACCTCATTCACATAAAAAAGACACCTTTATCACTCTCAATACTTAAGAAGTACTAAGGGTTTTGGGAAATATGAGCCAGGAACTGTGGGTGATGACCAAATATGTGTGAGACATATATTTTGATCATCTGAGTCACCAAATATAAATTTCTTATGAATCACATTATCACAAATCCTGACATTAAGTCAGAGCTGGTCTGTGTGACTGATATAATATGGTGATTGTGATGTTTTTGGGATTTGTGAAGCAAGATAAGAGAAGGTCTTCTGAATTCTGTGGAGGTCAGTTGGATGGTTTACTCTGAAGGAAACTAGCCATCATGCTGTCAGTGGTGGCTCTGCGGTAAGGCCAGCACAGTGAGGAACTAGTCCTCTAACCAGCAGCTGTGTGATGCCTGTTCATTGGAAATATACCCCCCAGCCGCAGTCAAGCCTTCAGACGACCGTAGCCCTGGCTGATATCTGACTGTCACCTCATGCAAGATTCCCAAACCACAACTACCCAGCTGAACCACTCACAAATTTCTGATCTAAAGAATTATGAAAGATAATAGATGATTATTATTTAAATAACAATAGTTAATACTATTTAAAGTCACTCATTGGAGTAATATCTTATGTGACAGAGTTTGGTTGTTTGGTTTCTCTTGAGTGGGATTTGGTCCTTTTGAAATCCCATTAAAGAAAGAAACATTTCTTACTATTTATAATCCCAACCAACTTTGAAGCTGTGTCATCTCCTTAAATGCTGGATTTGCTGGTAAGAATGGGACACTTAATTGGGTTTGGTTGCACAAATTTGGGGCCAGGTGCCAGGAAAGACCAAAACATTCTCCCTACCAGTGGAAAAGGACATGGAGCTTCCTTGGTGATGAAGGAAGAAGGGAAAGGAATAAGGATGAGAAGTAAAGAAAGAAGCCTCAAGCAGCCAGAGGAAGATTGCCTCCTTTCTGAATTTTGGGGAGATTATCTAACTCAATAGAACTTGTGTTCAGTGGTTGTCCATGGGTCCCAGAGAAGCAACCCTTTCTGTCCTGATGGAGACTTAACCAAGGGCAGGAGCAAAGGCCCAGGAGTTTTAGGTTAAGATCTGGAAACTGGAGGAGAATTTCAGACTTTCATGGATTGTGGAGCCAGGGGAGGGGAGGTAAAGATTGGCACACTGGTTCCGGGGATCAGAGAGGGCCCAGCTTCGAGCCTGCTGTGCGGCAGGCCCTGGTGAAAGGGCAGCAACAAGCTGCCCGTCCCCTTCTCTCATGGAACCTGTCTCCAAGGACATCTGTGGTGGGTGTATCTCCCCTCCCCAACTTTTCTCTGACTCACTTTGTTCTTTCATATTGCTTGTGACAAACTTTTCTCTTCAAGAAGGTTCAGGTTCAAAAAGAGCTGTAGGTGAGCAGGATTTTGAACCTTAGGTCAGAAATTTGTGGCCTCTGCTATCCAGGGTGGATAGCCAGGGGTCGGAAGTCCTGAGGTGCTCTGCTTTCTCCTCCTTTCTCTCCTTTTCTCACAGCCCAGTGTTGGGTTACCAGAAAAGCCACCAGTCACTGTGACGCGCCATGGACCTGTTTAATATCAGACCACTGAGGTGAAATAAAACTCACAAAAGTTTACAGTGTGTAAATCACAGTTATGTTTTACCCTGGGCCCTGGTGCAAAAAGGCCTGATTCCCTCATAAGAATTGTAAGTAGAAACAGCTTCTCTTCAGTGTCAAGAATTATTTTAGGAAACAGCAAATACTGGAGAGGCAAGGTGGGCCTAGCGCTCTCTCTTTCAGGGGTGGCCTTAAGTGCTTGGGCCGGGCTTCATGGTTATTTTAAGGACTTCTCTGGGGAATCCAGCACAGTGGTCCACATGACTAGGAGACTGGACATTCCTCTTCTGATGGGACAGCAGAAGTAAAGTCAAGTCTTCCCATTGAAGCAGAACCTTCTAGCACCTTTCATCATGCCCTTGGTTTCACGATTCCTTACCTGACTCATCTAGATTCATACAACTGGAAAATATTCAGTCGACTTAAGTGAGACTAGCGAAAGAAAAGAACAAACTTCAATTGGGCATGCAGGGGTGGGGTGCGCATAGATTGTGAACTGTCTTCTCATCATTCCTGTAAGGTCATGTCATTTTTTAGAAGGGGTCATCAAACTTGGGGGAACAGGACAGTTCAAAGAATTCTGCAATTTAAAGAAAAAGGAATTTTGCCTAGTTTGTCTATATAAGCACCATAAACAGGTTTGACAAATTCTAGCCCAGGTAATAGAAGGTTATCATCTCCCAAGTCACCACAAAGAAGAGAAATAGATAATTAAGCCCCCAAAGAAATCATTCTTAGATCTCTGTCTCTCAATTTCTTTTAATTCAAAATAATCAGTATGCCACTTCCACACTGTCTGGGGCAGCCTTTGTTTGGCCTCTGTATAGGAGTTACAGGCTAGCTCAGGCACTCTACATGTGTTATTTCATTGTGAGCCCAATGCACAATAAGTGATCCCCCAATAGGCCTCCATGATGGCCTAGGGGTTAAGACTCAGCACTACCACTGAGACAGCAGACAGCGTGAGCTCCATCCCGGCCAGGGAGCTAACCCACATATGGGGCAGTAGATCTCTCCTGTTGTGCCCGCTGTTCCCTTTACCAGTGTATTTTAGTAGATCTGCCTGTTCTGCTCCCTGCTCTGTCTCAGGTAAATCCTTTTATTCACGGCACCTCTGGCCTATGTCCCAGTTCTTCTATGCATAAATAAATAAATAAATAAATAAATAAATAAATCTTTATTTAAAAAAAAATTGTTCCCCACCTTTATTGTTCCCTCCATTTTACTAAGGAGGAAACTGAAGTTCACAAAAGCTAAATGGCTTTTCCAGATTTACAGAGAGGAGAGGGCAGGGCCAGGCATTGAGGCAGGACTCACTGCCCAGCACTGAGGCAGTTCACCCTTCCCTGGTATTTGTCACTGATGGACATTTACTGGGATTTGAGATTTTAGTACTTCCTATCCCTGACATTCCTGGGACAATAGGTGAACCTCAAGATTTGAAGGCGTCAAGAAATCTTTTATTTTATTTTCAGAATGAGCGTGCTTTCTTTTTTCTTACTGAGGTATAATTGGCATAGAACATGGCACTAATATCAGGTGTATAGCATAATGATTCCATATTTGTATCTACCGCAAATGCTCACCACTATATGTCTGGGTCATTTGTCACCACACAGGATGGCAATTCTTTTTCCTTGTCATGAGAACTTTTAACATCTGCTCCTTTAGAGCTGATCATGTTTTAAGTAAGTGAACAGCACAAGGAATCATCAGTGGTACTTTCCATTGTTTATCCTTGTGAAGTACAAGGAATCTTTTTAAAGTCCTCAGATTGGTACTAGGTGGAGTATGTTCTGGGAGGAGGATTCAGAAAAGGGTCTTGCCAAAAAATGAATCTTACAAATTGAAAAGAGCATGGTCAGAGTTTTCATAAAAAGAACAAACAAACCCCTTTCAGTGATTAAGTCCTCAAAGCCATCTAAATTTCCTACGCCCAGAACAAAATTGCCTTTCTTTATCCCCATGGGCAAGGATTGCCTTGACTCACCATTCAATTCAAAAGGCAAAAAGTCTTAAAAATACTTAAAGCTTCAAAACTTCAAAAAAAAAGTGTCAGACACACATCATAACTGGTAATGTAAATACAGAATTGTAGCAAATGTCATGCTTGTGACTTTTTTTCCCTCCCTTAAAGCAAGGAGTCTGATAGAGGGCTCGCCTCTGGGCTTAACTTTTCATGTCAGAGCACTTGTTGCTAACATCAGCTATTTGAGTGTGATCCCCTGAGAAAGAATGTTTGCCTTGATCTCTGTCAAAGCAGGAAAATGCTATGATTGATGAGTTTGCACTGCTGAGTTGTGTCGGCATCACCCCCTAACAGGCATCCATAGAGATTGGTTCACACCCTTGGGACCATCAAGTAAGATTTCTACCTGTTGACTACAGGTGATTTTCATGATCCATAATTGGGTGCAAAAGCCAAATCACAGCATTATATATAAAGTATGAGTCCATTTATTAAAAAGAGAGCAAGATAATATATATATTCATATTTTATACATGATGCTGTAATTTGAGCTATCATTCATCTATCTATCTACCTACCTATCAATCAATCATCTCTTCATGTGTTTGTATGATATAGAAAAATAAGTGGGCTCTGACTAGGCAGATGCCTAGAGGTGCTGGAGGTAGATTTATTGGCTTTTTATTTTTGTACTTAAAAATTAGTTCTTGTTGCAACAAGCACATATAACTTTTGTAATAAAAACAACGATAATTTAAGATAATTGTCTTCTTTGTGATTTTTACTTGAGCATAGCTTTTCTTTGGATTTATTTAAAAAAAATACACCTGAACCCCTTGCACCACCAGGGAGGCCCTCTCCTATCTCTCCCGCTGCTCCCCTCAGCAATGTATGTCCATCAATCTGCCTGTTCTGTTCCCCACTCTGTCTCCAGTGCATCCTCTCGCCCTCCACGCCTCTGGCCTATACCCCAGCTCTTGTATGCATAAATAAATAAATCTTAAAAAAAATACCCCTGAACAAGAATTACACATAAATATGGATTTTTCTAATATGTAATGTTGGTGTTTATTCATTGGTTAGCTTCCTTGTTGCCTGGGTTTTTTCAGTGGAAGATCTGTATTTATCCCATTGTTTATTGCAGTTAGCCTCATGAGAGTGGAAATTTGGTTTGGTTCACCCTTGGATCTGGGGTGCTTTGGAGGGGGTATGGTAAAGGTGGGGTCTCAATAAATTCATCTTTATCTTTTTTTTTTGCATAGGTATCCTCTGCAAAAATACTTTTGAAGAAGTATCTTTCCCAGAGCCACAAACAGCTTTTAATATCAAAGGAATCATTTAATTTAAACAGCAAATATTTATTAAAATACTCCTACATGGTAAATAAACCCTTTTGTAACTTCTTGGCATATGGAAGTAAGTAAGAATAAACAGAGGGACAAAATCTGTTTCTTCAAGAAACTTCCCATCTATTTTGAAACCAACATGATTTCCTCTTCCTCTGTTGAACAATGTTGGGGCACAGCAAAACTACAGCAGAACACATTTGCCTCTGGATGGGATGGTGGTAACTAGCTTACTTTCAAATACTAACATATCCAGCAATTTTACTTCTGCATATCTACTTGAAGAAAATCAAATCAACATTTTGAAAAGATGGCCCCTGACATATGATATCTCAGCTTATGATTTACACAACCAACAGTGTGTAAGTGACAAACATTCTTGGGATCAATGGTATGACACTCCCACATGGTGCTGAGCAATGACGGCTCTGCCAGCTCCAAGCTGCCAGTCAGCACTTTGACTTGGATAGTTTCAATTTATGATAGGCTCATAAGGATGTAGCCCCATGATAAGTTGAGGAAGATCTGTATTGCATTGTTTACTGCAGCATTATTTACAATAGCCAAGACACAGAAACAATTGAAGTGTCCCATTGTCACATAAATGGATAAAGGAAATGTATATCGATGCACTGGAATATTATTCAGCCATGAGAAAGAATGAAATCTTACCATTTAGAACAACGTGGTTGGACTTAAGGGAATTAAGCTAAGTGAAATAAGTCAGACGAAAAATACAAGTACCCATGATCTCACTTATATAATATATGGAGCCAATCCCCGCCCCACCAATCAAAAAAACAAAGTCATAGATACAGAGAACAGATTAAGTGTTGTCAGAGGTAGAGGTGGGTGAAGGCAACATGGGTGAAGGGGTCAGTTTTCAGATATATAAGTCATGGGGATATGCTGACGGTGATTACCAATACTACATTGCATATTTGAAAGTTGCTAAACTTTTTTGTATTTATGTATAGTGATGAATGTTAACTAAACTTATGCTGATCATTTCACAATATATACAAAAACTGGCTTATGATATACATATACAAATGGCATATCAATTATACCTCAATTAAAAAAACAAAAATAACCCAAGGCATTAAGTCTCAGTACTATGAAGCTATCTGCAGCCACTGCAGCACCAGTGTATCAATCCCCTGTGTATCAATCTCCAGTGTATCAATCCCCAGCCAAGAAGCTAACCCACATGGCACAGCAGACCTCTCCTGTCTCACCAGTGCTCCCCTCAGCAGTGTATTTCAGTAGATCCACCTGCTCTGCTCCCCACTCTGTCTCTGGTGAATTCTCTCACTCCCCCCATCTCTGGCCTGTACCCCAGCTCCTCTTACATGCATAAATAAATAAAATAAATCTTAAATAAAAAGGCTAACAGATTGTCCATCAACAGTTGCTTCAGGACCCCTGCCTTGCTGTGTCTGCCAGTAGAGGGCTGTTGCATCATATACTCTGTCCCTTCTCATCCGCATCTCTGCCTTCAGGACCTGTTTTAAAGTCACCCAGTGACATCGTAAAACTCTACAAATACCTTCTCTCCAGTTCCCATTTTCAGACACTACTGAGACTCCCTCTGTCCAGGCCGCTTTCTTGTTGATTGCAATACTTCCAATAAACTCAGACTTGCTTGATTAACAGGTTTTTCTGGTAGTCTTTTGGGGCTCCCACAGTTGACAGGGTGATAGATAGTATTTAAATAGGCAAACAAATGAAAAAGATCATATCAGAAATGACTCAACTCTATGCAGAAGGTATGAGGGAGCGAGGGGATTGAGTTGGGAGGCCGGTAGTCCCCCCTTATCCATGGTTTGATTTTTTGGGGTTTCAGTTACCCAGGGTCAACTGAGGTCTAAAAAGATCACACCTGGTAAGATATTTTGAAAGAGAGTGGTGGGGAAAGACCACATTCACATAGCTTCTATTAAAGGACCTTGTGCTTTTTCTATTTTATTATTACTTACTGTTGCTAATCTCATACTGTGCCAGATTTATCAGTCACACTTTATCATAGTTCTGTTTGTACAAGAACAAGACATAGTACATACAGGGTTCAGTACTATCCATGGTTTCAGGCCAGTGGGGGTTTCAGAAGTTCTCCCTCTCAGATAAGGGGGACTATTCCATAGGACATAGATGTGGTTCCGTTGGTCAGAGAAGGGTTTCTCTGAGGAGGTGACTTGTGAATTGAGACCTCAGTGATGGAAAGGCAGATTTGGGGTTATTTGGGGAATGAGCTTGCCTGGCACAAGGAATGGCTAGTTCAGAGGCCATGAGAGAGGATGGGGGAGAGAGAACCCCGAAGGAATGGAGAAGCAGTTTGAGCAGAGTAAGCTCGAGGGGCAGAGGTGCAAGGCAGAGTCAAGAAGGTGCAAAGCCTTGGATGTCATTCCAGGGACCCTGGAAAGCCACCAGGATTTGAAGTAGGGAGCCACTCTCAAAAATTTAACTTAAAAGTTAAAACCATGACTTTCATTCAACTCTGCAATGAGTCCATGCCAAAGATGTATTTACTTTATTAACTCATTAACAAGGAAGCCAATAGGATGGTAGAGCTGGGGCAAGGAGCATTTGAGGAACTATGTTGGAAAAAGCAGGCTGAGAAAAATTTGCAAAGTAAGAGACAAAACTGAGCTATGTGCCACAATTAAATCTCAACTTCTGGAGTTGGGTTTTCTTACAAAATCTGTGCATATGATGTAAGACCTTGATTTTTAAATCAATGAAATTTTAGAATTGCCTTTTTAACTTTATAATACCTACAGTCTTATACATATCTATTAAATATTTTATTTTCTATCTATATAAATTGGCTTATATCTATAATATCTATAAGTTCTATATATTGCTGTTAGGTTTCTTTGCTGTTTAGTCCTTGATTAGAAATGCAACTCCCAGTTATAATATTCTTTATAGAAGAAAGAAAGAATCCTAATTTCTTCAGTCACCTTTTTGATGTCTGATAGAAATTGTTTTCATCTTGATGGATTCAGATATGTTGTTCCAGGCTCAATTTCTCCTATCCACTTCTGCTTTTTTCTTTTCCTTTTTGCCCTCAATAAAACTATTTTAGTTTCAACAATCATCACCAATAGCTTGAACTAAAAATATCCAAGTTCTTCAATTGAACTGTAAGTCACATTTTTTTAGAATGTCCCATTTTCCAGTAAAATAATTTCTACCATTGTGGAAAATGATCTGGATTTATTTTAAAGATCTAAAAATGGAAATACCATGCGATGCAGCAATCCCACTCTTGAGCATCTATCCAAAGAATACGAAACCATTAGTGCAAAAGACCACATGTTCTATAATCTTGATTGCAGCAATATAACAAAAGCTACAATATGGAAGCGACCTAACTGTCCATCAATAAACCACTGGATCAAGAAGATGTAGTCTACTCTAGTATTCACACTATGGGAATATTATCCAGCCATAAAGAAGTGTTGACATTTAGAGCAAAATGGAAGAAGTTATGTGTAAGAAACAAGTGAGAATGTCAGAGACAGATACTGGACATTTACATAGCAGGGAATTGGAGAAAGTGAAGTAATGAACCAAAACTAGCACAGTAATAACTGCAGTGAGAGCTCTAAGGTTAAGAGGGAAGAGGAGGGAGAAAGGGACAAGGCGATATAAGGGATGGTGGTGGGAAAAATAAAATAAAAAATAAATTAAATAATCCAAATAAAATTATCAAAAATTTTTTTCCATAAAATGTTTATATTGCCATTGTTCCAAGATTGGTATTTCACATGAAGTCATGATATGCCTAGGGGGTGTCCTCTGGAGGGCCTCAAGGTAGGGTGTTCCTGTGCCATGTGGTTTAGCTCCCTGGCCGGGGATGGAACTCAGGCTGTTGAGGTGATAACACCGACACTTAACCCCTAGGCCACCAGGGAGGACCCTAATAAAAGAATCTTATTGACTGAAATCAAATAAAGAAGCTAGTGGTGTGTTACAAAATGAGTCTCTTTTTCAGGGGCTGGAGATTATCATTGCTTTCACATGCAATACCAATTCTAGTCACTGTCTGTCCCTCTTCTGGGAGCAACTTTATGAGTAGGCACTGCAATCACCAGATTTTTGAGAATGGAAAATGAGAGGTGCTGGAGTCAGCATTCTGGAAGATGGTAGTGCTGGAATTCTCAGAACTTCCTTTCCAACATAGGGAAGGACTCTTGTTGGTTCTTCCAGTCTCAGATAACTAACTCCTTGTCGGCACTGGATATATATTAACAGCAATTAAAATTTAATCAACCCATCCTACAGGGGTACCTCTTCAAATGTCAAGCTATGTGCAAAAAGATGTTAATTGCAGCATTATTAATCATAGAGAAAATTTATGTGCATTTGAAATGTCTATAAAAATGGATACTGGTGGTACAGGGGTTAAAAACACAGCTCTATCAAGCAATTGCCAGCCACTGCAACATGAGTTCCAACCCCAGCCAGGGAGCTAACCCACATGGCAAAGCACACCTCTTCTTTCTTGCCTGCTGCTCCCCTCAGCAGTGTATTTCAGTGGATCTGCCTGCTCTGCTCCCCACTCTGTCTCTGGTGAATCCTCTTACCCTCCTCCACATCTCTGACCTACACCCCAGTTCTTTTATGCATAAATAAATACATCTGTAAAAAAAATGGATAGTACCTTCACATTATAGGAACATATGTAGCTGTCAAAAACAATATAAAGCAGCTGTTACCTGTGCTGATAAGGGAATGCATACATGCTAAATGAATAGAGAAAATTGTAGCATACATTAGATTATGACTGCATTTTACTAAACCTCAATCTTCATCTTCATGTGTGCATATGTAGCAGTGTATTTGTGTGTTGTAGAACAGTACAGAAAGACACACAGCAAACCATTAACGATTAATTCTGAGTAATGGAAGAAGAATGTTCTTATTCATATATATGTAATTTTGTATTTTAAAAAGTTTTAACAATGAGTATTTTTGCTTTTTTAAATTGAGTTAAAATTCACATAATGTAAAGACCACTACTTTTACCATTTAAAAAAATGTACAGTTTGTGTAACTATCATCAGTAATTGCAGAATTTTATTTCCCTGAAATGGAATCCTATTTAAAATATACCGTCATTTTCCTTTTCCTTTTCCTTCTGGCAACTACTAATCTACTTTGTATTTCTATGGGTCTGTCTCTTCTGGGTATTTCATGTAAATGGAGATGGAAACCTATTATTTGTAGTCTCTGTGGCTGACATGTCATGCAGTATAATGTTTTCAAGTATCATCCATGTCGTAGCATGTATTAGTACTTTATTCCTTTTCATTAATGTGTAATATTCCATATACAAGTAAACCAGTTTGCTTATCCATTTGTCTGTTGATAGATATTTAGGTTGTTTCTTTTTTTGGACTGTTAGGTGATTACAATGATAATACTGTTGAACACAATGTTAAAGATTTGCTTTTTTTTTTTTTTCTTTTTTAGATTTCTGATTTCAGTTTTCTTGGATAAAAATCTAGGAGTGGGATTTCTTGGTTATATGGTAGTTTTATGTTAACCTTTTTGAGGAAATGCCAAACTTTTCATTAGGCTCCACAATTTTACATTCCCAGGAGCAATGCACCAGGGTTCTAGTTACTCCATATCTCACCAACACTTTTCTATTTTTTTCAGAACACACTAGAGCATGTGAAGCAGTTTCTTAAGTGGTTTTGATTTACTTTTCCCTAATAATGCTGAACATCTTTTCAAATGCTTGTTAGTCATTTGTATATCTTTTTTGGAGAAATGTCTACTCAATCCTTTGCTCATTTTTTTTTTTTTTGCACTGTTTGATTTGTAGGAGTTCTTTGTATATTCAAGTTACTAGATCCCTATCAGATATGTTATTTGACAAAGTTGAGTTTCAGGCTTTACAAATGATATGACTCCAGGCAAATTATTTAGCTTTCTGTGTTTCGGTGGCTTCATCTGTGACTTTGGAGTGAGAATAGTATGAATCTCATAAGTTAGTCATGAAGATGAAGAAAGATGATGTAGGCACATGATATGGACTCAAATCATCATTACTAGTGTGCTGATAATAGTGTATACACTAATAATAAGTGTATTAATATTCGTGACAGATACTACAGACACAGAACAGCTCTCAAGTTGTCCACCATCTTAATAAGGAAGAAATGATAAATAAAGATGATTATAAGACTGTGGAATCAAGTTAAGAGAGGAGAAAACTTTATGTTGGGAAAAGGGAGGTGTATGCATTCTAGGGAACATTGCATAGTTTAGGGTGTAGATGAGAATGGGGAAGAAGAAAACAGATTGGTAGGTTAGAGTTAAATAATGAATATTCTTAAAAATTCTTAAAGAACAATTTCTCCTCAGGGGACTATGGGCTTTCCATACATGTTCTTATTTAACGCTTATGATAACCCAGTGGTTCTCAATGGAACAAGGGAGATTTGACCAGAGGGGACACTTGGCAAAGTCCAGAGACATTTTTTATTGTCAGAAATGGAGAGGGGTACTACTGGCATCTGGGTGGGGAGAGGCCAATGATGTTGCTCAGTGTCCCCCAGGGCTTAGAACAGCACCCCATGAAGGAGAATTGCCTGCTAAGATGTCAATCGTGCTAACACACAGGGTTAAGAAACCCTGAGATAATCCTATAGGATCTAGTCTTATCTACAGTTTCTGAAGATTTAGATTCTGACTTGCTTCCCTGAGCCCCCAGCGCTTGATGTGCTAACCCATGTTCTATATTCAGGGGCTGTGCTAGGCCTTATTTTACTACTTCTCCTGGCCAGCCAAGGAGGGGTGGCTGAGTAATTTCGGTAAAAGGTGGCAAGGATGGCTTTGTGCTTTATAAAGGTCACTATGACATCTTGAGTGAGGGAAGGTCAGGAAGAAGGAGCCTGGAAGATGAGGAGCTGGAGGCAGGAGGCAGGGGCGGGGGCTGTTGGGTGGCTCTGGGGGCAGGAGGCTGTGGTCAAGAAGAGTTTCCCACACTGGGAAGAAGGCCTTCCCAGTGATGCTCCTTCAAGCAGAGCCACTGCTTCTTGCTAGCCCTGGAGAATCAGTTCTCTAGGTTGACCTGAGAGTTGTGTTTGAGGGAGTCACCCTGGCTGATATTTTTGGTCATCCATAAATAATAAAACTGGGAGAGGCTGTAGTGTCTATTGGCTGTTTCGTGATCTCTGTACTTAGGCTGAGTCCATGGCAATGGGAAGGGACAGATTGGGGGTTATTTCGGGAACAGTTCTAGGAGATACATGCATGGGCAAATAGGCAATAAACAAACATGTAAAAAGTAGAATCTAGAGTGTGTAGGGTAATGGTAAATGGCTTGGGGAAAAAACTAAGGAGGGCTGGTCGAGTGCGCATGAGGCAGGGGAGATTGGGGATATACTTTGTATAATGGTGTTATGGTCCCATCTAGGGACCCCAAGTCCCATATAGAATGGGATGACCTCCAATTGTAGCCTAGCTGTGTAGTGGGCTGAGCCATCACATTTGCTCTGTGATATTCACACAACATCAAAATCACCTAACACATTTCTCAGACTTTATGGCCATCGTGAACTGACCCATAATTGTATTTCCATTAATAAAGTGAATCTCTTAGTTAGAATTTCTGCAGAGCTTCATGAGAACTCTTTACAGTCAAGGATAAACTCTTCAGGAACAAGCCTTCAGTTAATTGGCCATTGAGCTGGTGAACCATCTAGGGAGCTCCTTCTGTGACCGGGTTTGCTTGGGTCCAGGTGGGAGGAGAAGGGAGGTGACCATTTCTCTAGAAGCTAGAGAAATCAGGTTAGCCTTGCATCTGCTTAGTGGGAAATGTCCACCAGACGTGGGATGAGAACCCAGGCAGCTTTTCTGGATTCCAGGGACAAAAGGGGGAGCTGCCATCCATGCAGCCACCATCCATGCAGCCTGCTCTTCTAACATTAACAAGAGATCCCAGTTTCACTCCACAAGTGTCAGAGTTAGGAGGTGAGATTTGCCATCAGTATAGGGATGGTCATGACCCCAGATGAAGAGTTTATCCACAGGGGGCACGGGGCCTGTAAACAGGAAGCTTGTGAATGGGGAAATGTCTCTGGAGAGAAACCGACAAGCCTGCAGAACAAATACCACATTTCAACATAAAGACTAGCCCTGGTATCAATCCCAGCACGAAGGGGTAGTAGGGAAAGACGGATGATCAGCCCAGGATCTGGTCTGCGGAGAGCTTATTTCCATGCCATTTAATCGGGCAATTACTGAAGACACCATTGTTTCAACAAGAGAGAGTTAATTAAGTGGTTACAGTCATCTCCCTGACAGAGTATTTGTCTTTGCAATGCAGAAAACATGAGATAAAGTGTTGACTAAGGCTGCCACTCCTCCTCCCTTCCAAAGTCCGCCCTGCCACCCATTCTCCCTAGCCCTCCCCATGCCCCTACCCTGAGGCTTCCCTCCAGATCTGGGGCTCCTTCTGGTCCCCAGTCTGAATGCCCAACAGCTGGCCCCCGCGCGCCCCCGCGCGGCGGTCGCGGAGAATCTCACCTATTGAGGCAAATCTGGTTTTGATTCATTCTATTAAGTCAAGGGCTTAGCAGTCTGGCTGTGAGCTAGGCTTGGTCCTGAGCCCTTCAGGGACTATAAACAAGAACTTTTAGGCTTGTGGAGTAGGTCTGGGGACACGTGGAGACAGATAGCTACAGGATGAGGCTAAGAGTTAGCCACTGGAGCCAGACTGTCTAACTTCACCTCTCTTGTTGCTGCTAGCTCGCTGTGTGACTTTGGGCATTAACCTTCTAAATAATGGTCGTGGTGACCTCCCAGGAGGCTGCGACGCTCAAGGAGACAACAGTCAGAGTTGTCTCTGCCTCACACTATGCTTGGGACATAGAACTGCTCAGAAAGTATTTCACCATTCACTATTACTGCTATTACTACTACTGCCACCACCACCACTACTACTGTTGTCACCACTGATCTTTGTATTACTTATAAAAGATTCCAGGACAGCTCCCTCTCCCTCTCTCTGTCCCTTATAGCTAATGTTAAATTTGTTTTTTTGTAAAAGTAAGGAGAAGGAAATAAAATGTTACCACACACACCTGTAAATAAATCATCTTTAGCTCCTTAGATATTTGTTTCCCCTCTTCTAACCCACGCTCAGAGAAATGGGGATATATTACACCATATAACTCACTTTAAGTTCATCATATTGAAAAATGAATCATTTTTTTTTAAAGATTTATTTATTTATTTTATTTATTTATACAAGCACTGGGTACAGTTAGAAGCACGGGGTGGGGGTGGGGTTTGAGAGAATTCACCAGAGCCAGAGCGGGGAGCAGAGCAGGCAGAAGGACCGAAGTACACTGCTGAGGGGAGCAGCGGGCGGCAGGAGAGGTCTGCGCGCCATGTGGGACCCTCCTCTGGTGGCTGGGGAGCCGCTGGGGATCGAACTGGTGCTGCAGGGGCTGCGGGCAGCTTCGCAACCCAGCACTCAACTGCTGCGCCACCGGGGTGGCCCGAAAAATGAATCAATATTAACTATGCCACTTTCTTCTTTCCGCTTCCTCTGTAATTTCGGGGTGGTGTTGATTCAAAATGGCCTAGCCTCACATCCACCCCTGGATTTAAACAACTAGTTTTACTCACAACAGGAGATATTATACTTTATATTATTAGCAAAGTTTATTAATGTGGAGCCAGGCCTCCCCACCTCAGCACTTTTGTCATTTTGGCCTGGGCACTTCTTTGTTCCAATGGGGACTGTCCAATTCCTAGGTTGTTTATTAGCATCCTAGCTTCTGCCCAGTAGATGCCACTAGCAAGCTCCCATTGTGACTGTGACAAATGTGTCCTGGGGGGACGAAAACGGCCCAGTTGAGAACCACTGATAGAGAGTATGCTTTTTTTGTGAGACCGTCAAGTCACTGCCAACAAAAGGGTGAGTCCAGCCTGCATAATTCTAAGACAGCGGTTCTGGAATGGCATGCAGGCCCCTCCTCCCACAAAACTAGTGCTGACTGTGATGTGGGAAAGGCCCAGAGGACCCCTACGGAGCTGGAATTTGAAGCAAAGGAAGTGGGAATTGCAAGCTGTTCCCAGGATCCACAATTCTGCTGCATGCAGAAATCCCATGATGATCCTTGGGCCTACTTTTGAACATGACTAGTTGAGTACAAGATGCCTATTTTATTCATTGTAAAATGAACATCAAACTATTAAAGGAAAATTAACATTCTAAGGGCCACAGATCTCATAATCCTTGCACACTTTGGCTTTTCATTTTTTCAGGTAACTTATAGGTCTAACACCTCAGAGACTTGGCTTATGGGCCAAATCTGGCCATCTGCCTGTTTTTATAAATAAAGTTTTATTGGCACATGGCCACTTCCACACATTTACATTATCGTCTATTTCTGGTTTTGATCTATAGAGGCACAGATGAGCAGTTGTGACAGAGATGGCTTACAGAACCTAAAACATTTACTATATGACCCTCTTGAGAAAAAGTCTGCCCATCCTTCTTGTATACACACATTGACCAACAAAAATTAATTGTATTATATTATTTTTGATATGGCACAAAGCAAATTTAATATAATTTGGACAGCAGCTTATAGGGTTTTTCTGCTGACCAAATGTTTTCTTTTTTTTTTTTAAGATTTATTTCATTTATTTATACAAGTGCTGGGCACAGTCAGAAGCGTGGGAGGGTGAGAGAATTCACCAGAGCCAGAGAGGAGAGCAGAGCAGGCAGACTGACAAAGTACACTGCTGAGGGGAGCAGCAGGCTGCAGGAGAGGTCTGCTTGGCCATGTGGGACCCTCGCCAGAAGCCGGGGTTCGAACCGGTTCTGCAGAGGCTGTGGGCAGCCTCGCAACCCAGTACTCAACCGACACGCCATGGGGGAGGCTCTGACCAAATGTTTTCAAGACCTAGTTTCACTTGATTATCACAATGACAGAAGCAAGGAAGTATTGTCATTATAATTCTCGAGAATAAGAAGAGATGACTGAAGCAAAGAAATGTGACATGATTGGTTGAAGGTCAAGGCTAGTTAATGCAGCAGAAACTCACAGCCTTATCCTTTGCTCTAGGGTCATTCCCTATCTATCTGCCTGCTCCAAGCATCACTGTATGCAGATTTACTTCTGCCCAATTTTGCTACAAGTTAATTTTTCAAAATATTCAGTTCCTTAGGAACCACTGCAGATTAAAAAAAACAACACTTTTTTTTTTTTTTCTTTTTTGGTTTAATATTTGGACTCTTAGTATGATGACTTAGGGTTGAAATGTCCCAAACCTACTTTGTAGGTTTTGGAGGTTTTACCATCATTTGAACATAGTGATTGTCTTTTTGGCCAATGATGAAATCAGTGGTCTAGAGGCAGTGACTGTCTGTCCAAAATCTTGGTTGACGTGTATGGGTACACAGAAACTGAGGTATTGCTGCAGACTCAGAAACTTTCTCTCCTTGTATGTAGGTACGCCCAGTCTTTCAATGGAATTAGGTCTGTCTTGACAGGAAATCCTTCTTACATGTATGTGTTAGGACTCTTGCTTTTATGAGTCAAAATCATAACTTTTAAGTAAGAAGAGTATTTTATTGGCATATGAATTCAAAGACGGGCTGAAGAACCAAGCCTCAGGAAGGTGAGCTATTCAGTGAGTTGAGGATCAGAGTACAGAATGTTCTAGATCACTGTTTCTGCTTCATTTCCTGTCTTCTTTCTAGACAGCTACATTCTCTTGCAATGCAGACTACCTGCCCTGAGGTAGGGTACATTGTGACAAGGTCTGAGATTTTTTTTGAAGATTTATTTATGTATACAACAACTGGGGTACAAGCCAACAGTGTGGGGGTTAAGAGGATTTTCCAGAGAGAGAGTGAGGAGCAGAACAGGCAGATCTACTGAAATACACTGCTGAGGGAAGCAGTGGGGAAGACAGGAGAGGTCTGCTGTGCCATGTGCGTAGCTCCCTAGCAGACCGGGGATCGAACTCATGCTGCAGTGGCTGAGGATAGCTTGATAGCACTGTCTTTAATCCCTGCGCCATCAGGGAGGCCCCAAGGTCTGAGTTTTTAATGTTGCAATTTTAATCCCCAGAGAGTAGGTGATATGTTCTCTCATCACAAGGACAAATCCCATGGAAGCCATTTTTGGTACCACTGGATCGGATGACCACCCTGGGAATCATCAACCACCAAGGGTAGGAGTGAAAGAGTCACCCAGTATTAAGAGGGTCATTATCAAATTAGCCATAGGGGAAAGGAGGTTTCTAGAGAGAGAAATGAATGGAGAGCCCATAGTATCCTTAGAAATCAATGATAGAGAGATGGGTCTCTACCAAATTCTATTTTTTTTTTAACTTCATCTACAAAAGTTGGTCATTTGGGGTAATAAATTCCTATTTCACTAAAGTTAAAAATTATTTTCCTCATTAAAAATGTCAATAAAGGGTAATGTTCAAGTAGGGCCCAAAATAGTATCACTTCATAGGAGTTTTGGGAGGAGTAAATGAACTAATAAGGTAACAAACCTGGCAATCAATGCCAGCTGTCATTCTTATAAACAGTTTGGTGTACAGTTGGGATACACATCTGATTGTCTGACCATCTCTGGGGAACCCCAAAAGTGAAGTGGCAGCAGTGTCCTATAGAGGACCCCCTCCCCCTTAAAACCTCTATCCTGAATCAAGATTAGAGGGAATTTGTTTCAGAACACAAGCTTATTTCCTCAGAAAAAGGTCATTTTTTTTAAATTAATTTTCCCAGGAAATGGTTCATTTCATCAAATTCAAAAATAATTTCATCCTTCTCCTGGCATACACTTGCCTAGTTCTACACACCATCCATGTCCTGGAAAGGATGGAAAGTAGAAGCAGGCAACAGTGTAGAGCATGTCTCCAACTTGCCCTGTGTTTTCTAGACCCGGCGGGTAGTATAGACAGAGGCCACTGCACCCTGGAGTGGCAGCAAGGCACCTATTGTACTTCCACTGGTTTTCCAAGAAGGAATGTGTAGACCGGGACATGGTTTGTATAGCTGACAGGACATTCTGATTTATTAGAAGGACCGGTCAGGATTGTGCGCAAGTGAGAGGCACATGGAGGGAGTGGGCAGGCTCTGTGGTCTCATCTTGCAATTGGAAATGAAACTGACTTTTGAGGAGCAAGTGAGGAGGGCTGTGCGATGTCAGGCCGTGTGGCCCCGAGCGTGGGGAGGGTGGGGAAGCAGTTCTGGTCCCCTTGGAAGCTGAGGAACGAGGGAGGGAGTTGCCCGCCCTCTGCCAGCCCGTGTCACTCCACAGTCAAATTGTTCCTCAAGCACCATTTTTCTTTTAATCAGGCTGTTCTTCACTGGGGCTGTTTTAATTAAGGGTACGCTGTCAACACAAAACATATGTTCTGAAGTCTTGCTTTGCTTGCTAATGATGCCCGGGATTATTAAGTCTGGAAGGAATTTCCAGCTCTCCCTGGCTTGGTCTTTCCTCCTGGTCCCCGCCCCTCGGGTCTCCATTCCTCTCACATCGCGGCCTTCACCCACTTACCCTCCTTCCTGGCATTGTTCCCCTCCTAGAAAACGATCCATTCAGTTCAGTGTTCAGGGTACAGTGTCCTAAAATGTGGTTCCCACCAGCTCCCACTCCCCTGCGCTGTCTTTTTTCTTTAGATTCAAGCTTCAAACTACATTCTCTGAAAAATTTTTACACATTCACATTCACACACACACACCATATACGTATGTATGAATATATGTACACAACATATACATTCACACCCATGTTATATACACATACATAATTGTATTTTTTTTGTATGCACATATGTGTCTATATGCACATCCGTCTATAACCATGAGTCACTTGAAGTTTCTGTGAAACAATGGACGCATATATAATGGTGGTTCCCATAGGCTATGCCAGATAGCTTCGGGGTGTCGTGGGCTAGATCATTTAGGTTTGTATAACTACACTCTGATGTCGGCACAATGACAAAATCACTTGGAGGTCAGAACATGTCCCTCCCATTAAGTGACACATGACTATATATGTATAGAGATAGAGATGTATCACAATCAGACGCACATACACGTGTACACAGAGACATAAGCCTATATCATATACATATGCATGTATTTATACACACATATACATACAAGTATATATAGTATGTGTGGTGAGTATACATATATGTATATGAACATATATTTGTTTGATGTGAATTGAAGAAAAGGCAGAAAGATGGGTCTCCCCGGTGGCGCAGCGGTTGAGCACTGGGCTGCGAAGCTGCCCGCAGCCTCTGCAGCACCAGTTCGATCCCCAGCCAATGGGCAAGCGTCCCACATGGCCAAGCAGACCTCTCCTGCCACCAGCTGCTCCCCTTGGCAGTGTACTTCGTCAGTCTGCCTGCTCTGTTCTTCCCCCTGGCTCTGGTGAATTCTCTCACCCTCCTGCGCTTCTGACTGTACCCAGTGCTTGTATAAATAAATAAATAAATCTTTAAAAAAAAAAAAAAAAAGAAAAGGCAGAAAGATGTTCTGGTGGCCTAACTCAGCCTCTTGTCAATTGTCCTAAGTGGGCCTGGAAGCCTTCTAAAATGATCCCCAGAGTAATGACTTCTTGGCAGTTAGTTACAACTTCTATAATTCCTTCCCCTTGAGCTCAGCTAGATTTCGTGGCTGGTTTCTAACTTTTAGGATACAACTAAGTTGCTTCTGGGGTTCAGTTATAAAGAGGGTGCTTTCTGTCGCTTTCTTGCCCTCTTGATCACAGTGCACTAATGAAGCCAACTCTCATGCAGAGGCCCCCAGGGCCTGGTACTGAGGAAGCCTTAGGCTTAAAGGCCACTTGAAGCCTGGAAGCAAATCCATGCTCAGCCCAGCCTTGAGCTGACTACCTAGAAGACCCCTGAGCTGGAGGCCCCAACTAAGTGGCACCCAGATACCTGACACATTGATTCCATGATATAATAAATGTGTGTTATTAAATTCATAGTAATCTGGTGTGCGACAAGAGGACATATATAATCCTAAACAGTTTAGTCTGGCCCCAAACATACCAACTCCTGAGAATAACACCTCTGGCGAGTGGCAGAAGACAGCCTCTTCTTAAATTGAAGATTACAATGGCCCCTGTCTCAGAGACTGTGGTGAGCATGAGATGAGATAATGTTTGCTCAATGTTAGCCCAGGCTCAGTCTACAGCATTAGCTGTTATCATCACTGGCTCCAAAGACCAGGCTCACAGGTCTCCCTCGTGCAGACGGTCCTGTTCCTGTCACCCAGGCCCAGTAACCATAAATTCACAGCCCTTGCCCTATTTATCTTTGTTCTATTCTTTCTTATCTCTTTGCAGGCAAAACCATAGAAAACCGGGCAAGCCAGAGACAAGATGGAGCTAGCAGTAAGACAAGGGTTAAGCCACAGCCTTACTGGCTAAAGCACACCCACCAGTGCCAGGACAGATCCGGTCAAGACTAGATTTGGAAGAAAAAGAGGCAAGAATGCAGTTCTGGGAAACCCCACCCATTTCTCTGAAATCCTGCTGATGAGACCCTGTAGCCTGTCCTGCTGTCCTTGGCACTCCCCCGTATAAGTGTCAGCTTCTCACTAGTTCAGGGAGAAGGCCTTCTCCAATTCACCAATTCTCCAATTCTTGGCCAAGGAATAAAACCCTCTGTTGCTTGAACCATGATTGGAGTCTGGTTCCTGGGCTCCTCCGGCTTCTGCAGGGTAATAGAGCTCCCCTGTGGGCAACAGCCCTTCACACCCCTCACATTCACTTTACTGGGGCTCACAGCTGCCCACAGAACCCTGGCCCTCTGCTCTGCCCTTCGTTGTTTTTATAACCCCCAGCCCTCTGATACCCTTCTCCCCACTATACGTGGGCATCACCTTTGTGTCTGCAGAACCCAGCCCCAAACCACTCAGGGTGTCAATATTTAGAATTTTACCCTTTTTACCTTTTCTGTTCTAGGTAAATACGGTACCATATAGGAATCAACTTCCCCTTGGAGACGGCAGTAAAGAAGAGATTTTGTTGTTGTTGTTGTTGTTGTTGTTATTTTCAAAGCATGAAGAACCGCCTTGCCCATCACTGGGTGCTTTCACCCCATCTCAGCTCAGACTGTCACAACAAATAGTCCAACTGGCAGACTTAGCAACAACAGAAATATTTCTCTCAGTTCTGGAGGCTGAGTGGTCCAAGATCAAGAGGCTGGACTAGTTGGTGTCTGTTGAGGACTTTCCTCCCTTCTGGCTGTGTCCCTGCTGGCGGGAGGTGCGTGGGCGAGTATTGTGGGCTTCGTAGAAGGACACGAACCGTGTGCATGAGGCCACCACCCGCATGACCTAATGACTTCCAAATCTCATCACACTGGGATTAGATTCCAACACATAAGTGTCAGGGGGTGCAGCATAAGCAGTCAGTGCACAAGAGCTCCAGAATAAAACTCACTATTGAGGGACGTAGGAGTCGAGAAGAGTCCTGGAGAGGAAATGGGGCTTTGACTGTTAATTCCTTGGTCTTGAAATGCTGGGGACATTAATGTCTCCTTCGTTCGGCTTGTGAAGAGACCCTTTTCTGAAAGGAGGAATCCAAGTCAGATGGGAGGGATCTCAGAGGTTGTTCAGTGCTGGGTGGTACTCTTACCTTCTCTGCAAGAGGCAATGAAGAGTTAAGCACCTCAGTTACATAGTATGGCAGAGTTGGGACTCAACCAGATCTGTCTGTCACCAAACACCAAGCACCTAGCACCTGACACCCAGAGGGTGCCCTGTGACTCTGGGCAGACCAGTTTGCAAGCTGGGGAGGAATCACAGAGGCATGCCAGGTTTCCCTCCTCCCATGTGGTATGTGTGTTTCCTGAGACGTCATCCTTGTTCTTTCCTCTTAAAATTTCATTTGTTTATTTTTTCTTTATCTTTTTTCTTACTGTAAAAGTAATGAATACTCACAGTAAATGCAGACATTTGGAAACAAATAGAGCCCAAAACACCAAGTGTTTACATGTGTCCAGGAAAAAAGTTTGTTTTCTTGATTCATTTGCACCTGCAATGTTTACTCTGGGATGGAGTCTGTAACGATCAATATTGATTTAATACGTACATGAGTCTTTGACAAAAGGTTAGGTTATGAGAGGGCATACATTTTCATTTTATATATTTTTGATTTTGAATTTTAAAATAATCAGCCATGTATTTTTTTAAACACCATAGCTGATAAATTTTAGTTGTGAAAATGCAGAAGTCATGCAGTAAACAATTTGAAAATCAGTGGCAAATAAAGTTGGTGTGTGTATTCATTTCCCGGGGCTGCTGTGCTGTGACAGGGTCACCTTCCTTCTGAAACCTGTAGCGGGAGCCTTTCTTGCCTTTTCCAGCTGCTCTTGGTTTGCCTCCAATCTTTGGCCCTTTTGTAAACTCCTGTCTCTGGTATCTCCCTTCATGATCTCACAGTGTTGTCTTCTGCTGTGTCTGTCTTCACTTGGCCACGTCTTTATAAAGACACCAGTCGTATTGGGTTAGGGGCCCATACTGCTCCAGCGCACATGAAATGAAATTAGAAATTTAATTAACTAATTATATATGCAATGACCTGGTTTCTAGATAAAGTCGTATTCTGATGTCCTGGGGTTTAGGCTCTCACATTTTTTTTTGAGGGGGGGGAGTGTGGGAGAAAAGAGATACAACTCAAACCCCTCACTGTTTATGTACATTTCCTACCTTTTTTTGGATTTATTTATTTATTTATTTATTTGTTTGTTTATTTATTTATTTATTTATACCTACAAGAACTGGGATGTAGACCAGGTGCCGGGGGTGAGAGGATTCACCAGAGACAGAGTGGAGAGCAGAACAAGCAAACTACTGAAATACACTGCTGAGGGGAGCAGCAGGCAAGACAGGAGAGGTCTGTTGCGTCATGTGGATCAGCACCCTGGCTGGAGATAGAACTCATGCTGTAGTGACTGCTGATGACTTACTAGCTCTGAGACTTGCCACCAGGGAGGCCCAATTCCCTAATGTTCTTGCCTCTGCAGAACTCAGTGAGTGTTAAACCTGGTTACTTTGGCTCTTAATCTTGTCCATGTGCCCAAGCATGCGCGCGCACACACACACACACACACACACACACACACACACCCCACGTGCACACAGTTTGCTTCCAATAAGTAGCCTGCCTTGGTTAGTGTGCCCTAGACGTCCCTCCCAGTAAACTGCAAACACAGTGCATGAAGCTTTTCTTACATAGAGAATGTTTTATTGCCCATGAAATAAGAAGAGAACTGACTTTCAGGGATACATACAAAGACATCTGGAGGAGATGCATGTGCAGAGGGCCTGAAGTGGCACAGCAGTGGGGAGAGGAGGGAGGAGAGAAGTGGATGCTGAGCACGCTGGAAGCAACTGAAGGTGGGAGGTGGTTGGACTGGGTCAGGAATGACCTTGACTTCACCTGGGGATCTGAGACATTTCCCATCAAGGGAGCTTTGGAAGATTTTATTTTATTTTATTTTTTAAAGATATATTTATTTATTTATACAAGCACTGGGTACAGTCAGAAGCGAGGGAGAGTGAGAGGCTTCACCAGAGCCAGAGCGGGGAGCAGAGCAGACAGAAGGACCGAAGGACACTGCTGAGGGGAGCAGCGGGCGGCAGGAGAGGTCTGCACGCCATGTGGGACCCTCCTCCGGTGGCCGGGGAGCACCCGGGGATCGAACCGGCGCCGTGGAGGCTGCGGGCAGCTTCGCAACCCAGCGCTCAACTGCTGCGCCACCGGGGAGGCCCGCTTTGGAAGATTTTAAACGTGGCAGTGATGGGATGAGCTTTGCCCCAGTTTACCAAGAAAGTGCCATAGGTGTCTATTGATGAGCTTTGTTATGGGAAAAAAACAACAACACTACAGTGTGAGCACTGGTAACGTGATAGATTCTTGGTATAAATTGTCTTGCTGAACTTGAATGTGGCTTGTATTTTTATCCCCATCCTACAGAGGAAAATGGAGGCTCAGAGAGGGTGTGATGGACATCCCAGGGATTTCAGAAGCAGGTAACAACAGCTAGGATTTGAAAGCAGACAGGACTATCCATATCAGAGTTTGGGCTCTTAACCATGACATGAAACTTTATTCTATGCTAGTACTATTATTATTTCATTCTGGATTTAGCCATATAAGTTTGAGGTTGGTAAGGATTACTGTTACTACAAAAGACCTGTAACTGTGACTCTGCGAAGCTCAGCTCTCCAAACCCTGCCTAGCTCCAGCAAGGACAGAGGATCTGGAACATCCTTCATGATCCTTCTCTAATTATGGGGGCTGCTGAAGCCCAGAGGGAAGGGTCATACCAGGACCCCTTAATGAGCTTGAAGGTGAGCCTGGAATTCCTTCCAACTTCCAGCATGGACCCAGCAGGGAAGAAGTAACTGGAGAGATAGCACCATAGTCAGGGCAATCATTGCACGGGATGTGGGTCCAAATCCCAGCCTTGCCACACATAAGCTATGTGTGATGTTGTTGGGCAAACCACATCTCCCCCATGAATTTCAGGTTTTTTGTCTGTAAAATGGCAAGGAATAATACCCATGGAAGGGGTTATATGTAGCTGGAATATTGTAGGGAGCAGAGAAATGGTAACCATTCATAGCGCCCTTATTGTTGTCATTATTGCCATATTAATTTTTGCATGGAAGGCAGGTTTTAATCAATGAAAGAATTTTGGTCTAACACCTTTTTGGGTGACTGAATTCATGCCTCTATGATCATGGGTTAGATGCAGCCAATTTTTTTTACATAGTTGGGGAATCAGGCATCAAGGAAGTGGAGTCAGTAAAGTCAAACAACATTGGGGGGGAATGGCATTTGGTTAATGATAAATACCATCTACTTCTAGAAAGTTCTCAGGAAGCTCTCAGGCTTGCATGAATCTTGAAAAGCAGAGTACTTCATGTAATTTTCTGGAAACAATATATTCGAAGGTGAACAGTGGTCACAGGGAAACTTGGCGACACCACCTTCAGACAGGAAATCAGGACATGGTTTAGGTCCTTTATTTGATGCCGCTGGGTCTGATATGTTCCATTTCATTTGACAAAAGGGAATACTTTCTAACAAGGCAGAAGTAATATGATCAGGAAACATCAAAAACCCCTCTGGGGGTGCCCCAAAAGACTCAGAAAAGGTTACAAGCCTGTTGTGTTCTTCCTATAAACACACTCATTTAATTGCTTCTGCAATTAATTAGGTCCGTTCCTGGCAAATTGTGGTCTCCAAACACCCTCAGCAGACCTTGCCCTCGCTGAGTGCTCGGAGGTGGCTATCCTATAGTGAATGTGGCCCTTAGTCTTAATTTCAGTGTCTATATGAGGTTTTTTTTGTTTTAAGGAATAGGGGTGAAGACATCAAATGATGTAAAAACAAAAAAAAAAATGAGGTTTGAGCTCTCTTTTTGGTTGTTGCTGCCCAGGCAGTTGCTGATTGACTGTTACTGCCCAGTGTTGGAGCTGCCTCTACCCCCTTCCTTATGTGGTTCGCATTCAAAGGCTGCTTAGTGACATATTAGCTAAGATCCTTCAAGGGAAGTCATTCTGGAGGGGCCCAGGTTGGCAGGTAAGTGGAACCCATAGGTAATTGCTATTTGATATAAGGATTTACACCGCTCCTACAAAAAATTTTTTAAAAATTTACTTAATTAATATGGCACTAAGAGATTTTGGATTTTCATTCCTTGGGCTTCAGAGACACTCTCCCCCTCTTCGGCATTAAGGAACCAGAGAGATAGCTCTTTATCTTGTCACCTTCTTCCCTCTTCCAGGCCTCTGCTCATCACACTCAAGGTCTCACCTGAGGATCCGGTTTTTTCCTTGCAGGATTGCAGTCTAGCTGCTCTTGGACATAGCATTAAGGACACAGCTCTCTTCCTTTCTCTGCTTCCCCCCAGGTCTCTGGCATTGACCTCTACTTCCCAGGTTTTCGGGAGTCTAAGTCGTGTCAAGTTGTTGGTGCTTTGTTACAGGGCAGGGAGAGGGGCACCCCAGAACCCCCAAACCTGCCTGCTCTAAATAGGTTCTGCCATCTGCTGCATCAACACAAAACACTTAAGTCCTTTAATGGAAAGGAACTTTAATACAATTAGTGTGCAATACAAAAAAGACAAAGAATATAGTTTCCAAATCAAGCATCCAAAGTCACCCATCCCCTCGTGGGTGAGTGTCCAGTTAAACAGTGTTGGCCCAAAGCAGGGCCACTGAGGCCCGAAAGCCTGACACACATCTAAAGCACCTTCTGGCTGGGACCCATAGGAAATGGTCAGAAACAGCCAGACAAGTCTGGGAGGAAAAGAGCAAAATCAAAATCAAGATAAAAGCTGCCATTGTTAACCTCCCCACGGGTCTCTCACCCACATCTGTTTCACCCAGCCCAGGACCAAGACACACACACAGTTTCTTCACGTGTCTCTCTGCTCCATGTGTCTCCTCCAGGTCTCCTTCTGGCTTTCCATCCTGCCTCCTTCCTTCCTCAGTCTCCTCTGCAGCTTCTTTTCCTCCCTGCTCAACTCCATCCTCCATTGGGTGGGGCAGGGAACCTGGAACTGCTCCTTTTCCTGGGGACTATCCTGTTACATTTTTCAAATGAACATCCTTATTTCCACAGTACATCTTTGGGGTGGCTACCCAAGACCTCTCATCTCAAACATCACTGTTTTCTTGTTGCATCTTTTATCACTTACATCACAATTGTTAACATTCATTGAGCACTTATTATGTGCCAGACACTCTCTACCTAACACAAACTCCACAGAGGTTACATAACCTATCCAAGATCACATACCTCTCTGAGTATAACCAGCATGTGAAACCACACTATCTGACTCTGGAGCCCTTACTGTTAGGGGTAAAGGATGTCTTGCACAAACTCCAGACGGGCTTTGTGGATGCCACCCTCACTCTATCAAGATACTGGGAACTACAAATCCCATGATCCCCAAAGGGAGGTTGCGAGGACCTAACAGCAGAGTTCAGCAACCATTTTTTCAGTCTTGTGTTCATAACCAGCCATGTTAGTGGGGTCTCACTCTCTTGGCTCCTGCTCTTGGCTCATGCTCTTGACCAGGTAGGCTTGGTTTCGGTGGGTCATTTGGGATTCCAGGTCAGCGGAATGGGTAGGACATATTTAAGAATTTATCTCCCTCTTTTTCTCCCTGAGTTGTTCATTTTCTCATTTCCCCTTCTCTTGTAAATAAACCTTTTGTTAACCTTTTGAGTATGCCTGCAGTTTAAGTCCCCTTTAAGCATACAGGTGAGGACCTACAGTCAGGCAGCCTGTTTTATATTAGGGTTGCCCTGTAACATTACCACCACAATTTACTTCTCCTACATTTACCGCCTCCCACTCCTTTACTCAGAGATCTTTGTATGGCTCCTTCTCTTCGAAGATAAAAGGGCAGCTGATCTGAATGGCAGTTAATGTCTATCCCAAGCAGATGCTCAGCCTGCCCATGACAGGGTCCTCTTTCATGCCCTCCCTTCCCCTTGGTGTTCCAGCCACACCCAAAAGCCCAATTTTGTGGTGATTTCCCCTGAAGCATTGTTTCTTGAATCACACAGAAATTATTCACAATATCTTCTCTTCCAATAACAGTCTAACTCCAATTTCTCAGATTTGATCTCACTCAGATTTGATAAGAGTCAATTTTCTTAAACAGGCCCCATTGTGAAAAATGCCAATGGGAAGTACATAGTTGTTGTATTTGTTCAGATTTTATTGTTTATTTTTTTTTTTTAAGATTTATTTATTTATACGAGAACCAGAGTACAGGCCAGATGCATGGGAGGGTGAAAGGATTCACGAGAGACAAAGCGGTGAGAACAGGCAGACTGACAAAATACACTGCTAAGGGGAGCAGTGGGCGTGACAGGAGAGGTCTGGTGCGCCATGTGGGACCGCCGCCAGCCAGCCAGTTTCGAACCAGCGCTGCAGAGGCTGTGGACAGTTTCACAGTGTGGCGCTCCACTGCCTGCGCCACCAGGGGAGGCCCAAGATTTTATTTTTTAAAGAGAAGTTTTAGGTTTACAACAACATTGAGGGAGGTACAGAGATTTCCCATTTCCCTTATGGCTCTTGCCCCCACATATGCATAACTTACCCTGTCATCAATATAACTTACCAGTATGGTACATTTTTTTTTATCAAGGACAAACTGACATTCACACATGATAATCACCCTAAGTTCATAGCTTACCTGTAATAATAATATTTTCACTGCCCTAAAAATCCTCGGTGCTCTAACTGTTCATCCCTCCTCCTATTCCCCTGCCCCTAGCAACCACTCACCTTTTACTTTTTTCTCCACAGTTTGTCTATTCCAGAATGTAGACATTTGGAAACACACAGTAAGAAGCCTTTTTAGATTAGCTTCTTTCACTTAGTAGTATGCAATTAAAGTCTATCCCTGTTTCATCATAGCTTGTAACTTGTCTCTTTTTAGCATTGAATAATATTCCACATTTTGGAGGTACCACAGTTTATTTATCCATTCATGTACTCAAGGACATTGTGATTTACAAATCATATATCAAATAAATGGTTAATATCCTATATAAAGAACTCACAAAACAGCAAAAGTTACAAACAACTTTTAAACAGGTACTTCACCAAAGAAGATAGACCGATAACCAACAAATGCATGAAACAATGTTCTCCATCTGTTCTTATCAGGGAAAGACAAATTAAAATGGCAATGAGAGCTGATCTCACACCTGTGAGATGGCTCATATCCAAAAGACAAGAAGCAACAAGTGTTGTTGAGGGTGTGGACACAAGAGAACCCTTGCACGTTATTGGCGGAAACAGTGCTGCCACTGTGGAAAACAGTATAGAGGTTCTTTAAAAAATTGAGAATAGAGCTATCAACTGGTCTAGCAATTCCACTTCTGGGTACGTATCTGAAGAATACAAAAACACTATTTTAAGAGATATACACCCCCATGATTGTTGCAGTATTAGTTATAGTAACCAAGAGTTGGGAACAACATAGTGATTGACAGACAAGTGGGCAAAGAAGAGATGGGTATATATACCCAAAGGAATGCTACTAAGCAATAAAAAAAAAAGATGAAAAAAGTCCATTTGCAACAACGTGGATGGAACTAGAGGACATTACACTTTGTGAAATAATTTAGAGAGAGGAAGACAAACACCCAGTGATTTCATTCACAGGTGGTACACAGAGAAGCAAAATGAAAGACTGTACTAAATAAAATAAAAGCAAGCTTCCAGACTGTAAGAACAAAATAGTGGTTACCAGAAAGGAAAGGTAAAGGGCAGTGGGAAAATCAGGTAAACAAGGTCACTGTATGAGGCTGCATGGAAACTAGAATCCTGCTTAGAATAAAAATGCCAGGTTCACGTAGGAACATCCATTATGAATCAGAAAAAAACTATTGACTTTATTAAGTCCAGACCCTTGAATTTACACATGTTTAATATTCTGTAAGGCAATGACAAGTACGAATCAGGTGCATATAAAGAATGATGCATATAAAGAATGATGATTTATTCAAGGAAATCACATTGGGGATGGAGTTGAAAACTGAGCTAGTGATGTTTTTTCATGGAATACCATTTTATTTGAAAGACTAGCAGGCAAACAAATTATGGCTATTCTGACTTAGGGTTTGGCAGATATTATGTCAAAAATGAGTGACATGGGCTTGTCATTTCAAGGAATACAATAGGCAGCACTTTTTGCCAATGAAAATTCAAGCTTGAAAACAAAAGTTGAAATTTTGGAAACCTGTGTCTGTCCTTGTGAGTTTGACATCTTTCTAATATTTAAACTTTCCCAATAAGGTCAGGGTGATATTAGAGAATGTGGTGTTTTGATATTGTATAATGAACAGTGAAAACATTTAGGAAGATCTGCATGACTGAGTGAACCAATATAAAATCATGTTTTGGTAAAAGGTCAATTTAAGATACCATATAAGCCAATGAATTTTAAAGCAACAGAAGATGAAAAGTTCAGCAATGAGTTTTTGATTCCACATCACAACTTACCTTTAAAAAGTATTATTTGCACACTTTTGATGGCACATTAAGGAAGAATATTTTTAATTGTTTGGGAAGGCTATTAACATGCTCCTATTTTTTCCAGCTACATATCTGTGTAGGCCAGATTTTCTTCACATACTTCAGCCAAACACCATATCACCACATCTTGAACACAGAAGCAGACAGGAGAATCCAACTTTACTATTAAACCAAGTCTTCAAAGAGGTTTGCAAAATTGTAAAACAGTGCCATTCTTTTCACAAAATTTTCCTGTTTTGAAAGATTATTTTTATTTTTAATAAAATAGGTTATTTGTTCACATTTTTCTTTTTTGTTTTTGCAATTTAAAACAAATTAATAAGCATTGAAAACATTTCTCAGTTTCAATTCCTAAATATTGATGGATATGACTTATATAGATGAAATTTCTCTGGAGTCTTAAATAATTTTTAAGAATATGAAGGGGTCTTGAGGGAAAAACTTTGCTCTAGTGGATTTGAATGGGCTGTTTCTTTAGAAGAGCCCAACTCTCAGCACCCATGGGTAATATTTTGTGGACTGTGGGATATATTGTGTTATTTGTCCATACACTTTTATTTCCTGGGCCACAGTCTGTGGGCAAAGTCTACTTCTCTGCTTTTTGGCAGCTGCAGGTTAAGTGAAAACTCAATACCATAGACAGGTTCTTGGAAACTGCAACCTGAAGCAAAATGATATATCTTGAAAACCTTGTTTACTCCTACCTCAGGGCCTTTGTGCATTTTTTTTTTTGTCTCATTGGAAAAAAGAGAAGAAGAAAACTTGTTCCTTCATATCACTCATCCATTCCTATCCTTCTTATTATCTCCTCTGAGAAGCCTTGCTCTAGTCTTTACCCAGACACTGCTCTGCTCCTATCAAATCACTCTTAATTTCCTTCCTCACTCTCATCACATCTGTCATTATCTAGGCTTTCTGTTCATAATCTTGCAGATTATCTTTCTCCCTTTTCTGGATTGAAACTTCAAGAGGACAGGCACTTGCTGAACAACTTTGCTGCTCTATTCACAGGACACAGAACCAACAAATTGGGTAGTCAATGAGCCTTCATTCAAAAAATGGATGGATTTAAGGACATGTTTATGTCTTTCTGTTCTGGGAAAATTTCTGTCATCGCTTCCTAAGGTAGGTAGAATTATGTCCCCATCCCGGCCCGAGATGTCTTGTGAAATCATCTCCAGAATCTTTGAATATGTTGCATTGCATGGCAAAGGGACTTCGACAGTTTGATCATTGAGATGGAGGATTATACTGGATCATCCAGATGGGTTCAATATAATCACACAACTCCTTAAAATCAGAGCTATATTTTCAGGTAGCATTGACAGTGAGAGAGATCAATGTCAAAGAGATGGAGTTGCTGTTTTGAAGAGGGAGGAAGGGGCTACCAGCCAAGAATGTAAGAGGCCTCTTCAAGATAGAAAGTCAAAGCAACAAATTCTTTCCTAGAGCCAGTAAAAGGGATGGCACTGCTAACACCTTGATTTTAGCCCTGTAAGACCCATGTCTTATATCTAATGTCTAAAACTATAAGGTAATAAACTTGCACTGTTTGTTTTTTTTAAAGATTTATTTATTTATTTTTATACAAGAACCGGGATACAGGCCAGATGAGTGGGAGGGTGAGAGGATTCACCAGAGATAGAGTGGGGAACAGAACAGGCAGACTGATGAAATACACCGCTGAGGGGAGCAGTGGGCGAGACAGGAGAGGTCTGCTGCGCCATGTGGTACCCTCGCTGGTCGGGATCTGACTGGTGCTGCAGAGGCTGTGAACAGCTTCACAGTGTGGTGCTCAACCACCTGTGCCACCGGGGAGGCCCTAAACTTGCACTGTTTTAAAGCACTAAGTCTATATTTTCTTCTATGTATTTTATGGTTTCAGGTCTTATGTCTCGTTATTTAATCCATTTTGAGTTGGTTTTTGTGCATGGTGTGAGGTAGTAGTCGAGCTTCAACTTTTGCATGTAGAGACCCAGTTTTCCCAGTACCACTTATTGAACAAATTTTCTTTGCTCCAGTGCATATTCTTTGCTCCTTTGTCAAAGATTAGCTGACCATAAATCTGTGGGTTTATTTCTGGATTTTCTATTCGATTCAATTGGTCTGTGTGTCTGTTCTTGTTCCAATACCAGGCAGTTTTGATGATTATGGCTTTGTAGTATAGTTTAAAGTCTGGGAGTATGATGCCTCCATTCCCTTCTTCTTTTTTTTTTTCCAGGAAACACTAAATGACATGCACATCAAAGACATCTTTACAGACACATCACCCAAAGCAGTGATAGTGAAGGCACAGATAAACAGCTGGGACTACATCAAATTAAAGAGCTTCTGCACAGCAAGAGAGACAATAACCAAATCAAAGAGAAACCCCACCGACTGGGAGAACATTTTGCACACAACACTAATGATAAAGGACTGATCACAAAAATCTACAAAGAGCTGATGAGTCTCAACAAAAACAAAGAAAATAATCCAGTCAAAAAATGGGCAGAAGAGCTAAAAAAAAAAACTTCTCCAAAGAGGAAATGCAAATGGCCAACAGGCATATGAAAAAATGTTCAACATCACTTGTAATCAGGGAAATGCAAATCAAAACTACAATGAAATACCATCTTACCCCAGTGAGAATGGCACATATTAAAAAAACTAGCAACAACAAATGTTGGCGAGGGTGTGGAGAAAAAGGAACTCTCCTGCACTGCTGGTGGGAGTGCAAACTGGTCCAGCCACTATGGAGAGCTGTGGAGATTTCTTGACCTACTAAACATAGAGCTTCCATATGATCCAGCAATTCCACTCCTAGGTATTTACCCAAATGACACAGAAACAGTAATTACAAAGGGCACCTGCAAGCCTATGTTTATAGCAGCACTATTACAATAGCTAAGCTATGGAAACAACCCAAATGCCCAAAAATAGATGACTGGATCAAGAAGATGTGGTACATATACACAGTGGAATATTACTCAGCAATCAAAAAAAGATAAACACATGCAGTTTGCAGCAACATGGATGAAGCTAGAAGGGATAATGTTCAGTGAAATAAGCCAGAAAAAAAAAGAAAAATATCGGATGGTCTCACTCATAGCAGGAATTTAGAAAACCTAAATAAGAGACCAGGAAAAAGACTAATCAATGCAAAGTAATAATCAAAATCAACAAGTAACTATAAACCAGAGACACGCTATAGGGGGGGATTAGGGAGGGGGGGGAGAGGAAGGACTAGAGTCAAAATAAGGGGGGTGGTGTAATTGTGTGGGGAATATAACCAAAATGAAAATGCATACATTGTACAAAGATGAAAAATGATGTACACCTTTGATCCTTTTCTCTTCCCCTTCCCCTCTTAACATCAGAAACCTCACTTCAGTTATCAATATTTGCTAGTTTAAAATTGTTTTGCTTTATCTGTTCACCCTCTTTAATTCCTTATTTTACTCATATATGTGAAATCATCCAATAATTGTCCTTATCATTCTGATTTGTTTTGTCACACATAATTCAGTCAAGCTCCTTCCGTTTTGCTGTAAATGGCAACATTTGATCTTTATAGTTGAATAGTATTCCATTGGGTGTATCCTACATCTTGATACAATTGTCTATCAGTAGACACTTAAGTTATTTCCAAATTCTAGCTATTGTAAATAATGCTATAATAAACATGTAGATCATAGAACTTTTTGTGTTGATGTTTTCATGTCCTTCAGATAGACACCACAAAGTAGGATTGCTGCCTGATAGGGTATATCCTTCTTTAGTTTTTTAGTGTGTGTGTGTGTGTGTGTGTGTGTGTGTGTGTGTAGAAGAACTGGGTAATAGGCCACAGGTGTAGGGGTGAGACAATTTACCAGACACAAAGTGGGGAGCAGATCAAGTGGTTTACTTAAATACATTGCTAAGGAGTGCAGCTGGTGAGACAGAAGTCTGCTGCGCCAGATGTGGGTTAGCTCTCTATCTGGGGATGGAACTCAGGTGGTAGTGGTAATAGCACTGTGACTTAACCCCTAGGTTATCGGGGAGGCCCTAGTTTGTTTGGTTTTTTAAGTAGGTCCAGACTGCTTTTCAAAATGGCTGCACCACTTTACATGTCCAGCAACAATGTGTTAGGGTTCTTCTTTCTCCACATACTCTCCAACTCTTGGTATTGGAGGTCTTTTCAAGGTAGGCCAATTTCACAGGTGTGAGATGATATTGCATTTTAGTTCTCACCTACATCCCCCTTTGTAAAGTGGTGATGAGAGTTTTTCAATATATTGGTAAACCTCTATATTCTTTTTGTTAAATTGACTTTTAAGATTTGCTGCCAATTTTTTAATTAAGTTATTAGGTTTTTGTTTTTAAATTGAATGACTTCTTGTATACCTTGGCTATTAACTCCTTCTCTATCATGTAATACATGAATATCTGCTCCCATTCAATAAGATGTCTTTTTAATCTACTAATGTGTTTTTTTTCCTCTGTGCAAAGCTTTTTAATTTGAGGTAATTCCAATTTTTAAAAATTTGTTTTTTTATATCCCTTGCCACTAGTGTAGAGTTTCCAAAGACATCTCTATCATCGATGTCATGAAATAAATCACCAAAGTTTTCTTCTCTGTATTTTATTGTCTTATATCCAATTCTTTAATTCATTTTGAATTTACTTTTGTGCATGCAGTTAGAGAATGATCCAAGCTCATTCTTATACATATGGCAGTCCAATTTTCCCAACATCATTTGTTAAAGTGACTCTTCTCCATTCTATGATTATGGTTTCTTTGCCATAAATTAAACTTTGATATATGTGTGGAGATATATATATATATATATATATATATATATATATATATATATATGAGCTTTGAATTTTGTTCCATTTATCCCTCTGTCTATCTTTATTTCAATACCATATTGTTTTAATTACTGTTGCCTCATGATATAGTTAAAAGTCAAGTAACACGATGCCCTTATTTTTCTTCATTTTTCTTGGAATTTCTTTAGTTTTGGGGGGTCTTTTATAGTTCCATGTAACTTAGTATTTTCTCTTCTATTTCCTTGAAGAATAAAATTTGAATTTTAATGGGGATTTGATTGAATCTATATATCACTTTTGGTAAAATAGTCATTTTTTACTATATTGAATTTTTTTTACTATATTATCCCCATCCATAAACATGCAATATCTTTCCATCTCTTTATGTCTTGTTCTATATTTTTTAAAAGTCTCATAGTAATCATTACATATATCCTTCACCTCTTTAGTTATGTTTACTCCTGGGTATTTGATTCTTTTTGAGGCAACTATAAAATGAATTATTTTCTAAATTTCGTTGTCTTCTCACTCATTTTTACACATGAAAATGCAAACTATTTTGTATGTTAATCTTGTTACCTGTCATATTACTGTATTAATTTATTGTTTCTAAAAGCTTATGGTGGAATTTTCAGAGTTTTCCATATACCTGCCATTTTAATATGATGAACATTCAACAAAAAGATGGAAACTATTTTATAGATTATAAGTGTTTCACAATATCTTATATAACCTGTGTGTATTTTCTTCACTCAATCATGACTATGCTTTCAAGGAAGCCATATTATTTAAATCCTATATGTATTTTATTCTTTATATGCCTGGCATATAGCAGGTGCTCAAGGAATATTTTGAATATTTATGAAGACATATTTTTCTATCCAGTTTCAGCAATCATGTGTATACTGTGTGTTTCTGTTGACACTTCAGTACCTTCTGCCCCCCCTCCAAGCTCTCTACTGTATGTTGAGGGAAACACCCTGGGGACGATGCTTCCCAGATCCTGTGCATCACAGTTCCAGCATGATCCTGCTGGTGGGATATACCTGTGTGAGGTATGAAAGTAGAAAATATAGAGCAGTCATGATTCCTGCTGGAACTGTGGGTAGATGTGCAGATAATGGTGGACAGCTATGGGGCTGGTCAGTGACTTCCTATCCTGAGACTCATGCATTCCCATGCTGCTGAGAATTTCCACACACCTGAAATATTTGTTATGGTTTGCCCGTGATTCCTTTGTGTGCAGTTATTTTGAGGGGAGAGGAAAGGGACTGACTATTATGGATTGAATTGTGACCCCCCAAAAAGTTATATTGAAGCCCTAATCCCACCCCCCTCTCCTGCTTATACCTCAGAATGCAAGCATGTTTGGAAATACAGTCACTGCAGATGTAATTAATGCTGATGGTATCATACTAGTGGAGGATATGCCACTCCATGACTGGGAGTCTTATAAGAGAAAGAGAAAAAGACATACGTGAGTTGAGAATGCCCTGTGATGAGCAAGGTAGAGATTAAAGTGTAGCAGTTACCAGTCAAGGAATGCAAAAGATGGTCAGCCACCGCCACGAGCTAGGAGGGGGCAAGGAAGGATTCTTTACCACAGGTTTCAGAACAAGAGATCATGGCCCTGTTGACAGTCTGACTTCAGCATTCTAAGCTCTGAAACTCTGGAACTGTTGTTTAAAACCACCCAGTCTGGGCCTCCTTGCTAGGCTAGGGGTTAATCTCAATGCTACCACTGCAAATACCCACTGCAAAAGTCTGAGTTCTATCCCAACCAGGGAGCTAACACATATGGTATGGAAGACCTCTCCTGTCTTGCCCACTGCCCCCCTCACTGCCTGTTCTGCTCTCCAGTCTGTCTCTGGTAAATCCTCTCACCTCCCCCCATCGCTGGCCTGCACCCCAGATCTATGCAAAAATAAATAAATACAATTAAAAAACAATAATTAAATAAAACCACCCAGTCTCTGGCTGTTTGTTTTGGTAGCTCCAGAAAATGAATATACCAACCTGCTCTCTCCCTTGTCTTTTCAATGGTTGGGTAAATTTCAGCTCCCTGCACTGAAGTTCTTCCTACTTGAAGGATCTACGATGGCTGCTGCCTTCCCACATAGACCTAAGTGTTCGAGCTGTCCTTACCTGACCTCCAGGCAAGCCCTGAGTGGGTGGGGACAGAGGAATGGACCATCACCTGTATTTTATACCATCATACACTTTGAGTCATTTATAGCAACCTGCAAATCTACACCACAGAGACAGGAATGTCATCTGCCAGTAAATAGGAAATTTATTTAGCAATGACCATCAGGCACATTTTTCACCTGGAAAGGAAGGAACCAGGTTCTGATAAAAAACAGTTTCCTTCCTGTCATCTGAGTTCCCCATCAGCACACTTCCAATAACCTCTTTTGCCTCCAGAAAGTTTCCACCTTTTAAACAGAGAGAATTCAGCGTTCGAATGGAAATAGGGAATTCTTCCCTGGCCCCTGGAGCTGAGATGCCTAAACAGGCTTTGTTGTTTATGTGGGCTTGGAAGCCACTGGAGTTAAGAGAAAACTCTTTAGTAAAGTCTGATCAGAAAACAAATACCAGGCTTTCCAAGAGTGGCTCAGGCATGTAGACATCATAAATCAGAGTTAGTTCGGTCACAGGATTTCTCACTTAGAAATGAGGGAACTGGTGCCCAAAGAAGCAATGAGACTACCAGTCAGTCCCATGATCCGGCAAGGACAGGGCCTGTTGATCCCAAACCCGCCTCTTCCCCACCCCAGTAGGGATGCATCTTATTCCCATCCCACTGTTCTGTCATTTCTGGGGAGACCTTTCTCTGTCCCCTCTTTTATTTTGTTGGTCAAAACATTTTTTTTCAAGCACTGAAGACCTTTCAGAACCATCTCCAGCTGCTCCTTTACTACACAGCCACTGTTAGCAACCCCAAACCCACACCTGCCTTCTCCCCACTTATTCTGAGTGCCTCATGGTGACGTAGGCCTCTCAGGCTTTGTTTATGTTGTTCCCTCTGACTCTATTGACTTTTCCTTTTCCCTCTGCCCAGAAATCATCTTTAAAAATCTACTCAGTTGTCACCTTCTCAGACAAATACTGCATATCTCACTTATGTGTGGAATCTAAACCAGTCACACTCATAGAAGTAGAGAGCAGAATGGTGGTTCCCCGGGCTGGGAAGGAATGGGAAGGTGTTGGTTAAAGGCACCAAGTTTTAGTTCAGCAAGATAAATAAATCCTGGAGATCCATCCTACAACCTTGTGCCCATAGCTAGCACCACTATATTGTGTGCTTAATATTTGATGAGGTTGGCAGGCCAGCTAATTAAGTGCAGGCGGGGTGACAGGAGGTGCTGTCACCTCAGTGCTGATGACAGGAGGTGCCCACGCCTAGCCAAGGCCCAACCTTTTCCTATGTGTGAGCAGCAGAGCACGGAGGACCCTCAACTGTGCCTCTGCAAACAGTCAGCCCAGATGTGACCCCCAGCGACAAGCACAGGGATGCCTGTGAGGGTCTGTTGGCCCTTCTGCTCTCCTGCCTGATAGAATGAGACAGACAGCGAGCGCAGAAGAAGAGGAGGAGGGGAGTTTTAGGGACCCCGCATGTCACCAGGAGCTGTATGCAATGAATCAGCGAAAAGGGAATAAAATGTCCACAGAAGATAAACTGGCAAAACACAGCAAAAATCACCCTGAGGGTCTGTGAGAAATAAGGTGGTGACAAGAGGTGGGAAAGGAATGGACAGAGGGGTCAGTGTGGTTGTGTGATGGCGCTGAAACTTCGGTGGTGGGGGAAACATACACATGTTGAGGCGGGCAGCTGTGCTCCCAGAAAGATATAGTTTGTCAACAAGTGGCAACTCAATACAAGTTGATTTAAAATATATAGAAATATCCAGGGTCGCTCTCCTGAGCCCAGGCTCAGCCACTCTGCTGTGGCCCCTCCAGCAGCCCACACTTGCCCAGTTCTGTCAATTCCACCTCTCTCTGAGAGTCCGCTCTCTCGCAGGGCTGGCCAGCCTTGCCTGTCCTCCACTGTTGTCCTTTCTTTCAGACTCCAGCTCCGGCGAGCACCTAGAAGTCTTGGGGTCTTTCTCTCCATAGCCCAAATGACCAATGCTGCTACCTGCCTGGAAATCCCCTCAGACACCTGGAACACAGACTCTTCCATCTTCACCGCGAAGTCTCACTGCTACCTCCGCCCCCATGTTCCCAGGCTCAGATGCCCAGTGTCCCAATCCGAAAACTATCCCCACCCTTAATTCCTTCCTGTCCCTCACCATGCTCCCATCTCTAATTAACTACATGATCTGCCATTTCTGCTCAAACAGTATCCTCAAATCCATTTGCTCTTATCCTCCATTTTATTATAAAGCCTCTACTTTGTCTTTTATTTCCACTTTATCTTTTATTATTTTTCTACTGAAGTAACATTTACGACACTGTATGATTTAGGAGAATAAGTTCACACCTCCTCAGATGCATGTCCCACACCACACCAGCCACCAAGGCACCACAGTCCTCCACCAATAGTCCTCCACCAATAGTCCTCCACCATAGTCCTCCACCATAGTCCTCCACCTAGTCCATTAAGCCTACTCCCCCCGTTTTTGTTCCCCGCCTTCCCCTCCACTCAGAAATTAGAATTAACCTCAATTCCCAGTCAGATTTCTAGGGTTTGGTTTGGCTTAGTCTCTTTGTCTATATTCCACCTATGAGTTTGTCTTTCTCTATATTCCAACCAGAGTTTGTCTTTCTCCTCTGACTGACTCTGCTGGGCACAGTTGCCTCTACTTTATCTTCTCCACATCTGCCACAATTGTCTCAGTTCTGGCCTTAATGTGTTCATCTCTAAAAGCCTCTTCATTGGTCTCCCTGATGCCAGCTTCACCCCCTACATTCTTTCAGAGTGTGGCCTTTACAAAGCACGGACACCATCCTGCCCAACCCTGCCTTCCACCCTTGTCTCCTTCCCGGGAGTGTGTCCTGCTCCCTGCTCCTTGTGCCCAGTTCACAGACACAGCTCCCCTAGAATCGCTGGAAGATACTCCCCTTCCTGCATTGTCTCCACCCTCTTCCAGAAGGACCTTCTTCAACTGGGCAAGACCCAGCCCATTAGTGTTAAGGAGGCTTCTGATGCCTGGGGTTTCCCTCCTTCCTCTGTGCTCCCCCCTCTCCCACCACTGAGTCACAGCATTAATGACTTGGTGTTGACACTGCTGACAAGTCTGCGCTGCAGGGAGTGTCCTTCTCACACGTTTTTTTGCATTTCTAACCCCTGCCAACATCGGCACTGGCGCTTGGTAGATGTTTACCTAATGTGGCAAGAAAGACACAAAGAAGATTTGTTAGTGGACCTGGTTGTGGGGAATGTTTATGGTCTGCTTCTTCAGCAAAGTGCTCCTCCTTGCACCTGTATCTCCCTGATTTTCCTGCAGGCGTCCCTCCAGCCTGGGTCTGTGTGGGGGGAGCGCTCATATCAGACCCAAGTGCACCCAGTAGGGACATCACTTTTCTGTGGGTTTTGGAGAACTTTTCTCACATGTGACTTTCTACTCAACTTTCCACAAAGTTCTCTCTGCTGTTGGACTTGAACCAGAGAGGCTGCAATTCCGGGGCTGTGGTCACCTTGCTGCCATGTGGAGCCTGTGAGTGGCAGCGACGCCTGCAAGGTGCAGGCTGAGCACACAGCAGACAGGAGGCAGGCCTGCCTCCTGCTAGCTCTGTCTCTGGGTTTCACAGTGAACAGAACTGTAGTGGGTCAAATAGTGACAGCGTCTCCCCACCACCTGTGCCCATCCCCCGTACCTTTGAATGTGCTTTTATTTGCAAACAGGGCCTTTACAGATAAGCTAATGGTAAGGATTGAGATGAGCTCATACTGGATTCAGGTGAGGAGACAGAAAAGGACACACAGGACAAAACGCCAAGGAGAGGAGCCACAGAAGTCACCACTCACTGGTGGAGGCAGAGGCGTGTGTCAGCCCCCTCAAGCCCAGGAAGGTCTGGGGCCACCAGAAGCTGGAAGAGGCAGGAACTGATTGTCTCCTGGAGTCATTCACAGGGAGTGTGGGCAGATCACAACCTTGATTTTGAACCTCTGGCCCCTGGAACTACGAGAGAATAATGTTCTTATGTCAGCTTTAGAAAAATAATACTGGAGCAATACGTTTTCCCTTTATGCCATCTTGAATTGTTTTCCTTGTTCCTTGTAAGAACCTTAATTGATAAACTGGTGGAGTCCAAAGCAATTGTGTTTGATAAATAAAACACAATAATCTGGGTGATGAAAGCTTAATGGCAGGAGCCCTCATGGGGAATAACAGAGGCCCTTGGTGATGAGCGAAATGGCACCGCCTCCAGCTCCTTTGCACAGAAAGCCTGGCAAATGAACGCCCCAGGAATCAGGGCGTCTGGGGGAACAGCTCTAACAGGAAACATTTTTTAAAGAACCCAGGGGATGTGGGGACAATGCAACCCTCTGAGGACATATGTTAGGAGACATGAGAGGCAGAGTGAGGCCAGGCTACCCCTCCTCTACGAATATCCAAGTTTCCACAGGAGAACAAATGAATGAGCCAGACTCCTCTCTGCACTGTCCCATGAAGGTCAGCTAAGGCTGGCTGGGGAGGAGATAGACTTCAGGATACTTTTGATCAAGGTGCCTGGATTTAAATATTTTCCTCTGCTAGTCCAGTACTGCCCAACCCAACCCAATATAAGATATTATCCATTGGTTCCATGGACAGGGGTCTCTGCAGCCCGGTGTGCCCACATTCTGTGTGACGTGGGCACCGGCACTGGGTTATCAAGTGAAGGGATGTGCAGGTTTGACTCAAGACCTCTGCACCCTCCGATTGCTGCACCCCGTTTCTATGAGGCCTCTTTTCATTTTGGATCAGCCTGTCATCCACATTTCCCCATCAAGCCTCCCCACCCCACACTGTAAAAACAACATTTCAAGTAATTCTCTCATGCAGCTTGAGATTTCTGAGCAATGATTCATTTGAAATTTCAGCAGAGCTTAAGTGTTTTCATTTCTTTTTAAACAGCATTGGGAGAAAAGTCAAATGGCCCAATAGAGAGAATGTACAAAAGATAATAACAGCAATTTACACACAAGGAGATACAATGAGCTTCCTAGCAAGATGTCTAAGTTCAGTAGCAATGGGGAACGTATAAATCAGGCAACTGTCATTCCCATCAAATGGAAGTCTGGGGCTGTAGCATGTTGGTGAGAGCATGGAGAAATGGATTAGTCTGGGAATGATGGGTGGAGTGTACATTCAAACTGCAACTCTACAGAGCAATTGGGTGACTTCTAGTAAAGCTAAAAATGAGCACACCCTGGGATGAGACAACAATTTCCCTGCATCATCCCTAGAGAGCCCTCCCATGGGTGCCTCAAGAAGAATATACTATGATCACAAAGAAGGAATCTGAATTGACGCTCGATTTAGTTTCATGGTCTACTGCTCTAGCAGGCAGCTAAACAATTACACTGGTGCACACACACTTGTCCACCATATGTCAGTTGAAATAAATGAATCTACCTGGACTCACAGAGAGAGTTCAAAGTCTCATGGTTGAGTTGAGAAAAACCAATTTGTAGTCTTTTTTTTTTTTTTTTTTTGCATAGACGAACTGGGGTATAGGGGGTGAGAGGATTCACCAGAGACAGAGTGGGGAGCAGAATAGGCAGATCTACTAAAATACACTGCTGAGGGGAGCAGTGGGCAAGACAGGAGAGGTCTGCTGTGCCATATGTGGGTTAGCTCCCTGGTCGGGGATTGAACTCAGGAGTAGTGCTGATAACAGTGATAGAGCTCAGACTTAACCATTAAGCCACCAGGGAGGCCGAATCTGTAGAATCCTAAAGGAACTATTAGATAGTGTTATTTAAGTAAAAAATACAACACTGAATATATTAATAGATTTTTTTAAATAATATTTTTAATGACACAACATTGCATTATAACAGGTAAGTTTCAGGTGTGAGTCTTTATAAATTGACATCTGTATATATATGTAAGTTGGACACCAAAATCCAATTCTATCTATCATCATACAGTTGACCCCTTTTATCCAATTTATCTACACCCTTTACCCCACTTCCCTCTGGTAGCCACAATTTTGGTCTTTTAGTACAAAAGTTTATTTTTGTTTTATTTTGCTTATTCATTTCTTTGGTTTCCCTATATATTACTTATGCATGAAATCATATAACATTTGTCTTTCTCTGTCTGACTTATTTCACTTAGCTTAACACCCTCTAGTTTATTCATATTGTGGTAAATGGCAGGATTTCCTCTTTTGTATAGCTGAGTAGCTTTCCATTATGTGTATATACAACATCTTCTTAATCTAATCACCTGTCAATGGACACCTAGCTTATTTTGAACTCTTTGCTGTTGTAAATAATGCTGTGGAAGTGCATATATCTCTTAGAATTAGTGTTTTTGTGGCTTCTGGGTGGAGTAACTGGATTATATGAAATTTCTATTTTTAATTGCAGTACTAATAGATTTATATGGATATGCACATGTATGTGAGTACAGAGGAGTTTCGAGAAGGAGATATCACATTTTTGACACAGATGCCTTTGGATAGACTCAGGAAAGCAGGTTAAAGTGGGGTAGTCAGAGGCAATATCAACTTTGTCTGTAATTTAAAATTGTTTTGAGGGAAGCAATATTCTTGTATTATTTGCAGAATTTAAAATTAATGAAAAATATAGGGATGGGAGAGAGTATTCCTCCTTGTTGGCAGTGAGAAGCAGATGCAATTTTGCCCTCTCTCTGGGTCATTTTATCTTGTTCCATTCACCCTTGAGTTTCTGAGCCTAGGGAGGGTCCTGGTTCAGTCCTAACTCATGGTTTGACGTTGGGAAAATTGCTTCCCTTTCAGTCTTAGTCTCATCTGTCAAAAAAAGACATTTACATGCAATGACCCCTTGTATTTCCCAACTATAATGATTGAGTCCAAATGACTAAATCCAAATGACTCATTCTGGATGAAGGCTAATCTGATAGAGACTCCAAATCACACATGAATTAATAATTCCAGTAACCATTTCTTCAAAATGAGATTGGCCAAGCTTTTTACTGCTATTGTTTCACCATTAAACAGAGTCATGAATAATGGCATGCAAATTAAGATAAGATATGAAAGACTTGGTGTTTCATCACAATGTTCTCTGGTGTCAAATGTCATGCTGTGGATTCATGACTGATCCAAAAGGTCTGGCTTTTCCCAGATGCCAGTTAAAACTGTAGTAGGAATCTAAATTAGAATAGTTGGAGAAGAGCAGATGACAAGCCTGTTTATGTCAAGTGCAAATCAATTTTTTCAAACTGGTTTGAGGTAGCCCCATTTGGGACACAAATTTGTTATTCAACAGTTATTGAGTGCTTACAAATCAGACCAGGGTCCCTGTCTTCATGGAGTTTAGTGGAGGCTTTCTGGAAACAAGGAAATGGCTAACATTTATTGATCAAGTAGTTTCATGTGATTCCAGGGGCTGCCAAAGTGCATTATGAAGATGTCATTGGAACCTCATAAAGAAGACTACAATATAGGTATAATTTTCTTTCAAAAAAATCTATTTATTTATTTATTTATGCATAGAAGAAATGGGGTATGGGCCAGAGGTGTGTGTTTGTGAGGGAGAGGATTCACCAGAGACAGAGTGAGAGCAGAACAGGCAGATTTACTGAAATGCACTGCTGAGGGGAGCAACGGGTGACACAGGAGAGGTCGTGTGGCGCCATGTGGAGAGGTCTGTGCTCTTCCCTGGCTGGGATCAATCTCAGGCCATCATGGTGATAGTGCTGAGACTTAACCATTAGGCCACCAACGAGGGTCCATAGGTATAATTTTCACCCTTAACTTGAGAGGAAGACATTAAGGCCTGAGAGTTACACTAAGATGACTTATCTGGTTGGGCAGCAGTTGGCCTTGACCCCATAACACTTTGATACCAAAGTCTACACTATCCAGCCAACAAAAGCATATAATGCAGGTTGCAATAAGTGCTATGGAGAAAATGAATAGGTTGATGAGAGGGGAGTAAAGCAAAGGGTGGGATTAGGATAAGGAAGGGTATGCAAATAAGTGATGTTCGAACTGAATGTCTAATCTGGGTGATTAGAAAGCACCAAGATGCAGAACACAGTGGGGAGAGAGAAGAAAACAATGTCTCCTTAAGGCCTTGCTGAAGCTGGTGGAGCCATTTTCAGGCTCAAGCAAAATGGTTGGAGCACCCAATATTCACACACTTTCAACCAGGCATCTTTATGTGCTAAATTGTCACAAGAGATCACCCGGTAAAGCTGATTTCCCTGACTTCCTAAATGAGGAAGAAGATATTCAGAGAGGGGAGGAGGCTCAGCAGCCTCCAGTGGCAGGGCTTAGAATATCCAGAAGCAACACATGTGACAAAGGACCTTTTCAACAACCCCTTTCAAAAATAAGAGTTCCCAGAGACTGGGAACTAAATTGTGTCATTGAGTTCAACATACTCATGGCATTTCAGCTCACATATCTGGGACTATTCTGAACTGGGTAAAGACCTGAAGAACCAACCAAATGAGACACACACAACCTTCTTGAATGGAGTCAGATTCAACTTGCTCTGAAGATCCTCCAGTTCCTTTCCCCCAGGACATCGTGTCCCACTGCACCATTTCCACCCTTGGTTTTGGTAACATTTGGAAGCCTCAGGATACTTCAGTGAACTTGAACTTGAGCAAAGCTTCTAGATTGGATCATTTCAATGTGTGGCCCTAGGTAAAGCTTATAATAATATTTTATTGCCATTAATTGAGATCCCAAGTCTTTGGGGCTATTTTACTGTATGAGCTCATATAAGTACAAACTGATTTTATTGGAGAATCACTCTTCTATCCTGGCTTTAGATTCATCCAGTGGTGGAAACCTTCTGGCTTCATTATTCTTTCATTTCTTTCTTTCTTTTTTTTTTAAGCAAGCAACAAAAAATCAAAAAAGAAAAAATTTCTTATTCCACTTACCCTCCTGACTTCTGCTTCATTTCTTTTCTCTCCACTGGCAGCAAAACTTTTTGAAAGTGTTGTCTCTGTTTACAGTCTCCCATTTGTTCCCCATTCTCTCTGAAACCAACTTCCTGCAGGTTTTCCTTTCTCTGTGCCACTGGAATGACCCTTGGGAAAAACACCAATATCCTCCACACTGCTCAGTCCACTGTTTGGTCCTCAATCCTGGCCTCTCCTGGCTCTCAAGAGACCTTGACAGACTCCACCATGCTGCCTCCTGAATGCAGGCTCTTCAGCTAAATGCCAGGACATTATGCCCTCCTCCATTTCCTCCCCCACACCAGTAGCTTCCCAGTCTCAATTGTTGATTCTTTTCTCCCTGACCAGTCATACTTGAGTTTTTCCAGGCTCAGTCTTTTTGTTTTTTGGGTTTTTTTTTTTTTTTTTTTTGCAAAGAACTGGGGTGTAGGCCAGAGGTGTGTGGGGTGAGAGGATTCACCAGAGACAGAGTGGGGAGCAGAGCAGGTAGATCTACTGAAATACTGCTAAGTGGAGCAGCATGTGAGGCAGAAGAGGTCTGCTTCACCATATGTAGGTTAGCTCCTAACCAGGGATCAAACTCAGGCCATAGAGGTGATAGCACTGAGACTTAACCCCTAGGCCACCAGGGAGGCCCAGGCCCAGGATTTGATTCCTTCCTCATATCTGATTATATTTCTTTCCTTAATGATGTCCTGTGCAAGGACCATCCGTATTCTGATGACTGCCACTTTGTTATCTGCAGTCTGATTTCTCTTGAAACTCAACCACCTCTGTTCACCAATCCTCTTGGATGTGTGACAGATGTTGTAAGCTCAGCCATCTAACTTGAACACATCGCTTTGCCTTCTGCTCAAGTTTCACCCATCCTCCATCCCCTTCTCAGTTGACAGGGCTGTCAATCTTCTATGTGCTCATGCCCAAATCAAGCAGCCTCCATCCCTCCTTCCCTCCTTGCCTTCCTTCCTTCAAATGTCCATTGTGTGTCAGTCACCGTGAAGCACATCCTTTCTTTATGTCACATCCCAGTCCAATCTAGCAGCTAATCTTGCTGTTTCAACCTTGAACATTTTTTTGCAGACTTTCACCATTTCTGCTGTTCCCACGCTTGTCTAAGCCACCATCATCTATGACCTGGATGACCTCATTAGTGTCCTAACATGTCTTCTTGATTTTACCCTTGCTCCCTTAAGACCTTTCTCAACACAGCAACCAGAACGATCCTTTTACAAGACAAATTAGATAATGTTACTCTCTTCTGGTTAAAACTATGAGTTAAGTCCCCAACTCATTCAGAGTCTCTCTCTCTAACACACACACACACACACACACACACACACACACGCCTATTTACTCATGAAGTCAAATATCATTCTCTTGTTCACTGGTCATCTCCCAGTCCCTGACACACAATGAACATTCAGTTACTATGGTTGAGTAAGTTAGCTGAGTAGACTCATTTCTACTACTCTTTAGATCTATTTTCAAATTGAATGTGAAGGTAAGTATCTTGTGTGTGTGCAGGGGGCAGTTTGTAGAAGGGCTTAGAGTGTGGGAATGTGGAGTTTTTGTTGCTTTTGTTTAACTCTAACTCCCCTACTTTCTAGATGCAGGGTCTTGGGAAGGATCCAAAACTTTGGGACTCTATTCCCTCATCTGTAATATGCGGATGGTAAGACTTAGCACTTCATTCATAGGTTTCTATTTATAATAAAGAAATTTTGTGTGAGGTGTTTAGTGCAAAGGGAGGACTCAGCAATGTTATTTCCTTTTCTTGGGAACCCTGCAACTTCTGAGAATGAGGGTGTAATGTCTTCTGACATCAGTTACTGGAGTTGGGCCAAATTTCATAGTTTAAAGTCAACTCTTCGGCAGGTCTGCCCTGTGCCACCCCCCACCCCCACATATACACACCAGGCACCAGCATGGGGTTCCCAGTCTACCTTTGCTTTGACCAGTCAGTTACACATTTGGGGGTTAACTTTATTGACTCAGGTTTGATAGTCCATTAGGATGACTCATAGAACTTAGACAAACCCAAATCATGTATTTTTCAAAAAAATATTTATTTATTTATTTTCGCACAGAGGTGTGGGGGTTGAGAGGATTCACCAGAGACAGTAGGGACCAGAACAGGTGGATTGACTGAAACACACTGCTGAGGGGAGCAGTGGGAGAGACAGGAGAGGTCTGCTGTGCCATGTGGGTTAGCTCCTTGGCCAGGGATCAAATTCATGCCACAGTGACTGGCAGTAGCTTGATAGAGGTGAGACTTAACTTCTGAGACTTCAGGGAGCCCCCCTCCACTAGATCATATGTTTTTGATCATAGTTCCATACTTTTATTATAAAGAATATGAATCAGAACCAGCCAAGAGGAGGGATACAAGGTAAGGTCTGGATCCCAAAGGTGATGCTTCTGGGCCCTCTCCTCATGGAATAAGAATGGATTGTCCTCCTGGCACATCAGTGTGTGACATTACTCAAATTATTGCCAACCAGAGAATGTCACCAAAGTCAGTGTCTGTAGTTTTTACTGGTGTTACACCACATAGGCATGGTTCACTGAAGCACTGGCCTTTAGACTCAATCTCCAGTATCTCCCCTTCTGTCCCCTCCCTGAAGGTCAGGTTGATATCTTGTGGCTCAAGGTCTCAACCTTTTAATCATATAGTGAATCAGCCCTATCCTGGGTAGTCATCTCATTAACATTAACTATATAGGGCCCACCATGAGTCACTTGTTAGGTGTGGTGTGGTAGGATGCTCCAATCACTCAGAAAATTCCAAGGACCTAGAGGCTACCTCCAAGAAACTGGTGATAAGGGCCACCCACTTACATAAATATTTATATTATACTAATGGTATACATAAATGTAAATATATATTATATAAATATTCTTTATAACACAGGAGAGGGGAAAAGCATCATGGAAGTTAATGCTACTTTCACTAAAACTCCTTATTTTTATGAGGCTGACTGAATCTTTTCACTGATGCTTGCCCATCTCCACTGGGAAAGCACAGGTATGACTTCCAGGATTGAGAGCTTCTAAATGAGCTTGCTGCTCCTCTGCAAGCTGATCATCTTCTATATGGTGCTTCAGCTATGGGCCTTCCTCAGAGCTCTTCACCAGAACTACCATGCCATACCATCTTGTCCAGAAAGAGGGCTCCAATGTCCATCTCTGAGCTGGCCACTCCCATGTATCTCTCTTCCCAGGCTGGACCTCCAAATTGTGCTCCAGATTCTAGAAACATCTACACAAGAGGTCATCCCCCTGCTCACTAAGACCCCAAAGACACTCATTCCCCTACCTGTCAAATCCATCTCTTCTCCAGGATTCCTCTCTTAGCCATGGCACCACCTTCCTCCTGGCTGTCCATGCTTGAAACTTGAGCATCATCCTCAGGCTGCTGTAGCCCGTGGACTTCACGTCCTATAGATTCGGTCTCATAAGCATCTCTAGCACCTGTTCACTTTCTTCAGTATCCAGACTAAGTTTCACCCTCAGTGCCTCCCACTGCAATCTTCCTTGTGTAAGTCCTTGGGCAGAGAGAAGTGCATATTCTGTGTCCCAAAGTATTCCATCTTCATTTAGGCAAACTTTCCATCTGTTTTAGAACTTTCTGCCTCATTGACCACCTCCTTTACTTGGGAAAGGCTCCTCCAACATCCTTCATCTGCAAATATATTCAGGTCAAGGTGAAAAATCTTATGAAGCTCAAGGGTCCATGACCTCCTTCCTCTAGAAGCCTCCAACACCTGTTATAGAACCTAGTGCCTGCCACCTGCTCAGCATATGCGTTAAATCAATGAATGAAAAAGTGAATGATGAAACGGGGAAAAGGTGAGACTGGACAAGAAGTTTAGGGGTCAGATTCTAGAGGAAATAGCCTTTGGGCCAGATTTGCTTGGTGGTGGGGAATTAGTTAAGGTTTTAGATCAGGAAGGACATGATTCAAGGTGTGCTTCCACGAAAGCAGAGAATTAGGGGGTGCACAATACCTTTACAGACTCAGCAGAGGCACTACTGGTTATGTGGAAACCATTTCCTTTGCTTGTTTCAAGGGCCCTGTGGTCCAATTCCAGGGCAGAACACGCGGGAAGGACACTGCAAAGACTTGTCAGGTATGGCAAGAAGGGATCAACCAGGATTATTACGGCAAATAAACCTCTCCCTGGAGCCTGGGGAGATGATGAGCTCAACAATGGCATGAGTGCCTTTTGAAAACCCCTCCAAAATAGCTGGGATAATTGGGGTTTAGCTTTCTCTACAACAATGAAAAAAAATGTCATAATTGCCCATTTTTAAAAGCTTCATCCTTCTTTCACCGGGATAAAATGATCCTGGTAATTTGGAGCTCAGAGACGCAGGCCCATTATGGTTTGCTATCACCCGGCTCCCCGCTCCCCACATGAAAGTCTGACAAGGCACCTCCAGTTCTCAGGCCCTTCTCTCCCTGTTAAATCTTGTAGCAATTAGCAGGCATTTCACGGCCCATTTCTGTCAAATAATGTGACTTGGCAAAAACCAGTGCCCTTGTAACTGTCTGAAGACTGCAAATCTTTTTCTGCATTCCAGATGGAGAGAGATTTTGAAATCTGTGGTGGGTGAACTTTTGGAAACCAAATATAATGTCCTTGGATCTTGAACTCTTGGCAATCTTAAATTCAGGGTCAGCGAGAGGCACAGACACATTTTGTCCCCATGTGTTCTGATGCGTCTAGACTCTCCTCTGGGCTCCCTATTCCCTCTTCTAGAAGCTTGGTTTTGTCTCTGCAGTACCTTATGTCTCTGGATATCTGCTCCTTGGTGTCCTCTGCAGCTGCCTGCTCCTTATCAGCCTCCTGTTCTATGTCCCAATCCTCATCTTAATTCTCCCAGAGTCATCCTACCCATAGTCTGAACTTGGATCCCTATTCTGAGAACTCCCAAATCTTTACTATCAACCCCACACCTTTTCTGTACCCTGGAATCACATACCCAGCAGCCTTCTCTGTCTGACCACTTAATTGTCTCATTGGCTTTCTGAATACTACATGTTCCAGTCCAGAACCCTCTCCAGTTCTTTGCACTGGACTGTTGTAATCTGGTTTTCTTCAAGCAGCCTCTTCAATTCATATTCATGCAATCAAATCTGATATCATTCCCTTACTCCAACTTCTTCATTTACAAATATATTTAATCCAAGGTCAAAATAGAACTCCAGACTCCTGTAACCACCTCCCCCTATGACCCGCCTTGGTCAAGGCTCAAGCCCAGGGGTTAAAAGTTATAGCTCTGCAACTAGTGAAACTTTAATTCATATGTTGGCTTCACTACAAATGAGCCACAAGTCCCTGGGAAAGTCATTTCACCTCTACATTCTTTAAGCTCCTCTTGTACGAATTGGGGGAGGTTTTGTCACAATAGTACATTGTTATGGCTTCCCTAGTTTCTTCCCCCATGCCCTCTGCTTCTGATGTAGACCTACTTCTGTGCAGCAATCAGGGCCCCGTCACAATCTGTCTGCTGCAACATTATGACTTAGAGACGAGACACCAGGTCTTTACCAGGGATTGTTTCTCTCATTGCACCAAGTGCATAACAGACCCAACCCCGGCACTTTGTAGATGCAATGTAGATATTTGTGGATAAGTGAATGGCTGGATGGATAAATGGGAGAGTGGATGATAAAGGTGGGCAGTTATGAAGAATCTGTGCAACAAGTATGTGTGAGTGCCCTGCACCGATGCATAAATTCTTTTATCATCCTCTTCCTCTTTGTGTGACTTTGAGAGCTGGTTCATCTCACTGAGTTGTGTTTGCTCCCCTGTCAGTTTGGGGAGGATGATGCCCTGATAGAGCGATGAGCATGGGGCACATGCCTGGAACATGGGTCCTCTGATAATGTTCATTTTCTTTCCTATGGTTATTATTGGAGTCGTGCTAGTGAACGATGTTGGTCAGTCTTCGCTGCCCATCGCAAAGAAACACATGCAGCAACGTGGTACACTTGGAGTGACAGCTGAGTGAAAAATGCCAGTGACATCCATAGAAAATCATGGGGATTTGGTTGAGTAATAACTCACTACCAAGGGAATAAGATGGAACTTGCCTTGAAGCAAATGAGGTGCCATGAGATCATTTCATGAGAATTCCCAGGGGCCAGCTGCACGGTAGGAAGGGACATGGACTCTATTCTGAAGTTTGGCCAAATGAGCATCACAGAAATAGGACCGGGTGCCGCATACTGGCCACTAGAGGGCACCATGAGCACTAAAGAATTGAGTGAGGAGGCTCAGACAAGGAATGCAGACCCTTTAGAATCCTGCTTGTGCATTCATTGGCCTACAGGGATTAAGCAACCTAAGATGCCATCTGTAAAATCTTATGGAGCAGAGGCATCCAGATTCACCTGTGGAAATGAATGGACTTGAATCAGAACCAAATTCACCTCCATCCTCCCCACAATCATCTTGGGTGGCATATAAAATACTCAGATGTATTTCCCTGGATTCTAAATTTGGAATATCATACAAAAGTTTGGGGATTTTTAATTGTTTACATATAACAAATGATTTTATTAAACACACACACATATTTTCCAAGGCTCTATGTGTAAACTCCTTGGGCAAAAATGTCAAAAGTCTAAAGGGGAGGCCTCAGCTTAAGGCAAATGGTACTCCCATCTTTCCATCTACAGATCCTGTATATTGGGGATCCATGGTATTTTTATTCAGACATGTAGTCCCATTGTTAAAAAAAAAATAAGAATGGAAACAAGAAAGGATTTTTTTTTTAAGGAAGAAGTGGAAGAAAGAAGAAGGAAGAAAAAATGCAAAAGAATCTAAAGAATCTCTATTCTAGAAGTTTCTTTGATCAGTTGGAAGTGTCTGGAACTTCACAGCAGAGGTCCACTAGAAAAGGAATGTAAGAAAGAAAAGAAAGAAAGAAAGAAAGAAAGAAAGAAAGAAAGAAAGAAAGAAAGAAAGAAAGAAAGAAAGAAAGAAAGAAAGAAAGAAAGAAAGAAAGAAAGAAAGAAAGAAAGAAAGAAAGAAAGGAGGGGAAAAATAAGAAAAAGAAAAAGAAAACAGGTGTGATTGGGTTTAGTAAATGTCATTCTCAACACCAGGAAAGTTTGAAAAATCTAGTTGTCCTTGATTCCCTGAATCCCGCTCTAAAATTCTGTTCCCCAAATTTCTGTCATTGAGTAATGCTAGTCGAATGCATTACTGAATTCTGAAGAATTTTGAAATCTCAGTGTCTGAGTATAATGTAATTTATTTTTTAAGCAAATAAAATTTGATTGCTATTGGGGTGATCATGGGGAGCTTCAAGTCCTGTGCTCACTGAGAGCCTTGGGTATGGCCACCTACCCATCTGCCTGGGGAGATGAGACCTGGGGGCACATGGGGCCCTTGTGGAGGTGAAGAATGCCATCTACTCTGGTATCTATTCATATGGCTTCTCCTGTCTGCAAGTGGACGGAGAAATGCAGCCCTTGGCTGGGCAGCTGCCTCCCCACAGCACCTCTAAACTAAAGGAAGCAGGGCGATTGTTTTGTAAATGGTCACTTCCCAGTATTTGGAAAGAACTTGAGTCATTAATCTCTGTAACACATGTCTTTAAACTAACTCACATTTTTTCCCCTCAAAAATGTTTCATTATTTAATTCCCTACATGGCAAACTCTATCACCCACCATAAATTAAAGAAAACTAAAAAAAGAGACTAAAAGCACAGCAAGATGGTAAAATTCATGCCAGATTCTGTCACCATCTCCAAAAGTGCTGAGCTTAAATTCTGCTCTGGGTGAAAATGGTCCACTGAGTCTTCCACACCTTGATGCCATCATTGTCATGAAGTGAGAGTGGAAGTGCTCCCTGACCAAGTCACTGCCACTAAAATAGTGTCTCTGTGCTGTGCCCCACGGTATGCATGTGTGGGGGGTGACGCTGTTCTGAAGGAAATAAAAGGGAAGTGAGCTACAGAGAAGAGCAGTAACCTGGGTCTAATGCTTGCTTTTCTCATGATGTTACTTGTGAATTATTCTTTCTCCCTCCCTGGAGAAGGTAAACAAACTTAAGGGTGGAACTTGACAAACCCATAGTAAATTAGCAGGGAAGTATTTACTTAAATACTTGTTAAAAGGCTGTAATTCATAATTCATATTCACAAGTCCAAAGAACTGTCTATTACCAGGAGGCCAGAATAAGGAAACAAACTATCTGGGAGGGCTTCATGGTCAAGGTGGCCTTCAACCTAGGTCCTCAAGAGCTGCTACAGAGTTGCCAGGGATAGACAGATTGTCATGCAGATGCCCATCACTAGAAGAAGACCAGAGAGGCTGAAACTTAAGAGTTAGGGCCGGAGGAGATAGAGATGGAGTAAAAAAATGGACAGGGCTAGGCTAGTGCAGAGCCTTGAATGTAGACCCAAGGAGACCGGACTCCATGCACAAGCAGCGGGAACTCGGGAGGGCTTTAGGCAGCAGGTCACTTTGACAAAGTGTGGAAGTCTCAATGCAGGGATAACGTGGAGTTATTGGGAGGACCAGCTGAAGGGGGGAATGAGCCTGGAAACCAGGTAGTGGCGGGCAGAGCAGTAGGAAGGGAGACAAGCAGCCATCTGGGGTGGCGATGATCTGACCAGGCAGTAGTAGAGGATGGGAGAGTGGGTTAGGTTGTCAGTGTACTGAATACAACTTGGGGAAGTGGAATGAATTTTGTCTCCTTGATCTTGGTGGATTCTGGAAATTATTCATTTAAAAAGTATATGTTAAGAAAACCTTTCAGAGCCTCTTCATGGGGCTCCATCTCCCTCTGTGGAGCATCCCCTTTTCTGGGTGCCCTGGGTCCCAGTCACCCCATCTGGGAACTTGTTTTTGGTGCCTGTGAGAAGTGTTTACTCACCCCCTTTCAAGGCAAGAAGCAGTTGGCATAAAGAATAGTTTGGGACAGTTGATGCTCCTTCCACCTTCCTTTTTTTTCTTGTACCTCAGAAGAATCACCTCACAAAATATTATCCCATTATTTATCTTAATGAGTGGGCCATTTCTGAATGAATTGGATTATGCATCTTGGGGCTTCTCTAACCCTCTTTTTACTTCTCTCAGCTGGTAGATTGTTTTTCAACGTCAGCTCTAGTGACATTCTAGGTTGGAGAATTCTTTTTTGTGTGGAACTGTCTTACCCCTTGTTGAAAGTTTAGTAATAAAGAGAAAGAAAGGAGGGAGGGAGGAAGGGAGAGAAGGAAGGAGGGAGGGAGGGAGGGAGGGAGGGAGGGGAGAGAGAGAAAGAAAGGAAGGAAGGAAGGAAGGAAGGAAGGAAGGAAGGAAGGAAGGAAGGAAGGAAGGAAGAAAGAAAGAAAGAAAGAAAGAAAGAAAGAAAGAAAGAAAGAAAGAAAGAAAGAAAGAAAGAAAGAAAGAAAGAAAGAAAGAAAGAAAGAAAGAAAGAAAGAAAGAAAGAAAGAAAGAAAGAAAGAAAGAAAGAAAGAAAGAAAGAAAGAGACTCAGTGGCCTAGGGCTTAAGTCCTAGCACCACCAATGCAAAGGCCCCACTGCAATGGCCTGAGTTCCATCCCTGCCAGGGAGCTACCCACATAGCACAGAAGAGGAAAACCTCTCCTGTCTCACCCGCTGCTCCCCTCAGCAGTGTATTTCAGTCAGTCTGCCTGTTCTGCTCCCCACTCTGTCTCTGGTGAATCCTTACACACCCCACACCTCTGGCCTGCACCCCAGTTCTTCTACGCAAAAATAAATAAATAAATAAAAATCTGGGGGAAAAAAGGAAGCAAGCAAGCAAAAAAGAAAGAAAGGAGGAGAGGGAAAGAGAGAGAGAGAGAGAGAGAGAGAGAGAGGAAGGAAAGAAGGAAAAAAATTAAAAATGCGTTTGTTAGGTACCTACTATGTGTAAGTCACTGGGGCTGTAGCTCTGTGTATAGGGCTGGGTAGGGTGAGGCAAGTAATTCATCTAGACACAACATTTAAGGTGGCCCTTGCTCTTGGGGCCATACAAGTGCAGAAGTGAGTCCCTCCTTAAGGATAGCAGTTCTGATACCTTCTTTGCTTCATCTTAACAAGACAAAGTTGTAATTCTCATGGAGTTTGTGACAGCCACAGTCAACAAGTAAATAAGTAACGAGAGCAGTTACAGATAGAAATAGTTGAGGTAAGTAGTATAAGGAAAACAGGAGAGTGTTTGTGGGGGGCGGGGACTTATGGCCAGACTTATGGACACTTGGGTACATTTTAATTGTCTGGGGAGCTGGCAAGGGCAATGGCTTTCATTTGCATAGATCACTGGGGCCATTATGCCAAGAACGGATTGAAGGGGGGGCCTGGCTAGGAGCTGCGAGGCCATGTCAGAGAACTTTGTCACCGTCCAGGCACTAGAGGATGATGACAGGGACACAGCAGTGGCTGTGTAGAGGGGAGGAAGTCGATGGATTTGGGGACTGTTTCTCAGATAAATCTGATGGGAGGGCATGTGTGGATTGAAGATGAAAAGAGGACACAAGGCCCCTGAAGGAAGAATATTTACTGCCTCAAGCTCAGAATGTTCCCTTAAAATACAAAATTCTCAGATTTGCTGCTTCTGTCCTATTTTGCAACTGCTTATACCATGCAGCTGATGAAGCTGTGGCAAGGCCCTCCCCTGCTGTCCAAGGTGTTGTGTCAGAGCCTTGGGAGCCATCTCAGATCTGGGTCTCCGTGGAGGAGTCAGGGCTGAGGAGATGCAGGGTCTTCCTGAAGCTTCACGGGAACAGGAAGACATTTTCCAAGTCCTTTATTAAGGAGAAACTGCCCTTCATGAGTGGAAGAGGAAGAGTGTTGAAAGCATTGATATTTCACTAACTCAGAAGTTGGGACTATCTTGCTGCGGATGGAGATGGGGCAGGGACTGCATTGTCTCTGAGGTATGGGACTCTGGGAAGGGTGAAGGATAAAAGTACAAAAGTCCAGGAAAGAGAAAAAATATTCTCTGAGCCTTACCTTCAACATGTGGGCCTGGCAGGAAACAGCCTGAGTGGAGTAGACAGGGGTTGCAGTGCGGTGGGGGAGGGGAAATTGTGTGACTTTAAGAGACCTGACTTCAAATGCAGTTTTTACTCTCACTACCCACGGGATGGCAGTTCTGAGATCCGTGGGCCCTGCTGAGGATTAGTGGGGTTGGGGTAGGGTGGGGGGGAACCCTGTCTCTCCAACCTCTGCTAGGATAAGTAAATAAGAAGGCAAGGACAGAGGCCAAGGGCATTAAATCCCAATTATCTACTCGTCTTAAATACTTCCTGTGAGAACAATTTGTCATTGGCATACTTAATTAGACTCTTAACCAATATTTTCCAGATGTGGGGATTTTTGCTAAAAACCCAAGCACAGATGTTTTCCATATTTAATAAGACAGCTGAGGAAAACCTTGAAGAAAGGAATAATAGGAGCTATGGGCTATGAAATCATAGCTTAGTGAATCAAGAAAGAGAATCCATTAGCCTTGGGGTCTTTCGAAAGAAATATCCATCAGGGGCCAAGACAAAGGGTCACTGAGGGGATGTCCACAGTGGCCAGCCCTGGGATGCCATGCTGGCTCCTCTAAGCTTGGGGCCGCCTGAGGTAGAGAGACCTTTGGTCTACTTTCCATCTGTGGGCAGCACAGGAGGAAGGCTGCATGACAGCAGGTGAGCAGTAGAGTCAGGATTTCACCCATGTCCTTGCTCTTAATCCCTGAGTCTTTTGAATGAAAAAAAAAAAAATCAGTAATAATGAATCTGACTTCCCAAAGTGCTTACCTTTACATAATCGGGCTTCACCAGTTAGAATGTGTCTCCATAGCCATCGAGGGCCAGAATGCAGGTAAGGCAACAGCAATCTGAAATGCAATATTGAGGGAAGATTTATCAAACCCTTCTATTTCTGGCCACACATTGTCATCATTGTCACAATCCTGTCTTAATTTGCTTATACCAGTAGTCCCCTAGCCAGCCTCCCCACTCTGGGCTTTCTTCCCTATCAATTTTCCACTTGGATGGAGAGACAGCTGCTAAAACCCAGACTCCATTTTGTCATTCCAGGCAGGAAAGCCTTGTATAATCCTTCAGGTCATTGGGACATAGTCAAACTTTTGGGCTAGACATTCATGGCCTTCTTGCGTCTGTCCCTCTGAGAAGCCACCAGCCACCGCCTCCCTTGCACTCACCCTGCAGGGAGCCAGCAGGCCACTGGACTGCCCCTGGAGTGTTCAGAACATTGGCTTCTGTTTCTGATTGGGGCTCCCCTCCACCTAAAATCCCTAATCCCCACTCTGCTTCTCCCACAGCACCTTTACCTGAAGAGCCTCCACCTCTCCTACTAGACCAAGCCTCTCCTGGGCCTCTCTGCTGGCTGCTGTGCCTCTGCCATGCCCAGGGCATGTCCTCATGCTGGACTCTGACTCCTTCGCTGGGCTGCTGCCCCTGGTGCTGCCCACTCCATGAGGAGTTCCCTTCTCTTTCCCAGCCAACGGTCACACACAAAGCTGGAACATCCATACTTTGTGGAATCAATTAATGAGATCATGGTGAGGGCAGACACTCACCAAGCTCTACAGGTGACAACTGAGGCCAGGAGAGTAGGGATAGAAAACTCAAATGCACGCAGGGCCAGTTGGGAGCTGTGAGACCCAGGGAACCATGGTGCCTGGAGAACGTAGGAGCTGAGGCCCCTGCTTGTCCCTAGAAAATGTTACCTGCAGGAGCCCCAGTCTTCTGGATTATTCAAAAGAAGCAGGACAGGCAGAATTTTATATATCAACTAATCAAAATGATTAAAAACATCATGTGGGCCAAGCAACCACCTAAGGGTCAGTTTTGCCTGAGGGCCAGCAATTTGCTCTGTTTGAGAGGCTGAATGGCTCAAAGTCAGGCCTCCATCTGACTTCCATCCTGTGTTCTCCTAATCTAGACACTTGCTGCTCAGATTTCATCCAAGGAGCAATGGCATCAGCTTTCTTGGGAGCTTGTTAGAAATGCAGACTCCCAGACTTTAGTCCAGACCTAACAGTTAGAATCTGTACTTCACAAGATCACCATCTAATTTACTTGCACATCCGAGCCCGAGAGGCACAGAATTGGAGAGAATTTTCTTGGTGCTGAACCCCAGCAAGATGAAGTGACTGACTGAGGCTGAACCAAGGATGAGGACAGTCTCTCCTTGTTTTCTTTTTTTTTTTCTTTTTTCCTTTTTTAAAATATATATTTTTAATTTTATATATTTTTACATCATTTTTTTCATTTTTGTAAAATGTATGCATTTTCACCTTGGTTATAGTCCCCATACAATTCCCACCTCCCTGTGAAATAAGCCAGAAAGAAAAAGAAAAATACCAGATGGTCTCACTCATAGCAGGAATTTAGAAAACCTAAGTAAGGGACCAAGAAAAAGACTAATCACAATAAAGTAAAATCAACAAGCAACTATAAACCAGACACACACTACGGGGGCGAAGGGGGGGCAGAATAGAGTCTCTTGTAGTTTTCAACTTGCTTTTCTACCTGTTGGGCCATATCCCCTGTCCTCTCTGTCTCTCAAAGTCCTCCTGCCCCTTGGGCCCACCTCACCGTATTCTGTTTGCACCCCATGTACAGTGGGTGCTGGGTCAGTGCTCGCTCACTGCCATTAATGATGAGAGCAGCTCAGATTGAGAGGTGACCTTATGTTTGCAGCTTCACCACAGTTTTCCCATGTTTGGGTACTGAGATGCAATATTATCCCATATAGATCTGCCTCATTAAAAAAAAAAGAAAAACAGGGCCTTCCTGGTGGTGCAAGGGGTTAAGCACAGCATTGTGAAGCTATCCACAGCCTCTGTAGCACAAGTTCAACCCCCAGTCAGCCAGGGAGCTACCCAGATGGCGCAGCAGAACTCTCCTGTCTCGCCCGCTACTCCCCTCAGCAGTGTATTTCAGTTGATCTTCCTGTTCTGCTCCCCACTCTCTCTGGTGAATCCTCTCACCCCCTGCACCTCTGGCCTGTTCTTGTATGCATAAATAAAAAAATCTTTAAAATAAGATTAAAAAAGATAAACAACAAAATCATAGAGGATCCCAAAATTGAGTTGATTTTACATAACCCCTACTGTTGGACGCTTGGATCCAGGATTCTGATGTTTCAATCAATGCCACCATGTGGATGTGTGTAACTATGCGTTTTCATTGTATATATGAGAATACCTCTTGGGTAAATTCCTGGACATAAAACAGCTAAGTGCAAAAGGTGTATGCAATTTAATTTTGTCAGTCTGGCAAATACTCTCTCAAAGAAGTGATATCAATTTATATACCAACCCCCAGAAGTATCTGTTTCCCCATAGAAAATATACCAGATGAATGAGAACTACCTTAGCAGAAAAATAAAGATTTGCTGTTGGCTGTCTGAATAGGGCCCAGGGAAGGGCTGGACCAGTCCACCTTCAAGGGCAACAGCAAGAAGAACAATGGTGGCAACAAGCACATGTGAGCCTGCAGTCTTCCCTGCTTAGAAAGGCCCCATCTCAGCAGGTGACATTGATCATCCTGTCAAAACAGGAGCCTTGGCTCCTTTGGTAGGGCCAAATTTCCGTAAGAGTAAGAAACCCCATGGAAACCCCAGCCCAGTAGACCCCAGAGGAAACTACGATTACCCACAGCACTGAAGGCAGATTAATGCAGAATAACAATAATGAAAGGCATTGTCAGCATAATTGTAGGTCCTTAGAGCTTAAATTCATAGATTTTTTTTCTGTTTTATTTCCCATGATTTGCACGTTTTCATCTTTTGAATGGGACTTTCAATGGAGACACTAATCAATGTGGCATAAAAGAACCTGTTGTCCTTTCTGGCATCAGGTGGGCTGGGACAGTCACCACCCCCAAACAAGATGTTCAGATGAACACTTATCTCATATTCTCATGAGAGTTAAGCAATGCCTTCTCATTCAACACCTGATGGATTATATGACAATCAAACAAAATTATCTTTAAAAGAATTGATTCATAGCTCCAGTCTCATCTAGTCCTATTCAATGCCAAAATGCCTGATGAAAAGTATGAGGCTTACCTAATCAGAAATATTGAGAGACCTCTAAAATGTCAGCTCATAAATATCACAAAAAACCTTTATATAACTGAATGATTTTAGACACGGAAATTTAATCTACGGAGATCCTTGACATACAGGTATTTTATTTATTAAGACAGAGATATTTGACATTCTTGATTCTTATTCTTTTCCCAAATAAGAACTCTCCCAGAGGTGTATGGATTTTTTTTTAGAAGAAAATTCAACTTGCTCTGACTTAGCCTGTGTTATAATGGATATCCTCAGCAGTTTATCCTGGGATTTCCTTATAAGTGCTTATTTCCAGAACTTATGTACAGCCACATCTTTCAAGAGACTGGTGAATCTGTGATTCAGATAGGACAGAGAGGGAAGATATAATGTGATTCAAAGAGCATGAGCTGGGGGTTAGGACTCAAGTCTATTTGTTCTATAACCTCGCATGAGCTTAATTTCCTAATCCCTCTACTTTCCGCAAAAGAAAGGATTGTAGAACAATATACTCCTGGAAGGGGACTTTGAAAAACTATCAACCATCATTGATAATCTCTGTGCTTTCTCTACATCAGGTATTTGGTAGTAGTTCTGGTTTGGCAGACTCTCTTATATGGTGTTGGCCCAGTGGTGGCTACAGGTGGGGACATCTCTCTCTTGTCCGGAGCCTGGAGCCTGGGCCAAGAAGACACAATAGCTCGGGTCTGGGAAAGCTGAACCTTTCAGCTTCTCCAGTGCCCTGTGGTCTCTGCATGGTCTGCCCAACATGTGGCTTCCAGGTAGTTGGATTTTCATATGGTGGTTCAGGGCTCCAAAGGTGCATGTCCAGGGAGAGTGAAAACCAGAGAAAGTTCTGTCTTTGATGCTCTAGCTTCAGAGCATCACTTCTGCCTCATTCTGTTCATTAGAATTGAGGCCCTTTATTTTCAAGGGGAAGAGAATTAGAGTCTGTCTTTTATGGGAGTCCTATCAAAGAATTTGGACATATTTGCAACCCTTGAAATGATAGATTATTTGGACTATGGTGATAAAAGCACCATAAATGTGTCCCTGTGCACCCAGGCGTGTGGTGAATGGCAGGTCTTAAGATGGGGGGAGAGGGAAGAGTCTTTGCTATCCAAAAGGGCTGCAGAAGGGGTGCAGCATGACCCAGGAGGGTCTCAAAGGACTAGGCTGCCCACTGAGGGGATGAGCAGAGTAGGAAACAGGCAGGAATGAACGTTGCAGCTTATGCCAGCATAAGTGAAAGGTGGTGCTAGACCAGACACTTAGCAACCCTGTTAGTCTAGAGACCATCTAAGGCCCTGAACTATGACCAGTCCATGGAGGCAGAGAGAAGGGGCCAGCAACAGAAGTCCTGAATTGATTGAGTTTGTGTCTGAGTGAGAAAAGCTTGAAGTGGCTGAATTTGTCTAGATTTGACTATATTTTTCAATATCACGATAGAGGCTTAAGATAGAAAATAAACTCATTTATAGGGAACAATTTCTTTATCTTAAAAAAATCACACAGGAAGATAGGGGACTGGATTTCATATTTGAATAATCTCAAGTAAGTTGCTTAATATGATTGTAACTATTTTTAAATCAAGGGAATGATGATTATAGTGGGGTTTTGTGGGTAATTAAAGTGGTATAATTGGTTTGAAAATACATTCAAAAATGGAAATAGCTTCTAACATGTGAGGGGATCATATACAGCTGTTCCCCCTTATTCTTCCCAGATACTGCCCTGTGATTTAGCACCTTCCAGGCTACGATTTAACTAATTAAATAAATCACTTGAATTTATCTATACTGAGAACTGACCATGAGGTCATAATTGTTAGAGGTAAATGTGAGTCTTCCATGTAATTATCTGAACACTATAAAAACACTAATAGGAAAAGATTTATATACCCCCTATATTCATAAGCAGCATAATTTACAATAACCAAGGCAAATAATCAACCTAAATGTCTGTTGACAGATGACTGACAACAGAAATTGGAGAATAGATACTCAATGGACTACTAGTCAGCTATTAAAAAAAAGATAAAATAGTCCTTTTTGGGACAGTATGGATGGATTTTGAGGTGATTATGCTCAGTAAAATAAGTCAGAAAGTGAAAGGCAATTACTGGATAGATTCATTCATATGTGGAGTATAAATAACCCAATAAATCAAATTGGCTAAATACAACAAAAAACAATTCTTAGACTGGTGTGAAAACATAGCGTTTACTAGAGGGGAGGGTGAGGACATGGGAGATAATATGACAGGGGACTGGCCCTGGAGCTTTGGTGGAGGTTGAGTGACGCATGCAAACATGTTGAGGTATGATGTTGATTTCCAAATTATAGTTTTGTAAATAAGTGGTGAACAAATAAAATTTGATTTTAAATAGAAGAAGTGATTATGAGTTTCTGGGAAATGGGAAAGCCAGCCTCTTGGCTTCCAACCATCCCTATCTCACAGCAGGATTCCTGGTGAGCCATAGGCTTGGAATAAGCAGAATGGGTGTTAGTGCCACCATGTAACATCTCCAGGCAAAGTCTCTGTGACTTCCCTGAAAGCAACCCTTTTAATCCTGAAACTGGAAGACCAAGAGTTCTAAAAATTAAATCAAAAGCTTAGTTTGTATGGACTTCAGTGGTGGACCGTGGGTGCTTTGGAGATGGGATTGCTGTGGTAACAGCATTGGAAGGTGGGGGATCCTATACTTCCAAAATATAAACAACAATGCAAGCCAATGCTACCTCAATAAACAAACAAAAATAATTTTATTTCTTTGTGTCTTCTTCTATTTCTTTTAACAGTGTTTTATAGTTTTCTTTGTATATGTCCTTTACCTCTTTTGTTAGGTTTATTCCCAAGTATTTGATTTTTTTTTGTTTCCATAATAAAAGGGATGATTATTTTGATTTCTTCTTCTTCAGATTTATTGTTTGTGTATAGGAAGACTACTGATATTTGCGTGTTGATTTTGTATCCTGCCACTTTACTAAACTGATTGATTAGTTGAATTAGTTTTTCTGTGGAGTTTTTGGGGTTCTCTATGTATATTATCATATCATCTGCAAATAGTGATAGTTTGACTTCTTCTTTTCCTATTTGGATTCCTTGTATGTCTTTCTCTTGTCTTATTGCTCTGGCTAGGACTTCCAGTATTATATTGAAAAGCAGTGGAGAGAGTGGACATCCTTGTCTTGTTCCAGATCTTAATAGAAATGCTTTCACTTTTTGCCATTGAGGATGATACTGGCTATGGGTTTGTCATATGTGGCCTTTATGATGTTGAGATATGTTCCTTGTATCCTGAGAATTTCAAGGGCCTTTATCATAAATGGGTGTTGTACTTTGTTGAAAGCTTTCTCAGCATCTATTGATATTATCATATGGTTTTTATATTTCTTTTTGTTGATGTGTTGGATAACATTGATTGATTTTCAGATGTTGAACCATCCTTGTGTGAAGCTACATCAAATTAAAGAGCTTCTGCACAGCAAAAGAGAAAATAACCAAAACAAAGAGAAACCCCACCGACTAGGAGAACATTTTTGCACACGACACTAATAATAAAGGATTGATCACAAAAATCTACAAAGAGCTGATGAGACTCAACAAAAACCAAGAAAATAATCCAGTCAAAAAATGGGCAGAAGAGCTAAAAAGAAACTTCTCCGAAGAAGAAATGCAAATGGCCAACAGGCATATGAAAAAATGTACAGCACTTATAATCAGGGAAATGCAAATCAAAACTACAGTGAAATACCATCTTACACCAGTGAGAATGGCACATATTAAAAAAAACTAGCAACAACAAATGTTGGCGAGGTTGTGGAGAAAAAGGAACTCTCCTGCACTGTTGGTGGGAGTGCAAACTGGTCCAACCACTATGGAGAGCTATGTGGAGATTTCTTGACTTACTCAAGATAGAGCTTCCATATGATCCAGCAATTCCACTCCTAGGTATTTACCCAAAGGACACAGAAACATTAATTCCAAAGGGCACCTGCATGCCTATGTTTATAGCAGCACTATTTACAATAGCTAAGCTATGGAAACAACCCAAATGTCCAAAAATAGATAACTGGATCAAGAAGATGTGGTAATATACACAATGGAATATTACTCAGCAATCAAAAAGGATAAACACGTGCAGTTTGCAGCAACATGGATGGAGCTAGAAGGGATCATGCTCAGTGAAATAAGTCAGAAAGGAAAAGAAAAATACCAGATGGTCTCACTCATAGTAGGAATTAAGAAAACCTAAATAAGGGACCAGGAAAAAGACTAATTAATTCAAAGTAAAAATCAAAATCAACAAGCAACTATAAACCGGAGACACACTACGGGGTGGGGGGAGGGAAGGGGAGAGGAAAGACTAGGGTCAAAATAAGCCGGGGGTGCAATCATATGGGGAATATAACTAAAATGAAAATGCATACATTGTGCAAAAATGAAAAATGATGTAAGAATTATATAAAATAAAATATTAATTAAAAAATAATTTTAGACATGTTTAGTTTGTGAGTGGCTCATTTACAATGAAAATTGAATTATTGATTTCACAAGATCACTTTGTTAAAGATGGGGAACATTCCAGTTAAGCTAGATACACTGAAACCCCTACATATCACAGAGCCTTACTTGCCAACAGAAGTAGCTCTTCCATTCCTGCCTGAGATTGTTGCCTTGTAGAACTTCTGATCCTTCTCAGGATCTACCCAGCTCCAAAATCTATTTAAGATCTGTAACTAGACCCAGGTTCCAGCAGAACCCCCAAAAATGAGGTACAAAGTATGGTCTTTGATGAGGTGTGATACAAACAAAGAATTGACATAGTTTTGACAAGTTATACGAATGAAAAATTGGCAAACATGTGTGGAATCTTGACCAAATTGAAGAAATATGAAGTGGATCAGGCTGAATTGACTAATACAAGATCATCAGGCATTCATCACAAAGTCAGTATTTAGCTGCAGGGATTAGGAACAGTTCTATCTAACTGCTTGCTTGTTTGGTAACCCAAACTAAATGAAGTTGAAAATGATGGAAATTTCTTGCTATAGTGAAGAGAAAGTTATCCAAAGGCAAGAATGAATTTATCAAATATCACTTGCTTATACTCCCTGGGAATTTTATAACCCCTCCTGTGGTTACTACCCAACTCTGAAATGGATAATATTCCAACTGGTAAAATCCCAACATGGCTTCCATGACCCATGGGGTGAGAGTTATCATGGTAGAAAGATGACGTGGAAGTCAGTAGAACTGCCTAACAATGAAAATATCAAACTGTATCCCTAGAGAGATTATAGAAATCAATGTCACCATCAAGACCTTGAAAGATGCAGGAGTGGTAATGCCTACTATATTCCCACTTAACTCACATATATGACCTATATAAGGATATATCATAGAGTAAGACAGAGATTTATTGCAAAATTAATCAGGTGATGACTCCAATTGTGGCTATTCCAGATGTGATTTTCCTGCTTTTTTTTTTTTACAATTTATTTATTTATGCATACAAGAGCTGGGGTGTAGGCCAGAGGTGTGGGGTTTAAGACGATTCACCAGAGATGGACTGGGGAGCAGAACAGGTGGGTCAACTGAAATACACAGCTGAGGTGAGCAGCAGGTGAGACAGGAAAGGTATACTGTGCCATGTGGGTGTGCTCCCTGGTTGGGGATCACACTCATGCTGCAGTGGCTGCTGATAGCTTCATAGTGCCGAGATTTAATCCCTACACCACCAGGGAAGTCCAGAGGCAATTTACTTTCAACCTACAATACCTGTAGTACACATCTAGTGTTCTACCTCAACTTTTTAATGCTGAGTTATGACAGAGTCTTCCAAGAACTTGATCACCTTTACCTTCTACAGGATATCATGCTGCCCCATACAATGATGTTATTTTGCTGATTGGGTCTGATGGCCAGGAAGTGGACTGTTTCAAACAAAGTAGTTAGACATCTGCTTATGAAAGGGTGGGAAAAAGATCCCATAAAACTTCAAGGTCTTGTACTTCAGTGAAATTTCTAGGGGTCCAGTTGTCCAGGTCCTGCCAATATATCTCTTCCCAGGTAAAAGAAAAATTGCTGGTTTGGTCCTTCTTACCACCAAGAAAGAGACAGAATGTCTAGTGGGCCACTTTGGATTTTGGAAACAACTTATACTAATATGAGTGCATTTATTGAGTGAACTGAAAATAGAGCTCACACAGAAGAAGATTCTACAATGGCACAGGCTTCCATATAAGTGACATTGCTACATGAACTATAGACCCAGCATAGCCAAAGATCCTTATACTCTGAAGATGGGGATGCTGTTTGGGAAGCATTTGAAATATCTCCTACACAGTGAATATTGTAGACCCAGGTGATTTTGGACAAAGAAATGTTATCTCCTATGAATAATTGCTCTCCTTTCCAGAAACAACTTTTGATCTGTTACCAGAACTTAGAAGAGAATGGATATTTGACCATGTTACTGTGTGACTTGAGCTGCCCATCATAAACTCAGTGTAGTCAGATTCACAAGTCATAAAATAAGGAGTACACATTAGCATTTCAACATCAAATGGAAGTGACATAAATATGATATATATATAATATATATGCAATAAAGATGAAGAAACCATGAAGACAAAAAAAAATTGCATGAGGTGGTAACTCAAATTCTTGTGGCCCCTATTCCTATCATATTGCCTTCACGTTTCCGGTCTGTGTCTCTGGTCCCATGGCAAGTTCCCTACGTTCAGCTGACTGAGAAAGAAAATATTTATGCTTGGCTCACATGATATGAAGATAGAAACAAATAGTGGACAGGTGCAGTGGGACTGTTGGATGGACCTGAGGAACAGTGGTAAAGAGAAATCCTCTCAGTGTATCGAACTAGGAGTTATACACCTGACTGCTTATTTTGCATGGTAATAGATGTGGCAGGAAATAAATGTCTACATTGATTCATGGACTGTGACAAAACATTTGGTTGGTTGACTGGTAACATGGAAGGGACATTATCAGCAACTGGTGAAAATTTTTAGTTTTATTCCCTCTGTTTATTGATATTTTCATCTTGTTCTTATATTGTTTCCTTTACTTTCTCCACATCTTTCAGATGTTTTTTGAGCATCAGGGATTTTTCGGGGATTTTTTTTTTCCTTTGAATGGGCCATTCTTTCATGCTTTTTTTCCCTATATGCTGTTATTTTTATTTGAAAACTATATGTCTGAATCTAATAATGTGGTCAGTCTGAAAATCAGTTTTCCCTCTTTCCCAGCGTTTGCTTTTTTTTTTTTTTTAAGGGGGGGAAGGGAGAAGACACTTGCAAGACACTGGCATGCAGGAAGAGCTGCCTATTGCCAGTGCTGATATTGTAGGGATGTAGTGTTCTTTTTTTTTTTTTTTTTTTAAGATTTATTTATTTTTGTTTTGTTCCAGATCTTAATGGAAATGCTTTCAGCTTTTCACCATTGAGAATGATAAACTCATGCAATTTGCAGCAACATGGATGGAGCTGGAAGGGATCATGCTCAGCAAAATAAACCAGAAAGAAAAAGAAAAGTACCGGATGGTCTCACTCATAGCAAGAATCTAGAAAACCTAAATAAGGGACCAGGAAAAAGACTAATTGCAATAAAGTAAAAATCAAAATCAACAAGCAACTATAGACCAGAGACACACTGCAGTGGGGGTGAGGGGAGAAGAAGAGGGATTAAGGTCAGAAAAATGGGGTGGGAATTGTATGGGGAATATAACCAAACGAAAATGCATACATTATGCAAAAATGAAAAATGATGTAAGAATTTATAAGAATTATATAAAATAAAATGATTCATAAAAAAGATTTATTTATTTATGCATACGAGAACTGGGGTATAGGCCAGAAGGTGTGGGGGGGTGGTGAGAGGATTCACCAGAGACAGAGTGGGGAGAAGAACAGGCGACTGACTGAAATGCACTGCTAAGGGGAGCAGCGGGCGAGTCAGGAGAGGTCTTCTACACCATGTGGGTCTCCTCCCTGGCTGGCCAGGGATCAAACTCATGCTGCAGTGTCTGCAGACAGCTTATTAAGTTGTGTCTCAACCTGCTGCACCACCAGGAGGCCCAGGTTTGCTGTTTTTTTTTACTTTTTTGGTTTTGATTGATATAAACGTTTCCTGTGTGAAGACTCAGTCTGAGGTATAAACTAAGATTTTTTTATTTCTTTTCTGAACTTGTCTCTTTTCCTGGCATACACACTAACTTTCTAATTTCCCCATATATGTGATTAGTTTTGAAAGTCCTAGTCTTTGATGTTTGACTCCCAAAGAGTTTAGAAAGGGGAGAAGGGATGAAAAAAAAGAAAAGGTGCTGGTCTCTTAAATAGTCTAGATTCAGAAAGGGAGCAGCTTTCACTCACTGGGGATGTTCAACAACAATGGCTACTTACCTTTTGGTCTGCATCTCTGTGGCAGTGGCAGCAGTCAGTGATCAGAGCATAGATCCCAGTACTTAGAGGACAGGATCCTAATTGTTTACACTAACTCGCACAATACATCCACAACTACTGATCAGGTCAGGAATAATGGGGGTGGATAGGGAGCTACAAATGTGTCAAATTGGTTAAATTAACTGTAGCTACTATCCAAGTCTTCCCCTAAAGTTTGCAAATCTTCAATGGACTCTCCAGTCCCATAGTAGTTACAATAGACAATTTGACCAACGCAATTGTTGTCTAGGTTGTGAGACAGAATCCTGTTGCTTTCTACTCTCCATATTCCCACAATCCTTGTCCTGAAGTCTATTGATCTTTGTATGTTAATGTTATATCCTATTTCACTGGATTTACTTATTACTTGATCTAGTTTTGTCATTGATTATTTGTTTTCTTTTTTGGGGGTTTATTATCATACCATGTGCAGATAGAGATTGTTCAGCTTCTTTTTTCCACTCTTATGTTCCTGATTAAGTTGTATATTTGCATGGGCTAATACCGTTAGTACAATGCTTTATAATAATAAAGATAAATTACCACTTATTGACAAGTAAATTACAATTTCTGTCCCCCAAATAGAGGTTTATGTTAAAGAAAGTTAGAATCTCAACAGAGATAGAATCTTACCAAAGAAATAAAACGAGGATTTCTCAGAAGGAAGGGATGAGTTTTCCTATAGAAAGAACTTTATCCTAAAATATTTCAGAAGGGAGGTGTGAGCCTATTCCCCTAAATCATACATAGTGTGTACACAAATGTCACCCCAATTAAAAAAAGAACAAAACTAAATATATCATAAGGAAAATGCAAGTCTTTGTAAGGAAAATACAGATCTAACTACTAGTAAGCACAGGCTTATCAGTATTTCATACTCTATGGTGAAGAGTAAAGTTACAAGGTATAGGCAGAAGCAGTCTTACATAAGAAGATAGGCTGTAGAGCCTAATCCCATTAAAAAGGCAAAGATGTGCAGTTGCAGAAGCATATGTGAAAAGAAAATTCTATGGAATGTTTTGTTGCTGACTCCTTCCTGATACCTTGAGTGTTGGGAAGGAGCTGGACTCTTTGGTTTTACTTACATCTATTAAAATACTGAAAAAAAAATTCTAAAGGGAAGAGGATGAAATGTTCAATGGAACCACTTTAATGATTGTCAATTATAGACTTTAAAAGTGAAAAAAAATCACTAAAAAATCCAGTTAATTCTTTTTTAAATTTTTTTAAAGTTTTTTTTTTTTTTTTTTTTAAGATTTATTTATACAAGAATCGGGGTACAGGCTAGATGCGCGGGAGGATGAGAGGATTCACCAGAGACTGAGCAGGGAACAGAACAAGCAGACTGACGAAATACACTGCTGAGGGCAGCAGTGGGCATGACAGGAAAACTCTGCCATGCCATGTGGGACCCTCACCAGCCTGCGGGTATCCAACTGGCGCTGCAGAGGCTGCGGACAGCTTCACAGCATGGTGCTCAACCACCTGTGCCACCAAGGGAGGCCCAAAAAATCCAGTTAATTCTTGTCAAGTTAGTTATTCCACATTATAGTCACTAAGTCTTTTGGTAAATTGCCAGCATTTTTTTTTTACTTGTATACAAAATATTTACAAGTATTTACAAAATATTTACATGTAGACATGAAGTCATTTGTTCAACAAATATTTGAGTTTGTAGTAAGGAAAGCATCCATAGATAAATAATTACCATAAGTGACATGGATTCTAGAATAGAAATGCACACAATAGAAGGAGTTCCTAATTTCAATTCTGCCAGGCAGCCAAATGAGCATTAATATAAAATATTTTCTTTTTTTTAAAGATTTATGTATTTATTTATACAAGCACTGGGTATAGTCAGAAGCACGGGAGAGAATTCATCAGAGTCAGAGCGGGGAACAGAACAGGCAGACTGACAAAACACATTGCTGAGTGGAGCAGCAGGTGCGGCAGGAGATGTCTGTCTTGCCATGTGGAATCCTCACCAGGCGCCAGGGATCGAACTGGCACTGCAGAGGCTGCGGGCAGCTTTGCAGCCCAGCGCTCAACCACTGCACCACCAGGGGAGGCCCAATATAAAATGTTCTTTTATAAACCAAACAAGTATAGAAAGGACTCTTAGCAGAAAGAACACCAGGCAGGAAGGAGCAGATTATTGAAATGGATGCCAATTTTATGAAACTACAGGTGAGTAGTTCTTAGGGACTGAGGATTAAACTTGGCTTCTATAATATTTCAGCCTTACGTGATTCTTGCTAACTTCATCTGATGGCATAAGGCACCACTAGCTCATCGTGTCCGTTCCACTCAACTTCACTCTTGTATTAAATTAAAATAACTAGTCTCTGCAGAGAAAAGGTCTTAAGAAACTTTCTTTGACTTCTTATGTTTCCTTCAAAACTTCAGATCTCTGGATACTTTCCCTTCTGTTGTGTGCTTATTATTTTGAGGCAATTTCCTTTTCCTCTTGTTACCCAGGCCAAGACATTTGGGCAGTCTTGGCTTGATAAAACTGAAGTTAATTAAACCCTCTGATGCCCTCTGATCATCTATTACCTGAGAAATAGTAGAGAAACCTGCTTTTCCAGACAGAATAATCTTTCTCTAGAGACTCAAGGTGACATTTGCTAGAAAGGATGTCAAGAAAATCTCCTCTTTAGTATTTTCTAGTAAAGTGTGATTGATATATTTCTTTGTGTATATAGGCGAACTGGTTTGCAAACTTAATTTTTTTAAAGATTTGTTTATTTATGCATACAAGAGTTGGGGTACAGGCCAGAGGTTTGGGGGTGAGAGGATTCACCAGAGACAGAGTGGGGAGCAGAGCAGGCAGATCTACTGAAATACACTGCTGAGGGGAGCAGCGAGAGAGACAGGAGACTTCTGCTGCACCATGTGGGTTGCTCCCTGGCCAGGGATCAAACTTGTGCTGCAGTGGCTGCCCATAGCTTGATAGTGCTGTGTCTTTAATCCCTGTACCACCAGGGAGGCCCCGAAAACTTAATTTTTTTAAAGACTACAAAATTTCCCAAATTGCATTTTTTGTATTTTTAAAGATTTTATTTATTTATACAAGAATTGGGGTACAAGCCAGATGCACGGGAGGGTGAGAAGATTCACCTGAGACAGAGTGGGGAACAGAACAGGCAGACTGACGAAATACACTGCTGAAGGGAGCAGCAGGCGAGTCAGGAGAGGTCTGTCCCGCCATGTGGGTTGCTCTGCGGACAGCAGGGATCGAACCGGCACTGCAGAGGCTGCGGACAGCTTCACAGCACTGTGCTCAACTGCCTGCACCGCCAGGGAGGTCCCCCAAATTACATTTTTGTTTGTGTAGTAGACTGTAATTAAAACGAAGTAGCTAAGTAGAATCTACATTTATTTCTTACCCCGGGCATTGTTATGTGTCTTAGGTTTTCAGCCATTGGATCCTCAAAATCATCAATTCACACAGGGAACTCTGATGTTTCACCTCTGAATGCCTGAACAATATCAATATAACACTCCCCATTCAGCTGCCAGGGCTTGATATCTCAAAAGCATCTTTTTATTTCTCCCTCTTCTCTGCTCCCCAAAATCTGTTATCAACTTCTGGTGGTTCTGCCAGGGAAACAACTTTCTTTCTTCCTTTTCTGTCTACCTTTAATAAGCATTTACAGAATGCCTTCCATGGGGAAAGATCTTTCCCGTTTCTGCTTTCTAATCCACCCCACTGCAGGGGTTAAAAGCTCAAATGTACAGCCTGGGGAAATGATGCAAAGAGAGAAACAGGCCATGGGTGGTGAAGGCTACCAGCCTGAGTCCCCTCAGGTTGCCAGATCCTCCACTTTTTCAACAGAATGTGTCACTCACACACTGTTATAGAATCACCATACTATCATTATTGCTCTTTTTTCTTAATCTTTTGAACCCATCTCTTTCACCAATTTCTCCCACACTTTACGCCCTATCTCTGGCAACCACCATTCAACTTTATGTACCTAAGAGCTTGCTTGTTTTTTAGGTTTCACGTGAGTGTGAGGTAATACAGTATTTGTCTTTCTATATCTGACTTAGTTCACCTAGCGCAAGGTACTGAAGGTCCATCAATGCTCTTGCAAATGACAGAGTGCCCCCTTTTTATGGTGGAATAACATTTTATTGGATCTGTGTGTAGTATATAGCTCACATTTCTTTATTGATAATTATTTCTTTATGTGCCTTACTTTGTGTTCCTAATCTTCCAGATAGGTAGTTTGTCTTGTTCCTTTAAGTATCCTGAAGAGCGGACATGGTACTTGATACATAGTATAATATACTGAGCAATCAGTGAGACAATCTTTCTAATATACTGGCCCTGTAGGTTCTTACCTGCTCATTATCCAGGATTTTGTCCCCTGTACCACCTTGTTTACTCCCATAGTCAGGCCCTGTTATCATTACCAATAGCTACAACTTTCCCCCACAAGTTCACTTCCTGCCATCCCCCTCTCTGTTTGCTACTTCCTATCTTGCTGGATGAGTATCTCAAGTACAAAATTTGGACACCTCCAGGACCTTCCGTCCAATGACCCTCCTATTGTTTCCTGTCAGTCACCTTTTACGTATCCTTCACTTCTCTCCCTACTCTGTTTTATTTCATGGTCCAACATTGCAATCACTGTCTTATAACCTTGATGTAATTGACAAGAACTCAAAACCGGTTGCCTCCAGCTTTCCACAATTTTAGGTATGTATCTAAGCAGCAAATGTTGGAAATAAAACCCCTAACCATGCTGACCCTCATGTATCACAGTGATGACCAAAACACCAGCGACCATGGGGGATATCAATGATACTTGAAGCTTTCCAAGTTCTATTCACTCTCCTGCTCACCCAGATGCTCATTTCAGTATTTTCTTAGGTATTGAACATTGTTTCCCCATCAAAGAATTGTATTCTTATTTTGTTGAAAAAATCAAAGCAGTGTGAAGAAAATTTATACTGTAATCCACTATCACATCTACTTAACTGTCTGAATCTGTGCCTATGTCATCCATCCATCCATCCACCCACCTACCTACCTCCCTACCTACCTATCCATCCATACATCCGTCCTTCCTTCTGTCCATCCGTCCATCCATCATTTGTCTCCTGGTACAAGAGATGAATTATCCTATTTCTTATTTCCAGCATTCCTTTCCTCTATGGGCTAGTTTTCTTCTTGTCTCTCCTACTCAAGAACAGTTTCCTGGTATTTACCTCTACTGTTCACACTCAAGTGAATCAGTTTCTTCTCTCTTGACTATGGTCATGGCTTACAGGTGACTTGGTGGTGGGAAGTTTATGGGAATTACACCTGAGAGGAGAAATAAACATTGCACAAAAAGGAACAATGATGTAAAAAAAAAGTACATATATGTATATAATATATATATATATTTAAGAAAAGTGTCTCTCTCTGGATCAACCCCAACAACATATAAACATGCTGCAATTTCTCCCACAATAAAAAATTCTCTATATCCTCACCCATTTTTGCTTTACTTTTTTGGTTCCCCTATAGAGTGAAACTTCAAATAAATTGTCTGTACTCTCAATCTCCACTGCTTATTTATCCTTTCTTTCTTTCTTTCTTTCTTTCTTTCTTTCTTTCTTTCTTTCTTTCTTTCTTTCTTTCTTTCTTTCTTTCTTTCTTTCTTTCTTTCTTTCTTTCTTTCTTTCTTTCTTTATTTTAAAGATTTATTTATTTATTTATTTATACAAGCACTGGGTACAGTCAGAAGCACGGGAGGGTGAGAGAAATTACCAGAGCCAGAGTGGGGAGCAGAGCAGGCAGAAGGACCGAAGCACACTGCTGAGGGGAGCAGCGGGCAGCAGGAGTGGTCTGCGCGCCATGTGGGACCCTCCTCCAGTGGCCAGGGAGCAGCGGGGGACCCTCCTCAAGTGGCAGCTTCGCAACCAGGCGCTCAACCACTGCGCCACCGGGGAGGCCCTATCCATTCTTTCTTTAAATTTCACTTTCAGTATTCCAGGTAAATGGCAGCTGTCACAGTTGCCACTTCGACAAAGTCAGCCTTCATTCTCCTTAATTTATTATTAGGGATTCCATGTAAAATTCATCTCCGGGAGTTTCTAAGAAGGCAGTAAACTTTGTGATCACAACCTAAGCAATGGGTTAATCAAGGATGGAGCCAGCTCACGCACAACTACCGAGGCACAAGTAAGGGTTCTTCTGAGACAGAGCTGGGAAGGATTTCCTGGTCATTGCCAACACTTAATGCTTGTCATAGAGGTCTACAAGGTTCACAGAAACTGGTATCCCTCAACATTTCACAAACCCATTCAAGTCTTACTGTCTGATGGAATGAAATAGAATGAACTTGGGATCATTAATGCCCTTGTACCCTTGCTTAATGTTCCTTTTGTGCCATTTTCTTTCAGCTAAATGCCCCTGCATAATTTATGGTATGGGTGCTTAGCTTATATTTTTGACGTATCCTAGAATAAGAGAAAGCAAGTCAGGATTGGGTAAAGAAGGAGGTGAAATAACAAAAGATCCCATACAATATTCATCTTCCAAATCAGTACATTTGATAGTCAAAGAGGTGGATTTTTCATACAATTTTTTGGCATGCTATGTGTGTATAAACTGGGGTCACCTCAGGAAAAACCTAGTATGTTATTGGTGGTTTGTTTTTCCAGAATCCTGAACATTGCCTAGCATATATTAGCTCTTGAATCTTAGGTGATGGAGACTTCAGGGAGCATGTAGTAGATTCTTTTTTTTTTCTTTTTTTAGATTTATTTATTTATGCATACAAGAACTGGGGTGCTGGCCAGAGGTGCAGGGGGTGAGAAGATTCACCAGAGACAGAGTGGGGAGCAGAACAGGCAGACTGACTGAAATACACTGCTGAGAGGAGCAGCGGCGAGTCAGGAGGGGTCTGCTGTGCCGTGTGGGCAGCTCCCTGGCTGGGGATCAAACTCGTGCTTCAGTGGCTGTGAATTGCTTCATAGGTTGTGTCTTAACCCCTTGTGCCATCAGGGAGGTCCCATGTAGTAGATTCTTTTTTTTTTTCTTTTTTTTTTTTTTAGAAAATAGTTTATTGACTTCACTAAGTGACCCCCAGACCTTAGATTCCCACCACTTTGCTGGATGTCCAGTGCCTGCTGGCCCTCAGGCTCACAGGGTCTCAAGGTAATGGCTACAGAGTGTCCTGCAGGGCCTGAGACACAGGTCTCCAGTCTAGGGTCACTTGCTGCCTTAGTATTTAATCTCCAACCTAGAACAGTTCCTCTGCCTTTGTCTTTCATGAAGTTCACATTTTTGAATAGTATACATCTAAGATCTTTTTCCAAAAACAATAGGAGATTATTGAGTACCAGCTTCAGCAGAGATCTGTTGCATTTAAGGACAAGGTCATGGTTTTTATCCAAAAGACTCCTGGATAGACAGTTGACTCCTGGAAAGAGCCCTGTACTGTGACGTGGCTCTGGAGGCACACAGCGGCCTCATCTCACTGGGTTTCGAAGGCACCATCCAGATGGGATTCTCGAGCTGGAGAAGAAAACGGCACCGTGGATTTGGAGGTGGAGTGGGAAGTCTCCACTATTTGAGGGACATCTGACAAGTTAGTATACAGAAGAAGTGACAGCAAAGTATGCTTTTGTGACAAGTTGAGTTCTTCAGCAAGAAAGAAGCTACAAATTTATAAGTTTGAGAATATATCACTTCCCTCAAATAAAACCCACATAACTGGTACCTTTGGGGAAACATTTGACTTATAATATAGACTTGGTTGATTATAAAAGGAACATTCTCAAAAAATCAAGACAAAAGTTACAAATGTGAAAGATTATTAGTGGAAACCATGAGAGAAGAGCTGATATAGAAAATCCTGAAAAACATAGTTATTGTGAGAAAGCTTTTTTTTTTAACATTTTTTTAAATTTTTATATTCCCCATACAATTGCAACCTCAATTTTGACCCCAATCCCTCCTCCCCCCCCCCAAGAGTGTCTCTGGTTCATAGTTGTTTGTTGATTTTTTTCTTTCTTATAGTTATTCTTTTTCCTGGTCCATATTTAGGTTTTCTAGATTCCTGTTATGAATGAGACCATCCAGTATTTTTCTTTTTCTTTCTGGCTTATTTCACTGAGCATGATCCCTTCCAGCTCCATCCATGTTGCTGCAAATTGCATGTGTTTATCTTTTTTGAATGCTGAGTAATATTCCATTGTGTATATGTACCACCATGTAGTAGATTCTTGATATCAGTTGTATCATCAGTGGGTGACTACATCACAATTAGTATGTGATGGTCTCAAACACTAGAAACTCAAGTGTGTGAACTCACTGTATATAGGAGCCACTGACTGGAGTTTCCCTCTCAAATGGAGCAGAAGCCCCAGAGCCACCTACCCTTGGACTTCTCATCCAGTTCTTGATCTCATCATAGCCCCCGGATCAGTTCCTTCAACAACTGCATGGCATCCCTGACAGTGACTTATTTTCTTTTTCCACCCAGGATTAGAAGCAATATTTCAGAAGTGTTTCAGGAGCGAAGCATTTTCCCAGCAGGCCACTGAGCTCTCTGGTGTTGCTGATGACTCAGAACTCTCACTTGGCCCCTGAGATTATCTTCCCTGGGTTCAGAGAAAAGGTAACTGCAGGAGATCAGGAGCAATTACCCTTCTCCAAAAAAAGGGATGACAGGCATATTAGGTGCTGGGGCTCACTCAGTGTACTTTTAAAGCTTATTTTTAACTCTAAGTAGAACCTACTTATCCCTTCTTATAGGGGATTAAGTCCTAACAACTTGGTGTCATCCAGCCAGAAGCTTTTTTCCATTTTAGTAAAAACTTCCCACCTTTATCATCATTGGTTCCCTTTGTTTATCCTGATAATGTATATACACACACAAATGTCTCCACATATGTACATATATATACAAGTATACCATTACATACAAATATCTATGTATGTACACATAAACAAGTATACATACATAAACATGCATATACACAAATATATATATATACACAAAAATACAAATATGTGTATATACACCAATATGTATATAAATATGTATATGATATATAAAAGAAATAAGCATCTATATGAAAATATGAAATACATATACATAAAATACATAAATAGATACGCAAATATGAATATACATATAAATGTACAAATATATACACATAAATATACATACACATTTCCATTTATGCTATAAATTTTTTTAAAAGATTTATTTATGTATACAAGAACTGGAGTACAGGTCAGAAGCATGGGGGTGAGAGGATTCACCAGAGACAGAGTGGGGAACAGAACAGGCAGATTGACCGAAGTACACTGCTGAGGGGAGCAGTGCGTGAGTCATGAGAGGTCTGCTGTGCCATGTGGGTAACTCCCTGGCCGGGGATTGAACTCATGCTGCAGTGGCTGCAGACAGCTTCCTAGGTTGCGTCTTAACCTTTGTGCCACCAGGGAGGCCCTATGCTATAAATTTAGAGTGTACTTTTTCTTCTCTTGGAACTCAAAGACCTGTTGCAATTTTACCAATCTAGTGCTTCTCAAGAAACAAGGATTGCTTAAAGATTCTTTTTTTTTCTAGATTTTATTTATTTATTTAATATTTTATTTTATATAATTCTTGTGAACAATTCAATAATACTTGGTCTGACAATTAAGCAGTGCCTTCTGAGAATGTGTGTAAAAGAAAAAAAATGTATAATTGCCAGTCCACACCCTCATCCCTTCTAAGGAGAAAGGGTAGGGTGGCACCCAGAGACTATCTTTGTGTTCGGGTGCATGTTAAGAGGTTGAGAGGGGCCATGTCAGAACAGCGAGACACTGGGGGACAGAGAGACTCTGAGTGTGCAGGGGAGCCGGCAACTGGGGTGCAAGGAGAGTTCTTCATGGCATTTGGAGAGGAAATATGCAAATGGAAATTTCAAAAGTCTTCGATGGGTGATATGATCTTTTTTGTCTTCACTACAAAGTTTTCCATGATGTTGGAGGTAATTGGGTTCCTTCTGGAGAATACAAAGAAGGTCTCATCCTTGTCAAAGTCTGGAAATGGGATAACAAGCATCTGACTTCCTGACTTCAAACACCCCTATAGACATAGGAGCAGGAAGAAGGGAGACCAGCCAGTGGGATAAGAAGGTCTCATGTGGAGGGCTTTTGTTGCAAAGATGGAAATAGTTGGAGATGAGGGGCAGAGCATAGGAAACATTTTTTGAAATCCTAAATGTATTTATGGTCTTTGCCATAATGCCAGACAGCTTTACCTGTGTTAGCTTTGGCCCCCTCAGCTACAAAAGTAGCTGCCTCATCATTAAATTACATTTCTGCCTGGCAACAACCAGGAGCTGGGGACATCAGCATGGACATCTCTATGCAGAGTGGTTCCATGTCCTTCCTCATCAGTGCCACTCAGAGCTGCGGAGTGCTCTTAGCAGGCAGTTAATCTATCCTTTTGCCTTCATTTCCAGAAGATGAAAATGGGGGCCTCGCTGGTGGTGCAAGGGGTTAAGCACAGCACAGCCAGGGCACAACAGACCTCTCCTGTCTCCCCCGCTGCTCCCCTCAGCAGTGTATTTCAGTCAGTCTGCCTGTTCCCCACTCTGTCTCTGGTGAATCCCCTCACCCCCTACACCTCTTTCCTGCACCCCAGTTCTTTTTTTTTTTTTGTGGGACCCTCGTCAGTGGCCGGGGATTGAATTGGTGCTGCAGAGGCTGCAGGCATCCTCACAGCCCAGCGCTCAACCGCTGCGCCACCAGGGGAGGCCCAAGCACCTCAGTTCTTGTATGCATAAATAAATAAATCTTTTTAAAAAGATGAAAATGGGACTTGGAGAATTTATCAGTTTCTCAAAGTCACATAGTTGGGGTCATCATCACCTTTGCCATTGTCATCACTGTCATTACCATCTTCAGTACTATTAATGGAGAACAGCCATTCTCAAATAATGTTGTTTCATTCATTGTCCTTCTGTTATAACATGGATGAGAAACAAAAAAAGAACTGGCTCCAGCTGGAGTCACTGTGTGTGGGGAGATTGCACGTTTTCCCTGTGTCCGTGTGTACTTTTCCCAAATCTCAAAAATGTACATGTGAGGTTTCCTGTGGTGTCTCAATGTGCCAGTCTGAGTGGGTGAGTGCCCTGTTGGAAAGGGTGCTTTGTCCAGGGTTGGGTCCTGCCTTGCACCCTGAGGTGCCAAGAGAGCCTCAGGCTGTCTATGAATCTGAAGTGGAGAAACAAGAGCATTAGCAAATGTATAAATGAATGAACGAATATAAATGTTTGTTTTATATTAGCAGTGTTCCGGGGTCATTTTTTTTAGAAGTGGAGTGATGTTTTTGTGACCAGAAATCCTGCCGTAGGTAAACTTAACTCTCGCTTATGTCAATTAACCTATGGCGAAATTGGTTTTGTTATGTCATTTCACTAAAAGTTCAGTTTCCAATAACCTACTGACAATGTTAAATGAGGCAACTCTACTCCACATCACACGCTACACTTTGACCCTGTCTTATGGGTGGGGAAACTGAGACTCGGAGAGAGCGAATAACATGCCAAGGACTTTACACTGGTAATTGTTGGTAAATAGGAGACTCATGACTCAAATACAGCACTTCTGACTCCAAGTGAAACTGAGGCTAAATGCTTAAACTGTTCTCAGACCCTAAAGTATGAGAGAGAGGGGGAGGGGCGGGGGAGGGGGAGAGCAGGAGAGTTTATCTCACTTCCTCCTGTATTCATAGGCAATCTAGTCTATCTGACACAGCCTAAGCAAGTAGAAGTGACTAACCTTGAGCTGAGCCCCAAGGTCGGCTGGAGACTGAGAATGCAGAGTAGGGGGGCTACCCACAGAGGGGTTGCACAAACAGAAGTTGACAACTCCCATGATCTGAAGAAAAGTCTCTTCGTACTTCATGTAGTGCCCGGAGACTAAGCAATGAGCTTCAGCCAAGTCCACATTTTTTTTGCTTCTAATACACTTTTCAAGTCAACAAAATTTAACTGCTCTGTTCTCAGGCCTGGTCCCCAAAACCCATAGCACGCATTTCCTTTCTTAATCGGGGAGGTAGATTTGAATTTATCTCCTGTCTCCTTGCCAATCAATTCACAAATGAAGCTGATTTCTCAAATACCTGAAGTTATTATCTGATCTGTGCTTGGTGGGTAGACACCCCCCCTCGCCCCTCACCCCAGCAGCTTGTCCCTTCCTTAAGATCACAGAAAGGTTAGTAGTAGTGACGGCAATAGAGGCTGCTGTTTACTGTGGAGTCCTCAGCTTGCTAGCATCATCCAGTTTAATCCTCACAATAGACCTACAAGATGGGTATTTATATAATCCCCAACTTACTTCTAATTCCTAGAACTCTCTTACCCATAATATTATAAGATAATCCTTCTTACTCTGTAGATCTTAACTTCCTCAAGGAGAACTTTCTGGAACATCCTACTGTTAGGGGGAAATGAGGGGTTACTCTACAACACTACCTGAAGTAGGAACACCATGCTAACTTCTACCTAGTCCCATTTGCTTCTGCTATAAAACTCATCATGAGCAGGTAATTATTCGCTTTGTCCTTGTTTCCTGGTTTAGCATCTGTAAGTCATAGTGACTACAAGTCCTTGGAGGGTAGGGATCTTGTCTTTCTTTCCCCCATAGGGTCCCCCGTGCCCGTTGCAACATGTCTTTGGAACAGACATTTTATGAATGCATACAAGGGTGAGGTCCAGAGAGGGTGAGTAACTTATCAAAGGCCACACAGCCAGCGAAAGGCTGACCTGGAGTCCAACCCAGGTTCACAGACTTCAGAATCTGTTTATTCCCTGTGCTGAATGCTTCAGCACAGCTAGGAGTGCACCGTAAGTACATAATCCTTACTGAACTCATTAATTTTACTTCTTAAAGCCCATTTCTCCTGCACCCAGCCTGGCTCAGATCAAAAAGCAGGGATCAGGTTTACAACTCTCACTTAGAGAAACCACTTTCATTTAGGGCAATGATGAGTCATTATGCCACTAACTTTTGCTAAATTAACTGGTACAAGCTGTCTCCCATGGTGTTGTGTTGAAAGGTTAGGGATTTTATCCCAGGACACTTAGGGAGATAAAGGAATAATACAGGCTGAAAGGCTTAACTACTCACTGGGGGAGCAGATGGCTGATTATAACAGCCACAAAAGATAGACTTTACCGGGAAGAAAAAAATTAAAGCCATCTCAGCATTAATATGTATACATTCAACAATTTCTTTCATTTTCATTATAAACACAATATAACATATTAAAGGCAATATGGATTTTAAAAAGTGTCTTCCAGGGTGCTGATACTAATGGTTTCACTTCTGGGAATCCCTTCTGGCAGGTCACACGTGAACCTGATGATGGCGAACATGCTCTGTTGTGTCCTTTTTTATTAACATTAACATAGACTTCCCTGCTGCTAAACAGTCCTCACAATTACCATTTTTTATTGGATATTGTCTCATACTTCATTTAAACAAGCCATTATAGTTGAATATTTATATTGTTTTCAGGTTTATCCATTTTTGATTATGCTGTAATAAGCATTCTCAGATATTTAGCATTTTATTGGGAGGATACTTTTCCCCTTGGTTAAGACCTCCCAATATTTCCTACTAAACAAAAGGATAGAAACAGCTTATGATCTGGATGTGTTCTGTTTCATCGTTACTCAAAAGTCTTATTGTTACTGTACCCCAGCACGTAGCGACCAGTTTCATCTTATTGTTGCTGGCACCGGCTAGATTTAACACAATAAAACATTAATTCGATATGTTTAGCTGCAGCTCACGGAATATGTGCTGTTAAGTAGTTTTCATGTGTTTGCTTTTTAGTTGTGTTGCATGTTCTATGATATATTCAAGTGCTAGGAGAAGTTCTAAAAAATTATAAATCCTATAGTCATTTAATAATCCACCTTTAAAAAAACAGTATGTCAGCTGACTTGAGATTAGCCTTCTAGGTCTTGCAATCATGTCAGCCACATGAGCTAAATAGAGTTTGCTTCGATATGTTTCCCTAAAGAAAGCTGCTTGCTGATAAAGAGAATATAAATTTGCTTACAGTCCTTCCTTTGTAAATGTTAGCGTTATCATCATGTCATGGCTTAATAAAAGCTAATTTGCTTCCGAGTAACCTGAATGATGAGGCTGCGCAAGCTCTGCTACCTGATGGAGTTCACTGAGTCGGCAGGACCCAAGGCAGGAACAACACGCTCTTTTCCGGAAGCCCTGAGATTCTCCCACTCCTAAAGCTCACTGTCAGGTTCAGCCTGCCTGGTGTGGCTTTCCCAGTCCTTAGCGGAGCTTCCTGGGTGTCCACACAGAGTGAGGGACAGACTTTGAGCAGATTCCTTGCCTGCATCAATGTACCCTCTTGGCCTTCTGGGGTCTCCCTCTTACTTCTATCAGCAGGATCTGGTCATCATCAGGATGGTTGAGACGCCTGTGTTTTACATGCGCTTCCAAAAGCACATCACAATGTTCAAGGACAAGAACTGACGGCGAGCGAGCAGAATGCAGAAGTGAGTCCATGGAGTGAGGAGAGGCTGGGACTGGGACACGGCTGGAGGAAGGTGAGGATGGAGGTGAGGTAGGAGCACAGGCAGAGTCTGGGAATGAAGCAGGGTGGGTTCTTATGTTGAAGAAGGTGGGCCTGCTCCGGGAGAGACCTCCTGGAGAAACATGCCCAGCCAGCTGGCACACATGTGACTGGCTGGAGTGGGATCCCCCCATGGCAGAGTCGGGTAACACGACTGCCAAAAGCATGTACCCCTGAGTTGCCTCCGAATCCTGGCTCGCCCGCTTGCTATCTTTGTGACCCTCATGTGAAAGCACTTAGCACAGTGTCTCACACGTGGGAAGAGTTCAGTCGGGTGTGCTAGTAGCTATAGACGTGAGTGTGATCTCTGCTCTCTGCTGCAATGGGCCCAGGGGCATTACAGTCCTGTAAAGAGATGTGAGGAGTCTCACACAAGCATGCTGGCCAAAGGCAGGACTTTATATACCTGCAGTGCAGAAGATGTACTTCACTGAAGCAACTTTATTGGAATTCACAAGAGGCAGCAGGCAGCTGGGGAGGTTTGAGGCTTGTGGAAATTGATCCAGGTCTTTCTGCTTTACTACAGAGGAAGAGGGTGTGGGAACGTCACATATGGGGCAAAGGTGTGCAGGGGAAACTAGCATTTCCTACCTGACCATGGGCCCCTAATATTGCACTTATGTAAAACATGACATTTATGGTTGCCTGTGCACGTGCACATGCATGTGTGGGAATATGAGGGCAGGCTGTTCACACCAAACTGTTGGCAGAGGTTGTTTTGGGAACAGTTAGTGAGAATAAAGGACTTAGATATTTTACTCTGTATAACATTTATTTCTGTGTTGGAATATTTTGATGAAGAGAAGGTATTTATTCATTATTAATGGAAATAAAGGGGATTTAAAAACTTAATTTGAGCCTCTACTGTGGAGTATACTTTGTTGTAGATGAAATGCTGTGGTCTTGATTCTCCATGCAGTGGAGGCCCCGAGCAAGCTTGTGGACAAAGGGACAGAAAAGTGGGGCCCAAAAGCATTCTCAGAAGATGTGTCAGGCTGCACGGACACAGGACAAAGAGTGATGTCACTGCTCATGGAACTGGGCACCTAGTCTGTGCCCCATGTTATTGTAAGTTCTTACAAAGTAGATGTAACTCCACCCAGCCTGCAGATGGGGACACAGCCCCAGGGGCATTAAACTCTCTATCAGGTCACATGGCTTGTAAGTGAAGGAACCAAAATACAAACCTGAGTTATCCTGAATTCAAAGTCATTCTCTTTCCTCCAAGAAAAGAAGACCCAAGAGTTTGGAGGAAAAAGGGGACAGTTAGGGAGGCCCCTGCAGTGGCCTGGTTCCCCTGCAGTGGGTGTGGAGGGACCTACCCCTGACTGACCTTCTGCACACTGGCCTCCTCTGGTCTTCCCCACAGCTTTTGACTTTGTCGTGCTCACCCTCCTCCTAGAAGTCCCTCCCCTCTGTTATTCCCATCCTGCTCTTCCTCGTCATTTGCAGCTCAGCCCAAATGTCTCCTTCCTAGAGAGCCTCGTTGTGGGGGCAGCCTGACAGAGGCAGGCAGGTTCACAGTAGATTTGGGCAGATAGAAAAGGAATCTTGGAGCCCTCAGTAGATTTGACAGGACCTTAATGCTGAAGTGGGGAACCAGGTACACAGGCTCACCAGCAGGGAGGGGGGCTGGCAGCAACTGAGCCTCCCAGCCCCTGCGTTCTCTGTGCTCTCTCCCTGGCTGGGCTTTCTTGTGATGTTCTCTGTTCTCTCCACCTAGGCATCCACACTTATAGGGACTCGCATCTTGTGCTCTCCAGCCTTATGGGCTGGGTGTCTGTTATCATAGGCACATGTGCCCTGTGCTCACACCTCTTGGCCCCAGATGTCCATGTGTGCCTGGTATTCATGCTACCAAATGCTTTTTGCACCAACACAATATTGTGTGGGCAATAAAGCCTGAGAGGAAAGCAAGGCCACAGGTGGCAGCCATAGAGGCTAGTGGCGGGAGGGTGAAAAAAAGCCTGATGAACTCCATTTTGCCTACTCTCCCCCAAATGCCTCCTTCCCCAATCACCGCCCTCACCCAACCCAGTTTTAGTGACTTCAGGCCCAAAGTTGACTTATTAATTTTCTCATGTCTGTTTTGTTTCCTGCTATCACCTTGGCTACGCATCCTAAGTACTCATTAAATATTTGTCAAACATATAAATTTAAGAGAATTTCAAAGGAAAAACAATTCCCTAGATTCCTGACTCATAACCAAACCAGAGTTTGAGCAGCAGAAATGAAAAGGTAGGCAGAAGCAGTCTGCACCTAAGGCGTTTTTCTTTCATTACTGCTCTCCTGCTAAGATTTATTCCAGAACTCCAAGGACATGAGGTCATCATAACTCTTGTCAATATAGTTGAACTTTGTCTCTAATTAGAATAAAAGAAGAGCACTCGGACATGATGAGATGCTCCCCTGGCTTTGTGGGTCCAGTGGGAAAGACCCACATGGCCCCAGTGATTGTGCTTCTTGGAGTCTGAAGATGTGCCCGCATGAATTAAAACAGCCTGGGAGCCTTCCCACCTAGCCAGGGCCAGCTCAGGCTTTCAAAGATGGGATGTGATGGTGTGTTTGCTCCAGAAAGGTGCACTGCCCTGGCTGTCTCATGTTTTAGCTCAATTCTCAAAGCCCCCTGAGCTGGTAATGGCTTTGACCAGGAGCTCACAAGTTTTGGAAACTTTCCGGACCAAGGGGGAGTGCAGGCTGTAGAAAGCAACAGAGCAGCAGCTGGCTACCAGTTGAGCTGAGAAAAACAAATTAAGCTGTGAGTTGACATTTCTGTGTGCTAGAAACCCTGAATTTTAAGGACTTTGACTCTCTGGTCAACATTTGGGCAGTGTAGAAAAGTGAAATTAACCTGCTTTGAGTAATAATAATAACACATATTTACTAAATATAGCCGACAGAATAACAGATCCCCCATGATGTCCATGTGTCCCAATCTTCAGAATCTATAAATCTGTCTGGTTATATGGCAAAGGGAATTAAGGTTCAAATGGAACTAACATTGCTGGCCATTTGACTTTAAACAAGGAGATTATGCTGGATTATCCAGAAGGATCCAATATAACCAGTAGGGTTCTTAAAAGTGAGGATTGAAGCAAAGAGAACAGAACCAAACATCTGGATGGGCAGCATAGACACTCAGGTCCCATTCCAGACCTACGGAATCTGACCATGGTTGGGGAGCAGGATCCCCAGGGACTTGAGAGGCCCAGGAGCAGAGTACAAGCCCCACAAATGGAGAAGAGCCATTCCAAACTCCAGCCAACAATTGTCAGATGGAAATGTGACTCATTACCACCAGATCGCCTAATTTTTCCAGAGAAGCCAGAAAATCAGGATTTTAATGTCAAATGTCTTTTTTCTAAAATACTTAGTTGGATTAGGACAGAATTTGGCCCAAAGGCCGGACTTTGCATGCTCTGCTTAATCTACTCCACTCTACTTCCCAGAGAGACGTACAGTTGTGGTCATGATTTGGACGTTGATGAAATGTGTGATACTGAGGAAATCACTTCTTTGTGGGAATCATTTTCATCCACAAAATGCAGGTAGATAATCATACCCCTTATTTTATCTCACATGAATGTGGGGGCAGCGGGTTTGACGCATTCTTCTCAGACTCCACTCCAGGTATCCACTTAAATCATTTCCATGACAGGGTTGGTAGAATAGCATTAAGATTCCACAGCACTATGAATTTATGAGACTAAGATCTGCGATGAAAAACAAACCAAATCATAAAACTCAATGTAGTTTAAATGAACTTACATAACTTAATGTGACAGATGCTGCTGTTTTGCTGCATTGATATCAATGCTTGGGAAATGTACAGTGGCTCATGGACTTTGGGTTTGTACCATGCACAGGCTGTGTGAGCCATATGCGGTATCTCCATACTCACACCGTTCTGTTTACATCACTACGATTCCCATTCACAGGGAGGCCATGACATCATTTGATCCTCACACGTCACAAACTCATGTCTGAGATGTGATGTTAGCCTTATTACCAAGAATCCAATGGGGTTAATATGTTCTGTACCCTAAAGCAAACCCAGGCATTGACATCCTACAGCAGTGTTCTACACTGTGCTGGTCACCCCAGTGATACAGAGCAAGCTCCCTTCTTTTGTTAATTTAAAGAGATCATCAACAAAATGAGAAGAAAATTTAAAATCCAAAATTTAAAAAATAAAAATTCCAGGACTCTCAAAATGTGACTACAGATCCTCTGGGTCTCACAGACCACAGTTAAGGAGCACTGGGGGTTGGGAGAAAGGCAGGAAATCTGTAGATGGACTGACCTGAGCCTGTATCCCTTCCCTGCCCAGCACCACTTGGTCATCCTGAACAAGTCTCTCCACCACTGAGCCTTGGTTTCCCCATTTGTAAAGTGACGATAGCAACAGTACCTGCCTTGAAGTTTTTTTGAAACTAGACAATGCTACACAAAGCATGTGGACATAATCCATAGTCAAACCAAGGTCAATTTTTCCTCAGACACTGAGACCACCCACCAAGTTGTCAAAATCCAACTTATCTGACTTCCATTTTAAGGCTTGTTTTCAAAAGATGCAGCAGAACTAGACTGTGAGTTAAGCATGCTCAGAAGCAATTGTCCTTAAGCTTAACTCCAAGCCAGGTGGCATTCAAAGCAGAACTAAAAAAGATGGAGAAAGTTCTCCCTGGACTATATTCAAAAGTAAAGGATCCTTCAACAGGGAGTCACTATAATCTAAAAAGATCTGTGACTGACCCATCAAATTCCACCACCTCCATACTTCCTCATTACTAGCTCTTTTTCTCTTTTACCGCCACTCCCATAAAACCAATTTTAGGCCCCAGATTTGAAAGACAGATTTGAGCCTTGCTTCTTATCTCCTTGCTGGTCAGTATCACCATAAAATTCTTTCTGTTTTCAAAAGCTGTTCTGTTTCAAGAGCTCAGAGTGTTGGTTTTTGTGTTTACTAGGCAAGGAATCCTTTGCTTGGTAACAATGGTAGTACTGGCTAATTGTGGGGAAGATCAAATACAGTGAGGAAGGTGAAAGTGTTTCAAAAACTTGAATGCCTATTCAGATGCCAGTGATCTGTGATGATATCAATATACCAGTTAGGAGAGAAGATAAGCTTAACATATCACCTCCTTTTTCAGATTTGCCTTTCAAAAGGAGACAGAAATACAAACTAAAGCCATATAATTTGGTGAGAAAATTTTGGTGTGGTTAAAGTTTTGGTGGGAATATTTTTGGCAGGACTTTGAGGGGCCCTTGTAAGCATGCTATGCAAGCAAATGACCCAACAGAGAGACATTCTTAGGTTATAATTTGGTTTCCCAGGTAGAAGGAATATTTGATGAGCAGCTTCTCTTCTGTAAATAAAGGTGTCTATATGGAGTCTATATTCTTTACCCGCTGACCAGAGGATAATGTCTGTTCTCTCATGCGTTTTTTAATAAACATTTCTTTCATAAAAGCCAAGCCCTTAAGTAATTTACAACCCCTCTTAAAAATATAACCATCACCACTAGCGGTCCCTTCATTCTAGAATGGCTTGATGAGAGATCAAAATGCTTGGGAAATCCCAAGTGACTTCATATTATGCCTTTTTTACTTATTCGATTCAAGAGGCCATAAATACAAACCCACTATGTAAATTTCTTTCTTCTTGACACATGGTGGTTGAGGCCTCTTGGCTTGGTTTTGCAGCCTCCCTACATCCTGGAGCAAATGAGTGGCTGTCTACTACGATCCACCTCTCTAGCTCTGACCTTGCTCCTCTGGTCTCTGCTTCTCTGCTCACCTCTTCAGCTTGAGATTTTAACAATGACTCTCTAGGGCCTTGACTCCAGATTTCATATTTATTGCACTAAGTTCAAAGAGTGATGCTATTGAGACCAGAGGAAGCAAACACTAAGGGACTGGACTTTGTAGCTTCTCTGGCATCTGCAGGGTTTAATACCAATCACACGGAGTGATTACAGTGAAAGTGGCCTACAGCAGGCACCCAGCTGGTCAGCTCTTTGTCACTTGTCAGAGAAAACCATGATGGTAAAACTGCCTTCCTGCGAGCAGTTATCGCCCATTCTCTAGGCTAATTATAAAATGGAAGTCATGAGAAGAACTTTCATTGACTATAAATTGCTGCATATGGTTATTCTGAAATGTTACCTTATAAATCTTGTTAGCGTAATGTGCCAAGGAGCATAACAGTTGTAGAAGCAAGTGATTAGGGTCACCACTCATGCTTCTTTGCCAGTTATCAATAATTTGTACCCTGTGTCCTCTTATTCCATACTTATGCATTGATTTATTCATTCATCTAACAGTTACTAACATCTACTGAGTCCAAGGTTTTTTGAAAATCCACGGGTTTGCTTGTTATTTCAAAGCGTGTTATTTAATTTCCATGGAAGTGAAATGCCCTTCTTTATCTCTGGTAATATTTCTTGTTGTGGAGGTGACTTTTATACTAATATAGCATCTCTAATTTTCTTTTTTTTTTTAAATCATGATAAGACATATATAACATAAAACTTATTTGAAGCCATTTTTAAGTATGCAGTTCAGTGGCATTAAGTACATTCACATTGTTGCTTAGTCATTATCATCATCCACCTCCAGAACTTTTTTGTTTTCCCAAACTGAAGTTCTGTATTCATTAAACAATAATCTCCATGACTCCACACTCTTGGCCCTAGAAACCACTATTCTGCTTTCTGTCACTGTAGATTTGGCCATTTCAGGTATGTCATGGAAGTGGAATTATGCAGTATTTGTACTTTGTGACTGACTTATTTCATTTAACATTAATATATTCAAATATCATCCATATTGTAGTATTATAGTACATGCTAGAATTTCATTCCTTTTAATGACCCAATAATATTCCACTGTATATCTAGGTTACATTTGGTTTAGCTATTCATCTATCTATGGGTATTTGGGTTGCTTCTGCTTTTTCCTATTGTGAATAATGCTGCTATGAACTTTGTTATATCTGTTTGACCCCCACCTTCAACTGTTTTGGGGTATGTGTCCAATAATGGAATTGCTGGATTATATGGTAATTCTTTTTTTTTTTTTTTTTGTGGGACCCTCGCCGTCGGCCGGGAACGAACCTGCGCTGCAGAGCCTGCTGGCAGCTTCCCAGCCCAACTGCTGTGCCACCAGGGAGGCCCTATATGGTAATTCTGTCTCAGTCTGTTTGGGCTATTGTAACAAAATAACACAGGCGAGGTAATTTATTAACAACAGAATTTTATTTTTCACAGTTCTGCATGCTGGTAGTGCAATATCATGATCTTGGGTTGTAGACTATCTACTTGTTATATCCTCACATGGTGAAAGGGGAGAAGGGTCTCTCTGGAGTCTTATTTACAATGGCATTATTTCCATCACTAGGACTCTGCCTAATCCCTGCCCAAAATCCCATGTCCTAATACATTGGGTACTGAGACGCCAATATACGCATTTGGGGAAGGGGCACAGACATTCAAATCATAGAAAATTGTAGGTCCATTTTTAAAAATAAAATATTTTATTTTTATTTATTTATGCATATAAGAACTGGGGTATAGGCAGGGGAGGGAGGTGAGTGGATTCACCAGAGACAGAGTGGGGAGCACAACAGGCCAATCCACTGAAATACTCTGCCAAGGGGAGCAGTGGGAGAGACAGAAGAGGTCTGCCACGCCATGTAGTTTATCTCCCTGGTAGAGGATCGAACTCACATTGTAGTGGCTGAGGATAGCTTAATAGTGCTGATACTGGGCCTCCCCTGGTGGCGCAGCGGTTGAGCGCTGGGCTGTGAGGCTGCCCGCAGGCTCTGCAGGGCCGGTTTGTTCCCAGGCCACTGGCGAGGGTCCCAAAAAAAAAAATAAATAAATAAAAATACATAAATAAATACATAAATAAATAAATAGTGCTTATACTTTAACCCCTGCACCACTGGGGAGGCCCAGTATGTCTAATTTTTCCACAGTGGCTGCACCATTTTACATTCCCATCAATGACACACAAGGATTCCAACTTCTTCACAGTCTGAATAACACTTGCTATTTTCTCTTTATTTTAAAATAATAGTCATTCTAATGGATATAAATAGTATTTTATTGTGATTTTGATTTGCAATTCTCTGAAAATTAGTCAAGTTGGGCAATTTTTGTTGTGTTTTTTTGCTGCGGGTCTCCAGTTTCTTTAGATTATAGTGTTGGCATGGTTCATTTTTTTTCACTCTTTGCTTTTTACCAATGTCTTTTTTTTTAAAGTGGGTTTCCTGCATGTAGCATAGTATTATATTTTAATATTTAATCACATTCAATATAGTTTATCTTTTAATCAAAGTATATAAATCATTTATAGTCAATGTAATTATTGATATATTTGGATTTAAATTTACTATTTTGTTATTTTTCTCTTTTTTAGATTTTTTTTTGGGGGGAGGATGGTTGGTGCCTTTCTTGTCCTCTTATTTATTAATTGAATACATAAAAAATAAAATTGAATTTGATTTCCACACTATTTGTTAGACAGCTTTTATTAGACAGGTTTATTAGACAGCTTTTTCATATTACTTTTTAAAGTGGATGCTCTAGGGTTTAATATATATATTTTTAATTTAAACCCATCTGCCTTCAAAATAACATAACAATTTGTATTGTTAGGATATATTACAATAGAATTCTTCAATTTCAATCAATATTGTTTATTTTGTTGATATTTTTAATGTGTTATAAGCCACACAGGCATTGGTGTCAATTTTGTTTTAAATAATTATGTTTTAAAGAGATTTATATATTTAAAAAGTGTATTTTACATTTACCCACATGTTTACCATAACTGGTGTTCTTCATTCCAAATTCCCATCAGTTTCACGTGCCCTGGTCCTGAAGAACTTTTCCTGAATAACATTTCTTGTTGAGCAGTTTCCGTGGGAAATTCTTAATTTTATGTTCATTTTTAAAGGTTTGTACTCTGGATGTATTAAGGGTTAATATAATTTTTCTTTCTTTATTTTTCCTTAGTACATAAAAATGTTCAATTTTTCTTAAGTTAGCATAATTTCAGATGAGAAGTAGGGTGTCTTTATTTTTATTTCTTTGTATGTAAATTTTTGTGTATAACGGTTTGTTGCTTCAAGAATTTTACCTTTATTATTATTATCAGTCTTGTGATTATGTTTGTGTGTGTGTTCTAGTAGTTCTTGGATTTGCGGATTTTCAAATTAGAAAATAATTGGTGATCATTTTCTCAAAAGCACATTCCTGGCTATTTACCCCTTCCTCCCCAGCGTCCTGCCATTTGAGTCCCTCTAGAACTCCACATGTATGCATGTTAGACCACTGGATATTGCTGCATGGTGTCTGATATCTGAAAATCATTTTTTTCACATGTATTTTTCTAGTTGCTTAAGGAGGAAGCATGTATTGTTTCCCTTCATCATAACCAGGTCATATTGCCTTGTCCCCTTCATTTCTGAGGACATTTTCTCTGAGAATGAAACTCTGTTTTGACAGTCTTATTAATCATTATTACTTTTAAGATGCCATTCTATTGTCTTGTGACTTGCATAGTCCCAATGAATAGTTTTTGCTTTTTTTTTTTTTTTTTTTAAGATTTATTTATACATGCATACAAAGACTGGGGTACAGGCCAGAGGTCCGGGGAGTGAAAGGATTCACCAGAGACAGAATGGGAAACAGAACTGACAGACTGACTGAAATACACTGCTGAAGGGAGAAGCGGGTGACACAGGAAAGGTCTGCTGTGCCATGTGGGAAGCTTCCTGGCCAGAGATCGAACTCATGCTGCAGAGGCTGTGGATAGCTTCATAGGTTGTATCTTAACCCCTTGTCCCACCAGGGATGCCCACTGATGAACAGTTTTTTATGACTCATATCTGATACTTTACAGAGGGTATTTTTTTCTCTAGCTGAGTTTAAGATTTTCTCTTTATCTTTGGTTTTCAGTAGTTTGCATAAGATATGCACAGATTTTGTTGTTGTTTGTTTTTTGGAATTGGTGGGAGGGAACTTCATTATGCTGGCATTTCTTCGAGGTTCTTTTGATATATAGTAGGTGACTTTTATCATTAAAAATAATTCTCAACCATTTTCTTTTTCAGTATTTATTCTACTCTTTTCTTCCATCTCATCTCCTTCTGAGATTATAATTACACATGGGTTAGCATAGTCATTACTGGACTATAAGATGTCTTAGAAAGGGATCTAGGAGAGGAATCCCATTCTTAAAATGTTATAACATATATGCAGAAAAGGAGAAGAAGGGAACATGTAGGTGACCATATTATAACGCATTCTTCATTGAAGAAATGATCTTTTTGGAAATGGTGAGTTTCTTTGGCCCACTGGCAAGAATTAGCTTGTTTTTTTTCACTAATTAAATTTAGACTTGATACCTTAGTATTCTTACTATCCTACCAACAGGATGAAAGAAAAAAATGCCCCAGGTTATCTATGTCTCATTTTGCAATATCACATAGTTGTCAGAATTTAACATATAACTTAGACAAAATTCCAAATTAGTTCATATAGAATCATTTGGGCTACAGAATGAGTAGAAGCTAATTTATTATTAACCTTACTAAGGGACATTTAGAATTTACTGCTATTGCAACTAATGTCTCAATAAACATTGTTGAACCTGTATATTTCATATACTTAGTCAAGAATACTTTGGAGTCGAGTTGGGAGCTCTTTGTTGTCATTTTTTTAAAGATTTATTTATTTATGTATACAAGAACTGGGGTACAGGTCAGAGGAGCAGGGGGTGAGAGGATTCACCAGAGACAGAGTGGGGAAAAGAACAGGTGGATTGACTGAAATACACTGCTGAGGGGAGTAGCGGGTGAGTCAGGAGAGGTCTGCTGCACCATGTGGGTAGCTCCCTCGCTGGCTGGGGATCGAACTGGTGCTGCAGAAGCTGTGGATAAATTCACAGCACTGTGCTTAACACCTTGGGCCACCAGGGAGGCCCTGTTGTCATTATTTTTAATTTTTCTATTTTCATACCTCTCACTTTCACATGACTGAATTGATTATGCTCCTTTTTTTTTTTTAAAGATTTATTTATTTATTTATACAAGAACCAGGGTACAGGCCAGATGCGCGTGAGGGTGAGAGAATTCACCAGAGACAGAGTGGGGAACAGAACAGGCAGACTGACGAAATACACTGCTGAGGGGAGCAGCGGGCGAGACAGTAGAGCTCTGTTGTGCCATGTGGGATGCTCGCTGGCCAGCCGGGATCGAACCGGCGCTGCAGGGGCTGCAGACAACTTCACAGTGTGGTGGTCAACCACCTGCGCCACCAGGGGAGGCCCCTTAATTCACAACATGGCATAATGATTGCCCACACGAAACTTCTCTTTAGTTTTGAAAAAAAAATCTTACTGTTTTCCATCCATCCCCTTTGCCATTCCATTATTCTTATCATAGGCATCTATTCTCTTGCGTATATTATGTCATTTCTACTCATTTTTCATCATTTATCTCCATTATATGCAAATCTCCAAGCATAAAATGTTGTTTGGGATTTTATATATTTACATATACATTTTATATATTTTATACATTTTGTATATATACATTAACTTAATTATCTCTTTTTCTTATTTTTATGCATGTTGTATTATTATGGCTTTGAATCATCCCACAGCATCTATGTAGATCCTTCTCATTTATTCTGGCCAGCCATTCCACAGAATTCAAACATATGTAACCATAGCAGTAGGAAAATCCCTGGCAGCAGAAAGAATGGATTGAAGTGTTCAAACTTTTACAATTTGAATGGATTGTGTTAAGACATTTTTAAACTGGCCGTACTTTTTTTTTAGTAATTTTCGATCACTAAAATAGAGTAAGAGGGTTTCTGTCTCTCTAAACTGTTCCATAAATAAGAATTATCATATGTTTTGCATTTACTACTTTGCTAAATGAAAACACCTTGGTGTCTTTGCAACTTTGCATTTATGTAACTATCTGTATATATAAACACATTTTCTATTTGCCAGTCACTTCTCTTTTTTTTTTAAGTTTTTAAAATTTATGTATACATACAAGAACTGGGGGTGTAGACCAGAGGTGTGGGGGGCGGGTAAGAAGGTTCACCAGCGACAGAGTGGGGAGCAGAACAGGCGGATCACTGATTTACACTGCTAAGGGGAGCAGGAGGCAAGGCAGGAGAGGTCTGCTGCACTATGAGTGTGTCATCTCCTGGCTGGGGATCGAACTCATGCTGTAGTGGCTGGTGATAGCTTGATAGTGCTGAGACTTAACCCCTTGAGGCACCAGGGAGGCCCAGGCAGTCACTTCTGTTATATTTTTATTATAAATTTCTTATTCCAATACTTAGCATTACAATGTCCTCAGCTTTTCAGTATTATAAAGTTTCAAACTTGAAACATGGGTGATGATGAAATTTGAGATCATCAGTGGGTATCAGTGATATATCTGTTTTAGAAAGGCTGCAATGATATTAAGCAAATGAAAAACTTATGTGCAAAATGTCTCATGGGATCAATAAAATAGTTGTTTGGATGCCTGTGTTATAGAATCAGTGACTATGAGCATGAAATGAAGCTAACTAACATGTTTGACCAAAAGTCATCTAGGGGCCACAATAGTTTAATTGCTATGTGGGTTAGCAACTCCTCCCAGTTTCAAAACTCACAGGCATGCTGACTTCCTGTTCACCAGGCCCATTTAATTTGTCATGCAGCTTTGTGGAGAGCTAGATACCTGACATGTTAGGACACATCTGGTACATTAGAAGGATTTCTCTCAGCTTCTCCACTCCCCCTTTCCTGCCAGACTTCTCCCCTTTCTTGGGGCCAGAATATCTTCCCCATAGAATAGGCCTCAGGCTGCCTTCTCTTTTGTCAGATTTTGTTGATTAGTCCTAATGCTCCTTTAAATCTCCACCTCCTTTGTTGACAACTTGGCACTTGCCTGATGTGACATCTTCAAGAGTCTTTAAGACTGGCAAGGCAGGTGAAAGAGAGGGCAACGGAGACTGGCAAGGGAGGTGAAAGAGGGGGTAAGGAAGAGAGATAGCAGATCCATCAGTGTCATGCATCATCTGCCAAGAAGAGATTGACTTAGACCCTAGTTCTTGATGGGTGCTGATGTCCTATAGCCCTTTTGGCAGAGTGGTCTAGCAAACACCCTGGGTCAATGGCGCCAACACCTTGCCAGCCAACCTCTGTAGTCATTGTTAGTGTAATAGGGAGCAAATTGAGCCATGCAACTGACCGTTATAGTGGGATCCCTTTTTTCTGCAGAGTGCCTGGATAGGTCTGTGTGTACATGTTTGGGGTGGAACAGGGAATCCTGGAGAGAGAAGAAAGTTCATGATATGTGGACGCCTCAGGAGAAAGTAAAGAGAAAAAGGCTTGGTGTGGCTATGACTGCAAAAGATCTTTGTATAAAAGAATGTGTAATAGAAATTTGAAGTTGGCAATTATGTACCAGGCAAGGTAAATCCCCTTCTCCGCCTCTCTATTAAATCCTTGGTAAAGTCACACACTCATGAATGCATGTGTGTCTGGAGGCTGTGGGAAGAACACTAATGATCATAATAACATTTTGTTGAGTGCACCTTGTATGTGCCAGGAACAATGATTTCATGGATAATCTCACTTAATCGACACAAAAGTCTCATAAAATATTTTTATCCCCCATTTTCTTCATGAGCAGACTTTTATATTATGATATTATGGCATGATGTTATATTTTGTAATGGCCCTGATAATTTATTGTTTTCTCTGTTTTAGCCGGGACTTAATTTGTTTTGCAAAGAACAGTAACCTACTCAAATTACCTACCAAAAGGTGATTTCTTAGTAGCTTATAAGAGACAAAAAGCAGGAAATTGAGTGGGGCGTCTCATGGAAAGAGGCAAGTCATTGGGCTACTCTTTTATTTCGCTCACTCCTGGGCTTGTATAGCTTTTCTGCTATTCTTTTTTCTCCCCAGCTTTTCTCTGAAAATGGGTTTCTGTCAATCCCCAGTTCTCATATTGTTAAAAACAGATCCCAAGTCCCAGCAGTCAGCTGCAGGCTTTAGTTTCAATGTCTTTGGGGGAAAGTGTGCCTCCCCTAATTTCAGTAGTAAGGAAAGAACTTGAATAGTTGTCAATGGTCAGGTGGCCATATCTCATCCAATACTCTGTGGCCAGAAGGGGGAGCCCTAGAGATAGCATAATTTCAGCAGGAGGTGAGCAAGTGCCTGTGCAATGCCCTTTTGACAGAAGAGGAACTGGAAGGGCTTGGACACTTGGGATTGGTAATGGATGCATAACTCACAGAGGACTATGATGGTGGGGACCAGTGAAAGGGATTTAATGGAGAACACGTTATGTTTATTATCTCATTCTCTCCCTCTAAGCTTTTGGGGAAACTGCTATTGGATGGTATAGTGGGTGTTATTTCCTTAGCATGAAGAGTTCTAGAGTTTCTTTTTGAGAAGGGAGTTTCATCAGGGCTATCTGACTTATAAATAACAGAACCAGGTTCAAAATGGCTTATTCCCAAAAACTTATGTAATTGAAAATTTCAGGGTCTTATAGTTTGTCTCAACTCAGAGACCTCACACCAGTCACCCAAACTTAGCCTCATTTCATTCTGTGACTCTGTTTCCTTAATTGCTTTCTGCATATACTGTGTTCCTTCAAACCCTTTACCTCTGCCTAGGTTTTCTTTCCCCTTTTGACTAACAAACTCTTAGTCACATTCAAAGACCAGGACAAATGCTACCACCACTCCAGATATTTTGCTGACTGGTCATCTGTCTTTGTGCAAACATAATTGCTCTTTTTTCAAGGTCCCCAAAGCCATTTATTCACATTCTAGTACAACAGTTCCTGCCATATGTTATTAGGTGTGTGTGTGTGTGTGTTTAATGACAAATGTGGAGAGATGAAAGAGCTCTCCAAATACATGGCCTCGTGGTTCAATCACTTATTCATCCCCTTTAAGTTAGGCCAGACCATGTAACTGAGTTCTTATCTGACCTACTTGTAGACCATTTTTAGGCCTAGTCCTAATGCAATGAATGCACAGTTTTCTATACTGTCCTTCTTCCTTTCTCTGTGGCTGGATTTAGAGGATCGGGCTTTAGAAGATGGTGGAAGCACTATTTGGAATGATGCCGAATCCCTGAATGTTTGCATGGAGCAGAGTACCCCATTAAAGTAGATTGTGAGTGAAAAAGAAATGTGTGTTATATCAAAACAATTGTTTTATTATTATCAATTCTTGCCTAAGAACTCATCTCAGGACTTAATAAGTTAAAATCACAACTACTTAAAACAAAGTTAAATTAATTTACTTTGAATCTTTGACCCAGATTCACTGAGGAATAACTGACAAATATTTTTGTATATATTTAAAATATACAATATGATGGTTTGTTGTACATACACATTGTGGCATGACATAATAAAGGCCACATATGACAAATTCATAGCTGACATCATAGTCAATGGTAAAAAATTAAAGTCCTTAGTGGCAGGCAGCAAGTTCATCTCAAAATTGACTCTGTTTCCATAACAACCACTGTTGTGGCCTTCCCTCTCCTTGACCATGGACCCATGTGTCAAGAGAACTTGGGCACTCAGCATCTGAATTCACATCCCTACAGAGGTGGGATTCCCTATGGTTCCAACTCCATGGAGCTGCTCAGACAGCAGCTTCACATCTCTGCTTGTGGATCTCCTGTTTTTCCCTCATACCCTCTCTTTCTGTCCCTCTTTTTTTTTTTTTTTTTTTTTTTTAACCATTGAGCTTCTGCCATTCCTTAGCTCCTCTCCTGAGGGTTCAGAGTAAATCTGAAACTCAATATAGACATGCATCACTTAATGGTGGGGATCTGTCCTGAGAAACTCATCATTAGGAGATTTTGTCATTGTGTGAATGTCAGAGTGTAATTACACAAAACTTGATGGCCTAGCCTCCTACACACCTAGGCTGTGTGGATTAGATAGTATGACAATATGTAGTATATGATTGACTGAAACACTAAAAGTGCATGAATGGTATACTTACCTACTGTTTTCAGATGGATGAGTAGCCCATGCCTGTGCTTCCTTAATCCTATAGCAGTAGGAATGGCTCTAATGGAATATTCTAGAAAGGGACCCTCTGGATACTAAACAGTCAGGCACTAGGGAATTAGGAAATTTTCTAAGTAGGAGGGCATATTTTTACAGAGATTTTGTAATAAATATTATTTTTAATTTTTTTAAATTAAAGTAAAACTGGTTCACACACTGTAAAGTTTCAGGGATACAGCTTCACATATCAGAAGGTATCGTGAACACTTACTGATTTTCCTGTTTCTGATTCCAAAGGGAACCAAATTTGATTTCTAAACCCCAAGCCAGGGACCTTGGAAGTTCTGGCTGGGAAGGGTGCCAAAGAAAATGCCTTCACAAAAGGCCTCATTCTTGGGGTTCTATAGTCAAGTCTCTGAAGAAGCTGACACCCACAATAAGAGGTCATCGTTTTTGAAGGAGTGCTCTTTCCTGGTGTGCCTCTGTGGGCAGCAGACCACAGCTGAAGCTCAGCTGGCTTCACCAAATGCATGAACCAGGCAGGCCTGAGAACCTGCATGTTAGCTTTCCTCAGGTGGTGTTGAAGAAAGTGGTCCAGGCAAGATTTGAGAAACTTGAGCCTGATGTGACTTGTCAGCGGAGGCTCAAATCCCACACCAGCGTAGGCATTCTATTCCTCAGCAAATCTTACACCTACTGTGTGGTGGCTGGGAACTGGAGTACAACTTGAAAGGAGGGAAAGGGCCAGCTCTGGGCTTGCAGTGAAGCCAGGCTGGAAGGAGCCCACCTGGAGAGCATATGCAGCAGGTCTGCGTGGTACTAGTGCCCTCCAGTGGTCACCTGTGGAACCACAACACATCTCTGGGAGCTGGATTCTTGGTTCACTTAAAAATTGTTAATGATGATAACTGGTTGTTTTGATTTGCATTTCCCTGATGGTAAAGTGATGATGAACATTTTTTCATTTGCCTGTTGTCCACCTGGAAGGGAAGAGGTGAGAGCCGGGCCGGGCTGGGCGAGAGAACCATGGGCTATGGTAGGGAACTATGGGTGCTTCCCTGGTGGGAATGCTGAAGAGACTACACCTCAGGGGGAGAATTCTATACTGTCAAAACACTAGCAAGTGTGTAAAACAATGGCACTTCAGTAACAATTAAAATTAATTAACTAAGGGCCTCCCTGGTGACCCAGGCAGTTGAGCGCTGCACTGTGAGCCAATCAGCAGCCTCTGCAGCGCAGGTTCGATCCTCACCGGCTGGCGAGAGACCCACATGGAGAGGCAGACCTCTCCTGTCTCGCCTGCTGTTCCCTTCAGCAGTGTATTTCGTCAGTCTGCCTGTTCTGTTCCCTGCTCTGTCTCTGGTGAATCCTCTCACCCTCCCACGCATCTGGCCTGCACCCCGGTTCTTGTATAAATAAATAAATCTTTAAAAAAATAAAATTAATTAACTAAATTTAAAAAATCATATTAATGGCCAATAGGGTCATTTGTCACTAGTGGGTAATGGATTTTGAATTGTCGCCTCTTTTTTTTAATTTTTTTAATAAATCTTTTTTTTTTTTAAATTTAATTAATTAATTTATTTATACAAGCACTGGGTACAGTCAGAAGCGCGGGAGGGTGAGAGAATTCACCAGAGCCAAAGGGGAGAGCAGAGCAGGCAGACTGATGAAGTACACTGCTGAGGGGAGCAGCGGGCGGCAGAAGAGGTCTGCGCGCCATGTGGGACCCTCCTCCGGTGGCCGGGGAGCAGCCGGGGATCGAACTGGTGCTGCAGAGGCTGCGGGCAGCTTCGTAACCCAGCGCTCAACCGCTGCGCCACCGGGGAGGCCCCAGAATTGTCGCCTCCTGACACAGCAGTGGAGTGAGGTGAAAGCTTAGGAACCCTGGCGTGAGAGACTAACTTCCCCTCACATCTGTCTGGTCTGTACAAGCCACTTAACTTTTCTTAGTCTCATTTCCTGATGTGCAATATGGCCATAGTGGAAGGGGAACGCCCCACCCTGGAGATGTGGAATACCTTCTTGACCTTCTCTCCATGCTTCTGTGTTTTTTGTACTCCCTGCTTGACCATCCCCAGATGGGATTGATAAGACTGGGTCTCCAGTTAATGCAATGACTAGAGTTCCCTCAGACAGAGGCTGTTGTCCGGGGTGAGGTCCCTGAGTGGGCCAGGGAGGGCAGTCCCTGTCTCTGCAGCTGCCTCACACCGCCCCCTCCTCCCTCCGGTTCTGTCTTCTATGGTCAGGGGAGCTGGGAGATTTGATTTCCAAATGCTTCACAATTGTTCTGCTTTGTACTTATCATTGGCTTTTGCACTTAAAAGAAATAAATGCACAGTTTTGTTTGCTAATCCCAGAACCACCTCCTCTCTCTGACAATGGGTGACTCACAGGCTGAGTGGGGTGCCCAGCCCTCCGGGTGCAAAGGAGACAGATCACTGTGCAGAGAGAAGTTAAAGCTCATCAGCTAGTACCTGAAACCTCATGGTTTAAACCTCCTGCCTCCCAGAGGCAAGCTGAGAGCCAGTGAGCCCTTCCAAAGAAAGAGACTGGAGCAGAATGGACCCTCTATACCCTTTTCCTTGAAAATTAGCTATGTGACACACATTTTGTTTTTCACTTCGAATTGAAATTTCTTTTGTTCACTCTTTCAGCAAATACAGAGGCTCAGAGGAGGGTGGTGTGTGCGCTGCAGGCCTTATTTATGAAGCATCTGCAATGGGTCAGGCTCTCTGTCAGGAGCAGGGGAAACAGCAGGAAATCTGTGCCCATGCCAAGTGGCTTTCAATCTGGACAAACATGATTGACATCTGAAAGGTCAGATGGAAAAATGATATAAAGAATGGCTAAAGGAGGCAGGGCTGGGAGGGAGGGACAGACACTCTGATGAGGTCACAGGTGAGGTGGATGAGCCTGCTCCTCCGCAGAGAAAGAACCAGGGGTGACCCAGGCAGGAGCCTTCCAGCCCTGTCTATAGCATCTCCCCCAGATCAGAACCCAGGGTTTAATTTGGCCCTCAGAGGCTGGGTGGTTGTTCAGGTGCTGCCCAGCCTCAGTGTCGAGCAAGAAATCTGGCTTATGTGACTTCAAATGGGGTGCTAGCTCCACCACCCCATCCCTTGTCCAAAGAGGAAGAGTCAGGTGTGCTGGAAATGCAGGAAGAACCTGCATGGAGCCCCTGCAGCCAGTGCTCCCCCAGCAGATGCAGGGGCCGGAGGGGTGGCAGGGTTCCAGTTCAGGTTCTCAGGGGGAGTTCTCAGTGCCCTGACTTCCTTCCTGCTGCAGGACCTTGGTTTTTGCTGGAGCCCCTGGAATTTCTTTGATTGTCATCCTTTGTACCCTTTGATCTCAGTCCTGATATCACCTGCCCCAACCCCCAATCTAGTCACAGCTCACCCAGCTGTCCCCTTCTACATTACTATTTCCTTATAGCTCTCAGCACCATTTGAAAGCATTTTGTTCATTTCTGTCCCTCTGCCCTTGGGATTCTGTTCTGTAGATACCACTTTTGTCTCCCCTGGCTTCCTGTTCCTAGCCCCCAGGACTACTCTGGTGTGTGCAAGCCACAGCACAAACATGTTGAATGAACGAGGGAATGTTGTCACCATCTAAATCTCAGGTTTCTCTTCCCCTATCATATTCCTTCTCTTAGGGTTCCTTAAATACATAAGCATACATGTGTAGATGTGTATATATGTATGAATACATATGCACACATAGATATGGATATATAACAGTAGAAAAAGAAAAATCCAATAAATAATTCTCTCACTAAACATTTTTATGGACTTTTCACTTCCTCTTCCACATGCACACCTGCTGCTCCCAGTTTGTCTGCTAATTTGTAATTCACACATTTTCACTGAATGTCCCTTCAGCACTTTTCCATGTTGTTATAAATTTTCATTAAAATATTGAGAATTCTAAATTATTGCACAATACTCCAGGACTAGACACTATGCTTTATTCCTCTATGTGGATTACAGTTTGTGATGGGCAAATTCTCCCATTAGCCCTGCAAGGGAATGATTATTATCAGATTTCACGCATGGAAAACTGAGGCTCAGAGAAGTTAAGCCATTTTCCCAAGGACACACAGCAAGGTTTCAAATCACGCCCATGTTCTCCATGATGTCATTCCAATCTGGTGATGGTGTCAGAGGGACATATTTGAGTATCCCACCCCTGATTCTGAACAGTTAGGTTTTCCAGCCTTTTGATTTTATAGACTAGCCCCTCAAAAATGATACTTGTAACTTGTGGGTACATGATGATCCATTGTGATGATCAAAGAATCAGTGGAGAGATTCCTAGACCCGGTTTTTAAGTCTTGGTGATCGTTACCTATGTCATGTTGGACATTCACTTATTCCTCACTGTGCAAGTCATCCCAGGGGTCAATTAGGAGCTAGGTCCTGTGTACACAACAGAAGAAACAAGATGAATGCCACATGAGCTAGTGCTTAAAGAGCCCTGGCAGATGCAGGTCATCACAGATAGTGTGACCATGCCACACTACAGGAAGCACAATTGCAGTGGGAACTTGGGAGAAGCACCAGTGGAATTCTCTTGGGGGCTGGGTTCAGAGATGATTCAGCGAAGACTTAGGAGAAAAGAGATCCCTGAGCTGGGTCTTGCAGATGAGCAGAGGGTTAAAAAGATGAATGGCAGATGGTTCAGTGCCAGCAGGCACAGGTGCACCAAGGTGGGCTGAGGGCAGCACCAACTTCTTATTGTTGGATCACCACCCATGAAAGGAGGGTGGTCCTGGGGAGGTGATGCTGGAGAAGCAGCTGGGGCCAGATCATGAAGGGTCCTCAGTGTGATAGGGCTCGGTCATTCTCTAAGGGCCATGGTGAGTCATTGCAGGGGTAAAAAGTAAGAAAGTAACAGTTTAGTTCTAAATTCTTTCTATAGTGATGCTGAGAGGGGGAGAAGGGCTATTGTGCAATAAGCAGATATGATACAAGAAGGAACTAGAACAAGACAGCTATAAGGGATGCAGCAGAGAATAAAGTCACTGATCAAGAGAACTTACTGGGAACTCATGGCTTCCCAGAATGGTAAAGTGAGAGGAGCCTAGGTTGACCCCAGAGATGGGGTGTGGAGAACAATATTGCTGGTGACCAAAATGGACCCCAGGGAGCAGGAACCAGTCCTTAGGAAATATTAATGTATCCTCAAGAAACATCCAAATAGTAGCCTGAGGAGTGTATCTGCAGTTCTGGAAAGAAATCCAGATTGTGAATGGGTAGACTTGGGAGTCATTATCTTTGAAAGTGTTTGGGGATCCCCAGAAGTCTGCAACGGAAAACCCATAGAGGAGGGGAAACTGGGAACTGTGCACATTAGGAAAAATAGTCCTGCTTGGTAGCATTTTCCTATTGTCATGGTGTTCATATTCCCACAGCAATAGTGAGCTGTCAGCGTGAAGCCCTCGAACAGAGCTGGGAAGGGATGTAGTCCATCACTTTTGTAAGCTCATGTGAGTCAGGTGCACACATAGCAATGGACACACCTCCAAAAATGGGAAAATCACTCCTAAGCATCTACTCAAAAGTACACAAAAGCATCACTTTGAATGGAAACCTGCACTCCTATGTTCATTGCAGTGCTGTTTACAGTAGCTAAGATATGGAAACAACATAAATGCCCCAAAACAGATGACTGGGTCAAGAAGATGTGGTATTTATACACAACAGAATACTATTCAGCAATCAAAAAAGATAAACTCATGCCATTTGCAGCAACATGGATGGAGCTGGAAGGGATTATGCCCGGTGAAATAAGTCAGGATGAAAAGGAAAAATATTGAATGGTTTCACTTACAGGAGGAACATAGGGGGATAAAATAAGGGAGCAGGGAAAAAAAGACAAAACTAGCAAACTATAAATTGGTGCCATTCAGTCGGGGAGGGAGAGGGATCGAAACAGGGGAGGGAAGAACACAAGAGACTATAGTGATGGTTCATGAGTATCTTGGTGGTGGAAATTTTATAGGTATTATACCTCAGAGGAGAATGAACGATGAGGTAAAAAATATAAAAAATATATATTTTTTAAATGGGGATAATTTTTCCTCTACGGGCAGTCTACCTCTGGGATTTTTCTCTGGAGTTGGTCAAATGAATTATGCATCTCACTTGTATTAAGCGTTTCCACATCGTGCAATGTCAGCAAACAGATGGGGCTTCATTTTACCTGTGTAAATGCAGAGTTTACAGAACCTCCCTCTCGCTTCCTGCTAGCGCTCCCCCTCACCCCCCAGCCCTGCCCTGCCCCAGGCAGCCCCTCACCATCTGCAGGAATCTCTGTGTCTCAAGCTCCTGAAATTTTCAGGTGTGTCCAATCCAATTTTAAGTTCTCTCACATTATCACAGGCACAATTAAAAGTACTTTTTGTTTTTGTGTTGTCAAGGGAAAGAGCTGTAGCTATTAACAAGTTTAAAGTCATAGCAGGTCTGAGTTTCCATCATTCGGAATTTTATCTCTTTGGTCAATTTCTGGCAACTTCAGCAGTTCTTTTACTGGGCCTTTCACTGTCCCCTCGTCACTCTTCCCTGTCTCATTTGCTGTTCTCTTGAGCATTGCAATGTCACAGACATCCACCCTGGGGTGCGAGGTATCCAGGCACTTCTGAGGAGTTAGGGGAATCACTCAGGAGAAGGGTGACTCAGAGGAGGGCAGCCAGACCATCCCAGGAAAGGCTGGAGAACAGAACAGCCTGAATTTTTTGCCTGTTAAAAGACCAAGAGGAGGAGCAGAAGGATTTGGGGATGGGGTCAGTCTCCATTTCTTTCTATGACCTTAGACAAGTTGCTTTATTGCTCTGTGCCTCAGTTTCCCATCAGTATAGCACACTCTGGGGGAGTGTTTTGAGGATGAGAAAAAAGTGCCTGAAGCTCTGGCCTTCTGAGAGTCTCTAGTATCAATGTGAGAAGCAGCAGTTGTGGGGGATCCTTCAGCAGGGCTGAAGGACTGAAATGATTCTTATTTTAGGTTGTTTACTTATTTATCCCACATTTAAAATATAAAATAATAAAAACAATGCTTGTGGTACATCCTTGTATGTGAGATTTTATCGCTAGATGAGATTATCTCCTGTTATGGGCTGGATGTAGGAATCCCCCTCCCCAGTTCATATGTTGAAATCCAACGTGATGGGGTCTCTTTGGGGGGTAGTCACTTCAGGAAGGTGGAACCCTCACAAATGGGAGCAGTGAGAATGTGAGGAGGCAATGAGAAGGGGTCTAGCTAGCTGTAAACTGGGAAGAGGGCCCTCACCAGACACCTGACCTGCCTCCATGGGCACATTGACCTTGAGCTTCCTAACATCCAGAAATGTGAGGAATGAATGTTTGACGTTTAAGCGACCCAGGCCATGGTCTTTTATTAAGCAGCCCAACTGATGAGGCCATTTCCTTAGGCTATATTTATGGAAGTGGACAGTGTTGAAAAGATACAAGCATTTTTTATATTCTAGATGCATATTTCCCTCCTGAAAAAGTGTGCCAACTATATGTCGACTGCATATGTCTCAGACACCCACTGGGGTTCACCTGCTGTTACCCTGCAAGGTATCCAGGCACCTCAGAGGAGTTTGGGGAACCACTCAGGAGAGGGGTGACTCAGGGGAAGGCAGCCAGACCATCCCAGGAAAGGCTGGGGAACACAGCTGCAGCCTTTTGGCTGTGTCCTACCCAATTAGTTATTTGCAGACAATAGCTTTGAAGGTCATTGTGGGTATTTGGGAGAGGAGGGAGGTCACAGACTCACGTTAAGGAATATCGCATTATATAAAGAACAGTAATGGACAAGGTAAAAGTAAAATAAATGACATAGCTGACTCCAGTGTAGGAAATTCTTCTCCCTACATCAGAAGGATGGTCGGAGTTCACTTCCTGTGATGTGAAGTGACTAAAACTTCCCCATAAGGGAGGTGACAGGGCGCGGCTCATTGCTTGAAGTCAGAGACCAGGACGCACCCCCATGGCCTTGAGAAGGAACTAGAAAGCTCTGCCTCCAGACTTCCCAGCCAAGCCCCAGTGTAGCTGCAGGCAGAGATAAGCACAGGGACCAGCTGCAGGTCCAGGGGCTGAGCTGGCTCCCCCGGGTCTATAACATACCCGGGGCTCACGAGTATTATCATGGGCGATACTTCTGAACCTTCTCTGAAGCTCTGTATTGGGTCTTGGAAGGCAAGCATACACCGATGCAAAGCCAACAGGTGCGGGGAAGGTGATCTCAGAAAAAAAAGAGGAGAAGAGAGGAGGGAAAGAGAGCAGGGAGGGCGGCAGAGCTGTCCATTTTAAGTGAGACTACAAACCACCGATGAGGAACTATGAAGAATCTGATGCCAAGACAGACAACAGCCCAAGCGCCCACCAGAGTATGAATTCACATCGGAAATCACTCTGACGCGAAGGTCTCAAAAGAACTGCAGAAAACTAAGATACAGAGATTATTGACAGAAAAAGAAGTACAAGAAATTAAGAAATACAAATAACAGATGCATATGAATAACAGATGAGTATTTCTTCTTAGAAATGACGAAAAGTAAAACAGGAAACATTTGCGAGTGTATTGAACTTGGCATGAGTATAGGGGAACACAACGAGGTGAAAGCCAAGAGCTGAACGTGTATTTATCAAAGTCAGGAACAGAGGACATGAGGGTGGGTGGGGGCTTCCTGCATGTGTCTTAAGAGTCTCGGAGGAATGGAAGGGAGGCATTATTTGAAGGTGCCAGAATTTTCTATAAAAGAAGTAATATATGAGTCCTCCAAGCAAAAGAGCACTAGGAACCCTAAAAAGGTGAACTAAGAATGAGCTATAACAACTCACAATGTAATGAAACTAGAATATCAAAGCTAAAAAGAACATAAAGACACACCAGCAGGAAAGGACAGACCATAAGAACATAAGTGATATATTCTGAACTTTTATAAAAGACATTTTAAAATATAACCCAACTGCTGTCTCCCCCTCCCCCCCCACCCCCAACCTGGCAGATTTTGAGTTATGCAGGTAGCGCTTAGCAGAATTTTTCTGCCATACAGTGAACCCCGTTTGGACCCCAATCTTTGGGGATGGGCCTCTTTCTGTAACTTCCCAGGGTGTCTTGTCTCTTCTCTTTCAATCAATCTCCTTCTATCAATCTCTCATTATTAGAGTCTCCACTTATTATTAACATTTTTTTATAATATGCTTCCTTTTTTCAAATCACTGGGTGGTGCCTGTGTTCTGACTGGACCCTCAATAACACAAAAGATTTTGCCTTGGCCAGGAAGAGGTTGAAAACATCCATTAACTATTGACATTTTTAGAAAAAAAGTTCAATTATGGAATTAAAAAAATCTCTTTTAGATCAAAGAAAGACAAAAAAATGTTGGTGTTTTTAAAAGTTGTTAAAAATGGAAGGCTCATCCTTGAATTTATTTAATAATTTCAAATATGCAAAACAACATTGCATATCATCTGATGATATATAAATCAGTAGATGTATAAATACACACTCCAAAATGATACACACTAAGTTCTTGACAGTGGTTGATCCTGGGGAAGGGAAGGAAGTTTAGGCTCAGGCTATGTGTGGTCCACAGGGGGTCTTAACTGAATGTCTAATGCTTTACTTCTTAAAAATATCTGAAGCAAATATGACATGATTTTAAAAATCGATAGAGCTGGATGGTAGGTATGAGATTATTTAATTATCTATTATTGCTACATCTGAAATGGTATATGATAAAATGACACACCAGTCTATGGGTTGAAGGCACATACATGTCAAGGAGGAACTATGTAGGACACAAGTGGAAACTCAATAAATATATCTTGTTTTGAACAGGAGCCACCTTGCAACTTAATTAGGCTGACCTAGCTTTCTCCTGTGGTGGGAGAATAATTCCCCTTAGGGTTCCCCTTCGAATCATGAGAGGACAGTGCCCCAATCCTTTCCGCCCATAGGTCTACAACACAGCCTCCTTTGTATGCTGTTCAAGGCCCTGTCACCACACTCTCATCCTTCACCTCCTCATCTCCTAACATCCCTCCCACACACTTGCTCTGCGGTAATAATAAACATCCTCCTATTTTTGAAATGTCGCGCTCTTTCACGACTCTGTGCCTTGCACTTTCTATGCCATTTCTCCTTCCCTTCCCGGGGAGCTTACCTTCCAGGTGATACCTCCTCCTCTCTGAACCCTTTCCCAGCCTGCCCCCAGTGGAATTTGTCACCCCTACTCCGCATGTTACTCCGCACCCCCATAAGAGCATGCACATGTATGCACAGCGCCTTTCTGTGATCCTCATCCCATGCCAGCTCTTTGCAGACTGAGGCTCTGCTGAAATTGCCCAGCTGAAGTTCCTCATTGTGACTGCTGTTCCCTCTGCCCCAGGCACAGCTGCACTTGGCCAGTTCAGCAACTGACTTCTATGGTACAGGTGAGATCAAGTCTCCAGGAGGGGAAGCAACCTCTAAGGTCACACAACCAGAGAATGGTAGAAGCAAGATGAAAATTCTACATTTACCAGATTCTAAACCCACACTACGCTGTGCTGCATCCTTGGGTCCCCAGAACCTAGGACACAACAAAGTAGGATCAAATTAATATTTGATGAAGGTATAGAAGCATGAGTGAGCACACCAGCTAGCCCAGGAGCCACTGGAGGCAGAGGCAGTTTACACAGAATGTATACAAGAAAGAGCACGTTTATAACTTGTGTGTGGAGAGAAGATAGTATTAATTTTCACATTATTTCTATTTTGCATTCTAACAGATTTTTTTTAAAGGCATCTGGGCTGGAAAACAGTGCATCCCCATTTCATTACTGATTAAAATGATTTAAAATGGAATATGAATGGTTTGAAATAAGCAAACCAAGCAAGTGCAAGGAACAGCAGGAGATGGAATGCAGAGGCAAGCTAAGTAGGATGTGATATATTTGGGTCTTACAAATGCAAAATCAAAGAATAGGTCTGCTTGCTTTACCTTTGCTTGACAAACAAATTAAAAAGATAAAGAACCCACTATTCAAGTGTGGATTCCTAATGAAGTAGATGTGTTTCAAGAGGGCCTTGCATTTGAAGATCTCAAAGCATTTAGCAGATTCTACCTCTCACTGAACTGATACCAATCAGGGGAGAAAATTTCAGGTTGGCCTTGAAGATGGAGGAGGGGCTGCTGGAGACAGTGATAGGGCTGAAGCTGATTCTTAGATTAGTCTAAAATGATGCACAAACCAGTTGCTCATGAGGGGTACTCATGATTCAGGATAAGAGGGTGCTAAGGAGCTGCCCTTGGGTGTTGCCGAGATCAGGGCGGGGACACTGGCTCCAGTAGTTTCTACCTGCTCAGGTCCATGCTGACAAGAGACTTCCCCCTTCGAAGTTACTTCACAGCTCCAAAATGGGGAGACAGGTACTCAGCATACCTGATGCTATTAGTCCTCTTCTATAGAGGGGAAAAATGAGTCCAAGAGAGGTTAAGAGACCTGCCCAAGCTCACATAGATGAGAAGTGATGGTGTTGGGAGCCAAGTCCTGGCCTTTCTGCCTCAGCCCTGTGTGGCGTCCCTGGGGCTCTGTCCTGTCTTGCTGGCTCCTTCCTCTCTATTCTCATACCCAACACAGAGATGACACAGAGAAGAGGCTGTGGAGTGTAGTAAAGATGGAAGAAGACCCTCCAGGTCAGTGCAGCTAGCAGCCTGCTGAACACTGTAGGACTAGACTATTTGCATATTAAAACACGAGAAACACGTACATTTAGTCAATGACTTTGGCTTTAAGGTGACATGCTCAGCATTTGCACCACCACGTGGTGTTACTAGATGCTCTTGAGTACAAGTATTTAAAGCCAACACCCAAATCACCAGTCCTATGTCCATTACTAGCAACTTAGTGATGATTTTCTAAACCCAACTTGTTTTTCACATTTACATTTTAATAAGCACCTTCCAAGAAGATGGGGTAACCATGAAGATTAAGAATCTGTGGTGCAAGTGAGCTGAGGGAGATTCAAACAGCAGGAGAGGCTCTTTCAAAGCCGGGCTACCTTGCTTCCTGACACCACCCTTGCTCCAAGCACGCTCCATGCTGGTTGCTAACATCTCTTCCCTTGCAGCATACACACCATGGCCACTAGGTGGCGGAGTTGTAAAACCAAACATCCCAATGCGGACAGACGATAGCCAAACTCACCTTCTGACCGGTTTGAGATAAAAGGGACATTTTCCCCCTTTAAGTCTGAGAGATGGAATCCCCCATTTTGCAACCAGGAGGTAATTTTTATTACAAATCTGTCTTTTCCCTCCCCCTAGTAAGTTCCTGGTATCCGTCCATCCATCCACCCACCTATCTATCCTTGTATCCTCAACCCATCCATCCATCCAGCCATCCAGCCAGCCATTCACTTACCCAGGACTGGCACTCAATTAGGAAGCCTCAGTTGGGACAATGGTGAATTGGGTGGCCAAGAGTGTGAGGGCTGACTTTGGAGTCAGCCAAGAGGAGGTGGGAGTCAGGAGAGGAAACCCTGAGCCCCTGGTGGAACAAACCTTAGCAATTCTGATTGTTTTTTTTCTGCAGCAGCAGGAGTGGGGTATGTTGGGGTTATTTAATGAATGGATATACTGAAGAGAAACGGACATATAAAGAAGAGTGAATGCAATACTGGAAATTAGCAGCTTGTCAAACAGGACTCCTCAAAAGGGGGGCATGCTTCCTTGCTCACCTCAAAGTATTTTTTGAGGTGTCCTTTTCAGGGAAGCTTTTGGGCAGGCAGCAAAGGGTAGGTTTTCTCAGGTATCAGATCCAGGATCCATCTCATAGTTGCCCCTGATGCAAGGGGACTTTCCAGGAGCAGCCTCTCCATTTCCCCAAGCTTCACTTTTCTTATATGCAGGACAATGATCCTCAACCACGTAAGAACCTATAGCAGAAGCTGCTGGAAGGCTGAAATGACTTATTGGATGCTAAAGGTTTTGGGGGATCACTTTTCAAATTGAAAAACTGAGTCCACGTTTCTAAAATTATTATAGTTTATCCCACCTGCATTCTTTTTGCTTTATTCTCCAGTAACGCAGGTTTGTGGATTAGGGTAGGAATTGAAGGAAGGGTTACAGTTAGCAGATGTGTTGTTCTGGCAGGGAATTTCCAGGGGGCAGAACTGGGATGGAGGGAGGCATGGAAGGTGGAAGAAAGATGCAGAGGTGTCCTCCCGTTCTGCCTTCTTCCGGAGCCTCTGGGCAGCTAGAAAGGAGAGTTCATCAAGGAAGCCATGGGTGGAACGGGAAGCCCTATTGTGCTCCCTGGGCTGATTGATGCTGTGTGGTGCTCCTCCGGCAGCAAAGAGCGGGAGCCAGGCTGAACTGGGCGTATGGCTCAGAGACTCAACTTCAGTGGTGTCTAGAGCTGTCTCTCACTAACCATGAGATCCTTGGCATGAAAAGTTTACCTCTATAGACCCCTCAGGGGGATCCTGACACTCACTCTGCAGTGTCATGTAGCAGCTACTGCATGAGGTCACTTCTGCAGAGAACTTCACACAGTGGCCTTTAGGAAATACCGCAGACTATCCTGAGTCTTGGCACCTCACTTGCTCAGCCCAGATGGAACAAGTGTCCATGGATAATAATTACAGGTTGAGCCAGAGCAGTCCTGACACCCTTGGGCCAGTCTGGGCATTTTATACACTGCAAGATGGAGGCTGATTCCTGAGAGTGACTTGCCTTCCTTCCACGAGGATTTCCCCACAGAGATACCTCAGGGACACCAGTGAGACTCTACTGGCAAACAGCAAGCTGAATCTCACCACCTGGTTCCTCACTGATGGCATCTATTGAGCACTCACTGTGTACCAAGCACTGCCTTAAACACTCTGCAGGAGGGACTTTGTGCAGTATTCCCAGTGGCCCTGCAAGATGGGTGTCCAAATGAGGAAACTGAGGTTCAGAGAGTTGACAGTGTCTCACCAAAGAGCCCACAGCTGGGAAATCTGGCGATGGAATCAGCCGGACGCTGTGCTATGTGCTGTCTACATTTCTTCTACATTTCTTAGCTCTGTCATTCTTCCCACTTTTCAGATGAGGAAAGAGAGGCACAAAACAGTGCAATTTTCAAGTTATTAGAAATGGTAAGAAGAGGTGCCAGGATGTGAACCCATGATTTGGACTAGTGACTACCACCTTGTATCTCAAAAGATCTCTGCATGCTTCACCCTCAGTCACCGCAATGCTTTTTACCTTGACTTTCTTTCCAGAGGTACAGAGCAGACAGTTCAGATGTAGCGAGGGTCCTGCCCTGTAGCAGCTCTTTCCCGGGATAAACCCTCCTCTCGTGCTAGCATTTTCACTAATGAGCTAGACATTCTCAGGCTGACCTCACAGGCTTGTTGTGAGGCTGATTCAATGAGATGATGATGCCAAGTCTCCGGGGGAACGTGGTGTTCCACAAAATGGGGACATGTGACCAGGTAGAGGCTGCATTCAAACTGAGTCCCGTGCTCTCTGTGGAATTCTAGGCTGCTTTGGGTTCATCCTGTTCTCAGAAGCACCACATCCCATTTTTCAAAATGCAGCGCATGAGGTAAATCATTATATTTGTTAAGTGAAATGAGTTAATTGGAGCAGACATCCTGTGGCTGGTGATTGGATGGAGGGAAGAAAGAAGAGTCTATCCTCCAGCTGTTGCACTCCCATCCAGCTGTCCGGAGGGTGAAGGCATGCCCATCAGGGCGTGTCAGCAACCTGTTCAGACTCACTGTGGCAAATGTGAGCTGGGAAGCTCGGCAAACTCCACTGCATTTGAGAGTCACCCAGGGAACTTAGAAAACAGCCAGGGGCCCAAGAAGCACCCAGAATAGCAGCAGCAATTCTGAGGGTGAGAACTGGACATTGGTGCCTTTTTAGTGCTCAAGTGCTTCCAATGCGGAACCAAATTTGAGTACCTGTGATTTAAGGAACCCATGCATAGGAACCCTTCTTCCTATAAGCTGTGTCTCCAATGTTGAGCTGGAACCAGACTGTCCTTTGTAGTTAGCAGATAGTATATGCCTCATGAGGTAGTGGGGATGGTTTGGAAGTAGGGCAGGAAGAAAACTCAGATCTGAGGTTATCTTATGCCACTGAAGAATGGGAATGTGAGGGGATCCAGAAAACCCTCAGCAGTAAGCTTGTTATGAAGAGTCAGTCCATTCCCATTTCCCTGGACACTGGTGGAACCCACTTTTTTTTTAAGATTTATTTTATTTATACAAGAGCTGGGGTAGAGGCCAGATACGTGGGAAGACGAGAGGATTCACCAGAGAAGGAGTGGGGAACAGAATAGGCGGACCAACAAAATAAACTGCTGAGGGGAACAGCGGGCAAGACAGGAGAGGTCTGCTCGCCCTGTGGGTTGCTCTGAGGCTAATGGGGATAGAACCAGCATTTCAGAGGCTGCAGACAGCTTCACAGCACTGTGCTCAACTTCCTGTGCCACCAGGGAGGCCCACTCTTGCCCCCACATGCTAGCCTAGTCATTTTCTTCTATTCAACAGTCATTTCTGAGTACCTGCCACAATGTATCCAGGTCTATAGTCTATGTCAGTGATGCAAGTGGTCTAAACTACAATTTAGAAAGGTGTGTGTGTGTGTGTGTGTGTGTGTGTGTGTGAATATGGAGGAGGGCAGATAGATGACACCGGTATAAGTTAAAAATTGTCATAAAGGTTGGTGAGATGTGTTATGAGAAGCCAACTAAATGCTACCTAACTTAGTCCAAAGGGAACCATTCCCTGAGCAATTGAGCTTTGAAGTGTGTTTTCCACTGGGTTGTAAAGGATGAGTAGGAGTTTGATTGGTGACATGCTTGAGAAACAGAAAGCAGCTAGAGAGAGAAAGCAGGTAGAGAGAAAAATAAGTTGGATCTTGGATGGTCTAGAATGCCAGGCTTAATTTGGACTTTCTATGGTAGGGGTTGAAGAGCTCCTGAAAGAGATGTGTGATCATTGCACAGTTCTGCCATGAGTCTAAAGTAATCTAAGAATCAAGTAATGAACTATTATATAGCACTTAAAATGATTCAACCAGAGCTACATAGAACCTCAAAAACAAACAGCATGAGGACAGGCATGATATCATAGATTTGAAGTTGAAAAACACTCAAAAGTGTTACAGAGAGGACTCTCACAGAAAGGGAAGGTTCTGTGTTCCCTGCCCCACCTAATAAAGAGTGGAGCTGAGTAGCGAGGGGAAGATGGGGAGGACTTGGAGAGAGGTCACTAGGAGCACAGACAGAAGAGGAGTTTGGAGGAAACATGTGGAGCAGAGAGACGTGAAGAATAATGCACACTTGCTTCTTGACTTTGGACATGCACCCTGGACTTGGGGAACACAGAAGGAGGTACGTGGAGTTGAGATACATGGAGACACTTGGAAAAGACGGGGATGGGAGACATCAGGGGAGGCTGGCAATGGTAGCCTTTATCTTGATTTGTACTTTGAATTTCTCATTTCATCTCACACTTGCTTTTTGCCACTTTCCTATGGTTCCCCAATAGAAGGTGCCTTAGACTTGTAGCAATTTTCCAGGCTTCAGAGGCCCTGCTTTGAGCCAACCATGTTTGACTGGGCATTTACCCACAAGCGAAAGGAAAACATTGGCTGATTTATTTGGAAACAATTATCCTTTCCTCTCTTCTCTCTCTGTGCACACTAATTCCATTGAAGTTCTTTTACACTAAGAGTATGCTTGTGTTAGTGCGGCAGATGGCAGAGCCCCATTAGAAGGTACAAGTTTGGTGGTTCCAGGGTACCCCTCAATCTGCACATGGACAAAAGAATACAGGGTATTGTTGACAGCTGCATACTTTATGCAGTAAAAGCCCAGCATCCTGCTGGGGAATGACATGCAACAATTTCAGAGTGGTGGTGGCTTCTGCAGGAGAAATATGCAGGATGGTTCAGTTCTAATTGTAAAGTTTTTCTTCTTAACATTAACATAAAACTATCTGAGGCAAGTGACAAAATGGAAAGATGAGTTAGACCCAGGTGGCTGAAACCAGGTGTGTGTTTCTGTCTCTGTTACAAATAATCACTGTAAAAACATTTTGAAAACAGAATACAAGTAATTAATGTTTCTTCTTCAATCCCATCCCATATTGAGTGTGTATTTTTCAGGGGGCATAATTTCCCCAGTGTAGGCATTTCTTAGAGACCTATATCCAAAAAGCTTCTCCCTAAAGGATCGTGGCACAATCAATTTTCTGGGTATTAGAAGGAGCTTAATGTTGCTCAAGATAAAGATTTCTACCAAGCTTTGAAATTTGCTGCCTCCCCCAATTGTTTTTGTTACAATTACTTCCATGGTAACGTTAGGACCTGTCCTTGAAGTAGAGAGACGGGATTTTTGATTTGAATGTGGGACTGAAACTGTCTTCTGCCACAGATTGATGGAAAATGAGGAAGATTTTGCAGAAATAAAAACCTCAGTGTAAGCCATGACAACAATGACAGCCAGAATAGCTTCTGCCTGCCATGTAAGTCAGGGCATTCATGGTTCATTAAACCTCCCCACTCCAAACTGCACCCCATTTTACAAATGAGGATTTGAAGTTCATGGAGGCTAAGGGGGCTTGCTGATATTACCCTGGAACTAAGTCATAGAGGTCACACATGGATCTACTCCCTATAGCTCCAAAGGGGAGACATCCATGACCACCTTCACAACTTGCAATTTCTTTTCTCCATCTGCTAGATTGAGTGCTTCTGGGCGATGAGCTGTTTCCCTGTGACTAAGAAATATCCTGTGCTGACACTGATGGGTACGCTAAGAATTGAGACAGGAAAAATGAGTGGATCAAGAAGATGCAGTACATATACACAATGGAATACTACTCAGCCATAAAAAAGTTAAACTCATGTCATTTGGAGCAACATAGTTTGCGATAAGCAAACTATGGTGGAGGATGATGGGTAATTAGGTGGTGGGAGAACTATGGTGAACACTCCTGAGGGGAGAAATTCTTTATTTTTTTATTACCATTTTTTATTAACTTAACATGATTTTTATGATTCTTTAAACACCTTAACTTTAACTATAATCAACTTTGTGCTTTCACCTAATGAAACCATTTTTATGTATTGTCTTTCGCAGTGTAGCAAATCATCCCAAAGTGAGTGACTTAAAAACACAGTTTTATATTTGGTTACAATTTAGGCTGTGTGTGGGCCTCCCCTGGTGGCGCAGGTGGTTGAGCGCCACACCGTGAAGCTTCACACAGCCTCTGCAGTGCCAGTTCGATCCCCGCCAGCTGGCGAGGGTCCCACATGGCGCAGCAGACCTCTCCTGTCTCACCCACTGCTCCCCTCAGCAGTGTATTTCTCCAGTATGACTGTTCTGCTCCCCGCTCTGTCTCTGGTGAATCCTCTCACCCTCCCACGCCTGTACCCTGGTTCTTGTGTAATGAACAAATAAATCTTTAAAAAAAAAATTAGGTTGTGCACACTGAGGTATCCAAGGTATCTACTTTATTTTTTAATTAATTTTTTATTTATATATATTTTACATCATTGCTCATTTTTAAACAATGTTTGCTTTTTTTCCCCTTAAGGGGAGAAATTCTTTATTGTGAAAAAAATGAAGATTGTAAAATAACAGTAGTTCAATTGAAAAACGCATTTTTTTTTTAAAAAGAGTCAAAACAAATCAAACAGTTCATCATTGCTTAGACGGATGCCTTAGATGAGCTGACCCCAACACCCGGAAAGAGGATGGTGAGTAAATTTTCCCAAGAAGGAAGAAATTACTATTCTGTAGAGCAAAACTTCTAATATTTAACATTTGGCAGCAACTGCAAAGTTTTTAAATACACTTTACAATGGAGGCTGTGCCAGCTCATCATTTGCAAACTCAGATATTGGCAATGAGTGACCTCAGAAGAATTATAAGCAGGAAATACATGGTTCCTCAGCTGAACTTTCCAAAACACATCAGGGGGATAAAAAAAAAAAAAAAAAAAAAAAAACAACAACAAACTTTTGCTCCAGCAAAATTACTTAGACCTACTGTGATAAAGGAGAACAACATGGTGGCAGTCGTCATGGTATCTGAAAAGTGAGAATGGGGGAGCATAGTGATAGCTGTAGAGTTTGTTGTGTTTTTTTTTAAAGATTTATTTTTATTTATTTATGCATACAACAACTGGGGTGCCAGAGATGCAGGGGGTGAGAGGATTCACAGAGACAGAGTGGGGGAATAGAACAGGCAGACTGACTGGAATACGCTGCTCAGGGGAGCAGTGGGTGAAGCAGGAGAGGTCTGCTGCTCCATGTGGGCCAGCTCCCTGGCCTGGGATTGAACTGAGGCCACAGTGGCTACTGATAGCTTGGTAGTGCTGAGACTTTAAACCGCACCACCAGGGAGGTCCTGTTTTTTTTTTTTTTTTTTTTTTTTTTTTTTAAGAAGGATCTAGCAAAGCAGGGACCTGGATAACACTGGGCAAAGTTTGTGACCCAATAGCTTTGGAATTGGGGGCACAGTGGGGCTGCATGGGGGGGGAGTGTGAGCTTAAAGAGTGAACTGTTAGTGTTGATAAATAAGCTATTTTAGTGAGTTCCTAGTCGTAACATCTAAAACAAAGCATTTGCCTCTTTTTTTGTCTTTTTATTATGGCTATATATATATACATATACATATATACACATATATATAACATTTACCATTTTAACCATTTTTAAGTGCTCCATATTCACTGCATGAAGTATATTCACCATCATCCATTTCCAGAATTTCTCATCTTTCCAAACTGAAATTTTGTACCTATTACACACTAACTCCCTTACCCTTCCTCCCCAGTCCCTGGTAACCAGTATTTCTGTTTGAATTTGACAGTTGCAGGTATCTCTTGTAAGTGGAATTGTACAATAATTGTCCTTTTTTTTGGCTGGCTTATTTAACAGTATCATTTCGAGGCTCATCCATGTTTAGCCTAAGCCCGAATTTCCCTCCTTTTTAAGGGTGAATAATATTCCACCGTAAGTCTACAATACATTTTTGTTTATCTATTCATTCATTGATGAATACTTCAGTTGCTTCTACTTCCTGTTGGTTATTATGAATAATGTTGCTATAAACATGACTATATAAATATATGTTCAAGTCTTGGAACAGGTATTTGTTAAGTGGGTTGTTTCCTAGTTCTTAGTATTTAACATGGCATCCAGAAATGCATCCAGCCCTAGAATCATTCACCAATGAGAAAGGGATTTTCAGATCTGACTGTTCTTTAGGAAGGTGGCCCAGGGGCTAGTATGTTACTGTTGTTCTCCAGCACAGCAAGCTCATGCAAACCAATTTCAAAAGTGAGAGCTGCCCCAGCCTTTTCCTTCAAGAAAAGCTGTGCCATCTCTGATTACCCAAAGGCCACCAAAAAGAAGTTGAGCATGTCTCACTTTGCTGGAAGCCCTGAGAGCTGAAAAGTCGAGGTTCCAGGTCATTAGACATTTCAAAATATGCCTTTTGTCATCTCTCTATGGGCCTTGGCACAGACACCAACAGTCCCAAATGGGTGATGGACGTGGAGCTGCCAAACAGAGGTGATTTTAATAATTTCTGTTGGAAACTCTGGTTCCCTTGGCCTATATCCCTTTCTAATCATGCTGCCATCTGAGACCTGAAGGCAGAACATTTATGACTAAGAAGCAGCTTCCAAATTTAATGTCTAATAGAAGTGATCTCTGAAATAAACATGTTTAACCTTTCTCTTTTCTAAGATCCACATATGGGTCAGTAGCCACAACCTGTCCCTTGCCTCTGTCTGGTAGCACCTACTGAAGTTTTAACCCACCAAATATTTTTCTAGTTGTAAATCACAAGAGTTTACAGTAGATGTGAAGGTCAATCTGCCAATGGGTAGACACTCAGCACTGGCTGGGCAAGAATTAAAAAACTGCAATAAGGGCCATGCAGCATTTTCTCAGATGTTAGGAAACCCCAGTCTCTCCACATGGAATCTACACAATGGTTGCCTCTAATTCCATTAATTTTTTTTTAATTGACGTAACATTGGTTGAAAACACGTTGTCAGTTTCAGGTATACAGTATTAGCATACTGTATACATTAGTATACAGTATTCCACATCCCTATATACTGCATTATGATCAGTAATGAAATTCAGTTACCACCCACCACCATACAATTTATCCCCTTTACCCAAGTTCATCCCCCTTTTTGTTGGTAACTACTATTTTGTTATTATAGTCCTAAGAGTCTAATTTTGTTTTATTTCTCTTTGTTTCTTTATCTACCACCTCTGAGTGAAATAATACAGCATTTGTTTTTCTCTGTCTGACATTTCTCTTAGCATAATCCCCTATAGGTTTGTCTACATTGTCGCAAACAGGATAAAATTTCATCCTTTTTAATAGTATATACTAATACCGAGCAGAATTCATGGTGTATATAGGCAAGGCCCTCTTTACCCATTCATTTGGCTGCAGGCTTCTGTTTCCAATCTGGGCTATTGTGAATGGCGTTGCAATGAACATAAGGGTGCACATATCTCTTTGGATTAGTGTTTTCATATTATTTGGGTTGATATCCAAGTGGAATATTTGGATCATGTGCTATTTCTATTCTTAATTTTTTAAAAACATCTCCACATTCTTTCCATATTGGCCACACCAATTTATATTCTCACCAAAGTGTGAGAGAATGACTTTTCCTCCACACACTCCCCAGTCCTTGCTGTTTCTTGCCTTTTCAAGATAAGTCATTCTTACAGATGGGAGATTGTATCTCATTGTGGTTTGATTTGCATTTCCTTAATTATAGATGATGATGAGCACGTTTTCATGTGCCTATTGGCCATCTGTACGTCTTCATTGGAGAAGTGTCTGTTCAGACCTCTGCCCATTTTTTGGTTGTGTTTGTGTTTTTGCTGTTGAACTGTATGAGATCTTTATTCATATTTTGGACATTAATTCTTTGTTAGATGTGTAAGCTGCATATATCTTCCTGAGTCTACAAGATGCCTTTCCTTTTTCAGGATGGTTTCTTTCACTGTGTAGTTTTTTTTAAATTGATATACTCCCATTTATTTTTTGTTTTCATTGCCATTGAAATTGAGTGCCCAAAAATATCTCTAGGGCAGATGTCAATGAGCTTATCTAGTTTATATTTTATTATGTGTATCTTGTAATTTCAGGTCTCATACTTAAATAAATAATGCATTTTGAGTTAGTTTAGTGTGTGCTGTAAAACAGTGGCCTAGCTTCATTCTTTTGCCTGGTACTGCCCTGTTTTTATCAGACCATATATTGAAGGACTGTCCTTTCTTCATTGTACCTTCTTAGTTTCTTTGCCATAAGTTAGCTGTTCATATATGTCTGTCCATTTATTTCTGGGCTCTCAATTCTGTCCCACTGATCAGTGTGTTTGTGTTTATTCCTCAGCCATGGGTTCTTAAGCAAGGAATGTCTAGAAACATTTTTGGTTTCACAGTTTGGAGGAGTCGGTGCTCTAGTTTCTGGTGGTTAGAGGCAATTAAATAATCTGTAGTGTAGAGGACAGTCCCCCTAGCTAAGAATTAGCAGTCCCAACATGTCAATAGTGCTGACATTTAGAAACCCTGTTTTAGCCCTTTTCCTATCCCTTTGTATCCAGATATAATGAAAGTTGCTAACATTGAGAATACTGACACTGGTTATCTGTGACAATATGGAAAATGTTCCTAATCAACTTGATGATGTAGCTAGGGAGATTTCTGGGTAAAATGACAAAAGTACCCCCTGACATCTATCCTTCTGTAGTAAAATGTGAGAGAAGAGAGAAGAGTGAGAAAAAGAAATAGATTCAGATTTTTGGGAAAAAACACAGAGGAATCTAGACAGCCTCTCTGCATCAGAGGCATCTTCATAGAAGAGAGCTGTTCCTTGTTCCCCACCCCATTTTCAGGCAGTTCCCTTAGACTAGCTGCTGGGAACTAGAGGGCAGAACCAAGCAGCCAGGTGAAGCTGTATAACACAGGAGGCAGCTGTGGTCTGGTGACACAGGAGAAGGGCTTGCTTGCTCGCTTCTTGGCTTTGAACTAGGACCAGGCACCTAGGGTACATGAAGGAGATACATGGAGGAGAGACATGAGAGACACTTGGAAGAGACATGTAGATGAGATGATGACAGCCTTATTTTGATTTGTACTTTGATTTTGCTCCTTTCATCTCAGACTTGCCTAATCCCTTTTGTTCCTTTCTTATGGTCTCCTTCCAGAAGGTTCCTTTGTGGCAAGTTTTTGGGCCTCAGTGGCCACACTTTAGGTTGACACTGTTTAACTTGGCATTTGCCCATGAATGGATAGCATTTTGGAAGGTTTTATTGGAAAACTCTTATTAGAAATAACCTTTCTTTTCTTTCTTTATGCTCATTAATTCTATTAAAGTTCTTTTACACTAAGAGTTTCCTTTGTATTTTTGTGAATGGATGGGAGAATCCCTGTAGGGCAAGCAAGTTAGAGGGTCTTGGGGTGCCCTGATTACATGCACTAACATTTCCAGTTAGCAAAGAACTCCTAAATAAATCAGAGATCTCAGGGAAAAGATCAAATCCAGGGTGCTGTGAGGAAAATGTGGTCTCAGATTAAAGATGAAGCTAACGGTTTGACTGTAAAACTCTTTGTTAGCATCTTAGAAGAATCTAGGATTTAAAAAAAAGAAAACAGACAAATATCCTCCTAAAGATCTTATGGGCAAGACTTGCAAACCCACCTTGTTAAATAATAGAACTACTAAGAATGCTAGTATTTCCACAATAGCCTCACAGGAAGCCCAAAATAGGGGAAAGATTTTTCTAGAAAAGATTCATTGATGTGACTTCTATCTCATTATAAATTGGTACACAGGAAGCCCACAAGGTTGTTAAAGGAATGACATCATTGGAATAAAATGCATAAAAGGATTTGGTTCCCCAATCTTTTCTGGGTAGGAATCAGACTGCAAATATAAACAATTTTCATGTAGAAAAGGGAAGATAACTCAGCAGAACCAATAACCCAGTGGTTAAAGTGAAGAGTGATGGTGAACAACTCTTAGAGAGCAGGACCAAGCTCTGATCAATGGACTGGTAACATGTCTAGAAGTATTTTGTGAAAAAGGTCAATGCAAGGGCAAGAATAAGGAAGCCCACCTAGGGGCGAGAATAAGGGAGCCCACTTAGGGGTGAAAATGAGGAAGCCCACCTAAGGTAGAGCATGAGGACCTGTTGATACCATCAGAAAACAACTCTTTTCCTCATCAAACCAGTTCCCCCACCTGCAAGCCTGGTTTCCCTCTCCCCATCCCATAAAAACCTGCCTTCTCCTAACAATGGACTCAACTTCACTGACCCCCAACTTGGGTCTGTGAATCCCGCCCGGGGGCACAATAAATTTTCCCCACCTTTGAGAAATTTAGCTTGGCTCTCCTTTTCTTTACCATGCTGAACCTTTCATTATGGACTATTTGTCCCATTTTTGAATGAAAGTACTTTTTGTAGTTACCCTACATTCATGACACAATTGTGTGTGGGTAGCTGGGGGTGGGCAGGTGATTTGTCTCTGTAGGTCACAGATATACAGGGCATCCTCATATATTCCCAGACCTTATATACTTGATGAAATCCTGGACCTCAGACCTGAACCTGATGCTATAATGGAGTGAGAACTTTAGGAGGTTTTAAAGATTTAAAGGGATTCTTGGGAGGAGGTGGAGTGTATTTTGCATGTAGGAGCAATGTAAATAATTTGCTCGTAGAGGCAGACTGTGGTGGTTTAAACTATATCTTTAAATTATTTTATACTTTCCTCAGAGAAGTAGGGTCCATGCCCCTTACCTTTGAAATGGGGTAGACTTCTGGCAGAAATGACACTATGACTTCCAAGCTTGGGTGATAAAAGGCAGTGCAACTTCTACTTTAGTTGCTGGAACACTCACTCTTGAAGCCACCATGTGAGAGGAATCCAGCTGCCCTGATACCAGCCTGCTATGCTCACTGAGAGACCACCACACAAAGAGGTCCCATGGGGAGGTCCCAGGAATGTATTTGAAGAGAGACATATGCGTGGCCAGCTCTCAGCTACCTCAGACCCCCATGGGTTCAGCTTCTGCATCTAATTGTCACTATCTGAGAGATCCTGAGCTAGAATTATTCATCTTAGCCCTTGCTGAATTCCTGACCCAGAGAAACTATGAAAGATAATAATACAGTTGCTGTTTAAGTCCCTTTATTTTGGCATGATTTCCAATATAACAATAGATAACTAGAATACTTGCCTGATAAAATATGGCTTTTCTGGTGGAAATGCCTTTCTCTAATTAAAAGAATGACATTCTACTTTCAGAATCAAGTCAGGGTAGCCATGATATTTGCAGATTTTATTCAACATCAAAGAGAAATATTTCTTTTTGCTGAAAACAAATGCTGTCAAGCTTAGTTTTGGAGAATGATGTAGGAGTTGGGCAGAAGGCCTGGCTTGTGTTTCCATATGGTACATTTAAGATGCCTGAGGCCACACCTTAACATTTGACTTCCTTTATCTGACTCACCTTTAACTCAAAAATTTCCTCTTCCAGGCTAAAGCAAGAGATGTGCTTGCCATGCAAAGTTAAATTGCTACTAGAAATGACAAAGAAAAACTAGTAATTCAAAGGAGACAAATATAAGGCTTTATTGACTGTTTCTACCATAGGATTAGAGATTTTGGCACATTGGGAAGATCTTTTCCCTTGAGAATTATTTGGGTAGCATTAACATTTTTTTTTTTAAAGATTTGTTTATTTATTTATACAAGCACTGGGGTACAGTCAGAAATGTGGGAGGGTGAGAGAATTCACCAGAGCCAGAGCGGGGAACAGAACAGGCAGAAGGACCGAAGTACACTGCTGAGGGGAGCAGCGGGTGGCAGAAGAGGTCTGCGCGCCATGTGGGACCCTCACCCGGTGGCTGGGGATCGAACAGGCGCTGCAGAGGCTGCGGGCAGCTTCACAACCCAGTGCTCAACCGCTGCGCCACCGGGGAGGCCCTGCATTACCATTTTTTATGTGAGATTAGGATTTAGAAAAATGAATGCCAGTGTTTATTACTGAAATTATGGGTAATTTTCCTCCTATTGTTTATCACTATCATTTCATACTTTATACTTCTTATTATTAGAAAAAAAAAACCCTATGGTCTTGTAGGGTATTGTCAAATACACACCAAAATTACAACTTATAAAAGAAAATATTAATAACAGAAAGCTAAGCTCTCTGATCGAAAACTTCAATAAAATGAAAATGGAAGCCACAAAGGAGAGAAACATAGAAACAACAAAGGATTGGTATGAGAAATATAAATTGGATGCTAACAAATCAATTTGAAAAAAGACACAAAAGCCAATTGAAAAATAGACAAGGCACATGCACAGATATTTCATTAAGAGGAAGATTCAAAGTCAACAGGCATAAGAAAAGTCAATTCCGTTTCACCAGTGTTCAGAGAATTGCAAACTAAAATATCACTGATGTGCTATTTTACATCTTCCAGTCTGAAAAATGTTATTTTAAAAAGTCTAAAATACCAAGTTTTGTTAAAATATGTATGTATATTCCCATGGGCATCAAGTTTGTTCCAGCACTTTGGACAACATTTTGACATTGGGAAGTCAAAGCAATGTCCACTCCTCATCTGCTAGAGTTTCCATATACCTTTTCAGCTCCATTGTCTGCTCTCCTCCCCACTGTGTTGGTCCAGATGGAGTGCATCAAGGGCTGCCTTCTTGCTTCCAGTTGGGCTTAAGCCATGGCAGACTCCAGCAATAGATAGAGGGTAGAATAAGAAGTAAGGTGGATGTTCATTTCCCTGCTCTCCCACCTCTCTTTTGCTGGACATGGCTTAAACATGGGGCCTCTGCAGTGGTGCAGCTGGTTGAATGCAGCATTGTAAAGCTGTCCACAGCCTCTGTAGCGCGGGTTCAATTCCCAGCTGGCCAGGGAGATATCCACATGGCTCAGCAGACCTCTCCTGTCTCACCCACTGCTCCCCTTAGCAGTGTTTTAGGTTGTCTACCTGCTCTGCTCCCCGCTCTGTCTCTGGTGAATTCTCTCACCCTCCCATGCCTCTGGCCTATACCCCAGTTCTTGTATAAATAAATAATTTTTTTTATAGAGGCATGTTTTATTTATTTATTTATTTGATGGTTTGTTTATACATGCACTGGGTACAGTCAGAAGCGCTGGAGGGTGAGAGAATTCACCAGAGCCAGAGCGGGGAGCAGAGCAGGCAGAAGTACACTGCTGAGAGGAGCAGCGGGCAGCAGGAGAGGTCTGCGCACCATGCGGGACCCTCCTCCGGTGGCCGTGGAGCAGCCGGGGATCGAACCGGCGCCGCAGAGGCCGCGGGCAGCTTCGCAACCCAGTGCTCAACCGCTGTGCCACCGGGGAGGCCCATAAATAAATAAATTTTTATAAAAAATAAAGGTGACTATGTTCTCCTACTAAATCCCTGACTTCTGTCCGGCAGCCCTCCTCTACAGTTTTGACTTCAGATCTTGGGAATAGCTCTTTCCCTTTAGGTCTAGGGCTTCTGACAGCTTCCTCCTGTTGTTAACTCTGGATGCTTCACCAACATCCCCGGATAATTTCTTCAACAATTCCCTTGGGTCTCCCCGGTGGCGCAGTGGTTGGGCGCTGGGTTGCGAAGCTGCCCGCAGCCTCTGCAGCGCTGGTTCGATTCCCCGGCTGCTCCCCGGCCACCGGAGAAGGGTCCCACATGGCGCGCAGACCTCTCCTGCCGCCCGCTGCTCCCCTCAGCAGTGTACTTCGGTCCTTCTGCCTGCTCTGCTCCCCGCTCTGGCTCTGGTGAATTCTCTCACCCTCCCGCGCTTCTGACTGTACCCAGTGCTTGTATAAATAAATAAATAAATCTTTAAAAAAAAAAAAAAAAACAACAATTCCCTCCTGCAGGTAAACAAACACTCCCTCTTATAACTCTCCAATGCCCTGTTTGAGTGTGTCATCTGGCTCCTATGGCAGCCTGACTGAAATCACAAGTGATCTAGGAATTCCACTTCTTGGAACATATCCTCGAGCAGTGCTATCCTACAGAAGTCTAAAGAAAGTCACAAATGTGAGCCACAACTGTAAGTTGAAATTTCCCAGCAGCCATATTTTTAAAAGTTAAAAGAAACTGGAGAAATTAATTCTTTGTATTGTTTAGCCTCATATATCCAAAGACACTATCATTTCAACATGTAATCCATATTAAATTATTAATGAATATTTTGCATTTTTTCTTTGTTCTAAATCTTCAAAACAGAGTTTGTGTTTTATGCTTATAGTATATCTCATGCTGTGGTCAAAAGTCATTTCAAGTGGTCAAAAGTCACACGTGAGGCCTCCCTGGTGGTGCAAGGGGTTAAGCACAGCACTGTTAAGCTATCTGTAGCCTCTGCAGCGTGAGTTTGATCCCCAGCTGGCCAGGGAGCAACCCACATGGCACAACAGAGTTCTCCTGCATTGCCTGCTGCTCCCCTCAGCAGTGTATTTCAGTAGATCTACCTGTTCTGCTCCCCACTCTCTCTGGCGAATCCTCTCACCCCCTGCACCTCTGGCTAAAACCCCAGTTCTTGTATGTATAAATAAACAAATCTTTTTTAGAAAGTCACAAGTGGCTGTGTCCACTGCATCAAACTTTGTAATCTTACAGAAAGTTTTCCATCAGGAACCCTAGGAAATAGCTCAACTATTCTAACAGGAAGGGATCATCTTCTGTTGGTTTCAAATATTATTCAACCAACTTCCTAAACCAAGTATTCCCTGAATGCATTGAAATTTTAAGCAGAACTTAACTGAAATATTTGGGAAACTATACCAGTTCCAGAGAGTCTGATGGGTATAGGAGGAGGGACTTGGGCACATGGGCCATGTCTTCTTTCCCATTTCTGCCCCCAACATCTCTTTTTTTAAAAAAAAAATATTTTATATAATTCTTACATCATTTTTCATTTTTGCACAATGTATACATTTTCATTTTGGTTATATTCCCCATACAATTGCACCCCCCTTATTTTGACCCTAGTCCTTCCTCTCCCCGGCCCTCCCCACCGTAGTGTGTCTCTGGTTTATAGGTGCTTGTTGATTTTGATTTTCACTTTGTATTAATTACATCTCTTGTCCATTTACTGCTTCCTACCAAGAACTCTACATCCACCACTGTGTATTACACATCAATTGTGTTTTTCTGACTTCAGGGACAGAAAGTCAGAGGGAAAGTTCAGGCCCCAGTGGAAAGTGAGTTCTGGTCTTTTCCTTCTACGTATCTTTTTTTTTTCAGTGTGCATTGTGCATATGTCAGTAACATATGTCATGGCCTTCATTTTGCTCATGTTTTAAGGAAATCAGCCACCCCACTCTATGAAGGCTTGTGCAAAGTCTTACCTATTCCGCTCTTTCAGAACTCAAAGGATCCAGTTGGAGTAAAGAAATGTGAAAGATAAGTTAAAAAAAAAAAGAAGCAATTTTAAAGAGAGAAAACACATTTTTCTGAACTTTATGGGTTAAGTTTATAGCCAAGGAAAATGATAATTGAGTAGATATTAATGTACGAAGTGCTCTCTAATTTTGACTGGCAATGATATTCAATTATAATTTTTGAAGAAGAAAAACATTTAAAGAGATGGTCAGGTTAAGAGGGTGCTAATTTCATCAGCAAGCAGTTTTGATGTTGAAGGGAAAGTTGTCACATTAGAGACTAATTTATTTTAGGCAAAAATCAATAGACAATTTTCAGGTTAAAGTGAAAATATTTTGTATACTGTAAACTCTTATAAGAGATCAGTTTTATTATCAGATGAGAAGTAGCAAATTTGGATAGGAAACTCTACCTCTTCCCATAATCTATTCCTTAACTTTCTACTTGATAACACAACAGTTCATTATATAGGACACATCCTAAGCAGCAAAGGAAAGAATTAATAAGTTAGATCTCATCGAAATTAAAAACTTTGTATGTCAAAGAATATTATCAACAAGGCGAAAAGACACAAAGAGAAAGAGAGAAAATATTTTTAGTATATAACTGATTAAGGCCTATTGTTCCAAATGCAAAAAGGACTCAGTAATAAAAAGACAAAGAATTCATTTTTTTTAAAGATTCATTTATTTATACAAGAACTGGGGTACAGGCCAGATGTGCAGGAAGGTGAGAGGATTCACCAGAGACAGAGTGGGAAGCAGAACAGGCAGATGGACTGAAGAAACTGCTGAGGGGAGCAGCAGGAAAGGTAGGAGAGGTCTGCCACGCCATGTTGGAATCTCTCCGGCTGGCCAGGAATCAAACGGGTGCTGCAGAGCCTGTGGACAGCTTCACAGCGCTGCACTGCACCACCAGGGAGGCACAAAAGACAAAGAATTCAATTAAAAAATGGACAAACGATTTGAATAGATATTGTCAAAGAAAATATACCAATGGCTAATAAGCACATGAAAAATTCTGAAGATCATTGCTCACTAGAGCTATGTCAGTCAAAACCACAGTGAGATAATACTTCAGGCTCACTGACATAGTTATAACAATACTGTTTAATGAAAAATAACAACTATTGATGAAGAGGGTGTAGAGAATTTGGAAATCTCGTTCATTACTGGTGGAAAAGTAAAAACTTTCCAAAGTAACTGCTTTGGAAGGTTAGTCAACTCCTCAAAAAGTCAGACATGGAGTTTCCATACAACCCAGCAATTCCACTCCTGGACATAGATCCAAAAGAATTGAAAACATATGTTCATACAAACACTTTTACATGAATATTCATTGTACTATTCATGAGAACCCAAAATCTGGGAGCAGCCAAAATATTTATTGATGATAAATGGAGAACACAATGTGGTATAGCCACACATTGTTTATTGTTTGTCAAAAATAAAAGTTATGAAATACTGATGCTTAGGACAGCGTGGATGAACTTTGAAAACATTATGTTAAGTCAAGGAGGTCAGCCACATAACATGATGTATTGGGTGATTCCAGTCATAACAATAGTCTAGAATTGGCAGATCCATAGAGGCAGGAAGTGGATTAGTGGTTATGAGGAGTTGGGAGGCGGAGGAATAAGGAGTGACTGCCAATAGGCATCAGGTTCCTTCTGGAGTGATGAAAATATTCTGGAATTAGGTGTGGCAACAGTTGTACAAGCTCTGAATAAATAAAAGTCCACTGAATCTTATACTTCCAAATGGTGATGCTTATGATATGTAAATTTTACGTCTATTAAAATATTTAAACAATTTCTCTCACATATTTAGTCAACTGACCATGTATGAATGTGCTCATTCATTTAGCAAGTGTTTGTCAGCTATTGTCTATATGTGTAGCAGGAGTTTGGTTTGTGAAGAATGAAACATTTTTGTGCTAAGCAAAATAAATCTAAAGAAGAAAGATATATACAGCATTTAACTGACATGTACAGTATAAAGGAATAGAATGAAGGAACAAGCAAAACTGAACTAAAATAAACCCAAAAATATGACCGCAGAACTGAGGTTACCAAAGGGGGTGGATAAGAAGTGGGGAACAAAGTGAAGGGGCCCAATGGACTATGGTGGAGGGTTATTGGTGCTCTGGTGGTGGACATGGCATGGTAATTTAAGTCATTTAGTGTCTCTGGGTCTCTGCTGCTCTGTTTGTTCATTTTCCATTCTTGTTCCTGACAGGAATATGTCTCCTTGTGAGATTTACCATGAGATGACATCTGTGGACCCTTTGGCATGGTGCCCAGGACACCATGTCCTGAATACACGGGGGAAGCTGGCTCTTATAGAATCAAGGTCAAGGACGGTCAGAATGTCCCTTCTTTGCTGCTCCTGATCCAATTCAAATTACAAGGAGGGTGAGACTCCCACTGGTATCCCCTAGGTCAGGGACCACTTTTGGGGGGAAGGTGTGCACATCTTCATCAACACACTTACTAAAACCCAAGACCAAATCTGCTAGGGGATACTGGATACTCCAAAAGAAAATATAAGATCTGCTATCAAAAGGATGGCTGACAAAAAGCTAATGCCCCTTGTAACCACCTAACCACACATTCCCCATAAGCCTTAATTGCCCTGGTCTCCAGAGCCTCATGCTCATGATTCTTTCTGTGCATCCCTAGTACAAAATAATGATGAAATCACAAAGCAACATCCAAACTAACAACCTCCTCCCCCAGCACCCTTCTTGATTAAATGGCATAATGGATGTGAAATCCTTTTGCAAGCCGCAAAATAATTCATAAATGTGATTATCACTCCAAGTGGGATTCTGCTGTCTCCCTGGGGCAGGGTTGAGCTGGGTAGGGAAAAAGGCCTAGGGAACCAGTGATGTTTCCTTTGGCAGGCTTGTTTCCCAGTACTTCTCAGCTAGCTTGAGAAATTGGATCTGGATGGGAAAGAAACTGTTTCCTTGGGTTGTTAGCTTGTAAATAGCTAGCATACTGCTGATTAAATAAGAACTTCCTAAAGAGTCTTTCAGAATTATACTGTGTTCTAAGATGTCAATGCAATGAAAATGAAATAGGAAGGGCCAAGGCATCTTACTGGTCAGTGAGAGGGGGAGGAAAGAAGTCTATTTATCGTCCCACACCTTACTGCAAGCCCACCTTTACTGGACCTTTACTGGCCTGAGACAATCATGCTCATCTCGGAGGTGGCAGGGACCCCACTCAAGCCCATTAGGGCTTTCCCCTGGCTACAGTGATAGTCTCAGGCTTGGGTCAGTGATCCTAGTCAGCTCAACTAGAGTGAAGTTTTGTTTAGTAATTAGAGGAAGAAAAAGTCCCTCTTGCCTTGTGGGCAGTTTGGGGTATGCAAATCAGGTCTGGAATACTCTAGCTATTTTGCACTGCATCCTCTTTTTTTTTTTTTGGGGGGGGCAGGGAACCCTTGCCTGCAGCCAGGGAATAAACCAGCACTGCAGAGGCAGCGGACAGCTTCGCAGCCCAGCGCTCAGCTCAACAGCTGCGTCACCAGGGGAGGACCCAGTCTTTTTTTTTTTTTTTTTTTTTTTAAGGAATACCCATTAAAAGTGGGACACAAAATGGTGTCACCTGCCAAATGTCTCTAAGACGACAATAAGCAAAGCAAAGAGACAACCCACAAATTGGGAGAAAACATTTATACTCCAGATAACCAATCAGAGACTGATATCAAAGATCTACAAAGAGCTTACAAAACTCCACAAAAATGGGAGCCTCTCTGGTGGCGCAAGGGTTAAGACACAACCTATGAAGCTATCCGCAGCCACTGCAGCACAAGTTTGATTCCTGGCCAGCCAGGGAGCAGTGCACATGGTGCAGCAGACCTCTCTTGACTCGCTGGCTGATCCCTCAGCAGTGTACTTTGGCCAATCTGCCTGTTCTGTTCCCCACTCTGTTTCTGGTGAATCCTCTCATCTCCTGCGCCTCTGGCCTGTACCCCAGCTCTCGTATGCATAAATAAATAAATCTTTAACAACAACAACAACAACAACAAATTAACAAAAATGAAATTAAACAACCCAATTTCAAAAAATGGGTAGAAGAGCTAAAAAGATACTTCTCCAAAGAGGAAATGCAAATGGCCAATGGGTTTATGAAAAAAATCTCAACATCACTCATAATCAGGGAAATACAAATCAAAACCACAAGATACCACCTCACAGCAATGAGAATGGCCCATATTAAAAAAAAAAACAAAAAAAAAAAAAACTGGCAACAACAAATGCTGGCGAGGATGTGGGAAAAGGAACTCTTCTACACTGATGATGGGAATGCAAACTGTCCAACCACTATTGAAAACCATTTGGAGTTTCCTCAAATTATTAAAAATGGAGCTTCCATATGACCCAGAGAGTCCACTCCTAGCAATCTACCCAAAGGACACAAAAACATTAATTTGAAAGGAAACCTGCACCCCTATGTTTATTGCAGCACTATTTACAATAGCTAAAATATGGAAGCAACCTCAGTGCCCCAAAAAAAGGATGACTGGATCAAGCAGATGTGGTGTTTATACACAATGGAAAACTATTCAGCAAACCAAAAGAGAAACTCAGGCCATTCACAACAGCATGGATAGAGCTAGAAGCAATTATGCTCAGTGAAATAAGTCAGTAGGAAAAAAAAAATCAGATGGTTTCACTCATAAGAGTAATAAAAAGAAACTGAACAAAGGGTCAAAAAAAAAAAAAGATAAAACTTGCAGGCAAACTGCAGATCTAAGGCATACAATAAGAGAGGGGGAAGGTGGGGACCAAAACTGGGGAAGGGGGCCTCCCTCGTGGCATAGGGGTTAAGTCTCAGTGCTATCACGCTCTTACCTCTGTGGCCTGAGTTCCATCTCCAGCCAGGGAGCTAACCCACATGTGGTGCAGCAGACCTCTTCTGTCTCTATATGTAATTTAATGAAATGAATGCATGGAAACGGGACAGGGAGTTCCCTGGGTGGAGATGGCCCAAAGACAATGACTTCCAGTTATAAGACAAGAACTGTTGGGCAGGAACATAAGCTAGGTGACTATAGTTAACAACACTGAATTGTATATATGAAAGTTGCTGAAAGAGTAGATCTTAAGGGCCTCCCTGGTGGCACAGCAGGTTGAGTGCAGCACTGTGGAGCTGTCTACAGCCTCTGCAGGGAAGGTTTGATTCCTGGCTGGCCAGGGAGATGTCCACATGGCGCAGCAGACCTCTCCTGTCTTGTCCGCTGCTCCCCTCAGCAGCGTTTTCAGTCCATCTGCCTGTTCTGCTCCCTGCTCTGTCTCTGGTGAATCCTCTCACCCTCCCGTGCCTCTGGCCTGTACTCCAGTTCTTGTACAAATAAATAAATCTTAAGAAAAAAGAGTAGATCTTAAAAGTTCTTATCACAAGAAAAAAATTATAACTGCAAGGTAATGGATGTTAACTTACAGTGATCATTTCACAATATATACAAATATCAATCATTATGCTGTACACTGTAAAATGATGCAATGTCATATGTCAATTATATTCCAATAAAACTTGAAAAAAACACAAATAATTAAATAGAAATGAGAATTTAGAGGAATACACATATAATCATGAGTTGGATAAGAACTTCCTAATCATTATATCAAGATCAGACATCAGGAAGTAAAAGGTTAATGGAATTGGTTACATAAAAGTTAAAACTGTAGTTTCTTAAACTATCATGAGTAAAATTAAAATGAAAGTGCATAAATGGGGATAAAGCAGAGATCTAAGATATGTGTGATATAGAATGATAGTCCTCAGTAGACCGAGTTTCTTAACAATCAACAAATAGTCTAATCAAGTTTGACTAGAAAAACCAGCAACAAGCATCACAAAAATGAAAAACAGTGGATAAGTAAAAAAAAAAAAAAAAAAAATTCAGTTTCACTAGTAATCAAAGAAAAACCTCACACCACCATTGAATACTATTTCACACCCTTTGAGGTGTAAAGTTGAAACCTGACATGCATTTCCCCCACATGGCTACCCAGCTGCCCTGCCACTCTGGACTGAATAATTATGCATGGCCTTGCCTGGGGGACTCAGTGCCTTTGTCATAAGGTGCTCTGTGTACTTTGCTTCTGAGAGAAGGGCTGCTCTTTGCTGGGTGTAGGAGAGAGAAGTGGATTGTAGGTGGAGGGAGTCAATTTTTCAAATGTGCATCCAGGAGTGTAAAAGACAGCACCATCTGTTCTGGAAGGAGCTGGAACTTCCATAAGACTGCAATGGAAACAGCCACTGATGGGAGTTGGGAGGACAGGCAGGAGCCAAGCCTGGAGGTGAGGTGTAGGGCCACCCACTGGCTGTGCTCAGTTCACTGGGCCTTAAACCTTAAGAGACAGAAGGTCAGCGAGGTCTTTCAATCCTGGGAAAGACCCAGCACAGAGAAATTGGGGAGGGCTTTGAAGAATAGACGTGGAAGACAGCGTCGCAAATGCCAGCTACCCCCTGCCTTCACCCCTCAAGACAAAGCTTTCTTGCTGTTTTCCTCCTCCTCTTCTGGCTCCAAAGCTTGAAGAGCAGAAGCCTCGCTTGGCAGGACTGGGGGGAAGGAGAGCTGGCAAGAGGACAGGAGCTTGCCCTTTTACTCTTGTTGCAGGTGGTCAGCCTGCCAAGGGAGGGGAAAAGATGATAATTGGCACATGGGCCTAGACATCTTAATTACTGTCGTAAGAGAGGGCAATCAGGTTGACTGTGGAAATTTTATCAGTGCAGGAGGACCGGAAAAAATCCGGGAGCCTATCCTTCATTTCCTTGAAGGACAAAAGAACCTAAAGGACAAAATGCATGGGACACCACTGATAGAAACCAGTTTGCATTCTCTTGGTTTCCTCCAAAGGCAGTTAATAGTGACCGTGACTACTATGGTGGGGTGCTGCTCAGGCATGTGATCCTCCACACACGCTCTGAAGTGTGTTTTATTTGTGTCCTCATTTTGCAGATACGTATTCAGAGGTTCAGAGTAGTTAAGTACCATTTGCCAGATTTAGGGTTGAATTCAGATCATATTGACCGTTTTGACATTGTTCTTTCATTCAATCAGCCCTGCATGGCTTGACAGGGACACATTATGCCTTAGGAGATGGAAGGTGATGAGAAGTCCTGAGAGGCCTGGGAAGGACTGGCCCCCGGAAGCAGGGGTGGGAGGACTCCAAAATCACTGCAAGAAAAAAGGAGTCTGTTTGGAGCACCAGTGGACTCAATATTTCCCTTTTCCAGGAAAACCTTCCTTGGTCCTTTTTCCTCCTCTTTTCACTCCTGTTGTGGAGCAGCAGGAGACTAGATTGGCTAGTAAAGGGCCACAGACTCTCAACATTAACCCGCCTCAGTGCAGTGTCCTCCCACTGCACCAGAGCAAGCACTGCTTCCCTCCCTCTTCCACCTTAGCTTTGTGGTTGAACTTCCACACAAGATCAGAGCAGAGAAAGAGGAAAGAGACTATGGGTGGGGAGGCAAGGGGAAGGGAAGACAGAAAAGAGTGGAAAAGCAAGAAGGAAGTGGTTTTTGGAGAATGTAAGAGCTGGAAACCAGGTGGCAGAACGCGGAACCAGAAGGGAACTTGGGAAGATTCTGCCCTGGAGGAACACAGGAAAGGATTGGGGTACGCTCAAAATAATTTTGGGCTGCTGGACTGAGTCTGTTGGACCGAGACCTGCTCAGAGAATACACACTTAAGCCACAGCTTCTAGAACATTTCAAGAAATCCAGGGAGAAGCAATTATGTGGCCAAATAATCACATCCCTGCACAACTGAGCAGAGCTTTCCACCTGCTAAGAATTTTGCCATGGATGCTTTCTTTTATTCCTTGTGCAAACCTCTGAGATAAATCTCATTCTCATTTTGCTGGTTCATTAAAGAAGACCCAAAGGAAAATAGGCAGCACCTGAGAAAATGTTCTCGCCAAGAAAGGGGGAAGGGGAGAGAGATGTAAGTTATGGGTGACATTTTTTTTTTTATTTTTATTTTTTTGCAATGCCATCGGGGGCGTTTTTCCAATTAAAAAATGTTCATTGTAACTGCTGCTATTTGCAGAGTCCTGCTAGGTGCAGAACATGCACGATCCCATCCCACAGACCCAGACACTTCCCAAAGGCACTATTGCTCATTTTCCCACTTCATAGATGAGAAAATGGACACTCCAGGATAGTAAGCTCATTAGTTCCTGGGGAGGACTAGCGAGGCACCACCTCTGGGTGGCTGAACCAGCAGACTTTTATTTAAGTCTTGTGATTCTGGAGGCTGCAAGTCCAAAATCAAAGTGTTAGGAGTATAAAAGACAGCTTCCTTTTGGGGGCTTCCTTTTGGGGTTGCTTCCTTTTCAGGGCTGCTGGGAGAATCTGTTCCCTACCTCTCTCCTGCTCTCTGGGGGTTCAGGCTTTCCTTGGTGTGTAGATGACAATCTCCCTATCACAAGATCGTCCCTCTTTTCTTGTCTGTGTCCAGATTTCCTCCTCTTTTTGTGATACCAATCTTTTATCAGGTTGGGGACCATCCTAAAACCTTGCTTTGATCTAAACTTGATTGTTGACAAGTTCCTGTTTCCAAATAAACTCATACTCGTAGGTGCTGGAGATTAGGACTCTAACATCATTGGGGGACTGGGGCACAATCCATCCCATAATAGTAAGGAAAGCTCAGCGTACCAAGACAATATATCATAGTGAAAATAAACAGCACTGAGTTCAAACTGTGGCTTCTACAACATATAGGGAGATACGGTGTTTTGCATGTGACTTCACCTGTTTCTGCCTCAGTCATCTGTGAAATGAGACAATTTAGGTAAGAGAGTGTAGAGTGCCCGGCACAGTTAGCGTCTAATGCTTTCTTCTCTAAGTGTTCTTCTTCCACTGGGGGGATCTCTGGACCATGTCCTGCCTCAGCCTTCCCCTCCATGCACAGATGCTTCTACTTCACAGGAGTCAAGGAAGAAGAGCGGGATCAGATAGCCAGATCTGAAACAAAGTCCTCATTTCATAGTAAGACTCAGCTGCAGCTATTTTCTCTCCTGCTATGCTGATTGTCTTGCAAAACGTCCCAATTTTCGAAAGGATTGACGTTTCACAACTAGTTTCCATATTATGAAATGAAATAAGAACTTAGAAGAGGTGATGAAGGTGACTTAGTAATAGCCATCAAGTGTATGAGAGAGAAGGCCAAATCTTTTACTTTTTTATAGAGGATAGGATAAAGGGAAATGGCCTCATCTCTCTGCAAGAGAAATTGAAATAATCAGTGTCTTGTTATAGGACAGATAGCAAGATTGACCCGGGTGAACCTGGGAATAAAATTAATTGGTTGGTTTCATTTCATCCCTCCCTTCTGCTGTTGCCAGGGCCCACTGTTTTCAGGCTTCCCCTTGAGCATCACGGACTTGGAATGAAATCATCCATCTTTTCTAATTAGTATAATAATTAGAAAATTGTTATACTTTAGTCACAAATATTCAAGCATTCACACATATTTAGGTATGAGGTTAGGCAAACTACTATAGCAACCCATTCCTCAAGCTCAGCGACCAAACCCAATAAGATTTACTTCTTTTTTTTTTTAAATTATTTTATATAATTCTTACATAATTTTTCATCTTTGCACAGTGTATGCATTTTCATTATGGTTATATTCCTCATACAATTGCATGCCCCTTATTTGGACTCTAGTCCTTCCTGCCCACCCCACCCCCGTAGTGTGTCTTTGGTTTATAGTTGCTTGTTGATTTTGATTTTTACTTTGTATTGATTAGTCTTTTTCCTGGTCCCTTATTTAAGTTTTCTAAATTCCTGCTATGAGTGAGACCATCTGGTATTTTTCTTTTTCTTTCTGACTTATTTCGCTGAGCATGATCCCTTCTAGCTCCATCCATGTTGCTGCAAACTGCATGTGTTTATCTTTTTTGAATGCTGAGTAATATTCCATGGTGTATATGTACCACATCTTCTTGATCCAGTCATCTATTTTTGGACATTTGGGTTGTTTCCAGAGGTTTACTTCTTTTTGAGCAAATGTGCAACCTGAGTGTCCCTGGTTAAGCTGCTCTCTGGTTTCCTCTTTTGACTGAACCTCCCCTAGGCCCCCAGAATTGTATCCATTCTGACAAAAGAGGACACCCATGGAGAATGGTGTTTGGGAGGGTCCAGCGGACCAGGTTGGGAGGTGGTGACAGTCCTTCTGGCCACATCCTATTGGTCAGAACTGTGTCACATGCAAAGAAGACCGGGAAATGTGGTTCCACAGGAAGGAAAGGCCAAGGTAGACTTGCCCGTCTCTGAAGCAAAGGTATTATGGGTAATAGTTGCTCTCTCCTGAAGTATTCAGTCTATTTATTCCCTGAAGTATTTAGTCTATTTATTAAGCAAATGTTTCTTTGTGCATATACTGAGCCATATCACATGGTGTGTGTTGAGCTAAGGAAGGGAACATGATTTGGTCGGTGCCTTATCTGCTGAGCTCTGTATTTCACTGTATTTGTTTTCTCACGTGTTTGTAATAGTCACCTTTGGTATCACACGCTGTGTCACTGTAGTTGCTTCTCCCATGTCCCCTTCTTTGTTTTTTTAAATAAATTCTATTGAAGTAACATTGCTGTATAACATTATATAGTGGTTCCGGGGACCCTCATTGCACTTCAGCAGCTCTATGCTGCGCAACATGATCACCACCAAAGTCTAGCACTCCCCTTCACCAGACAGCTTAACCCTATGGCTTCTCATTCAACCCCAACTCCCTTCCTTCTGGTAACCACCAGTCTAGTCTTTTCTCTGTCTCAAGTGTCTGTTTCACTTAGTTTGCTTGCTTTGTTTCTTTATATTGCACATGAGTGAAATCATAGAGTGTGAGTCTTCTCTGTCTGACTTATTTCTCTTAGCATAAATCCCTGTAGGTCCATCCATGTTGTTGTGAAGGATTTCATCTTTTTATAGTTCAGTAGTATTCAGCAGTGTATATAGACCAGATATTTAGCAGTTCATCTGTGGATGAGAACTTAGCTTGCTTTCACATCTTGACTATTATAAATAATGCTGCAATGAATATAGGGATGCAGATATTTTTTCACATTGCTGTTTTCATATTCTTTGGATAAATGCCTCATCTATTCAATGTGCATCTTCCAGCTACCTGAGGCTTTCTCTTGCCACATAAACTCAGGAAACGAATACCTTCAGCCAGAGTCTATGTCTCAATTCTCTGCCCTGAGCTGTGTCAGCAGAATCTCCTGGATTTCCCCTGCTCAATCAAGTGCCAGTAACCTGCAGTGTTAGCTGGTTCTATTATGCACACTTCATTCTCTGCCTTCCTGTTCTAGTCTCCTTTCTTACTCCCCCACCTGTATCTCCCTTCACTTTCCTAATTAAAGGGCCTGCATCTGATGGAGTCCAGACTGGAACACCATCTTTGCTCTCAAGGTGTTTTCTTCTTCAGGGAGGGACTCTCTCCTACTCAACCTTGCTTTTCCATATCCTTTATGAAGGCCAGGGCGAGGCCTCATACTTGGTACAAAGCACTCAAAACAATCACTGAATGAAAAACTCCTTCAGTCTTAATTCAGACAACACCTTCCCAGTTAGACTTCCAATGACCATTTTTAAAATTGCCCCCCTCAAGTCAACAATCTATGCTCCCCTTCCCTGCTCATGACCCTCTAACAGACTATGGATGTAACTTAAGTTTGTCATTGTGTCTGCCTCTTGACAGTCGAATTTAAGCTTCACCAAGGCAGGGATGCTCATCTGGTCCACTCACTGCTGCATCTCCAAAATGAAAAAACAATGCTTGCCACTGAAAAGGAACTCAAAAATTTATCTGTTTAATAAATAGAAGGGAAGATTTTCACTGAAAAACTGAAAAAAAAAAAAAAGACTGCAGGTTGGAAGAGACACCAGCTGTGGGGTGAGGGGCCATATAAGTGGAAATGAAAAGGGGAGCAAAGGCAATGATAAGGGTCCCTGCACAGGAGAGATAGTACAGGAGAGAGAGCAGCATTAGGGGCCATCTGAGGCAGTCCCTTTTGGGGGGGCAGGCAGTAAGAGGGGGAGGAACAGGGGGAGGAGCCAGCAAGGAACTGAGTGGTGGAGAGAAGAGATATGGGCTGTGGTTCATGTGGCATCTGTAAATTAAAGATAAATAGTCAGAAGCTCAAGAGCTTCTTCAGTTCTTATTTTTTTCCCATTTCCCGCTTACTAGTGAATAAAGTTGCCCATGTCATTCTTTAAAAATTACTCTATCAAGAATTTATTTCCTTTTTAATTTTTTTAAATAAAAGTAACATTGTAACACTGTTATATAGGTTTCAGTTATACAGACTCACAAACCACTATTTGTGTAGACTATATTATGCTCATCAAAAATCTTAACTCGGGGGTCTCCCCAGGGGCGCAGTGGGTTGAGCGAAGCACTGTGAAGCTGTCCCAGCTTCTGCAGCACAGGTTCAATTCCCGGCCAGCCAGGGAGCAAACCACATGGTGCAGTAGACCTTTCCTGCCCCTCCTGCTGCTCCCCTCCGCAGTGTTTTTGGTTAGTCTGCCTGTTCTGTTCCCCACTCTGTCTCTGGTGAATCCTCTCACCCCCCACACCTCTGGCCTGTACCCCAGTGCTTGTATAAATAAATCTTTAAAAAAAAATCTTAACTCCGTTCTTTAAATGATGAAATTTCTGGAAATATTTATTTATATACAATTTGTTAAAAGAAAATTAGATTTAACTCCATAAAAATTATCCCCCATCTGGAGACATAACAAAACTAGTATTTGAGCTAGAATTCACTCCTTTTTTTTTTTCTACAGCAGAAATGAGCATCCAACATGTGTGCTGCCTGCCCGCCTGCTTGTGAATTTCCACTTAGCCATTATGCAATCTTTTTTTATTTTTTTCTTTTCTAAAAATGAGCCTGTATTTCTGAAAAAAGCTACAATAGTCATCTTTGGCAATTATGAAAATTTTCCCAGATTAAGACATTCATTTCCACATCTGGCATGGAGAAAACTGCAGGAAGTTGCACGTGCCCTGGTAGTGGGGGACACCGCAGACTTTCGGCGTAATCATGGATTTTGCAGTTTTGAGTTTGTGGTAACAGCACATGATCTATACAGGCAACTTTGGGTATGCTGGAGGCATGGAACTTTCAGAACAGTGGCTGCTAAACAATGACATTCTTTGATTGCAGAATACATTGCATAATATTCTGAATATTTTTTCATATAATTTTAGAATTTGAAAAGTGGGAAAAAGTCTTAATGTTCTCCAACCTCTTCTTTTAAGTTTATTTTTGGAGCTAGTTTGGCAAGATCATTTAAAGCATTTGCTCTAAATTAATCTGATAGACCCAGAGGTTAATCCTCACTCTACCACTGATTAGTTCCATGGCCTTGGACAAACCATTCAAGCTCTGTTTTCTCATGGATAAAATGAGAATAGCAAAAGCATATCAAGGCTATTGTGAGGACTAGGCACTTAGCAGAGTGCCCAGGATACAGTGTGTAGTTGGAAGAACTTAACCGTTATTGTTAGAAACAATCTGTGTTTCTAGGGAACTCAACTCTTACTATTAAATGTAGTAAAACTCATCTTGTTCTAGTTCAAGTGAAACGGGGCTAAAGATTCTACAGCCATCCAAGGACAGTGTGCAACAGAGGACAGGTCACCCTCTGTGGGGTCTTCACCCATACGCACAATTGCAATATCATTCAGGCTCAGGGAACAACAATAGGGCTTATTTACAACAGGGAAACAAAGAGGTCCTAAGGCCACAGGTGACTGGCTGTCTCACCCGAGATAGAGTCCACAGTGTTCAGAAATCCCAAACCAAAGGTCCCTCATTCAAGATGTTTCTTCTCACCAATGAGGGAAGCCTGGCTCTTCCTTATATCCACTTCCAGCCCCTGCCCCCCACCCTGGATACCTCCTGATTGAGCCATTAAACCTGGCTGGTGCCTGAGGGAGGGGCTGCCCAAAAGTAGCAACTTTTGGCACAGGCAGGTAAACCCATCACACTTTATTTTATTTTTATTTCAATGCAGTTTTATTTTTTAAAAAATATTTATGTGTGTGTGTGTGTGTGTGTGTGTGTGTATTACATCATTGTTCATTTTGTACAATGTTTGATATCTCCTCTCAGGTGTAGTCTTGTTTTAATGGTTCCGTTGCTTAAGAGTCAGAAAAACGCCAATCCTGCCCTTCAACCCACACTGCAGGGCCCCGGTTACACAAGGACATTTAAGAGATCACTTATGTTTTTGGCAACCCTTACTGGGGAGAGTCTTTTGAATCAGGATTATTTGCAAGGCTAACAGCTTAAATCCAGACTCTCCCTTGCAGACATGCTGGGTTTATACCAGAAAGATAGAACATGGCTTTCCCTACTTAAAAAAAAAGTTCTAGAATGGATCATAAAGAGAAGAAGAGTTTACTTCAGTCTTTTCCTGGGATCTTCCCCAGGCATGCTCCATGTTAGATTGAGGGAATACAAATAGTTAATCATCTGTAACAGCAAGCAGAAATACATTTCCTACCCATCCAGATCAGTTTTTAATTTTTATCACAGTCCGGGAAAATGGCAATGTTCCATAAAATCTCTCAATTATTATTTGTGTGTGTGTTGCAGGAGGCCAAGGAGGGAAGCTGTCTCTACTTTAGCTGATAATTTTGTTTAGCATTGAAATTCTCCCCAGGTGTTAGTATTTTTCTGGCTGTCATTTAAATCTAAGTGGATCCAAGTTTAGTTTTTTTTTTTTCCCCCTCTTTTTACATGAAAATCGATCATAGATTTTATTTTCCCTAAGCACAAGCTTCTTGGACTCCCAAGCCCTGTGCTATGGCTCCAGCATGATAAGCCCATGGTTGGTTTCCAGCTATATTCACAGAATGCCTGACTGGCCCCTCTATTCCTCCAGGAGAGTATTCCAGAAGCTTCTGGGAGACTGATGGCACCATGCAGCCATCTGGGCCAGTGGCAATAACTTATACCTGGAGAAGTCATAGTTTACTTTCTGAAAAGTTGTTCCAAAATTTGGGTTTTTTGTTTGTTTTCATATTTTTAAAAAAAATTCATTTTAATGATATCCTATCAGATATCACCACAATGTGCTCCCAACACCAAATCACCCATAGTCCATCACCATGGACCATGATGCTTCTTTCCCTCTTTGCCTTTACCCATCTTTCATTCCCTCCCCCCATTTGGATGCTTTACTTCTGTAGTCAGTTTTCAAGGGTAAGCTTTTAAGCTTCTCTATATCTGATCCTTAGTTTGATTTCTCTCTGTTCAAGTTTGGTTTTGTATCAATAAGTATACTGTCTAGAAATATGGTCTCCAAACATTTTTTCTTAGGCACACTAATCGATAAAAATTTTTTGATCATGAATTTTCAATAATTTCTATTTATCAATTATTCATTTCTATTTATAAATTACATTCTTTTTTTGATGTAGAACTGGGGTGTAGGTCTAAGGTGCAGCAGGTGAGAGAGAAGCAGAACAGGTGGATTTACTGAAATATACTGCTGAGGGGAGCAGCAGGCGAGACAGGAGAGGTCCACTGCACCATATGTGTGGGTTAGTGCTCTCTGGTCAGGGTTTGAACTCAGGCTGTATCTGTGATAGCAGTGAGACTTAATCCATATGCCACCAGGGAGGCCATAAATTACATTCTTATACTTCTAGATTAATTTAATATAAATATTTTATTTTATATAACTCTTACATAATTTTTCATCTTTGCACAATGTATGCATTTTCATTATGGTTATATTCCCCATACAATTGCACCCCCCCCTTATTTTGACTCTAGTCCTTCCACTCCCTCCCCCCACTCCCCGTTGTGTGTCTCTGGTTTATAGTTGCTTGTTGATTTTTACTTTGTATTGATTAGTCTTTTTCCTGGTCACTTATTTAGGTTTTCTAAATTCCTCCTATGAATGAGACCATCTGGTATTTTTCTTTTTCTTTCTGATTTATTTTGCTGAGCATGATCCCTTCTAGCTCCATCCATGTTGCTGCAAACTGCATGTGTTTATCTTTTTTGAATGCTGAGTAATATTCCATTGTGTATATGTACCACATCTTCTTGATCCAGTCATCTATTTTTGGGCATTTGGGCTGTTTCCAAAGCTTAGCAATTGTAAATAGTGCTGCTATAAACATAGGCGTGCAGGTGCTCTTTGGAATTACTGTTTCTGTGTCATTTGGGTAAATACCTAGGAGTGGAATTGCTGGAATATATGGAAGCTCTATGTTTAGTAGGTTAAGAAATCTCCACACAGCTCTCCATAGTGGTTGGACCAGTTTGCACTCCCACCAGCAGTGCAGGAGCGTTCCTTTTTCTCCACAACCTCGCCAACATTTGTTGTTGCTAGTTTTTTTAATATGTGCCATTTTCACTGGTGTGAGATGGTATCTCATTGTAGTTTTGATTTGCATTTCCCTGATTACAAATGAACATTTTTTTCATATGCCTGTTGGCCACTTGCATTTCCTCTTCAGTGAAGTTTCATTTTAGCTCTTCTGCCCATTTTTTGACTGGATTATTTTCTTTGTTTTTGTTGCGTCTCATCAGCTCTTTGTAGATTTTTGTGATCAGTCCTTTATCATTAGTGTTGTGTGCAAAAATTTTCTCCCAGTTGGTGGGGTTTCTCTTTGTTTTGGTTATTGGCTCTTTTACTGTGCAGAAGCTTTTTGATTTGATGTAGTCCCAGCTGTTTATCTTTGCCTTCATTATCACTGCTTTGGGCGATGTGTCTGTAAAGATGTCTTTGAGGTGCATGTCATGTAGTGTTTTTCCTATATTTTCTTCTATGTATTTTATGGTTTCAGGTCTTATGTCTAGTTCTTTAATCCATTTTGAGTTGGTTTTTGTGCATGGTGTGAGGCAGTAGTCAAGCTTCATTCTTTTGCATGTAGCAACCCAGTTTTCCCAGCACCATTCATTTATTGAACAAACTTTCTTTGCTCCAGTGCATATTCTTTGCTCCTTTTGTCAAAGATTAATTGGCCATAAATCTGTGGGTTTATTTCTGGATTTTCTATTTGGTTCCATTGGTCTATGTGTCTGTTCTTGTTCCAATACCATGCAGTTTTGATGATTATGGCTTTGTAGTATAGTTTGAAGTCTGGGAGTGTGATGCCTCCATTCCCTTTTTTTTTCAGGAGAGCTTTGGCTATTCATGGTTTTTGGTGCTTCCACATGAATTTCATCTATAATTGTTCTATTTCTTTGAAGAATGTCATTGAAATTTTTATTGGAATCTGTAAATTGCTTTTGGTAGGATGGTCATTTTAATAATGTTAATTCTTCCAATCCATGAGCAAGGGATGTCTTTCCATTTCTTGGTTTCTTCTTCTATTTATTTTAACAGTGTTTTATAGTTTTCTTTGGAAAGGTCCTTTACCTCTTTTGTTAGGTTTATTCCCAAGTATTTGATTTTTTTGTTTTCAATAATAAAAGGGATGGCTTTCTTGATTTCTTCTTCAGATTTATTGTTTGTGTATAGGAGGGTACTGATTTTTGTGTGTTGATTTTGTATCCTGCTACTTTACTGAACTGATTAATTAGTTTGATTAGTTTTTCTGTGGAATTTTGAGGGTTCACTATGTATATTATCATATCATCTGCAAATAGTGAGAGTTTTACTTCTTCCTTCCCTATTTGGATTCTTTGTATGTCTTTCTCTTGTCTTATTGCTCTGGCTAGCACTTCCAGAATTATATTGAAAAGCAGTGTGAGAGTGGACATCCTTGTCTTATTCCAGATCTTAATGGAAATGCTTTTAACTTTTCACCATTGAGTATGATATTCGCTGTTGGCTTGTCATATATGGCCTTTATGATGTTGAGGTATGTTCCTTGTATTACGAGAATTTCAAGGGCCTTTATCATAAATGGGTGTTGTACTTTGTTGAAAGCTTTCTCAGCATCTATTGATATTATCATATGGTTTTTGTATTTCTTTTTGTTGATGTGTTGGAATACATTGATTGATTTTCGAATATTGAATCATCCTTGTGTCCCTGGAATAAATCCTACTTGGTCATGGTGAATTATATGGATACATTGTTGGATTCTGTTAGCTAAAATTTTATTGAGGAATTTTGCATCAGTGTTCATTAGAGAGATTTGCCTGTAGTTTTCTTTTTTTGTGTTGTCCTTGTTCAGTTTTGGTATTAGTGTAATGTTGGCTTCATAGAATGTATTTGATATTATCCCTTCCTTCTCAATTTTTTAAAGAATTTATGAAGGATAGGCACTAGTTCGTTTCTGAATGTTTGGTAGAATTCATTTGCAAATCTATCTGGTCCTGGGCTTTTGTTTTTGGGTTTTGATTACTATCAATTGCACTGCTTGTAATTGGGCTGTTTAGGTGTTCTATTTCTTCTTTATCTAGCTTTGGGTGATTGTAAAGTGATAGGATTTTGTCCATCTCTTCTAGATTGTTGAACTTATTTGTGTATAACTGTTCATAGGAGTTTCTAATTATTCTTTTGATTTCTACTCTGTCTGTTGTGATTTCTCCTTTTTCATCTGTGATCCTATTTATTTGTGCTTTTTCCCGTTTTCCCTTTGTGAGCCTGGCTAGGGTTTGTCTATTTATTTATTTTTTCGAAGAACCAATTTTTGCTTTCATTAATCTTTTGGATTTTTTTTTTTTTTTTAGTTTCTATTTCATTTATTTCTGCCTTGATTTTTATTTTCTTTCTTCTACTGGTTTTAGGTTTTTTTTTGTTCTTTTTTTTAAGATTTATTTATTTTATGCATACAAGAGTGGGGGTACAGACCAGAGGTGTTGTGGGTGAGAGGATTCACCAGAGACAGAGGTGGGGACAAAACAGGCAGACTGATGGAAGTACACTGCTGAGGGGAGAAGCGGGCAAGTAAGGAGAGGTCTGCTGCACGATGTGTGTTGCTCCCTGGCTAGCTGGGAATCAAACTAGTGGGACAGTGGCTGCAGATTGCTTCATAGGTTGTGTCTTAACCCTTGCGCCACCAGGGAGGCCCCCTTTTTTTTGTTTTTCTTTTTCTAGTTCTTTGAGCTGTGAGATTAGTTTGTTTGAGTAGTTTCTTGTTTCTTGATGCGAGCCTGTATTGCTATATATTTTCCTCTTATTACTGCTTTTGCTGTGTCCCATACATTGTGTCCTCCTTGTCATTCAACTCAAAGTATTTTTTATTTTCTTCTTTGATCTCCTCATTAGTCCAGTGGTCTTCCAGTAGTGTGGGTTTCAATCTCCATGAGGTAGGAGGGTTCCTTGCCTTCTTTTTATGGTTTATTTCTAGTTTGATGCCTTCATGTTCAGAGAAGATGGTTGGTATGATTTCAATATTAGTGTATCTGTTGATGTTTGTCTTGTGTCCCAGTATGCAATCGATCCTGGAGAATGACTCATGTGTGCTTGAGAAAAATGTGTACTCAAATTCTTTTGCGTATAGTGTTCTATAGATGTCTGTTAAGACCAAGATGTCTAGATCCTTGTTTATAGCTTTAGTGTCCTTACTTATTTTTTGTCTCATTGATCATTTTTGATAGTGGTGGGTTGAAGTCCCTTACTACATAAGTATTTTCTCTGATGTCTGTTTTCAGAGATGATAATAGTTGTCTGATGTATTTTGGTGCACCTTCATTTGGTGAGTATATGTTAATGAGTGTTATGTCTTCTTGATGTATTGTCCCCTTGATCGTAATGTAGTGACCGTCTGGGTGTCTTTTTACCTTTTTGAGTTTGAAATATGTTTTATCTGATCTAAGTATAGCTGTTCCTGCTTTCTTTATTGGTCCATTTGCTTGTTGGATTGTTTTCCATCCTTCTACTTTCAGTCTGTTTTAATCTTTTGTAGTTAGATGTGTTTCCTGGAGGCAACAAAAGGTTGGATTTTGTTTCTTAATCTGGCCTACAACTCTGTGCCTTTTTATTGAGGATAAACTGCCATATTTTTCTAATGGCTCCTGCTGCTTAGGAAGCAATGGGAAAATGCCAGTGTCCCCTGCAGTATACACTGCAGGATCCTGCTTTCAAAAGGTCCTTAAGAAAGGCTTTGAATACCTCTAAGGATATGGAAGCTTATTTTGGGGAGAGATAAATCAGAGGCCACTCTGGATACAACATTTAATGTGGGTTGGGGGAGAAGATACTAAATGGACACTGTAGGCCCTTATGATAGTTCATGGAGGAGGCCATAAGAATATAAACTAAGGAGAATGGAAATAGTGATGAAGAATGGGGATAGTTTTGAAAGCTTAAGGAGTTAAGATTCTATGACTTTAGGGTGGGGAGGTAGCTTATAATGGTAAATAAGTACAGGATACAATACAAAGACATTTTCGGGCCCATTGAGTAGATTCTCGGTATTGTGGAGCATTCTTTTGGATCACAGTGTCAATCATTTGCTTAAAAACTTCCATTAACTTTCCATTTATGGTATATTACACTAATAGCCAAAATTCTCCACCTCCATATACTCATATCCTTTGCCAAGTGGCTTTTCAGTTCTTCTTACTATAAAGATAATCTATTTTCCTGTCCTTAAATCTGAGCTTGACCAGTGACTTGTTTTGCCCAGTAAAATGAGATTGGGTGACAGTGCAGCCTGGATGTCTTTGCCTATCTACCCATACTTCTGCAATGATTGTGAAGTAGAATTGCCTCAGCAAATACACCAGTCCTAGGGTGTTGGGATTTGTGGATCAGGCCTTCCCCAGGCAAGGTGTTCCAGCCAACTTCATCCCAGAGCAGAGCACCCATATGACCTGAAGGAACTCAGTCAAGATCAACCAAGTAAGCACAACCAAGATCAACCAAGCACCAAGATCAACTGAGAGCAGATAAGTTTTATTGAGCATAGATTCTATCAATCACACACAGATAAGGCTGATTGAGCACAGCCACTATCAGTCACACAAAGAGAAGATGGACTGAGCACAGTTATGATCAACTAAGCCCACCCTAGTTCAGTCACTTCCAAATAATACACAAAGATGTGATTCATAATGAATCATTGTCTTCAGTCACAGAGATGTGGTATTATTTGCTATGCAGCATTAGCTAACAGATATCCTATAACTCTGCAGAGAAAATGTTCAACTCCTCTGACCTATAATACTCTAGTAGATATGCCTCTTCTTGAGTTTTATCTCCTACATCTCCGTTTCAAAGCCCCAAATACTAGTCTTTCAATTCTCTTTGTAACTTTCACCCTCTCCACATCAGGATTTTGTATGTATGTCTCTTTATCACAATCTCTATCTCCTCTCACCCTAGCCTTGTAAACATAGTTAATTTCTATGTGTTGTTCCAAACTGATCAAAATGTGTTTCCTGAGGGAAGCCTTCTCAGATCTTTATGCTGAATTTAGCTTCTCCTGTTACTGTTATCAGCAGTCTACATTTTATTCACAGCTTTTATCATAACTATAACTTAGCCGTTGTCTACCTAATTAGTTGTAAGCAATGTGAGGGCAGGGACTATGCCCTTCTTTGCTGCCTAGCAAAGTGTTTAGAGATCAAACAAAATAGCATAAATGAATGATTGTCTGGTACAAAGAATATATAATACAGGATCCCAGAAGTTCCGGTTTCTGACCTTTGGACTTGAGAATTTATCTGTGAAGTCTCAGAAATAATAAATTCAGACACATTCAGCTGTTTTCTCTCATCTGCTGAGGAGGGAAGGAGACAGGAAATCTGCTTGAGTGGATACACTAGCCAAAAAAACTTCACAGCTGTCACAATGCTTCCTTCCGCCATCAAAGCAGGGACTGAAGGAACCACAAGGGAAGGAAACCGGTGCCAACTACTGGGGGAACTTTAAGGACCATTTTTGGCTTAAGATTCTGACAAGCTTTTCTGCTCGCACCTGCAGTTGCTCGTAGGCACAAAATGTTTTGCTCAAATAATTCCACCCACAATTAACCAAATGAGTGTTCTGAGGTGCTATGCTGTATTTAACTCAAAGTCGATCAAATCCTATGTTTTGCTATGACTTCTCTTTCCCTCAGAATTATTGCTGTCAGGATATCACTTTGGATTAAGAAACTTTTGCAATTTCAGTAAGCCTGAAGAAGTCTTTCAACAGTTGGGTGACTACTTTATCAACTTCTTCAGTACCAACAGTGGGGACTTCAGAGAGAGAAACACTCAGGTTTGTGCCTCAGTTTACCTTTTCTTACATTCATTTACCACTTCATTATTTCCCTTAATATATATTTATCAAGTGCCTAGCTGTGCCAGAAACTCTATAAAGTGGGAATATAAAAACTAAGCTACTAGGATTTTGTGAAAATAACATGAAATGAGAACTCAAAAGCTCCTGGTTATTTACTAGCTGTTCACAATTCTTCTCCATGGTTCCAATATTTTCCAGCCCCTTCTAGCCTCTCAGATCTAATTTTTCTACCATTGTCTTCTCTCTACCCTCTCTATTTCTTTTAAAGATTTATTTATTTATGCATATAAGAACTGGGGTACAGGCCAGAGGTGTGGAGGTGAGAGGATTCACCAGAGTAGCAAGCAGAACAGGCAGACTGATTGAAATGCACTGCTGAGGGGGAGCAGCCGGCGAGGCAGGTGCGGTCTGCTCTGCCATATGGGTTGCTCCCTGGCCGGCTGGGGATCAAACTCATGCTGCAGAGACTGCGGACAGCTTCACAGTGCTGTGCTTAACCCCTTGTGCCACCAGGGAGGCCATCTACCCTCTCTATTTTTTTTAAAAGATTTATTTATTTGTACATACAAGAACTGGGGTACAGGCCAGAGGTGTGGGGGGGCAAGAGGATTCACTAGAGACAGAACAGGGAACAGAACAGGCAGACTGACTGAAATACACTGCTGAGGAGAGCAGCAGGTGAGGCAGGAGAGGTCTGCTGCGCCATGTGGGTAGCTCTCTGGCTGGGGATCAAACTCTTGCTGCAGTGGCTGCAGATGCTTCATAGTGCTGCATCTTAACCCCTTGTGCTAGCAGGGAGGCCCCCCTCTCTATTTTTAAGACACCCTGTTCTCCCCTCTGATGCCCAAATATGCCAATTTTGTGAAGTTTCTCTTCTCTCTGCCTAGGACACATTCCCCCAACATCAGACAGCTCTGGACATTTGACGTCCAGTTCAAATGTTCCCTTCTCACAAGGGGATCACCTGAGTGCCCCCCACTGACTAGGACTGTTTTCTACTTCAGCACACCTTTTGTTTCTTCATCCTATTGATCCCTGATGAGCTCATCTTATTTTAGTTGTTGGATTTTATATTGTTTGTTTTCCCCACTGGAATGAACAGGCTCTTGGCTGCTGTCCACTGTTGTAGGCCTCCAGTTGGGTTTGAAACAAAGTAGATCTCAACCAATGTCCAATGTCTGCTGAGGAACTTCATTCCCAAGTGGTCATCTTGTTACATGCTCACATCGTATAAAGAGATGGAAGCTCAAAGCAGGGTTCCTCATGTATAACTTCAAAGAAGTCAGTTGAAGGAAATGACTGAAGAAAAGGCTGGCTGATGTTTAAGAAAATCACTATAATCATCAGTTACTGGTTTCAGTTGACAACATATAATGGTTTACTGCTGTCATTGTCCATGCCTGCAGATAATTTATTTTGTATTTTTGAATAAAAAAACATTTGTACATTCAAAAAAAAAAAAAAAAAAACCTGCACAGGTGAGCATGGTGTAGATGGGAGGGGGATTGGGTGGTAGTGATCGGTCTCTAAATGTGAAAACTAAGTTAAAATGATTGTAAAATTCAAAAGGATAAAATGAGTGTATGTCTGACACATCTATTTTAATAGATTCAGCCTTTCTAGTCATCCAAGGGACACATTTTTATGACCTCAGTGGTTTGTTAGGTTGGCAAATACACATACATATTTGCTAATGAAAGGCATCCACCCATACCTACTGGTGAGAGTGAATTAATTCAGAATTTCTGGATATGAATCAGAAGTCTTAATTATATCTGACCTTTTGTCTAAGGAAATCAAAATGAATGTGCACAAAGATCAAACTATATGGAGGTTTGTCCCACAAGAAAAAATGGAAATAGCTCTACAAGGTCCAGCCCTCTTCAGTGGAGGTTTCTGGCAAAGAAAACCATGGTTCATCCATGTGACAAAGTGCAGGGTGTCCTCTAAGTCCATAGACCATGAGAATATAGATCAACACCGAAAAATGTGTTCATTTTAACAGTGATAATTTCTTAATAGCAGGTTACATTGTGTGCCATGATTTCTATTTTTTTTTTTTTGGTAAAAGAAAAAAAGGTGAAAACAGAAAATTCGAGAAGAATGCACATTAAAAATTTAATAACAAGTTTAATTGTATGGTGGCGTCAAGGGGAATTTCATTTTGCTCTTAGTTCCCTGTGTTTGGCAAATTTTTACTTCACTTGAAATTAGGAACACATTGCATAAATATTATGAAATATTTTGGTACTCCAAAATGACTCCAAATTCTTGTCCATTAACTAAAACAATTGCCAATCTGCCTTAAACATGTAGGCTGTGAAGACCAAAGGATGGTCTTCACATTTACAGCCCTTCTTCATGGTGGTAAGCAAAGGTGAGAACACATTGATGACCCAGCCCCTCCAGCACCATTGATTCCTTAACATTGCATTTAGATGCTAAGTATTCACCCTGCCCAAGCTGTCCCTGATCCTCTGTTGGGTACCAGGGATGCCCATGTGGGAAGTTAGAGTGCTGACTTCAGGACACTGATGGTCCAGTGGGAGATTCTGTCTCACTCATGGCAGGAATTTAGAAAACCTAAATAAGAGACCAGGAAAAAGACCAATCAATGTGAAGTAATAATCAAAATTAACAAGCAACGATAAACCAGAGACACACTATGGTGGGGGCGGATTAGGGAGGGGTGGAGAGAGGAAGAACTAGAGTCAAAATAAGGGGGGGATGCAATTGTGTGGGGAATATAACCAAAATGAAAATGCATACAATGTACAAAGATGAAAAATGATGTAAGAATTATATAAAATAAAATATTGGAAAAAAAGAAAAAAGAAAAACAAACGCCTCTGATTGCCCCCCCAAAAAATTTAAAAAATAAAATAAAATAAAATAAAATGCCCTACATCAAATCTTGGTAGAGAATAAATAGAGAGAACTCTGAGAAGCCAGAAGAGAGGCTTTTAATCTGGCATGGGAGAGCAAGGAGTGCTTCCTGGAAGAGAGGACCTATGAACTAATGTAAGAAGATAATAGGAATTAGTGGGGAGAGAGAGTGCTAAGGAAATATTCCAGATCAAAGTATAGCCTGGAGACTTCCCTAGAGACAAGCTACTCTAGACCTGTTCAAGGATCTGAAGACAATACTATGTGGTCAGAACCAGACTGGAGAAGGTACCTTAGGCCCAAACGATGCAGGTCTTGACAAGGATTTGGGTTTTCTCTTTTTTTTTAATAATTTTTTTTTATTTATATCCTTTATGTTATTGTGTACCATGAACCATTACTATAGTCACTTGTGGTGTTCTCTCCCCTGTTTTGATTGCTTTTCCTCCCCCTCCCTCAGAGAATGTCTCTTATTTATGATTGACTCCTAGTTTTGCTTTGTTATTATTATTTTTTCCCTGACCTCTCATTTGGTTGCCCTATATTCCTGCTATAAGTGAAACCATTTGATATTTTTCTTTTCCCTTCTGGCTTATTTCACTGAGCATGATTCCTTCAAGCTCTGTCCATGTTGCTGTGAATGGCATGAGTTCATCTTTTTTGATTGCTGAATAATATTCCATTGTGTATATGTATACCATATCTTCTTGATCCAGTCATTATTTTGGGCATTGGGGTTGTTTCCATATCTTAGCTATTGTGAATAGTGCTGCAATAAATGCAGAGGTGCGGGTATCTTTTTGAATCAATCAATCAATGAATTTATTTGTTTATTAATTAATTAATCTTTTAAAATTAATTAATTTCTATGTCCTTTGGGTAGATTCCTAGAAGTGGAATTGCTGGGTCATGTGGTAGCTCCATTTTTAGTAGTTTGAGGAAACGCCACACAGGTTTCCACAATTTGCAGTATAGGAGAGAGTTCCTTTTTCTCCACATCCTCACCAACATTTGTTGTTGCCTGCGTTTTTCTTAAGAACAAGAAACCATGGAAGGATCTTACATAGAGGACTGATATGAGCAGATTTAGATTTTAGAAAAATCCTTCAGTTCACAGCAAGTATTGGAGGGAGACTAAGCATCTGTGAGAGAAATGTTAACAAAATAGGGAAAGAGAGTGGGATTTGAGAGAAATGGATGAATTTACAAAACATTTAGTGGGTAAATTAACCTAAATGGGTGTAGAGATGAAGGGGAGAAGGTAATCCAAGGAAATATCAGGGGTTCTACTTGGGCACCAAGGGACATGTGACATAGGAGAGTGACAGATTTAAAGTTAGGTGATGTATTATGGGACATCAGATAGAGAAAGCCATTGGCTTATGAAGCGGTCATCTGACACTAGGGAGCTAGCTAGGTGGGAGAGGCCAGCTCCAAAGGCACCATCAGAGAGGAAGTCATTCTGGATCAAGAAGATGTGGTACATATATATACCATGGAATATTACTCAGCATTCAAAAAAGATAAACACATGCAATTTGCAGCAACATGGATGGCGCTGGAAGGGATCATGCTCAGCGAAATAAGCCAGAAAGAAAAAGAAAAATACCGGATGGTCTCACTCATAGCAGGAATCTAGAAAACTTAAATAAGGGACCAGGAAAATGAATAACTATAAGAAAGTGAAAATCAAAGTCAACAAAAAACTATGAACCAGAGACACTCTATGGGGGGTAGGGGGCGGGAGGGGAGGGATTGGGGTCAAAATAAGGGTTTGCAATTGTATGGAGAATATAAAAATAAAATTTATTATAAAAAAGAGAGGAAGTCATTGACATCAGAGGCATGTACAAAACAGGATAGAGAAAAAACACAGTCTACACTGAAGAACAGAATCCTGAGAAACTTCTACACTTGAGGACTAGATGCATAAACCTTCATGAAGAAAAAGGTAATGGAGTGGCCAGAGAAGTGGAGTGTGCCAGAACACTTGGAGTTTGCATTGCCTTGAGAGGCAAGGAGGATTTCAGAGCCCTCACTGTCAGCAGTAGAAAGTTCAAGTGTGGGAGTGTAGAGAGGCAGCTATTGGGTTTAACTGTCGCTAAGCAGATCAGTGGTTTCCTGGATGGGATCATCCTTCTCAGGGTGTTGGCACAGTGTTGGGCTGTGGTGGGTTTAGGGAGGAGAGGGCAGAGAGGGAAGGAGTGTGTGAAAGTAAACATCTGATTAGAGAACATTTTTTGAGGGGAGCTAGGCTGTAACCAGTATGGATTTCAAGGATTGAGGGGGGTTTTGTTTTTAATCAGAGATTTTCAAAGCTCAGTCAAGATACTTAAAAAATCAATAAGAAAGAGAGAGTGGAAGTTGCAGGAGACAGTGAGGATAATCAGGTGAGGTCTCAGAGGAGATAAGAGAGGAAGAAGTCCTCAAACTGGGTGAGGAAGAAGATATCTCAGTCACAGGAGGAAGAGAGAGGTGCCATTTACTTGGCAGGTCTGGCATCAGAACTTCCTGTCTGAAGGCTTCTATTTTTTTCTCTACAGTAGGAGGTGAGGTTATCTGCCTGCAGTGAGTGGGAGGTGATGGGGTAGGAGAAGTGTAGAGAAATTTGAAATAGCTGTCCTAGAGAGTGGGAGAGAGCTCATCCAGAAAATGAAGAGTAATTTCTGGAAGCCCTGAGGGCCCAGGTAAGGCTGAAGACCTTGATATCATAGTGGCATCAACATACAGGATGGTGATATTTCTTCCCCAGGGCCTCAGCAGCCCAGATGTGGACATGGGGAAGTCAGATGGCCGAGTGGCAGGAAGGTTGGAACTTGGCTGGCAGGTGTGATAGAAACACAGTGAATGTGGTCAGTTAAGCTTATTGACAAGGATATGAAGATCATGACATTTAAGGTCCATGTTGGTGGGGATAGAAATGGAAACAGGGGCCTCCCGGTGGCACAGCGGTTGAACGCTGGGTTGTGAAGCTGCCCGCAGCCTCTGCAGCGCCTGTTCGATCCCCGGCCACCAGGCGAGGGCCCCACATAGTGCGCAGACCTCTCCTGCCGCCCGCTGCTCCCCTCAGCAGTGTACTTCGGTTCTTCTGGCTGCTCTGCTCTCCACTCTGGCTCTGGTGAATTCTCTCACCCTCCCGCGCTTCTGACTGTACCCAGTGCTTGTATAAATAAATAAATAAATCTTAAAAAAAAAAAAAAAAAAAGGAAACAGGAGAGAGGGTTGAGGAAGAGGAATCCAAGAGGTTGAGGGACTTGAGGTCTCCCTGATTCCGAAGTTCAGATGTGGTAGAAGAAACCACCTGAGGTTCTCAGAAAAATAGAAGGTTATAGTCAGAAAACACCAGGCCTGGCCTTATATTTCCTCAGTGGAATAACTTTTGGTCATGGGGAACCCAGAGACTGCCATGGAGTAGCTGAATGAGGGGAGAGCAGTAAATGTCAGGGGCAAAAAGGAGAGAAAAAGTGAAAGCAAGGCATGGATTGATGGGTGCCCCTGGGGGTACTGGAGTCACTTTGATACTCACAGGGCATGGGGAAGGGTGAGGAGAGGGAGAATGGGAAGCAGAAACTTGAGGTTTTAGTGAGGGGGAGAATTGTGGGCAAAGAAGTAGACGTGAGGAAAGATGAGGAGCAATAAGGCCCATGAAGAACAGTTGTGCAAGGACAGAGGAGAAGGAATTTATAAAGGGTTGAAGGCTGGTCAACTAGAGATGGGAAGAGATGTCCAGACAGATCCCCCATCTTTGGAATAGGGGTTTCCCCAGAGGGTTTCAAGGAAACTGGTGACTGTAGGAGAGAGCCTATTCTTCACCAAAGAAGAAGATGGAAGGATGAATGAAGGGCCTCTATGGAGGTGCAAGGGGTTAAGACGCTACCTACGAAACTGTCTGCAGCCTCTGCACCAAGAGTTCGATCCCTGGCCAGGGAGCTACGCACATGGTGTAGCAGACCTCTCCTGACTCACCCACTGCTCCCCTCAGCAGTGTATTCCAGTCAATCTGCCTGTTCTGTTCCCCACTCTGTCTCCGGTGAATCCTCTCACCCCCTGCACCTCTGGCCTGTACCCCAATTCTTGTATGCATAAATAATAAATCTTTAAAAAAAAAAAGATGAATGAAGTGGTTGGGGGACCGTGAAGATTTACTTCTTTGAAAGAGGATCTCAGAAGGATTTAGGAAGGAGGAGAGTAGTGGGAGTTGAGTTCTGGAAAGAAAAATCACAGTATAAAGTGGGGTCATGCCAACAACACATTAGCAGAACAATAGCAATGCCTGTATGAATGTAACAATGCCACTTGGTGAGGATCTAGGCGGTGCTCTGAAAACGGTGCACGGGCAATGTGCTGTCCCTCTTAGGCAAACCTTCCACAGAGGGAGAAAGAGAAGAAACACACAAATGTGAGTATGTGTGTGCTCACATGCGTGCACATGCACGTGCTAATTTTAGCAGAGACAAATGCTATGAAGAAAAGCCGAAATGAAGCAAGTGAAAAATGATAGTGAAGGACACTGACACTTTAGATAAGAGAGGATCCTTCAGGAAGGACTCTCTCAAGTTCTTGATCACACACCTGAATGAAGGGAGAGATGGATAAGTCAAATGCTAAGAATGGTGGATCCCCTGCAGTGGAAGCAGCAAGCACAAATCTTTGAGACAATGAATGCTTTCCACTTTCAGGGAAAGGGAAGGAGGCTGCTCTGGGTGGGGAGATGATGAAACCTGTTCCCTGGAAATATTACCAAAGCTGCCTGTTGATTTGATTTGCTGTGATATTCTTTCCCAAATAAGGAAGAACACAACTTCAACAGAGTCTTAGTAGTGACTCACATGGAGACGGACAAAATTGGGATATGTAATGCAAATTCTGAAGTCTGGTTTAGGGCAAAAATTTCAGTGACAGAGGGTAACTATCATGATATAGTTTGGGCTGATGGATACCACAAGATGGAGATTTTGAGGCGAGAGGCTCAAGGAGTCTTAGCTTGTAAACTATCTTGTGATGATTTCTATTGAAGAGTTGATGGATCTTCCAGTAATTTTGTAGAATGACCAATAAAGGTATTTGGCAACATTTATCTTCCAAGGCAAGAGTTTCCTAGATGAGTAAAGTCATATTGATGAAGTGGAAAGTCAAGTCTATGGATGTGTAAGTGGCTTTAATTTTCTGATATTGCATAGAATTTTGAGACCATCATAAAAGCTCTGGGCATAACATTAGCATTTGTCATTTAATACATCACTCCCAAACTTAGTGATTAAACTGACAACCACTGATTTAATTGATTCTGCAGGAAGCTTTGCTTCTGGGGGGTCTTCCGGAAATCAACTTGGCAGCAGTGTCAACCAGATCTCATGTCTCCATGAAGTAGCACTCTTGGGCTTGCTCCCATGGAGACTAAACTATCTAAGAGCAAGGCCAACCACAATGCACAAACAATGTCTCTGACCCAGCCAGTCTACTCAAGAGTATGTCCCTGCTCAAGAGAAGGCTTTACCCAGTGACATAAATTCAGGAAAGTAAAGGCAAATTTGGGGCCATTCCTACAACAGTCTATGATAAGAGATTTGCAAACAGGGAAGTGGCATGTTGATTTAGGGGGTGACTCTGCCTCCTGTGTGAGGAAATAGTGGTAGGTTAAGACATGCCACAAGGAGACTGTCCTCAAAACTTGAAAAACAGGTAAGTTGAGAGTACATAGGTTTGTGTAAAATTTTTGTGTAAAAAAAAATTTTTCCAGGGACATAAGCGTAGTGAAGCAAAGCCTGGGACAAATCACTCCTCTTCTTTTGGCCTCAGTTTCTTCCTCTATATAACAGGGAAATAGGAAAGAGTTGACATAGATGGTTTCTTCCCAGCTTTATAATTCTTGGATGACACCCTAACACTTGTTATTATAAACAACTATATAAGTAACAAGAAAAATACTCTTGAAAACATGTATATGTATGTGTATGAGTCACTTCCTCACCACTTGGCCATCCACAACACAGCAGCTTGCTTCCCCGGGAAGTAGAATGTATCCAGTATGTTGGCAGGAATGATTGGAAATCTGGGCTTGGTTGGGCCTCTCTCTTCTTCCTATCATCTCAGAGTCAGTCTCTGTCTCTCCTCCTGATATCCCCCTTAGGGGAAGAGTTCCTCTCCCTGTGGGTTTTCTCTAGCAGCATTGCTACATGGTAACACAGGACCATTGATTGCCAAATGGTTCTGTGCCTCTGCTTTGGAAGACTTACCTCTAGTCAGCTCCAGTCACCTTTCTGTGAGTGTGAGACACTAGCCTGAGCTGGCAGAATAGCGCAAGTTTCCTGTGCGCTCAAAGTGTAGCTCCAGAATTGGCTTACAAGGAGCCTCCATGTCTCTACACTCTGCACAGTAGCTGACCCATGAACACTTGTCCTGCTCTATAATGTAAGATGTCTTGACCCTGTTTAGGGATCTTGGCCAGAGGCCACTCATCTTTCCTTCTTGAGTAACCAATTATGTCCACACTCCCTACCACCTCCCTGACTGGGCCCTCACATCAGACAATATACACCTGCCCCCATCACCCCAGGACTGGGTACCAGGCAGCTAGGGACAGCCCCTAGGCCCCAGAATCTGCCAGAATCATACGGAATAGCCAATCCCAAGCAGGTTTACCTGCCTTGCCCATTTGTGGTGAAACTACAGTACACATAATCTCCCAGACTTCTTCCCTCTCCTTCTGCCCCCCTGACTGACCCCTCTGGGATTCCCCCAAGTGGTTCTTGGCTGGGAAAAGGGAAGAAATGTTTTCCCAAGGGACTATGAGTATAATAAATTGTAAGATTCTTTTTGGTTTCCCTCTCTTCATTTCCATTTGGCCTCATCTTATCTCTCCCAAGATAATATAGTTAAAACATACACTGTCCTCTAAAATGTATGTTATTTAAGGTAATGGTGGTTGCTATAATCAATCAACCCCTAATTACCGAGACTTGCTATAATAGATATTTGGGGTTTTTTGCTCAGGTGTCCGATTGGCAGGTACAACTCCTCCATGTGATGTTTCAGGTTCCCAGGTTCTTTCCATCATGTGGCTCTACCACACACCAGGATGCGGGAGTTCTCTGCTCACTCCTCTAGGCCAAACTGGGAAGTGGCATGTTTCATCTTTGCTCACATCCTGTTGGCCTAACTCAGTCACGTGGCCATATTGGCCAGGCAGCCAAGAAACACAGTCTAGCTGAGTGGCCAGGAGGAAAGGGAAGAAATATTATGAATAGTTGTTCACAGACTCGTGAATGCATTATAACATTTAATCCTTATAGCTTCCCCACAATGTAAATACTATTTTGTCACTTGGAAAACAGAGACACAGAGACTTTAAGTAATTTTTCTAAAGACACACAGTTTGTAAGGGGAGCTTAGATTTAACAATTTCAAATAGTCTGGCCATTTAAGGATTGATTTAATTTAATCATTAAATTACTTTGTTGAAAATTACTGTGTTGAAATTTGTTTTCCCTTGATGAGAATCAAGGTGAAGTGCCAGGTTTGCAGATATAAATTCTACTGTGCCTTCTATAAGCAAGGTCACAGCATCTTCAATCTCCAGGAGAAACAGTTTACACCACAGTCAATATGAACGCTGTTCCCTCGAATTGTACAGCATGCAGCCAGGCGACCTTACACTGCAGCTCTGCTTCCCCATGTTGGAGTTCAACAAACATGTCCTATCCACGCACTAGGCTATTTACTTTCCTTAAAGTTATTTCATAGCAAGGACTCCCTAAATATGTCTTTGATTGACTGGTTATGCATTAAGCAGAACTTGTCGTCATGGAATTTTCTAGACAGTCACATTCTACCTCTGTGGAAACTGGTTTTGCTCTTTTGAAAACTTGCCATCCCTTAGGAAACAGCCAGATTTCCTTGGGGGCCCACATCTGTACTCTTGCCTCCACCACAGGTTGGAACAAAGACATTCCCTCCACATCTCAGTCTAACTGAGCATGCAGTACACAAAAGCGGTTGACAATGCCATTTGCCACTTTTCCCTCTTCTGTTTGGATAATTGCATTGTCAAGAATTACTTATCATACATTTAACACTTAATACCTATTTATTATGAGTTCATGTAACTGCTATTTAAAGAATAATCCATGCTAACTCCCTTCTACCTCCATTTGATGCCACTCTGATTCTGTAATTGCTGGTTTCTGCGATATTATGCCACAAAACCTGAAAGCATAATTGGTTGTTTCGTTCCAGACAATACGTTTTCAAGATGCTTAAAGCCTAACTGGCAGATCTGAAGCGGGAGCAAAGGCAGGCAGGCAAGCATGCTAAAGGCAGGCCAGTCTTGGAGAGTAATTTATGCAGGAACCATCCAGGACGACAGAGGGAAAATTGTTTCAAATAAATGAAAGGGGGGGAAACAAGATTCCTTTGTACAGATGCTTTGTCTTAACTTTTCAGCTGCCAGCAGTGTTTCTTGCTGGAGTTAATCAGTCCCAAAACACAAGAAGATCTAAAGCGTGAAAAAGGGGCGTCCATCTTAGCAGACAGTGGATCCCAGAGCTCAGGATTCATTGTGGCTTGGGGGACGGTAGCTGGAGAAATCACAGGACCCCAAGTTGTCACTGCAGGCCTTCCTTCACCCCGCTTGGCTTGAGCTCTCAGAAATAACCTTTCCTGAAACTTCCTTATGCTCATTTGCCCCCAAGATTCTTGTTCCTCCTGAGCATTGAGTAATGATTGATTATATATTGGAAACCCAAGTGATGGAACCCGATATGTGAATTACTTCATAACTCAGACAACTAACTAGCTGTCCCCGCTCCCCCCTTGTCTCCTTTCCCAGTTTTCCCCCAATGAGAGTGGACCATAGGCACTGTGAACAGAGAAGTGGGTAAGACATAACGAGAGATAAGTCTTAGTGTTCCAAAGAGGCAGAGTGAGTTCCCATTGCAGGAACGAACCCCATTAGAATCCACGGTGACAGGCTGTTCTGGAGTCACCGTGGCATCACAGGGACAGGACTGTGAAGGTCTGGGCCCTGCTAGTAGTGACAGGCTGGTTCTTAAAGAAGCAGGATGCCAGTGAAAAGGAAACTTTGAGTCACAGAAAATTAAACAAGTTTCCCTGGCCCTGAGCTCTCAGAGGAGTTTTTTAGGAGATGCTTAAATAAGGAGAACCAAGTAACAAAATGGTGATATTCTCATTCATTCATTCATTCATCCCTTCATCTATTCATTCAAAGCCCTTAAAAAAAAAATAAAGTAGGGCCTCCCTGGTGGCGCAAGGGGTTAAGCACAGCACTATGAAGCTATCACAGCCTCTGCAGCAGGAGTTCGATCCCCAGCAGATACCCTCATGGTGCAGTAGACCTTTTCTGACTCACCCGCTGCTCCCCCCAGCAGTGTTTTCATCCAATATGCCTGTTCTGCTCCCCTCTCTGTCTCTGGTAAATCCTCTCACCCTCCACACCTCGGGCCTATACGCCAGTTCTTGTGTGCATAAATAAATACATATTTAAAAAATAAATTAAAAAATAAAGTAGACTTGATTATATATGTACATACTAGCAAAATGTATGATGCACCTGAAACAGCATTACACAAATTTCAGGGGTGCATCACTGAGAATCAACCTGTGTAGCTAATATATTAAAGTCACCACTATATGTCCAGTTTTGTCCTTCATATCATTGCCTCCTTTGTCCCAATTAAGCCACCGAAGACACTTTATTATGCAAGTACTCCCTGGGGTTCAGTGTAGCCATAGAAATTTGCCCAGAGAACAGCCATGGCATCCTCAGAGAGCTGTTTCATCACCATTTTCTGACTGAAACATTGCTTTGGCACAATGGCCACCTCCAGAGAGCACCCCAACTTCCTTCCCACTGCCCCTGTGCTGCAGAGAGAATTAACTACTCAAAGGCCTGGTGGGGTCATACACCCCTACTTTCAGGATAAACAATTTGATTTGATCAGTTCTGCTGAGTATTTACAGGATGTCAGTTCTCTAAATTGAGATCTTTAAAGTGAGTCCCTTTAAATAGGTTGTGGAACACTTAAGACAAGAGAAGTAAATGTCTCACATCAGTATCAAAAAGGTAGATGATAAAATGCAATGGAAGTGCCAAGAAGTCCCTGTGACCTGTGAATGGCTGCAGAAACATGTGCATGCATGCACGTTATACACCTGGACTCACGTAGCTGGACAGGTGTGTCCTGTGGTGGTGACAATACCAGCCACCAGTTATTGACCACTTGACTTCATCAGGAGCTGTGCAGAGGGTTTACCTGTCTGGTTTATTTATTTTTTTAGCCTTATTTATCTTGCAATTCACCCATACAGACACAGCACTGGCAATATTATAGAAAAAGCTTGTAAGAATTTGACCCATGATGAATCTGTCCCATGATGAAGGTATGGAACATTTATGTGCTTCCCTCTTTCTTTGGAATATTACCTTCATTATTTAAGACATTTCCTTATTGGAGTTTAGTATTAGAAAGGGCCTTGCGCAAGTTTTCAGTTTATTTTCTAGGAAATAGGGAAAAAAGGAATTATATTCAGATGCTAATTCAAGGGCATGAAATATAATCAAACTACTTAGGCAATTAAGAGATAAAGCAGTTTATTGACCTTATGGAACAAGAGTAGTCTTTTGAACTCATACTAGGAGCTTCTGAAAAAGGACTTGCTCAAATGATTCCCTGGACATGAATTACATATGCAGAAAGTTGTAGGTATCTCATCAAGTGTACAGGAAAATACTGCGCACTCTTAAAAAATATGGTAGCATGGTTAGCATAGATCATGTGCTTATTTCAGGTATCTAGAATGCATATATATATGTATGTATGTTCATATATTAATATATGTAATGTTTAAGGTGAAAATGCTATAAATCTTGAATGGACCTAACAGAAAGGAAAATAAGTAGAGGAAAGTTGTTGGGTTAAGAAATAAAACAAAATCCAAAATGAAATTAGTGTAAAAAAAAAGCATAAATAAAAAGCACTGTCTGGTTTAATTTTTATATCAACTTGAAGTCAAAACCATATAGCCACATCTGACTGATCTGAGATACAGGAGTCACCCAGCTCTATGGCTGGTGAGTGGCGTAGCTGGGATTCTAATCCCCTCCTGTTTCCTTCCAAGCACACGTCCCCACCTACCTTGGATGCTTCCTCTCGCTGCGGAGTGTGATGATGATGACAATGGTGACGGTGATGACAATGAGGATGACGTTGAATCTATGCAAGAAGGTACAGCCGGGACACTTGTGCAGCATCTTATCCTCACGCTAGGCAGGGTCTGGCCATCTGGCTTGGCCAGTGCCGGGTCTCTGAAGCAAGGTCCTGGATGGCAGCTGCTGCTGAGATTTGAGGCCAGGAGAAGATTTTGCTACTGCTTGGAAGAGAAAGGGGTTCAGTGGGGAAAGTAGAGCTGGACATCTGAAAATGTTATAGAGCAACCCCGATATTAAACGGGTTCCTGGCTGTGGGTCCTCACCCGCGCGCTTTAAAGGGACTTATGAATACTCTACTACAGACACACACAAAAGGTTAATAAAAGGTTTATTTACAAGAGAAAAGGAAATAAGGAAAATGTACAACTCAGGGAGAAAATAGGGAAATAAAGTCTTTAATGCGTCCTACCCGATCCGACGACCTGGAAACCCAAAGTCACTCTCAGAGCTGGCCGGACGCTGCGAGCTGGCGGAGAGCCAAAATGGGGGACCCCTCCAAAGCCCACGTGTCTGCCTTTTCTATCCACCTGGCTGCTTAACCCCACCCTCAGGTCCCAGCCACCTTCCCTTTGGTGGTGATGGGATTTGGAGTTCCCAGTGTCTTTGGCTTTGACCTGGGGTGGGGGTGGAGTCCACAAAGCCTGTATGGAATTAGCTTTGGGACATCCTTTTCCCCCTAACAAAAAGAGAGGTGGGTAGTGGCTGGGACCAGGCCAGGTCGGGGGAAGGCAGCAAAATCTCAAGGTTGGGGAGGGGTGGGAGTGGCAGGAGGGCACCTGGGGACAGCGACACTATTACTCCCTTTGGGAAGTTTGGCACTGAGTTTCAGCTTACTGGGCTCTCTGGCGTGCTCTCCTGGTCTCCACTGGTCTCTATTGCTCTCTGTCACATGGTCTTCTGCCACCCAGGCCTCTGCTGCCCTTATGTGCTCAGTCTCTGGCTCAGGGGTGCTCACTCACACACACCCACACCGTGCTCCAGGGACTGCATCAGGTGCACATATAAGACCACAGGTGTCGACCATAGATGCTAATGGCAAGAGGGTGGGAAAAACCTCATCACTTCCATTTACCCTATGGTCCACAAAGTCCCCATACCTTATACTTGCCATCTACTCCAGAAAAGTTGCTAAAATCAGTTGGTGCATTGGGCCTCCCTGGTGGCGCAAGGGGTTAAACACAGCACTGTGAAGCTGTCCGCAGCCTCTGTAGCATGAGTTTGATCCCTGGCCTGCCAGGGAGCTACACACATGGCCCAGAAGACCTCTCCTGTCTCGCCTCCTGCTCCCCTCAGCAGTGTATTTCAGTCAGTCTGCCTGTTCTGTTCCCCGTTCTGTCTCTGATGAATCCTCTCACTCCCCACACCTGTGGCTTGCACCCAGTTCCTGTATGCATAAATAAATAAAGCTTAAAAAAAAATCAGTTGGTGCCTATACCTCACATGCCTTCTCTCCCACCATGTACAAGGACTCCTCTGCCATCACCAGGGCCACTAAGGGGTCTTCACGCTGGTATGGGGCCACCCCTGCTCAGGATTAGGACTGACCAGGATTTGGAGACTGGAAGTAGCCAGCTTTGCTGCTCAGTACCAGGTGGTCATGACCAGGCCTTCAAGGGATGAGTGCCCACACACTCCCTGTTGATCAAAGTAAAATCACCTCCAATCACAGCACCCCATGTCACCCCACATTCTATGGAGGCCCAAGATCTCCAGAATTTCTGGGGCTTCTGTTCTTGCAACCTCTTCTGCCCATCAGTGCCCACTTTCTCACCTGTAGCTGCTACAACCAGACATAAACTTAAACCTTCCCTTAAATGTCACCCAAAACCTGTTCTCATATGCTGGGACACAGTAGTCTGATCACTTCCTGACCCCAGAAAAGCGCCATCACTCTGCCTCCCTGGTGGCATGGCTTTCAGAGTCAAGTTGAGGTGGGTCTGAAACGAGCACCCAACTTAGAAAGAGGATCCCGAAAAGAGCAGAAGGATGACCCACGCTCAGGAGCTTGTCGAGAGGCACCCAGATCTGGCTGTTGAAGATTCCAGTGTGAAGGTGCTGACTCCCCAGCAGTGAAGACAAGAAAGAAGCCATAAGAATAAGTGCCAAGATGACAGTACCCAAACCTTTCCTTCTGTGGATCAGAGAACTGAAAATATAAGAAGAGAACTTGAATTCTCAGCCAGGCCTTGTAATGGCATACGAGCTGCCCTTAAAACCAGAAGGTTCAGAATGTAAGCAGAAATTCTAGGCTCACCCATTTCCTTTATCTTGATGGACTCAAGCAAAATAAGGAATAGAGGAGGTCCAGGGAGAAGAATAGCAAAGAAGTTCGTTTGGCCTCACAAAAGTCTTTAATTTTATTTCCAGGGGAAGAGAAGTAAGCAATCTGGGGAAAGCAATGGGGAGACTTATTTTAAGTTTAAAAGGAGAACAAATCAATTTAAAGGCAGACCTATACCTCTATGTATTTATAGTGTAAGCATCAATGACACATTAAAAGAGCTCCTGAGAAGCAACAGAACGCCCAAGAGCTTTTACAGAATTTGTCCCCTCTGTCTTAGAGGCCAGCTCGAAGTTTTGCTCCAAAGAAGCCCAAGCCTCCTGACCAGGTTGAAAAGTTGAGGAGAAGAAAACACAAGGTTAGGTGCCAGGCTGCTGCTTTTGAAGAGCTTTCCAGGAGATACTAGAAACATGTCTCAGAACAGAACTGCTGTCTGTGAGCCTTGATCTTCATGCAGTCTCAAGGAGAAGGCATTTGGTAGGCATTGAAGCAGATGAGAAAATTGAGAGGCAGCAGCTGGTCTTATCTGTTTCCCAGGGTGGGATCACCACATACAAGGACCAAACCATGCCTTGTGACCACCGCCCTCCAATGCCCACGGTGTCTTCCAGAGGAAGAGAGAAAGCCATGGGAAAGAGTGAAAGGCAAGACTGGGGACATTTCAATGAGAACTGGAAGAGAAAACAAAATTGAACAGATGGCTACTCTTGAACAGTTACTCAGAAGAAAGCAAGAGTGGCAGCAGAAAAGCATTATTCTAACACCCTAAAAACACAAAGAATAGCTGGTGAGTTTGTTTCAAAGAAAAACCAGAATGGAAAAATATTTAAGCATTTCAGCCATCAATGACGACAAGAGTCACTGACGATAAAGAACTCTTGCATGGAAACAGATGAAGCCAATGAAGCCTGGAGAAGAGAAATCTGTTGAAAATGAAAGGAATGAGCAGAGTCCCCTTGTTGATTGCCCCACTGGTTGTCAGCACCCCCGTGTGGTGTTAAAAATAGCCATGGGAGCCCAGTGAAGGAAAGGTAACATGCATAATATATGTGTGCTTATTGAGGTAACATTGGCTTACAACACTGTGTGTTTCAGGGGTCCAGTTCACATCTCTCCAGATGCACACTATCACACCACACCCACCATCACAGCACAAAGAATCTTGACCACAGTCCATTGGGCCTTCTCTCCGCCCTTATAAATATACCCCCCCCTTCCATTCTGGAAACCTCAGTTCTGCAGTCAAACAGAATATATGTAGCAATTAAAAAAAAACTAAATAGGTAAAGTCTTACTCTAACTGACCAACAACGAGACAGCTGGATTCAGTCTGGCAAGGCTGCAGATGACTTTGCTCAAACTCTATTGGCAAGGGAAACAAAAGCAAAAATAACAAATAGGACCACATCAAACTGAAATCCACAAAGACATAGTGAGTGCCCTTAATCACGCTCTTTCTGTTTTGTTTTTTAACATCATTGTTCATTTTTAAGCAATATTTGCTTCCCTCTTCCCTGCCCCCCACCCGGTCAGGTGTAGTCCCTATAGGATTTCCTTCCCCAATGCACCCGTGCACCATCACCTCAGTCCCCTGTGCTCCTTCCTCCCACCCTCTGATCCCTTTCCCTCCTCCTCCCTGCAGGATGTCTCTGATTTATAATTGTCTGTTTTTGTTTTTTTGTGTTTTGTATTGTTATTATTTTTACATTCATGTCTTATTTGGTTCCCCCATATTTCTCTTATAAGTGAGAACATCGGATATTTTTCTTTTTCCTTCTGGCTTCTTTCACTGAGCATAATTCCTTCTAGCTCCATCGATGTTGCTGTGAATGACATTAGTTTATCTTTTTTGATTGCTGAATTATATTCAGCACATCTGAATCTTCTTGATCCAGTCATTTATTTTTGGGCATTTGGGTTGTTTCCAGGTTTTACCTATTGTAAATTGTACTGCAATAAACATTGGGGTACAGGTGCTCTTTTGAATTAGTGTTTTTGTGTCCTTTGGGTAGATCCCTAGGAGTGGAATTGCCAGGTCATATGGTAGCTCCATTTTTAGTAGACTGAGGAAACTCCAGACAGCTTTCCATAGTGGCTGGACCAGTTTGCACTCCCATCAGCAATGCAAGAGAGTTCCTTTTTCACCACATCCTCGCCAACATTTGTTGTTAGTTTTTTTGATCTGTGCCATTCTTACTGGTGTAAGGTGGTATCTCAGTGTGGTTTTGGTTTGCATTTCCATGATGATAGGGGATGCTGAACGTTTTTTCATATGCCTGTTGGCCATTTGCATTTCCTCTTTGGAGAAATATCTTTTAAGTTCTGCCCATTTCTTGACTGGATTGTTTACTTTGTTTCTGTTGAGTTGTGTGAGTTCCTTGTATATTTTTGTGATCAGTCCCTTATCAGTTGTATGGAGTGCATAAATTTTTTCCCAATCAGTGGGGTGTCTCTTTGTTTTGGTTAATGTCTCTTTTGCTGTACAGAAACTTTTCAGTTTGATGTAATCCCAGGTGTTAATCTTTTTCTTCACTTTCTATGCTTTGGCTGATGCATGCACTTTCTTTAAGTTTAAGGCAGTTATTTATTGCGCCATTCCCATGTGTTGGCACTAAGTACTGTGGACTAGAATTATCACCACTGAAAAGGTTAATACAGGAGCTTTGTTTTCAGAGTCAAAAACAAGCCAGGGCCTCCCTGGTGGCGCAAGGGATAAAGTGAGCACTATGAAGCTATCACCAGCTACTGCAGCATGAGTTCAATCCCGGCCAGGGAGCTACCCACATGGCATGACAGACCTCTCCTATCTCACCCGCTGCTCCCCTCAGCAGTGTATTTCAGTCAATCTGCCTGTTCTGCTCCCCATTCTGTCTCTGGTGAATCCTCTCACCACCCTCCCCCATGCACCTTTGGCCTACACCCCAGTTCTTATATGCATAAATAAACAAAAAATAAATCTTTATTAAAAAAAAAGTGAGGACAAGCCTGAGGAGCAATGCCAGAAAGAGCTCTGGTCATTGTACCCATCCTCCTAGTGTGGCGGTTACAGGTAACTTACATCCCACTGGGAAAAGCTGCGTGCCATAGAAAGATCATAGTAATTATTCTATAACAAAGTGTTTGTTTTAGAAGTATGTATCTGGTAATTTTCTAACATCCCTAGGTATAGATAACAGGTAGGGCGTGCATTTCATTGCATTGTAGATATATTTAGGGGTCGTCGTCTCTGTCCACAGCAGCAATCTTTGTGTGAGTGATGCAGGAACAGGGTCATAAAGTCTTTCTCTTAAAGGATGTCTTTGGAGGATCTGCTCAAACATTCTGTTGTTTCCCTTCTGGTGGACCTAAAGTGAGGGCCTGGAACGATGATGTGCTAGATCTTTGGGACTGCCCACAGGGCATCTTCATAGCCAAAGCCTGACCTCTGTGACTTTTATTCTCCCCCATGCCCAAGGCTGCCAACTTTTGCTTACTTTCTTTCACTTTACTTTCTTTCACATGTGCTAACACCAGGCAGTGCATTCACTTCTTCACTCAATGCCTTGAATTAAGTACAATTATAATATCATTTGTTCCAGCTGATAAGCAGTGAGGACAATATTCCCACCCCAGATGCCTGACAAGAACTGTTGACTTCCACACTGTGTTGCTCTGGAAATGTCTTTTATTTGCATAGATGAGAAAAATCAGCTGGCCACAGAAGTGCCATTAACACAAACATTAAAATCTACTGTTGCTTATAAAATGCTCTTGGATTTTGTTTATAAAATCGTCATGGGAATGTTTTGTTCCTTGGAAATTATATCTTGATTAACTACTTTCACCTCACCTTCCTCCCCTCCTTCTCAACTTCCTTTTCTTTCTTTTTTCTTTTCTTTCTTCCCCTTGTTCCCGACTCATCTTAGATGAATGACTGGATCTAAACATTGGCGTGCAACCATTAATGTCAGTGAGCACAGGAGAGTTGACGGCACTCGGCGGGGATGCAGGGCCATGACTCACTCCAGCACCAGCACTGCTCTGGTGGGGGTGGGATACTTTCCTTCTGCCTCATTGGCACTGAGGCTCCATGAACCTCCACTGGTGGATTTAATTATGAGCATCTTCATTTATGAATGTGAAAATGCTCCATGTATTTGTCTGGAAGCCTGTGATGAGCAGTAGCGTGTTAGTAAATCAAAGGCCACCAAGTCATCACTTGAGAGAGATTAAAGACCAAGTAATTCACTGTCCACCTGGTCTTCACGTGCCTAAGAATTGTATTTCCAGGTGTAGCGGCAGGAAGGGTACAGGGCAGGATCTCTATGATCCGAGCAGATGGGTAAAGGAGAGTCCTGGAGCCCTTGGTGGTTTTTCAGGCTTTTATTGAGCTTTTACCAGGTCCACGGCAGGCAGGGGAGCCAGGGGGTCGGGGAGCCAGGAGGCTGGCAGGCCTCGCAGTCCCTGGCAAGTCTTCACTCTTTCTGGGCTCTCGTGGTCTCTGCTTCTCTGCTGGTGCTGCTCTCATTCTCCTATTCTCTTTCTCTCCTCTCTTCTGCTTGTTCCCCATGACGCTGCCCTTATGAGCCCATTCTTTCAGCCCAGGTGTGCCAACCTATGCATGCCACATCCCACTCCAGGTGTCTGCCATCAGGCATGCATGTAAGACTGCAGGGCTCCATCATCAATGCTAATGGCGGGAGGGTGGAAAAGCCTGGTACTTTTCTCCCTTACCCTACACCAGGCCAGTTATTTTGCTTAGCAGCAAAAGCCTGCAAGGGTATGTGGTACAGCTGCTTCTTAGGCTGCCTCACCATTTTGTGCCCTTTGAATGATTTTTCAGGTTGGAGAGGAAAAGGAGGCATGATTTCCACAGAGCAGCAAGCTGAAGAGTGGCCGATACCTTTCTAAAGTCAGTGACTCTATTCTTCAGTACTTTTACTGAAAAGGTGCAGCTTCCCTGTCTCTGTTCTCGTCTATCTTGCAGAACTGAAGGGCAGTCTGTTTGGTGGCGAGCAGTGATCAGCTTGTCTCTGGTAGGAAAATGACTATTAATATAGTTGTCAAAATATTGTTAAAAATGGTGTAATTTCTTGCCCTCTGTGTTGTTTCAGAGCTTTTGGTTGCAGGAAGCTTGTAATTAACATCTGAGATGGGATGCAATGGATTTTCTGCTCTATATGTGTCTCCAGCCCTAAGTGAAGGGATGGGCTCCTCAATGAGGCTGGCTTCCATTTGCTGCTGAGGCACCTGGCATTCCCTGGGGGGGGAACTCCTAGGTGCAGCTTTTTATCAGCGCTTTTAGAGGCACATCTTCTAGGTGCGGAGCACTGTGCTGTCCTGGGAAGACATGGTCTCTACCTGGCAAGGCTGATAGGGCCAATGGATAGTACTGAACTCTGAGTACTTTTCTCAGGGCATTTTATGTACCTGTGTGCGGTATCCCCAGAGCTAGGACCCAAGAGGTTGGGAGACTTAGTCACTCAGACAGGAAGTAACAAAGCTGGGCTACAATCCTAATGTGTCTGGCCCCAGAGCCTGGTTTCTTCACATGGTACTGTACAGATCATCATACGATATTACAAAGACTTTCCTAAAGAAATGAGGGCCCTGGGCCTCCCCCCTGGCACAGCAGTTGAGCGTTGGGCTGCGAAGCTGTCCGCAGCCTCTGCAGCACCAGTTCAATCCACAGCGACAGGTAAGGGTCCCACATGGCGCGCAGACCTCTCCTGCCTTGCTCCTGCTCCTGTCAGCAATGTACTTTGTCAGTCTGCCTGTTCTGTTCCCCACTCTGGCTCTGGTGAATTCTCTCACCCTCCCGCACTTCTGACTGTACCCAGCGCTTGTTTAAATAAATAAATAAATATTTAAAAAAAAGAGAAAGAAATGAGGGTCCTAGGAAGGTGAACCAGCTTTCAGAAATCTCCTTTTTTCTCTGTGTGTTAGCAGAATCTTTTTGAGCACACGGCAGACCTAGTCAAAAAACAAAAACACAAGCACTTTATTGTTTTTTATTCCACACCTTGCATGCTTGCAGCTTTGTACTAACATATTTTATACTTGAAAACACACACACAGAGTTGTTATGATAAATCATGAGATGAAGGTTAAAAAGAAAGAGGGCCTAAAATGTCCCCTGGATGTTCTCGAGGAGACTGAACTTCTTGTGAGAACATGAGCAACACAACTTCACCTCTCAATGCAAAGTGCTGGGAGTATTCTTCTAAGCACTGGAAATTTTCAGGCACCTTCCCTGTTTGGGCTAGAACAAATCAAGGTTATTATTATTATTTTTTAATTTTAGTGAGTCCAAAATGTCAAGACACCCAGAGCTCAGCCAAGTTTCCTCCTTTATTTTCCTTTCCAGCACAGGGTTAAGCAATACCCAGGAAGGGATGGTCTTGAAGGGGTTCAATGATGTGAAGGGGTCAGAACCCCAGAGCAGAGGCAGCTTGCTGCTTGTGGGGGGTGGGCAACAGACAAGGTATACCTGCAGCCAAGCACTGGCCTAAAAGAGCCGGTGACCATCCCAGTGGAGGGGGTGCCCAGGGAGGGTGGGGATTGAGGCAGGTTAATTTCCAGTTTCTATGGTAACATTAAATGGGACTTCCCTATTCTGATGCAGAGGGACTAATGCAGAGCTTTAATAGGCCAAATCATTTTCTGTTCAATGCAGTCTCAGAATCCTTGTTCTGGACCTTGGGATATCTGAAGACAGCAGGCACCAGTCCTTAGCCTTGAATCCCCTGTCTCACTCCCTTACTCTACATGATGGGGACCCAAAATTCGCACCTCAGGTGGAGTATTTCCTTAAGGGAAACTGGAATTAGAAAGCTAGGAGATGGGCCTCCCCTGGTGGCGCAGTGGTTGAGCTCTGGCTGCGAAGCTGCCCGCATTCTCTGTGGCGCCAGTTCGATCCGCGGAGAGGGTCCCACATGGTGCAACAGACCTCTCCTGCTGCACCCGCTGCTTCCCTCAGCAGATTATTTCGGCAGTCTGCATGTTCTGTTCTCCACTCTGGCTCTGGTGAATTCTCTCACCTCCCGCGCTTCTGACTGTACCCACTGCTTGTATAAATAAATAAATAAATCTTAAAAAAAAAAAAAAAAGAAAGAAAGCTAGGAGATGACCAACCCAAAGGACCAGCTATTCTCTGGGGGATTCTCTTGGGGAGCACCTGATTCTTTCTCTTTTTATCTGGCCTTCTCTCTCTCTCTCTCTCTCTCTCTCTCTCTCTCTCTCTCACCAACAGATCCCTGTGAGTCCTTCCAGCTCCCAATGGCAGCTTGCTCATGGTCCGTGGCTCACTGTGTACTCCCATGCTCCTCCCCAACTCCCCCCTAACACCCCTGCTGCTGCCCCTGCACAGTGGTCTGCCATTGCCTGCCAGCATCAGCTCCCCTTACCTGCTGTGTGTCAGTACAGACTCCCCAGAGTTGCATTCTGATTGGCTGAGACAATGGGCTGGCTGGGTTTGGGTTAACTCCCTCACTATCTGTTTCATCTCTCCAGACAAGACGTCTGCTTGTCCGGCTGCGGAATCAAGCTTCCCTCCCTGAGCACTACTTTCCCGGTCTGGTCCCAAACCTAGAGGAAAGAGTTCCAATCCATTTCTTGGAATTTAGGCTGTTCTGTCTCCCACTGAATCCTGAAAGAAGTTAAAAAATAAGATCCCAGAAAGCAGTAGGACCATTACACTTAATTTGGATTGAATGTCAGTTTGAATTCTGGCACCAACAATTAGCAACTGGGTGACCAATTTTCTCACCTTTAAAGTGAGGGTGAAAATAAGTGAGAATGGCACATATGAAAGGAGCTGGCAACAAGTGTTGGTGAGGATGTGGAGAAAGAGGAGCTCTCCTGCACTGCTGGTGGGAGTGCAAGTTGTTCCGGCCACTGTGGAAAGCTGTGTGGAGATTCCTCATCCTACTAGAGATAGAGCTTCCATGTGATCCAGCAATTCCACTCCTAGGTATTTACCCGGGGAACACAGAAACATTGGTTCAGAAGGCCACCTGCACCCCTATGTTTATAGCAGCACTATTTACAATAGCTAAGCTATGGAAACAATCCAAATGCCCAAAAGTAGATGACTGGATCAGGAAGATGTACATATACACAAAAAAATATTACTCAGCAATCAAAAAAAGATAGACTCATGCAGTTTGCAGCAACATGGATGGAGCTGGAAGGGATCATGCTCAGCGAAATAAGCCAGAGAGAAAGGGAAAAATGCTGGATGGTCTCACTCATAGGAGGAATTTAGAGAACCTAAATAAGGGACCAGGAAAAAGACTAATTATAATAAAGAAAAAATCAAAATCAACAAGTAACTATAAACCATAGACACACTACAGTGGGGGGCGGAGGGAGGAGAGGAGGGATTAGGGCCAAAATAAGGGGGGTGGGAATTGTCTGGGGAATATAACCAAAATGAAAATGCGTACATTGTGCAAACATGAAAAATGATGTAAGAATTATATAAAATAAAACAAAATTAAAAAAAAATGAGGGTGAAAATATCCACCTCCAAGATCTAACTATGGAGTCAAATTTGATAAAGAATATCCTATTTTTAAGATTTTTTAAAGATTTATCTATTTATGCATACAAGAGCTGGGGCACAGGCCAGAAGTGTGGAGGGTGAGAGGATTCACCAGAGACAGAGTGGGGAACGGAACAGGCAGACTGACTGAAAGACACTGCTGAAGGGAGCAGCGGGCGAGTCAGGAGGCTGCCCCATGTGGGTAGCTCCGTGGCCAGGGATTGAACTCGTCCTGTAGTGGCTGCAGATGGCTTCATAGTGCTGAGACTTGGCCCCTTGCACCACCAGGGAGGCCCCCAATTTTTAAGATTCTTTTGTAACAAGGCAATTCCCGGGGAAAGGGGAGGTTCCAGTTTCCTTGCCCAAACCTAAGGGAGGAGTAGCTAGAGAAGACAGGGAGAAGGAAGGAAGGAGATCAAGAAAGAAGCCTGGAGGAGACCTATGGGACAGAGAGACATATGAAGAAGCTGTGTTTGCTTCTCGGTGTTGGACTTTTGCCCAGCACTTGGGGAACGTGGAAGGAGACACTTGAGACAGAGACATGGGTGAGAGACCCATGGGGAGGCTGACAATGGCAAGCTTTTCTTGACTTGGGTTTTGATTTTGTTCTTTTCCTTGCAGACTTGCCTGGCCCCTTCTGTCCTTTTCCTATGGGTCCCTTGCAGAAGGTGCCTGAGACTTGTGACAGCGGTCCTGCCTGCAGTCAACCTGGTTTGGCTGGGTATTTAGCCACCAGGGGATGGGTAATTTGGGTGCTTCATGAAACACAGGAACTATTTTAACTATATTCTTTGCCTTCTCTTCTCTGTATTTCACACTAATTATATTAGAGCTCCTTTCCACAGACGGTCTGATGTACTAGAGTATGTTTTGTCTTGATGCAGCAGCAGATGACAGAACCCACTTTGAAGGGGTAGGTTTGGGGTTCCCGGGGTGCTCCTCACTCACCCTGCGCTGTAACACTTTCAGTTGTTGCAAACAAAACTTATTCAATCTACTGAAATCAGCAAGTAGATAGTTTACATGATGAAAAAATCCACTCATGATACTGCTTCACCCACAGTTGGGTACAGGGGTCAAACACATGACACTTACTTACCTGCTGCTCCACTTGCTGCAACCCAGCTTCGTCCTTAGACAGGATGTCCTCACACCATGGAAAGGTGGTTGAAGGAGCCGGAGACTTGTATCCTCACAATGGGCAGTCTCAGATAAAGGGTGTCACCAAATTTCTATTATGTATAGCGTGTCCCCCATAGGAGGTTTTGTGGTCCTTGTAAAAGACTAACCCAGACACCAAAGAGCACCCCCAGTTTTCCCCTTGTTTCAAATCCTTGCCCCCATTTCCACTCTCCCCCCATCTTTTATCGAGTCTGGGCCCAGTTACTCACCCCTCATAAACTAAAACTCAAGAAGCAAGAGTCAGTGGAAGGAAGTTAATTTTATTCAGGAGCTAGCTGTCTATGGAAATGGCCATATTCCCACATTTGGGGAAAGCAGGGAAACTACTAAGGAGGACAAGAGGTTAAAGGGTCTGCATCGGCAGGATTTCAGAAAATAGGTAGAGGTCTCTGGGAACTGCATTCATGATCACTGTTCTTCTAAGTTTGGTCTTGACTGAACCATGGATCTGGAGGGTGTGCTTTCTTACTAGGGTAATGAAGTAATGACTTGACACTTGTCTTACTGCTACCTCCCCCTGGGTCTCAGTCATCTTGTCAGGATTTCTGGTTTTGTCTGCAATAAAATAAATGTAAACAGGAGCAGAGCAAGGTGGGACAGGGCAAAGATGGGGAACTTAAGGTTACCAGATGGTGAAATCCCCACCTCCCACACATACACCCACAAACATACACTTTTCGTTTTTTGGCTTTTCTTCTTGTCCTTGAACAATTGACATCCTACGGGGCTTGACCAAAAAGCTGTTTGGCATGCAGTTATGATGGTTCTCAGGATGAGCTGCACCCATGACCCATGCAAGAGGCATGAAAACAGAAATATCTTCTCATTACATCTTTTGCAGATTAAATTTGAGACAGAGGATGGAATTTTTGCACAGCCGACCAGGCTGGGCATATGCCAACTGCATGGGTGGAGCAGGAGGAGGCTGATTTCCCAAAGGAAGCACAGCAGGGCAAGAAAATCTATGTCCACTTCCTTTGTGTCAACTCCATTGACTCATCTTCTGATGTACATGGTATTGTAGCTTGATATTCTAACTTTTAAATGTTAACACCCTTAGGCATTATTACAATTATTTTACATGAGTATTATTAATTTAATTTGCCTATACATATTAAACTTTCCTTGTTTTTTTTTTTAGTTCTGTCATATTTTAGACATTTTATCTGGGATCACTTTGTGCCCAAAGTAGTGAATCCTTTAGCTTTTCTTTCAGTGAGGTTTTGCTGTAATCTATTCTCTCTCTCTCTCTCTCTCTCTCTCCCCCCACCCCAGCCCAACCAACCCCCCCTCTCCTTCTCTCCCTTTTTCTCTTTCTTTTTTCTCTTCATATTTTTATTTTTATGAAGCATAGATCTCTAGGCTGACAGTTACTTTCTTTCAGCATATTTAAAATGTTTCCACTGGTTTTAAAAATCACTTTTTTTTTATTTTCCCTTTGCTGCCTTTAAGATTTTTTTCATTGAGTATTCTTGGGAAGTTCACTACAAAGATGCTGATTCATTATCAGTTTTGCATAGCTGACTTTTATCAGTTTTGCCTAATTGTCACTCATAACTTCCTGTATTGCCTCTGCCCTTTTGTCTCTTTCCTCTTCTTTTGGACCTTTCAACAAAAGCATGGACTTCTCAATGTATTCTCATTTATTACCGTCTCATCTGTATTACCCATATTTTAAATCCTCCACACTAATTCTAATTCTTTCTTCTGTTATGTCCAACCTGTTGCCAAAATGCTCAGTGAGAGTCAAATTTCAGTTTTGGTATTGTGTAACTTGTAGCTACTTCATTTTTATTGCTTCCTCCTCCCTATAACTTTTAAGTTTATCATTCATTTTTTAATTAACTTGGTAAATACAGCTGTTTTCAAACCTAAAGTCTGTGCAGGTCCATTTCTATGGTTTCTCAGTTTTCATTCATAGGTCATGTTTCCTTGTATACCTGGTTATCTTTCAGGCTCCTTGTTCATTGCCACAAAACAGTTATTTGTGAGGGTTTCCCAGTGACTGGGAGACTTGCCCTTCTCCAGGGCTGTTCTGCTTTTACTTCCTTCCAGGTGCTTAGGGCACTGCCAGGGAGGGTGATCTCGTGCCAAGTTTACATAAAGGCTCTTGAGTGTGTCCAGCCTATGCCTTCCTGGGATGCAGATCCATAAGGGCTGGTCTATAGTTTCTCAGGGTCATTCCCCCTCCCCTCCTTTCATCTCCTTTCTTACTGTTTTATTTAGTTCTCTTTGAATTTCACTTTGGTGACAGAGTATTAGCTTAGACCTGATTGCCTTGGTCTAAAAAAAAGAACTCTTTGGGGACTCATTTAATGTGAGGGGGAGCCCCTATAAATATTTACACTAGTGTCCTTGGTTTCTGGCACCTTCATCCTTCACAACCACTTTGTAGAATCCCAACTATGTGAAAATGATAAATACTCACAGGCATAAGTGACTCTGGTGCTTTAAAATGCCCTTTGTCTCTCATTACAGTTACCCTGCAAGAAAAGTCAACCTGGTTGCCTCCTCAGCCTATCAGTACTTCAGTGGGGATGTGCTTTGGGCTTTTTTTTTTTTTTTTTTTTTTTTACATAACATGTGGCATATTTTATTGTCTTCAGCAGAAGTGTTGATCCAAGGTATCTTGCTTGGAATTATTGGAAACCAGAAAGGACATTTGGGATTTACTAAGATAAACATTTCAAAATGAAAAATAAAGGCAGATTGACCCAGCACACTGCTTCTTGCAAATACTCTATTTGTATATATTTCAGAAAAGAAGATACCTCTACCTCACAGGGCTACTTTAAGGGTTAAATCTGATAACATGTAAAATTGCTGAGGTGTCATAGGTACTCAAGAAAACTTGATCAAGTCTGTAATCTAAGCATAACCTGAGAATTAATTTTTTCCACCCACTGTTAATGCTAGAAGCAATCACTAAGGGATTAAAAAAAAATGACTTGTCATGTGGTTGAGCAAATCATTAGAAATACCCTCACCCCTTGGCCTTTGTTGGATTTCAATCAGAAAGGATAAGGGTGGGCTCTTTGAGTTGTCCCTGAATGGCAGGCCTGGAGGAAAAGTCAAGCTGAAGTGCTTAAGGGATTAAAATAAATAAAAATGCTTCACTAGAGATTAGAATTCAAGTATCAGTTTGATTTAATGATTCCAGAGGGTTAATGCACATCCCAGGCAGGCAGCCAATTGTGCTCAGCTGGTGTGGAACCAGAAGGATTATGGGGAGGGTGAGGATGTCTGACTTATTTGAAGAAGTGAATGAAGCCAACATGGGTGGAGAACAGTTAAGGAGAGTGGAGGAAAAATGAGGTCAGGTCAGGGTCCTTTGGAGGACCTAGAAGGGAATTTAAACTTGATTCTAGGTGAAATGGAAAACTATTGGAATATTTTAAGCAATACACAAATGTCCATGGAAACTTTATTTACAACAACAATCAAAAATACTAAAAATGCAAGCAAGTCCAATGTCTACCAATAGGTGTCTACCAATAGGTCATCAGTAAGACCTGTTTTCTGCAACCTGAAGTTCTCTTGATTATACGCACATGGCTCCATCTTTACTGCCACCCCTCATGTCTCAACCAAATTGCCGTTGTTCCTCACCTGGTGACTAAGTAGCCATCTAAGTGGCCTCCCAGTTTTCAATCTTTTAAAAAATGAAAAATGAAACATAGCATTGCTTTGCCTTAAAAGCCCTCTGATACATTCTTAAGTCAAAAATCCAAAGACTTCCATGGCTCACCCGGCTTGTGTGTTCTGGTCCTGCCTACCTCACCATATTCATCTTGTGCCAAATGCCATCTCCCACCAGCAGCTCCTCCAGTCACCTTCTTTCCCATCTTGGCCATCCCAAGCTTTTCCTGCCTCCAGGACGTGGCCTGTGCTGCTCGCTCCTCCCTGCATGCACTCCTTCCTGCTCTTCTGACTACTTCCATGTCTTCCACATCTTCTTTCAAATATCTTCAGAAAGGCATTTTCTGATCACCCTCCCTAAATACATTCCCCTCCTATTAATTCATCTCATGCCCAAATTCTTTTCTGTGCTGGCATCATTACATTATTATAAACTGTAATTATATATTTGTTTGCTTCCTGACTTAGTTCTCCCCAACTAATCAACTGTAATCATGTGTCACTTAACAACATTTTGGTCAACAGTACAAAGCTCCCATGACAGTAGTCCCAAAGGCACAACCATATAGCCTAGGTCTGTAGTAGGCCAGGCCACTTAGATTTGTGTATGTGCACTATGACTTTCACACAAGATGAAAGCACGTAATGATTCATTTCTCAAAATGCATTTCATAAACGACGCATGACTGTATCAGGCCCTTGAGAACACGGGTTTTCGTTTTCAATGGCTCTTTACCATTGGATCCCCGGTACCTTGCATCAAGCCTGGCACATTCTAGGTACTTAATGACAATCACTGAATGCTGAATGAAGGCCATTAAGCTGGTAAGTGTCAAAGCTGAGATTAGGATGATTACTATGCCTGCAAGACTCCTCCCATTGTTCTATTCTGATCCACATTCAGAAGCTGCCTTGAAAATGCATAGTCTGGTATTTATAAATAACCCATTTGAGTTCTGTGGAGCCTGGCACAGGGCAAGAATTTCCTCCCAGCTTTGCCTGTCTGTTCAGTCCCTCATAGAATTGGGATTCAGAGTTCTGGAAGTCTTCTCTCATTTTCTGCTCAGTTAGCCCATCCATTCCCATTTTCTTCAGAGAAGCTGCGATTTTAAATTGCAAAAATGCCTTCTTGCAAATTTCTGGGAGAGGGCATATTCCTAGCCAGGAATTCCTCTGGCTGCAGCTACAAAGAACAAAGGGTAAGCTCCAAATTCTTTTTTGCTGCGTAGTTTGGCATTTTTCTGGCTGACTAGGGATGGAAGAATAAGGGAGCTGAGGCAGCTGCCAGGCCTGGCTCTGGTGAAGGCAGGCATGGATGTATGGAGAAAAGCCTGGGATCTTCATAGAACTGAAATACAGGCTCCAGTATCATTCAATTTATGGTCTAGCAGTCGTGACCCAGAAGGGCTGACCATGAACTGCCATCACGGCCAGCTAGAAGGTTCACCACCCAGAGATGCGTACATACATAATGGGGGTCTGATCTGGGACTGGTGGTCCTGGAACATCAGCTGACTCCGCAAAACTAGCAAGAGTTAGCTAGATAACAATACTAGACAACAACCTACGGTAAGGAAGGAGGGACTCAGAGATGACAGAAAGATCTTGAGATTTGGAATCAGAAAGGTATAGATTGGAGTCTTGATTCCTCCCTTTAACAGATGTGTGAGGTTATGCAAGTCGTGTCATCTTTATGAGCTTTGGTTTTTTCAACTACAGAATGGGAAGTATCACCCCAATTGCAGAGTATATCTTTTTTTAAAAAAAGCTTTATTTATTTATTTATTTATTTATTTATTTATTTATTTATACAAGCACTAGTTACAGTCGGAAGCACGGGAGGGTGAGAAAATTCACCAGAGCCAGAACGGGGAGCAGAACAGGCAGACTGACGAAATACACTGCTGAGGGGAGCAGCAGGCATGGCAGGAGAGGTCTGTCGTGCCATATGGGACCCTCACCGGTGGCCGGGGATTGAACCGGCACTGCAGAGGCTGCAGGCAGCTTCGCAGCACAGCGTTCAACTGCTGCGCCACCAGGGGAGGCCCGGCAGAGTGTATCTTAAAGATTAGTGACAATGCAGGGGAAGCATCCAGCATGGAGTCTGGGGCTTAGAGCTCTCATTCATTGGAAGCTGCTAATATAGAAGGGCCATGGACAGAGACTCAGGAGGAGCTGGAGATTTTGACCAGAACCAGACCCCTGGATAAGACAGGTTGATGGGGAATGAAGGAATTTTCCTGGGATCACCTGTGATATACCAACTCCCATATTTATCAATAGCACCTTGGTTGGGAGAGGGACAGAGAGCTTAGAAACCCTAGAAGTACTGCTGTGTTTCTGGATTATTCCCTTCTCTGGAGTGCAGAGTTGTTGGGGCAGAATGACCTGGAAAGATGCTAACATAAACCTGTGTCTGCAGTGGGGCCAGGATGAGCTATGGAGAGTAAGCAATAGGAACCTACATTTGGGGATCTTAGTTATTTCTATATCATTTAGTTTTTTAATAACTATTCAGGGAGTCACTTCTATGCTAAGTTTTTATTCGGAGCTGCACCAGAGGAGCTCATATTTTATCCATTTAATCATTTACTATTCATTTAGACATTCACTCTTCATTTATTCATCCATTCATTCATTCAGGTAATCTTGCTATATGTCTACTCTGTGATGGGCCCATGGAGGCTAGGAACATAGAGATGAATGAGGCAAAGTCCCCATTTTTGGTGAGCAGGAGGAGGTGATAAGGGAGCTATCAGGTGATCAAAAGTATACTCCTCAGAGACACTGTCCTAGGCTTGCTTAGTCACCTTTCCACATAATGTCATGCTGTCTAGGTTGTCACTTTATCTCATTGACCTTACTTTCCTCATGGGATTGTTTTGAGTATATAGTGACTAAGCAATGCCTGGGCTGGTAACAATGATGATGTCATGATGGTGATGATGATGATGATGGTACCCGGTGATGGCATTGGTGGTGATATTGATGGTGGTGACAGTGGCCATGGTGATGGTGATAATGATAGACTGGTGGTAGTTAATGGTGATCATAATGAGCAAAGGGTAATGGAGTAGAAAATTGTGGGGATGGAGAAGTTAGGGAAGACATTCCAGAGAAGACCTTTTAGCTGTCTTTCTTAGAGGATGAGTAAGGGATCACCAAGAGTACAAGGTGAGAAAGATCAGTCCTGGCGGAGAACAGCATACGCAAAGGTTTGGAGGAATGATATGGCCAAATGACTAACTGGAAAGACACCTAACTCAGCCAGTGGCTTCTTTTTGCTTCACAAAGGGAGGACCAAGCTTTAAATTGAGACCTTTCAGATGGTACGTCATTGACTAAGGATAGATTTCTGCAACATTTGCTCCCGCATAGCTTGAAGCTCACCTTCTGTCCTCCTCTTGGACCAGGAAGCTGGACCAGCTTCCAGCAAATATTTATGTTGAAATATTTGGAGACTGTACAAGATTTGCAGATATTTTCATAATCTCTTTCACGGTTTACACAGCATGCCACCTGCCTCCCTCTCCTGAAAAGGAAAGAAAGATTTTTAAAGAAATGGGTTGGAATGAATGAAGGGAAGTCACAGAGTTTTTAATCTGGCAAAGGATTGCTGCTTAGATAATGGTAATTGAGCCCATGTTGAAGTAAGGAATATATTCTAGGTGTACAAATCCTGCTTTGTATGTTCAGCCTGCTTGCAACCTCCTGAATAGTTTCATATCCATTATCATTCATAAGTCTCACAAAAATCCTATCAGGAGGGGCTGCTATCTTCATATCACAAATGAGGAAACAGAGGCTTAGAGAGACTATGGGATCTACTCAAATCACACAGCAGCACATGGTCAAGAGGTAAATGGTAGATTCTCCTCTGGGAGTGATGAAAAGGAAGCTTGCAAAACTCTGGCCATAAAGTGAGTTAAATAATTTGTGAGTCTTTTTTAAAAGATGTATTTATTTATGCGTACAAGAACTGGGGTACAGGCCAGAGGTGTGGGGGGAGGGTGAGAGGATTCACCAGAGACAGAGTGGGGAACAGAATAGGCAGATCGACTGAAATACACTGCTGAGGGGAGCAGTGGGCGAGTCAGGAGAGGTCTGCTGTGCCATGTGGGTATCTTCCTGGCCGGGAATCCAACTCGCACTGCAGTGGCTGCAGAGAGCTCCATAGGTTGGGTCTCAACCCCTTGCACCACCAAGAAAGCCCATGATTTATGAGGTTTTAACATGTTATCTTACTGAATGTTTACAGAAGCTTTGATCATTGTATATGGAAGGACAACTGCAGCCACCTGTTGTTTTGTGCCACCCAAGGTAGGTCTTGTGCCTTCACCAAGGTAGGTAAAGGGTAGCCAGTCCCAAATTTCTGGTTTTCGTTGGTGACTTCTGCATTATTTTTTTTTTTATTTTTTATCTTTTCAAACTATTTGTTTTTAATGAAGTACCATTGTTTCACATCCTTGCTAGTTTTTTGACAGCATAGGATTTCTCCCCTCAGGTGGGGTCACCATAACTCTCCCACCACAAAGGACCCATAGTCCTTCACCATAGTCCTTTATGCTCTCCCCCACCTGCTCCCACCCATCCTGGATGTCTCAGATCTCTGATCAGTGCATTGGTTCCTGTTCCTTACTTCCATCTCCCTAATCCCATCTACTGGCTGGTTCACACCCGGGAGGCCTTGGAGTCACAGGAAAACAGAGACAGGAGATGGATGTCTAGGTTCCTTGGACTTGGAAGAGAATGATTCAACCTGTATCAGACTGGGAGGGGAGTGGGAAATATACACATGGCATTAGACCATTGAGATTTTACGTTTCATTTATTACTGCAACCCGCCACAGCCCATCCTCACTAACACATTGCCTTACTGCCCAAATTTACCCTCTTCCCTGGGGAAACAATACCCTTCACAGCATGAGGAAATTATTCAGAGCCTCATAGGCTCATAAACCCAGGCTTCATCCAGGTGTTTTCCTCATATGAAAATGACAATTTCTGACCTGTGGATTAGATAACACCTGAAGAGTACTTGAAGCATACTAGGAGCTCAAAACATGTAGTAGCTTCCAATATTTTTTCTCCTTTTTTAAAAAAAAAATATTTATTTATGCATATAAGAGCTGGGGTGCAGGGTGGGGGGGGTGAGAGGATTCACCAGAGACAGAGTGGGGAGGAGAACAGGAGGATCTACTGAGCTACACTGCTGAGGGGAGCAGAGGGCAAGACAGGAGGAGTCTGCTGTGCCGTGTGGGTCACCTCCCTGGCCAGGGATCTAACTCGTGCTGCAGTGGCTGTGGATAGATTCATAGTGCTGAGACTTATCCATTGCGCCACCTGGGAGGCCTCTCTTTCACTATTTTTCTATATGCAAAGTCCTGTACTATGGTTATGGGCAACTTCAAAAAAAGTCATCTTCTCAAAGCATGGGGATTATGTCATTGGCAATATTGACAACAAACTTGAAAGGTAACATAACATCTTATAGCTCTGGTTTCAAGCTTGTCTATGATATTGGGAATGCTACCTAAATGTTCAGAGTCTCAATTCCTCACCCATCAAATGGGAGTATCATTAATTATAAGGTTGTTGGTGAATTAAAAAAATAGGCTGAGTACAGGCAGTCAGGCAGCGTCAGGGTAAAAACTGGTTGTTTAGAAAACTCACATAAGGTTAAAGCAGTAGACCAAAGATCATTCCAAGAAAACAGACCCAGTGGGCCTCAACCAACAACATGAGACACAACACCAAGACACACCATGTAGGAACACATACCCCATGCTTTCTGCACTCTTATAAACCCCTGATTCTGCCCCCTTGAAATTACCCACAAGGGTTACCTCTTTCCTCAAAGTGAGCTTTCCTGCCCTTCTTATCTATCATAAATGCTTTGATTTTCTGCCTAACTCTGGTCTCAATATTGAATTCTTTCCCTGCCAAGACAAGCACTTAGAGCCTGTTGGGGTCGGGCTTACAAACTCCAACTCCGACTCATTTAGAAGGTTAAGAGTTTACCTGTTTAAGTCACTTAGCACAATGCCTGACATTCAGCCAGTCTTCCATCATTGTTATTTTCACCAGCACCTACTGTATACTTATTCTGTATCAGGTGTTCTCTCAATAATCCTGATATCCTGATTTTGGTCTTGAAGAGACTTTAAATCCCTGTTTAAAGCCACACATCCCTGGGGGAGCACAGGCAAGTCTTGAATCCATGTTAACCCCACTCCAAAGCCTGTGACTTGGTTCACTCTGTTAAGCTGCTTCCCTTTAGATCATGATGCAGATTAGATGTACAAGAACACACAAAGATGCAAGAGACATGCTCTCCAGACATTCTGGGGACTCAAGAGGCCATAAAATATGGAACTGGAAAAACATTAAGGATATCGAGTGCATGAGCAAGAGAAACTGTGATGGCAGGTCAAAGACAAAGGGCCCTGCCTTGCTGAGAGTTTGCACTTCAATCTGAAGGCAAAGGAGAGATTCTGAAGATTTCTTAGTAGGATAGACCTGGACAAATAGTGTATGGGTAACTTCAAAGACTGGCATAATAGCTGACCGAATATGAATTAAGGAAGAAGGGTCTGGAAGTCAACAGATAATTGGGGGTACACGATTGAAAGCACCTAGTTAATAACAAGTGAGATGGCCAGAGAGGCTCAGCAGAGATTAAAGTGAATTTCAGGGTGAATGTGGTGCAGGCTGTCTTGCTTTTACCTCCAATGCTGCAAACTCTACCTCTCCCCATCCTATGAGTCTTTGAGGAAGCACCTCAAAGAGAAAGTCTGATACCCTTTGAAGCAGCAAAGAAGGAAAGAAATGGAAAGGACACATGGGAACTAAATGTCTAATATGAATTTTAATTTTATGTGCTGAAGTCTTTTTGGGGAAGATAAATCAAAGGCTAAGTCTTTGGGCCTCTTTATTTTTATAACATTGCTATGAAAAACTAAAGTTCTTATCTGGATTAGATTGATCAAACCCCAGACAGAGGCTTTGATAGACATTATTATTATTTTGGCCTTGTGAGAAGCATGTCAGGAGTTGGACCTCTTGTGTGACAACCCTGTTTCCTGGTGGGTTCCCTTTGCTGGCTTCTTGTTTCTCACTTTGGTGAGAGGCACTTTGCTAAGAAGAAAGTTCTGCCGCAGAGGACACCAACCCAGGGGCTGGCTGGACTGAGAGGGAGTTCCCCTGAGCTATGCAAAGCCATAGAACCAACGAGGAACTAGCATCCTGGCCCCAGAGGGCAGCCAGAGCTGGGGCCAGCGATGTGAGGGAAGCTCCCAGCCTGAATGTGCTGGCTGGAGAATGCCATCGCCCCCAGTTCTCTGTTGGTCCCACTTCAGCCTTCTGGGAGCTTCTTGCTTGTCCATTATCCTTCTTGGCCACCCTTGAAGTGGGTGTTGATGAGAATATGCATCTTGGAGATTCCAGTTTTTCAGTCCATTTTCTGCTTGTGTACTCAAGGATCAAGAAAATTGTTTTAAAAATAAAACATTCAAAGTTTGCTTTTCATTTGCTTGTTTGTATATTTGTGGTCAATTCTCCTGGTCTCTTTGGCAGTGAAATTCCCTCAAGAACATAATGGGCCTTTGATTAATCTGTTTCTAATTGGTTCCATATCCCAACAGCCAGAGTTAAAGTGTATTTTGAAAGAATTCTCAATCATGATTTAATCCATTTCTTTTTACCGTCTTTCTTCCCTCCCTATCTCAATTTAATGGCAGTTATCAAAAAGACTTCAAGTTTGGGTAGTGTATGAGTCAGCCAGGGTTGCTATAACATAATGCAACAGACATGGAGACTAATGCCAGGGAAATTTATTTTCTCACAGTTCTGGGGACTGGAAGTCCACCATCAACTTGTTGATCTTGGCTGATTATTTCCAAGGCCTTCTCCTTGGCATGTAGATGGCTACCTTCTTCCTGCATCCTCACATGGTCTTAACTCCACCTGTATATGTCCCCAGTGCCCCTTCTCCTCCATATAAGAACCAACCCTACCTTGGTTGGGCCCTAGCCCTACCCTTAAGACCTCATTTAACCTTATTCACTGCTTTAAAAACCCTTGCTGCAAGTAAAGTCACTTTGGGTGTTAGGGATTCGATCTGTAAATTTTGGGGCGTATACAATTTGGTCCACAACAAGTAGGGAGGCCACATCCTTAATTTTCTCTCTGTCCTCTTTCTTTGCATGTAGAATAGGAAAGCAGATGAGACCCCCAATTTCTAATGTTTCAGCACAAACACCACTTAGAAGAGAGAGATAATGTTAACACAGTTATCAAAGAGATTCAGTTAGTAGAGTTCCTGGGTTCCTCTGAAATGATTTTAGTAGAGTTTGTAGTTCAACAGCAAACAGCAAGTTTATTAAAAGAGGTACCATCTGCATAGATGCAGAAGGGCAGTTCTTAAAAGACAAAAAACTGCCTTTGAAAGAGAAACATTTATTAAGAAAAAGAGATGCCTTACAGACACAGGCTGGCAAAGAGTTGAGTTTTGCCAGAGCTAGGGGTATCCTTGTGTGGCATCCTCTGATGGGAGGAGGGGGGCAGTTCATTCTATTGTAGAATCTATTCTTTCTAGGTTCCAGCTGGTTAATCTGTAAGGACTGGTGTTTCTCAGTAATGCTCAGCAATTCTCCATAGACAGTTCTCCATAACCTCACCTCCAGTTTCAGTCATTGCCCACAGATTTTCTGTAGCTAATTTAACAATTTGTTAACCATTTCTAACCCCAACCTCTAGTTTCTGGCCTTATGAAGCTCCCATCCTAAATTTTCTATTCTAAGCTTTCATCAGTATCAAAGGAGTACTAGCAGAGCATAATAACAAAGAATTCAACAAGGAAGAGAATTTCCAGGAAGAGAGGGGGCCCACAGGATGAAATGCTTCCAAACCATTTTTGAGTTTCTTTTGAAGAAACAGCCAGCATGGGTTGGAAAAGTGATGTCATGACCTCACTAAATTGAACTGAGAGCCAAGAATTGAGTCTCCTTAACTTCCAAGAGCATTTCCCAGGGAGTGGTGTGAAGAAGGTTTTTTAGGATCTCTTTGACTCAACAGTATGAAGACAGAAATCAGGGATATGTGATGGGAAATTCAGGGAGAAGGGATGGGGAATCTGGGGTTTTCTCTTCCAGTTCCTTTGATGACAGGTGTGGCAAAGTGACTAACTAACCACTTGGATTGGTACTTGTCCTCCATGGTGTAGAGTTGTTGCTGAAGTCATTGACAAGATTTTCTGCCACCTTGAATCTGGAAAGGACCATGAATTTAGCTCTGACAAAAATGAAAGATGAGTAGAAATGCAAGCTGCCATTCTGAGGTCGGGCTAAGTCCCTGCTGAACCATCAACACAAACTCTCTCTTTGAGGAGTGACCTTAGATCACAAAGTGAGATGATACCTTCACTACAAGGAAGGGAAATGCTTAGAAGGGAAATGTCTAATAAGGAACATCTATATGAACAATTTTAAAAATAAAAAACAGGACCTCCCTGGTGGTGCAAGGGGTTATGATGCAACCTATGAATCTGTCTGCATCCTTATTTCTATAGAAAAAGCAAATGATCTGGCCATGCTGGGACAGTGTTCCCACCCAGTGGGCTTCAGTTGTAGCTGAGTAGCAGCTGTCTCTGGTAAACAGTGCGTTTCTCCACAGACCCCACCACTCCTTACTGTTCCCTGGCCTAAGTTCAAGTCCCAGTGACCATTTCTCACTTGCACTGATGCTTTGCTTTTAGAGGAGGATTATTTCTCCATATACATGCCTCTATCAGAAAAAGTAAAACTTAAAAAAAGGGGCCATGTGTTTCAAGAAAAACTGGAGAGAACATTTTTTTGGTGGAAGTTAAAAATATTCTTATGAGTTTACATGTGCAAATAAATTGAGTCTATATTGGAAAAATACAACTGAAAACACCATCAAAAAACAAATGACTGACTGAAACTATACCAAATATATGGAAAACGTGAGTGATGAACAGGTGAATGGGGTGAAAAGGAAATAAAACCACTGCAAGGTTTGTGAATTAAGTCAGAAGGTAAGAGAAAAATATTGGATGGCTTCACTTATAGGAGGAACATAGGGAAAATAAACAAGGGATCAGGAAAAAAAAAAAAGACAAAACTAGCAGGCAACTATTAATCAGACATTCAGCCGGGGATGGAGGGAGAGGGACCAGAACAGGGGAGGGAAGAGCAAAAGAGACTATAGAGATGGTTCACAGGTGTCTCCGTGGTGATACTTTATTTTATTTTATTTTTTAAAGATTTATTTATTTATGCATACAGGAGTTAGGATACAGGCCAGAGGTGTGTGGGGGGGGTGAGAGGTGTGGGGTCTCTTCGCCAGAGACAGAGTGGGGAACAGAATAGGCAAACTGACCAAAGTACACTGCTGAGGGGAGCAGTGGGCAAGACAGGAGGGGTCTGCCGCACCATGTGGGTTTCTCCCTGGCTGGGGATCGAATTCGTGCTGCAGTGGCTGAGGATAGCTTTATAGGTTGCATCTTAACCCCTTGTACAACCAGGAGGCCCCACGGTGGTACTTTGGTGGGAGCTACACCCAAGAGAATGAACAACAATGTCATAAATAAATAAATAAATAAATAAATAGGTACCAGAGCAGTAAAAGCAGTAGACACGTTTGATCTGCATCACTCATTTGGGTAGCGTGCCCAGAGCTTTGGACATCTGGGTTTGTGACTTTGGCCATTAGGAAAAACAGCGGGCGTGGATAACAACTCTAGGGCAATGGGACACAATGAGAGATAAGGGCAGAGCTGAGGAATTTAATGATCTGCCCTCCCTCCTCCCCAGCACAATATCCATTTTCCTGCCTTCTCCCACATCCTGCTTTCCCTGCCCCACTTGTAGTCTTCCTCTTACCACCAAAATTCTCTGCCAACTCCAAAAGGAATATGAAAACCCCCAGCCATTTCTCACACCAGTTTTGTGCTGCTTCTGACACTCAAACAGGAAGAGCCCTCTTCTTTGCATTGCATATGGCCAGCTCAGCAGGAGAGGAGCTGAGCCAGAGCCAGGTATTCCCTTCAAGGAACCACGCATGCAAGTGCAAAGCAGCAAATCCCTCATGGATGTCCCTCCAGCTGGGCATGGAAATCCAGGGAAGATAGGCCTATTAGGTGGGAAGAAAAATTATATTAAAGAAAGGGATATTAAAAGAGAAAGGCAGGGTAGGGAGTAAGGGAGAAAGAAAAATGCAACCTAAGCTGCATAATCTCTTCACATCTCCAAGTGCCAACATGGGCTAAGATGCCTTAAAATGTCTACTATAAATCCAAAAGAATGACTTACATGATATGCAACAAAATAAGTTTCCGCGTTATCAGGTATATCCTACTCCCTTTCTAATCTTGCCTGTTTCTCAGGCTTAGCTTTGCTGACACAGAAAGGACATCTTGGTCTGGACAAGGGCCAGTCTTCCAGCCACCACCCCGACATTCTTCCTGTCTCAGCACTTCACGCCTTAGGGGTCTCCAACACTCTGGGAAGGTGATATTTCTCCTCTATTCAGTATCCAAATGCCTGCCATGGATAGTATAAATTTTCATTAGGATATCAGACAAATAATAAAATATTTGGAATCTGTCCAACCTGAATTTGCTGTTCTTAAGCCTGAATAGCTGTATAATAATAACAGGCAAACTTGCCTTTCACTGGGCATCTGTTATTAGTCTGATATTTGCAGTGCACTTTATAGCTATTACCTTATTTAGATCTCTGAACCTCCCCCCATCCCGCATGCAGTGGGCACTATTATTCCAGTTTTACAGCTGAAGAACGGAAGGCTGACAAAGGTTAAGTGATTTGTTCAAGGTCACACAGCTAGTAAATGATAAAGCTGAGGCTGAGGACCAGAAAGCCTTTGCTTTTACTTACTGCTGTACCTGCCTCCTAAAAACCACCCACAGGGAGTTTGCCCCTTTCCTGAACTCCTTCATCTATTCTATCTATCTCCTCCTTGGCAGGGCCTCGACATCCAGCAGATACTCAGAGATCTGTTGCTGAGATCCCATCTGAATTTTGTCTGCCACCTGATGACGCTCTGTCTCTCGTGCCCCCCCCTCTCTCTCCCACTGAACTTATCACAGAACTCAGGATGTCTGGTGTAGGACCTGGCACATAACAGGGACCCAGTACACTTTAATCACCTCTCCTCTGGTCCTCCTACCCCAAAGTGGGAACCTCATCACCAAAGTAAGCCCTTGACAAAAGACTTGAATAGACATTTCCTCAAAGAAAACATACAAATGTGAAAACATGTGTAAATATGCTCTACTACACATATCGGGGAGATGCAAATCAATACCTCAATGAGATACTACCTCATATCTATTAGGATGGCTACAAACAAATCCAAAAACCAGAAAATAACATGTTAGTGAGGATGTGGAGAAACAGGAATCTTGTGCATTGTTGGTGGAAATGTCTGAAAGTATTTAGCAGTTTGCTATGGTCTGAAACTTTGTACCACCCCCCGCCACCACCACTGCCATTCACATGTTAAAATCCTAATGTCCAATGTGATGGTATTAAGAATCGAGGCCTTTGGAGGGATGGCTCCATTACAAGGGAAGAGCCTCTGTATAGGGAAATAATGTCTTTCTAAAAGGGTGTCCAGAGTGATCCCTCGCCCCTCCACCATGCAAGGACATGCAATGACAGTCTGCAACCCAGGAGACAGGCCCCACAGAGTGTGACTGTGCTGCCACTGTGATGGAGATTTTGTGGCTTCTTTTGATCAGGGGTATAAAATGGTGCAGTTGCTATGGAAAACAGTATGGCAGGTCCTCAGATAATGAATAATAGAATGACCATATGAGCCAACAATTCCACTTCTGGGTGTATACCCAAAAGAATTGAAAGCAGGCACTCAAAGGGTATGTTTACACCCACACGTATCAGAATTATTCACAATAGCTATAACATTGAAACTCAAATGTCTCAGTCATTGCCCGAAGATATATTGTAGCTGAAGAACATACATATACATGTATACATGTACATATGTATGTATACATGTATGTGTGTATATATGTACGGTGCATATGAATAGTATTTAGCCTTGAAAAAGAACACCATTTTGATCCATGCTGTAGCATGTATGAACCTTGAGGACATTATGTGATGTTTATTATGAAATAAACATGGCAAAAAGACTCATACTGCATGAGTCCATTTATATGAGGTACCTAGGGCAGTCTAAATTATAGACAGAACTACAAAGGAAGTTATCATAGCCTTGGCAGGAGGAGGAATGGAGTGTAGGTTTTGGCTTGGGAAGATGAAGAGCTCTGTAGGTGCATGGTGCTGATGACAGTTGCAAGGGAAGGGAACATATCTAATGCCTTTGAACTGTATACTTAAAAATGGTGAAGATTGTAGATTTCAAATTATTTGTACTTTACCACTATAAAAAATTGAAGGGAAAAAAGAATTCTTTTGAGGCCTGCAAGCCCTTATTATTTGTTCTCTTTTAAGAACCTTCACTTATTGAGCATACCATTTTGGCAATTAAAGGTTACATTTAATCTCTTGCTCACAAAATCTTGTACCCTCTGAAGACTGAACAAGAAAAATGCCATCATATGATCGTTCATTATGTAACACTTCACACAACACCCCGGGAGGAAATGGCTTTGGGAGAAAGATAAAAATATATTCTGAGATTTTAAAAAAATATACTGCTGCTGTCTCTTTGATCTATTACTTCAAATTTAGATGGGCAAGAGAGAGTAATTTTTAAAAAAATCTGGCATTATTTAAAGGGAACTTGAATAACAACCAAGAAGCACCAACATTAATAGCATGGCGTGCTTGTCGATGTGTTGGATTCTATCACCCCAGCGCCTAATATCCCAAATGACTTCCCCACATAGTCTAGACTCTGTTTAGGCGTGTGAAAGTTGTTTTTAGTTTTTCTCTCTTTTTCATGCCAAAAAGATTAAAAACTAGCTTGGATCGTAAACCGTCTTTCACCTTCCTTCCCCACTGTGCAGATAACCTTAAATGACACATGAAATCAGTCAAAATCTGATTTGAAGAACTTGACAGAGAGTCAGGTATGAGTGTACGTGGACCATGTGTTGAGGACTCCGGCACACATGCATGTGTGTGTTTGTAGGTAGGTGTCCTTGTGTGGCTGGGCAATAATCAGAGAGAAAGACACAGACGCACCGAGAACTAGAGGTGCATTCTCCCAGTAGGATGCATCCCAGGGACTCGGTCATGATCTACAACCTTAACTATGGTGTAAATAATATATAAAAAGGGAAATACTCTTGGAGGGTCCTCACCAAACATTTCTTGCTTCTACTGCCCAACTCCTGAAGAGACTGGGCAGGCTGGGGTAAGTGGATGAAATGAACCGAGTGGGAATATCTGCCAATCAGAGAAAATGTGCCTCATCTGGAAGAGGAACCTGCTCAGTCCACCTGACTATTGGCACATGTTTAAGCAGTTCAGCATGGCCGGGACTGATTTTTAAAAAGCAACCCAAATGTGGCTTTGTTTGTGTATAAAATCTCCTAATACAAACATTTTTTGCCAAACATTCTACTTAAAAAAATAGTGTGCAGGCCAAATATAATGCAAACAAGAGTAGATTCAACCATTGCTTCCAGTGATAACCTCTGATATCATGAAATATGAAGAGCAATAAATTATGGTGGGGGTGAAGAAGGGAAGGGAAGAGAACAGGAGAGGAGAGGAGGGGAGGAAAGAGAGGGGAGAGAAGGGAAGGGAGGAGAGGGGAGGAGAGGGGAGAGACACAAGGTGAGAGGTTTAGGGAGGAGAATTCTACCACACGGATAAAGTCTGAGCAGGGTTTTCAAAGATGAATTGGCGCGCCTCCCTGGTGGTGCAAGGTGTTAAGATGCAACCTATGAAGCTGTACACTGCAGCACGAGTTCAATCCCCAGACAGGGAGATATCCACATGGCACAGCAGACCTCTCCTGACTTACCCGCTGCTCCCCTCAGCAGTGTACTTTGGTCAGTCTGCCTGTTCTGTTCCCCACTCTGTCTCTGGTGAATCCTCTCACCTCCCACACCTCTGGCCTGTACCCTGGTTCTTGTATGCATAAATAAATAAATCTTCTTTTTTTTAAGATGAATTGGCCAAGCAGAAATGTAGCAGGAAAGGCAATCTGGCACTAGGAACATCATGTACCACAGCACAGTGAGATTAATAGAAGGACATCCACATTTGAGGATGAGACAATTCATATGTGATAGAGAGACTGCAATGGTATGTTAAAGCCATTCTGATGACTCTTGAAAGTCAGGGCAAACATGATTTTTTTTTTTTTAAGACAGTGAGCAGATATACTGGATTTATAAGTATAAGGGGATAATACACCCAGATTTTAGTTTAAGAACAAAATTAATCAGATCCCTCTATGAGGAGAGCTCTCATGAACATGAGAACAAGGTGGTGACGTTGGAGGAAGTCTAGGCGGGAAACGAGGCACATCTACACTAGGTGGGATGAAGGGGGAGAAAAGTGTTGAGAGAAATTTGGGAAGTACAAATGATGGTGCTTTTTATTATTAAGAACAGGCTAAGTTTTGCTGCAGTGACAAGTATTTCTACAAATTACTGTACCTTTTTTCTGCTCATACTACAGTTCATCTCAGGGTTTTAGTGGATTCTGTTTTGTATCATATTCATTTAGAGACACAGGCTAATGGAGTTTCTATCATCTGACATTTAATCAAGCATAACAGCATGGAGAGGAATATGGGGACAGACACACTGTCTTTTAAAATCTTTTGGCCAGAAAGGGAACAGGTCACTAACACTCACTTTTGTTTAGTCAAGACAAGTGGGAGGCCATGACTAACTCAAGGGTATTGGGAGGGGGAATCTTTTGCTTTGTCCTACAGGTGGAAAATTAGAGATATTTGTAAACAACATCAACAACTTACAGATTTAGACTGATTTGATGTGAAATTAAGAACAGGAAGGGAGAAACCTCCACTTCTGGTCATGGCAGAGCAACTGATATCTTCTGCCACTAACAAACATAAAGTTATACGAAACATATGAAGTAACTGTTTCCAGGCATTTAGACAGCAGATGGCTCAAGATTGTGAATCTTGAGAAATGGGAAACATGTAAATTAAGCCCCCACGTTTGCCTTGGCTTTTTGCTTGCAAGCACTTTCTGGGCCACTGTGCATGGGGTGAAACCAACAGAGCAAGGCAATCCCACTGAGCTGAAGAGGTGAAGCTCAGAGTTCAGTGCTACTGAAGTAACTAGAATTTGCAGACCAGGATTCATGAGGGAAGGAGATGAGCAAGGGAAATCCCAAATGTCTGTATGGGAGTTCCCCTGACCGAGGACATGACTGCACATAAGTAAGATTTTACCAGATTCCATCAGTGAAAAGATCTCATGAGCACTCCTCACATTCAGTAGAGGCCCTCAGAAAGGACATGACTTAGAAGTAAAGACTAGGTCCTAAAGTAAGGGACATATCCTAGGACTATGAAAAAGCTAAAAAGCAAACTCAAGTTAAATAGACCTAGAGGGGCCTGCGAGTACTTTAAGTGCATGTCACAACAAAACCCCAACATTAATTGTAAATGCACTGTAATAAGTTAAAGGTGCATATTATGTTCTTTTTAGCATCCAATATATAAATATTCTAAAGATGAATAGACAATAGGGAATAAAGTAAGCTTTTAAAAATATTTGGCTAGTCCCTAAGAAGACATGAATGTTGGAACAGAGGAATAAAACAGGAGAACAAATAGAAAGTAATAGCAAATTGGTAGACTTAAAGTCAGCATCTCAATAATTACATTAAATATATAGAGACTTTAAGTACTAAAGAAGAAATGTACCAGGGAGAATAACTGGAAAGAAGTGATATTAATTGTTGGAACCATAACCCACTGAAGATAGGCATAATTAAATTCATTGGCCCTCAGCTAGTTCCACGCACAACCCTGACCAAAGAGGGTGATAGGATGGCAATTCCAGGCCATTTTCTATCCCCCAACTAAATACTCCCACATAGACCTCTAGCCCGAAGAAGGCACCTTCTTCTTTCAAAGGTGTCCATGGGGCTGAGTGTCCATAAGGCTGTCTATCGAGAAGAGATGCCCTTTTCTAAACAACAGAAAATTCTCTGTGGACTGACTCTGGCCTAAGACAGAAGGCTCGGCTCCTTGGGAAGCAGGTGAGGAAGCACATGGGAGCAGTTGCACATGCGATGATCTTGTAGTGAGTGAGCCGGGGGACTGGGACCTGTGCAGTGCTAGGTGAGAGGCCCTCTCCATTTTGTGAAGCAAATAATATTACTCAGCCCAGGCTGCCATGATAAAATGCCATGACCTGCTGACTTAACCCACAGTTCTGGGGCCTGCAGAGTGTCAGATTGAAGTGTTAGCCACTTCAGTTCCTAGAGAACATCCTCTCCCTGGCTTGTGGGCATCTACCTTCTCGCTGTGTCCTCCTATGGCACAGAGTGTGTGAATATTCTAGTCCTTTCCTATAGGGATATAGATCAGGGCTTCACCCTTATGTTCTCATTTAGCCAAATTGCTTCCTTCCTTAAATACAACAATCTTGCTGGTTAGGGCTTAAACATAAGAGTTATTTGCTTCTGTACCTGAGATGAAACAGTTTGCTCAGTAACTGACTTTCTCTTGTAACTGAGCTTTAGGGTGACTAAGGCTAAATGATTGCTTTGCTTTCAGACCTGAAAGGAAAAAGGAAAAAAAAAAAACAAAAAAAAAACCTTACCAAACGTTTTCTTTGAGGTTTGCTTTCACAGACAGCAGAGCCTGGACCTTATCAGCAAATGACCCAACCTGAGCATGAGAAGCTAACTATGAACTGATCTTCAAGGTCAAATGGAGCCAACAGACTGCAAGCACAGAGGACTTGGGCTTCCTACAGCAGGGCCCTCACCAACATGAATGCAAACCTCCAGCTATCTAAAGAAAAGCCTCTTCATACCGAGTGTATGAACTGCCCTGCCTTGGCTAAAGAATTTCAGCCAAGTCCACATTTCTTTGCCTTTAAATCGCTTTACAGTGAATAAAATTTAACTCCTTTGTTCTCATCCCTCATCCACAAAACCTACATAATCTCATTTCCTTTCTTAATTCTGGAGGTAGAGTTGAGGTTATTGCCTACCTCCTTGCCAATAAATTAGCAATAATATTTCTTTCTCATCTCAAAACCTGATGCCAGAGTGTCAGTGTCTGTACAGTTGGGTGGCAATCCAACTCTTCGGTAACAAGGGGAAATGTGCTAATAAGAAATAATCCCAGAATCCTAACATAAATGCTCTGAAGTGAAGGTAAGAAACTTACTCTGCTCTGATGGACAGAAGTGGGTGATAAGTTGAGCCCCACTGAGGTTATCCTTTGGAATGACCATCTTGATGACCCATCCCCCTATGTCTAACCCTATTCCCTTTCTATGGGAAAGGAAGGGTTGTGTGGAGTGAGTGGGGATGGAGGCCCCTCAATGGAGATGTGTTCCAGAAGTAGTTGTTAATATGAATCTACCAGAGACAAAACATGCCAGGACCCATGATGTGTAAACAGACTCAGGCAATTTTGATGGGAGATAAAATTATTTTTGTGGGGGAGGTGGAGGATGTAGGGATTGTCATAAGAACAGGAATAAGAGTCTTCTAGACATTCCAATATTTTCCTTTCTTATCATTTGTTTGATGCCAAAACTCTTGGGAGTACCATATGGGAATAACTGAGACCAGGCCTTCTATGTATTCTTGGTACCTTTATTAAAATCTAGGGAGAGAGCCCTGGGATAGGGGTGATGGGAGGGAGGCAGAGGAGCAGGCGTTCCTGAGCTTTTCTCTGCATGTAGTGCCAGGATGAAACAGATGTAGCTGTTTCTTGAGGGAGATCCCATCTGACTTACCAATTGCTGCCATCACAAGAAATTTCCAGCTATCTGGAAAAGTCAGAGCAAAGAAGAGCAGTGAGAAGATGGACATTCTCAGCAAGCATCTACCATAGCCTTGGAACAGGGAGGGGTTGCCTCCTGGTCACAAGCTAAAGATATCTTGAGGGCAACTTCAAATGATCCATAGATCCAAGAGACTGATATATCTGTTTTTGCAGCAAGATTTACAGAAGGCCTGCATTTTAAAGATATTACTACATAGGTATATTTAGTCCACCATTATCTGTGGGTTGGTTGCAATTTACTTGGCCCTCAGCTAGTTACAGAGATGAGCCCCACACAACTTAGTGGTAGGAGCTGTCCTATAAAATTATATGCCTTCCAAGGTAAGTTGAGAAAAGGAACTGTATTTTTCTCCACTACTTAATGAACATACAGTTTTGTGCATTCAATTCAATCATTCAACATTTATTGTGAGCCAAGCACTGGGCTCTGTCCTGGGAATAAAAAGATAAATAAGATATGATCCCTTCCTTCAAAGAGTTTCCCTCCCAGTTTACCTGCTCACTGCTTATGAGCAGAAGTTCAGACACTTAGTTAAAAAATTAATGATTGGAGAGCCCTTGTGGTCTCATCTCTTGTCCTTGAGTGTTGCCATTGGAGCACTCAAAACACCTACATTGCAGTGTGAAGAATTGGAACCCTTGTGCACAGTTGGTGGGCATGTAAAAGGGGCAAGTGCCACACTACACAGAATAGTATGAAGTTTCCTCAAATAAGTAAAAATAGATTTACTTTATGATCCAGCAATTGAACTTCTGGGTATGTGCCCCAAATAACTGAAAGTAGAGCCTCAAAAAAATGTTTGTACTGCCGTGATCTTAGCAACATCATTCACAGTAGCTAAAATGTGGAAGCACCCCAGGGGCCCATGGATGGGTGAGTGAATGGATAAACAAAATGTGGCTTATAAATACAATGGAATGTTACTCAGCCTTTAAATGAAATCTTGTCACATGCTATAGAATGAATGAACCTTGAGAACATTCTGCTCAGTAATATAAGCCAGTCACAAAAGAAAAATACTGTATGGTTTCACGTATAAGAGGTACCCAGAGAAGTCAAGTTCAGAGAAACAGTAAGTAGAATGGTGATTGCCAGGGCTGGGTAGAGCGGGGTTGGAGGACTTATTATTTTTATACATAATAAGTCTTATTATTTTATACATAATAAGGACTTTTATACATAATAAGGACTTATTATTATTATACATGAGTGTAGAGGTCTAGTTACAGTCCCACCAGCAGTACAAGTACAATTTCTCTGGAGATTGAGTAGGCAATAATGTGAGTGTATTTAATACCACCACTTAGAAGTGGTTAAATGGGAAATCTTATGTTTATTTTGCCATGATTTAAAAGAAAAAAAATCCAAAAAACCTCCATCCAGAAATTTCTGTGTTATAACATAGTGAACAGCTCCATACCCAAGTACTGCCCCACCTGGCTTTGCACAGGGTAAAGGCACTTTGCAACCTGGCTCCATTGTGGTAGCCTGTACTGTATCTGTCTTCTCCTGGCTCTGTTCAATTATCTGGACATGTCTGACTAGCCAAATGCACTGATTTTGTTGGCTAAATAAGCTCTTGTGTCCACTGAAAAAAGACACATCCCTACAAGGCATAAGTTGAGAATCTTACAGAGGAACTAAAGGGCAAAATTGTCTTTGCCAGTTGCTTAGTAGAAAGAAAGTCCCTTGCTGCAGTCTTAGAACCAGAAAGACTGAGTCCCACAGGCTCAAAGCAAAGCATTAATGATTTCTAACATATTTACCATCATTCTTCCCTGATTTTTTCCACCTCACTTCCCCCATGGTTGACATTCTCCCTGCCTTCATGAGTAATAAACCCAAGGTGCTGAACTATAGGTGTGTTACTGGTGATCTTTGATTTTAAGAATGACATCTCAAACTCACTAATCAGTGAAGCATGGAGGGGAAGGTAGGGAGAGGTGTCTATGTTTCTCCCATGTTTTTCATCTTCCCTCTATAAAAACATGAGGATAGGGGAATGAGCATGAGCATCACTGCCACCAACAGTTATTTGGGTGACCCAACAGATACTGAAGATCTGTATTGCCTGCTGCTCCCTCTACGTGGACATCGATGGTGGGGAATTCACAGCTTCCTCTTCCTCTTCTTTAGTTCTGTAGGCAACTTCATCTGCTTGATGTCCCTTCATGGTTCTACTGTTGGCATCCAATCTCCTGGGGAAAATCAGTGTAATACTACTCCAGGAAGACTTTTCATGAATGGAGGTGCTGACCAGACACACACTGACAAAAACAGCCACCATCAGGCTGACTGTGTACCCAGAGGAAAAAGGGAATAAAGAAAAGGAGATGATGGAGGATAATACATCATACCAGAGCCTTCTGTGCAGCTGGTCTCCATAATGGTGTAGAAGTCAGATGGGGAACTATGAAGAGTTAGGTGAGGACATCAGTAGAAGGGACCTAGCCATGGCTACCCACTCTCCCGCCAATGTGCCATACCCCTGACTAGGCACCTGATCCACCAGTCCTCATTTAACTCCCAGAAAAACAAAGCCTTTTATAGAGGAAAATGGTTTCAGTACCATTTTATTCCAGAGAAGAGTAAGACCCTAAGATGCCAAGGACTTCTCTGGGGCCATGTTACCAGCAAGGTCTATCTGCCTCCAGATTCCATGCACCAAACCCTGCCACATGGTCTTTCATTGTCCCCTGAAATATAAACTCTTTTCAATGTTCTGGCTAACTACCTAATCACTATTTTTTTTTAAAAAAGAACATTTTATTATGTTAACCAAACCTCTACTCTGCAATTAACTCTAATTACATAAGCAATTAAAATTGGGAGTAAGATTATTTTGCACTTAAAAGCTATTTATGCTGATGCTAGATTTTTCTCTAGCTAATTAATTCTTATGTCTTAGTTATAATTATTATTTAATTAACAGACTTTCTGACTCTACCCACATGTTTTTTTTTAAAGCACAAGTCTGTCCCAATGCTCAGGCACTTGAGCACTTTTGCTTTGATGGAGTGTTTCAAGGGGGAGGAGGGACTGAAGACTTGCCCAATTTGTTGAGCTACTTGGAAACAAAGCCTGACTAACTTGTCACTTGAAGACAGGCAGAAAGTAACACATGGAATTGGGTAGTGTAATCTACAGCATATTAAATGTTCTCTCTGTTTAAAGACTGCAATCCCTGGTGTGAATTCTGGGGTCCTCACTAGGGTCCCTCAAGGTCTTAGAACTATCTTCAGTGCTTGAGAATACCCCAGCGGGGACTGTCTACTCTCCCATTGTATATTCATTCAGGCTGCCTCAATTTGTTCTGGTTGGATCATACCGATTTAGCATAAATGTGTCAACACATCAGTGGTTTGCCTCATGCTAACCAGAAAGCCTGATAAGATGTTGATGAAGTCATAGAGCTAGGCACCGATTAGAGAGCTGATGTTTGATTAGCTACAGGCTATCCTTGGAAAAAAATTTACTGAGTTCATTGGGTGTGATTAGTTTGGGAATTATTCATTTGGCCATAGATGACATTTTTCAGAAGTTAACTTTATAAATATTAGCTCATCTAACAATTTATCTTCTTTTACCTTCTCCTATGTAAATGCCCTGAATTTTACCCCCACATTGTCCATAACCCAGTCCTTTCCACCCTCACTTACATATCCCCTTTGGGTTCTACAAAGATTTGGTAGATAATGCAAATATTGTACACAACATTGACACTAAAAATTTACATCTTGTTTGTTGAAATCCCTAATTTAACTGAATATTCTGTATTTTTTACATGCTAAATATGGTGCTTCTAACCCTAACGGTTTAGGAGGCCTGCTCTTTTGAACAAGAAGCACCTTGGTATGTTTTAAGAGTCACAACTGACTAAAAAATATGCAAAACTTTTAAGAGCTTTTCAACCTTTTCAAATATGAAGACACATTTATTATACATGCACACTTGCGGGCACATAGTAAGCATTTAACAAAGAACCCCTCCTGGAAGGATGGCGATTTATTTCTTACAAACTTTGGCCTATTCCAATGGTCTCCCCATCCCCAATTTAACAGCTTGAACCAGTCTCAGTCCTCTATAGATCAATGACTTTCTTTTTCTTTTTTAAAATATCTATTTACTTCTGCATACAAGAACTGTGGTACAGGCCAGAGGTGTGGGAAGTGAGAGGATTCACCAGAGACAGAGCAGGGAACAGAACAGGCAGACTGACTGAAGTACACTGCTGAGAGAAGCAGGAGAGGGTGAGACAGGAGAGGTCTGCCACACCATGTGGCTTGCTCCCTGGCCAGCCAGGGATTGAACTCGTGCTGCAGAGGCTGCAGATAGCTTCATAGTGTTGTGCTTAACCTCTTGCACCCCAGGGAGACCTCTGGATCAATGACTTTCAACCAACCCAGTTGCTTGGTGGCAGCGGTGAGACTAGACTGGGGCCCTTGGCTTTCATCCCAGTGCTCCACCCCATCTGCTGCAGCAAAGGCCCTCTCAGGGCACTGAGAAGTGGTTTCACCATCACTGCCAGGGGTGTTTCTAAGCTGCAGGGTCATTTTCATTCTCGGCCCCATTTATAACAGTTAACTATCTTCATCTGCAACTAAGACTGACTTATTTATCCATGAAAAAATGGATTTATTTTTAAAGATAGATTTATTTATTTATTTGTTTGTTTGTTTCTTTATTTATTTATACAAGCACTGAGTACAGTCAGAAGTGCAGGAGGGTGAGAGAATTCACCAGAGCCAGAGCGGGGAACAAAACAGGCAGACTGACAAAATACACTGCTGAAGGGTGCAGCAGGCATGGGAGGAGAGGTCTGAAAGCCATGTGGGACTCTAGCCACGGACCAGAGATAGAACCGGTGCTACAGGAGCTGCAGGCAGCTTCGCAGCCCAGCATTCAACTGCTGCGCCACCAGAGGAGGCCCACAGTGGAATATTTTTAATTTTTTTTTTTAAGATTTATTTTTATTTTTTTATTTGCAGAAGAACTGGATTGTAGGCCAGAGGTCCGGGGGGTTAGAGGATTCATCAGAGACAGAGTAGGGAGCAGAACAGGTGGATTTACTGAAATACACTGGTAAGGGGAGCAGCAGGGGAGTGAGGAGGAGTCTGTTGTGCCATATAAGGGTGAGCTCCCTGGCTGGGGATGGAACTCAGGCTGTGGCAGTGACAGTGCTGAGACTTAACCCCTAGGCCACCAGGGAGGCCCCCTAATTTTTATGTCTTAATTGCAAGGGGAAAGAGGAGTTTTTAAGTTAAAGAAATGCTTTTTATTTTTTTTTCTTTAAGATTTATCTTTATTTATTTATGCAAGAACTGGGGTGTAGGCAGAGGTGCAGGGGGAGGTGAGAGAATTAACCAGCGAGAGAATGGGGAGCAGAACAGGTGGACCTACTGAAATACACTGCTATGGAGAGCAGTGGGTGAGATAGGAGAAGTCTGCTGTGCCATGTGGGTCAGCCCTCTGGTCTGCTGTGCTATGTGGGTCAGCTCTCTGGTCTGCTATTGTTATAGAGCAACCCTGATATTGAATGGGTTGCCTGGCTGTGGGTTCTCACCCGCGCGCTTACAAGGGGCTTATTAATACTCCACTACAGACATACACAAAGGTTAATAAAAGGTTTATTTACAAGGGAAAAGGAAATAAGGAAATGTATAACTCAGGGAGAAAAGAGGGAAATAAAGTCTTTAATGCGTCCTACCCTATCTGCCTACCTGGAAAACCAAAAAGCACACTCCGAGCTGGCCGGACGCTGCGAGCTGGCGGAGAGTCAAAATGGGGGGACCCCTCCAAAGCCTACATGTCTGGCTTTATACCACCCTGGCTGCTTAACCCCACCCTCAGGTCCCAGCCGCCTTCCCTTTGGTGGTGATGGGATTTGGAGTTCCCAGTGTCTTTGGCTTTGGCCTGGGGTGGGGGTGGAGTCCACAAAGCCTCTATGGAATTAGCTTTAGGACATCCCTTTCCCCCTAACACTATGACATATGGTTCAGCTCTCTGGTCTGCTATGACATGTGGGTCAGCTCTCTGGCTGGGAACAAACTTGTCTTGCAGTGGCTGGTGATAGCCTGATAGTGCTTAGACTTTAACCCCTGCACCACCAGGGAGGCCCCCAAAGAAAATGTTTTGAAAAGGATACTAATATGTCTTTACACCAATAGTCATCAAATGCCATTTAAGTTTTTTCTTTAAAATGAGAGGGGACCCACAAAGTTAAAAAATGCCCAGGGCCCACAAATTATAATGCAGCTTACCGCTGCTATATGAGCCTTGAAGACAAATGCTTTTCAGAAACGTCACCACAGGCCAGGAGGAAGGTGTCAGTCGTGTGGAATGGGAATGAGATGTGTGTGTATTCATCTGTACCCCTTGTTCTAAAATGCCTGAGATAGGTTTCAGCAGGGCTTGGAGTGCAGTGGACAGAAAAAATTTAAGGAGAAACTAAAGGAAAAGAAAAGAGAAAGAAAAGTCAGGCAGGAAATGGAATTAAGGTAGAAAAGTACATACCCAGAGGTTCTGCATCCAGCTCTGAGCTTCCTGCTAGCCACAAAGAGGGAATTCTGTTCTCTTACCAGAGATATCATTTGTGAATGGGAAAAGCCCAGGGCTTAGGGGAGTCCTGTTAGAAGGCTACTTGGACAGACTATTGCCCAAGAGGTTGTTGCTACCTGTAGTGGCAGGATGGGCACAGAGCAGGTTTTCTGATCCAGCAGATGGGTAAAGGAGTCCTGGGAGCCCTCGATGGCTTTCTCAGGCTTTTATTGAGCTGTTACATATAGAGCAGCAACCAGGTACATGGCAGGCAGGGGTGAGGGGAAGGGGCGGAGGGGGCAGGAGACCGGCAGGCCCCCAAGTGCCCAGCAAGTCTTCACTCTGGGCTTCTCTGGCTTCTTTCTCCCCTTCCCTCTCCTGCTTCTTCTCCTGCTTCTCTCGGTGACTATCTCTATACTCCCATGGCCACTGAAGTAAACAACACAACAATCTAACAACTGCAGGTGCCCCATCAGGCAGGGTAATCCTAATGGGAGGGCAGAAAAACCTGAAAACCATTTATTTACCCTACACTACCCAAGGCAATTGCTTACCTACCTTCTGGGAAACTTCTTAGCACAGAGAGTCCTAATCACCTCTCCCTACCTGTCTCTCTGACCTTCCCCCAACTCTGCTCATGATTTCAGCCCCCAAGGCTGGCTCAACCTTTGAGTGTGTATTTGCCATTCCCTCCACCAGAGATGTTCCTCCCATTGATCTTTGCGTCCTTCAGGTCTCATTTCCAAGGTTAAATCTTTAAGAGGCACCCCCTGATCTCCTGGTTAAAGCCTTCCCAAATCTTTCTCTTGCTCTGGCATTATCTTGTTATTTTCTTTGTAATATTTATTACAATTTGAAATTGCCTTTTGATGGGCTGAGGGACTGGCATAGAAGCTCCTGGAAACCTTTGTTGTCTTCCTTTCTTCTGCATGTAGCTGCATCCCGCCTGGGACATGGTAGTGGCACATTGAATAATTACTGAGTGAATGAATTTGGGGAAGTGCATCCTGGTAGCTGTGAGCTGGCTGTGCTGTGAACTGACAGTGCATGATGGACTGCAAGTTTACAGGTGCAAATATGGGTGTAGGAGCTAGGCAGAGCAAAATGTTTTCTGCATAACAATGCACACCAGAATTTACAGTTCCCTGGGGCAGAGCGATGAAGGGGAAATGTCCATGTTTTTTTTTTTTTTTTTTCTAATTACATTTTTTCTCTTCAGCAGGAGAAAACACTTTTCTGTGGGGTCCTCCCCAAGGATATCTCCGGCCGTGAAGAGACTTCCTGATCACAAAAACATCTCTGGGTTGAGTCCCGCCATCCCCAGGCCGGATTGTGATGGTGACATATTCAGAAGGACAAAACCAAGTGCCCCCGCCTTTCTGCGCCTTCGGTGAGATACTTCCTCTGACGGTAGTGTAAACACTGTAAAATATTGAAAACATCGCTGTGTCGTGCTCGGTGCGATTGTTCCAAAGCCACATTCTAGCAACGTTTGGTCTTGATGCGTCACCCTGAATGCAGCTATATTTAGGCCTCTGCTTGCTAATGTTTCTATTTGTCGCCAAGCCCCAAGGAGCACTTCCAGGGACCATCTCCAGTGTCCCGGTCTCCATGGAAACGGCTCTCCGGCTTTGCGTGCCAGCCCCAGGAAAGAGGAATGTCTGTGCAACTTCCTCTCTGCTGCTGACACAGTGTCCAAGTTTTGCTACATTATCAGCCAGACCCAGTCCCTCGGCCCTCACCAGTCAATTTGCCTTAGGCTAGGACGGAGGGGAACTACCTCGGGGAACTACCCTTCACTCTCCTCTTGTTTCATTCCTCCTGCGGCATGCCCACTTACTTACTGTGCTCACGGCGTCGGGATAGTCAGGAGCGCAGAATCTGGGCATCTTAAACAGAGGCATCTGATCGGCAAAAACAAAAAGAAAGAAGTAACAGACACCGAATTGTCAAATGTCACGAGCTTTGGGGAGGACAGTGTGTGCCCAGAGCAGAGGGTAGGGGACATTCTCTTTTGTTTCTATGTGATTTTTTTTTTCTTTTTAGCAATAGTTGTGTGTTACTTTTATAAAAGAAGAAGTTCCCATTGTTATTGAACACACTCAGGATTGGTGATCTACATGTGCTACCATGCATTTCAACTGTTCTATCCCATTTCAGCTTGATTTACCTGGAATCTAGAGGAATTCATGATAGCCAGGGAGAGAAGGGCAGCAGATTTTCAAAACCAACAACAAAAATCTGACTTTTTTGTAGACCTTGACTCCCCCATTCACCCTACCCTAAAGACTCCCCACACCAAACTTACTACAATGTCCAAGGTCATCAAGAGGTAGATGTTATAGATGTACAGTTTTTTTGTATATTAATTATACCTCAATACATTTAAACAACACATTTAATTAATTTTTGTTTTCATTAGAACTATAATCACACATAAGCAGTCAGATAGCAATACACAGTTGGTGCTATAAAAAATAAAATGAGAAATAAAAGAACAATGCATGCTCTGCCCTCTTTACCACAGATGTCTGCTTCCCAGGGGAAAGAACTTTCCATGGTGATGTTTTTTGCTGACACTTGGCTCCATGTTTCTAAACCATGCAGTTCTGTGACTTTTTTTTAAGATTTATTTTATTTATTTATGCATACAAGAGCTGGGGTGTAGGCCAGAGGTATGGTGGGTAGAGGATTCACCAGAAACAGAGTAAGAAACAGGCAGATCTACTGAAATACACTGCTGAAGGGAGCAGTGGGTGAGACAGGAGAGGTGTGCTGTGCCATGTGGATCATCTTCCTGGCCGGAGATCGAACTCGTGCTGCTGATAGCTTCATAGTGCTGAGACTTAACCCCTTGTGCCACCAGGGAGGCCTCTCTGTGACTATTTCTGGATTTATATATTGTTCTGGGACTCCTTTTTATTTATTTTTATACAAGAACCGGGGTACAGGCCAGATGTGCAGGAGGGTGAGAGGATTCACCAGAGACAGAGCAGGGGACAGAACAGGCAGACTTACTGAAATACACTGCTGAGGGGAGCAGCGGGCGAGACAGGAGAGGTCTGCCCTGCCATGCATCTCCGAGGCTGGTGGGGATTGAACTCTTGCTGCAGAGGCTGCGGACAGCTTCACAGCACTGGGCTCAACCCGTTGCGCCACCAGGGGCGCAACCCATTCTGCGTCACAGAACTGCATGGCTTAGAAACATGGAGCCAAGTGTCAGCAAAAAGCATCACCTGGAAAGTTCTTTCCCCTGGGAGGCCCTGTTCTGGGACTTCTAGCAGAAGATGATGAGGATCTAGTTTTTGCACACCCTCCATTTCAGCATAAGATTTTTTCTCTACTCATCCTCCCAATGAGGTTGTGACATTTTGATTAATTAGAGCAATTTTTCTGTGTACACATTATTTTGCTCAGATAAGATTATTCACAGCTGAGGCTTGTATGATTGCATTTCCTTTCTTTTATAACTATTTGCTGTTGCTGAGGTTATCTCATTTTCTTTCAAGAGCTTAGTTTTTTTATGATGACTATCACTAATTCATTCTAGAATTTCCCAGTGTGTTGTAAATCTTCTCCCAATACGTTCATCTAGGATTTAATCATTTTCATCTTCTTGTCACAACTCTCTAAGAGGTGCCTCTCCCTGCTCCCAGCTGGACCTACCACAGCCTCCTCCTGTAACAACATCACCATGATGTCCAGAGGCCACAGGGCAAGTTATCTTTTTTAGGACAGAGGCACACCTCAGCCCACCACCTGTGAATGTTCCCCAGCCTGGACCTCAGGGAGGCCAGCTCACTCCATGGCCCCCAAGCCTGCCCTGACTTGACTACAGGAGGCTGGGCTTCCCCCTTTTATTTGTCCCTAGGATCCTAAGTTAACCAATCAGGTTTGACCTCTCCAGCTCTCTATCGACCTTGAGTTAATTTATTGGGATTGAAAATGGAAAATGAGCTGATTGGTGCTGAATGGTCCAATCAGATGCTTGGGATCAGAAATAATCCAATCAGTTTGTAGGGTAGGGGATCCTGAAAAGAATATAAGGCAGAGCAAGGGCCAGCTCAAGGAATGAGTGAGCAGCTAGCCTCTGAAGCTAGGAGAAGGATTCCTTGGACCTGCTTTGCAGAGGAAGCAGTCATCAGGCAGCCTCTGTAAAGGGAGAAGTACTCAGCAGGCGACCTCCTTGGAATCCACCAGACCGCTGTAGGCTTCCAGACTTCTAGACCTTCAGACCTCTCTAGAGCTCTGTGGAGACCCGGCCTCATGCCCTACCTCGACATCAGGTCAAGGGGTACATCAGCCTTGGCCTGGCTCCTTAAAGAGCTGACCACAGCCTCTGGTTGTCCAGTACCACCTCCTGGTGCATTTGAGTCTATGGCTGTCCAGTCTAGTGCCCAGTCCAGCCTTCAGACTGTGGCCGTGGGCGCCTGCAGTGTCACTTCCTCTTTCAGAAGTGAACTTTATTTGGGACATCTGGACACTGTGGACACTATCTGGGGTGATAGCTGGCCACCTTTGGCCTTAGAAAATCTTTCCTTTTCCCCAATCTCTTGTTTGTTAAATAAGTCCTATTGTTGCTTCCTGAGCTGGAGTGGTCTTGTAATTGTTAGTGCACAGGTGAGACCCCATAGACATGAACTGTCCCCACATTGGCACTGTCATCTGACACTGATTTAAGCAGTGTTTTACTGCTGCTTGACTGGGTCCTGGGTTCTTCCTTCACCGTCTCCTTGGCACCCCCTACCCTGTTTTTTGTTTTTTTTTTTCTTTTTTGGAGACCATGTTTTCTGGATCCATGTCTATCATGGATAGTTTTCTCTCTCTTGTTTCAGGAGAGCACATCATTCAGTTAATTCCTGAAAAAGGATGCACCCTAATATTTGGTTGCTGGATGGATATATAGGATTCCAGAATGGACACTGTTTTTCCCTCCAGTTTTGAGAACTCGGCCCCATTTTGTGAGTATGTGTGCATTGCTATTGAGAGTCCAACTCCATTCTAATTTCACTTTCCCTATAGGCAACCAGTGTATATCATGCACCGCAGCCCAACTTCTGCATTATTAAATTTTCTTTTTTTTTAAAGATTTATTTATTTATGCATACATGAACTGGGGTACAGGCCAGAGGTGTTGGGGGTGAGAGAATTCACCAGAGTGGGGAACAAAACAGGCAGATTGACTGAAATACACTGCTGAGGGGAGCAGCAGGTGAGTCAGGAGTGGTCTGCTGTGCCATGTGGGTAGCTCCCTGGCTGGGGATTGAACTTGTGCTTCAGTGGCTATGGACAGCTTCATAGGTTGCATCTTAACCCCTTGTGCCACCAGGGAGGCCCACATTATTAAATTTTCTAATGAGGTATTAGTCCTTTTTTAATTTTTATGTTGCATACTTAGTTTTATGAATGGATATCAGTTTTAGGAATGTTTTTGTACCATTGTCAGCAATGATACTTCTCTATTTTTAATCTTCTTTACTCTGAAACTCTAATTTAAAACAATATTTGACTTTCAGATAGAAGGTATCCATTTAATTCTCTTATTTTTTCCATTTCCTTTTTTACTGCTCTATATTCTGAGACATATCCTTCACATTATCTTCCTAAATCTTTCAGTGATTTTCTAATTTTCAAGAACTCTTTATTTTTCTTTGAATACTTGTTTTATAGCCTTCTCTCTTAGTTTCACAAATACTATTTCTCTTTTATTTTGCTGAGTATATTTTGCTTTGAACAAATGTTTCCTTCTACTTCTCAATTCTAGTTGATTTTTGTTGTTGCTGGTAATAGTGGTGATGTTGATGATGGTGGTAGCAGTGATGGTGGTGTTGATGATGGTGGTGACAGTGATGATGCTGGTGATGGTAGTAGTAGTGGTGGTTGACTGCTTTCTTAGTTGGCTAGTTTGTTTTTTTCTGTAAAGAAGTCCTTTCCCATGCAGAATGAGGCTCAAAAAGAGGATTAGAAGCTTGGTATATGTGGAAAGGACAGGTTGACAAGTTAGCTGGTTGACTTCACTATAGGGTGATTTGGCCAAGTTTATTCCTGTGGGGGAGGATTGAGATGGGAAGTTTCTTACAACTGTCATTTTCCTATAGGTCTTTTCTCCTAGGCTAATCTGCTTTTCCCAAATTTACTTTCCAATATCTTGCTGTGGTTTCGATAAGCCTGGATGGAAGTATTCTTATCCCTGAGTGGGAAGGTTGCCCAGTGGAGAGAAGTATCACTTGCCATTTGGCATGTGTATTTTCACTTAATTCCTATGATCAGCTTGACAGCCCTGGCCTCATTTATGTTTGGGATCCCAGAATCTGTTCATCTTCTAAGGCACCATCACCAGGGATAAAATGTCATTCTTCTGCAAGGATGCGCAAGTGTCACATCTTTGGCCAGGTGTCCAACTTTAACTTTTTTTAATGTAAATGCTTAGGTCCATCTTTTGCTTCTAACCTCATTGGAAGCCCCACTTTCAAGCCCTGTGCATGAGTCACATTCCTTTGAGAGGATTGCTATTAGCAACCTCTGCTAGGTCAATGATGTCTTCATTTTCTCTCTTCAGTTTTCCAAATTTGTGCTGCTCTTATCTCCTCCCCCAATCTCTGTCCTTGTTGGTTTATGCCTGTTTTTAAAATCCTTTGACTCACATTTGTGTAAGTTTTGGGTAGAAAGTACAAATAAAAATATATTCAAATTCAAATGTATTCAAATTTCAAATATATTCACATAGGCAGAAATCCTCATGTTGACATTTTCTATATGCTCTTATCACACACACTATGGATTTGAAAGTCTCATTGCCTCTTTCCCACCTGAAGAACACTCTCTTCCCTTTGGCTACGCAGAAAGTAACCCTTGTGCAGTTATCAAACACAAGTCAAATGGCATCGCAGCCAAGCTGACATCGCAGATGTCACAGACTCATCTGGCTCTCATGGTACTATCTTCATGCCTTTAGGTTGTGTAACCTATATGAAATAGCAAACATAAGAAGATACTCCAGTTATTTGTTGGTGTCACTCCTCATCGCCATTTCTTTCATATTTCCATAACTTGAGTTTTATTTTATATCTTTATTTATTTTTAGAATAACTTGATTATAACAAGTATTTCTTTGTATAGAAGAATATGTTGGTGCTATTCTTTCTGAATTTTTATTTTGCTGAGAATTTCTTCTCTTGCCCTCCTACTAATGCTGCTCAAACTGAGTGATCATTGGGGGTCATAAAAAAGACCACTTTTAGAGGAAGAAAAGGGCTTACTTATTTACATGAAATGATATCTTTCCTGATTTTGTCATTGTAGTACACAGTTAATAGGAACATGCACATCCCCCCACCCCTCTTCTCTAACTGTAGTGTCCTTGAATATAGTAGATGCGGGGTGGGGGGGGCAGGAATGTGGCACATACAGTATCTTTGATCTGAGCATCATTAACTTTCAGAATCACCCTGGAGGGGCAGCCGATGGATGGTGCCCACTGCCAACCCACCCATCTCCCAATCGGCACCAAGAGCCTTTGTCTAAAAATCCTGCAGCAGGGTCTCCCCGGTAGCGCAGCGGTTGAGCGCTGGGTTGTGAAGCTGCCCACAGCCTCTGCAGCGCCGGTTTGATCCCGGGCCGCTGGGCGAGGGTACTACATGGCGCGCAGACCTCTCCTGCCGTTCGCTCTCCCCTCAGCAGTGTAGTTCGTCAGTCTGCCTGCTCTGCTACCCGCTCTGGCTTTGGTGAATTGTCTCACCCTCCTGTGCTTCTGACTGTACCCAGTGCTTGTATAAATAAATAAATAAACCTTAAATAAATAAATAAATAAATAAATAAATAAATAAATAAATAAATAAAAATCCTGCAGCATATTGAACAGGTTATCATCAACTCTACAATAAGTGCTGTATCTCAGATTGTAGTTCAGAAGTCATCCTGTCTTGCTAAACATTCTTCCTAAGCAGGTTTTGTTCCCTGTAGTTCAGTTCTGCTATCCATCCATTTATCCACTGCTACAAGCTACAATTTGCATAAAAGTCAAGGAATGTTCTTGACCTAACAACAACAACAGTAATAAAATTATTATTATTACATAATATGGATTACTGCAGCCTGTTGATGATTTTGCTGGGAATTTGGAAAGAGTAGATAAATCAATGCCTGGGCATTAAAGAAAATTATATTGGTCCAGGGGTTGAGAAGATAGCTCTCATCCTCCTTTTCCTAGTGTTTACCAACAAACCTTCACAAACACACAAGCCAGACACTAACTCATGCTCCCAACTGCCCATGCCTACTTAAAAGTTATATGACCCTTTTGCATTCAGGTTCCAGATGTTCATGCTTGGAGGACAGCTTTAGCATCATCATTCTTATCCCCAGAGACTTCTTTTCCAAGGACCATTAACCAGCTCTGCCTCTGAGTGTGTTTTGATTCAGAGTACAGAGACTTGAGTGATGTCCATATATAAAGTGATGTCTTGCTGCAGAGAGGAGGTCTCTGCCTCTCCAGGTCTGTCCCATCTCATTTCAGTAAGCGATAATGTGATGTGATACAAACAGAAGTCTGGACTGGATCTTTCACAGCCCGTCAGGGCAGGCTGAGAGAAGTGCGGGCTCCTTTCTCCCTCTCAGGGTGACAGTGGGTGAGTCATGCAATTTCAAAAGATGGAATCTTGGGGGCTGGACTCCTCTCCTTTCTCATTGCAAGGTCTGAAAACCCAAGTTCTACCTCATGGGAGCTCTTGGAAGAACCATAGTCAATGTCAAAAAGAGATTCAAAGTGAGCTCATTTGTGATTAAAGACTCAATGTGGATGATTGAATGCTTTATCAGGAGTAAATGTTGTAGGTAATAGATATCAGCACCATCACCACCATTAATAGGTAATATAGGCCCCATATAAACATGACCTCACTTCTTAGCTCCTATACATACCTTTGAAGGGATGTGTAATTATTCCATCGTATAAATGCAGAAACTAAGAAAGCAGTGCTTAGCCACAAAGATCTCCAATAAATAAATGAATGGATGGATGGATGGATGGAGTTACTAATTCAATGTGGCGTAGCGAGTAGAGTGGGAAAAATTCTAGATATACTCCCCTGTGCCTTCCATGCATCTGAAGCCCATCTTGAACTTCAATGTGTCCTGCCAATGCCTCCTTTAAACCTCAGCACCTCCTGGCCAATGCCTTTCCATAACAAGTATGAGTATCTAAGCCACACTCTCAGTGTTGTTCACTGATTCACTTACTCATGAGTCAGTATTAACTCAACGTATATCAGATCTGTGCTAAGTCAAGGGAGGATGGACCCGGCATTGAGTAAGATACAGTTTCTCTTCTCCAAGAGCCCCATCACCCATGCACAGGCAAAGAATACAGTGTGAGGACCCCCATGACAAGTCAGTACAGGGTCACCAGCCACCTGCATTCCCCAGGACTTTCCCCATTTCAGCACTGAAATAACCTCCTCCTGGAAAATCCATGAAGGCAGACCAAGGTGGCGGTCTGCCTACTGCATACCTTTGCTGGCCTACTATAGAGTGAAATAAGGATTTGTTCAAGACTAACTGTAACTTAAGGGAACAATGACAACACAACCCACACAAGTAGTACTTTGCAGGCTGCCAAACATTTTCCTTTCCATCATGCTGATGCTTGCAGCAAGACTGTGTTTGAGGCGGTAGTGGTATCCCCTGGCAACTGAGGGTCCAAAGTCTCATCAATATGTTCAAGGTCAAGTTGTGGATAAATGCCACACATGCTTTCCATAAGGAAAAAAGAGAAGATCGCTGGTGAGAAAGATTGTAGAGCTGTGAGGGTTTGGGACAGTGAGGTAGGGGATCGAACTGGCGCTGCAGAGGCTGCAGGCAGCTTCACAACTTAGCGCTCAATCGCTGCGCCACCGGGGAGGCCCACTTGTGCCCATTTTTTGAGTGGATTATTTACTTTGTTTTTGTCAAGACTTGTCAACTCTTTGTAGATTTTTGTGATCAGTCCTTTATCATTAATGTTGTGTGCGAAAATTTTCTCCCAGTCGGTGGGGTGCCTGTTTGTTTTGGTTACTGTCTCTTGCTGTACAGAAGTTCTTTTATTTGATGTAGTCCCAGCTGTTTATCTTTGCTTTCGCTATCACTACTTTGGGTGATGAGTCTTTAAAGATGTTACTGAGGTGTATGTTATGTAGTGTTTCGCCTATATTTCCTTCTATATATTTTATGGCTTCAGGTCTTATGTCTAGTTCTTTAATCCATTTTGGGTTGGTTTTTGTGCATGGTGTGAGGTAGTGGTCAAGCTTCATTCTTTTGCATGTAGCAACCCAGTTTTCCCAGCACCATTTATGGAACAAACTTTCTTTGTTCCATTGCATATTCTTTGCTCCTTTGTCAAAGATTAGTTGACTGTAAATCTGTGGGTTTATTTCTGGGTTTTCTATTTGGTTCCATTGATCTGTGTGTCTGTTTTTGTTCCAATACCATGCAGGTTTGATTATTATGGCTTTTGAACAAGACATTTATGTCTGAACATTGGGCTTTTCAATTATGGCAGGATCGCCAACTGGCATGATTTTCACCAAGGTTTAATGACACAAATCAGATGAAGTGCTCAGCACAAGCACTTGCCTTTGAGAAAGATCTGGAGCGATGTCAGCCCCTCAAATTCCTCAATTGTTTTTCTATTGCAAGCAGCAGACATGCAATTCAAACAAACTAAAAGTGAAAGCAACTTGGTTGACTCATGTCACTGGCAACATTAGGGTTCAGCGTGGATGAAGGAGGTCCTTATGTCCCCAGACTAGTCCCCTCCCTCCCTCCCCACCCCTTTCATCAAGGTCACTGAGCAGGAGCATCTATTCAACTCTCCAAAGTGGGATCCTCTAAGGAACGAAAGGGGATGTCTTCATAAACCGACTGAAGCAAGCTACCTGGGAGGGATGGGGAACCTCCTAGAGGCAAAAGAAGGGGATCAGGACAAATGGATGGGCTATAGCAGCTATGCCCAACACATATGTTTTTCTATTTAAAATGACCTCGGTGGGTGTATTTGGAAAATGGGATTCTGTTCCCAAATGCAGAATATCTGAAAATATTTATCCTGCATTCTTAAGTAAGACAGTGATTTTTCTAGCAAGTGTCTTTCATATCTTTGGTTCATGTAGGCAGTGGTAACTTGCCTTTATGACTCATTCCTGATTCTTGCATTTAGCTGCTGCTGTTCCTTCTATAGCTGCCATGAACTCCAGCAGTACAGGAACACGGCTCCAGGCCTCCTGCCACTGGCACATCTCCACTGAGAGGGCTCCAAATACCTCCCTGCCTGGCAGTTGCAATGAAAAATTTGGAATTATGTTCCTAAGATGCTGGGAGGTAGGGGGACTCCTCCAGAGATGTCCCTCTTTTTGCCTACGCTTCCAAGAACACAGGCCCTGAATCCACACATTCTGATGTTTGAAACTCAGGTTGCCATGTGACTGGCCACCGACCTCTTCTAGCCTTGGGTGCCTCATCTCTAAAACAGTAATCATCACTAGGAATCTTTTTAAAGAGTGTGGCACACTGTAAGTCCTCAGTTGGTAGCAATATTATTCTTTCCATCAGGATTTTGGCATAACCCATGACCGATTTGAATTCTACAGTGCTGCTCTGGCTACACGGGTAATAGTTTTCCTGTTTTCTTCAATAGCTATTCATGCTCTGAATCTTCACTACTTTACCAAATAGCTCCTTCAGTCTTATTGCCTCCATTTGTTCTGGTTAACTGGAATCATCTTTTGTGTGTTCCAGCCTTTATTTTCTGTTTAGCATCTTGAGCAGAGAATGCCCCCCAAATGCCTCCAGGAGGCACTAGCCATGAACTAGAAGAGGACTAACTGGCGTGCTCTCCAAATGGAAATCTGAGATGTGTTTCTGTGTCTCTGGAAATTGTCTCTCCGGTTCCTAAGCTATCTTATAGGTCTTGCCTCATTAACTCACTCTGCTGCATCCCCCAGCTACCTCTGCAACTCCTCTGTCCCTGCCTGTTTTGACTCCACTGCCAGTTTTTCTCCATCTTCTCTGGTATAAACTTACCAACAGTTCACAGTGCTCTGTGCCAGGCACTGGGCTAAAAGAATCCCATGTTCCTAACAGCCCTATAAGGTCGGTTCTTTCATGGGGCCATTTTGCTGGGAGGAAACTGAGCAGAGAAAGGAAAGGTAGCTTGGCAAGTTCAGATAGCTCCTGGGATTTAACCCTTGGCAGGCTGGCCCAGGGCAGCAGTCCTCACTCTGCTGCACTGCCTTCCACTGCAGAGTAGCAAGTACCTGGGTGAGAGAGGTAGCCTGTAACTCTGTCATTTCAGAATATAGAAAACAAAGCATTGGCTTTTTTTTCAAACCACATTTCTGGATTTCAGTCACTATGTTATTCATCAACCATACTGGAATGAAGAAGGAAAAACTCTGCTCTAATTAGCTCATGGACTAATAGAAAATATAGACCTAGGAAGCTAGGAAAATTCAAAGCACGTAAGAGAGTGATATCAAAGAGATAGAAACTCCAGAAGAAAGTAGGAAGGATGCTCACTGTGAAAATTTACCTTGTCCAATCAAGAATAACAAGTTCTAATGAATCTAATACTTAGCTTATAGTTATCAAAGGATGCACAGTAAGGTAATTTTGCAAACACTTAATAAAATTTATAGTCTTTTGACTCAAAGGAGACAGTAAATTGTTATAAAAATTCAAGGTCATTATCATGGTCACAGATACCATGTCCTATAGATAGAAACTGGACCTTGAAGTGAAACAAAGCAGGGTTTTATCTGACTCTGCTACTGTCCAGCTATGGGGTGTTGAACATGATATTTGATCTTTCCAAACCTGATTGTCAATAAAATGAGCAGAATCATCCACGTGTTATAAGACATCTTAGGTTATTTCCAGGTTTTGATTATTAGGAATGAAGTTTCTGTGGACATTTGTATACATCTGTGTGAATATTTCTATTTTGCTGGGGTAGATTCCAAGAGTGTAAATGTTGGGTTTCACAGCAATTGCATGCTTAGTTTTCCAGCGCATTCTCCAGGGTGGAGCTAGCATTGTACATTCCATTTGACATTCAGTGGTATGTGATTGATCCAGTTTCTCCTCACCAGCCTTTAGTATTTATCACCAGTGTTTATTTTAGACATTCTGATTGGTGTGCTGTGATACCTCACTGTGGCTTTAACTTGCAAATCCTTACTGGCTAGTGAAATTGAATCCCCATTGCAGAATACCACTTGGCAATAAAAAGGAACGAGCTATCAGTGAATAATCCATCATGAAACAACAGTGTGGATGAAGCTTCAGAGAATTATGTTCAGTGGAATAAAAAAAAAACCAGTCTCCATAAGCTACATATCTGTGATTATATTTATATAACCATGGTGGTTAATTTTATGTGTCAACTTGACTGGGCCATGAGGTGCCCAGACTTTTGGTCAATTATTATTCTGGGTGTTTCTGAATGAGATTAACATTTGAACATTGGTATCTAGAGTAAAGCAGATTACCCTCCCTGATGTGAGTGGGCTTCATCTCATCAGTTGAGGGTCTGAATAGAACAAATTCTCTGTTTTTGAGGGTCTATTTGAGCTCCTTTTACCCAACTGCTTTTAGTTGGGACATGGGTTCCTTTCTGTCTTTGGAATCAAACTGAAACATTGGCACTCTCTGGGTCTTGAGGCTGTTGGCATTCACACTAGAAGCACACCATGGCTTTCCTGGGTCTCTAGCTGCTCACTCACCCTGTAGATCTTGGGACTTCTTAGACTCAATGGTCAGGTGAATCAGCACTATGTAAGATAGATAAATAGATCGACCCTATATTCCCTATTGGCTCTGCTTCTCTAGAGAACTCTGTAATAATATAATAATTTTCTTAAATTCACAAAATTACAGAAACAAAGGATAGATTAGCACTTGTCAGACGTTAAGAGATAGGAGCAGAAAGGAAGGAAATATGGTTATAAAAGGGCAGCATTGTGGTGTTGGAACCATTCTTCATTTGACTCTGAAGGTGGATAGATTCATAAACTTAAGCCTGCGATGAAAATTCATCAAGCTAAATATACACATATACACAATCACTCACACTCATACATGAATCAGTACATGAAAAACTGGGGAAATCTGGAAAAGATCAACAGATTGTATCAATGCCAATATTGGTTGTGATAGTGTACTATAGTTTACAAGGTGTTATTATCAGGAAGAACAGTATAAAGAGCACGTGGAGTCTCTTTGTAGTATTCCTTCTAACTGCATGTGAATCTATAATTATTGTAAAATAAAGTGTTTAATTAATATTAAACTAAGAAATTCAAAATTATTCTCCAATAAAAGGAACCAGGGCTCCCTATAGAAGTGATTCATTTTTTTTTTTAAAGATTTATTTACTTATTTATACAAGAACCAGGGTACAGGCCAGATGTGTGGGAGGGTGAGAGGATTCACCAGAGACAGAGTGGGGAACAGAACAGGCAGACTGACGAAATACACTGCTGAGGGGAGCAGCGGGCAAGACAGGAGAGGTCTGCCGTGCCATGTGGGACCCTCTCCAGCCGGCCGGGATTGAAACAGCGCTGCAGAGGCTGCGGACAGCTTCACAGTGCTGCGCTCAACTGCTTGCGCCACCAGGGGAGGCCCTAAAAGTGATTCATTCTAAAAGCAGAGCAAGAATATATAAAAAAAGAAAGAATATATAAAGAAGATGAATCTGAACATCTTGCAGTATTAGGAAGTGCAAAGTATCCACAAAATGATGGAAATATATTAATAGAACACAAAAGTCAACCTCAAAGAACTCCCAGTGGCCAAAGTTGGAACATTTTGAGTGATAAAATAAAGTTAAGTACAAGAAATAATGATAGGATTATAATTCAAAGAATTAAAAAAAGCGGGGGGGCAACCACCCTTACATCCCAAAACTATTGATAATTTAAAGGCTAAATAATACAGTGTTCATAGAAGCGTGTGGCTTAGAGTCCAATATACAGTAGGTAATCAATAAATGGCAGGTGCTATTTCTTTCATAACAGATGGTTATTAGTGCTACATCATCTAATATCATGTAGCAGCTATGAAAAGAAAAACTCTGATCATAGTTGAAAATAGAAGACAAGATTAAAAGTTATAAAAGCTGAATGCTTGTTAGACAGTGTTACTCAGTTTCAAATATATATATATATATATATATATATATATACACATATATACTTATATATGTGATTAGATAATATGTCAACCCAAAGGAACAATCTAAACAACTCTGGTGGTTAGCTGCCAGCTTAATGTTGCCCTTCAATAGCTGCCATGTTCTGCTTTAAAGTTTCATAAATGTACTTGCTTCCAAGCTTGTAAAGTAATTTTATTCTTTTTTTTTTTTTTTTAAAGTGTCAGTCTTTTTTTTTATTTATTTATTTGTTTGTTTTTTTTTGTTTATACAAGCACTGGGTACAGTCAGAAGCGCGGGAGGGTGAGAGAATCCACCAGAGCCAGAGCGGGGAGCAGAACAGGCAGAAGGACCGAAGTACACTGCTGAGGGGAGCAGCGGGCGGCAGGAGAGGTCTGCGCGCCATGTGGGACCCTCCTCCGGTGGCCGGGAAGCAGCCGGGGATTGAACTGGCGCCGCAGAGGCCGCGGGCAGCTTCGCAACCCAGCGCTCAACCGCTGCGCCACCGGGGAGGCCCTGTAAAGTAATTTTAAATTCATAGCTAGGCCGCAGGAATTTTGATGAGTACCTCTGAACAGCCTAGTTTCTTAAAATCATAACTAAAGCCAGACTCTCACAAGAGGGGTGTGTGTGCAGCCGGTTGCCGTGGACAGGCAGGCTGATGTGAGTGGGCTTCATCTCATCAGTTGAGGGTCTGAATAGAACAGATCCTCTGTTTTTGAGGGTCTATTTTGAGCTCCTTTTACCCAACTGCCTTGAGTTGGGACATGGGTTCCTTTCTGTCTTTGGAATCAAACTGAAACATTGGCTGAAGCCCAGACTGAATACTTGCTGGGGGTTTGGAGGCCTGCTGGCTTCCTGGCGCCCCCAGCACCCCTGTCTGCCATGTACCTGGTAGCTCTGTAGTGCCAAGATGGGCACTGAGCATGTTTTCTAGGATTCGAACAGATAAGCGGGTAAAGAAGTCCTGGAGCCCTTGGTGGCTTTAACAGGCTTTTATTGAGCTTTACATGCAGTGTGGCAAATGGGTACACAGAAGCCAGGGGTGCTGGGGGGCCAGGAGGCCAGCAGGCCCCTAGCAAGTCTTCACTCTGGGCTTCTCAGGCCTTCTTCATCCCCTTCTCTCTCCTGCTGCTTCTCTCTGTGACTAGCTCAATACTCCCATGGCCCACAGAAATAAATAAGATAGTTTGCAACAATATAACTACTGAGGGTGCTCAATCAGGCGGGAAATGCTAATGATGGGAGGGCAGAAAAGCCTGAAAAACCATTTATCCTACACTGCACTACATGTAAAAGCTGAATAAAAGCCTAAGAGTGCCACTGAGGGCACCAAGACTCCTCCTTTACCTGGTCTGCCGAATCACAGAAAACCTGTGCCCTTCCTGCCACTACACCTCCCTTGGCTTCTCTTGCCATTGCATGCTGGCAAGAGAGGAGAGATGGCACGGGCAGGTCTCCAGCACCTTGCTGGCTTCCCTACTCCCAGATGGCATCATGGCACTGGCGTCTCAGTTTCCTCACCTGCTTACCTCGTACTTGCTTCGTGTCTCCCTGAGCTCCTAGTCATCGTGCCCCAGGCCTTGCTACATCTAAGAATGACAAGAGAGGTGCTAAAAACCCAGAAAGATCCCACTTTCCTTCAAAACTAGCTTTGAATGCACGAAGAAAGCAATGGAAGCTTAAGAAACAAGGTCCACCAAGGAAGTCCCTCACATCCTTTCTTGTCCACCTTACTTCCCTGCCTTAGCCAATTGCTGATACTGAACAGGAGAATATGGGGCAGCCCACAGTAAACTTCCTTTTCCATCCTTCCTTACTTATCAGGAAGCCAAAAATAGTGCTAGAAAAATGTGTACTTCTCAAGAAGTGTAGGGTAAAAATGTAGGGTAAATGGTTTTCAGGCTTTTCTGCCCTCCCACCATTAGTATTGCCCTGCCTGATGGGGCACCTGCTGTTGTTACATTGTTGTAAACTGTCTTGTTTACTTCTGTGGGCCATGGGAGTAGTATTGAGACAGTAACGCAGAAGCAGAAGAGGAAGGAGAGAGAAGGGGAGAAAGAAAGCCAGAATAGAGAGAGAGAGAAGCCCAAAGTGAAAACTTGCTGGGGGCCAGGAGGCCTGGCTGGAGCCAGCACCCCTGCCTGCCATGTACCTGGTTGCTGCACTACATGTAAAAGCTGAATAAAAGCCTGAGAATGCTACCGAGGGCTCCATGACTCCTCCTTTACCCTGTCTGCTCCAAACATAGAAAACCTGCTCTGTGCCCTTCCTGCCACTACAATTGGTGTAGTCGGCAGGATGGATCCAATGTAGATGGGTATGGAGCCCTCTGAAGACCTCAGGAGGGACTGAGGAGTAGCAAACTGAGTTTGCCTGTGACAACACTGGATGTGCCATGGCAGCATAGGTTGTGACCATAATCCAGGAGCTGCTGGAAGAGCTAGAGATGCTGCAGGAGCACAGGAGGTGGACAAGGTCCAGGAGCTGTGGGACAAGACCTTGAGTGCCCGAGGGGACCAGCCAACAACCCCCGAGGCAGCAGAATTGTCGGGGAAGAAAGGACCACGATCCGGAGCTCACCCAGTGCTGATGCAGGAGAAGACTGATGGACTTGGACTTACAATCCTACCAGAAGGTGGAGGAATTTTAACAGGATAATGTTCTGTTTTGGGGACCCTGGGGAGGATGGTATTATTTGTGTACCCCAGGAGATGGGAATCTGGGGGTGGCCAGTGGGCCTTGGTGGCCAAAAGCAGCCTGTGTAGTGCCCACCAGCCAGGCAGTTCAAAAAGCTAACTTAGAAAGGCAAAAGCTGGTGCTGAGATCGGGAAGCTCTGAGCAGCTGTTAAGCAGCCTGACTATGCTAAAGAATGCCAGTGAGTCTTTTAAAATCACCTGTGGGTGATGCTCTGCTCATTGCTGAGTGAGGGTGAGGTGCTGAGGCACCTGTCCTTGGGGGACGGGTGGGGAAGTGGATTGCGGTGGAGCCCACAGACGAAGAGGCGACCCAAGAGAGGCTCCACGTGGATTTTGTATCCACACATCCCCGACCCATGTACTTGAGAAATGGGTTGGCCTGAGTGCAGGGGTCTGCGTGTCGCACTGGTGGCTATGAAAGCTGAGCGTTGGAGCCCCCGCAGACAGAAAACCCTGAGGATTGGGCGATTACCCCCAAAGAGTACAGAATGGCTAATCCAAAAGTGAATGCTTCCTGGGGGTGAATGCTGTGTGTGGCTTGTGGCCGAGACTACAGCCTGAGAAGGCCAGGAAGCCTGACGGCTTCTGGCTTGTGAAGGCAGATGCCTGAGTGGTTCCCCTCACTTGTATGAGCAGTGCCTTCCTTAGCAGAAGTGGTGGATCATCTGCTGGTGCCAATAATTGTCTTTTGCTATTAGGTTGGTCCCCTGCCTGTACTTACTTGTGTTATGTTGTATTGTTTATTTTCTTTTGTGGGCCATGGCTGCATTGTCTATGTTCAGTAAGGAAAAATTGCATATATACAGACTGTATAGCAGAAAACCCTGAGGGGCTGGATTCTAAGGTAAATGGTTTTCAGGCTTTTCTGCCCTCCCACTATTAGGATTGCCCTGCCTGATAGGGTACCTGCAGTTGTTACATTGTTGTAAGCTATCTTGTTTACTTCTGTGGGCCATGGGAGGAGTATTGAGAGAGTCACCAACAGAAGCAGAAGCAGGAGAGGCAGGAGAGAGAAGGGGAGAAAAAAAAGCCAGGAGAGAGAGAGAGAGAAGCCTAGAGTGAAGACTTGCTGGGGGCCATGAGGCACGCCTGCCTGCCATGTAACTGTTTGCCACACTACATGTAAAGGTCAGTAAAAGCCCGAGAAAGCCACCAGGGGCTCCAGCAGTGTCCTTTACCCATCTGCCAGATCATAGAAAACCTGCTCAGTGGTCATCCTGACACTAGAGAGAGACTTTGTACATTGTTCCCAGCATTCTGGGAAGGCATAAATACACAGGCACAAGCAAACCCCTCAATATGCATAATTTTAATAACACTTGTGGGGTAAATGCTCTGATAGTTGTATTTAAAATTGGCATCACACCATATAGTGAGGGATGGCAACATTTAGAATTTGGTATTTTAATTTCCCTTTGTTTAGATATTAAACAGCAAATAAAAACCATCATGACAGGCCTCCCCTGGTGGCGCAGCGGTTGAGCGCTAGGCTGCGAGGCTGCCTGCAGCCTCTGCAGCGCCCGTTCATTCCCTGGCCTCCAGGGAGGGTCCCACAAAAAAACAAAACAAAACAAAACAAAACATTATGACAAGAGAGAGAACTTAAGGAAAGGAAAAACCTTAAAAATCGCTGCCTTTAGCATGATGTTCTCCTGCTTTTCGAGTGAGGGGCCTACCTTCTCATTTGCGTGGGCTCCACAAAGTACATAGCTGGCTCTGAGGACTTGTTAAAACCCATTAGCTTCCAGGAGAGCAAGGATATATACTAAAAGATTGCTGAGGCTTTGGGTGCTGAGGCCAGGTAAGAGATTTTCTGTTCAGCATTGTCTACTGCTTGGCTACCCAGAGCACTGGAAGTAATCAACTTCATTAGTAAGAAAATCATCCCCTCTAAGTTTGTCAGTACTTACAAGCCTATAGGAAAGAGACTGAGATCTAAACACGAATAATTGTATCTTCATTTGCAGTGAAAATTGAGTGACACAAAACCTGGAATTGTATTCTTATTTTTTCCCATTAGAGATATTGTGCAAGGACCCAAGTCAAACATTTAAGTTATTCTGGTATAAACAGTTCTTGGTTGCAGACCACAGCCTCAGAGCAGAGCAGAGTATATACAGCACTGGCATAAAAATAGACACTATCAAAGGAACAGAATTGAAAGCCCAGAGATAAATCCAAGCATATGTGTAGGGGCAGGATGAGCACAGGGCAGGTTATCTATGATCCGCCAGATGGGGTAAAGGAGGAGTCGTGGAGCCCTCAGTGGCTTTCTCAGGCTTTTACTGACCTTTACATGCAGTGTGGCAAACGGGTACAGGACAGGCAGGGGGGCCAGGGGGCCAGGAGGCCAGTAGGCCTCTAAGCCCCCTGCAAGTCCTCACTCCGGGCCTCCCTGGTTTGTTTCGCCCCTGTCTCTTCTGCTTCTCCTTCTCTTGGTGACTATAAGGTAGGTTGCAACAATGTAACAATTGCAGGTGCCCCAACCAGGCAGGGCAATCCTAATGGTGGGAGGGCAGAAAAGCCTGAAAAACCATTTACCCTACGATGTGTCAAGACTTAATTCATGACAAGGGAGCCACTACCATGCAATAGCAGGAAAGGAGTCTTTTTAACAAAGGGTGCTGGAAAAAGTGGACAACCACCTATAAAAGGATGAAGTTGGCTCATTCTCCAACTCCATGCACAAAAATAAAATACATTAAAGGGGACTCCCTAGTGGCGCAAGGGGTGAAGCATTGGCACTGTGAAGCAATCCGCAGCCACTGCAGCATGAGTTTGATCCCCAGCCAGCAAGGTGACCCACATGGCACAGCAGACCTCTCCTTCAGCAGTATATTTCAGTAGATCTGCCTTTCTGTTCCCGGCTTTGTCTCTGGTGAGTCCTCTCAACCCCCTCACGGCACCTCTGACCTGCATACCAGCTCTTGTATGCATAAAACAATAAATCTTAAAAAAAATTCAAATAAAATAAAATGGATTAAAGACTTAAATGTAAGACCTGCAACAATAAAATATATGGAAGAAAATCTTTCATGAAATCTACAATAAAGATGTTTTTGGAGAATTTCAACACCTACAACAAAGGAAATAAAAGCAAAAATAAACATTTGGGATTATCTCAAATTAAAAAGCTTTTACACAATGAAAGAAAATATAAGTAGATTAAGAAGACACCTCAATGAATAGGAGGAAATACTTGAATATTACACAGTGACAGGAGCTTAATAGTCAAGATATCCAAGATAAATATCCAAGATAAAATGCTAACACAATTTTACAATAAAAATCTCAGTTAATAAATAGGCAATAGAGATGAAGAATTTACCAATAAAAGAGCTCCAGAGAGCCAAAAGAAATTGAAAAAAAGTCTTTTTTTTTTTTTTGCTTTTAAGGGAGAGACAGATCAAAACCTCAATGAGATATCATCTCATACCTGTGAGAATATCGGTGCAGCCACTATGGAAAGTGATCTAGAATTACTTTAAAAAATTAAAAATGGATATTAAAAATTATGTGCTCTCATATTTCTTGCAACATTGTTTACAATAGCTCAGACATGGACACAACCAATGTGCTGGCTGAGAGAGGGCAGGTTCAGAATTGATCTGTCTACGCAGTGCATAGTATTGTCACAATTTTAAAATAAAATAACAAAATACAAGGAAGTATGAGGGAAGTATAGTAAAAGCACATCAGAATCACAAAGACAAACAGCAGACATTTACAAAGTGGACGGTTTATCAAAGCATAATACTAGAAGAGACCATGGAACACCAATAAATGAAATGAGTCCTGTGTGGTCAGAAGGGTGGAAGGAGGGAGAAAGAGTTAAACAGGCATAAGGGATGATAGTGGGGAAATTTTTGAAAGTTATAAAAGTGTATAACTTCATTGGTCCTTGAAACTAGAGCAAAATCTTTCACATAATAACACTCCCAAATGTGTACTAAATGAATAGACAAAGAATGGAGGAAAAAAGAAATCAACACTTGGACAGAGTGGTAAAGGCAAAAACTTAGCTGGAATAAGTTTGAGAATGAGAGCTGAATATTGGAACCTATTGTCTAGACATAAGTACTAATATTATCATCACTGTTATTCTCAAGCAGAAAAACAATAAAACCAAGCAAAATTTACATTTGTTAGAAATAATCATGCTTTGGGCCTCCCTGGTGGCGCAGAGTTTAAGCGCTGGGCTGCGAAGCCGCCCGCAGCCTCTGCAGCGTCGGTTCTATCCCTGGCCGCTGGCAAAGGTCCAACATGGTGCGCAGACCTCTCCTGCCACGCCTGCTGCTCCCCTCAGCAATGTACTTCATCAGTCTGCCTTCTCTGCTCTCTGCTCTGGTGAATTCTCACACCCTCCCCCGCTTCTGATTGTACCCCAGTGCTTGTATAAATAAATAAATAAATCTTAAAAAAAAATCATGCTTTATTCAGTCTGCCTTCCTTTCCTCCTCCATCCAAGGTGATTTCCCAAAGCTTTCTGCATGATAAGCAAGATTTTCACTTTCCACTTTGTTTCTATCTCTTCCCCAGAACACATTTCTGATTTTATGATAAGGAGATGACAAACGAATCAGAAATGCTGACACTCAAGTTGTTGGAGACTTTTGAGAAATAAATATAGTCTCTATAGAGTAGCAGCACTATGGAGAAGCAGGTGCATTTGAACCCACATCCTCAAGCTGTTGCAGTTTGGAAAGAACATAAGGAGGTCCTGAGAACTCAGGGATGGGAACGGGACCAAAAGGTACTTCCATGCCAGAAGCTGAGGTCAGGGCTCAGGGTGCTGCCCTTGGACTGTGCTGGCTCCAAGCCTCAGGTTGATGCCTAGGGCCTCCAACACTAAGGATGCCAGCAAAGCCAAGTATATCAACAAAGCCAAGTGCTTCTGCAAAATCTAGTGCGCCATGCACAGAATGTGGAACCTGCAAACAAAGAGTATGGCTGAGCTGAGCCAACTTGCAAAGGAGAGTGGTTGGGAAGGTTTTCCCCCATGACTGTAAAATTGGAATCCTCACATCTTTCTCTCAAGGCTGTTTGGAGTATTAACTGGCATAATAGGAATGTAAGCTAGAACATAGTACCTGGTATGAATAGATTCTCGAAGAATGTTAAGCAAATTGGAATTTGCATTTTATATTCTCGAAGGAAAGGAATGCCATTGCAAGGAAAATTGCTCTTTGTAAGTTTTGCCTATAGCAGTAATGGCTTGGGGGCGTGGGCAGTGGGAAGCAAAAGACAAAATCCTCAAATAGTTTCATCTCCAGCTTTTGATCCTCAAAGTGAACTCTAATTTGGCTTCTTTCAGCCCTTCTGAGGACTGAAAGCCTATGCAGCTAGATAGAGCCAAGGATGCCCGGCCTCCTCCATTGTGGGCTCTGATTCCTCATTCAGTGCAGCAGCAGACATCTGCTCGGCGAGCCCTTTGAGGGCGTGACAGAGAGGCAGCGCCTTTGAATTGAGCAGATTTTGCAGAACTTAGATCTCTAGAAGAAATGACTGAAGGGTGTCCGAATGTGAATAGGGGCTGGCTGCCTGTCCACTGTTGCCCTGTGACCCTGGTGAAGAACACTGCAAGGATCTCTTGCTAGGCCCCACTCTCACCCCAGAATGCAGCTCCTGCCCGAGGACTGAGGTCTGGAGCTCGCTATACAGTCCCTGGCTGGGTTATGATTATGGGCTGGATTGTCTCCCCTCACCCCTCTCACCCCCTCCAGTTCATCGGGATTGCCTAACCCCTAGTTCAGACCACAAAGCTTTAACCCCCAGAACCTCAGAATGTGATTGTATTTGGAGCTAAGGCTTTTTAAAGAGCAACTACGTTAAAATGAAGTCATTAGGATGGATCTAATCCAGTCTGGCTGGCGTCCTTATAAAGTCAGAGATTAGGACACATGCACACACACACACGCACACACGCACACACACACACACACAGGTCATGGAGAAGGCAGCCACCTGCCAGCCAAGGACAGAGGCTGCAGAAAGGAACCAGCACTGCCTTCTCTGTGCCCTGCAACCCTCAACTGCAGAGAGGGGTCACTCAACCACTGTTCCCACAGCCCCAATGAGGAACTGAGTTTCAGAAGGGAGCAAGCTTGTCCTGGTCTCACAGAGATCAGGCAGCATTGGTATTTGAACTCAGGGCTGCCTGGCTCCAAGCCCAGGGTACAGGCACTGCTTCTGGAGGGAGGGCAGTGGGGGTTGAAAGGAAGCTTTGAAAGGGCTCCTTTTTCCATGGTCACCCACAGTAGGTCTCCTGCCTCGATTCTATGACCCTCTCAGGAAGCTCACTTACCTCACAGGGGCTGAACAATTTTCAACATCATTTGGATTCACTTTAAATTATTAAGTGAATGTGCATGTGTGAGGCTGCACACTTTAGGGGTAGAAGAGAGAAGCTGAATCATGATGTCAGAGGAAAGCATAGGGATCAAACAGAGGTCTGGGAATCCATGCTCTCCCGACCTGTCCTGGACTTTGCACTATTATCTGAGCACAAACTCCTGAAACACTATCTGGCCACAGCAATCCATTCCCTTCTTCCAGGGAGGTAGGACCTGCCTAGAGGGAAAAGACCGGGACTGGCACATCCATGGCTCCCACAGCACCTGGCATGGGACCAACCCACATGCTTTCTGAGATTCCTGAGCAAATGTTCTCAGGTCTTTGGGCACGTGGGTGATGGTAACATGAGAATAAGGGCTGGTTAGTCAAGAAGAAGTTTGGGCATCTGGCATGTGAGTGCAGCAGGGACACTTATCAGCTCAGCAAGCAGCTTGTCAGGCCCAGCTCCCACGTTAAACTGCAGTGCAGCAGCCAAGGAGACTTGCTTGAGCTTGGAAGTGCCAGGTCAAGGGCCCGGAGATCAACTCCTCTCCCACTCTGCTGCTCCTGCTGTTCTGTCATGGGCCCCCTTTCTAGTCATCATGGCCCACTGTGACCTAATTATTTGCTCACTGTCAGAAATGACCTGGTCACCCCTCATCCCATCATACACATCTCCAGGCTGGAATGCCCTGTAAACCATTTGCAGCGACCTGATGAGAACAGAAGAATAGCCTGGAAGCTGTCTGCTGAGGGTAATTCAAACTCTAGGGAGAAGCAAAGTAGGGCGTGGCTGTGCTCATCTTGCCATGGTTTGAGGAATGTTTTGCCTAGAGATCAATTTGAATTGGGTCTTGAGAGGTACGTAGGAGTTTTCCAGTGGGTCAAAGTGGGACATAGTCTTGCAAAGAGAAACTTCCCCGAGGCGGGTAGGGGAGAGGGGGTGGGATGGGCACAGGTCAGATAGGGCCAGGCGGCTAGAGGCAGGGGCCAGGCAAAAAGCAGCAAGCCTTGTGTGATTTGTCCTGGGAGCTGGATGTCTTCCCAGAGGCAGTTTAAAAATAAAACAAATACCAGGATGTTTAAATTTATGCTTTAGAAAGATATCCAAAGGGCAGACAGACAAGGGAGAGAGACAGGAGGCCAGAGGTGCAGGGATGAAGAAATCACCAGAGACAGAGTAGAGAACAGAAAAGGTAGATTTATTGAAATACCCTGCAAGGGAGCAGGGGGGAAAGATGGGAAATACCTGCATGGGAAGAACTTGGGGTTCCCTTTTATAATCTTTTTTCACAGGTTTTTTTTTTTTTTTCATAACTGGGGGAGTCAGTCCCTGATGATTGCTATCTGCTGGGACATCAGGTTTCGAGGGGTCTTTTGTGGAGGAGGTCTCCTGTCTGGCTCTGTTTACCCTTTTTCTACATCTGAGCATATAATTCCTGCCCATGGCCAGGTTCCCATGGCAAGACAGAAGGTGGGGACATGAGTGGACACATATGTGAATTTCCTTGTGGAACTGTTAGGGGGAAAGGAAGTCCTGAGCGAACTCCACACAGGTTTTGTGGACTCCACCCCCACTCCATCAAGACACTGGGAACTACAAATCCCATGACCCCAAAAGGAAGTTGCAAGGACCTAAGGGCAGAGTTTAAGCAGCCACTTTCTCAGTTTGTAAATAAAACCAGCCATGTGAGTGGGATCTCAGGCACTTGGCTTGTGCTCTTGGCCAGGCAGGTTTGGTCTCGGCAGGTCACTTGGGATTCCAGGTCAGCAGAATGGGTAGGACGCATTTAAGAATTTATCACCCTCTTTTCTCCCTGAGTTGTACATTTCCTCATTTCCCCTTCCCTTGTAAATAACCTTTGCTAACCTTTTGTGTGTGCCTGCAGTGTAAGTTACTTTTAAGTGTGTGGGTGAGGACCCACAGTCAGGCAACCCGTTTTAGAGTGGGGTTGCCCCGTCACAGAACTGTATAAGAACCTATTATGATCTCTTGTTTTTTAAATGAGAGTTATAGCTTCAGAGTTTTCTGGAAGGGAAGGTGCCTTTGCACATCAAATCCCCAAATCCCTACCCCACATGTTCCTGTGTTGAGCACAGATGCAGGCCAGCCAGAGACTCCCCACCCCACCCTGCTGGCTGGAACCCCAAGGTTACATGCTGGAGAAAGGTTGATGTGTCTTCTTCCTGACCTCAATGCTGACACTTCCACCTGCCCACGATCCCTATCACCCTACCTTAGACCACACCGCATCTCACTTGGAATTTACATATTCCAACAATTAGCCTCTTGGCTGGCCTCCCTGCCCCTCCAACCTATTTCTTGAAAATAGGAGATAGGAGAACTTAAATGTGGTGAGACTGTTAAATTTATCTTGTCCCCAGCAGTAAGAATCACACCTGGCAGAGTAAATAGTAAATAGTCCTTCATGAACTAATTATCAAATTAAAATCAGCCACTGAGGTCATTGGCATAATATGCTTCATTCATGGGTTATTTAGGTGCCTGACAGCCATACAGGGTGAATCATGAGACTTTCAGAAATTTGTGAATGCAGCTGAAACATACAATCTTCTCAATAAAATGTATGATTTGAATTGCCCCCCAGACTCTAAATAGGAATTACTGTATTCACAGCAGTGAGTTATCAAGCAATGAAACCAGGTTAATATATCTTTTTTCTCTGATTGTTTTTTTAATTTTCTTTTTATTTATGTATTTTGTACATCGTTGTACATCATTGTACATCATTTTTTGTACATCATTTTTTTACATTTTATTTTATTTTATTTTTTATTTAATTATTTTATTTTATATAGTTCTTACATCATTTTTCATCTTTGCACAATGTATGCATTTTCATTTTGGTTATATTCCCCATACAATTGCACCCCCCCTTATTTTGACTCTAGTCCTTCCTTTCCCCCACCCTCCCCTCCCCCCTCATTGTTCATTTTTAAACAATGTTTGTTTCCCCCCTCACCCTATGTGTAGTCCCCACAGAATTTCCTTTACCAAGGCACCCGTGCACCATCACCTCAGTCCCCTGTGCTCCTCCCTCCCTCCCTCTGATCCCTCTCCCTCCTCCTCCCCTGCAGATGTCTCTGGTTTATAATTGTCTGTTTGTTTTTGTTTTGTTTTGTTGTGCTTTGTATTATTGTTATTTCCCCCCCAATGTCTTATTTGGTTCCCCTATATTCCTCCTATAAGTGAAACTATCTGATATTTTTCTTTTTCCTTCTGACATTTTTTTTTAAAGATGTATTTATTTATTTATACAAGCACTGGGTACAGTCAGAAGCACGGGAGGGTGAGAGAATTCACCAGAGCCAGAGCGGGGAGCAGAGCAGGGAGAAAGACCAAAGTACACTGCTGAGGGGAGCAGCGGGCGGCAGGAGAGGTCTGCGTGCCATGTGGGACCCTCGCCCGGCGGCCGGGGATCGAACTGTTGCTGCAGAGGCTGTGGGCAGCTTCGCAGCCCAGCGCTCAACCGCTGTGCCACCAGGGAGGCCCCTGACTTATTTCACTGAGCATATAATTCCTTCTCGTTCCATCCATGTTGCTGCGAACGGCATGAGTTTATCTTTTTTGATTGCCAAATAGTAATCCATTGTGTATAGATGCCACATCTTCTTGATCCAGTCATCTATTTTTGGGCATTTGGGTTGTTTCCAGGTTTTACCTATTGTAAATAGTGCTGCAATAAACATAGGGGTATAGGTGTTCATTTGAATCTGATACTGTTTTTAAATAATTATTTTTTTTAATGAAGCACCATTGTTTTACATCCTCATTGATATTTTTACAGTAAAGGATTTCTCCCCTCAGGTGTGGTCACCATTGTTCTCCCACCAGCAAAACACTAACAGGTCTCTGCCCCAGTCCCTGTGCCTCCATTCTCAGCCCTGCTCATCTCCTTTTGGATGCCTCAGATCTCAAGTCTTCAAGGGTTGGTTTGAGTGTTTGTCTTTGACCCTTTGTTTGGTTCCTCAATATTCCACATATAAGTGGCACCATCTATTGTTGGGCCAATTAGCTTACATATTAGCTGACTTGTGTTATGTCCAAGAAAGATGGGGGTCTGCTGTGTTCCTGTTCAGGTAATAAATGAAAACCTCGACAATAACAACCATTTATGGGATATTAAATATGTACCAGTAATGCACACACACACAAATGCCTATGTATATACCACCCTTAATCCTGATCTGTTGAAAGGTAACTGTTATGGTCTCTACTTCACAGGCAAGATCAGGGAGATTCAGGGGAGAGACAGGACCTGTTCAAGGTCACAAAGGTAGTAAATGACTGTTCCATTGCACGTTGGTCTGACTCCAGCCCTGCCCTTGCCTGCATCTCCGGCTTATACCATGGGATGCTCATCTTGCACCTGCCTCATCTTTGGCATCCTGCTACCTCAGCCGATGCTTCAGCTCCCCACTATGCCAGAAGGAGGCTGCTAAGAACATCTGAGGGTACATGCACATCACCCCACAGGGCAAGGGATTTTTTCTTTAAAAAAAAAAGATTTATTTAAGGGGGTTGCAATTGTATGGGGAATATAAAAATAAAATTAAAAAATAAAATAAAGTAAAAAAAATTTTTTATGCATGCCAGAACTGGGGTACAGGCCAGAGGTGTAGGGGGTGAGAGGATCCACCAGTGACAGAGTGGGGAGTAGAACAGAAAGACAGACTGAAGTACACTGCTGAGGGGAGCAGCAGGTGAGTCAGGAGAGGTCTGCTGCGTCATGTGGGTCACCTCCTGGCCGGGGATCAAATTCATGCTGCTTTGGCTGTGGACAGCTTCATAGGCTGTCCCCTTAATCCTTTGCATCCCCAGGGAGGCCTGATTTTCCTCTCAGAGGAGACGTAAGTAATTATGAGCAATATGGCCTTTAGGGAAAAAATTAGCCTACATAGAAAGCGGGAAGGGCAGTTCTAAAGTCATTACCACCAGGATTTCTCCAGACTGGTGAAAGTCAACCTGTCTTGGGCGATTTGGATTTGGTTTGCTCTGAGGGTGGATGTGTCAGATTGATTTGCTTTGCTGTGTGACCCCCAGTTTCACTTCAGATGGCATTTCATGTTTCACATTGCTTGTGATCATCAAGGCAGATCCTTTCTCTGCCTCCTATGCTGAAACATGAGTTCTTTCAGTGTGACAATCAATTCCAATTCAATCCAATGCAGAGGGAACACAATAGGATGGCTGAGATCAGAACTCAGGCGTGAGAAGACTGAGGACTTAAGTCCAGCATCTCTGTTTATTAGCTGTGTGGCCTTGGGCATGTTACTTAACCTTTCTGCCTTCATGTGTAAAGAGGCAATGTGAAGGGTAGTAGAACTTTGGTGGGGGTATATACACTTATTGAAGTGTGAAGCTATACTAAAACATATTGTGTTTTATGTTGCACAATAAGTATTATAAACCAATGGTAAATCAATTTAAAAAATAGCTAGTTCATCATGTTTTCCTAAGAATTAACATGAATAGTCTCTGAAGACTGTCATTCAGTAAAGGGAACTATAAGCACTCCTGGTGCTAATGGCTGCTAAGACACTGGGGCAAGTCTCATCTGAAGCAGTTCCTATTCCTAGACTTTTTTAGTCTTGGGAGTCAGATTGATTTTTGTTTATTTGTTTTGTTTTACTGCTGTATACGCATCCGAAAACATCCAAAGCAAATGCTGGATGGTTGCGCAATAGTACAGTGTTCTAGTTTCTTCCTGGAGATGTGCTGAGCCCACTAGCACTCGTGTTTGTGGAACCAAGGACAGGCACTTATCTGGGGTGGAGAGTAGGGAGGTGACCCTCCACCACAATCCCCCGGCCCTGTGCAGCAACTGGTTTTCATTCCACTCCTCCAACTCATTGGAAGTTCACAGAGGCAAAGCCCAGGAATCCTCGGACATCCCTTATCTCTCTTCTTGACCCTCAAAGTCATGGTCAATGGACACACCATGTATCTGGGATTTACCTCTGCCAGATGTACTGATAATCTTATTTAGGAGATTTCTTAAATTTATAAACTACTTTGAGTTCCGGTCTTCTCATCAAAAGTTTGAGTCTGCTAAACCCATACACTCTCCAGTGGGAATCTGGTGGCCACCAGACAGCACAAATCATGGCTATGGAGTTGTGTGAGCTGTTCAGAGGCGGCAGTGCCTCTGGCTGGTAACTTAGAAATCCCAGGGAGAATTCCCCAAAGCCACCTGTGATGTGACTTTGATCAGAGATAGGTCTATAGAGCGGTTGGAGGGGGCATCTGGGAAAAAAAAAAAATACTGGAAACAACATCACTTTCTTAGAAAAGCTGCTTAAAGAAGCCTACCCAGAGCGATTGTCCTGATCTTTCAAGCCAGCCATATGACTGGATATAGCCCTAGCGTGGCCATTTGCATGTCTTCCAGAAGAGGCCTGGCAGCCCGGAACATATCCAAATCAGTTGGGAATATTTGTGTGCATGACAGCTTTTCCCCCCTCACAAGATAATAAGTTAGGTCACATTTCAGATTTAACCCACTTGACATTTTAATATTCTTCTAATGTGCTTTTTGATGTGTGCAGATGAGGTGCAGTGTAGGAACAAGTTGCTATTTATATAGTCCTGGCAAGCAGATTCCATCAAGATCAGCTCCTCTGTTCATTTGGGTGCCTCTAAAGTTGTTAGAACTTCAAGATTTTGACTTAAAGTTATTTCTTAAGTTTTAAAGAAGAACAAGAGAATGGTGATCCCCAGATTTCTTCCCTTGTGGCAAAAAAGTATAAACATTATTAAAAATCCTGAATTGGAGTGGAAATGCCTGGCACTTAATACCTACCATTGAATATGGAGTAAGTAAATTAATGGGTGTAATGTCTTAACACTGAGATTGACCCAGGGGCCAAACACCAGAAATGCCAGTTTTAAAATTACTTGCTAATATCATCATCATCGTTATCATCATCATCCTGGCTGTCATTCTCATCACCACCACCGTCATCACCATCATCACCACAACAACCATCATTTCACCATTAGCATCAGCATCTTCATCCTCATCCTCACTATCATCACCACCATTATCATTCTCAATGTCACCACCATTAGTTCATTATCAATACTGTCATCATCATTTTCCTGACTCATTCATGTATTGCTTTTACAGTATCCTTGTGCAAATCCCTTTCTCTCTGTGAGTCTCATTTCCCTTTTTGTAAAACTGGGTAATAGTTACTATCTTTCAGGACCATTAGGAGGAGTAAGTAGGGCAGAGTGAGTCCTGGGGAAGATTTGGGGACCCTTAATGCTCCCAGTTATAGCTCACCTTACAATTCCTATGCATGATTCATTTGCTTCTTTATCTGTTCTTATCTCCTAGACTTGGCTGTTACTTAACTAAGATATAGAGCCTGGGTATTTCTGTTCTTCAGAGTCCTGTGCTAGCCTGATGAGAACCCAAGAAACTTTTCAACTTGAATCCAATTCCTATCACAAGCAGACTTGTGATGTCCTTAAGTGCATGTCCTTGAACAATTTTCCTCTTCTACAAAATAAGGCAGTATGTCAAATTGGTAGTTCCCAAAGTGATCCAGAGACCCTAAGTAAAAAAATACCCACTGTATTTATTAGGAATGCATGTTTCTGACTCCCCGGTATACACTCACTCATCAGACTCTGGTGGGGCTGCAGGACCTGAATTGTAATAAGCTTCCCATGGAGCTTCAAGTGCACTAGAGCTTGATGAAATAAATTCAACTTTAAATTATGATAGTCTCTGGGAAGAGGGTCACTGAGTGACCAGGGACTACATCTGTTATGTTAAAACTCTACCCCAAAAGCATGTTTGTGAGAGTTGATAAAGTTGAAAATGTATAATCCATGGAGCCCACAAACTCAGTTACCTTCCAGACAGAAACATTTGAATAATGTTCTAGGTTTCAGCTCATTCTGCCAAATCTCAGTGCATTCAACTACCTCTGTTTTGGGGGAATAGAAGTTCTAGTCACAGACCAAGCTGTCCACCCAAAACTAAATAGAATATTTAAAAGTTTAACAAATAGAACAGGCAGTTACAATGGACATTAGCTCTAAAAAAAAACCAATGTTATCATGCCATGCAAACTGGAAGGGTGTCATTCTCACCTAGCACCCTGGGAAAGGTTTACAGTCCTCTCAGAAGGGATGCTGAGACAGATGAAAATTATACCCGAATGTCTTCTATCCTTCTCCCTTTCATTCCTGCCTACCTGCCCAATTATCTGCCTTGGAACAAAGTGCAAAGACCTCAATGAATGAAAATCAAGTACCGAAACAGGATCGCAGAAAATAATGGATAGTAAGTCCATTTTAAACCTTGGCTTGCATTAAATGAACCAGTGAAGACAGTTTAAAGAAAGATGCAGTTTATTTCTGCTTCCTATAACTTTTCTTAGGTAAATCTGACATGAAAGAAGATGGGTGGGTAGATAGATGATAGATAGATAAATAGATAGATAGATAATCTTAATTCTATTCCTTATTCACTATGCACTTATCACATGTAAAGCACTGTATTTTCTATTAATATTCCATTTAATCCCTCAGTAATCATACAAAGTAAATGATGATGATGGTTTTAGAGAGTGAGAAACAGAAACTCAATGATATTGAGCAGTTGACCCAAAGATGCATAGATACTACCAGTCAAAGTTAGTGTTCCTTGTCCTAACCGGTGGGCCATGCCACTTGCTGTGGGTTGGGTGACCCTACAGAGGTAGAGGTTCACACACCAGAATGAAAGGGCATAAGACAACAGAATGAAAGGAGATGGGGATGGGGACTGTGTGACCTTGTGAATAGAGACATAGTAGGCAAATGATTTTCCAGATATGGCTTTTTCACCACTAAGTGAACTAACTGTTTGTGTTCATCTTTATCTGTTAAGGCAGTGGACACAGCAATTCAGTCAGGGACACAATTTCAGGTTCAAACAGACCCAGGTTCAAATTTTGATGGTGCCACTTGCTCACTGTGCAGCCTTCACCAACTTTCAAAGCTTCAACTTCCTCATCTATAAAGCAGGACTCTTTTTTTAAACATACTTGCTTGAGTCATTTTCTTTAATGAGGTAATGCATGTGCAGTGCTTAGCAGAGGCACTGGTCCATAGTTAAGTGTTCAGTAAGTGAAAACTTGATATTCCTAAAAATAAAGTTAAGTGAATTCACATTTAAAATTTTTACTTTATCAGCATCCAAAGTACCTGGGAATAGAATTATTTTTTTGATACAGTAAATATATATCATCAGATAAAAGTTCCCATGAAGACTCAAAAATATAATTTTTAAGAGAAAGCTCTTATAAATGTGCTTTGAATTGGTATATATATATATATATATATATATATATATATATATATATATTTTTGCCAAGTCTCTAACTTTATATTCCTTGACAGAGATAACAAGGTTCCCAGGAACATGACTGTTATCCAAACAAACGAGACTCCCTTAACTTCACACACACAACAATAATGGCTTCCCTGACAATTCCTGAGAAAAGAATATGTCTCAGGCCTCCCCTGGTGGCAGAGGCGGTTGAGCACCTCGCTGTGAAGCTGTCCACAGCCTCCACAGCACCAGTTCAATCCCAGACGGCCGTTTAGGGTCCCACATGGAGTGGCAGACCTCTCCTGTCCCGCCCACTGCTCTCCTCAGCAGTGCATTTCCTCAGTCTGCCTGTTCTGTTCCCCGCTCTGTCTCTGGTGAATCCTTTCATCCTCCCGCACATCTGGCCTGTACCCTGGTTCTTGTATAAAATAAATAAATAAATCTTTTTTTTTTAAAAAGAATGTGTCCCTGTGATCAACTAATGTGGAATTAAAACTCTTTCACCTATTTCTATGCTAAGTTATTCACCTTTATGGATTTTATCTTCTCCACATAAAAATTGTTTTATTTATTTAGCATCATCCCTTCAATTGAATTACTTGAATTGAAAATAAAATTTTAGTTTACGGACTATTTTCTTTACTAAAACTCACTCAAATTTTCCATGGAATGAATAATATCCAATTTATAGCCAATGAGAACATGCCTCCAAGGCATACCACAACACAGATTAAAACTGCTGCTTAATATTTTAACACGAGTTTAAAGAGATCAAGAAAATGATGGAAATTATGGAATAACAGCATACTTTAGAATTAGAAATGCTCAGAAGTGAGATGACTGGATAAATAGAAGTTTTGAAGAGGGGAAAGAGAAGTGAAAAAAATTAAGAGTAAAAGAAATTATTTCATAAATGAGGATGAGCCAGAAGGGACCCAAAAGTGAACGATGTCCATGTGAACGAGAGATGGATGATGCAATGAAGGGAACATGAAAAATCAAAAGGAAACAAAGAAAGAATTTTAAAAGATCTAAAAGAAATTTGCAGACTTGGCCGATAAACAAATGCATATAGAAAGGATCCCCAAAAGGGAAAATAAAAGCAAGGAACTGGACAAATTCTAAAGGCTGGTGAATATCTGTTTGCTGCTCAGCACCAACCCTGTGGCTGTGGTCCTTGGTCCTCTAGTTCTGCAGAGCTACTTCCTGGCCTTGAGTTCTAACTGCTGTTGACAGTTTGCCATAGCCCTTCACACCTGCAGTCACTGTGGCTGAGTATGAAGTCTGTGACTATCTCTCTTTTTTCTTGAGTATCTTGACTATGTTTATCCATTTCTTCTAGAACAAAGCAGTGCTTTCAGGAAATCTGATAAAAAATTGGTTTTCTTTTTAAGTAGTTTGGGCCCTGATGAGCAAAAGATTGTTAACATTTTGGCTTATATTATATACCTAAACTTTCTTTATATTAGATAGTCACCAATTTACTTTATATGTACATACACACACACAAACATATATACCCAGGGACCTATATTTACCATGAACATATATTTAGCAGTTTACATATATACATAGATTACTTACACATATGTGTGTGTGTATATATATATATATATAACTGGTGGTAAACCTTAGTTCTGTAGTTCTGCATAACTAGATGACTGAGACTAAGGTAATATCTGAAGTGAGGAAATTATGAAGAAATAGAAGGATAATGGGAAAGATATAGAAAAAGCAGAATAAACTCATTGATTTACAGGTATTTATTGAGGATTAAAGGATATGTTGGAGGTTTCAGGTAACAGTGGGGATCCAGTAATTAGTAACAGAAACAAAAAGGGGGAGGAAGGAGAAAGGAGAGAATAGGGGGAGGCAGAGACAAGAGAGAAAGGAGGAAACAGGAAAGAAGGGAGGGAGGGAGGAAGGCAAAAGGAGAAAGAGGCAATCACATGAATGTATGAAAGTAACCATATGACACAGTTGAAAGATAAAATTTCCTAAATGCTAAGATGGCTATTGATAGAGAGAATGGAGTGTGAGGAGAAAGAATGAAGGAGAAAATAAAATCAGCCAAAAGGAAATACACATAAATAAATCTCACATATAATTATATGATCATTTAAAAATATAAAATAATATGGCAATATCCTTTTGAATTAATGTTTTTGACAACCCAAATGCCCAAAAATAGATGACTGGATCAAGAAGATGTGGCATCTATACACAAAGGAATACTACTCAGCAATCAAGAAATATAAACTCATGCCATTCGCAGCAACATGGATGGAGCTAGAAGGAATTATGCTCAGTGAAGTAAGTCAGAAGGAAAAAGAAAAATATCAGATGGTTTCCCTTATAGGAGGAATATAGGGGAACCGAATAAGGGATCAGGGAAAAATAATAATAATAAATAAAAACAATTAACAGGCAACTATACATCAGAGACACTCTGCAGGGGAGGGGGAGGGAGGAGAGAGATCAAAACAGGGGAGAGAAGAGCACTAGGGACTATGGCGATGGTACAGGGGTGAATCGGTTCTAATCCTTTGGGGACTACACCAGAGAGGAGAAATCAAGCATTGTATAAAAATGAGCAATGATGTAAAATATATATAAATTATATAAAAAATTTTAAAAATATGACAAAAGTGAAGTTAAACATATGTCACATCAATAAATCCAAATGGCTTTAACTCAACTACTAAAAGAAAAAGATTTTCTAGACATTGATTAGTAAGTCAAATACAATACTGCACTGTAATAAGAGATGAATCTAAAATAAATGAATTTAACAGGTAAAGAAAAATAATGCCCACAGTATAAATAAAAATAAAGCAGAGGCCTATAAAATGCAGTAAAGGACTAGAAACACCTGGAAGTTCCAGCAACTGAACTGAGTGGGAAACAGCCCCCAAGGGGTCCAGAGCAGAAGTGAAAAATAATGAAAGATGCCCCCATTTATGTTGTTGGAGGCCTCCAGGACTCACTGTTAGCTGAGAATCGTGCAGCAGACTAAGTGCGTATAATATGCTAACAGTAAGAAAGCAAGGCCATGAATACACATCTCTTAAAAGGTAAGGATAAGACATATACAATAAATTCAAATAAAAATAAACATATATTTGCACATTTGTGTATGTGTTATATAATTTATTAATATATATTTATAGAGCTACATGAATATATGTATAGATATATAGAGATATACATATTTATATATAGAAAAATAATGGAATGGTACACCATAATTTGAAAATTTTAAACCATAATTTAAAAAAAGGGAAGAATGAACCAGGTAGAGGGCCAAGGAAAGGAATTAGACTTTTTTGTATCATTTTTATAGATTTGACATAAAAAAATCCATATTTTTACAATTGCTGTGGTAAAATTAAGTTTAAAATAAATTCCTAAAACCCAAAATAAACAAATGAACCTAAACAGGTGTCCAGCTGCAGGTGCAACCACAGAGAGAAATTATTCGGAGTCACTTAAAAAGACTAGTGACTTAAAAGTCATGTCCGTGGTATTCCTCCCGAAACACCACAGGATTGTGATCTCATGAGATGAGTCGGGAAGAAAGCCCCGATGAGCGAGAGGTCAGTGCCTCACTCCTGGGACCTTCCTTTCATGCTCCCATCAAGTTATGGGGTAACTGGGCCACGTGGGCTGTCACTGGCCAGCTCCGGGACAAGCGCCACATGCTCATCCCAGCGCTGGCTGGCACAAACTGGATGATTATTGTGTGTCTGTCAAAACAACAAATGAATCTGTAAGTAAACTAATTAATAAATGAAAGCTTGTAACCTTTCAAAATCTGAGGATTTTGAAATTCAAATCCCAGGATAAATTTGGGCTGAAAAGTCCACAAGTCTTACCAAGTAATTAAAATGAAGTGCTCAGTGTTTTCAGTGTCTGCCCTTTTGCAGCCCTGCTCCATGACACCTCATTAGTTCCTATTGATCCAGGATAATTCAGACATGTTCTGCAGGGCAATTAATTAGAAAAATCTCTGAGAGAGGGAGAGAGATGTCTGTCTTGTTGTTGGTGGGCTTTATATCAATCCACTTTCTTCTTCCCAGAGTCTGAGAAAGCAACTAATTCTAATTAGTGGGATCCTAAGGCACTTAGCAGAGGAGACAGTTGAATTGAATTTGGAGGAGAATGTGTAGGAACTTGCCAGGGAATGGTGGACGGAAGGTGGGAGCTGAGAGTTTCAGGCAGAGGGCACAACCTGTGCAAAGGCACTGGGGCTTGATGAGTGCTATGAACATTGTATCAGATCTTTATGCCAGAAAAGGAGTTAAAGGAAGTGGACTTATAGTTTGAAGAAGTTTGTCAGATACTTTCCATGAGACCAATGTAGAAGTAGGTGGGGCTTAAAGAAAATTTCCATTTGTGGAACTTCTGCGAACTGCCAGGCACCATGCAGCACTTCCTAATTGAACTGATTGAACCCTCATAGCTCCGTGAGAAACATAGTATCATCCCCATTCTCTTAATGATCAAATCTAGGCTTGGAGGTTACCCCAAAAGTGGCAGAACTGGGATTTTACTTCAGGCCTACCTGACTCTAAAGCCTACACTCATGGGCAGAAAGAGGGGACTCAGCAAGGCTTGGGGCATGCTCTGCTGCATAGAGAAGTAAGGAACAGCCCCCAAAACTTCCAAGCCTCACTGGGTCCATACTAGAGAGGTAGATCTGGAAGCCATTCCTGAGCTTCATCTTCCTCATCTGTAACAGGGGGTGCTATAATCATAGGGGGATGTCATACTAAATGAGGAATTTCATCAATATCTTGCTCCCATGGTGAGAAGCATATGCATGACCTTAACGACACAGAACCGCTGGGACTCGAGGCCCATAGAACAAAGCACCACCTCATGGCAAAGCCCTGTCTGCGCTGCCCATGTGCTATTATAGGCTTCGGACGTGGGCAGGCACCGGGTTAAGAGGCAGGCAGTGACAGCCGGCAGCACCCTCCCACGAGCCTGGTGATTAATAGCTATGAACAGACTTATTGGGGAGTATTAGGGCAAGAGGATTTATGACTCAAACAGGCACCTGACTTCTAATGAGGCGATGTTTGAATTCTGAAGTCCAACTGTGAGGAGTCTGTCCAAACTGGGAAAGAAGTGCCCAGCAAAACAGTCCCTTTGATCCCAGCTTTCCAGGGGGAACTGAGCTGAATCCCAAAGGCATTTGATTATACCCTTCAGGGTAAAATTTCAAAAATGACTCATAAGTCAACAAGTACCTGTCGTTTCTCCAAAGACAAGAGGTGACAATGATAGACACTCCTAGGACTCTTGCCATATTTGTTGTGGCTCCACAAGACAGGCAGATAAGCAGGATGAGATGTCTATATAGGGCATGGGATCCCCGAGTTTTGCTTTTCTGAAGGAGAAGATGTAGCTTTAAGAGGAGGCCAAAGACACAATGCAGGGTGTCAGCAGAGGGCAGAGAAGGGGATCAAAGTCAAGATGTCTGGAGAGGATGCTGCTGCAGAAACAGACACTGCTAGATCAAGCACTGAATCCACTTCCATCTTTGCTGTGCAGCTGGGGCAAGTTGCTTCACTTCTCTGGGCCTCCACGGCCTTCTCTGTAAAAAAGGTGGCAAACATCACCTCCCAGGTGGCTAGGATTAAATAAGACAGTGCGAAGTGGACATGCCAGGTGTATTGTAGGTATTCCATCATTCTTCTCTTCTCTGGGGCAGGAGGAGGGATTATGGAGCTCGATCAAATTCCATTTCTATCTAGACCTCTACCTGTCAGTGAGCCCAGAGACCATTTACTTACCGGCTTCAAGCCTCAATCTTTGCAGCTGTGAAATGGGAATGACAGTCATACTTCCCTCTTTTTCTTTTTAAAAATATTTATTTATTTATTTATTTATTTATACAAGCACTGGGTACACTGCTTTATTTATAAAGCACTGGGTACATTGATTTATTTATTTATAGAAGCACAGGAGGGTGAGAGAATTCACCAGAGTGAGAGCGGGGAGAACAGGCAGACTGACGAAGCACACTGCTGAGGGAAGCAGTGGGCGCGGCAGTAGAGGTCTGCGCGCCATGTGGGACCCTCGCTGGTGGCCGGGGATCAAACCGGCACTGCAGAGGCTGCGGGCAGCCTCGCAGCCCAGAGCTCAACCGCTGCGCCACCAGGGAGGCCCCATACTTCCCTCTTCATGGAGATATTGGTGAGAACTATGCAATACAATGCAGGTAAGCTTTACATGCACCTGGCATGTTATTGTCCAGTCAATGCCAATTTTAATAGTAATCTAATCATAGATTGTTGTTGTCCATAGAAAGTGCTGACCGTACTCCAAGTTCAATAGGAAAAACTGAAGCAGACAAAAATGTAGATCAAACCCACACAGGAGGAGTACAGTCAGGTATGGAGGGCCTTCTCTCAGGTTGGTTGGGGGAACCTCTATAGAAGTACACACATGTATAAATACAAAACAAGGTAAGATGGTGAATATTTGCTTAGAATGAATAAAGAAGTTCCTGCAAGTCATGTTTCCTTGGACCACCTCATGATGAGTGGGCTTGCAATTGACTGAAAGTGGGGAGCGGGTGAGGGTCTTACAGGAATGAGCCCCTAACCTGTGGGAATTGACTGTCTCTGGGCAGTCCCACCTTAGCTTTATGTTCATTGAGCTCTTGAATGACCTCAGCTACATTTCATAAGGGGAAGGGAGACAGGTGAATTACAGTAGATAGACATGGTGTTCTGCTGTTCTTTTTTTTTTTTTTTTCAAAGATTTATTTATTTATACAAGAACCGGGGTACAGGCCAGATGTGCAAGAGGGTGAGAGGATTCACCAGAGACAGAGCGGGGAACAGAACAGGCAGACTGACGAAATGCACTGCTGAGGGGAGCAGTGGGCAAGACAGGAGAGGTCTGCTGTGCCATGTGGGATTCTTGCCGGCCGGCCAGGATCGAACCAGCGCTGCAGAGGTTGCGGACAGCTTCACAGCATGGTGCTCAACTGCCTGCACCACCAGGGAGACCCAGACATGGTGTTCTTATCTCATTGTGGTTTAAATATATTACTTTTTCAATTCGCACAAAGTTGTCTTATGAACACATCTCTAGGGTCTGCCCCTGGGCTGAGTAGGCGCCTGTGCAAGTAGGGGCCCCTGAGTTTACACTCCAGTCTACCAAGATGTGGGGGCAAAGGAGGAGTCTACCGCAGCAGAAGCACTATTATTCACCAACCTTTTTGTTTTGCCAGAAGGTAGTAAAAAGAAAAAGCAAATTTCTGTTTAGTTTTGTTATATTTTTAAATTCTGTACAGACAATGTTCCCCTTTATGGCCTCCCTCCAAGGCATACAAGTTCTTAATAAGTATCTGTTGAAGTTTCCTTAGCTTCAAAGTAAAGTTACTTCTGCCACCCAGCATTCCCCACCTTTCCCAGTCCTGGCCCAGTCATGGCAGCTTTGAGTTCAGGAGACAGAAAGAAAACAACAAAGTTAGCCAAGGAGATAGCTCATCTCTGGGGAACAGGCAAGGTTTGGAATGATGTCAGTCAAGTGCATATGCCTTGGAGCCAGTGTGCCTGGGTTTAATTCTGGTACATCTACTTATAAGCAATAGTACATCTATTGCAATAGTACATCTACTTATAAGCAATAGTACATTATTTACATGCACTTGCTTGTAAGGAGATCACTTGCTTCAGGAGATCACTGCTGATCAGTTTATCTGATACACTGTGTTTGAACTTGGGAAAACAGTTTACTTGTTCAATAGTAGTTTACCAAAACCTTGTCTTGTTTCATTTCCCAATCCTGACCTGCCATACCACAAACTCTGCTTAACTAATACCTCCACACCCTCACAACCTGCCTTAAATCACTTAAATCCAGACCCCTCCCCCACATCCTGTATATACTTACTTCCCTCTTTGAAGGAAATAAATAATTTTTCAAAATGGTCTCCACTGCCACAGTAAATTCCAATAAATTTAGCATTGCATTGTCAGCAATGTTTTGTCAGGTTGTCTGTTGATCTCTTGGGAAGGTAGCCACATGACTGGATTTTGAAAAAAACTTCTCAGGCTACAGCATGGAGAAGGATTGGAAGGGAAAAGGATTGGGCATGGGTGGGGTCTAGAGGCATCAACAGTCTTGGTTTTCGGTGCTGTTTTCTGCTCTGTGACCACACTGTCATCCCTACTACTGAGAGTATTGTATTCTGCGAACACTTCTTGAAGGGATGTCCAAAACAGGTCTCACACAGCCAGTACCCAGCACCTTCTCCAGAACCACTGTCTCATTCCAACCATGAGATTGCCACCAGCAGAATGGAGGACTTAGCAGAACCATGGGGAAGTCACCAAAAAGGAGATAGCAATGTTAGAATGGAGCCTAAAGGCCACTGTCTAGAAGAGAACAATCATTTACTCCTATAGTCAATCAGTTAGCCAGACATTTGGTAAGGTCATTCTTACCTGTGCCAGACAGAGAACAGCAGGTCCTAGAATAATGTCATTTAGTTCAACATCCTTTCATTTATAACACTGATGATAAAAAAGAATTGAATCACAGCCAATGTTGAAAGATATGACCATATTTGATGACCTGTTTCTATTAGACAAGGTCACAGCTTCCAAGAACCTATTGACAGTGTGAGATCTCTCTGTGAGGGGGAAACAGGTGAATTGGACACATGCTCCCTAAGTTGATGGAGGTTTCATTCCTGCAGGGATGATGGACTAATAAAGACAACTCTACACAGGGTGGAAAGGGCTATGAGGGGATGGGTATGCCATCCTAGAGTCTGGGAGGGGAGGTGTGGAGGGTACAGTTCAGGAGGGCATTTTATTTTATTTATTTAAATTTTTAAAAAGATTTATTTATGCATACAAGAACTGGAGTACAGGCCAGAGGTGTGGGGGCTGAGAGGATTCACCAGAGACAGAGTAGGGAACAGAACAGGCAGTGTATTTCAGTACTGCTGAGGGGAGCAGCGGGTGAGACAGGAGAGGTCTGCTGCACCATGTGGGTAGCTCCCTGGCTAGGGATCGAACTTGTGCTGCAGTGGCTGTGGATAGCTTCATAGGTTGCATCTTAACCCCTTATGCCACTACGGAGGCCCTCAGGAGGGCATTTTAAATGGAGTTCTGCTGGCAGAGTAGGAGCTTTTGCTGAGGAGTAAATGCCTGGAATGAAACATATCAGTGGAAAAGCAGGTGTGGAATTTCCAACAGCTCAAATGTCTTTTCCCATCAGCTAAGTCATCTATGCCAAGACCTTTGTCAGGAGCAAAAAACGAGGATGACATAATTTCTGTCCTGAGGGTACAGAATAGAGGTGATGAACATAGTAAGTAGTGGGCAGGGGAGATTTGCAAGGTCTAGATCTTGGGAGGTCAGCTTGGAAGACAAGATGCAGAATGCAAGTCCCTTCCTCTCTGGAGGGTGTTAATGTGCCCTGAGCCACAGGGGATCTGTTAAACATGTAGCCAAATGACTCATGTTGTAAAGAGAAGAAATGTGTGTATTCCCTCTTAGCTAGATTCTGAGTAGGGAGGCATTAATATTCTAAATTTCCATAGCCACTTGTCATGGCTGAACAGTTGATTCTTACTGCAAACCCTTCAGAAGGGATGGTGGGAACATCGATCCGCTATCTATGGAAAAGGAGACTGAGACACCGAGATGTGCAGTTACCTGTCCAGGAACTCAGAGAGCATCTTACCATAGCCAGGTCTCAGGTTCAGGCTTCCAGAAGTCCAGGTAAGGACTGCAGGCTACCTCCATTCTGCACGCAGTCTACCCCCACTCTGCACGCAGTCTACCCATCAAATCTCTATCGGCATCTTGGCATGAATAACAGTGGGACTCTCGGCCCAAATCTTACATGCAAGCAGGCTCCGCAGAAGCAAGAAGCTGTGGTGCAATAGAGAACCCATGAACGTGACACCCAGAAGGCTCAAGACCCTAGTCTGTCACTTCTGAGATGTGTGCCCTCCGGCAAATCACTTCATCTCCCGCAATATCAATTAAGATTCTCCCAAGAACTTTCATTTCCAGCCTTGCAAGTTTCTTTTAAAAATAAAATTAATCAGTTAATATGAGGCTGCTTGCCAATTGTAATTCCAGAGAACACTTATTAAAAACTTACAATATACCAGGCCCTGGGTTTACCCCTTCACATGTACCATCTCATTTAAGAATGCTACAAAACAATAACATTAATTTTACAGATGAATAACTTAAATCTGGCACTGTAATTTATGGGTGGGGTAATAAGCCCAAAATTAAACAGATGGCAAGAGGCAAAGTTGGAGAAGAATTCAAAGCCTGAGTTGGCTACAGCAACTCAGTTGAGCTATAAAGCCCTATTCATATGTGAACGGGTGACTCAGGTTTGGAGGATGGATCTGGCATGTGAACAGCGGTCTAGCTCTTCTTTTTGTTGAGGGGGAGGGGAATTTTCTTAAGTCACATCACAAAATATGCCCCTTATACACGCACAGATTGAGGGATCTTGATAAAATATAAGCAGCCATATAACCATCCTCACTGCCCAGCTCAGAAACTTCCCTGTGCTCCTTGCATAGTGTCCTCTTCCCCTCACTTACATCCTTTCAGTCACTGATCCGATTTTTCCCCCCTACAAGTTTTCATTTCCACATTCATTTAACTGGAATCAAATAGTATGGAACCTTTTTGATCTGGCTTCTTTCACGTAACATAAGGCATTTGGGAGTAGTACCCCATCTTGCCCCACATGCCAGGAGTTTGTTCTCATTGCTGAGTAATGTTCCATGGAATGGATGAGTCTTCAGTTCTCCTTCAGGAGGGGTGAAAATGTTAGCGTATGACTGAGGGCTCCCAGGGTCCTCAAACTATTCAAGGGTACATGATCTGAAAGGGACTCAGTCATCTGTACACAGAGAGGCAAAGGAAGCAGACTGTGTAAGTGATCTTTTAACAGAATTGTTGTGCATAGAGAGGAGAGAAGAAAGGATATTCCTAATAAATTAACCAATAAAAGCCCCCAAATTACCCATCACCTCAAAGCAGGGTTGCTGAGGCCCAAAAGTTTGCCACAAATCCAAGTTTTATTTGGGTAAGGAATCACAAGAAAGAGGTAAAGCATGTTCCAAAAAGCTGGGGGTGGAGGGCAGACTCAGAATTCAAAATGTACCAAATAATCCACCATGAAGTCAGGACAATGGCTGCCATTGTCTCTACCAAGAACCAGGAGCAGCCCCCTCAAGTGCTTCTCACCCACACATCTCTTCCAAATATCTTTTCCAAATGTCTCCATATGTTTCTCCTCCACATGTCTACGCCAAGTCGCTGGGTGCAAGCTGAAACTGGGAAAGCCAGAGGAGGCTCTCCAGCCTTCTGTTCGGCAAGTCTGGTTCATGGCATGCTGGGATTTCTATCCTAGTGGGCGCATATAAATGGGGATGGAGAAAGTGGTGTCTGTTCAGTGCTCTGAAATGCTCCCCTTTTTTCACAGAGATGCCTCTGTAATAAAAAAATATTTTCTAGTAACTGCAAGTCCCTTGGTTTCAGGGATGGGGTCCCTTTGATCTGAGTGTGAACTTGATTTGAGAAGCTACATTAGGATTGAGAAATGACTCTCCCCCTGCCTTCATTCCAGGAGGGTCAAGGGACTCCAGGCATTCATCTGGAGAGCGAAGGACAGGGTACTGGGCATGCTCCAAGGAAGGAATGTCCTGGCTGTCTGCACAAGGCTGGGCCCAACAAACTGTGCAGATGAGCTCACCTTGTGTCTTCTCTCTTTCTCCTTCCCTGCCTGCCTGCAATCTATTCCTGATGCTTTCTTCTCCTTGCCAGGGAGAGCAGGAAGGGCAGGCTTCCCAAACACCACAGGCTATAACATTATCACTAGATTAGCCCCTCTGTTAACTAACTGCAGATTTTACAAACCCTCAGGCCCCAGGGCTCTGGAGTTGAGCACTGGTCCCGCAAGTGCTGCTGTGACAATCGATGCCACAGTCTACAAATTGCAGCCACTAAAAATAGGCCAAAGTCACCTGGTCTCACTTTTTTAAGTGCATGGCTTCTGTGCTGGATCAAAAAACCTAGATAATTAGCTTTAAAAGCCTCATTTGCAGGAGGAGGGTAGGTAGGTGGGCTGCCCGTAGGAGGGAAGGCACACAGAGGAGAGAAGCTAGTTGAAATGACAACTCAGTGAAGGAAATGGAGCAGTGAAAGGAGAAAGGGAAAGGAAAACAAAGGGATGAGATTTTGGAGTTGGGAGGAGGCATTAAAATAGCAAGTTCTAAGAGGAAGTGATTAAGAGAGACACTGGGGAAAAGCAGGCAGCCCTCTACTGTGGGGGCTGTTGGAAATGTATGCAGAAAGGAAAATGGAATATTGGAGACATGTTGGCGAAAGAAGGTTCTGTGAGTGACCACCCTGTCCTTCTGTGATTGGTGTTCCCATTTGTGCTGTTACCCCTGCTGCAAGGCAAAGGCAATTTACTGCCTCCTTCTCCCTCTCCCCATTGCTTGCTAAGTCTTCTCCACTCTGCCCACCCTTGCAGTCCACACCTTTGCTGTGCAGCAGCTCTCCTTTGTCCTCTTTCATCTGGATACACCGGCAGTCTCCGGGTCTCCATTCCTCTGATTTCTCCCATCCCTCCGTATACTTCTGCTCTAGCCTACATCAGCTGCTACTACTTCTTTGTTGGAAAAGTGTTGGGAGATTCTCAACTACCCATAGAACCAAAATTCCATAGGCGATATCCCTGGACTCTTTCAAATGTTGTGAATAACCATTCCAGTCTTATCTCCCTCCAGTTCTAGCTATACAGTATAGTCTTGGGTTGGGCCAGGAACTGAATCTGGTCCTTGGGAAATTCAAAAATGTGAAAATTTTAAATGCAAATCCAGATTTTTAAAAATTATTTTTGAAAGGTTGAGACACCCAGCAACATTGAGTTCAAATTCCAATATGGTCACACTCTTTGGTTGGCCCAAGTCTCCACCATTCTCTAATGCCTTCTACTAGTTTGGTTTCACTTATTTTCATTACCTTTTTGGCCCTGTAGGCAATGAATTTTGAGATCCTGACTCTGTACTAATTGTAGCAAAGCATTACATGGTGGCAATCTGGTGCCATGCTCTGATTGGACCTGGGGATACCTGAATAAGCAAGACATGGTCTCTGACCTGGTAAATCCTTGTCTTTGACAGGATCTGAGGTGCTGAGGCATAGTGAGGAGGGGAAGTGCCTGCCCCTGCAAGGAACTGAGACTCTCTTGTCTTTTTCATGTTGTTGCCTCTGTCTGGAGTGTCATTCTCTTTCTTTTCCATCAGAGTAGCTTTCCTGATACCCTCTCTTAGGACAAATCCCAGGAACCATGACCTTCCCCATGGCCTCATAATGTCAGTTTAATCCCACCAGTCCTCAACTGTGTGGTATATTTTATTCACAATTTGCTAAGATTAGGGTCAACAGCATATCCATTTGTTTCCCCCTACTTCACACTTACCAAGATTTATTCCTTGCACACAATACATGCTCCATAACTTTTCAATGAGACCAATTCCCAAATAACTAGAATCTGTAATTTTTAAGAGAAGTCAGAGAAAAGTAACTTAGATCTCTATGTCCTTTCTGAGAGAATATGCACTAAAGAGACAGTATTTGGAATTCTGGGAAAGAATTAAAAAGTACACCAAAATCTCTTACTTGAAAAGGTTGAAGGGTGTGGAGGAGTGAGTGGAAATGTTTCATATGTATTATATGTACATTTATATATGCATACATCTGACTTAAGTTCGAGACTAACTTAAGAGAACAAATTATCTTTTAGCTTTAGTTGTTGAGATATGTTTTCTTGAGTTAACCTTGGATTTCAGAGCCTTAGAGTAGAGTTTACTAGTGGGCATATTCTCTTAAGCCCCACCCCCCAACTCAACTTTCATGCATTCCTCATCATTGGAAGGAATTGAGTCCAGATAGATCCCCTTCCAATTCCCTTTTAAAGCCTTCTCTCTATTTTCCTAAGAAGCACTTGTTATCCAATAATCCATCTCTCAGTCACAAGGAGGTAAGGACCATTTCTCACTCATTCCCTGCTCAGGAGTGCTTTGCTGACTGAGTGAATCAATACAAGAATAATTGTAATATAAATATGGTACCCAACCTGATTTAACCTGTATCAGAGATTTGATGATGCTTTTGCCCAACAGAGTGTCTCTGTGGTGTTGGGGATTTCTGAAACAGGGGCGGACCAGGAAGGAAATTTTCCCATTAGGGGGTGTATGTTAGGATGAGAGTGGGGTTCTGCCCTGGCTCCAGGTAAAAAGGAGTAACAGAATATGTTTCTTGTATATGAGTTTTAATAAGAATAGCCTGGAAGATATTGATCTTTGAGTCAAAGTTTTGCCTAACAAATTCATATTTTCCCTGTTCATTGATAGAGACATATAACCTTTTGCAGGATTCTGGGTAGACACATTTTGTTTTATTACACAGTTGTTCTATAGCCCTATAGTTCCATAGCTCCATACTCCTAAGAAAGGATTCATAGAATTGTCATTAAAATTATTTATAATTTTATAAACATCTTTATAACAACTTTAGAAAAATTTAAAAATTATACATAATTCCACTGTTCTATCATATGAATCATTTTCATTTTCTATAATTCTTCCAGTATTTGCACATTGCAGATATAATTAGACATAGCTCAAATAGAAACATATTATTTAGCTGAAAATAACAATTATTGGTCATTTAACATAATAATTTTATTTTTATATTGTTAAATAATTTTAATAATTATCCATTGTAATAACTGTGGAATATATTTCAACAAGCTGATGCACTAATACAGCTCACCATAAAAAAAGATTTCAAAATTCCTCTACTATTAAATAATATGTTTTTACACTTACATTTTTGAATGTGGTCATGTATGTTATGGTAGTGACAAATGTTTTGCAAACTAAACATTAAAACTAATGTATCTGTATTTGTTTCTTAGGGCTGCATAATAAAGTACATACAGACTGCTGATTGAAACAACACAATATATCCTTTCATATTTCTGGAGGCCAGAAGTCTGAAATTAAGGGGTCAGCATGCTCCCTCAAGAAGCTCTAGAAAAAATCCTTCTCTTGCATCTGACCAGGTGGCTCCAGGTGGCCCCCGGCATCCTCGATGCCCCTCAGTTTGTAGCTGTGTTAGGGGGAAAGGATGTCCTGAGCAAACTCCATACAGGTTTTGTGGATTCTGCCCCCTCTCCAGACCAGAGCCATCAAGACACTGGGAACTACAAATCCCATGATCACCAATGGGAGGGTTGCAAGGACCTGAGGGTGGAGTTAAGCACCCATGTTTTTTGTTTGGGTATATAACCAGCCACATGGCCAGGGGTCACTCTCTTGGCCCATTGGTGCTTGGCTTTTCACCCACTCTCAGCAGGTCATTGGGATTCCAGGTAGGTGGAATGGGTAAGATGCACTTACGAATTTATCTCCCTCTTTTACTCCCTGAGTTATTCATTTCCTCATTCCCCCTTCCCTTGTAAATAAACCTTTTATTAACCTTTTGTGTGTGCCTGAAGTTTAGGATTAATAAGACTCCTTTAAGCATGCGGGTGAGGATCCACAGTTAGGGAACCCGTTTCATATTGGCTTTTCTCTGTAACAGCTGGTTTACCCCATCTTTTGCTTCTACCCTCCTGTGACTTCTCCAATGTTTCTGTATTTCCTCTTCTCCCTTTACAATGTCACCAGTTATGGGATTTAATGCTCACGTCCAAGTTCCTTAATGAATTGTATCTACAGATGTCCTATTTCCAAATAAAATCATATGCACAGATACCAGGAGTTAGGACTTGAACTGATATTTTGAGAGCATATTATCCAAGTTACTATAGTGCAGTAATGTCATTGATAGGTCCTTGGAAGGTATGATTTTAAGCAAAACAAGGTATCACAAAACCCGGTCCTTGAGCAACATTTTGTTCAACGTCAGTGGAGATTTTTTTTTTTTAACTCATCAGCATTATAATGAAATGATGTTGGATAAAACTACATTATTTGAAGTAAGTTGGTTCAGGAAGCCAGGGTGCACACATACATCCTGTCCTTTCAGACATCACCTGTCCTTGCAGAATCCCTGAGTGAAATACTTCCAAGGCATGGTAGCCAAATGGACCACAGGGTGCAAGCAAGACCGCTCTGGCTCAGAAGGGTCCTCTGAAGAAGTGGGTGGCAATGGGCCTCCTAATGCTTCATTCTTATCATGCACTGAAGCCACATGGAGGGAGGAAAGAGAGATTAGAAGATGGCCACTCTGCCTAAGGGGCAGTTCTAAGATTTATTTATTTATTTATTTATTTATTTATTTATTTATTTATTTATTTATTTATTTATTTATATAAGCACTGGGTACAGTCAGAAGTGTGGGATGGTGAGAGAATTCACCAGTCAGACTGGAGAGCAGAGCAGGCAGAAGGACCGAAGTACACTGCCGAGGGGAGCAGCAGGCGGCAGGAGAGGTCTGTGCACCATGTGGGACCCTCACCCGGTGGCCGGAGATCGAACCGGTGCTGCAGAAGCTGCAGGCAGCTTTGCAACCCAGCTCTCAACCGCTGGGCCACCGGGGAGGCCCATAAGGGGCAGTTCTATATCCATATACTCTGCAGCCTTCTGGAAGAGATGGGGAAGAGGGAGAGGCCAGAGGCCAAGGATGGTTAACTCCTCTCTTTACCCCTGTTCCACAGAGCAGAGCTGAGGGTCACCAAGAGAAAGTAGTCATTGTGCCTCTTGGTTAACATGAGCCAGGAAGTACCCTGCAATACAGGGTACTTATCCCATTTAGGAGGAGAATGGCCCTGGGAATTTGTGGCAACTGAGGCAGGCAGAACCCCCTCTCCTAGGGTAACAATAATGTGCTTACACAGATATCTGTGTTACCATTTAGTGTGCGTTTAAAAATTATTCCATATGCACGTTCCCATGTATCCAGTCTATATACTTGTCACTTTTGATAGCTAATGAAATAACATTGACAGATGAAGGGAGAGAAAACAGATGATCATCTCAATAGATGCCAGAAACAGAAAATTTAACCCAAAACTACCTTCTGGTTTTAAAAATATAAAAATTAAATTAAAAAAAAAAAAACAAATCTCAGTAAAGTTGGAATAGAATGAAGCTTTCACAAAAAGTTGAAAGGCAGCTACCAGAATCTCCTCCCCAAATCACACTTAACATTGACACATCAGAAGCATTCCTACCTAATGCAGCCACATGAGCTGTCCTTTCAGGCCAAGGTTGTATCATAGAAAAAATTATAAATATTAGAAAGATGTCATCAAAAGTGGCAGATAATTTGCACTCTACTAAAAATTTAAGAGAATCAACTAAAAAAAAAAAGCCCTAAGAGGTTTTTTTTTTTTTTTCAAAATTTCTTTTCTTTTTTTTTTTTTTAAGAGTTATTTATTTGTTTGTTTGTTTATTTATACAAGCACTGGGTACAGTCAGAAGCGCGGGAGGGTGAGAGAATTCACCAAAGCCAGAGCGGGGAGCAGAGCAGGCAGAAGGACCGAAGCACACTGCTGAGGGGAGCAGCCGGCGGCAGGAGAGGTCTGCACACCATGTGGGACCCTCCTCCGGTGGCCAGGGAGCAGCCAGGGATTGAACCGGCGCTGCAGAGGCCGTGGGCAGCTTCGCAACCCAGTGCAACCCAGCGCTCAACCGCTGCGCCACCGGGGAGACCCCAAACCCTAAGAGTTAATGAGACAATTCAGTACATTTTACAAGATCCATCCATTCACCAAATATTAACCAATGCCTATTTTATGCCAGATGCTTTTCTAAGAATTCAGGACACAGCAGTGAATGTAAATAATGTTTTTTATTCTGCAATATCCCATGTCCACAAAGTCACCATAAAAAGACAAGCGATAGCTAATTAAATACATAATGGGGAAAAATAGCATTCATAAATGCCAAAAAGAAAGCTAAAATCTCTAGAAATAAATCTATGGGGAAATGTACAGCCCTAATATAAAACACTTTATTTTTTTTGGTCTCAAAATCTAGCTATTTATTGATATTAAATATATGACCCTGGACAAATGACATAACCTCTCAGCATCTAAGCCCCAGCATCCACATCTGTAAAGTGCGGCACCTTTGCAGGATTACTGTGAGGGCTGAATGAGAAGAAATATGTAAAATGCTCAGCATAGGACCTAATCCATATGCGTGGCCTGTAAATGCCATTGTTATTACTATTGGCAAGGGTCATATAACTAGTAAGGAACAAGGGCTTCAAACAAAAGTCGCTGTGCTAATGCCATTAAATCAACAGCATCCTATATCAACCCTCATAATTGTGGGGATTGTCATTATTCTTCCCTGCTTTACCAGTGAGGTCGCTGAGGGTGAAAGAATTTGGGCCATCTTCCCAAGGTCACAGTCAAGGGTGGGGACCTTGTATAGTTGATTCCAGGCTGGGAGTGTAGCCACTATGCTACCTGCCTGCTGTATACCTTTGCCCCCTCCCCCAGCTTCAGTGTCCCTACCAGAAATGTGTCAATTCCCTTCCCCCCTCTCTCCCATCCTTGGGTAAACGCAATGTTATACTTAGAGCACTTGGCTCAGGGCATAAAGCAGGTGCTTATAAATTCTAGTTCCTTCATTCTAACTTGGAGAGGAATTGAGCTCTCTGAGTCTCAACACACTATACAGCATAATAATAGGGGAGAGAAGTATTTCCATCATGATCAATCAATACAAGGAAAAGAAACTTCAGGAAGCACGTAGGAGAGAGGTGGGTTTTTAAACGGATAGATTTCTATTTTACTGACTTGCTTAATGATTCACTCAACTGTTTGATTTGAGAGACAGCGAACCTGAAGGATGAAAAATGCCAAGCCTTCTGAGCTGCAATTATTTGTGATTAAATCACAGTGTCTTTTGAAGGAAGAAGCCACTTTGCCTCTGGAACAAGGTGACTCAGAGAAGATCTTTTCCCAGCGAGCAGGGGCAAGGCTGCAAGCACAGCTTAAGAGGAGTGCCTATCATCATCAGGGACATCTAGGGAAATCCTTTATTCCCGAAATATTCCAAGCACAATGTGGCCTCAGTTTGCTATCAGTGTACATTAAATAAAATTAGGAAAATGCAGAAAAGAAAGAAAAACCTCCCAGATTCTAATGTAAAAATCGCTAATATTTTGACCTGTTTCATCTTGGCCTTTCTCCCATCTGCCTTTCTTTCTTTCCTGTTTGCATTATGGCAGTCCTCCAATTTTATATCTGGTTCAAGTGGAAGTAGAAAAAGTAATGCATAGGATTAGAGGCCAGAGTTTAAAATCTATCATTACCAGATGAGGACTTTGGCGTAGTTATATGTCATCTCTGAATTTAAGTTTTCTCATCTATCAAATGGGCTAATAATAACACCAGCTCCAGAGAGCTTTTGTTGGGACTGATTAGGTGATGTAGGTAATCTGGCACACAGTAAACACTCAATAAATGATCCACTCATGACCCCTGGGAATCAAGAAGGTCTCTTTGTGTGCAAAGGAGAGCTGATTCACAAGGATCCAGGAAGTTCCAGGAAGACATGCATCCTCTCCAAAGACCCTTGATCTTCAACAGCCTAAGGGAAACTCTACCAAGGGGTCCAAACCAGAGGGAGTCTCATCCCCCTTTCCGGCTCTGAAGACCTCACTCCCACGTTCATATTCTAGCATGATTAAATGTGACTGGTCAGCTCAACATGGGATTCAGCCCTTGGGTCACTCAACTGTGACTGGAGACAGAGATTTGCAAGATCTGAGGTAAGCTAGCCATGCTAGGGCACACCAGTTTTCTGATTTTTGCTACTTCCACTGTAACTTTTAATTTTACATTCTGTTATAAGCTTTTTTTCTTTCAAGTAACCATTATTTCCTGATCACTGTATTTGTAATGCTCCATGAACTGCTATTTAACAGCACTTTTTCCAGTTAAAGATAAGCTATTTTTTTGAATGACGTATTTGCTGAATATAGTACTTAGTGTATATCCAGCCCTTACAGAAATTCCTAGAAGCTACTTAGTGTTTGAATACTTGGACCCTAAATATTCTGGTAACCTATTCTGCTGTGTAGGGTTTCTTTTCTCCCCATACCACCAAATATTCTCCAACACCAGCTGAGTGTCCCAGAGTTCAACTCAATTCTTACAATGTCTGCCTGGAGAGGGTATCCAACCTCACAACTCAAGGACTCCATCCTCTGAGATGGCCCCAGTCCCACCTCAGAAGCTGATTTCAAGTCCAGATTGTTCCTGTCCTTCTGACCTACTGACTATAGATGAGAGCTTCCCACAATCCCCTCCTCAGGCTCAATTAATTTACTGGAGCAGCTCACAAAGCACAGAGAAACATTTTGATCAATAAATTACTGGTTTGTTATAAAAGGTTATCACTCAGGAATGGCCAGATAGAAAAGACGCCACAGAGCTTTCATGCTGTCTGTGTGCACAACTCTCCCCAAATCACCACGTATTCATAACTTAGAAGAACCCCAAATAAAAACCTACCTTTTCAGGTTTTTGTGCAGTTTCATGACATAGGCATGATTCAGTAAATCATTAACCACTAGTCATTGACTCAACCTCCAGTCCCTCACCCCAGCAATCAGGGGGATGAGACTGAAAGATCCAACCCCCTAATGCAGCGTTGGTTCTTCTTGCAATCAATCTCCATCCTTAGATGTGGTGCAAAAGTTACCCCCTTAACATAACCAAAGACACTGTTGTCCCTCTCATCCCTTAGGGAATTCTAGTCCTTTAGAAGCTCCATAACAGAAATGAGAATGGAGACCACATATAGACCTCATCTTATAAAATCATATTATCACATGACTCCTGCCTCTGGACTGACCATCTCTAAGTGTTTGATTCCCTTACCCGTTTAATAAACTGACACACCCCAAATGTTTGAGCCTCTCTATATCCTGAATGTACTGGCCCATCCTTCCTTGGGCTGTGAATGTGCCAGGGTTTTCTCTACATTTTCTGATTTGTTGCCAAGTATTCTAATGTTACACAGATGTGACTGATAGAACAGAAAGTGACCTAGACCTTACCTCCATGCGATATGAAAGCATTCTGTATCAGCTCTAAACTGAGAATCAGTGGGTGAAAGTTGATGAAATTTCATTATCTAAAGCATATTGGATTTTGCAAATATGAAGAAGACCTCAGGCAAGTTTTATTTTTACAAGGAATCTAATGGAAACAGTACAGTTCCTGAATCAGACTGTGCTTACCAATGAGGGCATAGAGTCTGCGCTTGAGGCTAAGAATTGATCTGCATTGGCTACCTCCTCCTAATCAGAATTTCCAATGGCAGAGTTTAGCATTATTTTAAAACTGGAATTCAATTCTTTCATTCTTTCTTACTTCCAAAATTTAGGCTTGCTGGTAGTGCTAAAAAAAAAAAACCAGGGTGTCTAAAACAGGGTGTTTCCAACAGCAGAAGTCATCTGTGGGAATTTTTTTAATGACAGACAGTTGGGGAATTGCTGATTTAAATTGTTCTACCATCCATTCATTCAAGAAACATTTAGTGAGAACTTATTATGTGCTAGGGAATCAGCAATAAATATGATAAAGATCTCATGAGTTAATATTTCTTTCAGTTTAACTTATTCCAGAGTGACATACATCCCATACAAAGATAGTCTAAGCTGCTTTAGTTTCATCACTGTAACTAGAAAGAGGTTGATCTGAAAAGACTTGGAATGGAGCTAAGAAAAGCATCTTTAGAAGCTCTCTGGGTGGCCTTGCACAGGACTCTCTGGTCTACCCAATATTTCAGGAGAATCATTCCGTGTTGGGGCCTCCCTGTGGCACAAGGGATTAAGTCTCAGCACTATGAAGCTATCCACAGCCATTGCAGCATGAGTTCGATCCCTGCCAGGGAGCTAACCAACATGGAACAGTCTTGCCTTGTCTACGGCTCCACTCAGCAGTGTATTTCAATGGATCCACCTGTTCTTCTCCCCTCTCTGACTCTGGTGAATCTTCTTACCCACCCCCCCATACCTCTGGCCCACACCCCAGTTATTGAATGCATAAATAAATAAAATCTTTTTTTTTAAAAAAGAATCATCTGGTGTTGTTACTATTATTTACCACATGTCAAGTAACTGCTATTTGGAAGACCCTTTATACTCCATTATTTCATTCATCCCTTGATAACATACCTCTGAGTTAAATATTATTATTGCATCCAATATGTAGATGAAATATCTAAAATAATAGGAGTCAAGTTGCAGGTTCATGGTCACAAGTCTAAGAGTGGATAAAAAGGCTTCATACAGATTGATTTGACTTTTTTTGTACTACAACCTCATCCTACTCTACTGTCAAAAGCATCATCTCCAAGAACAGAGATGCTTATGGCATTTTAATATCAGGGTAAGGCCAGCGGCATGGGGGCAGGAGGTGAAAGAGGCTGAAGAACTCACCAGAAACAGAGTGGAGAGAAAAAGAAAAGGTGGATTTATTGAAATACTCTACAAGAGAGCAGGGGGCGAGATGAGAGAGGCCTGAGTGGGAAGAAGAATATGAGGTTCTCTTTTACATTCTGTTCCCCCAGGCTTTCCTATTGGAATGCTGGTTTGGATCAGCTATTTGCTGGGATGTCTGATCTTGCGCATTGATTGTTGATACACAAATTTCCTTATGATACTTCAGCATTCATGGTCAAAGGGTGTTAGGGCCGGGTTACCATAGCAACCTTATCAATTCCCTTTACCTATTCAAGTCTCCCAAATTTGCCTGCTGGGCAAGGAGTAGGGGCTTAGTTTTTAACCTTAGTAATGATACCCCAACTGTGTCCACTTCATGAGGGCCTCCAGACAGGACAAAGACTTTTCTTTGACTATAACCTACAGGCCTAATAATCTACACTGACCTGTATGAGCCAATCTCTGCATAAAGAGCCCAATTCAGGTTCTCTTTAATGGAAAAATACATATATTAAAATTTAAAATTTTTATTTCTAACCATAAGACAGACTGCCTTAAAATAATCTTTCAAATGAAGAACACAACAAATAAAAGGCTGACTAAAAGCAAAATCTTTTAAAATATATAACTGAGATTTGAGAGGAAGTAAAGGAAATCCTCACAGGCAAACAAAGTGTAATTCCAAAGCATGAATCCAGAGTTGATAAAATAAACTGTCAAGCAGAGTTATAACAGACCACGCACAGACCGGAAGTTGAGTCAAAGACTCCTACTAAAGCAAAAAGCACCAAAATGCCATAACCTCAAATGAGCAAGGTAGGGAAAAGTTAAAGTTCTTTCCTGTGGAGAGAGCCTGGAATCTAAGTACACTTGTTTCAACCTTGAATCTGGTGGGAAGGAGGAGGAGGGGGGCAGGAAGACACCCCGGGGGTGGGGTCAACAAGGCTTTTCCAAACTTGTACCACAAAACTGATGCAAAACGGGCCCAAAACCACTGAGGGAAAATTGATTATCAAGACTTATTGATTATCAGGAAAATTGATTATCAGGATTACCCACACATGCTAGGAGCATCAGCCCCACAAAAAGGGGTAGGAAAAATTTTGTTTAGAGTGATAACAAGGCCATACACCCCACGAGAGGGAGGGTGACTTCAGTGCAAGCCCCCCACAGTTAGTGACGAGTGTCTACACCAACATGGGTGTGTGCAGTACTAAGACCTTGGACTGCACTGGCTAACGGGGTCTAACAGCAAGCACCCAGGATGGCAGAGGTGAGGGCACAGAGCCAGGAGCACTGACCTAAATCAAAGGCTCATAACATAGAACAGCTGTGACCTGAATCCCATCAGAGCACCTGTAGAAGGGACTACAGCTGAAGTCCAGGCTGAGTCTTTGAATCCCCTGCCACCCCCCACAAAGGAACACTTTCCTACAGGAAGTTCAAGTTCCCAAGTGCAGCGGAGGTGCGGTCCTCTTTTATACTACTCTGCCTCATGGTACCAGTTCCCCAACAGGAGCATAAACAACATTTGAAAATCTATTCCTACTAAAGCCCACACAAAATCAAAAATGAGAAGAAGAAGAACAATACAAATCAATCAAAATGACGATTTTGCCTAAAATGATATACAAATTTAATGCAATCTCCGACAAAATCCCAGCAACGGAACAAAAAATACTGAAATTCATATGGAACCACAAAAGACCTCCAATTGCAAAAGTGACTTGAAGAAAAAAGAAGAGAAATGGAAAAACACATTACCTGACTTCAAACTTTACCATAAAGCAGCAGTATTAAAAACATGGTATTGGCACAAAAATAGATATATGGATCTGTGGAATAGAATTGAAAGTCCAGAAATAAAAAGTAGCATTTAATCTATAATAAAACATCCATAGCCATAAAATGGGGAATAGTCTCTTTATCAAAGAGACTATCCTGGAAAACAGGGTGCTGGGAAACTTGAGAAGCCACACATAAAAACATGAAGTTGGATTACTTGCTAATACCATACACAAAAATATATTCTAAATGGACCAATGATTTAGATCTAAAACCTAGAAGAAAATGCTGCCATACATTACAGGATATAATAAATACATTCTACAATAAATGTATTTTTGGTTACTCAATCCCTATTAAAAGTTAAACAAAATCAAACAAAAAAAATTAACATTTGGTATAACCTCAAGCTTCTATACAGCAAAAGAAAATACAAGATGATTTAACAAACACCTAGTGAATGGGAGAATTCCTTTCTGTGCTTAATTTATAGGTTAAATTGTTGTAGAAATGAATTCTAGCCTTTTACCCAGGCAGAGGAAGAACAAGCGTTACTTCAGAAATGGTGAGTCAGGAGAAGCTTTATTACTCATGCATGAGGTCCCAGACCTGGGTAGCCCCGTAAGGTCTGAGCACCCATTTAAAGACCAAGGGTTCCTTTTATACACAACTGTGTCCAAATCTGTTACATTGATAACATCGTTTTTCAGCAGACACAACGATTTGCGCCAAAGTCCCCAGACAAGGGGGGCAAGGCAAGGGGGACGGGATGCAGGCATTCGGGGATGGCCTTGGAGAGAGAGACCAGCTTGGCCAGCTGCCCGACCTTATAGATAAGAGTGCTGAGGCCCTGGCAATGAATCTTGAAAGGGAAGGAGCTGTAAGTAAGCAAACTTGTTGCTTGTGCCTGCGTTGGAGGGTTCATTGCACCAGGGCTGCAAGTTCTGCTGGAATGTTTATTATATTCATTTGCTCAATAAATATATTTTCTCATCAAAACTTTATCATAGGTATGCATGTGTAGGAAAAACAATATTGCAGGTAAACCCTCTGTGGTTTCAGGCATCCACTGGGGTCTGAGAATGTATCTCTTGTGGATGAGGGAGGGCGCTATTTATATTTATTCCAAGTGAGCTGTCTTAGCTTCTGCTAATCTTAAACCAGTTTGAACTAAATTTTAATTTGGGGGCTCTTCCTCCCTCTTCTTTCCTTTCTTTCATCTCTCTATATGTTTCTTCATCTTTCCTCTACTTTTGTCATCCCTTGTCCCTTTCCTTTCCCACTGTCTCTTAACCTCACAGTCCTCTGGATGATTGTCGACACCAACTAGCTGTGAAAGTGTTGTTCATTGTCAAATTGTCTTATGTGAATGTCCCATATTTACCATTACAGCAATAACTAATAATACAATAAAACAATTTACAATAATATACTTTAATAAAACTCACATGAATGTGGTCGCTCTCTCAAAATATCTTACTGGATATACCATTTTCAGAAATCATGTTAAATGAAATAAAACTTGGTAAATGAAACTTGAAAAGCAAAACTGTGAATAAAGGAAGTTATTTTAAAGGTTTCAAAATGTTCTCATAGTTAGAGTTTCAAAGGGCATCAATTGACAATCAAATACCAATACCTGGGAAATAAGCCATGATGAGCACAAGACAGAAACAAGCCAAATTGCAGAAACATACATGCAAAGATAACAGAATTCTCATTTATAAGAAAAGAACATATATGTAGTTGTAGTGTGTTACAGAATGTTTTAATGTGTTCAGTCAAAAGTTTGACGAAAGCTGTATTATCAAAAACATCCAGGCATTTATGTTATAAAATCTAATAACAATGATGGCAAAGAACTTTTTCAAAAAGTAAATGTATTAATTTAGAAATTCAATGGATTTAATTTATTCAATAAATGTTATTTGAACATTTTCTTTACGTGTCAGGCATTTTTCTATGTGTTAGGAATATAAAAGGAATAAATAAAAGTTCCAGACCTCTTGAAGCTGGCATGCTAACATAAGAGGAAGAAACAATAGACATCTAATTAATGTAGATGTCAGAGAGTAGAATGTGCTACAGAGGAAAACAGAGGTGGTAAAGGTAATGCAAAATGCCAGGGGGTGGGTGGATTTCTCTTTTCCGTGGTGTGCTCAGAGAAGGTGTGATCAAACAGTATCTGAGCAGAGAGACAATTGAATTAAAGGAGCCATAAATTTTACACCGGTGATGATAAATTAATTAACACTGAGGATAAATATGAGCGAATTGTACAGAATGTAGCACAAATATACCAGGAGAGCAGACATAGAACAATAGAGAATTTGAGCACTGTCAAAGCTAGAAACTAAGAAGCTTCATGTAGATCTAATTGAAGTTCCAGAGGAAGAGGGAGAGAGAGTGGAGAGACACAATATTTGAAGGAAATAACAGGGAAGGATCCCCAAAATTGAAGAAAAACACCAAATATCAAAATCAAAAAGCTCAAACAATACAAAGCAGGAAAAATAAAATCACATACGTATACATATGGTCCATGTTCATATAATTGCAAGTAAATACATTTGAATTACATATAAACATAAACATTAACTAAATCCCTAATGGGATTACCTGGGCTTCCTGAATTTGAATTGTAGGATTTTTCTTTAATTTTAGAATTTTCAAAATTAGATTAAATTTCAATTTATTTTTTTATTTTTATTTTTTAAACATTCAATTTTTGGAATTGCATTTTTGCTCTTCCATATGTGCACATTTTCCTCTCAGTCTCCACCAACCCACCAGTGCCCATATCCCATTGGCCTCCAAATCTTTAGGTAAATTAAAGAAGTTTAAGTTTAATTATAAAGAATACCCAAGACAAAAAGATCTTAAAGCACCAAGAAAGAAAAAAGACACATTACCTAGGAAGGGAAGACAATTAGATGGATTAGGTTGAAGGTTGGCATCTCAAAACAATGGAGGCTCGAAAACAGTGAGAAATACCTTCAAAGTGTTGGAAAAATAATTTGTTAGCAGGCAGGGTGAGGGGTGCCCAGGAACCCCCAAGCATGCCCACTCTCAATGGGCTTTGCCATCCACCTCATCAAGACAAAACATACTCTAGTGTATAAGACCTTCAATAGAAAATAGCTTCAATACATTTATTGTGCAATTGAGAGAAGAGAAAGGATATAGTTAAAATAGTTTCCCCATGAAACACCCAAAGTTACCCATTCCCTCGTGGGTAAATGCCCAGCCAAACAGGGTTGCCTCAAAGCAGGGCCACTGAGGCCCAAACACTGGCCACAAATCTGAGGTACGTTCTGGTGGGGACCCATAAGAATGGGGCAATCTGGAAGGTAAAAAGCAAAATCAAAAGGCAAGTCAAGATAGAGTCTGCCATTTTCAGCCACCCTTCATCTCTGTCACTTTCAAGCATCTCCTTCCAATTCCCTCAAGTCCCTGATACAAGTCCAAGGTTGGAAAGCAAGTACAGCTTAATTTTCACAAGTCTCTCTGCTCCACGCATCTCCTCCAAGTCTCCTTCTCTCTTTTCTCCACTTCTTCTAGCTTTCTTTCACCACTCAGCTGCACCCTTCCATGGTGGGACAGGAAACCTGGAGCCTCCCCTTTCTATGGATATCACCCTGTTACAAAATGAATACCAAAAACAAATAATGTGGAGAAAATGAGTCTGGATATATCAGAACCAGAGACTTGATTTATTAAGGAAATGGCACTGTAGATCAAGGAGGCAAAGTACAAGTTACTAAGTTTTCCTAGGATAATTCATTCTTCACATGTAAAGAAATAAAACTGGCATTTTATAACACTAAGCTCAGAAATCATTTCATATGCATCAGTGTTTCTCAGTTGGAGGGAGAGCAATCTTTTTCCCCTCTATAGTTCACAGCCTAAAATTAACTAAATATTATGTGTTGCTTTGGCATTTGGTGAAACCAGGAGGATCTGGAATGGCCAAGTGCATACCCTCTCTTCCCTCTCCCCCATGAATAGTTCTATGGGCGAACTTTACCTTAGGGAGCAGGCATACTTTCTACCTATCCCTGAATCTAAGGGTTCATTCCCTGACAGCCTATGGACTATTTCAAACCAAATTTACACCCCCAGGGAAACCAGAAGCACCCCAAGCTCTTAATGTTACAAAGTCCTCCTCCCACTGCCTTACTGAACTTTTTCAGACTGTTCCTGAGTGTGACCTCTGCAGGAGCGCTGTGCACCCTGTGTCCTCCTGCCTGGGTTGTGTGTGTATGTGAACAATAAACTACTGGTGATCTCATCTGTTCAGTATTGGGTGCTGTATTTGGCCAGCCCCATTATCACAGGGGGGTGGGGGGGCTCATCAAATGTGTGCATTGGAGTGTATATAAGACATACTCAGGATTACCAGATAACACACTAGATGTCCAGTAATTAAAATCTCAGATAAACAATGAATAATTTGTTCATATGATATATTGCATTGGACTTACTTGTGTTGCCAAATTATGTTACATTGAAATTCAAATTTAATCATTTATATTTTATTTGCCATATCTGGCAACTCTCTACCCATAAATGTGATGATAATTTCTGGAGGTTGTCACAATTAGCAGGGAGGGAATGCGGAGCATCTAATGAGTAGAAGTCTGTAATGCATAGGACATCTTCCCAAAATAAAGGACTTTATTTTATTCTTTTTTTAATAATAAAGCTTTTTAAAATATTTATTTATTTATGCATACAAGAGCTGGGGTACAGGCCAGTGGTGTGGGGGCTGAGAGTACTCACTAGAGACAGAGCGGGGAACAGTACAGGCAGATTGGCCGAAGTACACTGCTGAAGGGAGCAGTGGGTGAGACAGCAGAGGTCTGCTGCGCCATGTGAGTTGCTCCCTGGCTGGCCGGGGATGGAACTCGTGCTACAGTGACTGCAGATAGCTTCATAGGTTGCGTCTTAAACCCTTGCACCACTAAGGAGGCCCCAAAATAAAGGATTGTAAAGCACAAAATGTCAATATTATAATCATTGAGAAACCCTGATATGGAAGAGAAATTTAAATGTGAAGTGCAAATCTTTAAAAATTTTATTTTTTTTTATTTTTTAAAGATTATTTATACAAGCACTGGGCACAGTCAGAAGCGCGGGAGGGTGAGAGAATTCACCAGAGCCAGAGCGGGGAGCAGAGCAGGCAGAAGGACCGAAGTACACTGCTGAGGGGAGCAGCGGGCGGCAGGAGAGGTCTGCGCGCCATGTGGGACCCTCCTCCGGTGGCGGGGGAGCAGCCGGGGATCGAACCGGCGCCGCAGAGGCTGCAGGCAGCTTCGCAACCCAGTGCTCAACCGCTGCGCCACCGGGGAGGCCCTCTTTAAAAATTTTAGATGCCAATGAATAAAGTTAAAAGTAAGTGTAAGAGAATATGCAGATCACCTTAGAAGGTGAAAGAGTGTTCTAAGAAAGACATTAAAAGAGACAACTAAAGGAAAAACAGTTATAAATTCAATTATGATAAGAAATCAAGAAAGACTGAAAGTTTAACCAGCAACTTGGAGAAGATTATAGCAACACTTAAAATTAATAAAGCACTCAAATGCAAGATATCGAGGTTATTCATAAACCAGTAAGAAAATGACAAAAACCCAAAAGAAAAGTTAGGCTAAGGATTTGAAAAGTATTTCACGGAACAGAGAACACGAAGACTCATAAACATGTGAAAACATGCTAAACAAGCAGTAATAAAGTACAAACTAAAGTTATTCCTTCTGTATGAATAAAAATTAAAAAAAAAAAAGAAGTCTGGAAATACCAAAATTAACAGAGGATAACAAAGAGAAATAGGAATTGTCATAAAAGGCTAATAACAATATAAATTAATAAAAAACATTATGGGAAATGATTTAGCATTACCTAGTTATTTTAAAGAATCATATACCTGATAACTTTTTATTTTATTCCTAAGTTTATGTTCTTACTAAATTTTTACATGTATACCAGTAAGAGCATGTCATGTAATAATTTAAAAAAAGTCAAGAAAAAAGTTCCCAGGAGAATGAAAGATAAATAATTTATGGTTTAGACACAGGCTGGAACAGTATAAAACTGTGAAAAGGATGAATTAAAGCTGCTTGCATCAACATGGATTAATCAGTAAAACAGCTCATAGAATACATATAGAAGGATTCTATACCTGTAGATTTGTGATAGAGTTTATACTTTATTCTTTTTTTTAAAGATTTATTTATTTATTTACACAAGAACTGGGGTACAGACCCGATGTGCAGGAGGGTGAGAGGATTCACCAGAGGCAGAGAGGGGAACAGAACAGGTAGACTGACGAAATACACTGCTGAGGGGAGTAGTGGGTGCGACAGGAGAGGTCTTCATGCCATGTGGGACCCTCGCCAGCTGGCCGGGATCGAACTGGCTCTGCAGAGGCTGCAGACAACTTCACAGCATAGCGCTCAACTGCCTGTGCCACCAGGGGAGGCCCTAGAGTTCATACTTTAAAAATACATGGATGGCGCTGGAAGGGATCATGCTCAGCGAAATAAGCCAAAAAGAAAAAGAAAAATACCGGATGGTCTCACTCATAGCAGGAATCTAGAAAACTTAAATAAGGGACCAGGAAAATGAATAACTATAAGAAAGTGAAAATCAAAATCAACAAAAAACTATGAACCAGAGACACTTTTAGGGGGGCAGGGGCGGGAGGGGAGGGATTGGGGTCAGAATGGGGGGGCTGCAATTGTATGGGGAATATAACAATAAAATTTATAAAAAAAAAAATAAATAAAATTGAAAAAAAAAAGAAATATATTTTTAAAACATGAAATAATAAAGCAACTAAATTCCTTTAAAAAAAAATAATTAAATACCTTTATTGCCTAAAAAAAAAAAAAAAATACAAAAGATATACATTGTCTTACCAAATAAAAGTCATTAGTATGTTTGGCAGGGAAAGGAATAGTCCCTTTATCTTTCAGTTAGGAAATATTTGAACCTCTCCAGAATAGGCTTTATTCAGCTTTCTTCACTCCTTTGAGGATGTGCCACAGATGAAATGGGACAGAGTGACAACCAGGTCATACATTGGGTTGGGGAAAGTGAGGGAAAGTTTGGATAGAGAGCTTCTCACCTTCAATTTCTCTGAGAGCTTATTAACCTGAAAACCTTGTCTGTATTTTTCCTCACAGCTTCAGCCAAGCAGGCAGGCAACAGAATAAGCCTCAGGTCTGACCTCCCACTGGCTGAATATGGGCAAATCCCAGACTCCTCATGTCTCTCAGGACACTCCTAGAACGGGGTTAACAGCAGCTACCTGTGCTATTTTGAGTCTACTTAATAAATATAAAGTCAAACGAAGTCTTTGTCTCCAAAGTGCTTTTCCCTCATTAGACAAAACCATCAGAAAGAAGTGAATGTGCCCACCACTTCAACTTTTTTTTTTTTTTATTCTGTTATTACCCACCAGTGGATGCTCACAGTAAAGATGCTGAAAATGAGGGTATGTACAAAGAGGAAAATAGAAGTGTCCAGCTTTACCCAAACACTGCATAATCACCTCACATGTTCATTTCATTCCTCTGTGACACGTATTCATTCACCTGAGCAAAAATTCACCTAAACAAAAATATTTCATTTTGTACACAGTTTTAAACTATTTTTTTAAACTTACCTTTACTATGCATTTAGCTCCACACCCTTAATTCTTTTTTTTTTTTCTGGCATGTTTTAATGGCTAGGCTATAATCTATTTCATTATTAACTATATCTGATTATTTTTACTAACATAAATAATGTCAAAATAAACATTAAACTAAAATCTTGTGCATGCACTTTGTAATTTTCTTTGGACAGATTCTAGAAGTGGAGTTTTTCCCACTTAAGTGTATGTGTACCAAACTACTCTCAGATGGTTTGGATTCTTCTTAAATGAGGGCATGTGTGCATGCCTAGCCTGGAGACTGGTATATTCTAGGCACTCAATAAGTTGTGGATAAAAACAGGCCCTGGGCACTGCACACAGCACTTTGCATACATTGCCCTTAATGCTCATCAACAACTCTGCAAGGCAGGTATCCTCAGCCCTGTCTCCCTGTCTCATAGAGATGGGGAAAAGGATCCAGAGAGGTATAAGAATTTGCCCCACATTGCACAGGCCAGAGGCTCAGGATTCAAACCCAGGTCTCTAATGCAGAAGGAAGAACATGAGCCCTGGGATGTCTTCCTCATCCTCACGGAGCCCCTGTGGAAACCCCAAACTCTACATTGCTCTGCAATCTGGAGGCATATCTGGAGTCAAACACAGATCTCTCCTGCCCAACTCTCTGAGAGTCACTACCTAAACCACAACATGCTTTAGTCTGTTTCTTATGTAAATAATTAAGATAAACTTATTTGCAAGATTGAGAGTCCATGAAGGCCTCAAACAGGGCAGGATTCTTAGAGTGGGTGTTGGAATATGAATAGGAGTTTGCCTCAGTTTTTGTAAAGGATACGATACGATAGAGGATACAGATAAAGAAGGCAAAGCAAGGGCAAGGTCAGGAAGGTTTTTTTTTTTTTTTTTTAGATTTATTTATGCACACAAGAACTGGGGTACAGGTCAGAGGTGTGGGGGGCAAGAGGATTCACCAGAGACAGAGTGGGGAACAGAACAGGCAGATTGACTGAAATACACTGCTGAGGGGAGCAGTGGGTAAGACAGGAGAGGTCTGCTGTGCCATGTGGGTAGCTCCCTGGCCGGGGATCGAACTCATGCTGCAGTGGCTACAGATAGCTTCATAGTGCTGTCTCTTAACTCCTTGGGCCACCAGGGAGGTCCAGGAAGGGTCTTGAGCCAGGAGATTTTATCTCCCTAGAGCACCTGCGAGGCTCCAGCCTCTCAGCACGTGAAAGTGATCAACCAGCCAGAAGCTCTCTGAATCCATAGTTCAGGGATTTTTTTCCTCAGAGAAGCGTGACCAATGATTGTCTCAGTCTCCAGCCCTTGTCCAGGATGGGGGTTGGGTTGGAACGTTCCAAAATTCCAATCATAGCTTGATCTTTCCGGGGACCGATGCCCATCCTGAATCTTTCTCAAAGCCCACCAAGAGCTCATTAGAACAGAAGATGTGTCTATTGCCCAGAAAATTCTAAGAGATCTCAGAGTCTGGTGTGCGATGTTCTATCAGCTCCATTACCTAGAAAATTGAAGGGCTTTGGAAGCCTATGCCAGGAATAGAACAGAAAGAACAAATATGTATTTATTATTCTGCATGCTAAAGACTCTGCAGCTCCCAGTGGCCCTGAGGCATGAGGCCACCACTCAACATAGGGGTGAATTAGTTGCCTGCCCTGTTCAGGCTGGGGCTTCCCTAGGCAGAGTGGGTGTCCATCTCTCTTGCTAGCTATATCTCTACAAGACTGTCCCCCATTTTCTTCCATACTGGATCTTTAAACAGGTTGAACTTGTTAAAGCACAATCAGGAAACAGCTTTCTTTCTTTCTTTTTTTTTTTCTTACACCCAAGCCTCAAGCAGTTCTCTCAGCTTTTACTTCTTACTCATATTGGGTATTTGTCTAATTTTCAGGTATTCTCTCATCCATACCAACTAAATTAACTTTTGATCTTTTCTCCAGTTCACAGTCACACTCTCTACCTCTCAGGCCTGATTTAGGACTCCTCCCAGGATGAGTGTTTGGGACGCAATGGGAGTCAACTATGGAGCAATGGGACAAGAAGGATGGGGTGAAGTTCTGTTTGCTTAACTGGTGTTCTTTGGTGTTTTCATGGTGGCCCAATGGCCTTTGTCATAACTAAGTTCTTTCTCTAACACACACACACACACACACACACACACACACACACACACACACACACACACACACGCATACCATGATTCCTGAAGATGCCTGTAGACTTCTGCCATGGAGATCCACATCCAGTCTTTCTAATGGGAGCCCTTCACTGGCAGTTCATTCTTTTGGGGTGGGTACTATCTGAGGTTTCCCTCTGGCCCAGGGGACAACCCTCTGGGCCCACAGAGAGTGGCCATGCAGCATCCTACCATTGCTGCCTTGTCTCCTGGTTCCTTGGGAGAGGAACACCCTGCAGCCTGCTGCTTTCACACTTATAATGGAGGGCCTGGTTCTGGTCTTGGGGGCTGGTAACTTTGGAGTATGAAAGTCAGTTTCCCTTCAGCACTCCCTTATACAGCTCTCAGAGATATCTGCAACTAAGCAAAAGCCCAGCTGGGGAGGAAGCATTGGGCTCCCTTCTGGGAAATCTCTCTCTAGTCTTGCCTTGCTCTCCTCTTCACCTAATTCAGGCTCCTCGCCATTGAGTCCCTAACCCCTTTAATCTGTGGTGGATGAAAATTGTGTTATGATCACGGTGGATTTTATGTCTCTCTTTAAGAGGCAGGATATTTACCAGGAATTTCTCCTCCAAGCACTGAGATTTAGTCTTTTTTTTTTTAATATCCATTTAACATTCTGTTATGCTTCTCTTTCTCAATGAAAGCAACAGCTTTCCTTCAACTCCAACCATTCTTTCTAGCCCTCCACTGGGAGTCTGGCTTCCCCTAAGTCAGGGAGGGCAGATCCCTCATGTTTGTTGAGTTGGGAACCATCTTGATCCCTTCAAAGACTCCCTGGCCCAACACACTTGCAGACATGACCCCTGAGCCTGGTGAAAGAGGGGAAGGTGGGCCTCTCAGGGCCACTGACCCATGTCAGGGATGCAAATCTTTGGGGAGGGAACCATCAGGTGGGGCAACATTCAGTGCACACCTTTGATGTGGCAGCCCCCTCCTCCATTTCTGCCCTGGGTTGGCCACCACATTTTTGATTGAGAGAAGCTCGAGTTTTACATCAGAAATTCAGTGCCACATCACTGAGCATCAGTTAAATGGCTGGCATCCTGCTTGAACATACAAACAGAAAAGAGAGCATGTCTGATAATTTCAAAACTGATTTTAAGGGTGTTTTGAGGTTGAAATGAGAAAATGACTCTGTGCCCCCTGAGGATCCTTTATGAAATATTATGACTATGACTAATCTGAAATGTGAATCTATATTACTTTCTTCCTGCACTGACCCCCTTCCTCATTCAGGCAAGAGGGTATCTACTGGCTGATTTATGGTCTCGGGATAGTGTGTTTCTAGGCAGGAATCAATGTAGTCACCCCTGCTTCCTGGCTGTCATTCCTGAATATCAAATGAAAGGACCTTTAGAGATCTAGGGCAATTTTGTAGAATTCCAAAAAAAGAAGACACTGGTGGCATAAAGAGAAATCTTGAGCCAAGAACAGGTGATGAGGAGGTTTCCCTCACCTCAGGTTAGAATGAGGTGTTCCCGGCTTAGAAAGCATGAAAATCTGGGTGTGGCCAAGGGGTTTGATGCCCATGCTCAGAGAGAACGGTGGGGAGGCAGCAGGACCCGGTAGCCTGAGCAGAAGGGGCCACAGACGAGCTTGCAAGAGATCCCTGCAGTGCCAGCAAGAAACAAAAGCAGCAAGAAGCCACCAGATCTAGTAGAAACCATGGATTTGAAGGCAGGCTCCCTCAGTGAGGCCTGTGTAGACTACTGACCAAGGGCCGGGGGCCGTTCGAGCCCCACTCATAACCCTGGCATCAGGGCACTCCTTAACCTTGCATAGGATCTCAGAACTGTGGCCCAACCCTGCACATGTGGGGGAAGGGAGCACCAGAAAAAAACAACGTCACATTTCTCCTAATCAGTCAGATTGAAGACTGGAGTGCAGTCGGAATTTAAATTGCATTATAGAAAAGAGCTCCATTTTTTGCACACCTGAGATTTGGAACTGAGATTTGGACTCATTCTTTCTTTGGGCATCAAACCATACAGAAAAGAAAATGATGCTGGCTATTTTTGGGAAAGCCAAGGACCAAACCCACCAGGTGACTGCAGATGGAATGGGGGAGCCATTGGCTGATGCCAGCGTGTTCCCCATCAATGTGCTGGCTAATTCCACAGGAGGCTGGAACTGCCACCTCAGATTACTTGTGTAGTTGCTCCAAATGGCACTTAAACTTCTACAGAGGAAACTAAATTTAGTTCATCTGCATCAACACGGTTGTCTGGTTGATGGGAGCAAAAACAAGCCTAGAAATGTGTTTTCAGAGTTGTTTGAATAATACATGTCAAGGCAAGAAGGCAGAAGCTTGGGAAAGACAGCTTTACAGGGGGCAGGCTTTTACACTGAATATCAGAGGGAAAAATATTATAACAATAGGATGACCTGATAATAGAAAAAGAGAGAGATCATTGTATTGATAGTTAGCTATTTCTGTTTCAAAACAGTAAGCCACAGAAGAAATGGTGAAGAAATCCTTGGTGTCTGAATTCAACTTTTAGCTGATGGAGCAGAGAGACCCTGGGGAGGCAAAGAGGAGTTAGTTCCTGCTTTCATAGGGCTGGAGGGAGTTGGGGGGTTGGAAGAGGGAAAACAGCTTTGTGCTGTGATAGGTGTGCTCACAGGGGGCTGCAGGAGCACAGAGGATGGGGAGCAGGTGTTGCCCAAAGACTCAAGGATGCCACACCAGCAGAGTGAGATTTTAGTGGGAATTGGAAGGCTGAGCATTTGTTTGCCTGCCTGGGGAGGGGAGAAATGAACTCTACATGAAAGGACAAACTGGACACAGGAAAGAGTAGGGTGGCTCAAGGATGGGAGGGATAACTGGCATGATGGATGTGCAGATTATTTGTGCTGTAGAGTAAATGTGTGACCCCCACCATTGTCATGTTGAAGTCCTTATCCCCAATGTGATGGTATCTGGAGGTAGGGCCTTTGGAGGTTAATGGGTTTGGATGAAGTCATAGGGTTGAAGCCTGAGTAATGGACATCTCAAGCCATGTGGGCTGCTCTGTGGGACTGGGATGCCAGGGACTGGGTGAGCTACAAACAACAGCTGCTCAACCCTGAAGAAGCATTAACCCAACCACCAACCCTTTCCTACTCCAATGAATGTTTAATTTATTATTTTTTATTTTTAAATTTAAATATTTTGTTTTATATAATTCTTACATCTTTTTCATGTTTGCACAATGTATGCATTTTCGTTTTGGTTATATTCTCCATACAATTGCACCTCCCCCCTTATTTTGACCCTAGTCCTTCCTTTCCCCGCCCCTTCCTCCCTGCCTCCGTAGTGTGTCTATGGTTTATATTTGCTTGTTGATTTTGAATTTTACTACTATTGATTAGTCTTTTTCCTGGTCTCTTATTTAGGTTTTCTAAATTCCTGCTATGAGTGAGGCCATCCGGTATTTTTCTTTTTCTTTCTGACTTGTTTCACTGAGCATGATCCCTTCTAGCTCCATCCATGTTGCTGCAAACTGCAAGTGTTTATCTTTTTTGATTGCTGAGTAATATTCCATTGTGTATCTGTACCACATCTTCTTGATCCAGTCATCTATTTTTGGGCATTTGGGTTGTTTCCATATCTTAGCTATTGTAAATAGTGCTGCGATTAACATAGGGGTGCAGGTGTTCTTTGGAATTACTGTTTCTGTGTCATTTGGGTAAATACCTAGGAGTGGAATTGCTGGATCATATGGAAGCTCTATGTTTAATAGTTCAAGAAATCTCCACACAGCTCTCCATAGTGGTTGGACCAGTTTGCACTCCCACCAGCAGTGCAAGAGAGTTCCTTTTTCTCCACACCCTCGCCAACATTTGTTGTTGCTAGTTTTTTTAATATGTGCCATTCTCACTGATGTGAGATGGTATCTCATGGTAGTTTTGATTTGCATTTCCCTGAATACAAGTGATGTTGAACATTTTTTCATATGCCTGTTGGCCACTTGCATTTCCTCTTCAGAGAAGTTTCTTTTTAGCTCTTCTGCCCATTTTTTGACTGGATTATTTTCTTTCTTTTTGTTGAGTCTCATCAGCTCTTTGTAGATTTTTGTGATCAGTCCTTTATCATTAGTGTTGTGTGCAAAATGTTCTCCCAGTCGGTGGGATTTCCCTTTGTTTTGGTTATTGGCTCTTTTGCTGTACAGAAGCTCTTTAATTTGATGTAGTCCCAGCTGCTTATCTTTGCCATCACTATCACTGCTTTGGGTGATGTGTCTGCAAAGATGTCTTTGAGGTGCATGTCATGTAGTGTTTTTCCTATATTTTCTTCTATGTATTTTATGGTTTCAGGTCTTATGTCTAGTTCTTTAATCCATTTTGAGCTGATTTTTGTGCATGGTGTGAGGTAGTGGTCAAGCTTCAGTCTTTTGCATGTAGCGACCCAGTTTTCCCAGCACCATTTATGGAACAAACTTTCTTTGCTCCAGTGCATATTCTTTGCTCCTTTGTCAAATATTAGTTGACCATAAATCTGTGGTATTATTTCTGGATTTTCTATTCGATTCCATTGGTCTGTATGTCTGTTCTTGTTCCAATACCATGCAGTTTTGATAATTATAGCTTTGTAGTATCGTTTGAAGTCTGGGAGTGTGATGCCTCCATTCCCTTCTTTTTTTTTTTTTCAGGAGAGCTTTGGCTATTCAGGGTTTTTGGTGCTTCCACATGAATTTCATCAATAATTGTTCTATTTCTTTGAAGGATGTCATTGAAATTTTGATTGGAACAGCACTGAATCTGTATATTGCTTTTGGTAGGATGGCCATTTTGATGATGTTAATTCTTCCAATCCATGAGCAGGGGATGTCTTTCCATTTCTTTGTGTCTTCTTCTACTTCTTTTAACAGTGTTTTATAGTTTTCTTTGTATAGGTCCTTTACTTCTTTTTTTAGATTTATTCCCAAGTTTTTGATTTTTTTGTTTCCATAATAAAAGGGATTTTTTTTTATTTCTTCTTCTTCAGATTTATTGTTTGTGTATAGGAAGGCTACTGATTTTTGCGTGTTGATTTTGTATCCTGCCACTTTACTAAACTGATTGATGAGTTGAATTAGTTTTTCTGCGGTGTTTTTGGGGTTCTCTGTATATTATCATATCATCTGCAAATAGTGATAGTTTGACTTCTTCCTTCCCTATTTGGATTCCTTGTATGTCTTTCTCTTGTCTTAGTGCTCTGGCTAGGACTTCCAGTATTATGTTGAAAAGCAGTGGTGAGAGTGGACATCCTTGTCTTGTTCCAGATCTTAATGGAAATGCTTTCACCTTTTTGCCATTGAGAATGATACAGGCTGTTGGCTTGTCATATATGGCCTTTATGATGTTGAGGTATGTTCCTTGTATCCCAAGAATTTCAAGGGCTTTTATCATGAATGGGTGTTGTACTTTGTCGAAAGCTTTCTCAGCATCTATTAATATTATCATATGGTTTTTATATTTCTTTTTGTTGATGTGTTGGATGACATTGATTGATTTTCGCATGTTGAACCATCCTTGTGTCCCTGGAATGAATCCTACTTGGTCGTGGTGAATTATCTTATGGATACATTGTTGGATTGTGATTGCTAAAATTTTATTGAGTATTTTTGCATCAGTGTTCATTAGGGAGATTGTCCTGTAGTTTTCCTTTTTTGTGTTGTCCTTGTTCGGTTTTGGTATTAGTGTAATGCTGGCTTCATAGAACGTGTTTGGTATTATCCCTTCCTTCTCAACGTTTTGGAAGAGTTTGTGAAGGATAGGCACTAATTCGTCTCTGAATGTTTGGTAGAATTCGTTTGTAAATCCATCACGTCCTGAGCTTTTGTTTTTGGGGAGATTTTGATTACCATTTTAATTTCGCTGCTTGTAATCGGTCTGTTTAGGTGTTCTATTTCTTCTTTATCTAGCTTTGGGTGATTGTAGAGTTGTAGGAATTTGTCCATTTCCTCTAGATTGTTGAACTTGTTTCCATATACTGTTTCCATATACTACAACTGTTCATAGTAGTCTCTGATTATTCTTTTGATTTCTGCTGTGTCCGTTGTGATTTCTCCTCTTTCATTTGTGATCCTGTTTATTTGTGCTTTCTCCTGTTTTTCCTTTGTAAGCCTGGCTAGGGGTTTGTCTATTTTATTTATTTTTTCGAAGAACCAGCTTTTGGTTTCATTGATCTTTTGGATTGTTTTTTTAGTTTCGATTTCATTTATTTCTGCTTTGGTTTTATTATTTCTTTTCTTCTACTGGTTTTTGGGGTTTTTTTGTTGTTCTTTTTCTAGATCTTTGAGCTTTGAGATTAGGTTGTTTCTTTTTCTTTCTTGTTTCTTGATGTGAGCCTCTATTGCTATATATTTTCCTCTTATTACTGCTTTTGCTGCATCCCATACATTTAGGAAATTGGTGTCCTCCTTGTCATTCAACTCAAAGAATTTTTTAATTTCTTCTTTGATCTCCTCGTTAGTCCAGTGGTCTTCCAGTAGTGTGGGTTTCTATCTCCATGAGGTAGGAGAGTTCCTTGCCTTCTTTCTATGGTTTATTTCTAGTTTGATGCCTTCATGGTCAGAGAAGATGGTTGGTATAATTTCGATCTTGGTGTATCTGTTGATGTTTGTCTTGTGTCCCAGTATGTGATGGAGCCTGGAGAATGATCAGTGTGTGCCTGAGAAAAATTTGTACTCAGAATTTTTTGGGTTTAGTGTTCTGTAGATGTCTGTTATGCTCAAGCACTCTAGATCCTTATTTAGAGCTTTAGTGTCTTTACTTATTTTTTGTCTCATTGATCTATCCATTGTTGATAGTGGTGTGTTGAAGTCTCCTACTACATGTGTTTTCTCTGATGTCTGTTTTCATAGATGACAATAGTTGTCTGATATATTTTGGTGCTCCTTCATTTGGTGAGTATATGTTAATGAGTGTTATTTCTTCTTGAAGTATTGTCCCCTTGATCATAATGTAGTGACTGTTGGGGTCTCTTTTTACCTTTTTGAGTTTGAAATCTGTTTTATCTGATATAAGTATTATTGTTCCTGCTTTCTTTTTTGGTCTATTTGCTTGTAGGATTGTTTTCCATCCTTTAACTTTGAGTCTATTTTTATCTTTTGTAGTTAAATATCTTTCCTGGAGACAGCAAAAGGTTGGGTTTTGTTTCTTAATCCAGCCTGCAACTCTGTGTATTTTTATTGAAGAATTTAGTCCATTTACATTTAGAGTTAATATTGATATGTTAGCATTTGTATTTTCCATTGTGTTTGTCTTTCCTCTGGTTTTATTTATTTATTCTTTTAATAACTTTTTTTTTGTTGGCCTTCTTTCGTTGTTATTCATCCCTCTGTTGGTTCCGGCTTTAGGACTCCTTTTAGTATTTTTTGGAGTGGGGGTTTAGTCGTAATGAAATTCCAGAGTTTCTGTTTGTTTGGGAAGTTCCTTATTCTTTCTTCATAGAGGAAGGAATGCTTCATAGGGGAAAGAAAACTTTCTTGATTGGCATTTGTTGTCTTGGAGTCTGTTGACTATGTCCCTCCTCTCTCTTCTTGCCTGTAGTGTTTCTTCGGAGAAGTCTGATGTCAATCTGATTGGTTTTCCTTTGTATGTTATCTGTTTCTTCCCTCTTGTCAGCTTCATTATTTTTTCCTTGCCTTGGATTCTTGTGAGCTTTACTATTATGTTTCTTGCTGTATTTTTCCTTTCATCATGGAAGTTTGGTGTTCTTCTTGCTTCTTGAATGTCTATTTTCAGCTCCTTCATATTTGGGAAGTTCTCTTCAATTATTTCCTTGAATATTTTCTCTGTTCCTACGTCCCTCTTCTCTCCTTCTGGGATTCCTATAACTCTAATATTTCCTTTCCTCATGGAGTGAGCGAGTTCCCAAAGTCTTTCTTTGGTCTTTTTCCTTTGTACTTCTCTTTCCTTTTCTGTTTTAGTTCTTTTTATTTCTGTGTCTTCAAGAGTACTTATTCATTCTTCCATTTCATCTATTCTGCTTTCATTGCTTTTCCCAGAGTTCTTTAGCTCTTCCATTAATCCTTTGATCTTCTGCATTTCTTTTACTTCCCTCTTTAGGGACTCAATTTCATTCTTCTGATCATTGATTATTTTTCCCTTATCATTGTTTTCCTTTATGACTTCTGTCAGATTTTTAATCACGGCAATTTTAATTTCTCTTTCTGGAAGGCTCAGAAGTTCTTCCAAGTCACTGCCGTTGCCATCTGGTGGGTCGTTTTCTTTTTGTGGTGTGTCTTGCTCTTGAGGAGTTGCTAGGTTGCATGTAGTTTTTCTTCTCCCTGCTGCCTGTCTTCTAATTTGCCATATGCGTTGGGACACTGCGCTGCTGGTACTGACTGGCATTTTTTGGTGTGCTCTTTGTGGGGTTTTGGAAACTGTTGGTCCAAATGAGTCAAATACTGTTATGCCAGAAGTCTAGTGAGGCAGTGGTACTTTGAATATGTTAGTGGTTGCTGTCACAGAATATTTCCTCCTTCTATGTTTAATTACGAAGGCGTGTCTTGAAGTCCCACAAACTTCCCTTGAGGTGGGGCAGCTGGATTATACTCTGGGTTCCAAAAAAACTGCATCCCTTTCTGGGCTCCAACTTCCTCCCAGGCGGAACCAGGCTTGTGGGGGCCTTCAGCTCACCTCTGACTGAATAGGGAACCTTCCCCCTCTGGTTCCTCGGGGAGCCTTCTGCCAGATTCAAGCAGTCTTTTCTTTCTTTTTTTTTTTTAATAAAATATTCCCTAAATAGTCCTTCATTGGGATTTATGTAAGGATTTAGGAGGATCACAGATGTAATTGGTATTTTAATCACATCATATCAAGGGCACAAACTATCAGAATGACTTATGGTTATTTTTTTTTAAATAATAAATTTTATTTTTATATTCCCCATACAATTGCAACCCCCCCATTCTGACCCCAATCTCTCCCCTCCCTCCCTCCACCCCCCAAAAAGTGTCTCTGGTTCATAGTTTTTTGTTGATTTTGATTTTCGCTTCTTATAGTTGTTCATTTTCCTGGTCCCTTATTTACAGTCTTTATTGAAGAAAGTTCCCTGTTCTAAGATGGCGATGGGGGGATGCACTCCCCTGCGTGCCAGGTCTGTCCCGGCCATGGGTGCCGCCTCGGACTGCTGGCCAGAAGGAGCCTGGCGTAGGCGAACTTCCCAGCTCACATTTGGCTCTGCCCAGTGCCTTCTGCCAGTTTCAAGCAGTCTTTATTAAAGTAAGGTCCCTGTTCTAAGATAGTGATGTGTGTACACACTCCCCTGCATGCCCGGTCAGCCCTGGCCGTGTGTCCGCTCCCCCTCTGGGCTCGGACTGCTGGCCAGAAGGGGCCTGGCGTGGGTTAACTTCCCAGCTCACCTTTGGCTCCTCTGGAAGCCTTCTGTTGGTTTGAGGAAAGGTCCCTATTCTAAAATGGTGATGCAGGTACACACTCCCCTGTGCACCTGGTCAGCCCCAGCTGTGTGCTCACTCCCCCTCTGGGCTTGGACTGCTGGCCAGAAGGGGCCTGGCGTGGGCTAACTTCCCAGCTCACCTCTGGCTCTGCTGGGAGCCTTCTGAATGTTTAATTTAAATTAATGCTAATGGGGCTCAATACTAGGTCCACTAATGATGGTATCAGTGTTGCTTTATATAAGCAGCTTACAAGGACTTTGGATCATTTGACCTTTGCTTTTGGGGCAAGCAGGCAAACTAGGCACCCATCACTTCCTTAAGCCAATTGTTATAGGTTTCCTTGTGCCCGGCACAAACCCCTCCCCTCACAGCCCCCAAATAAAAGGTATGTTGAAATCCTGACCCTTAGTTCCCTGGAATGTGACCTAATTTGGAGGTAAGGTTTTTACAGAGATAATCAAGTTAAAATGAGATCAGTAGAGTAGACACTCACCCAGTATGACTGTTGCCCTTATAAAAAGGGGAAATTTGGACGCAAACAGATCCGTATAGAAGGAAGACAGAGAGGACACCATCTGCAAGCCAGAGCCGCCGGGAGCCACTGGAAGCTAGAAGAGGGGCTTGAAACAGATGGTCCCTCTCAGTCCTCAGAAGGAACTAACCCTCCCCACACCTGATTTCAGACTTCTAGCCTCTAGAACTGTGAGATGATCCAGTCCTTTTTTTTTAGTTTAAGCTGGAACTTGTTATATTAGTCCTAGGAATCTCAGGCAGACTCAGTGCTGGGAGGCAGTGTGCTGCTGTACTGCATATGTGACAACATGGAAGCGACTCTGGACCTGGGTGATGGGTAAGGGCTGGATAGCCAAAGCCTAGATTTCCTGGAGGAGATGTTGACAGAAATAAGAGCATTAATGGTGCTTCTGATGAGGTCTCAGGCAGAAATGAGGAACATGTTGTTGGGAACTGGCAGAAAAAGGATCCTTGTTATGAAGTGTCAGAGACACTGGCTGATTGTATTCTGTTGGATGGAAAATCAAACTTGCAAGTTAGAGTAAAATGTGAAAGGAAAGAGAAATTAAAGAAAGAATATTTTTCTACTGAGGTAACATTGGTTTATAATACTGCACGTCATTTGGGGAAATTGGTTCACACCTCTTCAGATGTATTTTACCACACCACACCCACCACCAAAGCACCATAATCTGACAGAAAGAATTGTTAAGCAAACTGGAACCAGAATGCAAAAGATTTGAAAACTTTTTAGTGTATATATATATATATATATATATATATATATGTGTGTGTGTATATATACACACACACACATACACACTGACTATATATATACATACATACATATATATATATATATATATATATATATATATATATATATATAGCAAAAAAATGAAGCTAACACCAAGAGTGTGACTAGACCATCATTTGCTGAATTAATTTTGGTGTGATTTATCAACCTAGTCAACTATCATAGGAGAAATGCTGCCAGGTTGGACAGATAGGGGCAGGGATGGGAGAAAAGGAAGGAAGAATTTTAAACTTGTAGGTTTCACTGGTGCTGAGGGTGTGGATCTGGGCCAAAAGGACAGAACATGGAGTCAAAGAGGATCATCCTAGAATCTTAAAATCTACTGAAGTTTGTTGCCATGGGTTCCCAGTGTGCTTCCATTCTGTCCTCCTGATTTCTCTGTTTTGTTATGGGAATACCTCTGAGTGTCCCACCTTGTATTTTGGAAACAGATAAGTTATTATCTGCTTTCACAAGTACACAAGTAAAGAGGAATTATGACCAGAATGAATCATATTTTGACTCTTACCCTTAACTGATTTGGATGAGTTAGCTAATGACATTTGGGATATTGCGGTGATGATGTATAGATGAGAATTTAGAGTTGCTGCTGGAATGATTAAGGTATTTGGGGATGTTAGATGGTTGGAATTCATTTTGCATGTGGGCATTGGTTTGAGGAAGGAGCTGGGCAAACTATTATTATGGGTTAATTGTGTCCCCCCCCCAAGAAAAAATATATTGGCTTCTTAACCCCCAGTTTCTAAGAATGTGACTTGATTTGGAGATAAGGTCTTTACAGAGTTAATCAAATTAAATTGAGGTCAGTAGGGTGTGTCCTAATCCACTAAGACTTGTTATCTTATCAAAAGGGGGCATTTGGGAATAGAGACTGACATAGAAAGAACACAATACACACACATACACACATGCACATGCGTGTACAAAGGCACACATACAGACGCAAATATCATGTGAACATAAAGGAAGACACCTAGGTCTTGAATTTGCAAACTAAGAAATACCAAAGATTGGCAACGCACCACCAGAATTCAGGAGGGAGGAATGGGATGGATCTCCCTCTAAATTCTAAGACCCAATACTGCTAAACTTGTTGAACTTCGATCTTCCAGACTAGGAGTATAAATTTCTATTGTTTAAATCACAACTGGTTAAGACTCTTTTAACTACAGAGACTTTGAAAATTCTGTACCATTGACCTAGGACTCTCTACTTTCCATCCCACTTCTACTGAGCCAATTCTTATTTTGTGGGTCTGCTAGACTTAAAAGGCCTACTTGGTGGCCATCTTGATAATGTAAAGTTCTGCATTCCAGTGCAGCGCAGAACAGCCCAGTCAATCAGTTATATGACCTCAAAGAATATAGTATACCAGATCCTAGGAGACTCCTTTCAATTAAACAAGAACAGGCACCTGGGACAATGGGCATATATCACAAGGCATAACTGGGAATGCCCTGGGGGCCATTGACATATATATGACTCTGCATTCCAGAGGCTGATCAGGGGGATGCCTTCTTGATAAGATTGGAACCATGGTGGGGGTATGGGTATGGTTTCCAACATAATAATGTTCATCAAGCACATAAAAAATACCTGGTCAGCAGACTCACTTCCCCTTGAAGCCCTAGAAGACATAAGCACATTTTCTTTGTTCTCCTACCTTGTATAATTGGTTCTATATGATTATTCTATCAATAAAGAGGTGAGGATTTTGCTCTTAGTGCAGCATCCTGCATTGTACCATCTGCTCCATGACTCCCGTTTCTTTGACAGTGTGGTGTTGCTGATGCAACACTATTTTCTCTCAATTCTCCATTTGGACTTTAGGTTTTTTCAAGAACTCTTCTTCAACTTCCCTGGGCTGGTTAGGTGCCCCAACTTTGTGTGCTCCTGCCAGCTCAACATTCAGCATACTCCCTAGTAACTGTACCTATGCCTGTTTTCACTGGTGAAATCATTGAGGACAGAGTAGTTTCTTAGTCTTCACTGTATTCAGGACATAGTTTCAAACACATAGAGGGCAGCTCAGAACTTTTTAGAATGATGGATGGAAAATGAACTCTAAACCTAAGAGATAAAAATAAGTATCTAGAATTAATCGGATTGTTAAATGACCAGGCATTTTTGTGTATTGAAAATAAAGTTTCTAAATATTTATAGATATGATAGTAATTTCCTAAGTGGGACACAATTGTATTTTTGATTACTACATCTGTCTGCCTTGAGTCATCCCTGGACTGCTTCCAGGGCTCACAGTTCCTTGTTTAAATATAGGATTTTAAATTTTCTGCACAAAGCAATATCAGCATGGCTAATTGACAAAGGAATCAAGTCAATTAATTAATGCCATAATACACAACTCTCTCTCTCAATCATGCGCGCGCGCACACACACACACACACACACACACACACACTCACAAAGAAGCCTGATTAGCTGACAGATGCAGAAGCTGGGATCAGAAGGACTGCATTTAAATTCTGACTTTGCTATTTTTCAGCCATGAGGCTTTGGTACCATGAGGCAGCAGAAGTGAACCAAGAATTTTCCAAACCTGATGAAAGTTGCAGGTCAAAAGTTACTCTGAAACTCACGCAGAATACATATGAGGACAAACACAACCAGGTAATCATACTCTGACGATTGGAAACCCAAAGCAGATTCTTCTAAGTAAACAGACAATAAAATGAACAAATCAAAAGAGCAAAAATAAGACTAACCATTGTAATAAAAACAAATTTATTTCATTTGATGACCCTTTTGTAATCTTCTCTGACTCTACTCCCCTCAATCCCTTAGAGAAAACCACTCTTTTGAAGTTCTGTGCATCCCAACAATCTGTTGGCTCCACCGTGACTATGAAGATAAGTGTAGCAAACAATATAAAATGGACAGTGTTCTGTCTGTTTATAGAGTGTAAATATATGATGCACTTCATTAGATGTTCTGCAATTTTCCTTTATACCTATGTTACTCATTGTGATTGCATTTAATTTTTATTGCATAAAAATTTCACCATTGTGTAAATGATATTTTCATCCATTCCACTTCAGATGGCATTGGTTAGTTTATAATCTTTTGCTATTACAGATTTTATACTACCCACCTCTTGTGAAGATAAACAGAATTGATCAGATGTAGCAATCTCCAAAATGGGCCATATACACTTGAAGAAGAAAGGCAAGTTAATCCACATGGGTGAAGGAAGAATAGGTGAGAAATTAATTTCTAATTTTTTAAGATTTATTTATTTATGCATACAAGAGCTGGGGTGTAAGCCAGAGGTGTGGCGGGTGAGAGGATTCACCAGAGAGAGTGGGAAAAGAACAGGCAGATCTATTGAAATATACTGCTGAGGGGAGCAGCAGGAGAGGCAGAGAGATCTGCTGTGCCATGTGGGTTTCTCCCTGGCCGACCAGAGATGGAACTTGTGCTGCAGTGACTGTTGATAATTTGATAGCACTCTTTAACCCCTGCGCCATCAGGGAGGCCCTAATTTCTAATTTTTAAAAAAGACATCATGTACGTTTTTCTGCTTTTGCATTTATTTAATAAGATCAATATGAGAAAAAAATCTAAACACAGATACATTTATAAATAAAAACAATAATTATCCTAAGAGTGCATGCTAACAATTAACTGGTAAGGAACATGACCCAGAAATCTGGAAACCACTAAGTCTAGGCAACTTCACCTTTATTAGATATTACTGAAGTTGCTCCTTTGTGGCTGTGCTAATCCATCCTTTTACCAGGAATGCAGATGAAGGCTATATTTTCCAGAAATCATTCAAATCACAGGGATTTTATATTGCTTAAGAATATAAGGGCTGGGCTTCCCCGGTGGTACTGCGGTTGAGCGCTGGGTTGCAAAGCTGCCCACAGCCTCTGCAGCAACGGTTCGATCCCGGCTGCTCCCCGGCCACCAGAAGAGGGTCCCACATGGCGCGCAGACCTCTCCTGCCACCCGCTGCTCCCCTCAGCAGTGTACTTCGGTCCTTCTGCCTGCTCTGCTCCCTGCTCTGGCTCTGGTGAATTCTCTCACCCTCCCGTGCTTCTGACTGTACCCAGTGCTTGTATAAATAAATAAATAAATAAATAAATAAATCTTTTTTTTTTATTTTTTTTTTAAATATTAAATTTTATTTTTATATTCCCCCATACAATTGCAAACACCCCATTCTGACCCCAATCCTTCCCCTCCCGCCCCCCACCCCCCAAAAAGTGTCTCTGGTTCATAGTTTTTTGTTGATTTTGATTTTCACTTTCTTATATTCATTTTCCTGGTCCCTTATTTAAGTTTTCTAGATTCCTGCTATGAGTAAGACCATCCGGTATTTTTCTTTTTCTTTTTGGCTTATTTCGCTGAGCATGATCCCTTCCAGTGCCATCCATGTTGCTGCAAATTGCATGTGTTTATCTTTTTTGAATGCTGAGTAATATTCCATGGTATATATGTACCACATCTTCTTGATCCAGTCATCTACTTTTGGGCATTTGGGTTGTTTCCAAAGCTTAGCTATTGTAAACAGTGCTGCTATAAACATAGGGGTGCAGGTGTTCTTTGGAATTGATGTTTCTGTGTCCTTTGGGTAAATACCTAGGAGTGGAATTGCTGGATCATATGGAAGCTCTATGTTTAGTAGGTCCAGAAATCTCCACACAGCTCTCCATAGTGGTTGGACCAGTTTGCACTCCCAGCAGCAGTGCAGGAGAGTTCCTTTTTCTCCACATCCTCGCCAACATTTGTTGTTGCTAGTTTTTTTAATATGTGCCATTCTCACTGGTGTGAGATGGTATCTCATGGTAGTTTTGATTTGCATTTCCCTGATTACAAGTGATGTTGAACATTTTTTCATATGTCTGTTGGCCATTTGCATTTCCTCTTCAGAGAAGTTTCTTTTTAGCTCTTCTGCCCATTTTTTGACTGGATTATTTTCTTTGTTGTTGCTGAGTCTCATCAGCTCTTTGCAGATTTTTGTGATCAGTCCTTTATCATTAGTGTTGGGTGCAAAAATTTTCTCCCAGTTGGTGGGGTTTCTCTTTGTTTTTGTTATTGTCTCTTTTGCTGTGCAGAAGCTCTTTAATTTGATGTAGTCCCAGCTGTTTATCTTTCTCTTCACTATCACTGCTTTGGGTGATGTGTCTGTAAAGATGTCTTTGATGTGCAAATCCCGTAGTGTTTCGCCTATATTTCCTTCTATGTATTTTATGGTTTCAGGTCTTATGTCTAGTTCTTTAATCCATTTTGAGTTGATTTTTGTGTATGGTGTGAGGTAGTGGTCAAGCTTCATTCTTTTGCATGTAGCGACCCAGTTTTCCCAGCACCATTTATTGAACAAACTTTCTTTGCTCCAATGCATAGTCTTTGCTCCTTTGTCAAAGATTAGTTGACCATAAATCTGTGGGTTTATTTATGGATTTTCTATTCGATTCCATTGGTCTGTATGTCTGTTCTTGTTCCAATACCATGCAGTTTTGATGATTATGGCTTTGTAGTATAGTTTGAAGTCTGGGAGTGTGATGCCTCCATTTCCTTCTTTTTTTTTCAGTAGAGCTTTGGCTATTCGGGGTTTTTGGTGATTCCATATGAATTTCATCAATAATTGTTCTATTTCTTTGAAGAATGCCATTGAGATTTTGATTGGAATAGCATTGAATCTGTATATTGCTTTTGGTAGGATGGCCATTTTAATAATGTTTATTCTTCCAATCCATGAGCAGGGGATGTCTTTCCATTTCTTTGTGTCTTCTTCTATTTCTTTTAACAGTGTTTTATAGTTTTCTTTGTATAGGTCCTTCACCTCTTTTGTTAGATTTATTCCCAAATATTTGATTTTTTTGTTTCGATAATAAAAGGGGTGGTTTTTTTGATTTCTTCTTCTTCAGATTTATTGTTTGTGTATAGGAAGGCTACTGACTTTTGCGTGTTGATTTTGTATCCTGCCACTTTACTGAATTGATTGATGAGTTGAATTAGTTTTTCTGTGGAGATTTTGGGGTTCTCTATGTATATTATCATATCATCTGCAAATAGTGATAGTTTGACTTCTTCTTTTACTATTTGGATTCCTTGGATGTCTTTCTCTTGTCTTATTGCTCTGGCTAGGACTTCCAGTATTATATTGAAAAGCAGTGGTGAGAGTGGACATCCTTGTCTTGTTCCAGATCTTAATGGAATTGCTTTCAGCTTTTCACCATTGAGAATGACACTGGCTGTTGGCTTGTCATAGATGGCCTTTATGATGTTGAGGTATGTTCCTTGTATCCCAAGAATTTCAAGGGCTTTTATCATGAATGGGTGTTGCACTTTGTCGAAAGCTTTCTCAGCATCTATTGATATTATCATATGGTTTTTATATTTCTTTTTGTTGATGTGTTGGATAACGTTGATTGATTTTCGGATGTTAAACCATCCTTGTGCCCCTGGAATGAATCCAACTTGGTCGTGGTGAATTATCTTATGGATACATTGTTGGATTCTGATAGCTAAAATTTTATTGAGGATTTTTGCATCAGTGTTCATTAGGGAGATTGGCCTATAGTTTTCCTTTTTTGTGTTGTCCTTATTCGGTTTTGGTATTAGTGTAATATTGGCTTCATAGAACGTGTTTGGTATTGTCCCTTCCTTCTCAATTTTTTGGAAGAGTTTGTGAAGGATAGGCACTAATTCGTCTCTGAATGTTTGGTAGAATTCATTTGTAAATCCATCAGGTCCTGGGCTTTTGTTTTTGGGGAGGTTTTTAATTACCATTTCAATTTCGCTGCTTGTAATTGGTCTGTTTAGGTGTTCTATTTCTTCTTTATCTAGCTTTGGGTGATTGTAGAGTTGTAGGAATTTGTCCATCTCCTCTAGATTGTTGAACTTGTTTCCATATAACTGTTCATAGTAGTTACTGATTATTCTTTTGATTTCTGCTGTGTCCGTTGTGATTTCTCCTCTTTCATTTATGATTCTGTGTATTTGTGCTTTCTCCCTTTTTCCTTTGTGAGCCTGGCTAGGGGTTTGTCTATTTTATTTATTTTTTCAAAGAACCAGCTCTTGGTTTCATTGATCTTTTGGATTGTTTTTTTATTTTCAATTTCATTTATTTCTGCTTTGGTTTTTATTATTTCTTTTCTTCTACTGGTTCTGGGTTTTTTTTGTTGTTCTTTTTCTAGATCTTTGAGCTTCGAGATTAGGTTGTTTCTTTGAGTTCTTTCTTGTTTTTTGATGTGAGCTTCTATTGCTATATATTTTCCTCTTATTACTGCTTTTGCTGCATCCCATACATTTAGGATATTGGTGTCCTCCTTGTCATTCAATTCAAAGAATTTTTTAATTTCTTCTTTGATCTCCTCGTTAGTCCAGTGGTCTTCCAGTAGTGTGGCTTTTAATCTCCATGAGGTAGGATAGTTCCTTGCCTTCTTTTTATGATTTATTTCTAGTTTGATGCCTTCGTGGTCAGAAAAGATGGTTGGTATGATTTCAATCTTGGTGTATCTGTTGATGTTTGTCTTGTGCCCCAGTATGTGATCGATCCTGGAGAATGATCCGTGTGCGCTTGAGAAAAATGTGTACTCCGTTTTTTTTGGGTTTAGTGTTTTATAGATGTCTGTTAAGCCCAAATGCTCTAGGTCCTTATTTAGAGCTTTAGTTTCTTTACTTATTTTTTGTCTTGTTGATCTATCCATTGTTGATAGTGGTGTGTTGAAGTCTCCCACTACATATGTGTTTTCTCTGATGTCTGTTTTCAGAGAGGACAACAGTTGTCTGATATATTTTGGTGCTCTTTCGTTTGGTGAGTATATGTTAATGAGTGTTATTTCTTCTTGAAGTATTGTCCCCTTAATCATAATGTAGTGACCATTGGGGTCTCTTTTTATTTTTTTGAGTTTGAAGTCTGTTTTATCTGATATAAGTATAGCTGTTCCTGCTTTCTTTTTTGGCCCATTTGCTTGTAGGATTGTTTTCCATCCTTTGACTTTGAGCCTATTTTTATCTTTTGTAGCTAAATGTGTTTCCTGGAGACAGCAAAAGGTTGGGTTTTGTTTCTTAATCCAGGCTGCAACTCTGTGTCTTTTTATTGAAGAGTTTAGTCCATTTACATTTAGAGTTAATATTGATATGTTAGCATCTGTATGTGCCATTATGTTTGTCTTTCCTTTGATTTTATTTATTTATTCTTTTAATAACTTTTTTTTTTTTTGGTCTTCTTTCGTTGTTATTCGTCCCTCTGAGGTTCTGGCTTTAGGATTCCTTGTAGTATTTTTTGGAGTGGGGGTTTAGTCGCAATGAAATTCCGGAGTTTCTCTTTGTCTGGGAAGGTCCATATTCTTTCTTCATGGAGGAATGAGAGCTTTGCGGGATAGAGTATTCTTGGTTGGCATCTGTTTTCTTGGAGTCTGTTCACTATGTCCCTCCACTCTCTCCTTGCCCGTAGTGTTTCTTCAGAGAAGTCTGATGTCAGCCTGATTGGTTTTCCTTTGAATGTTATCTGTTTCTTCCCTCTTGTCAGCTTCATTATTTTTTCCTTGTCCTGGATTCTTGGGAGCTTTACTATTATGTGTCTTGCTGTGTTTTTCCTTTCGTCGTGGAAGTTTGGTGTTCTTCTTGCTTCTTGTATATCAATTTTCAGCTCCTTCTTCGCATTTGGGAAGTTCTCTTCAATTATATCCGTGAATATTTTCTCTGTTCCTACATCTCTCTCCTCTCCTTCTGGAATTCCTATAACTCTTATATTTCCTTTCCTCATGGAGTCAGATAGTTCCCGAAGTCTTTCTTCATTCTTTTTCCTTCGTACTTCTCTTTCCTTTTCTGTTTTGGTTCTTTTTATTTCTGTGTCTTCAAGATTACTTATTCGTTCTTCCATTTCATCTATTCTGCTTTCATTGCTTTTCCCAGAGTTCTTTAGTTCCTCCATTAATTCTTTGATCTCCTGCATTTCTCTTACTTCCCTCTTTAGGGACTCAATTTCCTTCTTCTGATCTATCACTTTTTTAATCATGGCAATTTTAAATTCTCTTTCTGGAAGGCTCAGAAGTTCTTCCAAGTTGCTGTCGTTGCAATCTGGGGAGTGGTTTTCTTTTTGTGGTGTGCTTCTTTCCTGAGGAGTTTTTAGGTTGCGTGTGGTTCTTCTACTCCCTACTGTCTGTTTTCTAATTTGTCGTATGCGTTGGGACACTGTGTTGCTCGGACTGACTGACATCTTGGGTGAACTTCTCCGCTCCCCTCTGGCTCTTCCAGGAGCCATCTCTGTCTTCTGGGGGAGCTTTCTGCTGGTTTTAGGCAGTTTTTACTGAAGAAATGTCCCTGTTCTCAAATGGCGAAGCGGGATGCAGTCCCTGTGCCTCCGGTTTCAGGCACACTCTTCTGCGCACCCGGTCTGCCCCGGACGTGGGTGCCTGCTCCCTCTGTGGGCTCAGACTGCTGGTGGGAAGGGGCCTGGCGTGGAATAACTTCCCGGCTGGCCACTGGGTCCTCCAGAAACCTTCTGCCCTTTTCAAGCAGTCTTAAGAAATGTCCTGTTTTATAGGGTGTTAGTGACTTTTTTTTTCCTGGTCGCTAGGTGGCGCCAGAGATCTCTCCTATTGTCCTTGGGGGGCTGTTTTTCGCCTCCCCCCACCCCGTGACAGAGAACAGAGTGGGAATGGTAGGGTACACCTCAACAGCTTTGGGGTGCTGTGTCTGCCTTGTGCCCCACCGTCGTGGAGAAACCACGCCCCGAATTTTCGTGCCCCGGGTCTCAGTTCAAAGCCCTCAGTTCCAGGACGCGGGCTGTAGCCCAGTTCAGTGGCGCGGGAATGGCGCCTTTTGCACCGCTCCCGTGCCTGGGCGCCTGGTTCCTGCTCACTCAGGGAGGGACCTTCACCTCAGTGAGGACCTCCGCGCATCTCCCCGCAAGCCTAGGTCGTCTCCCCGCAAGCCTAGGTCGCAGGCGCGGGGACCTGGGCAGCCGCGATCCAGGTCTGCACTTGCTTTTCAAGCGCGCCGATTGCGCCGCTTTCCCGCGCCAGCTTACCGGCAGCCCGGGCTGTGTGGGCGTCTCCCGGGGTCTTTGTTCTTCTCTAATGGCGCCCGGAGCCGTTTGCTCACCGCCGCGGCGGATCCTGCAGGGTTCGCCTCAGCTCCCGTTCACGGGGTGTGGTGGCTGCAATAGTTCCTTTCCACTCACAGTCCCGCTTGCTGCGTCGTTTGTTCTTGTTGGCCGTTCTGGTTTGTTGTTTTCCTCCTCTCTGCCGGTCGGAGAGTGCCGCCTCTGTGGGCGGGGGAGGGGAGCAGGGTTCTGCGCTTCCCTCCCTTCTGGTCCTCTTTTATGGCCACTTTCTTCTTCGGGCAGTTTGCTGGCGTCACCCGTTTATCTTCCGTGTCCCAGTTCTCACTGGGACCTGCCGCTTTTCCTCCCTATTCACTTTTTTTAATGGGAGATCTTACTCGCAGCGTCTCCTCGCCGCCATGTTGCTCCAATAAATAAATCTTAAAAAAAAAAAAAAAAGAATATAAGGGCTTCCCTCCCAAGCAAATCACTACTGCTCAGAAATGACGCACTGTGTGAAACTGGATTATTAACATGCTACCAACATAAAACTCTTTGTGTGTGCATTTTAACAGTCAAGTAAAGTATCAGATCCCACTGGCACATATTGAATTCTAAGAAGAATTAGCATTATTATTATTTTAAAGTATATTCACATTCTCAAAGAGCAACGTTCTGTTCATGATCCCCAGGCTCGTCGTCAACATGTCTTAGTGCATTTATCATTTTTTTTCCTGAAAACTCTGAAAATACCGCTGCACAAAGCAGCAGCTGTCATATCAAGATATTTCAGTGATGTGATAATTTGTATTTAAAATTCCCTGGGATCCAGTGAAAAAGTCACGAAAATCTAAAGTCAGGGGAAGAAAAGGAAGCAAGGGATTTCAGAGCCCTGTGAGTCATAACCGCCAAAGACCCGCAGGACGGCAGCAAAGGGCGTGTGTGATGTGCAAAGCACATGGATTCTGACCAGCAGAGAACTTGCGCACTGACAATTAACATAGCACTTGAGTACTAGTAAAGGTACCCCAAAACTTGCACGTCAGAGACTCATCTGAGCTCTGACCATATCAGGCAATGAATATTTATGCAACAAATGTTAATTGACCCCTCCGTGTGTGCCAGGAAACACACTAGGTGCTGGAAGTGGATGGCAATTCTGTCCACGTAGCTGACATTTACCAAGCATTCTTATGTGGCAGGCTGTTTCTTAAATACCTATTTTGCATCCTTATGTTCTTCTCATGAGATTGATACTATACTCATCTTCATCGTCTAGATGGCAAATCTAAAAGTAAAGTCAATTAAGTGTTCAAGGTCACCCAGCTAATATGTGCTGGCGCTGTGACAGGAACCAAACTGTGTTGGTTCCTAAACCATGAGGCCATGTGTTGTCCTGGGAAAAAAGAGCACAGGGCAATTCCTAGCATCACAGAAATTGCAGTCTAGTTAGAGAAATAAACACACAGATAGAAGATTGTAAAATGTAGTCAAGTGAGATGGAGGAGCATGGGTGAGAAGAGCTCTTAAGAAATGGAGCATTTGCCCTGGATCTTGAAAGACAATCAGAATTGGAGGAATGGAGGAGAAAGGGAAGGTTATTCTGGGTGGAGGGAGTAGCAATGCAAAATCACGGGAGCATGACAAAATTTGTAAGGAAAATGGATGAATCATTTTTCACCTTCTGCAAAACAGACAGCCCATACCTTAAAATGCTGTGTTTTCCACCATTCGGACATCTAGCAAACAACAGATGGAGCTTGAATTTGCAACCATATATGGGTTGTGTGGCTCTGGGCACTTAACAGTGTAAAGAGGGCTGGGCAGTGGGGTTGCTGATCTGCCCTCTGAGTGTGGAGTCTCTTGCTCTGTCTGCCTGTCTGTGTATACGGTCCCCTGTCTCACCATTAAAAGACTGTGAAATCTACCAAAGCTTTCTCTTTTTATCTGTGAGAACTGACAATGAACCTACCCAGCCTGGGATGGTTGATCTATGTGAATAAAAAATAATCAATGTAATGAGGGGACAAGTAAGAAGTGGCTCTAGAAAAGTCAGCAGAGACAATTCACAAAGGCCTTAAATGTCAGGTTAAAAGGCACCAACTGTTTACAGCTGGCTGTGGAGAACTATTAGTACGTTTTGAAACAGGAGTAAGACATAGATAGTGTTACAAAAATTTCTTTAATCTACTCATAAATTTCTCAGAACTCCTGCCCTGGGGACGATATCACAGAAAAACTCATACAAATCCTTATGTAGGTAGGACCCTGGCTCAAGTCAAAGTTAAGGTCACAAGTCCCAGGGATTTTCATCAGGACATTTTTAGCCTTAGAGGAATAGAAGGAGGTTGCTGAGAAAAGTCCTCCAATTCCCATTCCTGTAATGGGTCAGAAGGACATGACTGATCTAGGCTCTGAATTCCTCAGTTGCTTGGGTAGAAGCAGAGAAACTGGCGAAGAAGTCAGCCTCACACTGGCACAGGATCTATTTTAGGGACAACAAACTTGAGCCAAACCCTTGGATGGGCATCATGGTTACAACACCATGTGTATGCTGCAGAAAAGAGAATTCTTCTAGGGAAAGGGAAATTTTCAGATTTCTCATAAACAGGTATCTCTTACAAAGAGAAATAAGGAGTTAAATTTAGCCTGCCTCAATTATATGGCTTCTAGACTGACTTATAAAAGTCAGAAGACTTTATGTAAATTATATGCACTCTTTCTTATGGCAAAAAGTCTCTGTGACTCTTCTGGCAGAGGGTGCCCACCATTAGCCTCAGGGCTGAACAGCCAGGCCCAGGTGGGCAGGCCTTGCCTGCGGTGAGTTGTCTAAAGAAAATTTATTGGAAATTGTTTCCTGAAGAGGAGGCCATCTCTGTGCTCCTCAGTGAATGATGCAATCTCCTGCTCAGTCATGATCGGGCCTTGCCTCTTTGTACAGATGCTGGATTGGCTTTTTCCTTAGTACTCTGCCTTCCCTTTCTGCTAGGGATCAGCTGAAACATCAGAGAGATTGCTCAGAGAAAGCCCATCTGTCATAAGGAGAGATAAGTAAGGGTTTCATCACAACCCTGGATGTAATACCCCCGAAACAGGAAAACATCTAAGTGGAGGAAAAGAATGTATGAGTATGGAGACCATACACAGGTTAAATGAAGGGTATCTGGGTGCATGAGCTGGGCTGAGCTTTCATATAGCACAGGCACCCTGTTAGAAGCTCTTATGCATTTTCCCATTAACCTACAGAGCACTGTCAAATGGGGCCAAGGGGTACTGTTGGTCTAAACTCCCCAGTTTTCTTCTGCCTTCACAATGGAATCTCAATGTTATATGAGTGTGGAATAAAGACTGCATTCCTCAAAATCTCTGTTGTCAAGGGAGGCCATGTAGCAAATTCTATCTGAAGATCTGTAAACTCAAATGCTTTGTATGACTTCAATTGTCCTTCTAGGCAGTATTCTATAAGAGAGGGGGTGAAATCCCTACAGTATTCCTTAGTCCTTCTTGCCAGCTGAAAATGAGATATGGCAAAGGGTACTTAGCCACCACATTAGGCCATGAGGTGAATGCTTCCTAATGTTGGTGGCAGAGCACCAACAAAGAACGGCTTGGAGCCCTAAAGATTGTGAAACCACCCTGCCAGCCTTGGACTGCTTGCTTGTAGATTTTTCGTGAGATATTAAATTTTATCTTGATTAAGCCACTTTGAATTTGACTTTTTTTGCATTCATAGCCAAAGCAAACATTAATCTATAACAATATAGGAACAAAGCTCAGAGAGGTCAAGTGACTAACCCAAGGTGACACTTAGCTGCAAAACCCAAACTCAAACACAGGTCTGCTTGATTTCAAAGCCTGTCCTCTTTTCTCTAATAATGGTGACTCAGTGACAGCTACCATTTGTTGAGTGCCTACTATGTGCCAGGCACTGGAAATTTTCATTAAAACTTATCTGATTTGAACCTAAATTCTGCTACAAGCTCTATGCAGAAGCTAAGCCATGGTAATTAATCTCCTAATTTGTAAATGGACTCAGACATAGGGGTATTGGGAAAATTTAATGAGATCCATCCTGGAAACCAAGTGCTAGGTATGTTGCTTGTACCAGAATAGGTCCTATATGGACTGAATGATCTTTATCTGGATCTTTAGTGTCCTATCGTAGGTTGAGTACATAATAGGCATCTAACTGCATGTAAGCCAGTAATTCCTAGACTTTCTTGAGAGAACAAGATAGACATGAGTGAATAGATTCATTGACTGGTAGGGCAGTTTCACAATTTTCAAGGACCCAAGCCCTTCTGTCTGGCTATTGTGCTACCATTAATAAGAAACTTTTAGTTCATGGCCCAATATGGCTGCCTAGCTTCAGTCATCATGTCACTCAAGAGAACACTTATTAAGCACCTAATGCATGCACTAGCACACAGGTTACTGACAGGGAAATCACAATTCTTGGTAGATGAGAAGTACGTGGTGAGAGTCGCAGAGGCTGGCAGCACATGGAAGAAGCTGTGTGAGGGGAACATGTTTGCCTGTCCAAACTGTAACATGCAACCTAAGGTGACCACACAACACAAATTTGGTGACTCTGCATTATAATGTCCCCTGGAGGCATTCATCTCTGGTTCCTAGAGAGGTGGAATTTTGACAAGGTCAGAAGAAGGGAAAGGTTTCCACAGGCACCATGAGAAAAGGCCCTCTCTGCCCAGGGCACCACCTGGTGAAAGAGAATAGAAGTCACAAGTCTATAACTAATAAACACCACCTATCCAGATCTACTTTTAAATAATCAAAAGGCACATTAGAACAAGCATTGTGTGGTGGTAGCAAGAACAGAGAATCTGGAGTCCAAAGACTTGTGTTCGAAGCTTAACACTTCAGTTTACCATCTGGAAGACTTCACTCAAGTCAGGGAATTGCACATTTTGGTTTCTGCAGCTGTTTATTAGGGATTAATTAAATACCTAACTTTCTGTTGTGAGGATTATGTTAAATAACATATGGGAAGGCACCAGGCAAATGATATTTAGCAGCAAGGACTTTGCCATCAGACTGACTCTCTGAGCTTCTTTTCCTCTTCTGGACAATACAAAGGTGTTCAGATTTCCAGCAAAGCATGGGATTCCCTTCAAAAATGGGGTAAAGCAGTCCCTTCAAAAATGGCAGCCACAATCCTCATCACCATGTTTTCCAACATCTGGAATCAAAACTGTTCAGCTTAGATTTTTCAGTCTATTCAAAAGAACAAACAAAAACATTACTTAAAGGAAGTTGGGAGGCTAAAGGAGCGCATACATGCATGCACACACACGTGCACACACACAATGCACACCACAGAGGCCAGTGGGTCTAGACAGGCCTTGCACCTCTGCCAGGAAGCAACGGTTTCCCTCCATCTGCAAGAGAAGCAGCAAGAGGCCCCTTCTCGCCCAGTCATAGCTGAGCCAATGAGAGCACAGTAACCTACCAGTGAGAAGTCACTCATCTTGGACCTACCATTTCCCTCTGATGAACTCCTGGTTTCCAACAGTCCCGCTAAAACCTATACAAGAGGGTTTTTGTTTTTGTTCTGAGGGCAGAGAGGATGTTTCACCAGGAGATCACATTTCCTAATTGCTTTTCTGTTGCTTCCCACTAAACCACTTTTTTTTTTTATAATAATAAATTTTATTTTTATATTCCCTATACAATTACAGCCCCCCAATTCTGACCCCAATCTCTCCCCTCCCACCCCCGCCCCCTTAAAAGTGTCTCTGGTTCGTAGTTTTTTGTTGATTTTGATTTTCACTTTCTAATAGCTGGCTGTTTGTTGTTTGAGGTCAACAATTTCAAAGGGAAGATGGAACAGATAGTGCAGGCAAACCCACAGCGATCCTTGGGTGCTTTTGCTTGAACTGCCTTCCCACCATGTGCATCCTTGAAGGTTCCTGCAGAGAGTTGCCTTTTATGTCCCTTGGAGTGTTTGAACAAAGCCTTAAATAGTGCATTGAAATGGGCAGGAAGAAGAGGAAATCATAGGGAGAAAATAAAATGGCAAGAACCTATTAGGTGCTAGGAGTTTTATTAGTGTTCTCAGAGACTAGAATCCCTGAAATTGGTAGTACTAAGTCCATATTATAATTAATAATAGTAACAACAATAATAGTAACAATAAGAGTTATTGTGAGCATCATTGATATTTCTTAAACATTCACCTTGTGTCAGGCTTTATTACCTCACCTGTGTGCGAGCTTTATTTTGTTTTAAATGATTCAATCCCATAAAAACGTCAGATGCTAGGTCTGTATCACTATCTTACAGATTGGGAGACATGTGTGTACTAACAGAAAAGCAGAAGTTCACCTTGTTTGCCATTATGCAGTGGTGTTGAAAGCAACATGAGGGAACTTGCAAAGACACACAGGTAGTAGTGGTGCAGTGGAGACCTGGCCCCTGATTAGAAAGAACAAGCTCTTCCCCTCTTCTGAGAAACATGGGCAAGAAGGACAATACTGTTTCCATTTCAGTTTTATAACAGTTCCAATGGGTAGGTGACCAAGAAAATTGAGGTTCCCAATAAGTTCACTCTGATGGAGCCTCACTTTAGAAGTGGAACCTGGTAATGAGTTTGGGCTTCACTTTCGGTGTCATGGGAAGCCATGACACCATTCACTTGGAGAAGAGTGAACCAGAAAGTGACACATTTTATTAAGACTTTTTAAAAATCATTTGGGTGGTGCTGCAGAGAACAGACTGCAGGAGTGGGAGCAGGACTGTTAATTATATATTGAAAAGTTTCTAATTGCCTTCTAAGAAAATTAAGATACTCAGATAAAGTCTCCTTGAGCTCTGCCCCCTCCCTAATCCAGTTTTCTGGTCCTGGAGGAAGCCTTATTTTTGATTGGTGGTGGTGACCACTCACCCCCAACTAATGTGTGAGAACCTCTCACATTAGTTGGGGGTGAGGGAAGGCAGCTGGACCACTTTGTGCAAGGCAGGCAAGTGGAACGGGGGTCAGGGAGGATAAACACTTAGTCAAACTCCAACCCAGGGTAGATATTGCTACCAGTCCGAGTAGAAGGCCAGATCACTCCTCCCAGGACTCAGCCGAGCAGTGGAGAGTGGACAACTCAGAAGGGCCCAGGGGTTGAAGAGGAAGATGTCAGTCATGGTTCTAAGCACCCTGTATGTGTTTATTGAAATCTGACCACCTGACAAGGCCAGTGCAGTCATTCCCACTAGTCAGAGGAGTTGTGTTCCAGCGGTCTCTGGGAACACTGGATTCCTGAATTCTGAACTGCGACTCCTGTGGAAACACTAAGTTAGGGCTCTACAAGCCACTTTTGTCAAACTTTTTTTTTAATGTTTCTGTTTAAAGAAAGACTAATATTTATTGTTGAATCATTAATATTGAACTTGCAGTCAAGAGCACTGTAACTAAAGCCTGAAAAAAACTTATTTACAGATCACATTTTTTTGTCTATAAGGCACTTCCCAGCCTTCTTGTGTTTAGGAAAACCAGACAGCCCATTTAAACAGTGAAATGCCCAATAGAAAGCTCTAAAAAATGGCACTGAATATACTGCAAAAGGCCACTGTTTGCAGTAGGAGAGTTGAAGAAAGGAACCAGAGCCCTTTGTTTGACCTCAGCTGGGAATGTGCTCATCAGGGGACTTAGTGTGTTTTCAGGGACTTACATTTTTCTCCATTCTGCACCTGTCCATGAATAAACATAGAAGCACAGTGAGTACTAATTTAGGTAAGGGTTACAGATGAATTGTAGCGAGTTGTTGCATTACAAGTACAGAGTACGTGAATAATGAGGACTGGCCTTACTAGGGTAGCCCTGTTTCACAGATGGGGAAACTGAGACACAGAAGGGGGGAGGGCCTTGCCCTGGGGCTCACAGGCAGTAAGTGACAGCTCGGATAAAGAACTGAGGCACAACACAGCCTCTCCAAAACCCCACCCTCTGCCCTTGTGTGCCTTCAGGCAGGCGCTGCCAATGGAAGGCTGGGTTGTTTGCATGAAATGGTGCACATGTGCAAAATGGGGAGATACAGAGATCCCACCTCATGGGACTGGGTTGAAAGGAGCTAATGTGTGAGGCATGGACAACATATAATCAATGCTTGACATGTAGTATTCACCACAACACACCCTGAGAAGAACACAACCCGGAAACCCCTGTAGATCACATGCACATTACTTGACCTCTGAGTAGATGCTGTTGTTTATCTTTGCACATTTGTCTCCAAGAAATCCAACTCCTCAGATATCCAGGACCCTATTTAAATGTAAAACATCTGGAGAAACCTGACAGTCACAGAGAAGCCAACAATATTTTCAGGATACTCTTCAATCTGCATTTCAAAGCTCTGCAAAAATTTCAAAACTGCCACAAAGCAAAAGCGATAAAGACTTTTTGTAAGATAGGATCCAAAATGATCAGGGAAAAGTGTTTGGAAGTTTATTCATTTAGGAACCTCTATCAATAGAGGAGATGCTAATTAATTGCTAAGATACAGAATCCAACAGTGCTCTGTGTTCAGTGAGATGTCATCAATTTAATAAGCTGCTTTGCTAATTGAATGTATAATTTGAACAAATTCAAAAAGAGTATGTCATACTTGAACAGGTTAAGAAAGAACACAGACAAAAATATAGAAAGTCAGGCAATCAAGATGATTTTTATTTTTAAGTAACTTGGAACAATAGATATATCAAGCTGCTAAGCTCTGGAAAGACCCACCTCTGGGGGCTTGCAAAGGTCAAAGAGTTGGAGTCCTGATGAAGAGGGCCTGTGGAGGCATTGAGTCTAACATGAAAATTGGTTTCCACAAAGAGTAAAGCCAGTGGCCTGAGTTAGTGACTGAGGGTTACGTGGATACTTCAGGTAGGTGGCCCTTCAGACTGGAAACCAACAAGACCCAAAACAAGTGCAAAGAGATCCATTTATCTACTTGGAAGGTCACTCAATTTTCAAGCTAGCTGGAAGCCGCTGAGCTTCTTATGAGACTGTAGAACATCTATCTCCCCTGTGGCTGACTTTTGTTGTGAGTGAATCTGAGGGAAAAGATACTTTCTGCTCTAGTATTTCTTTCTTTTTTTTTTTTTAAAGATTTATTTATTTATTTACACAAGCACTGGGTACAGTCAGAAGTGTGGGAGGGTGAGAGAATCCACCAGAGCCAGAGCGGGGAGCAGAACAGGCAGACTGACGAAATACACTGCTGAGGGGAGCAGCGGGCACGGCAGGAGAGGTCTGCGCACCATGTGGGACCCTCTCCAGTGGCGGGGGGTGGAACCAGCACTGCAGATGCTGCAGGCAGCTTCTCAGCCCAGTGCTCAACTGCTGTGCCACTGGGGAGGCCCTGCTCTCAGTATTTCTTTAGCTCTCCTTCTTAGTGATTATAATAATGTTAACATTTCTTTCGAATGCTTGCCATGGGTCTTGCCTCTTGTCAAATACTAGGTACACCTCATCTTGCTTAGCCTTGAGAATTACCTTAAAATTGAATTACAAATAATTACAAATACCCACAATTTCTGAGGTGGGTATATAAAAATGAAATGTACAATCTTAACCTCTAGTATCAGGAGTTTCTATGGGGGAGAGAAACATGGTGTTACAGGCCTGACCCAAAAGAGTGGGTCTCCTGTTCTCTAGAGTAAGAATCCCCCAGAGAGCCAGGCAGTGCTAGGTATAGTTGAACAAGGCAAAGAGACTCACGCATGAGGGACCCAGTGTGGGGAGGTGGTTACCACACCGAACTCATTGATAGCAGGAGCTAGGGTTTGGCGTGAGCAAGAGAATGCAAACGCCCCCTCCCCCAAATTCTCACAATCTTGGTAACAGTCCACCTGGGGCACTATAGGGTTTGTAACTATTTCTTATAGCTCTGAACAGATATAAGAGACTCAGTTGACTCCTCAGGTATACACAGATATTCCAAGACAATAGAAGCCCAGCTCATCATTCTTGATAGTAACAAGAATACAGCTTGACTCCGTGAAGGGAGTTAGGAGGAGATATTTACAGAGTAGTCCATGAGGCGGGGCAGAGGAGGGCAGTGTCATAGCTTGCTTCAGGTGAGGCTACGCCCAGGGGTGTGCAGATGGGTTACTCCAATGGTGTGCGCAGGTTCTCAGCCTTCTTCCTCCAGAAAACTGTGAGATAGTTATTATACAGGGCCTAATGCTTTTTGTCAAGCATGGCGCCTCTCGGGGTGGTTGGCCACGTTGTGATAGGACTATCCACGATTTAGCCCACATGTTCAACTAGTTTTGGGCCACTCATCCTATCAGCTGCCAATTCCTTTTATGTATGTATGTATGTATTTATTTATTTATTTTTATAGAGGCATATTTTATTTATTTATTTGTTTGTTTGTTTGTTTATACATGCACTGGGTACAGTCAGAAGCACGGGAGGGTGAGAGAATTCACCAGAGCCAGAGCAGGGAGCAGAGCAGGCAGAAGAACCTAAGTACACTGCTGAGGGGAGCAGCGGGTGGCAGGAGAGGTCTGCGCGCCATGTGGGACTCTCCTCCAGTGGCCGGGGTGCAGCCGGGGATCGAACCTGTGCCGCAGAGGCCATGGACAGCCTCGCAAAACAGCGCTCAACCACTGCGCCACCGGGGAGGCCTGCCAATTCCTTTTACCCAGACTGTCTCATACATGGGGAGAATGCCTTGTGGGGAAGTTGAGGTCTGGAAGACTTTCAATAGTACCAAAATAACAAGGAGGTGGTTAGAGATGTATAGAAATGGGGCTGGATGGTGTGGCAGGAAGGAAGGTATAGGAGGGATGAGAAGGGTGTGTTAATATTATCAGAAGCTGCAACTGCAATTGCAGAAATCACTAAGAGTGAACCAGTGGAATCAGGCACAGGCAGAGTTCAAACTTGTCTGGGTACACAGCAACATGCATGCACCATAGTTCTAAAGGCTTCTGTGCAAGCCAATGCATGCATGTGGTTTTCTTTGGTGGCAATTATGAAAAAGGACGGAAATTTCCATTGGGGTTTATGAGCTGTGGAATGGATACAATCTGAACAGAATGGGGAGGTGGTTACCACACTAAACTCATTGATAGCAGGAGCTAGTATTTGGTGTGAGCAAGAGAATGCAAATGCCCCCTCCCCCAAATTCTCACAATCTTGGCAACAGTCCATCTAGGGCACTATAGGGTTTGCAGCTATTTCATATAGATATGAACAGATACAAGAGACTCAGTTGACTCCTCAGGTATACACAGACATTCCAAGACAATAGAAGCCCAGATCATCATTGATAGTGACAAGATATATCACTGATCAAGTACTGTGGCCAGAACCCATCCAAAATAATGAATGTGCCTTGATTCCTTTACTCTCAACACCAAACCTGTTAGAAGGTATATTTTTTCCAATTTCTTTTTTTTAAAGATTTATTTATTTATTATTTATTTATTTGTACATACATACATACATACATACATACAAGCACTAGGTACAGTCAGAAGCGCGGGAGGGTGAGAGAATTCACCAGAGCCAGAGCAGGGAGCAGAACAAGCAGACTGATGAAATACACTGCTGAGGGGAGCAGCGGGCACGGCAGGAGAGGTCTGTCACGCCATGTGGGACCCTCGCCAGCGGCCAGGAATTGAACCAGCACTGCAGAGGCTGCGGGCAGCTTCGCAGCCCAGCGCTCAACCGCTGCGCCACCAGGGGGAGGCCCTATTTTTTCCAATTTCACTCTCCGGGTGTGTTTTGCTTCTGTTTTTTTCATGCATCAGTCATCCATTCATTCATCCATCCATTCGCCCACTTTTACTTAGTTCTTTTCTCTCTCCTTCCTTCCATCTCTGCAATCTTTCCTTCATCCATTTATTCATTTACTTATAAATTTTATATGTTAGTCATTCATTTGGTCATCCAACCAGTTATACTTAATCACATTTTTTCTCAAATTATTCCTATCAACAGTCTGGGTTCTTCCTCCCCACCTCACACATCTTTTTAAGTTAGAAAAATGAAGGCCCAGAAAGTACATAATTCACTCAAAAACTACTTGTTGAATTGTGAAAAAATTAAATCTCTCTCCTTGGAGGATTTTGATCCAGAGAAGAGAGTGTGTCAGGTGTTAGCTGGTTATGATAATCAGCAGACAGCAGGCATTTACAGATTACCTACCATCTATTTATTGAACCCTACTATATGCCAAACAGTTAACAGGAACGAAGGCCAAAAAGAAGTGAACAAACCCAGATGGTCTGGTGGAAGGTGAGTACACAAAGCTGTAAAAGGACAGTTATGTTTAAAATGTGCAAAAATAAAGGTGAGACGTGGGGATAGTGGCCCTCTTTCTTAGCAGCCTGGAGTGTTTGCCAAAAGGAGGAATCTGCTGAGTGAGGTCCTGTAGGGGAAATAAAAGGTATCAGGCTTTCCTGCCCACCCCCCTCCATTAGGATTGATGATGGAACCCTGTGGTCCTGAATGCATGCCTGATTGTGGGCACTGGAGTGGGGTGTGGGCATATGTAAGTGGGTACACCTGGGCTGAGAGACTGGGCTTACAAGGGCGGCGTCATAGGGATGGCAGCAGAGAGAGTGGAACAGCAGACCAGAAAGAGCGAGAGGAGCAGAGAAGCAAAGGCCACAAGAGAACACCAGAGAGCCCAGAAAGAGTGACGATTCGCCTCCAGCTAATAGGCCTCACAGCCCTCCGGCACCCCTGCCTGCCGTGAACCTGGTAAACCCAATAAAAGCCTGCAAAAGCCACCCAGGGCTCCAGGACTCCTCCTTTACCCATCTGCTACAATCATAGAAAACCTGCCCTATCCCTTCCTGCCACTACATGTCCTGAAGCAAAATTAAGAATTTGAGGGATGTAGGGTAAGGTAAAATGTCAGGCTTTTCTGCCCTCCCACCATCAGGATAGATGATGGATCCTTGCGGTCCTGAATGCATGCCTGATGGCGGGCACCTGGAATAGGGTGTGGGCAGATGAGCTTCACCTGGGCTGAAACTGTGCTTTTAAGGGCGGCGCCAGCAGCAACAGAAGCCGAGAAGCCGAGGAGAAGCTGAAGAGAAGCCAAGAGAGAAGCAAAGAAGCAGAAGCAGGGAACGCCAGAGAGCCCAGATAGAGTGAAGATTTGCTGGGGGCTGGGAGGACTGCCAGCCTCCCGGCCCCCCAGCACCCCTGCCTGCCATGTACCTGCTAAATCCCAATAAAAGACCTGCAAAAAGCCACTGAGGACTCTTACTCCTTTACCCGGTCTGCATGGGATCAGAAAACCTGCACTATGTCCATTCCTGCCCTTACAAGGGACGCAGCAGGTTGAGCGCAGTGCTGTGAAGCTGTCCACAGCCTCTGCAGCGCGGGTTAGATTCCCAGTAGGCCAGGGAGATACCCACATGGAGTGGCAGACCTCTCCTGTCTCACCCGCTACTCCCCTCAGTAGTGTTTTTGGTCAGTCTGCCTGTTCTTCTTCCCACTCTGTCTCTGGTGGATCCTCTCACTCTCGCACATCTGGCCCATACCCCGGTTCTTGTATAAATAAATTAATCTTTAAAAAAAAAAAGAATTTGAAATATAGGCATTTCATCTAGATCTCTAGCTATTTTTTCCCAGGAAACATATTTATGATCAACATTTTGAGGAAGATGGCAAAATTAAGCAAACCTTTCCACTTCCTTAGCTCTCCTCACTTGATTGAAGCTCACCCCCTAGAAAACTACCTTTGTTAATAATATCTAAAGCACCAATTCAGAGTTTTCTATCCATATGTGACAATTTATCTCATTAAGGGTTATAAATTGGGGTTTTCCAATATCATTTGTTCTGCATTGTTTAACCTACATTTTTGGTAGTAAAAGTTTTCCTTTATCAGTAAAAGAAAATTATCAGATGCTTTCACTTATAGGAAGAATATAGGGGAACCAAATCAAGGATCAGGGAAAAACAAAACAAAACTAGCAGGCAACTATAAACTGGAGACATTCAGCAGGAGAGGAAGGAGGGTTTAAGCAAGGGCTGAAGGGCCTCCCTGGTGGTGCAGGTGATTGAGCACAGAGCTGTGAAGCTGTCCGCAGACTCTGCAACGTGGGTTCGATTCCTGGCCAGCCAGGGAGATTCCCACATGGCGTGGCAGACCTCTCCTGTTGTGCCTGCTGCTCATCTCAGCAGTGCTTTTGGTCTGCCTGTTCTGCTCCCCATTCAGTCTCTGGTGAATTCTCTCACCCTCCCGCACTTCTGGCCTGTACCCCGGTTCTTGTATGCATGAATAAATCTTGAAAAAAAAACAGCGGGGGCCTCCCCGGTGGCACAGTGGGTTGAGTGCTGAGCTATGAAGCTGTCTGCAGCCTCTACAGCACGGATTCGATTGCCAACTGGCCAGGGAGAAACCCACGTGGTGCAGCAGACCTCTCCTGCCTCGCCAGCTGCTCCCCTCAGCAGTGTCTTCAGTCTGTCTGCCTGTTCTGCTCCCTGATCTGTCTCTGGTGAATTCTCTCACCGTCCCGCACCTTTGACCTATACCCCAGCTCTTGTATAAATAAATAAAAATCTTTTAAAAAATGTTTAAAAAAACAAGGGCGGAAGAGCTCAAGAGACTGTGGTGATGGTTCACTGATGACTTGGTGTTGGGAATTTTATGGAGACTACATCTGAGAGGAGAAAGCAAACTTTACAAGGATGAACAATGATGTAAAATACATAGAGAGAAATAAACAGAAAAAAGTTTTCCTTTATCAACAAAATTAACTGCAGTTTATTCTTAAAAGGGAAAGTAATTATTTCCTCTTGCTACCAATTCTCAGGGTAATAAATTATCAATCATCTATCTATCCATTCATCTATCGTCCAGCTATCCATCCATCCACATTGCTCTTTCACTTTTCTAGAATCACCATGTGCTCACAAATTTTTATTCATCTTGTGTTTTGCTGTAAACCATTGTTATCTATCTGTTTAATGTTCTGATTTTTCTGTCCAAAACTGGGCCAGTGGGTGCTCCTGTCAGTTGGCTTCTGTGTCCTTTCAACAGACTTCAGCATTCTTGCTTCCTCACAGTAATGCTCATTTTATCCTTCCCCTGCCCCGGACACAGAATTGCCCATTTCTCCAGGGAGCTCTGTTTCCTTTAATGGGAGAATGAAAACAAGGTCTCAGTGCTGGGCGAGCTAACAATTAGAGTTTCATTTCTTCTGAATTTTACAATGGAAAGAACCAGCAAATGTGTTTAATAACATGCATCTACATTGATATTCACAATTCAAATTTAATATCATAAGGTTTGTTCATAACACCTTAATTCATATTTTTACTTTCATCTCAAACCAAAAATCTTAATTTCTGATAACATATATTACATATTTGTTTTATAATGTATACAAATTATTACAAAATTGCATATTGCTATGTCTATTAACAATGAAACTACTGAATGAAGCTTAATTTTTCTTTTCACTTCTTTCTGTGGCTAATGGTGATCTGAGTATCATGGTTGAAAACCACTTGAAATCTTTTCTCTGTGTACAAATGTGACTATTTGCTAAATGACCAATGTTGTCTGTTCCAGATTGCTTTCAAGTTTAGATTGCCTTGTAACTTTTTTTTTGTTTAATTTTTGAACATGTAAATATTTATATAGTGCAGAATGTAAAGCCATATAAATGCACTCAACCATTATAGAAAGATATATGAATTTACCTTAAAAAACTAAGATGGAAATAGCACATAACCCAGCAGTCTCGTCATAGTTTGTGGCATGCACTCACAACTAAGAAATCATGACACAAAAAAATCCATTTGTTCCATAATATTCACAGTTCCATTATTTACAATAGCTAGAATATGGAAGCAGCCTGACTGTCCATCAAGGGGTGATTGGATCAAGAAGATGTGGTCTATCCACACCACCTGGAGTATTAAGTAGTCATAAGAAAGGATGAAATGCAGCCATTTTTTAACAAGTTGGAGGGAATTTGAGGGAATTATATGCAGCAAAACAAGTCAGAATGATGATGAATACTGGACATTTACATTGCACACAATTCGATAACATAACATACTCCCCCAAACCATTGACCATCAGTGAACATGCTGGGGGCTCTGAGGTTAAGGGGAAGGGTCAGGTGACACAAGAGACAGTGGGTGGAAGAAAGGCTCACAACATACATTTAGAAAAAATAAATAAAATTTTAAAAATCAATAAAAATAAAAACATTAATGATTCCCTACCATAATTTAACATCCAGTTCATGAAAATAAATAAAAATAAAATGATGCAGAGAAGTAGCCATCCCTCCAATTCTATTTCCCAAAATTGCATAACTAAATACTAGTTTTTAATCTATCCTTTCAGTATTTCTTTTTGTAAAAGTAGTACATGCTTCCCATTGGTTTTTACACAATAAGTAGCATACCCTAAACAAAATTTCCATGTGCACTTGATCTTATTTCTGGACATCCAATTCTGTTTTTATTTACCTTGACTGTTCCTGTTCCAATAATGCTGTTTTTTTTTATTTATTTATATATATATATTTTACATCATTGTTCACTTTTGTATAGTATTTTCTTTCTCCTCTCAGTTGTAGTCCCCGTAAAATTCCCACCGCCAATAATGCTGTTTTATTTTTTTATAAAGTAACTTTTTTTAAAAGATTTATTTATTTATACAAGAATGGGGGTATAGGCAAGAGGTACAGGAGGGTGAGAGAATTCACCAGAGACAGATTGGGGAGCAGAACAGGTGGATGTACTGAAATACACTGCTAAGGGGAGCAGCGGGCACAGCAGGAGAGGTCTGCTGCACCATGTGGGTTATCTCCCTGGCCAGCCGGGAATCGAATCCATGCTGCAGAGTCTGTGGACAGCTTCACAGTGTTGCACTCAACCCGCTGCATCACCAGGAAGGCCCCCCAATAATGCTGTTTTAATTAGATTGTGCCATGTCTTCTCTTGCCCCTCCACACCTGCCCCCTGCCTCTGCTCTCAGTTCTCAATACCAGGAGGTTGGCCCAAAAGAACTACAACCACTACATTCTTGCCCTTGAATTCAGGTTGGGTTGACTACTGGGGAGCTCTGGACAGAAGGTCACCCATCCTCTCTTCCTCTAACATCTTTGAGCCTTTAGATGGGTAATAAACCAACTGATACTGGGGAGACTGCACAATCCTTGTGATTTTCCTACAGCCTATACATCCACACTTTGTAAAGAATGCCCTTATTAAATTATGTTTCAATTATTTAAATTCGTTATATGTATATTTATTACATCATCCTTCATTTTTGTGCAACGTATGATTTCCCCATGAAATTCCGCCACCAATTCACCCATGTGCCATCACTATAGTCCCTTGTGCTCTTCCCATCCATGTCCTGATCCCTCTCCCTCCTCCTTCCCTACAGAATGTCTCTGGTCTATGTTTGCCTGTTGATTTTGATTTTTACTTTATTATAGATATTTTTTTTCCTGATCCCTTATTTGGTTCCTCTGCATTCCTCCTATAAGTGAATGTGAAATCTGTGTCCTGCTCCAGCCTAAGTAATATACAGAGGACATATTTACATCTGTCTGTCCATCTACTTATTTCTTTCTCTCTCTCCCTCTCTCTCTCTCTCAACCTAGCTATCCACCTACTATCTACCTATTAACTACCAACCATGTATTTACCTGCTAAACTAGGTGTATTTATATTATCTCTGCTGGCATCAGTTTTGAAATTTTGTGGATTCTTAGAGATTATACATTTTATCTCTTAAACTCATTTTCTTGTGTTGTGTGGAGTAGTATCTAATAATTTTTAATTTTTTTCTATTGTTATTTCCTCTTGTCACTTTCGTTTATTTTCTGTATTTTGTGGTTTTTTTAGGTTACCTTGTAGTTTATTTACTTTGTAGAATTTTCCCCCCAAACAGCTAGCTTTTTATTCATTAGTTCTGCTTATTTCAATTTTCTAACTTCCTAATAATTTTCAAATTATTCTCTTACTATCCATCTTTTGCTTTCATTTTGGTCTTCCATTTTACTTTTTTTTTTTTTTGTTTTCCTGGGCTGGTTAATTGACTACTTTTCATTCTTTCATTTTTGTTGATACATGTACTACTAATTTTTCTCTGATATAATCATATCTCATAGAATTTGAAAACCTTGTTTTAATTACCAGCATTTTCAGGAATTCTAGTTTTTTTATTAGAGACATTTAATTTAAAAATGAAACAGCCTTTATAGTTTTCAATTTAATACTTATTTTCAGACCTGTTGCTTTGTGATCAGATAAAGATGCTATTGTTTTCTACATAATGGAATTTATTAAGGTTTCCATTGTTATTTTTACGTGTTAAAATTTCAGTTGACATTATTAAACTCTTCTATTAGTACGTTTCTGTCTTTTTTTTTTTCCCCTGTATCTCCCAGAATTTCTTCTTTATGAAATTTACCACAGTGCTGTTTGGGGACATAAGTCCTATTATAACTATTATACATTATTGTTAAGTGTGAATTTATTAATATCCATATCTTGTTTATGCCTCCTACTCTGAATTCTGACTTATAAGCCATTGTGTTAAGTGTTGTATTTCTATTTTTCTCTGATTCATGGATTTTTTTTATTCTGAAGTGTTTTTATTATCTGAGAAAGTTTAACTTTTCACTTACTATTTTCTTCTTAGAGTAACTTTGAATTGATTTTTAGTTTTTTTCCTATTTATGATTATTTATTGGATTTTTTTGGCCAATAACACTTGGTTTTGGTTTTGAGAAGAAGGGTTTTGGGAGCAGAAGTATATTTATTAGGTGTTTGGGTTCAAGAGTGCTCTAATATTGCTAAACTAACACTAAGTGCAATTTATTTAATTAATACTTATGGTATTCTCTTTAATATAATGACATTCTCTTTCTCTCATTCTTCCTTCTTTTTTTCTTAATTATGTTGATTTAATAGACTCATCATCAGTCACTTCCTTCTTTCTCACTATCAAATCTCCATTGCTATCACCTATACCTTCCAAGATGTGTCTCTCTCTTTCCCAAGTTTACATCATTTAATCCTGTGCAAATTCTAATCTTCTTCCTTTTGCCTACCCAGTAGCCAAAGCTTTGGCATGCCAGGTCTTCTACCTGTTCTCTTTATGTCTCCATTTTGAGTGGAAACTTCTCCACTTAAAGTGGAGATAAACCACTCTTTAAGTTCCACCACCATCAGGGCCACACTTGACTCTTCAATTTCTGTTTATTTCTCACCAAATTCTGAACCTTGACATGGATTTTAAATCTAGTGCTGCTTGTATTAAACATTTGTTTTCCCAAGTACTGTAAATAGAAGTGATGATAATCTTTGCATTTTACATATGCTGTGATATAGATAGTTATGGCACCTATGGAAGGTTTTAGTCTCACTATCTCATAATTTTTATAGGCATGGACTTTTAGATGATTCATGTAAATTTTCTAATATAGGTAGCCACCATTATCCTACACTGGAATTAATGTAAACATCTTCAATTTCAACTAGATCTTTTATTAAGCAACAAAACTACTACCCTGTGGAAGTTGTTTTTCTATCCCATTTATAAAACCAGTTACTCTGTCCAATTGGTATTTTGCAGCCACACACTTTTGTAGAAATGGGACAATTCACTAATCCCATTTGCTTTCTTGTTTGTTTGATTTTTTATTGCATTATATATTATTGAGTAACATTGGTTTACAATGCTGTATATGATTCAGAGATACAGGTTCACAGCTTTTCAGATGTATGTTACCACACCTACCACCAAGACACCCACAGTCCTCCACCACAGTTCACTGGGCCCTCGTTTTCCTTTATTCCCCACCCCAATCGCTGCTGGTAGCCTCAGTTCTACAATCATATTTCTAGGGTTTATTTTGGTTCAATTTTGCCTGTTCCTTTTTTTCCTATATCCCATATATGAGTGAATTAATCTAGTATTTGCCTTTCTCCTCCTGATTTATCTTGGTTAGCATAATCCCCTCCAATTCCATCCATGTTATTGCAAATGCAAAGAGTTCACCTTTTTTGTATAGCTGAGTAACATTACATTGTGCAATGTTACACATCATGATTTATATATCATCAGAAATATCAGATAAAATTCACAATGACAATTCACAATGATAAAATTCACAATGATAAAATTCACAATCTCACATTGGTGAGATTGGCCCACCCAACATGACAAGTGTTGGTGAAGGTATGGAGAAAAGGGAGCCCTCATACACTGTTGGTGGGAATGTAAACTGGGCCAGCACCTATGGAAAACAGTTCGAGGTTTATCAAATATTACCAAAAGATCTACCATGCAATTCAGCAATTCCACTCTCAGGTTTCCATCTGAAGACGGCAAAAACACTAGTTTGAGGGGATATGTGCACTCCTATGCTCATTCAGCACTGTTTTCAGTAACCAAGCTGTGGAAACAACATACGTGCCCAATGATAGATGAGTAGATTAAAATGATGTAGCACATATTCCCTAACCCCATTTGAAAGCAAAAAATTCCTTGGGGTATTCCCTTGAGAAGCAAATCCCTTTCTTTGGCCTTCAAAGTGTTCTCAACTCAATATAAATTGAATTATTTCCAGAAAATGCAACATCTAACTGCAGAGTAATCATCATCATCATTCCTTCCCTAGATTAGCATTCCTCTCAGAAATGCTAATGCTATTTCACATCTGCCTAGTGGACTCAAGAGCTTGACAATCAGTGGTTAAGAGTTTTGTCTGGCTCCTGAACTGAGTATTAAATAGAGACTTTGGAAGATAGGAATCCACCAGTGTCTTCTCATCAGACTGAAGTCCCCATGATTTTCACTCTAGCACTACCTCTCTCTCAACCCACCATTCCCATTTCCCAGGCCAACTTTACACAAACGTATCTGGGCAGATCAAACCCCACTCTCACAAAATAGTCTCAACTTCCTGTCATAGGTTTTCAACCAATCAGGCTTTCAGCCCATTCTCCAGTCTCACAAAATTACTGCCTTGCTTGTCAGATCTGGCCTTTAATTCATCTGGTTATCTGTGAACATCTTGTCCTACAGTCATCTCCCAGTATGGGTTAGAGGCTTCTCTCTACATGTATTCATGTCTTCTCTATACTATAAGCCTCTTGAAATCAGGAACCAATGCCTCATTAAGTTTTATAAATCCAGGGTCTAGCACAGTGCCTGGTGCAAGAGAAATGCTCAGTAAACGTGTGAAAGAATAGACATATGTTGGATATAAGATTAAAACACCAACCAGAATTTTACCTCCTTCCCACACATTAACATGATGCCCCATCACCATTGTAGTTGCATTTTCCACTTTTCATACTCAACATAAATCTTTCCAGGCCAAGGGTTTCATGGTCAACTAAGTCTGGTAGTGCTATTTGTTAAACTCCTCTTTCACACAGCATATACACTTAGACCATTTGTGTGTTCAAGGCCCCGAGAAGCCAGCAATATTAAAACATGATTTCTCCCTTTAAGTTATTATTTATTTTTAATAAATAGAATCAGTTGTGCAAAAATATAGAAATGAAGTGAAAAGATTGTCTTCTTTGTATAAGTCATCTATTTTCTCTCTTGCATAAAATTAAAAAGAGAAAAATGGTGTTTACAATAGAAATATTTTATTTTTTCTGTCTTTAGGAGCTGAATGGAGTTGTATAGATCAGACATGACATATTTTGAGAGCAATCACAAAAACTTTTGAGGGTGGATAGACATCTTTATTTCACTTGGCATAATCATGACGATCAAAATGAAAATTCATATATAGTAAGTGCTCAATAAATGGCAATTATTGGCTTGTTGCTAATGTGTGATTGTTGGAGCAGATATGCTTCCCCAGCATCCAATTCCAGCTTTTCCAGTTTGTTTGGGATTAACCTTACCCCATTCTAGGGTTAGGCTTTGAATGTCTCAGTCAATTAGTAAATCCAACCCCCTGTCACAGTGACTGGCTCAAACTCTAGCACTAAACCCAAGCCCGTATCAATCGGGGTCCGACATCCCCAGTTACACACACTTGTTAGTGAGGGGGGGGGGTCACCTGCTCAAAGGTGATCTGATCTAAGTGAAGCTTATGGCTAAGATTTAGTGGTAGTAAGAACAGACACCTCTGTCACTTGGGGAGTGGGACTGTGGTAGTAGAATGGGACGTAACAGTGTAATTTTAACAAGATGTTTTACAGCCATGCCGGAAGCCATGCTGGGTAAGCAGCCAGGTCACAGGAGACTGAAAAGCTAAGAGAAACTAAAAGAAATAATACAGTATCCTAATGTGATGGTATCTGAAGCCACCCTGCCTCTAATATCTGAGAGAAATGATGTATTCAGCAGTGGTAAAAAGCCCTGGGGTGAAGTTATGTCAGAGCAGGGTTCTAGGGTCTCCCTGATGACGCAACCTATGAGGCTATCTGCAAACCACTGCAGCACAAGTTCAATCCCCGGCCAGGGAGGTGACCCACATGGCATAGCAGACCTCTCCTGGTTCACCCGCTGCCCTCCTCAGCAGTGTCTTTCAGTCAATCCATCTCTGGCCTGTACTCCAGTTCTCATATGCAAAAATAAATAAATCTTTAAAAAAGAAAAAAAGTACAGGGCTCTAGTTCTAATCTACAACTTAATACTGTGGGGCCTTGGGGAAGTCAGTGCATCTTTCAGATCTTCAGTTTCCTCAGTAAGTGGGGGCACCAACAATCTTATCCATGCCCATGCCCATGCCCATCTGTGATACCTAGAATGGTAGTCCTCCATAAATGTGGAGCAGGTTGATGGGAGGATTTGAGGAAGGATGGACATATGCACAGATGATGAATTCAATCTGGTCTAGTTCATCATTTTTATCCTAACCTCTGACACAAAGCCAACAGTTATATACAATTGAGTACATTTCCCTCAAATCAGGATAACCATGAGATCTAAAGGAAAAAAAATTAAATAAGTACAGCAATGGTCTGAGTAGTTTTTTTTTTTTTTGCATATTTGCATTTTGTAAATGAAAGACTTTTGGGGAGAAATATTCCATAAGGAAGGTACTGACACCTATATAGGTGTTTTTCTAAGTGACAGGGGTGTCCATGTCACAAGAAAATTCTTTCCTTTTTATATCCCCTGGATAATATTCAAATAGTAAGTCATGATTTTAGATCTGTTAATGAATGCATTTGCACTACTTCCCTGCAGACAGGATTGAACTGAAATATAAATCAACACTATATTGGGTAGGATATGAGTGGTTAGTATCACTTAAAAATATATTTTAGTCATTTTGGGAGATGAAATTCTTTGACTATTATCTTTCCAAATCCTAATATCTCTGCATGAATTCAAGAGGGAGATTTGTGAGTTTAAGCAAACCATGTTTTCTTCCATAGATTATCAGAATCAAAAATTTTCCACTGAGTCAAAAAGGACTCACTTTCCTTACAGAAACAGAATTAAAAGCAATTAGCACAATTCTCTGTACTTGTCTTTCTAAGACGGTGTATCATGTTCCTGCTTCAAATGAAGATGATAGCCACACTGATAGAACTACAGGTAATATTTTTGATTTGCATTTCCCTGATTACAAGTGATGCTGAACATTTTTTCATATGCCTGTTAGCTATTTGCATTTCCTCTTTGGAGAAGTTCCTTTTTAGCTTTTCTGCCCATTTTTTGATTGGATTATTTACTTTGTTTTTGTTGAATCTCTTCAGCTCTTCGTAGATTTTTGTGATCAGTCCTTTATCATTAGTGTTGTGTGCAAAACTTTTCTCCCAGTTGGTGGAGTTTCTCTTTGTTTTGGTTACTGTCTTTTTTGCTGTACAGAAGCTCTTTAATTTGATGTAGTCCCAGCTGTTTATCTTTGCCAGAAAGAAAAAGAAAAATACTGGATGGTGTCACTTATAGCAGGAATTTAGAAAACCTAAATAAGGGACCAGGAAAAAAGATTAATTATAACAAAGTAAAAATCAAAATCAACAAGGGCCTCCCCGGTGGCACAGCATTTGAGTGCTGGGTTGCGAAGCTGCCCGCAGCCTCTGCAGCGCGGGTTAGATCCCCGGCTGCCTGGCGAGGGTTCCACATGGTGTGCAGACCTCTCCTGCCACCTGCTGCTCCCCTCAGCAGTGTACTTCCTCAGTCTGCCTGTTCTGTTCCCCTCTCTGGCTCTAGTGAATTCTCTCACCCTCCCGTGCTTCTGACTGTACCCAGTGCTTGTATAAATAAATAAATTAATTTTAAAAAATGAAAATCAACAAGCAACTATAAACAAGAGGCACAGTACGGCGGGGGAGAGGGGAGAGAAGGGACTAGGGTAAAAATAAGGGGGTGGGTGGGAATTGTATGGGGACTATAACCAAGATGAAAATGCATACATTGTGCAAAAATGAAAAACGATATAAAAATATATAAAATAAAATAAAAAAAGAACTACAGGTAATAGCATCCTTCACTCTTAATTGAGCACATGCTATGTTCAATAGGAATTATTGCTTTAAAATAGTATCTCTAATCCTCACAGCAAGCCTGCAAGGTAGATTTAATTAATTAAATTTTTAATTTATTAAATTATTAATGTCTATATATAGTAATTTAATTATTATTCCCATCTAACAGTTAAGTAAAATAGGGCTCAGGGTCACTTGATGAAAGACCTGAATCTTGAGCCAATAGATCCAAAGAACCATAATGATGATTTGGCAACATTTGATTAAATGAATAAAAGTCTGGCTCAAGGCCCAATCTTCCCCATTTGATAGATGAAGTTGAGGCCCAGAGAGGCAACACTCTCAGGTCCAGGCCTCAGGCACCCCCGTGTCTATCACCATGGACTACCTGAATGTGTGTACCCCTATCATTACTGAAGGTGCCGTCATTCTGGAGCTACTGAGCCTAAGTCTCCCATGACACTCCCACTCAGTGTCCATGCTTCCATATGTAAAATACAAGCCAGCAGGTACATCTCTCTGCTTCCAATCTCCAATTCTCTCTTTCCTATGGATACTGTTACAGACTGCATCTCCACATGAGGGGTGAAGCATCACAGCACAGTGAATGGGGGCTCCCACTAGCTTGCAGTGCCCCTGCTGCCTTACCTTGGATTACATGTCCAGACAAGCCATGAACTGGACTTCCCAAGTGGGTCGCAGCTGGGAAGGAGCAAAGTGTATATATAAAGGAAAGTGGAGACAAGAAGAGGATTGAGAGGAGGCACATGAAAGGAGATATAGAGGAGAGAGAGACTTAGAGACAATGAAATGAGCTACTTGGAAGAGACATGTGGGTGAAAGGTATATGGGAAATTTTTCCCTGGTCCTTGGCAGATAGCGGCAGCCATTATCTTGAGTTCATGTTAGATTATGTGCTTCATTTTTATTTTATTTTATTTTTTTAAGATTTATTTATTTATACATGCACTGGGTACAGTCAGAAGCGCGGGAGGGTGAGAGAATTCACCAGAGCAATAGCAGGGAGCAGAGCAGGCAGAAGGACCGAAGTACATTGCTGAAGGGAGCAGCAGGTGGCAGGAGAGGTCTGCGCGCCACGTGGGACCCTCCTCCGGTGGCCTGGGAGCAGCCGGGGATCGAACTGGCGCTGCAGAGGCTGCAGGCAGCTTTGCAACCCAGCGCTCAACCGCTGCGCCACCGGGGAGGCCCAGTGGTTCATTTTTAATTTTGAGTTTCTCCTTCTGTCGCAGCTCTCTGGGATCTGACTAATCTCTTTCTTGTGTATTCCACCAGAAGGTACTTTATACTGTGACTAGCTTTTGGGCCTCAGCAGCCCTGCTCTGGGCCAAGTCTGTTAGTTTGAGCATTTACCCTTTATTAAAAATCTTTCATACTATGAATATGTTTCCTTTGCTCTTATACACATAATAATCGAGTCCCTTTTAGAGTGTGTATCCTTTAACAGTTTGGGGTCCCTGGATACCCCATGGATATGTGCTAACATTATCATCCAAAGAAGAAAAGTCCTGAAATCCTGGCTACACAGAGAGACAAGCCACTAAAGTCACTAACAGGAAAAGGGAAGCAGGATGCATACTATTCTAATCTGAAAGATGAATGAAGCATTGTTGAGTGTCCCTCCTACAAACCAGATGCTTATTCACAAAAGCATGTTCATTAAGTATCTCATGAGCTTTACCACAACGATGAGACTATTCCCATTTCACAGAGAAGGAAACAGTCCTCAGAAAGGTAAATGAACTTGTCCCCAGGATTCATGGTGGTAGAGGATTAGAAGCTTGGTCTGTGTTTCCAAAACTCACAAGCTTACCATTCTCCCGGTGCCTTTCTGAAATTGTTTTCCTTTACACTAACTGGCCAGCAGCTGGGAGTAACTAAAGTCACAACCATCAATTTCCACTGGACTCTGCTGGGTAATGAGGCATTTGGGGAATCTCTTGCAGCCCCACAAGTCAGGTGAAAAGCTTGGCATTACGCATTAGAGCTGGACTTCCTCCTGAGATAAGGATAATGCAGTGGTGTCTCAGCCAGAACCCCAGATATTAAACATCTGAAAAAGACTGAGCCAGAAAAAGTGGCCAAAGCCCAGGGTAAGGGGGCCACAGATTCAGGTATGTGAAAAAAACTAAAATAAAATAAAGTGCAATTATGAAGTGATATCCATAAATAGAAAAATACAACGAACTCTGGCCAGTGCATATATGGAAGCTTCCCTCCAGACCAGTTCCCAGGATTAAGGATGGGTCACTGAAATACATGGGGTCACCGAGTTCCTGGCATCTGAATGTTCTTTTATGGACTTTTCCCAAAATCCATCCATCAAAACAATTATTGGACCCTGGGTCGAACACAGCATCCAAGAGACAACACACTGCCAGAAGGTTTAGACAGAAGCAGTAGATAGGGGGTCAGGGCTACTGAAAATGTTAAGGATGACTATAGTCTAAACAGAAGTTTCCCTGGGGTCAAATGGCGAAGCACTTGACAGAGCTGGAGAGAGAAAATAACTGTCACTGGCTAAAGCATGAGTTAGTATATCAGGAAAGGAGGCTCTATCTAGGTCCCTGGGGATGTCAACTAGTGAGCCAGTGGTATGGGGCTCCAAATATCCCTAACTTACTTTCTTCTCTTCATTTAAATATCAAAAATTTATGTCAAGTGACAAATAGTGGGACAGTTTCTTTTTCCAGGACAAAAGACGGTTCCAGAAAGCATCACTTCAGGAGCAGTACAAAGCACAGAGTTCTTTAAGTCTGGTTAGGTCAACCCAAGAGGTCAGTAGGAGGCCTTGTATTTATTCTGGGACAATTCTATTTTTATGTTAGTTTTTATATTTTGGGGGCAGAAATCCAAAATAAAGTGTTTTAGATAAAAGAGGGAATGGACTAACTCATACAACAGAAGAACTGGAAATATGGGGTGTTTCAGGGGATGTCTGGCTCCAGACACTCAGTCTTAGAGGAAAGATCTGGCTCACTCCATCAGCCTATACTGTTTCCTTTTGTGTTGGCTTTATTCTGTTCCTATAGAAAGCAAGACAGCCCTCTAGCATCTCCAAGTTTATTTACCTGCTTGAAAATGCTATGTAAAATAGTGCCTCTTGGGCCTCCCCTGGTGGCGCAGCTGTTGAGCGCTGGGCTGCAAAGCTGCCTGCAGCCTCTGCAGCACCAGTTCGATGCCCAGCTGCCAGCGAGGGTCTCACATGGCACAGAGTCCTCTCCTGCCACGTCCGCCGCTCCCCTCAGCAGTGTATTTCGTCGGTATGCCTGTTCTGTTCCCCGCTCTGTCTCTGGTGAATCCTCTCACCCTCCCATGCTTCTGACAATACCCAGTGCTTGTATAAATAAATAAATAAATCTTTAAAAAAAATAGTCTCTTACTAAATAGCCCTGGATTGATGCTCTGATTAGCTAGTCTTATGATGTAGCATCTTATAGATCAGACCTGGGAACTGAACTCACTCATGGAATGATAGTTGTAGGTAAACACTCTACCAAACACATAAAGTGATGATAAAGCATGGTTGTTTTCTAGTTTCTCAAAGGTATTGTTACTAGGAGGCAGAGGAAAAGATGATAAAAAAGCAAGACATTGGATGACTATATTTTGTGAAACAGTCTTTCATTCTTTCCTTTATGGTGCACATATTACATAGAAATGAAAGAGCTGGTGATGAAAACCAAAAACAAGATGCCTGATTTCTTCCATAGAAAATAGTAACAAGTGCTTCTGTTGTTCTTTATATTTTCAAAGTTGCTTTTGTCTTGATTACCTCTAAAATCTATTTACCCTTTATTGTGTCAACTGTCCTTTCAAAGATGAGAAAATTGAGGTTCAGAGAGGTAAAGTAACTAGTCTTAATTTCCTTGGTATGGAAGGATGAATAATTGTGTCTGACTTTCCCATTTCTACCTGTGATAGGATGTCAGAGCCACATCATATGCCATGGAGCTTTCCTGACTCTTGGTCAATGGGCTAACCCATTGACTGAGTTAGTTGAGTGAACATTGAGTTAATACATGCAGCCCTAGGGATAGCTTAAAATGTGCTTGCAAGTTTGGCCTCTTGTGTGCCACAAGGAGAAAAGCATGATTCAAAGAGCCATAGGTCCTTCATCTTGGGTGCATCTTGCAGAGACACCCTTCTGTCTGAAACCACCTCACTACTAGGGCCAAGTCTAGCAGAGGCCATTAGGACCACAACTGACTCAGATACCTGAGCATACAAGGTAATATTTGTTGCAAGCCACTGAGATTTGAGGCATGTTTATTACATGACAGATACCCACCAACATATCAAACTAATATGTTCATAAATCAAGGATTTTGAGGCTAGTCTAATATGTCAGCCAATGCCCAAAGAAATGCTCGCTACTGGGCCTCCCTGGTGGCACAGTGGTTGAGTGCTGGGCTGCGAAGCTGCCCGCAGCCTCTGCAGCGCCGGTTCGATCCCCGGCCACCGGCGAGGGTCCCACATGGCGCACAGACCTCTCCTGCCGTGCCCGCTGCTCCCCTTAGCAGTGTATTTCGTCAGTCTGCCTGTTCTGCTTCCTGCTCTGGCTCTGGTGAATTCTCTCACCCCCACCCCCATGCTTCTGACTGTACCCATTGCTTGTATAAATAAATAAATAAATCTTAAAAAAAAAAAAAAGAAATGCTAACTACCAATTTGAATTTCACCCTGGCGGCAGCTGGTGCTCCTGAGAGGCAATCACCTAATCAGACACATATGTTAGCACATTTGTTCTAGGACTTGAATGAACAAGACCTTGAAGAAGAGACACAGGAAGAAGATGGAATCTGAAGTCCAGAGAAGAGATAATAAAGGAGGCAACCATGGTCATCCAGATGTGCATGCAGCTTCCTATACAGCTATTGCAGATCCATAATTGTTCAACTCAATTAAAAATCATTCAATCAATAGGACCAGGTTAATTTATTTTGGTGCCTGCTAAAAACAAGCCTTTCAAGTAAACTATATAATTGGCAACAACAGATTTGTTTCCACCCATTCTTTCTCTTCTGATTAGAATCCATTTGCTTGTAATGATTTATCATGATTCTAGGTCACATGTCATTCAGAGGGAAAATATTGGTTCTGATTTCTTGCAAATTCTCACAGTGCACAGACATGTCATTTGTGTTCATTTTTGAGCAGGAAAGTGCCCTTCTTTTAGAAGTTGGCATTGGATCTATTTTGTATACATTTTAAAGATAAACGTTGATGATTCTCAAAAATTTTGATGAACTTTAGAGCTAGTGTTAACTTCTAATGATAAAAGTTTAGGGAGAACCTTTAAATAAAAGGTTCAGATTCAGATTCCACATATTTTGTACCCTTGTTCTGTGCCTTCACATTAATTTTACCTACTTCTCTCTCCCAATCTTTGTGGATAATCACTCCCATTTTACAAATGAGGATATTGAGACTTGGAAGGGCAAGGAACTTGTTGGTAAGAAAAGGATGAATTAAGGAGTGCTAACATGATAAACTTCTTGGCAGGATTACTTGGACAGCTCCTTTCAAATAATTTTTTTTTAGGAGCCTACTTCTCTGAGCCTGTTTCTTCATTTGCCAAAAGAACACAAAGAGACTAATGTCATAGGGTTGTCATAAGACTAACTGTGTGATGGGCATTTGCCATTCTCGCTGTCCTTCCAGCACCTTTGAAACCCCTAAGTCAGAACATATCCTTGCCATCTAAATCTTAAACCCCCAACCCACTTGTAGTGGCAGGAATGGGGCACTGAGCAGGTTTTCTAGGATCCCATGCAGACTGGGTAAAGGAGGAGTCCTGGAGCCCTCAGTGGCTTTTGAAGTACTTTATTGAAATTTACCGGGTACATGGCAGGCTGGGGTGCTGGATGCCAGTCCTCCCAGCCCCCAGCAAATCCTCACTCTATCTGGGCTGTCTGGCATTCTCTCTGCTTCTCTGCTCTTCTGTTTGTTCTGCTACTTCTTGGCTTCTGATGCTCCTCTGCTTCTTTCTCGGCTTCTGCTGCTTCTGGCATCCCCGTGATGCCGCCCTTAAAAGTCCAGTCTCTCAGCCCAGGTGTACCCACTTCAGGTGCCCGCCATCAGGCATGCATTCAGGACCACAGGGTTCCCTCATCTATCCTAATGGCGGGAGGGCAGAAAAGCCTGATACCTTTTCTCTTACCCTACACTACTTTACTTACTAGCTTTATTGAGATATAATTTACACACCATAAAGTTCACATAAGTTAGTTCAGTGATTTTTAGAAAATATACAGAGGACTGCAGCCATCACTGCAATCCAATTCTACTATCTTTTCATCAGTCCAGAAGGATCACTCACGCCTCATTGGAATCAAATCCCAATCTTGCCCCAGGCAACAACTACTCTGTGCTTTCTGTCTATAAATTTCCTTTCACTAGACATTTCATATAAATACAATCACACAATGTACAGTCTTTTCCTCTGCTTCTTTCATTTCACATAATGTTGTTGAGTTTCATTCATATGATTTTTTTTAATTGTGGAATAGTCTTCCATTTATAAATATAATACATTGTAGTTACCCGTCATCAGTTGATAACGCATTTATGTTTTTTAAAGTTTTGGGCTCTGATGAAAAATGCTCTTCTGATGGTTTATTGATATTTTTATACATGACTTTATATGAGCATGTGTATCCAAGAATCTAAGTTTTCCAGGCTCCCTGGAAGCTAGGATGCAAGCATATAACCAAGACTCCTCCAATCAGAACCTGAACATAAAGGCACTGTTAATCCCTATGGAGCTTTATCAGACCAATACCATGGTGACTCTAGAGCTGGGCTGCACCACATGATATTACTAGTTCACATTTCATGAGCATTTGTGTGTGCCCAATTAAGTTCTCTACTTGCACTTCCTCGTTTACTTCTCACAGAAACCCGCCAGTGCAGGCACTCTTATTTTACCTCTTTTTTGGAGGGGCAAACGAAGGTACAAAGTGGTTAAGTAGTTACCACACCAGGAAGCATCAGAGTCAGGATTTAAATCCAGGTAGCCTGACATCAGAAGCTATGCGCTTAACTGTCTCTCCATGTTCTGAAAAGTGGCTGAATTTATACCCTGAGCTCATATCTAATCACACATTTCTTGTTTTAAGAGCCACAGTATGTTCTTCCTCTAATGATAATCAGCAGTGCATTGTTTACTGATGTGAGAAGTGGAACAAGAGCAGAAAGAGCATGAGCTGGGGTTTAGAATGCTAACAAGTACCATCAGAGGAGCACTCTGCAGACTCAGAGTATGCTGGCATCCAGGGTCCCATGGCATCATCTAGAAACGGTCATCAGCATTGTGCTGGTATGTAGGGAAGCAGAGATTCAGAGGGGGCAGTCACTGGCTCAAGTTTGCACAGTGAGTCCCAGAAGCCAAGACCTCATCCTCATGGGGCCACTGGCCAGTCCAAGACTTCCCCACTGCAACCTCTGCCAACCCAAGGCTTGTGGTCCTACCAAGCGGTGTGTAAGCAGAGCAAGAGCTGGTGGTGCAATGGAGAGCTGTAGGTGGGCATGAGAAACTAACAACCTAGATCAAATCCAGGATCTCCCATTTGTCATCTGTGCAATTCAGATAAATTATTATATTTTAAATTTTTTTAATTGAAGTGACATTGGTGTACAACATTATGTAGGTTTAAGGTTTACAGCATTATAATTTGACACCTGTATATACTATGCTATGATCACCACCAGTCTTTCATCATCCAACTGAGCCCTTTGACCTAACTTACCCTCCTGCCTGCTTCCTTTCTGGAAATCTTATTTTGTTCTTGTTGTCTGAGTTTGTTTTGATTTCACTTCATATGTCCATTTATTTGTTTATCTTCCACATGTGAGTGAACTCATAGAGTGTTCGTCTTTTTCTGACTTATTTCACTTAACACAATTCTCTCTAGGCCCATCCGTGTTGTAAATGGCAGGATTTCATTTTTTAATAGATGGAGAGTATTCCGTTGTGTATATATACCACATCTTTGTCCACTAGTCTGTCGATGGACAATTAAGTTCTATGACAAGTAAATTCTTTATTCTGAGCTTGTTTTCCATTTTATGGTAAAGAACAATACACATTCCATGGGGCTTCTATGAATATATATTTCAAGGAAATATACATTGTGAAAAATTGTGACAGCATACAGTCAGAGCTCCCTCTGTCTCATTCTCTAAATAGCACCACCAAATACTCAGCACTCACCCTAAACTACAGATGTTACCCTTGACTCCCCACTCTTTTCCTCCCATTCCTAATCTACAAAGATCAAAACATACACTGAATCTGTTCACTGCTTTTCATCTCTACCTCCATGTCTTTAATACAAGGCAGGTGAACAACAGCACACCAGCCTCTCAGCTAGTCCCAGCTTCCATGCTCCCTCCTTCCTTCTGACTCAAAATTCATTCTCTCTGCAACCGGCAAAATGAGTTTTGCAGTTTATCAATCAGACCAGATCACCCTCTATTGTCCGTCGTTGGTCTTTAAATCTAACCCATCAGGTCTTACCCAATAACCCCTTATATATCTGGTTCCTCTGACCCTGTACATTTCCCTGGCCTGTCCACATGATCGAGGCTACCATTTACTGAATGAATGTTTGCTATATGCCTCAGAACTTCCTCAACAATGTGAGTCGTTAACTCACATGATGAGGGCTCCCAAAGACCCAGCTTCTTGGGCATGCAACCTGTGTCGTCACACAGGCCCCACACTTAGAAGAGCCTCTCATTTTATGTAATGCGCTGCTATGAGACTTCAGAGATTTCTAATCATGTTAGATGAAGGGGACTGACATTTTCATTTTTACTGAGTCCTGCAAATGTTGTACTGATTCTTTCTCACAACTCATGAAAAATAGTGGATACATCAGAAGTCTTGAGTTGCCAACAACAAAACTCCAACTCTAAATGGCTTAAGCAATAGAGGGAGTTGAGGGATCATGCAGATAAATAACCCAGGGATAGGTCGAGCTGGTTTCAGGCATAGCTAGTTCCAGGGTTAAAATGATGCCACTACGATACTTCTCTCTCCATCTTTTGCCTTTGCTTTGCCATATACCTTTTCAAGACCAGGTCAAAAAATTGATCCCTCTCATAGTTCTGGTAAATCATAAGATGGAGTATCATCTCACGATGCTAGTTACCTCCATACCGCTAAATAAAACATTGAAGTCTGGGGGTGTCTACTACAAAGGCAGGGTGAGGGAATTATCACTGAAGCGATGCATGGTCACAAAGGACACACAGAGGACTGAAATTCGAACCCAAGAATGAATGATCCGATGTTCCTGAGATCCTCTCCTTAGCAGGCCTTCCAACGTTTCACTCTGGTATGTCCCTGGATGAAGTTCCACAGGATCTTCAGCTAAGCTTTGGCTCATTTCCTATTTTAGGTTGTGTGGTCTGATCTTTACTTGGCTCTGCCTCTACCCTGGCATGCCCCCCCCACCCAGTCTTTATCCATATGCTCAGCACAAACAGCTCAGAGGAGCACTGCACATCTTCAAGGCTGAGCTAGAATAGCACTCTAGAATGCTTAGGATTAGCACCACCTTCTGGGTTATTTGGCATCAAACCTATCACAAACCACTATTAAATACTAATTGGTATTTTGAGGTTCACAGCCCTGAAATCTTTGGCATGTTAGGACAAATTCAGCTGTGCCTCTCATTCCAGAAGAAATCAAGTTCAACTCCAAAAAAGATCAAGAAGCAGCAGGGAGGTGAAGAGAAGAGATATTTCTAACGAATAACAAACATCCTCAAAGTTCACACTCATTGCATCTCTCTTCTTTCCCCTGGAAAGATCCTTTCCAGCAATCAAATTATTCTTAGGCTTATTGAGGCCTGATCCCCATTCCTATCCAAGGTGGTTCATCCCTCAGCCAACCCCCAAAACAAACAAGCCAGTTTTCCAACTTGTGGCAGAAATTGTGGTGCTTATAAAACCAGAGTCTTGGTCTATACCCTTAGATGTCCCCTGTTTGAATGAACCCAGAAATTGAACAGTTCCCATCATCCTCCTGCTCTCACCCCATCCCAGCCCCCATCATCCTTCCCTGCATTCTGGCACTCAGCACCAGGCTGGTCTCTTCACTTCCACCCTGGCTCCGCTATGGTTTAGCCCCCATGCAGCATGTCCACCCTGTTAAGAGGCATGTTGTATCCTATTCCTTCCACTTAACCATCCCGCCTTCAATGGCTGTCCTTTCTCTGGGAGTCAGTCTCCTTGCTTACCATGACCCTGGAGACCCTACAGTGTGTGGCCTTACCCCTTTCTGGTTTTATCTTCTACTCCTTAATTCCAATCTCACTGACTTCCTTGCCCTCCTCACCAATTCCTACCTCAGGGCATTTGCACCTGCAGTTTCCTCAGCTGAGAATGCTCTCACCTGAGAGTTCCCCACAGCTCATTTTCTGCAAGTTGACTCTAAAGTCATTCTCTCTGTGATAATTTGCATATCCATCTTATCTATTTTTGTGGTAAACTGTCTTTTTTTGTTGTGGTGGTTTTCAAAGAGAAAATAGTTTCTCCCCTAACTACAATAGTGGTGACTCATTTATAAAAGATCAGATACTCTAGAAAATTATTTAAAAAATTGCTCAAAAGCCCCTATTTCAGAAGCATCTGGTGGGTGTGATGATTTAACATGACTGCTAGAGCCATTTTCTACTTCACCTGTTTGTAAGCTGTGTGACCTAGGACAAGTTGCATTACCTTTCTGAACCTCAGTTTCCTCCCCCAAGTATGGGGATAACAATCCCAAATCTTGTATTATTGGGAAAGAATGGAGAAAAGTGTAAATCCAGTGCCTGGCAGGTAGTCCATGTTATTATTTTTGTCCTATCATTATCATCATTATCATTGTTAACATTTTGGTGTCTACTGTCCCAGAAATATCTGTAACTCCATGAAAATATTGATCATATCCTCATAGGAATGGTATCAAGCTGTAACATTATTTTATGATCTACTTTTCTTTTTCTTATTGTATCAATATTTATTGAGGTAAATTGGCCTACAGCACTGTATATGATTGAGGGGTACAGTGACACCCCTTTAGATGTGTGTTACCAGAGGTAGTGTGAGCATTCATGTAGCTTGTCTTACAGTTATAAACAGTCACATGTTTCTCCACTGAATTGATTTATTTAGACTATTCCTGTTAGCAGTTACAAGGTTTATCTCTACATAAACAAGTGTACTCCGAAAACCCTGCATTCCTTCATTCACTGTCTCATTTCCTCAGGCTGTAATCTTAGAAGCAGAATTTCTAGGTCAAATGTATTTGACTTCTTTGCAAGGTAATATCTTTGATACATTGTAGAGGCAGGAATGGACACAGGGCAGGTTTTCTATGATCCCATGCAGACGGGGTACAGGAGGAGTCAGAGTCCTCAGTGGCTTTTTGCAGGTCTTTTATTTGGATTTACCCGGTACACAGCAGGCAGGGGTGCTGGGGAGACAGGAGGCTGGCAGTCCTCCCAGCCCCCAGCAAGTCTTCACTCTATCTGGGCTCTCCAGTCTTCTCTGCTTCTCTCTCGGCTTCTGCTACTTCTTTCTCGGCTTCTCTTTCGGCTTCTGCTGGCGCCCCCGTGACACCGCCCTTAAAAGCCCAGTCTCAGCCCAGGTGAATCCCATCTACCTAGGCCCACACCCTACTCCAGGTGCCCGCCATCAGGCATGCATTCAGGACCGCAAGGATCCATCATCTATCCTGATGGCGGGAGGGCAGAAAAGCCTGACATTTTCCCTTACCCTACATACATATTGCCAAATTGTCTGCTAGAAAGGTTACTCCAAATTATACCCCTTCAGCTGTATATGAAACATATCCAGCTTATGAAACATATCCAGGTATATGAAACATATCCATATACCTTATTCAAAGGTATCTTGTTTTTAAGATGGTGATCTAAGCCTTGTAGCCTGTAAATTTTTTCACCACTGCTACCAGAAATTAGGAAAAGGAAAATTGGTGATTAATTTATTTTCCCCCAAGTTAGTATTTACAAATAATCACTTTATATTAAAAGCAAACTTTCTACCTTAACAATTTAGCAAAGGATTTATACTTTACTTGATAAGTGCATTTAAGACAACACTTGAAGTTTCACACACTCATTCTGATTATTTGACCCTGATTGTTTTTAATTCTTACTTTATTTAGATACCACATAGCTACGTGCTACCACAAAATTGCCACTCAACTCTGATGACATGTGTCTCCTGACTGCTGTCCTTTCCCTCCATAGCTGAAGAGAATAAGGAAATATCATCTGGTAGAAGGTGGGGCATCAGAAAGGACAGGGATTACATGGCTTATGCCCCTACAGCCCAGCTTGTCCACAGAGCTCCCCTGAGTCCTCTCTGGGCTGGGACCCTGTGACAGGGCGAGTGGAACTCTGACCCCCAGATGACTAAGGCAGAGCCTTGTTGAGTAACAGAGGACTCATAACTAGAGGAGGGAGCAGGCTGGAAGCAGAGGCTGCCTATAGAATGCCTTAGGCTGATGGAGCTGTGAGAGCACATAAGAGATGGAGCCACTAACTTTTATAGAAATCAAAGATCAAAAGCAACTTGAGTTGCCACACACAGGAAGTGAGAGTAGAGAGCTGTGGGCAGAGGGAACAGCATGGACAAAGGCAGATAAGTTTGAAAGTTCATGATAAGTTTGAGAAAGAAAAAGTACAAAGTGGTTAGAAGTGTGTGTGTATGTGTGTGTGTGTATGTATGTGTGTGTAGAACATAGTTTACAGAAGAGACAGACAGATAGGTCAGAGTCAGGTGGGTGGACAGACTAAGCTAGATAGAGAGAGAGACAGGTCAGGGTAAATTCCACAGAACCCAATGTCAGATTATGGGCACTATGGACCCACTGAAGTTTCAAGCAAGAGGGAGATGATCTGTCTGGCATTTAAAAAAAAAGAGGATCACTTAGGCTGCATAAGGAGGGCGGGTTTGAGTGAAGTCTGGTGACAGGGAGATCAGTCCAAAGTCGAGTTGGAAAATGATCAGGCTGGAACTAGACCTTAGTGGTGGAGATAGAGCAGTAGGAAAGATTGCGGAGAAACAGAATAGATTCTACAGTTCTGATTGAGTAAATGTCCTAATTGAGTAAATGGATGTCATTGAGTAAGTGGAGTCCTAACTGAGTAATGGACGTAGGGGAGTAGGGAAAGGGAAGAAGTCAAAGCCATGTCCAAATCCCCAGCTCACCTGCCCACATGAAGGTGGGGCCAGCCGCTGAACCAGGCAGCTGAGAAGGAAGGAGGGGATGAAATCTATGGGTGTAGGGACCTCCAGGTGACCGTGCCCAGACCATGGGGGAGAGAGCTCAGGTGGAGGTACTGGTTAGGAATATCAGCAGAGAGAAGGCACTGGAAGTCTTGGAGAAGATCCATGAGCCAGGCAGAGCATGTCAGGGGAAGACCACAAGGAGGTTCAAAGTACTCATGAGGGGAATCTTGTGTCTGTGGTTGGCATAAGAGGCACTACAAGGCAAGGATGCAGAGGCCAACCTTGGCAGCTCACCTCAGGCAGCTTACATTTTGATAGAAAATGTATATTAGCCATGGTTTCCCTTGCTGCTTGTGCATGTCCCAGAGCCTGCCCTGGTTCCTGTAGACAGGATCCCTCCAGGCACAGTCAACACCCTGGGGCAGCCTGGAGACAAGCCTCACTCTTCTGTTTCCATCGCGCTGTGTGAAGATGATCGGTCATCAGCAGTTTCACCACTTCACATGAAATTTTCTGCCTGAGAACAGAGGGAATTTTTAGATGTATCCTACTGGGTTCTTTCCTTATTTCATGGGGGAGCTCTGAGTCCACCAAGGATGTGGCAAGGAGCAGCTCACCCTTCACCTCAGCTCCACAGGAGCTCTCCACAGAGTATACCCTGAGTTCACAGTAGCACACATGTGAAACTCAGCCCAACATTCATACAAGAAGAGTCTTCAGTCCCCACTGCTTGTGGACTGGGGAATTGGGAGACATCAGAAGACTTCTCAGCAGAGAAGGGTAGTAAAGTGTGTGAATTCAATGACCAACTGCCTGGATTCAGGACCTAACCTTCCCTCTGACAGCTGTATCCAGGAGAACTCACCATGCCTCAATTTACTTATTTGCAAAATGGAGAATGCTAGTTTCTATATGGTAGAATGGTTGAGAATTTTAAATAGGTTGATTTCTTCTGGGAGGTGGAAATGTATAAGGGGCTTTACAGGAAGCAATTTAAAAAGGCAAAACCTTTGGTTTGGCCCTGAGCTTGTCAGCACCCAAACTCAGTGTTCTAGCTTTATACACATGCCAGCTCCATAAAATGGCTAAGAAGGGCAAACTCCAGACTAGTGAAATGGGCTGCTTCTTTTAAAGGCTCAAGAGAAATAAGTTTGTGTTTTGGAAAAAGAAAAGAATCAGAGCTACTGCCTGTGACTCATAAATGTTCACTTGCTTCTTTGCCTCATTAAAGACCAACCCACAGTCAGCACTCAATGTTCACTAACCTAAGCAGGATGGAATTGAATTGAATTGAATTGAATTGAATTGAATTGAATTGAATTGAATTGAATGGGAGTGAATTGAGGCCAATCAATTCAAGTTGAAATTGATGAAGACAGAAAGTGCATTGCATTTGCAGACAACTAAGTCAGTGATAAAGTCAGGAGCAGCCATGGATGGGAACAAAATCTTGAAGAAAGGGAGAAATAGCTGTTATTTCAGAAGTGTTCTGAGATTGAGTAAACTGTTTTTCAAAAAAAGATGACTAATATCCACAGCAAAAAAAGAGAAAATACATTAGTTATATCATAATACGGTATGTATGGTCAGATATGTATATAAGTATATAATATAAAATAGTACACATAAAAATACAGGACATGTAATGTTACATAAAGGTATAAGCATATGTACATAGCAATATGTGACTCTGTATATAAAATATTCTTTATAAAATCTATATTACATAATATCATATGATTATATTAAAACATATAGTGAGAGAAGTTTCATGAAGTAGTATGAAAGCATTCTACCCAACATGCATTTTCTGTTCTGTTTTATTCTATCCTATTATAGTCTGATCTATATTATTTATTTATTTTTTTAAGATTTATTTATTTATGCATACAAAAACTGCGGGGGGTGCGAGGTGGGGGGGTGAGGAATCACCAGAGACAGAGTGGGGAGCAGAACAGGTGGATCTATTGAAATACACTGCTGAGGGGAGCAGCAGACAAGACAGGAGAAGTCTGCAGCGCCATGTGGGTTAGGTCCCTGGCCAGGGTTCGAACTCATGCTGCAGAGGCTGCGGATAGCTTCACAGTGCTGTGCTTAACCCCTTGTGCCACCACGGAGGTCCTGATCTGTTTTTTATTTTAATCACTCTAGTCTGAAACCCACTAAGCTGATTTTTACTCCCCTTGAATAAGTTGGACCCACTATATAGAAAGCCATGTTTCCCAGGAAGCTATTCTGGGTAGACCTGAGTCGAACCCCAGTTCTTCATGCACTCTCTCTGGCACTTGTAGATCTTTTAGAGTCTCTGTTGCCTCACATGTAGGTGGGGTTGATAACTTCTCTCTTGGGGTGTTTGGGAAGAACAGAGCAAGTCACACTAGGACGTAATGAGCAAGCCTGAGCCAGTGGACCTTGACCACCATTGGGGCTGCATCCACCCTGCGGAACAATTCCTGGTTCTTTCCAAGTCAAGAGTACTAAAATGCAAGGGAAGTGTTCCCATTTCTGACGCCTCTCTGTCTTGAGTCCTCCTGGTTCCCAGTGGGCCAGCTGGGCTAAAATGTAGCATTCTTAGCACAGGACCCATTTCTCATCCAGGTCATGGCTGGAGTTTCATGACCCTCAGGCTGCCCTTCTGTTCTGGGATCACTTCAGAGAAAAGCAGAGTTGTAGGTAATTAATCACCATGGGCCAGGCTCTGTCGGACTCCTGCCAAGTAGCGAGCAGCAGCAGTCAGCTGGGGCTGCAGAGGCCCCTGGGACTCCGCCCTGGATTATTCAAGATGAAACAGAACTGCCTGCCAATGAACAGAAATAGAAGCCTACTGCACAAGCTGGAAACCAGTGTGATGAAAAGTTAAACATAAAAATGAGCAGCATGTGTGTTTGTGTGTGTGTGTATGTGTGCATAAAGAAACTAGATTAAGAAGAGACAGATAGATAGATAGGTCAGAGTCAGGTTGTTGGACGGACAAAGCTGGATATAGAGAGAGAAAGGTTGGGCCAAAGTCACACAGAACCTCATGTCAGGCTATGGGTCCTGGGGAACCACTGAAATTTCTAGCAAGAGAGGGAGATTATCAGTTTAGCTTTTTTTTTTTTTTTTAAGAGAATTACAGAGAGAGAAAGACAAGGCAGCCAACTCTCCAACAATATCCTTTCTCTGTTTTGCTCATTGGGTCATTTTTTAACCCATCCACTCACTCACTTGGTGCCCTTGGGCTCCAAGAGACCAGATACATCAATCCAGCCCCTGCTGTTGAGGAACTCAACATCTGGGGTCCCAGAGAGCTGTGAACAGCACAAGAGATCCCACTAACAGGGAATGTGGAGGCACTAAGGATCAAGTGACTGACTTGGGCTGGGAAGCATTGGAAGACAACGTTCCCTGGAGGGAAGAAAGCAATGCAAAGAGCATTCTAGCAGAAGAACAGCAGAGGCACAGGCATGGAGGAATGCTGAGATGTGAGAGTGGGATGCTGGAGCTGTGCTTAATAAGGAGGTGGAGACAGAGGTAACTCCAGAATAAAGGGTTTGGAAATTATGAAAGGACTCAAAGGGCAGGCTACAAGATGTCAGACCCTGTCCTGCAGGCAATAGGGAGCCATTGAATGATCTGGAGTAGGGCAGTAACAATTTCAGCTCTGTGACACACAAAAAGCATTCAGCAGTGTGGCAGGGGCAGCAAATGAAGGATATGGAAGCAGGAAGATCATTCTGGATACTGTCCCAACATCCCAGGTAAGAGATGATGAGAAACTGGGGAAAGTTAAGGGAGTTAAAACAAACTTTTTAAAGTTTGATATTATTGCACTTATATTTTCTGAAAAAAATATATTTGGCATTACCTTTTGGAGATACATACTAAGATGTTGATGAATGAAATGCTATGATATCTGGAATCTTTTTCAAAATATTGTGGGTGTAGGGGCTATAGGAATTTGGAAGGGTAAGGAGTAAGGAGATGAAATACCATTAGCTCTGAGTTGCTAATTGCTAAACCTGAGTGGTAGATACATTGAAGTTCATTCTATGATTGACTCTCCTGTGGTTTATGTTAGAGGCCTTCTATAATAATAAGACATGTTAGAGTTGATGAAGATTTAATGAACCAAAGGAAACATTAAAAGTAAGAGCTAATACATAGAGAATACTAACGGTGTTCCAGAGGACCTGATGTGTGTCAACCGCCTCACCCTCACAACAACCTTATGCCCCAGATGTTATTAATATCCCCCTTGAACAGATGAGAAATGAATCGGTGTGGGATGGACCACACTTAGGTGACACAGGCGCTCAGTGGTGAGGCGACAATTCTAACCCACCAGACAGCACACACCTTGCTCTTCCTCACTACCTAGGGGGTAGATGTTACCCTGGGTTGTCACTGCTTCACTGAGAGCAGTATTTCTTGGAGCAGGAAATACCTCAGTGAAGAAAAAGAAGCAAAGGTCTCACTCTCCCAAGGCATACATCCTTTTTAAGCGTAAAGACTATAAGCCAAATAAGTGGCCTACATGTGAGAAGTTGATACAGAGAGAAACAAAGGGAGAAAGGAGCAGAGACAGGGCCATAGCAGGAGATGGGCTGGGGGTGAGGGGATGTGCCCTCCAAGGACAGGAGAGGGAGAGCTCATCAGATAGACTTATTTGGGGCAGAGGGGAGAGTAAGCACAACATTTCTGGGGTGTGGGTGTACTTGGTTTGTTCATGGAGCACCAGAGAGGCTGGTGTGGCCTGGCAGAGGGAGAGGGGAGAGTAGTGGATGGGGTTAGAGAGGAAATGAGGGAATGCAGGGAGGTTCAGCTATTTGAAGGACTGTCTTTTCAGCATGACATGAGGTTTTCCTGCAGGGTTTGGAACAAAAGGAACAGCAGGAAAGAGCGAGCACAACAGGCCCCACTGCTATCTTCTGTGAAGCCCTTTCCAAGTTCCCCTGGCTGGCCACTAGGAACATGGGTTTGGAAAAGAGCTCCCACACTTCTCAGACACCAGAGCCCATGTGGTTAAATTGTCCAGTTATTGTGACTGATGCCTGAATCCTGGCCTTGCTTCTAGGAGTCTGGAGTCTGGGTTTGTGCCAGGCAGGGAGGTATTACATGATCAGCCCCAGTAATGAACCAGGCACCAAGCCTCTAGAGAGTGTTCTTGGAAGGTAACACAGCACTCATGTCTCAAGATGTTGCCGGTGGACCGAGGGTGCCCCATGCCTCTCTACTTCAGAAGCTTGTGCCTGTGTTTCCGTGGACTCTGCCTTTTCTTTTGAAGATTGCATAAGGAATCCTATTACTGTAAGAAATCATAACTGGGCCTCCCTGGTAGCCTAGGGGTTAAGTCTCAGTGTTATCACCAGTAAGGCCTGAGTTTGATCCCCGGCCAGGGGATCTCTCCTGCAGCTCCCCTCAGCAATATATTTCAGTCAATTCGCCTGTTCTGCTCCCCTCTGTCTCTGGTGAAGCCTCTCACCCCCTGCATCTCTTGCCTACACCCCAGTTCTTCCATGCAAAAATTAAAAAATAAATCATAACCCTGAGCACAGGGCACACCAATTCTATACTGATTTTCATGAGTCCGAGTAAGCCAAAGGGTGGTCTTAGGGAACCCTGTCCAGGAGTGCTTATTCTGGGATTAATGACACAGATCACTAGGGCTGCCATATTGAAGGGCCGGGGCAGAAGCAAGGAAACCATGGAGGAAGTTGTTGAAATATTCCAAGTGAAAACAGCCATCGCTTATACCAGATGGAACAGGCAGAGGTGGTGAAAGTGGGATTTTGGATTTAAGTGGTGGGACGTCAAGGCAGGTGGAGGAAGCCATGGGCATTACTTGTGAAGCCCAGGCCTCTTCTGATTTCTTCATGTGACCAAGACCTGAGACAGAAGCTGCTAACCATTTCTAGAAGGGCCTTGGACCTGTAGTGCAAGGCATTTTTCAAAGATCTTATCTAGCGCCTATTTGCAGAATTCAGTCCCGGAAAGACTCTTGCCCCTTGAGAAGTCCAGTGTAATATCTAAGACTTGCAGTTTCTGGGCAGAAGAAGATGGGGGATCCACAATCATGGGACTCTACTCAAGAAAAGGAGTTTAACCAAAAGACGTGTAACCAGCCATCCCTGCTTTTTGACCTCAGCTTTTCCAAGAGTTAAAAAATGGGCAGGGATGTTAAAAAAAAAAAAAAAAGTTTTCAAGGACAAAAAGAAAAGCCTTTTTGGTTGAGGATACAGGTACCGTGGGTTGCTTCTTCAGTGGAAGAAAGACATCTCTTTTTATGACTTAGATTACACAAACTTTCTTGAACTCTAAATTTGAAATAGCATATTTCAAGGCAGGTGGGTGGATGGGTGTGGAGGAGGAAAAAGCAGAAAGACAAAAGGAAGCAGGCTGAGCGAGCTCTTGGGAACCTGTTCGCAGAGCAATCTTAGAGACTTGAAAGTTGAGGAGTGATATTATGTTAATCTATGTTCTAATTGCTCAGCAATAAACAACACCCACTTGCTGCATAAATGTCAGGACCAAGACTATTTCTAAATCTGCTTTGAAACAATGTCAGTCACTGGGAGGAGAGCACAAAGAGATTGAGTACTTTAGTGAGCATAAAAAAAATTTAAATATCTATGACAGAGGAGTATTCATTACCAGAGCAATGGAGCTCAAATGTCAGGGGAGGGGGAGCCCAGAGTACCTTTAATTGGGACTCTTGGCCAGCTGACTGCGAGGGGAGGGGGCGCAGGGGCAGCTGGGACTTGCTGGTAACTCTTGTCCCCTATTGCTGCAAGTGGCACAGAGCAGGTCACTGCTAAGCTCAATGGTGCTGAGTGGGGGTTGGGGGATCTGCAGCCTTTCGAACAAATATGAAGATTGATGGAATCACTTTGAACATTCCAGTCTGTAAAGAATTAAAATGGGAGTAAATTAAATAAAATAGCCAGGTGCCCTGTCTGCTCTAATTAAAAACTGGGAAAGGCTTGAGGTCTGCTTAGGAGGAGTATGGAGATAACTTGGGTTTGGGAAGCAGATAGCCTGAAACCCTTTCATTTTTACTGCGTGTCATCAGGCAGACGCACAACCTCTCTGTTCCTTGGTTTCCTGTCTTTCATAGGTGGAGATAATTACACTCACCTCTGGACATAAGGATAAGTGTTTATGCAGCTACCAGGGTCTCTTATGCACAATAGGCACCTACTATGTGTTCCTATAAGCAGCACGCACCAGCTGGATGCTATAAGAACAACATAGTTCTACTACAATGCAGTGAGTCACCCTCACTTGCCTTAGACCTCCACGAACCCCCAAGGACCTGCTCTGGCCTCTTCTTGCTGACTGGATGGCGAGCCCAGTGAATGGCTGAAGACAGAGGGGTATTGAGGATGTTCCCACCAAATATCCTAACTGAGAAGTCGGTCTGCAAAGCAGTGGCTGGTTTGGGTTCCAACCCCTTTCCATCTCACTGGACAATTGAATTAGGACAAATGAGTTAAGAACCTCCATTTTGGTGCCAGAGACCCCTGATTGTAGCTGCTTCTAGCTGGGTGACTTCAGGCAAATCACAAAACCTCTCTGAGCTTAGGCCATCAGGATAAAAATGGCAGGGAAAGAAGACCTGGAGTCAGGAAGTCCACCTCTACTCCCCATTTTGAAAACCTAGCCATGTAGATTTATTTAGGTAAAAGAAAGTTGTGTGGTCTTTTTGACCAAGATGGAAGGTGCCGTTAGAATCTGGCCTCCTTGGAGACTAAGCTTCATTTGTGAAGCCTGTTCTCTTCACACTTTTACAGTATAGTTTCTTATTGATTCTGTGGCAGTGTCTGCTGTTGCATATAACAGAGATTTTATTTTACTATTAATGCCGGTAAACTATTATGCTCCGTAAGAGTCAAAGCCCCGAGGAGGTTCAGAGATGGAAAATGAGTAGAAAGCATCAATTCTAGCTAGCAGGGCTTCCCGAGATAGCCCTAAACCCTGTCTCCTCAGAATCTCGCGTGTGTGTGTGTGTGTGTGTGTCTGAAGGTATTATTTATATGTGATGTCTACCATTAGGGCTGGTGAAAATATAAAGTTCTTTCCCTAAGGATTTTTTTTTGTGAATAGAATCCAAGGTGTTGCTTGGAGTTCAACTTGAGTTTAACTTGCACTTCACCCAGGTCTCATGAGTGGGACCCGAGGAGCATCTCTGTGCTCTGACACCTCTGGAAATGCTTCATCTAGAGCTTCTGGGTAAAGATGGCCTTGCATGTCCTCAGGATGACTTGACAGAAACAGAGCCATAGGCACCCTCGCAAGGTTGTATGCAAGAGAGTGACAGCCTTCCCCATCTCTTCTCACACAGACAGTATAGAAAACTTGAGCGGAAAGATAGAAACTTCCAACGTGACTCCAAATTACAGAATGATTGATCTTCAGAAACATAGGGAGAGGCCACCAAAAGGTTAACCTCTAGAAGAAAGATTCCTTGCTTTGTTTCTTTTGGAGGCACTAGTTAGATGGATGAGGAAAAAAAGGCCTGTCACCATGTCTGCAGTCACCTGTATGTTGAGGGAAGGTGAAATGCTGAGTAGGAGGAGTGGTACCCTGACCAGCTCAGAGCATCAAGCTCAGGACATGAAGAGGCACAATTAAGTAAGTTGGAGAAGGAAAATTGAGTAAGGATTCAAACCAGGGAAGAAGTCTAACAAATTTTATCCATCAGAACTGTTTTTCCAATAATACAACTTGAGTTCACTTATATAGGAAGGAACATGGGGTCATTAAAAATGTAAAGACAGGGCCTCCCCCATGGCACAGCGGTTGAGCGCTGGGTTGAGAAGCTGCCCGCAGCCTCTGCGGCGCCGGTTCAATCCCTGGCTGCTCCCCGGCCACTGGAGGAGGGTCCCACATGGCACGCAGACCTCTCCTGCCGCCTGCTGCTCCCCTCAGCAGTGTACTTTGTCAGTCTGCCTGCTCTGCTCCCCGCTCTGGCTCTGGTGAATTCTCTCACCCTCCCGCGCTTCTGACTGTGCCCAGTGCTTGTATAAATAAACAAAATCTTTAAAAAAAAAGAAAAAGAAAAGAAAAATGAATCTCTAAAAAAAATAAAAAAAAAAATGTAAAGACAGAGATGTTCATGCTGTCTATGGGTGGAGGAAGGCAAATGCCAGAGCAAGGTCAGGAACTTCCCTGATGTCAAAGTATGAATGCATAGAGAGATGAGAGCTAGGTGCCATTTGTTAAAATCTTTATCTGGCTCCATGGTTAGAAGTGTGGGCTGAGAGGTGGGTTTACCTTCAGGTAGCAGATTTCTGCACATGTCAAGGGTAGAGGCTGTTCTGACTTTGTCTACGCAGATGGCTTTTCTCTCTTGCCTGCTAGACCAAGGGTGGGGGTAGGGTCCCAGAAAGTTTTACAATATGGACACAAGGGTTTGGCCTGAAAGCAAAACTGCAAATGCAATTCAGTGTGATCTGGACTGAGGGCGACTCAAACAGGAGGACAGGTTTAGAGGGAAAATCAAGTGCCAGGGATGAGGTGAGAATAATACAAGATGGTAGGGGGCCGAGGGTCCAGGAAAGAAACTAGGGACAAGAAGGGGGATTTGACCTATTCTGTCAGATGTCTCTTGATCAGAGTGGACATTAAATGACTGCCTTCCATGTTCAGGAAGAGGTTAGACTACACAAAAGCAGAGAGAGAGAGAGCAGGTACAGGGAGCGGCATGGGGAATAGTAAGAGCTTTTTGGAAATGTTGCTGGATCCATGGACCAGGCATGAAGAAGAAAGTATAGGATTTTTGCCACACTCTTTTAGGAGTGTTTTGAGGAGACATCATTAGTTCACCATGTAAGGTTACTGATGTTGCGGTACGGTGGTGTCTTTCTGTTACACATATACCTCCATGAATGGGGGAGGAACAGTTGCCACTTTCCATGTTGCATTTATAAGCAGCCACTTGGGTTACAACTCCCAGCATGTCATGAAGCAGGCCTCCTGAATGGGGGCAGAGAGGGACACATGGAAGAGGTACTTGGAAGAGACATGTGGATGAGAGACACATTAGGAGGCTATTCCTGGTTCTTGGCAGAGAAAATGGCAACCATTATCATGATCTCCTGTTGGGCTGTGTGGTCTATTTTAAATATTGAGTTTCTCCTTCGGTCTCAGTTCTGTGGGCACTGCCTAACCCTTTCCTTGTAGATACCTACCAGAATTACCTGAGGATTGCGGCAAATTTTAGGCCTCTGTGGTCCCAATTTAAACTAAATCTGTTTGGCTGGGCATTTGTTTATGAAAGGAGGGGCAATTTTTGGAGTTTTTTGACAATCTGTTAATTGAAGTCTCTCTCTCTCCCTCTCTCTCTCTCACACTCTGTCTCTATCTCTCTGCACACCAGTTCTATTAAAAATCTTTCATACCAGTTCAACATCTGTCATTTATAATGAAGGTGCTCAAAATTCTCAGGATAGAAGGAATATACCTGAGCATAATAAAAGCTATATTTGACAAACCCATAGCCAATATCATTCTCAATGGTGAAAAGCTGAAAGCCTTTCCTTTAAGATCTGGAACAAGACAAGGATGTCTGCTCTCACCACTGTTTTTCAATATCATACTGTAAGTCCTAGCTAGAGCAATAAGACAAGAGAAAAACATACAAGGAATCCAAATAGGGAAAGAAGAAGTAAAACTATCACTATTTGCAGATGATATGATAATATACATAGAGAAGCCTAAAAACTCCACAGAAAAACTACATAAAATAATCAACCAGTTTAGTAAAGTAGCAGGCTACAAAATACATGCAAAAATCAGTAGCTTTCCTATACACAAACAATCAATTTGAAGGAGGAGAAATTGAGAAAAGTTTTTTTAATTGAAACAAAATAAATCAAATACTTGGAAATAAATCTAACAAAAGAGGTGAAGGACCTATACAATGATAATAATAAAACACTGTTAAAAGAAATAGAAGAATTCACAAAGAAATGGAAAGACATCCCCTGCTCATGGATTGGAAGAATTACTATTATCAAAATGTCTAGTCTACCAAAACCAATTTACAGATTCAATACTATGCCAATGAAATTTTCAATGACATTCTTCAAAGAAATAGAACAAATATTGATGAAATACATATGAAAACACAAAAAGACTAAAAAGAAGGAGAATGGAGACATCACACTCCCAGACATCACAATATACTACAAACCCATAATAATTAAAACTATATGGTACTGGAACAAAAACAGACACACCAATGGATTTGAATAGAAAACCCAGAAATAAACCCACATATTTACAGACAACTAATATTTGGCAATGGAGCAAAGAATATGCAATGGAACAAGGACAGTTTGTTAAATAAATGGTGCTGGGAAAACTGGACTGCTACATGGAAAAGATTGAAGCTACACTACTATCTCACACCATGCACAAAAACCAACTCAAAATAAATAAAAGAATTGGACATAAGACCTGAAACCATAAAATATATAGAAGAAAATATAGGCAAAACACTACATGACATACATCTTTAAAGACTCATCCCCCAAATCAAACAAAGGAAAAGAAAAAGATGAACACCCAGGATTCCATCAAACTAAATAGCTTCTATATAACAAAAGAGACATTAGCCAAAACATAGAGATGCCCTACTGATTGGAAGAAAATTTTTGCACAGAATACAATTAATAAAGGACTGATCACAAAGATCTACAAAAAGCTGACATGATTCAACAACAACAACAAAAAATAAACAGTCCATCAAAAAAAAAAGGACGGAAGAGCTAAAAAGACACTTCTCCAAAGAGGAAATGCAAATGGGAACAGGTACATGAAAAAATGTTCAACATCACTTGTAATCAAGGAAATACAAATCAAAACCACAATGAGATACCACCTAACACCATTAAGAATGCTATATATTTAAAAAACAAATTATAAATAAAACAGTTTTTAAAAAACAAATATTAAAAAAAAATATTGGGGAGGATGTGGAGAAAAAGGAACTCTCCTACACTGCTGGTGGAAATGCAAACTTGCCAACCACTACAGAAAGCTGTATGGGGGTTCCTCAAACTATTAAAAGTGGAAATACCCAGCAATTCCACTCCTAAGAATCTACCCAAAGAACACAAAAACATTATTTCAAAGGGATATCTGCACACTTACTTTTTTTTAGATTTTTATTTATTTATACAAGAACTGGGGTACAGTCAGAGGTATGGGAGGGTGAGAGAATTCACCAGAGACAGAGCAGGGAGCAGAACAGGCAGACGGAACAAAGACACGGCTGAGAGGAGCAGCAGGTAAGGCAGGAGAGGTCTGCCCCACCATGTGGGTATCTCTGTGGCCGGTGGGGATCAAACTGGCACTGCAGACAGCTTCACAGTGCTGCGTTCAACCCACTGTGCCACCGGGGAGGCCCAGCACCCTTACATTTTTTGCAGCACTATTTACAATAGGCAAAATATGGAAACAACCCATATGCCCAAAAATAGATGTCTGGAAAAACATGAAGTGGTATATATACACAATGGAATATTACTCAGCAATCAAAAGGATAAACTCATGCCACTCACAGCAACATGGATGGAGCTGGAAGGGATTATGTGCAGTGAAATAAGCCAGAAAGAAAAAGAAAAATATCGATGTTTTTACTTGTAGGAGGAATGTATAGGGGAACCAAATAAGGGATCAGGAAAAAATTATAATAAATTAAAAATAAAATGAATAGGCAACTATAAATCAGAGACATTCTGCAGGGGAGGAGGAGGGAGAGGGATCAAAACAGGGAAAGGAAGAGTACAAGGGACAATGGTGATGGTGCACAGGTGAATTGGTGGTGGGAATTTTACAGGGACTACACCTAAGAGGAGAAAGCATAATTGTGCAAAAATGAAGAATGATGCAATATATATATATAAAATAATAATAAAAATCCTAAGAAGAATCTTTCATACTAAGAATCTGCTTTCTCTGCCTTTGTGCAAGTGGATGGCCAGGCCCTGTTTAGAGTGTGCACCTGCTAACAGTTTGGAGTCCTGGGTGCCTTGGTCAAGCACTAAAACTTTTCCCCTCAACTTTCCTAGTAAGAGCTGAAAGAATCTACTGGCAATGTCTTGGGAGGTTCTCCCATTATAAACCCTGAACTAATAGTTGCCTCTTTCAGCCCTTCTTCAGTCAATACCCATTTGATATGGGAGAGTGTGAAATGTTATATTGACCCAAAAACACACTAAGAATGAACTTTGGGTTAGGAGTGACCATGAAGGAGCCCTGAGTGTAGGCTGATCAAATGAAAACTTGTTAGCTATGTAGAATTTACCTCAACAAATTTGAAATACATTTCTACATCTGTAAAAATTCAGGTAGGAGGCTTTCAAAGTTCTTATATCCAACAGGAAAATAAGCTTTCACCTAATAAAATTATTGACTAACAGTGGCTTTTAAAAAGTCACTTAATTATCTCAGCTAATTAAATGCTGGAAAGCTGATGACTCTAAATTTGGGGCAAAGACTTGGTGTCACATTTTATTATTTATATTTTACAATCTTCAGTATGTTGACTTGTCACCTCATGGTCACAAAATGACTGCTGCTACTCCAGGCATCATGTCCTCGCACCAACAACATAAGTAACATGGGGCAAAAGGTTTTCTCCTGGGAGAAATTTATTTATATTTTATTTCAAACCAGAATGATTTGACTCAGAGACATTTTCTTAACCACGGCAATAGAAGAGTGTTGTGAGGCATAACTATATGATGCACGGGAAAATAATCGGCATGTGATAGGCTCTTATTAAGTATTAGCTTATTTCTTGGGAAGGGAGTACAGTAAGATCCCTGGATTTAGAGGCCTGTTACCTAGATGAGATCATGAGCAATCTACTCTTGCCTGTGTCTCAGTTCCCTTAACTATGAAAAGGGGTTAGGTTAGACAGGCAGTGAGCACCCCACATTCACGGTTCTTATGATATTTTTCTTTCTCTGTGTTGTCACAGGCTCTGTCTGAGGTTTTGAATTTGCCTTTCAGGACTGGACCATATACTAGTTGATTAACACATTCAGTTTGAGATTTTGCAAAATAGTTTTTAGAAGTAATGTGAAGTAAGGATTTCTGCAATGTGTCAGCATCTTCGATCTTGAAGATGCTTGGGAACACCAGCAATAATTATCACTTAGCTGGGCTCCTGTTAGAAACAAGCAAACTTTAATTAAGTAGATGAGTAATTTGATACCTCCTTAGAAAATGGGCATTTAGTAAACAGATGATTATTCATCACCAGGAAAAATGTTGCTTCATTTGCTCATGCCGGGTATGTTGGCTACTCAAGATAGTTCCTTTGCACTGTTAATACACAATATATATATTTTTTACTATAACAAAAATAATCAGATGGGAAAGAGATGCAGTAAAGCTGGAGTTTATTCCTTTATTTTTTAATTAATGCCTTAATTCTTTGTGGCACTAATTTGATTCAAATTTTCAATATTTTATCATCAGAGCAAGGGGCCACTGTTTGGTTAGCATTCACCACCAAAAGACGATTCATTCCATTTATTGGCAGCTGCCCTGCAGCGAGTCCTGGGCTAGGCACTGCGCAGGCAGAGATGGGAGGAGCTCACAGCTAGTGGAAGACAGGCCTGCATGCAGACACACCTGCTAAGGGTGCTCAAGGAATGTGCATGCAGAAGAGAAACAGCTCTGGCCAGCAGAGATGGTCCCTGCTCAGAGCTGGGGAGTGGGGTGGGGTTAGAAAGTCTCCCCAGAATGGCCCTGTCACCGGGCAGGGGTTTCCAGGGAGGGGAAGCAGCACGTGCAAAGTTGTGAGTACAGGAAAGCACATACAGCTGGGGAAACAGAGAGGGAAGGGGGTTTGGCAAGAACCAAAGCTAATGCAGCAGAGTCACTGACCAAGAGGAGTCCTCTCCTGAGACCAGAGAGACATGAGACTCCCTCCCTCCTCTCCCTCCCTCCCTCCCTCCCTTCCTCCCTTCCTTCCTTCCTTCCTTCCTTCCTTCCTTCCTTCCTTCCTTCCTTCCTTCCTTCCTTCCTTCCTTCCTTCCTTCCTTCCTTCCTTCCTTCCTTCTGTTTCTCCTCCCCTCCCCTCCTTTCTCTCTCCCACCCTCCCTTCCTCCCTTGGATTTTAAATTTCAGAAGACTACTTTGGCTGCACTATAGCTTATTGGCATAACATGCTAGCTCCAAGCCATGCAAAAGAAGACAGGTGGTCAAGAAAAGGTCAAGGTTTGAGTCTTTACTCTGTTGCCAACTACCCAGGTGACTCAGTACAGACCACGTCCCTTGTCAGCCTCCATTTCCTCACCTGGAAAGCAGAGCAGGTAGGCCGCATGACCCCTAAGGTCCCTCAAAATACAAAATGTTGAGCTCCATAAGTGAATTCACTGACTACAAAGGCAACAAACGTGGGGAGCACTTCCATCTGACAACAGTTTATTCACGTCACCCCAATGTGACTGGGTGCCCAGGGCTAGTATTGCTCTTGTAACAGGGTGGTCTCCAGGAAAGGGGGAGGTTCCCTGCCCCACCCAAGGAAGGGTGGAGCTGAGCAGGAAGAGGAGAAGCTGCAGAAGAGACTGAGGAAGGAAGCAGGATGGAGCCAGGAGACCTGGAGGAGGCACATGGAGCCTAGAGACACGTGAAGAAACTGCGCTTGTCTTTTGGTCATGGACTAGGTGACACAGATGTGGGTGAGACCCGTGGGGAGGTGACAATGGCAGCTTTTATCTTGATGTTGATTTTGCTCTTTTCCTTCCGGGCTTGTCTGGTTGTTTGTGACCCTTTTCTGTGGGTCCCCACTGGAAGATGTTTTAGACTTGTGGTAGACTTTGGGGCCTTGTTCTGGGCCGATCCCATATGGATGGACTTTTACCCACGAGGGGATGGGTAACTTTGGGTGCTTCATTTAGAAACTAGACTCTTTGCCTTACCTGTATTGTTTCCTAGTTTAATTAAAGTTCCTTCCCATTAAAGTCTCCTATGTTTTGTGTTGATGCGGCGGATGGCAGAACCCATGTAGAATAGGCAGGTTTGCAGGGTTTGGGCTGCCCCTCTCCCTGTCCTATAACACTCTCACCTCATATGACCCGGAAGGCGGACTTAGCCCGGTGCTTGTTCTCTAAATACAGAGCCACTTCCATAAGCTACTGATGAGTTTGCTAGATTTTCCTGAATCTTTTCCAATGAGACAAGGAGGGGGCCTCCCATGCATTCTGCCAGCAGTGCTGGAGAAGGTGGGGGATAGCACCTTGGAAGGAATAAGCTCATTCCTTAGATGGATAGCAGTGTTATGCCTTTTCCAGCTTTTAGAGGGAAAGAATAATATTTATATTTTAACCACATAACTCTACAAAATTGGAGCAAACTTTCCATGAGCCATTTGAAAGTAATGTGCCCCAGAAGAGCGCTGACAACACCCAGTGAGGAATGTGAGTTAACTCAGGTGCATGCATGATTTAAAGTCAACTCATTGCATTTTACTCTGTTAAAAAACAGAGAAAAGATGTTCGTTAGGATCATACTTTTCTCTCCCACAAATTTGCTGGGAAACTGGATATTTTCATTTCCAAGGACTTTGACCAATTAGCTTCACTTTACACACAAAGTTAAATGAGGGCACATACTGCGCCACAAGACGTGTTTTCTTCCTCCATGCACATCACAGAGCAGAAGAAGGCAGGCAGGGAGGCGACTATGGAGCTGACACAGCACTGAATATCCCACATCTCCATTCTCATACCAGACCTGGGAGCAAGAGCCAAGCCTGAAAGATGAGAGGACATAGGACTGACAGACAAAACCTGTCAGCAGTTAGCTTTTGAAACAAGTCTACAGTTCCTGGCCTTTCTGGAAGTATTCATGATCTGAGAGAACAAATTAGACCCATTTTAAGAAACAGCTTGGTTATTTTCTTTATCACTCACCATGTTGGCTCCCCAAACACAATCTTTGGGAGGAATGCCATTCCCTATTCAGGATGTTTCTTTGCATTGGGATATGAAGTTACCTGGACTTTGGCAGCAGAAAGGCCCTTGGGAGGCCCCTCAGTAGAAAGGTCTTTTCTTACAGAAGGAACAAGGGCATTAGAAGCTGTATATCTGCTTGAATTCTGACTTTTTTTGCTAGCCTTGGATATTTGCTAGCCTTGGTCTCACAAGCCTTTGGTATCTGGTCTAATTACTTAAGTTTATTGAATTTCATTTATTTATCTGTAAAAGGGTGATGGATAAATACCCAAATACACAGTGCTGGTGTTGTCTTTCTGTTTTTTAAAAGATTTATTTATTTATGCATACAAGAACTGAGGTATAAGCCAGAGGTGTGGGAGGTGAGAGGATGTACCAGAGAGAGTGGGGAGCAGAACAGGCAGATCTACTGAAATACACTGCTGAGGGGAGCAGCGGGCGAGAGAGGAGAGGTCTGCTGCGCCATGTGGGTTGCTCCCTGGACAGCTGGGGACCAAACTTGTGCTGCAGTGGCTGGCAATAAGTTGATAGCGCTATCTTTAACCCCTGCACCATCAGGGAGGATGCTCATATTTTCTAAAGAGGCAGCCAGGTTTTGTGTGAAGGGACCTCTGAATCATATGCCCACTTCACAGATAAGAAAACTGAGCCTGCATTTGAAATCGATCAAGACCCCAAACCACAGCCACTCCTCTGGGCCTGGCCTGTGTCACCCTCTCTTCCCTTGTCTACTTTTCCACTCTCTCTTCCACCCTCCTTCCTCCTACCTTCGCCCCTCAGGGTCTCAGTAATTCTCTGTAGACTCAGATGACCAGAGGGCAGGACCCTTCTCCATCTCACTCCCAAGGCCAGGGAGTGAGAAGTTTTATTTTGTTTCTTGCTTTTGAAATTGTTTCTCTGGGCATTCCTTCCTTGTTTATGTTCCTACTTTGAATACTGTACTGTACCGCAAGTCAAAAACTTCTAGAGTTATCCAAGACTGGGCTTGGAAATCTCACCATTTCACCACTGTTAACATCAGTGGTGTGTGTGTGTGTGTGTGTGTGCATGCGCCTATGTGCTTTCATAATGATACGGCCTACATAATGATACGGAGAAAATGACGTGCCTGTAATATGCATGTGCAGAGTCCCATCTCCCAGCCAGCATAGAGAGATGCTATCCTGGAGAAGAGTATGCATCTTCTGGAAGGACCCAGGTTCAGATCCCTGTATCTTCCATGCACTAGTGGGGGAGTCCTTCCATCATGGAGTCTCAGAATCCAAGCTTGTTACCAGGACTGATTGGCTATGGCATGAAGGCTATGGCACACTGTATGACTAATATCCTTATCATCTTCCATCTCTCCCACCCCTGCCAGCTTCCTAGTCTGTGAGGTCACTGGTGCTCTCTGCCCATTGCAGACAAGGTCCCTGCTTGTGGGGTGGCACATGTCTAGGTGGATTTGGGTCTGACGCTTTGTGACTGAGTGATTGTGCCCAGGATAACAAGATGCTGAAATTAGAGCCCAGACAGCCACCCCCTCCATGGGGAAAGAAATAGAAGCTGCTGGTGAGTCAGAAGCAGCACCACGGTTTAAGGACAGAGGAGTGCTGGGGGCCAACAGCCGTGGCTCAAGGACAGCTCTACTCCACTCTCCAACGCAGCATCCCACCTGCACTAGCTGGTCCGCAGTGGTTTTAGTAATTCTTAACAAGCCCAAGGACAAGGAGAACATAAGAAGCATGCTAATGCCCATTGGGCCATCCATTATTCTGTAACATCCTCAACACACCCTGAGAGGTGGGTATCGAAACCCTCCTTTAACAGATGAGGAAACCAAAGTTCAGACAGGTCTGGTGTCACATAGGTGGGAGTTTGGGTCTCTTATCTGTAAAATCCTGCTTTGATCACTTGATCATACTGTACCCTGCTAATTCAGGATCAGCTTAGCAACACTAGACTGCATTCATGTTTGGCTAGGGTGAGCTAACAAAGATCATGGCTTTTAAGACCAGCCTATTTGGGGACATACACACGAGACCTCCAGCTTAACTCTGGGCTCCATGGCAGACCCCAGCAGGCCCACCATAATAAGCTCTCACTAAATGTTGACTGACTAAAGACTTATAGTAAATGTTAATATGGATTAAGAATTTGCTATGTGCCAAGCTCTTTCTCAAGCATTTTTTAAAGATTTATTTATTTATTTATACAAGAACTGGGGTACAGGTCAGATTTGCAGGAGGTGAGAGGATTCACCAGAGCCAGAGCAGGGAACAGAACAGGCAGAGTGACAAAGTACACTGCTAAGGGGAGAAGCAAGCAAGGCAGGAGAGGTCTGTGCGCCATGTGGGACCCTCGCCAGCTGGCTGGGATCAAACCGGCGCTGCAGAGGCTTGTGGACAGCTTCACAGCACAGCGCTCAACTGCCTGCGCCACCAGGGAGGCCCTCAAGCATTTTTTTTATGTCATAATCCATTTACATTTCACAGCAGTGTCTTTTTATGGATGAAAAAAATGAAGGCTCATCAAAGCTCAGAGGTAGCAAAGCTGGGATTTGAACCCAGGGTCTATGTGCTCAGTTCCACTGTTACGGACAGACCTCTTAATTGAACAGGTGATGGGCAGACAGACATCAGACATGGATGAGGAGGGAGCCAGCATCTGTTGCACGTCTCATATTGACCAGGCCCTGCGCCAGGCCATTCACCTAATAGCCCACATAGAGCCCTTATGGGGTTGGTGTGGGGTTAGTAATGTCACCAATTTCACAGGAGGAGAGTGGACTCAGAAAGTTGAGATGACTCGGGAGAGTCACTCAGTTACAGAGCTGAGCTATGAAGCAAAATTGTCTTCCATCAACCCCCAAGGTCTTGCCAATCCCCTGGACATCTTGGAGGGGCAAGGGGGGAAAATACACATCAGGGAGTGAAAGGGCTAGGCAAGGGCACCCAGCCATGTGCTGGTTGCAAAAGTCTAGGCTCAGGCAGCAGCCCCCCCACAATGCACGGGTGACTGACAGCCTTCCTTTGTGTGAACTTTGCTCATTGCTAGGTTTTCATTTCCAGTGATGCTCCTGACAGCTTTTGTGGGATGATTGCAGGGTAGAAGACTGAAGCCTTTAAAGGTTTGGTAAAAACTCTGCAAGTGGGAGGTCTGTCGTCTTCCTGGAATATGTTGTCAGCTGCTCCTTAGAAATGTTTCTTTACACACCCAGTGCCTGCACACTGCAGGTGAGGAAGGCCTGGCTCAGACCATGGCTAACGTATGCAAGGAGGGAGGGCCCTAGCACAGATCATGGTCTCAGAGGCTAGAACACTCCCTGGGACGTCTCCATGGGATGTCCAGATTCAGGGGTTTGGTGGGGGCAGCCAAATGGTGGCAGACCTTTGAAGGAAGCTGCAAACAAGGAGAGGTTATGGAAGTTGAGGGAAATCAGTTCTCTATCAACACAGAAGCTCACCCTAAGACCTGCCACCCACGGGGGCCTTTGACACACTGTGGTGACCCCAGTGACTGACCAGGCCTTAGGGGGATCCAACACTCAGGCCCCAGGAATTTTCCTTGGTGCCCCAGGAAATTTAATTCTGGGACTGATTTGTCTCCCAGCTCTTTGCCTCTATCTTCCTTTTCTCTGTTCCCAGGGACATGTTGAAGCAGAAGTTCATCAGAGTTCTTCCCCTGCCATTTCTCTTCTGCTTCTGTGTCTCATGAAACTGTTTGGGAGCCAAGCCCTGGGGAGGCGGGGACGTGCTAGATGCTGTGGATAGCCCAGGGGGACACATGCAGATGCAGTGACTCTAGGCCCAAGAGCAGCACTAAAGCGATCCAAGGGAAGGGGGGCAGACAAGGAATTCCCTGTGACTAGAATATAGGAGCTAGTAGGAAAAAAATGATTTTAAGATCCTAGAGGACCTTGCAGAAACATTCCAGCATTTACTATGAGTGCACATTTCCCTTGTAGCACTTGTCAAAATGCACTCTTGTTCCTAAACTCAGACCCCCAAAATTAAAATCTCAGGGGATGTCCAGAACTGTGCATTTGTAGGGCACTCTCCTAAGCATTCTGCCCTCCTGCAGGCAATGGGGAGTTGTAGGACCAGCCTCCCCCGAAAAATGTATATGGCACTCAGTATATGGAGCAAAAGTCCATCGAGACCCTGTGGACCTCGGCAGAAACTGTCACAGTAACCTCAATGAATGCACATCACCTGGATTTAAGGATGCCTCCAGAATCAAGCTTTTTATCAGAGAAATCTATCTTCAGGCAGGGCAAACATCCAGGGGGAAGGTTAGGTCCTATAAAGTCACCCCTTTTTTCTGTGAAAACAAGGTGGAATGTTTTAGAAATCTTCAAAAAGATCAAGGTGCTATAAAATGTGGACTAGACATAAAAAAATCATAAAATTAGAGAGAAAATGAGGAATTTTATAAAACTGTAGCTATTCCTAACCCTTCTTAAATAATTGTTTCTACATGGTACCACTGTTAGAAAACTATAGAATTCAGAATAATGTAAAGAAGGAAAAATAACCCTTCCTCTCCACTTCTAAAATTAACTCTTCTGAGGGAATCTTTTTTTTATTTTTTTTTTTGGTGGGCCCCTCGCCGGTGGCAGGGGAACTAACCGGTGCTGCAGAGGCTGTGGGTAGCCTCGCAGCCCAGTGCTCAACCCAAGTCCTATTTGAACAGCCCCGTCCGAACAACTTGGCCCATTACACTGACCATGAGAGCCCATGATAGATGCTGACTCATGATTATCTTACAACTTCCCGGAGGGAGAAAGCCGAGAGCCCACACACAGGGTTGGAGAGCTGCCCGTCTGCGCATGCTCGGCATCGTCCAACCTGGAACAAGCTATGACGCTGCTGCGCTCTCACAGGCCTCACGGACCCACCCTCTAAAAAGCTCCTCCTAAGTCCCTTCTGGGAGCCAGGCTACGTTCTCCTGTCCCGCACTGGCTCCCTCATGCACGAGTCTGGAATAAAGGGCTCTCTGGTGAATTCTTTCCCTAAAGGGCAAAGAATCAACTCTTTTGTGATGGGGTCTATAACAGGTTGATGGATGGATAGCTGGATAGATATCTGCTGAAAAAAAGGTGGCAAAATGCTTAGACGTGCAGAATTGGGAGCTACAGAGGTTCACTGGCATTCTTTAAATTTTTCTGTATTTTTGAAGTTGTTTTCTAACATAATGTTGGAGAGAAAGCACCCAGAACCTCACTGTCTGGGTTTGAATCCTAGCTCCATTCCTTCATACTCTGTGGCCATACACAAATCTATCTCTCCACCTCCCTGTATTGTACCTGAGTTTCCTCGTCTGTAAGTAGAGATAAAGATGTGGAGTTTTGTGAAGATTAAATGAATTAGTACATGCAAAGTACTTGGGGCAGATCCTGGCACACAGTAAACACTCAATAAATGCTTTATTTAGGTAGTGAATACACTGAGATGTTGATTGCATACATCCTTCAAGGACTGCATCTATCTAATGTCCCCAGGAGGTGGGGTTGCAGAGGAACACATATCTCTCTTGGAGTCCAGAGGCCCAAGGGTCCCATACAAGTGCTTATTCTCCTTGAACTCCAATTTTCCTTTCAAGGGAAGAGAGGAAATCTCCCCCTACCCCTGTCTTCTTCCCAGGCTGGTCATATAAGCAAAACAACTTCAAACAGATCAGTAAGAAAAGAGAGCGATTTAATTACATATGTAGAGGGAATCCACATGGATTATGATGATTCCATTTTCTCTGGGGAAGACCAGAGCATGTATTTTGAGCTAAGGAAAGGGATAAGGGTTTGGGCTTCAAGGAGAAAGGAGGGGCACTGAAATGACAAGGAAAGGGTTTGCTCTGCCATATAAACAGGTCTCTGACAGAAAGGTCATTTCAGGAGATGACAGTAAATCTGAGTAAGACCCAGTTTTCATTCTTCTGGGTTTTATGTAAGAGAGTAATGAAAGTTTCTCATGATCCTGCAGGCCTTGACTGATCTCAGCTTGAACAATCCACATGCCAAGTGATACACCTTGGGAAGACTTGTTCTGGATATTGTGGGATGCTTTTCCTTATCCTTAACTCAAAAATGGGATGGATTCAAACTGCTCTGGGGTTTTAAGAGGATTAGATAGCATGAAGAAAGGCATCTGAAGCAGTGTTCAATAAATGCGCATTGAATGCCTTTTTCCTAAATTTAACCTCTCCTCACTGCTGACATAATTGAGGGGATTGATTGGATTATGGTCTAATGCAGCCCCCCCCCCCACCATGCGTGGCAGACAAAGTCTTCAGCTGGGTGACTGTGGGGTGTGGGGGGCAGAAAGAGGAGGGAGCATGCTTCGCTGTCCCTCTCAGGGATGGGCCTCCGACTCAGGAGCCCTGCTGGCAGTCAGTGTCGCCACCGGGCCGGGCTGGAGTAAACAAGACTGATTCTGGACCTATGAGGACACCAATTTTGTCTCATCTCATCCACGAGTTGGCAGGTCTTTGTAGAAGAGCATATCCTGTAAATAAAGAGACCAGAAGAGGCTGTTCACAATGTCAGCCTTTGGTGGTTTGGTGCAGTTCTATTATAAAATGATCAGAGGGAGCAGGCTTGGACCTGCCGTCATGAGCCTGACTTGGTGAAAGTTTGGAGTCACTTCTGAGGCCACCTACAAGGATTTCATTTTTAAAAAATGAAAGTATCTTAAGTAAAAAGTTCAAACTGATTTTCCAGGCTTTCTAATGCTTATTATTTTATAATGTCCTGATTAAAAAAAAAAACCCTTTCTAATTGACACTTTTACTTCCTATAAATACTACCTCCCAAAAGAAAAAAAAAAAATATATATATATATATATATATCAGTATTTATTTACTTATTTATTTATATCCCCATGGTCTGGCTTCTTTGGCTTCTGGGGAAGCAATTTCTCATCCTCAATCTTAAAATCCATCTGGATTTCAAGAGGATTTTAATTCATGCATTGCTGATTCGCTTATTTCTGACAAACGTGTTATTTTGTAAGAGAAATTTGCAAAACCCCCCAGAGTCTCTTTTAGAGATCTTTTGAAAGTGCTTTGATACCATAGGATTTCAAGGGCTTCTCCATTGTGTGTGTGTGTGTGCGTGTGTGTGTGTTTTACCTTCCTGTTGGCAACACTTAAATGGAATTCAAATCCCAAATGTCATGAGCTTTCCACTGAGCTTAAACTAGTCAGGGGAAGCTTCTCTAAGTGAGCAAACCATGTTCAAGCCCCTTGTTAATGAAGAGATTTAATGGCAAGTTAGAGGGAACAGTGGGATTGAACGGTGCCCTTTTCACCCCTGTTTGGCACCGTTCCTATAACCCAGGTGGCTGCTGAACCCTCTTCCTCACAGGCTGGCTCTTCCCCTGCCAATCCCAGCACCAACTCAGCAACATCAGCAATTCCCTCCCCCCAAAACACCATCATACCAAACATATTAATATTTCAATTGTGATTTTTGACTCAAGATTTCTGGCATCCCAGGTGGGATTCCATTGTACTTCACACATTAGCACATTCACAGGATGTTCCCAAATCTGCTCTTGACCCCCAGGAACCAAGACCCCCACATCCCCCATCATGCTGGTGTCCAAGGCAATCTTACAGATTTGTTGAACACTAGATTTTGGAGCCAAGAATGTGGGTTTGATATCCAGCTCCACAGCCCTCTTAACACAGTGACTTGGCTTTCAGGACCTGGCTCCTCACTGTAAAGTGGAGACCATGCTGCTCACCACAGTGCTGTGGTGAAGATCATCAGCACAGTCTGCTTTTACAACAGCATTTCTCATGCAGAATGCATTTGGTGAAGGAATAAATGAAGGCACCCACACAACTAGAGAGCAACTTTGCAAGCTCTGTGGCTGAGCACACTCTTGGGAGCACTTCTCTCTAGAAATGCAAATGGCCAACAGGTGTATGAAAAATGTTCAACATCACTTATAATCAGGAAAATGCAAATCAAAACCACAATGAGATACCGCATCACACCTGGGAGAATAACCCATGTCAAAAAAAAACCAAAACCTGGCAACAACAAATGCTGGTGAACATGTGGAGAAAAATGTACTCTCTTACACTGTGCTGGGAATGCAAACTTGTCCAACCACTATGGAAAGCTGTGTGGAGGTTCCTCAAACTACTAAAAATGGAACCACTATATGATCCAGCAATTCCACGCCTAGGAATCTACCCAAAGGACACCTGCACCCTATGTTTATCGCAGCACTATTTACAATAGGTAATATATGGAAATAACTCAAATGTCCAAAAATAGATGACTGGGTCAGGAAGATGCTGTATATATACACAATGGAATACTATTCAGCAATCAAAAAAGATAAACTCATGCCATTTTCAGCAACATGGATGGAGCTAGAGGGATTATGCTCAGTGAAATAAGCCAGAAGGAAAAGAAAAATATCAGATGGTTTCACTTATAGGAGGAATATAGGGGAGCCAAATATGGGATCAGGAAAAAATAACAAAATGATAAATAAGTAAAATTAGCAGGCAATTATAAATCAGGGACATTCTGCAAGGGAGCAGGAGGTAGAGGACTCAAAACAGGGGAGAGAGGAGCACAAGGGACTATGATGATGGTTCATGGGTGAATTGGTGGTGGGAATTTTATGGGGAATACACCTGAAAGGAGAAAGCATAGAAGCAAACATTGTACAAAAATGAACATGTATATTACATATATGTATATATGTAATGTGTATATATTTATGTATATGTTGTGTGTATATATATATATATATATATATATATATATATATAAAAGACAGAAAACATTTCTCTCTAGAGAAGAGCTCTGGCAAGTACGGTCTTCTTCATCAAACTTTCTATGGATCGCTGGGTGTGTGTAAGTGTGCATATGTTGAGCATTATGGAAATGGATCTAGTTTGGTTCACTTTTGAGCTCCTCACCCACAAAACTGTAATGTAGAATGTGGAGAGCAGCAAGTCCATCTTGGCTTTCTCTGCTCCCCGAGAATAGAGTATTCAGCCATGCTGCCAGGTGATGGTCAGACCCAGAAGACAGCAAACCTGATAAGTGGCTTTGAGATCCTCCGGGAGGCAAAGTGCTATTCAAATGCCATTTTGGATGTGAAGTCAAACCTTCAGGGCCAAGCCAGAGACCTGGAAAATCTATCACTTAGCAACAACTGGCCCTGATTAGGAAGAGATCTGAGACTGCTGCTGTGACCTTGGGGACACAGAGTTGGAAAATCACCAGCAGTTACTGATTGAAAAGGACCCCGAAGGCAGCGGTGTCCCTAAATAACAACTGGTTCTCAGCGATGTGAGGACACACAGTAGGAGCAAGAGCCAGCCTCTGGAATTAGACTCAAGATAGGCTCCCAGCTGAGCCACTGACAGACTGTGTGACCTGGAGCAAGAGCATAGCCCCTCTAAATGTCACTCTCTTCGCCTGTGATGCAAAGACTTCAAATATTACTCTTCAACATTTTGTTAAGATTAAATGATTGATGTATATAAAGCACTAAATACAGTGCCATTGCAGAGTAAACACTGAATAATCAGCAGCTATTGTTAAAATTAATCTAGTTCATGACCCAAAATTCACTCTGAATAATGGAACTGTGTATCTAACAATCTATATATCATCTAAAATTCTTTTACACTAATGAGAACTTGCCAGGACCTCCCTTTGGGGTGGGGAATAGAATGACATATTCATTTATTAATCTAATTTAGTCAACTTGCCTATCCATCTATTATATATTCAAATACACAAATGTGGGTGCACATTTTCTTACATGAGTTTGTGATCATACAATATTTATACGGGTGTGTGTATATATATATGGGACCAGGAAAAATTATAATAAATCAAAAAAACAAAATTAACAGGCAACTATTAATCAGAGACACTCTGCAGGGGAGGGAGAGAGAGAGAGAGCTCAAAACAGGGGAGGGAATGTGCTCTTACACAAGGGACTATGGTGATGGCGCATGGGTGAATTCTAAGGGGACTACACCTGAAAGGAGAAAGCAAGCATTGTACAAAAAGGAAGAACAATGTAAAATAATATCTATAAAATAAAATTTTAAAAAATGAAACAAGCATAATGATGCTGTGTTTGTGCATAATCAAGCCATGGTATGTAGCAGATAACTCCATGCACTAGGGAGACCAAAACAAGATGATAAGAACAGAGTTAGCCAAGAATTTACTTGGCCCATTTCACCACAGTCACTTGACATGACCAAGCCCCAACACCTTCACAAGGCAAGGAAATTTGGATTCAGAAGTAATCAAAAACATCTGCACAGCCTTTGAATCCAGATGTTCAGCCTTTTGTTGACACCCACCTAGTCTAGGACTGAGTGCAAATTTGGCTTGGAATTTGGGTTTCACCTGAGATCTTAGGAAGTCTCCAGGCTGGCATTCCTTTCCTTTTATATCACAACATTTTGACTTTGTCTGAATGACTGAAGGGTATCTGGGTTGGAACTTAATCACACAGAAGAAATGGAGTAAGAACAATATATGTGATCAGATGTCTGAGGATGGAAGGTAAAGAACTTGGAGTTCACCTTAAGAAAGTGAATGTGAAGAGAAATTATTTCTCTATTTTGTTGAAAAATAAGCCCATAAATAGAAAAGACCCCTCAAGGAAGGATGAACTGCTGGGTGATGAAGAGGTACAGCTTGGCCTCTGAAGAGCACTTGTTGCTTCTAATTCCTAGCTCGGGGCTTCCCTGGTGGCGCAGCATTTGAACGCTGGGTTGCGAAGCTGCCTGTAGCCTCTGCAGCGCCAGTTCGATCCCCGGCCACCGGCGAGGGTCCCACATGGGGTGCAGACCTCACCTGCTGCCCGCTGCTCCCCTCAGCAGTGTACTTCAACAGTCTGCCTGCTCTGCTCTCTGCTCTCTGCTCTGACTCTGGTGAATTCTCTCACTCTCCCACGCTTCTGACTGTACCTAGTGCTTGTATAAATAAATAAAATAAATCTTTAAAAAAATAGTAATTCCTAGCTGGAACTAAGAGGTTCTATGATCTTGAACAGGTGTTAAGACTTTGTGGCTTTCAATTTTATCACCTGTGAAATGGGGATATCTCTCTAAGCTAGTTAGAACTCCTAGGGTTGCAAGTGCCAGAAATCCAGCTCCTGGGGAAAAATGGAAGATTTATTGGACCTTTCAAACTCCTAGGAGAAAAGAGCCTACTAGATCCAAGGATTCAAATTTTATCAAAACTTTTTTCCTCTAATCAAAACTTCTCTCGACACACTTTTCTTGACTTTTTAATGCTCTTAGAATATCAGTTCTTCAAGAAGCTAAAATAATGACTGCTGGAACTCCCTGGCTCACTTCTTTCCATCTTTATTGAGAGGGGAAGGGGATGCTCCTTTCACTGCCCTTAGTTGCAGAGAAGAACTCTGATTAGGCTACTTAGAGTCACACATTTATCTCTGGATCAGTCACTCCCAGTCAGCCCTGGGGAGGCAATGTCTTCTAGGACAACTCACCTTTGGAACATCTGTTAGTAACCTGAGGAGATGAAACATCACCTGAAGGTGGATATTTTGGTCCCAGAAAAAGTGAAATTTACTGCACAGATGAAATGATAAATATACATTACAAGTTCTTTGAATCATAGGGCTATGATAAGAGTTAAAATAGTGGATAGACAGTGTTGAACAATTGTCACTTACGTTAAGATATTATTGTTACATTAATGTTAACATATTGTTATGTATTGTTACTAACTTGATTTTTAAAATATAAATGAAATACTAAAAAATCACCAATAGAGAGGGTGTATATTTTTCACAGAAAATGTGTAGAGATTTACATCACCAAGTACGAGCTACAACCAGAACTTGTCGGGTATTTCAAGAAATTCTTTTCTACCCCACAATTCAAAAATAGACATGTGGCCCAGAGTACATAGAGCTGAACCTCACCTTTGACCAAGAGAATCCACAACTTTTGACCATTCATTCAAGCCTCCCTGCTACACTAAGAAGCAGAGATAAACTTATCATCCCTTTTCCAAGCAACCCACAGCCTCGTAGGAAGAAAGATAAAGGAGGAAATATTCTTCTGTCTGATACATTCCTAAAAAGGAATGCCCAGGGCATTATAAGCAGCATTCATGGGTGATCCAGTGGTTTTTCCATGTTAACAATATTTCACAAGACAAGAAAAGAAGGCTCTGGAACAGTGTATTATTGCTCCCTATATAAGGTGACTATGCATTGAAGTTTCTAGGGAAAGTCTTAGTTGTTACCTGTTGATCTGGCCTAACATTAATAGTCTCCCTAACTCGTCCCTATAAAAAGAGACCCAGATAGCTAGTCAGTCACCCTATCTCTGTCATTATCCATCCTAATTTAAATAACTATGTTTTAGACACTCCAAATATAGTGAGTCCAGAGTTCCAGAGTTCAAATCCCAGCCTTGCCTTCAAAAAGTGATTTCAATATTCTGAGTCTAAAAATCTTTTATCTATAAAATATGAATCCTAATATACATGGCAAAGCACATTGTACATGAAGGGTACATGATAGATTATAAATCCCTGTTGATCCAAATAATTTTTCCTGGGCAAAACTCTAAGAGATATCTTAGATTCTCTCTTTTGCTTACTCTCCCATGTTCAACCCATCTACAAGTTATAGTGAGTCTGTCTCCAACCCTTACCCTGAGGATGGCAATACTTAAGAAGAAAGATTGTCACAAAGCATGTGATATCCTCATTAGGAAGCCACACATTAGCTTTGAGCTCATTGTCTGAGTAATTTAGGCAAAAATACGGACAGGGCCTCCCCTGGTGGTGCAGGTGGTTGAGTGCGCGCTGGGAAGTTGTCCGCAGCCTCTATAGCACTGGTTTGATCCTGGCCGGCTTGTGAGGGTCCCACATGACACAGCAGAACTCTCCTGTCGCGCCCACTGCTCCCTTCAGCAGTGTATTTCGTCAGTCTGCCTGTTCTGTTCCCCGCTCTGTCTCTGATGAATCCTCTTACCTCCCGCGCATCTGGCCTGTACCCCAGTTCTTGTATAAACAAATAAATAAATCTTTTAAAAAATGGACAAATCATGACCTGTAACAATCATCTTTTCCACTCAAGTTGATAGGAATTCAGCCATTCCCTTCTCAAATATGCTTCCTGAGTCAAAATTAGCATATTACTGCTTGCATATTCCTCATAGCACAATGGTAGATTGTGCTGTTGGTAGAATGTTTCAGCTTAGTTGTTAGAAGGATCTCAGAATTCTTCAGCATCAATTTTTCTTCAATCATGATCATAGATGAATTTTCCACTGGGATTCTATGTTCCTACTAAACACTGCCCAGATCACTTTTGCCTCAGTGTCTATTTTCTTATCAGATCAAAAGAAATGCTGGTATTGCATGAGGGAGTAGCCCTACACACATTGTCAGGAAACCCAGGGTCCAGTTCAGATTTATCCCATATGGGTTGCATCTAGGAACTTGGACATGATCTTTCCCACAGAACTGAAGTTTCCCATCTATAAAGGGAGCAAGAGTAAATCACTTCTAACAGTCTTCTAACTGATTTTCATAGTCAGCTACCATGGTGAGCTGGCATGACTACAAGAACTACTAATTTTCCCCTCAGAAATGTGACTACTTCTTCTACTTTCATCTAGTATGCCATGTGGTCCCTCTTTTCTGAGGGGAAATGTTAATCCTTTTATTTTATTCAGAATAATATGACAAAAGAGTAGTGCACCTGCATTTATCCAGGGGTAGAATATTCTGTTCATCAGAACTGCCCTAGCGTGGATGTACCCTCTGAAACCATTAGAGGGGAGGCATCATTTGTGAGCAATGTTATGCATCCAGAATTATACACATTGAATCAATCAGCATAGAGGATAAGTCTTAGGGAGGATTTAAATTGTTGAGCACTTAAAATAGAAAAAAGAATATGATTAGCAGGGGTAATAGAGATAATGAGGCAATGCAGCAAGGTAGAGCCAGGGAGATTTAGCCATAGGCAGGAGTGAAAGAAATGTGAAAGAGGAAGATTAGAGGCTCTAAATCTGTCCAGGTCTGAAAATGCCTGTGTCATCTTAGCTCTGTGAGTGAGCAGGGATTCTGGTGATTAAAGCCAAGGCCCTTCCTTTTGGGATCCAGAATCTAAGTAACATCAACCTCAAAATCTTTTTGCTCCAAGTAAATGTAAAGAAATTGCTATGCTTTAGGAGCCCCTCTGGTGGTGCAAGGGGTTAAGACGCAACCTATGAAGCTATCTGCAGTCGCTGCAGCACGAGTTCGATCCCCGGCCAGGGAGCTACCCACATGGCACAGCAGACCTCTCTTGATTTGCCTGCTGCTCCCCTCAGCAGTGTATTTCAGTCAGTCTGCCTCTTCTGTTGCCCACTCTGTCTCTGGTGAATCTTCTCACACTTCCCCTACCCCCACACCTCTGGCCTGTACCCCAGCTCTTGTATGCATAAATAAATAAATCTTTAAAAAAAGAAGAAGAAAAGAAATTGCTATGCTTTTGGTATCAGCACAAAGACAAGAGGTAGCTTCCTACTGTTCTCAGCCAGAACCCTTACTATCAGCCCCTTACCATTCTTCCCCTTGACCAGCATGACATCACTATGTGCATTCTGCCCCCGCTCATTTCTGCAGCTACTCTCTTCCTTCTGACTCCTTTCCTTCCAAATTCCAAATGTGTTCATTGTCTCTCCCAGCCTAAAATCCCTCTCCCTGATCTAGTCTTGTCTCCTAGGTACCGTGCTCTGTGCTCTCTTTTCCTTCCCAGCCAATTTTGGTCAGGGATATGCAATCACCTCAGTCATTGCAGTTCTGCTTCTGGGTCTAGAGACTTGGCTCTGCAGACTGTGAGCCCCAAAGGACAGTTGCATGAGTCTCCTGTCCCTTCTGACTTCCGGCACTATGTCTGACACAGAGCAGGCACACAGGAAATGTCTGAAAATTGGACAGGCACCCAGGCAGGTATCTGCCTGGTGGGCTGGTCTACTGAGATACACGAAGACTCATTCTCAGTAAGCCTCCCAGGAGGACTCACTGACTGAGATTCTCAAGTATTTAGCAAAAGAGGAATAAAGGCAAGTTACATCAAATTGTCTTTATAAACAAAGTTTTGTAACATCTGTCATGCAGTTTTACAAGGACAAACATATTAAGACAAGGTGGGACTGCTGCCTTGCCTCAGGGTGGTGTGTTTCTCTGAGGGTGATTGGTGACTTGGTATCTGGGAAAAGAAGTGGGATAAGGTGACTTATCTTTGTGACTCAGCACAACAGCCACCAGCAAATGGCAAAAGGGAAGGAGAGGGGACTTCAAGACACCTTGTGCCTGCTCTGCAGGCATCCTTTTCAACAGCCCATCCAAGGTGACAGGGAGCTCCACACCCTCTGCAGACATGCAGGGCTGAGAAAAACTGGGAGAAGAGGGCTGGGTGGGCTCAGTGAAGGGGTCCGCCCTGCCCACCAACAATGTTGGAAGGGCTGAACCTCGACAGGTAGGTTAGGATCCTGACTCCACCCAACACGAGTGATCTTGCCCAGACAAGCAGAAGAGAAACTCCACGAACAGGACTGCGGGGCAGGCATGGGGAAGGAGAGACTGGGAGACTGGCCTAGTGCCTGCTGGAAGTCTGCCCCTTCCCCACCTCGGGAAGCCAACTCCCTAGAATATGCAGAGCGGAACACATCTTAGAGCTGGGTCCCTTGTGCCAACCAGAGGTGCGAATCCTGCTCGCTTTCCATTGACAGCATTTGGGAAATAAGAATCTCAATTTCCTTTCCAGCTTTGCATTATGGTGCTACTTGATTCTGTCTCCTTCCCTCGGTGGTAGGTCCCACACAACCTGGGGTTGGGTCTGCCCATTGGGTTTCCAACACCTGGCACAAAATAAAATCTCCATAAAAATAGTTTTTGATCCTCAAAAGATAACCACGATGCCTGTGGTTTGCTATTGCTTTACAGTTCACAAAATGTTTTTGCCAGATGATCTCATCAATTATTTATTACTAATGAGTGAAATAGGTTTAACAATGTAATGGTTTGTGGCATAGGGGTATAAACACCAGAGTCAGGCAATCGGGGTTCAAATCCTAGAATTTATTGGAGGTATGACTTTGGCCAATTCTTATTCTATGCTTCAGTTTCCCATTTAAAACATAGAGGTCAAATTAGAATCTACTGTGAAAGTCTTGTGGCAAAGATTGTAAAGGTGTTAGATTAAAGGGACTGATGACCTGCAGCTAGAGTACTCCATATGGGTCACCTGTGCCCTTCTCTGATGAGGAACCCAATTCTCAAAGAGGTGAAATCAATCACCCATGGTCACAGGAGTCAGTGTTAGAACCAGTCCTGCAATCCAAGAGTTTTGACTCCAGATGAGTTCCTCTTTCTACTCTAGGATTATAGCAGCTACCATTAGTTTCCCAAGTGTCATGCCAAAAACGTGCATCTATCACCTTTTAATGCTCAAGACAGTCCTGGGCTGGGTCTATAATTATCCTGTAAGGGGCAGGACCGGACACAATGCAGGTTTTCTGATCCCATGCAGATCGGGTAAAGGAGGAGTCAGAGTCCTCAGTAGTTTTGCAGGTTTTTTATTTGGGGTTCACCAGGCATATGGCAGGCAGGGGTGCTGGCTGGGGGGCTGGGAGGCTGGCAGGCCTCCCAGCCCCCAGCAAGTCCTCACTCTATCTGGGCTCTCTAGCGTTCGTTCTGCTGCTTCTCGGCTTCTCTTTCGGTTCTGCTGCTGCTGGCTGGGGCTGCTGGCGTCCCCCCCGTGACGCCGCCCTTAAAAGCACAGTCTTAGCTCAGCTGAATCCCATCTACCTATGCCCACACCCTATTCCAGGTGCCCACCATCAGGCATGCATTCAGGACAAGGATCCATCATCTATCCTGATGGCGGAAGGGCAGAAAAGCCTGATATTTTCTTTACCCTACAGTCCACCCCCTCAGGGTTTTCTGCCATACAGTCTATACATACATATACAATTTTCTAAGCAAACAAACAATGCAGCCATGGCCCACAAAAGCAAATACATCAAATATAACAAAATACAATATAACAAAATACAACAGAACACAAATAAGTCCAGGCAGGGCACCAACCAAGTGCAAAAGACAATTATTGGTACCAGCAGATGAGCCACCAAATCTGCTGCCGAAGGCACTGCTCATACGAGGGAGGGGAAATCACACACGGCATCTGCTATAACACACCAGGAGCCGTCAGGCTTCCTGGCCTTCTCTGGCTGTAGTCTCGGCTACAAGCCACACACAGCATCCACCCCCAGGATGCACTAGCTCTGGGATTGGCAATTTTATTCTGTTGGGGGTAATCGCCAACCCTCAGGGTTTCTGTCTGCAGTCGCTCCAACACTCGGCCTTCATGGCCACCCATGCGACTCACAGACCCCTGCTCTCAAGCCAACCCACTGCACAAGCACATGGGTTGGGGATCCAAACTTTGCATTTGGCTTGGGCTCCACCCCAAGCCACATTCCCCACCCGTCCCACAAGGACGGGCTCCTCAGCTCCTCACCCTCACTCAAGAATGAGCAGGGCATCACCCATAGGTGATTTTACGAGACTCACAGGGCTTCAGCATACCCAGGCTGCTTAACAGCCGCTTTAGGGCTTCTCAACTTAGCATCAGTACCAGCTTTTGCCACCTTAGTTGGCTTTTCTCCTCCACCTGGCCACTGGGCATACACAGGCTGCTTTTGGCCATCTAGGCCCACTGGCCACCCCCAGATTCTCAAAAAATAAACATAACCTGCTAAGGTCCTCCGCCTTCTGGCGGGATTGTCAGTCCAAAATCATCAGTTCATCAGTCTATCAGTCCATTGGCCTCTCCCTGCTTCAGCAATGGCCTGCTGCCTCAGGGGTCATTGGCTGGTCCTTTCCGGTGTCGTTGGCTGGTCCTATCCGGTGTCGTTGGCTGGTCCTTTCCGGTGTCTTTGGCTGGTCCTTTCGGGCGTCTCCTTCACGCCAGGTCTCATCCTGTAGCTCGTGGACGTATCCATCTTCTATACCGCCATGGTGCCTCCAGCGTCGTCACAGGCAAAGTCTGTTCTCCTTAGTCCCTCCAGGTCTTCGGAGGGCTCCAATACCCGTCTGCATGGATCTTGCCGACATACGCCAATTGTAAGGGGCAGGAACGGACACAATGCAGGTTTTCTGATCCCATGCAGATCGGGTAAAGGAGGAGTCAGAGTCCTCAGTAGTTTTGCAGGTTTTTTATTTGGGGTTCACCAGGCATATGGCAGGCAGGGGTGCTGGCTGGGGGGCTGGGAGGCTGGCAGGCCTCCCAGCCCCCAGCAAGTCCTCACTCTATCTGGGCTCTCTAGCGTTCGTTCTGCTGCTTCTCGGCTTCTCTTTCGGTTCTGCTGCTGCTGGCTGGGGCTGCTGGCGTCCCCCCCGTGACGCCGCCCTTAAAAGCACAGTCTTAGCTCAGCTGAATCCCATCTACCTATGCCCACACCCTATTCCAGGTGCCCACCATCAGGCATGCATTCAGGACAAGGATCCATCATCTATCCTGATGGCGGAAGGGCAGAAAAGCCTGATATTTTCTTTACCCTACATATCCCCATTTTATAAATGAGAAAGCTGAGACCAAGAGACCTTAAGGTAACCTGACCACGGCCACAGAGTCCTTGGATGCACAAGGACTGGATGCACAGCCACCAGAGCTCATAATCCCTTCATTGATATGTTGGCCCTGAAAGTCTGTTGTTAAGTACTCAGGTATTTTACTACCTGGTTGCTAGAAATTAATCATAATGGGAGTATTTATAAGACAGAAATTGGCAACATTGCAAATCAGGGTTTTTATTATGTTTTAACCTGATAGCTCTGTTACCCTACTTATTCTTGGAAGATGTTTCTTCTCAATTCCTAGTTGTTAGTTGGGCAAAGTTAGGGCGAAAATCACAGATGGTAAAGAGAGTTCTAATCCCAACATGTGGTTCTCTCTCATTGTGAAAGTGTGTGGACTGATAATGTTACTAAGGCTTAGTTGCCTGTTGGTAGCTGTCATGCTTCAGGTTGAGGGAACATTTCTCTCTGCACTAATGAGCAGTACATCTGTACTTGACAGGTGCCCTCCTGCTTTCAGCCTGAGAAGGTTTGAACTGATTGCAACAGCATACAGTTAACACATGCTCCCTAGGGCAGCTGGCATATCCATCCAGTATGTATTCATTTGACAACCCCACCCATCACTTCCACCCTGTGCTCATTCTTGCCAAACTCTGGGCCAGACACTGGTCACTCACAGGCGAGTTTACTATAGTCCATATCCTCAGGAGACTCATAGTCTGACAGGACAGATTAAGTAAGACAATTGGAAGAGGCCTCTATAGAAAGAGTAAAAGCTCCATGCACAAAGACAATGGTTATACCAAGAAGGAAGGAGGAATTAAAATTAAATCAAGAAATCAAGGAACATATATATCTCTGTGTAGGGATATTTAGTCACCCATGAATGGATGATTTCTCAAAGGATAAAGGGGATAAAAGGGCATCCCAGACATGGAAAGGGTATACTGGGCCTTGGAACAATACAAGTTTGAACAGCAGGGGTTTTCTTGGAAGCAGACAACGTAAGCTTTTGGTATTGATAAGTACAATAGTGTAAAAGGATTGTCTGTTATGACTTTCTTACTAACTTTTTTTCTATGGCTTACTTTATTGGCTCCACTTTGGGTCAATCCTGCTTGACTGGGCATGAAAGGATGGCTAACTTTGGGTATTTCATTAGGAAATACCCTTCTTTCTCTATTGCACACTAATTCTATTAAAGTTCCTTTCTGTTGAAGGTCTTATGCACTAAGAGTATGTTTGTCTTTATGTGGCAGATGGCAAAACCCATTTACAGTGTGCAAAGTTTGGGGGTCTGGGGATGCCCCTCAGTCTACCTTCCAACATTTTTGCATTAGGACTTCTGCCCCTTACAAATGCCAGGTAACTTACTATTTCACTGTCTAGGTGGGAGAATTTGATGTCAGTCTGTTGAATATGGTTGCCTCTTTATCATCTCTTCTCTGGCCTTCCCAAATTTGTTTAGGTAGGCTCTATCCAGGATGTCCAGAGCAGGCTTATTTCAATACTGTCACCTTGGCATGTGGCGCTAAGCTCAATTGAGATCTTGTGGGTCTCAGAAGAAACTGTTACCATACCCTTAAAGACTGAAGACTCCCCAGATTTAAGATTTAGGATTCTCTCCAGAAATAATCTTTTTTTATGAGAGAAACCTGTCTTCTGGCAGGGTAGACATCTAGAGGCTAGGCTTTCTCATTGGAAACCATCCCTTCCTTGCCATGTGAGGACTTCTCCACTCTCCTTGACACTGCAGGGACCTGTCCCCTCCCTTAGCTCAGGAAATAATCCCTTGACCTTTTCGTTCTACTTTAGAATTTCTAACCATGTAAATTCTCCATACACAGGTAATTAAATTTGGCCTTTTTCTCCTACTAATTATTTTGCTTGACCAGCAATTCTATCTTGAGAAGAACCCAGAGGAATGGAAGAATTTTCCTCTACACCTTGACCTTGTATTAAGCAGACTTTGGAGCAAATCCAAGTTCTATGATTTACTATGAGGATTCAGGCAAGTTAAGTTAATTAGTCCTTTGAAGTCTCATCTCATAAAATGGGGATGAAATTATATTAGAGTTTGAGACTATTTATTAATTTTTGTCTGGTACATCATAAGCTCTGAGTAAAGTAGAACTTTTACTACTAGTTATTTCTTTTAGTCAACAGAATCTCTGTTTTTGCCATAAAGAGAAGCCCAAGGGATGGAAAGTGTGTGCCAAAAAACCAGACATTGAGAGGAATAAATAAATACCAAAAAAAAAAAAAAAAGAGAGAGAGAGAAAAATATCTTATCCTAAATAATTTCTCAGTCAAAACTTCAGCAGGAAAGGTTGATGACATGATACATTTGCTTTGAGGCCAATTAATGCCCACTGGATTAAGAAGAAATAAAGATTATGTTGAGGACTCAGATTATTCAGTGTTAGAAAAGACATAGATGAAATAGATTTCTAGCATCCTGTGGTTACTTGGGATGATGGAAGTCTTGTCAATCAGTCTGTGATTTCTCTGGGTGATGGCCTCACCTTGAGAGATAAGGAAATTAGGATCCTTATCAGGATTTAATCCAAAAGGAATAAATGAGTTTACACAAGCCATGAAGAAACTGCCTATTGGGGCAGCTATCTCTGAGTGTTTGGCCAGATTGGGGCCAAAACACGCAAACTTATTAGAATACATAATATATTGCTTGATTTATTGAATAAGAAAACACAGGAGGGCCTCCCCTGGTGGTGCAGGTGGTTGAGCACAGCGCTGTGAAGCTGTCTACAGCCTCTACAATGCCAGTTTGATCCTGGCCAGCCAGCAAGGGTCCCACATGGTGCCGCAGACCTCTCCTATTGCACCCACTGCTCCCCTCAGCAGTGTGTTTCATCTTCATCAGTCTGCATGTTCTGTTTCCCGCTCTGTCTCTGGTGAGTCCTCTCACCCTCCCATGCATCTGGCATGTACCCTGGTTCTTGTATAAATAAATTAAAAAATCTTCAAAAAAAAAAAAAAACAACACAGGAAAATCAAAACATTGTATGTCCTTTGATGCCTACATGGGGAGGAAATGGACAAGGACAGTGAGAGGAGGTATGTTACATGATAGGTGTGACCCCTGTCCACACACGATCTTGTCTCTGAGTAGCATTTCAATATTGCTGGAAGGATATTTGGACCCATGCAGAAGAAAATACTTTATTAAAGATTTATTTTATTATTTCAGCTATCAGAATCCAACAATGTATCCATAAGATAAATCACCACGACCAAGTAGGATTCATTCTAGGGACACAAGGATGGTTCAACATCTGAAAATCAATCAACGTCATCCAACACATCAACAAAAAGAAATATAAAAACCATATGATAATATCAATAGATGCTGAGAAAGCTTTCGACAAAGTACAACACCCATTCATGATAAAAGCCCTTGAAATTCTTGGGATACAAGGAACGTACCTCAACATCATAAAGGTCATATATGATAAGCCAACAGTCAGTATCATTCTCAATGGCGAAAAGCTGAAAGCATTTCCATTAAGATCTGGAACAAGACAAGGATGTCCACTCTCATCACTGCTTTTCAATATAATACTGGAAGTCCTAGCCAGAGCATAGGACAAGAGAAAGACATCCAAGGAATCCAAATAGGAAAAGAATAAGTCAAACTATCACTATTTGCAGATGATATGATAATATACATAGAGAACCTCAAAAACTCCACAGAAAAACTAATTCAACTAATCAATCAGTTTAGTAAAGTGGCAGGATACAAAATCAACATGCAAAAATCAGTAGCCTTCCTATACACAAACAATAAATCTGGGGCCTCCCCTGGTGGTGCAGCGGTTAAGCACAGGGCTGTGAAGCTGCCTGCAGCCTCTGCAGCACTGGTTCGATCCCCTGCCACTGGGTGAGGGTCCCACATGGCATGCAGACCTCTCCTGCTGCGCCCACTGCTCCCCTCAGCAGTGTATTTTGGTCCATTTCGGCCTGTTCTGTTTCCCACTTGGCTCTGGTAAATTCTCTCACCCTCCCGTGCTTCTGACTGTACCCAGTGCTTGCATAAATAAATAAATAAATCTTTAAAAAAAACAATAAATCTGAAGAAGAAGAAATCAAGAAAACTATCCCTTTTAATATTGAAACAAAAAAATCAAATACTTGGGAATAAATCTAATAAAAGAGGTAAAGACCTATAAAAAGAAAGTTATAAAACACTGTTAAAAGAAATAGAAGAAGACACAAAGAAATGGAAAGACATCCCCTGCTAATGGATTAGAAGAGTTAACATTATCAAAATGGCCATCCTACCAAAAGCAATTTACAGATTCAATGCTATTCCAATAAAAATTTCAATGTCATTCTTCAAAGAAATAGAACAATTATTGATGAAATTCATATGGAATCACCAAAAACCTGGATAGTCAAAGCTCTTCTGAAAAAAAAAAGAAGGGAATGGAGGCATCACACTCCCAGACTTCAAACGATACTACAAAGCCATAATCATCAAAACTGCATGGTATTGGAACAAGAAGAGACACACAGACCAATGGAATTGAATAGAAAATCAAGAACTAAACCCACAGATTTATGGTCAACTAATCTTTGACAAAGGAGCAAAGAATATGCATTGGAGCAAAGAAAATTTGTTCAATAAATGGTGCTGGGAAAAGTGGGTTGCTACATGCAAAAGAATGAAGCTTGACCACTACCTCACACCATGCACAAAAATCAACTCAAAATGGATTAAAGAACTAGCCATAAGACCTGAAACCATAAAATACATAGAAGGAAATATAGGCGAAACACTACATGACATGCACCTCAAAGACATCTTTACAGACACATCACCCAAAGCAGTGATAGCGAAGGCAAAGATAAACAGCTGGAACTACATCAAATTAAAGAGCTTCTGCACAGCAAAAGAGACAATAACCAAAACAAAGAGAAACCCCACCAATTGGGAGAACATTTTTGCACACAACACTAATGATAAAGGACTGATCACAAAAATCTAAAAAAACAAAGAAAATAATCCAGTCAAAAATGGGCAGAAGAGCTAAAAAGAAACTTCTCTGAAGAAGAAATGCAAATGGCCAACAGGCATTTGAAAAAATGTTCAACATCACTTGGAATCAAGGAAATGCAAATCAAAACTACCATAAGATACCATCTCACACCAGTGAGAATGGCACTTATTAAAAAACTAGCAACAACAAATGTTGGCAAGGTTGTGGAGAAAAAGGAACTCTCCTGCACTGCTGGTGGGAGTGCAAACTGGCCCAACCATTATGGAGAGCTGTGTGGAGATTTCTTGACCTACTAGAGCTTCCATATGATCCAGCAATTCCACTCCTAGGTATTTACCCAAAGGACACAGAAACAGTAATTCCAAAGGGCACCTGCATGCCTATGTTTATAGCAGCACTATTTACAATAGCTGAGATATGGAAACAACCCAAATGCCCCAAAATAGATGACTGGATCAAGAAGATGTGGTACATATACACAGTGGAATATTACTCAGCAATCAAAAAAGATAAACACATGCAGTTTGCAGCAACATGGATGGAGCTAGAAGGGATCATGCTCAGCGAAATAAGTCAGAAAGAAAAAGTAAAATACCAGATGGTCTCACTCATAGCAGGAATTTAGAAAACCTAAATAAGAGACCAGGAAAAAGACTAATGAATACAAAGTAAAAATCAAAATCAACAAGCAACTATAAACCAGATACACCCTATGGGAGGATGAGGGAGGGAAGGGAGGGGGAAAGGAAGGACTAGAGTCAAAATAAGGGGGGAGGTGCAATTATATGGGGAATATAACCAAATGAAAATGCATACATTGTGCAAAGAAAAAAGGGCCTCCCCGGTGGCGCAGCAGTTGAGCGCTGGGCTGCGAGGCTGCCAGTAGCCTCTACAGAGCCAGTTCAGTCCCTGGCTGCCGGGTGAGGGTCCCACGTGGCACACAGGCCTCTCCTGCCGCCCGCTGCTCCCCTCAGCAGTGTACTTCGTCAGTCTGCCTGCTCTGCTCTCCCCTCTGGCTCTGGTGAATTCTCTCACCCTCCCATGCTTCTGACTGTGCCCAGTGCTTGTATAAATAAATAAATAAATCTTTTTTTAAAAAAGATAAAAAAGATGTAAGAATTATATAAAATAAAGTATTTAAATAAAAAAAATTTAAAAAAGATTTATTTTATTTATTTATTCATATAAGAGTTGGGGTGTAGGCCAGAGGTGCATGGGGGTAAGAGGATTTCCCAGAGTGGGGAGCAGAATAGGTTGACTGACTGACAGTGCTGAGGGACCAGCGGGCGAGACAGGAGAGGTCTGTCACGCCATGTGGGTAGCTTCCTGACTAAGGTTATAACCCGTGCTGCAGTGGTTGTGGATAGCATCATAGTGCTGAGACTTAACCCCTTCCACCACTAGGGAAGCCCAGGAGAAAATAATTTTTAATGGATTTGTATGTGTGATTGATCTCCACAAAAGGGGTGAGATAGGCTTTTACCAAGATGTCTGCTTTTCCAGTACATGTCACCTTGGTAAAAGGAACTACGGCTAATTGCAGCCCTGTGGATATTGGGAGAAATGGTTACCATTACTTAAAGAACACAAGGTTGCCCAGATTTAGGGACATCTCCAGAACAAGTTTTTTTTTTTATTATTATTATTGAAGAAACCTATCTTAAGGCAGGGAAACATCCAGAGGCAAGGTTTTCTCATAGCAAGTTGTCCCTTCCTTGACATGTGGGATCCCTTTTCTTTCTTTAATGTCCCAGACTCCTTAGCACAGGATATAACCTCTGGTTTTTGCTTTAGAAATTATAGGTCAACAGAACCTGTGCTTAGTCACATAACCTCTAGTCACATAAATTCTCATTTCTTAATGAGATTTTGCTTTAGAAATAATAGTCACATAAATTGTCAACATGTATATTATCAAATTTTGGTTTATTCTCTTACCAATCTGTCTGATGTTAATTTGTTTGCTCATCCAGTTTCAGAAGAATCTGGAAAGATGAGCAAATTTTCCTCTGTGCCCTGACATACACTCACCAAATCAAAAGAAGCATTTTTTTGTTCTGAATGAGTTACAATAAATCCAACACTCTTCCCGAGTATTATATCATAAATGGGTTAAATCATACAAAGCAATTTGATTTCAGGTTTCACATATGTATATTCCAACTAGTCAGTATAATTTGCTGATTAGCTGATTGAGTCTTGAGTATCCAGTAAAGATCTCTTGGAAAATGGTTACCTCAAGAGTCACACAGCTGTGTCCCCACAGGTCCAGGAGTGGAAATGAAGAGAGTGCTGAGAAACAGGGGTACTGGGTTGAGTCCCAATTTTATAGTGCTGAGCTGTCATGTTCTTTGATTCTCTTTTGTGTTATCCATAAAATGGGCTGAGTGCCTGCCTCTTAAGGTTATAGGGATTATTTTTTTTTTAAGATTTATTTATTTATGCATATAAGAGCTAGGGAATAGGCCAGACATGCGTTGGTGGGGGAGGGTGTGTGTGTGAGAGGATCCACCAGAGACAGAGTGGGGAACAGAACAGGCAGATTGACTAAAATACACTGCTGAGGGGAGCAGTGGGTAAGACAGGAAAGGTCTGCTGCGTCATATGGGTTTCTCCCTGGTTGGTCGGGGATTGCTGCGGATTTCTTCATAGTGCGATGCTTAACCCCTTGCACCACCAGGGAGGCCCAAGGTTATAGATAAATAAGATGTCAGTGAAATGTCTAGCATAAGGTAAATTCACAGTAAGTGTAAGCTGCTGTTTCTGTCATCTTGAGACAGTACATAAACCCAAAGGCAAAATGAGCAGGCCATTCCTTCAGAGTGATGCTTATTCCATGGAACACCGACTGAGCTAACCAAGTGTAGCATTATAGACCCATTCTAATGTTTTTAAGTCTTTGCCACTATAAGCAAATAAGTCCATTTGCCCAGTCTGCAAGGTGGCTTGGCATATTTAAGAACGGAAATGTGGGGTCTCCCCTGGTGGCGCAGCGGTTGAGCGAAGGGCTGCGAGGTTGCCCACAGACTCCGCAGCGCTGGTTCGATCTCCGGCTGCTGGTGAGGGTCCTACATGGCGCATGGACCTCTCCTGCTGCACCCGCTGCTCCCCTCAGCAGTGTATTTCATTGGTCTGCCTGTTCTGTTCCCTGCTCTGGCTCTGGTGAATTCTCTCATCCTCCCGCACTTCTGACTACCCAGTGCTTGTATAAATAAATCTTTAAAAAAAAAAAAAACGAATATGTTTATTTTGTTCTATCAAGTGTGGGGAAAGGAAAAAGAAGAGAAGAAATAAAATTGCATTTATTGAGGGGCCTCCCCGGTGGCACAGCGGTTGAGCGCTGGGTTGCGAAGCTGCCCGCGGCCTCTGCGGCGCCGGTTCGATCCCCGGCTGCTCCCCGGCCACCAGAGGAGGGTCCCACATGGCGCGCAGACCTCTCCTGCCGCCCGCTGCTCCCCTCAGCAGTGTACTTCGGTCCCTCTGCCTGCTCTGCTCCCCGCTCTGGCTCTGGTGAATTCTCTCACCCTCCCGCGCTTCTGACTGTACCCAGTGCATGTATAAACAAAAACAAACAAATAAATAAATAAAACATGCCTCTATTAAAAAAAATTGCATTTATTGAGCACCTACTATGTAGTAGGCCCCATTCTGGACTTTTCACGAATCCCAGAGTCATAAATAAATTGTCCTGGGTCACACAACTAGTAAATGGCAAAGCCAGGGTCTGAACTCAGGAATGTTTGAGCCCCAGTATTTTTCCCCATTCAACTCTCTAATACTCAATCCAAAAAGATGAATTTCCCACCATGAGTGACAGGTTTGGGGAGAATTTGATCATGGACTAAACTATACTTAATTATGGACAGGGCATAATAGAAAATGTGCTGATATTAAGAGAGTCACCAGGGGGATCTGTAAAGTACTCAATTTTTTCTGGAAAATTAGATTAATATGTAGCTCTTTCTGTCTATCCAGAGTCCAGGAACTCAAACCCAGACATTTGTTTCTCAACAAGGAAAATGTTGCATGTTGAGCTTCAGGATTCCAGAAGATACTTGAAAAAACACAAGTGTTTAAGGAGCAAATCAAGATTTCACTGTAGTTAGTGTTAGCCTATTGAAATACAACTGAAGAAAAAATGTTTGCCTGCTGCATTAGATTCCAATCCTAGCTCCTGAGCATGGTCAACGTTTCTACCCTAAACTGAGATTATAGCACCTCCCAGCCAAGACTGTCTTGGGATTAAATGAGATAATTCAGCATTTCCTGTGACCTCAACCTTTAAGCCATGCCAACTGCATCTAGTGCCCCCAACTTCATGCTCGCTTCCTCCGATCATGACATTCTTTCTCTTCTGGACACATGCAACCCAAGAGTTCCTCATGGACTCACACTGGCTCTTCCCTCTGGAATGCTCTTCAGTTCCATCTCACAAGGCAGAGTCCTCCTTGCCTTGGGGTGTCAGCTCCAGTGTCCCAGTTTCAAGGAGCTTCCCTGCACACTGTTGAAACTCTCCTTCCTTCCCCTTCACTTTCTATCTCATAGAGCACATTTATTACTTGAAATATTCATTGGTTTGGGGACACATGGGCTGGTGTGTCCAAGTGGCCTGTTGATTAATTTGAACTAAAAAAAGGGAAGATACAGAAGGTCCAAGAATGATGAATTTTACCTAATTCTCTCTCTTCCTAAAGACAGGAAGTAAATCTCTGGTGGTCTGTGTGATGACTGAGAATCCTACCACCTTTTCACCTCAGCCTAGGGCTTGTAAGGTCTGTTTTTGATGCCTGTGTAGATAAAGTCTGAAAATTTCTTTTTTTTTAATTGCAAAGTTCTTTGTTCTGTTTTTTTTTTTCCTCCTAAAATTATTTCCCCCATTGTGGAGACTATATAACCTCAATGAAATGGCCAGAAGAAAGGTTCTATTATTCTATGTGTGGAATTATGTATACTGTGCACATAATTAAAGTTTGTCTCTTTCTCTTGCTGGTCTCCCTGGCGTCAATTTGATTATTTTCCAGCCTACAGAACTAGAAGAATAGAGACAGACTAACTTCCTCTTCAACAGTTAATGGCCTTTCCCTCTGGAATGGAAATTCTGTGAATATTTCAACCTTACCTGTCTTTTTCACTACTATCACTGCCTAGAATGGAATTCAGCATTTTGTAAACATTTAATATACATTAAATAAAAGAGTAATATTTGTTAGTTTGGGACAAGAAAGGGTAAGAGAGAGGAGTGTGAATAGACCCATAAGAGTCTTTACATTTCTATTTTGTCCCTCTGCCTAGGATGGCCCTATGCAAGACCCGAAAGTCTAGTGAATACCCAGCCATCCTTCAAGTCCAATTCAGGTGGTAATTTCTCCACATGTATTTCCTACCACCCACCTATTAGAGATGTGGGCCCGGTGTCCCCAAAAGGGATCATATTCTTTTTCAAGATTATCAGCGCAGACTTTTTCTAATATGCATCATTTGGTATATGGAACTAAGGTCAACCAAAGCCCAGGAGCCTTATGAGAACCTTAGTATTTTGCCTTCCCTTTATCCTTTTGTCCTTCCACTCATCCGTGAAGAGATCATCACCACATGAGCCTTTGTTCTCCCCCTACTCAAATAAGTGATCAATGATCCTTCAAATGACATGGAAGAATGTAGTTTGGGGACAGAGGGGGTTATCATGCCCGTGTAGGTTTATCAGTGCACATGTTCCCTCTGAGAAACACATCTTCTTACCATTAGAGTGAAGGTGAAGTCACCCCCTCTTCATCATGTGCAAATCCCTCCTCTATCCCCAATGCCTCAGGTCCCTTAGCATAAGATATAAGGCCTTGGTTCTCCCTATTTTACTTTAGAATTTATAGCTATGTGAATTATCCATTTGTATGTTATTAAATTTGGTCTTTTCTCTTCCACTTGGGCCCTCAACAGATTGCATAATGCCTGCCTGTACTGAGGACAGATCTCTTTACCTAATCTACTGAATCAAAATGCTAACCTCTCTCAGAAACACATTTACAAACATACCCAAAAGCAATGTTTCACCAATTCTCTGGACATCCCTTAGCCTAGCCAAGTTGACACATAAAATTAACCATCACACCATCTTCAGTAAAGAATGAAAGCAGGGTGAGCTGATTAGATAATCATGTAAGTGAGTAGAGTTCTGAAACTCCCATGCCTCTGTGATTGAAAGTATCCTCAAATGAGACTGAGCCCAGACAAGATGTTCCTTCTAATTTGGTCAACGCCTGAAACACCTTTTGTGCCCACATGCATCATTGAGGATCACCACTGGGAAACTCTGGTGGCCCTGGGTGCCCCACAGTATGCAGCCTGGCACCCACTGTGTTAACAGACAAAGCAGGCATGGAGAACAAGTGGAAGCAGGCTTATGTGTGAGCCTCTGTGAGACACCTGGGAATTTCAAATAACCACTTGGGATGAGGCATAGTTTTTCTGCAAGAAACTGTCAACAGAATGGGGGCAACTCATTAGTAGGATTCAACTATTAGGGTTTTTACTGCCTATTCTGTATCTAAAGCTGATGAGACTCTTAGAATTCAAGCTACCCCCATTAAGAGATCTGGAAATGGAAATGTCTCATGTGATAGGTGTTAGCTATCACATATCAGGTGTTAGTGAATTTCATCCACTAACATCACCAGCATGGGCTTTTTGGAAGTTACGACTCCCTTGCATCTCTTCCTCTCTGTTGTGGGAGTCATCATACTTCTTGTACCAATGTGTTGAGAGGATTGGAGAACAATAGATATAATCTTGTGTCAGCAACCCCCATAATTTTAGGTGTCTCCCCTCAGGCAGCACTTATTTTCACCCTGATTTAACCTCAACATAGGGTTGAACCCTGCTGTGCATGTACCCATTGCTCCAGAGTGATTATGAGCAATGTGCATGTTACTGAAGTCCATAGAGGAAGGGGAATGTGGGTTTTACATCACATATTGCAGGTGGATGGCCTCATCCACTGCTCAATGTTCCTGATCCTTTCCCAGTCTGCACTCCTCATGCTGACAACGAGTCCTCTGTTGGACATCTTCCCTCCCAGGGCTCAGACCTCTTCCTCCATCTCTTCCCAACTGTCATCACTTTTCATATGACTCAGTTCAAATTTGTTTCCACCCCACAGTGAGTTTATCAAGATGTTTTTTTACAAAGCCAACCGAATTTTCTCCTTATAAAAGAATTCTTGGCGCTGCTACTAAACTTTCCCAAAATGCTACCTATGAGTAAAGTATCCAGCACATAGTAGGTACTCAGTAAGTGGGAGCTTTTTCTCCTTCCCCCTTGATATTATTCAGATGTGGAGTCAGGGAGGCCAGGGCATCAGAAGTAATGTGGCAATATGAGAAGTGCTGTTGAGTTAGCCTCATCAATGGGGAACGCAGAAGTCAGCTCCAAAGTTATGTCCACCCAGAGGCATTGAGGTAGCACAGAAAATACCTGAACTGTAGCCAGCCCCAGCTCTGTACCTTACCAGTTGTATGACCTTGGGAAACTGTGTTGACATCCAGGACATCAGTTTTCTCATTTGAATTTGATTGCTGAAAGAGAGTACCAACATTGTAAAACTTAAAAGAGGTAACAAGTGGAAAGAGCATTTACAAACTAGGTGTATATTAAGATTGGTTTTGTTATTTCACATACTTTGTTAAGAATTAGAATGCCAAATTTAATAGATAAATCCTTCTAGAGACATTAAACTTTAATTTCTTGTCCTGTCATTTATAAACTACACAACTTTGTATGAATGAGCTTACCTCTCTGAGCCTTAGTCTCCTTATGAGTAAAATGGTGGTGGGAAGGAGGAGATGGCAGTGTGTGTGTATAATAGAAATATAATTGCTACTCCTTCTAAGAATGTTGCAAGAATTGAAGGAGAAACATGCAAAGACTAAGCACAAAGTCTCTTCCTTTAGGCAGAAGCTAGACGTGCCTGGTTGATGTTGGAACTGGAAGAGGAGAGAAATGGTCAATCAGAAAGATGCCTGGGAGGAAGTGCCATCAGGGCTTGATGGATTGGACATGAAAATTCAGGTTCCACTCTTGACCTAAGCGATTGGCCAATGGGGAAGACTGAATGAAATAGGGGTAGGTGTAGGAAGTGGAAGAATGAGGTGAGCTGGGAGAAGGAACCAGGAGGTCTAGTTTGGCAGCGTTACATATGAGATGCTCATTAGAGAGTTCAGAGTTCAACCGGATATCTGAATATCAACCACAAGGATGTGTACAGACCAGAGTTATGAAAATGTAAGTCACTGTCATGTGATTAACTAAGATCTCCATGGGAAAGAAGGTGCATGAAGAAAAAAGAGCACAAAGTACTATAGCTTAGAGAGTCTGAGAAAAGAAGAAGGACTCAAAGATGAAATCCCACCATTCGTAACAATACAGATCCACCTAGAGGGTATTATGCTGAGTCAAACAGTGAAAGGCAAACACTGTATTGTTTCCCTCATATGTGGAAGAAAAAGAAGCAAAGCTAATGAACACGTAAAACAAAAACAAACTCTTAGTCTACAAGGACAGAATAGTGGTCACCAGAATGGAAAGGTTGGAGTGGGTATATTGGATAGAGTATATTGCATGGTAATGGTTGGAAACTAGACTTTTGGTGATGAACATATCATATATACAGAAGTTGATTTATAAGGTTTCGATTTACAACTGAAACCTAAATAATGTTTAAAATCTATGTTACTTCAATTTTTAAAAAGAAAGGAAACAAAGGACCCCCCTGTGGATGGGAGGAAATGCAAGCCAGCACATTCAAGGAAATCAGGAGGAGAAAATGAGAGCAAGGGACCGAACTGAACATTTCAAGAGGCTTAACAAGGCAAACACAGGGGACTGACCATCACAATCAGCAACATGGGGGGCACTAGTTCCCTGGACAGTTGTGCAGCCCCTGCCACATCAGCATGCCTCTCAGCACACATTTGAGGTTAGAGGTGTGGTGATATAGGACATCTAATCCTTTTCCTGTTGAGTCACTGGAGAGAGATGTAGCTTCATGAAAGCTCCAACAGCCCTGGGGTCGTGTGGGCTGTCTTCTCTCCTTTCTCTCCACATGAGTCCATTCCTGTGGAATTTTTTGGAATTTTCCCAGCATGTAGAGCAAAAATAGTCTGACTCAGAGTAAAATAATTACTTATCTCTTGCTGAAGTTGTATTTTGTATGAAATTCCAAAGGACTTTTTAAATGCTGCTCATTTATCTAAAAAACAATGTGCTATGAGTAATTCCCTGAAAATAAAAAAGACCAGGCACCCTGTTTCTATTTGTGATCTACTAACAGCATCAAACTTTTTTTTTTCCAAAGCTATAAAAATCCTTGGAGGTTGATTCAAAAAAAAAGTCATTAATTTGCAGAAACATTAAGTTGAACTTCTTGGAAACATTGAGTCTATAAAGGTAAATATGGAAATTTGATTTTGGGGATAAAAAAGAGTTTGCTTCTGTTTACTAAGTGATTTTGAGAGTTCATTCAAAGTTATTTGCATTAACTAAAATTACCAATATCATGTGTTGGATCATAAATGCTTTAGTTATGAAATAAAAAGTTCCCTCAGATTTAAGAAGAGATAGGTTATTCTGTAGCCATGGCAACAAGTAGCCTCGGGAGCAGAGTTTAAGTTTGTTCAATGGATAAATGGAAATTTGCCTCCATAAAATTGCTTTTGCAACAAGTCACTGTCAGCCCTTGCTTCTGAAAGTCAACAAAATAGGAACAAACTCATAGCAGAAAACAATGCCATTGAGAGGAGCCAACCAACAACAACCAAACTCAAGTAATTATACTTCCACAAGTGATATCAAATTAGGTGAGCTTCTGAAAGTCTTTCAGTGCCTGCACCCTAGGCTTTCCCCAAAGTCCTATACAAAAATCATCTTTCTGCTTTGTTCAGAGACATTTCCTGATAGTATGGCTGCCCCTTTCTATAGTAAGCAATAAATTCAGCTCTGTCTTTTTATTTCCAGTATTGGGTAATGGTCTTGTCATCATCTAATAAAATCTCTAGGTCTCATGTTTAAATGTTGGAAAGATCAAGTCATTCATTTATTCATCGAACTTTTCCCCAGTGCCTTTTATGTTTCTGTTGCTATGCTTGGTACTGGGAACACAAAGGAAAACAAGACACAATCTTTGTCCCAGAGCAACCCTCAGTCCAGGAACACAAAGCTAGAGTATGGTGGAATAATCATTGTACCAGAAGAATCTCCCAAAGGCTACAGATGGCCAGAGAAGGAAGTCATAACTCTGTTTGGAAGAAGAGGTCCAGAGAAGCATTCCAAAGATGATGATTAGCTTGATTCAACAATGTCTATTGAGTTTTCTGATAAAGAAAAGAGAGAGGGCATATCAGGCAGTGGGAACAGCATGGACAAAAGTGCAAAGACTTGAAAGATCACCCAAGACCCAGAGTCAGTGAGCACTGGCCATGAGCATTCTTGGGAAGGAAGAATAAGCAGGGAGGGCCCGGGCCTGTAAGTTTGGTTTAATGAATCAAGCTCAATCTTCTTGATAAAATAGAATTAATAATATTACCATCTCTGGAGTCCAGCAAGATGGCAACAAAATGATGGCTCTGGGTTCATCTCTTTCAGACATGCACAATAAAACTGGTATTAAAGAAAGTCAAAACTCCTGACAACAAAATTGATTATCAGCATGCAAATAGGAACATCAAAAAAGGGGTAGGAAATTTTGAATTTTATTTAAATTAATAATGGGGGGGTACAACCCACAAGAGGGAGGAATGACTTCAGAGCAGAGCCCCCTACAGCTATTGTCTTGTGTACATGCTTAAGTTGGGGCTCCTTACAGCCAGTGCTGTGCTGGGTAAGGGCATGAAAGCAGGTGCTGGACTGCTACAAAGATGAGGGCACAGAACAAGGACTGCTGGTTTGAATTTGAGTTTCAACACATAGAAAAGCTGTAGCCTGAATTAGATCAGAGCCGCTGTTCAGAGAACATCTTCAAGAATTGACCGTATCGGGCCTCCCCGGTGGCGCAGCGGTTGAGCGCTGGGTTGCGAAGCTGCCTGCAGCCTCTGCAGCCGGTTCGATCCCCGATCCCACATGGCGCGCAGACCTCTCCTGCCGCCCGCTGCTCCCCTCAGCAGTGTACAATTCTCTCACCCTCCCACGCTTCTGACTGTACCCAGTGCATGTATCAAACGTAAATAAGACATGCCTCTAGAAAAAAATTAAAAAAAAAAAAAAAAAAAAAAAAAAAAAAAAAAAAAAAAAAATTGACCGTATCTTGGAACTCAAATCAATTTTCAATGAAACCACAAAGTTTGAAATTATATCTAGTACCTTCTCTAAACACAATACCATAAAATTAGAAGTCAACTATAAGGTATAACTATGAATACATGAAGATCAAGCTATATACAGCTTAATAGCAATTGGATGAAAGAGGGAAAAAGCAGAAACTTTTTTAAGATAAACCTTGAGGCAAATGAAAATGATGACAGGGCCTCCCCTGGTGGCGCAGGTAGTTGAGCACTGCACTGTGAGGCTGTCCATATAGCCTCTGCAACGCGGGTTTGATCCCGGCCGGACAGCGAGGGTCCCACATGGTGTGGCAGACCTCTCCGGTCTCACCCACTGCTCCCCTCAGCAATGTATTTCGTCAGTCAGCCTGTTCTGATCCCCACTCTGTTTCTGGTGAATCCTCCCACCCTCCCGCACATCTGGCCTATACCCTGGTTCTTATATAAATAAATAAATCTAAAAAAAATGAAAATGATGACATAAATTATCAAAATCTCTGGGTTGTACGAAAAGAACTTAAGGGGGAAGATAACTGCAATACAGACCCATATCAAAAAAAGAAGAAAAATCTAAAATAAACAACTTATTATCACATCAAAAGCAACTTGAAAAAAAGGAGTAAGACCTGCAATTAGTGGAGAGAAAGAAATAATTAAAAAAAAGAGAAATAAATGAAATAGAGATCAAAAAAGCTATACAAAAATCAATCAAACAAAGAACTGGTTCTTTGAGAAGATAAATAAAATATATAAAACCCTAGCTATCTTAACAAAAAAAGGAAAGACAACATTAACTAACAGAATCACAAGTAAAAGAGGTGAAATCACTACAGGTGGCACAAAAATACAGAACATTATGAGATTACTATGAACAACTATAAGCCAATAAATTTGATAACCTTGAAGAAACGTATAAATTTCTAGATCAACATAATCTTCCAAGACTAACTCAGGAAGAAAGAGATGACCTAAACCAATCACAATCATAAGAAATTGAAACAATAATACAAAAATTCAGAAAAATTAAAACCCCAAACCAGATGGATTTACAAATGAATTTCATCACATTTTTAAAGATGAACTAATGCTCACCTTGCTCAAATTGTTTTTAAGAACACAAGAAAATGGTGTGGCAGACCTCTCCTGTCTCGCCCACTGCTCCCCTCAGCAGTGTTTTTGGTCTGTATGTCTGTTCTGCTCCCCACTCTATCTCTGGTAAATCACCCTCCCATACCTCTGGCTTGTACCCCAGTTCTTGTATAAATAAATAAATCTTTAAAATAATACAAGAAGAAGGAATCTTCCCTAACACATTTTATGTCAACATTACCTAAATACCAACATTAGAAAAAGACAGTACAAGAAAATTATACACCCATGTCCTTGATGAACATCAATGCAAAAATTTTCAACAAAATACTAGCAAATCAAATTCAACAATGGATTACAAGGATTACACACCGTGGTCAAGTGGGATTCATCCCAGAGATGCAAGGATGCTTTAATACATATAAATCAATTAATTTAATATACTATATCAACAAATAAAGGTAAAATCACAAGAAAATATCAACAGATGCAGAGAAAGCATTTGATAAGATTCAACACACATTTATGATAAAACCTCGAAACAAAAGAATAGAAGAAACCTACTTCAGTGTAATAAAGGCCATGTACCACAAACCAATATAACCACTCAATGGTGAAAAACTGAAAGCTTTCCCCATAAGATGCAGCACAAGAAAAGAATGTCCATGGTCACCCCCTTCAACTTAACAATATTAGATGATTTGGCCAGAGCTATCAGACAATACAGGAAATAAAGTGATTCCAAATAGGCAAAGAAAAGGGAAACTATTTACAAACTCTATGATATCATATATAGAAGATCCTAAAGATTCCATCAAAAAGTTATTAGAAACATTGCCTCACTGGTGGCACAAGGGGTTGAGTCTCAGCACTATGAAGCTATCCACAGCCACTGTAGAATGAGTTTGATCCCTGGCCAGGGAGATACCCACATGGTGCAGCAGACCTCTCCTGTCTCGCCTGCGGCTCCCCTCAGCAGTCTATTTCAGTCATTCTGCCTGTTCTGCTCCCAACTCTGTCTCTGGTGAATCCTCTCACTCCCCATCCCTGCACCTCCAGCCTACACCCCGGTTCTTGTATGCATAAGTAAAAAAAAAAAAAATCTTTTTTTTCAAGTCATTAGAAACAATAAATGAATAGAACAAAGTGGCATGCTACAAAAGCAGCATACAAATCCATACTTTTTTATATGCAAACAATAAAAAAATTAAGAAAACAGTAATTGTAATCCATTATAATTGCTTCAAAAAGACTTTGAAATCAACTTTTTTTTTTTTATAGAGGCATGTTTTATTTATTTATTTATTTGTTTGTTTGTTTGTTTTGTTTATACAAGCACTGGGTACAGTCAGAAGCGCGGGAGGGTGAGAGAATTCACCAGAGCCAGAGCAGGCAGCAGAGCAGGCAGAAGGACCAAAGTACACTGCTGAGGGGAGCAGTGGGAGGCAGGAGAGGTCTGCCCGCCATGTGGGACCCTCCCCCGGCGGCAGGGGAGCAGCTGGGGATGGAACCGGCGCCACAGAGGCCGCGGGCAGCTTCACAATCCAGCGCTCAACTGCTGCGCCACCGGGGAGGCCCCCGAAATCAACTTTTTATAGGATGTAAAAGACCTATACAATGAGAATTACAATATATTATTAAAAAACTTACACAGTGACGTAAGGAAATGGAAGGACATCCTGTGCCTGTGGATGGAGGGAATAAATATGATCAGAATGACTATCCTGACTACAATGATATATAAACTTACAGTTTCCATCAAAAGCTCAGTCATATTTTTCAAAGAAATGGAACAAAAAATATAGAAATTTATATGGAACCACAAAAGAACTTGAATTGAAAAAAACAAACTTAAGATAAAAGGAAATGGAGGAATCATATTTCCTGACTTCAAATTTTACTCTAAAGGAACTGTATTAAAAACAAAACACATACATGAACCAATGGAACAGAATCAGAAGTCCAGAAATAATCTATACATATTCCAGCACTTGTTCTATGATAAAACATCCCAAGCCATAAAATGAAGAAAGGCATTCTCTTTTTTTTTTCACATTTTAACTAAATTTTAATTTTTATGTTCCCCATACAATTACAACCCCCTTATTTTGACCCCAAGCCCTCCTTTCCCCGCCCCCCACTCCCCATAGAGTGTCTCTGGTTCATAGTTGTTTGTTGGTTTTGATATTTTCTTTCTTATAGTTATTCTTTTTCCTGATCCCATATTTAAGTTTTCTAGATTCCCGCTATGAATGAGACCATCCGGTATTTTTTTTTTTTTTCTTTCTGGCTTATTTCGCTGAGCATGATCCCTTCCAGCGCCATCCATGTTACTGCAAATTGCATGTGTTTATCTTTTTAGAATGCTAAGTAATATTCCATGGTGTATATGTACCACATCTTCTTGATCCAGTCATCTATTTTTGGGCATTTGGGTTGTTTCCAAAGCTTAGCTATTGTAAACAGTGCTGCTATAAACATAGGGGTGCAGGTGCTCTTTGGAATTGATGTTTCTGTGTCCTTTGGGTAAATACCTAGGAGTGAAAATACTGGATCATATGGAAGCTCTATATTTAGTAGGTCAAGAAATCTCCACACAGCTCTCCATAGTGGTTGGACCAGTTTGCACTCCCACCAGCAGTGCAGGAGAGTTCCTTTTTCTCCACAACCTCGCCAACATTTGTTGTTGCTAGTTTTTTTAATATGTGCCATTCTCACTGGTGTAAGATGGTATCTCATGGTAGTTTTGATTTGCATTTCCCTGATTACAAGTGATGTTGAACATTTTTTCATATGCCTGTTGGCCATTTGCATTTCCTCTTCAGAGAAGTTTCTTTTTAGCTCTTCTGCCCATTTTTTGACAGGATTATTTTCTTTGTTTTTGTTGAGTCTCATAAGCTCTTTGCAGATTTTTGTAATCAGTCCTTTATCATTAGTGTTGTATGCAAAAATGTTCTCCCAATTGGTGGGGTTTCTTTGTTTTGGTTATTGTCTCTTTTGCTGTGCAGAAGCTCTTTAATTTGATGTAGTCCCAGCTGTTTATCTTTGCCTTCGCTATCACTGCTTTGGGTGATGTGTCTGTAAAGATGTCTTTGAGGTGCATGTCATGTAGTGTTTCACCTATATTTCCTTCTATGTATTTTATGGTTTCAAGTCCTATGTCTAGTTCTTTAATCCATTTTGAGTTGGTTTTTGTGCATGGTGTGAGGTAGTGGTCAAGCTTCATTCTTTTGCATGTAGCGACCCAGTTTTCCCAGCACCATTTATTGAACAAACTTTCTTTGCTCCAATGCATATTCTTTGCTCTTTTGTCAAAGATTAGTTGACCATAAATCTGTGGGTTTATTTCTGGATTTTCTATTTGATTCCATTGGTCTGTGTGTCTGTTCTTGTTCTAATACCATGCACTTTTGATGATTATGGCTTTGTAGTATAGTTTGAAGTCTGGGCATGTGATGCCTCCATTCCCTTCTTTTTTTTCAGGAGAGCTTTGGCTAATTCAGGGTTTTTGGTGATTCCATATGAATTTCATCAATAATTGTTCTATTTCTTTGAAGAATGACATTGAAATTTTGATTGGAATAGCATTGAATCTGTATATTGCTTTTGGTAGGATGGCCATTTTAATAATGTTTATTCTTCCAATCCATGAGCAGGGGATGTCTTTCCATTTCTTTGTGTTTTCTTTTATTTCTTTTAACAGTAGTTTATTGTTTTCTTTGTATAGGTCCTTTACCTTTTTTGTTAGGTTTATTCCCAAGTATTTGATTTTTTTTTTGTTTTGATAATAAAAGGAGGGTTTTTTTTTATTTCTTCTTTTTCAGATTTATTGTTTGTGTATAGGAAGGCTACTGATTTTTGCGTGTTGATTTTGTATCCTGCCACTTTACTGAACTGATTGATGAGTTGAATTAGTTTTTCTGTGGAGTTTTTGGGGTTCTCTATGTATATTATCATATCATCTGCAAATAGTGATAGTTTGACTTCTTCTTTTCCTATTTGGATTCCTTATATGTCTTTCTCTTGTCTTATTGCTCTGGCTAGGACTTCCAATATTATATTGAAAAGCAGTGATGAGAGTGGATATCCTTGTCTTGTTCCAGATCTTAATGGAAATGCTTTCAGCTTTTCACCATTGAGAATGATACTGGCTGTTGGCTTGTCATATATGACCTTTATGATGTTGAGGTATGTTCCTTGTATCCCAAGAATATCAAGGGATTTTATCATGAATGGGTGTTGCACACTGTCAAAAGCTAAGAAAGGCATTCTCTTTAATAAATGTTGCTGGGAAGTTGGAAAGGCACACATTAAAAAAATGAAGTTTGATTACTTGGCAACAGAAATAAATCATAAATGTATTAAAGATGTAGATATAAGACCTACAACAATAAATAATGTAGAATTAAACTTGGGCCACACATTCCACAATATCAACAATAAAGATATTTAAGATGACTAAAAGAAAGGAAATTAGAAGCAAAAATAAACAACTGGTATTATCTCAAATTAAAAATCTATGCAGCGAAAGAAAAGACAAGATGATTAAATAGACACCATGCTAACTGGGAAAAAAAAGTTATACAATATGTAACTGATAAAGAATTAATATCCAAAATATTTCTAAAAACACATGCAATTTAACAACAACAAATAAATCTAGTTAATAAATGGGCAGTAGATATGAACAGATATTCACTAATGAGAATATCTGAAGGCCAAAGATATATGAAAAAATGTTTATGGTCACTCCTGAGAGGTATGGAGATTTAAACCACAATAAGATACCTCCTCACACCTGCAAGAATGGCACCTATCCCCCCACAAAAAAAAAAAATCTTAGAGAGGATAATGAGAAAAAGGAACCCTATTACACTGTTGGAGGGAATGTGACTGGTGAAACTATTATGGAAATCAAACTAGATTTTCCTTAAAAATTAAATAATTTAATTTAAAATTAAAAATAGAAATAGAAATACCATACAACCAGGCAATCCCACTCATGGACACCTAGCCACAGAATATGAAACTGTCAACAACAACAAAAAATCCATATGCCCTGCAACTAGAGCAGCATTATTACACTAGCCAGGACATGGAAGAAGCCTAAATCTCCTTCAATCAATGAGTGGGTCATAAAGATATGGTACATCCATGCCCATGAACATGACATAACCACAAGAAAGAATGAAATGCAGTCAATTTTCAACAAAATAGAGAGAACTGGAAAAATATATATGCAGCAGAATGATAAAAACAAATGTCAGACGTTCATGTAACAGACAATTCAACAATGTAAAACACTTTCAATAACTGCTAGACATCAACAAACACCTTGGAGCTCTGACATTAAGAGGGAAGAGGGAGGGAAATGTCCAGGGGACACAAGTGTTGTTGGGGTGTTGCCCTTCTATTGGAATGTGCCCCCTGCCTTAGCAAGCCCCGCCGATCACAAATGGTTGTAGTGGATGTGATGTACATGGTGACTTGGGACGCTGCGCTCCTTGTTTGAGGGGACAGGCAGACCAGGCAGTGAGGGACAGTGATACTGCAGATAGGGTAAGGGGCCCATCCTCAGTGTCTGGAGAAAGTATCCCTGACTATTTGTACGTTTTGTATGGAGTGTTGCCACAGGTGCAGGCTCTGGTGGTACAGTCCCAAACCTCAGCTGCCTGGGACTGCTCCATTTTCCTCACAAGGGACAAGGGCTCAGTCTCTTGAATGGGGACAGTCATAGTACCCACATGAAGGACAAAAACTAGATTTTTGGTAGTGAATGCAATGTAGTATATACAGATGTTGATTTATAAGGTTGTACACCTGAAACCCATATAATGTTATACACCAATGTTACTTCAATAAGATATTAAAAAAATCTTTTTTTTATATAATAAATTTTATTTTTATATTCCCCATACAATTGCAACCCCCATTCTGACCCCAATCCCTCCCCTCCCGCCCCCCACCCCCCTAAAAGTATCTCTGGTTCATAGTTTTTTGTTGATTTTGATTTTCACTGTCTTATAGTTATTCATTTCCTGGTCCCTTATTTAAGTTTTCTAGATTCCTGCTATGAGTGAGACCATCCGGTATTTTTCTTTTTCTTTTTGGCTTATTTCGCTGAGCATGATCCCTTCCAGCGCCATCCATGTTGCTGTAAATTGCATGTTTATCTTTTTTGAATGCTGAGTAATATTCCATGATGTATATGTACCACATCTTCTTGATCCAGTCATCTATTTTTGGGCATTTGGGCTTTTTCCAAAGCTTAGCTATTGTAAATAGAGCTGCTATAAACATAGGGGTGCAGGTGTTCTTTGGAATTGATGTTTCTGTGTCCTTTGGGTAAAAAAAAAAATAAATAAATAAATAAATAAATAAATAAATAAATAAATAAATAAAATCTTGTGAGTATCCCTGGGGGGCAGAGGCCAGAGGTCTGGGTAAGGTGCAGGTGGGAGAGGAATTTTAACTTAAGGGAAAAGGGGATGAATGGGAGACCTAAACTGAAAGATCACCATTCTCCAAGGACTTTGAGGACTTCAAGACAGAAATTAGCCAAAGTGTACAGGTGGAAGTAGAACAGAAGGACTAAAGCGTAGGAGCAAGTGTCATGTTAAATGGTTGGCTGTAGACCAGAAGGAAATTGACACATAAATGCTAGGAAGAAGTAAGATGTGCGTGTATTACATATATGTGAATATTATATTTATATATGTAGGTATCTATGTATGTAAATATATGTATTATGTGTATATGTATTATGTATAAAACATATAATATGTACTTATATTACCTACCTATTAGGATTGCTAAGGTTAAATAAAATGAGGTATATAAATATAGATGTTTGGCATACATTTTGTATCCAGGCAAGAATACTTCTGATTTTTATTGAACTTTGTCCTAAAAACTTAGGGGCATAAAAGACTGAGTTGATTGCTTTTGTGTTTCAGAAAGAGTTCTCAGAGGCCTTGGGAAGATGAACAAAGTGTGAATAGTTTCCTTTAGAAAAATCCAGAAAATAATAACAATAATTGCAGCTAAGCAACTACTGAGCCTTTCTGAGTAGAGGCACTTACACATCTATTAGTATATATCACATATGCTACCTAGTTAATAACAACAACTCTATGATTTTTTTCAATAATAAAACTTTATTTCTTAAGAGCAGTTTGAGGTTCATAGCAAAACTGAGGCAAACAGAGTTCCCACATACCCACACAAGCACCCCCTCCCACATCATCAACATCCCCCACCAGAGTGTCCATTTGTTACATCACAGACCTACATTGACACATCACTGTCAAAGTACAGTTAGTCAGGATTTACTCTTAGTGGTGTGCATTCTGCAAGTTATCACAAATGTGTAATTACATGTCCTCCATTACATTATCACAAGGAGCAGTTTCCCTGCCCTAAAATTCCTTTTTGTCCTTTTATTCATCCCTTTCCTTCTAATTACTGGCAACCCCTGATTTTTATTAAATGTTTTGTTGAAGTAACATTGGTGTGTAACATTATGTAAAATCTAGTTTCTATCCTTCAGGTGAGTACTATGACTGTCCCCATTCAAGAGACTGAGCCCTTGTCCCTTGTGAGGAAAATGGAGCAGTCCAGGCAGCTGAGGTTTGGGACTGTACCACCAGAGCCTGCGGCAATACCCCAGGTCTACACCAGTGTGAGAACCTGATATTGGAGCTAGTCTGCGTTTTGGTCAATCTGAGCTCACAAAAGACCCTGTTTATAATTTACTTCTTGAGCACTCATTGAAGGAGCATCTACACCTGGCCAGGCACACGAGCAAATGGAGGTCCTGCTCTTGTGGCGCTTCTAAGAACACAGCTATCATCCAAAGCTATAGCTGGGCAATATGCCAAGTACCCCAGAGCTAAAGACTCACTGAATACTCAATGAACTTATGCCAAAGGGAATATAATCATACCCATTTTACAGAGAGGAAACTGAGGCATGGGAAGATTAAGTAGTCATGGCAAAGTCATATGGTAAATAACAAAGCTGGGGTTGGAACGCAGGGGTGCGCCAGCGACTGTCCCCATACAAAGAGCTACAGCAGATCACGGTCAAGGGCAGCACTGTCCTGTGTGCCTGGTTATCCACTCCACCATGGAAGCTTGGGCAAGGAAGGACAGCAACTTTATTGTGCACGCTGTGCAGTCCGGCTGCTGTGGCCTCCCTGGAGACACTTTCTCTGTGAAGGAAGTATCTTTGTGCTCGACCTTCTGAGACATATTCACGGGCCAGAACTGTGAGTGGCAATGCCAAAAGAGACTACACAAACCATCACACTTACAAATAAGTAATGGGTACTAGGATCAATAGCAGGAGGGAAAATGTGCAGGGTGATGGAAGAGAGTGTAGCAGAGAAACAGGAAGTCTTATCCTGCCTGGAGCAGGGGGCATCCCGACGACCTGTGGGAGACTTCCATCTGTCAGAGCTCCAGGAATGGAACTGTGACAAAGAACGGCCTTGCAGGCAGAAGGGAGAACACATGTGAAGACCATGAGTGGGAAAGAAGCTGGCATGTTTGGAAACCAAAGACAAAATATGTGAGTATTAAAAGACTCTTCTGGAAAGCGTCCAGGTAGTTTCCACCATGAATGACTCATGCCAGATGAAAAGGAAAATACTTCAGGGGATGCCTGAGGTGTCTGCTGTACAGAACCTTCTGGGCACCCATGCTGTTGCTATTGCTGTTGCTCTGAAGGCCCCCTTTATGTGTGTGCTGAGTTTTTAATGAGCCTGGCCAAAGCAAGCCAACAGTCAAATTGGACGGCTGAGCCTGAGGCCTTGCTTCTGTGTTGCTGTGGGCTGTGTCACTCACTGGACTTGACCAGGTCCAGGGCCTCAACTAGCTGAACATGTGGCTCTGGAGGGTTTCTAGGAGACCCTGGAGCACAGGGCCTTAGTTCATTGACAGGCACTGAAAGAAGAGAAGGGACGCAAGGCCAGGCATGAACATTGATACTCTCTGTCTTGTAGGGGTGAGGGGATCAACCCCCTTCTCCCTGCCACCTCTAAGAACTTCTAGGAAGAAGAACTGGCCAAGCAAACAAATTGACATTAGACAGGTTAGTAGGAGTAAGACCATATTTAATTACACATGTATGAAGAATTTATGTGACTATCAATTCTAAAGTAAATGGGACAAACTGAAGGTTATATGCTGAGCTTAGGAATGGGACAGAGGCCAGGGGCCTCAAGTAGAGAGGAGGGTTTTTAAGATCTCATCACATGATGAAGAGGGGATGACTTCATGTGACAAAACCTCACCTTGGAGGTTTCCCTGTCTTTAGATAAGCTTCTTCAATAAAAAACTTGTTTCTGAAGATATTCCTAAATCTCACTCATCTGTGTTCTTTAAGGTGATGGTACAGTTTCTCCCCAGGTCCGCAGGGTCTCAACTGACCCTAATTCTACATGCCAAGGTGGCACATATTAAAAAGAAGCTGTCTTAGAATATCTTGAAAAAAGTTTCTCTGAATATTTGAGGATAGCCAGATCCTACATCCCCATGCCCTTGACCCACACCATTACCTCCTTTAGTGCTGCTCAAGGCAACCTGTGAGGTGGGCACTGTGTACCCCCTCAGTACCAGGAAGGGAGATGAGGCTCAATCAGCCTGGTACTGACATGAAAGGTGTGGTTTTAATTGCAGGGCCTCCTTGCTGAGATTGTACCTCCTAATAAAAGCTGATCCTTAATTAAGGGGGAGGTGGAAAGGGCGGGGCCAGAACTAAGAGGAAGGAAGCTCAATGAATGATGGTGATGATTATGGGTGACTTGGTGGTCGGTGCAATATGGTGGTGATACCTAATGGGGGTATCCCAATGTCACCCCAGTACAAAATAAATATTACTTCAATTATAAATCAATAAACAACAAACCCTGATCCTTAGGGCCTAGAGCGAGTCTACCCTAACTATAGCGGCTTATCTTAATCCACCTGCATCCCTGTGAGGAAAGGGAAGAGTGAGTAGAGAGATGGCCAAAAATATATGACTTTAGCAGGATAGGAAACTAGACTGAACTTGGGGTGGAAACCACTGGTTTCCATCCCAGCTCTGCCTCTTACCTGGTCTTCCACCTAGACCTGGTCTCATCGCCTCCCTGAGTCTTGGTTTGCCTGTCTGTAAAATGGGGAGGGGTTTTGCTCTTACTTCCCATGGTACACTTTGTTCTCCTCTGTGAACTGGGGAAAATAATGGTTTACTCTTCCCTCAGTTGTTTTGGAAGAGTACAAAAGAGTGCTCAAACAGAGCTCAGAGGGCCAGTAACCCAGGTAGGGAACTGGGCACCGCCAGTGGGTTCTCATTGGCACTACTCAGACTTAAGGTCCAACAACAGGGTTAGTTTAATAAACAAGAACTTGGGAAAAGGAAAGAGTTTCTGAGGCCACAAGTGGCCAGCTATCTCACCCCAGATAGTGCCCAGAGTCCAGAAGTCCCAAACAGAGTCTGCTCGTGGAAGATGCAGTGATGCTGGGGCCTCCCCGATGGCCTAGGGGTTAAGACTCAGCATTATAACAGCTACAGCCTGAGTTTGATCCCTGCCAGGTAGCTGACCCACATATGATGCACCAGACCTCTCCTGTCTCACCTGCTGCTCCCCTCAGCAGTATATTTCAATAGATCTGCCTGTTCTCTTCCCAACTCTATGTCTGGTGAATCCTCTCACCATCCACCCCACCTACCTGTACCTCTGGCCTACCCCAGTTCTTCTATGCAAAAACAAATAAATAAATCTTAAAAAGAGAGAAGATGAGGTGATACTGCAGTAGCCCACAGCAGCAGGCTGAAGGACTCAGTGACTCACAGCACCAGGAGATGGTGCTGGAGAACCACTGGGTCAAGCCCCATGTTCTCCTTACAGGTGATGTCAGAGGCAGGGCTGGAGGCAGGTACAGCAGCCGAGTCTCTGCAAAGGTCTACAGTGGTGTGGAGGTCTAGAAGTTTACAAAGTCAGTGAAGGTCTGGTCAATCTCATGGAGATTAACTGTCGATTCTCTCTCTTCAGAAGCTGGGAGCAGAATCCTCTTTCTTCAAAGGTGGTCCACTGATTGCTTCCTCTTTGAAGGCCAACTGCCAACTTCTTCAAAAGTGGTCCAATGATGCCTTCTTCTCTCTTTGGAGGCTGGCTGCACACTGGCTTGTGTGGAGGCTGGCTGCTGACTGCTTCTTTTTCAAAGGTTGGGAGCAGAATTCTTTGAAGGCTGTCTGCACACTGCTCCTTCTCTTTTGAAGGTAGTCCAATGAATCCTTCTTCTCTCTTTGGAGGCTGGGAGCAGAATGTTTCCTCTTTGAAGGTAGGGGACAGACTGAATCAAGCAGGCGTTTGTTCTCTTATATACCGGGCAGGGTGCCTCACCCTACAAGCCTGGTTGGACTGTTTTCAATCTTAAGCATATGATTGAATCATTTAACCCATTCACTTCATTTTCCATTTCTCAATGCAAATAATTAACTAATGAAATGAGCTTGAACACAATTGGTCCATTTAGTTTGCACCTGATTGGTCCATTTTAGAATCCTCTCTAGATATCTATATCTGGAGATAGATATAAAAGGGGGAAAAGCCTAGCCTGGCAACACTCTGGTCAGGGAAGATTTTTGGGCCTCTTGGTTTCAGGAAGCCATGGCTAGAACCAGCCACCCTGAGGATTAAAGGAAATAATATGTGGAGAGGGTTTGGAACAGTGCTTAGCCCAAAACAATGATCATGGATATCGATGATTATTATTACATGAGTCAGGCTGGGGATGACACATGGTAGGTGCCCCATAAATAGGTATGTGATCTGTAAGAAAAGAGAAATGGGAAGACCCAGCATGAAAGAGGGCCTGCCACTTCCCCACCTTCCATTCCACTGGAATCCCTTTCTAGTAGATTTATTTGACTTTCTCTTTGCCCCTGGGAAGGTATCAGGCTGCCATTCCCAGCAGGGGAGGGAGCTTTTTATTTTTTTTTCTGAAGCTCAGTGATATTGACAAAGTAATGAAACAAACCCTCTGCAGTAATTTGCCAATGCCTCTTGATCTGCCAGTGCTTTAAAGAATGGTGTTCTAGGAGCTGTGAGAGGCACTATACATCGGTGAAGCAGATCATAATAATGATGAACCATCCTAATTGCTCACGCCTGTAGCTGTCTCCCTGGCCTACATATACCCAGTCCTGACTTCAAGGCATCTGCAGACTGTCTTTGAAATCACACAGATGGAATAGTCTGAGTCACTGAGTGAACACTGGTGAGTAGTTTTACCCCTTTCGACCTTTGTTCCCTTATCTGTAAAATAGGATTAAAGTCCCTTGTGAGGCTTAATTAAGGTAATGGAAAAGAATGTTATTGGCTTGGCCTCATGACCTATTAATATGAATTTGTATTCTGCTCCAAAAGGAGAGGAGAGACTTGGAGCCCATCTCTGCAATGCTCCAACTCAGGAGTTCTTATTTATATGAAACATCGTGTGTGAGAGGGAACATTTTCCAGGGAGAGACTGGTCATTCTTATCAAATGCTCCTAAAGTTTCCTGGCCCACCCCATCCCCAACCCCTGCTAAGGACCACTGTGGGATGGATCCCTTGTTTGCTTGGTTACAGTGAACACCAAGTCTTCCTGACTGGGTGGAAACCACAATCTTGGGGTGTGTCATTTCAGGTACAGTTATAGTCCAGTGTGCTATTTTGGCCTCAGGACAAATTATTCACCCCAATGTGCCTCTGTTTCCTTTTCTATGAAACAAGGGAAGCAAGAGAGAACATACACAAGAGCTCAGCAGTCTGAGGTTCATGGTCCATGGCAGGTCTAAATAACTGCTCCTCTTCTGCCCCATCCCCCTGTTAGAGTTGTCATCTGGGAAGAGAAAAAATGGTGATGGAAGCAGAGGAGATTCTACTTGTCTGATCCCAGTCTGGCTTTGAGTTCCTTTGTATATTTTTCATGCAGGCCTGTAAGAGTTCTTTGGAGGGCCTCCCCAATGGCACAGCAGTTGAGCGCTGGGTTGCAAAGCTGCCCGCAGTCTCTGCAGCACTGGTTCAATCCCCGGCTGCCGGGCATTGAATCCCACATGGTGCACAGACCTCTCCTGTCACCCACTGCTCCCCTCAGCAGTGTATTTCGTCGGTCTGCCTATTCTGCTCTGGTTCTGGTGAATTCTCTCACCCTCCCGCACTTCTGACTGTACCCAGTGCTTGTATAAATAAATAAATAAATCTTAAAAAAAAAAAAAGAAAGAGTTCTTTGGAGGTTCATATTGTTCATCTAGCTCCTGTAATTCCCTTGATTCCATCTATGCAGTTACTTCTACTGCTCCGTATGTGTCATTCCTCATTCCTATTCAGTGACCCATCCTGTGATGCCCTTGACTGAGCCCTTCTTGGTAATCCTCAAAGGCAGCTTCTGGGGGAAATCCTATACCTTTGGCCTTCTCAGTAGGGAATATAGACCCTATTCCACTTCTCCCAGACACTTCAACCTGCTTCTCAACAATTAGATCTCTCAGACATAAGCCAGACCCTGGTTGATTGTCAAATTCATCCTACTGTGAGTGGGAAGAATAAGGGGCAACCCAAGACCTCCAGACTTGCCTGCTCTATATGGGCTCTGCCATCCACCACATAAAGACAAATCTCTTAGTGCATAAGACCCTCAATAGAAAAGAACTTCAATAGAACTAGTTTGTAATAGAAATAAGAGACAAAAATAATGCTATTTTCAAATGAAGCATCTAAAGCTACCCATCCCCTGTGAGTAACAGGGATAACTCTCTTAACAGGGTTGGCCCAAAGCAGGACAACCGAGGCTTTCAAGGACCTATAGGAAAGGGCAGAAGAGGCCAGACAAGTCTGGAAGGAAAAGAGTAAAATCAAAACCCAAGTCAAGATAAAGGCTGCCATTGTCAGCCTCCCCATGGTTACTCACCCACACCACTTTCAATTGTCTCCTCCCATGTTCCCAAGTCCTCTTCTAGCATCTTCTTATTGCTCAGCTCTGCCCTTCCTGGAGTGGGGTAGCAAATCTGGAACCTCCCCTTTCCATGGGGACCACCCTGTTACACTAACTCTGATTAGAATGAAGGTTGACAGAGGCAGAAATGGGCTTGGCCTCCTGCTTTGCCAGCCTGGTAGAATGGCATCGTACTTCACCGTGGAATTTCCATCTTGTCTTGAAATCCTGATGAATATGAGGTCAGAATCTACCATTTTAAGAGAAATTTATATAAAATGTCATAAAAAATTGCTGCTGGGATGAGGGGAAACAAGCAGGGATGACTTTCTAGGGAAAGCAATATTAGAGATGGATTTTGAAGGATAAATATGAACTTAAATGGAAAATGAGAGAAAGGCCCTTTCTATGGCAGAAACCTCACATGCAAAGAAACAAAGGCATGAAGAGCAGTGGGTATATCCAGGCAGAATGTAGTGGAGTGAGGCTGCACTAATTAATCTAACTTAACTCAGATTCTGGGTCTCCTCACTTGTAGCTGGATGACCTTGGTAAGTAACTCAACATAGGTTCCTCAACTGGGCTGCCCAATTCTGAAGCCAATGGCTGTGCAGCTTAGGCATATAAAAATCCCCCATGAGTGTTCCAGAAATGCAGATGCTCAGGCCTCACCATCAGAAGCTCTGACTCAAGAGGTCTTGGTTGGGTCTTAGGTTTCTGATGCAGGAGGTCTGGGGGCCACTCTTTGCAGATCTCATGTGTGCCACACCCAGGACAGGGCTTGCCTACAGGTGGTGCTCAGTAAGTGTTATGAACAATAACTGAAAGAATCAAATTAATCAATTTCAATACAGCTTGGCTCTCAAGAATGCTCCCAGAAGTAATGTGTTGCTGCCTAAAATATCTCTACACATTTCACACCAAAGAAGGGGGCCCGCCTCACTGGGGGTTCAGCATAGAGGCAAAGGGTTCAGATGCATCTGCCCAACGAGGAACATTAATCAGATCTGGTGCTGGTGGTGAAGGCAGGAAGCCTCCCCAAGGACAATCCTCTAGTTATTTGAAGCCTCTCTATGTTGTCATTGTACAGATGAGATAGAGCTGGGAAAAGTCGAAACCACTTGTGATTCTTTGAAAAAACCTACATGGTATGTGTACTGGATCAAGCAAGTGGAAGAAAACAAAGCTTTGGGGTCAAGCAGTCCTGGAATTTAGCCCTGCCAAGTTATTTCAGCTCTCTCTCTAAGCCTCAGTCTCTTCAACTGTAAAATGGAAGTAATGGAATTGCTGTGTGAATTCCGTGGGAGGCTGGGTTACAACCATTTAGGAATAGGCAGCCAGCAGAGGGAGAGAAGGAGCTTTGGATAAATGCCATTCCTGATGTGAAAATAAATACCCATCACTCAAATGAGAACAAACAGAGCTGTTTATTTCGAGCTTGCTATGGCAAAGGAGTCAGTCACCATCGCTGGAGCTTGGCAGAGACTCCAAGGCAGGCAGAGGAGTGGGGCAACTTTGTAGTGGAAAAAAGGAAGGCTTCAGGCATTTTTTTGATTAGAAGCTGCTAAGAGGGGAAGCTGGAGGTGGGTTAAAAGGGTGGGGGCCTATGTCATTGGTGGTGGGGAGGGGTGCATATTTGACTTTCTCTGATTGGTCCTGAGTTGAAAGAAAGGCTAAAAATAAGGAAGCTGGTCATGGCAGATTAAATGTTGACTGTCTTGGCAAGTTGGCTGCAGAGGCGGCAGACTCACACTGGGGATATATGATGCATTAATTATTTTTGCAATAAAATATTATATTGATGATCTTCTCCATGCTCTAGGCACAAAGGACACTGCTGTGAGCAGGACAAATGGACATCCTGCCCTCCTGGATCTGCCCACATGGTGCTGGGCATTAGGCTGAGTGACTTATGTCCAGGCAGGTCCCCAGCATCCGTCCTGTATCTATGTGCTACTTAATCTTTCATGGTATGCATACCGCCTCAGGGGAGGTTCTATTTGTTCAAATTTCATATTTCTTGAGATCCCAAGGGCCCTTCTGGTGGTCCTGAGATCCCATTTTGTCCCAGGGCTGGGCCTCAGCCAAGAGCAGGCTCTTTCCTCCTTATTCAACATACCCTCCAGCAGCATCCAGGTTCCCACTGACAAGCCTGTATAGGCTCCGACGCCCCCAAAATGCTCAGACACTTTTACCAGTATGTGTCACCTTGGCATGTGGAACTAAGGTCAGTCAAGACTCCGTTGTCCATGGAGAATTTAGATCAAAACCTTAAACTTTGCAGATTACCTAGATTTAGGGACGTCTCCAGAAAGAACCATTTTTTTCCATCGAGATTTTAATTTGACATTCATTTACTGGCAATTTTTAAAAAATGTCAGTTTGGTAGTAAGAAACTTCACATTCCAGCAAGTATATATGCTTCAGTTGCTTTCCCCAAAGCTCTATGTCAGGTCACTATCACTTTACCCTCGCCAGTCACCCCCGTACTCCCTTCCCACTGGTAACCACCATGGTTTTCACAGAATCTTAGAGTTATTTCAGTTGCATTTTGGCAGTTTGTTTTCTTTGGTTCTTTATAATAATTTAGTTCACTTCCTGACTTATTGAACTTCACATAATCACTTGAGGGCCAGCCATATTATCCCGAAAGTCACTACTTTATCTTTTTTTAATAGCTGAGTAATATTCCATTGAATATCTCTTCCACAATTTTTTTTATTGAGCCATCTGCAGTTGATTCACATCTTTGTGATTGTGACTAACGCTGCTAACAAGACTGGAAGCAACAAGTGTTGGTGAGGATGTGGAGAGAAAGGAACACTTTCATTGTTGGTGGGAATGTCAAGAGGTGCAGTCTCTATAGAAAACAATTGGGATATTCTTAAAAAACTAAAATATGGAAATATTGCAGGATTCCCCATTTCATTCCTAAGTATCCATCAGAAAAAATATTAAACACTAATATGAAAAAGCATGAGCTCATAAGAAATAAGCTTTTATCAGAGAACTCAATCTTAAGACAGGGCAAACGTCCAGGTGTCTTGTCTCCCAAACCTACCTGACCTTGGCAGGCAGTTCAAGGTCAGTCGATAAGCTTCAGGAATCTGCTGCATTAGCAAAAACAAGTCTTGAAGAAAAGTTTAGATAAGGTTATTTTTTTCTTTTGTGCTTTAGGTCTGAAAACAATTTAACCATTTAGCCTCAATTATAATCTCTCTTTGAGTTTTGTGAATCTAGATGGCCCTGACCCTTTCCTCCCTCTGTCCCATTTACTCTAGAATTCACAGCCACATAAGTTCTCCATACATATATAATTCAGTTTGATCTTTTGCCCTCTTAATCTAATATCAGAATGTTAATTTGTCTGCATTCTCCCTCTTCTCTTTCCTTCTCCTACTTGTCTGTCCTCCCTCTTGCCTTCTGGTCTTCATAGTAACAGTGGTAGTGAGAGAAGCTATCCCTTATTGAAGTTTACTACTAAATTGCCAGCGATCTTACTGAACACATGACACACATTTAGAAGCTCTTCAATTCTCATGCTGACTCTATGAGGTGGGCATGTTGACCATCAACACTGATGTAAGATAAGGAAAGTGTTATAAGTTGAATTATGTCTCACCCCAAAAAAGATATGTTGGATTCCTAACTCCCAATACCATAGAATGTGAGTCTTCACAGAGATAATCAAATTCATAGTCTTAGTCCTAGGTTGTGGAGGGGGCTATTCCGATAAGACGGGTGTCCTTATTAAAAGGGGAACTTAGGACATGCAAATAATATGCAGAGAAGACAGCCAACTACAAGTCAAGGAGAGAGGTTAGAAAAGAACTTTCCCTCATGGCTCATTGAATAAAATTAAAAATTTGAATGAAACAAAGAAAAAACAGATCCAAAATGGAGTCATTCATGTCAACCCACACTAACAGTTACTACCTAACTGGAAATTCAAATTAATCAATCTGAAGTTCCCTGGTCAGCACTAGTGAGGTCATGAGGTCATCTGCATGATGAGACACCCTCCACCACCCCACCTACCACACACACACACACACACACACACACACACACACACACACAGAGTCTTACCTACCCTAAGGGATGGTGGCTTTGTCTAAAGTAATCCTTCTGTCCTTTGGTTAATGTCCTTGACCCATCCACTCCGACCACAAATACCTTCCATTTTGTACAACTTCTTGAAATTCTTTCTGTTTGTTACATAGGATGATGCTGAATTCATAAATAGCTTAATAAAGTCAGTTGGATCTTGAAAATTAACTGGGTGGAGTTTTTGTTATGTAATAGAAACAACTTTGGAAACACCTTGATCTAGAACCTCTGGGCTCCAGACTATGATGCAACCGACTCCTGTCATTTAAGCCACCAGTATGTGGCACTGGGCTACGGCAGCCCTAGCAAACTAATACACACACCAACACTTGGAGAGGTAGCCAGTCACTTTGGGACTCTCTGAGCCTTGTCTTTTGTGTGTTACTGGCTCTCTGTCTCACTATGTCTCCTTCATCACTGTGCCTATCCCTGTCTCTGCACTTGTTTCCTCCCTCTCAAAGCCAGGGACCAGCATTGCTCAGGGATCTTATTTCTCAGGCCCCCCTCCAGGGGCTGGGAGCTAACCTGAGTAGGCAGCTGTCCTGGTGTTTCTCACCTGCCTCACCTCGCCTTTTGCCCTGGTGAGCACAACTTAAGGTTCAGTCCATGGCTCAGTCACTAGGGCAATCAACCCCTCCTTCCTCAGAGCCCCCCTTTGACATGTTGTATCATAATTATTATACAGCTAATGACAATCTTTTATCTACTCGACTGATTTTGGTACCTGTATCTCAAGACAGGATTCTTATGTCTAGTGTCCCACTCAGGGCAAATAAGCACTGATTGTCTGACTGATGAAATAAATTACCTGTCAGTTTTGCACTTTAAGAATATATTTTAGTCCTCATTAAAAGTCTCTGAGGGATATATCATCACTGCCCAGCAAGATGCAGTGACTTATCTACGTATATCACAGCTTATTAGAGAGGGAACAGGGCTTAAAACAAAGTTTTGTGATTCCAGACCTCTTAACAAAACCATTAATACCCATCCTATTCATTGGTAAGATGTTGTCATAACCTCTCTGTTTTCTAATATGTGAGAGATTTGAGATTGAATAACATTATTTGCCTTTCAAGGGGTTGTGGGAGAAATAATTAGTACTTATCCGCTATCTGGAAATGGCAGGCTATAAAATGTAGCGATCTAACTCAGTCTTCATTTTTAGATCTTTTATAGAATATGAAAGTTGACTCTGCAATCACGGTAGGAAGACTTTGCTTATTGAATAGTTTGATTTTTAAATGTGAGGAGTCAAGCTCTACTGTGTCTCCTTGAATGTAAGTAAGTGCAGATATAGATTTTTGACAGTCTGTTTCCATGCAAGCTCACCTCTGACTCTCTCTCTATGTGGTTGGGGCAAGGGTGGGATAGGCTGATCCATCCCGGCACCTGTATGGACACAAGACCAAAAGGACCAGGTCGCTTGACCAGGCCTGACCGAGGTGATCCCATGTACCCCTGGTTTAAGCACATGGTGAGAATAAATAGCCAATGGGGCCTCCTTGATGGCACAGGGGTTTTAAGGACAGTGATATCAAGCTATCACCAGCCACTGCAGCACGTTTGATCCCCGGCCAGCCAGTGAGCTACCCACATGGTACAGCAGACCTCACCAGTCTCGCCTGCTGCTCCCCTCAGCAGAGTATTTTGATAGATCTTCCTGTTCTTATCCCCTCTCTCTTTGGTGAATCCTCTCACCTCCCACACCTCTAGATTACACCCCAGTTCTTGTATGCATAAATAAATAAATCTTAAAAGAGAGAAAGAGAGAATAAATAGCCAAGACAGACCAATGGGAGCCCAGCTCGGGATTTTGCTAGATGCTCCAGAAAGGGTTGCCCTACTGCAGTTACTAACCATAGAAGTGCTGGCAGCCATTTTGTCATCACCTAGAAAAAAGCCTGCCTGAAACTTCCTAGAAAGCAAACTCAAGAGATGGTGATACATCAGGTACTGATAATAGGAGGATTTTATAACTGTTCTTATGTTTGTTTGGTTTTTTAGATTTTTTTTTATTTTTGCATAGAAGAATAGGGGTATGGGCTGGAGGTGCAGGGTTCACCAGAGTCAGAGTGGGGAGCAGAGAGGGCAAACTGACTGAAATACATTGCTGAGCGGAGCAGCAGGCAAGACAGGAGAGGCCTGCTGCACCATGTGGGTCAGCTGCCTGGCCATGGATGGAGCTCAGGCTGCAGTGGTGTTAGCAACAGAGATTTTATCCTAAGCCACCAAGGAGGCCCCACTGTTCTTGTTTTGGGGGCTGACAAAATACTTACATAGATTCTATGACTAAAATCTGTGCCACCCTATGAACTTATCAATTATAAGAAACAATTAAATCTCTTGTAGGCTCAAACTTGTCTGGCCTGCCAATAACAAAAACCCTGAATAGCATGTAAAGGTGATAATTATAATAACTGCATATAAATAATATGTGAAGTCAAATCTTTAACCTATTTACCAGGTTTAAATTATACTGCATATATTAAGGTAGGCAAGAGCTGCCACATTCCAGGCATTCCAATCCCTGATGTTCAAGGAATTTATATTCCAATTGGGAAGACTAAACACAGACATTCCTAAAAGATTCTTTCTTTATTCTATGCTTTCATTTAACAACCATCTGCTAGTGCCTCTTCTGTGGCTTACTCAGTACCCTGAGCTAGTGATACAGAGATGAACAGAAAAGTCAGACTAGATTCAGATTCTTTTGTTTCATCATACCTGACCTTTGGGGTATGGCATTTAGCACAGTTTTTAGATAATGAATTGTTTGCGTTATCATATTCTTCATGACCTGATACAGAGCTTACCCTCTAGGAACCCATGGTCTGATGGTCTAGACACATCTAACAAATGATTGCTACACAGGGAGACACATGCTCCAGTGGGGTGATGAGATCTACAAGGTTTGCAGGCCACCAGGCAGGGAGCCATGACATTGATCATGAGGAGGAAGGGAGAACATGGAATGTTCCTCAGAGGGACGGTTATTAGAAAGAGAACTGAAAAAAAGAGTGGGAACTTTTTATTTTGTTGCTTGAGAAGTGAGATTGAGAAGGGATTGTGGCGACATCATCTGGGGTGACTCATAACCATTCCCATCTCCTGGTGTCCATATCTGGTCTTCTTTAGGCCCCATGAGTGAGTAGGACTTCCTAGGCTGGGATCTCTGTATTCTCCCTTGGACATAGTTCATGGGTGTCATAGGCATCCACTAAGATGACCTACAATGATCCCTCCTGCTGGAAACATAAGCTTGCTTGAATTGGGCTTTCTGTCACTTTCACATAAATATTCAATGTGAGTGCAAACATTATGAGTATCTTCACTAAGAATCAGAAATATTCAAGACCCCTAATTTCATAGAGAATAAAGAACAAAAGACAAGCATCCCCTTACAAAGCCTCACAATATGCCCTTCTTTGGATCACCAATCTGGGAAACGCGCCCCAAACCTATTTTTTGAAGGTATTTCTAAAAATATCTTTCAAAAGGATATGAAGCCATAAGAGCTGCCCCCATGATGAAGCATTCACTTTTTCCTCATAGTTATCACTTGAGTCCTAACTTTGGGTCACTCAGATGTCAACAGAGGGTTCCCAGAACCTGAGACCTAAGATCACCTAAAGCCTCCCCAAAGTTGCTACAACACTAAACCTCTCCCATGACTTTCTACTCTACTGTTCTGTGGGTTTTAAATGACTTTTCCTCCTTTTCTCGTCCAAAAGTTCCATTTGTCCCTCAAGATCTGTTTCATGCATCATCTTCTCCATGAAGTCTTCCATGGTAGCTTCTATTTCCAGCAAAGCCTGAACATCCTTTTTCAGGTTAGCATGTACTGTGGAGTGCTGTGAATGTCTCCATCCCCTCCTTAGCTGGCGAGACCCTTAGGGCAAAGTTCATGAATCTTCCCCTCTGTGTCCCCAGCTGCCATGTCCTGGGATGAAGTGGCCACTCAGGAAATATTGTTAAATCATAATGGAAAAGAAAAAGAGCAGAAAAATTCTTACACTGAGCTTTCTTGTTTTTAAGACAAGATTTCCAGGGTCACTGAAGGAAGTTATTTGCCTCCCAGATTCATAAGACCCAAGTAACCTTATAAGGATCATGATTCAGAGGGATTTTTAATAAAAGCCCGTAACACTTGCCTTGCCATTAGGGACCCAGCAAAACCATGTGGGATAAATTAATTCATATGTATGAAATTGTATCTGTCTTAATAACCACAGATCTTTCTCATATTGTAGATTCAGAGCTAAATGTCCTTCTTGGGTCATCATGCGTAAGTGGGTTATATGGCCATTTAATTCTGAAATAAACTCTTTGTATTCCAAGAACCCATTTCAAGAAACTCAACAGTTTTAGCTGGAATGACTAAAATTATATTGCAAAATCATTGTCCTTTTGTTATATTTTGCTAGATATTCAAAATATGGGCAATAATCCTAATCAGATTTGAAAATTTCCTGTCTCATCATGGCCTGCATTCATTCATTCATTCATTCATTCACCCTTTTGCTTTTCCTAATAATTGTCTAGTTTATGACATGTTATAATGAAATCTTCTTCCAAAGTCTAATGTCTCTAACTTTGTTTTTCTCTGTTGAGCAATTTCTCAAAGAGCATTACCAGAGAACAGTTATTTGGATTGTCACTGTGATAAAATAAGCACTATCACTATCATATCTCTATCAACCTAGGGCCAGTGAAAGTGCCCAGTTCCTCATTTCAGGTTCAGGGGTCAATATCTGTGTAGTCTGTTTCTAAAAACCAGAAACAGAGAGAAGTGGGAGTCTGACCAGTTCAGTGATGGCCACTGCTATAACTTTTTTTTTTTTAAGATTTATTTTATTTTATTTTATTTTATTTTATTTTATTTATTTATTTATTTATACAAGCACTGGGTACAGTCAGAAGCGCGGGAGGGTGAGAGAATTCACCAGAGCCAGAGTGGGGAGCAGAACAGGCAGAAGAACCGAAGTACACTGCTGAGGGGAGCAGCGGGCAGCAGGAGAGGTTCTGCACGCCATGTGGGACCCTCCTCTGGTGGCCGGGGAGCAGCTGGGGATCGAACCGGCGCTGCAGAGGCTGCAGGCAGCTTCACAACCCAGGACTCAACTGCTGTGCCACCGGGGAGGCCCTGCTGTAACTTTTTTTTTTTTTTACTGCTCCTTGCACACTGACCCTGTACATCTTGCTACTGAAACAGTGACCCAAATAGTGACAGCCAGCAGCAGCAGCATTCTGGGACAGATTGTTAGAAATGCAGACTCTCAGCCCATATTATATCTCCTGAATAAGAATATGCTAAAATATAAACCTTAAAAGTGGTTCAGTAGCACATTAGAGAGAAGCTCTGGTCTGGGGTGGTGTGTCCACTGCAGCATCAGGTCCTGCTTGACCCAGGTCCCCCCGACAGTGCTGCAGTGGCACCCACATGGAGGCATGGCATGCTTGTAGCTCCCTTGAATTGTGCTTTCTGTCACTTGCATATAAATATTCTGTCACTTGCATATAAATATAAATATAAATATAAATATAAATATAAATATAAATATAAATATAAATATAAATATAAATATTGTGGTGACATCCTCTGGGGTTGTTATAGGACAGGGAGAGGGGCAGCCTAAACCCTGCAAACCTGCCTGTTCTAAATGGGTTCTGCCATCCGCCGCATCAACACAAAACATATGAGACTTTAATGGGAAGGAACTTTAATAAAACTAGGAAACAATACAGGTAAGGCAAAGAGTCTACTTTCTAAATCAAGAACCCAAAGTTACCCGTCCCCTCGTGGGTAAAACTCCATCCAAATGGGATTGGCCCAGAGCAAGGCCCCAAAGTCTGCCACAAGTCTAAAGCACCTTCCAGTGGGGACCCACAGAAAAGGGTCACAAACAACCAGACAAGCCTGGAAGGAAAAGAGCAAAATCAACATCAAGATAAAAGCTGCCATTGTCACCTCCCCATGGGTCTCACCCACATCTGTGTCACCCAGTCCACGACCAAAAGACAAGCGCAGTTTCTTCATGTGTCTCCTGGCTCCATCCTGCTTCCTTCCTCAGTCTCCTCTGCAGCTTCTTCTCTCCCTGCTCAGCTCCACCCTCCCTTGGGTGGGGCAGGGAACCTGGAACTTCCCCCTTTCCTGGGGACCACCCTGTTACAGGGTGACTCATAATCATTCCTGATCACAAGTACAGCCCTTATTTCCACTGAGTCAGAGCAAATGAGGCTGGACTGGGCTCTCTAGCTATAGCCATGCTGTGCAGATCAGTCTTCAGGCTCTGAGTTCAAGTCTGATCACTTACTCTCCTAGAAATTCCTTTCCTTCATTATAAGTTTCATTCTGGGCTTTGATGTTCTTTCTTACATGTGACTTGTGAACAATTTCAAAAAGAAAGGGAGTTTTCTAGTCTATTCTTCCTAAAGGTCTCCATGACCTCTATACATAGTCAATGCATCCTCCCCATGGGTCAGCCCAAACTATTTTGAAAAAACAAATTTGGAAGACTTGTACTATGATTTCAAGGCTTAATATACTACTACATGGTTATCAAAATTAGGCTGCATATATAGATCAACAGAACAGAAAATAGAGACAAAGAAATACACTGACACCTATGTGGAAACAGATTTTTTCATCCAAATGCAAAGTTAATTCAATTGGAAAAGAATTCCCTTTTTAACAAATGGTACTAGAATGACTAGCTATCCGTTTGAGGGTGGAGGAGGACTTAGATCCTTACCTAACACCTTGTGTGTAAAAACTAGTTCAAAATGGATCAAAGGCCTAAATATAAGAGCTGAAAATACAAAATTACAAAATTTCTGGGAGAAGATACAGGAGAAAAATCTTTGTGATATTGAAGTATCCAAAATTTCTTAAAAAGGATACAAAATACATTCACCATAAAAGAAAAAAAAATAAGTAGGACTTTATAAAATTCTTTAAAATGTTATTCTTCAAAAGACACTATTAAGACAACTTTCTTGCAAATTTAAGACTATTAAGACAATTTTCATGCACATACTGGAAGTGATTTGTTAGATGTATTATAGATGCATACATACATACATACATGGATTGATAGATACATAGATAGCTAAAAAGATACATAGGTGCATAGACTTAGAGATAGATAGATAGATAGATAGATAGATAGATAGATAGATAGATAGATAGATGAGGAGGGAGGGAAGGAGGGTGGGAGAGAGGATTGGAAGTTTGAGAGACAGACAAGTAGTGGTGGAGTAGAGATTCTGTGACCTTGGAGAAGCAGGTAAAAGAAGCTATAGCCCAGAAGAAGGAGAGCAGACAATGTCTGAAGAGGGTGAGGGAACACACTGTGAAGATCAGAGGAAATCGTCAGGCACCAGAGATGAAAGATATATTCCAGGTAGATTGGGATGGCATGCACAAAGTCACGGAGGCCAGAAGGAATGCCCAGTCCTTGGGAATTTACCCCTGGTTAGATGTGAAAGAAGCTTAAGGGATGATTGAAGTGAAAAGTTTGCAGTTGGTTGGATGCTGGAGAGGAAGGAAAGAATCATTTCTGAAATGACATGCAAAGAGTTGCCATTTCCTTATATCAGTGAGAGAGCTCCAGAGTACTTCAAGCAAGAAAAGAATGAGATGAGACTTGAAAAGGAAGAGAATGGAACATTTCCAGTATTTCCACTATTTCTCTGAGAAAACCCCACCCAGATTTGAAATAAATACAAGCTTTTTCCTCCCAAAAGCTGTCATGAGACTGGGTAGCTTGCATGCACCTGTGAGAAGCAGCAGTAGACCCCTGTGTCCTTGGAGAAGGTGGTTTAGGCAACTGTCCATCCAAAGGGAGCCTGTGTGTGTGTGTGTGTGTGTGTGTGTGTGTGTGTGTTTCCTTCTTGCAAATTTTTCTGTTTTTTCTAGAAGTCAGCTCAAATTACTGCAATCTAATGTTTATAATATCAAATAGCTCCAACATCCTTTACAAATCTTTAATAAGGCATGGCAGACAGATTTTGTCTGAAACCAAATTTAATTTTCACCCTTAGGACCACTACTCTCACATTCCTTCTCACCTCATTAAAAATTCCAAAGAGCTTGCAGTCATCCTAGACTCCTCTTTTTCCCTCACACCTGCCAGGTTATCCATTAGTAAACATCATCAGCTAGCTGGACCTTCCAAGTAGATACAGAACCTGACTTCACCTCCTCACCAACTCTGCTACCTCAAGAGTCCAAACTACTGTCATTTATTGGAAAAAGTCATGCCCCTACCCAGCTGGTCTCCATGAATCTTCTCTTGTTCCACTACAAAAATCATTCTGCACAGAGCAGCAGAGAGTTAAAAAAAATGCATAAAGCAAGTGAGTTACTATGCCAGTTTCATCTACTCACAAATCCAAACTCCACCCCAAAGCATAGAAATCCTACCAGATATGACCCATTGTTCCCTCTCTAAAGCAATCTCTTGCATGCTCCCCCGCTCTTATAGGCATGTTGACTGCTTTGTTCTTCCTCAAATATGCCCCACTCATCTCAGACCTATGCTTCTCTGCCTGGAAGTTTTTCTTCTGGTTCTTTCTTGGCCCTATTTCCATAATTCCCTCAGGTTCAAGTGTTACCTTCTCACAGAGACATCTTTTTTGATTGCAATATTTTAAAAATCATCCCCTGCCTTACATCATTCTGTTTCTTGAAACTGTGTCTTGATTGCACCTATCAATATCTGAAATTACCTACTTGCCCACTTATTTCCTCCATGAGAAAGTAAGGTCTATAAGAGTCACAACTCTGACTGTCTTGGCCATGGATCTATCTCTTGTGCATACAACACCATTATGCACATAGTAGAGAAATACCCAAGGACTTTCAAGCACCAAAGTTTGATGAGTTTCCATCTACTGAGGTTTTATTGCAGACATGGTGCTGAGATCTTTGCTTTATGATTATTACTTTTCATCCTCACCACATCCACCCAGAAGGTGTTGACATGAAAGCTGTTGTCAAATATTGAAGGACTGTCAGAGGAAATAAAGAATTAAACTTACTAAAATAACTACGGAGATCATAACAGTGAGAAGTTACAAGGAGACGTATATTGACTCAAAACAAGGAAAGAAACACTGATTATCTAAGAATACTGTAATGAATCAAATTGATAGCCAGCTCTTCTTCCCTGGATATATACAGGAGGAATCCCTCCTCTCTAAGAATTTATTAATCAACTCTTTTTTTTTCTCTAAGGGGGACAAGGGAAGAAAAAGAAACTACCAGGCTGAACTCTTATCATGGCCAGGCACAGTTCTTTGTAGATAGGATCTTGTAGGAAAATATGATGTGCGTACTTACTTATTTTACCAGTAAGGTAATGAAGATCAGAAAAACTGAATGATTAACCCAGGGTTGCACATCTAATGTGTAATTTTGAGTCTAACTCCCATGAGGTATCTTATGCTAAATATGGGATTCATAATCCTTTAATCCTTTCAGCACCAAGATTTCCTTTGAGACTCCTCCAACCCCCACAACTTCAATTAACTACCTCTATAAAGCATCAGATGTTAATCAAAGTTTATGGCCCTGTCAACCAGAAAGAAAGGGCTGATAGAATTCTGTGCCAAAGCAAAGGCACACAACACCTCAGATAACCTGATCAAACTTATAAGTGATGCAATTTTTAATATAAAAACAGCTCACAACTCCTTGTGACTACCTTCAAAGATCCTTTAACAGCCTCTAAGCCAGATTAATTTATATATCTTTTATTGATGTTATTGTTTAGGGAGAAGCATTATTTCTGATTGAACATTTTTTTTTTCTGTATTCAGTGAGCTCTTTCTTCTCTGCCTCCCCTCTTCTTAGTGTAATCCGAATCTTGAACTTCATTCAAGATCTAATTAAAACCGAACCTCTCCTTGACATTTTCTTGCCTCAGAATTCCCAAAATACTTGCATTAGAGCAACAATCTCAAACTACTCTCTAGTAACTTCTCATGTCTTCAAACCTATGAGAAAGGTTTGCTTGATGCTCCCATGAGAAAATTTCAAACCCAGGATTTGGTGCCATAAGTCATCATGATCTTCTCAGTATAAGTGACAGAATCCAACTCAACTTGGTATAAGCAGAAAAGGAAATGCATTGGCTTAGTAGCAGAAAAGTCCACATGAGATCAGATATCAGACATAATTCAATCCCTAGAGCTAAGAAACTACATCATCTTGATGTTTCTACATTGGAAGAGATGTGTTCCTATACCTCTGTATCACATGCAGTGCAGTAAAATAATAGTACCTTGATAAAAAATACAGTAAGAAGAAAAGACTTGATGGACCTCTCCACTCAAGTAACTTTCAGTCCTACTTTACCTGTGAATGAGGGACTTCCTATGATGGAAGACTTTCCGGTGCTGAGATTCTGGACAGACTAGGAAAAGTTGGTCACTCTCCTCTTCTCCTCCTGATCCTACTTCCCTCTGTGCTAGTTCCATCTTTAGCCAAATAGCCCCTGGGTATTGTGGCATCTCAAGTCTTACAGTATCCTTACAATTAATCATTCCAGTGGAAAAAGAACTTCCCTTTCACATGGTCTTATCATAATCTCAGAATTGTTTCTCCCTGGCTTGGCCTGAATCATATGACAATCTCTGAACCAGTTTTCATGGCCAGGTGAAATGTGAGACACTGCCTGCCTCAAGGGCTGAGTCTAAAATCAGCCACACCAAAATTAACAGACCTGAGTATGGAAAAGAGATGGGTCCCCAGAAGGAAATTAAGTTGCTGCTATCCAAAGAAAAGAGACTGGATTGTGGACAGGTAAAAACAATATCTGCTACATGGAGTGACAAGGCAGAAAGAGCATTGGTCTTGGTGTTCCACAGACCTGAATTCCAATCCCAAATTATCAGTTCTAGAGTGATCTTGCTGAACTTCCAGGCCATTATGAACAGTTCTTAGGGTTGCTGTGAGGGTTAAAAACATAACATGTTGGGCCTTGCCAGTGGCGCAGGGGTTGAGCGCTGGGTTGACAAGCTGCCCGCAGCCTCTGCAGTGCTGGTTCGATCCCCGCCGGTGAGGGTCCCACATGGCATTGCAGACCTCTCCTGTCTCGCCAATTGCTCCCCTCAGCAGTGTATTTCGTCAGTCTGCCTGTTCTGTTCCCCGCTCTGGCTCTGGTGAATTCTCTCACCCTCCTTTGCTTCTGACTGTACCCAGTACTTGTATAAATAAATAAATAAATATATAAAAAAAAAAAAAACAAAAAAAAACATGTTGAAGATAACTGGCCAGGAACAAATACCTGGCCAATGTTTTACTTCCCCATATTTGCCTGGAAATATATGTCATTCATCAAGCTTCCCCAGTGGCAGAACCCAAGGGGGTGTCTTTCATAATTATAATTGAATAGAAGTAGTTTTCTGTCTGAAAGCAAGTGTGATTCTGGAGTTATTTTCAAAGCATTAGCATTCAACACTTCCTTTTACTCTGAGATCCTGAAGCTAAAGTGAATAATCTCATTAAAAAAAAAGTCTAAATACATGAGATAGAATATGAGAACATTGATTTCAATGAAAAGTATTTTTACTTTCTCCAGAATGCTTAATTAGACCAGTCCTCCAATGATTCTAAATTGACTCCAAAGTTTAAAGTCTTCATGCAAAATTTTCAACTCCAAGATCTGAGAAAAGTGTATACAGCTAACCTCATAAAAATTTTACAAGAATATTTGTAAATGATGTAGATTAAACATTCAATTGTTTCTATAGTCTATTTTATGCTTGAGATTAAGGTATTTTTGAGGGTAGAGGAAAAGACATGTTCTATCCACAAATCATTGTTTTTATTTTTTATTTTAAGATTTATTTATTCATGCATACAAGAAGCAGGGTACAGGTCAGATGTGCAGGAGGGTGAGAGGATTCACCAAAGATAGAGCTGGGAACAGAACAGGCAGATTGACTGAAATACACTGCCGAGGGGAGCAGCGGGCGAGTCAGGAGAGGTCTGTCTCACCATGTGGGCAGCTCCGCAGCTGGCTGGGAATGAACCCATGCTGCAGAGGCTGCAGACAGCTTCACAACACTGCACTCAACTGCCTGCGCCACCAGGGAGGCCCAAGTCACAACGTTTTTAGAGGATCTTTGAACATTATCTGATCCACCCCTCACTTGACAGTTAGGGAAACCAAGCCATATTCCACTATAAGGACTTCAAATTCAGCAGAATGATTCACTCCCCTCATGTGCTGTTCCCTCGGGCTCAGATGTTCTCAGACCTCTCCCTCACACCTTTATACTATATTTGTTCCTACACAATTCAACTAGAGGCCACCTCCTGAGCAATCTTCCCACCCCAGGTTGGATGAGGTGGTTGATCACAGTGGACTGCAATCATTTTTAGGCTCCTTTTGCCAATACCCACCCACCAGCCTCCTGCCAAGAGCACCTTGGGAGAAAGGCAATATATTGCTCATTGCCGATCTCTAATAACTAACATCATGGCTGATGCTTGATACACATTTTGTTGTTCAACCTGGTGACCCATTTTGTAAGTTTGTGACAAGTCTTAGTAACCTCATTTTACAAGATACATTTAGACCAAGTAGCAGTGCAATAACTGGGCTTATTCACAAAGATAGAACATGGAATTTTATATTTACCCCATGTGTACCACCTGCCCACTATGTGCAAACCACAGATCTTGACAAAGGGTATTGAATATACTTGTTACCTTCAAGCTATAGTAAGGTGGACAATTAAAGAAACATCCATAATCAACAATGACAAGGATATACTTTTTGGAAAAGTATAAAGGTTCAGAGAAGGGCAGGTTTCTTCTGTCTGGTATTGTTTCAAAGATAGTGGAGAAAGGAGATCATCAAATCAGAAGGGACAACAAGGACACAGGACTAGAGACAGAAAAGGAGGTGTGTGTGGGTGTGTATAGGGAGCAAGTAAGAATAACAAAAAAAAAAAGGAGGGGTGAAGAGGCAGGTAGGGTGCCTTGTAAAGAATATAGAAAGTGCATGGAGAAGGGCCATGGAGGATAATGTGGTTTGTATTATCAAGGTAGCTCAGCCAAGGCCAAGAGTAAAGATGGGTGGATGGTTATAGGTCATAATACCTATCTCACTTACCTGTCATGATGATTAGACAATAAAATGGGTAAGGGCAAGTGCCTAGCCTGTGGGCATATAAGGTGAATAGCCAGCTGAGAAGCTCACCTGGGCCTTGAGATCATGAAAGCAGTGACCAGGTGGACAGCATGAGTGGAGTAGTGACATAGGGAGGTTTACATGATGCTTCCAGGAAGCAGTATGCAGGGAGGTTAGAGGACAAGAATTTGAAGATTGGGAGACTAATATGGAGCCATATTTAGCCTTTGTGATATAAGGGAGGAGCAGAGAAGATTTAGACTCATGGGAACGGGAATAGTCAGAGGAACCCCAGTTCCTGAAGTGGCCCACTTCTGGAATCCCATTCTGTTTGCTTTTCTGTTCCCTGGACTATCACAGCACAGACTCAGAGAACAGGTTGAGGTGGGTTCCAACAGCCCCACCTATGACTGGCTAGGCAACGTTGGGAAAGATCTTCCAATATATCTGAGTTCAATTTATTCATCTGTAAACTGGGATTAAAGAAACTGACCTTGGAATGCAGTTCAAAGATAAGAAACACTAGTCATTGAATACTGAGTTATGGTCCTGGCAAACAGCAGATACCCCATCTATCAAGTGATTATTCACCAGCCAGGAGTAGGATAGCAGCTAGTATGAGAACCATATGGACAAGTCAATGTAAGCTAATTAAATTGAATATAAATTGAATCCCTTCCAATTCATCCTCATTTGAGAAACAGTGATAAATATTCATAGTTCTGTAGAATCTAGCATTTCTCAAAGTACTTGTCTGGATTTATCTGAATACCTGTCCTTCAAATAACCAAAGTGGCTTTAACTGGACTTTTCAGAATCAATTTATGGAAACAATAGTTCTCCAGAGGGGTTCCAGCAGGGGGTAGTCCTGCTGTTCCCAACAGTGAAAGTCTCCTACATTTTCAAAACCATACCACATCTTTGAAGACTTCCTTAGCTTTCCACTTGCTGTTGCTGCTGCTTACAATTCCCTTTCATATTTTCACCTTTTCCTTCTACTACCCATTACTTCTCATGCCTTCCAATCCCACCCCCAAAACACAATGAGCAAAACTGAGCACTCTTAGTTAGGACTTACCCATGCTAACTGTGGGATTATGTACAAATTTCTGGAATTGTTGTTTCTTTCTCTGTAAAATGGCAGTAGTATTAATAATAGTGTCCACCTCCTACTATTCTTGCTATTGGTATTTTTTTCTTTCAAACTCATCCAGAAGTCTTTACTCATTCTTCTCTTCCACCTGCTTTTGTCAAGTGCCTTTTGTCCTTTCTGTATTTTCTTGCCTCTAGTGTGATATGAACAATATCTTTAACCCACCAATTCTATCTACATCTAGATTAATAAACTGTAACCTGAATAAGCTCAAAGTTTATATTCCAAGATGTCCATTGAAGCACTGCTCATATTAATAACATTTGCAAAGAATCTAACAGCCCATCCTACAGGCCATGGTCAATGACTAAGCCCATTAAGAATGTGTTGTATTTTCTTTATCCACTATGGCCAGACCATGTCTGATTCTACTCTAATCCCAATGCCTCAAAAATAATTTTGAACAAAGTATCACTCAATAAATGCTTTCATTCATATATTCAACAAGGATTTATTGAAGCATCTATGAAGAGCCAAGCATCTGCTATATGATTTATCTTATCTTTAATCTTTAACCTTCCTAGTACCCTTTGAGGTAGGTAGTATTTTTAACCCCAATTTTAAAATAAGGAGACTGAGATGTAAAGAGTTGAAGTCAAACCCAAGTCTGTTGGTCTTGGCTATGCAAGCATTAACCACTATTCCACTCTCTTGATGAATAAATTAATGAATGAATGACACCTCTGATAAGATCATTGCATATCTATCCACAAGATAGATGCAAGCATGTTATCTTTGTCTGGGAATCTCTTAATGTTCATACCAGCAGCTGCTTTAAAGGTCAGATTCTAAAAGGAATTATTAATTTCACTTTACACATTAAAAAAAAAAGAGCTGAGTGACTTATCTGAACCACACAGTTAATGAGTGACTGTATTCTAACAAGGATCAGGTCATCTTCCTTGTCCATGGTCCTGTCACTGTTTCTGTACCAACTGGAGTCTGCAATTTAGTTACAAGATTTTGATGAATTTAAGGACCAGCATACAGTTACATGTGAGATCTTTCTGGAAGATCTTACTCTATAAGAAGTTCATTGTTAAGTATTTCTCCTATGGCATTAACACCAAAAAAAAAAAAAAAAGGGCAGTTCAGGACCATCCAAGATGGGGAAACTATCAAATTTAGTACAATCCAGTCCCTTCCTGTGGCATGTGAAATATGAAACATGACTACATTCCCAAAGACAATCTGTCAGTTCAGTTTTATAGATATGCCCTCTTCACTACCCAAATATTGCAAACCTCTTATTTGTCCAATGATCTTCACCTGGTTTTTCTGGAAATTATTTCTAGAAAGACCTCCTCCATAAGTGTAAGGAACTAATGTGTCTCCAGCTATTTCTACCAAGGAAAAGCCAGTGTGATAGTTGAATTAAGTGCATTCAATCCAGCAATAATAAGGTGGACAGTTCATGAAGTCAGCTGGAAGTTCTGTATTTTCCAAATTCCTCAAGAAACTGTTCAATTCTCTGTTTGGAACTATGCAAATGTAGCTTACCATGGAAGAAAGCCTTTAGGATGGAAAATCTCAAATGGGTCTTGCTTCAAAGTCACCACTTAATGGTGTTATTCAGGAAGGAAAATAAAGATGAAGTTGCCATGGAAACATCCATAACACCTGGCATCACACCTCTGACTCACACAGCTGTAAAGAAACATAAGCATAAACGGATGCTTTTATTTAGTTCCCCGGGCCAACTGTACCTTCTAGCTATGCAATGAGGGTTTATTACTGACATGCACTAATATTTTTATAAGGGAGAAATTATGTGTGCAATGTCTGTCATAGTCAAATGCATGTTTATTCTACATTAATGGTGTCCATTGTATTCCCAACTTGGGAAAATCTATTTCTTCCTCCACAGTTATCTTTTTTTCTAGTGTAACACAGGAAGGATTTGTTCCTTAGGTTCAATCTTCACAGCTTGTATAGAAGTTGGTATGAGAAGCAGGTGGCAGGATTAAATATGAGGAAGGTCAAGTTTGTACGTGTGAACCGCACAGACATAGCACAAGAGAAAGGACTGCATATTGGAAGTCAGAAATCTGGATGTCACTCTTTCTTCTTTGATTTGCAGCATCATTATCAAGCATACTGGCTGCCTATGAAAATATCTGTATCATCAGGTGATTGTGAGAATTCCATTAGACTGTTGCAAAGCCATTTTGTAAACTGTAGAGGGAGGAGAGTGAACTTACATTTATTGAATGCCTAAGGAATGTATTGCTTTTTAAGTGTAAAGCAAACATGAATCAGAGATGAGCCTCATAGGTTGACAGGTTTAGGTAACACTGGACCTTGAATAGCAAGCCCGTGAGTGTAGATCTCAGAATGTGGATAACTGAAAATCCTTGATGGACTTTGAGCAGCAGAGTTACAGAATCAAAACTGGATCTTAGAAGGGTTCTTTGAGGATAATAAAGAGAGAAAATGGAGACAGAGGAATTAGAGAACAGGAGAGAGGCTATTGCAATATATTAAGAGAGAGATGGTTGGAGCTGAAAAAGCATAGTGAAAGTGGAAATAGCAACTTTAATGATGCCTCTGTGAGCAAGATGAGAAATGTCTAGATGATGGTCCAGGAGATGAATATATCAATTTAAATAATGGCTGCTATGGATGGAAATGTGTCTCCATAAAAGATGTGTTAAAGTCCTAACCCTTGGAACCTGTCAAATAAAACCTTATTTGGAAGTAGAGTCTGCAAATGTAAGCAAGTTAAGCAAGGATGAAATAATACTGCATCAGGGTATAACTCAATCCAATGACTGGTATCTTTATAAGAAGAGGGAAAGTTGGGGGCTCCCCGGTGGCACAGGTGGTTGAGTGCTGCGCTGTGAGGCTGTCCGCAGCCTCTGCAGTGCTGGTTTGATCCTGGCAGGCTGGCCGGTGAGGGTCCCACATGGATTGCAGACCACAGCTGTCTCGCCAATTGCTCCCCTCAGCAGTATATTTCGTCAGTCTGCCTGTTCTGTTCCCCGCTCTAGCTCTGGTGAATCCTCTCACCCTCCTGTGTATCTGGCCTGTACCCCTGTTCTTGTATAAATAAATAAATAAATCTTTAAAAAAAAAAAGAAGAGGGAAATTTGGACAAAGAAACACGTAGGGAAAATGACATGTGATGATACAGGCTGAGATGGGAATGATGCATCTAAAAGACAAGGCATGCCAAGGATTACCAGCCACCACCAGAAGCTAGGAGAGATGAGAGGAAGGAAGGATCCTTCACTAGAACCTTTAGAGAATATAGCCCTGCCAACACCTTGATTTTGGACTTCTAGACTCCAGAACTGTGTGACTATAAATCTCTGTGGTTTTAAGCTGCCAATTTTGTTACACTGTTATGGCAGCCCTGGGAAACTAATAAGTGCCACACACAGAAAAATGATTCAGCCAATACTTTTTAGTAGTTCTAATGATGTTATAATTATTAATACATGCCTCACATAGTGCCTTTCTCAGGTCCTCCCTTCAGGACCAAAACACTCACTGTCCCCCTCCAACCTCCCCGCACACTCAGGGAATGCTGGTCACTGAGGTCTCACTCAACGGGAGTTACTTGCTCTTAGTGGAAAAGAGCTGCTTCACCTGTATCTTGTCCACTTCCCTAATGCAAACCTTATCTACCTGCTATCTGATATGGGGATATAAAGATTGCCTCGCCTCAACTCGGAACATCTGTGCAGAGCCACCCTGGCTTCAGGGATCACCTGAAGCTTCCATTGTAACTGTGCTGCCCCTCAGCTTCCCTCTCAACCCAGTCCAGTTTCCCCTGCTTCCTTGCAAATTTACTCCTGAGAGCTCTACTCACTGTCCCTCCTGCACACAAACTTCCACCTCAGAGTGTTCCTCCGGAGACCTTTCTCATGAAATTATTTCCAGCCCCATAAATGGAATTCTGGCTTTTAGCCACAGTCTCAGATTTGCATCAATAAAAGACTGTAGGAGCATTCTTGAACAATAAAATGCAACCAAGATATATGAACTAAAGATAATGTTCCCTCCACAAAGGTAAATTCCCATACAATTGTTAAAATGAAGGCTCTGATGTGATCTAGTTGGACCTACATTAAAAGAATACTATAAAATGGATGCTACACTCTAGTCTAGAGTGTGGAGTAATCCTGCAAGCCCTCATATGTTATCCCTCCAAACCATCAGCCTTAGCAACTGTCGTCATAATCAATTGCAGAGTCAGGAAAAGATTATGACCCAGGCCAACCTGAGGAGGTTGGAGGGGCTGAAATTTATAATGATAATGAAAGCCAGCCTACTGAGAATAAAAATAAGAAAAAGCTTATTAAAGCTCCAAGAACAAATAGAATTTGAACCACCCAAGGGACAAAATATGAAGAAGTGTATTAGATCTATTAATCTGGACTGAGTCACCCAATTTCTTCATCAACAGGAAATTGATTTCAGGGGCAAGAGATAAGGAGGGAAGCTAAAGTCAGGATTTGGCCTTTACATTTTAAAGAGTCCCAGTATCAAACATTCAACCCAAAACAGCTGCAATTTCTTTATGCAAAACTGCAATTGTCACAACTGTTTAGAGTACATCACGGACTATATTAAATGCTTTCTCTGGAGCTGATTGTTTATTACTCACAAGAATGTGATGATTTGGGTTCCATTAACACTGCTCCCATTTTACAGAGTTTGTCAATAAAGCAAAACAAGGTAAAGTAATTTACCTGAGGTCTTACTGCTCGTCCCTTGGAACTGGAGCACTGAGGCAACCTGGATTCTGGGCTCCTCTTCTTCATTTCATATTCTGCTCTCTTCAATTTTTACACAATTTTCTCCACAGTGTTTTTCTTTTTTCCTGTCTGGTCTTCCTGCATACCACTTTACTGACCTACCTTCTTCTCTCTCTCTCTCCTTCCAATCCATCTTGGAGTTTGAGAGTCTGTACACAAAGTCCCTCTCTTCCCCACTAAATTAGGAACCCATTAATTGAGAATAGGTTCAGAAGTCAGATGGAGATGAACATATAGCTTTGTTCCTAATAAAAATGAGATTGGAGGATACGCCTTAGACCTGGGGGTGAATAGGTTGACAATAATCCCCTGAATTGCCTTGACACTTTGTAGGGTAAGGAAAAATGTCAGGCTTTTCTGCCCTCCCACCATCAGGATAGATGATGGATCCTTGCGGTCCTGAATGCATGCCTGGAGTAGGCACCTGGAGTAGGGTGTGGGCATGCGTAGGTGGGTACACCTGGGCTAAGACTTTGCTTTTAAGGGCGGCATCACGGGGACGCCAGTAGAAGCCAAGAACGAGCAGAAGCCAAAAGAGAAGCCGAGAACTAACGGAAGAGCAGCAGAAGCTGAGAGAGAAGCAGAGAATGCCGGAGAGCCCAGATAGAGTGAAGACTTTCTGGGGGCTGGGAGGCCTGCCAGCCTCCCGGCCCCCCAGCACCCCTGCCTGCCGTATGCCTGGTGAACCCCAATAAAAAACCTGCAAAAAACCACTGAGGACTCTGACTCCTCCTTTACCGGTTCTGCATGGAATCCTAGAAAACCTGCTCAGTGGTCATTCCTGTCCCTTTACACACTTAAAATGGCATGTTAAATGATAAGAGAGCAGTCTTTCCTGTTAAGTTCTCCAAAAGGCCGAGAGCAGATAGTGTGCCTTCTGTAGGCAGACAGATCTAAAAATCAGAAAGAAAGTCTCCATAGGGCAATTAAGTGTTCTCCAAACATTTTGGTGTAACCTCAGTTCTAACCATGGCTCTTCAATTAACAAAAATTGCCTGATTCCCCTCTACTTTCAAGATCCAATTGTAGCATTGTGATGGGCACAGGGCAAGATCTCTATGATCCAAGCAGACATGTGAAGGAGGAGTCCTGGAGCCCTTGGTGGCTTTTCCAGGCTTTTATTGAGTTTACCAGGGAGGGAGGTTGGGAGGGGGGGCAGGAGGCTGGTAGGCCTCCTAGCCCCCAGCGAATCTTTCCTCTTTCTGAGCTCTCCAGCCTTCTCTCACGGTCTCTGCTTCTCTGCTGGTGCTGCTTTCTCTCTTCTGGTTCTCTTCCTGCTGGTTCTGTTCCGCTCTCTCGCTTGTTCTCCCCTGGCTCTGTTTTCCTCATTCCATTCCGCAATGCCGCCCTAATAAGCCCCATCTTAGCCCAGGTGAATCCCACCTATGTATGCCTACACCTTACTCCAGGTGCCCGCCATCAGGCATGCATTTAATCTAATGGCGGAAAGGCAGAAAAGCCTGACAATCATACAATCATTTACCCTACAAAATCCAAGCTCCCTGGTGAGATATCTCAAAACCTATTCACCAATGTTTCCAGCTCCTCTCCTCTTGGGCCAATGGGACATTGTATTTTCCTATTGTCTTCCAGTTAGGCATTGCTTTGGCCAATGGAATGTAAATGGAAGTGAAGTGTCACTTCCAGGTGGAAGAATGGAAAATCCAGTTCACGCATCATGTCCTGTCTCCTTGCCACAGTGAATGTTAAGATCCAGGTGGTAGAGAGTCCATTACTCTTGAGTCAGGACAATATAGATAAGACCCCAGTTGAATTATAATGGGTCTTTAGCACAGGTGAGAAGTAAACATATGTTGTGCTAAGTCACTGAGAATTGGGAGCAATTTGTTACTGCAACATGCCATAACCCATCCTGATCCATGCTCCACTAGTAATCTCCTTTTTTTTTTTTTTTTTTTGTGGGACTCTTGCCGGCAGCCGGGGAACGAACCAGTGCTGCAGAGGCCGGAGGCAGCCTCGCAGCCCAGTGCTCAACCACCGCGCCACCAGGGGAGGCCCTCTACTAGTAATCTCTTTTGTTCATGATATGATTTCTGCAAACACACAATGTTGGTCATTCTGTTTTTATTCACATGTCCACCAACATCCAACCAGCCCCCACTACCTCCTCCAAACCAGATTTAATCTTGGGCCTCCCTGATGGTGCAAGGGATTAAGTGTCAGTACTTTGAAGTTTCCGCAGTCACTGCAACACGAGTTCAAATCCCCAGCCAGGGAGCAACCCACATGGCACAGCACATCTCTCCTGTCTCGCCCGCTGTCTCCTTGCCACTGCTCCCCTCAGCAGTATATTTCAGTAGATTCACCTGTTCTGTTCCCCACTCTGTCTCTGGTGAATTCTCTCACCTTCCTGCACCTCTGGCCTACACCCCAGTACTTGTATGCATAAATAAATAAATCTTTAAAAAAAGATCAAATCTCACCTCTTTTATGGACACTCTGCAGTCTCCTAGAAGCAGAAGTAAATGCCCTGTCTTTGAGCTCAACTCAGAAAACATTTGACTGAATGGGGTGGAGAGGACTTTGTCTATGGGTCTATGGCAGGCTATAACTGGTCTCACATTGTAGTGTCAATGGCTTTTAGGCTTTTCTGCCCTCCCACCATTAGGATTGCCCTGCCTGATGGGACACCCTCAGTTGTTACATTGCTGCAAGCTGTCTTATTTACTTCTGTGGGCCATGGGAGGAGTATTGAGTTAGTCACCAAGAGAAGCAGGAGCGGGAGAGAGACAGGAGAGAGAAGGAAAGGAAGAGGCCAGAGAAGCCCAGAGTGAAGACTTGCCTGGGGCCTGGAGGCCTTCTGGCCTCCTGGCCCCCCGCACTCCTTCCTGCCTTGTACCTGGCTGCTGCACTGCATGTAAAGCTCAATAAAAGCCTGAGAAACCCACCAAGGGCTCCAGGACTCTCCTTTACCCGTCTGCCAGATCATAAATAACCTGCTCAGTGGCTATCCTGCCCCTACACCCATCTTTTCCTATTTTCAGGACTCTCTGGCTGTGTGAAGTCCATGGCCCTTTCTTTTCATTCTAAAGTATGTTCTTTCTCCGTGCAGCATTAACAGAAACTTACTAGGCATGTTCCCTCTCCACCATAAGATGCCAAGTTTGACTTGAGCCTAAAGGGAGGCACTTAATGTTTTCTTCAAGTCATTCTCCTGCTTCTCTTGGTGACTATCTCAATACTCCTCCCATGGCCCACAGAATTAAATAAGATAGTTTGTAACAATGTAACAACTGCAGGTGCCCCATCAGGCAGGGCAAAATGCTAATGATGGGAGGGCAGAAAAGCCTGAAAACCATTTACCCTACAATCCACCCCCTCAGGGTTTTCTGCCATACAATCAACTTATATCTATATATATATATATACAATTTTCTCTTAACAAACATAAACACAATAACTGTCCAAGCATCTTGCTTTGGCAGCTCAGGGATAAGCCAGAGAGGCAGAGGCAGAGGGGAGAAGAGGAGGTACATGGCATGACATTTCTGTGATATTTATTCACTTCTACCTATGTAGAAGAGTGGGACTTGGCAAGCTCTGATGCTAAATCCCACATTTTCCCACTTTAATTTCTATCTCTTGGCGTGAGCTGGGTCTAGAAACTGGCTTAGATGTATAGCTCAAGTTGAAAGGCAAGAATATGAAACAAAGGAAAAACAAATCTTTCATCTTAAAGGATTTATTAAAGAACATGAGAGAAACAGCAGATGTCCTATTGCACAGGGCCATGGGAATGAGAGCCTCAGGTCAGCTTATGAAGGCAATGCATTGGGAAATAGAGTTGCCCAGTGAATGTGTTGTATTCAAAAACCTGTTGAATTTTCTAAAAATCTCAGTTCTTCTTTCGAGCATTGTCATATCAGTTGGGATATTTTGCATCCTTTTCAAAGTTTTCATTTTTTTATCTAAAAAGGCAAGTAAAAACATTTCATGATTACTTACTAAAAGTTTTCTAATTTCTTTCTTGACAGATAACATTATCTGATGCAATATATAGAACACCTGACATTTTTTTCACCTACAAGAGAAAATTTAAGGCAGTTTTCAACCTTTTATCATGTTGTTCTCTTATGTTCTTTAATAAATCTTTAAAATGAAAGATTTGTTTTTCCTTTGTTTTATATCCTTGCCTTTGAACTTGAGCTATATAGTTAAGCAAGTTTCTAGGCCCAGCTCATGCCAAGAGATAGAAATTGATGTGGAAAAGTGTGGGATTTAGAGTCAAAGCTCCGCAGAATGAGTAGAGAAATGCTGGCCACCAGGGTTGGTGTCAGGAGTCAAAGGCATCCTGGAGAAGACATGAAGCTTGGGAAATACAATGTTCTGAACACTTGCTCTTCTGTACTTATAAATCTCCCTGGGAAGCCAGAGTGGTAAGCAGAGAAAATCAGGGTTTTACTCATAGGCATATTGCTGGCCTGCGTGTCTGCATGTATTTATAGGCATGCCTCTAAGTTTAGAGTGTTGGCTCCCCTCCAGAGGCTCTGCCAATGCTAATGTCACACCTGACACCTCTCCACACTGCAGACCTTGTGGAGAAGCAGTTCACACTGAAACCAGAGAGGAAGGCGACCCTGTGGCTGCCACACAGGGATCTCTCCTACACACTTTCGAGCTCTTGCTCTGGGCCAAGCCCCATGTACTGCACTGGAGTTGTAGAGAGGAAATAGACTGAGACACTCGCTAATTTCACTCCCCACATATTTGCAGAGCATTTCCAGGTGCTGGGCAGCTTTTCAGGAGGTGGAGATTTGGGGATTTAGTGGGGAATAAAGGAAATAGGTTAGAAAGCTTACATGTTCAGAGAGAGACACAAGCAATAAAAAGGGTGAATATTTTCTTCAGAAATCCCTTTCTCTATGTTCTTTTGGTGGAAAAAATTTTCCCCCCACCACAACCATACCTTAAACCCTTTTGAGCCTTTCTCCTTCCCCGCCACCTCTTAAACTCTGAAGCTTCACTGCATTTATTAGCATCCGCTGGTTGTTACACTTTTCTGTGCCTAATTGTCCACTATGTAAACATTCAGCATGTGTCTTTGTCATTCTGACTTGCTTTGCTATACATAATTCCCTCAAGCTCCTTCCATTTCATCTTTCTTTATCCATAGTGTGGATAGACCATATCTTGATCCAATCTTCTGTCAGTGGGCACTTAGTTTGCTCTCTTGCCCCAGCTATTATAAATAATACTGCAATAAACATTGGAGAGGATACACTTTTTTTAGCTGATGATTTCATGGTCTTTGGGAATACGATTTCTAGGTCATAAAAGTTGTGATATTAAGTGACATTACCATGGAAATAAACAGTCTCTGTAAAATGCTGATATTTAGGCAAAGACTTGAAAGAGGTAAATGTTGCAGAGAAGAGGAGATAATATGTTCAAAACCTAGAGGTGGGAGCATGTGTGTTACACAGAGGAAGAATAAAGAGGTCAGCATGGCCAAAATAGAGCTCAACAACAGAAAGAGAAAATCAGATGGGATCAGGGAAACAGTGGGGCTCAGATTCCACATAGCTTTTGGAAGAACATGAAAGAACTTTTACTCTGAATGAGATAGGAAGCAATGTGAGGTTTTTTTAATTGTTTTTGTTTTTTTTAAAAAGATTTATTTATTTATGTATACAAGAACTGGGGTACAGGCCAGAGGTGTGAGGGGTGAAAGGATTCATCAGAGACAGAGTAGGGAACAGAACAAGGAAGATTGACTGATGTATACTATGAGAGGAGCAGCAGAAGAGATAGGAGAGGTCTGCTGCATCATGTGGGTAGCTCTCTGGTCAGCCGGGGATCGAACTCGCGCTGCAGAGGCTGTGGATAGCTTCACAGTGCTGCGCTCAACCCCTTGTGCCACCAGGGAGGCCCCAGGAATGTGAATTTTTTGAGCAGAGGAGTGATGATATTTGACATGTGTAGGGTAGGTAAAAGGTATTAGGCTTTTCTGCCCTCCCGCCATTAGGATAGATGAGGGAACCCTGTGGTCCGGAATGCATGCCTGATGGCGGGCACCTGAATTGGGTACACCTGGGCTGAGACTGGACTTTAATGGGCAGTGTCACGGGGATGCCAGCAGCAGCAGAAGCTGAGAGAAGGCCAGAGAGCCCAGAGTGAAGACCTGCTGGGGGCTGGGAGGCCTACCAGCCTACTGGCCACCCAGCATCCCTGCCTGCCATGTACCTGGTAATCCCAATAAAAGCCTGCAAAAGCCACTGAGGGCTCTAGGACTCTGACTCCTCCTTTACTTGGTCTGCTGGGTCATAGAAAACCTGCCCTGTGGCCGTTCCTGGCCCTACAATTGGCATAAGTTGGCAAGATGATCCATTCAGACGGATATTGGAGCCCTCTGAAGACCTGGAGGGACTAAGGAGTAACAGACTGTATTTGTCTGTGACAACACTGGAGGTGTTATGGCAGCACAGCAGGTGGACAAGGTTCAGGAGCTACAGGATGAGACCTCACCTGGAGGAGGAGATGCCCGAGGGGACCAGCCAATGACCCCAGAGGCAGCAAGAATCGTCGGGGAAGAGAGGACCATGATTCGGAGCTTGCCGGGGCTGATGCAGGGAGAGGCCTGATGGACTTGGACTAACAATCCAATCCACTGACAATCCCGCCAGAAGGCGGAGGAACTTTGGCAAGTTAAAGTTTTGGGACCCTGGGGGAGGATGCTACTGTTTGTACACCCCAGGAGATGGGAATCTGGGGGTGGCCAGTGGGCCTTGATGGCCAAAAGCAGCCTGTGTATGCCCAGCAGCTAGGCAGAGGAGAAAAGCCAACTGAGAAGGCAAAAGCCGATAATGATGCTCAGTTTGGGAAGCCCTGAGTGGCTGTTAAGCACTAAGTAAGGTGAGGAAGGCCAGTGAGTCTCGTAAAATCACCTGTGGGTGATGCCCTGCTAGTTGTCGAGTGAGGGTGAGGAGCTGAGGAACCCGTCCTTGGGGGCCGGGTGGGGAACGTGGCTTGGGGTGGAGCCCAAGCCGAATGTAGAGTTTGTATCCAAGGATCCCTGACCCATGTGCTTGTGCAGTGGGTTGGCCTGAGTGCAGGGGTCTGCGAGTCGCATTGGTGGCTATGAAGGCCGAGTGTTGGAGCGACTGCAGACAGAAACCCTGAGGGTTGACGATTACCCCCAACAGAATAGAATCGCCAATCCCAGAGTGAGTGCATCCTGGGGGTGGATGCTGTGTGTGGCTTGTAGCCGAGACTACAGCCAGAGAAGGCCAGGAAGCCTGACGGCTCCTGGCGTGTTACAGTAGATGCCGTGAGTGATTCCCCTCCCTCGTATGAGCAGTGCCTTCGGCAGCAGATTTGGTGGCTCATCTGCTGGTACCAATAATTGTCTTTTGCACTAGGTTGGGGCCCTGCCTGGACTTATTTGTGTTCTGTTGTATTTTGTTGTTATATTGTGATGTATTTGCTTTTGTGGGCCATGGCTGCGTTGTTTATGTTTGCTAAGAAAATTGTATATATGTAGATTGTATGGCAGAAAACCCTGAGGGGGTGGACTGTAGGGTAAGGTGAAAGGTATCAGGCTTTTCTGCCCTCCCGCCATTAGGATAGATGAGGGAACCCTGCGGTCCTGAATGCATGCCTGATGGCGGGCACCTGGAGTAGGAACACCTAGGCTGAGAGACTGGCCTTTTAAGGGTGGCATCACAGGGATGCCAGCAGCAGCAGAAGCCGAGAGAGAAGCAAGAGAAGCAGAAGTCGAGAGAAGGCCGGAGAACCCAGAGTGAATACCTGCTGGGGGCTGAGAGGCCTGCCAGCCTACCGGCCCCCCAGCACCCCTGCCTGCCATGTACCTGGTAATCCCAATAAAAGCCTGTAAAAACCACTGAGGGCTCAGGCCTCCCCGGTGGCACAGCGGTTGAGCCCTGGGTTGCGAAGCTGCCCACTGCCTCTGCAGCGCCGGTTCGATCCCCGGCTGCTCCCCGGCCACAGGAGGAGGGTCCCACATGGTGCGCAGACCTCTCCTGCCGCCCACTGCTCCCCTCAGCAGTGTACTTCGGTCCTTCTGCCTGCTCTGCTCCCCGCTCTGGCTCTGGTGAATTCTCTCACCCTCCTGCGCTTCTGACTGTACCCAATGCTTGTATAAACAAAAAAACAAACAAATAAATAAATAAAAACATGCCTCTAAAAAAAAAAAAAACACACACCACTGAGGGCTCTAGGACTCTGACGACTCCTTTACTCGGTCTGCTGGATCATAGAAAACCTGCACTATAGTCCGTTCCTGACCCTACAACATGATTTAGTGAATTACAATGGCTTCCATGTTGAGTACAGAAAAAAAGCACCAGCCAGGTGAACAGTAAGACTACGGCTGTCAACCAGGTGAGAGGTCAGGATGTCTCAGCTCATAATGATAGGAGTGGAAATGGTCAGAAGGCTATATTCCAGATTTATTTGAAGACAAAGCAATAGATTTTCTGACACATCCAAAGTAGGATACATATTGGAGACACAGACCCTAATAATTTTTTCTCAATCAATTGAAAGAATTAAATTATCAATAATTTAAGTGAAAATTCACCTCACTGACAACAAGGAGCTCCAGTTTGGGGATGTTAAAGTTAAGTTAAATGTTAGTTTCAGTGGAGAGGTCTAGTATGCAAGTGAATATGAGAGTTTGGAGTTTAGGAAAGGGGTCCTGACTAGAGGTATCAATTCAAGTTTTATCATCTTCAGATGGTATTTAAAGTCATGATATAACCAAGAAATGATAGAGATTAAGAAGATATGAAGTTCAAGGACTGAGTGTTGGAGCAGGCCTCATTAAGAAACCAGACATATTATGACGAAGAATCAGCAAAGAAAACACAGAAGAATGGCCATAAAGAAAGGGGAAAAGGCAACATATTTTGTTATATTGGAAACAAACAAATATTTCAAAGCAGAGACAGTAACCAACTGTGTCAAATGTTGCTGATGAATCAAGAAGATCTATGAATCTGAACTAGGAAATCAGAAGACTAAGAACACCCCGAAAGATATAGCAATAGAGAGATCATTGATGACATGACCAAGAGAAGTTTTATTATAATCACGGGGAGCAAAAATATGACTGAAATAGATTAAAGATATAATCAGGGTATCAGGATGCCATAGTGAAATATCACAGGCTGGCTGGCTTAAACTATAGAAATTTATTCTTTCTTAGTTCTAGAGACTAGAAGTCCAAGACTGAGGTTCCCACAGGTTTGCTTTCTCTTGACTTCTACATCTACAAGTTTCTTATAGAGAGAAGCTGACTTGTAGATGCCCAACTTCTCATGCCTTATCACATGGCTTTTCCTTGGTGTGTACACACTCTTGGTTTATCTTCCAAGGACTTAGGAGGACTCCAGCCCCATCATGTGAAGGTTCCATCTTTATTACATCATTCAAACTTAATTATTTCTTTAAGTAATTACTCCAATTAACTTAGGACTTGAAAGTGCAAATTGGAGGAAAGGAAGAACTGAGTCCATAACAATGGAAGAGGAAGAAATTTATTTTGTAGTGATGTGAAGAAATCTATGATTCTGTAACAGGGTGGTCCCCAGGAAAGGGGGAGGTTCCAGGGTCCCTGCCCTACCCAAAAGGAGGGTGGAGCTGAGCAGAGAAAAGAGGCTGCAGAGGAGACTGAGGATGGAAGGAAGCAGGATGGAGCCAAAAGGAGACCTGAGGAGGCACATGGAGCCTAGAGACATGTGAAGAAACTGCGCTTGCCTTTTGGTCGTGGCCTGGGTGACAAAGATGTGGGTGAGACCCGTGGGGAGGTGACAATGGCAGCTTTTATCTTGATGTTGATTTTGCTCTTTTCCTTCTGGGCTTGTCTGGTTGTTTCTGACCCTTTTCTGTGGGTCCCCACTGGAAGATGCTTTAGACTTGTGGCAGGATTTGGGGCCTTGCTCTGGGTCACTTGGATGGAGTTTTACCCACGAAGGGATGGGTAACTTTGGGTGCTTGATTTAGAAACTAGATTCTTTGCCTTTCCTGTATTGTTTCCTAATTGTATTAAAGTTCCTTCCCATTAAAGTCTCATGTTTTGTAGTAATGCGGTGGATGGCAGAACCCTATATAGAATAGGCAGGTTTGCGGGGTTGGTGCTGCCCCTCTCCCTGCCCTATAACAATTCCACTGCATGAAGAAACAAATACAAAATTGAAGAAAATAGTGAAAAGCCACCATTCTGAGGCACTGTAAATTGATGAAAGGCAGACAACAAATTGAGGATTGTTCTTGAAGAACTGTGAGTTTCAGGTGAAAAGAATTGGAGTCAGTGACCTTCCTACCTGGGATTTCTCCCACCCTCCACCTATCAGCAAGACAGTAAAAATTAGTTTTACAGAATGGAGGTAAAATACCAGAAAAAAATGGACTTTAAATCAAAGACGATTATAAGGAATAAAGAAAGATATTATGTAACAATAAAAGAGTAAATTCACCAAGATTATATTCACCAAATATCAGAGCTCCTAAATACATAAAACAAACATTGAGAGAATTGAAGAAGACGGGTCTGCAATAATAGCAGGGAACTTCAATACCTACTTTAAATAATGGATAGAGAACCAGACAGAAGATAAGTAAGAAAGAAATAGCTACAATAACAATATAAACCAATCAGACCTAACAGATCTTTCTACCCAACTATAGCTGAATACATATTCTTCTCAAATGGAAATGATGGAACATTCTCCACCCTAGACCACATTTTTAGCCACTAGTCATAACAAAATTAATAAGATTGAAATCATACAAAACTTTTTATCTGATTCCAATGGAGTGAAAGTAAAATTCAACAGAAGGAAATTGGGGAAGACCACAAATATGTGTAAATTAACCACCATGCTTTTAAACAATCAATGAATCAAAGAAAAAAATCACAAGGAAAATTAGAAAATTTGAGACAAATTAAAATGAAAACATACAAAAACATGGAATACAGCAGAACAGTGCTTAGGGTGACATTTATAACTATAAACAAATTTAAAGAGAAGAAAGATTTCACCCTAACTTTATACCTTAAGAAATTAGGAAAATACCAAACTAAACCCCACACTAACAGAAGGAAAGAAATAATAAAGGTTAGAGAAGATATAAATGAATAGTATACAAAAACAATAGATAAAACTCAAATAAATTGAAAGTTGTTTCTTTGAAAAGAAAACAAATTAGGAAAACAATGGCTGGACTGACTGAGAAATAGAAGATTCAAATAAACGGAAATCAATGAAACAAAACACCAGTGTTTTGCAAAAGCGCACAAAATTGATCTCACTTCATCTAGAATAACTAAGAAAAAAATCAAGAACCCATAATTATGGAAGTCGGGAATGAAGAAAGGAACATCACTACAACCCTACAGAAACTAAAATGATTGTAACAGAACACTGTAAGCAACTTTATGACAACAAGTCAGGCAACTTAGATGAATCAGGCAATTTCCTCAATAGACACAAACTACCAAAACTGGCTCAGGAATGAATCAAAAATCTGAATAGAATATATGTCAAGTAAATAAATTGAATTAGTAATTTACATTCTTCACACATAGAAAAGCCCAGGCTCATGTAGTCTCACTGTTTAATTTCTATCAAACATATTAGAAATTATATAATGGTAAACTTTCCAACTCATTTAATGAGGCTGGCACTATGGTGACACCAAAACAAGACAAAGACCTTACATGCACAAAAAAAAGTAACTAAAGATCAACATTTTTCATGAGCACAGATATAAAAGCATCTTAATATTAACACCTTGAACCCATCAACAAAATAAAATACAAAAAATAAAATACATTGTGTAGATTGGTGCTTCATTCCTGCCTACAGGCCTAGGAGCTTTCTCACTAGACCACCAGGACACTGGTCAGCAGAGGCTATTGCTGTCCTCTTGCTTCCTTCCTTGTGGGTTCACTTTTCTGGCACACTTTCAGATTTCTTACTGTAAGTTCCTATGACTGTAACCTTTGGCTTGCTTAACGTGGATGCAGAATCATGGAAAATAATGTCCTACAGGATTTCTCTCAAGCATTTATGGACAAAAACTGGTAATAAATACCCCTGCTTTCTTACCCTTTGATGAGATGACTCTGGGGTGGCCTTTTTTAATTTTTTTTTTTTTAACAATGGGATTGTGCCTTGGGAACAGACAACAGTAACAAGTTCATAAACGAAATAGTTTCTTTCCCTTCCCTGTCTCTCTTCCCCAATCCCCTACTGCTGCTCCCTAGGGTCACCTCCCAAAACTATGTGTCCTCATCTCTGTCTCCTGTTTGCTTTCAAACAACCCTTGCCAAATCTTTTCTGCTATTGAACAAACTGAGAACAGTGCAAGAAAGTCTCCCCCAATTTTTAATGAAGTTGTTTGGCCTGTAGTCAGGGAAACAGATGGCACCTCAAATTATAACAGAATTTCCCAGGAAAGGCCTAAAAAAAAAGAAGAAAATTTAATTTGGGTAGAAAGTAGAAAATTCAGCAACAGAAGGGATTGGGTTGCATTTGGCATTTGGGGGTTTCATATCTCAACAGGAAGAGCTGATATGGTAATCGTGGAAATCCAATACAGTCCTTGTGTTCATTATAATAGTGATGCTGACTTCACCCAGTTTCCCCATATTCAACCTTAGATATCTTTTTGACATATCAAATTGGATGCAACAATCAGGTTCCTACTCAGCAGGATTTGGGTATCTCAGACAACTGATAAAAAAGCATCACCCATGTCCCGCAAATGCAAATCTAACCTGCAGCTGAACAGCACCAAGGAAAGGAGAAGAGGCCACTCTCTTAGGGGTCAAGGTTGCTAATGCCCAGTATCTGGTCATTTTATCTTACTGAACATAGTGTTAGAGCATATTTACCAAAGCCCTTGCTAATCATAATGCTGGTTCTCACCCAAAGAATATCAACTTCCTTGGGCCTCCCTGGTGGTGCCTCTGCAGCATGAGTTCAATCCCCGGCTGGCCAGGGAGCAGCCCACATGGCACAGCAGATCTCTCCTATCTCGCCCGCTGTTCCCCTCAGCAGTATATTTCGGTCAGTCTGCCTGTATAAGCACCTATTATACTAGTGTGGTTTTTCATTTCCTAATTGGACCTTGACTACTATGATCCCATCACCATAGAAATTTGGAAATCAGAGAGAACCCTGAGTTCTCTCTATGGGTCTTTGGAAAGTTGATCAATAGAACTGTCCATTAGTCTGTAGATGCTGCAAAATGTCTGATACTTTGGTCCCCAGGTTCTCCCACATATGCAAAAACAATATGTCAAATGAAAAAAAAATTCAAATCTTATGAGAGGTAAAGATAAATAATGTAAGACAATAGAAATGTAGGTCATCACTGGCAGTGCCCTGTTACATGGATTTAGAAATCAAAGCATTTAGGAGTCCTGTCATGGTGGGAAAAGTATTAGGAAATGCTATTCAACACAGATGTTCTTTTTTTTTACAGTTTTCAGTTGTTTTTTTAAAGCTTTTTTAATATTTTATTTTATATAATTCTTACAACATTTTTCATTTTTGTACAATGTATGCATTTTCATTTTGGTTATATTCCCCATACAATTGCACACCCCCTTATTTTGACCCTAATCCTTCCTCTCCCTGACCAACCCCCTGTAGTGTGTCACTTGTTTATAGTTGCTTGTTGATTTTGATTTTTAATTTGTATTAATTAGTCTTTTTCCTGGTCCCTTCTTTAGGTTTTCTAAATTCCTGCTAAGAGCGAGACCATCCGGTATTTTTCTTTTTCTTTCTGATTTTTTTGCTGAGCGTGATCCCTTTTAGCTCCATCCATGTTGCTGCAATCTGCATGTGTTTATCTTTTTTGATTGCTGAGTAATATTCCATTGAGTATATGTACCATATCTTCTTGATCCAGTCATCTATTTTTGGGCATTTGGGTTGTTTCCAAAGCTTAGCTATTGTAAATAGTGCTGCTATAAACATAGGGGTGCAGGTGCCCTTTGGAATTAATGTTTCTGTGTCCTTTGGGTAAATACCTAGGAGTGGAATTGCTGGATTATATGGAAGCTCTATGTTTAGTTGGTCAAGAAATCTCCACACAGCTCTCCATAGTGGTTGGACCAGTTTGCACTCCCACCAGCAATGCAGCCGAGTTCCTTTTTCTCCACAACCTCGCCAACATTTGTTGTTGCTAGTTTTTTTAATAAGTGCCATTTTCACTGGTGTGAGATGGTATCTCATTGTAGTTTTGATTTGCATTTCCCTGATTACAAGTGATGTTGAACATTGTTTCATATGCCTGTTGGCCATTTGCATTTCCTCTTTCTAGTTTCTTTTTAGCTCTTCTGCCCATTTTTTGACTGGATTATTTTCTTTGTTTTTGTTGAGTCTCATTGGCTCTTTGAAGATTTTTGTGATCAGTCCTTTATCATTAGTGTTGTGTGCAAAAATGTTCTCCCAGTCGGTGGAGTTCTCTTTGTTTTGGTTATTGTCTCTTTTGCTGTGCAGAAGCTCTTTAATTTGATGTAGTCCCAGCTGTTTATCTTTGCCTTTGCTATCACTGCTTTGGGTGATGTGTCTGTAAAGATGTCTTTGAGGTGCATATCATGTAGTGTTTCGCCTGTATTCCCTTCTATATATTTTATGGTTTCAGGTCTTATGTCTAGTTGTTTTAATCCATTTTGAGTTGGTTTTTGTGCATGGTGTGAGGTAGTAGTCAAGCTTCATTCTTTTGCATGTAGCGACCCAGTTTTCCCAGCACCATTTATTGAACAAACTTTCTTTGCTCCAATGCATGTTCTTTGCTCCTTTGTCAAAGATTAGTTGACCATAAATCTGTGGGTTTATTTCTGGATTTTCAATTCAGTTCCATTGGTCGGTGTGTCTGTTCTTGTTTCAATACCATGCAGTTTTGATGATTATGGTTTTGTAGTATGGTTTGAAGTCTGGGAGTGTGATGCCTCCATTCCCTTCTTTTTTTTTCAGAAGAGCTTTGACTATTCAGGGTTTTTGGTGATTCCATATGAATTTCATCAATAATTGTTCTATTTCTTTGAAGAATGACATTGAAATTTTTATTGGAATAGCACTGAATCTGTAAATTGCTTTTGGTAGGATGGCCATTTTGATAATGTTAATTCTTCCAATCCATGAGCAGGGGATGTCTTTCCATTTCTTTGTGTCTTCTTCTATTTTTTTAACAGTATTTTATAGTTTTCTTTGTATAGGTCTTTTACCTCTTTTGCTAGGTTTATTCCCAAGTATTTGATTTTCTTTGTTTCAATAATAAAAGGGATTTTTTTTAATTTCTTCTTCTTCAGATTTATTTTTTGTGTATAAGAAGGCTATTGATTTTTGTGTGTTGATTTTGTATCCTGCCACTTTACTAAACTGATTATTTGAATTAGTTTTTCTGTGGAGTTTTTGGGGTTCTCTATGTATATTATCATATCATCTGCAAATAGTGATAGTTTAACTTCTTCCTTCCCTATTTGGATTCCTTGTACGTCTTTCTCTTGTTTTATTGCTCAAGCTAAGACTTCCAGTATTATATGGAAAAGCAGTGGTGAGAGTGTACACCCTTGTCTTGTTCCAGATGATAAAGGAAATGCTTTCAGATTTTCACCATTGAGAATGATACTGGCTATGGGCTTGTCATATATGGCCTTCATGATTCAACACAGATGTTCTTAACACTCTCCTTTAAGAGGATTTTTAGTTTTTGTTTCTCAAATTCCAAAAGCATGTATCTCTACAAGGAGATTGGAGGGTGAAGGACCAAGTAGAAAATTAGAATCCAGTGTTGAAAAGACATGAAAATATTTTTCATAGAGCAATGAGAGTTTTAGGTCATATTACTCTTCAACTCAATATACTAATTTCCTTCTCATCTGCATAGAATTGCTCATCTCTCTAGATAGATAGATAGATAGATAGATAGATAGATAGATAGATAGATAGATAATCTCCATCCTGTTGAATGTCCATTTAACTTGCATTTAACAGTGCAATATGGGAAGAAGTGATGTTTTTCACTTCAGACAGAAGGTTTAAAAGCCTAGTATGATTACCCATTTCTCTTTACCTCTTTGCTGCAAAACTGGTACTGTCCTACATAGAAGCTGCTCTATCGCCAGAATATTAGAGATGCAATGGACTTAACATAAAAATTTGTAGGAGCAGCAAGAAAGCTTTATAGAAAGGCACTGAGATTTTAATTCATCCAATCTATTCTGTCAATATTGAAATTTGTTCTGAAAATAGGATTTCTTCTACAAACCTTAAAATATGCAAATTCAAAACTGGAAGGGAGTCCATTTGGTAAAATTTTCACCTGCTATAACATAATCAACCCCCTGGTGACCTCGTGACTTGAGGTTATATATAAGGCATACAGAATTTTAGCAATGTGCCTGAGTTGCTATTTGTACCCTGCAACAAAATAGTACAAGAATGTTATGAGCCCAGAAAGAATGATCAATGTTTTTCAAGACTAAAACATGGTAGAGAATTCGAAAACTTGTATATTTTGCAAAGCTATTCCTTCTCAAATCCAGACATGAAAAGATAAAACTGAGGTCTTTGGCCAAGGCTGATTAAAACTTAATCATCCTGGGAATGTCCAACTCAAGAATGTAACCATTGCACATTAGGTTAAGTCTTCTGATTTAGGCTGGCATCTGAGTCTTCTGTTTAAGTTGGCATGTGTGCACATACATTGTATATCCCTTGAGAGTGAGAAGAAACTGTGAAATTGATGATATATAATTCCCATGATCTTCTTAAATTTTATGCCAAAACGGATTTTACACATGTAATTAAGGTACATAATTTAAAAACTGAGTTAATCAAAAAGGAGATTTTTCCAAGGTGATCATGATCATCAGGTGAACCCTTGAAACATTTGAGAGATATGAAAAAAAGAAATTCTGTTGCTGGCTTTGAGCAAGTAAGATGTCACATAAGGACTTGAGCATAACTTCTAAGAGTTGAAGGCAACCCCCGAATCACTGTCAGTACAAAAAAGGGTACCATCACCACTACGACCACATGAAAGGATTCTTCCAAAAATCATGTAAACTAGTAAGAGGACCTTAAATTCCAGGATGGTATTTAGACATGCTGAAACTGATTTCAGTCTTGTGTGGCCCTAAGCATAGAATCCAGCCATACCATATCTGTGCTTATGACATATGGAACTATAAGATAATTAATGTGTTTTTTTTAATGTGTGTCATTTTAAGCCAATAAAATTCTGGTAATTTATTAGTCAACAATAGAAAAATTACAGAGTTGAATAAATCTTTTTAGTTGGACCAAATGGATCAGGGAAAATGTTCTATGGGTGTGGCTTTCACTTGGAACAAACTCAAGATCCTCACAATTAAATTTTTAGATAGAGTCAGGTCTCAAAAGGAATTGTACTTTTGAGCGTATAACAGTTCTACTAATGCATTGTTATATATACCAACTAAGATTTTTAGAGAGTGTTGAGTCAAAAGAAGCATCATTCCAGACAAAATGTATTGTGATGGTGCAGGGGGGCACTGCATGAATGAACTGCGGACTCTCAACCTTCTACACAAGAAAGCAGGTGAGACAGATATCCAGTCCCCGATGAGGAAGCATTCTCCACAGTCCTCTTCAGTTGCATCTAAAAAAAGGTAATGGATAAGGAAGGATGTCCCAGAGGGTAAAGGAGAACAGTAGATAAGGACTGTCTCATCCACAGATAGAAATCTCATAATATATGCCATATAGGATTACAGAATTTTATGAACGCTGCCGATGAACTTTCATAACTGGTATATGCCCCTTATTTTTTCCCTACCCAGATTGTAAATATTGAAATTATCTTATCGCTATTTCACCATATTTCAGGTGGGAGTAAATAAACAACTTGTGTTGTAGGTTCACTGGTTTGTGATGCCATTTGGTGCCCCATCTATCCCTAGTCTCTTATTCTTAACTTTTCAGCAGCACAATCCTGCTGAATTTCAGCTAGATCACATGAATTTCTCTACCTGAGGGCTTTCTCTGCTCACATGGCAGTCCAGGAATGCTGAGGAATTAACCTCCACACCCTGGGAGCAGTTTTCCAACAATGACTTATGGGACTCAATGGAAAAGTACCCGAGGTTCCTTGTCTCTTACATGGAATAATCCTGAATTATGTGTCCTCACTGGCTCCCATAATTTCTCCAGTGACATTCTGCCCTAATTGGCCATACATTTCTGTGGCTTCCTTCTGTTTCTTCTCTCACTTCCCCAATATTCTCCCAATGTTTCCTTCACTTCCCAGATAAATTATATTTTTAATCTTTTTTTTATTTTTTTTAAATCCTTATTCATTTTTCACATTATAGGATTTCTCCCTTCAGGTGCACTCACCATAATTTTTTACCACATTCCACCACATACTCCCCTCCCTCTTCTTACTCTCCCTTCCCCTTCCCATCCCACTCTGACTGTCTCATATTTATGGTCTGCTTTCAAGCATCAGTCTTACAGTTTGTCTTTGTCTGATCCTTTGGTTGGTTTGTCCAGATTCCACACAAGTGAAACCATCTGGCATCTCTTTCCTTCTGACTCACTTCACTTAGAATAATCCCTTCCAGTTCCATCCATGTTGATACAGAGGGCATGAGTTTATCTTTTTGATTTCTGAGTAGTATTCCCTAATGTATAAGTACCACATCTTCATGCTTCACTCATCTGTTCTGGGACCGTTTCGGTTATTTCCATACCTTCTCTATTGTAAATAGTGTTGCTATAAACATAGGAGTGCAGTTTTCCTTTCCAACTAGTGTTCTTGTGCTCTTTGGCTAGATCCCTAGGAGTAGAATTGCTGTTTCATATGGTAAATTCATTTTTAGTCTTTTGAGGAATCTCCACACTTCTTTCCACAGGGACTGGACCAGTGTATTACCACCAACAGTGTAATAAGGTTCCTTTTTGCTCCGCATCCTCTCCAGCACTTGATTGTGTTATTTTTTTTTTAATATTAAATTTTATTTTTATATTCCCCCATACAATTGCAAACGCCCAATTCTGACCCCAATCCTTTCCCCCCCGCCCCAAAAAGTGTCTCTGGTTCATAGTTTTTTGTTGATTTTGATTTTCACTTTCTTATATTCATTTTCCTGGTCCCTTATTTAAGTTTTCTAGATTCCTGCTATGAGTGAGACCATCCGGTATTTTTCTTTTTCTTTTTGGCTTATTTCGCTGAGCATGATCCCTTCCAGTGCCATCCATGTTGCTGCAAATTGCATGTGTTTATCTTTTTTGAATGCTGAGTAATATTCCATGGTATATATGTACCACATTTCTTGATCCAGTCATCTATTTTTGGGCATTTGGGCTGTTTCCAAAGCTTAGCTATTGTAAACAGTGCTGCTATAAACATAGGAGTGCAGGTGCTCTTTGGAATTGATGTTTCTGTGTCCTTTGGGTAAATATAGGAGTGGAATTGCTGGATCATATGGAAGCTCTATGTTTAGTAGGTCCAGAAATCTCCACACAGCTCTCCATAGTGGTTGGACCAGTTTGCACTCCCACCAACAGTGCACAAAGTTCCTTTTTTCCACATCCTCGCCAACATTTGTTGTTGCTAGTTTTTTTAATATGTGCCATTCTCACTGGTGTGAGATGGTATCTCATGGTAGTTTTGATTTGCATTTCCCTGATGACAAGTGATGTTGAACATTTTTTCATATGTCTGTTGGCCATTTGCATTTCCTCTTCAGAGAAGTTTCTTTTTAGCTCTTCTGCCCATTTTTTGACTGGATTATTTTCTTTGTTGTTGCTGAGTCTCATCAGCTCTTTGCAGTTTTTTGTGATCAGTCTTTATCATTAGTGTTGGGTGCAAAAATGTTCTCCATTGGTGGGGTTTCTCTTTGTTTTGTTATTGTCTCTTTTGCTGTGCAGAAGCTCTTAAATTTGATGTAGTCCCAGCTGTTTATCTTTGTCTTCACTATCACTGCTTTGGGTGATGTGTCTGTAAAGATGTCTTTGATGTGCAAATCCCGTAGAGTTTCGCCTATATTTCCTTCTATGTATTTTATGGTTTCAGGTCTTATGTCTAGTTCTTTAATCCATTTGAGTTGATTTTTGTGTATGGTGTGAGGTAGTGGTCAAGCTTCATTCTTTTGCATGTAGCGACCCAGTTTTCCCAGCACCATTTATTGAACAAACTTTCTTTGCTCCAATGCATAGTCTTTGCTCCTTTGTCAAAGATTAGTTGACCATAAATCTGTGGGTTTATTTATGGATTTTCTATTCGATTCCATTGGTCTGTATGTCTGTTCTTGTTCAAACCATGCAGTTTGATGATTATGGCTTTGTAGTATAGTTTGAAGTCTGGGAGTGTGATGCCTCCATTTCCTTCTTTTTTTTTCAGTAGAGCTTTAGCTATTCGGGGTTTTTGGTGATTCCATATGAATTTCATCAATAATTGTTCTATTCTTTGAAGAATGCCATTGAGATTTTGATTGGAATAGCATTGAATCTGTATATTGCTTTTGGTAGGATGGCATTTTAATAATGTTTTATTCTTCAATCCATGAGCAGGGGATGTCTTTCCATTTCTTTGTGTCTTCTCTATTTCTTTTAACAGTGTTTTATAGTTTTCTTTGTATAGGTCCTCACCTCTTTTGTTAGATTTATTCCCAAATATTTGATTTTTTTTTTCGATAATAAAAGGGTAGTTTTTTTGATTTCTTCTTCTTCAGATTTATTGTTTGTGTATAGGAAGGCTACTGACTTTTGCGTGTTGATTTTTGTATCCTGCACTTTACTGAATTTGATTGATGAGTTGAATTAGTTTTTCTGTGGAGATTTTGGGTTCTCTATGTATATTATCATATCATCTGCAAATAGTGATAGTTTGACTTCTTCTTTTCCTATTTGGATTCCTTGGATGTCTTTCTCTTGTCTTATTGCTCTGGCTAGGACTTCCAGTATTATATTGAAAAGCAGTGGTGAGAGTGGACATCCTTGTCTTGTTCCAGATCTTAATGGAATTGCTTTCAGCTTTTCACCATTGAGAATGATACTGGCTGTTGGCTTGTCATAGATGGCCTTTATGATGTTGAGGTAGGTGTTTCTTGTATCCCAAGAATTTCAAGGGCTTTTATTGAATGGGTGTTGCACTTTGTCGAAAGCTTTCTCAGCATCTATTGATATTATCATATGGTTTTTATATTTCTTTTTGTTGATGTGTTGGATAACGTTGATTGATTTTCGGATGTTAAACCATCCTTTGCCCTGGATGAATCCAACTTGGTCGTGGTGAATTATCTTATGGATACATTGTTGGATTCTGATAGCTAAAATTTTATTGAGGATTTTTGCATCAGTGTTCATTAGGGAGATTGGCCTATAGTTTTCCTTTTTTGTGTTGTCCTTATTCAGTTTTGGTATTAGTGTAATATTGGCTTCATAGAACGTGTTTGGTATTGTCCCTTCCTTCTCAATTTTTTGGAAGAGTTTGTGAAGGATAGGCACTAATTTGTCTCTGAATGTTTGGTAGAATTCATTTGTAAATCCATCAGGTCCTGGGCTTTTGTTTTTGGGGAGGTTTTTGATTACCATTTCAATTTCGCTGCTTGTAATTGGTCTGTTTAGGTGTTCTATTTCTTCTTTATCTAGCTTTGGGTGATTGTAGAGTTGTGTTATTTTTTTTTTAATATGGGCCATTCTCACAGGCATGAGGTGGTATGTCATTGTGGGTTTGATTTGAATTTCTCCAATAATAAGTGACAAAGAACATTTTTTTTATGTGTCTATTGTGAAAAACATCTACATGTTTTCTTTGAAGAAGTGCTTATTGACCTCATCCCTTCTCTCTCTCTTCTACTTCTGGTACTCTTTTGTTTCTTTTATTTCCTTTCCTGATGGTGTCAGATAATTCTCAAAGTGGTTCTCATTCTTTTCCTTTGTTTCTCTCTTGTTCATCCTTGAGATCACTGATTCATTCTTCTTTTTGATTTATTCTACTTCCATGGTATCATACTGTATTTTTGCTTCCTTCTGTGATTTTGTTATTTTATTGTTTAAAGTTTCAATTTTGATCTTCTGTTTGTAGATTGTGTTTCTCATAATATTCATTTCCTTTTCTTAGTTTTCTTTGTATTGTTCCCATCTATATTTTTTTTTAATCATTGCTAACCTGAATTCTACGTCTTATAGGTAAAGAAGCTCTACTATGTCTTCATGGTTTATTTCTGGGTTTTTGCTTTCTTTCTGTGGTGTATTATTCTCCTGAGTCTTGCTTGGCCATTTGCATTTTTCTTTCTTCCTATTGTTTTCTTTGGGTTTGCCCTTCTTTATTTGGGGCTTTTGCTGTGTGTAAGTCCCAGTTTCCCACTTTTCTGGGCTTTTACTTGATGGGGGGCATAGCGACTGAGGTCTTTTAGGATCTGATATAGTGATATAGTGATATAATGTTTCCCTCAAACACCTCTGTGTCTTGCTCTAGTGGAAGGGAGTGCTGGGGGCATGCTGGATCTAGAAGCTGAGTTGCTGGGAACTCAGCCCACCCAGGAGCAGTGAAGCGGGGCCTGTTGTCAGTGGCCAAGAGTGTAGAGGGTTGCTGAAGATCCCTGATATAGTGCAAGGTTTTATTCAGCCTGGATTTGGGCTTACATCTGCTCCTAAGGCACTGGTGGCTTAGCACTGAGTGGGCTGTACTTCCTGGGTGCCACTGAGTGCCCATAGTGTAAGGCTGGGCCCAGAAAGGCCCATACTGGGGTTTGCATCTTCTCCCAAGATGCTGGTGACTGGGCCTGGAGTCAAGTGTGCTTTCCAAGGGGTTGCTAAAGATCCCTGATAAAGAGCAAGGCCTTGCATGGCCCAGGCGGGGGTGCAGATATGCTCTAAGATGCTGGTGACTGAGTACTCAAATCATTTGAACTTAAATACACATCAGGATCTGAATCTAGGGAAATAAAACTATGACAATTAGTCACTGGATTTAGGAGTTCCATATCTGGTCGAGATCCTGCAGAAATTACCATCCTGCAGGGATCCCGGACTTTGAGTTTGAGAAGTGATTGAGGTGGGTGTTGAAGGAAATATGGAGTTGTCTCCTTTAGGAAAGAGTTGAGTATTTTTGCTTGAGGCAGAGTAAAGGCATTCAATACCTGGTATATATGAGTGTGCTATCTCTCTGTATTTCCTATCCTTGCAGGAGTACAATACATCTCTATTCTTTAAAACCTGTGACTGCTTTGTACCCATGGCAAAGTAACAGAGGGGAAACCTGTAAGAATCAACAAATAACTTACTATATCTCTTCTTTCTGCCATACATCTGACAATGTGCCATGCACAGGATTTTCCATTATCTGAATCTCAGAGAGAAGACTACAAAAACCTGACTCATGTTAGATGACTCAGGATAGATGATAGTAATAAACCTTTGTTCTTATAAGATACTGAGGTATTATAATTGCTGGTGCCATTGCATAATCTAAATTGTGTTAAATGACACTGAGTTCCCAAACAAGGATTTTTGTGGAAACAAATAAGACACAACTACCTAATGAAAGAGCAGTTTGAAGCTATATAACCTGACAATAAGAAGACTTCAAAAATGAGGCATTAGCTTCTGTGATTTAGAAAGTAATACAATCATTATTGAATGGTTATTTAAGGGAGCAGCAATCATAAGAACAAGAGGGCAAAACAAAATTATGCAAAGGCCATCACTCAAGAAATTCAGGTTTTTCTTCCCTACAGATGGAGTCGTAAATAGCTAGAATATATTATCATGGGCAATCAGAAAGCTGTTGTCAGTAATTTATTTTTTTTTTTTTTTTTTTTTTTAAATATTAAATTTTATTTTTATATTCCCCCATACAATTGCAAACGCCCCATTCTGACCCCAATCCTTCCCCTCCCGCCCCCACCCCCAAAAAGTGTCTCTGGTTCATAGTTTTTTGTTGATTTTGATTTTCACTTTCTTATATTCATTTTCCTGGTCCCTTATTTAAGTTTTCTAGATTCCTGCTATGAGTGAGACCATCCGGTATTTTTCTTTTTCTTTTTGGCTTATTTCGCTGAGCATGATCCCTTCCAGTGCCATCCATGTTGCTGCAAATTGCATGTGTTTATCTTTTTTGAATGCTGAGTAATATTCCATGGTATATATGTACCACATCTTCTTGATCCAGTCATCTATTTTTGGGCATTTGGGCTGTTTCCAAAGCTTAGCTATTGTAAACAGTGCTGCTATAAACATAGGAGTGCAGGTGCTCTTTGGAATTGATGTTTCTGTGTCCTTTGGGTAAATACCTAGGAGTGGAATTGCTGGATCATATGGAAGCTCTATGTTTAGTAGGTCCAGAAATCTCCACACAGCTCTCCATAGTGGTTGGACCAGTTTGCACTCCCACCAACAGTGCACAAGAGTTCCTTTTTCTCCACATCCTCGCCAACATTTGTTGTTGCTAGTTTTTTTAATATGTGCCATTCTCACTGGTGTGAGATGGTATCTCATGGTAGTTTTGATTTGCATTTCCCTGATGACAAGTGATGTTGAACATTTTTTCATATGTCTGTTGGCCATTTGCATTTCCTCTTCAGAGAAGTTTCTTTTTAGCTCTTCTGCCCATTTTTTGACTGGATTATTTTCTTTGTTGTTGCTGAGTCTCATCAGCTCTTTGCAGATTTTTGTGATCAGTCCTTTATCATTAGTGTTGGGTGCAAAAATGTTCTCCCAGTTGGTGGGGTTTCTCTTTGTTTTTGTTATTGTCTCTTTTGCTGTGCAGAAGCTCTTTAATTTGATGTAGTCCCAGCTGTTTATCTTTGTCTTCACTATCACTGCTTTGGGTGATGTGTCTGTAAAGATGTCTTTGATGTGCAAATCCCGTAGAGTTTCGCCTATATTTCCTTCTATGTATTTTATGGTTTCAGGTCTTATGTCTAGTTCTTTAATCCATTTTGAGTTGATTTTTGTGTATGGTGTGAGGTAGTGGTCAAGCTTCATTCTTTTGCATGTAGCGACCCAATTTTCCCAGCACCATTTATTGAACAAACTTTCTTTGCTCCAATGCATAGTCTTTGCTCCTTTGTCAAAGATTAGTTGACCATAAATCTGTGGGTTTATTTATGGATTTTCTATTCGATTCCATTGGTCTGTATGTCTGTTCTTGTTCCAATACCATGCAGTTTTGATGATTATGGCTTTGTAGTATAGTTTGAAGTCTGGGAGTGTGATGCCTCCATTTCCTTCTTTTTTTTTCAGTAGAGCTTTGGCTATTCGGGGTTTTTGGTGATTCCATATGAATTTCATCAATAATTGTTCTATTTCTTTGAAGAATGCCATTGAGATTTTGATTGGAATAGCATTGAATCTGTATATTGCTTTTGGTAGGATGGCCATTTTAATAATGTTTATTCTTCCAATCCATGAGCAGGGGATGTCTTTCCATTTCTTTGTGTCTTCTTCTATTTCTTTTAACAGTGTTTTATAGTTTTCTTTGTATAGGTCCTTCACCTCTTTTGTTAGATTTATTCCCAAATATTTGATTTTTTTTGTTTCGATAATAAAAGGGGTGGTTTTTTTGATTTCTTCTTCTTCAGATTTATTGTTTGTGTATAGGAAGGCTACTGACTTTTGCGTGTTGATTTTGTATCCTGCCACTTTACTGAATTGATTGATGAGTTGAATTAGTTTTTCTGTGGAGATTTTGGGGTTCTCTATGTATATTATCATATCATCTGCAAATAGTGATAGTTTGACTTCTTCTTTCCTATTTGGATTCCTTGGATGTCTTTCTCTTGTCTTATTGCTCTGGCTAGGACTTCCAGTATTATATTGAAAAGCAGTGGTGAGAGTGGACATCCTTGTCTTGTTCCAGATCTTAATGGAATTGCTTTCAGCTTTTCACCATTGAGAATGATACTGGCTGTTGGCTTGTCATAGATGGCCTTTATGATGTTGAGGTATGTTCCTTGTATCCCAAGAATTTCAAGGGCTTTTATCATGAATGGGTGTTGCACTTTGTCGAAAGCTTTCTCAGCATCTATTGATATTATCATATGGTTTTTATATTTCTTTTTGTTGATGTGTTGGATAACGTTGATTGATTTTCGGATGTTAAACCATCCTTGTGCCCCTGGAATGAATCCAACTTGGTCGTGGTGAATTATCTTATGGATACATTGTTGGATTCTGATAGCTAAAATTTTATTGAGGATTTTTGCATCAGTGTTCATTAGGGAGATTGGCCTATAGTTTTCCTTTTTTGTGTTGTCCTTATTCGGTTTTGGTATTAGTGTAATATTGGCTTCATAGAACGTGTTTGGTATTGTCCCTTCCTTCTCAATTTTTTGGAAGAGTTTGTGAAGGATAGGCACTAATTCGTCTCTGAATGTTTGGTAGAATTCATTTGTAAATCCATCAGGTCCTGGGCTTTTGTTTTTGGGGAGGTTTTTAATTACCATTTCAATTTCACTGCTTGTAATTGGTCTGTTTAGGTGTTCTATTTCTTCTTTATCTAGCTTTGGGTGATTGTAGAGTTGTAGGAATTTGTCCATCTCCTCTAGATTGTTGAACTTGTTTCCATATAACTGTTCATAGTAGTTACTGATTGTTCTTTTGATTTCTGCTGTGTCCGTTGTGATTTCTCCTCTTTCATTTATGATTCTGTGTATTTGTGCTTTCTCCCTTTTTTCCTTTGTGAGCCTGGCTAGGGGTTTGTCTATTTTATTTATTTTTTCAAAGAACCAGCTCTTGGTTTCATTGATCTTTTGGATTGTTTTTTTAGTTTCAATTTCATTTCACAGCCATTTGATCAGGTCTTTAATGGAGGCTGTTACCATAAAAGCAGAAATTTCACTATTCCCAGAGAATCGAGGCACATGTATTTGAGCTTAACTTTGTCCTCTACCCATATGTAAGTTGAAATTAGCTAAAAACAGGGCAGTATCCGCCAGACTAAAACAAAATTCGCTGCAGGTGAGTTGCCCTAAATGTCATGATTCTTGCTGCCCAAACTGTAGTTAGAAGGACTCTTACAAGTTGACTTGGACTAAAGCTCAGTTCCTTTGAAAACAGGTAACTTGCAGTGCAGGTTCACATGAGTTTGATGAGCTAGTTACAGAGACATCTCCATAAAGGGGGAAGCACACTGGTCCTGCCCCACTTAATGATGGGCAGAGCTGTGTGTCCAGGTGTTGCTATAGAAAGCCGAAGGCAGGTGGGCTTCGGAGAAGAAAGCAAGCTCTGGGTCCTAGCCTGAACTTTCACCCTGGAATTGCTGAGAAGAAGGCATGGAAGGATAAGATGGAGGAGAGACTTGTAGAGACACTTGGAAAAGACACGTGGGTGAGAGCCTTCGGGGGAGGCTGGCAATGGCAGCCATTATCTTAATGTAGTATCTCTTTTTGTTCCAGCTTTCTGGGACCTTCTTCCAGGACCCATTCTTATGGTTCCCTGCCAGAAGGTGCCTGTAAACGGCAGGAATGGCCACTGAGCAGGTTTTCTAGGATCCAGCAGACCGGGTAAAGGAGGAGTCAGAGTCCTCAGTGGTTTTTGCAGGTTTTTTATTTAGATCACCAGGTACACGACAGGCAGGGGCGCTGGGAGGCTGGGAGGCTGACAGGCTTCCCAGACCCCAGCAAGTCTTCACTCTGGGCTCTACCGACCTTCTCTCACATTCTCTCTGCTCGTCTCATGGCTCTGCTTCTGCTTCGGCTTCTGCTGGCGTCCCCGTGACACCGCCCTTAAAAGCCCAGTCTCAGCCCAGGTGAATCCCATCTACCTATGCCCACACCCTATTCCAGGTGCCCGCCATCAGGCATGCATTCAGGACCACAGGATCCATTGTCTATCCTGATGGCGGGAGGGCAGAAAAGCCTGACATTTTACCTTACCCTACAGTCCACCCCCTCAGGGTTTTCTGCCATATAATCCACACATACACAACTTTGTTTCTTTAGCAAACACAAACAATGCAGCCATGGCCACAAAAGCAAATACATCACAATATAACAAAATACAACAGAACACAAATAAGTCCAGGCAGGGCCCCAACCTAGTGGCAAAAGACAATTATTGGTACCAGCAGATGAGCCACCAAATCTGCTGCCGAAGGCACTGCTCATACGAGGGAGGGGAATCACTCACGGCATCTACTGTAACACGCCAGGAGCCGTCAGGCTTCCTGGCCTTCTCTGGCTGTAGTCTCGGCTACAAGCCACACACAGCATCCACCCCCAGGATGCACTCACTCTGGGATTGGCGATTCTATTCTGTTGGGGGTAATCGCCAACCCTCAGGGTTTCTGTCTGCTATTGCTCCAACACTCGGCCTTCATAGCCACCCATGCGACTCGCAGACCCCTGCACTCAGGCCAACCCACTGCACAAGCAGCACGTGGGTTGGGGATCCTTGGATACAAACTCCACATTCAGCTTGGGCTCCACCCAAGCCACGTTCCCCACCTGTCCCCCAAGGACGGGTCCCTCAGCTCCTCACCCTCACTCGACAACAAGCAGGGCATCACCCACAGGTGATTTTACGAGACTCACTGGCCTTCCTCACCTTACTTAGTGCTTAACAGCCACTCAGGGCTTCCCAAACTGAGCATCAGCACCAGCTTTTGCCTCCTCAGATGGCTTTTCTCCTCTGCCTAGCTGCTGGGCATGCACAGGCTGCTTTTGGCCATCAAGGCCCACTGGCCACCCCCAGATTCTCAAAAAAACATAATCTGCCAAGGTCCTCCGCCTTCTGGTGGGATTGTCAGTCCAAGTCCATCAGTCCACGTCCATTAGGCCTCTCCCTGCCATCAGCACTGGCGAGTTCTGAATCATGGTCCACTCTTCTCCAAAGATTCTTGCTGCCTCAGGGGTTGTCGGCTGGTCCTCTCGGGCATCTCCTTCACACAAGGTCTCATCTTGTAGCTCCTGGATATTGTCCCTCTCCTGTACCACCATGATGCCTCCAGCATCATCACAGGCAAACAGTCTGTTACTCCTTAGTCCCTCCAGGTCTTCGGAGGGCTCCAATACCTGTCTGCATGAATCATCTTGCCAACTTACGCCAATTGTAGTGGCAAGAATGACACAGGGCAGGTTTTCTAGGATCCAGCAGACCGGCTAAAGGAGGAGTCAGAGTCCTCAGTGGTTTTGGCAGGTTTTTTATTTAGATCACCAGGCACATGGCAGGCAGGGGCGCTGACAGGCCTCCTAGCCCCCAGCAAGTCTTCACTCTGGGCTCTCCAACCTTCTCTCACATTCTCTCTGCTCTTCTCATGGCTCTGCTTCTCTCTTGGCTTCTGCTGGCGTCCCTGTGATGCCATCCTTAAAAGCCCAGTCTTAGCCCAGGTGAATCCCATCTACCTATGCCCACACCCTACTCCAGGTGCCCACCATCAGGCATGCATTCGGGACCACAAGGATCCATCATCTATCCTGATGGCGGGAGGGCAGAAAAGCCTGACATTTTTCCTTACCCTACAGTGCCTTAGACCTGTGACAAGTTTTGGGGCCTCAGTGGCCCACTTCAAGCCAAATCTGTTTGGCTGGTTATGTGCTCATGAAGGGATGGTTGTTTTAGTTGGAATAGCCTGTTTTCTTCTCTATGCACACTAATTCTATTAGTTTTTTCATGTTAAGAGTCTGCTTTGCCTTTGTGCACAGAGATGGCCAGACCCCTTTAGAGTATGCAAGTTGGAGGTCCCTGGATGCCCCTCAGTCACTGTAGGGTAAGGAAAAATGTCAGGCTTTTCTGCCCTCCTGCCATCAGGATAAATGATGGATCCTTGCGGTCCTGAATGCATGCCTGATGGCGGGCACCTGGAGTAGGGTGTGGGCATAGGTAGATGGGATTCACCTGGGCTGAGACTGGGCTTTTAAGGGTGGAGTCACGGGGATGCCAGCAGAAGCCGAAGCAAAAGCTGAGAGAGAAGCAAGAGAAGCAGAACAGAGAGAACACCAGAGAGAGCCCAGATAGAGTGAAGATTTGCTGGGGGCTGGGAGGACTGCCAGCCTCCCGGCCCCCAGCACCCCTGCCTGCCGTGTATCTGATAATCCCAGAAAAAAAGCCTGCAAAAACCACTGAGGGCTCCAGGACTCCTCCTTAACCCAGTCTGCTGGATCAGAAAACCTGCACTGTGTCCATTCCTGCTTTACAGTCACTCAGTGACAAACCCAGTGACAGCTTTCAGAGGCTTGGTCCTCACCAGGAATCACTGGCCCACAGGGAGGCTTGCCTTTACTCACACTTACCCTGCGGGAGGCCCTTCTTCTCTTCATGTTTTTTGTGGCCTTTACTGTCCATCTATTACTCTGAGACACAGAGGAAAGGGAACACTAAGGTCAGATTCCTCTTGAGCAACCCTTGAGACTCTGGCCAACTCATTTAACCATCTGCCTCTCTGTCTGCTTGCTGGAAATATGATGTTTCACTCCAGCCTGGAAACCTGCTCTCATGGTAGAAAGACACAATGTAAACACCATGCTTGGCATAGAAAGGAAACTCAATCTATAATCCTTTATTCCCTTTTTCTTCCTCACAAAGCCCTTGGCAAAGTGTTGACTGCTGCCCACCCTATTCTCCAGGACCAGAAATGCAATTTAATCAGTTTAATCACATGTGTTTCTGTCTCTTCCAGCATCATTAGCAGGCCCATTGTGGCCAGACTGGGATCATGCCAAGAACTGTCAAGTGCAAAAGCCAGAGTTCCCATGACCTTGGTTAATTTCCACCTCTCTATAGAGGTTCTAAAAGACTGGGGAAGCAGAAAATTCACACAATTCTATCAGAAAATAAAAGCACCTGAGACCCTATCTAGATCAAACCAGCTCATTTTACAAATGGGAAAACTGAGACCAAAAAAGGAGCTTCTGTGCCCTCTCCGAGAGTGACATCCTTCCCAAATCTCCACATATTCACCAACTTGGAAACTCTCCGAAGTCCCCTCTTGGGGTTTTTATGGAGGCTTCATTACATAGGCATAGCTGACTGAATCATTGGTCATTAGTGGTTGTACTCAAGCCCGGGGAGAATAAGAAGTGCCTGGAGGAGAAGAAAGACACCCACCCTAACCCCTTGGGGCTGATAAAACTATACCCCAAGAGCACAGAAGAGGGGGAGTGACTCAGAAACTCCTACTGGGACCTATAAACCCACACCCTGGGAGCACCTGCACAGTGAACCCCAAAAAGGGACAGAGTGAGCCGCCAGGAATCCCCCACCATTCGTTGCAGCTGTTCTTCTATGGACACTGCCCCCTTGGGCCCCTTCTGAGTGTATTATAGCTAAATGAAACTTTGTTTTGCTGGGATGTGCCTTTGCATTCTTTCCTGGACATATCCAAGAATGAAGACCCCTGTCTAACCCAGTGACACAATGACCTTGGATAAGAACTAGCAATAACTGAAAGTACTATGGACTAAGGATTGACATACATTGTCCAATTTAACCCCCACAAGGTGGAAACTGCTATTCTCCATTTTTACAGTTGAGAGAAGCAAGGCTCAAAGGGGTGAAATGAGTGTTCAAGTTCTTCCAAGGTGTGGCTGAACTTCAAAAGGAAGTCTGACTGGCTTCCAACCTATGTTCTCACCACTTCTGCAGGACACAAGATTGGAGGCCCCAATCCAGCATCAATCTCCACCCACTCTAACACAGGGTCATGGTAGGGATGTGGCGCCCAGCCTGGTGGGTAACCCATGCAGCCACCACCAGGGCTGGCCACCTCTCCTCAGATCAGCCCTAACTTAGGTGCCTGCCAGCAGCAGAAATATCGCTGCAGCCACTTGGCTCCTGACTCACACACACCAACCCCATCTGCCAGACGAGTGTGGGTGTTGGCAAGTGAGCCACAAACTACATCTCTGCTGCAAATCCAGCAATGTCATGCCAGGCATTTTGCTTTTCATCTTCATTTTGCAAGTTCAACAGAAGAAATTTTGGCAATGAATTCTTTCTACCTGCATAGGTCCTGGGAGGAGACAAGGGAAAGTTGGACTATAGGGTGGTCCAGCTCCCTGATGGAGCCTCCAGCTGTGCCCACTGGCCACACTCTCTAGGGCTTGGCTGAGCCCCAGAGCTCACATCTGGGCTTAATGCCTACTGCCTGGAATGACCCAGCCCTCTCTGTCATCCAGCTGGGGACTTGATGTCTAGTTCCACTGTTCCTCAGAAGCAGGAATGTGATCAAATCATGGTCTGTGAGCAGATCAACCTCCTTGGAATCCCAGCTCAATTTTAACTAGCTCTGTGGTCTTAGAAACACAGCTTCTACTCTCTTCATGTTAATTTTCTCATCTGAAAAATGATCACACCTAGCAAAAATAAGGTGGTGTGAAGGACTGGGTAAGATGTCCGGCACATCAACCACACAGCTGCCAAACGTGGGCCCACTACTCGATGGCCGACAGCCATGCCACCAGCTTTTGAGAAAAGAACCAGTTTAAGGCAAGGTCACCAGCACTGGACTGAAGGCACAGCTCTCAAATAGATCTCTCTGAGGATGGGAATTGGGGTTGAAGAACAAATACAGTAAATGAAAGTCAGTGGAGTCTGATTGGATGCCTTCTGCTAAATCATGGTATAAATTGAATTCAGATACAGAATTATAACAGACTAATCACCCCTTTCTCCTGACTGTTGTCCATCTAACCCATGAGTTAGGACTCCTCATTCTGTCTTCCATGGCTATTTTTAGGCCAGATAATGAAAGAGCATCTTAAAGACAGCACATACTCCTCCAGGTTTGCACTTCGAAACACAACGTGTCAAATTATGAAAGACTGGGGTTTTTTTACCTCTTTGTTTAAAATGAGTAGGGATATTTTTGTCCTACTGTTGCAAAACTGCCCTGCTGTTCTTTCAAGTAGCAGAAGTAGCAAAAGGCCATCATGACCACCAAGGTTTCAACACAACTTAATTACAATATAATGAGTAATATACAGTTATTAATATGAAGTAATAGTGTTATTAATCATTAATAATCATTCTTTATTAGGTCACTTGTTCCTCACTGAGACTGTCTTCTTAATCATAAAATATCTAGTGTTGGGCCTCGACTGGTGGTGCAGGTGGTTGAGCGCCACGCTGTGAAGCTGTTCGCAGCATCTACAGCGCTGGTTCTATCCCGGCCGGCCTGCGAGGGTCCAACATGGCAGGGCAGACCACTCCTGTCTTGCTCGCTGCTCCCCTCAGCAGTGTATTTCATCAGTCTGCCTGTTCTGTTCCCCCTCTGTCTCTAGTGAATCCTCTTACCCTCCTGCACATCTAGCCTGTACCCCGGTTCTTGTATAAATAATTAAACAAATTTTTAAAAAATAAAATAGCTAGTGTTTGCAAACTTCCAATTATAAGATAAGGAAATCCTAGCTATGTAATGTACAATGTGTGGATGGACAGCATCAATTTAGAGTGTTGATAAATCCAGTAAGTATTATAAATGTATTATCTCTTCCTTGTAAGAAAAATGTATTTTCTTACATTTCTTTTCTCTTACTTACTTTAGTAAGAATACAATATATAATTCATGTAACATACAAAATATCTGTTAATCAACAAATGCCATAAGTAAGGCTTCTGGTCAACAGCAGACTATTAGTAAAGTTTGAGGGTCTCAGCAGTTGTACCCAGATTTTGACTGCACAGGGGAACAGTGCCCTCTGCATTAATCAAAGGTCAACTGCATAGGAAAGCAGTTAAGAGAAAAACCCTAAATGTTTCCATCACAAGGAAACTTTGTATTCTTCTTTCTTTTCTTTTTATTGTATCTATCTGAATAGATGGATATTAGTTAAGCCTATTATGGGAATCATCTTGCAATTTATGTAGACCAAACATCATCCTGTATGGTTTAAACTTATGCAGTGGGGCTTTCTGGTGACCTAGGGATTGAGTCTCAGCACCATCACTGCTGCAGCCTAAGTTCCAACCCTGACCAGGGAGCTGACCCACATGGCACAGCAGACCTCTCCTGTCTCACCTGCTGCTCCCCTCAGCAGCATATTTTGGTAGATCAGCCTATTCTGCTCCCCACTCTGTCTCTGGTGAATCATCTCACTGCCTGCACTTCTGGCCTACTCCTCAGTTCTTCTATGCAAAGGGAATGAAAAGTAAATTTATGTAATGATGTATGTCAATTAATTCTCAATAAAACTGGAGAATAAAGATTTAGCAACCAAAAAAAAGTTACTGTCCTTTCCAAATCTGTTATTCAGTGTCCTACTAGGAGGTCACACCTACCACCTGGGAAACTTGTGGACAGTAAGTGAGCCCACAAAGTCCTGAGTGGCACCCCATGCCGCTGGCACATCACATGCAGGCATGCAAGAGACAGGTGTTTGCCCCCCAGAGGCAGCATCACTATGGTTAAAGTCTGTATCTGGAGGATGTGGCCTTCCTAACCATATAGATATGTGTTGCTTAATATCTTTGTACCTCCACTGCATCATAAGGACATTGAAAGTGCCACCTTTAGGGTTGTTCCAAATATTGTCAACTTTGTTCAATAAACTTTACCTATTGCCATTTTCCCCAGGTGCCAACATTCAAACAATTCTCACTTATTTCCTTCACTTCTTTTTCTACCGCCAGCTGCTCCTGGACGCTTGTGTCTTCCTGCTGCCTTGATCTTGTCCACACAGAGTGTCACTACAGGGTACATTCCATGTGCTCATGGACTCCTTTTGTCTTTTCCCTTTTTTTTTTTTTTTTTTTTGTCCTTTTAAATATTATTGCAATGAACCTCTCAATGATTATAATTTTTCTTTTTGATAAAGTTAATTCTTTGGAGAGTAACATGATAAGATCAAAGAAAGCAGCATTTTTTGACTCTTCTGACCCCTTGCCACCACTTCTCAAAATGCACTGTGTCCATTCACACCAGCTCTGAGAACATGGTGTGTCCGTGTCTCCACATCCAGACCAGCACTGGGAGTTTTCCTTTTCCCATTTATTTAGCTTATTAAGGAGACATAAAGCAATCACTTCCTTGTTTTGTTTTGTACTTTATTGACTACTCTATGAGTAATCTCCCCCTTGTGTGCACATGTGTATGTCCTTATCCCTTTTTCCTCTGGGTCTCTGTAGTTCAGCATTTCTCTCCAGCTACTTTGAAGAATTGCTGGAATCTGAGCAACCATGACTTTGTTAGAGTTGGTGATGAAGAGAACCCCACACAACCAGCCACATTCGGCAGGGCTTGTCTTAGCCTGGGCTACTCACCCAATGTGGTAGTCGGTATCTGTTCCCAGGGACTAGTTCCTTTGGCCAAAGCACTTACCTGGATCTTTTGGCTTCTCACTGTTCCAGAAACAGAAGCCCTTGGGCCTACGTACACCATGCCCTGAAGCCTTGGAACACCCATCTAGGAATCCAGAGACACATGACAGCCTCTGGGAGGGCCAACTCCAAAGAATTCCTGCCACATACTCAGAGAACTAAGAACCCAGCCAGGGTTGATGCTACCACCTCCTCCATGCAAAGGTGATAAATGTGCAGGACTGAGCATCAGAGTGGCTCAGGTAAGGAGCACCACAGGGGATCAATACCCACTGAAGCTTCTCTGACCTCAGTGTCCACATTCCCGAAATAGACACACAGTGAACTTATCCAGAGTTCTCAGCAAGAAAGATGGTATGACCGAAACAAAAGGGAAAAAAGGGCAGAGATATGGGAGAGATGACTTGAGTTCAGATCTCATCTTGCCATGGATTCACTGTGGAGCTTTGGCCAGATCTGACCTGTTTTTACATCTATAAATTGGGGAATAGTTATCTTCACCCTCTGGGGTGGTGAGACCAACTAAATGGCACAACCTATAAAGTGTCTTGTGCTCTGCTGGTTCCTAGCTGAGCAATAAAGACTAGTCCTCTTTTCTGCCTCTAGAAGTGAGATAAGTTTTATGAGCATGAATTCATAATGTACCAGGTACATTTTAAGTCTCAGCCACAACAAACAGACCCTGAGGACCCACTGGGGCCAGACACTTCCTTCCTGTTAATTCAGTGAAGACTGAAGCCACATCCTCAACACAGATCCTGCACCAGACTGCCAATCAAGATACTTAGAGGACCCACTCCCACGGTAAGGACAGTAGAGATCCACAATACTTTTGAGTGCATAAAATGTAGCCAGAGAGCTTGTTTAATTGACAAATAAAGCACTAGCAAACCATAGGACTGCTGAGATTCTGATTCCATAGGGATGGAGCCCATTACTTTGCATTTTTAACACACATCCCCAGGCCCCATCAAAGATCTCTTGTGTAGGGGGCCCATGAACATCTGAAGAAACTGTTTAAGGTAGAAGGTAGCCCTTTGTCTTCATGGGCATCTAATAAATGTGTGTGGATTATCTGCCTCCCACACCATGACCAGGCAGTTCTGGTCCTGCCCCTGAGGGTGCTGAGACTCCACCAGTAATGAAGGAGGGGTGTTAGCTTATTAAAAGCACTGATTTCAGATGATGACTATGGATGAAGGATAGGCCTCCCCCAGATGTTCAGAACAAGCCTCCTGAGAGGTTCAGAGCAGACTTCCCAAGCTGCGTTGCTTTGGCATGGGAATTATTTCCAGTTGAGATCCAGCAAGTTCACTTCCCTAACTATCTATAAGAATGAAACTACCTAGAAGAATGAAAATTGGGGGGTCTCACCTGGAACTAGGGTTTTTAACAAAAAAATAATATTTATAATATTTTTTTTTGCCCTGGATCTTTTTTTATTTTTTTTTATAATAAATTTTATTTTTATATTCCCCATACAATTTCAACCCCCTTTTGACCCCAATCCCCCCTCCCTCCACCCATCCCCCAAAAGTGTCTCTGGTTCATAGATTTTTGTTGATTTTGATTTTCACTTTCTTATAGTTATTCATTTTCCTGGTCCCTTATTTAAGTTCTCTAGATTCCTGCTATGAGTGAGACCATCCGGTATTTTTCTTTTTCTTTCTGGCTTATTTCGCTGAGCATGATCCTTCCAGCGCATCCATGTTGCTGCAAATTGCATGTGTTTTATCTTTTTGAATGCTGAGTAATATTCCATGGTATATATGTACCACATCTTCTTGATCCAGTCATCTATTTTTGGGCATTTGGGTGTTTCCAATTAGCTATTGTAACAGTGCTGCTATAAAACATAGGGGTGCAGGTGTTCTTGGAATTGATGTTCTGTGTCCTTTGGGTAAAGACCTAGGAGTGGAATTGCTGGATCATATGATGCTCTATGTTTAGTAGGTCCAGAAATCTCCACACAGCTTTCCATAGTGGTTGGACCAGTTTGCACTCCCACCACAGTGCAGAAGAGTTTCTTTTTCTCCACACACTGCAAACATTTTGTTGCTAGTTTTTTTAATATGTGCCATTTCACTGGTGTAAGATGGTATCTCATTGTAGTTTTTGATTTGCATTTTCCTGATGAAAGTGATGGTTGAACATTTTTCATATGCCTGTTGGCCATTTGCATTTCCTCTTTTTTTTTTTTTTTTTTTTTTTTTTTATTTTTTTTTTTTTTTTTAAATAATAATTTTATTGTGTATTCCCCATACAATTGCAGCCCCCCCATTCTGACCCCAATCCCTCCCCTCGCCGCCCCTGGTCTCTAGTTCTTTTGTTGATTTTGATTTTCACTTTCTTATAGTTATTCGTTTTCCTGGTCCCTTATTTAAGTTTTCTAGATTCCTGCTATGAGTGAGACCATCCGGTATTTTTTCTTTTCTTTTTTGGCTTATTTCGCTGAGCATGATCCCTTCCAGCGCCATCCATGTTGCTGCAAATTGCATGTGTTTATCTTTTTTGAATGCTGAGTAATATTCCATGGTATATATGTACCACATCTTCTTGATCCAGTCATCTATTTTTGGGCATTTGGGCTGTTTCCAAACTTAGCTATTGTAAACAGTGCTGCTATAACATAGGGGTGCAGGTGCTCTTTGGAATTGATGTTTCTGTGTCCTTTGGGTAAATACCTAGGAGTGGAATTGCTGGATCATATGGAAGCTCTATGTTTAGTAGGTCCAGAAATCTCACACAGCTTTCCACAGTGGTTGGACCAGTTTGCACTCCCACCAACAGTGTAGAAGAGTTCCTTTTTCTCCACCCCTCGCCAGCATTTGTTGTTGCTAGTTTTAATATGTGCCATTCTCACTGGTGTAAGATGGTATCTCATGGTAGTTTTGATTTGCATTTCCCTGATGGCAAGTGATGTTGAACATTTTTCATATGCCTGTTGGCCATTTGCATTTCCTCTTCAGAGAAGTTTCTTTTTAGCTCTTCTGCCCATTTTTTGACTGGATTATTTTCTTTGTTGTTGTTGAGTCTCATCAGCTCTTTGCAGATTTTTGTGATCAGTCCTTTATCATTAGTGTTGGGTGCAAAATGTTCTCCCAGTGGTGGGGTTTCTCTTTGTTTTTGTTATTGTCTCTTTTGCTGTGCAGAAGCTCTTTAATTTGATGTAGTCCCAGCTGTTTATCTTTGCCTTCACTATCACTGCTTTGGGTGATGTGTTTGTAAAGATGTCTTTGATGTGCAATCACGTAGTGTTTCGCCTATATTTCCTTCTATATATTTTATGGTTTCAGGTCTTATGTCTAGTTCTTTAATCCATTTTGAGTTGATTTTTGTGTATGGTGTGAGGTAGTGGTCAAGCTTCATTCTTTTGCATGTAGCGACCCAGTTTTCCCAGCACCATTTATTGAACAAACTTTCTTTGCTCCAATGCATAGTCTTTGCTCCTTTGTCAAAGATTAGTTGACCATAAATCTGTGGGTTTATTTCTGGATTTTCTATTCGATTCCATTGGTCTGTATGTCTGTTCTTGTTCCAATACCATGCAGTTTTGATGATTATGGCTTTGTAGTAGAGTTTGAAGTCTGGGTGTAATGCCTCCATTCCCTTCTTTTTTTTTCAGGAGAGCTTTGGCTATTCGGGGTTTTTGTGATTCCATATGAATTTCATCAATAATTGTTCTATTTCTTTGAAGAATGACATTGAAATTTTGATTGGAATAGCATTGAATCTGTATATTGCTTTTGGAAGGATGGCCATTTTAATAATGTTTATTCTTCCAATCCACGAGCAGGGGATGTCTCCATTTCTTTGTGTCTTCTTCTATTTCTTTTAACAGTGTTTTATAGTTTTCTTTGTATAGGTCCTTTACCTCTTTTGTTAGATTGATTCCCAAATATTTGATTTTTTTTGTTTCAATAACAAAAGGGATGGTTTTTTTGATTTCTTCTTCTTCAGATTTATTGTTTGTGTATAGGAAGGCTACTGACTTTTGCGTGTTGATTTTGTATCCTGCCACTTTACTGAACTGATTGATGAGTTGAATTAGCTTTTCTGTGGAGTTTTGGGTTCTCTATGTATAATATCATATCATCTGCAAATAGTGATAGTTTGACTTCTTCTTTTCCTATTTGGATTCCTTGGATGTCTTTCTCTTGTCTTATTGCCCTGGCTAGGACTTCCAGTATTATATTGAAAAGCAGTGGTGAGAGTGGACATCCTTGTCTTGTTCCAGATCTTAATGGAATTGCTTTCAGCTTTTCACCATTGAGAATGATACTGGCTGTTGGCTTGTCATAGATGGCCTTTATGATGTTGAGGTATGTTCCTTGTATCCCAAGAATTTCAAGGGCTTTTATCATGAATGGGTGTTGCACTTTGTCGAAAGCTTTCTCAGCATCTATTGATATTATCATATGGTTTTTATATTTTTTTTGTTGATGTGTTGGATAACGTTGATTGATTTTCGGATGTTAAACCATCCTTGTGCCCCTGGAATGAATCCTACTTGGTCGTGGTGAATTATCTTATGGATACATTGTTGGATTCTGATGGCTAAAATTTTATTGAGGATTTTTGCATCAGTGTTCATTAGGGAGATTGGCCTGTAGTTTTCCTTTTTGTGTTGTCCTTGTTCGTTTTGGTATTAGTGTAATGTTGGCTTCATAGAACGTGTTTGGTATTGTCCCTTCCTTCTCAATTTTTTGGAAGAGTTTGTGAAGGATAGGCACTAATTCGTCTCTGAATGTTTGGTAGAATTCATTTGTAAATCCATCAGGTCCTGGGCTTTTGTTTTTGGGGAGGTTTTTAATTACCATTTCAATTTCGCTAATTGTAATTGGTCTGTTAGGTGTTCTATTTCTTCTTTATCTAGCTTTGGGTGATTGTAGAGTTGTAGGAATTTGTCCATCTCCTCTAGATTGTTAAACTTGTTTCCATATAACTGTTCATAGTAGTTACTGATTATTCTTTTGATTTCTGCTGTGTCCGTTGTGATTTCTCCTCTTTCATTGATGATCCTGTTTATTTGTGCTTTCTCCCTTTTTTCCTTTGTGAGCCTGGCTAGGGTTTGTCTATTTTATTTATTTTTCAAAGAACCAGCTCTTGGTTCATTGATCTTTTGGATTGTTTTTTTAGTTTCAATTTCATTTATTTCTGCTTTGGTTTTTATTATTTCTTTTCTTCTACTGGTTTTGGGGTTTTTTTGTTGTTCTTTTCTAGATCTTTGAGCTTCGAGATTAGGTTGTTTCTTGAGTTCTTTCTTGTTTCTTGATGTGAGCTTCTATTGCTATATATTTTCCTCTTATTACTGCTTTTGCTGCATCCCATACATTTAGGATATTGGTGTCCTCCTTGTCGTTCAATTCAAAAAATTTTTTAATTTCCTCTTTGATCTCCTCATTAGTCCAGTGGTCTTCCAGTAGTGTGGTTTTTAATCTCCATGAGGTAGGAAAGTTCCTTGCCTTCTTTTTATGGTTTATTTCTAGTTTGATGCCTTCATGGTCAGAAAAGATGGTTGATATGATTTAATCTTGGTGTATCTGTTGATGTTTGTCTTGTGCCCCAGTATGTGATCGATCCTGGAGAATGATCCGTGTGCGCTTGAGAAAAATGTGTACTCCGTTTTTTGGGGTTTAGTGTTCTATAGATGTCTGTTAAGCCCAATTGCTCTAGGTCCTTATTTAGAGCTTTGGTTTCTTTACTTATTTTTTGTCTTGTTGATCTATCCATTGTTGATAGTGGTGTGTTGAAGTCTCCCACTACGTATGTGTTTTCTCTGATGTCTGTTTTCAGAGAGGACAACAGTTGTCTGATATATTTTGGTGCTCCTTCGTTTGGTGCATATATGTTAATGAGTGTTATTTCTTCTTGAAATATTGTCCCCTTGATCATAATGTAGTGACCATTGGGGTCTCTTTTTATCTTTTTGAGTTTGAAATCTGTTTTATCTGATATAAGTATAGCTGTTCCTGCTTTCTTTTTTGGCCCATTTGCTTGTAGGATTGTTTCCATCCTTTAACTTTGAGCCTATTTTTATCTTTTGTAGCTAAATGTGTTTCCTGTAGACAGCAAAAGGTTGGGTTTTGTTTCTTAATCCAGGCTGCAACTCTGTGTCTTTTTATTGAAGAGTTTAGTCCATTTACATTTAGAGTTAATATTGATATGTTAACATCTGTATTTGCCATTGTGTTTGTCTTTCCTTTGATTTTATTTATTATTCTTTTAATAACTTTTTTTTTTTTTTTGCCTTCTTTCATTGTTATTCGTCCCTCTGAGGTTCTGGCTTTAGGACTCCTTGTAGTATTTTTTGGAGTGGGGGTTTAGTTGCAATGAAATTCCGGAGTTTCTGTTTGTCTGGGAAGTCCATATTCTTTCTTCAAAGAGGAAGGAGAGCTTTGCGGGATAGAGTATTCTTGGTTGGCATCTGTTTTCTTGGAGTCTGTTGACTATGTCCCTCCACTCTCTCCTTGCCCGTAGTGTTTCTTCGAGAAGTCTGATGTCAGCCTGATTGGCTTTCCTTTGAATGTTATCTGTTTCTTCCCTCTTGCCAGCTTCATTATTTTTTCCTTGTCCTGGATTCTTGGGAGCTTTACTATTATGTGTCTTGCTGTATTTTTCTTTCGTCGTGGAAGTTTGGTGTTCTTCTTGCTTCTTGTATATCAATTTTCAGCTCCTTCTTCTCATTTGGGAAGTTCTCTTCAATTATCTCTTTGAATATTTTCTCTGTTCCTACTTCTCTCTCCTCTCCTTCTGGTATTCCTATAACTCTTATATTTCCTTTCCTCATGGAGTCAGATAGTTCCCGAAGTCTTTCTTCATTCTTTTTTACTTCGTACTTCTCTTTCCTTTTCTGTTTTGGTTCTTTTTATTTCTGTGTCTTCAAGAGCACTTATTCGTTCTTCCATTTCATCAATTCTGCTTTCATTGCTTTTCCCAGAATTCTTTAGTTCTTCCACTAATTCTTTGATCTCCTGCATTTCTTTTACTTCCCTCTTTAGGGACTCAATTTCATTCTTCTGATCGTTGATTATTTTTCCCTTATCATTGTTTTCCTTTGACTTCTGTCAGTTTTTTAATCACGGCAATTTTAAATCTCTCTTTCTGGAAGGCTCAGAAGTTCTTCCAAGTTACTGTCGTTGCAATCTGAGGGCTGGTTTTCTTTTTGTGGTGTGCTTTTTTTCTGGAGAGTTGCTAGGTTGCGTGTGGTTCTTCTCCTCCCTACTGTCTGTTTTCTTAATTTGCCGTATGCGTTGGGACACTGTGTAGTTGGGACTGGCCGGCATCTTGGGTGAGCTTCTCTGCTCCCCTCTGGTTCCTCCAGGAGTCATCTGTCAGTTTCAAGCAGTCTTTTATTGGAGAAAGGTCCCTGTCCTAAAATGTCGATGTGGGGACACACTCCCCTGTGCGCCTGGTCTGCCCCGGCGGTGGGTTCCTGCTCCCCCACTGGGCTTGGACTGCAGGCCAGAGGGTCTGGCGTGGGCGAACTTCCCCGCTCACCTCTGGCTCCTGAGGAAGCCTTCTGCAGGTAGTCTTTACTGAAGAAATGTCCCTGTTCTAAAATGGTGATGTGGGACACACTCCCTGCGCGTACGGTGTCAGGCACACTCTTCTGCGTGCCTGGTCTGCCCCGGCTGTGGGCGCTCGCTCCCCCTGTGGGCTCAGACTACTGGTCGGAAGGGGCCAGGCGTGGGCTAACTCCCCAGCTGGCCACTATCTCCTTCAGGAGCCTGTGCTGGCTTCCAGTCGCTAGGTGGCGCCAGAGATCTCTCCTAGAGCCCTTGGGGAGCTGATTGTCCACCCCGTGGGACAGGGAGCAGAGCGGGGATGGTAGGGTACACCTCAACGGCTTTGGGGTGCTGTGTCTGCCTTGTGCCCCACCGTCGTGCGGAACCCACGCCCCTAATTTCGTGCCCCGGGTCTCAGTTCCAAAGCCCTCAGTTCAGGACGCGGGCTGTAGCCCAGATCAGTGGCGCGGGAATGGCGCCTTTTGAATCCCGCTCCCTGCCTGGGCGCCTGGTTCCTGCTCACTCCGGGAGGGCCTCCGCGCGTCTCCCCGCAAGCCTAGGTCGTCTCCCGGCAAGCCTAGGTCGCAGGCGCGGGGACCTGGGCAGCTGCGATCCGATCCGCGCAATCCGCGCCGCTTTCCCCGCGCAATCCGCTCCGCGTCTGTTTTTCCGGTGCGCCGCTTCCGCGCAGGCTTACCGGGCGGCCGGGCTGTGTGCTGGGGCTGGGCTCCTCCTGGGCGGGGCTCTCTGCAATGGCGCCCGGAGCTCACCTCCGCGGAGGATCCTGCGGTGGTTCTCCACAGCTCCCGTTCACAGGGTGTGGTGGCTGCAATAGTTCCTTTCCACTCACAGTCCCGCTTGCTGCGTCCTTTGTTCTTGTTGGCCGTTTTAGTTTGTCGTTTCCTCCTCTCTGCGGGTCAGAGAGTGCCGCCTCTGTGGGCGGGGAGGGGAGCAGGGTTCTGCGCTTCCCTGCCTTCTGGTCCTCTTTTATGGCAACTTTCTTCTTCGGGCAGTTTGCTGGTGTCGTCCGTTTATCTTCCGTGTCACAGTTCTCACTGGGACCTGCCACTTTTCCTCCCTATTAACTTTTTTTTAATGGGAGATCTTACTCGCAGCGTCTCCTCGCCGCCATGTTGCTCCGCCCCTCCACTGGCCTGCATTTCCTCTTCAGAGAAGTTTCTTTTTAGCTCTTCTGCCCATTTTTTGACTGGATTATTTTCTTTGTTGTTGTTGAGTCTCATCAGCTCTTTGCAGATTTTTGTGATCAATCCTTTATCATTAGTGTTGTGTGCAAAAATGTTCTAGTGGAGAAATTTATCTGTAAGGCAGTGCTAACATCTAGTTACAGAATAATTCTCTTGTCATATGAGTCACTTTGTCATCAGTCCCCCCACCTTCTCCCTGAATCCCCAGGTTCCTGTGCTATTCCTTAGCTCAGGATAGAGATAGAGACAATAGAGACAGAGATAGAGGTAGAGGTAAGAGAGAGCTAGAGATAGAAATAGAGACAGAAATATAGATACAGAAATACAAAGATAGATTTTTTTTTTTTGCTACATTGGCTTTGTAACTCACATCTATGCAGATTCCCCAGATATATATAATTAAATTTGTTCTTTTCTCCTACTACTAATTTGATTGTTCAACCAGTCCAAAAAGAATCCAAAGGGGTGGGACAACATTAAGTGTGGTAATCACTTCACAATAAATGTATATCAAACCACCATGCTGGGTGCCTTAAACTTAAACAGTGTCAATTATTTCTCAATATCACTGGAAAAAAATGTGATTTCTGGGGGGTGCCTTAACCCACTGAACCAGAATCTCTGGAGGGGGACCCAGTGTCTACATGGCTACGAAAGTTCCTCAGCTGTGTTCCAACACTGAAGCTCTGGAGCCACTCCCACAGGCAGTCACACACAGACCTGTCCTCCCAGAGATGATGACCCAAGGTGGGCAGCTGACCAGAGAGCCACACTCTTGGGGAAGGGTCATACTAGAACAATTGTGAGAACCAAGTCCTGAGGGCCCAACCCAAGCCAGAGTCCCCAAGAGGAAACAATGCCTGAGCTGAACTTAAATGGGGATAGGCATTAACCAGGCAGAGGGCAGACTCCCCTGTCCAGTGACAAGAGAGGTGATGCATGAGGAAGAAGAAAAAGAAATGAGAGTCATGGCGTCATCTCCATGGGGCATGAGGCAGTGAAGGTGTGCACAGAGCAAAGGAAACCACTGTCCAGTTCTTCCCTCTGCAGAAGCCCAGATTCTGCTCAGATGAGGGGGCTGCTCTGATGCTGGGGAAGTGGGTTTATGTGATTATCTGAACGTTTTCAGAAAAGATAAGATTATCAGGGCTTCCCTGGTGGGGCAAGGGGTTAAGATGCAGCACTATGAAGCTATCCGCAGCCACTGCAGCAGGAGTTTGATTCCCAGCCAGGGAGGTGACCCACATGGCGCAGCAGACCTCTCCTGTCTCGCCCACTGCTCCCCTCAGCAGTGTATTTCGGCAGATCTACCTGTTCTGTTCCCCACTCTGTCTCTGGTGAATCCTCTCACTCCTCCACATCTCTGGCCTGTACCCCAGTTCTTGTATGCATAAATAAATAAATCTTTAAAAAAAAGATAAGATTATTTCCTCCTCCTACCATTTGTCATTTACTTTACTAACTTGTGCTGATTACCCGTCAGTCCCTCTCATATAAAGTATCTCGTGCAATCCTGCAGGTCATGAACAATGATTTCACTCTTGGAAAGGAGACTGGAGGTTCAGGTGCCTACAGATGGTCAGAGCAAGGCTGCTATGGGCATGGAGTCTGGAGCCACTGGCAGGGTTCATCATGTGACTTCACGACTAACCCATGGGTGACCATGGACAGGCCACTGGCCTCTATGTGCCTCAGGCTCCTCATCTGAAAAAAGAGCACAATAGTAGTACTTACCTTTTAGATTATTATGAGGACTGAGTTCATTTCAATAAGTAACTTCAAAAATGCTTGGCCTCCCCTGGTGGCGCAGCGGTTGAGCGCTGGGCTGTGAAGCTGCCCGCAGCCTTTGCAGCGCTGGTTCGATCCCCGGCCACCAGCGAGGGTCCGACATGGCACGACAGACCTCTCCTGCTGCACCTGCTGCTCCCCTCAGCAGTGTGTTTCAGTCAGTCAGCCTGGTCTGCTCCCCACTCTGGCTCTGGTGAATTCTCTCACCCTCCTACGCTTCTGACTGTACCCAGTGCTTATATAAGTAAAGAAATAAATAAATCTTTAAAAAATAATAATAATAATGCTTGGCATAGTAATTTCTGCAAAAGTCTGAGCTGCCATGGTTAGTTAGCAATGTCCACAAGCCTAGAATAACACCAAGAGGTCACTTTTCTTTATTCCCACTATGTAGATAAGGAGTCTGGAAAGATGATATGTTCGCCTAAGGTCACAGCTTGGCAAGTGGCAGGCTCAGGTGCGCCTGAGCATGAAGCCCAATTTCCTCTCTGATATCCAGCATCTGCACTGCCCCCTTTATTCTAACAACACTATGTCCCTTTCCTCCATGGCACCAATCCATAGCTACATACTGATTTGTGGCTTTTTGCTCCTCTAAAATCCATCTTCCTCAAGAGATTCAGAGCTCTATGAACATACACACCATGGTGTTGGTGTTCCACAGAGGGTGATGGTGTTCCACAGAGGGTTATACTTATCGGACCTCAGAAAGTAAATTCCATTTCTCTCCTTATGCAGCTTAAATTTTCTCCATTGAAGTTATCATCATGTAAATTTTATGTGTTTGTTCACTTCCTTGTTTCTTTCCAACTGGAATGCCATTTCCTGACTAGGGAATTATCTGTCTTGTTCACTGCTCTTTCTCCAGCACCTCAAACAGTATCTGGCCCATAGTATATGCTCAGTAAATATTTGTCAATGAGTAAATAAACAACCGCCTTCTCTGGGCTCCCACATGAAATGGGAGTTCACAAAAGAGGCTCACAGGAGCATCCTCTCTCTGCACCTCATCCTCTCTCTGCTGCTGAGTTGGAGGAAGGTTTTGATGCAATTTGAGCTACAGAGCCTGTCCTGTGAAGGAGGGAAATTAATGGCAAGTCTGACCCAGCTCATGCATCATTATACTTGACGATACAGTTTGAGATGTTAGGAGGGAAATGTGATAGAGGCGGCAGAGGTTGAGCTGGGGACGGCTTGCTACCTGTGTCACAAATGGCTTCACCTCTACACCTCAGTTTCCTTACCTGTAAAATGGGAATACTTGCCCAACCTCATAAAACTTCTAAGAAACCCACACATGGAAACTTCCTGCTGGTCACGCCAGTCCCACATTGGCCAGGGACAGAAAGAATCCCTGGGAGAGGAGCTCTGAAGACTGGCTCTTCCCTGGGGCTTGTGGGTCTCAGTGTGTTACTGAGAGACACAGAGATGGGCTGGGACAAAGCCTCTTTCCTGGGCTGCCCTTTCACAGACTGATGAAGACCACCTCGCACTACAGAACCTGGGCTTCAGTGCCCATGAGAAGGGGGGGTCTCAAAGTGACCTGCCTGACAACTATGGCCTCAAAGCCACTAGTCACCCACCCCACCATGAGAACTCTCCTAAGATGGGCACAGTGGGAACCTGGCTTTTTCACCTGTCCAGCAGCCACCCTTCACTGTAAGAGAATTTCATCTTTCCATCAGGGAACTTCTTAATGACTCCCTGACCCAGAGGTGCACAGTGGGATTCAACTCTGAGGGTTTGGTTGTATTTAAGACTAAAGCTCTTTTCGAACTCTGACAAGAAAGACAGGGACTACGTAGGAAGATCCTACTGACAGGGAAGCCAATGCAGGATAACAAGATGGAAAGAGAGAAACACTGAGTCCTGATGAGTCTAAGCCCTTGGATCCAGCCCAAACTGATACATTCCTGAATTTATGATTGACATGAATGAGTAAAATCTATTTTTTCACTTTTTTCACTTAAACTAATCCATGTTAAGTCTCTTTACTGGGAAGAAATGTGGTAGCAATCTTTTTGTTTGTTTTTCAGCAGATGTTGGGTCTTTTCATCTAATAAATGTGGAAACTATAGGGCATTATACCATAGGGCATTATACCATAGCCACACAGAACCTGACATGTTGGGAGACCCTTTTTTCCCCCTTTTCGTCACAACACTTTATATGGTATCTGGGTAATGCCCAGTGAAAGAGGAGGTTCTAGATTCCCTGCCCCATCCAAGGAAGAGTGGAGATGGGCATATGCCCTAACCCATCTCGAGCTCTGGGCTTGTGTTTCAAGTTGACTGCTAGATAGTTCTTCTGTCATTTTGTTACAGGGCAGGGTAAGGGGCACCCAGAGACACCCAAACCTGCCTGCTCTAAATGGGTTCTTCCATCTGACACATAAAGACAGACATACTCCAGTACATAAGACTTTAAATGGAAATGAACTTTAATACAACTAGTGTGCAATAGAGAGAAGAGAAGAGAAAGAATATAGTTTAAAAGTCTCCCCATGAAGCACCCAAAGTTACCTATCCCCTCATGGGTAAATGCCCAGGCAAACAGGGTTGGCCCCAAACAGGACCTCTGAGGCCCAAAGGCTATCACCTTCCATGTCCCCAAGTCCCAGGTACAAGTCCAAGGCTGAGAAGCAAGCACAGCTTCTTCACATGCCTCTCTGCTCCATGTGCCTTCTCCAGGTCTTCTTGATCTCCTTCCTTCCTCCTTCCCATCTCCTTCCTTCCATCTCTTTGTCTTCTCTTGCTCTCCTCCCTGCCCAGCTCCACTCTTCCTTGGATGGGGCAGGGAATCTAGAACCTCCTCTTTCACTGGGCATTACCCAGATACCATATAAAGTGTTGTGACGAAAAGGGGGAAAAAAGGGTGTCCCAACATGTCAGGTTCTGTGTGGCTATGGTATAATGCCCTAGGGGGCCCATGGACAAATGTGCCCTTATAAATGAGCCATTGCCTTAACACACATCATAACCCTCACAAATCTCCTCATTTCTTTGTAAAAAAAAATGTGAAAAAGACAAATTATGACTACAAATGCTTGTTCTCAAGGAAGACTCTCTGGGATAAGTGCACAATTTTCTCAAATGAGATTGTTGACCTGGCTGCAACCAATAGAACATAAAATGCTTACCATGTCTTATGAAACATGTTTGCCCCTTTGGGGCCTTGACAACCCCGTTGAAGACCAGAGAGAGAGCCACCTATGTGGTCTGTCCCAAGTGCAGAAAGGAATGAGAAACAGATGGCACCTTCACCAACCAGGGCTGCCCAGGAAAGGTAATGAAATGTCAAAATGCTCTCCCTCATTCCCCACAGTTCCCAAGCATAAGCAACACGTCTGGATCTACCTGCCAGATCCACTCAGAGACACTCAAATAGAATGTGCACCACCAAGGGCTGGAGACAAGGGAATCCCATCTGAGTAATGGGTATATAGGGTTATGTAGAGAACAAAAGGATAAAAATATCTATCTCTGGTCTTTCTGGGAAATTTGGGTTTCTGGACTTTTCCTTTTTGCTTATTTTAAAACCAGTTTAAAAATTTGTTTTGGGCCTCCCCTGGTGGCGCAGAGGTTGAAGCTGCCCGCAGCCTCTGCAGCGCTGGTTCGATTCCCGGCCACCGGCGAGGGTCCCACATGGCGCGCAGACCTCTCCTGCCACGCCTGCTGCTCCTCTTGTTATAGGGCAGCCCCGATATTGAACAGGTTGCCTGGCTGTGTGTCCTCACCCGCGCGTTTACAAGGGACTTATTAATACTCCACTACAGGCATACACAAAAGGTTAATAAAAGGTTTATTTACAAGAGAAAAGGAAATAAGGAAAATGTACAACTCAGGGAGAAAATAGGGAAATAAAGTCTTTAATGAGTCCTACCTGATCCGACGACCTGGAAACCCAAAAAGCACTCTCCTAGCTGGCCAGACGCTGCGAGCTGGTGGAGAGTCAAAATGGGGGACCCCTCCAAAGCCCACGTGTCTGGCTTTATACCAACCTGGCTGCTTAACCCCACCCTCAGGTCCCAGCCACCTTCCCTTTGGTGGTGATGGGATTTGGAGTTCCCAGTGGCTTTGGCTTTGGCCTGGGGTGGGGGTGGAGTCCACAAAGCCTGTATGGAATTAGCTTTAGGACATCCTTTTCCCCCTAACACTCTCAGCAGTGTATTTCATCAGTCTGCCTGTTCTATTCCCCGCTCTGGCTCTGGCGAATTCTCTCACCCTCCCGCGCTTCTGACTATACCCAGTGCTTGTATAAATAAATCTTTAAAAAAAAAAATAAAAATTAGTTTTAACCAAGGGAAGAGAATTGACTGGCTAATACACCAAGTACCATATAATTTTTCATGCAAATCAGGACAGTTTTTTGCAAACAAAACATGGTGACCCCACCAAAACAGGGAATTAAAGACAAGGAAAGCTAAGAAAAAACAAAGAAATGCATTGCCCATGGGGAGTGAGACTTCTTGTTGCATTATGGTACAATTCCTTATTCAATATATTCTCCCCTAGGAACTAAGGAGACAGAGAAAAGCCAAGGCACAGAGAAGGATCTCACAGTCTCTTACAGGAGAGACAGGTTGTGCAAGAAGACATGTTAGAATAGTCAGGAAAAGAGAAGTGGGGTGTATGGGAACCAGGAGAGTCACACTGGGTAGGCCATAAGGTGCCCCAGCATCTGTTCTCCTATTTGCCAGAGTATCTGATTGAAACCCCAGCACATAGCCACCCAGAATAAAAATGATGTGATTTGGAGATTCAAAATAAATATATATCTTTGACCTTCAGCCCCCATGCTGGCATTGTGCTCCTAAACTCCTGGAATTTCCTAACAGATAAGAGTGATAATCGTGTCATTTGTTATGATAACAAAATGACTCATGGAAGGACCCTAGGTTACCTAAGGATGGGGGTTGGCTCCAGAGGAACCGATTTTGCTAGAAGGTTGGAATTTCCAGTCCCAGCCCCAACCTGGAGAAGCTGTGGAGGCTCAGCTCAATCTCAAGAGGCTAATGACTTTATCCATTGTGTCTGCGTAGTGGCGCCTCCATAAAAACACAAACAACCGGGTCCTCCAAAGGGTTTGGTTTTGTAGACTTCAACAGTGAGGAAGACACCAAAACTGCCAAGGAGGCCATGGAAGATGGTGAAATTAATGGAAACAAAGTCACTTTGGATGGGCCAAACCTAAAGGCAAAGGAGGCTTTGGGGATCAAGGTGGAGGCAGAGGTGGCTTTGGAGGCTGAGTCGGTGGCAGAGGAGGCCAAGGCGGAGGATTTGGTGGCCGAGGTCGGGGAGGCTTTGGAAGCTGGGGAGGCTTCCGAGTGGAAGGTTCAGCATGGTAAAGAAAAGGAGAAACAGGCTAAACTTTCTAAGAGGAAGGGAAAATTTATTGCGTCCCTGGGCAGAATTCAGTGACCCAAGGTGGGGGTCGGTGAAATCGTGGCATTGTCAGAGGAAGGCAGGTTTTTATAGGGTGGGGAGAGGAAAACGGACTTGTAGGTGGGAAACTGGTTTGATGAGGAAGAGTTGTTTTCTGATGGTATCAGAAGGCCCTCATTCTCACCCGTAGGTGGGCTTCCTCATTTTCGCCCCTAGGTGGGCTTCCTTATTCTGGCCTCCTCTTCTTGCATCCACCTTTCACCAAAGAGGTAGATGTGGAGGTGGAGACCACAAGCCACAAGGAAAGAAGATGAAGTTTAAATAGCTTCTTCCATCCCTCTCTGTCCCTCTTCCGTTTGAAAGAAAGGACTCTGGGGTTTTCACTCTCTTACCTGATCGATGACAGAGCCTTCTGAGGACATTCCAAGACAGTGTGCGGTCCTGTGGTCTACTGGGAAATCCGTAGAGATAACATTTCAAGGGAGATACCCTGTTGGTTTTGACTGGATGTTCATATAAACTTTTTAAAGAGATGAACAATAGCGCTAACCCTTATCTATGTTTTGAATGTATTCTTCCTTCCCATGTATAAAACCATTTTTTTCCCTACAAATAGGTGTTTTTTTGTTTTTGTGGGTTTTTTTGCATTGAGGAGTGTAAAGGAAAGCAGAATGTTTTATGAATTTTGCTTCAGCAACTTTGGGACAAATTAAAAGTTCTAAACTCTGGTTAAAAAAAAAAAAAAAAACATAAACTACACAACCAGTGAAGATGCGGGGGTGGGGCACCCTCAGAGAGGGTGGAAGACCTCACCCTCCCCATGCCTTGCCCCATGTCTTTCTTCCTCCTGGCTCTTAATGTGTTACACTTTCACAATGAACTGCTTATCTAGTAGGTGAATTGCATTCTGTGAGCTGCTCTAGGTTAGCCATGGGTGGTAACAGTTTAGAGAGGTGTTAGGTTCAGAGAGCAATATCTCTGAAGATTGGGGACCTCAGGGCTTTCCACAAGTCATTTTGTTTGGGGTGGGGGGAAGGATGTCTGAACTAATTCCGCAAGCACAGGTTTTATGGGCCCCACCCCCACCCCAGACCAAAGAGATTCAACACACCAAGGACTACGAATCCCATAATGTCACCGCCACCAAAGGGAGGATTGCTGGGGACTGAGGGTGGAGTTAAGCAGCCAGGTTTGGTATATAACCAGACATGTGGGCCTTGGGGGGTTCTTAGTTTTTCACTGGTTTTCAGAGTGCTATTGGGGTCCCAGCTCAGTGGAACTGGTGGGATGTATTCACCAATTTCTCGCTCCCTTTGTTGTTCCTCTCTTCATTTCCCCTTTTCGTAAATAAACCCTTTATTAACCTTTTTTGTGTATGCCTGCAGTTGAGTCTCATTATACGTCTCTTTTAAGCATGCAGGTGAGGACCCAGTCAGTCCACCCATTTCACAATGGGGTTGCCCTGTAACAGTTTTGTTAATATAACAAAATGACACTATTATTGTTCTTAGTTCTTAAGAAATCCAGGAGTTTTAGGGGCAGAAGCGGCCAGGCAAGTGTGGAAGGAAAGGAGCAAGATCAAAAGCACAAATCAAAACCTCACGGGGGTCTCCCACACCTCTCTTCCAATTATCTCTACATGTCTTGATTCCACGTGTTCCTGTGTCTCCTATGCCCCTGGTGCAAGTCCATGACTGAGAAGCAAGCGGGACTTCTCTACAAGTCTCTATGCATATGCTCCAAGTCTTCTCTGAGTCTACTTGTCCAACTTCTTAGCTTCTCCTCCCTATACGGCGCACCCTTCGGTAGGTGGAGCAGAGAACAGGGAACCTCCTCTTTTGATGGAAACTGCAACTCTGCAACACAGCCAACCTGTAGGATTCAACCTGTACGCGGGGAGACAGGAAAGGTCCCGGGACAAAGACAAGAGAGGACTCAAGGACACAATTTTGCTGCTCCCACAGGCTAGTGAACAAGAGGTTAAAAATCTGGTGTCCCTATGTAACAGGGTGGTCCCAGGAAAGCGGGAGGTTCCAGGTTCCCTGCCCCACCCAAATGGAGGGTGGAGCTGAACAGGGAGAGAAGAAGCTGCAGAGGAGACTGAGGAAGGAAGGAAGCAGGATGGAGCCAGAAGGAGACCTGGAGGAGGCACAGGGAGCCTAGAGACATGTGAAGAAACTGCGCTTGTCTTTTGGTCGTGGACTGGGTGACACGGATGTGGGTGAGACCCGTGGGGAGGTGACCATGGCAGCTTTTATCTTGATGTTGATTTTGCTCTTTTCCTTCCGGGCTTGTCTGGTTGTTTCTGACCCTTTTCTGTGGGTCCCCACTAGAAGATGCTTTGGACTTGTGGCAGGCTTTGGGGACTTGCTCTGGGCCAATCCCATTTGGATGGAGTTTTACCCACGAGGGGACGGGTAACTTTGGGTGCTTCATTTAGAAACTAGACTCTTTGCCTTTCCTGTATTGTTTCCTAGTCGTATTGAAGTTCCTTCCCATTAAAGTCTCATATGTTTTGTGTCGATGCGGCGGATGGCAGAACCCATTTAGAATAGGCAGGTTTGTGGGGTTTGGGCTGCCTCTCTCCCTGCCCTGCTGCCATAGGCGTCCTCGCTCATTATTTGGTATTGTTTTGTTACCATTTCTGCACTATCTTTCTACAGCTTATCAAGTTGCCTGCTACAGGGATAAAGGAAGTTGTAGGATCAGAACAAAAGGGAGTCACAGACCTGGGGACCAGACTGGTTCAGCCTGGAGTGGCAGGCACACGCCTCCATGAGATGTTCACCTTAGACGGTGGTCACGAGCCTGGACGACCTCTGCGCAGCAGCTGATTGGGCCCACAACTGGCAACAGTAATGGACTTAAACCAAGACCCCTCCTTGATTCCCCAGCTAATAAGGCTTAATTCCTTTGTTCTCAAACCCCAGTCCTAAAACCTGCATAGGCCCTTAGTTCTAGCACCTTGGCAAGTGTCTCTCTCATTCCCAGTGAGGTCTCCCCAGAGTGCTCTCTCCCTAGTTAATAAACATGACTCTGACTATCTTCACTCGTTGATGTTTGTGGGGTCCACTTTTTCAATCTTGACCAGAGGACCTCAAGAACCCTTTCCCAGCCTGGAAGTGAAACCCCTCAGTCCATCCCTCTGACTCCTGGCAGGTAGAGCAGTAGACAGCAGCTGGCCTACTCCTAGTTTATCCACCTGTGTTGCAGGAGGTTGGAATAGGGCCTCCTAAAAGACTGGAGGAGGCACATAGAGCAGAGAGAATTGTGAAGAAGCTTTGCTTGCATCTTGGCCTTGGACTTGTACCAGGGCCTTAGGCGACAAGGAAGGAAATACTTGAAAGAGACAGAGACATGGGTAAGAAACCCATGGGGAGGCTGTCATTGGCAGCCTTTACCTTGACTTGGATTTTGAATTTGCTCCTTTCCTTCCAGACTTGTCTGGTCCCTTCTGCTCCTTTCCTATGGGTCCCTATCAGAAGGTACCTTGTTTAGCTGAGCATTTACCTATGAGGTCATGGGTAGCTTTGGATATTTAACTGGAAATTATTTTAAACTATATTCTTTCTATTCTCTGTATCACACACTAAATATATTTAAGTCTTAGCATTAGAGTATGTTTTATCTTGAGGCAGTGGATAGGTTTGGGGGCCTCAGGTGACCCCTCAGTTTTCCCTGTATCAATTCTTCCCTAGGAAATGCAAGAACTATAAGAAAGAGGCAGATGGTCTGGGCCAACCCTTTATTAGCTGCATTTCAAGATGTTTCACAAAAAAGTCCATCCCTGGCGCCATCTGATACTGCCTGTCCCCACCGCTGGATCATTTGGAGAGGAGGGCTGGTGCCTGCCCCTTCTCCATCTCGTGGTTGCTTCTCTATACTCTGCAAGCTTCCTTCTCTCTGTGCTGTGGTAGCCAACGTATTCCCTCCGTCATGTCTATGTGCCTTTGCACATTCTGTTCTTTCTTCCTATTGCTCTTTAGATTGGACCAGGAGGAGCACCTCTACTAATAGTAAAAGTCCCTATTAGTTACAGGGTTCTATAGTTTGTAACTTCTTTAATAAAATTTGAACTAGACAGGAGGTTCAGCTTGAAAATATCTCCCAGGACCCAGGCTCCTTCTTTCTTGTTGCATGGTCATCCTTAAGCTTTTGTCTTCCTGGGCATGGTCCAAAAGGGCTTACCATCACATCCACATTCCAGCTGCTGGGGAGGAGGACAAGGGAAAGGGAGGTAACGCCCTTTTTTCTTAAAGAAACAACTTGCAGGTTATACCTATTTTAAAGCACATTCCCCGATGGTCAGAATTAGTCACAAGACCATTACTAGTTGCTGGGGGCCTTTCTGGTCACCAGTTATGATGGATGTGTGTGTCTGTGTGTGTGTGCACGTGCACACGTGGGTTTTCCCCACACAAGCAATTCCCCAATAGCGGTTGGGTGTGCAACAAAAACTCAATTCCAGCACCATGTGTCATGAGACCAGGGAGTGGACATGTGGTCCCTTGGCCCTATTCCAATCTCCCACAATTCAGGTGGATAAACTAGGAGTAGGCCAGAGTCATGTTTATTATCTAAGATAGTCAGAGTCATGTTTATTAACTAGAGAGAGGGTGCTCTGGGAAGAGCTTTGTAATATAGTTTGAAGTCTGGGTGTGTGATACCTCCATTCTCCTTTGTTTAAGTCAGGAGAGCTTTGGCTATTTGAGGATTTTTGTGGCTGCATATGAATTTCATCAATATTTGTTCTATTTCTTTGAAGTATGTCATTGAGATTTTTATTGCAATAGCATTGAATCTGTAAATTGCTTTAGGTAGGTATTAAAATGGCCATTTTATTTTTTTTATTTATACAATAGCTGGGGTACAGGCCAGAGGCGCGGGAGGGTGAGAGGATTCACCGGAGACAGAATGGGGAGCAGAACACGCAGACAGACGGAAAGCATTGCTGAGGGAAGCAGCGGGTGCGACAGGAGAGGTCTGCCGCATAAAATGGCCATTTTAATAATGCTAATTCTTCCAATCCATGAGCAGGGGATGTCTTTCCATTTCTTTGTGTCTTCTATTTATTTTAACAATATTTTATAATTTTCTTTGTAGAGGTCCTTCGCCTCTTTTGTTAGGTTTATTCCCAAGTATTTGATTTTTTTGTTTGTTTCAATTATAAAAGGGATGATTTTCTTGATTTCTTCTTCTTCAGATTGATTGTATATAGGAAGGCTACTGATTTTTCTGTGTTGATTTTGTACCCTGCTACTTTATTAAACTGGTTGATTGTTTTGATTAGTTTTTCTATGGAGTTTTTAGGGTTCTCTATGTATATCATCATATCGTCTGCACATAGTGCTCGCTCATCTCCCACCTTTATTGGAGTCCATGTCTTTTCACTGCCTTTTCACCTCACATCCTCTCAGGGACAAGGGGGTTCCTCCCCAGAATTTCAGATGCCTCTGATGGAAAGTCCTTTAAAAAAAAAAGACATTCTGTGCTAGCCTCACTTTTGCTTCTAGTTCTGCTACTGGTATCCTCACGTCAGTTCCTGTTGAAACCTACTCAGGCAGAGGCCCTCAAATGATTTACTGGAGTTTGTAAAAAAGGACCCTCCTTGCTGGAGGTAGAGGTCAGGACCCTGGTCATTCCCCAAGAAGTGTCCCGGGAAGGCCTGGCATGGAGTGAATCCGACCCCACAACCCAGGCACTCCCCCAAATTCTCCTCCCTCTCCCTGGGGATGCCTTTCCATCCCTACAACTTCTACATTTTTACTCAAGAATATCTATCAAACTTATTTCCCCAAGTAAATTTTCTTTATATGATTCTGCGGCTCTCCATGGACAGAACACAGGAACATAGAAAGAATTTTTCCTCTCCCAATCCTCACCTACAAGTTCCTTCCTTGTAACCAGGAATACCAGCTCCTCCAAACCATCACTTCATCCTTGTTGATAAGAGCCATGACTATAGCCAAGCCCTGGGTGACACCCAGCTCCAAGAGCCTCCCTAGTGGGGGAGACAGGTAATATAAAGGTCAGTCCTGATCCAAGAAGACAAGTGCAGAGGCAGGGGGACAGACATACAATGTCCTGTGGAGTCTCAAAAAAAGGAGGGATTCATTCTGCTCATGGGGCACAGAAGATTTCCCAAGGGAGATACTATTCAGTGGAACCTAGGAGGTTATGCATCTAATGGAGGGGAGGAAGGAACTCCAGGCACAGAGGACAGCTGACAAAGCCCAGGATGCAGATGTGGCAGCTCCAGACAATGTCAGAAGTCCCAGAAAGAGACTCTGGGGTGCATGGTCAAGAGTAAGGGAGGCCACCTGTATAGAGTGGTTCTTCCCCACACGGCACAGGGAAGTCTGGGGGGCATATGCAACAAAGCCCTAGGACTAGAAAGGAAGAAGTAGGCTTTCCTCAGCCTTCAAAAATGTGGGGGGGGGGCGGCGGGGGAGGGCTGGGCTTCATCTGGTCACACAAATGGGCTTCCATGTGTATCGGTGTGTTTTTTTCCTGATGGAACCAATGTTTGTATATTGAAAGACTTTAATTAAAAATCTCGATATCTTCCTTCCTCAGACTATAAAACCACATAGGGACAGAAACTCCCTTATTTTCTGCATTTTAGTGTCTAATTCAAATAAGGAACACTATTTTTCCAAATAAAATCCTTAATATACAAAGTAACCAATTACTGGGCCTCCCCAGAGGCGCAAGGGGTTAAGCACCACACTATGAAGCAATCTGCAGTCTCTGCAGCACGAGTTCAATCCCCGGCCAGCCAGGGAGAAACCCACATGGTGAGGCAGACCTCTCCTGTCTTGCCTGCTGCTCCCCTCAGCAGTGTATTTCAGTCAGCCTGCCTGTTCTGTTCCCCACTCTGACTCTGGTGGATCCTCTTACTCCCCACACCTCTGGCCTGTGCCCCAGCTCTTGTATGCATAAATAAATAAATCTTTAAAAAAAAAAAAAAGTAACCAATTACTTATTTTATGGACTTGAGAGTATTTTAGCCAAAATTTATATTTTCAAAGGCATAACTGCGATTTAAAGTGCAACCAAATACTCTGTCCTGTCTTACATTAGGGTGCTTTATATGCAAAAGTTTTTTAGGCACTTGTGAAATTGTACATCAGAACTGTTCTAAGGGCCTCCCCCGTGGCACAGAGGGTTTGAGCACAGCACTGTGAAGCAATCCACAGCCTCTGCAGTGCGGGTTCAATTTCTGGCCAGCCAGGGAGATACCCACACGGCGCAGAAGACCTCTCCTGCCTCGCCCGCTGCTCCCCTCAGCAGTGAACTTCAGTCATTCTGCTTGTTCTGCTCCCTGCTCTGTCTCTGGTGAATCCTCTCACCCTCCTGAAAATTTGACCTGTATTCCAGTTCTTGTATGCATGAATAAATAAATCTTTAAAAAAAAAAGGGGGGCCTCCCCAGTGGCACAGTGGGTTAAGCGCCACACTGTGAAGCTGTCCACAGCCTCTGCAGCACAGGTTCAATTCCCAGATGGCCAGGGAGAAACCCACATGGCGTGGCAGACCTCTCCTACCTTACTTGCTGCTCCCCTCAGCAGTTCTTTTGGTCTGTCTGCCTGTTCTGCTCCCTATTCTGTCTCTGGTAAATTCTCTCACCCTTCCACACCTCTGGCCTGTACCCCAGTTCTTGCATAAATAGAGTATTTCGTTGCACTTTTAAAAAAACTGTTCTAAAAGTGTATAAATATATGTAAAAAGGATTTTTTTCTTAATAGAAAGTTGGTTTGCTAGAAAATATAATCTCAGAAGGTACAAAACCATGAACAAAAGACTGAGTTTAATAAACCCATGTAAGAGACAAATACGGACATTGCACAGATTTACATTTTGGGGGAAAGTAAAGGATGAATATAGGAAGTGTGGGAAGAATCCAAGAGAAAAAATATCTGGGTTTCTGATTCCTCTTCAAATATTGGAAGCTATGAAAACACTGAATCCACTCCCCACGGGGCAAAAAATAAAATGCTTTGAGCAGAAAGGAGTTATTCCTCTCCATCCACCTTTAGGTAATCCTGGGCCTACATAGGCCCTCTTCCCTACAGCCAAATTACATAAAGGGATGTGTGTGTGTGTGTGTGTGTGTGTGTGTGTGTTAAAGAAAAGGGGAGAGAGAGAGAGAAGAGAAAAGGGAGGAAATGGAGTTTATCAAGCCATGTATCTGTTTTTTGGGGGCTTCCCTGGTGGCACAGGCAGTTGAGTGCAGCGCTGTGAAGCTGTCTGCACTGTCTGCAGTGCGGGATCGATCCCAGCTGGCAGATACCCACATTGCGTGCAGACTTCTCCTCTCTTGCCCACTGCTCCCTTCAGCAGTGCATTTCGGTCAGTCTGCCTGTTCTGTTCCCCGCTCTGTCTCTGGTGAATCCTTTCAACCCCCGCCCCCCACACATCTGGCCTGTACCCCGGTTCCTGTATAAATAAATAAATCTTAAAAAAAAAAAAAAAACTATGCATCTGTTTTAATGTCCTTGCAGTTAATTAGGGTTATGTGATTGGGTCTGACTGACTGGCTGTGGACCCTCAAACTAATATTAAAGGAATTGTTGAATAACTCTCCAACTCTTTCTCCTTTGCTGCAGCTCCTTTGCAGCAACTGAGTAGACTTAGTGTTTTAAGATGGCAACATCTCTATCAGTCTAGGGCCCTGAATGTCTGTATGGAACAGTCCTGTTATCCTGCATGGAGCATTATCTTGGGGGAAAAAAAAAAAAAAAACAGGTTTCTCTAGTGTTAAGTCAATAGGAATTTGAAGCTTCTTACCTCTGATCTTATCCTATCTTGATTCTTAGTGCATCAATGTGCATTTTCTAATGGGTGACTGAACACAGATTTTATTGGATCTCCAAAGAGACCCCCATGACAAAGGCTCTGAATTATAGCTCCTGGGAAAAGTATAAATTTGCATTCTTGGTGAATATAGTGCTTGCCATAGTCTCTCTAATTTATCTATTTAATCATTCATCTATTTATATATTCCTTGAAATATTCGCTAGTCACAAAGGGCTGTGCCAAACTCTGGGATGAATAGATGAGAGATGATAGGTCATATGCATCTTTGTGCCTTAAGAGTGGGATCTCAGTTTATGTTGCTGTAGGGGCTATTGAATGATGCAGCAATGTACAAATAAATGATGAATATGAATACATGCAAATGTAGGGGAGCAAAAATCTGCCACCCCAAAACATGTCTTTGTCAAAAAAATGATTTGAGTAAAGGGAGGGGCTCTGAAAGTTGGGTGGTTGCTTTGGAAAAGGACATTTATACGCAAACTTCTCAATGTAAAGGCATCTCCCTCACTGCCTGGGAAAACCTAATCTATTTCTCTATTATTAGAGAGAAGGCAGAACTTAAATCTATAATCCTTTGTTTAATGTGTCTTCCTTGGCAAACTCCCAAAACGACCTTCTCCTTTCTCTCTCCTGCTCAATTTCCCTTCTAAGCTTAGCTATTTAAGACTTCATTTGCAGCCATGTGGCAAAGTATTCAGTTTTGCTGGGTCTCCCCCATGTACACAGAGGGTATGCATGTTATTATTAAACATGGTTTTGGCTTTTTTCTCTTGTCAATCTATCTGATGTTGTTTGATTATTTGCCAACCTAGAAGAACTCAGAGGGGTAGCAGAGTTCCCTTTGTGCCCCAATACTAGCATGCAGGGTAGCTGTGAAGGATTCATGTTGCATGAGTGCACCCAGGTTAGGGAGCCATGAGGAATGGAATGTAACCTGTGCTCTATGAACCAGGCCAGAATGTGAGAGCCTGAGATGTGCTTTTTCCTATTTTTTCAAAGATAGAACATAAAATAGCTGTGACTCTAAATGGATTCATCTTGAAGGAAAGAAGGGGAAGAAGAAAATCTGATCTGGTCCCTATTAAGTAAAAGCAACTACTGGACCTCCCTGATGGTGCAAGGGGTGAAGCACAGCACTGTGAAGCTGTCCACAGCCTCTGCAGCACGAGTTCGATCCTCGGCCAGCCAGGGAGCTGCCCACATAGCACAGCAGACCTCTCCTGTCTCACCTGCTGCTCCCCTCAGCAGTGTACTTCAGTCAATCTGCCTATCCTGCTCCCCACTCTCTCTGGTGAATTCTCTTACCCCCCACACCTCTGGCCTGTACCCCAGTTCTTGTATACATAAATAAATAAATCTTTAAAAAAAGAAAAGAAAAGGAAAAGCACCTAGGAGAGAAGAATGGCAGAACCCTGAATAACCCTCCATCTTTACATGGCAGCAAGGAGCCTCTCATCCTTGAGAGGGAAGGGAGTGAAAGTCTGAGAGATGGAGATTGATGCATGAGTAGTTCTGATAGATGGACAAGAGGTGAGGGTGTTCTAAGAAGAGGGAACAATGGGGACCAGCAAATGAAGCTATGACTACATGGAGGGATTAGGAGACTATAATATAAATATCAGGAGTCCCCAAGACCATCCTCACCTCTGACCCCAACCACAAGTTTAGGAGTCCCTGACACCATCCTCAGGTTTGATCATTTGCTAGAAAGTCTCACAGAATCCACTGCAGGCTCTCATTCTCACGGTTGACAAGCTAAAGCACTCAGAGTGAGAGGCTAAAGATCAGACAGTCAAGGGAAGAGGTTCATAGGGCAGGCCCAGGGGCATCCCCAGGGCCAGCATCCAGTTTCCTCTCCCATGTAGTGTTTATTTTTCTTGGAAATGATGTATGATAATATATGTGAATTATTACCAACCAGGCAAGCTCAAGTGAGTCTTGGTGTCCTGGTTTTTATTGGGGTTCTGTCACATAAATAGGATACAGCATCCTTGTGACTGACCTTAGTTTTCACCTCAAGTAGAGTTGATACTGCACGGCCCAAAGACCCAATAATATATCACATACTGGGCATAGACTAGTTATGTGGTCCAGCACCACAGGCAAACAAAAATACTCTCATCAGGCAGAACTTTCAAAGATTTAGAGATCATCACCTCCCAGGAGCCAAGATCAGACCTGTCTTTGGACAAGTCCCCTTACTGCATAGAGAGCCATCTTGTGTTTTTTGTGTTGTTGGGAAGTAAGGCAAGGTGGGTGTTGGGAGAGAGAAGGCTGGAAAGGTAATTCGGAACAAAATTATAAGGACCTGGCTAAAAATGTGGGTTCTAGTATCTGGGTGTAGTGCCAAGAAGGCACAGAGCAGGGTATCTAGGATTCGAGCAGACCGGGTAAAGGAGTCCTGGAGCCCTCGGTGGCTTTAACAGGCTTTTATTGAGCTTTACATGTAGTGTGGCAAACAGGTACATTGCAGGCAGGGGTACAGGCCTCCAACCCCACCCCCGGCAAGTCTTCACTCTGGGCTACTCTGGCTTCTTTCTCCCCTTCTCTCTCCTGCCCCTCCCCTGCCCCTCCCTGCCCCCTCCTGCCCCTCCCCTGCCCCTCTCCTGCCCCTCTCCTGCCCCCTCCTGCCCCTCTCCTGCCCCCTCTTGCCCCTCTCCATACTACTCCCATGGCCCACAGAAGTAAATGAGATAGTTTGCAACAATGTAACAACTGTAGGTGCCCCATCAGGCAGGGCAGTCCTAATGGTGGGAGGGCAGAAAAGCCTGAAAACCAATTTACTCTACACTGGGTAAAGAAGGAAAGGAACCTCACCTCTTTGGAGAATCACTCTTCATATATTATTTAATTTGTTCTTGAAGCAAAAGGCTGATAAACACTGAGGCTTGGAAATGACTACCTGAGGCTGGTTCCGCCAGGAACTCAGTTCTGTCTGACTCCATAGTCCATGTATTCAACCAGCGGCGTCCACTCAACATACATTTGCTGAATACCTACTATGTTCCGGGCTCTCAATCCTTGCTGCATCAATTATAGTAAAATAAACACAGCCTGTCCTCCCATAGGGTATATGGTTGAGTGGGATTAAGCACAAAACCTGCAAATAGGCTCTCCTTCTGGATGGTGCTAAGGACAGTGAGAATATCAGCAGAGACACTGAAGGTAGACCCAGGTGGCAGACAAGGCCTCTCAGAGCAAGTGGCACCCCAAAAAACACCTGGAGACGTGGGAGTTGAGAAGGGAAGTGCATCTGACTGAGGGCATTCTACTTTCCTACTCCAGCAGGGTTCTAGCCCTGGAAGTGAGTTATCTCTACTCTAAAATAACCCAGGAGAATAGGATTAGAAGAAACAAAAATATCATTTTACAGTCTGACAGAATAGTCCTTTTAGGTAAATGACGTCTTCAATACTAAAACGATTGGGTCAAAGTTTGTTGGGGACAAGTAAAAGTTTGGGGACAAGGCAGTACTACTGCTTCCAAGAATCACTCCCACCCCACGTAGCAAATGCAAAGGGTACAAAAGTGTCTCTACAATGAAAGCCTCTCACAAGCATCCTTTAACTAAATTAACAAACGTTAGTTTGTTATCCCATCTGTTAAGACAGGATAAATGGTGTGATAATATCACCTACAAAATATTCTTGCCAGAAGTATTTGACACAAGTCTAAATATTAAGCCTTCATGCTTCACCTCAAATTTACAAGAAAAACAAGGAATAGACCAGAAGTTGGAAAGAGATCATCATTTTTTAAAGTCAGTGTCATTTTTTAAAAGTGGAAGCAATGTTCTAAAATAAAGCAGATTCTAGTGTGCTGGCATAAAATTGACTGGTCCTTGGTTCAAAGAAAACCTGGCTTGAAATACTGGGGGACAGGGCATCCCCTGGTGGTGCAGGCGGTTGAGCGCCTCGCTATGAGGCTGTCCACAGCCTTTGCAGCACCAGTTTGATCCCTGCCGGCTGGCCGTGAAGTTCCCACATGGCGTGCAGACCTCTCCTGCTGCCCACTGCTCCCCTCAGCAGTGTATTTCGTCAGTCTGCCTATTCTGTTCCCTGCTCTGTCTCTGGTGAATCCTCTCACCCTCCTGTGCATCTGACATATACCCCAGTTCTTGTGTAAATGAATAAATAAATCTTAAAAAAAAAAAAGACTGGGGGACAATCTAAGGTGGACATTAGATGATATTAGAGAATGAATGCTGATTTTCCTAGGTTTGATGATGTCACATTTATGAAGGATAGCATCCTGAATTTTAGAAGATGCATAAGAAAATATTTACGAGGGCCTCCCTGGAAGCCTAGGGATTAAGTCTCAGCACCATCACCCTATGGCCTGAGTATGATTCCCAACCAAGGAGCTAACCCACATATGGCACTGCAGACCTCTCCTGTCTCGCCCACTGCTCCCCTCAGCAGTAGATCCACCTGTTCTACTCCCCACTCTGTGTCTGGTGAATCCTCTCACCACCACCACCAACCCCTTCCCCCACCACCGGCCTACACCCCAGTTCTTCTATGCAAAATTTAAAAAAAAAAAACTTTTTTTAAAAAAAGAAAATATTTATGAGAAAAGCATCCTGGTGTCTCCAAATTACTTTCAAGGAGTTCAGATAGATAAGGGAAATATGACACGAAGTTAATTTTTAAATTCAATTTAGATATCATATGATTGTGGCAATATTCAACTTTTCTGTGTACTTGAAGTTTTTCACAATACAAAGGTGGGCTGCTGGATCAGACTGGGGTCCCATTCAGAACATTATAATTGTCTTTGTTCTCGTGCCCTGAGGACAGAGTGAAAGACCACCTGTCCAGCCTGGCTAGAAGAAAAACATCATTTGTCCCTTTTCCCCCGGTCTTGGCTTTCCAACTGGAAGTCATCAGCCCTGGGAAACCCACTTCTGTTGCCCTTGGATCATTTAGTATGGATGACATTGAATCTTCCTCAAGCTTCCCAAGAGGACCCTGCTGGGCAGGTTACCAGTTAGATCCAATGAAGCAATGGGAAAGAGTTTTCTCTTCAGCCAGGGGAACAAAGGAGAACTCTCTCTCTCTCTCTCTCTTTTTTTCAAAGGTTTATTTTATTTATTTATGCAAACAAGAGTGGGATGTAGACCAGGGGTGTGGGAGGTAAGAGGATTCACCAGAGACAGATTGGGGAGGAGAACAGGAGGATTGTCTGAAATACACTGCTGAGGGGAGCAGGAGAGGTCTGCAGCACCATTTGGGTCAGCTCCCTGGCTGGGGTTCAAACTCTTGCTGTAGTGGCTGCTGATAGCTTCATAGTGCTGAGACCTAACCCCTTGTGCCACCAGGGAGGCCCCACTAAGGAGAACACTCTCTCTTACCTGCTGGATGTTAGTGAAGATGGGCCCTAGGTACTTCAGGCCACCATCATGGGACCATAGCTAGAGAAATTCTGCTGGAGAACAAATACTATCCAAAGAGTGAAGCCAAAGGAAGGAGCATCTCAGTCACCTGCTGGGTCCCAGATCTCACCCTAAGGGAAACTAGTTGTCCCTATAATCTTTCTAAGCCAATTTCATTTTTCTGCTCCTTGCTGCATGAACAGTTCAAACCAGGACAGCAACTGGAGCTACTCACTTGGTGCTATGGCTGCCATGTTCGTATTGGAGAGACTGATGAGCAGTTTCCAACTGCCTCAGCCTCCCAGTCCTCCTTACCTGCCCCACCTGCCAGCCTTCTCCAACAGTGCACACTGCTAAAGAGGTTCCCTGCTGACTTTCAAAGCACATTTATTTTTTCAAAGGCGCTATACTCTAATTTGGAACTTAGATCAGGGACTTTGAGGTGTCCATGAATTATTCAAGACCACCAGGATAATAAGTCAGTTTCTCAATGGTCTGTTCAATTCCCTTCTCTGTTCCCTGCACACCTCCGTCTCATCTGTGCTTTCCTCCTGTGGAAGTGGAAATGCTGGAAAGCATTTTGAACTTGGCTTAGAAAGATCTATCACCCTTGAGCAAGTTGCTTCATGCCTGAGCCTCATTAATAGGAGGATTACTTTTACTCCATAAGGTAGAATTAGTATTTTGCAAGAGTAAATAAGAGAAGACTCCTAGCTCTGGCTCAGTGTGCTCGATGTTTTCTTTTTGTTTCTCTCACATAACAACCTGCTTTATTCTGAGGACTTACAAGTCTTCAAAACTTTCTGGAGACATCCTTTCTATAACTCAGGATCACAGAAAATCAGCTTCCTCCCAAATGTTTCTGAGGGATCCCTCAGCGTGGCTGTCACTGATTTTAATCCAGCAGAACTCCCCACTTCTCCCTTCTGCCCCAGGCATACAGTTATCCCCTCCAGGCATGAAGAAACCAGCCTCTCCCTCAAGCGCTGGAGACAACACCAAGAATAGGCTGCCAGATTATTTACAACAAACAAAAGATGGACAACCTAAATGTCCATTGACGGATGAGTAGATAAAGAAGATGTGGTCTATCTGCAGAATGTAATACTGCTCAGCTATATAAAAAAAAAAAAAGGAGAAATTCATCATTTGTAACAACATGGATGGATCTAGAGGGAATTATGTTTAATGAAATAAACCAGTTGGAGAAAATGAAATTCCATATGATTTCATTCATATGTGGCGCACAGAGAAACGAAAGGAATGAACCAAGTAAAATAAAAATAAACATTTAGACTTTAGATCAAATAATTGCTTCAGAAGCGAAAAGGATGAATGTGGTGATTAAATTGGGCAAAAAGGGTCAATTGTATGGTGAAGGATAAATGTGAGCTTGTAATGGTGAACTTACTGCAGTTTATACAGAGGTTGGTTAATAAAGATGCACACCTGAAATGTGTGTAGTATCATAATACAATGTTATTTAGATTGAAAAAAAATTAAAGATAAGACTGTCAGGTCTTTTGGTGTTTCCTCAAGATTTGAGGCTATTTCCTACAAATTCCAACATAAAAAAGGAAATTGATATTTGGAATTATATTTTATTTTCACATATACAAAATGGTATATGTTTGAAAAGCTATGCTTTCCCATACTCCAATTTCCTAAACCAACAGGAACCTCTATTTATAGTTCTTAGGCATCTTTCCAAAGATGGTGAGTGAATTAGCAAGAATATATTTTTCTCCAGAAAATGAACATTGAAATGTCTATAAGATAAACCAGAAGGCCCAGCAGTTCAAGTTCACAGTCATGATTCTCTGTGGCCCAGACTGCCACCATGTTCTGGTGTCTCTCCCAGCAAAACAAGTCCTCTCTCCTGCCCTCCTCTTCTCATAACCACTTGGCTCCCCACTGCCCGCGCCCTGAGATGCCAAGGCCAGCTCACTTTCACAAGTGCTTCTTCAACCCCAGAGCATCCTCGTCTCACCTGCACACCCCAAAAGTCCATGAAGATCATCCCAGTGAAAGGGCAGCTCTGCATCAGAGGAATCATGCCCCCAGCCTTCAAGCAGGTGGCACGAAGTAATGGGCTCTTAGGTATTGTCCCCACTATGCTGTGGTTTCCTGCTGGACAAGCTGGTTTCAATAAAGGTCAACTTTCTGCTTCTCCTGGATCCCAAATTTTCTGTAAAGAGGCATTGGTGGCGTGCAGGAGATGCTCTCCACTCCAGACCCTGTGAGTGCACATTACTAGCCCCACTCTCAGATGAGCAGATGAGGCTTCAAGACCATGAATCACCCAGCAGACCCAATCCCTCAATAAGCACAAGTCTGCTAGAACCACCATCCATTCTCCGCCTTCCATATGTGGGTGATGCAAGGGCCGCTCTGCCTTGCCCATGACCTCAGCCCCCAGCTATGAAGCTTGCAGGTAGAGATAAGAAGAGGTACAGAGCTGACTCAGAGGTGGGACAGTGGCTGCTCTGGGCTTGCAGCAGCAAAATGAAGGGATCCAAGTTCAAGCAAGGATTACAATGTGCATTGGAGCAGGCACAGGGCAAAGCTGCACCAAGGTGGATACCAGTTGCCAGATTCCTCATAACAGGGTCCCAGTCCAGCTCACTGGTCTCCCGGTATCCTGCTGCTCATATCCTCCTCTTTGCTCATGCAGCAATCTCTGCTGGGGTACTCACACACATACACACATACACATGTACACACGCACACACTGGGCCATGCTGCAAGTCTCCTGCCTTGCCTGGGTTGACCCTTCTGTCCAGTAGCCCCACCCTCTCACCTGATGCAGCCCTCTTGAACACCAAATCTCCAAAGCCCAGCTCAAGTCGCCTTGTCTCTCACTCTTTCCATCCCTCCACCCAGTGCTCACCCACCCAGCCGGGTCAGGGGTGTGGGAAAATGGAGGAAGGGACAAAGGAATCTTCTATTGCTAAGTTTACAGGGAAGGCTAGCACAGTGGAAACAAATTTTATTTCAAGTCTAATTTATGCAAATTGTAATCTCAGCTCATCATCTCATAGTTTGTAGAGCATGACAACAGGGAGAGAACAATTATAATTATTATTAATTATGAGGGAAATTGAAGGTTCTTTTGAAAATGGCATTCTACAAATATTCTTAAGGAAGTTCTTAGATGCATCACATCTAAGTGTAAGAAAGCTTCCTAGACATTATGGAGGGTAAATCCCCTTCTCGTTTTTATTTTTTGCAGAAAGTAAAAAAGTTACATTTATAACTACCGAAATTTGTAATTCAAATCCCTTTAAGCCCTATTGGACTATAGGTATAAATGAGATCAATGAGAAATAGTAATTATTCCATTGACCCAGTCTCATGGCCAATGGCATGTGCCAACCAGCCCCCAGCAAAATCCCCACCCAAGTAAATCCGACTGGCCCCAGAGAACCTCCTGTGTGTTCACACTCCAGTCTGTTCCTGCCCATTCTGCAGACTCTTGGGACTTCTACAGGGCTCCCCTGTTGCGCACTGCAGAAATAGCTTCTTAAGTTCTAAGTTCATGTGTCCATTGGCACCACTGTTTCATGGGCTGCAGTCTCCATCTTGCTGTCCTGGACACAGAATCTTTCCATCTCTGCCTTGTGATCCTCCCTGGTTTGCCAGTACCTTCCAATCATTAAGGCTGTTGGCTGGACCCAGGGTTCCCTTTGGGACTGCCAAGTCTCTCAGCCTGCCCTGGAGCCATTTTCTTCCTCCTGCTACCTCTCTTGGAAAGCAGCTCCCAGAGGAATAATGGGCACCCTCTGTTCCTCCAAATACTTCCCTGGGCCCAGGTCAGCCACTGGTTCTTCCAGTTAGCCCACTGCTCTGTGGGAAGGCTATTCTTTATGGACCAGGGCCGTCTGCTGTCAATTAGAGAAACCCCAAACTAACTCTGAGTCAAGGGTCATAGGAAAACATGGCAAAGTGGGACATAAAAATGATTCTCTCCCCTTTGAGCAAGGGATCGCACCTAAAGCAGCTAGAACCCCAGAGTATTCCATCACCAACTGCAAAAATTCTCTCTTCCTTTTTCACTACAGTGTATGCTTTCTCTTGCTAGAATCTGAGTTTCCCTCCAGGCATGATCCAGGAGCATGCGAAGTGGTTGATACTCTGATGCACAGTCTACTTAAAAGTCTCACTTCCTCCTCATGACTAATACTTGGCTAGTAGGCAACAACTTCAGCATTCCTCTTAGGGCCAGCTCCCTGCAAAGATTCCCCAGGTCCTGTATATGTACAAATACCAGGAAGGTGTCTTCATTTCACCTGAGCATCCGCGAGGTGAATTGGGCTTCAACTTTATAGGATAATCCTATGACGTATTACTGCTCGTAACATTTCACTAACCAAGCATCTATTCTGTGCCAGATGGTGGCTGGCCTAAGGAAGACACAGTTCCACACACACTCATAGAACAAGGCCCAAGGGGTGGAGGGGCAGAGAGGAAAACTTCCCCTACCTCTCTGAATCCTCCCAACCTGGTCAAGCAATCAAGTTGACAACAGGCAGATGAGAAGGAGAAAAGAACAAATTAAATTATTGAATACATACATTGGGAGAATCTACATGGGTGTAGGTTCTGAAATCTATAATTTGAGGAGATACAGATACAGATATAGATATAGATATCTATATATAACCTGAGCTAAGGAATGGGACCTCAAGGAGAGTTGAGAGAGGCTCACATGGTAAAGAGAGAGTGACTCATGTGACAGAAATCAGATGTTCTGTAATTAGACAGGCTTTCTGCCATGTAGATAAGTTTTCTGATAGAAAGTTTATTACTGATTAAAATCTAATTTTGGGTGATGCCCTCAATTTTCATTCTTCTAGGTAGTTAAGAGAATGGTAAATTTTCTCATGTGTCTGCTGGGTTTCATTTCACAGCAGCTCAAATAATGCACAAGCCTAAGTGACACAGCTTGGGGAGGCCAGTCCTGGATAACTTGGGGAGCCTTGCCCTTCTGAGGCTACCAGAAGGTTGAACCAGGACCTCACAGCCAGCAAAGGCAGAACTCGGCTGCCAGAACTGCTCTTCCTGCCAGGGCTCCCTCACTCCAAGAAGACATCCTTTCCAAAGATCCCCAAGCCATGCTGTTCAAAGAAAGCTTCAGTGAAAGCAGGAAATTAATTTTGCTTTTCTTGCCTGTGTTTTGGGTTCTTCCCAATTTCTTAAATATGAGGGAATTCTGGGAGAAAAAAGACCACTTTTAGGAACTAGATAAATCAAGGAACATTTGAAAGGAAACCGTAAATTTGGACTGAAAATGCAAATGTTATTCTCTGATCTTTGCGGCATAACATTTACAAAGAAGACTATGGGATTATTTTAGAAATGGAGTAAGCATTGCAAATATAGGCTCCTGGTGGGACTTAAGCCAAGCTTCTGTTGAGCACTGTGCTTCATACCTGCACCAACTCACTCACGTTGTGATTGAAATCTTCACATGTCATCATTCTCCAAGTGCGGCAACCCCCAAGGGGTTACACTCAGCATTCTGGAAAGTTTCTGAGCAATGTCTGGACCAGACCCTATGCTGATGATGACCCTTATGCAGCATTTATGGTACAGAAATGAGCCAGCCACAATCCAGCTCCTAAGGATCCTGTGATACAGACACAGAAGCAATCAATGTCAGAAATGAGAACAACAGCTGCCACTCATTGAGAGTGTCTATGTTCCAGGTGCCACACCTATTCTTTACATGCATGATTTCACTTGATCTTTACAGATTTGCAAGGGGGTTCTGCTGTGTCCTACTTCATAGACAGGAAACTAACTCAGAGAAGTGCCATATCCACCCAAAATCTCACACGCGAACAGTGGGAAATCTGGATCTTAATCCAGGTCCATCTAACTTCAAGAAAATCTATGCTATTAACCACAACACTATCATAATCATAAAAGTGTTGCCCATGAGGGATGTACAGGGCACAGTGGCACCCAGAGGATGGGAGGAACAAATTCAATGAAGAGGGGAAATGGAGAAGTGGAGAACGGAAGCAAGGGGTAGGAGAAAAAATGTCCTGACAGCGTTTGCGTTTGAGTTCAATTTCATGAAAACTGGTGAGTTTTCCAGGTGGATGAGGGGTCAGGTTAACATTTGAGGCACTTTCTAAACACAAGATGAGCAAAGACAGAGACCTAGAGTGCATAGTGTATTCAAGGGGAAATCCGTAATGGATGAATGCAGGTGAGTGGGAAGGGCGTTTGTTATAGATAAAGCTGGCAAAGAATAATGAAGCGAAAGGGCAGTGAGTGTCACTTTGATGGGACTGGTCTTTGTCCCTAAAGGGCTGGATCCACTGATGATGTGAAACATAGGATCAATGTGTTGAGGATCTTGTTTCCTAGAATTCAGCCTGGAGGAATAGAGAAGGGACTGATAGAGGGAACAGATAATAAGGCACAAAAGCAATAGTGTGGGGAGATGTGGCAGGACTTCTCATGCCTCCTAACAGCTGTGAATGGAAGTATTTTTCTGAAGTTCAAGTGCATCCCTTTCTTACTGTAAATATGACCTTGTCAAAAAGACCATTAGCAATTTCTAAGAGCAATAACACATAATCTAAGAGATTCCTAAAAAAGACCAACCTCATTTTTCTAAAGCCTATGCTTGGTACTCAGAGGAGATGGTGGTCCAGGAAGAAATGTGGCAATTCCATGGGATGCTGGGCTCGGATTGCTGCCTGACCTTTGAGACTGGGGAGCATGACAACAGCATAGGTCTGTCAGAGCCTGGGGATATAGGAAAGATAATCTCATCAGCGATACAAACAGCTGAAGAACATTTTCCTTGCTCACTTTTTAAAAACTGAGATTATAGCTCTGGGCTCCCAAGGCTTCCAGAACACTCTGCCTGTCATATTTTTGTTCTAAAATGCTAGGGATTTTGCATCTTGCTGACAAGCCAAGGAAACATTGGCTTTTCAGAGAGATCTTTGATTCTCTTTGCATTTCTTATTCTAGGATTAAAACATCTATCACCTCAAAAGGCATAGGGAAAATTCTAAGGGATATATATATATATATATATATATATATATATATATATATATAGGGATATATATATATATACACACACATATATATATATATTTCATAACCTGTCCAATCTAAAAGGATCATTTATTTATATAAGCAGATTCCTTCTAACTGTGCCATGTGCAGACATGTTTCTCATAAAGTTGTCATTTTAGAAGACATAACATTTTGGGGGGGAAACTGAACATCTTGCACTGCAGAGCATTTCCTTAGGAACCATGTGGGGAGGGCAGAAAAAAATTAACAAAACATAAGCTTTGGAGTTGAAAAGACCCCAAGTCTGCCTCTCACTAGTTGCATGAGCTTGGCATATGACTTCACGTCTAGGTTTCCTTCTCTGCAGAAAGTGTGTAAGGAGAGTCCCTGCTTCCGGAATGCTGGGAGGAAGGGAGAGACACCTAGTACAGGGCTTGTCATTTGTCAAATATCAGCTAGGGTGACCATAGCCATCATTACTGCTGAAAAATTAGCTTTTCATCTTTTATGAAAGTAATCTTCATACCAAAACATTTAGAAATTATAAATGTACTATGGAAAAAATTTCAAACCACGCATAAACTCGTTGACCTAAATTATACTGTGTATAATTTTATGTTGTACTTTCCTATCTTTTTTCTATGCAAATATATCTAGGTGTATATATATAATATATAGATAAATATATAAATATATATTTAAATATATATATTTATATATATATGTGAAAGTTTCAAAAATAGGATCATAGTGTATCGACTGCTTTGTTGTGAACTATTTAGTGGGACACTTTAGGAAGACAACAAATTAGCAAGAGGTATCACTTCCATACTCTGAATTTAACATAAATAATACAGGCATGTGCCTAAGATAAGCAGGTAAGTGATCCAGAAACCAGAATTCCTGATTTCCTTTTTACCAGCAGCTGGCCAACCATCAGTGCAAGATTTCTAAGAAAGATGCAAAGATAACTGCGAATAGCAACCACTAACCCTTCACAGCAGAGTTTTGATATTGATTTCTGTTTTCATATTACTGAAAGGCAGCCCTTCCCAAAAAGTTCACTATATATATATATATATATATATATATATATATATATATATATATATATATATATATATCATCTTGGCCTGTAGAGCTCAGGTCAATCCAGGCCCTGCAGATTTCAAGGAAAACTATTAGCACTATCTTCACTATCTAGAAAAAGGAGGATTACCCAGACTTAGGTAGGGTATCCTATTCCTAGGATAACCCAGAAATAACCTTTCATCAAAGATATTAAGTTATAGAACATCTGGTTTTGTCTTATTATCACTGCTGGTAACCCTAAGTTCCTTGTCCTTGCCCTGTTCATCATTGTTCTACTCCTGTTTATCTTTTTGTGCAGACAAAGCCAGAGAACCAGGCAAAATTGGCTGAACCAGAATGGGGGCAGAAGTCAGACAAGAGTTGGGCCTCCCTGGTGGCGCAGTGGTTGAGCGCTGGGTTGCGAAGCTGCCCGCAGCCTCTGCAGCACCACCGGTTCGATCCCCGGCTGCTCCCCGGCCACCAGAGGGGGGATCTCACATGGCGCGCAGACCTCTCCTGCCGCCCGCTGCTCCCCTCAGCAGTGTACTTCGGTCCTTCTGCTTGCTCTGCTCCCTGTTCTGGCTCTGGTGAATTCTCTCACCCTCCCGCACTTCTGACTGTACCCAGTGCCTGTATAAATAAATAAATAAATCTTAAAAAAAAAAAAGAAGTTAGACAAGAGTTAAGTGCAGCCTCATCACCACTGTAAAAATATGGCGCACCAGTGCCATGACAGATGCTGGCAAAAACTTGGGGTTTAAATGTAGTTCCTGAAAATCCCTCCTATTTCTCTGAAATCCTGCTGATGCAGGGACCCTTTGGCCTCTTCCCTTACTTAGTTCTCCCCCATATAAGTCCCTGCTTCTCCCCTGTCCTCAGGTTTGCCAGCTCCAGATTAAACCTGATTTCCTGCCACCAGCTCTTGTCTCTTTAGTTTTGACTTATGAGAGAGTAGCCAGGCCCCAAATCCTTGGAACAATATGAATCACCCTCTCTTCATCATGTGAGACCTCTCCCCTCTCCTTGAAGCCTCATGCTCCTCTCCCACTTGAAGTTATTTTTGGAGTTGGGTCTAACTCAATAATAAAAACCCTCAGTATATCCTGTTTACTCTAGAATTTACAGTCATATGAATTCTTGATACATAGGTAATTAAGTGTGTTCTTTTTCTCAAGCTAGTCTGTCTGAAATTATTTGCTTTCTCCATCAACTAGGGAAGAACCCAGAGGAGTAAGGGAAAATTCCCCTGACGTTACAAAACAGTTGGTGAAATCTTACAGGTTGGGGAGTCTGAGGACTGTTTCTGTTTAGGTCTGTTTGGGTCCAACTGTGTCTTTTTTTTTCTTGGGTTTCTGGTTCTGCTGCAAAGTTCTGCCTGTTTATAACTCATCATTCTGAATGCTTCTTTGTGCTGTTGTGTTTCTCCATTTCCCCCATTGTGTATGCCCAGACATACCTTCAGTCCTTTGCCAAGGGGTTCTGAATACTCTAAGACCCTCTAAAAATGCCCTGGACTCTTTAGTGATGGTCTAGAAATGAGGACTTTGCTGGACCTATAGTTTTCTATCCAGTTTGGAAAAGTGCTCTGAGTCTGATAGGATGGCTACATTCCACTCCTTTCATGGACAAGACTGATTCCCTGACTGAAATCCCCAGGTGAAATCAGATTCCCCTAGGGATGTCAGTGCAATCTAAATAAAAATGAGTTGCCCTAAAGGCAGCACAAACATTGGGCCACATCTTAAAGAAATGCAAGTATAGCTACAAAAGTCTTGAAAAATAAAGCAGGTATGTAGTCCAAGGTCTCTTACGGAGCATGCAGAGAAGTGGCGTGACACAAAACCAAGCAAGACTTTCTTAAAAATCTTTTCACTCACCACTGTCTCCAAAATCCATTGTTCTTACCAAATTCATCTTCTCCTGTCTTTCTTTCCTGCCCTCCCTTACAAAAGGCTCCTACCTCAGTGGTCCCCCACCCCTGACTCCCATATCAGGTATTTCACTTTCCAAGTACCTAGATGTCCTTGCTGATGAAGATCTCCATGCCGTTTGCCATTATTAATATCCTCAGAAGCACATAAAAAGATATGGAAATTGGATACTATAAAAAGAAGCAGAGAACAAAAAATCTTGGAAAAAGTAGAAATTGGAAACTCAATAGAAAGGTTAGAAGATAGAATTGAGGAAATCTGCCTCCTTTCCCCCACCAAAAAAAAAAAAAGTAATAATAGAACAAAGAAGAGGAAAATTAGGGGAGAGAGAGAAATCTTCAGGGAGTCCAGTGTTCAAATAAGAACCTCAGACAAAGAATGAGTGAGAAAATAGAAGAGAGAAAATCTTCGTCAAAATAATTCAAGAAAATCTCCTGAGTGGACAGCTCCCCAACCACCCCAGGATCCAGGACTGTGGCTAAAAATACACTAACATCAAGACATAAAATTGCAAAATTTCAGAACATTGGGGGGTGCGAGGGGGGCTTTAGGGGGGCAGGTATCTCTCAAGCTTCTAGCAAGGAAATTATCCATCTGGAAGATCAGATTGCTTTGGATTTTGCAACTGTAAACTAGAAAACAACAATGCCTTCAAAATGCCAAAGAAAAATAAATTCTGAGAGGAGAATTCTAGAGCCAGCAAAATTGCTAATCAGTGTGAAGACAGAATAAGGAAATTTTCAGAAATGCAAGAAGCAGCTTGAAAATGTGCTGTGGAGGAAGAATGCAGCACACTAAGCCATGGGGAGATGGGACACAGGGTGGAGGGATTAGGAGGAATTCCTGGGAGGACAGTATATGTAGCTGGCAGAGGGGAACAGCTCCAGGCACAGAGGGTAACAGACCAGAGTCAGAGGCCAGAAGTTCCAAGAAATCAATTCAGGAAGATAAAACCCATAGAAAATCTGATGCAAGTGAAGGTCTTGAGAGGAGATTTAGACAATCAGCAAAATGTTCATGTTTGAAATGGAGAGAACAAAGCTGAAAAACTAACCAAACAACATGGACAACAAGGGAAAAACTCTTCTGCTGGAATTTATTACTTGCCTCAGCCAGAAGAAATGTTTGCTGTGACAATGTTTGCACTACAATCTATAGAGCTTATAAATAAGATCTACCAGGCATGCCTAGTTTTAATGGACTTCACTTTCATGTGCCTCAGATATATTGTGGGTTTTACCAACTGAAGCTTTGTGAAGTCTCGGCCTCAAGGATATCTATGGGGGCTACTTTCTCAACAGCCTACACCCACTTTGTGTCTCTGTGTCATATTCAATTAAGGAAAGTTCATTGTTTTGTTTCGGTATAGATCTAATGCTATGTACACTTCATAGATGACACTATAATGTCAACTTTTATATGCACTGGGAAACCCAAAATAGGTGTGACTCACTATATTGCAAAACTAGTTTTATTACACTGGACTAGGATAGAACCTGAAATATCTCCAAGGTGACCCTGTATTGGGAAAGGAAAATGATTTGAAAGGAAAAGGGAATCTAAAATATGTCAATACACAGGAAATTGAATGGTATGGACATGGGCTGGTGAAGAGTTGCTATTTAATGAGGACAGGCTTGCAGTTTAAGGTGCCAAGTATTCTGGAGATGGAAGGTGGAGATGGTTGCACAGCAATCAATGTGAACAGTACACATAGAGGTGTTTAAGATGGTAAATGTTATATTTGTGTATTTTATCACATAGTAAAAAAATGTGGAGATTCTAATTTCTGATACCAATTTCAGATAATTAGTAAATACGGCCTCCCAATATTATATTCTTATTCAGGTTTGCCTTTTTTTTCCCCCTTTCTATAGATCCTTTAGCTTGTAAGGCCGGTTCTTGGGCTAGTAGTTAAATCGCTCTGCTTATATTAACCATTAAATCAATTATTTTGTTTTTTCTTGGTGGAAAATATTTTCTCATCCAGAACTTTATCAATACATTCCTCTGCCATGCCAACTTAACTCTTTACAAATAAATCCACAAACTGAAAATTAGGGGGAAAATATATCAATACCAAAAAATGAAGTAGTCAAGAAAAAGATAAGCTGGGAGGACAGATCAAATGTGCAGCATAACATGGTAGAAATAGATTCAACTGTAGGTCACTTACAATACAAAGATGTTCATATGGCATGACAAAAATCTAACTATATTCTGTTTTAGAAGATGTTTTCATGGCACAGCAAAGCTGAAAATAAGGTGACATAGTAAAAGCTACACTTGTAAAATGATAACCATTTTCCGAAGACAGAAAATTTCCCTGTGAAGGACCAGATTGTAAATATTGTAGGTTTTGCAAACCATAAGGTCTCCGTCATAACTATCCCTCTTATAGTGTGAAATCAGCCAGAAATAAAAGTAAGGAATGGGTGTGGCCATGTGCCAATAAAACTTTATTTAAATACTTAGTCATCATGTGCCTCCCCGGTAGCGCAGCGGTTGAAGGCTGGGTTGCGAAGCTGCCTGCAGCCTCTGCAGTGCCAGTTCGATCCCTGGCCGCAGGGCGAGGGTCCCACATGGCGCGCAGACCTCTCCTGCCACCCGCTGCTGCTCCCCTCAGCAGTGTACTTCTGTCCTTCTGCCTGTTCTGCTCCCTGCTCTGGCTCTGGTGAATTCTCTCACCACCCCCGTGCTTCTGACTGTACCTAGTGCTTGTATAAATAAATAAATCTTAAAAAAAAAAAATACTTAGTCATCATGCTGGATTTGACTCATGGCCCATAGGTTAGCTGATTTCTGATCTAGTCCCTGGTCGTCTCAATGGCTTCACTGCCTTCCTCCTCTCCCTGTTCAACTCCACCCTGATTCTAGACAGTGTCTTTCTGCTCTTCCGACCCACAAAGGTTTTTCCCATCTCAGGATGGTGGTTTTGCTTTCCCTCCTGTCTGGAACATTCTTGAACACAGTGACTACTGCATTTTTGACAGTATTCTCCCCAAATAACATCACCTCAAAGAACCTCCCCCCAGATGATCCAATTAAAGATATCAGCCTCTCCAGGCCCCCTAAAGGCTTCACCTCCTCACCTTTAATCGGTGCTTTCTTTGTGTGTTTATCCTCACCTGGCACATGACATCTTTCATTGTTTTTTTGTTAATCTGTCTTCCCAGTATAGGTCTAAGTTCCCTGAGCAAGGGCTTTGTCTATTTTGCTCATTATTGCAAATGAGCAATATTTGTTGCAATATTTATTAAAATATTGGATGAATGCATGAGTAAATATCTTCTGTTTATGGCCATTAGAAAACTCTACTCTCCACGAAGGACCCCTATATTCTCTTTTAATCTAGAAAAACAAATTCTATTGCTTGGTCAGTCTACTTTTTCTTCACTAGGGATGCCATTTTTAAAAAAGGGAAAATAAAACCCTGACCCACAAATGACAAGAATAAATGTCTGCCTCTAGTGATGGGAAATTTTTTAAACATGTTTAAGCACTGGTGATGTATCAGTGACACAATAAGCTATTTCTAATTTTTTAAATAATTGTTTTTAGGGGTTGTTCTGGGTTTTATAAGATTTTGTTGATACAGAAGTCTCAGTGAAAGCCCCTGGAATCACTTTATCCATCCCTTCCCTTCCAAAGGATGGAGTGGGCCAAGGAGGGAGAGGGAAACGCTCAAGGTGACAGAACAGGAGGACAAAGGTTCTGACCAGATCCCCAAAGCTAGTCCAGGAACTTAACTTTGCACTCCAAGAGAACACTTTTTCAGGAGCATGCCTTTTTCTTTTTATCTTGAAAGTAGCATTTATGAAAAAACGGATCAGCTATTAAGTGTGGAGCTTTAATGTCTAATGGATTCTTTCTTGTCTCTTGGTTATAAATAATCAGAGAATGAATATATTCTCCACACCTTTTTTTTTTTAAATACGAAAAGTCCCAGTTGCATGTGAAATTATTTTTATCTTTCAAACAAAAAATGCTGTCTTTGGAGTTTAATTAGCTAATCCTTGGTATCTCACATCAGAATTAGTTGTCTTTCCAAGGTAGGTGCATAATCATTGAAGTGTTTATCGGAGAGTGTCTCTCATCCATTTTCAAGCCATTTCTCTCTTATTTCAGTATTTGAAGTAGAAAGAGTTCTTAATCCTTCCACAGTTTGTTTCTGTTCCCTGCTGAGACTGGAGAAGGAAACCAAATTTACTGAGAACCAACAACAGCAGTGGGCATTTTAGAGTCAGGGTCTCATTTAATCCTCATCATAACCCCTTGAGGGTTTTACTTTTGTTCTATAGATTAAGGAATAGGATGGGAAAGGTAAAGTTAGTGTTTACAGGTCAGAGAAGGAAAATAAACAGGATTTAGAATCAGACAGACTTGTATGTTCAAATTTCAACCCCTGACCCACTTAGCTACATAATCCTTGACAAATCACTCAGCTTCTCTGAGCCTCCTGGACCCATACTGTACAGTAGAATGTTCTGTGATGATGGATATGTCACATACCTGTGACGCATAGTCACACATATGTGTGGCTATGGAGCTCTTGAGATGTGGTTAATGCCCCTGAATTTAAATTTTATTGAATTTAATTTTGAAGTAATTAAATACACATGGCTACAGGTGGCTAATGGCTGCTATACTGCTCAGTACAATTTTATGTAATATTCTCCTAGACTTAGGCAAGAAAGACACCTACCCAGGGTCCTGCACTTTAGGGGTCCTGTATAGCACTCCTCTGGCCCTGCATAATCTTCCCTGTGAGGTGAGGAGTTCTCAGCACCCCACCCCCCAATCCACAACTCATCCCCACTTGGAGACCTCACTTTGTGTCCCTGAAATCATTTCCTCATGCTACACTTAAAACTTCTCCCAAAATAGCCCATGTCCCCTTCCGGGGATGGCTAGACCTCTCTCCTAAGAACATGCTTCCAAGAGGGATTCATACCTCTGGTCCAAGGATCACTAAAAGTGACCATTTTTTAAAACATTTTAGAAAGTTTTATATTAGTGATATATATGCATATTTTCCTTCCAGAGAAGATATTCTTTTTTTTAACTTTTTAAATTTAAAAAAAAAAAATTTTTTTTTACGATGTTTGCTTTCTTTGCTTAGGTGCAGTCCACATAGAATTTCCACCACCAATTCACCTGTGCACCATCTCCATAGCCCCTTGTGCTCTTCCTGCCTGCATTTCTGTCCTTTTCCTTCCCCCTTCCCAGCAGAATGTCTCTGATTTATAGTTGTCTGTTTATTTTTGGTTTTTTGTTGTTGTGTTTTTTATTTTTATTTTTTTCCTTGAGCCCTTATTTGGTTCCCCTATATTCTCTTAAAAGTGAAACCATCTGATATTTTCATTTTTCCTTCTTGCTTATTTCACTGAGCATAATCCCTTCTAGCTCCATTCATGTTGCTGTGAATGGCATTAGTTTATCTTTTTTGATTGCTGAGTAGTATTCTATTGTGTGTATGTACCACATCTTCTTGATTCAGTCATCTATTTTTGGGCATTTGTGTTGGTTCCAAGTCTTACCTATCATAAATAGTGCTTCAATAAACATAGGGGTGCAGATATCCTTTTGAATTAATGTTTTTGTGTCCTAAAAGTGACCATTTGTGGACATTCTCCTAGACTTAGGCAAGAAAGACACCTACCCAGGGTCCTGCACTTTAGGGGTCCCATATAGCACTCCTCTGGCCCTGTACAATCCCCCCTGTGAGGTGAGGAGCACAGCTCCTGCATGAAGGCTGTATGTGTGTCCACATGGGAACATTCAAGGTCCATGTGGCACTAAGTGGAACCAGGTATGAAAAGAGAAAGAAGAGCTAGGCTCAACAACCCCAGCAACCCAAAGCCAAGGTGTTGCTCACCAAAGAGACTTTGACCTAAGCTTTGAAATTTAGTGAGATAATTCTTAGCACCTCAAATTAAAATGTGTAATCTTTCCATGTAGATATATAATTGTTGCTATAATTTCCAACCAAAGATTGCTATTACACCATCCTTATCTCCCAGGAATAGCTCCTAGCCCAGAGGATCCTTGCTCTAAGAAATTAATGTGGCTCTTACTTCTTAATTTCTAGAATCCTTGGGTTCTGCTTCTTTCCAAGCCTCCTCTCCAGTTTCCCATTAATGTCCTCTGGAGATCCTTGTGATGGGGAAACCCACTCTTTATCACCCTCTTACCATGCCAAGGAGACCTCTGCCCTCCTGTTCATAGGTCCCCACAAGGGAAAGGTCAGCCAACGTTTGGGTAAAGTATGTGATGAAATCTGGTAGGGTTACTGAACCTTAATGGTTTCCTCATTGTTCTCTCATGTCTCCTGATGCTCCTGGTTTGTTACAGCACGTCAGGTAGCCTCTTCTGCTTTCCACTCACTGGAGCAGGGAAGAGTAGAACTCCTCTAGGGCCTGCCTAGTTCCCTCTTTCCTAGCAGTTGACATGGTCATTCTGGTCCCTTCTTTAGAGCTGAGGAAGGATAGATGGTTTGGCAAAACTTCCCCTAGAAAGCTAGTAAGACACTCGCCCAGATACTAGCAAAGGGGCCCTTCAGCTCCTCCTCTGCAGGTCTACTGGGTGTAAGAGAAACTAAGTACCTCAGTGCCCTGTCAAGGGGCATAAGGTGATGGCAGAGAAGAATGTGCGCACTTCTGGACTCGTCTGTGATACCACCCCTTATCAGCCTTGCCCTACCCTCAAGCCTGACCATCCCCAAGGTAAATATAATCTCATTCTCAACTGGACCAATGGTTCTTTAATTGATGACTAACCTGGGCCTTTTCATCGAAATTCCAAAGTTAGAATAAGAAGGTATGATAGAGCACTAAGTCCCAGTCTAACTTGAAGAGCAGTAGCATAAATATATTATCCCACCACCTCCTCCACTTCCTCTCCAGTCGTTATCACTGCTCATGGTAAAGGTCCAAATCTTTGTTCCAGCTCCTGAGCCATCACACCGAGATTTGATCCCTGGAAAGATGATAGCACCTTGATTTGCAGAATACCCCAGCATCTCTTCCCTACCGAAAACAGGTCCTGTCTGAAATGGGAGGTGAGGGTCTGACAGAATGGGCATGAGAGATCTGGGTTTGCATCTCACTCTGTTCTTCCATGTGGCTATGAAAAGCACCCAAGCTCCCTGAGCCCTGTTTTCCTCCCCAGTGATGTGCCCCAGGTTGTCGTGAGGATTAAATGAAATGCTTCCTATGCATGCTGGCCTGTGATAGAGGTGCCCCATTCTTTGGTTCTCCTTTCCCCTCTTTTATCAATGCAACCTCAGTGACACCTCTTTTAAAGTTCCTTAGAATTTAAAACTGTGTTTAGCATTTTTGATATTGTTTGCTTAAAAGAAGGCACAATGCCTTCTCTGTATACATTTTTTTAAGGAAAAGGGCAAAGCAAAGACTTTTGACTCATATGTAGTGAGTTGCTAGCTTTTATGTATGTCTGAGACAATTTCATCTGTCCCTCCTACTTCGGGGCCTCCCAGATCCCTGTTTGCCCATCTTTGCTGGCCCAGAAGATAATATCAAGTATTTTCACTGACTCCTCCTCTAGCCCATGAGCGCCTGGGAAGCAGGCACATGTCTGAGTCATCTTTACAGCTCTGATTCCTGGGGGATGCCTGGCACAGAACAGAAACTCCTGCAAGTTTATTGAAGGAATGAGGAAACGACTGAAATGCAGCTCCAGCTATTGTCCTGACCCGGAAAGATTTTGATTTATATCTTCTCTGGGTTATACCCTGGCAGTTTGCTGCCTTGAATGTTAAGCTGAATTTAGATACTTCCATTGCCTAGGAAGAAATAAATCCATTCCAAGAAATAAATACATTCATTTTATCTACAAATCCTTTGGAGAAAAACACTCATCCACAATGTAGAAGATTCTGTTAATTTGATCACATCAGCTCTTCCTATTTAGAGAGCAAAAGACTTTTCCAAAGGGTCTGGACCCATCATGACATCTTCCCAGGTGATGGTATGCCAAGGCTCCATATAATTTTACCAAAAATAAAAAAAGATAAATCCTCTAATTACTCAAGTTCCCATTTTGAGTGCAAGATAGAGAAGTTCACTGCATATCCAGAGAGAACAAGAGGAGATAAAGTGGTGTAGCTGACATCTAGCTGGGAAGATGTGGCTAAAATCCCAAGGAAATGTTTGTGGAAAGAGCAGCCCTGACCACTGCATCCTGGAAAAGGATGCCATTTAACTTGACCACTGCTCAGAGCCCAGTGCCTCTTTTGCCCCCTTGAAAATGCACCTCATCCGAGGAGACCCACCTCAAACTCTGCCTCTCATGCCCTGTGCACCATGCCTCCCAACAGGCTTGGCCCTTCTCTCCCCAGTGATCTCACACACTCTGGCTGCGCAGTGGCTCTATCAGAGGCATGGCTTCTGCTAGGCGTGCCAGCAGCTGCTTCTCCCACCAAGAGAAAAAATAGGGTCTTCTTTTTTTTTTTTTAAGATTTATTCATTTATTTGTTTGTTTGCTTTTTAAAGATCTATTTATCCATTCACACAAGCACTGAGCACAGTCAGAAGCGCAGGAGGGTGAGAGAATTCACCAGAGCCAGAGCGGGGAGCAGAGCAGGCAGAAGGACTGAAGCACATTGCTGAGGGGAACAGCGGGTGGCAGGAGAGGTCTGCGCGCCATGTGGGACCCTCGCCCAGTGGCCGGGGAGCAGCCGGGGATCGAACCGGCACTGCAGAGGCTGCGGGCAGCTTTGCAACCCAGCACTCAACCACTGCGCCACCGGGGAGGCCCCGGGTCTTATTCTTCTTGGATCCTCACATATTACTCAGCATATTTCCACAATGGCAACAACAGTTGCTCTTATTAAATCATGCAGTGCTCCAAACAGTTTTACTGTGTACCTTATAAATATTATTTCATTTAATCCTGAAAACAAATCTGCAAGGTTTGAAAATAATCTGCAAGGTTATTTTCTCCCAAGATTTTCTTTTTAATCCCAATTTTTTTCGCATGAAAAATTCCAAACATGCAGAAAAGTTGAAAGAATTATAGTGAACAGGGCCTTCCTGGTGGCGCAGTGGTTGAGCGCTGGGTTGCGAAGCTGCCCGCAGCCTCTGCAGCGCCAGTTCAATCCCCAGCCAACAGGTGAGGGTCCCACGTGGCACGCAAACCTCTCCTGCCTCCCGCTGCTACCCTCAGCAGTGTACTTCATCAGTCTGCCTGCTCTGCTCTCTGCTCTGAATCTGGTGAATTCTCTCACCCTCCCGCGCTTCTGACAGTACCCAGTGCTTGTATAAATAAATAAATAAATAAATAAATCTTTAAAAAAAAAAAAAGAATTATAGTGAACACCCATTTATCCATTCCCTAAATTCTGCGATTAACATTTTAAGATAATCACTTTATCATATCTATCCATCAATCCATCCCTTTCAACATGTATCAATCCACTTTATCTTAATGTATAAAAAAAATAAAGTGGAAGTGTGCTTTTAATCCCTCTTTTACCCACTCACAAAGTTTCAGAGAGGTTAAACTTTACAGAAGGCCACACATCAAACAAGTAGTAGAGCTAGGATTGAACTGCCCATCTGTTAACTCCAGAATCATGTTCTTCCTCTCTACTGTCATGTTTTTGATCAATACTTGATGAATGAATGAATGAATAAAGGATGTGATTTGTCATCAGTGTTAGTATAGATATGTTAGTTTATTGCCAAATGAAAATCTAGGTCAATGTGGATTATGTCTATATTTTGAAGATTTCCTTCAGTAACCAACTAATTATGATCTCCTGGGTGTTAATGCATACTAGGGTTTATGTTGTTGTTGATGGAGGTAGAGAATTTAAAAAACAAAATTTAAAAATTGGAACAATTTCAATAGTGATTATGCCATAAAAAAAAAAAAAATCAAGGACGAGGGGCTCGGAGAATCAGGATGCTAAAGCTGACATTGATTCATCAGAAGGAGAAAGAAGCATTGAGAAAGATGAAAGTAATTTAGATGTTGAACTTGAGGGTTGAGAGGAAGTCAGCCTTGGGGAAGAGTTGGGAGTATTGTCAAACATGTTCCCGCTACCATATGGCATAGAAGTCAAAAAACACAACACTAGCTTTGGAGAAAAGAACCAGTTTAATTCAAGATTACCTGCCAGGAGACTGGAAGCAGAGCTCTCAAATCAGTCTCCCAAGGATGGGGCCTGGGACAGTATTTAAGGGATTGAGAACAAAGAAAGTGAAAGCTGATGGAGTCTGATTTGTTGCTTTCTGCTGAGTCATGGTGCAACTCCAATTTGGGTCCAGAACTGCAGCAAAACTAAACACCCCTTGCTTCTGAATCTTGTCTGTCTAATAGTGTGCTAGGCATCTTAGTTCCATCTTCCATGGCCAAATTTTTGTCTGGACAATGAAAGGTCACCTCAAGCACAGAGAATGTTCTGAGCCTGTGCTCTAAAACACAATTTGTTGGCATAAGCAAGACCTGTTTCTGTCCTGATTAAAAGTGGATAGGGGTATTTTTGTCCCATTGTTTCACTCTTGCAAGCCATCCTGCTCTTCTACCAAGGTAAGGAGAAGAGAAAAGAATTATCCCCATCATCATGGTTTCAGAAGTGTGGTTCCGCCAAAAGGCACAGCAGATGCAAAGTCACCAAGACAGAAAGGATCTGGACATTATTGGGAAATTGAAAAGAGGCCAGATGGGCTGAACAAGTGAGATGAGTCATTGCAGATGAGGTTGGTGAGACCTAGGGGTGACCTGATTAGCGAAGGTAGAAATCATAAAAGATGGTACAATGGGAGCTATTTGAAGGTTTTAATAAATGAGGAGTTGCAAGATCTTACTCACCATATTTAAAGATTACTCTGAGTAAATATTACTAAGATCAGTCTTTTGGAAACAAGAATGATAAGAAATCTTTGGGATCTTGCACAAATTCATATGTTGAAACCCTAATCCTCACTACTCAAAATGTGACTTTATTTGGAAATAAGTTATTTAAAGAGGTAATTAAGCTAAAATGAGGTCTTTAGGGTGAACTCTATTCCAATATGACTATTGTCCTTACAAGTAAAGAAGGTTAAGATACAAAGAGGGAAGAGACCCCATGAAGACAAGAAGACCATCATCTTCAGCCAGGTAGAGAGCTCTAAGAAGAAATGGACCCAGCCTACACCTTGATCTCAGACTTCTTGCATCCAGAATAAGAAAATAAATATCTGTTGTTTAAGCCACCTAGTCTGTGGTACTTTATTATGTCAGCCCTAGGGAAATAATACAACTACTACAGAGAATTTTGCCATGGTCTTCTTAAGAGAAGATGGTATCTCAAAGAGGTAAGACTTGGGATCTATTTTGGAAGTAGAAATAGCAGGATTTACTGATGTACTAGACATGGAAGAGAGGGAAAGAAAAGAGTTAAGATCAGAGAAATAATTAGGATTAGGCTCAGCTACTGGGTGAATGGAGATAATGAAGATTTGAGGAAGATCTCATTTGAAGTAGACATCCAGAGTTCTGTTTTGGAACAGCTAAGGTGAACAAGTGTTCAGGCAATGCAGTGTAGTTTTGCTAAGCTTTCATGATAGCACAGAAATATCCAGTTCCACTGAGCATCTGACAGGTTCCAAGCATCACACTAGACACTTTTGCAAAAACAAGAATAATGTAGATCTTATGATCCAGAAAGCCAAGAACTTGTTTTAAAACCTCAGCAATATATATCCCACAGGATTATATTTTTCTAATGGTCAAAGTCAGAGGAAACAGTCCTGATTAGAGCTATACTGATGAAATAAATCTGCAGGGCATTTCTGGGGCCAAGTCAGAACATTTCTGGAGCCAGGTGTATGTGACATTTATCTGAGCTAGGAAGTTGAGAATGTTGATTTGCCTACATAGTTGCATTAAGTGATCAGAAACTAATGGAACATATTTTTGTTAAGATTATTTCACTTGTCTAGGAAGCTTCAGTCTTAGAACAAAGAGAGTGAGGGACAGAAATATATTATGAGGTAAGTTCTACCTTCAGACTCAACCCACAAGCGTCAAAAGCAAAAAGTTGGATGATCCCTGAGTTCATTAACAAGTGACTCTGAACAGCCATAGAAATAGTAAATAGAGATGTAGCCCTCATTTTGGTTCTTTGCAACAAAGAAGCAGAAATCCATACTGCCCTGCCTTCCTGCTCTGGTCTACAAACACGTGGTCAACACATCCACTTCCAGGTATCAAGGTGATTCATGGACAAAGACCCACCTGGGCCTTGATGGCAATACTGGATTTAGCTCCATTGTTTCCTCTTTGCTCTCCACAGTAGTAAATGGTATGAAATAAAGTGCTCAAAACAGGGCCTCCCCGGTGGCATAGCAGTTGAGCTCTGGGTTGTGAAGCTGCCGGCAGCCTCTGCAGTGCCGTTCGATCCCTGGCTGGTCTCCGGTAACTGGAGGAGGGTCCCACTTGGCACGCAGACTTCTCCTGCCGCCCGCTGCTCCCCTCAGCAGTATACTTTGGTCCTTCTGCCTGTTCTGCTCTCCGCTCTGGCTCTGGTGAATTCTCTCACCCTCCCGTGCTTCTGATTGTACCCAGTGCTTGTATAAATAAATAAATAAATCTTAAAAAAAATAAAATAAAGTGCTCAAAACAAAGATCTGCATACAAATGCTGTAGACTTTCTAAACAAACGCATATTTTCTAGTCCCACCTTATTTTACCTTTGATATTGTTGTAAGCCACCTATTATCTTTATTTTTTTAATAGTGGTAATGTTGAAAAGAGGGTGTTATTTAAATAACAGGAGTGTAAAATTAAATAATCTTTAGCCAATTGACCAAGCAATGTCAGTCTTCTCTCATGTAAATGTTTTCTTATCTTCTAAAGAGACCTGCTGAGTAATAAACTTGCCCCAAGATCCCAGTGTCACATACCTTGATCTCATCTATTGATTGGAGGAACACGGTAACCCTCCTAAGTGTCATGACATCAAAAGAGCCCAGACTCATCTACAAACTGCCCAGGGTTCATAGACCAGAGATGAAGAATATGTTATAACTGGTGTTGTACATTTCCTCTTCCCATCCATTTCGATTACTTCCCAGCTTCTTAGCATGCTTTCGGGTTGTCATGGCCCTACAAGGGGTATTAAACTCAGTAGGGAATTTGTACTGTCATGAAGATTATGGTATATGCATATGGACACTGAACAATAATTCTCTGAGCTAAACTTTGTTCCTCCTTAGCATGGCATGTAATAGGTTATTTATTTAAGAAATATTATTGAATGAACGAGTGAATGAACAAAGGGATAAAAAATTCTAGTTGGCGTCATGATGTTAATAAAGTCTCTTAAGGGCCTCCCCGGTGGCCCAGTAGGTTGAGTGTAGTGCTGTGAAGTTGTCTGCAGCCTCTGCAATGAGAGTTCAATTCCCGGTCGGCCAGGAAGATACCCACATGGTGCAGCAGACCTCTCCTGTCTCGCCCGCTGCTCCCCTCAGTAGTTTTTTTGATCCGTCTGCCTATTCTGCTTCCCCTTTGTCTCTGGTGAATTCTCTCACCCTCCCATGCTTCTGACCCAGATCTTGTATAAATAAATAAATCTTTAAAAAAAAATAAAGTCTCTTAAGATGCTCAGATCTAGGCAACTTTATGTTTTCTTCATAGTTTATATCCCCAAGGAGTTTAAGGAGTTAAGGAGTTTAAATTTGGTTCTGAGAGTTATAAAAGGGGAGAAAGATGTTCCAGTAAACACTAACAGGAATAGGGAAGTAACTTCAACGCCTCCTTCAGCTATAAATGGATCATTACTTTTAAGGATTTCTCACATTTCTTGATATAGTTTGCCTAGAATTAGCCTGGACAAGCATCCTCTTCCTTAGTCCCTCTGGACACTCCTGCCCCTCTGCAACCAGTCTTAAAAAAGTGTTTGAGAAAAAGTAGTAAAAAAAACTTCACAATAGTCAAATCATTACAGGTACTAAGAATCACCCCCACAGTCCTCTTCCTCTTTCCTGGTAGCTCCAGAGGGGCAGCCAGCCAAACAAGCACTCACTGAAGAGTATCAGAGAATAGAAGGAACCAGTCATTGGACTTCTGCCACCAGGAAAGAGGAAGGGGACTGTGGGGGTGATTCCTGCATCTTGGCACCTGCACCGCTTCACACAGCTGAGGGCCTACACTAACTTCTCCCATCCAACATATCCTTGGCTCTGTGTTCTTCCTTATTCATAATCCTTAAACCAGCAGCTCACAACCCCACTCTCTAAATCAAACAAAACACACAATCCTTGGAAGAGGGAGAAAGGAATTTCCTTGACTGTATCATCTATTTTTCTTTTTAATCTTTTCACAAAAACCACAGGAATATAGGAAAAAATTCATATCTGATGAAATGACCAAAGAAATAAACGCACTAAATCTCCGGCCCCAAAGTTTAGCCAGCACTATAGTAAAGTATAGCAGAAACAGGTGAGGGAAAGATAAAGCCCTGGCTTCGCCACTTATAAAGTGAGCAAACTGGGAAATTAGTTCTCAGTCTCTCCTTGTGCAACAAAAGAGTGTAATAATGCAGACTCCAAATATGTAAAGCATCTGTAGTGCACTAGTCATTCAAGTAATGATAACTATTATTAACACACATGCCTCCTGCATGGCTTCCATCCATATAGAGTTAAAGAAGCAACTTGACTTGTTGAGCAAGAGCTCACACTTCTCTGGCCCAGAAGAGCACACTGAAAGCACCACAAACGTAAAACTGTGTTGACACAGTGCCATGACCAGCACTAACAAATATTCACTAGAAATTCCCCTGGGCCCATAAGTCATTACAACTCTACTGACCTTGAGTTTGTCTAAGCACATGTTTAAACAATTTGTATTTTCAGTTCATAAAGTCTCCTGGGGTAACAACTTCCACCAGTTAGTCATAGTCTAAAATCTTGTTTTTTAATGCAGCAGCCTTCAGGGGAAATGATGAGAATTAGAAGAAGCATTTCAGATGCTGTTTTCAAACATGGATTGAATCTGCCATTTTCTGCTTGTAAGATCTTAGGTTAATCCTTAGACTCTTCACTATGAAGTGGAGATAATCATGCCTAAGTGAAGCATAGTTCACCCTCAGTGCCTTTGCACCACCCCTTCTTCTACCTAGGATGCTTTTGTCATAGCTCACTTATACATTTTATTAAAGTCTTCATCCAAAGCTCACCTCTAATAAATGCCCCATGTCTATGCCACAAATACCAAAAAAAAAAACAAAAAAAAAAACTAGGGACTCCCGGTGGCGCAGCAGGTTGAGTGGGTTGAGTGCCTCACTGTGAAGCTGTCTGCAGCCTCTGCAGTGTGGATTAGATCCCAGCCGGCCGGCAAGAATCCCACATGGCACAGCAGACCTCTCCTGTCACACCCCCTTCTTCCCTCAGCAGTGTATTTCTGTCGTCTGCTGTTCTGCTCCCTGTTCTGCCTCTGGTGAATCCTCTCATCCTCCCACACCTCTGGCCTGTACCCCAGCTCTTGTATAAAAATAAATAAATCTTTAAAAAAAAAACTGGTCAAAACTTTTTTTCTCACATTGGACAGTAAGCAAAAAAGTATTGTGAGTTCAACAGAAAAATTCCTGAGAAGAGCAAAGCAAGCTAGATGATCTTTACAAATGCATTGGCTTTTAGTATTATATTGAAAAGCAGTGGTGAGAGTGGACATCCTTGTCTTGTTCCAGATCTTAATGGAAATGCTTTCAGCTTTTCACCATTGAGAATGATACTGGCTGTTGGCTTGTCATATATGGCCTTTATAATGTTGAGTTATGTTCCTTGTATCCCAAGAATTTCAAGGGCTTTTATCATGAATGGGTGTTGCACTTTGTCGAAAGCTTTCTCAGCATCTATTGATGTTATCATATGGTTTTATATTTCTTTTTGTTGATGTGTTGGATAACATTGATTGATTGCTGGAAGGGATCATGCTCAGCGAAATAAGCCAGAAAGAAAAAGAAAAATACCGGATGGTCTCACTCATAGCAGGAATCTAGAAAACTTAAATAAGGGACCAGGAAATGAATAACTATAAGACAGTGAAAATCAAAATCAACAAAAAACTATGAACCAGAGACACTTTTTGGGGGGTGGGGAGCGGGAGGGGAGGGATTGGGGTCAGAATGGGGGGGTTGCAATTGTATGGGGAATATAAAAATAAAATTTATTATTTAAAATAAATAAATAAAATAAACTATGGTGAAAAAAAATGCATTGGCTTTTGCCATCTGGAGTTAATTTTAGGAACTCTAAATACGAAGTAGAAACCCAAACAAAGACTAAAATCTAGCTAAGTTGAAGAGCCTAAGATTGGTACAGTAGAAAGCAGAGGGCACTGGTATTTGTGAGGAAGAATACAGAAAGAGGGGAACTAATCTGCATAAGACTCATCTTCCTATCTATGGATGGATATTAATTTTGCATGCAAACTCTACAAAACAAGTTGCTGGGGAGTTAGAAGCTGAACAATTCCTATTGCTCACACATAACTGGGGCACATTTGAGTTTCTGCCAGTTTGAATGGACAGAAGTCTCTAAAAACTAAGAACATTAAATCAAGACCCCAGACAATATCCAACAATTGCAGAATTTATATTCTGGTGAAGTGTACATGGAAAACATTGTTAGATGCTACGTGGGTCCATTACAAGTCTTAATGAGTTCAAAACGATGCAATCATAAGGATACAGTAGCTGACTATTGTGGAATTAAATTGGTAAATCAACAACAGAAAGTTATCTGAAATAGCCCTAAAATATTTAGAAATTAGATAACACACATGTAAATCATCCATGGACCAAAAAGAAATCATAAGAGAAGTTAGAAAATATTTAACAGAATTAAGTGAAAATAAACATAGCAAAATGCAAGGGATGCACCTAAGTCAGTGCTTCAAGAAAAACATAGGTGTAGGGCCTCCCTGGTGGCGCAGTGGTTGAGCACTGGGCTGCAAAGCTGCCCGCAGCCTCTGCAGTGCCAGTTCGATCCCCGGCCGCCGGGCAAGGGTCCCACATGGCACGCAGACCTCTTCTGCCGTGACCACTGCTCCTCAGCAGTGTATTTCATCAGTCTGCCTGTTCTGTTCCCTGTTCTGGCTCTGGTGAATTCTCTCACCCTCCTGCGCTTCCGACTGTACCCAGTGCTTGTATAAATAAATAAATCTTTAAAAAGAAAAGAAAAACATAGGTGTAAATGTGTAAGGTTTTTTTAAAAGGAAGAAGTATTATAATCAACTATTTTTTTTAAATAATATATTTTATTTTTATATTCCCCATACAATTGCAACACCCCATTCTGACTCCAATCCCCCCTCCCGCCTCCCACCCCACAAAAAGTGTCTCTGGTTCATAGTTTTTTGTTGATAATCAACTATTTTCACTTTAAGAAACTAGAGGAAGGGCTTCCCTGTTGGCGCAGGCTATTGAGTGCAGCACTGAGAAGCTGTCCCCAGCCTCTGCAGTGCCGGTTCAATCCCAGCTGGCCGGGGAGGTACCCACATGGTGCAGCAGACCTCTCCTGTTTCACCCGCTGCTCCCCTCAGCAGTGTATTTCACCAGTCTGCCTGCTCTGTTCTCCGCTCTGTTTCTGGTGAATCCTCTTACCCTCCTGCACATCTGGCCTGTACCCTGGCTCCTGTATAAAAATAAATAAATCTTGAAAAAAAGAAAAAAAGAAAAGAAACTAGAGGGAAAGGCAGAAATTAAACGAAAAGTAAGGAGGTGAAAGAAAATAAAGACGAGATGGAAATCAGCAAAATAGAAAATGGTGAGACAATAGAAACTTAAAAAAAAAACAAACTCAAACTCAAAGCAGTTTCTCAAAAAGATTTTTTTAAAGATGAGTTTATGCCAGGAATACAAAGTTGTCATTAGAAAATCAGGCAATGTGACTCTCCATATTAACAGAGGGGGAAAAAAATAACAAAACAAATCACATAATCATTTCCTACAACTAGAAAAAATTACTTGAAATGAACATTCATCTCTCAGAACACTAAAAATAAAAGGAAACATCTTCAACCTGACAAGGAGAAATTTGCTAAAAATTACAGTTAACACCAGACTTAATGATGAAAGAGCAAATGCTTCCTCCAAGACTGTGTTAAAGCAAAAGACTCCACTCCCATCATTTTCAATCAAGAATATGTTGGAGATCCTAGCCAGTGCAATAAGGCAGTAAAAGAAATAAGTAAAATGTTTATTTGTAGATGATATTGTCATGTATCTAGAAAGTCATAAATCTATCCCCCAAAAGAGCTACCAGAACTAATTATTAAAATCAAGAAAAATCATAGAATGTAAGGGTAATACACAAAACCCACTGTAATTCTATAAAGCTATAATAATTTGAAAATAAATTTAAATGTTATTTGTAGTAATTACATCAAATATACAAAATACTTGAGGATAAATATAAAATATCTATAAGAACTGGACATAAACTATTGCTGAGAGTAGTTAATGGAGATCTAACTAAAAACTTAGTCCATGCTCTTAGTCTGAAAGACTCAATGTTGTAAAGATGGCAATTATTCCCAAACTGATCTAGAGATTCAGTGTAATCCCATTCAAAATTTTAACAGTCCTTTTATGAGTTAACAAGATGATTTTAAAATTTATGTGAATGTAACAGACCTAGACTATCCAGGAAATTTTGACACATAAAAACTTGAAGAATTTATATTACCTTGTTTTTAGATATGTTGTAAGGTCAACAAATTTTCTCTGGAAAAGTCCAGATAGAAAATATCTTAGGCTTTGTGGGCCACATACAACCCTTTAAAAGATATAAAAACCAGTTTTACCTCATAGACCATACAAAACAAATCTTGAACCAGAGTCAGCCTTTGGACTGTAATTTGTTATATTGCAAATTTCCCCTGCAATAATCAGAACCATGGTAATGATGTAATAATTATAATTCAATGGAGCATAATGGACTCTAGAAATAGACCCACACACATAAGGCTAATTGATTTTTGGAAGGGAAGTCAAGGTAATAGAATGAGAAAAGTATAGCCTTTTCAGTAAATGGTGCTGGAGCAACTGGATAGCTGAATAATAATAACAATAATAATAACATTGAAACTTGCATAATACTATGTACAATAAATAAGTTGAAATGCATCAAAGATTTAAACTGACTCACTATAAACTATAAAACTTTCAGAAGACATATAGGAGACAATCTTCATGACTTGTGGGTAGGCAAAAGTTTCTCAGATTAAAACACAAAAAGTGCAAACCATAGAGGAAAATAATTGAGAAATTAAATTTCAGCAAAATTAAAAACTGTCACTCTTCAAAAGACACAATTAAGATATTGCTGATGTGTGACTTGTATCCAGAATATATAAGTAACATATAGCTCAATATTAAGTAGATGACTAAATTTGAGATTTCCAAGATACATGAAAAGATGCTCACTATCTCTAGTGGTCAAAGAAATGCAATTTAAATATATTGTGATAAATGATAATAAGGATACATCCCTTCACAATGTATGGGACACAGCAAAAGCAGTACTAACAGGGAAGCATATAGCAATGCAAGCCCACATCAAGAAACAAGAGTAAGAGCCCAAATTAACAACCTACTCTGTTATTTCAAGGAAATTTAAAAAGAACAGAAAAAAAAATCCAAAATCCAGTAGAAGGAAGGAATTAATAAAAAACAGAGCAGAAATAAATGAAATAGAAATCAAAGGGACAATTCAAAAGATCATTAAGACCAAAACTACTTCTTTGAAAAAATAAAATAACTAAGCCTCTAGCTAAGCTCGCTAAAAAAAAGGGGGGGTGGAGCAAAAAATAAATACAATAAATAGGATCAAAAGAAAAAAAAGAGAAATTATAACAGAGGATAATCAGAGATTACTATAAACATTTATATGCAAAAAATTTGACAGCCTAGACAAAATGTACAGATTCTTAGATTTATAGAATAATTTATGATTGAATAGGGAAGAAATAGAAACCCTAAACAAACCAGTCACAAACAAAGACATTGAAACAGTAATCAAAACTCTCCTATAAAGCAAAAGTCCAGGACCAGATGACTTCACAAGTAAGTTCTACCAAACTTTCAAAGATGCATTAATTCCTATCATGCTCAAACTCTTTCAAATTTTTGAGAAACAAATACTTCCAAATACATTTTATGAGGCCAACATTACATTAATATCATAACCAGAAAAAGACAGCACAAAGAAAGAAAACTCCATAATGAACACATATGAAGAAACACTCAATAAAATCTTAGCAAACCCAACCCAATAATGTATTCAAAAGATTATATATCATGACTAGATGGGATTTATATCAGGAACACAAAGATAGTTCAACATGTGAAAATCAATGTAATTCACCACATCAACAAAATGAAAAGTGAAAATCATGTGATCATATCAATAGATTCTGAGAAAGTACTTCATAAGAATCAGCATCCATTTAAGATGAAACCCTTGAAAAACTGGAGATAAATGGAACATAGCTTAACATGATAAAAGCAATCTATGGCAAACCCACAGCCAGTATCATTCTCAATGGTGAAAAGCTGAAAGCCTTTCCACTAAGATCTGGTATAAGACAAGGATGTCCACTCTCACCATTACCTTTTGACATAGCATTAGAAGTCCCAGCTAGAGCAATTAGGCAAGGGAAAGAAAAAAAAGGAACCTAATTTGGGAAAGAAGTAAAGCTATCATTTTTGTTTTAAGATTTATTTATTTATACAAGAACCAGGGTACAGGCCAGATGCGCGGGAGGGTGAAAGGATTCACCAGAGACAGAGCGGGGAACAGAACAGGCAGATCTACTGAAACACACTGCTGAGGGGAGCAGCAGGCAAGACAGGAGAGGTCTGCCTCACCATGTGGGTTGCTCCTCGGCCAGCGGGTATTGAACCGGCACTGCAGAGGCTGCGGACAGCTTCACAGTGCTGCGCTCAACCACCTGAGCCACCAGGGAGGCCCAAGCTATCATTATTTGCAGAATGTATGACAATAAACAAAGAAAATCCCAAAGACCTGATGGAAAAACTAATCAAACAATAAAACAGTTCAGCAAAGTGGCAGTAAACAAAACCACACACAAACATCAGTTGCCTTCTTATATTCAAATAGTGAGCTAGAAGAAGAAATTAAGAAAGTCATCCCATTTACAATCTCACCAAAAGTATTAGATACCTGGAAATAAACTTAATAAAGGAGGTATAGGTAAAGGACCTATACAAGAAAGACTATAAAACATTGTTAAAAGAAATAGAAGACACAAAGAGATGGAAAGATATTCTCTGCTTATTGATAGGAAGGATCAACATTGTCAAAATGGCCAATCTACTCAAAGCAATTTACAGATTCAGTGCAACCCAATTAAAATTCCAATGGCATTCTTCAAATAAATGAAATGAATATTACTAAAATTGACGTGGAACCACAAAACACCACAAATAGCTGAAATTTTCCTATTAAAAAAAAAGGGCTATCACACTTCCAGACTTCAAACTATACTACAAAGTCATAGTAATTAATACAACATGGTACTGGAGCAAAAGTACAGAGAGAGAAACAAATGGAATAGAATTGAGAGTCCAGAAATAAAAACAACATATTTATGGACAACTAACCTACAACAAAGGAGTGCAGTATAAACACTGAAACAAGGAAAACCTCTTCAAAAAATGGTGCTGGAGAAACTGGACTGCCACAAGCCAAAGAGAGAAATTAGACTACTATCTCATGCCATACATGAAATCAATTCAAAATGAATAAAAGACCTGAGACCATAAACTACATAATAGAAAATGTAGGAAAAACACTCCATGACATAAATCTCAGAGAAATGTTTGCGTACTCATCTCAAGCAGTAAGGAAATATAAATAACTGGTCTGCATGAAACTAAAAAGCTTCTGTACCATGAAAGAGACAGTAACCAAGATGAAAAGCCATCCTACTGAATGGGAGAAAATATTCGCATACCATACACCAAACAATGCACTGATATCAAAGATCTACAAAGGGCTTATATCATACAATGCAACAAAAACTAAGCAAATAACCCAATCAAACAATGGGCAGAAAAGTTAAACAGATACTTTTCCAAAGAAGACATGCAAATGGCCAACAAACATGTAAAATGTTCATCATCACTTATCAATGGTAAATGCAGATCAAAACCACAATGAGATACCACTTCACATCAGTGAGAATGGCCCATAATTAAAAACAAACAAGTGCTAGGAAGGGTGTGGAGAAAAAGGAACCCTCTTACACTGTTGGGAATGTAAACTCGTCCTGCCCCTGTCCCAGTGATTCCACTCATAGGACACAAAAACATTAATTTGAAAGGAGACCTGCTTTCCTATGTTAATGGCAGCACTATCTACAATAGCTAAGGTGTGGAAGCAACCTGCATGCCCAAAAACAGATGGCTGGATTAAGAAGATGTGTATGTATACACAATGAAATGCTACTCAGAGCTCAAAAAAAAAATAAACCTGTGCTATTTGTGGTGACCTGGATGCAGCTAGAAGGGATTGTGCTGAGCAAAATAATTCAGAAGGAAAATGAAAACTGTCGAATGGTTTCATGTATCGGTGGAACATAGGGAAACCAAACCAAGGGTCAAGAAAGTGACAAAACTTTCTGGCTGGCCATAGACTTGAGTCAAACAGCAGGGGAGGGTACAGGAGGAGAGGGAAGAACACAAGGGACTACAGTGACAGGTCACGGGTGCTATGGTGGTGGGAGAACTACAGGGACTTCACCTGAAGGGAAAACAATGATGTAAGAAAATAAATAAATTATTTTTAAAAAGTCAATAGAAGAAAGATAAATACCAGATGGTTTCACGTATGTGTACTGTAAAGAAACCAAACAAAAGGTCATAGACGAATCTTAAAAGCTGACCACAGATCTGAGGCATTGGTGGGGGAGGGGGAAGCAAGAACAGGAGGGGAAGAGCACATGGGACTGTGACTAAGGCTCCCCCAGGGGATGTGATGGGGTGGGAGCAAAGGGGAGAGCGGGGTCGAGTGGAGGTTTACTGGGACTTTGGTGGTGGGTGTGGTAAAATAACATACACTTGCAGAGGTGTAAGCCAGTGCCCCTAAGACATACACTGTGATGTAAACCAACATTACCTCAGTAAAAATAACTTTAAAAAAAATAATTAGAAATAAAACCACAATGAGATGAAACCTCAATCATGCTAGAATAATAAAATTTAAGATGACTGACCGTAGCAAGTGTTGATGAGAGTTGGAACAACTGGAACATTCATAAATTGCTCAGTGATAATAATTAAATGGCACAATACCTTAGAAGAGCTTAGCAGTTTCTTTTAAATTTAAATGTACACATAAATAATTATAAATCCAGACAATGAACTATTACTGAACAATAAAACAAAATGAACTTTTGATATACACATATGGGTAAATCTCAAAATCATGCTGAGCAAAAGATCCCCCAAAGTACATACATATAATTTCATTTATGTGAAACTCCAGGGAAAACAACTTTATCTCTAATGGCAGAAATGAGATCAGTGTTGCCTGTGGCCAGGAGTCCAGGTTGAGGTTTGACTAGCAAGGGGCAGAATAAACCTTTTGGAAATTCCATGAGAAGGAACTATATATGGATAGTGGCAGTGGGGACAGCAGTATATACATTTGTCAAAACGCATTGGGAAGTTGAAATAGGTGCACTCAATCTTATGTAGATTATAACTCAAAGTTGGTTTTGAAAATAAGTAAGTGAGAGCAAAAATAAATAGTGGAGAAATTCTGTACGTGAAAGTGACTGCTCCTGGGCAAAGCTGTCCCTGATTGTCCACATAAAACACCCTTGTATTGCTTCTCATTCTGTTTAGCCCAAATGTTAAGCATTGTTTATATATATGTAGCTTTTTTTAGCTGTCTTTCTCCCCAGCCCACTCCCACTTACTATTTCATGACATGAAGATTCAGTGGTTATGGGGGAGCATCAGCTTTAAAAGTGGCCTCCTGGGCAGTGACCCAGAAACATTCCACTGCATCTGTTATTAGCATTTGTACCTCCTCTTAGACAAAAGAGTAATTTTGTGTTATTATAGGGGGTGGGAGGTAGCAAAGGAGATAATACTTATTTTAGCTTCCTGATTAAATAATAAAGATGATGTTGAATGAGGATGATGATTCAACTGGATAATGTTGAATCTTTGATGTATTTCAGGTTAATTTTTATATAAAGTATGATGTAAGATTCAAAATTTGTTCATTATTGTTGTTGTTATTATTCATATATCCAGTTTACTTATTTAAAAAGATTAACCTTTCCTCATTGGATTTCCTTGAATCCCTTTCCAAAAATCAAGGGGATAAGAAGGGATTGTTATATCCTGTTTAGAATATTGAAGAGAGATAAACTACCAAGTAACCAATGTGGGATTTGGAGACAATTAAGAAGGTTAAATGCTTGAATCAAAAATGATAAATTGTTCCTTTTGCTGAAGGTTCATAAAACTATGAAATGTGAACCCTAATTTGTCATAGCAGCTTTATCAGTAGTAGCCACAAACTAAAATGTCCTTCATCTGGTGAATGGCTAGACAAACTGTGGTCCATCCATAGCAGGGAATACTAGTCAGCAAGAAAAAGAAGCAAATTATTGATGCATACAACAATGTGAGTGGATCTCAAGGGCATCATGCTGAGTGCAAAAAGTCAATTTCAACAGGGCAAATATGACTTCATTTGAATATCATTCTGCGGATGCCACTCTTATGGAAATGTGGAATGGATTGGTTATTGCCCTGGGTTGAGGATAGTGGAGGGGGAGGATGTGGGTTTGACCAGAAAGGGTTAAAACACTGGGAGATATGTGTGATGATGAAATAGTTCTAGGGCTTGAATGCAATAATAGGTACCGAATCCACTCATGATATAAGACTAAACACACACATTGTACCAATGTCAAGTTCACAGTGTTGATCTTGTTGTGTAAGCTATGGAGAGGGTTCATTTAAACTGGCACAGTAGAATTTCTCCTAAACTTCACTTAGCAAATTCAGAACTCACCCTGTAAAGCGGGGATCTGATGCCCACTTCTCACCTCTGTGGTCCACCCCCTGCCACAAGTATTCTGTTCTAATGTTCCCACCAGCTGAGCTGTCTGTTTACCAGAATGAGTTGTATTTGTTCTCAAGTCTGTTAGGACCATTTGAACATTTTTTCTAATTACTTAATTAAAATAAACATAATAAAACCCGACTCAATATGAGTGGGATAAGTAAGAGAGTTGCTGTTTCAATGAAAACTAAATTGAAGGCTCCAGCAAGGCTCAAATAATTAAAGTAAATCACACATGCAAAATTATGGATTGTCGAATTAGGTGTGGGCGAGCCTACAGTACAAGATTCCAAGGAGGTAGAAATCTTGAAAATCCAAATGGATGCAGTCATCAGATTTTTTCACAAAAATCTCTTAAGTTCATATTTCCCTTTACAGAGCCCTAAACTGGAAATTTTTAGACAATGTATTGTGGATGCTGCTTTTATAGGAAAGAAAACACAAAATCCTAAGGGGACGCATAGAGCAAGGCCCCTGCTCTACATCAAAAGATTAGCAGTGTAATAGGTTGAGATTTAGACATAGTTAATATGCTAAAGTATGTTTGAGTAATCCTTGATTCCCCTTTTTAACTAACTACCCTTCTCAATTACTTCTAATAAGCATCTTTCTGTATCCCCATGTACTTATTTGACAATGTACATTAAGAACCATCCCAAAAGTTCTATTGTTTTCACCTAATCATTCCACTTTAGGAAATTTCACCTAAGAAAATGATTTGAAAATCTATAAAAAGCTATCTGTGCAAAGATGGCGTATCTATGTAGTGGAAACTTGGGTTTTTGGTTAACTAATAATACCCATGCCGTGTGGTTTTTGAGGACTTTCTACCACATCTCCTCTGTGAACACTTTGGTCCTAATGTGTGTCTAGATACTCAGCCTACACCTCTACTAATTCTGAGAACATGACCCAGGTCAGGTCAATTCCATCCTCTCTCTCAACGCCCGCCCCATAGTGCAACAGTATAAGAACAGGAAGACTCAGCTGATCAGCGTCCACCGGAACAACAAAACTAGAGCCACGCTGTCAAGTAGCCCCTGCCACTCAGCCCACAGGACTTTCCCAACTCCTGACCTTTTATTCACTGTGTTCTTCAACTCATCAGTATTGAAGAACACTCAGGAATTGTGCACTCAGGAATTCATCAGTATCTTTCAGGTAAATCCCTTAGCCATCTAGTATCCAGAGCTGGTGTCTATTAGTTGCCAACAAAGAGCTCTGATACTATTTATTAAAGCCAAAAAAAAAAAAACAGAAATATAAAATGTCAAATTAGAAAAAAGCAAAGTATTGTTTACCCACTCAAAGAAATATTATGTTGTCATTAAAAATTACAGTTAATAGGTTATAACAAACTGGAGATGTCTATATACAATGTGTATGGAAAAAGTCAAAATGCAAAATGTTTTTATGCAACTGGATTACAACTTCAAAATAACAACATTAATTATTTTGAGATTATGTTTTTTTGTCTTGTTTTAAATTTATTAGTTGAGGGCCTCCCTGGTAGCCTAGGGGTTAAGTCTCAGCGCTACCACAGGGAAGACATAAGTTCAATCTCTGGCCAGGGAGCTTCCCGCATGGTGCAGCAGACCTCTCCTGTCTCACCTGCTGCTCCTCTCCTGTCTCACCTGCTGCTCCTCTCAGCCCTGTGGAAGGAACACCTGAGCAGGTGGGAGAAGGGATGGGATTTGTAGCACAGTTCCCTCCAAAATGAGCCTACTCACAAAAACCTCCTTCCTCCATCTTATTTTTTTTTAATATCCTCCAAGTGGGGGAGGGGTCCAGGAAATGTTTCTCAAGAACTTCATTTGAACATCTGAGTGGGTCCCACAACTTGGAAATGGCGTGGCTATTGTATCTTAGTGTCTGGATGAAAGTTCAATGTTAAAATTGTTTCCTGTCTCTGTTATTCAGCAGCTATGAACTCTAGGCCCCAATTTGCTTCTCTGAAGATTGTAAATAATGTGTGTTTCAGTAGTAAATACTGAAATATTTGGTATTACACAGTAAATAATGTGTAAATAATGTGTGTTTCAGTAGTTCTGCCTGTTCTGCTCCCCACTATGTCTCTGGTGAGTCCACTCGTCCACCACACCTCTGGCCTATACCCTAGTTGTTCTATAAATAAACAAACAAATAAATAAATAAATAAATAAATAAATAAATAAATAAATAAATAAAATCTTTAAAAATAAAGAAATGTTACAGCTGAATTGTCTGCTTTCTAAATGGAAATGCTAATTTGTATTTTGGGGGGTGTTTAGTAAAGCATTTGCAAATATTTTGGTCTTTTTGTTGTTGTTGTCCTGTCTGTCTTTATAAAGGGGCATGAATCCTCTCAGAGGTGGGGGTCAGGGGTGTAGCACTCCTTAACTGTTTATTTCCAAATAATTTATAATTGCTCAAATTCTTGAGTGCATAGGATGTGTTAGGCACCATGCTGGAACTTTGCATCATCTCTCATCTTTATGATAATCCTGTGAGGTCAATAACATTATTTACAATCTTCAGAGAAGCAAATTGGGGCCTAGAGTTCATAGCTGCTGAATAACAGAGACAGGAAACAATTTTAACATTGAACTTTCATCCAGACACTAAGATACAATAGCCACGCCATTTCCAAGTTGTGGGACCCACTCAGATGTTCAAATGAAGTTCTTGAGAAACATTTCCTGGACCCCTCCCCCACTTGGAGGATATTAAAAAAAAATAAGATGAAGGAAGGAGGATTTTGTGAGTAGGCTCATTTTGGAGGGAACTGTGCTACAAATCCCATCCCTTCTCCCACCTGCTCAGGTGTTCCTTCCACAGGGCTACAGACATCAGCTCTGCATCTGGGAGCTCAGTGATTGGCTGGGGTCTGACTCCCACCAGAAATTTATACAAATGATGGGTGGGTAGGTGTGCTTGCAGCCTGTCACAGCCAGGATCCTGGCCAACAAAGGTCACATGATGGAAAGAACTGAGTTGTCTTAGATCCTATCAAATAAAGTAGTTTTAGAGGGACCAAGGCAGCCCAGACTAGCAACTGGATCGAACTCTTGGAAGTTGAGGAAAGGAGTCACAAGTAACCACACAAAATAAAGATGGGCTCAAGGACCTACAGGGGAGGTTGTCCAGCAGGAAACTTCTAAAAAGTATATGGAAGTGGTTGACAAGAGAAAGAGTCAATTGTAAGCATCTGCTGAGATGAAGAAACAGGTGCCACACCCAGGATAGCCCAGGTTCAAGGCATACCTTCCCTTCCCGTTTGACAGCCATGGATCCTGGAGGGGTCAGACACCGAAGGACTAGAGACAAGACACGCTTCCGGCTAAGCCCATTTTCTCTACAGCAGACTTCCAGTTGGCATCAAGGGAGGAAGGCTTAATGCCAAATTCAGTGTGGAATTTAAATATCTTAAACTACACTTTCTAATTATTGCATTGAGATTGTATTTTTAATTTATAGTGACTATAAAACTGACATGTATTCCATAGTGAGCAGAAAACCCATAAGTCTGCCAGAATTCTCATGCAGAAGCAGAGAAAAATAAGTCCTACTGAAGAGAATGTTGAGGGAGCAACAAAGAAAAACATGTTGGTTGTATTGTCATATGTCATCAGGATGTTGGTTAAGCACTTGTTCTATATGTGGATGTCTGTCAGGCCCACTAGGCCACGTGCACTCTAGCACAGGGTCTGTGTTTTGTCATCCCTGTATTCTCAAAACTTAGTCCACTACCTGGCAGAGAGCAAATGCCTTTGCCACAGATCATGCAACCCAAGAAGTGGTAGGTGAGTGAAAAAACATCATAATATTCCCATGCATGTCTTCATTAACTTATTTGAATCCCTCCCATCTTGTGAAAGATTGGGGAACAATTTACATTCTTCCATTTTTTATAGGTGCTGGAGATGATGATTAGGCATCCAAAATAGCATTTATTGAGGTTCTTTTAGAGCAAAAGATTTTTTTCCCAAATGGTATTTTGTTGTTTAAATGATCCTGGGAGCACCTTAGATTAAATCTTTTATATTAAATCTTATTTTATATTTTTAGGGAGTGTGTAAGTTAGGCTTCTCCAGAAAAAGAGGACCAATAGGATGGCTGGATGAGTGGATGGATGGATGGATGGATGGATGGATGGATGGATGGATGGAAGGATGTAGAGATAGGTAATAGATGGATACACAGATAAATAATAGACAGATAATACATGGCTGAAAGATAGATAGATAGATAGATAGATAGATAGATAGATAGATAGATAGATGCATAGATAGATAGATATTAAACAATGGTCTCATGTGATTTGGAGGACTGGAAAATTCAAACTCCAGACAGCAGACATGGGGAAGACGTGATATTGGAGTGCTGAGTCCAAATTTCACAGGGTAACAGTCTGTAAATCCTTATAATCTTCAGGAAAATTCCTTCTTCTAAAAACCTATCTTTTTTTCTTAAGGTCTTCAACTTATTGGATGAGGCCCACTCACATTATGAAAGACAATCAGCTTTACTCAGTCTACTGATTTCAGTGCTAATCTCATGTAAAAAAAGTCTTCAGAGCCACATCTAGACTGTTTCACCTAGCAACCTAGAACCACGGCCTAACCAAATTGACACATAAAATTAACCCTATATTGTTAAATACCCCGAAGGCAATCTCTAGGAGTTTGTGTGGTGAAGCCTATGGTCCCATACCATGCTTTTGCAGTTTTTGAAACTATTTGAGGCAGACTGGCTGATGAAACGGGTTTCCAAAATCACTTTGCCCTCTCTAGAACTCAGATCAAGGTTTGTGAATTTCTGACTCTGTCAGTCACCCTGGAAACAGTGACGGTGCCTCACTGGGTTTGAGTGAATTCTGGAGCTTGCCATAGTTTATAGGGTGGATATACATTTTTATTACCTTCTTGAGGTAGGTCTGACATAGGATTTCTGTGAGATAAACCTGGCTGTCCCATCTGGTAATTCCATTTGAGGTCATTACTGGAGACAATGATATTTTCAAACTTGCATTGTTTGGGTTGTCTAGTGGCTAAATTACCTGCATATTTCTGATCTTTACTGCAAATTTGTTGATTTTCCTCCACCATGCAACAAGTAGAGAGGACAATGTGGACATCCTGCCAAGTTAAATCAAAGGCCAATGCAAGGGCCTGCAACTCATCAGTGAGCTTTCTAGGATCTTCAAAAAGCCTCCCAATTTTTTATTACATTGGGTCAGATCAGTGATAGAAAAGGGAACATGGGCTTGGATGATCCCTTTATGCCCACTGGCTAATTCACAAAGGGGACAAAGTTTGGGGAAAGTTGGAGCCATAGGGTGATATGAAGCCCCAATCCATTATGCCCTGCTAGGCTTGATCCTGGCAAGAGAGAGTGGACAGGCCCATATGGGAGAAAGAGGTTCGGAGGCAAGTCATCTAAAATACCAACAGGTTCCTCCTTTTTAGGCCCCAAAGAGGAAACTCTGGCAAGACAGGTTTGACAGAACTTGGGGTCCTGTTTCAAGGTCATGGAAGCCTGCACATAGGTGACCTCTGCCTACTTGCCTTCCCTGCTAAAGATCAAGTCTCATTGCAAAATGGTGTGATTCAGAGTCCCATGAGCAGCCAGGCTGCCTGATCCTCTAGTTTATAAAGTGGAAGAGTGAATTACAGTATTGGATCAAGAGCTTTTTCTTTAAGTCTGTGAGTCCTAACCCCTTCTAGTTGTTTAGATGGCATACCAGAGGAGCGCCCCCAGGGATGGACTGAGTAGACCCCATCACAAATGAGTGCCTGTGGGAAAAGTGAGTCTATTCTGGTCAGATACAAGTGGAAGAGGAGAGGAAAGCACAGGAATGTCTCCTAGGGGAATTCCTCTTCCTGGGCATTTCTACCTAAGGAATGGTCCCTTCATCCTGGGCATCCCATGCAGGAACCCATTTTCTGGTCCTTATATCTCTGCTTTTCTGTGGCTAGAGGGGGTCTTATTGAAACCTGGGGACATAATAATAAGTCCTCTTCCCCAGAGGAAGGAGGCATTAAAATGTAAAGGTTCTGGCCAGGCAATCCACGGAAGCACCCAATTCTGGCTTCCAGGGTCTCTGTGCCTTGTTCTGTAGAGCTTAAGTCCCTTAATAATCTTTTAAAGTCTCAGGTTCAGACCCTGGGACTGGGCTATGTTATGGAAGTGACACCTGTGAGCATCCTTTTTGCCCTGGTGACTAATTATTCAGGTTAGCTTTTAGGTGCCAAGAAGATTGGTGTGTCAGGGGAGACTCTGAAGATAAGATTTTTCTTTATATTCCAGGTATTCCTTAACCAGCTCCAATTTATATTCAGTCCATGAACTTCTCACCTCAAGATATGATATCATAGAGGTTTTGTGGCATTGGACAAGATGGTCCATGACACATGACCAAAGACCCAGCTCAGAAAGTTCAGTATCAATATTGGCAGCAAGAAGGTGTTTCTATCCCTTAAAGATCTAAAGATCAAGGTAGATGTAACAAGGGGCCCCAACCTTGAATTAAAAACCCATGTCCATCTTTCAACTGCGGAGAGGAACTCAGGTCCCAACCAGTGGAAAGAGACAGAAAAAGAAATACTGATGGTAGAGAAAAGCAATGAGGAGACATGGAAATGTGACAATGAGGAGGAAAGAGGATCAAGGTCAGTAGGGGCAAAACAGGCTTTTGGGGAGATGGAGGGGAGTGTCATGCAACAAGACAAAAAGGAGAGCAAGAGTGAGAAGGGGGACAAAGAGGAAGGCGATCCACCACATGGAAAGAGAACTAGGTCCGGGTTCCAAATAAAGCCTAGGCAGAAAATGCCACAGGGCATGGGTTATAAGTGAAATGTGTTCCAAAGACGCAGGCCCTTTGTCTGCCAAGTGGCAAGACTAGACTAACCCAGGGCACAATCCATTTTATCCTGTCCCAGGAGTCTCTAGAATGTGATAGCTGCTCTAGGAGCTCATAACTGGCCATCCCAGTCCCATGATTTTAAGTGGCAGAAGGAGAACTGCATGTCCCCAGAAACGATGAGAATGGTGGCTCAGCCAAAAGAGAAGACGAGAAGGGGAAACAGGATTCAGGAAAGAAAAACTCACGGGTGTCAGTAAATTGTCCCACACTGGGCAACAGATAATGGCAGGCTTGTGGGGCATTTAACAGAGTCCCTGGTTCAGCGGCATATAGTAAGTTTATTAGGGAAAAGGTGTGTGCATAGACACCAGTTGTCAGCCTATAGAACAAGAGCTGCCCTGCCTACAAGCTGGAGTTGCTTTTATATGCCTTTTAGTTGAATTTTCACCAGGAGTTGGGCTTTTAAAATTTTTTTCTTTGTTCTTTTTTACTGCCTGGGGGGTGGTATTTTTTAATTATTTCTATTTTTTTATTTATTTTTTACATCATTGTTCATTTTTAAGCAATATTTGCTTCCCCCACCCCCTCAGGTATAGTCCCCATAGAGTTTCCTTCCCCAATGCACCCGTGTACCATCACCTCAGTCCCCTGTGCTCCTCCCTCCCTTTGATCCCTCTTCTGCCTCCTCCCCTGCAGGATGTCTCTGATTTATAACTGTCCATTTTTGCTTTGTTGTGCTTTGTATTATTGTTATTTTTTGTGCTGATGTCTTATTTTGTTCCCCTATATTCCTCCTCCTATAAGTGAAACTACTTTTTTTTAATTTATTTATTATTATTTTTTTAGTTTTATAAATTTTTTACATCATTTTTCATTTTTGCACAAATATGCATTTTCATCTTGGTTATAGTCCCCATACAATTTCCACCCTCCCTTGTTTTGATCCTACTCCCTTCTCCCCTCACACCATAGTGTGTCTCTGGTTTATAGTTGCTTGTTGATTTTGATTTTTACTTTATGATAATTAGTCTTTTTCCTGGTCCCTTATTATTTATTTCTAAATTCCTGCTATGAGTGAAACCATCTGGTATTTTTCTTTTTCCTTCTGGCTTATTTTGCTGAGCATGATCCCTTCAAGCTCCATCATGTTGCTGCAAATTGCATGAGTTTATTTTTTTTGATTGCTGAGTAATATTCCATTGTATATATGTACCACATATTCTTGATCCAGTCATCTATTTTGGGGCACTTGGGTTGTTTCCATAGCTTAGCTATTGTAAATAGTGCTGCTGTAAACAGAGGGGTGCAGGTGCCCTTTGGAATCAATGTTTCTGTGTCCTTTGGGTAGGTACCTAGGAGTGGAATGGCTGGATCATACGGAAGCTCCATCTTTAGCAGGTTGAGGAATCTCCACACAGCTCTCCATAGTGGTTGGGCCAGTTTGCACTCCCACCAGCAGTGCAGGAGAGTTCCTTTTTCTCCACAACCTCGCCAACATTTGTTGTTGCTAGTTTTTTTAATATGTGCCATTCTCACTGGTGTAAGATGGTATCTCATTGTAGCTTTGATTTGCATTTCCCTGATTACAAGTGATGCTGAACATTTTTTCATATGCCTATTGGCCATTTGCATTTCCTCTTTGGAGAAGTTTCTTTTTAGCTCTTCTGTCCATTTTTTGACTAGATTATTTACTTTGTTTTTGTTGAGTCTCATCAGCTCTTTGTAGATTTTTGTGATCAGTCCTTTTTCATTAGTGTTGTGTGTGACAATTTTCTCCCAGTTGGTGGGGTGTCTCTTTGTTTTAGTTATTGTCTCTTTTGCTGTGCAGAAGCTCTTTAATTTGATGTAGTCCCAGCTGTTTTCAACTGTAGCTTCAATACTCCTGTGGTTGACTGTGCTAGCTGCTTGTTTGCTATCTCTCATCTCTTGTCTGTGGCTTTGTGAACCTGCAGCCCCATTTCCTGTCCCAAGGCCCGTCAAAACTGTCTTCACATTTAACTCAATATAGGCAAGGTATAAACAAGAGATAAAGAAAGAAGCATGGAGGGCATCTGAGAAAGCTGAAGTTTGTATCTCAAGACACTCATCAACTTTAGGGAGTGAATAAAAACAGAAGATTATGCTCAGTGAAATTAGTCAGAAGGAATAAGAAAAATATCGGATGGTTTCATAGGGGAACCGAATGAAGGATAAGGAAAAAGAAAAGACAAAACTAGCAGCAGCTATAAATTGGAGACATTCAGCAGAGGAGGGAGAGGGATTAAAACAGCGGAGGGAAGAGTACAAGAGACTATGGTGATGGTTCACAGATGACTTGGTTGCAGGAATTTTACAGGGACTACACCTGCGAGGAAGAGAATCAAACATTGTACAAAAATGAACAATGAGGTAAATATATATACATATATATATTTAAAATGAAACGAAAGAAACAGTGAAGAGTTAAATGCTGATGCTATTTGTAAGTGCTTACTTGGAGAATTTAGGGTGAAATTTTAATGTCAAAAGACTAGAGAAAACAGCTTAGGGGTCAGATGAGTCAGGGTTTAAAGACAAGCCCTACCACTTACCAGTTGGACCCCTGATTCCCCTGTTTTCTGTCTGTAAATTCAGGGGAACTGCCTACCTCCAGGGGTGTGATGAGAATTAAACAAAATAACATCCCTAGATAAGCACACAGAAATGCTTAATAAGATTTTCTTCCTTTTCCACCTTATTTTATCCAACATTCTTAATCTGCCAAAAAGGTAAGATTTTCAGAGGAGGTTAGGAATTAAATCACTACCCATGTTTCCTTTAAAATCTCATGGATGTGTACATTTCAGTAAAAAGAAAGTAGGATGGCTGTAAAGGAGTTATTAGCTAGTAGGTATGAATTTTAATGATGTTTAATTTTAGAACAGTTTTCTGAATGTATTATTAACTCTCATCACTCAACAAATATTTGTGAAGCATCTATGTGTCACACATAGATTCCTAGGCTGTGTTCTGGTAAATTTATGCAGCTGGAGGTGGACATTTTCAGAATCCTGTGTTGCAAACAGAGCATCATTTTTATAATATTGAACTGCTAAAGCAAAATCATTGGTTTTGTTGCACTCAAGAAGTAGGTCTGGAATAGGATTTGCTGGAGGGCCCCAGGGTGACTGCTGGAACCAGGTGGCTTCGGCTACATTGTGAAACTTATTCTTGTGTCAGTGATGCCTTGCGTTAGCACCTGCTATTCCTACTAACTCGATTACTTTTCCTTATCTTTACAAAAAAAATTCCTATACAGCCTTCTCCATTCCTTTCCTCCCCACTCAGCCAGTCTGTTGAAATACCTACGCTCTGCCTGATTCCATCAAAACACCCATCAGGGGGCCTCCCCTGGTGGTGCAGCCATTGAGCACTGGCCTGCGAAGCTGCCCGAAGCCTCTGCAGTGCCGGTTCGGTCCCCGGCCGCCGGTGAGGGTCCCACATGGCGCCCAGACCTCTCCTGCCACCCGCTGCTCCCCTCAGCAGTGTGTTTCATCAGTCTACTTGTTCTCTTCCCCGCTCTGGCTCTGGTGAATTCTCTCACCCTCCCACACTTCTGACTATACCCAGTGCTTGTATAAATAAATAAATCTTTAAAAAAAAAAATCCGTCAGGTTCTATCATAGGTGTTTTTTTTTTTTTTTTTTTTTTTTTGCCTATATTGCCACATTGGATGAAGAGTTTCTTGCAGAAAGAATCATGTTTACTTATCTGGCTAACACAGTTCTTAAAGGCAATGAATCCCTGGACCCCAGATCTACCCAGGTTGACACATGAAATTAGCCAATGGGGGGGGGGAAGATTTACCTAATATTTGAGAATATAGAACATTATGGGGGGGAAACAAGTGTTTCCCTGGCACTGTTGAATGAGAAAAAGGTAAATAGGGGGCACCCAATGTGGGGAGGAGGGAGCAAGATGGAACAAAAGAGGAAGGAAAACTGACTAAATTAATACAAAATATATAATCTTATACATTAACATATATATTTGTGTGTATTTGAATACAAATATATATCAGTATATGTATATGTCAATGTATGACAACAGACATTATACAGTTATATATAGAGGACATGAATTTTGATAAAGTAACTTTGCAAAATTATTTTGCTTGTAATCTTATAATTGTTTTAGTTTTGGTTAGCCTTTCAGTTTTTTGGCCAAAGAAGATTAATTTTTTGTTCTTACTGAAGAAACTTAAATGGGAGTGGGGATAGTTAATTTTACTCAATTTACTTAGTATTCACAACTGATAAAGGGACAGAAATCCCAACTGAACTGAGTTCAGGGAATTTATTTGCTGTGGTATTTGGAAGTTTGGGGGGGGCATATTAGCTTCAAGGAATGTGTGACTCTGGAGTTTTTGTCTCCAGTTCTTGGCTATTTTCCACTGAGTAAGCTATATTCAGATTCAGGTTTACCCTATTGCTACTTCTAGAAGCTCCAATGAACAAAAGAGTGGTTTTCAATGGCTCTAATAACAGTCTTAGAACTGAGTTCCACTGGTCTGTCTTGGGTCAGGTGCCCATCTCTGTCTGAACCAACCACTAAAGTCAGGTGGTGATCAAACAGATGTCAGCCATGTGTTCACCCCCAGAGTTTAGGACAGTGTCAGAACCCCTGAACACATTGGGTAAGAGTGAGAGAGATGCAGCTCTCCAGATGGACTTGAAGGTGCTGTCACCAAAGGTGTTAGTGATTTCTGGATGACAGAACAGCATGTCATCAATCTGCAGTGATTCTAGAGCCCCGCATGGATTTGATGGCTTTCTGTGGGACGGAACTTTCAAAGCGCTTGAGGAAGAAGGGTTGGAGAAACCAGGATTAGTTCCAACCCAAGCTTAGGCAGTAATGGTGGGAGTAGAAGGAAGGAAGGAAGTGGAAAGATAATCAGGAGGGAGCCTAGGAGACTCCCAGGGTGATTGTCAGATTTTGATGTAAAAGAAGAGAGAGGGGAGGCAAGTCAGACAGTCAAGTGACATGTGAACTGGACAGGTGGTATGAAGACCAGTGCTCTGAGAGGGTCTTTCATGCATGGAGTAAAAGCAATGGGCTAAAAGCCCATCCATTTCCATCTAACTTCATTAAAATCCTGGAATGGCATTTGTTAACTTAGGGGATCTTCTACAGCCTCTGTACATTCAAAGAATCTGGTCTTTAGAATCTGACTTCTAGCAAACAATTCAATATCATCATCATCATCATCATCATCATCATCATCAGTCATCTGATTGAGTAGAAAAAACATAGGATCAGAAGTACAACAGACTGAAATCTGTGCTCTGACACTTGGCAACTATGTGAACTTGAGCAGGTCACATCCTTCTTGGAACCTCGGTTTCCAGAACTTTACAATGGGGGCTCATCAGAACTACCTCACAGAATTTTTGCAATACATGTCAGCGACTAGCCAAGACTCAGAATACTAGTGCCTAATTCCTGTTAGCTGCTATTACTGTGATTCATGGTGCTGTAAACTCTTATAGTTCTAAAAACACCCAGTAATGAGTTCTTCTTAACAAGATCATAACTAAAGCCAGCAGGGCTGGCCCCGGATATGTCTGCAGCATGTGAAATTTTTCATTATGGAGCAAATGCTTCTACTTTCTGAGAATCAACATTAATGCAGGAATTTTTCTTCCTGCACTACTTAGGATTCCCAGAGGGGAGCAGTACTTAGATAATTCATTTTTAATCATCTGCACCACACAAGCACCATTGCTTGTTTATCAAAATATGGCATGGCAGAAATGAGGACAAGAGCAGGTAGGGAAGGGGACTTGGCTGGTGTTGAACTTGAGCTGTGACTTGTGCTTTCAGAGAAAAGTCAGTGACTTTCTGGTTTTTCTCTCAGATGGGCCACCCTCTAATAATTGAGCTTGTGTTGCATTCATTTCATCATCCATTCACTTATTCATCTCCCAAGACTCAATGACTACTACTCACCAGGTTCAGGCTGGGCACCAGGAAGAATGAAACAAGACCTGTCCTGTAACCTAAGTAGCTCATAATCTACAACAGAAGTCCAAAAACTTTTGATTAAGGCCCAGAGAATAAATATCTTAGACTTTGCAAGCAATGTGTTTTCTGTTCCAGCTACTACTCATCCTGGCCATTATATCACAGAAGCTGCCAGAGACATTCATTAAACCAATGGGTGGGCTTGGCCTAGAGGCTGGTGACTCCTGATCTTATGGCAGAGGATGCCACAGGCAAACATAAGCTCTTTAGTTGTCCCCAAGTCATAGGTGGAGCCCTAGGATTGAAGGAAAGGGAGCATGGTGGTTTGGGCTGTAGTTGGGGCACAAAACTGGGACAGATGACTAAATTTGGGATATATTTTGGGGTCTTTGAGACTTGCAGGAGGAAAGGAGTCATGGAAGTTGATGCCTAAATTTCTGGCCTGGGCAACTGGTTGATGCCACTTACTGAGGCCGTCCTATGTCCGTGCCTCTCAACCTTTATTTTTTAATTCTCCATCTGGAGTCTTTTTAATTATCATTTTCTTAATTAACCTTCTCTATTAAATTCTAGTAGCACAGATGTACTATATATCTGCTTGTGCACTGAGATTTGTCTCTGCTTTGTATATAAAATGAGGCAGAAGATTTTCTTCCTCTGCCCAAGAACCAGCTCACATTCCCTTGGGAGCAATGTGGCCAGTTGAAAATTCATGAGCCAGTTTCAAAAGAGTCCATCCCTGTTTATCTAATACCTCCTGTCTGGGCTCCTTCTCTTCCCCAGTAATAACACTTGGAATCATTGTCATCACCATTATCAATTCTTTGTGGGGGCATGGCCAGAACCTCGACCTCAAGGGGAAAATCTTATTAGAAATCAACATGGCAGTGCCACTTCTCAGGACTTCAGCACCCTCTGAACTTACTAGACTGACTGGGATTACTTTACCCAGAATTTCACAATTACAAGCTAATAGAAAAGAATATTCATGGCACCAGAGCTCCTCTTTGGAAGGGCATCCCTGTGTGGGGAAAACACCTTAAGAATAATTTTGGATAAAAGATGAGACCTTGGTGTGTATTCCTCAAGGGGGTATGGAAAGTTCCTACTGGAAGAAGGTCAGGGGTGCAAGAGAAAGACTGGGAAGGGTCAGCAAGTTGAGAAAAGCCACACGGAACACACTGAGACCTTCCCTTAACCTATGAAACATAAAGGAATTCAACAGATACATACACATGAACATATTTCTTGAGGGAAGCAGTGAAGTGGCTGAGATCTGCAATGGGGAGGAGGCAAAGGAAAGAAAATGCAAAAAAGGAGCAGCTGCAGACCCCAAGAACAGAAAAACTCACATCACGTTTCCCAGGCAACATGTCTGGGAGATCCCATCCAAGTTTCAAGATCCAGAGATGGCCTTGGTTTACTTTCTCTATCCCATAAGCTCCTACAAGCATGCAAGGCACTGAAAACCAAGTGAAAAGTTAAACAACCAGGGGCCATTCTCTCAGGGACAAGAGGTTCAGAGGTAGGACCTCTGAGGGTTGGTTCACTCAACGTTGATCATCACATCACCATCACCATCCTTCTATCTTTACCCACCATCCTCCCAGGTGAGCCATGTCTTCCCTTTGTGGTCCCCAGTGGCGTTACAGCAGTAGAGAAGATGTGAGTTACTGTGTGTTAAACTTTTCAAGAGTGAGAAAAAATTTCCCAGAAATCATCCCAAACCCCAGCCACCAGCTCACCCCCCACCCCCAACCCCACTCACATAAACAAGCACACACTGCTCAGAGCCAGGGAGCATAACATGTTTCTTGTCCACCTCAGCCCAGCCAAAACCAAATGGAATTAACAAGGCAAACCAGTGATCCTCAGAGTGTGCTACATGCATCAGCAACATCAGCATCACCTGGGAGCTGTCAGCAATGCTAATTACTAGGTGCAGCCCAGGTCACAGGAATCGGAAACTTGGGGGTGGGTCTCAGCAATCTGTGTTTTAAAGAGCCCACCTGGTGGTTCAAGTAAAGTTTCAGAACTGAATGGCTTAACTAAATATACATAGATCCTTGGGTGGAGGGAGATAGCAATCTAAGATTGTTTGTCCTGCAAAGAACTTGGCCCCATATCAGACATTAGCAACTGAACATATGTATTGATATGCAATAAAGTAAAATAAAATGCTTAAAATTATGCATAACTTATATATGTTTTGACTTCTTTTAAATGGTTGATCACCACTCCCTATTCCTTTGAAGAAAGGAAATTTGAACACAGTTCCAAGAAAATAAGCAGCACCCACAAAAAGTCATAAAGATACAGACTGTCTAAAGAGCACTGAATGAATTATATCCAGTTGACACATGTAGAACACTGTACCCCAACATGGAAAAATTCCGCCTTTTTTTTAAAAATAATAAATTTTATTTTTATATTCCCCATACAATTGCAGCCCCCCATTCTGACCCCAGTCCCTCCCTCCCGCCCCCGCCCCCCTAAAAGTGTCTCTGGTTCATTGTTTTTTGTTGATTTTGATTTTCACTTTCTTATAGTTATTCATTTTCCTGGTCCCTTATTTAAGTTTTCTAGATTCCTGCTATGAGTGAGACCATCCGGTATTTTTCTTTTTCTTTCTGGCTTATTTCGCTGAGCATGATCCCTTCCAGCGCCATCCATGTTGCTGCAAATTGCATGTGTTTATCTTTTTTGAATGCTGAGTAATATTCCATGGTATATATGGACCACATCTTCTTGATCCAGTCATCTATTTTTGGGCATTTGGGCTGTTTCCAAAGCTTAGCTATTGTAAATGGTGCTGCTATAAACATAGGGGTGCAGGTGTTCTTTGGAATTGATGTTTCTGTGTCCTTTGTGTAAATACCTAGGAGTGGAATTGCTGGATCATATGGAAGCTCTATGTTTAGTAGGTCCAGAAATCTCCACACAGCAAATGTACATGGACCATTTTCCAACCTAGCCACATTGCTGGACTATGAAAGCAAAAGACCACACCAAAGGAGAGAAATCAAATATTGTACAAAAATGAACACCCATGTAAGAAAATAAAAAGCTTTAATTTTTAAAAAGTACACAAATTCCAAAGAATTGAAATTATACTGAGTGTGTTTTTTGACCAACATGGAATTGAGCTAGTCGTCTGTAATTTTTTTTTAACCAGAAAACATTTAGAAATTGTGCATATGCTTCTCAATAACCCATTGATCCATGAAGAAGTCAAAATGGAAATAAGAATTCATCCTGAGCTAAGTTTACATGGGTGTGGGCCGCAACTAAAGCTGTTTAGAAGGGGTCTCCCTGGTGGCACAAGGGTTTAGGTCTCAGCACTATGAAGTTATAGCAGCATGAGTTTGATCCCTGGCCAGGGAGCAACCCACATGGCATAGCAGACCAATCCTGTCTTGCGCTTGCTGCTCCCCTCAGCAGTGTATTTCAGTCCATCTGCCTGTTCTGTACCCACTCTGTCTCTGATGGATCCTCCCACTCCCCACCCCCCACACCTCTGGCATATACCCCAGCTCTTGTATGCATAGGTAAATAAAATAAATCTTTTTTTAAAAAACTGTTGAAAAGGAAATGTATGATTTTAATTGCATATATTTAAAAAGAAGCCGTTTTAAAAATCAATCACCTAAAAATCCATCACAAGAGTTAGAAAAGGAGGAACAAATTTAACCCTAATGAAGTAGGAGAAAGGACATGATAAATAACAGAAAAGAAATAAAGTGGAGACAGTTAAATCTTACATAGGAACACATTGAATGCCACTAGTGTTTCTCCATTCAGCATCATAATCCCGGTATTGGAAGTAAAATAGATGTTACAATGTTGGGGAAAATCATTTGATTCCTACTTTAATTAAGCACTGAATTGTCAAATGCTTTTTCAGCATTCTATTAAGAATATCTGAGGGTTCTAGTTGTTCTGTATTTTGCAAGTATTAGGTATTGTCAGGCTTTGGGGTTTGGTTTATATCTTTGCACATAAATTTATTTATTCTGCTAGGTATACTTGATATGTAGAGATTATCTCACCATATCTTTAATTAGTGTGTTCTGTCTTTTTTTTTAATACCTAACAGTCACCCTCCCCCTGCACCCTCACACACACACACACACACACACGCACACACACACAGTTCCTGACATATAAATAGCAAACAGGTCTCTTTATGAGCAATGAGAGTCCGCTGCTATAATGTGCATGGGAATGGCAACCTTTTCCCTCCAGAGAATCTCCTGGTGCTTGACCTTCCATAGAATATCCTCTAAGAAAGCCTGATAACAGGATAAAGGCAGACCTTTCACAACACCTTCCCAGCCTTCCAGCCAGTCCCTGCACACACTGAACCTGGCTCCCTCAATTCCAATCAACTTGACTCAGGCCACCACCCCTTTGCCTGTACTCTTCCTGTTTGTCTGTAAACTCCTACTCACCCTTCAAAATTTAGTTCGTGCTCCGCCATTTTTATAATCCCCCTTTACAACTGGCATTTTCTTAAAGACTAATGGTGTTGAGCATCTTTTCATGTAATTGTTGCCATGAATACTGGTTTTCAGAGAAGTGTCTGTTCAAATTTTTTTTATGTTTTTATGGATTTGTTTGTTTACTTCTGTTCAATTTTGAGAGATTTTTATATATTCTAGATACAAGTTGTTTGTCAAATATGTGACTTGCAAATATTTTCTCACAGTTGGTGGCTTAACTTTTCATTCTCCTAATTTTGAAGTTCGATTAAGTCCAATTTATCAGTTTTTTTCTCTCATGGATTATACTACTTGTGTCATTATGTAAGAATTTTTCACTTCACCTAAAGTCATATAGATTTTCTCGTATATTTTTAAAAGTTCTTATAGTTTTGTATTTTATTCTTAGATTTATGATTCATTCTGAGTTAGTTTAGATGAAATTTCATTTTCCCTGCAAATGGATGTCCAATTACTCTAACACCATCTGTTGAAAAACTTATCCCCCAGAATTGTCTTTGCATCTTTGTCCAAAATTAATTCACCATATTGATTGATATTTGAACTTTTTACTCTGAAGTCTCTACTCTGTTTGTTCCATTGATGTATGTGACTTTCCTTTTGCCAATACATACTGTCTTGATTACTGTAGTTTTATGGTAAATTACAAATACAACTTCATTTTTTTTCCTCAAGATTGTTTCAGCTATCCTAGATCTTTAGTCCTTCCATATGAACTTTACAATCCACTTATCTGTATCTTCCCATCCCCCTCAAAAAAATCCTGCTGGACTTGATTAGAACAGCAAATAGACTTATGAGTTTTGAATTTATGACTTATGAATTAAATCCATAGATCAATATGGGAGAAACTGACATGATTAACTATATTGAGGCTTCCAATTCATAAGTGAGACATGTCTCTCCATTTTTTGAGACTCTTCATTTATTAACATTTTGTAGTTTATATTACAGAGATCCTGCACATGTTTTGTTAAGACTCATGTCTAAGAGGCTTTGGTGAGAAATCTATAAATGTTATTGTTTTGTTTTGCTTTACAATTGCTCATTGCTAGTGTATAAAATATGACTAATTTTTGTGTGTTGGCTTTGCATCCTGCTTCCTTACTACACTTGCTTATTAGTGCTAGAAAGTTTTTCTAGAGTCTTTGGTAAGTTCTATGCAGATTTTTGTCTTTTGTGAATGGGGACAGTTTTAGTTTCTGCTACAATCTTCATGTCCTTTATTTCTTTCTCGTGCCTAATTTTCCTATTGCATGGAAATGAATGTCCTGTCTTTGAGGGAAAGCATTTGGCCATTAACTATTAAGTGTGATGTTCATTGTTTAATGCTCTTTATTAGGAAAAAGTTCTATTCCTGACCAGCTCAGAATTGTTTTATGTGAATGGACACTGGATCTCATCAAACGCTCTTCTGCATCAATTAAGATGATGGTGTGGTTTTTCTCTGTTATTTGGTACATTGGTTGAATTTCAGTGATTGAGCCAGCCTCTCACAGACTGATAAACCCCAATTATTAAAGGCAATATTACTCATTTTATTTAATGTTGGGGTTGATTTGTTTTCTTTGAGAAAACAATGTAAAATGATTCTCATTTTCTTTGAGAATTTTTATATCTATATTTATCAGTGTTTTCCTACATTATCTTAGTGTGACTTTAGAATCAGGGTAATATAGACTTCATGAAATTGGTTAGGAAATATTCTCTCCTCTTCTATTTTCTGAAAAAGACTGTTTAGAAATATTATATCTTCTTTAAACATTTTGGAGGACTCACTGGTGGGACCATTTGGTCTCCTGGAAATTTATTTTTTAGAAAAAATTTACAAATTCAGTTTTCAGTATGTAAGTCAATTCATATTATCTATATTTTTGGATGACTTTTAATAATTTATTACTGGCAAAGAATTGCTTTATTACATCTAAATTATCAAATATATGTACATAGTGTTGTTCATAGTATTCTCTTATTATCTTTTAATCTCTGTAATCTGTAGTTACATTCCCTCCTTATGTTTCTATTTTTGCTAGTTTTGTTACATTTATAACTTCTTAAAGTGTTTGCTGAATTTATTTGTATTTCTTCTTATCTGTTAATATAAGTCCTACAAGCTATGGATTTTCCTCTGAAAGGTGTTCATAAGTTCTGATACATATATAGTTTTATTATTGTTTCCTAACCTAAGATTTTTTTTTAACTTCCAAGATATAGTTTCATTCCTTCTTATTTTGTTTTAAATTCCACTTTTAGTACAGCATAATTGGAGAATATTGCCTTATACTACACACTTTAGGAAATTGGTTGGGATTTTCCTTATAGGCCAACACAAAGTCAAGTGGTCTTCTGTAGTCACGTGTAAAGAAATCCTATTCACTGTTTTTAAGGTACAAAGTTTTCTATTTGCAAATTCTATCTACACTATTGATCAATTATGTAATTTATTACATTTCATAATTCAATAATTTAATTTAATAATTTAATTATGTAATTTACTTAATCTGATACTAAGTAACTAAATTCCCTTAATATTACTGTATTTCTCTTATGTATTTATTTTGCCCCCAACTCTTGTAGTTTATCTACATTTTAATCAGTGCTGATGATTTTATTTGTCTCATCATTGAAAATCATACTCTTTGCCTATTTTTTGTTTCTTGACTTATTAAATCCCTCAGCTTTAGAGATATATCTTATAAGCAGCAAAATGTTTGTTTTCATTTGTGACCCAATTTGAATTTATTTTTCCATTAATAAATGATCATATTAGTTTTCTATTTCTTCTGCAATGAATCATCATAAATTTAGTGGCCTAAAACAACAAATATATTATTTTGCTGTTTTAGAGAACAAAAGTACAAAATGGGTTTCACTGGACTAAAATCAAGGTGCTGATATAGCTAGATTCCTTTGGGAGGCTATATGAGAGAATTTGCTTCTTGCTTTTCCATTTCTGGAGGCTGCCTGCAGTCCTAGGCCTGTGGCCCCATCCTCCATCTTCAAGGTCAAGTCTTCCTCAGACTAGACCCTCTGATATCCTTTTCCATAGTCAAATGTACCTTGCCTCTTTAAAGAACCCTTGTAATTGCAACGGTCCACCTAGATAATGTGGATTAATTAAAAAAATCTCCTTATAACAACACAGGATATGAATTTACTGTGTGGTTAACAGTGACAGTCTGCATGGAAAAATCAGAAATTATGGAGGAAATCAAATTCTTCCATTTTGTTTTTGTGTGTACCACAGGTTAACTGTGAGTCTCAAAGATATTCTTCATTTCTAAAAGGTATCTGAAAATAATACTATAATGTGTCAGCTTCACCAGTATGGCTATCAAGATCAACATGGACTATATGTAGATATATATATTTCAATTTTAGTAAATGTGAATGTATAATAAAATACAGTAACTATAAAAAATAATCTCCTTAAAGTCAGATCATTAGCAACCTCAATTCTGACTGCAAACCTTTTCCTGTAACTAATTTATTTAGGGGCATATTTTTTGAAGGGGGACCATTATTCTTCCTGCCATAGTGAGTTAAGTCCTTTTAGGTTTAACAGTATGACCAATATGTTTGTGTGAGTTCTGACATATTATTGTTTCTCTTTGCTTTGTGACCATTTCTTTTTGATATTTAGAAGGTTTGCATTTTAATTGTAATAATTGACATTACAATTATAATTTTTTTAAAGAATTATTTTTATTTATACAAGAACTGGGATATAGGCCAGAGGCATAGAAGGGTGAGAGAATTCACCAGAGACAGAGTGGGGAGCAAAACAGGCAGACAGACCGAAGACAATGCTGAGGGGAGCAGTGGGTGAGACAGGAGAGGTCTGCCACGCCATGTGGGTATCCCCTTGGCCAGCCAGGGATCGAACTGGCACTGCAGAGGCTGTGGACAGCTTCACAGTGCAGCCCTCAACCCACTGCACCATCACGGAGGCCCACAATTATAATTTTATATGATACTCTTACTCCTCTAGTTTTACTTATCTATTGGTTCCCCATTATCAACTTGTAGTTAATGTTATCTTTTTTTAGTGTTGACATTTTTACTCTTAAATATGTTGTGACAGATTGGCTATTATTAATGAGACTTCTTCATTCTGGGGCAAGGTAGTATCCCCACCTCCATTGACAAAGGACTTGGACACATGGCTTGCATGAGTCAATGGAATGTTAAGAAAAAGGAAGTAAGCAGAGGCCAGGAATGTGATCCCGTGGTTGACCAGATCTCTCTGTGGTATGCCATGAGAAGACCTCTTTCTGGGTCTTCTGCTGCTTCCCCTTAGCTTGGGTCCAGAACTAAGATGTGGATATTTGAACTCAACCCACAGCTTAGAGCAAAGCTCAGATGATAGTCTGAAGCAGGGTCACCTGACAATTCCACTTTGGATCAACCCAAACTTCAGCAAAACTGATAAGAAGTAATTCTGAAAATAAATGTTCTTGCTGATGTTCTTGTACACTACTGTCTATTTGAGGTTGGTAATGATATAGCAAATACTGGCTATTAATTTTATATTTCTACTACTATCTACCTTTCTTTTCCTTCTATTTTCATACCCTTTCCTCCCCCAGTCTTTGTAAGTTATAATTTTGACAGTGTTTTACCATATATAACATTTGTATTTTATTCTGCTGCTTTAATACCCATATTAATATTAGTCTTATCTCTATTGTCAAGTATTTTCAATGTTGTCAGTCATTGTTAAACATATAGTTTCCAAAAAAAATATTGGTTAGCTGAAGTTTGTTGTGTTTTCTTCAAGGAAGGCTCTTGGGAGTTCTCGTGTTTAAAAAATGATATTTTTTAACCTTTACATTTAAAGCATACAAAGGTATAAAATCATTGCACATTGTATATAGTTTAAATATTGTTCTATAAATAAATAAATCTTAAAATAAATAAATAAATAAATAAATATTGTTCTGTTGTCATCTAGAATTTGATATTGCCTTTAAAAATCTGAAACCTGATGAAAGAGAAATTAAATCCAGTATAATGGGAAACATGAAGAATCTTTATAATTTACCCTAATTGAGAATGGGAAGTCTATCTCTATACTTTTATTGTCTCATCACCTAGGTGCTTTTTAAAAGTGCTTTCCTATCTCTGTTATTCTCTAGTTAGCACCACAACCTAGAAAGACTAATAATCACAGTTCTTATTTTTTGGTGTGCCTAAATTTTTGGTGTGCCTATTTGCACTGCTGTCTTTTTGCTTTAATACTCTGGAAGTGTTCTTTCTGATAAATAGTGCTCTGAGGTGTTACTAGTGTTGCTAATATTTTCAACTTGAGGGTCACCTTTCTCAGGTGTACAGTATGTCCTTTGCAATATGTAGATTCAAGTGTTGCCAATGGTTTCTTGGAAAGTTTTCTTGATTTTTTCCTATTTTTTTGGTTTCATTAGTTTTGTTTTCTTCTTTGGGAACTCCAATCATGGATATATTTCATTTCCTTTCCCCAGCTTCTGTATATATCATTATCCTGTCCTCATCAGCTCATGCCAGACCTTGTGCTAAGCTCTCTGATATACACCTTCATCCAATCCTCAAAACATCCCTGTGAGTAAGGTCCGTTGCCTAACAAAAGGAAGATGAAACTAACTGTTCTTTAACTTGCCATCTTAGTTACAGATCAATGAAGTGGGAAGTCCACTCAGATCTCCCTGGTCCCAAACTCTAATTCTTAAACACTAAGTTGAACCACCTGTTTAAAAACATCCATGGTGCGCCATGTATATGCCAGTTAGGGGAGGTGCAGAGAGGAATCACAAAGTGTCTGCCCGTCTACTGCCCATGAGTCAGTGAAAGAAGCAACTGTGTGCTTGGAGACTTACAGCAGCACAGGGCACACAGGAGCGGGCTGAGGAGGCAAAATGAGACCAACTCAAGAAACCTGATAATTGTGTGAAGCAGCCAGGACTATCCCCTAAGTCTGGTGGGGAGCTAGTGAAAAGTTCTCCATAGTAGGGATGGTCTGAGCAGAGAGGGGTGTATGGAAAGTGTGGAGGTGACTATGAAGTAGAGATGACTAACCAAAATGAGACTAGTCGAGCAGAACTGGGAGGAAGGCATGCGGTACTCCAGTGAGATGTGGTGGAACTTTCCAGGGGCTGTCCTTTGAGCAGGGAAAGAGAAGCATAAAGTGCTTATTCCGTGTGCCCCACATGCCCCAGTTCTGCTAGATGGAACTGCAGGTGATGGTCCCATGGCCAATGTTGTCAAAGCGTGAGTCATGCCCCACTAACCAAGAATGAAACCGACTCTTGAGAAGACCTACTGAACTGCCCAGCAAGTGATTACAACAACTGGACAGCAGAGAATCAACCTCTCAGCCAACAGTGGGGTGCAGCCTCCAGAGGAGAGCCTACTTCATGGGGTTTTCAACTGCTATAAGAACTAAATTGACTCTGTGATTCATCCAGAATTCTGCCATTAACCACGCAGAAACATATACATACAAAAAAATAAGCACAGACACAGAGAAGAGGAAATAAAAAGAACACTCATGGATCAATAGTTTAAATCATTTCTTATTTTCTTCCCATGTCTATTCTCTGCGGTGTCCCCTCTGAGCCAGGGGTCATAGTCAAATTATAATTGTTAATACCTCTTGAGCACTTCCTTTGTACCAGGCACTGTACCAGTACTTTAGGTACATTCATCTCATTGTTAATAGAACAATTCTGTGATGTGTTACCACCCCGATTTTGATAATGAGAAAACCAAGCCTCAATAAGAGAATGCCAGACTCAAACTAGGTAAGCCTGACTCCAGACCCCTATGCTTTCCAAAAACAAATACTACCCCTTTCATGTACCCAGCCCTCACATATGCAATAACATCATGTTATCTACTTTCATTATCACTGCGATTCTCCACAAAACCAATCCCATTTCTCAGGTGAAGAGGCTCAGAGAGGATCATATAGCCAGAAGCCAAAGCAAGGGCAGTGTGGGTCCCTCTGCTCCCAGGCAGTGGCCTAACCATTGAGATACACTGCCTTATTCATTCATGGAGCGCCTCTCTTGGCTGCCTTGATATGCATCGTTTATTTCCGATTCTAATTGGTATCATTTGGGATGAGGCAAATCATCATTATAGCAGGTCAGAATCTAAAGTTGAATACCACCCATGTATCTTTTCCATACACACAAAGATAATAATAATAATAATAACAAGAATAATAATGGTGATAACAGTGAGCTTAGCCTTGGCATGCTTTCTAAAAGGCAACATTCTTTCTACTTTGTTCTAAAGCTTTGCACCTCAATTGCAAATCCATTCACAAAATTGTCTTAAGATGCATTTGGAAGGAGTGGTGTTTCTTGTTCTAAAACAAAGTCTGGACTGAGGTAAGAAACATTGACTTTATTCTTACTGTTCTTGAACTCTCTGTCTTTTACTTTTTAAGAAACAAGCTAAAAGTTTAAAACGTCATAGTTGAAGGGTTTTGCAGGGCTGGCCGGCACTGAAGACATTAGCTGTTTCCCTGGTCTCCTGTTGGCTCTGGTCACAGGGGACAGGTCATCATTGCCTTTTTAGAGTGACTAATGAACAAGAGAAGAGGAATGACCCCTTTACAGATTATCCACAACTTGCCAGGGGCTATGTTAAGCACTTTATATATTTGAGAGGATGCACAGCAAAAAAAGCTAAAAACGCATAGTCTGGAACTGGCCCAGATATGCCTTATAAGCCAAATGCCTTGGTCAAGCCACTTAACCTCTCTGTGCCTCTGCTTCTTCTCTAAAAAATAGTTCCCACTCACTGGATTGTCATAAGGCGGTATGTGTCAAGCATTGAAATCAATTCCTGGCATATAGAAAGGTTGATCTGTCTATCTACCTGTCTGTGTCTATATGCATATATCAACCATAACTTACTACTGTCTTATTTAATCCCTACATCCACCCGGAGAGATAGGGGTTCCAGAGAAAACTGAGGCCAAGAGTGGCACATAAGGTGACTGTGGCTGGGAATTGGCTGGAAAGGTTGGATTTCATCCACTTAAATTCACTTGTAGCTTATAGGCTCTGTGTCCACATTGGGCTTCCAGATTCAAGTTGAATATTTTCCCCCAAGTAGGAATTCAGAACTATCACACAATAAGACATGACAGGCACCTGATAACCAGACACACAGCCATAGCCTGGCCATTTCAACTCTGCTTCTGATATTGAGTATCAGAAATTCTAACTGTGTTATTCCATCCATCATCCTAACCGCTTATTCATCCACCATGCACCCATTCATCCTTATAGCCACCTCTTCACCCATCCATCCACCCATCAGCAAATTTTTATGGAGATCGTTCTCTTTGTCTCTTTCTGGTGAACCTAGCAAAATCTCTAAAAGAATACCAAGTTGAGTTGCAGACTGAATTCTGTACTAGGTAATTGAAGGACATAAAATGATTATCTGACAGGTATTAACACATATGTACATTCTTTATCTCGAGTGTCCAAAATACATTAACCATTTACTCAGAATGTCCATCACCCCTCCCAAGAGCAAAAGGATTACTCTTGAGACATCTGCAGAGCAAATTGACTAAATTATCGTATAACTAGCACATCCAACTTCACTAAACTATGTATTTTTGTTAAAATTCAAGTGAAACAGCTTCAAACTCTCCCACTACATGAGGGAGGCCTCAGGAAGGTCCCATATGCCTGTGAGACACTGCATCAGTCTCAAGAGACACATTTGATAAATAGTATTAATTAGTCATGAAAAAAAAAATTGCATGGCCCAACAGTTATCCTAGGTGACTTGTGCTAACTCTTACTGATAGAGCCAAACTACTGTGTCTCTGAAGGTTGACAACATCAAGGCCATCTCTGCCTAGGATATGCATCTCTGCTGCTGGTCCTCCACTGTTTTCTCCAGATGCAGAATAAGGATGCAAGGGAGGAGGAGGGATAGAGAGTCCCCTGTGATTTATTTCAGCTATGGCTGCTGCACAAAACTTCTGCCTTCCAGACCAAAGTTCCTTGGAGACTTGATTCCCTCAATACATGCTACACACATGCACACTTGTATGCATTATCATGGAGTGATCCACGGAGTCTGTGTTAGAAAGAAATCAGGGATCAAGCCAATTGCTCTGCCTAGAACAATACCTCCCCTAATATTTCAGGGGCTTATACAAAGAGGTAAGAGTGTGAATCTATCAGATCCGACACTGTCTCAGAAGGCCAAGGGGCTCATCCTACCACCAGAACTTTGGCTTGGCTCTACACACACACATGTCTGCATTCTGGTCTAGAGGAAGTACCTGCCTCCCACAGTCCCAGAACCCACCTACATTCTGCCCCACAATGATGGACAGTCAAAACACCCATCTCTTACCCTTTGTCTTCCTAAAGACTGATGGCACACTGATGGCACATAATGGCACATTTCCATCAGTCTGGGAACTGAGTCCTCACCCTGTGTTCCCTTCCAAATTTCCTACCACTTGATCTCCTGAGGCCACATGCAGTGGATCACAGGTGGGAGGGAGAATCCACAGGCTGTGAGGGGAATCCACACGCTGTAGGAGGACATTTCAAAGACTTATTCTGGACATTGAAGAAGGAAATGGATATAAAAGTGTCCAGCACAGTGCCTGAAATACAAAAACACCATAAACTTCAACTCTCCTCCCCCTTCCTCAAACTACTTAATTTTCTTTAAAACCAAAACTTCTTTTCTAATTGCCCTTGACTTCAAATGTCACATCTTTAGCCCATACCCTATTACTAATCCATTCCTGCCTAATTCCTCCTACATTCTTTTGTTCATGTTAAAGATGACTTTTCTTTTTACCTGTATAAGTTTTGCTGCCTCCTACACTGATTAATTCAGCTAGATTGAAAAAGAGGACTAGCTCTTCCTCCATAAAACTCCAATTAATCAATCATCCTAGAACCTGAGCAACTTGATGCAACTGCGTTTGGGAAAAAGAACAACCATGTTGCTGTTAGTCCTGGGAAATGGCACCAAGGAGCAGACAGATCTTAGGCAAGTGATATGACTTTCATAAGCCTCACTTTGATGATCTGCAGTATCATCAGGTCATTGAGAAATCTGCCAATAATCTAAGAGAAGTCGCATGGCAAAATCTGACATATAGGTGTAAGGCAACATGAACTAAGTGCCCCCAGGCAGACTGTTTCTGAGTCTGCTTATGCCATTTAGCCTCTTTTTATGTATAGGATGTTCAGAATGTTCCATCAGAATAAAGCAGAATAGACATTCTTCTCCAGTTCACATGAAACATTCATCAAACTAGACCACATTCTGGGTCACAGAACACATCATTAAAAATTTAAAGGGGCAGAAACATACAAAGTATGTCTTACAATAGAATTAAACTAGAAATCAATAACAGAAAGATAACTCCAATATTTATAAAGTAAACCACACATTTTTAAAAAATCCATGGGGCAAGGAAAGAAACTCAAATGATTTAAAGAGGTTTGGAACAACACAAAAATATAAACACAATTTTTAAAATGTGTGGGAGGTAACAGAAATGGCTCTCCAAGGGAAATTTAAGAGATTAAATGCATACATTAGAATAAAAGAAAAATCTATAATCAATAACCTAAGCCATCCACCTTAGTTAACAAGAGAGCCACTAGTGACATAAACCTAAAATAAGCAAAAGAAAGATACAATGTTTTTTCTAAAAAAAAAAAAAAAAGCAGCAATCAATGTCAATGAAATGGAAAACAGAAACATTAAGGAAAATGAATAAACCCCAAAACTGGATCTTTGAATGGATGAGTAAAATTGATTTAAAACATTGATAAAGCAAAAAAAGAGAGAAGACACAAAATGCAATATCAGAAATGTAACAAAGGTCATTACTATTGAGTTCTTAGACTTAAAAGTATAGGAAAGAGATACTATGAACTCTATGCCCCATAAAAGACACAAGCTTACCAAACTCACATAAGACAAAAAATAGACAACCTAAATGCCCCATATTTATGAAAGAAATTAAATCAATAATTAAAAGTGTTCCAAGAAAAAAAAAAAAACAGTAGGCCTAGATAGTTTCACTAGTACTTTCTTTTAAAGAAGAAATAATGCCAATTCCTTATACTCTCTTCCAGAAAATAGAAGCATAGAAAATAATTTCTAACTATTTTTATGTGGTCAGTGCTACCAAAAAAAAAAAAAAAAAATCTGATTGACATTTTAAGGAAGGAAAACTTGAGACCAGTATCTCTCATGAACAGAGGCAAAAAAATCCTCAACAAAATATCCTCAACAAAATCAAATCCAATAGTATATACAAAGAATTTTACATCACAGCCACATAGGATTTATTCTTGATATGTAAGGCTGGTTCAGTACACAAAAACAAATCCATCCACCATAACAGTCTAAAGAAAGAAGAGCATAAAACAGCAGTTAATACCGAAAATATTTTCCAGGATCCAATAACCACTCATTATTTTAAAACTCTTAACAACTGGCTATGTAATAACTACAAAAAAAAAACCTACAGCAAACAGTGTATTTAATTGTCAGAGATTGGATGTTTTCCCCCTAGGATAAGGAACAAGAAGAGAATTTTCTCTTTGACCATTCTTTTTCAACATTATTCTGGAGACCCTAGCTAATGTGATAAGAAAATAAATACAAGGTGTAAAAATTAGAAAGAAATAAATAAAACTGTCTTTGCTCACAGATTATATGATTGTCTGTGGAGAAAACCACATAGAATTTACCCCACATGAGAAAAAATAAAATTCCTGGAAATGAGTGTGACAAGGTTTCAAGATACAAGATCAATATATAAAATTCATTCAGCATGAACAATTTGAGTTTGAAATTTAAAAAAAAAACACCACTTGCAATTAGCACACAAAAATGAAATAATTATACACGTAACAAAATAAATGCATGATTTGTATGCAAAAAACTACAAAGCACTGATGAAATAAATCCAATGAACAAAATCTAATGATTTCACGTGAAAGATATAAATCAAAAGATATTTATGTTCAGGGATTTAAAGTCTCAATAACTATTAAGATATCAAATCTTGCCAACATGACACATACATTCAATAAAATCTAAATCAAAATCCCAGTAACATTTTTAAAGATAACAATAAATTAAGACTAGGTTTCAAATGGAAAAACAAGAGACCTGAAGTAGCTAAAATAACTTTGAAAAATGGAAAAAAGAAGGGCAAGGGACTGATACTACCTAATTTCTAGATTTGCAACAAGGCTACAGTCATCAAGGTAATGTGACATATGTGAAAGAATAGAGACATAAACCAATGGAACAGAACAGAGAGCACAGAAATAGACCTCTTAAATATAGTCAAGCGATCTTTGATGGAGGAGCAAAAACAATTTGTTTCATTTGTCTTTTCTGCAAATAGTGCCAGAACAATTACATGTCTACGTGTGAAATAAAGAACCTAGAAATGGGCCTTATACCTTAAACCAAATGTGTCTCAAATGGATCATAGACCTAATGATGAAATCTAAAATTATGAAATAAGAAAACATAGAGGAAATTGCATAACATCTGATTTTGTGATGAGTTTTAAAATACATCAAATGTACAATCTATGAAGAAAACATTGATAAGTTGAACTTTATTAAAATTTAAAACTTCTCCATAAAAGACACTATTAAGAGACTGAAAGACAAACCACAGATGGAAAAAATATTTACAAAATACATATACATTAAAATATGTGTATCTAAAATATACCCCAAAATTCTTATAAATTAACAATATGAAAATAACCTCATTTGAAAATGGATATCTGAAAAGACAGCTCACCAAAGAACATAAATAAATGTCAAGCATATGAAAACATAATAAACATCATTTCTCACTGGAGAAATGTGGTTAACCAATGACATACCACTACATACTTATTAGAAAGGATCTAATAAAATGACTATCAATTGCTGGTGAGAAGAAAGAACTCTCATTGGGAAAGGGGAATTCTCATTGCTGGTGGGAACACAAATGGGAACTTCTGGAGTCAGTATGCAGATGCTTATAAATCTAAAGATAGTCTTTTTCTTTTTTCAAAATTTAAAACAATTTTTTAATAATGTTCAAGGTTAATGATGAGATAATTTTTGTCAATTTAATAATACATAGTTTTAAATATGATCCATGTATTTATACTTGTCAAATTGTCTCTTTCCAATGTTACACATAATGCATATACACAAGCGCACAACTAAGGTTATATCTCACATCACTGATCTCTGTACACTCACATATAGCAATTCTTTTGACATCATTTGGTTATTTGTTTAAAGATTTATTTATGTATGCATACATGAGCTGGGGTAACGGCCAGAGATACAGGGGGTGAGAGGATTCACCAGAGACAGAGCAGGGAAAAGAACAGGCAGACCAACTGAAGTGCACTGGTGAGGGGAGCAGTGGGCAAGACAGGAGAGGTCTACTACACCATGTGGGTTGCTCCCTGGCTGCCGGGGATAGAACTCACCCTGCAGAGGCTGTGGATTGCTTCACAGTGCAGTGCTTAACCCCTTGCACCACCAGGGAGGCCCCCATTTGGTTATTTTTTTATTGATCATCAATTAATGTACTCATTCCTTTTAAAAAATTCTATTCCTCAGAAGTGATATATATTTACTAAAAAAAAAAATATGGTAGCACTAATATCCAAAATAAAATAATAAACATTACTAGGCTTCCAACGTATTCATTAAAATATTGCTGAACATTTAATGATAAAGAACTGAATTCTTTCCCCCTAAGATAAGGAACAAGACAAGGATGTCCATGCTCACCACTACTTTTCAGCATACTTTTTTTTTAAAGATGTATTTATTTATTTATACAAGCACTGGGTACTGTCAGAAGCATGGGAGAGAATTCATCAGAGCCAGAGCGGGTAACAGAACAGGCAGACTGACGAAATACACTGCTGAGGGGAGCAGCAGGCATGGCAGGAGATGTCTGGATGCCATGTGGGACCCTCGCCGGTGGCCGGGGATCAAACTGGTGCTGCAGAGGCTGCAGGCGACCTCGCAGCCCAGTGCTCAACCACTGGGCCACCAGGGGAGGCCCAACTTTTCAACATACCTTTAAAAGTCCTAGCAAGAGCAATTAGGGAAGAAAAAAATGAAAGAATTCCAAATTAGAAAAGAAGTAAACCTATCTCTATTTAAACACCCTAAAGACTTCACTAAAAAACTACTAAACAATAAATGAATACAGTAAAGGCCAAGAATACAAAATTAGATGGAACAATGAATTGGAAGAAAGAGAAATTAAGAAGACTTTCCAGGTAAGCCAGCTATTACACTTCTAGATATTTACCCAACTGATTTGAAAACTTATACACAAGCTTGCATGCAAATATTTGTAACAGTTTTTTCCATAGTCACCAAAAACTGGAAGCAACTAAGAATGCTTTCAGTAAGTGAAAGAAGCCAGTATGAATGGCTACATACTGTATGATTCCATTTATATGACATCTGTGAAAGTCAAAACTAGAGAAAAGTAAACAGATCAGTTTGTTGCTACAAGTCAGGTAGGGAAAGAGTTGATTGGATGAAGCACAGGGGATATCTTTTAGGCAGGGAAATTATCTGCACAAAAGTACAGTGCCAGGTACCTGACATGTTGCCTTTCTCAAATCCCATCCAACTTTACAGCACCAAGAGTATGGATTAATACATGGAAGCTTTTCAAAAAATCATTGGGGAATCAGAGGATGCCAGGATGAAATGCTGGCTGTGGCAGAAGAACCTAGCTCTATTATAAATGTGTAAGAGAACCTCATGCAAAAGAGTAGAAATTAAAAACCCTGACTTAAGAAATTTTGGAAATGAGTGGAGTCTATAAGACTAAAGGCAAAAAGAACTACATAAACACTGTTCAGAGTTGATTGTCATGGAGATAAGAGTTAATGATTCTGAAATCACTGTCCATTTCAGATGGGACTGAACACTTACAATTCGGCACTTGGATGAGGGTGTGGGGTAGGTCCTCACCGTTAGCCAGGGACATGGCATGGGGAGGGGGCTACCAGGATCTGTGTGGTGATGGATAAGATTTAGGAGCACCAGCATTCAGGCATTTCCAGAGATATGTATATACATGAGTTAATTCACACGTACATATTCTTGCTCTGTCTGTTAAGAGGGTCTTAGAAGTAATGATATCCAGATGATATCCTACCACCCACTTTTGGTTTCTAATACTACTTTTACATAAAAGGAACCAGAGCTCCCCAGAGAAATAGCTGTTTTTATAGCTGGGGCAGGGAATATAGGAGATGAACAGGAAAAAGAAGATGTGAGAAAGTAATAAGTGAGTGAAGAATCCACAAAAGCCAAAAGTGGAGCAGTTTGAGTAACAAAATAAAGTGGCATTGGATGATAACTCAAAGTAAAATACAGGTATCCATGATCCATATTGGTAAAAGTAACTGAATAAACAAACAACTAGAGGAGAATACACACATCTCCCATGCAGAGGAATTTCAAATATTGCATGAATTGATAGATAAACCCATTCCTGAAGAGTGGACTACAAATAAGGCATCCCTCCAAAGAATACTATATGGAAAGAAGGGGGGGTCACTTTACAGGGGAGAAACCTGACAAACACATCAACCCAGTGATCAAGGTAATAAATCACATTGATGATACGTGTCCTTGATAGGAGGTGACAAAAATGACACTTGGCCCGTGATCTTCCTCCTAAAATTTCATAACCCACTCTCTAATTATGAGAAAAAAAAAATAGACAAATCCCAGTTGAGGGACGGTCGCCAAAATACCTGGCCAGTGTCCTTAAACTGTGTCAAGATTACAAAAACAAGGAAAGTATCACATGAAGAGCAGAATAGAGAGCTTGGAGTAGCTGTGGGGAGACCTGAGGAGCAAATGTACTGGGGTGCTTTCCCTCCACAGGATCCTGAAAATGGACATTAGGTGAAACTTCAAGAGATCTGAGTAAACTGTATTTTAGTAAAAAAATACATCCATATGAGTTCATTAATTTGTCCATACGAATGTAAGATGCTAATAGTAAGAGAAATTGGGCATGGTGTATTTGGAAACACCCACCATTATCTGCATTTTCTCTGACATCTACACTTATTCTAAAACATTTTTATTTTAAAGAAGTGAGATCCCAGTACATATTTCTTGACAAACCACAAGCTCTCACCTCTGCCAAACTCTCCACTCCTCCTGCAATTCCTCCCTTCCTCCACCCCCACCTCCTCCCCTGTTGAATTTGAAATCTCTGTCAAAAGCACATCTGTCTCTTAAAAACTGTCAGGTGAAAAACTTATGAAAAATAAGTTGACCACCTACTCTTCACTGCTTGTTCTGTCAAAACCAAGGGGAGAGGGAAACAGAGATCATGTGACATGTGATCTGTTTCCCCAGTTCTTGTTAACCATTAACAAGAATTGATGCTCTTAAACAGGGTCCCCAGGGACCCTCTTCCATACACATGGAAACAGTGTCTGCACTTGACCATTCATCACTCTCCCTGATCAATACCTGCTGATAACGATCAATTCCAATCCCAGTATTTTCTGCATTTGATGTGAGGATCTAGTGTCTTACAGGTCATAGCATCTTCGGCTTCACACTTCAATTTATTCTTCCTCTTAGAATAAAAGATTAAATAAGGAAAACTGTCTTCCATTTTGCCCCAAATGCTTTTATCTTTACCACCTGAAGCCTTCATACCTATTCTCTGGAAACGTCGATAATGAGCCTGTGGGAGCATTTAACATAAAAATATCACTAAAACATTTAATATCTATGTCAATGATGAGAAAAATAGAATTTGAAAACCTCCCAAAAGGTTAAACCTAAGAACAAGCACTAGGGTGTTTTTCAATTTTGAAATAATCTGAAGTGGTTTGTACCACTCTAAAAGACTTGCATTAGAAACGGACTTTCTTCATCATAACAACCTAACTAGAAAGTAGCAGAGAATTCAATGGGGAAAGTGACAGTGTCCTCTCATGCCCTGCCTAAGAGCACGAGGCATTTCTGCTCTCAAAACTTGGAGCAACTTCTTGCTGTGGTTTGTTCAGTCGAGGGGCTAGGTAGAGACCTCTAGGGCTCTGAACTTTACAAAAGAACCTGAAGTGTTTGAGAGATGCCAGAGGGGGGAAGTGTACTGGCTCTAAAAGAGGACAAGGACCTGCAAAATTGAAAATTGAGAATAATTGCAAAAACAACACTGAAAAATCCATCTTTCTTGGCAGCCATAAAAATTGTATTTAAGAGAGATGTCAGAGATTTTAATGTGTCTGATAGAATGTGGCAGGGGGGCATCACAAATCAGAGTATGTAGGGTCTAGAAAGGTCTGAAAACAACCCAGGTCCCTCAGAAGAGTAACTTCCTATCAGCTTCCAGGACTTCAGACCAGCAATCACTAGTGACACCCAACCAAACCCTCACCCCACCCCAAGAACCCTACTGTGAATGTTTTGTCATTCATTGCTTCCCAAGCTCTGGGAAGAAAAAGAATGCTTTAACCAATGCAAAGGCCACATGGCCTATTATTTACAAAATGCAATGCTTTTGATCAACAAAATCATTGCAAATATGGACTCTGTGGCAACTCAGGAAAAAAGGACCTTTTGTGTGGGAAACCAAGACTCCCCTGCTGTGCGGAGGAGGGTCATGCCATGGATGGGGGGTAGGGAGACTTTGGAGCTGGCAGGCAGGTGCTTCCCACGTGCACTGGCCAGTTGGGCTGTCCTCAGACCCTCCTGAGCTGTGGCCAGCCTCAGCCAGATCAGAATCTGATGATCAAGCCAGAAATGTTCACGGGAGAGCCCCTGAGCATATAGTATTCCATGACTTTCTCTTCTTCCAAGGACATCCCCAAGGCCTCCCCAACAGCCCCACCCAGAGCTCTGGATATGCCACACCCCATACCCCAGGCTTCTTTTTTTAAAAAATGTTTTAATTCCATGGCTGATATACATAAATACAATTTTTTGTAAAAACCAGGAGATATTAAAAAAAACTAAAGTGCATGCTGTCCACATTTGCGCTCCCCGGATTGTACTCTTTCCCACAGAAATATCACTGTTTTCAAGTAGGTGAGGATTCCCCTGAGTCTTTTTCTACATATTTACATAAGAAAAAATTTATCTCTTATGGTACTTTAAATAAAAGGTATCAGATGGACCACATTGCTTTAGAACTACCACAACTGCATGTGGATCTAGCTGTCTTTAGAAATAGCACCTACCATAGACAGCCTACATTTTAATTTTTCCTTCCCCTATTACTGGACATTTAGGTTGCCTCCAGTGGACTTTTACAAGCAAGGCTGCATCTTTTACACAGGCATCTGAGCACATAGGTGTCGGTGTATGTAAGCCAGCTCCTAAAAGTAGAACTCTTCCATCCGATTGCATACACCTTTTAAATTTTGGTGGTTACTACCAAATACCTCCTCCAATTAGCCAGATCCAGTTGAACTCCTGTGGGCAGGTTAAGAAAGCATCTGTTTCACAGCCCAAATGCCCAAAAATAGATGACTGGATCAAGAAGATGTGGTACATATATACCATGGAATATTACTCAGCATTCAAAAAAGATAAACACATGCAATTTGCAGCAACATGGATGGCGCTGGAAGGGATCATGCTCAGCGAAATAAGCCAGAAAGAAAAAGAAAAATACCGGATGGTCTCACTCATAGCAGGAATCTAGAGAACTTAAATAAGGGACCAGGAAAATGAATAACTATAAGAAAGTGAAAATCAAAATCAACAAACAACTATGAACCAGAGACACTTTTTGGGGGGTGGGGGCAGGAGGGGAGGGATTGGGGTCAGAATGGGGGGTTTGCAATTGTATGGGGGAATATAAAAATAAAATTTATTATTTAAAAAAAAATAAAATAAAATAAAATTAATGATGGAAAAAAAAAAAAGAAGGCATCTGTTTCAGATCCCTAATCTAGAGGTTCTGCTACTTGATGGATCCTCATCTGAGCGCAAATCATTTTAAAATTACATGGTCCATGAGCAAGCAAATAAGCTTTCATTTTAATATGGGTGCAATGGATGCTTTCTAAAAATGGCCATAATTTGAGTTTTGTCTTTCATTTTAATAACCAGGTTTTTAAACTGGCGGGCCTCCCTGGGTGGCACAAGGGGTTAAAAAGCAACCTATGAAGCTATCCACAGCATGACTTCGAACACCCGGCCAGGGAGGAACCCACATTGTGCAGCAGACCTCTCCTGACTCGCCTGCTGCTCCCCTCAGCAGTGTATTTCAGTCGATCTGCCTGTCTGCTCCCCATTCTGTCTCTGGTGAATCCTCTCACCCCCCGCCCCCACACCTCTGGCCTGTACCACAGTTCTTGTATACATAAATAAATAAATCTTTAAAAGAAAAAAGAAGACAAAGTTACAGAAGTTTGCCTTAAAAAAAAAAACTGGAATCATCGCCATATTGCCCCTGGCTCCTCCCTCAAAGCAGATCCTATTTAATCCTCCCATATAACAGTCAGAAATGTGTTGTTTTATAGAGATCCCTCCAAGCAGGGGAAAAATCCACAGCTGTTTGGGCAGAATTAGCGAGGCACTCCCACTACATCCCCCAAATTATGGCAAACAGCAGTGCATTAAAGCAGCATCTTACAAATGAGGATGGACATTATCTTAATTACAGTCAACATGTTTATAATGCTAAGTACATTTGACCCAAAAACTCAGTCCCCAAGCATCATGCACATGGCTAGATAATCTCAAAACACATCGGTGACATTTGGTTGACATTTCCTCTCTCTCTTGTGTAAAATGATTGATCACTTACTCACCATCATGCAAAACAATATGAGAAAAAGCCCTACTTTGCCATTCCCATACTATTTCAATTATTTTTCTGTGATTGTGTCAGTGATGGTGAAACCCAAGTTTGCAGGGAAGATCATAACTTCAGCAGAGTCCAACCCACAGTGAAAAGTCAAATATGTGTATAAGCAGCTCCTTAAACCTTTTCCTCAAGTTATTCATTTGCTCATTCATTTAAAAATTATACCAATTTGGACACATCCTGTGTGTCAGGCTGTACTGGGCACAGAGAATAGAGTTGGAAAAGGACACAGTCTGTACCTACAGGCTCTCCCGCCAGAAACAGGAGGCAAGAAAGCCCTTGATGGATGCCTGGCCTGCAGGGGCCACCAGCCTGGGAAGGGTAACCAAGGAGAAATTGCCAGTGAGGCTGACACCTGAGATGAAGTGAAAACCGATGAAAGCAACATGGGGCAAGGGTGCCACCAGTATCTAGTTGAGAGCAATAAGAAAGTAGATATGGCTGCAGGGGATATTCACGGAGGGACTCACATTCAAGTCCAATGATCATCCCCTGGCCATCCGGTTAATTACCCTGCTGCACTGAAAAAGTGAGCCCTGCAGAAAGTGGAGAGCACCCCAAAGCAATTAATTGGATTACTTGTTGGACCTCATTTGGACCAAACCTTCCATTGAGTTTAAATGAACCTCTACTACATGTCCTGCACATCCCTCCCGTGCCCCTTCCCAAGCGCCAAGTTTATAGGTGCTGGAGTTCCCAATCAACTCTTCTCATGCTGTCAGTCTCTGCCAAAGTCCTGTCCATCCTGCACACCCACCTCCAACAGCACTCCCTTCCCAGCTCTGTGCCCCATTCCAACACCCCTTGAGCAATGCTGTCCCCTGTTAAGCACCTTCCCCCACTCTTGCCTGCCCTGTCATCCCCACCTACTCCTCCTTCCCAAAGTATCACTGGTCACTGGAGAGGTACTGATTCAGTGTTGGCTAAATTAAGCTGTGCCAGTGTGCCCTGATCAAACTGATCCTTGAACATGCAGTGTTTCAACTCTCAAATAAGCCAACTCTCCATTCTGTTATAGTTGAACTCTACAGAGTCATGTTTTGTAACTTAAATGTCCTAAATGTCTTTCTGGCTTTAACCTTGTGCTTTATCCAAAGGCATTGGCCTCCTATAGCCGTTATACCCACAGACATGAGAGGGAGCCTCAGACCCACACTCGTACACCTGGCAGAAACAAACTTCACCAAAATTTTCAGTTGTCCATTCTTTTCATTCATTCAACAAAATTTAACAAGCAATTCCTATATGCCAGGTAGTATGCAGAAAGTTTAGGAATGTATAAAGGGAAACCCACCTAGACAGCTTTTATTCTCTTAATCTAGGGAGATATATAAGGAGGTACGGAGATTATTTCATACAACTTGGCAAGTCTTTGGAAAGAAATAAAGGCTGTAGGGTGGGGAGAACGTGCCAAAGAAGGTCTTTTGCAATTATGTCCCTATTGAATCTTAAGAGATGGGGAGGAGTGGGCAAAGTCTACGCAGGCATTAAGGCAGAGGGGACAGCGTGAACAAAGGCATGCAGACAAGAAAGGACTTTGCTCAAATGACACTGCAGAGACCACCAAGTGTCTTGCATGAACTGGACTTTTTTTTCCCTAAAAGAAATTGAGTGTCACTGAAGAATGTTAAGCAAGGGCATAATACAGTCAGATTTGTGTATTTTTTATTTTAAAGATTTATTTATTTATACAAGCACTGGGTACAGTCAGAAGCACGGGAAGGTGAGAGAATTCACCAGAGCCAGAGAGGGGAACAGAACAGACAGAGTGATGAAATTCACTGCTGAGGGGAGCTGCCGGCGTGGCAGGAGAGGTCTGCACGCCATGCGGGACCCGGCAGCTGGGGATTGAACCGGCACTGCAGAGGCTGCAGGCAGCTTCGCAACCCAGTGCTCAACCACCGCACCTCCAGGGAGGCCCTGTGTTTCATAAATATTGCTGTCTGCTTTCTAATCACAAAGAGAATAAGGATTTGAAATACCTATGACTCTCATATCTAGTATTTGCAAAACAGCAAAATTTTTTAAATCATCTCTTTCAACCCCTTTATTGTAGACTTATAAAAATTTATTTTCAAGGGATGTACATCATTTTATCTAAGCTATTTATCTTTTAGAGAAAAAGATTTAATGAAATTCATAAAAGAAAAAACTCTCCCCTAACATCCTACTCTCCTAGATATCCTCTCCATATTGCCATTTCTGCTACTGGATGTGCTGGGAGTAGACTCATTCCTGTGGACATAGCTCAGGGGAGATCCTCTTCAGGAGTTGTAAACATTCGCCTAATTTGAGAGCAAGTAGAATATCTATTTTACAAGGGTGGAAAAAAATTTAACTGGTTTTGTACATTTTCTTGAGTTGATTAAAAAGTTAAATCAGAGATTAGTCTTGAACTTCTAATACTATTTAAAATTATAACTCCCAAATCTTGACTGATATAACCAACTCAAGTTCAAATATTGCTTTTTATAATTCTGTATATTACCGGGCAGTAATTTAACATGACAGGCGGTAGAAAGAGTAGATTGGTCTCATAACAAAATCTTAGAGGGTTCTCTCTCCTGTAATGCTCTTCATGCCCTCAATCCTCTATGCAAATAAAGTGGCTGATATGGTGTGTTTGTATCCAGGAAATCTCTAAGAAATACATAGACGGGTATCCGGGGTATGGAATACCTATAGTCACATGATACACTGTTAGTTCCTTCAAATGACAGTAACCAGATCACGCAAAGCAGCAGGTCCTAGTTTTAAAAGCCCAGGGCTATCTGGCCATCAACTCACTATTTCTAAAGCAAATTCCACAAGAAAGTAGAGTTCATAATATAAAATATTATAGTCAGTTTCATTTAGTTGCTCTCTTGTGGTAAATTAAGGAGTTTTTTGTTTTTTTTTTTAACCAAGCAGCTGTAAAAAGCTACTTGCTTCTGAAATATCAGATAACTACAACAAAAGAGAATGGAGTCTGGGATAACCCCAAGGCACATGTACTTGAAAAGTCCCTTCCTTCCGAGAAGTCAAATGCAAACCTGCTCCATTAGTACTAATGTGGTGAATACTAGGTCACCTACCCCTTCCAAGGAGACATCTATGAAGAATCAGAGGGCCCAGCATTTCCATGGTCAGCACTCTCACAGACATTAGTGTCATGTAACCCCCTTGCCAGAACCCACATGTTCATTTGCATTTCACAAATGGGCAAACAGGCTCAGAGAGGAACAGACATTTGTTCACTCACACACAGCACGATAGGAGCTGCATGTGAATCCATGTTTGTGGGATACAGAGCCTTTGCTTTCTGTATTCCAGGGCCCCAAAGGTGGACCGGCCTGATGGGGCAGAAGGGTCAAGTTGAAATGCTGCTGGTGTGGTCCTGAACAGGGGGAGCAGGGTCAGGAGGAAGCCACAGAGAGTGGAGCGTTCAGACAGTCCCTGAACATGGTCTACATATTAATTCACTTTTGGGAGTGACCTGGCCACTGAAGAAGTTCATACCGAAGTTTTGCTCCTCCATTTAGTGGAGCAGGACAGCTGAGACTCAGAAACCATGCCTTATTCAGATCCCAAGAGAAACCATTGACTTTCCCAAATAACCCCCAGTCTTTCCCCTGAAGACCAGCATTGCCTGCCTTCTATAAGACTTCCTGTTGTTCCACCACCCAGAAGAGCCCAGCATCTATTTGACCATTATTTGGTGGAAAAGAGGAAAAATCACTTCTCTTACATCTTCCTTGGTAAAGCATTTCACAAATATTCAACATCCTTAAAGCTCATCACTATAGTTGAAAGTGAAATTAAAATCATAAACATTGCTTATATGATTGTAAATTAAATTCTCTGAAAAATTCTTTCAGTAAAATTGACATTTCACAAAATACCCTTTAAATAACCCAACATGCCAGGAACCGAAAATAAAGTCTCTTCTGCAGTGTGCTGGATTTTAGTTATTTCATATGATTTCTAGACACAACATTTATTTTTTCACTCTTTGCCAATGAAATAAATGGCAAAGGCTATGGTGCCTTGGCTGGAAAAGGGACAATCCTAAGCATCGTACCTAGTGTTGCTGGACTTTTAATAAAAGAACGAAATGAACCTGCAAAGAATGAATGTCCCCAGAAACTCAGGAAGCAAAAAGAAAAGGCACCATGCTTGATGCGCCTTCAGCCTCGATATGTTCATTATATGCCAAAGCCTTGGGAAGGCAAATATGGAAATGTAAAAGAGACCATCTGCTGTGTGATGTTCCAAATTATAAACTTAACCCTTCATTTCTACATCACCCACTGTTCAGTCATGCTCCTCCTTTGAGATGAAAAGGTGGGGGGGGGGCGGAGGTGGGTGGCCTCAGCAGGTTTAACAGGACCAACACTGTGCCCTATAAGACATTTTGAGAAGCTCAGAATCATAACCTGAATATTTTCTCCAGGAAAAATAGTCCTGTTATGTTTTACTCTTAAAACAAACACTAGGCATACATACAGTGCTGCCATACATGAGTGTCCACAACAACCCCTAGCAGGCCACCATCTTTTCTGTCATTTTTATATTATTTAAAATCCCTGGGCTCTTTGAAAGAAAGCACAGAGATTTTGAAAAGCTTTAAATGTATGCTATAAAAACTGCAATAATTCCTCCAGTGAAGAAGGGTTTCTTTTCTCAAAAAGAATGTTTTTAGGATAGAAGGAAAACAAGAGTGCACAGTACAATTCAAAATATTTCCTTTTTAAATAGTCAAAGGCAACATGTGGCATACAGAAGAGAAGAAAGTTCCATTAAATCGGAAAAGAAAAGGAACATATACTTGAAAATGCCCATGTTTTCTTATTTGTCTCTCTGAAATATCTTCATTTTAAAAACGCATTTAACAAATGCAACACGGCTCATTCAGGGTAGATTTGAGTTCACAAAATAATTTTATTATATGTAAGAAAGCACGCAGGCAATAAAATTAAGAAAACATTCACAATGCATAAAGAACACAGACCTGATGCAGGAGATACTTTTCAGTAGATTTCTTTCTTGTTACCCATTTCATTTGAACGTTAAGTCAATAGTTTGTCAACAAGAATACTTTGTAAACATTTCAAAGAAACTCTCTTGAAATACCTCACAAGTTAGTATCTGGCAAGGGAGGTTTATGATACTTTGTACAGTCCAGGCGATGACATAGAACTTGATTCCAAAGCACAGAGAAAGGGCTAGCATTTGTCAAAAGAGATACTGATGGCTTTGGGGTATTAAACACATCCCGAGAGAAGAGTCTTACTGGAGGATGATAATGAGGCACTATTTGTTAGTTAGTATACCATTAACATTTAAAGACTTTATTTTAAAAAAATCACTTCTAAATTCAGATTAAAGCACTACAAAAAGTGACCCCACTGAGTGGCTTGTTTGACCTGATGAGATGGAGGTGCAGGTTTGCTCTATCCATTGCTGACACTGCTGTGACACCGGCCTAAGGGAACCCAGGTTTTTCACTACACCCATCTAAGCAGGATAGCCATTTGTTTGGTTCAGAAAAGCTATCAGACAGGTGGAATGAGAAAAGACAGAAAGGGCCAATTATTTTACATAAATACAAAGTAATTTTTATTACCACCTAAGATCCTAACTAAAGTTGGATCTTTCTTCATTAAGCTGACTTTTATTTAAGATATTTACAGAATGGTACATCATTCTCCCGGGAGAGCCTTTGTCATTAAAAAATTTTGGAACACAATAGTAGCTATGCTTTTTAAAATTTTCAAAATCTTTTTAGAAAAGAAAATATTCACAGCCTTTGTCATTTCTCACCTTGTATTTATTTATGCTAATGAATCTCAAGGAATCAGCACAACTTCATTTCCTGTCAGTCTTTGCCTTGTTTCTAGAAGTAATTTATGAGCATTTAGAATCTTCAGAGTCAGTGTGTTCATTTCATTAGCTTATAAAGTGCTAGATCAATGGGCAAAACTGGGACTGTAAGGTTTTCAGATAACATTACTTTATCCTATTAAATATGATAAATATAGATTTATTATAATAAATTAAAAATATCCACATAGTACAATAAATAAATAAAACCAATATTAACAAAGCATCTCTCAATTCTGAAAAAAAAATCCCTCCTACTGTAAGGCTCAATTATTTTTCAGGAATAATTTATGAAGGCATGCACCTACCTTTACAATTTGAAAACTTTGCTCGGACCAGAGTTAGCACCTGTTTGTACACAGCAAACTCAACCCTTCTCATTTCCTTCTCGGAAAGGTTTAATTTTTTTAAGTGAAGCTGTTCATTGTTGATTCTCTGCCCTATATGTTAAGTCCTAAAACAAGAATCAGTTTCTAAAAACAATGTTGGAGCCAAAGACACGTCCTTTGTGAATGTCAGCTTCCCGTGGGCCCCTCGTTGATTCGCTCTGTGCCACACAGAAAACACACTGGAATGTATTTGAAAATAGTGGTGTGTTGAGAAAAAGCAGCAGAGGAGGGCTTGCCTGACATCTCAGTGTTCACCTCACCTCAGTTTCTTTACAGCAAGCCCCCAAGAAGTCTCCTCTAGCTTTGGGGATGAGCATGTCGGGCACGAGTGATGCCGCACTCAGGTTGGATGCTGTCCGTTCTGCGTGATGGGCTGGATCTTCTCCAGAGACACATCAGTGTCATAGTCCAATATGACAGAGAGGGCCGGGGACAACTTCTCCAAGGGTTTGGCTATTCCACCTCCCTCCTCCTTCTTCAGTTCCTCGGAGGAGCCCACGGCATGTGGGATCAGGTACACCAGATTGCAGTCCTTGGATATAGAGCCACGTGGCTCGTGATGGCTGGAAAAGACCACAGCCCCATTGTTATTGATGCTGACCGTCTCTATGGCATTGTTGGTTGTAGGGCAAAGTCTGTAACATCCTAGCAGGGTTGAAAACGCCTTCCGAAAATCAGCATTGAAGGCATAAATGATGGGGTTCAAAGAGGAATTTGCCCACCCAAACCACACAAACACATCAAAGGTGATGGAATCGATGCAGAAGGGTTGGGTCTCTCCAGACCCACAGAAGGGCACCATGCAGTTCAAGATGAAGAAAGGCAGCCAGCAGCACACAAATACCCCCATGATCACAGACAGAGTCTTCAGGACTTTCGTCTCTCTTTTGAAGGACATCTTAAAGGAGCTTTCTGGTTGGGAACACTCCACAAGGTTTCCATTACCTGTAGTGGTCTGGCAATTCTTGGCATGGACCGCTGCCCTCTCCAAGGCCGAGATACGCCTTATCTGTTTCTGGGCGATCCTGTAGATCCTGGTGTAAGTGACAATCATGATGGCCACAGGGATATAAAAGCTTATTAGGGAGGATGAAATGGCATATGTCCTGCTCAAGCTGGAGTCACAATTGTCTGTGGTCTCGACCAGGGAAGTCTCATTCCCATCTGAGGGGTTTGTGGGTTTCGCCTTGTGCCAACTAAGCTGCACCGGAATGAAGGAGATGAGTACTGACAAGGTCCAAGCCACGCTGATCAGAATGAAGGCTGCCTTGGGGGTCATCTTCCTCTCATACCGGAAGGGACTTGAGATGGCCCAGTACCTATCCACGCTGATCACACAGAGGTTAAGGATGGATGCGGTGGAGCACATGATGTCAAAGGCCACCCAGATGTTACAGAAGGACCCAAAGGGCCAGAAGCCGGCAATCTCGGCTACTGCTTTCCAGGGCATGACCAACACGGCCACCAAAAGATCCGATACTGCCAAGGAGATGACAAAGAAGTTGGTCACCTTGGATCGTAGGTGTCGGAATCTGATGACGGCAGCACAGACCAGTGTGTTCCCCAGGAGTGTGGACAGGATGAGCAGTGACAGGAAACAGGCTGTGAGGATGCGGAAGGAGAAGTCCCTCTCCACCACCATCCCAGCCTCATCCATGGTGGAGGTGTTCAGAGTCTTCATCTTCCTGAAGGAGAGTACATAGGGGGCTGACACCCCTCAAGTTCCTGGGCAGGAGTTCTCACTTACCAAGCAGTCCCTTACAAAAGCCCCAGGAGTTGGGGACCTCAGCAGCATTCCATCAGAAGACTACAAGAAATGCGTGGCAGGAGCCTGCCCTTGGCAATCCAAGTCAGACCCTAGGAAAAGTCCCTCTTGCCTTTTATAACTATCTAATGATTCCCTTGCTCCAGGCCACTGTCACAACAAGCAGCTGGTCCTTCAATTTCCCAAAGAATGCACTGACTTTTAAGCATATTCTAAGCTATCAGTCCAGAGACTCCCAGACATTTTGCCCAGCTATTGAATAGTCACATTTCAGGTTTGTTGCCTTTCTGGTGATGAAAAAGAACTCTCCCCTTCTGAGGTGCAACTGAAAAGGCATGCCTCCCTCTTTCAAGCCCCAGGCTAGGTAGCAGCTCTCCAGAAGCCCTAAAAAGCAAAGAGAAAGCAAAGGTCGTTCGCCAAGACTCGAGCAGATTGCATTTTTACTGGTGTCAACCCCGATCCAGCTCCGTCTGAGCCACCTACCTTGCCTTGGGGTAGTTCTGACTCCCAAAGCTCCTGGAGCTCTGTAAGTGGGCTTTGAGAAGTGCCACCGCTCCACAAGACCTGGAGGCGCGCCTGAGTCCTGCCAGGCGCCCGCAGCCAGTATCTCGCTCCGGATTCTCATAAATCGCCCGGGAGGATTTGGGTAAAGGATCCTGGGCCAGGCCCCAGAGACCCTGAAGTTGTCCCTCTGCCTGGAACGACTAGAGAAGATTCAAAGTGGTTGAAACCTGGGGAAAGGTTTCCTGGACGCTCACAGCTTGCTTGGGAGAGGGACTTCCGGAGTTAGTCACTTGGGCAGCTTGTATTCTTTGCTTCCTTTCATGAAGCCGAGCACCTGGCCGGCCCTCGAGAGACTTCAAGCTCCTCCGGGCAGGGCCCTGCGTCTCCCTGCGGCACTACCTCCGAGGAGCCCGTGGGAGCGAGAGGCAGAGAGAACCGAGCTGGCACCGGCGGGCGCCCGGGCCGGCCGGGTTCCCGCGGGGCACAGCCCACCCCTCCCCCGAGTCCCCTCCCATGCCCCGGAGGCGGGCTTTGCTTGACAGGCAGAGTTGCAGCACGTGGTTCCCCTGGAAGGGTTAAAGCGGTGGGGGCTGCCCAGGTGATTGATCGCCCTCCCGCGAGTACCCCACCAGCCCCGAGACCCTCGGCCCCCCGGATAGCACGAGATGGAGCCCGAGAAACAAATCCTAGTATTAGAACCTCAAGTAAACTGGAGTCGCCCGAATAAAAAGGTCCGCCGGACTGCCAGTGCTCCTCCGGATCGACCCCAAACCTTCCCAAAGACCACCACAACCAGGAATCCTGCCCACTCCCCCAAGCGCACCAACCATCAGCCCGCCCCGGTCCGACTTGCACTGCCTCCAAGTGCCCCTAAACAAGAATGAGACGTGCAACTCCCCCCTACCCCAGGCGCCTGTACTTACAGCTCGTGAGAAAGGCTCGGTGCACGGGAGTGCCCGGCTGTTGCGCTCCGAAGGCACTCACCTAGCGCTCCGCCCGGGTCACCTGCGCGTACCCGGCGGCAGTCAGCGCCCGACTGCAGCCAGTGCCCCGCGACCTGCTAGCGTCCCAAGCTCAGCTCTTCGCGCTCAGCGAGCCGGGGGCGCCCTCTGCAGGCAACTGCGGCTCCCCGCGTCCTGGCTGCGCCCTCGCAGGTGCGGATCTCGAGCTCAAAAGCCCCAGCATCAGCTCGGGACCCGCGCCCTGACTCGCTCTTCCCGGTCCACGGCTGCCAGAATCTGGGACAGATGACTGCTCTACTTCAAATACCCCTAGAAACAGACAGTGGTGAAAAATTTCCTTTGCTGTCACTGCCTTCGTAGCAGCAATAAATTTTCCTGAGCGCTCACTATGTACCAAGAGCAGAGGCAACCCAGGGGCAAGCAAGATACTGACTCTCAGACTCCAGAGACACCGGGCATTTACTGGGCATCCTCTGTGTCCCTGGCACCGTCTCGTGTCGACCACTTAAAGGCATCGCACCTCATAGAGCTGCTCATCGCCACTTGGTCGTGTTGAAAAAGCAGGTACACGAACGCGCGCAAAGTTACAGAGCTAATGAGGGTGCTGGCTGCCTGACTCCGGCATGCCTGTTTCTTTCACTCACTCACCGTTGCCTGTAAGTCTGGTCTCATGTGGCAGCCGACGAACTAATCATCCACAATGCTAAAGAGAGGCAAGGATAAGATGAAAGCAAGAGGGCTAGGTGGAGAAGGAGCCCCGAGCCCCTCCGCAGCTGCCCCTGTGCAACGCCTCAGCAGTTCAGATTTGGACAAATTGTGTGTAAATGGTGACATTACAGTGTCTGCGTAAACGTGGTAAGGATAATAAGCAAGAGGCTTCCTAGTCTGACTTAGTGTCCCCGTTAGGTGCGTGATGCCCTCTCTCCTTTCTGGATTCGATTTCTTCCTTTGTAAAATTGTGATGACTTAGCTTTGTGTTAAATGAGATGATTTTATAGAATGTTTGGCAGCGAGCAGAGGACCTAGTCAACCCTCCAGAGTTCATTAGAAAACCTGTGAATCCATTACAAAACTCAAACCTCATCTCCGTGAAAACCAGGAATCACACTGGAATCTATCATTTTCGCTGCAGAACCCTGAACCTAAATAATAATTCCACTCAATAGCCTATAAGAACTGAACCTTGATTTCAAATGAAAGGACCAGTGATTGACACAGACCCTCCTCTGTGTCTTCTCCCAGCTCTGTCCTCTTACCTGGCCTGGCTGGCTCACACAGTGACACGGCGTGTCATGGTCACAGGCACATTTTTGACCTCACATGCCAGAAAAGCTATTGTCGTGGCTAGGGGGTATTTGTCCACCACCAGTAAATTTCTGCCCTTTCCCATGTCAGAACACCCAATCCTAGAATATCCATACCCATACCGTGTCAAAAAGGCTCAGGAACTTGGCCAGAGAGAAAAGGGGGACACGTGTGGCTACCTAGGGGGATAATTTAGTTTCCAGTCACCAGGAAAACAAGAGAGTTGAATGATTTCTCATGATTCTAAGGCAAGCACTTGCGATGCCTTTGAGATCAGGCAGTTAGGTCATTGGTTTCTGAATATTTTTGCTGGTGGAACAGGAAAGAATAAAATGTAGCTTAAATTGCAGGGTTTTTCTCACTTGCACAGAGTGTGAATTTCAGAGGAATTTGCAGTTTGGCTAGCAATTGGGTTTTTGTCATTTCTTTCTCTCTTGAAGCCAAGGTGAAACAAAACCTTTCTGTTTTATTCTATAAAAATCTACCCCACGAACATCAAGAACTTGCATATAAATGCAAACAGGTATTAGCATTAGATCATGCTGGGAATGTAAACCCAAACACAAAAGCACCGTTGTTTCTCAAATTGGCATGTCTTTTAAGCTCTGCTGTGATTTATGCACTACAGGGAGGAGGAAATTAAAATGATGCTTTTCCACAAATTTGCATTTGTAGTTTGTAAAAGTTAATGAATACAGAAGGCACACTATCACAGGAGAAATTTAATCTCATAAAAGAATAAATAAAACAACCGAACTGTCAAGTATAACAAATGATAAATTGTGGAGGTTTTAGGATTCTTAAAGCTAATTTTATACCAAAAATGACTGTTTATGATGTTAGTGAAAAGAGATAAAGCTTGGATGACTTTGACTAAGAAGATAGAATATTTGTTTTAGATGAAATTTGTTTTTCTGAATTTCCTAGCACCGTGTCATAATTTCTTCTCCTATAGTTATTATACAATTCAAAAATATTCACTATTAAAAATTATTATGTCAATCAATATTATTGTTAGTGTTTAAGAGGTAGCACAGCCTGTATGATGATATTCTAGTTTTGCATCCATTCATAGTTCCCTTCTTCTGACATTTATAAGTTTTATAATTTCTTTTTATCTCCTTTGTTGCCTTGTTTTCTATAATTACTTCTTTTGTTATTTTCGTAGCTGTTTGGGGGCTTATATCATTATATGTATCATAGATGTCATATATATAAATAAAATGTATAAAATACATATTTCCACATCTTATATATCAACTATATGATGTGTAATGAGTGATAGTCACCTATATCTTATAGATCTAGACCTAAATTTTCATATCTGATCTTCAAGTGATATTATATCATTTCAGGTATAGTTTAGACTTTACAATAGTATTCTTCCACGCCTTCCTTCCCAGTCTTTATGCTACCATTGTCACACATTTTACATCAACACAAGATATAAATTCCACAGTATATTATTATCATTTTTCTCTCAGTAGTTAATTATCTTGTAAAGAGATTTAAATAATACAAAAGTCTATATTTACCTATGTCGTTTCCCATGTACACTTTCAAATGCTCTTCTTTTTTTAATGAGGTAATTTTGATTTATAATAGTATCTAAGTTTCAGGTATACAATATTATAACTCACCATCTTTGTGCACTACCTCATGTTCATCCCCAAAAGGCTAGTTTCTCTGTCACCATAGAATTGATCCCCTTTATCCATTTCACTCTCCCCCTTCTTGCCTTTCCCTCTGGTAGCTTTCAATATGTTCTCTGTATCTGACAGTTAACTTTTGCTTTGTTTTGTTTGTGCATTTGTTTTACTGTTGTTTATATTCCACATCCTAGTGAAATCATATGGCATTTTATTTGTCTTTCCCCATCTGATTTATTTCAGTTGATGCAACACCTCTCTGCCCATCCAAGTCTTCACAAGTCGCAGGCTGTCATCTGCTGCTCTTCATTCTTTTATGTAGATGAATATTGGCTTCAGGTATCATCTTTCTGCCAGAAGGGTGACCTCTAACTTTTCTTGTAACACAGGTTGCTGGTAATTGATTCTTTCTGTTTTTGTATCTTTTACACCTTCACTTTTTGAAAGATATTTTTTGCTAGGGATAGAATTCTGGATGGACAGATTTTTTCTTTTTAGTACTTTAAGAGGCTGATCCACTATCACTGTCTCATATTGATTCTAATGAGAAGTCTGTGACCATTTTTATCTTTGTCACTTTTTTACCTCTTTTTTCCTCTGGTTATTTTAAGGATTTCTTTCTTTGATCAGTTTAATCAAGATGTAACTTTGTGTACCTTTCTTCAAACACTTTGTGTGCTTGGGATTTGTTGAGAGTCTTAGCTCGCGAGTCTATAGTTTTTGTTAAACTTGGGAAAATTTTGGTCATTATTTCTTCAAATTATGTCTGTCTCCCCCTTTCTTCTCTCCTTAGGGTTCTTCAATTACATGTATATTTGACTGCTTGACATTGACTGACAACTCCCTGATGCTATTCTCTTGCATTTTTTCTCTTTTCTCTCTGTATTGCATCTCGGGTAGTCTCTATTGCATTGTGTCTTCAAGTTCACTAATATTTTTCTTCTCTGATATCTAACCTGTTGTCAATATTACCCAGTGTATTTTTCAAGTCACAATTAAGTTTTCATCTAAAAAGTTCATTTCAAGTCTTATTAAAATCTCCCATGTCTCTACTTAATGTCTGAATGTATGAAATATAGTTATAATAGCTATTTTAATGGCCTTCTTTGCTAATTCCAACCTCTGTGTCAGCTCAATGGATTATTCTTTTTCCTCATTATAGGTTATGTTTTTCTAATTTTTTTCATGCCTGGCAAATTTTTATTGGATGTCACACATTGTGAATTTTTCTTGTTAAGCACTGAATCTGAATCTTTTTATATTCCTGTAAATATTCTTGAGCTTTATTCTTGAGCACATTTAAATTACTTGAAAACAGTTTGATCCTTTCAAGGATTGCTTTTTAGACTCATTAGATAGAGCCAGAGGACTAATTATTTTTCATAACTGAGGCAAGATTCTTCTGGGTATCCTATAAAGTAGGAAGTTTTCAAGTCTAGATTGTGGCAATAAGCACCACTCCTGACCCTGTATGACTTCCAGTTACCCAGATCTGTTCCCAGTGATAATCATACTCCCATTTCCTTCCTCATATCATGTTCTTATTAGTTCTTTGCAGAGGAAATTTCCAGATCTCTCTCTCTCTCTCTCTATCTCTATCTCTATCTCGACTTTACTCTCTCCCTCCTTCCCTCTCTAAATGTCTCCAGGTCTCTCCTCTCCAGGATTCTATTATGTGACCTCTGGTCTGTCTCCATGTCCTTGAACTCTCAATTTGGTCTCCTTATCCTAAGAAGTCTGCCAAACCCCACTGTGTGCCCTCCCTGTACTGTGATCTGGAAACTTCTTAAGGAGGTAAGCTAAGGTGATTAAAATTAAAAGGCTCACTTCATCTGTTTTCCATCTCTCCAGAATCACAGTTCTTTGTTGCCTGATGTTCAATGTCTTGAAAGCCACTGTTTTATATTTCATTTGCCCATTTCATTGTCTGTTTCATTTAGGAGTATCAATCCAGTTCTGTTACTCCATCTTGTCTGGAAATTGAAGTCTTGACACTTTTGTTTTTTATTTTTTTAAAGATTGATTGATTGATTGATTGATTGATTGATTTATACAAGCACTGGGTACAGTCAGAAGTGCAGGAGGACGAGAGAATTCACCAGAGCCAGAGTGGGGAACAGAACAGACAGAGTGACGAAATACACTGTTAAGGCGAGCAGCGGGTGTGGCAGGAGAGGTCTGTCGCGCCATGTGGGACCCTTGCCTGTGGCTGGGGATCGAACTGGTGCTGCAGAGGCTGCCGGCAGCTTCACAGCCCAGCGCTCAACCGCTGCCCCACCGGGGAGGGCCCGACACTTTTTATTTTTAATCGAAAAGGGCAAAGCAATCTAAGCAGGCAGGGAAATTTGGGCTAGAAATGGAGACTGGTTCATAACACTGATTTTCTTCTGATTTTTGCACCCTCAAAACTGCTAAAAGTAACAAATCTAGCTCTGCCTCACCCCCTATTATGGCTTCAGTATTTTTCCTTCCTTTGTCTAAATCCCTCCATCTTAAGAGATATATGGGGTCAATTTGGTCCAGCCTGGCCTTCTGGAGTTATAGGCAAAGTCCATTTTCTGAGAAGAGATGGAATGGTTTATAAATGTCATCTTGTATTCCATGAATTTTATTGAGTGTCTATTACTAATCAGGCGTGTACTTGTTGGAAATATAGCAGTGAATAAAGCAAATATCCCTGTTCTCAAAGAGTGTGTGTTCCAAAGTTAAATGACAAGTATGTTCCACACAAAACAACATAGAATTATCAAAAATGTCAATTTTATTGATAAATATGAATATTCTTCCTAGCAAAACCACAACCAAAGCTAAGATAAAAGATAGGCTAAATCACAAAATTGTTCACATTGGGTAAATATAGACTTCATTTAAGTCACCTTAGAGAGTCTTCTCTAGGCCATTTATAGAAAGCATGAAGCCCAGGGGAGAGACTTTGCAAAGAAACTGCTGAAGCATACTCCAGAGAAAGTAAATAAAAATCCAGTGGGGTTGGAGGTGAAGCTACTAAATTTTTGTTGGGCCCAAGAGACACTCTGTGATTGGAGGACCCCGGAGAGTATACTTCAATTCACAGAAGGACTTGCAAGCCAAGATCTTTGGCCTCAGCCCGCCTCTGCCATCCATGAAATTACTTACCCTTCTCATAACATAATTATTGATCAACCTTTTCTCCAGCTTCAGATATCCTGATTCTGTGTAATGGTAGCTTGGGACTACAGGGGAAGGAACAATGAATTGGACAGACCAAAATTCAAATCTTGGATTCACTAATTTCTAGTTGGGAGACCTTAATCAAATGTCTTCTCCTTTCTGACCTCTTTTTTCCACCCTCAAAAAAACCCCAGCTATTTACCTTGCAAGTCTCTTGAGAAAGTAAGTCAGATCCTATCTATGAAATAGCAGGTGAGGAGGCAGAGATCAGGAAGTATTACCTCACCTTATACTCTGTCCTAGCAAAGTCTTTGTCAGGTATCATTTGGTGGACTTTACCCACTCAGCATTCATTTCATCTTCTCAGGTGAAAAAAAAAAATCCCAGATTGTTTTGAAGGGGTAGGATGACTTAACTTGGTTTTTTATTGTTTTATCAGACTTTGTTCTGATGGTCTGATAAAATAGCCTGCCCCTGCATAGCTAGGAGATGCACATATGACTTGTAGTAGACTGTTGGTCACTTCCTCCATGAATTTGAATCTGAAGCAGAAGGACAGAGACTGGAAACATTTGCCAGCTCTTCATCCCATCAGTGTCACCCTAACCTTAGAGCTTCTGCTTCTGGGACCCTTGGATACCATCTTCTCTGTTCATTCCAAGTCTTCCCTCTGGTCACTGCTACTTTCCAGTGAATTCCCATTTGTCTAGATTAGCCACAATGAATTTCTGTTTCTTACAGTCAGAGAGCTCTCAGATAAGCAAAACAAAAGCAAAAACAAATCATATTTTATTTGTATTAAAATAAACTGAGTCATCAAATTTGCAACAAGGAGAAAAAAATTAGAGCATCAGAAGTCTCCAGGGTTTTCCTAACTAAGAGAAGAGCCTATAAAATTTATGTCATTATGAGTCATTCCAGTGGCTTATTTCACTTACGTCCTTCATTCTTTAGAACACATTCAACAAATTAAATTAAAAATGCAATATATTACCCTACTTCAGCTAAGAAACCCTCTGCCCAGGTTCCCTCAAGTTGGCCCAGTCACCAAGCTCTGAATCTGCACAGCTTGGACACTAGGATTTATCTAACTGGCTACTTCTCCAAAGAGTGAAAGGTAGATATGAAAATCAAGGGACAATTCCCAGGGGAGACCACACTTAATATGATTTTGAAAGGAAGGTGGGAAATATCCAGAGGACGAAGGAGGAAAATGTATGTATGTCAGAGAGAGCAATCTATACAAAGACCTGGAGGATGGGATGGAATTGGGTGGGATGGGATGAAAAGAGAGGAAATGATAAGAGATAAAGTTGGAAAACTGGAGGAACTATAAAGACTAGGGCCCACCCCTGGCTTTGTAAATCCAAGCATTTTTAAGGTTGATGCTTTTATTCAGAGGTTTTTGGGAGTCTCAGTGATGTGCAATGGGCCTTGTGTTCATGGGGCAGAGAAACTACAGGCAGTATCCCCTTATATATCAGTGTCTCCTATTTGGAAAAAAAAGAGAACATTGAGAAGGACTGAGGGAATGGCCAATAGTCTCATAGAATCCTAGGTCTACCCATAAGTTATGTGACTCCATTCTTAAAACAACCACCTCTTTGGAACTCTTGTGGATCTATCTGTTCAGTATCTCCATGAACTCACTGTATTTGTGTTCTTTAATCAAACTCATCCTCTTCCTCCAAAACTTGCTGTTCCTCTGTGACTCCTCTCTTGTGAAAGATACCTATATTCTCCTCCCCTGGCAAAACAGTGCCATTATTATCTGATGTCTTTCCTCCTCTGTTCCCCAAGTTTAAAGTCATGCACTAGAAGAACAAAATGGTCATTAGGAGGGAAGTGCTACAGGAGTAAATAAATTGGGTAAAAGGAATCAATTGTATGATGAAGGATAGAAACTAGAATCTTGGTAGAGATCATAACTTAATATATATAGCTATCAAACTAAAATGATGTACACCTAAAACCTGTATAATTTCATAAGCCAATGTTACTTCAATAAAGTTTCACCTGTTGATGGACATTTGAATTTTTCCCCAAAGTTTTTTATTACAACTAAAGTCTCCATGAAATTTTGCATACAAAAGAAAGTGTGTGTATCAAAGAACATTATCCATAGAGTATAATAGCAATGGAAGGAAAATGTGCAACTCATATCCAGTAGGGATTAATACCTAGAATACATAAGGATCTTCTCAACTCAATAAATAAAAAATAGGCCAAGACATCATTAGACATAGCACAGAAAGAGATGCTCATGGCTAACCTTAGGGAAAATGCAAACTAAACTACAAGGAGATATCTCTTCACGTTCTTTAGAATGGTTATTATCAAAACAACAATAAAAAACAAGTATTGACAAGGATGTGCAGAAATTGGATTCTTGTGCTTTGCTGATAGGAAAGTAAACTGATACAATCTATATAGAAAATAGTAAGGCGGTTCTCAAAAAATTTAAAATAGAATGACCATATGTCCCAAAGTTTCATTTCTGAAAACTGAAGGTTAAAAACATGGACTTGAAAAGATATTTTCATACCTTTGTTAATGGTAACATTTTTCACAATTGCCAAAAGGTGGAAACTACCCAAGTGTCCTCCAACAGATGGTTGGATAAACAAAATGCAATGTTTCCATACAGTGGAATATTAGTCAGCCTTGAAAAGGAAGGAAATTCTGATATATGCTACAATGTCAGTGAACCTGGAGGACATTATGCTAAGTGAAATAATCCAGTTACAAAATAACCAAGACTGTAAGAACCCTCTGACATGAGGTACCTAGAGTAGACTAATGCAATGAAACAGAAGGTAGAATGGCGGTTGCCATGAACTAGGGAGAGGGAATGTAAAATCACTGCCTAGTAGGTACAGAGTTTCAGAGGAAGAGGGATAAAGTTCTGGAGATGGATGGTGATGACAGCTGCACAACAATGTCATTGTCTTCAGTGCCACTGAACTTTACACTGACAAATGGTTAGGATGATAAATTTAATAATATGTGTATTTTACCACAATAAAAAGAAATGGATGTCAGAGCTGAGTCAGCAAGTAGATGCCTCTAGAAGGTTTCTGTGAGTAGCTGCTGTTAAAGACCCAGTGGTTCCCTGGACCTTCCATGGAAAGATAGATCAAGTCTCCTTTCCAGTTGTAAAAGCTCCCAACCAAATCCTCTTTGTTCCTAAGTCATTCAGGGAAGTTTCCTACTGGCCACTGGATATTAACTGAAATGCTGACATTCCACAAGGGGTAGCTGCAACTATTTGTTACCAGATAGGAGCCCCAATTTATTCCAAGGAACAAAGAATATCTGTCATTTGCCAAACATCTGTTAGGCACTGTTTCACCTGTACCTGACTCTTCCTCCAGGGTCACCTTACATGTCTGGGATTTTCAAACTGAAAGTTTATTTGACACATTTGGGTTTGGTTTCTCGCCAATTTTCTTTCCTCTCTTTACCCCTTTTCCCCTTTGGTGACATGCACCACAGCCTACAGGCCAGAAACGTCACCAGCTTTCACTGGCCCTGCTTCTTGAACATGGCATCCTACCTGCACTAGGAGATTGTTCAGATAATCTTCATTTTACTCACAAAATGGAGGCTGGGGCCAGGGGGACAAAGGGGAAGAGTTGGGGTAGGGGCGTGATTTGCTGAAAGTCACATAATGACTGAGATGGGCCACAGAGTTTTTTGAGGTCTCTGTTACCAAAGGCCAGTATCTGGAGCTGGCTGGGGGATGGCTGATGTTCTGCATGTCGCAAGTAATTGTTGCATCAAACACGGAAGAGCCAGGTATAGCTCTCCAAAGCACATTCATTGACTTGTGGTGAGGAGGCATTGTCATTTTGAAAACTTACAAGTTAAACTACGTAAAAGCATGAAAAACATGGGCCTCCCCTGGTGGCGCAGAAGCTGTCCGCAGCCTCCACAGATCAGTTTTGATCCCGGCCAGCCAGCAAGAATCCCACAGGGCACAGCAGACCTCTCCCACCTCGCCCGATACTCCCCTCAGCAGAGTATTTCACTCAGTCTCCCTGTTCTGTTCCCTCCTCTGTCTCTGGTGAATCCTCTCACCCTCCTACCAACTGACCTGGTTCTTGTATGTATGAATAAATAAATCTTTAAAAAAAAAAAAAAGCATGAAAAACAAATTAATCAATTGAAACAAAGCAGTCAATCTATCAACAGGTGTCATTTTTTTTCATTTTTGCATAATGTATGCATTTACATTTTGGTTCTATTCCCCATACAACTGCACCCCCCCCCCTAATTTTGACCCTAGTCCTTCTTCTCCCCACCCTTTCCCCACCTAGTGTGTCTCTGGTCCATAGTTGCTTGTTGATTTTGATTTTTACTTTGTATTAATTAGTCTTTTTCTTGGTCCCTTATTTAGGTTTTCTAAATTCCTGCTATGAGTGAGACATTCCAGTATTTTTCTTTTTCTTTCTGAACAGATGTCATTTTTAAAGGCTGGCATTAGCAGGTTAATTAGGGAATCTGAGACATGGTTGCATAGAGCAACCCCTGAGACTCACTTGGGTTCAATTGTTCAATATGAATAACTGTCATATTTGTGCTCATATGTGCTAAAATGAAACATACATCAAAAGTACCATAACTGCTACAACCACCTGGGGAAAAAAACTGGTGTTTCTTAGCACCATCTATGGGACACCTCTGGTGAAAATCTCATGTGCTGTTTTTGAATATGGAGAAATTGGAAGTAGGTGATATTTTGATATTTGTTAATTTGCTTACTTGTTTGAGATGACTTACTAATAGAACATAAGGTTAAGATTCCCTCCTAACTCTGCCTGATTGAAAAGCCTTGATTATTCCCATATTTCCCCACATTTATGTACTCATTCATCCAATAATAATTTATCAGAAACCTATGGCCCAGGCTTCATAATACACACACACACACACACACACACACAGAGCTTTAAACAAATTTATCTACCATGAACAACTATAATAACTGCTGTGAAGCCAAAGGAGGAAATAAGAGAGAATACAGAATGGTAGATAATTATTATTCTAGATATTTACTGTTCTTCCCTGGGAGAATATTATGCTTTCTCAGCCCATGGACTTCAGACTTGAAATGGGCATGTGTCACTCCCCTATGGGATCACTAAACATACCCACCCTCTTGAACTCAGTGTCCATCTGACTTAGGCCAGTAGAATGTGGTAGAAGAGATACATATTTTTGTCAGGCAGATACCGTAAAACCAGTTTTCACGACTCACCATCTTTCTTCCCTCTTTCTTAAGTTCAACAATGGCCCGGGTAGGAGCTCTCCATGGTGTATCAGAGCTACAGGCAGCCTTTGATGAAGATGCATTGTTAATGCAGAGAAACACCACCTATCGTGACTTTTGTTACTTCTTATCAGAGGATGGTCAGTGAAGGCCTCCTTGAGAAAGAGATGTTTGAGCTGAGAGCTGAATGATCTATTAGGTAAGGACCAGGGAGGAGAGCTTTTCAGAAAGGTAGATGCACACAGGTGGGAAAGAACTTGGCACAATTGAGGAAGCAAGACATGGGTGTCGGTTGCTGATGAGAATGGTGAGATATGAGCAGGAAGAATGTCTAAGCCTCAGAATAAGGACATCGAGAGCCAAGCAAGCAGATTGGATTTCATTCCATGTGTGACAGAAAGTCACTGAAAGATTCCAGGAGCAGGATGAAGCCATCAATTCAAGTGTTGAAAAAAGTGCCCTGAATTCTTCAAAGCAGGAAAGGAAGCAGGAGATGAGTTAAGAGGCTATTGCATTGTCCAGGCCAGTTGGGGCTTGACTGGAGCCCACCCATTCATAAGTGGATGTCCTAATCCTCAGCACCTCAGACCTTATGTAAAAATAAGATCACTGCCTATGTAGATGTTCAGATGAGGTCATATTCAAGTAGGATGGGCCCTAATCCAGTATGACTGATGTCCTTATAAAAAGGGGAAATTTGCACATCATCATGTACTCAGGGTGGGTGGAGACCAAGTGAAGACGGCAGACATTGGACAATGCTTCTAAATGGGAGGCATGCCAAAGATTGCCAGAAAACCAGAAGGTAAGCGAGAGGCAAAGAACAAATCCTTCTCCTGGCCTTCAGAGGGAACGAACACTGCCAACACCTTAAGCTCAGACTTTTAGACCCCAAACTAGGAGATGATAAATTTCTGTTGCTTAAACCACCCTCTTTGTGGTCCTTTGTTATGGCAGCCCAGAAAATTAATACAAGGTAAAAGATCACAGTGTCTGAGACTGGGATGATAACACTGGGGTTGGTAAGTAAATAAATAAATAAAGCAGATACTTTCAAGATACATTTTTGAAGGTGGAAAAGACATAATTTTTTATTGGATTAGATTTTTTCCAGTTTCTTTTGGATTAATTCTTTTGGATTAAAAGGGAAAGGGAGGAATCAAAGAAATCTTTGAGATTTGTAAGAAGCACTCTGTTCAAGGCTGTCGGGGTCATTGTCTCCTCTCATCTTCAAGAGAGTCCCGTGTATCCTCCAGGGCCTCTGAGAAGCAGACACTGAGATGGAATTGGGAATACCAGATGTGTGGATGCTTGTGAAAGATAAAAAGGGGAGGAAGCAGAATTGAGCAGAGAAAGGACTGAAGTGCAGATCTGCCAATGCGCAGTCAACACAAGCCAACAGGGAGCTCCAAAGGAAAACTGCCCTCACAAAAGAAGCCTGCATTTTGGGCTGAAATAACTGGCCATTCTCTTTGCACTGTGCTTGTTCACTGGCCAGGCTTCTGTAGAAAGAGACTTGACTCCATAGTCAAGACAGGTCCTAAAGTTTCAGCAGCTAGAGACTGTCAGCTGCATTCACTCTGCAATGAAGCAGCAAACTCTTTCCTAGATGTGGATTTGTCTACCATGAACAACTGTAGTAACTGCTGTGAGGCAAAAAGAGGCAATAAGAGAGAATACAGAATGGGATGAACTTTTAGGTAGATAATTATAATTATGGGACTTTTGGTCATATTTTACAAGGTAGGAAACAGACTCAGAAATTATAATTTGAAATGTTAAATGAGACAACACCGGCTCTGGCTCCATCCCCTGATGGTGTGGTCTCTGGCAAATTCAGGTTAGTACTAGGAGGAGACATTGCAAGCTGGCTCAGCCAGCACCCATCCTGAGCACCTCCCAGCCTGCCTGTCTGTACTGTAGGGAGTGTCGAGCTACCAATCACATTTCCCAGATTCCTGTGCCACTGGGTGCAGGTGTGCGACCTAATTTCAGCTTCGTTTGCTATATCCCTAGACTTGGATGTGGCAGTCAGCAGTGAGAGGTGGTCTGTTGATGAATAAGAGGATTACCTGGTGAGCTTTGCCATTTTCAATTCCTGGCACCTGTGTTTTTTTCTAAGAACAATCCTTAATTCGACTGTTTCTCCCAACTCTGTTTTACCTGATCTTGTTTTCCCAATGCTAGTCTCCCAAGCATGTAGATGTTTGCAAACTATTTAATATCCTTTTAAAGATCCCCTTCTGCTTAAACAAGGAGGAGGGGCTCTGTTGTCTGCAACTGAGAATCTCAGTGAGATGGTCCAGTAGAGAACACAGACCTTAAGGGCACAAATATATCATTCACCAGGGAAATGGAACTTCGAACCAAGTGCATTTCCAAGCTCTGGCACATTCAGATTTGCATCAAGCATTCTCTTTAGTGCTCTCAGGGATCATTGACCTCCTTTCATCTTTAGAAGTATCCCCTATGTCAACCAGATCTGTTAAGAAGCAGAAAGTGAGATGCATTTTGTCCCAAGTGAATCAAACACATGTTGGTCTTTACAGCATTTAAACATAGCAAAAAAAAAATCAAATGTACCTCTTGTAGCTAGTATTTTGGTCCAGGTGTTAGGGGTAGAAAAAGGCTCTCACACACGCCCCCAGGGGAGCACAGCTACCATCCCACAGTCCAGCTGGTTTAGTGCTTTGTTTCAAGGACCAGATAAGGTCTAGCAGGTCTGGGAGGCCTGGGAAAATCTTACACTCAGTATCCTCAGGACACAAAAAGAAGAAGGGAGTATAGTTCCAATAAGTCTGGGAATTGTGAGGAGTGATGAGAGCAAGGCATGCATAATTAAGAGGGACTTCCCCTCCCTATCCAAAAAGAAAAAACCTTAAAACCTACCACCACGGCAGGGCCTCCTGAAGCTCTACTGTTTGCTGAGACTACCCCTGGCAGAGATGCTTCCTAATAGAACTAGTTGCTGGCTTCATTCTGGGGCTTCATAAAATTCTTTTCCCCAAGACATTAAGGACCCTCTAGGGTTGTGGCCCCCAGCACAGGGAGTTGCAGATCTGCTAGTAATTGCTTTAAAAGAGCCATAATTTTTTTCCAGCTATATGTAAATTAACCTCAGCCTCTCTTAACACAAAAATTAATAGTGATGAGAAGTTTCACTGGCTTAGCTACAACCCAGAAAAGCTGCTCATGAATTTTGTTTTTATTCAAGATCCTTTTAAAAACATCCCTTTTCAGTTTTTGATGTAAATCAGAAATGGAGTATGCTTTTCTCTTCCCTACCTGGAGGCAATTTTCTTCCAGTCTATATCCATACTATGCAGTGGTCGGGGACTTCAAGGACCAGCCCATGAGCAGAGCCTGTCACACAGGACTTCTTCCTGCGCAGGTGCAGGCAGTCACTGAATTGAGACCAAGAAGAGAGTCAGAAGTCAGGCCCTGTGTGAACAGAACCATGCCCTCACAGCACACAGGTCAAACCCCCACCCACCTATCCACCAAGGCACCTCAGCATACCGCAGAGACAACAGCACCACCTCTTGATCAAAAACCTCAGTCTCAGTAATTCTTTGTTTTTCCCTGGTTTGTTAAATAAAAAGTATGTAGTTGTTTTATGGAAAAAAAAAAACCTCAGTCCTGTGGGGCTGCAGTCAAAGCATTTTCTGCCTACAGAGAAGCTGGTCTCAAAAATTCCATCTGTTCATTGAAAAAAAATATCTGTGGCATAGTTGTATGGTGGAATACTATTCAGCACTAAAAAAGAATGGTTTTGATACATACAGCACTGTGGATGATCCACCATCATTGTGCTGAGCTGAAGAAGTCAGGCACAAAAGACAGTATGTATTTGGTTCCTTTAATTGGACTCTCTAGAAAAGACTAATTGCTTAACAGGGGATGGTTTGAAAAATGTGTTGTTAGGTGATTTCATCATTGTGCAAATGGCATAGAGTGTAATGACCCAAGCTTACTGAACACCTAGGATCCATTTGAGGACCATTGGGGTATATGCCGCTTGTCACTGACAGAAATGTCATACGATGCAGATGAATGTGGTTACAAAGAGCAAATTAGTGGGTGTCAGGGTGAGGGCATGACTGGTAAGGGGCACAAGGGAAACTTTTAGGGCAATAGCAATATTCCATGTCTTGATTGTGGTGGTAGATACATGAGTGTGTCAAACCTCAATGAACTACACATCTTCCTGCAAATTGTGCCTTTTATTTTACATGTTATATATGTCACATATATCTTATATGTTATATACATCACAGTTATATGTCACACATATGATATTGTGTGACATACATAATTTTGAAGACATATAAACATATATATTATATATGTTTGTTCATATAGTTATATACATTTATTTATATTATATACATTTTTTATATTTATTTATATGTTTCTATCATTGTACCTCAATAAAGTCCACTGAAAAATCCTATGAGGATGATAGGACTTTTCATGTGAAAACTCCTTTCTAGTTGTTCCTCTCCAACACTTCCCCCTCACCAATCTGATGGCAGAGTTTGTTCTGCTACTAGTGAATCTGAATTCTGACCATCTGTACCATGAATCATTCACCTTTAATTAAAAAAAAAAAAGTGTAGACTCTGCCTCCTCCTTTCTGTGTGTTGTTCAGCCCAATACTTATGCCTCTGAGATTCAGTTCCCACATGTGCAGTGTAGGAAGGTGGAGCAGGGAGGACGGCACAGAATGGGGACATGCACAGGCCCTATCCAGGGTGCTGTGGACATAGTAAACATTGGGTCTGCCCCCCCCCATTCCATCAGTTGTGATTCTTTTGATCCAAGTAACAGAAAATTTGATCCAGCTTATTTAAACAAAGGGCAGTTATTAGGCTGAACAGCACAGTGTTTGCACTGGTTTCATGGAAGGCTGCTTCCAGAAGTTTGGCATGGATACCAAGCCCTGAATTTCTTATCATCTCTCTGCTTGGCACTTTACCATGTAAATCTCATCCTCTGTCTCTATGTGGTCCACCCCTCCCAGAGCTCCAGCCATTCCCTCTGTAACACCTCACATGTTCACATCTTATACCCGGGATATACTCTCTCTGCCCCAAATTGGGATGCATGACTATCCCAGAGCCAAGAATTGCAGTTAAAAAATTATATAGAATGATAGGATTAAATCTATCACCATAGGGCTCAAATCAGCTCAACCCCACCTATACCAAATAACTGCCCCCAATCAAGATGTTCTCAGAAGTAAAAGAAGGACAATGGACATCACAATGCAATCAACAAGTGTCCACTGAATGCATCTTATCAATCAGGGTCTCAGTCAGGAAAACAGGACGTCCACTAGTTATTTTAAGAGAGGGCTTTCAAACTAAAGAATTTTTCAAACAGTATTTGAACATTGAGATAACAAAAGAAGCACTAAGCCATCCCAGCACTTGATTGCAGGAATAAGCTACCATCACCAATGCTGGAGGATGTAGGGAAGAGGCTAGGTTCTCTTAATCTTAGAGATTTGGGGGAAGAGCACTGCTTCCCTAGTGCTGGTGTTTCAGAGCATGACAGAGACAGGGCTCATGGGTCCGGGATCTAGATCTCTGAAGGAATGCAATGAGGCTGAGTTTAGGAGTGTGGGAAAAGCTCTGCTCTTGGGGAGAGGAATCAGGGCTGGGGTGATGCCAAAATAATAGGAGGCAAGCAGGAAGGGACATGTCCCTCCTTCCTTCTTCAGTCTTCCATTTCACTCTAGACCTCCACTGGTAGAACTGACATTAGAGCCAGCTGGCAGGGCAGACATGTGTTTGCAGAGTCCTAGAATACCAAAGCAGAGTACAGAAAATTGGTTTGGTGCAGCAAGATAATTACTAAATAACTAACACACAAGCCCTGTGCAATCTCAGGGTATCCATGAGAACATTTTGGCTGCAAGCAACGGAAACTCCAACGTAAGTAATTTAAAGAAGGAGAAACCTCTTAATCACCAAAAAACAAGAAGTTTCTTGGAAAAGTAAGTCCAGGGCTGCTTAATACAACTCTTCAATATTACCATCAAAGACAAAGGTTGTTTGCATCTTTCTACTCTGCCATGTTTAGAATATGGCTTTATCTGTAGCTAGTCTTCCTTGTGGCAACAAAGTGGCTGCACAATTCCAGGCATTTCACAGGCATTACAACTTCAAATATAAGAAAAAGCAATCTTGTTTAGAACAAGGAAAATTTTCCTAGAAGCCTCTGAGCAGATTTCCTTTTATATCTTGTTGGTCAGGATAGGGTTACACAGTAACTTGGAACCAAACATTGGTAAAGAAAGAAACTGTAACAGGTATTGGCTTGGAGTGATCAAGATTTATTCCTGGGTGACATGTGGGCAGAGTAGATAGTCAAATAAAACTCTGAGTTAAGTCAGAAGTATATGGTTAAATGTTAAATTAACAACCAGTGCTCTGAAAAAAATTCATATATAAATTTATATTGTTTATTTATAAATTTACTGATACAAAGCATGTATGGTACAAAAATTATAACTGATAATAAATTAAATAATAATTTTTACTATGTTCATATAGGCAAATAATTCTTTTTAAATTTTTTTTATTTTAACATTTATAATTTTTTTTACATTTTTTAGACAATATTTGCTTCCCCCCACCCCCTCAGATTGAGTCCTCATAGAATTTCCTTCCCCAAGGCACCCGTGCACCATCACCACAGTCCCCTGTGCTCCGCCCTCTCTCCCTCTCACACCTCTCCCTCCTCCCTCCCTGCAGTATGTCTCTGGTTTACAATTGTCTGTTTTTGCTTTGTTGTGGTTTGTACTGTAATTATTATTTTTTTTACACTGATGTCCTATTTGGTTCCCCTATATTCCTGTTATAAGTGAAACCATACGATATTTTTCTTTTTCCTCCTGGCTTATTTCACTGAGCATAATTCCTTCTAGCTCCATCCACATTGCTGCAAATTGCATGAGTTTATCTTTTTTGATTGCTGAATAATATTCCATTGTGTATATATACCACATCTTCTTGATCCAGTCATCTATTTTTTGGGCATTTGGGTTGTTTCCAGGTTTTACCTATTGTAAATAGTGCTGCAATAAACATAGGTGTACAGGTGCTCTTTTCAATCACTGTTTTTGTGTCCTTTGGGTAGATCCCTAGGAGTAGAATTGCTGGATCATATGGTATCTCCATTTTTAATAGACTGAGGAACCTCCAGACAGCTTTCCACAGTGGTTGGACCAGTTTGCACTCCCACCAGCAATGTAGGAGAGTTCCTTTTTCACCGCATCCTCGCCAACATTTGTTGTTTCTTGTTTTTTTGATATGTGCCATTCTTACTGGTGTAAGGTGGTATCTCAGTGTGGTTTTGATTTGCATTTCCCTGATGATAAGGGATGTTGAACATTTTTTCATATGCCTGTTGGCCATTTGCATTTCCTCTTTGGAGAAATGTCTTTTGAGTTCTTCTGCCATTTCTTGACTGGATTGTTTATTTTGTTTTTGTTGAGCCCTGTGAGTTCTTTGTCTATCTTTGCAATCTGTCCCTTATCAATTGAATGGAGTGCAAAGATTTTTTCCCAATCAGTGGGGTGTCTCTCTGTTTTGGTTAATGTCTCTTTGGCTGTACAGAAGCTTTTCAGTTTGATGTAATCCCAGGTGTTTATCTTTGCCTTCACTATCACTGCTTTGGGTGATGAGTCTTTAAAGAAGTTTTTAAGATGTATGTCTTGTAGTGTTTTACCTATATTTTCTTCTGTATATTTTATGGTTTCAGGTCTTATGTCCAGTTCTCTTATCCATTTTGAGTTGATTTTTGTGCATGGTGAGAGGTAGTGGTCTAGTTTCATTTTCTTGCATGTGGAGGTCCAGTTTTCCCAGCACCAGTTATTGAACAAACTGTCCATGTTCCATTGCATATTCTTTGCTCCTTTGTCAAAGATTAGTTATTCATATAATTGTGGTTTTATTTCTGGGGTCTCTATTCAGTTCCATTGGTCTGTGTGTCTGTTTTTGTTCCAATATCAAACTGTTTTAATTATTATGGCTTTGTAGTATAGCTTGAAGTTTGGAAGTGTGATACCTCCTTTCTCCTTTGTTTTCCTTAGTAGGGCTTTGGCTATTCATGGTTTTTTGTGGTTCCATCTGAATTTCATCAGTATTTGTTCTATTTCCTTGAAGAATGTCATTGGGATTTTTATTGGAATAGCATTGAATCAGTATATTGCTTTTGGGAGGATGGCCATTTTAATAATGTTGATTCTTCTAGTCCATGAGCAGGGGATGTCTTTCCATTTCTTTGTGTCTTCTTCAATTTCTTTTAACAGTGTTTCATAATTGTTTTTGTATAGTTCTTTCACCTCTTTTGTTAGGTTTATTCCCAAGTATTTGATTTTTTTGGATTCAATTATAAAAGGGATGGTTTTCTAGGATTACAAATGAAAGAGGAGAAATCACAACAGACTCAGTAGACATCAAAAGAGTGACCAGAGATTACTATGAACACTTATATGCAAACAAATTCAACAACCGAGAAGAGATGGACAAATTCCTAGAATGATAGATGGACAAGAGATGGACAAATTCCTAGATCATCCAAAGAAGCTGGACAAAGAAGAAATAGAAAGCTGGACAAAGAAGAAATAGAACAACTAAACAGACCAATTCTAAGCAGCAAGGCAGTAATCAAAGCACTCCCCAAAAACAAAAGCGCAGGCCCAGATGGCTTCACAAATGAATTCTACCAAACGTTCAGCAGTGAATTAGTGCCTATATTATACAAACTCTTTCAAAAAAATTGAAAAAGAAGGAATACTACCAAATACGTTCTACAAAGTCAACATTACTCTAATACCAAAACCAAACAAAGACAGCACAAAAAAAGAAAATTACAGGCCAATCTCCCTAATGAACTCTGATGCAAATATCCTCAACAAAATCCTTGCCAACAGAATCCAACAATGCATCAAAGGGACAGTACACCATGAACAAATGGGATTCATCCCAGGGGCTCAAGGATGGTTCAACATACGAAAATCGATGAGTAATCCAACACAACAACAAAAAGAAAAATAAAAACCATATGATCATATCAATAGATGCATAGAAAGCATTTGACAAAGTCCAACATCCATTTATGATGAAGTCCCTTGAAATTCTCAGGGTAGAAGGAATATATCTTAACATGATAAAAGCCATATATGACAAACCCACTGCCAACATTATTCTCAATGACAAAAAGCTGGAGGCCTTTCCTCTAAGATCAGGAACAAGACAAGAATGTTCTCTCTCACCACTGCTCTTCAATATAATACTGGATGTCCTAGCCAGGGTAATAAGACAAGAGAAAGACATACAAGGAATCCAGATAGGGAAAGAAGAAGTAAAACTATCACTATTTGCAGATGATATGATAATATACATAGAAAACCCTAAAAACTCCACAGAAAAACTACTCAAAATAATCAACCAGTTTAGTAAAGTAGCAGAATATAAAATCAACACACAAAAATCAGTAGCCTTCCTATACAAAAACAATCAATCGGAAGTAGGCAACTAATTCTTATAAGACACTTCATAGAATTTCACTAAACTCTTGTATTAATCAAATTAAGATTGTAGTTGATCAACAAGTTTAGTTCTGACTTGATATTGGTTGATAGGGCAAGCAAAAGTGAAATAACAAACATGTATGTTTGAACTTCACTCAGCCAGTAACAGGAATGCCTTCCATAATTGAATTTAATCCCTAGTTCAAGCCCCCATCCCACTGAGATAGTTGAAAGTTTATCTTAGTTAAAGGTTTACATACCTTGTCATTTTCTTGGAATTATACCTGCGTTCTAAGATATGGTGGAGGGCCCATTGGTCCTATACTAATTCAAAGAGGTAGCTAATTACACACTTGCCTATCCCTAGGTAAACATTCATATTTACATTTTCACCTCTGCCAGGATCACTGGGCCTGCTGATTTTGTTTCTATAACCCTGAACCTATGATATTAAGACCCCATCTCCCTAGACCCACTGAAGAATCTGCCAGGGAAGCCTGTTTCTAAAACAAGACCTTAGGGCCTCCCCTGGTGGTGCAGGCAGTTGAATTCACAGCTGCACTGTGAATCTGTCCACAGCCTCAGCCTCTGCAGCACCAGTTCTATCTCGGCCAGCCGGCAGGAGTCCCTCATGGCATGGAAGACCTCTCCTGTCATGCCTGCTGCTCCCCTCAGCAGTGTATTTCATCAGTCTGCCTGTTCTGTTCCCCGCTCTGTCTCTGGTGAATCCTCTCACCCTCCCACACATCTAGTCTGTATCTTTAAAAAACTAATAATAATAAAATAAATCATAAAATAATAATAAAATAAAACAAGACCTCAAAAGTTCAAAATATAAGGCAACAAATAAACTGATTTAATTGACATCAACATTAATGAAAGCACACTGTAGACAAAGTTAAGAGAACATTGACGGGTTGGAAGAAGATATTTGCACTACTTACAATAGACATGGAACACCTTCAAAGTAAGACAAAAGGGCCTCCCTCATGGCGCAAGGAATTAAGCACCGCACAGGCTGTGGGGTGAAGCAAACCACAGCCACTGCAGCAGGTGTTCCATCCCCGGCCTGCTGGGGAGCAACCCACATGGCACAGCAGACCTCTCCTGTCTCGCCCGCTGCTCCCCTCAGCAGAGTGTTTCACTCAATCTGCCTGTTCTGTTCCCCACTCTGTCTCTGGTGAGTCCTCTCACCCCCCATGTCTCTGGCCTGTACCCCACCTCTTGCATGGATAAATAAATAAATCTTTTTTTAAAAAAAAAGCAAGACAGAAAACTCGATTTAAAAAAAAAAAAAATCGGGCCTCCCTGGTGGCACAAAGGGGTTAAACACAGCACTATGAAGCTATCCACAGCCTCTGTATCATGAGTTTGATCCCTGGCCTGCCAGGGAGTTGACCCACATGGCACAGCAGACCTCTCCTGTCTCACCTGTTGCTCCCCTCAGCAGTGTATTTCAGTCAGTCTGCCTGTTCTGCTCCCTACTCTGCCTCTGGTGAGTCCTCTCACCCTCCCACATCTCTGGCCTGTGCCCCAGTTCTTGTATGCATAAATAAATAAATCTTTTAAAAATAAATAAATAAATAATCAAGCAAGTGCTACTAAGTAGATAAGAAGATTTGCGACTTCATTAATAACCAAAGAAATACAAATTAAAGCAGCAATATCATACGTGATTCCCATCAGATAGTATAGGTGTGGAGAGGAAATTCCCCTCTTCTGGGTTCTCTTTAGTCTGGTCCAATGAACACTTTAATATCAGTCAAATTAGTAGGAGAAAAGAACAAATTGAATTGTATGTCTATGGAGAATCTACACTATATAAATTGGAAAGCAAATGAGGCTATTTATATCCTGATTTAAACAATGGGATAGGAGCCTGCAGCTTCGAGGAGCGAGGAGGGGGACTCATGTGACAAGGCTAGGTGACTCATATGATGAAGACCAGATGCTCTGTAAACATATCTGCTCTGCCATATAGACAGTTTTCTTTGCTAGAGAGCTTCTTTATGATAAAAATCTGAATCGTGGCCCCCAATTTTCATTCTTCTAGGCAATTAAGGGAGTGGTAAATTTCCCCATGAGCCTGCAGGACCCTATCTCAAAATACTCATATACCAAAGTGACACATTTTGGGAGTGCCTGCTCTGAACATTTGCCTTCATCAGGCAAAAATCAGAGAGAAGAACAACACCAATTCTCAATGAGATGTGAGCAACAGGAGCATTTTTGCACATTGCAGTGAGTGTTTAGATATTGCCGCCACTCTGGAGAGCTCTCTGGCAGTGCTTATCTAAATTATGCCTGCAAAATTCACATCCCTGGGTATGGCCCAGAGTCTTTATTAAACAGAACCATAAATGGACAAAGGACAAGGTATTCATCACAGAGTTATTTACACATCTTCCACATTCCAAGTGGAAGATCCCTAGATCACCATCATGGCTGGTGGATGAATAAATACGGTGGCTCTACTCCAAGAAATTTTATCAGCAGTGAGAAGGAACCAACTAGATATCTACAAAACAACATAATCAGATCGCAAAGACTTAGATCTGAGTGAAAATGTAAGAAAACAAATGAGCACCACAGCAGAATGCTGTTTCTGGAATTTAAAGACCAGGCACCCAAAACACAATTACATGTTCTACAGGGATTCAGAGTAATAGGTTAGAGCTGTTGCCTATGCAAGGGAGGAAAACAGGAGTGGAGAAGATGATAAAGTAAAGAAATCTTAGGGATCTAAATCTAAGGGATATCATCTCTCTACTCAACTTTTCCCCATTCCCCTAAGGACTCAGATTGACCAGAGTCTAGAAACATCCTCTCTGCCCTGTAGCAACTTTCTTTTGGGGAAATTGGCCCAGAAAAGCTTGGTCATTGAAAGGGAAGGAAAGGGACAGCGATACCACCTGCTGCACTATGTGGGTCACCTCCTGGGTGGCCGGCAATCCAACCCATGCTGTAGTGGCTGGTGATAGCTTGATAGAGCTGTCTCTAACCCCTGCGCCACCAGGGAGGCCCTTAGGAGGCCATTTCTGTCAGTTGTCTACCAGAGAGGGTGACCTTTTGCAACTCCTACAAAGGCACCATAGATGCCAGCTAGAGTTCTAAGTCAACATGATCAACACTCTTATCAAAAACGTACACATCAACTCAGTGACAACTTTGCAGTCACTGGTTTTAGGACAGTCCTGAGGTTGTCTTCAGCTGCCCTTCCCTCTGACTGAAATGTTCTTCCCCATCCTGTCACCTGGGCAGAGAGTCCTTCCAGGGACATGCCCTCTAAAATGGCAACCCCATCATCACCTTATTCAGTCACCTGATGGCTAGGCCTCCCTAAGACATGTCACTTTGGCATGAGGATTATTTCAAGCTGAAGTCAACTAAGGCCCTACAGGCTCATGAGAAAACATTAGCATTCTCTTAACTACTTACAAGAATGAAATTTGGGGGTATTGCCAATATTTAGGGTTATCCTGGAAATAAACCTTTTATCAAAGATACCTATTTATATGGCAAGGCAAACATGTAATCAGAGAACATCTGATCTTCATCAGATGAGTCACCCGTCCTTGTCACGTGCATCCCCCTTTCTCAGTCTTGGAAACGCCGGGCCCCACTCCCATTCCTTAGCTCAAGATAAAAGCTCTCATTTTTCCCTATTTCCATTAGAGTTTTATATCCATGTAGAGTCTCCGTAGGCTTGCAATTAAATGTGTTCTTTTCTTTTACTAATCTGACTGATGTTAATTGGCTCCTTCTACCAGCCTGAAGAGAACCCAGAGAAGTTGGGGGAATTCCCTTCGTGCCCCTACAACTCTGATCTAGCTTTCTTTTCTTTTCTCTTTTCTTTTCTTTTCTTTTCTTTTCTTTTCTTTTCTTTTCTTTTCTTTTCTTTTCTTTTCTTTTCTTTTCTGATGTATTTATTTATGCATACAAGAACTGGGGTACAGGCCAGAGGTGTGGGAGGTGAGAGGATTCACCAGAGACAGAGTGGGGAGCAGAACAGGCAGATCCACTGAAATACACTGCTGAGGGGAGCAGCAGGCAAGACAGGAGAGGTCTGCTGCGCCATGTGAGTAGCTCCCTGGCTGGGATGGAACTCATGCTGCAGAGGCTGCAGAAAGCTTCACAGTGCTGTGCTTAGCCTCTTGCGCCACCAGGGAGGCGCTCTTATCTAGCTTTCTTTATTCCTCTTTTTTTTTTTTTTTTAAAGATTTATTTATTTATTTATACAAGCACTGGGTACAGTCAAGGGCGCGGGAGGGTGAGAGAATTCACCAGAGCCAGAGCAGAGAGTAGAACAGGCAGAGTGACCAAGTACACTGCTAAGGGGAGCAGAGGTCTGCGCACCATGTGGGACCCTCGCTGGCCACCGGGGACCGATCGGGCGCTACAGAGGCTGCGGGTAGCATCGCAACCCAGAGCTCAATCACTGCGCCACCAGGGAGGCCCCTATTCCTCTTTTTATTCCCTGAAACCTTGCATGCATCGGCTTATGTCTGTCATTCCAGGAAGGGAAGGGCGCCGTCTCCCCTGGGGCACTGGCCTGCACTGAGGCAGCAAGTTTTCAGCGAGCACAGGCTAGGAAGGGGTGGACCTGAAAAGCAAGCAGGGCACTATTTTCTTCTCAGAAGAGTAAAAGAAATGGAATGGTAAGTACTTACTCAGAAGTACTTACTTGCTCAGAACAATAACAAAAGCGAAGTATCAGTTCTTTATTTCTCTTATTATGTTAAGATTAATTATTTGACTAATGAACCAGTCCCTGAAAACCCATGATGAGTGACTCGGCTTTCTCAGAATAATCAACACTGTGTTTAGTCTCCAGGACCTATTTAAGACATAATTGGTTCCCAAGTGATATTTAGCATTGCTTTATTTTTAAACAAGAAGCCGATTCGTCGTGTGTTTTTCAATGCTCTTTATGTGAGGCTCTCTGAACTTTCTACTCACAATGAAGAATGCATGTGGGGGGCCTCCCTGGTGGCACAGGGGGTTAAGTCTCAGCATTATGAAGCTATTGTCACCACTGCAGCACGAGTTCGATCCCCAGCCAGGGAGCTGACCCACATGGCACAGGGGACCTCTCCTGTCCCTCCCTCTGCTCCCCTCAGCAGTGTATTTCAGTAGATCAACCTGTTCTGTTCCCTACTCTGTCTCTGGTGAATACCTCCCACACCTCTGTCCTACACCCCAGTTCTTGTATGCAAAAATAAATAAATCTTTAATAAAAAGTATAGGATGTAGGATGACCATCTGCCTATTTGAGGAAAAAAGTATAAAGCCCGCCCCCCTCTGACCACAACCCAGCCCCACTAATGGGCACAGGGCAGGCAGATCACCCTGGTAGATGCCACAGTAGCCTGTGGCAAATCCCCCACACTTTCTTTGTAGAAGGGCCAGTAGGTATGACAGCACAGACGTCAACCAGTTGGATGTGGTGGGGAAGCTGTGGCCCCGGTGGGGTGGGGTGGTGGTAGATCTCAATGGGTGGGGTTTCTCTCCAGCCTACACAGTGATGTATTTCTCAGAAGCACATAGGGCCTCTCTGATCAGTTGACATTTGATTCTGTCAGGTCTCCGCTGTTTAGCCTCTCTTTGTCTCAATGGCTACCTCTCCTGGCTGCACAGTGTTGGTGTGGGTGTAGAGAGAGGGAACCCTGGTACATTGTTGGTGGGAGTGGGGCAGCCATTATGGAAAGCAATATGCAACCTTCTCAAAATATCAAAAAGAGAAATTTCATAGATCCAGTTACCTCGCTTCTGGGTATTTACGCCAAAACACAAAACCACTAATTTGAGGAAATACATGCCCTCCTGTGTTTATAACAGCACTCTTTATAGTAGCCAAGAGCTAGAAACAACCTAAATACCCATCCACAGATGTGTGGATAAAGAAGATGTGGCCTACATGTGTGATGAAATACTGCTAAGCTATAGAAAAGGTGAATCCTGTCATTTGCAACAACATGCATGGACCTAGAGAGCATTATACTTAGAGAAATAAGCCAGGCAGCGAAAGACAAACACTATATAACTTCACTCATTTGCAGCATGTAAAGAAACCAAATAAGTGAATGAACTGTATAAAATAAAAATAAACTTTTAGAATATAAGACCAAATTAGTAGTCACCCAATGGGAAGGGAGAAGGAGGTAGGTCGAGTGGTAAAAGAAGTCAATTGCATGGTGATCTGTAGAACTGGATGTTTAGATAGTATAGGGATCTTGATTTACAACAATGCTCACCTGAAACCCATATACTGGTATAATGGCATGTTACTCCCGTGAAAGGTTATTTAAAAATATTCAGATTTCATGTCCTACCTTTTAAGATTCCATTGTAAATTACAAATTGTCTGCGGGTATGACCTAGGAAATCAGAAATTTCTGAAAGTTCTCCTGGTGATTCCAAGCTGTGGCCAGGGTTGGGAGTCACTGTTTTTAAAGATCCTTGGTAGGCCTTGGGCCGAGCAGCATGAAATTCCACTTCTACCACACTCTGCAGCAGAAATGCCTTGGGTTGTCCACTTGGTGTCTCCACTCTGCTGGATCCTTGATTTACCTCCCTTGCTGGCTCCTGGCCCTGCCCGTTGTCTCCTTGGGCTCTTCATTAAAGGAGCCCATGAGGATTCTCCCTCCACCCTTGACCTCAACTGCTCTCCCAGCCAGAATTCCTACATTCACCCAAGCAATACATCCCTGTATAGGTGGGAGAGGGTTGGCCCTGCCCCTTCTTCACCTATCCCCACCCATTGAGATCTACCACTAGGTCCACCCCACCCAGGAAACAGCTCCCCCGTCCACATCCAACGAGTTGGCCTCTGTGCTGTCATACCTACTGATCCCTCTACAGAGAAAGCCCTTTCCCACCTCTTCACCTCACTTTCTCCTATTTGTCCTACTTGGTTCATCTGTTGCCTCACCAGGTCACCTTTCCTGACGTACTCAGAAGGGGCCAGCTGGTCCTTCCTCTGGGCTCCATTTCTGCAGGTTAGCCACCTGGCCCCTCTCATGATGTGCTGTCTGCCTCCCTGGGCCTTGAGTGTCTAACACTCCTCCACATCTCTAGTCTCCTCAGACTTCACTCGAGCCAAGGGCATCAGAGAGGTGGTGAGTAAACCACATACAAATGGATTCGCAGGAAGCACTAAGAGATTTGGCATCATTTACAGGTAGATCTGGGTATTGTCTATAAGGAATAATTTATCACTTTCATTTTCAATCTTTTATTTAATTTTTTTAACTTTAATCTGGAATGCAGATCTTGCCTGACAAAGGTTTGTGGACAATGACCTAAGGTGTGAACAATGGCCCGATTCCAGTCCACAGATGTCTTAACTTAATAACAATTCAGTTATCAACATTCAAAAATTAGGACATTCTCCATAGTTTATAAATTTCTGACTTCTCTTGAAACAAATCAGAAGATGTGACCACACAGAGCCCGGATCCCCATGACAATTTGTTGGACTGGGCGGACTCTGCCCTCTGGCTGGTGGGTGTGCCCTCTCTGCTTGGCCCAGCCGCACCTTCTCTGCTCTCACATCACTCCAACCTGGCTGACCTCGAGTGCCTTGAGCTCCATGTTGTCCTTGAACCTTGTGCGTGCTGGTGAGCAGCCACTCCGCCAGCACTATGGGCGTGCACGCTGAGCACAGAGTCAGGCAGACCTGAAGGCAGGGCATTTGCGGGCACGTCACTTCGCAACTCTAAGCCACCACCTCTGCCTCCCAGCAGTCCAGAGACAAGAAGAGGAGACAGGCCATGATCCCAGGAAGATATGTGATGAAATGAGAGCTTTACCAATAGTTGGGGCTCAGAGAAAACTCCCACCTGGGTTTTTCTAAGCCTAGATGGACAAATTAACATCAAATAGAAAATGCCAAAGTATTTACGTGATATAAATTTTAAAGACTAGTGGAGCAGATTGGGGAGGTCTCTCCTGTATTTAGGGACATCAAAGAAAGAGTGGGGGAAACTTCATGTGACAGATAAGAAGGGGGTAACCTCATCTTTAAAAGTAAAAATGTAATTTTTGGATAAAGAGGAGACGCTCACTGATAAACCTATAGCTGGATGAAACCCCCCCAAAAAACTACATTCTTCTAGGTCATGAAAGGGGGAGCATGGTTGCTTCCTTAATTAGAAAAATGGCAAAAGCTTAGGAAGTAATCATCTCTTCTTTGATTGGGGAAGGGCAGAAGGACTCAGGCAAGGACAAAAGCTTCTCTCTAGGGTCTTTATTGCTCGCAACTCAAACCAGTCTGCATCGTTAAGTACTGGCAGCAGACTTCCTGAGATTCACAAGGCCTTACTTGGCCTTCAGTACTTCATACCAAGTTCTGCTGTGGATATATTGAGAAAAAGCTTAGGGGACCCCATTCAGGGAGACTGACCCCACACAAAGTTAACGCCAAAGCATGGTCAATACTAAAAGTTAATACAAAGAATTTGTTTTGGAACTAAAGCAAATATGACCAGGAAATAGAATAGACATAGCATTTATCTAATAACTTTACATGATACTGCTCTCTAACTATAACAAGAGTGATATTTTTAGGAAGTTTAGATGACTGAATCCTTATTGATTTAATGCACATGTTATATGCAAGAAAAACCTATAAGAATAGGTAGCTAGAGATATATTATACCCAGCGGAAGGTACAATAATGTGACAAGCAAATTAAAGGACTGCTTTCTGAAGGAAGTATTTTTGAGCAGGACTTAAAAGGATGCATGTAAACTTGTCTTGGGACCAAGACTTCCTGGGAACAGGCATTCCAGCCAAGTGTGTGTAAAGGTAAAGAGGAAATGCAGTGCATTCTGAAAACAGTGAGCTGGTAGGTGTGCCTGCCAGGTGTAAGGCAGGAGGTGTACCTTTAGAGTTTGAGGTCCTTATCAAAGAGCCTTGAATGCCACACCAGGGAGGACAGATTTTATCTGGAGGGCAAGAATGGACTTTCAGGTGGGGAGTGACAAGAGCTTTGTATCTTGGAAATATCACTCTGGACACAGAGATGAAGTCAAAGCACACCTACCAAACACTGAGAACTAAATGCTAAATAAAAATAAATATTCTTATAATCATAAGAAGTTTGTATTTGTGGGCCTCCCTGGTAGCATAAGGGTTAAGTCTCAGTGCTATCACACTATTATCCCTGAGACCTGAGTTCACCTCCCAGCCAGGGAGCTAACCCACATGGCACAGCAGAACTCTCCTGTCTTGCCTGCTGTTCCCCTTAGCAGTGTATTTCAGTAAACACAGTTATTCTGTTCCCCACTCTGTCTCTGGTGAATCCTCTCACCTCCTTCACCTCTGGCCTATATCCCAGTTCCTCTATGCATAAATAAATGAAATAAATCTTTAAAAAAATGTTCATATGTGAATGTTCATAGCAGCTTTATTCATAACACCCCAAAACTGAGCTGTGGGTCTTGGGATCACCTCCACTGCTAGAGCCCCAGGACCACCAGCTCTGGGGCAGGGTGACCCCTACTGCAGCCCTGGTGAGGCTGCAGGCCTTGGGGAACCAGGGTAGGGAAACTGAAATCTCCTGCCACTGCAGGTTGCTTTTGGAGCACCCGGGGTGCTGTGTGCTTAGGCAGGGGGCAGGGAAATTCCTGCCGCTGCTGGAACTTTCAGAGCAGCCTAAGTCATCAGACTGGACAGGTTGGGCCTGGAGAGGGGCTGGCCTCAGCGTGGTGCCAACAAAGTTGGCATACTCCCTGCTTAGAAAGTAGGCGAAAGCCTGTCATTCTCCATGGCTTGTGCCCTGGGGATCCAATTTCATGCCAAGCCTCCTTTCCAGTTGTACCAGGGTGCAAGCTGGGCAGCAGAAGCTAAAAACCAGGCCAACCTGTTCTGGAATACTGGAATTTGTAATCCAAGGTGGCTGCAAGTAAGTTAGGGAGGGGGCAAGGGTCCCCTAACACAAGGGGAAGCTCTAACAACTGAATTTGCAGGAAGCTCAGAAATGTCCCACACACAACCCTATCTTTGCTGAATTAAACGTTGTCTTGTTTTTGCCTTGCTCTGAACAGGTCAAAGTCCATGTTATAAGGTAAAGATTTTGCAACCTTTGTCCATGCAAGCTTAGCAAGAATTTCCAAGTAGTTGGAAAATACTATTTCAGGTTTCAGGGAAGCTGTTTCTGGAAGATGTGCATTTAAAACAATGTGGGACATATGAGGACACTTTTTATTCTTAAATTTCAGCTCATTTCTTCTTCTTTCATCAGCCTCCTTTTCCTACTTTTCCAAATTTAGCTGTACTCAGTTCAAAAGTCACCACCTCTGAGAACCCCACAGCCAGTTTAGGATAGAAATTCAGCTCAAAAGAACTTCTGATTTTTTTTTTTTTTTTAACGTGTGTATGAGTGGAGTAATTGGCTGCCATAACTGGAAGCCCAGAAGGCAGATCAAGCTTCAGGATTGGCTGAGCCCAGGCCCTGAAATGACATCATCTGATCTGTGTGTGTCTTGCGTCTTTCAAACTGGTTTCACTTTTGCAAACTAGCAAAAGAAAGGCCCTGGCAGCTGGGTTCCACATTCTCCCAGTTTAGCAACCACAGGGGGCAGCGGAGGGGATGGCTTTTCTTTCCCAGTGTCTACATATAATTCAGAGTAGGATTCTGTCTGACCCAGTTTGGGTCAGAGGCCATGAGAAGGCAAGAAAAGATAAAGCCCCATGGTTGGCTGTCTCCCCAGGATCAAAGGAAGTAAGGGAGGGGAATTCTCCCAAAAGAAATTGGGATGCTGGGGAGACATACATACATACACATGCGCGCACACACGTGCAGAGAGAGAGAGAGAGAGAGAGAGATATTTTTAAAATGATGTGCCCAATTCTCTACCAGTCTGTTTATGTACCCTTGTTTGTAATGTCACTTTGCATCAAGAGATAAGTCCCATCAAGAGATAAGTCTATTTCTCCCCTGAATTGGGGCTGGTCTTATGACGTGGTTTGAACAACAGGTGAAAGAGAAATGAAAGTGTGCCTAAAGTTTCACAGTCCCTCTCTCTCCCCAAGCTCAGCCAGCTGGAGGAAAGAGAGGTGGAACAGAACCAAATCAATCCAGTAGTTCCAGCTCAGGTCCCAGACATGAGAGAGCCTGGCAGTATCCGCAAAGTCACCAATAGCCCGCAGATGACCATGACGCATGAGTAAGCCCTGAAGGTCCAGCTAAGATGGGCAGAACAGCCAGGGAACCCTTAGACTGGGGAACAAAAATAAATGTTCATTGTTGCATACACCGGAGGTATTGTGGTTATAGTCTGCCATTATTGTGACAACAGAATAACTGATATACTTTACATCTTGCATCCCCATTCTCCAGACAGGGATAGTCAATCCCTCTTCCAAATGCCAGAACCCACATTATACTGCCGTGTTTTGGTTTTTTGGGTTTCTTTGTACTGTAGTCAATATAATAATTACTTGTTTATGTGTCTATCTCCTTGCCAGTAAGAGTAAGCTCTATAATGAAAAAACCTTTATGACTTTTTTTTATATTTTGAGCCAACATTTGGCACAGAGCAGAGCATGAGCTGGTTAAACATTCATAGATTTCTGAGAATGATGCCACCAAAAAACTGTGAAGCCTGAGTTGAGTGGCCAAATGATTAACAAAGTTGACTGTATTCTGGGAAAGACAGACACCTGTGACACCTGAGAAAGGTCTTATATATCGGGGTCATTTGTTTTTCCATCTCCGTGAACTACATGTAGTCATAGTTTTTGCATGTTTTTCTACTGGATTGTTTCTATTTCTTATTGTTAATTTGTAGATATCTTTTATAGTTTCTGCATATGTATTCTTTGCCAAATCCCTGTGTGAAAACATTTTTTCCCAGTCTATAAACTCTTTCACCTTCATTGTAGTGTTACTGATGAGAATGAATTTTTGTTGTAACAAAGCTTAAGTTTTCCATCTGTTCTTTACTTTTGTATTTTTTGTGTTTATTCAAAACTATCTTCCTTTATCTTCCTTTTTCCCCCCACGTTTGGTCTTTAATCTGTCTGGATGGACGTATTGTATGCAGTTTAAGTGTTCTAGTGCCATTTCACGACTATCTAACCTTTCCCCTCAGGTGGGATGCCAGCTCACAGCAGGTATCCATAAGGGAAGGTCCATGTCCAGTATCTCTAAACCATGTTAATCCCCATAGACACAGCTACCTTGCTTATCTACCATCGCCTTATAGCGAAGTCTGTATTTACAGGCTACCAGTCTACCTTGCTCTTTTTCATCCAAATTGCTTGGCTAGTTGTGGTTCATTTTTTTTCACATACACTTTGCAGTCACCTTGTCAAGATCTACACAGACTGTTATGCACACTAGAGTTGTCATTTTGTTTAGAATGACAGTATATTTATAGGTTAATTTGGGGATAATTTACAATTTTAAAAACGGAAGTTTCCTATTTAAAGTGATCTAATTCATCATTTATTAAGAATGCTATCATCCTCACCACCTTCCCTGTTACCCACCTGGTCCTAACCACCGCCATCCTCGCGCCCCCTGGTTAACCACGCAGTGTCCGGACTGGCCTCCTGTCACTTTCCCTACAACCTGTTTCCTACCCAATAGCCAGAGCGGCTCTTTCTAACACACAAAGCGGGTTGTGACACTTGAATCACTTAAAATCGCCTTGTAGCACGAAGAGTGCCATAGCCTACATTTTGGGGAACTGGTTTAAATGAGCGAGTGAGAGTGAGTGAATGAGTGAGTGAGCGAGTGGGTGAACACATGGCTGGATGCTGATTCTATACAATAAATAATTAGGGGGAAACCGAAATGGAAAACAATGACATTAGCCTGAGCAGAGCCCCACACCACCGTGAGGAAGATCCTGGGGCTCATGGAGACAGGGAGTCCGGCAAGGATGCAGTAGCCCAAGCGAGGGTGCAGGGGCTCCCGCCGGGACAGGCGGCCAGAGCGGCCCCGGCAGCCGGTCGGAGGGTGGCTCCCCGGCCTCCTGCGCGCGCCCGCGAACGGGAACCTCCCGGCCTCGTGGCTGCCCACGGGCGCGCGCTCCGAGGGCGCGCTCCGGGCGGCGGCGCGCGGGGTTGCGGTGGCTGGAGAAGCGCTTCCGGTGGCAGCGGAGGCGGCGCTGAGCGGGTGTGCGGGCGGCGCGGGCGGCGGCCCGGGGAGAGCGGTGAGTCGCGGGTGGCGAGCCCGGCCCAGGTGCGTGGGCAGAGCGCAGGGAGCCTGGCGGACGGGCGCGTGCTCGGGGAGGGGCCGCGCGCACGTGGTGGCTGGAGGGAGACCCCCGGGCCCGAGGTCAGAGCCCCCTTGCCATGCCGGGGACACCCCGGGGTTAGAGGTCCCCGCACTTTGGGGACCCCTGTCATCCCGCTACCCGACTGCTCCCCACCTGCAGCGGGCTGACTTCCCCCTGAGCTCCGCCTCTGCCCGGCGCAGGGTGGAGTGGGTCTTGCCGGGACGGGAGGGGCTCACCCATCCTGCCCCCCGCGAGCCCTGCCAGGCAGCCCCCCGCGGCCGCGTGACGAAACTCGCTGGGGGAAGACGCCCAAGATGGCTGCCGCGGGGCCAGGCCTCCGCGCGGGAGGACGCGAGCGATTGCCGGGGGACCCGCGGCACCGACCCCCACGCCCTGCACGCCTGGCTCTTGACTTCTCCTGGTGGAGAGAAGGGCTCGGGAGTGGGAGAGCAGACCACCTGGCCCAGGCCCTGGAGAATGGGGGTATGCATAGTATGCAGGTAATAAAAGGAGTAGTTAGAAGTCCCGCGTGGATCTTTCATTTCTGTGCTCTCCGGATATTTTTTGCGTGTCAGGGGTCTCTCACCTCAGAATGACAGTAACCAATGTTTCTACTAAGTATATGCAGATGATTTAGGTCCTTTTACATTCTTGCAACCCTGGGAGGTACTGGGTGTTGCCTTCCTCATCCAGGTGAGAAAGTTGGGGCTCAGAGAGGTTGAGTAACCTACCTAAGGTCACACAGCTCATTATCTAGAGAGCAAAGCTAGCAAAGTGCCAGCTTAAGTGTTACTTCCTCACAGATGTTTTCCCTTGGGTACATGGTACCATCCTCATGCACACATCCTTGTTAGATTTATTTCTTTACTAGCATTTGTCAGGAACTGAAATTCACTGAGTTTACTTTCCTGTTTTATTCTCACCTTGTGATCGCCTGTCTGTCTCCTGAAACCATCGGTTGTTTCCACCAGGTAGACCTTCAATGAACGTTTGTTGAATGCCTGAATGAAAAATCACCATTCCTTGCAACTGCTTACTAAAACCTCCAGCACTGATATTAATAACCTGCACCACTAATTGTGTGCACCTTTCTCACCATTGGGCTCTCTCTTCTACCTTGCCTTGTACATTTTCGCTTAGGTCTTGCTAGATTTTCCCTTCTTCTGTCCACCCCTAGTTACTGAGCTGCTTCCATGTCCCAGGCATGGAATAAGGGAAAAAAGGGTGTAAGGGGGGGTCTGCAGCACCTGTGTTGGTGATCTTAGACTTGACATGCATGATATATAAAATGAAGGGGAAGTCTTTGAAAGGATGAGTGAAAGCCAAGAAGTTTGGGGCCCTCACGCAGGTCCTTTCTCCCTCGAGACTATAGGTGTCTCACTTGCAAAAATGCTGGTGTTTGGAGAGGAGCTTCTAGTTCCATTTAGCTATCACCTGTTATTGCTCTAAGTGTGCATTCAGGGTTAGATTGCATATGCAAGCTTTTAGGCCTTATGGGCTTTCAGGAAAGGGATGGTATTCTGTGGTTACAGTTGTACTTGCACGTAGAGCAAGGAGTGAGGTTAATTCAAGGACAGTAAAATATTTTGGATGCTCTCACTGCTCTGTAGAAAACACATGAAATCCCATGTGAATGCGTACAGAAAGGTGTCCACTGAGCGGGACTGTCCCTTCCCCTTTTCCACTTCCTGCAAAGATGGCTGAGAGGATAAGCAAAGTACATGACCAGCAGACCCACCATCCAACTTCTTTCTCTGATGCCTTAGAATGAAATGTGGTATCTGCATCCTCCTGTGCAAGAAGTAGTTAGATGCAGTCAGCATATTATCACAGTTGGAAACTTTCACTGAGGTTAAAGACCAAAGCCTTGAAAGTGCAAAATTAAGTTAGACTGTGTATCATAAATACACTTCATTATACAAAGTTACTAAGTTTTTACCTAACTACTTGCTAATTTGTAAAATATTTTTATAGACTAGACATGTAATAGGTGAATTGTTTCTTTAAGGTGAGTGGTAAAATATTCTACTGTAGGCCTCCAAAATACTACTGTTTGGTAGTACTTTATTGTTTTTATAGGCAGATGGCACAGCTCAAGTGGAAACCCATAGAATTTTTTTTTTAAATGGGTAAAAACTTCACCCATCCTAAGATACTGATAAAGAAGCCAAATCTAAACTTGAAGAGCGCTGGGGGATGACCAAGGATTGTCTTGCCACCTGGGTGTTGAAAGTTAATGAAAGAATGGACTCTGCATACTAGGTTGGGAGGAAGGGGAGGCAGGGAGGTGGTGACAGGGAGACAGGCTGAAGGACTACCCCAAGTCTTTCTCATTCTAGAGAGAATCTCCATACAGAACTCACTCTGCATTGAGGAGAGTACGTAGTGTCTTTTGAGAGAATACTAATTCTTGGCACTGGATTCAGCTTTCTGATCTATCATTTGATCTCCAGCATGGTCACACACACAGGAAAGGAGTGCTGTGTGTGCATGACCAGCCCAGTGCCAAAAGCATTGATCAATGTGCTGTTTAGGCTCCTTGAGTTGCTGTGATTGGCCTTGGCAGCCTGCGGCTGTACCACCCTGTACGTGTCCCATCCCATCAGATTGACTTTGGCAGACACATCACCTCTGGCCTCCCAGGGGTCAGAAGGACGGTACAAAGTCATGACAACTGCAGAGTGCATTCAGGCTGTGAGTAACTCTACAAACTAGGGGACAGTTTTTCAGAGGGCCGAAATGAGGATCTGGCAATGGGATAATGCAGGGACAGCCCAGTGTCTGCCGGGTGATGTCCCCTGGACAGTGCCTTTGACAGGCATTTCACACGTGCCTGGTCCTAACTAAATAAACCAGAGCCGACGCCCAATGGACAGTTTCTTAACTCTTTCAAAAGGCACTCATTTCAACCAGCAGCAAGTTTCCAGATTAATAACTTAATTATCATTGTTAATCGTTAGCCAGGGTTAAAGGTCTTTGGTACTAAGTCCCTGATACAGCACATTCCCTGCTAACTTGCTTTCTGTGAAAATTTGGGCAATTCTTTATTTTCTGTTAGTTAAGCATTTTCTTGATCTATAGCTAAAAGTTTGAAATAAAGTTTATTTCAGAGAAATGTTCTTTTTCTTAGATATTTCTCTTCATCTTTTGGAAGTTCAGGCAGCCAAGCGCCACCCACAATCCCACCAGCACTAGGGTCCACTGCACATGTGGGCAGGACTTCAGCCAGTGAGAACTGGCTTGTTTGTAATAATCTGACCTTACTTTAGCACTTTACAGCTTAAAAGAGCTAGTAAAGCGGAGTGGAATTCCTGCACTCTGTGTGGGGGGGCTGTGAAGGCTTCTCCACACCAACCAGCAATTCTGGGACCCCAGCAAGGCCATCTGAGAAGTCAACTCAATTCTGACACTACCCAGAGTGAGCATCAGATTCCACAGGAAGGGGCTCAGGCCCGGAACTGCCCTCCACTTCAGCCTCAGCTCAAGCCCTGTGCTTCTGACTGACTGGGGTAAATCACCGCTTCCTGGGGCACCCCTTCAGACCTGATTAATTTGCTAGAACTGCACAGAACGCTCAGCAAATCCCAGATGGAAGAGACATGCAGGAGGCGGCATGGGGAAAGGGTGAAGAGCAGCCTTGCCCTCTCCAGGTGCACCTTCTCCCCCAAAACTGCATGTGTCCACCAACCTGTCCTCTTGGCGTTTTATGGGAGCTTCATTACTTAGGCAGAATTGATTAAGTAAAAAGCCACTGGTGGTTGCACTTAACCTCCAGCCCCTATCCCCACCCAGGGGGGTCAGATAGCTGGTGGGGTGGGCCTGAAAATTCCAAGCCTCTCATGAGGTTAGTCCTCCTGGCAGACAGCCCCCAACCTCCCTGCTTTTTCAAAACTTGCCTTCATTAACATTACATGAGGCACCTCTCCCACTCTCATCACTTAGGAGATTTCCTAGGGTTGGAGAGCTGTGAGTCAGGCACTGTGAATGAAGACCAAATATAAATGAGAAATATATATTTGGTCTTCTAAATGACAGAATGTGTATTTCTTATAAATCACAATATCATAAAAGCCTTGGCTACTCCTCAGTTGGCTAACCTTACCAACTCTGTGTGCCAGCTCTTACAGATGAGAAGTGACTCACCCAGTGACACGACCAAAGGCAAGTGACAGAATCAGGACTCCAGTCCAGATTGCTTTGGCTCACATCCAGTTGTGATCACATGGGTGGTCAGGGGAGGTACCTGAGGCGCCGGGCCATTGGTCAGGGAGTATTTCACAGGGGACCCAGCCAGAAAGAGCAGGCCCAGCAACCGGTTCGAATAGCCAGTGAGTCGTCCCCTTAACTGGTAAGGTTATTTGGGTTTTATTGATTAATTATTTTTATAGTCTTTCCAACATAGCATTTCTCAAATTTATCAGGATACAATACTCCTGATGTACTTCTTAAAAATCGGATTTCTAGGCTCCACCTTTCCTGTACTGACTCAGAATCTCCAAGGAGATGCTGCCCTGGTCATAGCCTCCTCCAGGGACTTAGCTTCCCATTCTCTTGCCACCACTGGCCACCACAGGTTCAGTCACCCTGTGACTGAACCAGTTACAAGGATGAGATAATATAAAGAAAGCTCTCAGAATAGTTATTGTGAGTGGTTTTTTAGGTAAAATTCTAATTATATTTTAAACCTGCAGAAACTTGGGTGTAATGGGACAATATATATACTAAGTCCGAGTCTTCAGTACAACTGGAATTTGAACTAGGATCCTGTTACCTCCACCAGCACAAGGTCCTAACAACTAATTGTAATGAAGATTGTGTACATGATGATAATGATGATAGCTTAAGTAACAGACTTGACAAAGCTGAAGTTAACTGACTTTGCCTGTAGGCTTATAGTATAGAATGTATTGGTATAGTATGAATGGAAAATCTGGTACTCATTTTGGCTTTCAAAGCTTATAAATTCTGGGCCTGGATTAATGTGAATTTAAAGCAGGTTTATTCCATTGAGATAATGGGTAATTTTGAAAAGGGTACTCAGACTTGGATGCTAGACTCACCCATATCAATATGATTTATCCCGGTCAGTAATCAGTAACTCAGTTTAAGATTTCATTGGCTGAATTGGGGGATGCCCAGACACAGACTCTCCAAAAATATCTTTATTGTACATGTCATGAAACATTGCCATCATTTTCTTTCATATATTTGGCTGTTGCAAATTATATCTAAGTCTTTAATTTTGAATTTATTGTTGTGACTTTATTAATACTATGCTGGTTGTATGTGAATGTTTCCTCCCGCTCAATAGGATGTCACTTTAATTTACTTAAGTAGATTAAGTAAATTCTATCTGTGAAGGGTGTCTACAGGGTATTTGGGACAATCAAGGCTGCATTTATTAGAATGCGTTTGTTTTTTCAGCTTACTGTGTGTTGAGTATTTACAAGCTCTGGGCCAAGCCAATGTTTGGAACAGGAGAAGCCATCAGTGGTTATTTAATTGTAAAGTAATTTTGTTTGAATAAAAGAATTCAATGAATTAAAAGAACTCATTAAAAGAATAAATGAATAAAAGAATTAGAGAAGTTTATTCTGATGACTCTCCATGAGACTCTTTTTACACAAAACCTTACCCAAGAGGTTGAATTTTAAGTTTTTTCCTCACTAAGAGATTCTTTTTTTCCTCGTTGAGCAGTTTATTAATATATATAATATGTAAAATAATCTCTGTAGGAATGACTCATTTAAATGCAGTCTAATGCTGTAATAATTAATGGTCCCAGATAGTTCAGCTTAAATGATTGCATTTTTTAAGTGATAAAGCCTTCACATTGCTTCCTAACCTAAGTGGTATCAGTCAACCATAAAAAAATGTTTCTATAATCCCACTTCTTTTCTCATACAAAAAAAAAAAAAAAAACCCAAAGCATTTTTCTCTAGTGAATAGTTTTTATTTTCTGCGTTACTGTCCCTAACATCCCTTTCACCATTTCTTCCCCCCACCTCAGATACCTCACTTCTTTTGTTAGTGTAGGCTAGTTTCCATAAGTTTTGCTTCATCAGATTGTCTGCTGTGTAAAGATTTTGTATTTGTCTTTGTCATTCTGACTTGCCGTATTACATGTAATTCCCTCGCACTCCTCCCATTTTGCTGTAAATGCCAACATTTCATCTTTTCTTATGGTTCATAGTATTCCATTGTGTGGCTATACTGAAACTTCCTAATCCAATCTTCTATCAGTGGACATCATCGTTGTATCCATGTCCTACCTATTGTAAAGAGCACTGAAGTAAACATTGTATCACATGGAATTTTTTGTTTGGTAGTTTTTTTGGTAGGTGACCAAGACTGGGATTGCTGCAGCATACAGTGTTTCCATTTTTTTGTTTTTTAGGGTAGGTCTGAATCATTTTCCAAAATGACTATACCAGTTTACAGTATTCTTGGTCTGCATCCTCTCTAGCAACATTTGTTGGGGGGATTGTCATTCTCAAAGGTGTTATGATAGATCCTTGTGACTTTGACTTGCATCCCTCTTATTGGAAGTGACAATGAGCATTTCTTCATGTGTCTATTAGCCTCTGGATATCCTCTTTAGTGAACTGTATATTCAGATCTACTGTCCATTTATTTGTTGCTTTTTTATTATTATATTGAAGATGATTTTAGTATGCCTTAGATATTGACACTTTGTTGGTTGTATAATGTATGAATATTCTCTCCCACGCAGTAGGATGTCATTTAATCTACTTAATATTTTCTTTCATTGTGCAAAAGCTTTAATTTGAGATAACTCCATCTGGTTTTTTTTAAGATCTATTTATTTATATAAGAACCAGGATACAGGCCAGATTTACAGGAGGGTGAGAGGATCTGCTAGAGACAGAGCGGGGAACAGAACATGCAGACTTACTGAAATGCACTGCTGAGGGGAGCAGCGGGTGAGACAGAAGAGGTCTGCCTCGCCATGTGGGTATCTCCGCAGCCAGCAGGGATCAAACTGGCACTGCAGAGGCTGTGGACAGCTTCACAGTGCTGCGCTCAACTGCCTGCGCCACCTGGGAATCCCAACCCCATCTGTTTTTTTTGCTTTTATTTCCCTTGCCGTATAGATTGACTTTCCAGAAACATATTTATTATTCATGTCATGAAACATATTGCCAATGTTTTCTTTTATATATTTGATTGTTACAAGTTTTATATCTGTCTTTAACCCATTTTGAACTTAATTGTTGTGCACGGAGTTAGAGAGTGTTCTGACTACATCCTTTACATGTGGCTGTCCAGTTTTCCCAGCACCATTTGTTAAAGAGGCTCTCCTTTTCTCCTTTCCCCACTGGATATGATCATGGCCCCTTTATCATGAATACTGATATATAAATGAACTTATTTTTGAGCTTTTAAATTCTGTTCCATTGATTTGTAAATATTTTTATGCCAATACCAAATTGTTTTAGTTACTGCTACTGTACATTATACTTGAAGGTCAGATAATATGATGCCTCTGTTTTTCTTTTCTTCTCAGGGTTTCTTTTGCTATTTGAGGCCTTTTATGGTTCACATATAATATTTTTTATTCACTTCCTCTGAAAAATATTTTTGTATTTTAATAGAAATTGCATTGAATTTGCATATCACTTTTGGTAGATAGTCATCTTGACTATATTGATTCTCCCCCCATTAACATGGAATATCTTTCCATCTGTTATGATCCATATCCTTTAATAATTCCTTATAATTTTCACTGTATAAGTCTTCACCTCCTTAGTTACACTTTCCTAAGTGTTTGATTCTTCTTTGTAGTGATTATAAATGGAATTATTTACTTAAATTTCTTTTCCTTCCCATTCATAACTTCTGTCTAAATATGCAACAGATTGTATGTGGATTTTGTAACTTTCCACTTAGCTGTGTTTATTTATTGTTTCTAATTCTTTTTTTGATGGAGTCTTCAGGATTTTCTCTCGATAATATTTCTCTCGATTGTTTCAGTTCTTTTCCAGCCTGTACTCATTTTATTTCCCATTGCCTAATTTATCTAGCTAAGACCTCTCTCCCTAAATTAAACAGATGTGGTGACAGTGGGCATTCTTGTCTTGTTCCTGATCTTAAAGGGGAAACTTTCAATTTTTCACCAATAAGTATCACATTGGGTGTAGGTTTGTGATAGATGGCCTTTATTATGTTGAGGTAGGTTTCTTCTATTCCTGTCTTATTTAGAGTTTTTATCATAACTGGTGCTGAATTATATCAAATGTTTTTTCTGCATCTGTTGATATTATCATGATTTTAACTTTTCTTTTATTAATATAATGTGATATTGATTGATTTACACATAGTGATCCATCCTTGCACCCCAGGGTAAATTCTTCTTCATTATGATGCATACTCCTTGCAATGTATTGTTGAATTTTCTATTATTTTCTTGAAGATTTTCACATTTTTTTAAGATTTATTTTTTTTATATTCCCCATACAATTGCACCTTATTTGAGCCCAATCCCTCCCTTCCCCTCCCCCCATAGTGTGTCTCTGGTTTATAGTTGCTTGTTGATTTTGATTTTTTCTTTCTTATAGTTATTCTTTTTCCTGGTCCCTTATTTAGGTTTTCTAGATTCCTGCTATGAGTGAGACCATCCAGTATTTTTCTTTTTCTTTCTGGCTTATTTCGCTGAGCATGATCCCTTCCAGCTCCATTCATGTTGCTGCAAATTGCGATTTTCACATTAGTACTCATTCAGGATATTGGTCTATATTTTTCTTGTGCTGTCTTTATCTAATTTCAGTATTAAGGTAATGTTGACATCATAAAATATATTTGGAAACATTCCCTTGTCTTGGATTTTTATAAATAATTTAAGCTAGGTGGATAGAAGTTCTCTATTAAAAGTTTGATAGAATTCATTTGTGAAGTCCTGTGGCCCTAGGATTTTGTTCTTAGGAAGACTTTGGTTACTGTTTCAGTTTCTGTGATTCTGATTGGTTTGTCCAATTCTGTTTCCTCCTCATTTAGTCTTGGCAAACTGTATTATTCTAGAAATTTGTCCGTCCTTAAAGGTTATTGAATTTATTTGCACATAGTTGTTCATCATAACCTCTTATGATCACTGTATTTCTGAGCCATCTGTGGTAATTTCTCCTTTCATATCTAATTTTGTTTATTGCTCTTTTCTCTTTTATTTGTTAGCCTAGCTGGATATTATCAATTTTGTTTGTTTTCTCAAAGAACCAACTCATACTGTCATTGATCCTTTATATGATATTTTTGACGAACTATTTCATTTATTTCCACTCTTATTTTTATCATTTCCTTCCTTCTAACTTTTTTTTGTTCCTCTCTGTCAAGTTGCTTTAGGTGGGTGTGAGAGTAGTTTATTTGGGGATTTTTCTTGCTTCTTTATGTGGACTTATATTGCATTAAAATTGTTCTCCAGACCACTTTTGCTGTACCCTGTAAATTCTGATAGCTTATATCCTCATTTTCATTAGCCTCAAGGTATTTTTTATTTTGGTTTTAATTTCCTCTTTAATTCAACAACTATTAGGCAGCATATTGTTCAGTTTTCTTGTATTTATGATTTTTCCTTTTTTAAATAATGTGTATGATCAGAAAGAGTACTTGATATGATTTCAGTCTTCATAGTTTTATTGACAGTTGACTTATGTCCCAACATATGGTCTATTCTTGAAAATGTTCCATGTACACTTGAAAAGAAAATACATGTAGCAGTTTTTGGGTGGCGTGTTGTACAGATGTCTGTTAAAACTATTTGGCTTCATTACTCATTTAAGGCTATTGCTTCCTTGCTTTGTCTCGTTTTTGTTGAACTGTCTATACTTATTAATGGAGTGTTAAAATTCCCTAGTCTTATTGGGGTTTTTTGGTAAATATCTTTCTTTAGTTTTATTAATAATTGTCTTGTGAGTGTAGGCACTTCATTAAGGTGGTTTATAGCTTCTTGTTGTAGTTGGTCCTTAATAATAGTGTAATGTCCATCTCAATCTTTTATTGCCTTTTATAAATTGCAAATCTATTTCGGGCCTCCCTTGGTGGCGCAGGGGTTGAGCGCTGGGCTGCAAAGCTGCCTGCAACCTCTGCAGCGCCAGCTCGATCCCCGGCCGCTGGCGAGGGTCCCACATGGTGCACAGACCTTTCCTGCCGCACCCGCTGCTCCCCTCAGCGTGTATTTCGTTAAGTCTGCCTGTTCTGTTCCCTGCTCTGGCTCTGGTGAATTCTCTCACCCTCCCGCGCTTCTGACAGTACCCAGTGCTTGTGTAAATACATAAATAAATCTTTTTTTAAAAAAAGGAAAGAAAATACTTTATGTGATGTAAATATAGCTGTTCCTAACTTTTTTGATGACAACATTTAACTGCAAGTGTGCTTATCTTTGATAAGATTAATTTCCAAACATTATAACAGAAGGTTGGACTTTGTTTTGAAATGACTTCAACCAATCTAGTGAATTCAGTTTATTTGCATTTAAGGTGATTATTGAGGCATACAAGCTCATTGCCCTTTTTTTTTTTACTTTGTATTTTTTATTTTGACATATTCCTTTTATGTTTTGTTTAGGTTCCTTGCCATTGTTTTATGTGTTACTCTGATTTTTGTTTGAAGGGTCTGCTGAGGTGAGTATATGATGTACTATTTTTGTGGCCCATTAGATGGTCTGATATCAAACTCATTCTGATGGACCACATTTTAACTCTCCTCCTCCTCTTCTACATTGTATAATTTAGATATTTGTTACCTATAGATTCTTTTGTTATTTTTACTACTGCTTTATATTAGTCCTTTTATACTTCTTTTACCTTGGGCTTGGTGCTAATAAATTCTTTTAATTTTCACTTTTCTTTTTTTTTTAAGATTTATTTATTTATGCATGCAAGCTGGGGCACAGGCCAGAGATACAGTGGGGGTGAGAGGATCCAGCAGAGACAGAGTGGGAAACAGAGCAGGCGGATTGACCAAAGTACACTGCTGCAGGGAGCAGCGAGCAAGACAGGAGAGGTCTGCCTCGCCATATGGGAATCTCCCTGGCCAGCCAGGGATCAAACTCATGCCGCAGAGGCTGCAGATTGCTTCATAGTGCAGTGCTTAACCCCTTGTGCCACCAGGGAGGCACTAATTTTCACTTTTCAATGAAGTTTCTTACCCTTCCTTTTGTCTTGGCTGATAATCTTGTAGGATAAAGTATTTTAGGCTGGAAGTTGCTTTCTTTGATTACATTAAATAACCTTGCCATTTTCTTCTTGACTGTAAGACTTCTACTGAAAAGTCCATGGACAGTCTAATAGATATTCCCTTACAGGTTACTCTTCTTTCTCTCAATATTTTTAATATTCTCTTTTGTCATTGGATTTCAGCAGTTTAAATGTAATGTGTCTTATAACATGTCTATCTTATAGTATGTCTGTCTTGTAGTATACATGTCTTGGATCCAAAAAATATTTTAAAGGTATTTTAAATACCTTTAAAATCAATATTTTTGTTTCAGTCATTCATGGAATATATTCGGAAGTCAGAATTAACACTTCAATTTGTCAAGCTTCATGAAGCTACATTACAGCTATTTAAAAACTAAAGGACTCATTTCTCTAGACATTTCATTCTAATGTCTGTTTCAGAATCCTATAGCCTCTTTCTCTATTCTCCATGCCATCATTTCTTCAGGTCTTGAAAACTGAATTTGTTGAATATCAGAAATCTGCCAAGAGGACATTATGCAAACCATACCATTTTCTGTTGACCAGTGACAGTAAACTAGCTGGTCTCTGCTTACTAACTTTCTTCTGGGGAGCTTTTTACCTACTCCTTCTGTAACTGTGATGGTCCACCATTCCTGTCTCATTGCATAGTCTTTCTGAATTTCGGAAGATATTTCAGCAGTTCCATGTAATTATCAAAGCCTTAGGTAGACATGGCAAAGAGAATATCCTCCCCACAGATGTGTCCCACTTCTCTTGGTGGCACCTTTAACTTGCTTCCACTCAGCCAAAGCTGATAAACTCACACATTATTTGGCATCCTGTGCAGCCTGTCTCTGAGGCATGACTTTTTTCCTTACGCTTCCCACATATGCAATTGGGAGATATATATATCTTGTTCTCAGAACCTTTCTTTTGAACTCTCAAGGCTTCATGATCAGTATGCTGCCCCAGCATCCTCCTACGGCTGTACAACACACTCTGCAGACATTTCTAGTAGGGAAGCGCTGTTGTAAAACTGTCACCAGCCACTATCATGCAATATGGTCAGAACTGTGTGGTCAACGGTGCTTAAGAACATCCCTCTACAAAGGCATCTGAACTTTTACCAATTTTAATCTTGGGTAGGAATTGTTGGGAGGCAGCTCAAGTTTCAGGGACCACAAGCCACAGGATAGCTGTGTGCTTTGTGTCTAAACTAGACTTCTGGGAAACCAAATCCATTTATTTCTTCCCTTCCCACAAACCAGGGACTTAGCTTTCTCCCCACAAAGGTGTCCATGGCTGTTCTTACCCCACAGCTGATTGATGGGCACTGTCAAGAGTACAAGGTAGAGGGGCCTCCCCTGGTGGCACAGTGGTTGAGCGCTGGGCTGCGTAGCTGCCGCAGCTTCTGCAGCGCCACTTCAATCCCCGGCCACCGGCAAGGGTCCCACATGGTGCACAGACCTCTCCTGCCACCCGCTGCTCCCCTCAGCAGTGTATTTCGGTCAATCTGCCTGTTCTGCTCCCCGCTCTGGCTCTGGTGAATTATCTCACCCTCCCGCGCTTCTGACTGTACCCAGTGCTTGTATAAATAAATAAATAAATCTTAAAAAAAAAAGAGTACAAGGTAGAAACCCCCAGAGCACAGACCCTCCTGCCCAAGGCTGCCCACCATTAAGTGGGTGCCCGGGATACTGTAGCCCAGCCAAGCATCCTGGAGGACCATATGGGGATGTGCCCCAGTGACCCCACATGTCGGTAAAGGCCATGGGAGTACTTTTGTTCCCAGGGTACACTGCCAGGTCACGAGCCGGATCCAGTCTGGGGCACTAATTAAAGGGCTCTTGGGTTTGTGCTCCAGTTCCCCCTTCAGCACATGGCCCTCCACAGCTTGGCCCTCATGAGCCAAGAGCTGGTCCCAGGCCCACAACTCAGTCATAAGGAGGGAGAACAGTCACAGCAGAGAGGGAGAGCGGTTTTTCAGTGTGGAATAGGAAATAAGGTTTTCTGGTTTTTATTTTGTTTTACGTAGGACTCTTAATTATAGAGGCTGCTTGATTTGCTTGGAGTGGAAAGAATAAAAACTATTCCTGTCCTTGAAGGTTCATGCAGGAAGAATGCTTGTCTAATTGAAACATGGAAATCATAGCGGATAATTAAAATTTTATCTAGTTTGTGATTGTTGTCTTTGTAAGAATGTTAATATCAACTTCAGTGTCTGCCTAGGTTTTTGAAACTTGTGGAGGTGGGGACAGGTTCGTTGGTATTTCTTATACCAGTATGTTATGCTTTTCCAAATCCTTTTTAAGTTGGGAAGAAGCACTGTATTCATTTCTTATTCCAACTGTAACAAATTACTGCAGATTTTTTAGCTTAAGACAATATATTATCTTATGCCTCTCTGGGTCGGAAGTCAAAAATGAGCCTGTGTTGTTCCGTGAGGCTCCCAGGGAGAATCTGTTTTCTTGCTTGTTCCAGCTGCCAGAGGCTGCTCACATTCTGTAGCTGGTAGCCCTGCAACACTCCAGCCTCTGCTTGTCCTCACGTCCACCTTCTCCCCTATTCTTTCCCTTTCTCTTACAGGAACCCTTGCTATTTCATCAGGTTCACCCAAATAATCCAGGGTAGTTTCCAGTCTCAGGATTCTTAACTAATCCCCTCAACAAAGTAAGGTAACATATTCATAGGGATTGGGATGTGGACATCTATGGGGAGCCATTCTGGCTTCCGCAATCCATACAACTTTGATGAAGATGAGCAGACAGTGTTGTGGCTTTGGAAGACTTGGCCTGGAGTCCTCACCTGCTTCTTCTCTGCCGGGTAGACAAGGGGTGGCTGTGCCGTCCCGGGATCATACTTACCTCTCCTATAAAACACACATAGTCAAGTTGACCCTTGAACAATGGGAGTAGAGGTGCCTAGCCCCACACAGTAGAAAATCCTTTAAATCATTTACAGGTGTCCTTGGTATCCCAGGGGGTTGGTTTTAGTACACATACCTCCTCCCATGCCTACATCTACAGATGGTCAAATCCCTTAGTGGACCCTCTGTATCTGCCTGTTCTACATCACAATTTAACCACATGAAATCCACAGTTGATTGACACTCTGAATGCAGAACCTGCAGAAAGGAAAAAGTCCTCATGTAAATGGACCCAGGCAATCCATACTTGTGTCATTCAAGGGCCAACTGCATAAGCAAAGCCCATGGTTGTGAGAACTGAGATAGAAATATCCTGCCACTGACACAGAGTGGGCACATGCACTCTTTGGCAATCATCTAGCCCAATACCCTGTATGTAATAGAAACTCCAAAATTGTTGGGGTTCCTCTCCGTGTCACTCTCCTTTGTCCTTGCCTGTTAAGGAAGAGACCTTATGAGGCCCCACAGTGTTCTTCTTGCCCATCCATGCTACAGTCACCATAGGGCTATGTCAGTGCAGAGCTTTGTAGCATCAGAAACACATTTTCATTTAAAGGAAAGAAAAATCATCCTCAAAGATACCAGTTCTGTACAAATATTGCTTGATACCCTTTGGGGAAAAAAAAATAGCTAAGAGAATAGTAGAGAAAATGAGCTGACAGACCAATGCCCAGGAATCCAATTATACTTTGGGTAGAATCTTCTACCACTAGCACCCATCATGCAACCTGGGTGAGTGACTCCCCCTGCTGGGCCTCGCTTTCCTTATCTGTCTGATTAGCATGTTTGGGTAGATCATTTTTAAAATCCTAGGCTCTTGTGCAATTAGAACATTTTTATTTATAAAGTAAAAGTAACCCTATTTAAAATGAGATCATGTTTGCAACAACTTGACCTAAATGTGTAGGAAATAGTTTCTTATTAAGAACTAGAATCCTGTGAAAACTACATTTTAATTTTTTTTATTATGTACGGTAAGTGCAAGGGCAAAACAGTGATAGAGAATTATACTTCAAAGAGAAGAAGGATGATTTGGCACTCCATTTTTTTATGAGACAGATTGGTATCTGATATCATGAGAGACCATCATAGGTTACGCAAGCCTGAGGGACGGTTCAGAGAAAGCTACAGGGAAGGAAATGACTCCCAAGTTCATGTAGAAGCAGAGCCTGGTGCCCAGGGAAATGGAGTTGTGACCAGAGCACCTGAAGCTTATCCTGACAGGCCTGAGCTTATCCTGGACCTACCTACTGGATCCAAATCTCTAGGCATTCTCCAGGTGGTTTCGATATGGTCCTTTGGTGAGAACCCATGAGTCTATGCTAGTGGCTTTGTGGGAATAAGCAGTCCAGAGGAAGGAACATTTATTTACTCTGCTGTACACTGTTGCTTAGACTTTTTAGGACTTGTAAAAGCAATTATCTTTACAGTAATCCCCTCCCTAGACTGGCCCCATGGATTAAAATCCCCCTCCTAATTGGAAGTGACCACCAGCCGATGGGGTCTTCCTCTGGCCCCCGGGAACACCGGTACACTCACTCTCCTTTCTTCCGGGACATCACCCCCCTGCATTCCCCCCACTGGTTCCCCTCTCCACCTCCTTTGCTGTAACTTAGTCTGTTCTGACCTCTGAACATAGCCGTCCTCGGGCCTCTTCCCAACTTCTGTTCAAGGTATCAAATTTTTGTCCAGATTCACCCTGTCCCCTCAGCTCCCGACTCCAGCATGTATCCACTGTCAGGTGTCTCCGTTGAATGTCTCTTAGGCATCTCACACCTGAACTTGCTGTTTTCTCCTTGGACTTGCCCTTCTTCCAGACAACCCTTTTGGAGTTGTGCTTTTTCTTTCTCTCACACCCCACATCCAAGCTGTCAGGAAATCCTGTTCACTCCATCTGCAAAAGCTCTGGGACGTCAGCTCTTCCCTCCACTTCCGTGCAGCACTGGCCTGGCCTGCAGCACCGCCACGCTCTGCTGGATGCCCCTGGAGCCGGCAGTTGCGTTTTCTGTGCCCACACCTGTGCCTTCACCTGCCTCATTTTTTTTTTTTAATTTTTTTTTTTTTTTATAGAGGCATGTTTTATTTATTTATTTATTTGTTTGTTTGTTTTGCTTATACATGCACTGGGTACAGTCAGAAGAATGGGAGGGTGAGAGAATTCACCAGAGCCAGAGCAGGGAGCAGAGCAGGCAGAAGGACCGAAGTACACTGCTGAGGGGAGCAGCGGGCGGCAGGAGAGGTCTGCGCGCCATGTGGGACCCTCCTCCAGTGGCCGGAGAGCAGCCGGGGATCGAACCGGCGCCGCAGAGGCTGCGGGCAGCTTCGCAACCCAGCGCTCAACCGCTGCGCCACCGGGGAGGCCCCACCTGCCCCATTTTGATGCAGTGGGCCATGCTCCGTATTCATTTGAGATTCTGATAAAGTACAAATGACAAGAGTGCCTCACATCTTCACCTGACAGCTTAACACACCCAAGAACATGTGACGCACCAAAAAATAACAGTGAAAAAAATCTCCTGGGGGCATCCCCGGTGGCACAGCAGGTTGAGTGCAGCGCCGTGAAGCTGTCCGCAGCCTCTGCAGCGCGGGTTCAATTCCCGGCCGGTCAGGGAGATGCCTACATGGCACGGCAGTCCTCTCCTGTCTCGCCCGCTGCTCCCCTCAGCAGTGTTTTTGGTCCGTCTGCCTATTCTGCTCCCTATTCTGTCTCTGGTGAATCCCCTTACCCTCCCTCGCCTCTGGACTGTACCACAGTTCTTGTATAAATAAATAAATCTTAAAAAAAAAAATCTCCTAGGAAAGAACACTACTGTTAGAGCTGCTATTAGAAATGCAGGAAAGGTGGGCCTCCCCTGGTGGCGCAGGCAGTTGAGCACCGCGCTGTGATGCTTCCGCAGCCTCTGCAACACCGGTTCGATCCCGGCTGGCTGGCGAGGGTCCCACATGGTGTGGCAGACCTCTCCTGCCTTGCCCGCTGCTCCCCTCAGTGTATTTCATCAGTCTGCCTGTTCTGTTCCCTGCTCTGACTCTGGTGAATCCTCTCACCCTCCTGCACATCTGGCCTATCCCCTGGATCTTGTGTAAATGAATAAATAAATCTTAAAAAAAAAGAAATGCAGGAAAGGGAAATGGAGGAGGAATTGACTGTTAGAAGCCTTCATAGTGTTTACATCCATCCTTCTACTAATATACGGAGAGCTCTGGTCTGAGGGCATCCCCAGCTTCTAGACAAGGTACAGCATGCTTTATCAACTGAAAGGGGTTGCTGTGTACCCCAAATGAATATTTAGTACCCCAGGAATGCTCCTAAAATAATACAAAAAAAAAACCAGGACGTTAAAATCTAGAGTATGATAGCAGCTTTATTTTTTTAATTATATGATAATATGTGTATAGAAAATGTCTGCAAGAAACTGTACCAAAACATTAATAATGATTACTTCAGTGTGGCTAAATTATAGGAGATTTTGTTTCTTTCTTTATTTTCTACAATAAGCTGATATTATTCAGAATGCCACAATAAGCATGTGTTCCAACAGCACAATGCAGTTCTAAAAATAAGAATGTCTTATGCAGAGAAAGAAATTAGTTACTTTTAGAGAAAAGTAATGGTTTGAAGCCAGAAACTGGATATTTTATGAGGAAAATTATATGGTGCAGTGTTATTCCTGTACACGGGACTGTCAGACTGCGTTTCCCCATTGTGTCCCTATTAGATTGAAGAACGTGATTTTTCATTTTTGCTTGGTAGCTTACATACTGAACAAGGATGAATGAACCTGAATCTTTTTTTAAGTGTACAATTTTTAGCATTGAAGCCCTTTTTTTTGCACAACTAGTCACTAGTACTGGTAGAGATGATAGATGCAGAGCAGCAGGCAGTAGGAATTTAACATTGCTTGTTTCACCCAGAAAAAGTGTTTCAAACTTTAGACCCTATTTTAGCTGTTATTTTTAACTTCTTCTATCTGCTTTTTTTCCCCTAGACTATTTCTAGGTGTCTAAAAATAAGAAATGGTGAAAAACTGTATACTAATGAGGAGGAAAATGTGGGAAATTACTGAAATTTGGTTAAGATCTATTGAGATTTATGAACAAAGTTAGCTTTGGATTTAGATTGTCTTTCTGTTAATTATAGCAAAATTACTTTTGTAAATAGGAATGTACATATACTGTACTTGAAGATTAGAACAATTATAAAGTTTCTCAATTATAAAGTTATACCTAACATTGTAAGTCTTAACCATGCTTGTCTTTTTTACCCTCCTTAGTCCAGAACGATGTCTGGGGAACTTCCACTAAATATTAACATCAGGGAACCTCGATGGGATCAAAGCACTTTTGTTGGACGAGCCAATCACTTCTTCACCGTAACGGATCCCAGGAATATCCTGTTAACCAACGAACAACTGGAGAGTGCAAGGAAAATTGTGCATGATTACAGGTAACATTAATGATTATGCTTTTGGGCTTAATATATTAATAGATTGTCATGTTAACCTGCATTTAAACCTTCACTCAGTGATCTTGTAACTTTTTTTTTTTTGTAATGGAATCCTTTTTACCAAAAAAACCCCACAAGAAAACAAAAACAAAAAACAGGAGTAGGAAATGGGAAGACATTGTATCCCCACTGCTAACCCTGAACACAGATACCCAGCACTCATGGAAACTGGAAATAAGACAGCCCTCCCTGCAACTCATAGGTACCAATCTGTGAGATCCCCTTTTTCCATCATCCTGCCTCCTACGTTCCATAACAACCACCCCCTGCATCCACAGCCACCCCCATGTATCTTTCTGCCTCTATTTGGAGACAGCAACATGCAAAATATAAGTGGTCAAGAATTGGGGTAGGTTGTTTGCTTCTGAGATAAAGCACTAGTGAATATACCCCATAAGCAGGCATTCAAGTGAGAAGGATGCTGGAGGCAGGGCGTGTAGGTTTAAAGCACTCCCATCAGTTCCGAGAGCTAGGCAGGGTAAGGAAAGAGGGCCTCTAAGGCAGTGTTGCAGTTTTCTCTATAGAAGACCATTTAGGAAATGTTTTAGGCTTTGTGTGCCACAAGTGTTTCTCTCAGGTATTCTTCTTAGTTGTTTGCTTTTTTGATCCTTCAGAAATGCAAAAGTCACTCTTATGCTTTTACTAGTAGTTGGCTTATCCCTACTCCAGGGGACCTTCAGGCAGCTGCTGAGAAGCGGATGAAAGTGAGCTGTGTACCTAACCTTGCCGGAGCAGTGCATGAGAGTCAGGGATTTGATGTCACGTTGGTCATTAGAGGAGAAACAGGGAAATCTGTGAACTTGGTTGCCAAACACTGAATCTGTCACCTGGTAGGCGCCCCCTGCCGATCTCACCAGGTGCCAGTGTGCACACCAGGGAGCACCGCCGTCATGGAGCCTATGAGAAAGCACGGGGGTACAGGCATAAACATCCATGAGAATTCAGGAGAATAAATGTGCTGAGAATCTGGAATAAAGACTGTTAAATAAGGAGAGGCCAAGATGAAACAATAGCCAGTCTGGCTGAAAAAAATATAAAAGGGGGTTCATCGTAAGGTGGTGGAGTAGGACATAGTGTAGGGTATACAGGTTGACTATGGTGCTGCATCCCTGAAACTTACAATACAGTTGCACCCGCATTACTTCTGCTGAGATGACATATATTTGCAGGTGTGAACCTGTACATAGATGTACAGGTGTGAACCTGTACCCCCAAAACATATATAGTGTTGTAAGCCAGTAAACAGAATTAAAAACCAATCATCAACATAGTTTTAAAAAAGGAAGAAGACTTAAAGGTCAAAATTAGGTTGTTCACAGAAGGAACTGGTGGAGAAATTAATGACAAAAATGGGCGATGAAAAAGCGGAAGCTGAGCTGTGGAGAATAAACCTGACATGCTCTAAGAACACAGATCAGAGGTTGGCAGGCTTTCCCACCAGGCCAGAGGGCAATGGTTTGGGCTTTCTAGACCAGCCTGTCTCTATGGCACATTCTTTGGTGGTTCTCATTGGTTGTTTTACAACCCTTTTTAAGGGGTGCTTTGCAAAATGCTCAAATCATTCTTCACTCACAACCATGCAGAAGCAAGGCTGGGCACTGTCGTTGACCAACACCTGTTAAAGATGAAAAGGTGAAAGTGTGCAAAAGATTATATTTACAGGGACTAGAGAATGGAGAGTGAAGGTATAATTCATTGATGTTTCTAAAGGAGAAACTAGAAAAATGCAAAAGAAGTAATGTTAAGTACAAAATGTATTCTTAAAAGTATAAAGGTATATAAAGTATAACATTAAGTATATAAATATGTTTAACATATAAAAGGAATTTTTTCCCTGATGAGGAAAGGCATCTTCAAATTAAATTCACCCTATTTTAAGCAAAGAAACCCACGTGAGGCAATTCGTCCTTTTTTTCTTTTATTATTTTCCTACAAGTAAACTTTTAAAGTTACATAAGTATCCAAGAATAGGGAAAAAATTATTTAAAAAGACAAATATCATAGACATCTCAACTTTTTCATGTATGTGCTGAATGCCAGAGGACGGGAAAGGCACGTGTGCTGGCTACCTAACTAGTTATATGTTTGAGGTAACTATGGAAAAATGTAATGTGTTCTTCCAAAATCCCTGAGTGCCTCATCTTTTCTCTACCCCTTTTAAACCATCTAAGTCTGTGTGATAAATGCCTAGGCCTGCTCCAGCTGAAAGTTGGGGGTGTTTGTTGTGGTTTTATGCTGCTTTTGAATATATTGTAAAATACATAAACTATGTGTATGTTATATAAAATATGCATCGCAATATATGAGCTACATATTAAATGTGTGATATAAAAATATTATATATAGTCAATAACACCAGTGATTAAATTAATGGATAAAAATGCCCCAGAGTTCCCTCCCGCTCCCACCAAAAATCAAATTAGGCATGCACCTTCAGGGAGAATGGTTGAAAGGGCTACCTGGAGTCAAAGCAATTTTAAGTTATAAACCCTCATGGAGGATGCATACCAATCTGTTGTTCTACCGGGATACCAACAATGCTATTTTGATATAAACCTAAAGGAGGTAATAAAAATGAATGACTGATATCACAAAGCAGGGCAAAGGTAACTGCAAATAAAACACAGTTCAGGGCAAATAGGTCAGAAAATTAGATATTGGTAAGTGAACATTGAACATACAGCTTTTATGAGCCAGTTAATAGTTTATCAAATGTACAAAGAAAAGATTTAGAGATGCAGATAGAACCTGATTAAACACAATGATAGGGGCCTCCCCAGTGGCGCAGCGGTTGAGCGCTGGGTTGCGAAGCTGCCCGCGGCCTCTGCAGCACCGGTTTGATCCCCGGCTGCTCCCCGGCCACCAGAGGAGGGTCCCACATGGCGCGCAGACCTCTCCTGCCGCCCGCTGCTCCCCTCAGCAATGTGCTTCGGTCCTTCTGCCTGCTCTGCTCCCTGCTCTGGCTCTGGTGAATTCTCTCACCCTCCCGCGCTTCTGACTGTACCCGGTGCTTCAATAAATAAATAAATATTAAAAAATAAAAAATAAAATAAAATTATAAAAAAAAAAAATAAACACAATGATAGTAGAAAATTCTAGCCTTTGATAGATTATCTAATTATATCAGAATCGTTTAATGCTTTAGCTGTACAGAAAGAAAAAACAAAAGTAAAATTACAAAGTGAAAACAATGAGAGAATAAATAGGAAAATGTACCAAAATTGTATAGAAAAAGTTTCTGGTTTTATATGTCTGTATTATTAAGTAATCAAGATTGAAAAACACATGAACTGAAAATCCAGCTTAAGAAATTAAATAACAACACAAAATAATTTAAAAAAAAAGCAAATGGTGTATTACACTTTGTGTGTGCAGTATGGCTTTAAGCAATCCACATTCATTCACTTAACCCTCACAAAAGTCCTTAAAGGTATATTCTATCATTATTCCCATTTTTCAGGTGAAAGATCTAGGCATAAAAGTTTATTTTTCATTTTATTTTTTATTTCCTAATAGAGTACCATTGTTTTATATCCTTATTAATATTTGCCAGTATAGGATTTCTCCCCCAGGTGTGGTCACCGGAGCTCTCCCTCTACGGAAGAGTCCCTAGTTCTCCACCTTAGTCTACTTGTTCTACCCCTGCCTGACCCGGTGTGAAAGTTTAACTTGCTAGGAGTCCTGCCGCTCCTTAGTGGGGAGCCAGGATTGGAAACAGAAAGCCTGGCTCCAGAGTTCATGCTGTTAACCGCTGTACATACCCCTTTTTTAGGAAATCAGGGAGATATTAATACATTTTAAAATTAAAAAAGTAATTCATAAAATTAAAAAATAAATTTTAGAACTGATTCTTTGGTAAACCGAGTGAAAGCTAATCTTCTGGCATGTCTAATCAATCGTAAATAAATAAATAAAACCCAAAAGAGTTGACAAGCAGAATAAGAAAGTTACCTAAGAGAAATAAAGAAGTTGAAAAGTGCAGCCTGCTATTTAGCTTTTTGCTAAAAATTTTGGAGATTTTAGTGAAATGTATAATCTTTATGAATTACCAAGCTTTACTCAATCCAAAAGAAGGAAAGAGAAAAAGAAGAAAGAGAAGCTGAGACAAAGGTAAACAAATAGCAATTGGTAAAAAATGTAACTTTCCCATAAAAATCTACAAGGCCTGTTGGCTTCACAGTTGAGAGAAATTATTTCTTCACAGGAAGAAATAATACCAATTGTATCACAAACTCTCCCAGACAAGAGAAGAGCAGGAGTACCCCATTCATTTAGGAGGCTAAAATACCCTGATAACAAAACCAGACAAAGGAATAAGAAGGAAAAAAACATATAATCCAGCACTCCACATATGCATAGACACAAAGATCTTTGAAAAAGTACAAAGTAAATCTAGACATACAGCCCACACAAATTAAATCTAGACACACACACACATAAAGGACAATACCTGAAAAGCAGAACCCGACTAGGGTTCATAACAACATGTAAGATTGTTTTAACATTTGGAAATCACTATCAATAGGCAAAAACAGAAACTATATATGATTATCTCAGTAGGTACAGAGAAAGCAGACAAAATCCAGTATCCGTTCATGATAAAAATCTCAACAAACTAGGAATAAAAAGGGTAAAGTTACATCTGGAAAAACCTACAGTTAACACCAAACTACTAATCATGAAAGAACGAACACTTTCCCCCTGTGATCAGGAAAGGCAAGGATTTCAGCATTGTGCTGGAGGGTCTACCAGTGTGATAAGAGAAAAATAAGTAAATGGAGATCCACAGATAGGAAAGGAAGAACTGTCTTCACTCACAGAAAACATGTTTATCTCTATAAAAAGAATCTACCATCATGTTTAGCATGGTCACAGGATATATGAACAATATAGTAATTTCAGTAAACTGAAATTTTAAGAATAATAGAATTTTTACTAGGAAAAAATATTAAACATTTGGAGACCACTTTAGCCAAATATGTAAAAAGGTGGTAGTTTCCTATATATCAGCAATAGCCAATCAGACAGTATTTCTTCAATTTCACATGAATGAGGAAATCATAAAATATCTGGGAATATGCTTCTCCAAACATGTGAGAGGCCACCAGGGTCATTAAAATAAGTATTTGGGGAAGAACACTGGGTTAGGCTGGACAGAAAGTCATAATATTGTACAGGTGTCACTTCTCTGCAAAATAATATAACGTCAGTCAAAACACACTTGTGATCACCTTTAAAACTGACAAAATGTTTCTAAGGATTATCTGGAAGAGTAAAATCATGAGTGTATTGCTTCTTGACCTTTTGGTGAGGATCAAGTGTAAAATCATGATCTAACTCAAGACATTTCTGAAAGAGAAGAGGAATGGAGTGAGGGGCCATTGTTCTATTGAAGAGTGATGTGGACCGTGGAATGAAAATGGCAGCACTGGCCCCAGAAGATGTAGATAGTGGGAAAATACGAGGAAGTCCAGAAATCAGGCCTCAAAGTCCTGAAATCTCAACAACATTGTTATTGCAATGACAGACCAGCCAATAGCAAAGTTAAACAGGTTTCACATTTGCATATTTTAGGATAGATTCCCCAGTAGATTAAACAAAATAAGTCAGACAGAGAAAGACAAATGCCAAGTGATCTCACTCATATGTGGAATATAAAGAAACAAAGCAAAGGGATAAAACCAAACCACAACAATCCCTGAAATCTGGTTGTAGAACTAAAACTGCTAGGGGATGGTAGAGGGTGAGGACCCCAGGGGAAGGGAGCCCAGTTGACTACAGTAGAGAACTGTGGGTCCCTTGTTGGTGTACGTGGTGTGCTAGCATTCATCTGAAGAGGTGTGAACCTAGACCCTAAAACACATTCAGTGTTGTAAACCAGTATTACCCCACTAAAATAATTTTTTTTTTTAATTAAGCAACAAAACTGTCATGAAAATGCAAAAGGTAAAGATGAACATATATATAATCTTTTTTTTTTTTTAGGTTTTAAAATTCTCATATATTTAAAACACTTTGACCAATTTTTATATATGCTAAAAATGTATAACTTTTCCCCTCAATTACAATGTTTTTTTTTTTTAATAAATTTTATTGTTATATTCCCCATACAATTGCAATCCCCCCATTCTGACCCCAATCCCTCCCCTCCCACCCCCGCCCCCCTAAAAGTGTCTCTGGTTCATTGTTTTTTGTTGATTTTGATTTTCACTTTCTTATAGTTATTCATTTTCCTGGTCCCTTATTTAAGTTTTCTAGATTCCTGCTATGAGTGAGACCATCCGGTATTTTTCTTTTTCTTTTTGGCTTATTTCGCTGAGCATGATCCCTTCCAGCGCCATCCATGTTGCTGCAAATTGCATGTGTTTATCTTTTTTGAATGCTGAGTAATATTCCATGGTATATATGTACCACATCTTCTTGATCCAGTCATCTACTTTTGGGCATTTGGGTTGTTTCCAAAGCTTAGCTATTGTAAACAGTGCTGCTATAAACATAGGGGTGCAGGTGTTCTTTGGAATTGATGTTTCTGTGTCCTTTGGGTAAATACCTAGGAGTGGAATTGCTGGATCATATGGAAGCTCTATGTTTAGTAGGTCCAGAAATCTCCATACAGCTTTCCACAGTGGTTGGACCAGTTTGCACTCCCACCAACAGTGCAGAAGAGTTCCTTTTTCTCCACACCCTCGCCAACATTTGTTGTTGCTAGTTTTTTTAATATGTGCCATTCTCACTGGTGTAAGATGGTATCTCATGGTAGTTTTGATTTGCATTTCCCTGATGACAAGTGATGTTGAACATTTTTTCATATGCCTGTTGGCCATTTGCATTTCCTCTTCGGAGAAGTTTCTTTTAAGCTCTTCTGCCCATTTTTTGACTGGATTATTTTCTTTGTTGTTGTTGAGTCTCATCAGCTCTTTGCAGATTTTTGTGATCAGTCCTTTATCATTAGTGTTGGGTGCAAAAATGTTCTCCCAGTTGGTGGGGTTTCTCTTTGTTTTTGTTATTGTCTCTTTTGCTGTGCAAAAGCTCTTTAATTTGATGTAGTCCCAGCTGTTTATCTTTGCCTTCACTATCACTGCTTTGGGTGATGTGTCTGTAAAGATGTCTTTGATGTGCAAATCACGTAGTGTTTCGCCTATATTTCCTTCTATATATTTTATGGTTTCAGGTCTTATGTCTAGTTCTTTAATCCATTTTGAGCTGATTTTTGTGTATGGTGTGAAGTGGTGGTCAAGCTTCATTCTTTTGCATGTAGCGACCCAGTTTTCCCAGCACCATTTATTGTACAAACTTTCTTTGCTCCAATGCATATTCTTTGCTCCTTTGTCAAAGATTAGTTGACCATAAATCTGTGGGTTTATTTCTGGATTTTCTATTCGATTCCATTGGTCTGTATGTCTGTTCTTGTTCCAATACCATGCAGTTTTGATGATTATGGCTTTGTAGTATAGTTTGAAGTCTGGGAGTCTGATGCCTCCATTCCCTTCTTTTTTTTTCAGGAGAGCTTTGGCTATTCGGGGTTTTTGGTGATTCCATATGAATTTCATCAATAATTGTTCTATTTCTTTGAAGAATGACATTGAAATTTTGATTGGAATAGCATTGAATCTGTATATTGCTTTTGGTAGGATGGCCATTTTAATAATGTTTATTCTTCCAATCCATGAGCAGGGGATGTCTCTCCATTTCTTTGTGTCTTCTTCTATTTCTTTTAACAGTGTTTTATAGTTTTCTTTGTATAGGTCCTTTACCTCTTTTGTTAGATTTATTCCCAAATATTTGATTTTTTTTGTTTCAATAACAAAAGGGATGGTCTTTTTGATTTCTTCTTCTTCAGATTTATTGTTTGTGTATAGGAAGGCTACTGACTTTTGCATGTTGATTTTGTATCCTGCCACTTTACTGAACTGATTGATGAGTTGAATTAGCTTTTCTGTGGAGTTTTTGGGGTTCTCTATGTATAATATCATATCGTCTGCAAATAGTGATAGTTTGACTTCTTCTTTTCCTATTTGGATTCCTTGGATGTCTTTCTCTTGTCTTATTGCCCTGGCTAGGACTTCCAGTATTATATTGAAAAGCAATGGTGAGAGTGGACATCCTTGTCTTGTTCCAGATCTTAATGGAATTGCTTTCAGCTTTTCACCATTGAGAATGATACTGGCTGTTGGCTTGTCATAGATGGCCTTTATGATGTTGAGGTATGTTCCTTGTATCCCCAGAATTTCAAGGGCTTTTATCATGAATGGGTGTTGCACTTTGTCGAAAGCTTTCTCAGCATCTATTGATATTATCATATGGTTTTTATATTTCTTTTTGTTGATGTGTTGGATAACGTTGATTGATTTTTGGATGTTAAACCATCCTTGTGCCCCTGGAATGAATCCAACTTGGTCGTGGTGAATTATCTTATGGATACATTGTTGGATTCTGATAGCTAAAATTTTATTGAGGATTTTTGCATCAGTGTTCATTAGGGAGATTAGCCTGTAGTTTTCCTTTTTTGTGTTGTCCTTGTTCGGTTTTGGTATTAGTGTAATGTTGGCTTCATAAAACGTGTTTGGTATTGTCCCTTCCTTCTCAATTTTTTGGAAGAGTTTGTGAAGGATAGGCACTAATTCGTCTCTGAATGTTTGGTAGAATTCATTTGTAAATCCATCAGGTCCTGGGCTTTTGTTTTTGGGGAGGTTTTTTATTACCATTTCAATTTCGCTAATTGTAATTGGTTTGTTTAGGTGTTCTATTTCTTCTTTATCTAGCTTTGGGTGATTGTAGAGTTGTAGGAATTTGTCCATCTCCTCTAGATTGTTAAACTTGTTTCCATATAACTGTTCATAGTAGTTACTGATTATTCTTTTGATTTCTGCTGTGTCCGTTGTGATTTCTCCTCTTTCATTGATGATCCTGTTTATTTGTGCTTTCTCCCTTTTTTCCTTTGTGAGCCTGGCTAGGGGTTTGTCTATTTTATTGATTTTTTCAAAAAACCAGCTCTTGGTTTCATTGATCTTTTGGATTGTTTTTTTTAGTTTCAATTTCATTTATTTCTGCTTTGGTTTTTATTATTTCTTTTCTTCTATTGGTTTTGGGGTTTTTTTGTTGTTCTTTTTCTAGATCTTTGAGCTTCGAGATGAGGTTGTTTCTTTGCGTTCTTTCTTGTTTCTTGATGTGAGCTTCTATTGCTATATATTTTCCTCTTATTACTGCTTTTGCTGCATCCCATACATTTAGGATATTAGTGTCCTCCTTGTCGTGCAATTCAAAAAATTTTTTAATTTCTTCTTTGATCTCCTCATTAGTCCAATGGTCTTCCAGTAGTGTGGTTTTTAATCTCCATGAGGTAGGAAAGTTCCTTGCCTTCTTTTTATGGTTTATTTCTAGTTTGATGCCTTCATGGTCAGAAAAGATGGTTGATATGATTTCAATCTTGGTGTATCTGTTGATGTTTGTCTTGTGCCCCAGTATGTGATCGATCCTGGAGAATGATCCGTGTGCGCTTGAGAAAAATGTGTACTCCGTTTTTTTGGGGTTTAGTGTTCTATAGATGTCTGTTAAGCCTAATTGCTCTAGGTCCTTATTTAGAGCTTTGGTTTCTTTACTTATTTTTTGTCTTGTTGATCTATCCATTGTTGATAGTGGTGTGTTGAAGTCTCCCACTACGTATGTGTTTTCTCTGATGTCTGTTTTCAGAGAGGACAACAGTTGTCTGATATATTTTGGTGCTCCTTCGTTTGGTGAGTATATGTTAATGAGTGTTATTTCTTCTTGAAGTATTGTCCCCTTGATCATAATGTAGTGACCATTGGGGTCTCTTTTTATCTTTTTGAGTTTGAAATCTGTTTTATCTGATATAAGTATAGCTGTTCCTGCTTTCTTTTTTGGTCCATTTGCTTGTAGGATTGTTTTCCATCCTTTAACTTTGAGCCTATTTTTATCTCTTGTAGCTAAATGTGTTTCCTGGAGACAGCAAAAGGTTGGGTTTTGTTTCTTAATCCAGGCTGCCACTCTGTGTCTTTTTATTGAAGAGTTTAGTCCATTTACATTTAGAGTTAATATTGATATGTTAACATCTGTATTTGCCATTGTGTTTGTCTTTCCTTTGATTTTATTTATTTATTCTTTTAATAACTTTTTTTTTTTTTTGGCCTTCTTTCATTGTTATTCGTCCCTCTGAGGTTCTGGCTTTAGGACTCCTTGTAGTATTTTTTGGAGTGGGGGTTTAGTTGCAATGAAATTCCGGAGTTTCTGTTTGTCTGGGAAGGTCCATATTCTTTCTTCAAAGAGGAAGGAGAGCTTTGCGGGATAGAGTATTCTTGGTTGGCATCTGTTTTCTTGGAGTCTGTTGACTATGTCCCTCCACTCTCTCCTTGCCCGTAGTGTTTCTTCGGAGAAGTCTGATGTCAGCCTGATTGGCTTTCCTTTGAATGTTATCTGTTTCTTCCCTCTTGCCAGCTTCATTATTTTTTCCTTGTCCTGGATTCTTGGGAGCTTTACTATTATGTGTCTTGCTGTATTTTTCCTTTCGTCGTGGAAGTTTGGTGTTCTTCTTGCTTCTTGTATATCAATTTTCAGCTCCTTCTTCACATTTGGGAAGTTCTCTTCAATTATCTCTTTGAATATTTTCTCTGTTCCTACATCTCTCTCCTCTCCTTCTGGTATTCCTATAACTCTTATATTTCCTTTCCTCATGGAGTCAGATAGTTCCCGAAGTCTTTCTTCGTTCTTTTTCCTTCGTACTTCTCTTTCCTTTTCTGTTTTGGTTCTTTTTATTTCTGTGTCTTCAAGATTACTTATTCGTTCTTCCATTTCATCTATTCTGCTTTCATTGCTTTTCCCAGAATTCTTTAGTTCTTCCATTAATTCTTTGATCTCCTGCATTTCTTTTACTTCCCTCTTTAGGGACTCAATTTCTTTCTTCTGACCATTGTTTTCCCTCTCTAGGGACTCAATTGCATTCTTCTGATCATTGATTATTTTTCCCTTATCATTGTTTTCCTTTATGACTTCTGTCAGTTTTTTAATCACGGCAATTTTAAATTCTCTTTCTGGAAGGCTCAGAAATTCTTCCAAGTTATTGTCTTTGCAATCTGGGGGCTGGCTTTCTTTTTGTGGTGTGCTTTTTCTCTGGAGAGTTGCTAGGTTGCGTGTGGTTCTTCTCCTCCCTACTGTCTGTTTTCTAATTTGCCGTATGCGTTGGGACACTGTGTTGTTGGGACTGGCCGGCATCTTGGGTGGGCTTCTCTGTTCCCCTCTGGTTCTTCCAGGAGTCATCTGTCAGTTTCAAGCAGCCTTTAATGGAGAAAGGTCCCTGTTCTAAAATGCCGATGTGGGGACACACTCCCCTGTGCGCCTGGTCTGCCCCGGCGGTGGGTTCCTGCTCCCCTCTGGGCTTGGACTGCAGGCCAGAGGGGGTCTGGCGTGGGCGAACTTCCCCCGCTCACCTCTGGCTCCTGAGGAAGCCTTCTGCAGGTAGTCTTTACTGAAGAAATGTCCCTGTTCTAAAATGGTGATGTGGGACACACTCCCTGCGCGTCTGGTCTCAGGCACACTCTTCTGCGCGCCTGGTCTGCCCCGGCTGTGGGTGCTCGCTCTCCCTGTGGGCTCAGACTACTTGTTCGGAAGGAGCCAGGTGTGGGCTAACTCCCCAGCTGGCCACTAGCTCCTTCAGTAGCCTGTGCTGGGGTCAAGTCGCTAGGTGGCGCCAGAGATCTCTCCTAGAGCCCTTGGGGAGCTGATTTTCCACCCCGTGGGACAGGGAGCAGAGCGGGGATGGTAGGGTACACCTCAACGGCTTTGGGGTGCTGTGTCTGCCTTGTGCCCCACCATCGTGGGGAACCCACGCCCCTAATTTCGTGCCCTGGGTCTCAGTTCCAAAGCCCTCAGTTCCAGGACTCAGGCTGTAGCCCAGATCAGTGGCGCGGGAATGGCGCCTTTTGAATCCCGCTCCCCTGCCTGGGCGCCTTGTTCCTGCTCACTCAGGGAGGGCCTCCTACGTCTCCCCGCAAGCCTAGGTCGCAGGCGCGGGGACCTGGGCAGCTGCGATCCGGTCTGGATCCGCGCCACTTTCCGCGCAAGCTTACCGGGCGGCCGGGGCTGTGTGCTGGTGCTGGTCTCCTCCTGGGGGGCGGGGCTCTCTTTAATGGCGCCTGGAGCTCACCTCCGCGGCGGATCCTGCAGGGTTCGCCTCAGCTCCCGTTCACGGGGTGTGGTGGCTGCAATAGTTCCTTTCCACTCACAGTCCCGCTTGCTGTGTCCGTTTTTCTTGTTGGCCGTTTTGGTTTGTTGTTTCCCTCCTCTCTGCCGGTCGGAGAGTGCCGCCTCTGTGGGCGGGGGAGGGGAGCAGGGTTCTGCGCTTCCCTCCCTTCTCGTCCTCTTTTATGGCAACTTTCTTCTTCGGGCAGTTTGCTGGAGTCGTCCGTTTATCTTCCGTGTCCCAGTTCTCACTGGGACCTGCCGCTTTTCCTCCCTATTAACTTTTTTTAATGGGAGATCTTACTCGCAGCGTCTCCTCGCCGCCATGTTGCTCCGCCCTTTTGCAGTTTCTTACATATATATAATCTTGAAGTGAGTTGAACTCTTGTAGGCAGAAACTTAATTTGTTCCTATCTATTATACATAAAAATGAAAATTCTCAGGTTGGCAGATAACAAAATTACCCACAGTGTACAAAATATACATACAAACTATTACATAATAATGGTGTTGCTGCTGAGGATAAGAAAAGGTATAATCTTGTAGAGAAAAAGGATAAAGACATCCAGTTTTAATAATTTATAGTTTTCATCTCAGCAAATGTGCTCATCTCTTTCTAAATCAACTTGAATGTGGCGAAGATTTATTTATGAGGCTACTTACTTCTATGTCCTTTACAAGTGGAAAAGATTGGAAACAATTAAAATGCTAAAGTGTGGACGGTTGTTATGATATAGTAGTTGACAAAAACAGTGGAATATAGTGCAGCAATGAAAAGGATAATGTGTTTATTTCCTAAGGCTGCTAGAACAAATTAGCACTAACTCAGTCACTTAAAACAGAAATTGATCCTCTCAGTTCTGGAGGCTAGAGGTCTGGACTCAAGGTGTGGACAGGGTAGTGTTCTCCCAGTGGCTCTGGGGCAGGTCCTTCCTGCCTCTTCCATGGTCTGCCTCAGTTGTTACATGACCACCTTCTTTGTGTGACTGTCTTAGAAGGACACAGGTCCTTGGATATAGGGCCACCCTAACCCAGCATGACCTCATCTGAATCAATTATACCTGCAAAGACCTGTTTCCACATAAGATTGCATTCAGAGGTTCCAGGTGGACGTGAGTTTTAGGGGACACTATCAACCTAGTATAGATGATCTGAAGAATATCTAAAGGTGCAGAGAAAAGTTTACAAAAAAGTATTGAAGAAAAAAAAGGTGGCTATAAAGCAGCAAGCGTGGTGTGACGCCTTTAAATAACATATTGACGTAGATCCTCGAAGAGAGTGAAAGTGTGCTCACCAAAATGTTACCATGGTGATGAGTAGGTTTGAATGATTTTAATTGCTCTAATGAATGTATTTTCTTAATTTCTAGCACTGAATATGTGTTTCTTTGATAAGGAGAAAAAACAATGAGCCTTTTTAATCTAGGTTTTCAAACTACAAGTTTAGAAATGAATTAATATTCTTGATTGCCACAGCTTTTGTCTAATTGGTTAGAAATATCTTAGAGTGTGTAAAGTTCAAAATGCATTTTTCAATATGTCTTTTTAAACAAAGAATATTTCAAAGTTGAATACTTCCCTATTATGCAAGGTAAGTTTTTATTTTTCTAAATTAGAGATATTTTAAGATATGTGAGTTTAAAATGTTCATGGGTTTATTTATTGTGCTATGGGTTATTAGACTGTCATTGACCATTTAATAGGTTAGATTGTCATTCCATTTGGGGGCAGTTATTTTAGGTAAGGGCAAACTTAAAATACCTCTTGCTGTGTCTCTAGAACACCAGTAAAATACTTGAAATGAACAATTGCCGTGTTATTTGTTGTTTTCCTAGACAAGGAATTGTTCCTCCAGGCCTTACAGAAAATGAACTATGGAGAGCAAAGTACATCTACGATTCAGCTTTTCATCCTGACACTGGCGAAAAAATGATTTTGATAGGAAGAATGTCAGCTCAGGTTCCAATGAACATGACCATCACAGGTTGTATGATGACATTTTATAGGTAAGTTATAGAAATGTAACAAACGAATTCATTTTATATTATAGAAAACTAAAAGTGCATGTTTTGTATGTATATAGTTTTATTGAAATAAGTATCACTTCCTGTTGAGTTTCATTGTGTAAATATATCAACTCAAGAAGGCTGTTTTACGTTTTCCCTCTGCTATATATAGCATTCTCTGTGTTGTTCAAAAAGAAGTTGAACCTTTCCCTAAATCTTAGACTCAAAAGAAAAATGGGCTTAAAAAGAAAATAAGAGTCTTCAAGCAAATTTTCTTTTTAATCCATTCATCTGATACAGATTTAAGCAGAGATAATAGGGGTAGATGTAGGTGCAAGTATAGATGTAACAGTAGGTGTAAGTGCAGATATAGCAGTAGGTGAAGATGTGGGTGTACAAGCAGGTGTAGAACAGGTATATGTATACGAATAGGCGTAGATGTAGATATAAGATTAGGTGTAGATGTAGTGTAGGTGTAGGTGTAGACATAGCTATAAACACAGACATATGAGCTTGCACGTGCAGTCAAGAGGGACTTTTGGCTACAAATGGCTTTTTTCCCACAAGAGAAGGGACCTGACATTTATTGAGTGCTACCTATGCTAGGTTCTCTACAAATTTAAGATAAAATTTAATTTAAGTAAGATACCTTCCTCACTGTAACCCTCTGAACTTAGTGTTCCCATATCGAACTATTGAGGAGGCTGAGAATCAGATGGCATGGGAGCCTGCCAGGCCACACAGGTTAAGCCTTTGCCCCAGAATGTATGGCCTTCCATGCAGGCTTTTCCCTTCCTCATGCATCTCCCCTCTGGGTGCTGTGTGCGTCCTTGCTCCACACAGCAGCAAGGGCACAGGCGATGGGGCCCATGTGCCGGCTCTCTCTGTTTCAGGACCACGCCGGCGGTGCTATTCTGGCAGTGGATTAACCAGTCCTTCAATGCCGTGGTCAATTACACCAACCGCAGTGGAGACGCCCCCCTCACCGTCAAGTAAGTCTCTGCTGAATGAGCCTCTGTGTTCCCAGGGTTCGCTTGACTCAGTGAAGTATAAATTAAACAGTATATTTGTACAAATTGTATTGTTTAAAATATTCAGGACTTACTTCACAGTCATGCTCCTTTTCTTCTCTTTTATCAAGATCCACTTGTTGGTAGTGGCGCTGGTGGGAAGGTGTGTCTTCACACCCTAGGACTCATGTCTCCTGCTCGGCACACAACAGGCAGCTGGGGCGGGTGGGTAAATGACAGGCCGCACCCCGCTCTACTCTGCCAGTACATGTGATACCAGCATCCACAATATGGGCTGCAGACGTCCAGGGGACATCTGTGGCTTTTATGTCCTATTTGGGGTTTTTTGATATTGTTTATTGAGTTAGTATTGGTTTAATCACTGTTTCCCTTTTAGAGGTGCACTCTCCCCCCTACAGGCGTTTTTGCCAGAGTTCACCCACCACCAAGGAACCATGGTCCACCCCCAGAGCCCTGGTGCTCTGTGCTCCCCACTCCTTGTCCCTGGCCCCCACTCTTCTCTCCCCCTCCAGTTTCCCCCATTCCACAGTCAGCTTTCAAGGGTTGGTTTTATAGCTTGGGTTCATCTGTGCCTTTGTTTTGTTTGCTGTATTCCACTTAATAATTGACACCAATTGTCTTTCTCCTTCTGGCTGATTTTGCTTAATATTATCCCTTCCAGCTCCATCCATGTTGCCCATTTGTTTTTAAATCAGACAGCCAAAAAAGAATGCAAATGATCTTCAGGTGGAAAAAAACACTTTTAGACAGGTGACAGAGATCAGTTAACAGAAACTTTAGCATCATGGGCATAACTCTTCAAAGTGTTTTCTTTTTTGATTTTATATTGCTTTTGACAGCCTGTCTTCTTCTACGATCAGCCTGTAGCACAAGGATATGGAAATTAGCAGCCAGCGGTGTTTATCACACCTTCATTTCATCCAATCCTTGAATTTAAATTTTAAACTGAGAGAATTGCCTGGGCTTCTTCACTGCATTTTGGAGATGGGACTTTTCAAATTTCCATCCAGTAAGATGTCATTTCAATGCTGGCAGCATTGCTTTGAGTTGTCACTTGCAGTATGTATATCAATATTCTGAGAACTATTTTATATTTCAGCAAATACACTATAAACACTTGGCCCCGTGTGCATTTGTTTCCTGCACGTTTCTACTACACACTCACTTGCCCCTGGCCCTCACACACACTTGGTGTAGCTGCTTATTTTGCATTGTAGGTGAAGAATCCCATTTTTTTATGGGCCAACTTGCTTTTCATGGGGATTTCTCTACATGGAGAGTAATCATGGATGTTCCATGGAATCTCCATTTTTAATCTAGTTCTTTCACCTTTCCCCCTCATTGCTGCAGAATCTGCTGTACCAGTTTCCTGACAGGTGCTCACTGGTTATGCACTATTCTTTTGTTTTTTTAAATGGAGGTAACATTGGTTTACAGTTCTGTACATGCACTAAGGGAACAGGTTCAGATGCATGTCACCACAGCACACCCACCACCAAAGCACCCATGACTCGTTACCCTGCACCACCAGACCCCCTACCCCCTTGCTCCTTCTCGTCCCCACTACTGTTCTCTTTCTTTTCAGTGAATTGGGAACAGCATATGTTTCTGCCACAACTGGTGCTGTAGCAACGGCTCTAGGACTCAATGCGTTAGCCAAGGTACTCAGATCTTTATTTCTATAGTGAAGCTTCCTAATTTGTTCTTACCTGCCTGGTTCTGAGTCTCTCTATTATTGCCCAAAATAGTTACCTGACTTTCTTCTTAGAGTCATTCTCTTCAATGCTGATTTTAATTGTGTCTTCCAATAAGCTCAGAAAGGGGTGTCACCAGAACATGTGCCCAGACCTAGTCTGTAGCTGGCATTGAAGATTAAGTGTTAAATGCTCATCTGCCACACAGCCTGCTGGAGCAGGGGTCAGGTGGTGTGTCTCATGTCCACACCTCCCGGAGTTGGAGGAATCCCAACTGAACTCAAAACCTGGGACTCCAAAGCCCCTACTCCAGCAACCACACTAGACTGTCAAAATGTCTTAGATGTTGGCATTATATGCCCAGCATGCCCATACTTGAAAGGTAAATGCCACTAGGAAACAAGTTTTGAAAGTACTATTTGTGTGAGTTTTTTCTTCATTGAAGTAACATTGCATTATAACATTCTATAACTTCGAGGTGTGCATCATTGAGAACTACATTAAGTTCACCACTCAAAGTCCAGTTCTGTCCTTCCCCATACCATTGTCCCCTTATCTACCTTCCTTTCATTCTCCCTTCCAGTAACCACAAATTGGTCTTCTCATCCAAAAGTTTTTGTTTTTTAATCTATATGTTACATATGAGTGAAGTCTTAAGACATTGTCTTTCCCTATTTCATTCTGCTTAATCCCCTCCAGGCCCATCAGTGTTGTTACATATGGAGGGATTTCATCCCATTTTGTAGCTGCACAGTATTCCACTGTATGAGCACTGAGTTTCTATGCAAACAGGACTCTGCATTTTGTAGTAGTATTCAAGAAGAAATAAGTATCTCCATTCAATAGTCCTGGAAAAGTACAATAATGCTTTTGGAATTATCTTTTCTGCAGCGTGTCTCACCACTCATAGGACGCTTTGTTCCCTTTGCTGCTGTAGCTGCTGCTAATTGCATTAATATTCCATTAATGAGGCAAAGGTAAGATGAATATGTACTCTTTGAAAGGACTTGTGCTTAACAGGACAGTCTCTTCAAATAATTAGTCAAATTTTTTTAAATTTATTTTAGTATCTACAGATGGAATTGTGTGGGATCTGGGACTTGTTTCAAAATGATCTAGAATTGAGGGTAAAGGTGAGTCCATTGATGAAGCAAGTTTAGCATGAGTTGCTGATTATAAAGACAGGCTGATAATTAGGTACATGTGGGATTAGAATCTTTTTTCTACTTCTGCATAATAAAAAAATTCAAAAATGTATCTTAATCTTTCATTTAGTTGTGCCAGGACTAGGGAGAGGAAGGTCCTGAAAGAAAGATTATTCTCTAGAATAGGTTCTTTTTTCCTGTAGAAGTTTCATTTTGGTTTTTAAGTAATGTTAATCTATATATTTGGAAGTAATTTTTAGCTGAAGAAAGAATAAGAAAAAGCATTTTGGAATGAATAACAAAACAGGGTAACAAATCTGCTATACAGTATTAGTAACTTGTAGATAAATTGCCAGTAGTACCAATTACTAGTGACTCCTCTGTCAGTATAGTTAGTTCCCTTTGTAATGCTGCATATTATTATATTTTTCATTTGGAAAGTTGCTCGACTTTGCACATGAACCTAGAAATGAGCTCTGTCTTTAAGTTACCATATTCACCCCTGGAGTCACATTAATATTAAAACTGATACACCTATTTTTTTAACAAAGTTTACTAGTGTTACTTTCCCTTTGAATCTATCGCACATGAATTATACTTGTTCATAGTATTTAAAAATAGACTTATCTGTGCCAACAGTGACACTTGGGAGGGTGTTTGGATGGAGTGGAAACTTCACCTTTCAATGTGGTGCTGTGTCCAGCCGCTCCATGAAGCATCTGTGAATATCTTTGCATGTGTCTCTCTCTGCAGGGAACTCAAAGTGGGCATTCCTGTCACAGATGAAAATGGCAACCGCCTGGGCGAGTCGGCCAATGCTGCCCAACAGGCCATCACCCAAGTAGTGGTCTCCAGGATCCTCATGGCAGCCCCAGGCATGGGTTAGTAGAACTTTGTCTTCCATTCATTTATTCTAGGAGCATAACTTGAACAAGTGTGTATGCACCCAATAAGTAAAAAAAAAAAAAAAGAAAATCACCCCACTTGGTGAAACTCACTTGCTGGTGGGGCTGGCAGGGGATAAACAAAATAAGCAAAATAGATGATACATGAGATGGTAGGAGGGAGTAAAGGGGAAAGAGGAACTGGAGATGGGGTGCTGCAGTGGATGTGGCAGGAAGGTCAGGGAAGAGGACTGGCCAGAGGTGAGATAGTGAGCCAGGTGGGTGTCAGGGGTCCATGTTCTGGGCAAAGGGGACAGTGGGAGAGTGGGGAGCTTGCCTGGCATGTGGGGAGCATCTCAAAGCAGCAGGGGCAACTGGTGTAGAGTGGGAAGTGGGAAGAGTAAAATGAATAGGATGAGGCCCCAGAGGTCAGGATGTGGGTGACCGGAGCTAGCTCTGGTTTTCAGTGTAAGGGACAGGAAGCCAGGGAGGGTTTGAGCAGGGAGGTGGCACAGTCTGATGTAATGTTTAGGGCATGACTCTCGGTGCTATGTTGAAAATAGACGGAGGGAAGGAGAACAATGGATGGAGTCCTCTCTGAGGGTTATTGCAGCCCCCAAGTGAGAGGTGCGGCAGGGCCGATGAGGCAATAACAGCAGAGGTGATGAGAATTTGGTAGCAAAGAATTTGATCTTTGTAAACCTTGAAAAGAAACGTCCAAAACTTCTTGAATGGGAAAAACGTCTCTGAAGATTTGTGTGTATCACTTGGAAACCCTTAGAACACAGAGAAACTCAGGCTGGTTAGAGCAACTGTTACTAAAATGTGCCAGGCGACCCCTCTGGGGGCTTGAGCCAACCTGACTGAGCACACTGGATCTGCATTGTGCTCAGTTCCTCTGCGAAGCTCTGCTCCACCCACTCCTAAGTCTTCTTACCTGGAGGCCTGGAAATGGCTTGCGGATAAGGAAACAGTAAACCTGGACATCTGGGAGTCCCAATGTCCTTCTCATGAAGTGGAAATAAATGTGTTTCATTTCACCATCTGAACTAGAGCACAGACAGCCCTGGGCTGCTTGCTCAGCTTTCAGAGGAAGCGAGCTTGGCGACTGCTGTCAAGTTTTCCCACTGATCTTTTCATTCTCTTCAAAATCCTTTTGAAACTCTGATGCTCATCACAGATGAGTAGGAGTAGACAACAAACTGAAGAAAACAGCCTGAAAGAAAACTTTGAGGAGGTTGATATTTGCACCCCAGCTGATTGGGATTGTCTGATTTCACCATCGGCAACCTGTACTCTGTCGCTAACCTACAAGGGGGCAGTGGAGTTCCCGCCCCCCCACCCCCCGCCCAGCTTCCCCTTCCCTCTGAGCTCAGAGCTCAGATTTTCTGGTTTGCTGACATCAAGGTCACACCTCTACATGCTAGCCTGGGTTTGCTTTCGATTATGTTCTTTCCCATTTTGAAACCCAAAGAGGCTCGTCTTTGGAGTTCAGCCAACCCAGCACATCCATTCACAGAAGCTTGGTTATTTCCAACATCATCCACTCTGTCCACCCCTGTGAAATCTGTAAGGCATCGTCCACAAGGGAGGCAGCTGAGCTGACAGTTGAGTCTGATAAAAGTCCTGAGTAAAGGGACTGATGCTGCCAGTGTCTGGCTGTGTGGTGCGCCTGCACATCACAGCCTCTTTGGTACAGGTCACCACTTTATCTGAGAAAACAGGCTCAGAGAAGTGAGGAAACTTCCCAGGGTCGCCCAGTTGGCAAGGGGGCCTCCTAACCCACAGGCCAGATCCCTGGATGAGCCTTGTCTGTTAGCACAGGAGAGCACTGTGGTGTGAGCAACCTTCATGTAGTCTACACAGATGTTGATTTTTAGTGATGCATGCCTGAAACTTCACCATTATCATGCAGTGTTACTTCAATTTAAAAGAAAAAAGGGATCCATGTTGCTGCAAATGGCATGAGTTTATCTTTTTTGATTGCTGAATAATATTCCACTGTGTGTATATATACCACATGTTCTTGATCCAGTCATCTATTTTTGGGCATTTGGGTTGTTTCCACATTTTACCTGTTGTAAATAGTGCTGCAGTAAACATAGGGGTACAGGTGTTCTTTTGAATCAATGTTTTTGTGTCCTTTGGGTAAATTCTCTAGGAGTGGAATTGCCAGGTTCTATGGTAGCTCCATTTTTAGCAGACTGAGGAACTTCCACACAGCTCTCCATAGTGGTTGGACCAGTTTGCACTCCCGCCAGCAATGCAGGAGAGTTCCTTTTCCACCACATCCTCACCAACATTTGTTGTTGCTAGTTTTTTTGATCTGTGCCATTCTTACTCGTTGTAAGGTGGTATCTCAATGTGTTTTTTTTTTTTTATTTGTATTTCCCTGATGGTAAGGGATGTTGAACATTTTTTCATATGCCTGCTGGCCATTTAGGAATTATGCTCAGTGAAATAAGCCAGAAGGGAAAAGAAAAATATCGGATGGTTTCACTTATAGCAGGAATATAGGGGAACCAAACAAGACATCAGTGTAAAGAAATAACACAACAAAGCAAAAACAGACAATTATAAATCAGAGCCATACTGCAGGGGAGGAGGAGGGAGAGGGATCAGAGGGAAGGTGGGAGGAGCACAGGGGACTGAGGTGATGGTGCACGGGTGCATTGACGAAGGAATATCTATGGGACTACACCTGAGAGAGTGGGAGGAAGCAAATATTGTTTAAAAGTGAACAATGATGGGCCTCCCCGGTGGCGCAGCGGTTGAGTGCTGGGTTGCGAAGCTGCCTGCGGCCTCTGCGGTGCCGGTTCGATCCCCGGCTGCTCCCCGGCCACCAGAGGAGGGTCCCACATGGCGCGCAGACCTCTCCTGCCGCCCGCTGCTCCCCTCAGCAGTGTACTTCGGTCCTTCTGCCTGCTCTGCTCCCCGCTCTGGCTCTGGTGAATTCTCTCACCCTCCCGCGCTTCTGACTGTACCCAGTGCATGTACAAACAAAAACAAAAACAAACAAGCAAATAAATAAATAAAACATGCCTCAAAAAAAAAAAAAAGTGAACAATGATGTAAAAAATTAAAAATTGAAAAAATTGAAAATTTTAAAAAAAAGAAAACAAAAAATGGAGTTAAATGTAAAGTTATCTTTAAGATTATAAAATTTTCTAACTGGCAAGAGCACTACATTATTTTTCAAAAACTAGAGAATGGGGACTGTGGATTTTTTTCAAAATACTAAAATGTTTTTAAAAGTTATGCAAATTGTTGCACTCTGCCAATGTAAAAATAGCCTAAAAGTGATATGAGCCTTGTGTTAAATTGTTTGGAGATGGGGGGAGTGGGTCAAAAATGGATGTTAAATAAAGATTGAAATGCATCTGTCTTTACTTCCAGCCATCCCTCCGTTTATCATGAACACTTTGGAAAAGAAAGCCTTTTTAAAGGTAAGACCCCTTTTTAGTGCGCAGTATATTGAACACAGACAGGATATTGTTCTGAAAGTGTGTAATGTGATAAGTAATGTGATAAGACAACCTTGCTACAATATACAAATGTGTAAGAGTAACATGCTGTACAGTTAGATTGATGTGTAAATAAATTTACAATGTTGTATGTCAAATTATTATACAACATTATTCAGTGTTGCATGTGAAATTAATCCAAGGGGAAGAAAGAAAGGATTAAAAACTGGCAAGCCCTAGTTCTATTTATCAACGTCTCAATCCTTTCAACTCCTTTTCAGACTTCAAACTGTAACAGAATTTTTCCTAGTGAGTAAAGATTTTGAAGGCACTTGAGCAATTATATAAATAAAAAGATGCTTCTTGGAACATGTGATGTCTAATCTCAGATATTTGCAAAAGCACTTGTGATTGAAGATTGTGCCCACTTCTCCTGAAGGTTCTGATCCATTATACACTTACCTTAGTCACTAATTAATGCCTTGTTTTGTGATAATGAAGAGACTGTGTGAATATGGGATGATATGTTGACAAGTTTTTCTGTATGCTATCAAAGATGAAAAAATAATTTGAAATAGTAGCTTCATGGACACTGAATTTTGCTCCAAAGGTATTTTTCTTTGGTGATGATATCTAAAAATTTATTACTGTAAAGCTGCCATTCTTCAAGGTCTGCAAATATTATAGTATGCAACTGTAACCCAGAACTCTCAGTGTTCCTGAGGTATTCTTTCTACATTGCTTCTTATAGAGTCCTTGACTTAATGCTATAGAATTTCTGCTTCATCTTTTTCCCAATCCTTGCAACATCTGGAATACTGTGGCTTAGGGTGACTCATTTGGCCCCAGCTGTTTGAAAAGTAACGCCATTAGATCTGCCAAGAGAAATGGGTCAGGTTTCTTGCAGAGGTGCTGTGGCAGAGACCACAGCTCTCTTGGGTAAATTGTTTTGGGTCTTAAAAATGAATATTTGCATTGCTGGGACACTGCAAAGGTTTGAGATAAAGGGACATAGTTCACAGACCAAACATGCTCTGAGCCGTACCAGCGATGAGGAGAGCCCTAAATGCCCAACAGGTGTGTTCATTGCCTGCTCTCCTCTCTGTGGGCCCCAGAAGGGGATCTAAGGCCAGCACTCAGTGAATGCTTAATAAGCACTTTTAATCGTTATGTTCTTAGAAACAAGCTAAGAAAGTCTGCTGTTACAGTGAGTGCCTCATTGGGTGGGCATCCCGGTGCTCATTTGTTATCCATGTATCAACCCCCTGTGAGGGGAAGGGGCACCTCTCTTCCTCACCCTGCCTCATATTCCTTCTTAGAAGCACTGGTATGTGGAGGGATTCTAGTCCAGAGTCGCTTCCTCTAGTGATCCTATGTGTTGATATGAAAGGTGTGCATCAGTTCCCAGGGGCTCTATAGTGACTGGACTACCCCATTGCTTTGTGTTGGATTCATGAGGGACACCGACAGATCCCGGGTCCACACCTTTGCAGATACTGAATCAATGCCCTGTGTCTTCCTTCTCTGCCAGCTCTTGATCTGAAAAATTACTAGGATTATAGTATCCCCACAAGAGCATGTGTTAACCTATGCAGCCTCCTACTACTTGCATGGTCCTTAATCCCTGAGGTATTGGGAGGCCAACTTGGGGAGCAACAGATAGTCAAAGTCATTCAATAAACCAAGCCTCCACCCTTCTAAATTGAGCCAAGTCAGGTTTTCTAAGCAAGACCAGATTTCTAAGTAGATATGAGGCTGGGAACATGTCAACCTATCCTGTTAGTTTCTCTTTCATAAAAGCGATAACTTGGCAAGAGAGGAGTGGTATATGTGGGCCATGCCACTGAGAATATGAGAAAGTCATGATTATGGCTTCACTTATAGGAGGAATGTAGGGGGGGAACCAAATAAGGGATTAGGCAAAAAATAATTATAATAAATAAAAAACAAAATTAACAGGCAACTAAATCAGAGACATTCTGCAGGGGATGGGGAGGGAAAGTTTCCAGGACCGGAGGGAAGAGCACAAGGGAATATGGCGATGTGCATGGATGACTTGGTGGTGGGAATTCTACAGGGACTACACCTGAGAGGAGAAAACACACATTGTACAAAAAGGAAGAATGATTTAAAATATAAATAAATAAATAAATAAGAAAGTTAGGGTTGTCGTGAACTTGCCAGTGACCATAAAAGCAGTTTGGAGGTCACCTTCAGTGGCAACATCCCCACCATTGCAACATCCCCATTCCTTTTTTTCTGTCTTTCAAATGCCATCTGACACCCACTTAGCGTAAGCACCTCAGCAGTAACTCCAAATATTGTCACTTATTAGTATAATTGGGTGATATCCATAGAAAGGGGAGTTCAGGTTCCCTGCCCCACCCAAGGAAAGGTGGAGCTGAGCAGGGATAAGAAGCTAAGGAGAGGAAGGAAGGAGACTGGAAGGAGACCTGGAGGAGGCACATGGAGCAGAGAGACAGGTGAAGAAGCTGCACTGGCTTGGACTTGTACCAGGGACTTAGGGGACAGGGAAAGAGACACTTGAAAGAGACAGAGATGTTGGTGAGAGACTGTGGGGAAGCTGATGATGGCAGCCTTTATCTTGACTTGGATTTTGATTTTGCTCTTTTCCTTCCAGACTTACCTGGTCGCTTCTGCCCCTTTCCTATGGTTCCTCTCCAGAAGGTGCCTTAGACTTGTGGCAGGCTTTCAGGCCATAGTGATCCTGCTTTGGGCCAACCCTGTTTGGCCGGGCACCCATGAGGGGATGGGTAGCTTTGGGTGTTTAATTAGAAACTTTTAAACTATATTCTTTCTCTTCTCTCTGTCGCACACTAATTGTGTTAGAGTTCCTTTCCATTGAAGGTCTTATGCACTAGATTATGTTTTGTCTAGTTACAGTGAATAGCAAAGAGTGTACAGGTTTGGGGGTGGTGTCCCATGGTGCCCCTCAGCCTGCACACTAACATTAGTGGGCTGTTAACATGTGTCCTGGTCTTGGCTTGTGGTTCCAGGATAGTCTATCAGAAAGCCAGCATTTCAACCTACATCCGTGTTGAAAGGTTAGGTCGGTGGGGAAAGCATAGCATGAAGTTGGCACACCGTTCTTGCAATTCGGTCAGGCCTTTGAACCCGTGGGGTCTTGGTATTGTTGGAAAAGTGGCCACAGTTACCCTCATGGCTCAGTGACAAACACTGGGTGGAAGACACTGAAGGGAAGATGCAGGACCTTCTTGCTGAGACTCGTAGACGAGGCTGTGGACACAGCCTGGCATTTCCTTATGTGAAGGGACCAGCACATGGTAGAAGCGTACGCCCATCATTGCCACATCCTCCTAGGCTTTCACAGTCATGAGTGAGTGGATGTTTGTTAAATTCTTAGTGAAACGCCTCCCATGTCTTAGTCTGCGGTTTTTGCCTATAGCCTTTAATAAAAATTTGGAGGTGCGTCACCTGCTCGCCTCCTTGAACAGGCCTCTCTCCTCGCCACCGAGGGGAGGGCCTCGCCTAGAGCCAGAAGGAGCCACTGGGGCAGGACTGGTGGTCAGAGTAGGTCAGGAGTCCTTCAGAGCCCCTCACAGGCTCCAGGGGTCTGGTTGTGGCTGTACCTCCTTCTCCAGACCTCAGTGTTTCTCAGTGGAGAAAGTAGAGGCAGAATACCTGGAGCTATCACACGCACGCCCCTGCCAGGTGCCTGGCAGCCATTACACATTAATACCGTGCTTTGCCTGTGTGGAGAGGCCCCTGGATGTCATCAGTACTATGGCCGATGTTAAAATATAAGCAGAAGCTATTTGTGTTACTGTCTTTGTAGTCCCTCTTCATAGCAGTTCACATGCTCTTTGGAGAGACAGGCTGGTCTGTGCCCCATCAGCAAAGGCTCCAGACATTTTGCACACTGGGGCGTCTGGCTCAGTCTGCCCTCTGATTGTCCCCACAGCTCCAGTGGCCAGATGTGCCCCCTGCGAGAGTGGGTTTATCCGGGCCTGTCCCTGGGACATGACCAGATGCCTCTGCAGACATGAAAGGAAAGGAATTGACCATTCTTGACTTTTTTATTATTACCCTTTGTTGATGTTTTTAAATGGTGAGCTTGGAGGCATTTGCCATGGCTCCTCCCTTCCCCTGCATCTTTTCTTTTCCCACATGGAGTGCTGGCCAGAGGCAAGTGATTCACAGATATTTGTGCAATAAATCAAAAAGTTCACTGCCTACAATCTGGCACTTTGATAAGCAGTTTCCTCTGGAGGAGAGTTCCTGTGGTCTCTAAAGTCATTCTTGCACTTTCATTGTAAATAAAATTGATACGATTTGGGTCAACTAATACTCCCTAATTCTTTAAGTTTTAGTTCTTTAGTTCTTTTATATTCCCTTTGATAAAGGTGGACTGTTGTCTACCCAGTTGACTTAGGGTTGTCTGCTGAGTGGGAAGGTATCTTTGCGTGTACTCTGTGGCCCTTGCCTGAGTGCCTGTTGCATGAAAATATCATACAAGGTGCTGCAGTCATAGAAACAGGGCTTGAGCCCTGCTCTCAGGGACCACATGGCATGGGGCAGGGAGGTGGGGTGGGGGGCAAAGGCTCAGCCGATGGTGCCAGAACCTTGTGAGTACAGCACAGGACCCAGAGGGCATGTAAAGGAGGTGTCTCCTCCAACTGCGAAGGGTTGGCAGACAGTGGACAAGACTGGCCAGGGCAGGGGCTCAAGCAGAAGCTTAGAGGAGCAGAGCGTAGCTAATTTGGAGGTGATGGTGGTCAGTTTGCCTGGGGTGTGGGTCCTGTGTCAGAATTGACTGTACTATGTCTCAAAATCAACTTCCAATGGTTCGTAGACTCTAAATGTGAAAATCTAGATTTGTTAAGCTTCTAGGAGGAAATGTAACAGACCATCTTTGAGACAGTCTATTAGACCATCTAGAGTTAAGTGAAGATTGCTTTGCCATAGCACCAGAAGCACAGTCCATTAAAAAAAATTGATAAATTGGGCTTGATGAAGATGTTAAAATTCTGCTTTTTGAAGATTGTAAGGAGGATGAAAAAATAAGAAGCAAAGCATGTATATGCAAAGCATGTATCTGATAAAGGACAGGACTTGTATCCAGATTATATAAAGGACTCTCAATACTTATTTGAAAAAACAACCCAGTAAAAAAGAAAATGGGCAAAAGGTTTGAACAGACATTCTACCTAGTACATACAAATATTAAATAAGCACATTCAAAGATGCTTAGTATCTTCAGTCACTGGGGGAAATTGAATTAAAACTACATGCTACATCTAAACATCTATTAAAATGGCTAACTTAAGGGCCTCCCCTGGCGGCGCAGCGGTTGAGCACTGGGCTGCGAAGCTGCCTGCAGCCTCTGCAGCGCTGGTTCGATCCCCAGCTGCCGGCGAGGGTCCCACATGGCACGCAGACCTCTCCTGCTGCCCGCTGCTCCCCTCAGCAGTGTATTTCTTTAGTCTGTCTGTTCTGCTCCATGCTCTGGCTCTGATGAATCCTCTCACCCTCCCGTGCTTCTGGCTGTACCCAGTGCTTGTATAAATAAATAAATAAATCTTTAAAAAAAATGGCTAACTTAAGACTGATCATAATCAGTATAGGTGAGGATGTGGAAGAACTGAAACTCTCATACCTTGCTGGTGGGAATGTAAAACCACCTTTGGAAAATAGTTTGGCAGTTTCTTTAAATATTAAACCTAAACTTACCATCTGATCCAGCCATTTCACTCCTAGGTGAAAAATAGGAGAAAAGAAAACATATTATCCACAAAAGATTGATGTTAATAACAGCTTTATTTGCAATAGCTGAAAACTGGAAACAATCCAAATGCTCATCTACAGGAAAATGGATTTTCATATTGTGATATATCTGTGCAGTGGGATACCTGACTGAGCAATAAAAAGTAGTGAACTGTTGAGACACATAAAAATCTGAATGGATCTGAAAATAATTACACAAAAGAGTAATGAGTTTAATATCCTAGGAAATCTAAATGAATATATAGTGACAGAAGGGAGATCAGAGGTGGCCAGGGAATGGGATACAGGGCTTGTTGGGATGCTCCAGGTCACGGGAACAAGGGCAGCATGAGGGGTGTGGATCAGCTCATTTGTCTTGATTTCTATTGTGATTCCATAGCTGAATACATGTGTGAAAACCTATACAGTCATGTGTCACATAACAGAGTTTCCATCAACAATGGACCGCATATGTGACAGAGATACCAACAGGTGTACATTAGCCCAGTTGTGTAGGAAGCTAGACCATGTAGGTTTGTGTGATTTACACTCTGCGTCATTCACAGGATGATGAAATTACCTTAACAACATACTTCTCAGAACGCATCCCAGTTAGTGAAGCACAACTCTGTTGTGCAGAATTAAATGTGTGTAGTCTTTAAATCATTTAACATTTCACTTATCCTCTGCACGATTCTGTGCTGGGCACGACATGTTCCTTCCCCAAGGATATAGTGCAAGTATTTAGGGAAAGACCAAGCATCATTACTCACTAATTTAGTGTTGGACTAAGTTCCATTTAAGAAGCAGAGACAAATTAGGCAGGATGGGAGCTGGGAGAAGGATGACATGCAGGCTCAATTTCACAGGAGAAGTCAGAATTCCCCAGGATTCTTTCATTACCCCTGCCTTTCCAGCAGCCCCCCACAGGGCCACAGTCAGCCCTTCGTCTGTGCCTGCCCCTCTGTGATGCCTCACACAGCTGTTCTCTGGGATACACTTTGCTGCAGACCAGAGTCCACTGAGTAGGAGGCTGCTCTCTCAGCTTCAGGATCTCCTTTCTGCAAGAGTTCATTCAGTACGCAGCTCACCAGGTCTGTGTGCCAGCTTGTCACACAACAGGGAGGTGCTAGGGCAGGGCCTGTCCTCTCCTCATGCGAGTCCTTCCATCCTGAGCCAGTGGCCCAGGATGCAGTATTTCCTGTCCTTGCCACCCATCGAGGTTGGGGTTAGGGCGCTCTCTGCATGAGCTCCATGGATCTGTCTCATCTTGACGATATTTCTCTCTTCCTCTCTAGTCCACGCCTCTGTCCTCACCTTAGCCCTTATGCTGTACCTTTTCTCCGGTGGAGTCTTCTCAGGGACCTGGGTATGCCTCTCACACAAGCCTCCGTGGTTGGGATGATGATCTTTTAACGATGTGCATTGACCTAACTCTGTTGGCTGATTTCATTACAGCTAATTCACGCTTGGTTGCAGCCATTTCATTGGCCTTATTATATAACCATATGTCTCAGCATTCTCTACTATGCATTTTGGCACCGCTCCTTTATTCACACTGAAAATCTAACAGCACTATTTCCCACAAGACCAACCAACCCATTCATTCCCATTAAAAAAAAAAAAAATACATGCAAAAATGTTTTATGCAGCAATAGTTCTAACCATATTGATAGCAACTAAAATCAAGAAAAGAAAGTGCAAGGGCCATTCTGCTGAGTTCCAAGCATTGTACCAATGAATATTATCTGGCCTGTCTTTACCTACACGCTTATTTAGGAAGCTGCTACGATCCTCTTTTGGCTCAGCTGTCTCCCTGGCCAGGAGATAAGTTACAATCAAGTATTAGCAGTTCCCTCTCCCCCATTTGCAGCCAGCATCACTCATATTAAATGTACAAGGGAAGAAAATTAGAAGGCACTTGATCTTCCACATGGTTCATTGATAGACTCAAGGCTACAGGAATGTGGGACTAACGTGCTTGTTGCAGTGTACCCCAAATTCCACTAATCATATTCCCAATGGGTCTTATAATGTCAAGAGACCCATGCAAAAGAAACTGCCTCTGAGAACCTGGATTAAAAAGTATTCAAAATAATTTATTTATCAAAACAGAGGTTCCCGTGGATGAGCGCACCTATTCAAGTTGGACTTGTTGGCTTCTGGTGAGTAGAATTACTTTTCTACCAAATTTTTAAAAAGATAATTATACAGCATTATGAAAGGGTGACAGGATGAGAGAACATGGGACACAAATTATGAAAATGGGACCATTCAAGAACATCTGGAGGGTGTCCCCTGGTGGCGCAGCAGTTGAGCACTGGGCTGCAAGGCTGCCCATAGCCTCTGCAGCGCCGGTTCGTTCCCCGGGCCGCCGGCAAGGGTCCCACAAAAAGAGAAAAAAAAAACCCAAGAACATTTGGAACTGATGCCCCAATGATTACATGGAAGTAACTCTTTAGAGGCAACTACAACTTTGGGGACAATTTGTGTGATCTTTTTTAAACTATAATCTCTTTGATTTACAAAAAATTAATTTGGCAATCCTTGGTAGTAAAATTACCCAAACAACATATTTTTGTGACGCAATATAATGCTCTTATGAAAAAAACTGGTTGTTTTAAAAGCAAAACAGAAAAATGAATCTGAAAAATCAGCCATTTCAAATGTTCTAATTTGTCCTTTTCCTTATTAAAGCTTGGTGTTTGCTACACCTCTGTGCTGTGCTCTGTTTCCTCAGAAAAGGTATGTATCTGTAATTCTTGGGAATGATTGTGAGTTGTAACCCCAAAAGCCTGTTGGACACACAGGAGCTGATACTCCATTTCCCTGGCTGGGAAGTCAAGACTTAAAAAAGATAAATGAAGCCATCGCCTCTGTAGAGGAGAGATGGAGGCAGAAACCAAACCCCCATGTCTGTCTAATTTCAAAACTCTCTAATAACCAGCTCTTATCTACCCTCTCCCATTACCTCTGAAAATACTTTGTGCTTTGTGTAAGTGTCAGGTTATCTCTGGCACAAATTTACTTTCATAGAAATTATACTGTGAGGGCCTCCCTGGTGGCACAGCGGTTGAGCCCTGGGTTGCAAAGCTGCCCGCAGCCTCTGCAGCACTGGTTCGATCCCCGGCTGCTGGGTGAGGGTCCCACATGGTGTGCAGACCTCTCCTGCCACCCGCTGCTCCCCTCAGCAGTGTACTTCGTCACTCTGTCTGTTCTGCTCCCTGCTCTGGCTCTGGTGAATTCTCTCACCCTCCCGTGCTTCTGACTGTACCCAGTGCTTGTATAAATAAATAAATAAATCTGTTAAAAAAAAAAAAAAAAAGGTATTATCTTTAAAAAAAAAAAGAAAGAAATTATACTGTGGTCCTTTGCCATCCGCCCATTGGCCAGTGCATCCAGAGTGCAGATGTATCAGAATTCCACTTCCACCCGGGGACAGCAATCAAGCTCTCTGAGCTCATGGTTGCTGTGTTTGCTCCCCTTCCTGCTGCCTTTTTTCTTGCTTTGAAAGCCTTGTTGTGCACGTGACTTCCATCCCAAGCTGCCCTTGAGTGCCACTGCTTTTGATGTAAGAACTGGATTGACAAGCATTAAATCGCCATCCTCTAGATGCGAGGCTTCAGCTGCCTCCTGAGGAATAATATCAAGGCACAGAGAAGCAGTGTGTTGTTGCTTTGCTCTTTTTGAAGTGTTTCCAGGCTCCTCACTTGGCAATGCCCACACATTCATGGGCCATATATAGTCTTCAGTGGCCTCTGCTTTCACAGTAGGCTTGGGATATGCCTTATGTTTTAGGACAACTTTGTCAGGTCCCTCGACCTGATAGAGATCTCAGCTTGTATCAGCTCTTCATGTGTGTCTTTGACCCTGTGTTATTAAATAGGGAATTAAATCTCAAGGCCAGGGAGCCTTTTATCACCTGGAGATAAAAGCCGAGGCCCCCAGGAGAGGTGCGACCTTCAGAACCTGCCTTCTGAACCCAGTGTGGATGGACTTCCTCATCTCTCCTCATCCCCAAACATGAGGGGTACTCATGTTTATTTAGTCATCCAGGCCTGGAGCTCAGGGATTGACATAAGAAGATTATTTTTTTCATTTTAACATTTGTTTTTATGATTAATTTAGACTCAGGGTGTGGAAGTTACAGGTTTTTTATACCCACACATGTCATGAGGTCGCATGCTCTCGGAGAATACGTGGACCACCACCAAGAGCTCCCCTTTGCCTTCCTCTACCTCAAAAGTTAAGCTTATTGATCTATTACTTTTGTGGGTTTGTTTTTTAATCCATGTGTTTATATGTTTATTTTTCTTTTGTTTCTTCCTTATTAGTTACTTAGAATAGATGCATATTATTGCTTGGTTCATCACACACCCTCCTTGTTGGGCCAAGCATGGCCCTGTTTTTCAAATGTATTTTAATAATACAATTAAATACCCTGTACCCACTGCCCAACCGTGAATAAAACCACTACAATAACATCCATCTGTGGGCTCTTCCCAGCCTGTGCCATTGCCTCCTTTGCAGGTGTAAGCACTCCGCTGAATGCCATGTTTATCATGGAACTGCATTTAAATTTTTCATTAGGTATATATATATATACCTAATGTTGTTGTCGTCCAGTCTTTTTTTTAAAGATTTATTTATTTATGCATAGAAGAGCTGGGGTACAGGCCAGAGATGTGGGGGGTGAGAGGATTCACCAAAGACAGAGTGGGGAACAGAAGAGGCAGACGGACTGAAATACACTGCTGAGGGGAGCAGCGGGCGAGTCAGGAGAGGTCTGCTGTGCCATGAGGGTAGCTCCCTGGCCAGGGATCGAGCTTGTGCTCCAGTGGCTGTGGATAGCTTCATAGTGCTGCATCTTAACCCCTTGCACCACAGGGAGGCCCCGTTGTTGTTATCCAGTCTTGTCTCTTTGGAACTTTTCAGGCATGGGTGTCATATATAATCTTCAGTTACTTGTTTTTTTATTTAACCTCATCTAAGACTCATCCACTTATTGCACATAGTTGTAGTTCATCTGTTTTGAGTGCTGTGTAATAGTCCATTGTAGGAATATGCCAGTTACCCATTCTCCCGCATGAATGAATGATAATGACAATAGAAAAATAAAACAAAGGAATAAACTCCAGAGAAATAAAATGGAGTTAAGACCAGTAATAAATAGAATGGGTAATAAAGAAAAAAAAATAAACAGAGGACCCACAAAGCCAAAAGACGCTATTTCTTTGAAAAACAGTAGCACTGTAGACAATTGTCTTCAGAGATTAATCAAAACAAAAAGGCATAAGTAATCTTATGAGTAAAAAAGAGACATAACTAGAGATTCAGCAGAGATTAAAAAAATTAGGAAACATTTTCAACATTGTTTTGAAAACAAGCAAAATGAACAAGTTCCTACAAAAATAACAGAACTGAAACATTAGAATGGAATTGACTTAAAGTCATCAAAGCATTATTTAAACTTCTACAAAGAACACCCAAGAACCAGGTGGCTTTACCAGGGAGATTTATTCAACTGTCAAGAAAGAAATTATATCAATTTTGAATAAACCCTCCTAGAAGATAAAAAAGAAAACCCTCTCCATCACCCAATAAGGCTGAATAACTTTAATTCCAAAATTGGGTTTGGTCTTTTCAAGTGCATCATTAGTAACTTAAGGACTTGTAGATCAGAGGAAAAGCAGGAGAAGCAGAAGGCCCACAGACACTATCACCAAGGGGTGTGGCTGTGGGGTAGGAAAAAAACTAGTTTCAAGTAATTATGCCTCTGGTTTCCTTTTCTGCTAAATTAAGATAAAACTTGACTTTCAGAGGTTTCGTAGGATTAAGATGCATAGTGAGTGACCCAACAGATGACCAGCAATTTGTGTCCATTAATAGCAGAAGCAGCAACTGAAAATTGTCCAAAGTGCCACAACATAGAAAAGAAGCATTCTGGAGTTTTTTCTAGGTTTCTTTTATTTTTTTGCATATTTTGTATAAATCTGTGTCCTGACTTTATTTTACCTCATTTCTTACCCTAGCTCAACTATATTAGACACCAAACTTTTTGACAGACTATTTACATATGAAAATGCCAGCAGTTTTTCTGAATGTAAGCATTCTGAACAACTTTTCTTCATACTTTTATGTAAAAAGGCATTTATAACCAAAAATACCCCAAACTTGAATGTTTTATATTTTATATATATATATAAATATATGCCATATATAAATTGCTATGCCATATAAATTTATATGGCACATATAAATTCAAGCTCATTTTTTAAATGCATGCAGCAAAGACTGACAGTGGTCATCTCTAATGGTGTGGCTGCAAGTATATTTTTTTCTGGTACACTTTAGTACTTTCTATCCATTTTAGAATAAGCTCTATTCACAGCAGAGCATGTGAGTGGTCCCTCACACTGTGAGCTGTCAACTCAGGTGAGAGCAGGGGTCCTTTTTCATTCATGGTTGAGCATGTATGCATTTTCCTTGTAAGGTGGCGTTACTAGAAATGGCTCCCAGTACCAGATGTCACTGCCACAGCAGTCCTGGCCACTAGCAGACTGTAAGCTTTTAGTAAAATGAGAAGTAAAAAGTGTATTTCGGTGTTGGGCACCTAAGGTGCACTTCTTTGATTATTAGTGACAGTTCTATGAAAGGAAGGGATACTGTTGTCCCCCCTTGCCCACAAGAACACGTGCCAAGATTCCCAGTGGAGCCTGAAACCAGGGATAGTATCCCCCTGTACACAATGGTTTCTTCCACCATGTGCATGATAATGTTTCATTTATAGGCACAGTAAGAGATGAACAATAACTAAAATGAAATAGAACTGTTGTAGCAATCCACTGCGATAAAAGGTACGTGAATGGGCTCTCTCTCAAAATACCTGACTGTATCTTTTTCCAAGGCAGCTGACGGGGTCACTGAGCCCGCCCACCAGGGGGCTCTGCTGGTTTCCCTTCCAAACCTTGTGAAGCTCTTTTCAAGCTGGGCTCACTGGGAGCGCTGCTTTCTCCAACTTCTGGCCCCCACCCCTGCCTGTCTAATAACCCTGTCCCTTCTCCCTTACCCCAGTTCCATGTCAGTGACAAGCTTGGAGCCTGAATTGCAAGCCAAGATCCAAGCGAGCCAGCCTGAATTACGGCGCGTCTACTTCAACAAGGGATTGTGAGGCCGAGAAGGACGCCTCCCCGCGATGGGCAACCCCGGCCGCAGAAACCCGGCGTAGCCCTGGAGGGGAGGACAGTCCTCGTCCATGGGGGTTTGCCCAGGGTCGAAAACCTTTTAAAGACTCACCTTACCTTGTGGAGTCGAGCTGCTGCTGACGGCGCAGCACCTGCTGGGAGCCGGCGTCGACTTCTCTTGGCTCCTATTCATTGAATCACGTTCTCATTTACAGAAATATCCTCCCTGTAGCTCTGATCATAATAGTTTATCAAAAATAATATCCCAAACCCCCAGCCAGGGTGTTACAAAACACCCTAGGCATAGAATAGGTGTTCTAGGTGTGCTCACAAATATTTATTAACAGAAAGGAAATATGTTTAAAATACTGAATTTTTATCCCACTCTAGTTTCAAACCAAGGACCTCTCAGTAGTGATTTGGGAAACACAAACACTCTGAGGCTAGACTGCAAAAAAATCATGTGTAAAACTGTACAAAAAATAAGTATTAAGGGCAGTTTGCTTCCCGTGTGGGCAAGCCCAAAGTAGAGGATGAATTTTTTCTTTTGGAGGATAAAAGTGCCCCCACTGACCTTGGGAAGGTCGTCATACTAGACAAGGCAGCAAACCGCCCCTGCTGTCAACGGTGTGGGCCTTTGTGTCGCGGGTGGTTTCTCTGGTGGACATTTGCATCCTTAGAAGATGTTAATCTTGCACTCGTTGACTTTATATTCAATTATTTACATCAAGTAATCAGTAACCGAGATGTACAAATTTTGGATGTATTTTCAATACCAATGCCGTATGACTGGGTTGAATCTGGTATGTTTGATTTTTTTATTAGCCGTGAAAGCACAATTCCAGCTACCTACCTGTCTTCTCTTGTGCATAGAGATCTCCTTGGCTTTTAGAAAGACACAGAAATAATGTTTGCCAATCATGACTCCTTGAATTTTACTAGAATGTTGTGTATTAATCACAGTCCACCTGTTAGAAAATAAGGACTCCATGGACCACCATTTACATCATCTGTAGTAATTTCACAAGTAATATACTTACTGTAACAGATTTTGTGTCAAGTCTGTAGTTGTCCAAAGAAATATGCAAGGTGGTGGTTATCACCGAGCTAGACCAGGAGATTCTATTGTAATTCAGAGACTTGTAAGTGATAACAATGTAGAAACTAGTTTTAACAGATTTTTCTTGATAATGTGACCAGGCTGAATTTCCTCATAAAGAAAAAATGGCGTGCCTTGTGTCTGTGTTTCTCTTTTCTCTGCAAGGATTCATGGATCGGAAACTGGGGCCACTCTGAGCCTTTCTTTATACTGCCAGAATTTTCCCTCTTAGATTTTCTGTCTTAAACTAATCGGACCAAAGTAGCTTCCCCGTGGCTTTCTGGCCTTGGATACATTCTGTTGCCATAGATGTTTCTCATTTTAAAAAGTGATTTAAAAAAGCCTGGCATTCAAGGCAGATCTCCATTGAGGTACTTACAGAGAACTTCTAACAAGAAACTAAAGCATTTGAGGCCCCCTCTTCCCCTGCCCCAGCTAGTCTCAGAATTGTTAGCCTCCTCTCCCCACTATATTGGTAACTCTATTCCAGAATCTTCACCTTCACTGAATGATGAATGACTGGTGGAAGATAGACAAAACTCTCCAAAATTGCATGCACACCAGGAAGATAGGATGACAGCATTGTCATAAAAAAGGGCAATGAACATGGAGATGTGTCTTTTTAATATTATTTCCTGATGCCTCTGACTCTTGCTGCTTTAATATAGAAATAATAACTATAGTTTAATCATGGCATATAAAAAAAGAACAAAAGAACCAAGATTGGCAATCTTTGCTGATCTCTTAGAAATACCTTTTCTGGAGAAAAGTCCAAATAAAGTGCAATAAGCTTGTAAAAGTAATTAGTTCTTAATATTTCTATTCCCATGACATCAGGAATCATGACTATAAGCATTTACTCACTGGTAGTTTTTATTTCAGTATTAGTGTCTTGCCAGTGTTGGAATCTGTGTTGTTTCAGTTCAACTGGATGAAATGTTAAATAAACTCAGACTGAAAGTAAATTCTCTTTCATTTGTATGTAAAGGGTGATGTAGGTTTTATGTTACAGTGGATGGCACCTTCCAGGTACTAAGGTACCTGGCTACCATTGGTAACTCCTAAAGAGTATTTTTGTTTTATTTTTATTTTTTTATTGAGTTAATACTGGTTTACAACACTGATTATGATTTAGGGGAATAAGTTCACACCTCAGGAAGAGCATTTTTGTATTATGACTTTAACAGAAAATATATTTCTAGTTTTGACTACCAGTCTTCCACCTTCTGAAAGACCAAAGAGGACCCCCCTCCTCCCCCACACAGTATAATTTCAGGAAATTAATTATGAGCAAAGTGGGGGAAATGTAATTCTACTTTAGACCCTGAAGATGAACCATTGTACATGGTGGTGAGATCAATATGCTTTCACATTGTTTGCCATAGTTCACAGTGAAAACCTCAACCGAAGGTTGGGGAGTGTCTTGTTAACAGACTTAATAAAGAACTGAGCATTTCAACCTTTGTCACGTCTCTGCATCTGTTTTGATTCCATAACTCTCCATCACTTTATTTAAATCTATCCAAGAATTTGGATCTAGAAGTCAGACCTGGTGCAGTACAGGTTGTCCCCACTTTTAAAATACATGGCTTTGGACAGCTGATATGCTCTGTGTCCTGTTTTGTGTGTGTGTGTATGTGTGTGTGTGTGTTCATGTTAGTGTTAGTTGTTTAGAGAAAATAATTGAATGTATATCATAGAGTTGTAAAGACTACCCAAGAAAAGGCATGCACAGTGGTTTGCCAAGTACATCGCGAGCATCCCGTGATTCATTGCTCATCATATATTTGCTCTAGAGACAGTGGATGTGCACCCAAATGCCAGAGCAGTTGATCCTTGAACTGTATGGGGTCCACTTATATGAGGGTATTTTGAACAGATGATATAAATTATCTCCTAATTATTATCAACTAACCCAGTATAGCATTGTAAGTGTATTTCCTCATTTTCTTATTTTATTTTCCCTGGCTTACTTCATTGTAAGAATACAATATATATGCACAGATCTCACACATATACATCTCACATGTCACATATTCATGTTCATCAGTTCATGTTTATACCATTAAAGCTGCTTGTCAATAGCAACAATTAGTAGGAGGGGGAGGGGAGTCAAAAGTTACATGGGGATTTTCATCTATGAGCGAGATCGCACCCCGAATCCCCTCATTGTTCAAGGATCAACTAAGAATTAATGATGAGATTTTAGGACCCTGCCAACTTCCCTGGAGATAAGCCTGCCTAACTAAAAACAGCAGATTAAAATGACTCATCGAAGATGCCTCAGTCCATCCCTTAGAAATGTCTAACAATTAAGCTTTTTACTGAAATGAGAGGTGGCAAAAGTCTCTGTTTGCAGATGTGAAAGCTTGAAGAAAGCTTCTGATCACTTGAAACCTATAGTGAGAACCCAGAACTGACACTGGAACACCTAAGCCCTGTCCAAAAATGGAAACAAACCGAAATACTCGTTACTTTTTCCTTTGTGTCTTTAGAATATCAAGGAAAGCTGAAGAAATACAAAGTTACATCTGGTAGGAGGATATGCAGTATCATTTAAGCCCCAGAGAGTCAAAGTACAGCTGCTAGACCAGCAGCATCCAGCCTTATTAGAAATGCAGGTTCTTGGGCCCCAGCCCTGACCCGCTACACTGGAATCTGCAGGGTAACAGGGGCCGGGGAGCCCCCATACACGTCACAGATTGAGAATGTCTGGCCATGCAGTCCCATCTCTGGAGCTTCTGGAGAGCTGAGCTTGCTTGGGTAGGTTTCAGATCAGTTTACAAATGTCTATGAATTTGCACATTCACCCCTCATTAGAATCCAATAGAGCACACAGGTGACCACTTTCCAGAGCCAGCCCTTTGACCACAGAGCCTGGCCCCCTGGGAACTTCTGGGGCAGGAACACCTGGGATGCCTCTCCTGGACTTGTCTCATCCCGGTGAGCCCATAACATCCCCATGTTTAAAGGGAAGGAATTTAGAGTGAGAGAAGTGGTCTTGTCTAGGGTCCTCGCGGTGGTCTGGCCACCATCCGCATTGAGGCCCATCCACCCGTGGATCTAGCCCATCGCCCACAGCTTCTCCATCCAAGGAAAAACTGTAATTGGCTTCAATGCAGCCTGGTATGGTCTTCTAAGTGTCCTATCCCATACAGTACTACTTATGTTTCTCCCACGGGTTCTTCCAAGTGTGCTCTGCATTGAAAAGGTGGGAAAACAGGCTCCAAGAAATAAAAATGGCTTGCTGCACACCTAACATCAGGTCCTTCTCACAGAAGCCAAATCAGGACTGTGGAGATGGCACCCAGCCAGCTTCTGACAAGCCCTCTGAGTGATTCTGAGACTTCCACTTGAGCCCTGCTGAGTGGGTGAGACCTGGGTGAGACCTCAGGCCTGAAGTCAGCTCAGCTCCCCTCTCTTAACCTCAGTTTCCTCACCATTAACATTAAGATACTACTATTTCCTGGCTGAGTGGCTGGGCAGATTCAGAAGATACTAATAAATAAACAGTCTCAGCTGGGTGCCTGACATGGAACAAGCACAGTGAATGTTGTAGCAAAACTTCAGAAGTATGATCCCAGGGGCCGAAAGTTTGATGATGCTGTTGGTGATCGCCCTGGGCCACAGGTACTCTGGTGATGGCAGGTGGGACTGTGAATCGCTACAATTTCTCTGCAAGATGGTTTTACAGTATCTATGATTATTTATAAAAGCACTAACCTCTTTTAAGCTGTGCTTCCACTTCTAAGAATTAACCCCACAGATGCATACACTCACGTTTTCATGGTCTAGTCCAGTCCTGTAGAAGCCAGAGGGATGGACTTTAAGGGAGGGTGGAGAAAGGGGGAGCTTGGAGGATGTTCCCAGAAAATGATAGGAAATTGCAGGGGGCAGGGGGTGGAGGGATTTGGGATAATCCAAGAAACAAAAATAAATGTTTCCCTTGGGAAGTTTTTCCTAATTTCTGATTTGGATTCTCATAAAATAGATATAGAGATAAATAACAGTTGATTATCATAAAAATAAACTAAATTGAGGAGAAAGTCTATCTCTGGATGGTGGGATTTGAATTTTTTTTTCATTTTTCCCCTTTATGCTTTTCTGGTTTCTCAGAATTTCTTCTTCTGAATTCAGAACACATATTACGTGATATTTTAAAAAATCTTCTATAATTATAGACACAACTTTGTAAATAGTAGATGCATTGATATATAATATAAAGCACATTGAAAAGATACACACAAAAGTGTTTAACATTAGGTAAGTTTTATTTTCTTTACAGTTTTCTGTTTCTCATATTTTGTCAAATCAATGCACCTGATTCATTTTATAATGAGGGGGGAAAAAAAACAAGTTCAGGACCGTGAGTGACTGCTGCCAAGTTTAGAAGCTGGCACTCCAAGGGTGACTTTCAGCTCCCAAGCCCTGGGGATGCTCAGTCAATCGTGGGCTCTCCCCTGGATTCCAGCTCCCTACCGGAGATAACGCTAACTATTGAAGGCACCTGCCTTACTGCGGGGTCTGAAAGTGTGGTCTGGGAGCTTCAGATAGGGAGGGAGCCGCAGCGCCGAGACTTGCCGCCAGAGGGCAGCATTGCCCGCAAGATAAGCCTGAGCTGGGCGCTGCCAGGATTTGCCAGCAGGTGGCATCAGACGTCTGCCGCCCTCGAACCTGGCTCTGAAATTCCGAGGGCAAGTCAAGAAGAGGATAGAGAAAGCTAGGAGAATGACATGATTGTCCAGCTGCAGCACGCTGGAAAGATGCCCCTCGCTGGTATCCTACAAGCAGGAGTGGATTCACCCATGGGAGCTCATTATACAGGGCACTTGTTCCCATGGGCAAAGCAGCACAGTGGTAGACCAGAAGGGTCCAAACCCTCAGGACCATTCATCACCCCTGGAAGATGAACCCTGAACCACCTGGGGGTGGGAGTGAGTGGAGCCGGGGATCAAGGACAACTAAGGAGATGCAAACCAGCTGACACCAGAAAAATGAACAGAGATTACTCACTGGAAAAAGCAAAGGGGCAGGAAGAAAACTAGCTTCTATAATAGATGTGGTATATACACAATGGCATACTAGTCAGCCACCAAAAAAGATAAACTCATGCCATCCGAGGCAACATTGATGGGGTTAGAGGGATCATGCTAATAATAAGCCAGAAGGAGAAAGATAAAGACCGACAGTGTCACTTGTATGTAGAATATAAAGAAACCAGTAAAGGATCAGACAAAGACAAACATTAAAACCAACCCTTGAAAGCTGACCACAGATACAAAGCACCCAGGGGGAAGGGAAGAGGGGGAAGAGCACGATGGACTACGGTGGAGGTTACCAGTGCTCTGACCACACCTGAGTGGAGAAATCCTATATGGTCAAAAAATTAACAAGGATGTAAAACAGTGGAACTTCATTAAAAATATAAATACATAAATAAATAAGAAACTAGCTTCTAGGTAGAGCAAAGAGTTTGTGAGAAGATCTGGAGACCAGAGACTGTGGTCACTCACTCTACTAGAGAGAGGAAGCCCAGGGGCAGCCTCCACCAGGTCCTCAGGGGACAGGTCTTCAGAGCCCTCAGTGCTCCAGGGGAGCATGCATGCCCCGAAAAACATGATCATTCTGAAAGTTTTTGTGCCGGGGAGGAGCAGCAATCCTATCCTAGCTCTGCTTCTCTTTTTAGGGTACAGGAAGACTTAGTTCCCTTTTGTGAGCTCAGCTTCTTCATCTGTAAAATGAAGATGCTGAAAACCCACTGCAGGGTTTTCTGAAGCCGGAGTGTCCTATTTCTTGGCAATCACATCAAAGGAAGACGGCAGAGCAGCAGGCCATCTCCAGTCCAGCCACAGCAGCCTCTCAGCAAACATTAGTAATCCGGGGGGTCCTCCTGGTGAGTCTCCGGGGCCAGGAAATCGTTTCATGTGTGATTGCAATCAAGAACAAGTTCTTTCCTCTTATTCCCATTTATAATGAAAGTGTATTTTAATCATGTGCAATCTCCAGGAAAGATGGTAAAAAAAAATAAAAAATAAAAAAGCTAAAAATAGAGAGGAAAACATAGATTCTATTGAGATACAAAAGGACTCAATCTGAATAATAATTTCAGCCCAGAATGTAGGAGGGGAACCCATTTCTCCAGCAGAGCAAGTCAGAGGGAGCTAAAGAAGGGGTTACCTCTAGATAGCTTTCCCCTGGGTTTCTGGGTGCAGGCACCACAGACAGGGGTGCAGGAGGACACCCGGGTGGTGCATTTCCCCCATTCAGCCTCCTCACGAGGCAGGTGCATTACATCCGAAAGTCCAGGGAGGATGACCGACAGGGAGGAAAAGGAGGCCGTCAGCAAGAGGAGAAAACCCTTGTCACAACATCAGGGCTCCCCGGCTCCTTCGGAGGAAAATCTGAACTGTGGGGGCAGGGGAGCAAAGGCATCCAAGCTGCTAAGTAGAGTCTGACAATATAATCAGAGGGAAGAAAAGGAGAAGCCCCAGAAAAGCCACCTGGACTGGGTGTGCCAGGCAGCAAGAAGTCTGGGCCTTGAAAGCTGGGAAGAGGTGACTTTGGGAAGGAAGGGGCGCAGAGAGGCAGCACTGGTAGGACAGCGTCCCTAGAAGCAGGCTGGGCATGAGCAGAGAGCCCCCACTTTGGCCTAGAGCAGGCTTCTCACCCCTGGCTTCCCTCCAGAATCACCAGGGGAGCTTTTCACAGTTCTTTGTTTGTTTGTTAAGATTTATTTATTTATGCATACAAGAACTGGGGTACAGGCCAGAGGTGCAGTGAGGGGTGGCTGTGAGAGGATTCACGAGAGACAGAGCAGGGAGCAGAGCAAGCAGATCTACTGAAACACACTGCTGAGAGGAGCAGCGGGCTAGTCAGGAGAGGTCTGCTGCGCCATGTGGGTAGCTACCTGGCCAGCCAGGGATGGAACTTATGCTGCAGAGGCTACAGGTAGTGTCAGAGAGCTGTGCTTAACCCCTTGCACCATGAGGGAGGCCCCTTTTCACAGTTCTTACTGCTCAGGTCCCATGCCAACCAGCTGCACTCCAATACCTGAGGGTGGCCTAGGAATCGGCATGTTAGCTTCCCCAGGGCCTTCTGAGGTGCCGCCAGGGTTGAGCTGCTGTCCTAGGACAGAGAACTGTGGAGTAAGCTAAAGTACAGCACAGTGACACAAAATGCCCAGCAGCGAGCTAAGAGTGTGAACGTGCATTGTGACACTTAAATCTGCTCCATTTACCAACATTGCTGCCTCATATTCATTAAGCAGTTATTTTTCCCTATCCCCATCTTGTGAAATCTTACAACACCCTGTGAAATAGCTACTTTACTAGCCCCACTGCGTAGGTGAAACCGTAGTCTTTCAGGAACTTGCCCTTGATCTGTCTTCTAAGACGTAGCACAGGCAGAACTGAGTCCTCCTCGGCCCCAGCTGGCACTAGCACCACTTATTGGCCAGTACACAACAATGGTCTGTGGCGTCCTGTCCAGGCCCTCCTGCCTGCCTGCCTTCCATCTGAGGGAGGGGGGCGGCAGCCAGCTTCTGACCCCAAGGTCTACTCCATTCAGACGGATCTGGGAGAAGGAACCTGGGCCGACACTAAATGCCGACCACAGATGTCTCCTTAGTTTTGGAGACCGGGACTCTGAAAAGATTCCAGTATGAATGGTGTTTGCCATAGAAAGAGGAAGCTTCTGGAGCCCTGCAGCATGCTCTATTCTGGGCGTGCACCTGCTTCTTCCATTCATTTCCATTCCAGCTCCCGTGCTGGCGCCCACTTGCACTCTTTCTACAAAAATATGCACTCATAAGAATAAGTTAGCACAGGATTGTCCAAAGCGGTAGCTTCCCTAGCCTCATCCCAACCTCCAACCCCCACAACTCCCAGAGGTGACTACTGTAGAATATGGTCTATGTTCATCCGGACCTTGCATGCCCTTATGCAAACATACATGCTTGCCTGCAAATATATTTGATTTGCCTTTGCCTGCAAAAATGAAATGTTTTCTACATTCTACCACACCCTTATTTTTCCTCTTAAAAAATTTGAGGCCCTCCATGACCTCATCCCCGCCAGCTTGTCCAAGTCAGTATTCTTTCTCTAGTTTTCCTGTCCATTTTCTGTCAACTCCAGCAAGCCACGGTCCATGGACTTTCACACCTCTGAGCCTGTGCAATATGCCACTTCCTGTTTCCATCTTGTTATGCCTAACCTACTCCTACTCACCTTTCAAAACCCAATTAAAATGGCCCCTTTTGAAACCAGGTTGAAACCAAGGAGAACACCAAATTGTTAATGGTGAGAATGAGATTTCAAGTGATACTTATTTCTGTCTTACACCTTTTTGAGCTCTCTGAATGTTTTGCAATGAGCAGTTGTGGTTTTCATAATTAGAAAAAATAAATTTAATTCTTGAGTGTTTTTCAGTTGAAATGTCTTAGTCTGGGCTTAATAAAAGAATGATTTAGGGCCCTAAATCACTTAAAGCTGAGATAACTCTGAATTACTTTGAGAGGATTCCTCACCTTGTCTCTTTGTTCATGTCTGGCTCAAAGTAGATGTCCTTTTCCTCCAAGAAAATTTCCAGAGATAGAGTTGACCCTCTATAAGTGACTGCTGTATGCATTAATTAATCAATTAACAAAAAGTCGAGCACACACGCACATGCACACGCACACACATACACAACTTGGCCAATATCTAAAGCACGGTTTCCCTTTACATCCAAAAAAGATTCCCATAGTGCACAATCTCAAGCAAATCCTTACAGAGGCCCTCTGAATCTCCAGGGGCTAAGACAACAGACATTACATTTTTGTACCTGTGTCTCATTCCCAAATTCTGGAGGCATACTTGGATAGAGGCAGAGGGTTGGAGCAGAAGGACCAGCTCTGCCCTGCTGAAATTCTCATCCCTCCAGGCCTCTGCACAGGGGCAATCTTGCAAATTATGTGGCAGTTAGGAAACACAGGTCTTGCCCCTGGTTGATTTAAATTGTAAGATTTCAGAAGATTCACTTTTCTTCTCGGAAGGTGTTCCTATAGTACATGTGCGTCAGCTCTCTAGGGCTAATAATGCAGCACTCCAGTGCCTGAAGACAGCAAGGGTTTATGGTGCCATGTGGTGCTGGGAGTTGGGTGGTCTCCTGGTTTCCCCTGGGCTCACTCTCTGTATTGGTGGCTGGAAAGTCCAGGATGGCTTCAGCCACATGGGAGTCCCTGGGAGTCCCTGTGTGTTGACGCATCTGTAGGTCCTCTCATATTCCCAGTCTAGACTTGCCTTCTCCACATGGGGGCCTCCCAACAGTGCACCGAGAGGCTAAGCCTCTATGTTCAAACAGCTGTTTCTACTGCATTTTCTGATGTTCAGTTGGCCAGATCAAATCACAAGGCCAAGTCTAGAGTCAGCTTGAGAGGGTTCGGAGCCTGCTTCTCCATGGGAGCAGTGATATTGGGGAACAGTCCAATCCTCACTCAGCTGCTGGGTGGCTGGGCCTCCAGCACTGTGTGTCTGACAATGAGCCGAGTGGAGCTGGAGGACAACACATCTGGGCCTGGGCCGAGGGCACTGCCCCCCACCCCTTGGCTCCCTGAGGCCCTATTCAGACCAGCTAGGACTGGAAGAAATGCACTGCTGGAGGAATGATGGGTCTTGGGGAGAAGCCAGCCCATAGAGTGGGGCATGGTTTTCCAAAAGCTGGAAGGATACCAGGACAGGCGCTTTCTCTGAGGCTGCAGACTGAGCAGAGCTGGGAGCTGGGCAGCCTGTGAGCGACCCCCAGAGGCTTGAGCTCTGGTCTTCCTTCAGAAAGCTAGCCTTCCAGTTGCAAGCAGTGTAGCCTGGATCCAGCACAGGATTCCAGTTCTAGTGACCACTAGTGTTCCTATCACTACTTAATAATGAAAAATTTTTGAACTGTCCTAAAAATCCAGACGTAACCTACCAGATCACACCAAATGGGAATGTTCTACTCTCAGAGAGCGGGGGAACCCTGCACCTGCCTCATGAGGCTCTCTTGTTCGGGTGCTTATAAAGTGCTTAGCATAACTCTGGGCACACAGCCAGCACTTAATGTATGCTAGCTACTGTCTTAGTCCCCGGGGGTTGCTATAACAAAAGTAGTATAGACAGGCAGCTCACAATGGAAACTTATTTCTCTCAGTTCCAGAGGCTGGGAGCCAGCAGACTCAGACTTGGGAAAATGAGCTGCTCCCGCACTGACTGCAGTCTTCACGTGTGGAAGGGGCCTGATCACCTCCCAAAGGCCCCACTTCCAAACACCATGACCTTAGGGGTTAGAATTTCAACATATGAATTTCGGGCAGACACAAACATGCAGACTATAGTGGGCTCTTCTCACTCTGGTCCTTCGGGCAGTAAGAGCTGGCTCATGGTTTACTTAGGATGTGTCCCCAGGAAGCACCCAGGGGTCTGGGAGAGGGAAAGGAAAAAGGACAGCACAGGGTGTCATCCTGAGCAGGTTCCTGCTGTCACCTAGGGCTCAGGACCGCGTGGCACCCTCTGTGAGATGGTGTGGAAACACATCAGAATCATTCCCCGGCGGATCCACAGGCTCCCTACCCTCATGGTTAAGAGTTGTCCTGGAAGGCAGTGAGGGGTCCACACACCCTGTGGGAGCCCCTGAGGAGAGGCAACAATGGCAGAGAAGACAGAGGCAGATACTGGGCTGGAAGAGGGAGGCAGGGGTCAGTTTTGGGGCCACCCAGAGGGCCCAGGAGACGTGCTTTGGCACATCTATGGCTTCTGCTCCAGTTGCTGTTACTATTACTAATAATGACAAACACAGGCAGCCTGATATGCTTTACACTACCCACTTAAACAGAACAGATGGCTACAACCAACTCCATCTAATTTTCCTCGCCTTCTATAAAGCTCGAATTTCAATAAGAGCTGGAAGAGGTTCCTGATTCACACAAGGGAAAGCAGGGAACTACGAGTGCTTGAGGGTTTCCACATGCCCGGGACCTCGCTCAGCACCCAGTCCTCTTAACACACGCCACCTTGGGGATTAATATCACTATTTTGCAGGGACCAAAATCCAGACAGAGTGCAGTTACAGTTCTTGCCCAAGGTCATACAACCTGTAAAAAGCAGATGTGAGATTCAAATACACGAAATAAGACTCTGACATCGATCATCTCAACCTCTGCTGCATTAAATGAAAAATGACAAGACTGTGAAGTACCCAGGAGACCTGAGGAGTGGGTGGGACAGAGGCAGGTGCTCAGCCAGGCACCAAGAAGCCAGAGTTAACGACCTTATAAACATTTCCCAAAGGTCATCCTCGTGACTCCTGTTCTTGGGAAAACAGAAGTAAGTAACAATTTATGCACTTGGGACAAGAATGCCCTGCATTGGGGTGCACTGGGTGTCTTTGTTAATAGCTCCCTCTTCCTTTCCCCATAATCCTGGTTAAGCAAGACCCAGACAGCAAAGATAATTTGCACAAAGCTGTGAATGTATGCCTGAGGGGTACCCAGAGACCCCAAACTGTTAATGGGGTACACATTCTAAGAGGTCTGGCTATCGGCATGCACCAAGGCAAAAGAAGCATATTCTTAGTGTGAAATATTTTTAATAGAATTGCCATGCATAGAGAGAGAAGAAAGGATTTCAAATAATCGATTCTTAATAAAACTTTAAGAGTTGCCCATCCCCTTGTGGGCAAATGCCAAGCCAAACAGGCTCAACCAGAAGGCCAAAAGTCTAAGGCACCGTCTGGTACAGAACCACAAGAAAGTTGTTAAGCAAGTCCCAGAGAGCAAGGAGAGAAGGAAAGATGCAAAATTAAAAATGTACCACATAATCCACTGCGAGGTCATGACGACAGCTTTATCCCCTTCTTCCCTCCACCTCAGTTTACGGAACCACCTCTCTCCTTCCCAGCTGTCCCCCATTCAGGAAGTCCAGCTCATGGCATGTTGGGGATTGTAATCCAAGGCACTCGCTATTGAGACAGGGCAAGCTAGGGTTATTAGGCAGTTTTAGGGATCATGCAGGAGGGGACCTCTGAAAAATTTAGGGAGGCTTCAGAGATAAGGACAAGCAAGGGAAAGTAACCCATTCCATTAGGAAAAACAAACATGCCAGGACCAAGGACAACATTGTTAATGCTGGTCCTGGTTTCCTTCAGGTGGTAAAGGGAGGCGGAGATTGGAGAAATGGAGAGTGGTTTAATTTATGGTCACATTAGAAGGGCAGCTGTTTAACTTCAATGCAGGGATGCCCATCCAGAAGACTGGGCCATAAATTTAAAGATGCAACAAATGGAAAAAGAGAAAGCTGTTAGATAAGGAATGTGAAGATCCCCCACTCAGTAGCAAATGAAGTGAGACAGCCGAGAACTAACCAATCACAAAGAGACTGGTGAAGTTTTAGAATAATGAGGGGAAAAAGGTATATATTCCCTGAGCCACGACTCCACTTTGGCTTCCTTGCCCCTCCCAGGCCTGGTTCCCTGGCCTGGGAGTCCCACTTTATTTCTGTTCTTTTTCTCCTCAATAAACTTTTTCTTTTTCTAAACAAACTGCCTCTTCTCGCTTGCTTGCCTGAGCGTCTGCGAAGTTCCTGCTGCGGCTTCGTGAGACACCAACCCTGGGGGGTCTAGTGGCTGGGACTCAGCGCTGCCCTGCAGCCTGGGATCCGTTCCTGGCTGGGAGACTAGACCTGACAATTCCGGTATCACTATCTCCTCAGAACAGTGATAGGAGGGGAGTTCATTCAGGACATCACATACTGGCGTGGAGATTGTTCCCCACTATTCTTCTGACAAAACCATACCTCAGACCCTAGCATGGCTGAGCCCAAAACCCATATCTGACTCCAGACCCATGTTCTTTCCATTCTACCATGTTGTATTATTTTAGGTTGTTATCCATTCATTTGCTCACTCACTCACTCTCTCTTCCTTTCATTTTCGAGCACATTATGCCAGTCCTCCTACTTGGCTTAACTTCTGAAAACAGTTCCAGAATGACACAAAAACCAGGTCTGGTCCCTGTGTTGAAGCCCATGGAATTCTGTGCATGTCCTGTGCCCCTGCCTCTGCCTTCCAGCCTGCTGCGGGTACATATGAGCCAGTGCCCCCCTCGACAGCCTTTGGGAAGATGAGAGGAGGTAACTGGTGGCAAGAGGTCAGCAGAGCCCCTGCCCCTGCACTGGACACACAGGGAGCACTCAGCAAAAATGTGAACTGTCTTCTTCTCTGTCAAGCAGGAAATGCCACCCAGATCTGAAGCTGGATGATGGAGACAGCTCTAGGAAACCAGAGGATTGGGGATTTGTTTTTGTTTTTAGTTCTTAGAGTGAACGCTAATTCCAAATTTTTGTCTCCCAGGGAATATGGGCTGTGTTCTAAAGAACACATTTGGGGCTGTGGAGAGGGGAGTTATTTGGCTTCTGAGGAAAAGGGACTTGAGAAATGTTGAACCTTTATTTTTGCATCTGTGCTTCGTTTATCCTGAGAGTCTCCATTTAATCACACAAGGAAGCAGAATCAAAGGGGACATATTTGCATAAGAAAAGAGGTGATTGAATTAGAACGTGTGGAGTCTTTACCTTTCAGAGTCTCCAATCCTTTTGTTCTCCTTTCTAATCATTTCTGGCAGTTTTTTTAAGGCTGAAAATGTGGCACAGGGAGATATCAATTCAGGAGGAAAAAATCCAACCATAAAAGGGGTAAATTTGAATCATGGGCAAAAAGTCCCTTTCTTTTTCTTTTCCTTCCAGGGGCTCTGACCCAGAAAGGGAAAGAAGTGATGGCCAGAGACAGAAGAAAAAGGAATTGAAATCCTGATTTCCTTTTACCTTCCCTATTTTTCTCCTCCTCCTCTTCTTTTTCCTCTTCCTCTTCCTCTTCCTCTTCTCCACTGACCTGGACCCCTCCTCCTCCAAAGAAGGATTTAAAAACATTCTCAATAAGGTGTTGAAAGAGGAGGCTCAAGGGAACATTCCTCCACACCTCTGGGTTCTTCTGGAACTGGATGAGCAAACAAATTAACATCAGATTAGTAGAAGGAAAGATCACTTTTACATATCTATGGAAAATTTGCAATGCTGTAAATTCTAAGGCAAATGGGGCAAACCAAAGGTTTATATCCTGAGCTAAGCATTGGGATAGGGGCTGGGTCATCAAGGAGAGAGGACTAGGTCTTACTTGATGAGGAGGGGATGATTTTATACACCAAAACCTTGCTTCAAGATGTTTGCCTTTGCCTTAAGGTAGGTTTTGTTGGCGGGAAAGGATGTCCTGAACAAACTCCACAAGCAAGTTTTTTTGTTTTTGTTTTTGTTTGTTTTTTTTTTTTTTTGTGGGACCCTCGCCGGTGGCCGGGGAATGAACCAAAGCTGCAGAGCCTGCGGGCAGCCTTGCAGCCCAGTGCTCAACTGCTGCGCCACCAGGGGAGGCCCCACAAGTAGGTTTTATGGACCCCACCCCACCCCAAACCAAAGAGATCCAAGACACCAAGGGCTACAAATCCCATAATGTCGTCCCACTGAAGGGAGGGTTGCTGGGGATAAGGGTGGAGTTAAGCAGCCGGGTTTAGTATACAACCAGACTGTGGGCCTTGGGGGTCCTTGGTGTCTTGGATCACTTCAGTCTGGGGTGGAGTCAGGGTCCATAAAACCTATTTATGGGGTTTGTTCAGGACATTCTTTCCCCCCAACAATTCCTGTATTCAAAGGCTGCACCCTGAGATCTGTGCCACTATAGATGTGAAATAAAAATTATAACAGGGTGGTCCCCAGGAAAAGGGGAGGTTCCAGTTTCCCTTCCCCACCCAAGGGAGGGTGGAGCTGAGCAGGGAGAAGAAGCTGGAGAGGAGATTGGAGAAGGAAGGAAGCAGGATGGAAAGCCCTAGGAGGAGACCTGGAGGAGGCATGTGGAGCCGAGAGACATGTGAAGAATCTGCGCTTACTTCTTGGTCCTGGACTGGGTGAAACAGATGTGGGCAAGAGCCCTGTGGGGAGGTTAACAATGGCTGCTTTTATCTTGATTTTGATTTTGCCCTTTTCTTCCCAGACTTGTCTGGCTGTTTCTGACCCTTTTCCATGGGTCCCCACCAAAAGGTACTGTAGATATGTGGCAGGCTTTCGGACCCTGCTCTGGGCCAACGCTGTTTGGCTGGACATTTACCCATGTGGAGATGGGTAACTTTGTGTACTTGATTTGGAAACTATATTCTTTGTCTTTTCTGTATTGCACACTAATTGCATTAAATAAAGTTCCTTTCCATGAAAAGAACTTTCCATGTTTTGTGTTGATGCAGCAGATGGCAGAATCTATTTAGACCAGGAAGGTTTGGAGGTTCTGGGGTGCACCCTCCCTGCCCTACAGCAATTTCTTTGATTAAAAAAAAGTTTGTTTCTGAAGCAACCCCTAAATATAAGTCATCTGCATTTTTTTAAAGATTTATTTATTTATGCATACAAGAACTGGGGTACAGGCCAGAGGTGTGGAGGGTGAAAGGATTCACCAGAGACAGAGTGGGGAACAGAACAGGTAGATTGACCAAAATACACTGCTGAGTGTGTAACAGGGTGGTCCCCAGGAAAGGGGGAGGTTCCCTGCCCCACCCAAGGGAGGGTGGAGCTGAGCAGGAAGAAGAGAAGCTGCAGAAGAGACTGAGGAAGGAAGGAAGCAGGATGGAGCCAGGAGACCTGGAGGAGGCACATGGAGCCTAGAGACACGTGAAGAAACTGTGCTTGTCTTTTGGTCGTGGACTGGGTGACACAGATGTGGGTGAGACCCGTGGGGAGGTGACAATGGCAGCTTTTATCTTGATGTTGATTTTGCTCTTTTCCTTCCGGGCTTGTCCGGTTGTTTGTGACCCTTTTCTGTGGGTCCCCACTGGAAGATGTTTTAGACTTGTGGCAGGCTTTGGGGCCTTGCTCTGGGCCGACCCCATATGGATGGAGTTTTACCCACGAGGGGATGGGTAACTTTGGGTGCTTTATTTAGAAACTAGACTCTTTGCCTCACCTGTATTGTTTCCTAGTTTTTATTAAAGATCCTTCCCATTAAAGTGTCATATGTTTTGTGTTGATGCGGCGGATGGCAGAACCCATTTAGTATAGGCAGGTTTGTGGGGCTTGGGCTGCCCCTCTCCCTGTCCTATAACAAGTGGAGCAGCAAGCAAGTAGGGAGAGGTCTGCTGTGCCATGTGTGTTTCTCCCTGGCCGGGGATCAAACTCTTGCTGCAGTGGCTGCGGATAGCTTCATAGGTTGCATCTTAACCCTTTGCACCACCAGGGATGTCCTGCCATCTGCATTTTTTAAGGTTGTGAACATAATACAAATATTCTGGTCTGGCAGGCAAGAGAAAAATGTCATCTGCACTGACTTCAAGTCAGAGCAGTTCCATCCTGTGCTGTGAAGCAGTCATGCAAGAATCTGCTGCCTGCAGGTAAACCAACATTTCATCCACCATTAATGACCAAGGAATCAGATAAGGAATATGTTAACAATGAGCTCCCAATCTGTGTGCTCCACACTGCATTCTTTAAAAGTCAGAGAATGATTAAGCCCCAGCATTTGCCTTCCTTTGTGCATAGGGAGCACCAGCATTTCTCTAGGTTGGGATAACTTGGGAAAGCCCAGCGATGGCACTGGCAACACAAGAACCGGGGGGAGGGGCCTCACTCCCACCCCTCCAAGACATCCAGGGTAAAAGAAGCCAAAATGCTGGCGAGCATTGGGTCTGTGGAGAACCACATGGGAAGTGACCAAATGCTGGGAATTGCCCGCGCTGGACTGCAAATACCTGAAAGAACGAAACAAGAGAATCTGACCCTTATCTATATTTCCAATTCCATCCTGGCCCATCAGTTCAGCTGCAGGATTTAACTCTCAGTGACCTGGACCAACACCCATTGATTGACCTTACCATGATGAGACCTTCCCAGTCTCATCAAGGACAGTGAAGGCTCTGACTCAGGAAAGGCTCGTGGCTGGCCAGGCCTGATGCTTCATCGTGATGGCCAATTTCAGGAAAGATTCAAAGAACCTTGGGGAGCAAAGCAAATCCTTACTTAGGACATCACAGTGGTCTATGTCCCAGTAAACTGAGCTGAGTCTCAGAGGTTTGGAGATGAGATTCAACTTTGAAAGCCATTAACAATGCAGGTCCTGTGGTGACAGATAATGGGAACTTTAACCTGGACTGAAAGTTAGACCAGATGCACAAATGGTGTGAAGTGAACACAACTAATCCATCAAAATAATTCCAGCATGGGGGATACAAGCTGAGGGAGTCCACTTCCAAATGAAGACTATCTCAGTGAATAGGAGGGAGAAGCCTTTCTGTTGCCCCTGCAGGAGTGGACTACATTCACTTTTAGTCTCCAGCCCACAGATGAGGTGGACAAGCCTCTCTGGGACCTTTTGCCTTAATGTAGCTGTGCTAGATGGACAATTGGCAGAGGTAGGGGACTGGGGTTAAAGCCAGTCTTATGCAGTATTGTTACCATTTGGATGAGAGGTACCCAGGAACCCCAAAGTGTTAAGAGAGTCTGCTCCCTGAGTCCAGCCATCCATGAACACAAAGGCAAAAGAAGGAGCCAAGGCCTGGAGCCTCTCAAGCATGTCTCTTCCAAGTGTTTCTCTACATGTCTCCCTCCACATGTCTCCTCCTCTCCTTCATTCCACCTCCACTTATATATCCTCCATTTACATATCCACCTTGATCCCTCCCAGCTGCCCCCCACTCAGAAAACCCAATTCATGGCATGCTGGGAGTTGTAATCCAAGGTGTTTGAGATATCATCATGGAGATGGCAGTGGAATTCATTCAGGACACCATTCATAGACTCAGAGTTTGTTCCTCACTGTTTTTTACTAGGATTTTATTAAATGCCTTTTTAAAAATGAGAAATAGAAAATATATAATTTTACTAAGAAAAATACTCTTTTTTTATAATGTAGAACTGGATTTCATGTTCTATATAAAATATTAAAAAAAAAAAAACTTTCAATCTGAGCCTTCTGCAGGTCAGGTTTACTGAGAAATGGAAAGCAAAAGTTTTCTGTGACTGGTGAAATGAGGGGCTCTGCCAGCAGTGAGTGTCTGGTGTCTTACTGGAAATACCAGTGTTTATTTACTTTTCTATCACACTCTCTTTTATTTTAGTTTTCATTGTGGTCAAGTGCAATACCTCATTACGTGTTTTAAGGTGAAGTTTACCAAAGTCTGGTAAGTGGAGGTGTGTAGTATGCAGCAACTCAATGTGTGAACTGTCAGGGAGAAGGGGGTACTGCTTTTTTGCTAAGATCAGGGGGGTTCATTCAAGACCCCTGTAGTTGGAAGTGATTAGCCAGAAGTACTGGCCAGTGCTGCCAAAACACTACAGGATTGTGAGCTTCTTTTTAACTGATTATCTTTTTGGTAATATTTAGTCTGTTGCTTCATTATTGTTTGCACCATTCACTACCAGAACCTGTCACCTCTTTGTATTGTTTGAGGATTGAAATAAAGCCATGTGGTGCAAAACAAAAAGATCACTTAGAAAATTGAAAGATCTAAAAATAAAAAAAAGTAAATTGAAAGATCTAAACATATATATGAAAACCAGAAGATCTTTGTCAAGAGTAGTATTTTGGGGTCAATGACTAGCTGTTTCTTTCTGTTGTACACATGTGCTACTTTGTGACAGATAAACTGACCCACACTTGAGATTGTCCCAATATCTGTCAGGCTATTCCCCAGGTTCAAATCCTCACTTTAATCATCTAATAAACTCTTTGTCTAACTATCATTTGAGATTTTTATTTCCATTAACAAAGTGATGGTGATGGTTTCTCCTGATGCCTAGAGGGCCTGGATTTACCTTACCCACTGAAAATGCTCTTGAGTTTCAAGGAATGACAAGGTGGAGGCAGGAAGTCCCTGACTAAGGACCTGCACACACTTAGTCTCAGCATCTTCGATGTGGTTACATTATTTCCATTTTACAGGTGAGGAAACTGAGGTTTAAGTTCAAGACAGTCCCTGGAAAGTGTCTGAAGGAGTGACTGGATCTTTCTTTTTACTACAAAGCAAAGAAAAGAGTCTGGCTGAAGACAAAAAGAAGCGAGAGAAAGAGAGACAGAGAGAGATAGAGAAACAACGACTTCTTAGGTTATTATAAAGAGAAAAAATACAAAAAAAAAAAAATCTAAGCAGGTGAATCATGAGACATACACTGACCCAGAAGCTGAGTATCAGAAACTGACCCCAAGAAATAAAGGTGTGTGGAAGTGGTCTCTGGTGCCAGCTGGGTACATGTGCTGGGTGAGGAATGAAGCCACCTCCGGGACTCTGGCCCTGTGGACAACACGGATTAGCCAAAGATGGTGGAGACAGTGTCGTCTCTTACCTGCCCCAATTCCTCCTGCTAACAGTACGGAGTATCCAGAACAGCAAAGGAAAATAAATCACAGACAACATCTTGAAAAGAACCAGGTGATCCCCAGTATACAGGAGGCTGGAGCAAAGGTGCTGATGGGGCCAAGGTCACCAGGATGGCATGCCCTTACAGTGACCAATGCAAGGAAAGTTATTGCTTATGCCATTCACTACCAGAAGCTGTCACCTCTTTGTATTGTTTGAGGATTGAAATAAAGCCATGTGGTACAAAAAAATAAAAAGAAAGATCACTTAGAAAATTGAAAGATCTAAAAATAAAAAAAAAAGAAAATTGGGCTGGTCAACCTCCACACCAAACTGTTACAGGGCAACCCCAATATGAAATGGGCTGCCTGACTGTGGGTCTTCACCCGTGCACTTAAAGAGGACTTATAATAAGACTCAACTGCAGCACTCACAAAAAGGTTTATGAAAGTTTATTTACAAAAAGTTTATTTACAAAAGAAGAGGAAATGAAGAAATGAATAACTCAGGGAGAAAAATTCGCGAATACATCCTACCAGTTCCACTGAGCTAGAATCCCAATGGCATGCTGAGAGCCAAGAAATGAAAAGCCAAGAGCCAAGAGGCCAAGAACCCCCCCAAGGCCCACATGTCCGGTTATATACCAGACTTGGCTGCTTAACTCCACCTTCAGTTCCCAGCAACCCTCCCTTCCATGATGATGACATTATGGGATTTGTAGTCCTTGATTTCTTGAATCTCTTCAGTCTGGAGTGGGGGTGAAGCCCATAAAATCTGTGTTTGTGGAGTTCATTCAGGGCATCCTTTCTCCCCAGTATGTGGGACCAGGTAGAGAGAGGTAAGGGCTTCCAAGCGCAAGGGGCTGGGAACCTCAGAGAGTGCCAAGTTGTTCTGCTAGAGAAGGTGGTCTGGAGGACTGGAAGCAGTCCCAGCACAGAACCGAGAAGAGGTTCCACAGCCTCTGATCTGGATATGGGGTGGGCCTGGGTGCTGGGCCCAGGGGGTAGAACACCAAGGAAGGACAAGACAGTCACAGAGAGGTAACAGAATGAAAATGACAGGAAGGAAGTATGTGGGGAAATGTGGGGAAAGGTTTAAATCCTTGTAGGGAAGAAATCCTGAGAAATTCAGAGAAAGAATCCTGAAGGTACCAGGGAGATAGCTGCACTAAAGGTTATAATTTTAACACTTTTAACACAAGAGAGAGCCCTGGAACTGTGAAGAGTGAGAGAAAAACAGCTGGGGGCACTTGTTAAAGGTTCAGGAGAGGTTTTATTCCAGGGAGGCAGAGAGGATCCAGTATAAACTGAGCTCCACCCCGGCTGAGACAAAAGGACTTGAGGAAATGGAAAATTACAGAAAAGAAGTTAGTGGAGAATTACTGAAAATGGTTTGACAGTGTGGGTTGGGACAATGAGCATTCATGATCTTGCTGAATTGTTTTTTTAAACAAGGACTCAGTGTGGGGGCTGGGGTCACCTTCCCAGATGCAGCCTCCTGCAGGTGGAAGCCAGACTAAAAGTTGGTCAAGTTGGTTAGCCAGTGCAGGCAAGTCCTCTGGGCTGTGTGGGTGTCCAAGTTCACAGCCGATAGGAGGGCCGGCGTACCCCACCTCCTGCACATGGTAGCAAAAAACCTTTTCTTCAGTGGAAAGTCTTGTGCTGGCTATAGCTCACTCTCGTGCCCAATCAGGTTCCGATACCAGGGAAGTGGTTTTATAGCTCTGTAAGTAATCCGTAACTGGAGAACAGGGGAGTCTCTCCTATCTCATTCCCCTCTCCACACACACATACAGAGGCAAAGTTTGCCTTCATTTGTAATTAGTTTCAGCAGGCCTTTATTCTACACAAACGTGTGCTTTATCTGACTTTTCCTTTGAATTGGTTATAACATCCCCCTTGTTGATCAATAAATCAATTAAAATCTTTAACATGTGTTCATATTTGTATCTGTATGAGAATCATGATTTTAACTTTTAATGAATTATGTCTTAACAATTATGTCTTTCCTCCCAAAAGTACAGGGAAGCCCATGTCACTTAAATAAGAGTAAACAGAAAAAGATTGTAGTCAAAGAATTTAAAAAAGTACAGAATAATTATCAGATTGACATATCCATGACAATAATATATTAGAAATGTAAAGTTTGAAACACAAGAAAACTACAACGTATTATTTCAAAATGAGCTGGAAAACCAAATATAGAAGGATGGAAGTCAAGGAAGAACAGCATAAAACAGAATTGGAAAAGGTCAGGAATAAATTAGAGATAAACTTCTTAAATTCAGAAGTGAGGGCTAATTTAAACACAACAGTAAACAGATGCCAAAGGAAATTACTGCTAGAGAAAAAAAAAAAAAAAGACACAAAGGAGACAAAAAAGAAAAAAGAATAGGGGCTTCCCTGGTGGCGCAAGGGGTTAGCAACAGCTCTATGAAGCTATCCGCAGCCTCTGCAGCAAGAGTTCAATCCCCGGCCAGGAAGCTATCCATATGGCACAGCAGACCTCTCCTGATTTACCCGCTGCTCCCCTCAGCAGTGTATTTCAGTCAGTCTGCCTGTTCTGGTCCCCACACTGTCTCTTGTGAATCCTCTCACCCCCACACCTCTGGCCTGTACCCCAGTTCTTATGTGAATAAATAAATAAATCTTAAAAAAGAAGAAGTGGAATAGAAATAAAGAACTTTAAAAAGATTTGAGAGAAAGTAAAATAGAAGACAAGTTAGGTTCTCCAACATATATATGATAGCTTCCAAGGTGAAGAGGAATGTAACAGAGGAAAATAAATAACAAAAACTATAATTTAAGAATCTTTCAGAAAAAAGAACCACTTGAATTATATAACGTGAGAAAAGCAACTCCAAATGGTCACCATCAAGACATATTTTAGTGAGACATTTAGACTTTAAAAGAAAAAGCAAGTTGGGTAGCCAAAGTGAACAAATTATTTAAGTGGAAAGAAATATTAATTTGGTGTCAAATTTGTCATCAGAAACCCATCACAGAATTTTAAAGAGTAGTATCTTGGAGAAGTTCAAGGAAAGAAAGTGAGTCAAGTATTGTACATCCAGTTAAATGGATCAAGTTAAAAGACCACACACAAACTGTTATGAACACCCAAGAATGAATGTGATTACTGTTGCAGGGAAAAAATCAGAGCATAGGCTGGAGGTGTGGGGGGTGAAAGAATTCACCAGAGACAGAGTGGAGAACAGCAAAGATAGATGTACTGAAATACACTGCAAAGAGAGCAATGAGAGAGGGGAGAGATCTGTGCAGAGAGAGAGGGTCCAGAGGCTCTAGTTACACTCCAGGCTTCATTGACTGGCTGGGATGACTTGTCTTAGGGGTGTCCTGACTCATGATCTGGATCAGCTTAGCGGATCATGAGTTTAACAGCCCATCTCCCACAGCAGTCCCTTCTACTCCCTTTACCCATTCGAGCCTCCCAAACTTGCTTGCTAGGCAAGGAGTGGGGGCTTAATTTTTAAATTTAGTAATAATATCATGGCAATTACTTTCCTGAGAAGTCTACTAAAGAACAAGTTTCAGCCAGTCAGAAAATAAGGGAAGAGACACAGCATGAGAGCTGGTGGAGACCTGAATATGTTCAACAATAGAAGTAAGACTAAGTGATGGTGACATGAATAATAAAGTAGTATATAATGACGACATGTTCCAACAATTGGATATAATTTTCAAAATACGAATAGTGAAGGGAGAGAGTATATGAAAAGTACTAAATGATTTCATTGATCGTCTCACTGGTGTTCAGTGGAAATAAAAAGACACTAAAATATATGTTGGTACTTTAAAATGTCGGCTGAGAAAGAGGCAGAGGATGAAAAACTTCTTAACTTCAATATTTCTCATAGAAGGAAGTCAATAGACATTAACTAATAAAGAAAACCTAAGAATCTTATAATATTCTAGTAATAGAAAAGGTACCTTTAGAATGAAAATACAAATATTTCTAAAAACCAAAAGAAATAGTGTAGGGTAAGTGAAAAATTATCAGGCTTTTCCACCCTCCTGCTATTAGCATTAATGATGGATCCCTGCGGTCCTGCATGCATGCCTGATGGCGGCCATCTGGAGTGGAGTGTGGGCACGCATAGGTAGGTGCATCTGGGCTGAGACTGGGTTTATAAGGGCGGCATCAGGGGGGCACCAGCAGAGAAAAGGTGGCAGAAGGAGAGAGCAGAAGGAGAGAGAGAATGAGAATGCCAGAGAGCCCAGAAAGAGTGAGGACTCACTGGGGGCCGGGAGGCTGGCAGGTATGCATGACCACGCACACCTGCCTGCCTTGTACCTGGTAAAAGCTCAATAAAAGCCTGAAAAAGCCCCTGAGGGCTCCAGGACTCTCCTTTACCCATCTGCTCAGATCATAAAGATCCTGCACTGTGCCCTTCCTGCTGCTACAAATAGGTAGGCATGGAATGTGACTAGACTTCTCCATATTTTTATTTTGTAACTATGTAGATTTTACATAATTTTGAAAAATCAATATTAAAAGAAAAATCTCTAAAATAAAAAGAAGAAAAAAAACTAGCTATCTTTTAACTAGGAAGTTAATAGCATAACTACCTACATAAGAATTGTTTCAAGTTCCTTTATAAAGTAACAAGAGAAACAGAAAGATATCAATATGCTAAACTTCACTCAAATATTTAATATTTAGCTAAAAAATATTTAGAAAAATAGTAAAAAATATTTAGCAAATAATTAAAAAAAGGTTAGAATTGTTATGTGTTATGTTAAGCCCATGTGTACATATAATTATATCTTATACATATATAGTAGGATAAAGCAAAATTAAAAATAATATTAGTTTCATAAGAAACCAAGATAATTAACACAGTAGAAAAATCGGGAAAATAGATCAAAACATTTTAATACAAACTCATTTAAATTGGAAATAGCTATATTTATTTATTATTTTTCCCTTTCTAAAAATATTTATTTACTTCTTCTGCCCACTGGAAACAGCTAGAGCCTCTGAGAACAAAGTAGCAACAAGTGCCCTTAGCACCGAGATTGTGGCCTCTAAATGCCACTGCTCTCTAGCAGGAACCATTGCTCCTCAGAGAAATGGGTATTTGGAGGTCTGGGACAAGAAATGTCAAATAAATCCGGGACATCTTGTCATGACTGCAAGCAAGACTCTATCAGACTATGTGGGAGCATGTCAACGAAAGCAAGAGCCTATTTGAAGACACTTTCATCGACCAAAGCAAGATTAATTTGAGCATCACAACGCTATGGTATATAAAGTTATTAGGCTTTTTCCTGCCCGCCTGCTGCTCGCGTGGCTACCTGGGCAGAGGGGCGTGGTCGTGCGCACCTGTAATTATGGACGCATGGGACCAGGGAGCACAGGCACGAGCCAGTGTAAATGTTCACATCTGTGCCTAGAGGTGATCGCTAAAAGGGCGGAGGCAGTCTGAGATGAGACCACAAGCCCACACAAGACTGAAGATGGCAGAGAAAGAGCACAAGGATTCGTGGGGGGCGAAGGGGCTCCGTTGCCCACCTCTCTCCCAGCCCCACTGCACAGCCCATGCCTGTCTCCTTGCATGCCAGCCACCCTGCCTGGTGTGCCTGTGTACCTGGTTCCTTGAGGGAGTATTAAAGGCCTATAAAATCCACCCAGGGCTCTGGGACTCTCCTTTCCATCTGCTTGAATGGACAGTGAACCTGCCCTGTGTGTGCTGCACTAGAACAAGGATATTCACTGAAACGGATTAAGCAATCACACAGAGTGTATGAATTCTGCTGTTCAAAATGATGCAAATGCAACTCTCGTTTCCTTCAGAAGTTGCTAGGCACCAACTCATTATGCTAAAAGTTGATAAATAATAAATAAGACAGCATTTCTCTGGCCTTATCCGTATGGATTGTATTTCAGGAAAACCAAGCAATTGGTAAGGAAAATTCCTTCTTTTTTAAATTGTATTATTTTTATGAGGAAAGATTGGTTTATAACACTGAGGAAAAGTTCTTGATAGAGAATCATAACCAAGGAATGATAGCATTGGAAAAATACCGATTTGCAATCCCTAATGAAATAATACATCCAAGCCAGTGTTTCTCAACCTCCTTTTCATCATCTTCTTCCCTAAGGAGGCTTTGTAGACTTTTGTCCTGCCTAATCATATCTCCCTCCTATAAAATTTTAATACCGGACATAGACTGTCTATCTGTTAAGTGCTAGATGAACTTCCATGCTTTAGCCATTGGGAGAGTAAGATTTTTTCCCAACACCCCCACTCCCATTCAAAAACCAAGTGCCACCTCCTTGGAAGCCTCATTGTCAGTTGAGAATGCAAGACCCAGATAATTACCATCAATGGTTTGGTGGTGAACTTTGTCCTGGTAAGATCTACTGACACCATCTGAACTCAATCATCATTCTTTAAAAAAAAAAAATGAGGGTGCAATTGTATGGGGAATATAACCAAGATAAAAATGCATACATTGTGCAAAAATGAAAAATGATGTAAGAAATATATTTTAAAAATTCAAAAAATAAAAATAAAAATGAACGATGATGTAAAAAATAAAATAATTTTAAAAATAAATTTAAAAAAATGGGCCTGTTGAGATAAGGCAATAGGAAATAAACAGCACCAACAATAAGCAATACTTTCAACAAGGAAAAGAACCCTTATGAATCTGAGTCTCTCACTCTAATCAGTTTAGAGGAAATATGAATCTAGATATAACATGTTATACAGCAGGAGGGAGCAGTTCGTTAAACCCAGAAAGTGTGCAAAGTTCTACCAGAGGAAAGACCTGTTTTCTTCAACAAATGTGAAAAAGAAGGAAGGGGAGAGGAACTTGCAGATTAAGTGAGATTTAGGAGACACAACTGCAGTGTGTGGGTCTTATTAAATATAGCTTGACTATTGGATGGTGACAAGGAATTATTTTTTGTTGCCATTATAATGGCATTGTATTTATGGTTTGGTTTTGTTTTTTAAAGATTTATTTTATTTATACAAGAGCCAGGGTACAGTCCAGACGCGCGGGAGGGTGAGAGGATTCACCAGAGCCAGAGCGGGGAACAGAACAGGCGGACTGACGAAATATACTGCTGAGGGGAGCAGCAGGAGAGACAGGAGAGATCTGCTCGCCATGTGGGTTGCTCCAAGACTGGCGGGGATCGAACCAGCACTACAGAGGCTGCGGACAGCTTCACAGCGCTGCGCTCAACCACCTGTGCCACCAGAGAGGCCCTGTATTTATGTTTTTTAAAAGCTGGCATCCCTTAGAAACTTATATTCTTACATTTACTATTGGAATCCTATGATGCCTTGAATTTGATTTAAACTCTTCCAACTTTCTCTTAAAAATTTTTTGGGATAGAGATTGAGGGGGCAAGAAAGTAGAATGCTAACAATTTTCAAAGCTAACAATGTTCAAAGTAGAATGCTAACAATTTTCAAACAATTTTGGTATAGGGAATGGCCCTATATTATCCTCATCTCTCTACTTACTTTGCTTGAAAATTTTTCATAATAAAAAGTGGGTTTTTTTTGTTGTTTATTTGCTTAACCAAGCCATTCCAGGATAAGCATAAAGTAAAGAGAGCGGCTAACTGATGTCTCATGGGAATCAGGAGTTGGTATTTCCAAATATTCTAGTTTTAAAAAATACTTGAAATTGGGTTTTATGTGAACTCTCCCAATGTGTAAGTGTTAATAGCAAATTCTGCATTTTTTAAGACCCTTGCATACTCCCACTACTGATTTCATATAACTGTGAGCCCACACTCTAGGATCTTGGGAAAGATTGTCAAACTCCATTATTCTGATTAAAAGCAACTCTTTCTGCCCTGCAGATAATGTGTCTGCTTATTGGTTTGAAACCTTGCGGGTATTTAGGAAATGCCAGTTTATTTTCCCAAGGATGGTTGAAACACTGATTTCCGGTCTCACTTCTCACTGTTCCTGAGAGCACTGGCCTTACTCAGATCGCCTCTTCCTCAAAGTCCCTGCCATAGGCCACACTGCTTGGCTCTACTTCTCCCCCTTTGCATGCCCTCTGCTTTTTGTCCCCTGCAACTACACAGGGCAGCACCCCATTTATTCTCACTCCCAAACACTCCCACAGGTCAATTCCCATGATCTGTGTCCCTGTTGCCATGCCCATGCCTCCCATACCTTGCTCTCCTACTGACTTTCCAAGGCGACATCTCAACATCACTGCATTCCAGCCTGGAGCCCATCTTTCTTCCTCTGCACTAGAAGTCACTCTGGACAGGACAGCTTAGAAATTATATGTTGGCGTATCAAACAGCTGTCCAATCTCAAACTCGGGTTTAGATTCTTTCTGTCACTCATTCATTCAAAAATTATTGAGTGCCCACCTTGAACCTGGCACTATCTGGGACAGAGGAGATACAAGAATAAAACAAAATCTCTGCTCTGATATAGTTGACTTCATACAGATAAGGCCATGATATAGCAGACCAGTGACAGAATTGCCACAGGGAAGGTCAGTCCAAGGAGGTGACATGATGAAGGGTGAGCTACACAGAACTAAGGAAGAGGATTCCAGCAGAGGGGACGGCATGTGAAAAGGCCCTGAGGCAGGGATGACTGGGCAGATTCCAAGAACAGCTAGAAGGCTAGAAAAGATAGAATGGGACCAGTGAGAGGCAGATGGTAAGCAACAGGATCAGAGAAGGAGTCTGAAGGGTCTAGAGAATGGTGTAGGGTTTAATTTGTTAGGGGAAGGACTCCAGGCTTATTTTCTATGACTACGGGATGTAGTCATAGAATTGGAGGGCCTTGAGCAAAAGAGTGACATTATCTCATTGACTTTTTGTTAAACCTCTCTGGTTTCTGGTTGGAGAATAAACTGTAAGAGGAGAAGAACAGAAGCAAGGAGCCTGTGAATTTGTGTTTCCATGAGCCATTACTCCTAGAACTTTGCTTTCTTCTGGGTTGTTTTTTGTCCTTTAGAGTGTTTGTTGTTATCATTTGAGAGTTAATGTCAATGTATTCTGGACTCCCTTGGATGTCCATTTGAGAACTGGGTACTGGTACAAGATTCCACAATCAAAATCAGACAAAGTTAGAGTGTCTAGGGATCCATATCCAGGTAAGAGCACAATAAAGAACACTAAAGAAGCGATTATCAGAACGACAAGGTTACTATTACCTAGAATGGAGAGGGATGTAATTTAAAAGCTTTCCTAGGAGGTTTCTGGGGCCGCTAACCACTTTTTAGTTTCTTGACATGCTCATTTTGGAAACATTTACATTTGTGTTGCATATGTTTTTCTGGACAAATATTATTTATCACACAAATAAAAGGTCTTTTTAAAAAATACTTATGTTTATTCTCACATCTCAGTGTATTTTCCTACACCTGGAAGAGGTTTCAGGAGCAAATTTCCCTGGTGAGAGTATCTGCCTTGGGCCCAGCAGAGTTTGCTATACTAGAAGGCGTGGGAGGCAATTAGTCACTTAGGGCCCTAAGAAAATTGCACCAGGCAGGAAGGGAGGGAGAGAGACTTCAGGCTTCCAAGTCACATATTAAGAAGGAAATCTCAGCATTGAAACTGTAATCTAGTGTCTGAGCCAGAACTGGAAAGATAAATGGCAACTCCATTGCGAATTTGCCCCTATTTCAGCCTCTTTGGGTTATTTTAACCCTGAGCAGGTTACTCAGACCTACCTGTCCTTCCCACAAAGTGATTCATGGCAAATGCCAGACATGAGTAAACACATGTGCATTTGTGCATGTGTGTTGTGTAGACACCAAGCATATGCAGCAGCCTGACAGTTATCTACAAGATCATACAGTGTTAAAATTATTTTGAAAAATACATTGGCAATCAAGAACTGATAACATGTCCTAACTCTTGTCCCAATATTTCTATATCTGAGATTCTTTCTTCATAATATTATCAAAAATAAGTAATAGGTTCTTGCATCAAATTTTTTCATCCCTATGTTATCAACACCAATGGAAAATTGGAAACTACTTGGCGTTCAAAAATAGAAAATGATTAAGTAAACCAATTCCACACACATGATGAAATATATTACGGTCATTAAAATTCTGTTTGGGGAGAGCTGGCAATAACCAGGAAGAGAAGAGGATACAAAATTGAAATTAGAGGATGATTACAACTCCAGCAACAACAAAACCTTAAACACAGAAGAAAAAGTTGGAAGGAATGCCAATAAAATGGTAAAGAGTTATCTTTAGGAGATGGGAATGGTATATGGATTTTTTTTCCCTTATAATATTCTGGAAAGAATTTTCCTAAATTATCAAAAATTTATTATCTTAAAGGTTGCAGAAAAAGTAGGTTAATACAAATGTGTGTAAGGGAGGCAAAAATTGTCAAGTTTGGTTTCATGGGACAGCAGAATCAAAAGGGAAACTGAGGCCCAGGGAATAAGGAGAGGCAGTTACCTCCTGACTTTCATCAGTTTTCATTGTGGCTATGATCTTTGGGAATTATTACTGTATTGCTTCAGATGGGAAAGGAGATTTGGTAGAAGGATTTTATCAGATGGAATTCTGTTACTTCACCTATTTCCTGAAATACTGTATGTGCATGCAGACTCTCTTACTACTGTAAAAATAGTGTTCTCTGCTTTTCCAAATCTGGAAAATCTGCTTAACACAGATAAAACCTCCCCACTTTTTCCTAGCCTACTCCCTCTGCCACAAATGTCATTTACTTCTGCATCCTTCTAACAAGCACACTGAGATATCTGCTGTGCCAGATATGCCAGATATCTGCTGGGTGCTAGAGACACAGAAATTAAATATAGATCCAGTCCCTGATCTAAAAATCTTAGTCTAGTTGGAGAGAAGGTTGCATAAAATAACCTGGCAAATGCTAAACACTCAAATATGTACGATTGATTCATGTGCCTGTTCATTCATTTCTCTACACAATAGGAACATCTGAGCACACACAATGTGTAGGGTGAGAATGACACAATGGGAGACAAACTGACAAGACCTTCCTCTGATGGAGCCTGAATTCCAGTGGGGACAGACACGAGTACGTGAACAGAGGAAGTTAACCATATCTGATAGTAGTACATGCAGAGAGAAAAGTAAAAATGAGTAATGTGTGACAGTTGCTTTAAGTAATAAAGAGAGATGCTTAGCATGATCAACATGGTCTTTGCTGAGATGACTTTAAACTGAGATCCTGATCCAGAATGGTGAGAATAAGCGGCCAGGTAAATTGGAAGAGAAGCAAATCCCCACAGAGGAACCTGCCAATACAAAAGGTCCAAAGTGCTCTGGGGCTCCCAGGAATTGGAAGACCAGCGAACTGAGGATTGTATGTGAGGGAAAAGGGCTGCAAGGTAAGGAGAAAGAGGTGCAGAAAGATGGGAAGAGGCCAATGGAGCAGGATGCTTCAGATCACAGTGAGAAATTTGAACGGTATCTCAAGTGCAATGCTGTGACTTGGAAGGGTTTTAAGCAGAGTGGTGTAATTGGAGAAGAGTGAAAGATTGGGTTTCAAAAACTATTACAGTATCCAGAGGATGCCTTGAACTGAGACATAAATAAAGACAGGAAAGAAAGAAAGAAAGAAAGAGAGAGAGAGAGAGAGAGAGAGAGAGAGAGAGAGAGAGAGAGAGAGAGAGAGAGAGAGAGAGAGAGAGAGAAAGAAAGAAAGAAAGAAAGAAAGAAAGAAAGAAAGAAAGAAAGAAAGAAAGAAAGAAAGAAGCATTTATATTTCAATAAATGGCCTGAATTCACAAGTCAAAATATGCAGTTGGCTGAATGGATTTCAAAACAAAATCCAATCTTCTACTGCTTATAAGAGCTCCATCTTACCAACAAATACAAACACAGAGTTAAAGGCTGGAAGATAATCCTACAAGCAAATGATAATCAAATAAAGTCAGGAGCTGCTATACTTATATCAGATAAAATAGACTCCTAATTTTAAAATGTAATAAGAGATAGAAACAGACATTATTATATTAAGACATAATACAGCAGGAAAAAATAACACCCATTAATATATATGCACCAAATAATGGAACACCAACATACTTAGGACAATTAATAATAGAATTAAAGAGAGATTGATAACAATACAATAATACTAGGAGATTTTGACACTCCATTTACAAATATGGACAAATTAACAAGACAGAGAATAAATAATGGAACAATAGCCTTGAAATGAGGAGCTTGTCCAAACAGGTCTGTTAACAGACTCTACAGAATTCCCCCAAACTGTTGCATACACATTTTTTCTAAAAACACATAGATCGTTTTCAAGAATAGACCATATGTTGAAACACATGTCACTTGTCAACAAAACCACAAAGATTGAGCTTATACCAGAGGATGTCTTGATCTAAGATTATGCAGTCAATATGGAATGAAAAAAATGGGTTGAGGGGAGTAGAATAAATAGGACTGACAGATGGATCGGGACTGGAGAAGTAGCAAGAACCAAGTAGACAAATGGCACTATCATTTGTGGTGCCATTTACTGAGATGGGGAGGAAGTGATTGTTTTGGAGGGGGCAGGGGAATGAGAATTAAGGTATGTTTAGAATATGTATTAGGGATCCAAGTGGCCGTATTAGTGATAGTGGGGCAGTTACATTTACAAATTCCAACTCAGTGGAGAACTCAGGGACAGAGATATCACTGTGGATCACTGGCACAGACACATGTCTATGGGGTGGTGGTCTGACCAGGGAGGAAGGATCAATTATTCTTCAGTATAGTGGAAAGAAAGCCCATTTACACTTAAAGTATCACTTAGGGATTTTTTTTTTTAATTTAAGCAACAGAAACCAGCCCTGGCTACTGAGCAGCTCATAGACTGAGAGTCTAGAAGAAGAGAACCCAGATAAGTCCTGAATCTCAGTGGCAGAAAATCAAGGACAAGCCTGGCATGTCTCAGCTCCAACTGCCTTCTGTCTTTGTAAGACAGCTTGCAAACTGAGATTCCCAGAGTAAAGGCTGAAGAACTCAGTTCTTCTGTGGAATGCAGATGGGGGCGCAGCCAGTTTCACCAGGACTTTGTAGGATGGAGGATAGGGTGAGGGAGTCCTCAAAGAAACCTGGGTGCTATTACCAAAGAAGGGAGGCAGGAAAGTAGGCTGGCAAGAGAAAAAGACATCAGATACCTGGAAACGCCCGCATCTTTCACGACCCAGCGCTAACATCAAATTCTTTTTGAAGATTTCTTTGATCTTCACAAATGAATATTTATGTTTCTCCTCTGTGCTCTCACTCTATGAATGGCAAGTCCTTGTGGGCTTGCCTGTCCACCTCTTAGCCCTCATTCCCAGTAGACTGAGCCCCTGAGGTCAGAACTCTCTCCTGATCATCAGTAACTCCCCAGCAGCTCACAGGGACCCAGGCGCATAATCGGAACTCAGAAAAGCATTTGCTCCATTGAATGGGGTGCCACCAGTTGAAGATAATGAGGATCACAACCCTGAAACTTTCTGAATGTATCATTCTGTATTCATTTTAATGTCCAGAGCAAGCTGAGTGACAAATTACAGAGATCTCTCCCAAATGCCTTTCAAGTCACACAGCCAAATCAGTTCAGCAAATTATATGTAATCAACGAGGAAATCAATAAGTACTGCAAGTGCATTAAATAGTTTAGCAGATTCATTATATATTTAGCACATTCAGTCCAATTTGCAGGAAGTTCAAAGAAAAACAGGCTTTAGCATGTAAACAGTGCCTCTGATTGACTCTTTGGAGAGCACAGCCTTCAGAGGTGAGGGGAGATCAAGTCAGGGGTCTCTCTGCTCTCCACCCGCTTCAGGTTCAGTCAGTCCATCCCCATCCCATGAGTCAGGGGTTTCACCTCCACAGACAGTGACAATTCTTTCAAAGGCCACTTCTGCTTGGAAGTTCTTTGAAGATGAAAGAAGGGAAGAGGGAAGGAAGGAGAGAGCATAAATACAGAAAGTATTAAAATCCTTGGGATTTTGTCCTTTCCTCAATTTTTCAGCCCCCTTAGACCTCTGAAAGGGGGCCAGTTTCTAATTCATTCAACCATCCTTGTTTGAATACTTGCTCTAGGCAAGGTCATGGGCCAAGCTCTGGGGAATGAGTTGAATCAGACCTGGCCTTGCTTTCACGTAACCCCAGCTTTGGAAGAGAGGGGCAACAGAGCAGTCACAGAACCTCATCCCAAGTGAAGGCTCTGATTTCCTCCGCTCAGCAAAGAAGATTGTGGGACATCTGAACAGGATGCTGAAGGATGATGAGGAGTGTGTGAGGGTGGTATCTCACAGGGAGACATTGTCCTCAAAGGCACAGAGGCAAAAAAAAAAACATGCTTGGAAATCACAATTAAGACAATGTCACCAGAGCATTAGGGATGGGGGAGGACAGCATGGGCAGTAGCTCCTGTGACATGTGACACAAGTCACAGGGCTTCCTCCAGTCTTAGTTCAAACCCCTCTCATTGCAGATTCCATCACTGGTACTAGATGAGAGGAAGTGATGGGCCCAGGATCACCAGGATCACTCTACCAGCAAGTGGTAGAGGTTGAATGCTACATCTGGCCACCCTTGTTCCAAGTGCTGAGTCACCTCTAGCCACAAATCTTCCCAAGCTCCAACTTCTGAATTGAGCTGAGCAATGGTACCAATTTGGGAAATCACGACACACACAGTCATCACAATGCCCCTTTGTTTATGTGGAATGCTTATATCAATAAAAGCATAATTCATACCTGCAAGGATGTACCATGTGCACCTGCACAAGCTTATGGCTCCCACAGTAGACATTGCCAATCAAGTCCTCACTCTCCCAATGATTACTTTTTTTATTTAAATTTTATTTTTATATTCACCATACAATTACAACCCCCTTATTTTGACCCCAAGCCCTCCTTTCCCTGCCCCCACCCCCATAGAATGTCTCTGGTTCATAGTTGTTTGTTGATTTGATATTTTCTTTCTTATATTCTTTTTCCTTGTCCCTTATTTAAGTTTTCTAGATTCCTGCTATGAGTGAGACCATCCAGTATTTTTCTTTTTCTTTCTGGCTTATTTCGCTGAGCATGATCCCTTCCAGCTCCATCCATGTTGCTGCAAACTGCATGTGTTTATCTTTTTTGAATGCTGAGTAATATTCCATGGTGTACGTGTACCACATCTTCTTGATCCAGTCATCTATTTTGGGGCATTTGGGTTGTTCCCAAAGCTTAGCTATTGTAAATAGTGCTGCTATAAACATAGGGGTGCAGGTGCTCTTTGGAATTGATGTTTCTGTGTCCTTTGGGTAAATACCTATAGTGGAATTGCTGGATCATATGGAAGCTCTAGGTTTAGTAGGTCAAGAAATCTCCACACAGATCTCCATAGTGGTTGGGCCAGTTTGCACTTCCACCAACAGTGCAAGAGAGTCCTTTTTCTGCACAACCTCGCCAAAATTTGTTGTTGCTAGTTTTTAATATGTGCCATTCTCACTGGTGTGAGATGGTATTTTATGGTAGTTTTGATTTGCATTTCCCTGATTACAAGTGATGTTGAACTTTTTTTCATATGCCTGTTGGCCATTTGCATTTCCTCTTCAGAGAAGTCTCTTTTTAGCTCTTCTGCCCATTTTTTGACTGGATTATTTTCTTTGTTTTTGTTGAGTTTCATCAGCTCTTTGTAGATTTTTGTGATCAGTCCTTTATCATTAGTGTTGTGTGCAAAAATGTTCTCCCAGTTGGTGGGGTTTCTCTTTGTTTTGGTTATTGTCTCTTTTGCTGTGCAGAAGCTCTTTAATTTGATGTAGTCCCAGCTGTTTATCTTTGCCTTCACTATCACTGCTTTAGGTGATGTGTCTGTAAAGATGTCTTTGATGTGCATGTCATGTAGTGTTTTGCCTATATTTCCTTCTATGTATTTGATGATTTCAGGTCTTATGTCTAGTTCTTTAATCCATTTTGAGTTGGTTTTTGTGCATGGTTTTAGGTAGTAGTCAAGCTTCATTCTTTTGCATGTAGCGACCCAGTTTTCCCAGCACCATTTATTGAACAAACTTTCTTTGCTCCAATGCATATCCTTTGCTCCTTTGTCAAAGATTAGTTGACCACAAATCTGTGGGTTTATTTCTGGATATTCTATTGGATTCCATTGGTCTGTGTGTCTGTTCTTGTTCCAATACCATGCAGTTTTGATGATTATGGCTTTGTAGTATAGTTTGAAGTCTGGGAGTGTGATGCCTCCATTCCCGTCTTTTTTTCCAGGAGAGCTTTGGCTATTTGGGGTTTTTGGTGATTCCATATGAATTTCATCAATAATTGTTCTATTTCTTTGAAGAATGACATTGAAATTTTGATTGAAATAGCATTGAATCTGTATATTGCTTTTGGTAGGATGGCCATTTTAATAATGTTTATTCTTCCAATCCATGAGCAGGGGATGTCTTTCCATTTCCTTGTGTCTTCTTCTATTTCTTTTAACAGTGTTTTATAGTTTTCTTTGTATAGGTCCTTTACCTCTTTTGTTAGATTTATTCCCAAGTATTTGATTTTTTTGTTTCGATAATAAAAGGGATTTTTTTTTATTTCTTCTTCTTCAGATTTATTGTTTGTGTATAGGAAGGCTACTGACTTTTTTGTTGTTGTTGTTGTTAATTTTTATTTATTTATTTAATTTTTTTAAATAGAGGCATGTTTTATTTATTTATTTATTTGTTTGTTTGTTTGTTTGTTTGTTTGTTTTTTGTTTTATACATGCACTGGGTACAGTCAGAAGCACAGGAGGGTGAGAGAATTCACCAGAGCCAGAGTGGGGAGCAGAGCAGGCAGAAGGACCGAAGTACACTGCTGAGGGGAGCAGCGGGTGGCAGGAGAGGTCTGCGCACCATGTGGGACCCTCCTCTGGTGGCCGGGGAGCAGCCAGGGATTGAACTGGAGCTGCAGAGGCCACGGGCAGCTTCGCAACCCAGCGCTCAACTGCTGCCCAGCTACTGACTTTTGTGTGTTGATTTTGTATCCTGCCACTTTACTGAACTGATTGATTGGTTGAATTAGTTTTTCTGTGGAGTTTTTGAGGTTCTCTATGTATATTATCATAACATCTGCAAATAGTGATAGTTTGACTTCTTCTTTTCCTATCTGGATTCCTTGTATGTCTTTCTATTGTCTTACTGCTTTGGCTAAGACTTCCAGTATTATATTGAAAAGCAGTGGTGAGAGTGGACATCCTTGTCTTGTTCCAGATCTTTTTTTTTTTATGATTGCAAATGTTCTTTTTTTTTCCTAAATAATAAATTTTATTTTTATATTCCCCCATACAACTGCACATGCCCCATTCTGACCCCAATCCCTCCCCTCCCGGCCCCCACGCCCCAAAAAGTGTCTCTGGTTCATAGTTTTTTGTTGATTTTGATTTTCACTTTCTTATAGTTATTCATTTTCCTGATCCCTTATTTAAGTTTTCTAGATTCCTGCTATGAGTGAGACCATCCGGTATTTTTCTTTTTCTTTTTGGCTTATTTTGCTGAGCATGATCCCTTCCAGCGCCATCCATGTTGCTGAAAATTGCATGTGTTTATCTTTTTTGAATGCTGAGTAATATTCCATGGTATATATGTACCACATCTTCTTGATCCATTCATCTATTTTTGGGCATTTGGGCTGTTTCCAAAGCTTAGCTATTGTAAATAGTGCTGCTATAAACATAGGGGTGCAGGTGTTCTTTGGAATTGATGTTTCTGTGTCCTTTGGGTAAATACCTAGGAGTGGAATTGCTGGATCATATGGAAGCTCTATGTTTAGTAGTAGGTCCAGAAATCTCCACACAGCTCTCCATAGTGGTTGGACCAGTTTGCATTCCCACCAACAGTGCAGGAGAGTTCCTTTTTCTCCACACCCTCGCCAACATTTGTTGTTGCTAGTTTTTTTAATATGTGCCATTCTCACTGGTGTAAGATGGTATCTCATGGTAGTTTTGATTTGCATTTCCCTGATGACAAGTGATGTTGAACATTTTTTCATATGTCTGTTGGCCATTTGCATTTCCTCTTCAGAGAAGTTTCTTTTTAGCTCTTCTGCCCATTTTTTGACTGGGTTATTTTTTTTGTTGTTGTTGAGTCTCATCAGCTCTTTGCAGATTTTTGTGATCAGTCCTTTATCATTAGTGTTGGGTGCAAAAATGTTCTCCCAATTGATGGGGTTTCTCTTTGTTTTTGTTATTGTCTCTTTTGCTGTGCAGAAGCTCTTTAATTTGATGTAGTCCCAGCTGTTTATCTTTGCCTTCACTATCACTGCTTTGGGTGATGTGTCTATAAAGATGTCTTTGATATGCAGATCACGTAGTGTTTCACCTATATTTCCTTCTATGTATTTTATGGTTTCAGGTCTTATGTCTAGTTCTTTAATCCATTTTGAGTTGATTTTTGTGTATGGTGTGAGGTAGTGGTCAAGCTTCATTCTTTTGCATGTAGCGACCCAGTTTTCCCAGCACCATTTATTGAACAAACTTTCTTTGCTCCAATGCATAGTTTTTGTTCCTTTGTCAAAGATTAGTTGACCATAAATCTGTGGGTTTATTTCTGGATTTTCTATTCGATTCCATTGGTCTGTATGTCTGTTCTTGTTCCAATACCATGCAGTTTTGATGAATATGGCTTTGTAGTATAGTTTGAAGTCTGGGAGTGTGATGCCTCCATTTCCTTCTTTTTTTTCAGGAGAGCTTTGGCTATTCGGGGTTTTTGGTGATTCCATATGAATTTCATCAATAATTGTTCTATTTCTTTGAAGAATGACATTGAAATTTTGTTCCAGATCTTAATGGAAATGCTTTCAGCTTTTCACCATTGAGAATGATACTGGCTGTTGGCTTGTCATATATGGCCTTTATGATGTTGAGGTATGTTCCTTGTATCCCAAGAATTTCAAGGGCTTTTATCATGAATGGGTGTTGCACTTTGTCAAAAGCTTTCTCAGCATCTATTGATATTATCATATGGTTTTTATATTTCTTTTTGTTGATGTGTTGTATATGTGATTGATTTTCGGATGTTGACCCATCCTTGTGTCCCTGGAATGAGTCCTACTTGGTCATGGTGAATTATTTTATGGATACATTGTTGGATTCTGATAGCTAAAATTTTATTGAGGATTTTTGCATCAGTGTTCATTAGGGAGATTGGCCTGTAGTATTCTTTTTTTGTGTTGTCCTTGTTCGGTTTTGGTTTTAGTGTAATGTTGGCTTCATAGAACGTGTTTGGTATTATCCCTTGCTTCTCAATTTTTTGGAAGAGTTTGTGAAGGATAGGCACTAATTCATTTCTGAACATTTGGTAGAATTCATTTGTAAATCCATCAGGTCCTGGGCTTTTGTTTTTGGGAAGGTTTTTGATTACCATTTCAATTCCGAGCTTGTAATTGGTCTGTTTAGGTGTTCTATTTCTTCTTTATCCAGCTTTGGGTGATTGTAGAGTTATAGGAATTTGTCCATCTCCTCTAGATTGTTGAACTTGTTTCCATATAACTGTTCATAGTAGTTTCTGATTATTCTTTTGATTTCTGCTGTGTCCATTGTGATTTCTCCTCTTTCATTTGTGATCCTGTTTATTTGTGCTTTCTCCCTTTTTTCCTTTGTGAGCCTGGCTAGGGGTTTGTCTATTTTATTTATTTTTTGGAAGAAACAGTTCTTGGTTTCATTGATCTTTTGGATTGTTTTTTTAGTTTCGATTTCATTTATTTCTGCTTTAGTTTTTATTATTTCTTTTCTTCTACTGGTTTTGGGTTTTTGTTTTTTTTTGTTCTTTTTCTAGTTCTTTGAGCTTTGAGATAAGGTTGTTTCTTTGAGTTCTTTCTTGTTTCTTGATGTGAGCCTCTATTGCTATATATTTCCTCTTATTACTGCTTTTGCTGCATCCCATACATTTAGGAAATTGGTGTCCTCCTTGTCATTCAATTCAAAGAATTTTTTAATTTCTTCTTTGATCTCCTCATTAGTCCAGTGGTCTTCCAGTAGTGTGGGTTTCAATCTCCATGAGGTAGGAGAGCTCCTTGCCTTCTTTTTATGGTTTATTTCTAGTTTGATGCCTTCATGGTCAGAAAAGATGGTTGGTATGATTTCAATCTTGGTGTATCTGTTGATGTTTGTCTTGGGTCAGTATCTGATCGATCCTGGAGAATGATCCGTGTGCACTTGAGAAAAATGTGTACTCAGATTTTTTGGGGTTTAGTGTTCTATAGATGTCTGTTAAGCCCAAGCACTCTAGATCCTTATTTAGAGCTTTAGTGTCTTTACTTATTTTTTTGTCTCGTTGATCTATCCATTGTTGATAGTGGTGTGTTGAAGTCTCCTACTATGTATGTGTTTTCTCTGATGTCTGTTTTCAAAGATGACAATAGTTGTCTGATATATTTTGGTGCTCCTTCATTGGGTGAGTGTATGTTAATAAGTGTTATTTCTTCTTGAATTATTGTACCCTTGATCATAGTGTAGTGACCGTGTCTTTTTACTTTTTTGAGTTTGAAATCTGTTTTATCTGATATAAGTATAGCTGTTCCTGCTTTCTTTTTTGGTCCATTTGCTTGTAGGATTGTTTTCCATCCTTTAACTTTGAGTCTATTTTTATCTTTTATAGCTAAATGTGTTTCCTGGAGACAGCAAAAGGTTGGGTTTTGTTTCTTAATCCAGCCTGCGACTCTGTGTCTTTTTATTGAAGAGTTTAGTCCATTTACATTTAGAGTTAATATTGATAGGTTAGCATCTCTATTTGCCATTGTGTTTGTCTTTCCTTTGATTTTACTTACTGTTCTTTTAATAACTTTTTTTTGTCCTTCTTTCATTGTTATTTGTCCCTCTGAGGTTCTGGCTTTAGGACTCCTTGTAGTATATTTTGGAGTGGGGGTTTAGTCGTAATGAAATTCCAGAGTTTCTGTTTGTCTGGGAAGGTCCTTATTCTTTCTTCATAGAGGAAGGAAAGCTTTGCAGGATAGAGTATTCTTGGTTGGCATCTGTTGTCTTGAAGTCTGTTGACTATGTCCCTCCACTCTCTCCTTGCCTGTAGTGTTTCTTCGGAGAAGTCTGATGTCAGTCTGATTGGTTTTCCTTTGTATGTTATATGTTTCTTCTCTCTTGTCAGCTTCATTATTTTTTCCTTGTCTTAGATTCTTGTGAGCTTTACTATTATGTGTCTTGCTGTATTTTTCCTTTCATCATGGAAGTCTGGTGTTCTTCTTGCTTCTTGTATATCAATTTTCAGCTCCTTCTTCATGTTTGTAAAGTTCTCTTTAATTATTTCCTTGAATATTTTCTCTGTTCCTAGGTCTCTCTCCTCTCCTTCTGGGATTCCTATAACTCTTATATTTCCTTTCCTCATGGAGTCAGATAGTTCCCAAAGTCTTTCTTTGGTCTTTTTCATTCATACTTCTCTTTCCTTTTTTGTTTTGGTTCTTTTTATTTCTGTGTCTTCAAGAGTGTTATTCGTTCTTCCATTTCCTCTATTCTGTTATCACTGCTTTTCCCAACATTCTTTAGCTCTTCTGTTAATCCTTTGATCTCCTGCATTTCCTTCATTTCCCTCTTTAGGGACTCAATTTCATTCTTCTGAGCATTGTTTTCCTTAATGACTTCCATCAGTTTTTTCATCCTGGCAATTTTAAATTCTTTTTCTGGAAGGCTCAGAAGTTCTTCCAAGTCACTGTAGTTGCAAGCTGGTGGGTGTTTTGTTTGTTTGTTTGTTTGTTTGTTTGTTTTGTGGTGTGTCTCTTTTCTGAGGCGTTGCTACTTTGCTTGTAGTTTTTCTTTTCCCTGCTTCCTGTCTTCCAATTTGCCTTATGTGTTGGGACACTGTGCTGCTGGTACTGACTGGCATCTTTTTGGTGTGTTCTTTCAGGAGTTTCAGAAACTGGCAAACCAAATGAGACGAAAACTGTTATGCCAGAAATCTAGTGAGGCAGTGGTACTTTGAGTATGTTAATGGTCACTGTCACAGAATCTCTCCTTCTGTGTTTAGTTACAAAGGTGTGTCTTGAAGTCCCACAGACTTCCCTGGAGGTGGGGCAGCTGGATTGCACTCTGGGTTCCAAATCTCTCGATCCTCCTCTGGGCTCCAACTTCCTGCCAGGTAGGACCGGGCTTGTGGGGGCCTTCAGCTCACCTCTGACTGAGCAGGGAACCTTCTCCCTCTGGCTCCACAGGGAGCCCTCTGCCAGATTCAAAGCAGTCTTTATTGAAGAAAGGTCCCTGTTCTAAAATGGCGCTTTGGAGACAGGCACACTCTTCTGCGCACCCAGTCTGCCCCAGCCGTGGGTGCCCGCTCTACCTCTGGGTTCAGACTGCTGGTCTGCAGGGGCCTGGCAGGGGCCTGGCATGGGCCAGCTCACCTCTGGCTCCTCAGGGAGCCTTCTGCCAGTTTCAAGCAGTCTTTATTGACGAAAGGTCCCTGTTCTAAAAAGGCGACGCGGGTATGCACTTCCCTGCATGCCTGGTCTGCCCTGGCCTTGGCTGCCCACTCCCCCTCTGGGTTCGGACTGCTGGCCTGAAGGGGCCTGACATGGGCGAACTTCCCAGCTCACCTCTGGCTCCTCCAGGAGCCTTCTGCCGGTTTCAAGCAGTCTTTATTGAAGAAAGGTCCCTATTCTAAAATGGCAATTCAGAGACAGGCACACTCTCCAGCACGCTGGATCTGCCCCTGCCGTGGGTGCCCGCTCTCCCTCTGGGCTCAGACTGTTGTTCAGAAAGGACCTGGCTTGGGCGAACTTCCCAGCTCACCTCTGACTCCTCTGGGAGTCTTCTGCTGGTTTCAAGCAGTCTTTACTGAGGAAAGGTCCCTATTCTATGGGGTGTTGGTGATTTTTTTTCTGGTCACTAGGTGGCACCAGAGATCTCTCCTAGTGTCCTTGGGGAGCTGTTTTTTTTACCCCGTGGGACAGGGGAAGAGTGGGAGTGGTGGGGAAAGCCTCAACGGCTTTGGGGTGCTGTGTCTGCCTTGTGCCCCACCGTCGTGGGGATCCCATGCCCCGAAATTCATGCCCCGGGTCTCAGTTCCAAAGCCCTCAGGTCCAGGACGCGGGCTGTAGCCCAGTTCAGTGTCCACAGAAATGGCGCCTTTTGCATCCCACTCCCGTGTCCAGGCGCCTGGTTTCTGATTACTCAGTGAGGGACATTCACCTCAGTGAGGACCCCGCGCGTCTCCCCACAAGCCTAGGTCACAGGCACGGGGACCTGGGCAGCTGCGATCTGTGTATCCTTTTCAAGCACTCTGCTTTTCCACACAAGCTTACCTGTTGGCCTGGGGCTGTTTGTAGGTCTCTGGGAGTCTTTGTTTTTCTCTAAAGGTGCCTGGAGCCATTCACTCACCTCTGCGGTGAATCCTGCAGGGTTCTCCACTGGGTGTGGTGGCTGAAATAGTTCCTTTCCACTCAAGGTCCCGCTTGATGTGTAGTTTGTTCTTGTTCTTCCCAGTGATTTCTTAACTGAGCCACTCCAGTCAATTAAAACAGAGCATTACTTTGGTGAAAGTTCTGTGCTTTCTCCAGCAGGGTCATTTAGCTCTGTTAGCTGGTACCATGTGTCAAGCAGTAAGGAATGAAATAATAAAGCAGAAAAGAGCAAATATTAGGGCAAATTATAAGAAGCCAAAGACAATCCAAAATAGTGACTAAGTGCTGAATAACCATGATACAATATTTTGCAGCAAACCCAGACTTCAGATTTGGTAGCTGCTGGTTTTATTTATTTTTTAAAGATTTATTTATTTATGCACACAAGAGCTGGGGTATAGGTCAGAGATGTGGTGGGTGAGAGTATTCACCAGAAACAGAGTGGGGAACAGAGCAGGCAGAGTGATGAAATACACTGCTGAGGGGAGCAACGGGTGAGACAGGAGAGTTCTGTTGTGCCATGTGGGTTGCTCCCTGGCCGGCCAGGGTATTAAACTCATGCTGCAGAGGCTTTGGATTGCTTCATAGTGTGGTGCTTAACCCCTTGTGTCACCAGGGAGGCCTGAGCTGCTGGTTTTAAAAGACCTGCTTGCACCTCTCAATGACAGAAGAAAGCCAACTCAAGATAGTATTAGCCAGGAAAAGAAAAAAAGAAAAGGAAATCCACTGCCCTGTTAATGCTGGGGTGGATTTGGTTCAACTGGATCCAGGGGCTTATAGAATGTTGTCTAATATTTTCTTAGCCTTTCTTTTCTCAACACTGCTTTCCCCCCACACTGGCTTCCTTCTCAGGCAGAATTTTCCCTTTGTGGGGACAAGCTGGCCACCAGCCTACATCCACCCCCCCGCCCCAGCCCTCAGCCAAGGAGGAGAATGTCTGTCTTCTGCATGGTTTTAACAGTTCTTGCTGTTGGGGACACCATCTCACACATGTGTGCTGATGCCCATCTTGGTGCTAGGGCAGGGTGACATGCCCACACATCATGCACGGCACATGTAAAGCTTCCACCCACCCACCTGAGGAAGGGGAAGTGATTATATCAAAAGAGGAGGAAATAGGAAAGTTAAAAAACCAACATTATCCAAAGAATATCAGAACATGATGTCAAAGAGATACGTATTCATGGCAGCATTAGTTACAACAGCCAATAGTTGGAAACCAGCCTAATGCCCATCGATGAGTGAACCGATAAAAAGTGGTCTATACAAAACAGAGCTACTCGGCTATGAAAAAATAGATGAAATCCCACCATTTGCAACATCATAGATGGACCTAGAGGGTATTAAGCTTAGTGAAACAAACAGAAGGAGGAAGACAAATACTGTATGATTTTGCTCACATGTAGAAGTTAAAAAAACAAACAAAAAATTGAACAAACAAAATCAAACTTAGATTATAAAAACAAACTGGAGGTTTCCAGAGGGGATGAGAGATGGAGGGTGGGTAAATTGAGTAGAGGGGTCAGTGGTGATAGATGGAACTAGACTTTTGGTGGCAGGTCAGTATGTAGTATATACAGATGCTAAATTATAATACTGTACACCTGAAACCTAACTACTGATTTAAACCAATGTTACCTCATAAAAAAACCAATGTTACCTCATTAACACTTTTTTTTTTAATGACAGCATTAGCGAACATAAAACCAGCCATCATCCGTACCACTCATGACTGCCCATTTCATGGAGAAGGAACCAGAGCCTCAGTGGCTTTCCCAGGGTGGGGTGAGGAGTGGTACCTGCTGTGACTCTCCTCTCCTCTCCCTGCCTCCAGCTGCCCCCGTGCCTCCCAGCACCTCAATGAAGTAGAAAGTTAGGAGAAAATTCGGTGGGAGTGTAGCCTGACCCAGTCCCTGGAGGAGTCCTAGTGTGGAGGTTCTCAAAAGGCTAAATATGGGTCTGCCATACAATTCAGCAAGCCCACTCCTAGGTATCCACCCCAAGTTACAAAAACACTACTTTGAAGGAAATCCTGCACCCCCACGTTTCTAGCAGCGTTATTCACAATAGCCAAGCTATGGAAACTACTTAAGTTCCCCAAAATAGGTGACTCGATAAGAAGATGTGGTATATACACACAATGGAATACTACTTAGCCATCAAAATGGATAAACTCATGCTGTTTGCAGCACCTTGGCTGGAGGTGGAAGGACTTATGCTAAGTAAAATAAGCCAGAAGGTGAAAGATAAATTGATGGTGTCACTTATATGTGGAACACAGAGAAACCAAACACAGGTTCAAAGATATGCTTTAAAATCAACCCTTGACAACTCACCGTGTGTCTTTAGCTTTCAGCATGGGAGGGGGAGGGAGAAAGGTGAAAACAGGGGTGTGGAAGGGAGAACAAAATGGACTGTGGTAGAGTACTACAGGGACTTTGGGTGTGGGAAGGCTATGGTGACTACACCTTGGGGAGAGGAAATCCTACACTATCAAAACACTAGTAAGGATATAAAATAATTGTACTTCAATAACAAGAATAAAAATAAAATAAAATAAGGATTCAAATAAAAAGAAAAGAGAAAGAACAAGCCCACAGTCCCAAGTCAGCTTTGCAGGCAGGCTATTCCCCTCATTGCCTCAAACTGCCTTTCAGACCAGAGCCCTGCAGAGGCCAGAAGACTCCTGATGAAAGCTTTCATCGATTCTCTGCCTTCTTGGGCAGCCAAGAGGAACAGATCCCTCTCCCGTGTTCCTGATTGTGGCGCTGACACCATTCAGTCACTCCCAACTGCAGCATCAGAATCACCCAAGAATCTGCTGAAAATCAGGGTCCACATTCCCACACCTGGAGGGTTCCATTCTATAGATCTAGAGCACAGCCCAGGAGGTGATCATTTAAACAGGTTCCCCAGGTGATGCTAATGCAGAGGCCTCTGGGTCACGCTTTGAGAAATTTTGGAAAAGGGGGTTTGGACTTCAATAGACAGAGCATTCAGTAGGTACTCAGTAAGGGCAGTTGGCGGGGCAGGCTGCATTGCAAGAGTCCCCAAGGTGCTGATGCCAATGAATCATCATCTACAAGAGAAGATCTGGGAGTGCACACCTACAACCCAGCCAGTAGGGAGAACTGTGCCATGGCCCCCAACCTCCTCCACCAGTGCTGAGGAGTGGATGTTCCAGGGGCAGCTCTTCTCTAAGCAGTTGATTCTGGCCCCTCAGCTCCATGAGAAATGTAGGGGAACCAAAGAAGGGATCAAGGAAAAAAAATAATAACAATAAAAAACACAACAAAACAAAAACAGACAACAATAAATCAGAGACATTCTGCAGGCGAGGAGGAGGGAGAGGGATCAGAGCGAGGGAGGGAGGAGCACAGGGGACTGAGGTGATGGTGCACGGCTGAACTGGTGGTGGAAATTCTATGGGGACTCCACCTGAGAAAAGAAAGCAAACTTTGTAAAAATAAATGAACAATGATGTAAAATATATGTATAAATAAATTATTTTTGAAAATAGTCTTGGTCCTGGAAACAACCTGAAGGAGCAGTCCTATTGGTGAACCATGGCAACTTCTCTGATTTGGTCAAAGATTCCCACATGAAATTTGAACCCAGGGTTGTCAGATCTGAGGTTTTGAAGAGAAGTCAGACATCTGGGATTTTTAATACTGAATTTTATAACACAATCAGATATTTATATCTGATATTTATATCTGATCACGTTGCAAGGAGAACCAAAATATATCTGCAGGTTGGTTTCCAACCAGTCTGTCTCTCATTTTGTTCTCTTCAATCTCATTTCTGAGTCTTTTTGCCTTCAAGTGAGGCTATGTGGCTAAGTTCTGGCCAACTGAAGTGTCGTTGGACAGTAAAAGTGTTGTGTGGTGTAAAAAGGAGGAACTGAGTCCTTCTCTTCCCCCTTCCTGATACATAGAATTCAGAAGGGATGGCTGGAGTTTCAGCATCCACATTCGACACTGAGGAGACTGACGGTGGCAGTGTGCTGCGGATGACGGAGAAAATTATGGGTCTAGGACCCTTGTGACATTGAGAAGTTGTTATCTTAGTCCTGATCTTGTGCTTTCTGTACTTCTTTCATTTGAGAGCAAGAAAAGTCTGCTTGTTTTTATTATATGCAGCCAAATTTAATCCCTTATGTCCTTCCTAGTTTAGATGAGGTCCGACCATTCTTCCCAACCTTGGATTTCAAAAAAGACTCAATCTTTCTAACAAAATTCCCATTAGCTGGACTAATTGTATAATTTTTATTGCGATAATGTTAGTTTATAGCAATGTGCATGATTCAGGGGAATAGGTTTAAACCCCTTCAGATGTATGTTATCACAGCTTGTCCACAACCAAAGCACCCATAGTCCTCCACCACAGCCCATTGCCCCCCTCTTGAGCCTTCCCCCTCTGGTAGCCTCAGTTCTACAGTCAGATGTCTAGGTGTGCTTTAGTTTAGTTTTGTGTGTTCCTTGTTTTATTTCATTATATTCCACATAAGTGAGATTCAAAGAGAATTTGTCTTTCTTCTGACTTAGCTTAGTATAAACCTCTCCAGTTCCATCCATGTTGTTACAAATGGCAAAATTTTATCTTTTTTTATAGCTGAGTAGTATTTCATTGTGTACAAATGCCACATCTCCCTGATCCAGTCCTCTGTCATTGGACGCTTAGGTTGCTTCCATAACTTGGCCGTTGTAACTGGTGCTGCAATGAACATAGGAGTGCATATATCCCTTTGAATTAGTGTCTTTTCCTTCTTTGGATTGATACTTAGCAACAGAAATGCGGGATTACATGGTAAATCTATTTTCAATATTTTGAGACACCTTCATACTGTTTCCGTTGAGGCTGGGCCATCTCATCCCCGCCAACAGTGTAAGAAAGTTCCTTTCTCAAGTGTACAGTTTGGTTTTATCCCTTGTGAGATAAACATGCTCTGTTTCCCCTCTATCCATCCCCACCTCCCTCCCTTCACTGATCACAGACTATTCTAGGAATCATTTTCAAATTAAACAATGGTCAAAGGATCATTTTTCAAGGTAAAAACCTGACTGCCACATGATCCTGTGTCACAAATTACAATTTACTTCATCAATAAAGAGGGAACGAGGAAGATATGAAAATAAGTTCAAGGAGAATCCCAGAAACAGTCTCTTGAGCAGGGCATCAGGGATGCTGCCAGGAGTGCATTAGCGGATGCCAATCTGGCCTCCCACAGGCAGAAATCAATGGAATCTCCATGGCAAAATTTATTTGCATTGCTGTAGACCAGAAACTCTTGCTTTACTGTCAATTTTCCACAACTAACAGAGCTATAAAAGAACTCAAAGACCATAAAGGGAACAGACTCCTAGAGACTCAGATAACCCCCCAGGGTCTGCTGCTTGACACTCCAGGCCAGATCTTCCCACCAAACCCTTTTACCCATGGCCTGCCTTGCCTCCCATTTCAGCCATTCCCTTCTTCCGACAGCTGAGTCGAAATCTTAGTTGTAGAACCTACTTTGAATAAGAAAGACTTCCATTTTGTCTCTGTCATGCTGAGAATTCTGGGTGAGTTGCTGAGTGGAGTCTGATTCACTTAGTCTCTATTTTCTCCTTATTGATAACTATGAAAGTACAGTGACTCCCTGTTTCTCCTTATCAGCAACTACACAGAAACAGGAGACCATATGCTGATTGCAACAAAAGACCCCACCCTGCAGCTTCCTGACTAAAGTCTCTTACCAACCAATTATAGACAACTCAACTTGAGAACCAACCCCAAACATTTCAAAACAAGCAACCTAAGCTCATACGACTTCCCTGCTGTACCCTTTAATATGTCCCTATTCCCTGAGACTGGAGGAACACACTTGGGACCGCCCCTTGTTTGTAGACCCAGATAATGAGAAAATAAAGTTTTCTCATTTATTTTATAGCCAGATTATTTCTTGGTTGACAGGTGACTGATTTTCACTTCCTTCCACACTCCTCATCTCATCTACCAGAAAATTCTGTTGGTTCCACTGAAATGTGTCAGGACCCCGGGGACTGCCACCCCTAGTTTCAGCTGCCTTCTGTCTAGCCTGAATCTGCAGCAGCTCCTGGGAAGCCACGGGCTACCATTGCCCATACACAGCCATTTCTCAAGCCCTCACTCAAAGGAGCCCCTTAAAATGTAAGCCCAGTCGAAGTCCTTTCTCCTGCTTTAAAATCCCCAGTGGTCTCACTACATTCAAGGAAAAGCCTAGTTGCTGAGTCAGGGCCATCAGGCCTACAAGGTGCAGCCCAGCGCCCTTTCTGACCTCCCCTGTGCCATGCTCTCCTTGGTCACTCTCCTCTAGTCCCCAGCCCATGACCATGGCCCCAATAGGACAGACACGGTTCCAACAAGGGCCTCTGCTCTGGACCTACATCCACCTGTCAGGACACCCTCCCCTGATATCTGCCTACTGCCTTACCTCTTTCAAGTCCTTGCTCAATGTCTCCTTCTGATCACCCAGTTAAATAGCAGATCACACAACCATGCCTGGCCACTCACCCTCCTTATCCTCCTCCCCTGCTCATTCTGTTCTTTTTCCCATAGTTTTATCATCGTCTACAATTCTGAATAATGTATTGATTTACACAAATTGTTTTGTTGTTACTTTTGCTTATGATCTCTATTCCTCAGGTGAGGTCTAAGCTCCATGAGAACAGTGATCTCCCTCTATCTTGTTCATAGATTTGTCCCAAATGCCTGTAACAGCACCTGGCACGTAGTAGCTGCTCAATAAATACGTCCGTGCTTTGCATTTTAGTCCATGATGGATTGTCTGTACAAAAGCAACCCTAAAAGACTATACCATAAGCTTACATGTGTAGTAGGCTAGACCATCTTGGTTTGTGTGATTAAAATCTATGACATTTGCCCAATGAGGAAATCTAAGGGCTCATTTCTCAGGACATGTCCCCATTGTTAAGTAACACATGACTGTAGCGGTGGTTGGATTGCTCTGTGCCAGGCTCTGAGCTGGCCGCCTGAAACAGCTATGTCATTTAAAGTCTCAGTACTCATGTGTGTGATTGCACAGACAGGAAGGCAGGGAACCATGAGGAGGAGGGACCACCCAAGGACACAGGGTGGTAAGTACAGCGCCAAAGTTGCCCCACTGACAAGTTGTGGTCATGGTCACGCTGCAGGCAGAGCTGATCTCAGATCCAAGCACCCTGGAGAGTCTGGACCTTTAAGAGACTGTGTTTCTTACCCTTGTGTGTGAGGATTAGGATCACCTGGGGGGGGTATATTTTTAATTTATTTTATTTTATTTTATATAATTCTTACATCATTTTTCATTTTTGCACAATGTATGCATTTTCATTTTGGTTATATTCCCATACAATTCCCACCCCCTTTATTTTGACCCTAATCCCTCCTTTCCTCCACCACCCCCGTCACCGTAGTGTGCTCTGGTTTATAGTTGCTTGTTGATTTTGATTTTTTCTTTATTATAATTAGTCTTTTTCCTGGTCCCTTATTTAGGTTTTCTAGATTCCTGCTATGAGTGAGACCATCCGTATTTTTCTTTTTCTTTCTGGCTTATTTCGCTGAGCATGTTTCCTTCCAGCTCCATCCATGTTGCTGCAAATTGCATGAGTTTATCTTTTTGATTGCTGAGTAATATTCCATTGTATACCACATCTTCTTGATTCAGTCATCTATTTTTGGGCATTTGGGTTGTTTCCAATGCAAATGGCCAGCAGGCATATGAAAAAATGTTCAACATCACTTGTAATCAGGGAAATGCAAATCAAAACTACAGTGAGATACCATCTCACACCAGTGAGAATGGCACATATTAAAAAAAAATCTAGCAACAACAAATGTTGGCAAGGATGTGGAGAAAAAAGAACTCTCCTGCACTGCTGGTAGGAGTGCAAACTGGTCCAACCACTATGGAGAGCTGTGTGGAGATTCCTCAACCTACTAAAGATAGAGCTTCCATATGATCCAGCAATTCCATTATAGGGTTTTTACCCAAAGGACACAGAAACATTAATTCAAAAGGGCACCTGCACCCCTATGTTTATAGCAACACTGTTTACAATAGCTAAGTGAAGGGGGAGGCTTAAACAGATTTCTGGGTACTATCCCCAAGTCTCTGGGTTACTAGGTCTGGGGTGGGGTTGACAATCTGTTTTTCTAACATCTCCCCAGCAATGCTACTGCAGGTGGCCTGGGAACCTGCTTGGAGAACCACTGGTGCAAGCAGGGAGGAATCCCGGGGGCTCCCTCTGGGACAGGCAGAGTCCAGTTTCCTTTGGAGAGGGGCAACATGTGCGGGCTGGGTGGGAGAGAAGGAAGCCCAGCAAGGGCAAGATCAGGCTGCAGCCGAGGGCAGCGGGGACTGGAGAGCAGGTCAGGTTTAATTCCGGGTCTCTGGGGCCCTCTCCCTGACCAGGCAGCTGCTGCCCGCTCTCCCAGCCCATTAGCACAGATCCTTAGCGGAAGACACAGGCCTTCTGGCTCCTCACTTACTTGAAATTTTAATTATCTGCCAGAACATGATTTCCATAGTCACCCCCACTAGGGGCAGGTGTGAGACAAGCCAAATAACTCCCAAACCCAAGACTTCCACAAAGGAATCCCTATGTAGTGCCAGCAGCACCGGGAGAGTTGGTGATGAATCCAGAGACTTCCTCAACCCCACCTCCTGCCACTCCTGTGGGCTGGCAGGCTGCAGTAGTGCAGGGGAGTTATGGTGGAGTGCTGGGACAAATCCTTGGACTCAGTTGTGAATCCAGTACCCAAGAACAAACTTGCAGAGTCAACTGTGCCCCTGGATCCAGGCCCTGGATGCTGGGTGACTCGATTTGGCCTTCTCCTGAACTGGTCTGAGACCTTCCCCAGGTGTGACCAGCCCATGGACAGGCTTCATTTTAATGATCACGCATTGTTCAAAAGTGAGTAAGAAAAATGTGTGGCTAACATCTCTGATTTGTGCTGTTTTGGAGAATTATTTCTGAGAGTGGTGCTAAACTTAAGATTTTTTTAAAAGTAAGTTGATCTCAAGAAAGTATTAAATCATGTGTCTCCAGCAATTATATAATGATTACTTGCTATTCATGGTTTAACTCATTATACAATCCTCCAAGGCAGGTGCCATCTGTAACCCATTTTATAGGTGGAGAAACAGGCACAGAGTGGTGGGTAATCTGCCGAAGCTCACACAGTAGGTGGCAGTGACAGAATTTGAGCAGAGGCCACTGAGATCTAAATTCTGCCCTTTTAACAGAGTAGGCTGACGTGACAAATACCAGACAATGGTCTTCTAAACATACTTTAGGGAAACACGAAGCAAGACATCCCCTCACCTCATCCATTCTAAAGCCCCCAGATGCACCAAAGAAATGAGGCAGGGGGTGTGATGTAAGGCACTGTCTGGACCATTCTGAACACCAGGAGCTGGGAACTGGTGCCTGGTCTGTCTTCTCCAAGCATGAGGTGTCCTGAGGTCCGTCTCGAATGCTGTGAATGAGCAGAAAGAAATTCAGGGAGTCTATCACTCTGGGGAGGGGTGAGTGGGGTAGGAGAGGGAGGGTGGTGTCAGGGAGTGCCAACAGCCATGATGAGTCTTCAGTCACAGGAGATTCACACAATCAGACACACCAGGATCCTAGGCTCCCAAACCTCTTACACACAGTACCCCCCTTTTTATAATAAATATTTGAAAGCAAAACAGAAAAAAATGTGGAACTGCCATAACCGATCTGTGACATTCTGAAGAATTACCTCTTAAGGTAAAGCTAAACATTTTTAGGTTTTTAACAATATACCTTTTATCTGAAATTTTAGATAACATAACCTACCCACACACATGATTTAAATATAGGCATGAACATTCCCACCTATAGTATAAAAGAAAATAATTCATGAAGGATTTCATTAATAGAAATAACTCATAATGCAATATAATGCATATTTCGTTATATAAGTGCTCAGGCATGACTGCCCTAGAAGACAGAGTTTAGGAGCCTGAGAGCCGGACGCTTACTCTCATTTATAGTGTGTAGTCTGAGGTCACCCCACCCTGAGCAAGCCTCACCCTGTCTATTGCTAATGCATAAATTTGGATTCAAGAGGAACAGTGTTCGGTTGCCTTATAGAAGACATAGAAATTCAGGAATGTGAAGAGGCAGGGACAGAGTGGACCTTACATTAAAAGCCAGAGTTAACTAACCAGGGTTCATATAAATAGACCAGATTTATTTACATGTGATAAGAGAAAGTCAAACAACCTTAACTGAAGTTGTGTTAACAAGCCAATATAAACAGAGACAATGAGGAAGTGTGACAGTCCCACAAAGCTGAGCCTTACTTATAGCATAGCATCCCAATAGTCCCTGTGTTCTGACACAGGGCAGGGTAGAGATGAAGAATCCTGGAAAACGTGTCTCCCATCTCAGAATGTCAATGCATGTCGAAGCATGAAGCCAGTCTCAAGACCTGGGGAGCTGTATCCATGAAGAGAAGACAGGCCTTAGGATATGGGATGGAAAAGGAAAAAAACAATAACAACTCAAGAGGCCTTAGAAAAGTTGTGTGGTAGACTGGAAACCCTAGGGGCAGAAAATGAAAAAACAGGCAACCCCATAAATAATTTTAATGTGTAAGTTCCAGAATGTAGATTGCTTACTATTAGGTTAAAGTAAATTTAAAAGTATATTGAATAACAATAATTTGGAGTACCTTTGAACTTTTCCATATTGAAATTTAATAAGATTTCTGGATTTTATTTATCTCTACTAATTTAATACAATTTTATCTCCAATTCTGTTGTAAGGAATATGGAAAAAGCAACTACTTTTATAGTAACTGCATGGCTCGGTGGAAATCCTTTTCAAGTAGAGAGGAGATTTGAAATGCTATAGTAGACAATGAGTTAGATGCACATAAAAGAGAAATTGGTCAATAATCTTAAGATGGAATTTTTCTTCTGTTTAAGTTTCTTTCTCCCTAAGCACCCTCTCCTGAATTACTGTGATTTCAAGTTAGCACATTGCTAAAAAAAAAAAAAAAAACGCCCTTATTCAAACACTGAAGTATTATGAATTTGTATTTGCAATGCTTAGCCTGGTGGGACATTTTAAAGCCTGGAGAGATTTCAACTATTCCTTGTACTTTGTAGTGTTGACCATTGTGGCCAGGGCAGGACCGAAGCATCCTTGCCCCCTCCCCTACATGCCAATTGCATTCACAACCTTTGTGACAACAACAGAAGAATGCTGGTACCTTCCATGTGAGAACCCAGATTTACACAGTGAAGGAACACTTAGATTAGGATGTCCTGACCTGTTGAGTCTTGAGTCCCTACTATGTGCCAGTGAAGACTCACAACAGACTCTACAGTCATTCTATTATCCGCATCTGACACATAATAATCTGCCACCCCAAAATATGTTCTTAGCAAAAAGTTGATTTCATAGGAGGGGCTCTGAAGCTGGGTGGAGGTATTTCTGAGATAGACATTCATACATGAACTTCTTTCTGTAAGGGCATCTCCCTCACTGTCCTAGAAAGACCTACCTTATCTCTTATCAACAGAGAAGGCAGAACTTATATCTGCTATCTATGTTTACTGTGCCTTCCTTGGTAAACTACCTAACTGACCTTCTCCTTTCTCCTCACTGCGCCCACAGACTCCCCTGGCCTAGTTATTTAAGATGGCAGCTTAAACCATGTGCTTATTGACTCAGTCGTGCCAGGTCTCTCCCATGTAGACAGCAGATATGCGTGTTATTATTATTATTTGACTTAATCTCTTGTCAATCTATCTTATGCTTATTTGATTATTTTTTAATTACTGTTTTATTTTATATATTTTTACATCATTTTTCATTTTTGTACAATGTATGCACTTGCATCTCGGTTACAGTCCCTGTGAAATTCCCACCACCCACTCACCCGTGCACCATCACCGTGGTCCCTTGGGCTCTTCTCACCCCTGTTTTGATCCTACTCCCTTCTCCCACGTCCCCTGCAGAATGTCTCTGATTTATAGTTGCCTGTTGATTTTGAATTTTACTTTACTATAATTACTTTTTTTTCCTGATCTCTTCTTTGGATCCTCTACATTCCTCCTATAAGTGAGACCATCCGAATAAGCCAGAAAGAAAAAGAAAAATATTGGATGGTCTTGCTTGTTTGATTATTTGCTAACCTGGAAAAACTAAGAGGGATAGGATAACTTCCTTTGTATTCCAACACACCCAAGATTACTCATCTGGTAAATCCCTGGTTCTTTAATTCCATTCAATGTCTGCATTTGAAAAGGGATAAGAGATAAATACTCCATACCTAAGTTAGGTGTTGCTACATGACATTTTGGTCATTTACAGACTACAGTTACAACAGTGGTCCCGATAAGCTATACCATACAGCCTAGGTGTGTCACAGGTTATAATGTCCAGGTTTGTTAATTACACCCTGACATTGGCACAATGATGACATCACCTAACAACACATTTCTCTTAACATATCTCCATTGTAAAGTGTCACATGATTGTCGTGTTTATGGAATGAATAAATGAAGAAATGAACAGCCTGAAGAATTGACTGGAAGTCACTGTTCATGCTAGAAACATAAATCTCATGTGTTTCTGGAATAAGTAAAATCAAAATCAACTTCCCAAATCTGAAACAAAAATTCTTACATCATATAAGGATTATAGGACTTAAACAATATACGTTTAGAAAATACTTGGCACATAATATTTCCTTCCCTTCCTGCATCCTTCATGCCATCCTCACCCTCCAAGATCAATAAAAATTCACAATCTCTTACTGGGACCTCCCTGGTGGTGCAAGGGGTTAAGTCTTAGCACTATGAAGCTATGAGCAGTCACTGCAGCTCGAGTTTGATCTCCAGCCGAACTATCTACATGGCGCAGCAGACCTCTCCTGTCTCGCCCACTGCGCCCCTCAGCAGTGTATTTCAGTCAGTCTGCTTGTTCTGTTCCCCACTCTGTCTCTGGTTAATCCTCTCACCACCACCCCAAACCCCTGTGCCTCTGGCCTGTGCCCCAGTTCTTGAATTGCATAAATAAATAAACTTTTTTTAAAAAATCTCTTAATTATAGCATTTTATAGCTCAAAAAAAAAAAGCACTTCTATAAACATGATCTTACTTGCCTTTGTAAAAAGTAACAGACAAAAACCCAATTTAAATGAGGTCAATAGACTTAGAAGAGAATTTCCATATACGTGCAATTGACCAACTACAGGACCCAGCATGTCCTGCATCCCCAGTGGCAAGTGATGCCGTTTCTCCACCACAGTGGAAGGAAGGAGTCCTCCAGGGGCTTGTGGGGGTTGTAGACCTTTGATTCAGGGAAGTACAAGCAAGTCTTGCCTTGAAACTTGCACTTTCCAATCTGCCCTTTGGGATTTATGATATTTGTTTTCAAATAAACACATTTTGTTGTTGGAATAACTGATTGTTTTTGTTTAAGCGCAACAATCTTCATTGTATTCAAAGAGCTGGTTTTGAGCACTTGCTAGAAATCAGCTCAAAGGGAAAGGAAATATTTCTCACATTTCCTCTCTCTATTCTGCAATGATTCTGCTTACTTAGCATTGGAAACAAGTCTCTCGCTAAGCCCTTCCCTGCACAATCTGGCTTGATGTTAAAGATGACACTTCAACCAGTTCTGCTAGACTTACTTCCCTTCAAACTTGCATTTGGCTCTTAAAGGCACTTTTCCACTCCCCTCTGCAAATACCTTGAAGATACTCCTTGAATATTTATCCCTAGAGGATTTATTTAACAGAGTCTTATCCAGCCTCCTCTCCTCCACTTCATCTCCTAGGGTGGGATCTAGGGTCCTCTTTTAAAGAGAGGCAGTTGGTGAAAACGGAGTGCAGGAGTTAGAGATATCAGCATCAGAACAGTCTGACCTTGTTTGAAGCTAAGCATTGAGTCTGGACCGCCACCTCCCACCTGACCCGAGTCTACCAGTGGGAAGGGACAGGAAGTTAGAAGTGGCAAAATTAAGGACAAAACAAGGTCTCCAGTCTACGTGGCCATGGATCCCTGGGAGACATTTGCATGTGAGGGATATGGATGGACATGAGCTAAGGATGCCAGTTCTCCCTCACACAAGGAATCACTGTCACTGATAATCATCACTGGAAATACTGTCTCAGAGATAGTTAGACAACAAGTTTATTAGATAGTCAAGCCAAGGAGTCAAACCCAAAAAGCAGTTGGACAGATTTCACTCCGCAAGAACTGTTCCAAAAAACACAAGGCTGAGTTGAGTTTATATAGGTAGGAACAGTGAATCATTAACATTAAAATTGTAAAATATAGAGAAGCAAAACAAAGGAACAGAAACACTAAACCAAGACAAACCCTAGAAATCTGACTGTGGAATTGAGGCTACCGGAGGAGAAAGGAAAAGGGAGGAGAGAAGAGGGGGTGGGGCCCAGTGGACTATGGTGGAGGATTATTATGGTGCTTGGGGGTGGGGCAGAGTATAACATACACCTAAAGAGGTGTGATCCCATACTTCCCAACCATGGAGTGTTGTGAACCACTGTTACCTCAATAAAAACAATAGTTTAAAAAAAAAGAAAAAGATTTTAAAAATGAATTTAAAAAAATTGAATTATTCTTGACAGGAGGAGGGATGATTCTGGTTCTAAGTTGTTTTGATCTAACAATATGTTGCTGCTGTCCATGCACAGATGAAGGAAATACAGGATTTAACCTCTCCTCTTCTAAAGAATACACTGCAGAAATGCAAAGGGTACCCATTGTTTAATTTTTATCTAGCTCCTTGGTCATATGTGGGTGTGTAAAGACTGGATTTGCCTGCAGGCAGCAGATTTGGCATTGCTACAACTGTATGCAAGACTTCCAGTCTGTGTAGATGGCTTTGCTCTCTTATCTGCTTGCACAGGGGCAGTCATGCTCCCAGAACATACACAGTATGCTCACACTAACCCCTCAGTGGTGGTGGTCCAGGCTGCAGGAGAGAGGAAAATGAGAGACCAGATGAGCAAGGGTGGGGCTTGATCTCCCACAACAAGGAAGTCACCTGTTTTCTTTGGAGTTCTGGGCTTTTACTCTTCTAGAAGCATGTCCCTGGTCCCTGACCAAGGCAAGGTTCTGCTTATTGTTTTTGAATCCACCCTGTGGACTCAAGTCCTGGTCCCAAATGCCTCAATCAGGGTGCAGCATAAACACAAGATGCTTAGAAAGTACTTGTTAATGGTGTGGGGCAGGGCGGTGGGTAGGGGGGAGGAAAAGAAGGCAGAAAGACAGGACATTTCTGGTGTCACCCTTTTTTTCTTGTTTGTAGAGGGTTATGAAATGCATGGGTTTTTCCAATAAATATCATCCTGATGTGTGGAGTTAAGGTCAATGAGGTCCCTGTGAGCTTCAAGAAAAACCACTGCCACTACCTTAAAGAATGAAGACTACCCAGATTCAGGGTCATTTCTAGTAGTAATCTTTTTATAGCACAGCCAACATCTACAACACCTAGTTTTGTGCTCATCATGTGAAACTTTCTCCTCTCTCCTTGATGCCTTTCACCCCTACCCTATTCATTAGCTCAACAATAAAAACCGTCACTCTGTCCCATTGGACTCTAGTATTTAGAGCTGTGTAAATTCCCCATCTATGTGAAAATAGATTTTTCCTTTTTCTCCTACTAATCAGACCAAGAAGAACCCAGAGGGATGGAGTAATTTTTCCCTGTACCCCAAAAATTGAAATTGAAATTCACAGAATATTATCTCACCACCTTCTAAAAATCAGAAATGAACTTTGAACTAGAACCTTTGTATTTGAGATTAAAATATTCTTTGCAGGCAGTGCAATGGACAAACCCTTAATAAATACTGTAATTTTTCAGTCCTCAAGGAATTAGCTGTTAGAAACCATTCATTCAAGAGGGAGAGCTGCACAGTCACCACCAATGTCTCTTGCCATTAAAAGAGAGAGAGAGACATCTTGCAAGAAAGAAAATAAAGATCGGTCTTCATACTGACTTTGCCTTGACTGGATCCAGCCAGCAAAGAAAAAAAATTGCAAGGGAGAGAGGACCTTGTTGAACAACACCAGGAGGCTGCAGCCAGCGAATGCAGATTGAAGGAAAGGGTCACATTTCTTTTAAAAGAAAAAATGTGCTTTTAAAAATTGAAACACAGTGACCACATGGATGGAACTAGAGGAGGTTAGGCTAAGCAAAATAAAGAGAAAGAATACCAGATGATTTCACACATATGTGGAATATGGAGAAATAAAAGTAAAGATCAGACGAAACTAAACCAAAACAAAGCTTAGAAATCTGACTGTAGGATTCATGCTGCCAGAGGGAGCAAAGGGGGGTCCAATGGACTATGATGCAGGATTATGGGTGATTGGTGGTGAGTGCAGTGTGGTAACACAGTTGAAGAGGTTGAAGAGTGAACCTCTACCTTGCCTAAAACATTCAGTATTGTAAGCAAATGTTATCTCAGTAAAAAAGATACAGTTTTTAAAATAAAATTAATCAATAAAAGAATACTTCCTTGGGACCTCCCTGGTGGTGCAGCCGTTGAGCGCTGGGTTGCAAAGCTGCCCACAGCCTCTGCAGCGCCGATTCGATCCCTGGCCACTGGGCGAGGGTCCCACATGGCGCGCAGACCTCTCCTGCTGCCCGCTGCTCCCCTCAGCAGTGTACTTCATCACTCTGCCTGTTCTGTTCCCCGCTCTGGCTCTGGTGAATTCTCTCGCCCTCCCGTGCCTCTGACTGTACCCAGTGCTTGTATAAATAAAAAAATAAATCTTAAAAAAAATTAAAAAAAAAAGAATACTTCCTTAAACAATAAAAATAGAAATAGAAATTATCACAGTATTATCCATGAGAATTGGACCCATTTTCCAGGAGGGAGTTGAAAGGATGGAGAGAGGAAGGGAGGGAGGGAGGGAAGTTAATTGGCAAATTAATCATTAATCGTGCTGATCAGGTGCTGTCTGTCCTACCAGCAGAGACTAGGGTACACTCCAAAGCCAGGCTGAAAAGAGAGAGAGGGACCAGGCACATATGTGTGCAGACTTTTGAGTCTGATTTGGCAGCTTGGCTCTATCCCTAGATCCCAGCAAACCTCACCCTATTCAGGAGGTCGGGTCATGGCTGCTGGGAGTTGTACTCCTCTGCTCAGTGTCTGCGCTCCTGCCTGTATGGAGCTGGGCATGGCGTCGGCAAAGATGTCAGGAGCTGGAGTCCAGAAAGCTACACTTCACAGTGAGCATTCCCCACCGGCTGTGAGTTTGTTTCTCATTATTCCTCTGAAACTTATCTTTCGGAAATAACAACTTGCAGGTTTGCAGATAAAAGGGTGGGGGAAAGACAAAGACAAAGATAAAGAAAAAGATTCATTGATGTTTCTTAGAGCAACAGACTTCCTTCTTGGTTTCAGGCTCCATCTCTGAGACTGTGCTTGCTGACCAGTGGCTCATACAGCAAACTCACAGTTACTTTTTGTTTGACCTTCACGGTCAAACAAATTTTTAAACTGTGCTGACATTTTTTAATGATAAATTTAAAACTCCCCATCTTTTGTCTTGAAATCAGTTTCTTTAGGTTTGGACCTGACCCTTAAAAGTGAACGAAGCTCACACCTAATTACACTGGAAATACCCATGTGGACACTGTTCTGCTTCCAGCTTTACCCTTTCGTGACAACCCTAGGTATAAGGAATCTGTCACTAGACACCAATCCTTGCCCACCACCATCTATGAGCCAGACAGAGTTTCACCACATTGTCGACCCCTCCAACCAAACAGGAGTTAAATACTACAATCATGTCTATTTAACTATAAACATTTGAGACTCAGCGAGGTATGATGATTTACCCAACAATTTGGAATTCAAACCTGTTCTTTCTGATTCCAAAGTCTGTTTTCCTCTATCATACCAGCTGTTGCCTCCTTTTTGTGACCAAAACACAAGCTCTGTCCCCCAGCCCCTGATCTAAGGGATAGGGGTGAGAAGGAGAAGGTGAGAAGTTGCTCAAGTCCCTCCAAGGACCTGGCCTTTGTCTGATTGATTACCTGGAATGGGTATCCCTGCTATCAGTGCATGACTGAGGGGTACCCACACTGTTAAGGGGTGAGTGCTGTAAAAGAGATCCAAACATCTGAATTCACAAAAACAAAGGAAACATGCTCCCGGTGTGAAATATTTGTAATAAAATGGGTGTGGAGAAAGAGAGATTTCAAATAATGGTAAACTCCAAAAATTAAAAATCCCTCATCGCCTCATGGGCAAATGCCCAGTCAAATCGTCTTGGCCTTAAGTGGGGATACTGAAGCCTAAAATCTTGCCACAAGTCCAAGGTGCCTCCGGCAAGGGACCATATAAAAAAGGATTAGGCAGGTACCAGAAAGCTGGGACAGAAGAGATTCAGAATTCAAAATGCACCAAATAACCCATCATGAAGTCAGAACAATGATTGCCATTGTCTGCCAAGATCCAGGAGCAGCCTCTCCATGTGTCTCTTTTACCCACGTGTTTCTTCCAAGTGTCTCAGCATGTCTCCTCTCTACATGTTTACTTCCATTTGTCTCCTCCAATGTCTCGTTCAGAGTACTAGGATGCAAGTTAAAGCCAGAAAAGCAGAGCACTGGGTTCACCTGCTTTCTGCATTATACAGGTTCATCTGGCCACTCAGCTCCAACCCTAGATTCCAGCTACTCCCCCACTCAGGAAGTCCTAAGAGAAATACAGGATTTATAATCCAAGATAGCTACATGTAAGTGGGGGTGAGGAAAATGGAGCCTCCCCTTCACAGAGGTGTATCTATAATACTATCACATGTGACGACCAGAGCGGATCTTTCTTTTAGCTTCCCCTCCTCTAGACAAGGAAGACGTTAAATTATAATAATCTGAAATAAAATAAAATAAAATAAAATAACTAGAGTGAGATTAATTATTTCATGGATAAACTAAAATTTGCACAGTAAAAATATTACACTCATCATTTGTACTTTGTTTCACTGCTTTCAATACATATACAAATAGATACAAATGATAGAATTGAAGAAATTCAAGTTCAATTTCTTCCTCTTTGCAATTACTGTGTTCTCACTTATTTAAAACACGTTGTTCAGGGCCTCCCTGGTGGAGCAAAGTGTTAAGTCTCTGCACTACGAAGCTATCGGTCAGCCACTGCAGCACAAGTTCGATCCCTTGCCCGCTGCTCCCCTCAGCAGTGTATTTCAGTAGACCTGCTTGTTCTGTTCCCCACTCTGTCTCTGGTGAATCCTCTCACCACCCCCACACCTCTGGCCTGCACCCCAGTTCTTGTATGCATAAATAAATAAAATAAATCTTTAAAAAAATAAAATATGTTGTTCAAACACAGAGATATGTAGCATCCAAAACTTCTCACAAAGTGAACTTGAATGATTCTAAACTATTATAACTTGCTCTCAAAATAAAGAGTTTGTCACTGCATCTGAATGTATCATGGTAGATTGTGTAATGTGGAATTCTCAGAATTAATTTCCACATAGAAATCTTTTAATTTTTTTTAAATAAGTCATTTGAAGCTAATTTGAAGCTGGCATATATTATTAAAATCATCAAAAATAGCCTAAACGATCACTTAGAGCTTATACCAACAAAAACTTTTTTAGGAAAGAATATTTTATCACTAACTTTGTTTTGAATTGCAGGCACATGGTAATAATAGAATGCAAACTGACTTTTAGATGATTTTGTTATTGTTACTAAATTGCCAAACAATGCACCCCTATTGCCTCCCTGGCCACTCCATGTGCTCAGCCCTGCTGTAGACTGGGTTCTACAGGACCCCAGAGTCAGCCTTTACCAGAGATGATATCATATTTTGAATGCAGAATGACCCCAGGACCCTGGTCCCCAGGTGTGCTGCCCAGTTGAGCAACAGAGTAGGGGGAAAACCCAAACCTTGGTGTCAGAAAAGTGGACAGGAGCCCTTACTCTACCACTTCACCCCTTTGAGTCTCAGTTTCCTCATTTGCCAAACAAGGTCAAGCAAGTGAAACTGTGGTAGTCATGGAGATCCTTTCCTTTTTCTGCTTATGTTGCAAGAGGAGGGTGGGCTTGTGAGAGTGGAACAATGGGACAGAAATACCCATGCCATATTAACTGAGGAAAAAACAGAATTTTCATAAGTGGACACCTTGTGTTTCAGAACACAGTTCCAAAAAAACATTATTGTTCTCAAAGTGACCTCTCATTGACTGGAATGAACAAAGTGACCTCTCATTGACTGGAATGAAAAGTGCCACAGGAAAAAGGAATTAAGATGCCCAGCTCATGTTTAAGATGACAACATTCAGAAGCAAAAAGTGGTCAATATTGTTGCAGTTCTGGACCCAAATCTAAGTTATACCATGATTCAGCAGAAAGCAACCATCAGACTCTACCAACTTTCACTTTTTGTTATTTTTTGTTCCTTAAATACTGCCCAAAACCCCATCCTCAGGGGAGACTGATTTGAGAGTCTTGCCTCCAGTCTTCTCCTAGGTCACCTTGTATTCAATTATTTCTTTTCTCAGAAGTTGGTGGCATGGCTATTGGCATCTGTACCTTTGGGCATTGGGCCCAATTTCAGCAACACAAACAAAGCAAATGAGATTATGCCATAAGCAAAATTTCCATATGAACCATAAGGGAGTGTACACTTGATAGCTCAACAACACAGATTTGAACTTAGATCCACGTATATGTGAATTTTCTTTTAAATAAGACAGTATAAACTTATGGCATCAATCAAGAAGCCAGTCCAATACTTTATGATGAGGTAGAATCAAAATCTACCTTATGATTTTCTTGATAACATTTTTTTCTCTAGCTTACTTTATTGTAAAAACACAGTATATGATCCATATAAAATGGAAAATATATGTTAATTGATGGTTTATGTGATCAGAAAGACTTGTGGTCAATAGCAGGCTTTTAGTAGCTAACTTTGAGGGGAGTCAAAAGTTATACACAGATTTTCCACTGTGAGGAGTGGCAACACCCTGAACCCCCCAGCATTGTTCAAGAACCAATTGCACAAAAACAGTTCATTTCCTTGATGATGAGTACTTTAGAAGAATCTAGTACAATTTGAAGGTACACAGTCACTGTCTATTGAGCATTTATGTCTTTTCCCAACACCAACAACCAATTCTGATATCAACTCTCTGGATTCCAAGTGCCAATTCAATTTAGTTATGACACTGACTTCTGGTCTTAGCACAGACCTCATATAGAGCAAGGGGTGTGGAACTTCCACGCTCTCTAGATTGCTACCCTCCCAGCACCTCAACATGTTAACCAACTTGAAAGTTCTCCAAACCCATCATTTGGGGTATTTATGGAGGTTTCTTTCCACAGGCATGACTGATTAAATGATTGCCCATTGGTGATTAACTCAAACTCACATCTCTCAATTCTCCCCAGAGGTTGGGGGTGGAGTTGAAAGTTTTAACTCTCTAATCCTGCCTTGATCAGATGACTAGCACCCATTCTGAAGCTCTCTAGGAGGGCCAGCCAAAAGTCATTTTATAGGCATGCACAGACACTTTATCATTCTAGGATATTCCAAGAGTTTCAGCTTTGTGCCAGGAACCAGCCACAAAAACCAAATATATGTTTGCTATAATCTGCCATTTTGCATTTACTATCTCATTTAATGCCTTGCTCATCATCATCTGTGAAGTAAATGTTTTTATCCACATTTGAATGATTAGGAAAGCAAGGCTCAAAGAGATTAGTGGACTTCCTCAGACATCACAGCCAAGTCAGGATTCTAACTCAGGTTCTAGACATTCCAGAACCTGCCAGAGCCAAAATGGAATGGTTTCACCCTGATCAAAATGGGCTGAAAAGGAGATAACTCTCCTCTGGGTATCACCCTGATACCAGGAGTACCAAGAATCCAACCACATCAATAGAGATGGGGCTGTTGACTATGAGTGAGTGTGTAAATGGCCAAGCCAGGCCTTTCACTCTCTGAATCACAAGAATTATCTTTCTATGAAGGAGTTTTATTTGAGATGGCCATCAAGGGAGTCACTGGGATAGGAATCCCAAAACAACTAACTTCCCCAATGTCAGAAGTACTCTGTTTACATAAGGGGGAAGAAATGGGAGGAAAGTGCAGGGCTTCACATTTCCAGGTCCAAGGAGGCACTGGTCTAGGCTACAGGAGTCAAGGTTTTTGACTTTCCCAGCAGGTTGTTTTCTCAGCAACTAGCAGATGTGTGTTTCTGATGCCACTATCAACTCGGAGAGACACAAAGAATTTTGTTACAGGTGTAACACAAATAATTTTCCAAGTTCCCAGGGATGCAGGTGAAACCAGTTAAGGAAAGGTTACTCAAAAGGAAATGATAAGGGGGCCTCCCTGGTGGCACAACGGTTGAGTGCTGGGTTGTGAAGCTGCCGGCAGCCTCTGCAGCACCGGTTCGATCCCTTGCCGCTGGGTGAGGGTCCCACATGGCGCGCAGACCTCGCCTCTCTCCTGCCGCATCCGCTGCTCCCCTCAGCAGTGTATTTCATCGGTCTGCCTGTTCTGCTCCCCACTCTGGCTCTGGTGAATCCTCTCACCCTCCCATGCTTCTGACTGTACCCAGTGCTTGTATAAATAAATAAATAACTCTTAAAAAAAGAAGGAAATGATAAGGGGTGAAATTCAGTGAAATAACAGTTAATCTTAGAGAAGGGATGCAATTTAGTAAGTAAACAGTCCTGAAGAAAGAATGCAAAAGGATGGTTAGAGTTTAATTCCACTTAGTCCTAATTTTCAGTCTAGGGGTGTTTTCTGTTGCAAAATGGAGGGCTACCAGGAAGCTGTCTTGAACACAAAGAAGGGAAGCTGGGTGTGTGTTGTCTGCTTGCTTGTTTGCTTGCTTGAAGACTCTTAAACAACCGAGTGTAAGACAGATCAAAGTGACTTTGTGTGTGGGGACAGTCAGCCAGGCAGCTGCCAGTTTAAGAAGAAGATGCCTTGGGACTCTATCTGGCACATTTCCAGGGAGATAGATCAAGTGCTCAGCCTTGAAGGAGACAAAGAAACAGGAGGACAAATTTGCATCCCGAATTTAGGTTTTGGAAACTAAATCTAAGAGAGGTGAAATGACTTACCCAAGGTCACACAGCCTTCGAGTGCCACAGTTAGGCAGTGAACCCAAATCCATGTGACTGCCTGGTCTGTGATGTTTCCACAGCATGTGGCTGCCCCAGGGGTGGCATGAGGCACCAGGGTTTGGATCTCTTCTTGGGAAGCTGCAGACTCGTTATCTCTCATGGCAAGAAGCTCCCACAGGAATGACAATTCTGCAGCATCTGCCTACGACTTTTTCTATTCTGGGTGCAGGGTGTGCAATTAGCATAAATCTGAATATATTTCTCATTTTTAACAGGAACTAGAAATACATGAGAAATGAGATTAAAAAGCTCTTGTTAACTAGTGAAATTGTGTGTCATTCTCCTTTAGATTCTACCTCACGTTCTTCCTGCTGCCTAAAAAAAACATTCTCATTGTCACCATCTAACAAACTCCTCTTCATCCTTCAAGGCCCAGTTGAAGAGTTGTGTCCTCTAGGGAGCCTTTCTGGAAGCCCCCAGGGCAGAATTGATGATTTTTCCCTCTCATAACTCCCTTCTCACACTTTGGTCACAAAATATGTGGAGATTTTTCCGTACACCAAGCAATTCTCTGTAACACCTGTAGAGTGCCCTGCAGTTTATATCTGTTCTGACATTATCTATCCAAAGCTAGATCTGTGAGATCTAGCCAGATCTCACAGGCTAGACTCAAGCCTACAATACTCAGGTTGTTGAATGTGCTTCTGAGCAAGCAGCCATTGAGAGAAGATTCCATCAAACCCCTCCTTCGGTTAGTTATTTGTTAGAGCAGTTCACAGAAATAAGGGAAACATTTACATTTTTATTAAAAGATATGATAAAGGCTACAGATGAACAGTCAGGTGAAGTGCCACATAGAGTGAGGTCTGGGGTGGTTCTGAGCACAGAAAGTTCTGTAAAGTTGGGGTACAAAACTCTCTTGGTGTTTGTTGTAAACCTGGAAACTCTCCAAACCCCATACTATTGGAACTTTCTGGAGGTTTCATCCTGTAGGCGTAATTGATCATCAACTCCATTTTTATCCCTTCTCTTTTCTCAAGTGAACTAGGTGGGGGTGGGGGGGGGCGGGCAGAACAAAAATTCCAAGTTCCTAATCATGGGATGCTCTTGGAGCCAACCAGAGCCCACCAGAATCACCTCATTAGCACAAAAGGCACTCCCATCACCCAGGAAATTACAAGTCTCAGGATCCTTGTGTCAGAAATAGGGTCAAAGACCAAACATTAGAAACAAAGATGTTCTTAGTGCTTTATCACTCTTACTACTTAGGAATTTACAAGAGTTTCAGGAGCTCTGAGTCAGGACCTGGGGGTGGGTAGGTAGATAGATACATTCATACACAGAAAAAGAGAGACAAGAAATACATATATCTTATTATAAATGACAACATCATATCTAATAAACTCTGAAAGTGAATCATCTGGAGTTGTCAACCTTAAATCCATATACTTCAGATCTGTTTGGCTCAAAAGCACTAGAAAGTTCTCTCAATACTACAGATGCCTTGGCATGTGTCTGGAATACCCATCAAACCAAGAGATCATACACCCCAAAACTCTTTGGTTGACTTCAGACTTGGTTGTGCAATTTCCTTTCACTTTTGAGGTATGTTCTGAGAGTCTTCCCAGCTGGGGGCTCTTGTCCCCAGTGTTGGGAGGACACCACTTCATCTTAATGATAAGTTGATGGTTAGCCCAAGTTGCAAAGGGTCTTCCAAAGAGTCCAAAATGACCCTTAAAAAGGCCCCAAATACAAGTCAGATGGCAGCCCCCTGGAGACCCTCCACCCTCCAACTTGCTAGCCTAGGGCTGCCCCCTAATATTTCAATAAAAGTAGCTCACACCCCCATTCTAGACATCTATATTTCTCTTAGCCAGCTCTGCTGCTATCTCCTTCCTCTGAGTGCTTCCTCTCCACTCAATCTTTGTTTCTCACATCTTTACCTCATGCTGGACCCAGCTTGATTACTTCAGTCTCCAAATTACCAGAAACACAGGTTCTGTGTGTAACAACTTTCACTGAAAGTTTAGGGCAATTAAATGTGGTTATAGCACTTCACGCAACAGGGAACAATTTCAATTTGAATATTATCTTAAAATGCATTATTATCCTAAAATCCCACCAGGATGATTCTCTTGCTGGCTACATTCACCCGCAGACACTGGATTTGTGCACATTTTCCTGCCTCTTTCAATTCAGCCTCTTTGGGCCCCTTTTAGCCCCATCTTCCCAGTCTAAATTTCCTCTCAACTTGGAGGCCTCCATTCTCCGACCCACTCTACCCAAAGCTCCAGGGTGCACACACTCTCACCAATGTACTCAGTCTACTAAAGGGCCTTCCATCCCAGGTTGCCCTCCTGCAGCTGCACTGGGGACCTGCAAGTCATCAATTTAACTATTTCCCTTCCCATGACCAAGTTCTAGATAGGTTAGAGATCCTTCCCTGAAACAAGGGAGGCCCAGGGATTGTACATTTTTCTTTCTTTCTGTCTCCTCCTCAGGGCTGTCTGGCTCATCTCATTAGTCTCATTTCTGCCCAGAACTAGGAAGGGTGATGGGAAAGATGGATAAAGGATAATACATCACAGGAACTGAGAGAATGGCACAAGGGGGTCAAGAGATCCGATGGAGTAGGGGTTGGCCATATGTTTTTCGACTATGTGATGTTCCTGGAGGGAAAATCATACTATCATGCTATCTATCTCTACCCCTGGGTCAGAATATACACTCCTACCCATTGAGTTGAACTTAGCCACGTGACGTTCTTTGGACAAATGGAATCTGAGTGGGGCTGACAGTGTGGCCACCCTGAGCAGAAGGTTTAAGATGCATTGCCTAGTTCTGTTCCTGACACTAACCATGAGCTAAGCATGCTCCAGGAAGTGTATGAATTGGAGATACATGGAGCACATCTGAATCCAGGTCCAACTGAGTCACAGTTGAGCCACAGACCACTGTGTGAGAAATAGCTATTTGTTGTGAATCACTGAGCTTTGGGGGGTTGTGTGTTGCCCAGCTCACACTAACTAATATGGTCACCTAGTCCAAGCTCTGGCCAGTGCATAAAGTCTTCACTATTTCTACCAAGTTGAAATCAAGTCTCAGCTTGCACACTTCCACCAACAGGGAACTCACCACCTCTCAAGGTTACCCACTCCCATCTCCACACTGTTAGGTCCCAACCTAAACTGAGATTGTCCCCTGGTCCTAGTTCCCTTGGTCCCTATTTCCTGGCCTCACAGGCAAATGCTGAAGTAGTCTGAGCAGCTGTCCCAACCCTGGCCTACTCAGATCTCCAGTTGTTCCCATACAACATGGCCCGCTGTGCCTTCACCCCTGTATCTGCTCTCCTTGCCCACTCTCCACGGCCAGACCTTGGTCTCTAATGGATTAGATGATATGACTCCTTGGAAAATGCCTGGTTAGAAGCAAACTCTGGTTCTGGACAGACCTGGTTCTGTCATCACCTGTTCTGTTCCCCTAGACATGCCACTTTGTTCTTGGAAACTCCATTTTCTCATCTGTGAAATGAGCACAAGATTAAAAGCTATCATGTGCACCAAACAGTGCGATGCTGGCACATGCCAGCACTACCTTAGCTGAGCAATTGCAGGGGTAATTACTTACTCACCGCATCTACTGAACTTCCTGTCACCTATATTGCTTGGATTATGTTTTCTTTTACAAAAGGATTTTTTTTAAATTATACTACTATAAAATAACTCATACAATGAACAAAGAGAACCAAATTGATTAGCCAGAGAAAATACTGTTCAAGTACTGGCTAACCCCCTCTTGTGGAAATGTTTAATTTTTATCAAGACAAATGCTACACCTCCCCTCCCTCACAATGCCCTATGGGAGGTAGCAGAGTGGAGGTGAAAGAAATGGCCTCTGGGCCATGCAGACTGGTTTCTGTACCCTGGCTGCTGTGAGAACCTGGGCCAGTGACATCACCTCCTGAGGTTTGACAGCATCTCCTTTGCATGAAGGGATTTTTTTAAACAGCTTTCTTGAGGGGCATTTCACATATCATACAATTCACCTGCAAGGTGTACAATTCAATCAATTTTAGAACATTCTCATTACCCCAAAGAGAACACCCATACTGCTTACCCATGAAGCCCAGTCCTCCCAGCACTAGGCAACTAGTGATCAATTTTCTGTTGCTGTCAATGTGCCTACTCTGGACATCTAATAGAAATGGAATCATATAAAATATGACTTTTGGTGGCTGGCTTATTTCCTTAGCAAATTGCCCTCAGGGTTTATATTGTGTGAAGAGATTTTTAAAAAATGATTAATGTGGACTTTCTTATATACCCTTCCCCCACCCTGGAATCAGGACTGGCCACATTAACCTTGCCAACCACCATGAGTCACTTAGTAAAGCCCACAGGTTTCTCATCCACTCTCAGTCAGGCCTCACAATGGACCCAAGAGGCAGACACAGCAGGTCCTTAAATTATGTTGTTTCTTTCAATTTTTCCTTGATACTGCATGGATGAGGAAAAAACAACCCCAGCCAGCACTGAATGAATGATGTTGTTCAAGTACCTGCTTTTGTTGCATGTCTCTTTGCTTGAAGTCACAGCTTCTAAGAATATATGGACGAAAAAATCAAAATCAACAAGCAACTATAAACCCGAGACACACCATGGGAGGCTGGGGGGGCAGGGAGGAGAGGAGGGATTAAACTCAAAATAAGGGGATGCAATTGTATGGGGAATATACCAAGATGAAAATTCATGCATTGTGCAAAAATGAAAAATGATGTAAGAATTATATAAAATAAAATATATTAAACATAAAAAAGAATAAAAAATAAAGAAAAATTTTTAAAAATTTTTGAAAAAAGAATATATGGACGGTGTGAAGTGAAGCCTTGCTGCACATTTTACTGATCGGAAAACTAAGCCCCTTAAGTGCAGATGAAAGGACTCCCTGAAGAATGCTCACTACCCACAACCTGGACCTCCGCAGACAGCTGCCACTCTCAGGCCCAGATGGTGCTCCAAGAGGCCCAGCCACATGGACCCCACCACCAGATTCTTGACACTGACCTCTGGGTCAGAAGGTTCCAAGCCACACTGAGAACATTTCACCTTATACTATCTGTCTTTGGCTTTTTCAATAGCCCAGAACTATATAAAACTCTTAGAAAAAAGAAGAGAAACACAAGGGGAAATATTTATGTATTGGATTTGGCCATTCTTGGCTCTGACACTGAAAGTACAGGCAACAAAGGCAAAAATAGATTGGATGACATCAAAATTGAAAACTCCCATGCATCAACAAATACTATCAACAGAGCGAAAGGCAAGCTATGGAGTGGAAGAAAAGACCCGCTGGTCACATATCGGATAAGGGCTAACTATGAGGAATATGCACAGCCCTCCTATTATTCAACAACGAACAGCCCTATTAAAAAATGAGCAAAGGGGACCCTCCCCAGTGGCGCAGCGGTTGAGCGCTGGGTTGCGAAGCTGCCCGCAGCCTCTGCAACACTGGTTTGATCCCCGGCTGCTCCCCAGCCACTGGAGCAGGGTGCCACATGGCGCACAGAACCTTGCCTGCCGCCCGCTGCTCCCCTCGGTCCTTCTGCCTGCTCTGCTCCCCGCTCTGGCTCTGGTGAATTCTCTCACCCTCCCGTGTTTCTGACTGTACCCAGTGCTTGTATAAATAAATAAATAAATCTTTAAAAAAATAAAATGAGCAAAGGACTGAACAGTTATTTCTCCGAAAGAAGACATGCAAATGGCCAACAAGCACATGAAAAGAGGTGCAATATCACGAATAGTTAGGGAAACGCAAAAATCAAAACCACAATAAGATACCAGTCCATCCACATTAGGAGGACTACTCTCAAAGAAAGTAAATAAGTAACAGGAAACAGCAAGTGTTAGCAAGGATCGAAGAAACTGGATCTATTGTGCACCGTTGGTGGGAATGCAAAGTGGTACGGTTGCTGTGGAAAGCAGATGGTGGTTCCTTAAAGAATTAAAAATAGAATTACCATATGATCTAGTGATTCCAATTCTAGTTCTGTACCCACAAGCACTGAAAGCAGGATCTCCAAGAGGGGTTCGTATGGCTATGACCATGACATGATTACTGGCAAGAGCTAAAAGGTGGAGGTGACCCAAGTATCCACTGGCAGATGAAAAAGCGAACAAAGCACAGCCCACGCAGATGCTGGACCTCACCTGTCCACACCCAGATGAGCCTTGAAGACAAAGAAACCCCATCTCCATCACAAAAGACCCAAGGCCATGATTCCATAATCCAGGACAGAAAGCAGAACAGTGGTTGACAGGGGGTGGGAGAGGAAAATGAGGAGTTAGTGCTCAATGGGGACCAAGTCTCAGCTTTTCAAGATGAAAAGAGTTCTGGAACTGGATAATGATGATGGTCAAGACCAAGTGAATGTGTAGCATGCCCTGAACTGTACACTTAAAGATGGTGACGACAATAGAGTTTGTGTGTGTTTTACCATAGATGGAAATTAAAGTAAATAAGCAAACCCACCCAGAGTTGTCCATATTTTCTTAGAGACCATGGTCCTGCAAACTCTGAGAGATACAAATGCCTCCCCAAAGAGAGGTGGCCCCCCAGGGGGCTCTGTGAGTTGGAGGCATGCTGGGAAGGCAGCACAGGCTTGGGACAAACAAGAGCACCGCAAGCCACGCCCCTCAAGCACACAGAGCCCTCTCACGCAGTCATCAGATACTCCTTCTGGAATGCTGTCCAAGTAACAATGTTACAAAAGTGTCTCAGAGAGGTTGAGTCACCTGACCAAGGTCACACAGCCAGAAAGGCACAGAAAGACCTCAGATGCAAGCACGGGGATCCAGAAGCCGTATTCTTTGCTCAACCTCTTAGTAACCTGGTCCAGAGTCGGAAGGATGCTGCCAGTCACCACCAAAAGGTTCAGCCTCCTCTCACAGAAAATGCAAGATCCAGTTCTAAGATGTCTGTGAACATCCCTAACCAGGCGTCCCACAGACATTACTGGCTCTGCAGACTAGCTGGCGACACAAAGGACAAGGCCCCTGGCCTCATGGTGTTCACAGACAATAAACGTGCCAACAGAGAGGATAAACAAATATAAACGCCTGGAGTCAAAGTGCCCCCAAGGACAAGGTGAAGGGTATCTGGGGACCCTGCTTTCAGGCAGCCAGGATTGTCCTCCAGAGAAGTTGCCATTCAGCTGAGAATTTCATTAGAGAATGAAAAGGAGCCAGACGTTAAAAGAGCAGCAGAGAACATGCCAGGCAGAAATAACAGCAAAAGCAGTGGGAATAAACTTGGCCTCTGGGGAAAAGAGAGAGGAGGCTGGTGTGGCTAGAGGGTGGTGAGTGGGGGTGGGCAGGAGGGAGACAGATGGGGGAGCAGGCAGGAGGCAGAGAGTGGGGTTCAGATTTTGTTCTGATTGAGGGGAGGGCCCTTGAAGGGTTTTGAGCTGGGAAGTGATCAGAAAAGGGAAGCATCCTGGCTTTGGATGTGCTCTGTAAACTGTAGAGTGCTGTATACACTTTTGATATATGAGGCACTTGCACTTCTGGGGACTCTTTTTGTGTCACGTGAAGAGTTAATCTCCCAATGGCTTGCTTTTCTCCTTTGTTGCAACTCTGGGCAGAAAGGACACATCTTGGGCCAAGTAAGCAAGGACTTATTCTCACTTCCTTTCCTACCTGCTTTTCCAGACCCTGGTAAGCACTGCCCTAGGTTCAGCCCTTTCCCAGGACCTTCTATCTGAGTCATCAGCAGGCAGGCAAGGGTGCCTCCCACCCTGGAGCAGGGCCAGGTAGGGGAGGAGAGGGGAAGGAGAGGGGAGCAGGCACCACCCAGGGCAGGCCCTGCGGGAAACAAGGCCTAGCAGAAGGGACAAAGCTCCAGAAAAGGGAAAAATGAATTTGGTGGAAACATGAACTACAGTTGGGGAAACTGAGGCCTGGAGAGAAAGGGTCTTTCTTGTCTAAGGTCATACAGCAAGTCAGAAGCAATTGGAGCTGGATCCCAGGTCTTCAGCCATCCCTGGTATGAGGTTCTCTCATCACACCCCATCATCCGAGTGGTCCTAGTATGTAAACATGGCACCAACAGCAAGAATAGCTAATGAACAGTGAGTGGTGGCTCTGGGCCGGGCACTGTCCTAACACAGTTATATGTTGAGCTATTTTGCTACCCAAACAACTCTATGAGGTAGGCACTGTTAGCATCCCAATTTTATAGATAAGGGCCAAGGCAAAGCAGGCTAGCTACTGGACAGGATAGAAGGTTAGGCCTCCCCACAACATGTCACTCTGGTCTGTGGATCATTCTGAGCTGAGGTCAATCAAGGTTAAGCTCATAAGAAACTTCTGCCACTCTCTTCACTACCCAGGAGAATGAAATAGTGGGTATTGCCCAGAATTATGATTTTTACCAACAATAACCTTTCTGGCAGAGAAACCTATCTATCTATCTGGTGGGTCCAGCATATTGATAGGAGCCCCCTTCCTCTCTCACCTTGGAACCCCAGTTCCCGGCCCCTTCCCTTAGCTCAGCACAGGTTTGTATGTGTCTCTTCATTTTGCCTCATTGGCTTTAGAGCCTAATTCCATGTGGCTTCTCCATGCTGATGAAATTGAATAGGTTTTTTTTTCTCCCACTCCTTTGCCTGATGTTAATTTGATTAATTGACCAGCCCATGAAGAATCAAGAGGGGGTAGGGAGAAATTCCTCTCCTCTCTATGGGATTCAGACTCAGATCTGCTGCCCCCACAGTCCCACTCTTAACACTCCAAGCAAACAGGCTCATAGGTGGAGATGCCCCCTAGTCTCCCCCTGCTCGCTCACCTCCTGTGGTAGTCACTGCCAGACTGCCTCCCTCAAAGGATGGGTCACGTGCACCTTTATATCGACAATATCAAGCCCAGCAAAGGTTCAGCTCAGAAATCATTGACTGAATGGAAACTAAATGTAACCAGCTTTGCTGGAAGATTCATTTGGTACAGGTAGCAGAGACAGAAGGAAACTCTAGATCAAACAAGCCAGTGGCAGCAGTTGTGATAGAAAGAACATGGGCTTTCTGTGACGTCAAAGATTGCTTGTTGACAATCTGTGGACTCTTCAGCAAGTCATTTAGCCTTGCTCAGATTTAGAAAATCAAGGATAAAACTGCCACAGGGCCTGGATGAGTGGACATAAAGCAAGGGTTGGTGCATTTTTTTCTACAAAGTACCAGATGATAAACGTTTGCAGCCTTGGAGGCCACTGGATCTCTATGACACCTTCCAGATGGCTTTGCAGAGCACAAACAGCCATAGGCTATATGAATTTATAAAATCAGGTGGATCCTGTATGTGGCTCGCAGGTCATGGTCCACTGATGCATTCACAGTACCTGCCCAGGACCATGCACATACAGTGCTGGAATGACTTTCATGGGGCTCAGGAACTTTGTTTTAGGGAGTCTTTCCCACTATAATAGATTTTCATGGGTCCTTGAATATTAATTTTTCATTTTCATTTTAGTTATGTATTTACTTTATATTTGTTAAATACTGTTCATATTTACATGAGATTCTATTAAGATTGCATATTTAAGGGAATAAGATTCTCAATTGGAATAAGATTCTTATTCCCAAAAGGGGAAAATATTCTCAGAGAGGGTCAAAGGATGAAGTGAAGCCCCTCAGTGAGTCAGTATTAGGCTAAGAAGCACTGTCCTTGCTCCCCCAATTCAGGTCCACCTGGGATCTGTGAATATGATCTTAATGCATGTATATTCTCTGTTGATGTTATTTTTTCCTTGATGCTTGAACATTTTATTTAATTAATGAATTAAATTTTGCACAGGGTTGCCTATTTTATTCTTGTTTTACCACCACCATCCCTTACATCCTCTTGTCCCTTTATCTCTCTCCCCCCTGAGCTTCAGAGCCTCTATTAAACCACAGGACTTTTTCTTTTCATGTGAATTTTTTCCATTTCTTATGATTTTTTAAAAATTAAAATATTTTCATGGGTTCCTGAAAGTATTGTGGATCCTGGGCTCTGTGCCTCTATGTCTAATGGATGGGTCCCCACTTGGCACTCTTCAGAGGGGATTCCCACCCCAACCCCTCCCTCTGCCTGGTGAGGGAGCCTTAATTGACCCAGTCTGCCATTAAAAAAATGCCAGAGACTGGGTGGCTTAAAAACACATGTGTATTTTCTCATAGTTCTGGAGGCTGGAAGTCCAAGATCAAGGATACCAAGTTGGTCAGGATCTGGGGAGGCCTCTTTGAAATGTGTGGTCACCCTCCATCTCAGTGTGTGCTGACATGACCTGGTTTTGTGCAAGAAAGAGGGGTTGGGGAGAGAGAGAAAAAAAAGCCTCTGGTATCTCTTCTTAAAAGAAAACTATCAGGGCCATATCTTCATAAACTCATTTAACCTTAGTTACTTCCTTAGATGTCCCATCTCCAAATACAACCACACCTGGGGCTAGAGTTTCAACATATGAATTTGGGGGGTTAGGCATAAATGTAGTCCATAGCAACCTCAGGTTGAACAAGGGAGAAGGGCAAGTCTACACAGCAGGTGATGAGAAGGCGATGAGGAGACAGTGATGAGCTCAGGTTCTTCAGTGAGGCACCTGGCCTCTAGATCCCAGCAGGCCCTCCCTGGAATTTATCAGAGTCATTTTACTTTTTCTGCCCTTAGGTTCTTCCTCTGTACTGTGGGGTTTATTATAATTTCTACATCACTGTCATGGGATGTATAGACAGCACCCAGCAGAGGTTCTGGCAGATGGTAACCACTCAATGAATGTTAGTGATGGTGATGGTGATGGTGATGATCATGATCATGGCATGGTGAAAGGTAATGGTGATAATGATAATGATGACAATGATGATGGTAACGGTAATGGGATGGTGATAATGGTAATGGAGGTGGCAGCGATTAAGGTGATGATGAGATAATGGGATAGAATGGTGATGGTGGTGATGATGATAAGAGTGATGGTGATAATGGTAATGATGATTATTTTAAGGAGAATGATATTGGTGATGGCAATGGTGATGATAGTGATGGCATGGTGGTGATAATAATGCTGGTGATGGTGATAGAATGAAGGAATCAATGTGATGGTGGTGATGTTGTTATGCTGTTGATAATGATGGTGTTGGTGACAGTGATGGTAAGTACAATAGGAGGAAGATGATGATCTTACTAGGAGAGATGGTCCCAGTGGCTGAAGTTCTTCAGCTGCACTTGAGTCATTTCTATTGTCAATACAAGAAAAACCCACCAAAAGGAAAAGGTTCTGGCATCTTTGGGTGGGGATACTGACATACTGAATCCCTTTTTTTGGGTTCCTGCACCCAATTCTTTTGTTCAAATTCTTCCGCCAAATAACTAATACTTGTGGTTCCACTTATTTCCAGTGCCCCAATACCTCGTGTCTGAGAAAAATTGGGTATCCTGAAGTTAGCACAGATGCCACAGGTTTAAAAGCAATCCTCCGTAAGACTGGTAATGGGATGATTATAACGGTAGTGATAATGATAATGGTTGATGATGATGGTAAGAATGATGGTGATAATGGTAATGGTAATGATTTTAAGGATAATGATATTGGTGATGGCAATGGCGATGGTTGTATTTGGAGATGGGACATCTAAGGAAGTAACTAAGGTTAAATGCATTTATGAAGATTTGGCCCTGATTGGATAGGATTAGTTTTCTTTTAAGAAGAGCTAGCAGAGGCTCCATTACCATTTCAGATGCCAGCCACAGGTGTCAGGAGCCACCATCGTTCTGACCAGTCAACAGTAGATTTTCAGGTTTCCACAACCCTCTGAGATTTGATTCTTCTCTACTAGAGCTCACAGAACTTACTGCAAACGTTACACTTATACTACAGCTTTATATAAAGGATGCACATCAGCACCAGTCAAATGAAGGGACACGTAGGATGAGGTCTGAAGAGGAGGATGCAGAGATTCTTTGCCCTCTGTGGATTTGAGACACAATATACTCACCAGCACACCAATGTGTTCACCAACTAGAAAACTCCACTATGCAGTGATGTCAGGGATTTTATTGGGATTTCCTTGTCCAGGCTGATTGATTAAATCATTTGGCTATGTAATCTCTAGAGATTAAGTTAACCCAAAGTTCTATACTTCTGATGACCAGTTCTCACCCTGAAGCTATTTAGGGACCTACCTTGAGCCACCTCATTAACATAACAGAAACATTCCTATCACTCAGGAAATTTCAAAGATTTTTAGAGCTCTGTGCCTGAACAAAAATAAAGATATATTCTTTATTATACCACACCTCTCTTAGGCAATCCCCTCCTCAAAATCTAGATTACTTTTCCAGTCTCTGAACTTACTGTTCTCAACCGAGGAGACATCTTGTCTCTGAAATTGACCTCTGCAGGAATTACGTCTATCAGCCATATGTGGATTCATTCTGCTCACTTTTCAGAATCCACAGACCCTCCCTGTATCTCCTTCTAACCTGGATCCTAGCTTTAGCCTAAACCCCATTTCACAGTGTAAGACTGAAATTTATCACTTGCTTTTATCATCTGATGGATCTGCCTAGGTTCCCCATCTCATTTGACCATTTCCCAAACCTCTTAATGTGTTTTCTTGACTCATTCCAACTTCAGACCCTCAGCATGCCTAACCTTTAAGAAAAGCCCATAATTTTAACTTGAAATAAGTCCTAAGATGGCATAAATCCAAATGCCAGTGGTTCATTCCCAGTTCTGCCCTTTCCTTATTGGACTTGCTTAAGGTCTTGAGCAAGTCACTTCAAGCCCAGAAGATTGTTACCTGCTCTGGAAAAGAAAAGAAAAAAAAAAAAAAAACACCTCAATTAGTCAGGATTTGTCCAGGCTTTGTTGGATAACAAATACATGCTAGTATCACAGAGGTTAATTCAGGCTCACACCCTCACACACAGCACTGTCCTGTCCTGTTACCACATCATCCAGAGTCACAGAGTTCAAGGTAACCATGCCATCCAAGGTCACTGGAGCAAGGGTATGAGGAGGTACACTGACTCTCAGCAGCCTTGCCCTAAAAGTGACCCACATCTCTTCACTCATAAGCTACTGGCCTGCAATTAATGTGTGGCTACCATGTCTCTGCAAGGATCACTTGGAGGGTATCTCTGTGCCATTTGTTGGTTCACATCAGGCTTTTCCAGTGGTTCTTAGATTCAATGGGAAGATCAAGAGACCTTGTACTTGTGAAAACTCCAGCCATAAAGTCAGTTTTCTGATTCCAAAAAGATCTCTGTTTTGATCAGTGAGCCCTTTGGTGTGCCCCATCTTTGTTGCTTCCCAGTGGGGCACCTTTGCTTACCAGTTGCCCAGATCGGACAGGTCCTAGAAGTCTGGTTGATAATCCCTGCAGAGATAGCCAATATATTTCTCTCAGCTTCCCACCACGGTTGGAGATCCTGATTTCCTAGCCTTCAAATGAAAGCCATAGACAGAGCCTATCTCAAATGTTGCTGACCTTCACCTTTGCAGCCAAAGATCAAAAAACAACCTGACTTGGGCCTCCCCGGTGGCACAGCGGTTGAGCGCTGGGTTGCGAAGCTGCCCGCAGCCTCTACAGTGCCAGTTCAATCCCCGGCTGCTCCCCGGCCACCGGAGGAGGGTCCCACATGACGCGCAGACCTCTCCTGCCGCCCGCTGCTCCCCTCAGCAGTGTGCTTCGGTCCTTCTGCCTGCTCTGCTCCCCGCTCTGGCTCTGGTGAATTCTCTCACCCTCCCGTGCTTCTGACTGTACCCAGTGCTTGTATGCATGTATGTATGTATATATGTATAAATCAATCAATCAATCAATCAATAAATAAATAAATCTTTAAAAAAAAAAAAAACAAAAAAAACAACCTGACTTAACGCTGTCACTTCCTGTTTCCTGGAAAAGTTTATTCCCTGAAGGTATAACCAAGTTGGTTAGTAGAAGCACAAGACATGGGACAGGATAATGAAAGGCTAGAAATAGCTGTTGACTTAGATCCAGCTGAGTAAGAATAAGTACATTTACTAAAGAATTGAGGATGAGGGCTAAAACCCAGGAACAGCCTCCAAGTAGCTCTAGAAAAGTTGTCCAAACTTTAGGTCTCACATTGAGAATTTTGCACGGTTTGTAAGGAAAACATTGCACATCTTCAAGGATTTTCACAGAGAAAGTTGGGGCAGGTGTCAGGTTAATGTGTTTATTTGATGTTGTCTATGTATTGAGGAAAACAAGGAAACTTGTTAAATTTTACCTTATTTAGAGCCTTATCTTCTAGGAGTTTTAGCAATGTCAATTAACCTTGAAATTTGACTTTCTCTGAAGTTACTAATTTGCTCAGAGACTTTTCTTGTTGTTGCTGTCTGCAGTTTCTTCGCAAGGCCCATCCAGCTGTACCTTGGTTCTTTGGTTTGCACCACCTTAATTGAGACAAGAGAAACCTTTAAATTGTTGGTTTTAGTTTACACCAAGTTGTTTAGTGGAATAGGGCACAAGATGTGGAATCAAGATAGTGACAACACTGACAATAGCAACAGACATTTATTGAGCACTAACTGTATTCCAAACTTTTTTGCCAAGTGCCTTGTGAAAATTGTTCATTGAAACTTCTCAACATCCCTGAAAGGAGATCATATTATTATCCTTTATTTTACAAGTGGAAAAATGAGGCAGAGAGTATTGGGGGGACTGTCTCCATGTCACAGTTAACATGTGGCAGGGCCACCTCCACCCATCTCCACAGCCCGAACTCTGGACCACCCAACCCCTTGCCTAGAATCAAATAGCATGTTTGCTGTTCACCAGCAATAATTACATTTCCCAAATACAAAGGGCTCCTAATTCTTAAGGTTTGTGAGGAGTAAATTAATTTATCTCTCAGCAAGTACCTAGTAAGTGAGATAGTAAACCGTGTCAAATGACCCAGTCAAGAGATAATCAGGCAAGATGTCTTTAAGGAACACATGGTCGAAGGTAACATGAGCTCCCAAAACAGTAAGAAAAATGTCATGAGAGAAGAGAGGGGAGGAAACTGAACATCAAAGACAGGGCAAGAAATGATCAGGAAAGAGTTGATACTTAATGTTAATACTTAACAGTCGGGAAGAAAGGAGGGCGTTCAGGCAGAGGGCAGCAAGCGAAAGGCACAGAGGAATGAGAGGACATTACTTTGTTGGGAATAAAATCCAGGATGGGGTAGCCAGGGGCACCAAAATGTTAAGGGGTGCACATTCCAACAGGGGTCCAGCCATCCACACACACAAGGAAGCATATGCTTAATGTGAAAGATTTTTAATAGAATTGGTTTGGAGTCAGAGAGAAAGAGAGAGAGAGAAGGAGGTGGTGGAGGAAGATGAGAAGAGGGGATTTAAAATAATAGTTTACCAATAAAACTTCAAAATTGGGCCTCCCCGCTCACACAGCGGGTTTAGCACAGTGTTGTAGAGCTGTCTGCAGCCTCTGCAGCACAGGTTCAATTCCCAGCCGGCCAGCTACTACCCACATGGCACAGCAGACCTCTCCTGTCTCGCCCACTGCTCGCCTCAGCAGTGTTTCAGTCAGTCTGCCTGTTCTGTTCCCCGCTCTGTCTCTGGTGAATCCTCTCACCCTCCCGCACATCTGGCCTGCACCCAGTTCTTAAAAAAAAAAAAAAAAACTTCAAAATTTATTTACCCCCTCATGGGCAAATGTCCAGCCAAATAGGCTTGGCCCAGGTGTGGCAGCTGAGGCCCCAAGTTTAAGGTGCCTTCTGGCAAGGAGTCACAAGAAAGCAGTCAGGCAGTTTCCACAGAATTTGGAGAGAGGAGAAACTCAAAAATACATCACATCAACATAATGGCTGCCATTGTCTCTGCCAAGGACCAGGAGCAGTCACTCTATGTGTCTCTCACCCATGAATCTTTTCCAAGTGTCTTTACATGGCTCCCTCCATGTGTCTCCTTCCATCAGTATCAGGGTGCAAGTCAAAGGTGGGAAAATAAGAAAGCAAGAGCATGCATATGTTTATTTATAGGCCAAGCATAGCAGCTTAACCCTACCCCTAGTTTCCAAGAATCCCTGTTGAGGCAGTTAGGTTCATGGCATGCTGGGAGTTGTAATCCTTGGTTCCTGAGATCTCTACACCATGAAACTATCAGTCTGTGGAGTCTGTCAGGGGATGGGGTTTGTTCAGGATGTTATTCACAAGCTGAGTTTGCTGCTTATTATTCTTCTAACAAGAATATTACATTAAAGAAAAAAAGAAATGAGCCCAAAATGGAGTCCTTCATTCAGGGCCACTAAGACTTATACCTACCCTAACAGCAGCTTCAGCCTCTCCCAAAAGTGGAAATTTAAATGAACTGATCATGTGTTATGTGGGCAGCATTAGTGAGGTCATCTTCATAAGCCCCCCAGCTTTCCACAGAGGGTAGGTGGCTGTGCCTGAAATAATCCTGCTTTTCTTTGGCTAATGACCTTGTTCCACCCTATTTCTGATGTGAAACCTTCCCTTCCCAATAAATTTTTGCAACATCTTTCTATTTGCAAAATGGGATAGTGCCTGATTCATGACTCATTTAATAAAGCCAACTTGATCTTTAAAAGGAACTTATTGGGTTTTTATTATCTAACAATTATTAAGAGATGTTGCTAGAAAGGCAGCAGAGGCCAAATGGTTTATTCTCTCATTTATTAACTCATTCACCCATGGACTAAACACTGACACTATGGACCAAGAGAAGAAAATTCAGTGCTTTATTCTATTGGAAAATGTCTACCTCTACCCTGCCAGGGCCACGTTAAGAGGCTGGAGTCAGTAGAATAAAGGCTATGGCAAAACCTGGCTTGAGAAAGAAAGGAAACCCCCTGAAAGTCCATATACATGCAGACTGTCGCATTTGCAAATTGCAGGAAGAAGGAGCAGGAGACAAAGTCTGAGAGCACCCTCCATCGATTGGGTACTTTTGGGATAAAAGATTCCAGTAAACTCTAGTTCTTCCATCTTCCCAAATATGGACAGCAAAAGCTGGATTAGCTGTGTAAAATCAAGAATGGCTTTGAAGTTATGAACAGTTTTTCCTTTATCATTTACCTAGTTGGCTAAAAACTAAAAATGTCAGAAATTAACTAGATGTCTTCTTTCCTTAGTTAAGAAAATACAGTTATGCATCCTTTCTGCATATGTAACTTACCGCGCATAAACCCAGGCCAAAAACTCCAAGGGCTGGAACCAGTCACTCAGAGAAACTGATATTGATCTCCTAGGCCTGCCTGGGTCCTCAGTTTGGCTTTGAACAACCTCTTCAGCAAATTTTCTCTTTACTAAACTTTTAATTCCTAGCAGTGGTTGTTTTAGTCAATATCGCCAAAAGATTCTGGGTTCTGGGCTAGCACAGGGGATACAACAGTGAACAAGACCCAGAGTGTAAAATGTGGAGGAGGGAGATGGGCAAGAACCAGGTAGACACATGAACAAGGATGTTTCAAAGAGAAAGATGAATAAGGAGAGGGGCCTTGAATGCCAGGCCCTGGGATCCGGGCTGCTGGGGAACCCTGGGAGAGTTGTGGGCAGAGGAGAGATTGGGTGAGGTCTGTGTTTCAGAGTCCCCCACACCGGCATGCTGGAGGGGGGGAAGTGCCCCATCCTAGAGAGGCACTCAGTTAACCCTGCAGGATCTGATGTGCTTCCTGCTCTGGGGCCCACACCCTTCCCTTTTTCAGCCTCTTGGTCTCCAAGGACATCTGCAGCAAGACCAGAACCGCCTAATCACTCAACTGGCTCCATGCCTGCCAAGGGACATCTGATAAGCATTAAACTCTGATCTTGACCCTGGAGGAGGAGACCGCAGATCCCTCAGTGCCTCACACTCTGCTGCTAGCCAGTTGGGGACTCAGCTGGATTCTCTTGGGGCCTCATCTGGCTCCTGGATGGATGGTGGCCAGAGCTCTGAAGACGAGTCAAGAATCTTTCCAGTGACTCCTGTGCCTCCCCCACTCCCAACACACTGTGTATCCAGGCAGGGGGCGGGGGAGGGATTGTGGCTGGGAAACACTCAGAGCATCAATGGAGAGTTAGTTACCGACTACCGACGGACAAGTTCTGTGGCATGAAGTCAAGGCACAGGTGACAGCAAGGGGATTCCGTGGAGGCAAGGCCTGAAGGGGGCAAGGTGTCCTGCTGTAAAGGGCAGGAATAGACACAGGGCACATTTTCTGATCCCATGCAGACTGGGTAAAGGAGGAGTCAGAGTCCTCAGTGGTTTTTGCCGGTTTTTTATTGGGGTTCACCAGGCATATGGCAGGCAGGGGTGCTGGGGGACTGGGAGCTTGGCAGACCTCCCAGCCCCCAGCAGGTCTTCACTCTGTGGGCTCTCTGGCCTTCCCTCGGCTTCTCCTTCGGCTTCTTCTGGCGTCCCCGTGACGCCACCCTTAAAGCACAGTCTTAGCCCAGGTGTACCCACTCCAGGTGGCCGCCATCAGGCATGCATTCAGGATCACAGGGTTCCCTCATCTATCCTGATGGCGGGAGGGCAGAAAAACCTGATATTTTTCCTTACCCTACACCCGCTCACAGAGAGAAGGCACCGGGGCTCCAGGCAGTGGTGTGAGGCTTCGGCTGCAGGGGTGTGGGTTCCAGAGCTGGGCAGGGGTGTGGGCTGGGGAGGCCTGGACAAGGAGTTTACGCTCTGATCCAGGAGCAATGAGCAGTCAATGGAGGGATGGGAACAGATTTAGGTTTTATTTTATTTTTTTTTAAGATTTATTTATTTATGTATACAAGAACCAGGGCACAGACCAGAGATGCGGGAGGGTGAGAGAATTCACCAGAGACAGAGCAGAGAGCAGAACAGGCAGAACGTCCTAAATACACTACTGAGGGGAGCAGCAGGCAAGACAGGAGAAGTCTGTTGTGCCATGTGGGAATCTCCCCGGCTGGGTGGGAATCGAATCGGTGCTGTGGAGGCTGCAGACAGCTTCACAGCGCTGCACTCAACACTCTGCGCCACAGGGGAAGCCCCAGATTTAGGTTTTAGAAAGGATCCTCTGGACTCAGGGACAATGACTAGACATGGGGAAACCATCCAGTGACCATGCAGTGACCCTGGTGTGACAGGAGGGTGGCCTGGACTGGGTGGTGGCCTTTGGATGGGGAGAAGAAGGCAATTTAGAAGAAGATAGCCAAGTAAAATGAGCACGTGCAGATGGAGGAGAAATGGCGGCATTGGATGCATGGTGCATGGGCAAGTCTCAGAGAGAGTCTGGCAGGCTTGCTCTTGATGGAAACAAAAGCTTAGTAAGAGCTGTTACGAAACACCTAAGTGGAGATGGTTCGATGGTTCAGTCAGACCCAGAAACTCTGGTTCTGCCCCAAGGGCCACATGACCTCTGGCTCAGCACTTCACCTCAACCGACCCTCAGCATCCCTGACTAGAGAACACAGAGAGAAACCCACCTGACAGAATTGCTGGGATAATAGGGGTCCTAGGTTGGAGCTTAGACTTGCTTCCAGTTGCATAAAACTGGGGTTTCTTTGAGCAAGGGAGAAGGCACGGCTGTGGGGCAGGCCGTCTCCAATGTCTACCCACATTGCTGGAAGTTTCCGTGTTGGAGGACTTGATGAACAACCTCTGAGCAGCCTTAATGACACTGGAGCTCCCCAACAAGCCACACGTAGCTGGATGCTCTGATTGCTTACTTGGCACAAGATTTACGTAAGAGCTGGTAATCTCTGTGCTACTTGACACATGTTCCTACATTATTAATATGCTCTGCCCCTGCGGTAGCAGCTAATTAAATCATTCAGTCAATCCCGAGTCCTTCCCTGTGCCAAGGTTTTTCTGGGCCCTGAGACACAGAGATGAAAATATAGCCCTGTCCCTGCCCTCTGGGGGCTCTCAGAGTCAGATGGGCCCATAAATAACTTCCAGATCAGAAAAAAGTATGTGGTGTTCATGAGCGAGGGCAACTCAGACGTGGAGGGAATTCAGAACCAGTTTCTTCTGAATTTGGGGAGATGGGACTTGGTGGCAGTAGCTGTGTTGCAAAAACAGGCAGCACCCCTGCCCACCTCTCCTCCTGGTCTCTCCTTCTCTCACTGTGCTCCCACCACACGGCCCTCTTTCTCTCCTTTCCTGCCTCAGGGCCTTTGCACATGCTTTCTTTAGATCTGATGATGCTCATCATCATCCCCATTTTTTCATGAAAAGTTCTCTATTATTTAGGTCTCTAATCAGATGTCGCCTCTCCAGACATGAGTCACGTCTTGGCTACTCAACATCAAACCAATCTCTTCACATCAGAGAGGTAAAAAAAGAGTCTCTCTCTCTCTCTCTCTCTCTCTCTCTCTCTCTTTCTCCCTGGAAATCATGTGATCCAGCCTCAGCAACTCCAATGGGACAAGCAGAAATGATGCCCAGTGGTGACACCAATTAAGTCAGGGTCCAGCAGAGCAGCAAAGAGGGAACCAGGCAGCTTCCTGGGCCATCTGTCCCATGGATGATGTGACTGAGGTCTCGTGTGGGTCCTACGCACTTTCCAATGTTCCTTCTCTATTCCTATAAATGTAACCAGCCACCCCAGCCACCCAGTGACACGTACTGAGTTTCTGTTCAGCATTTAGTAGTCAGAGGTGGTTTCTGTGGTTTGCAACCATTCCTCACCTCCTTTCCCAAAGCAGCCAACCCAACCTCCTCACCAGTCCTGCTATGCACATGTCATTCTTATGTTCCTCAGATTCTTTCATGCCATCAAAATTACCTAGCTTTACTGTCTCTATGTCCCCCCAATGTAATGCAAGTTGCATGAGAGCAAAGACCTGGTCTGATTTGTTCTCAGTCGTATTCCCTGAATACAAAATCAGAATGAGACAACCAAATTATTGAATGGACATGTGAATAAATATGGATAGAAGAATGGCTCGTGGATGAACCAGCATAAGCAAAGTCTAGGAGGTAGGAAATGTTTGAGGAGCAGTGAGTCCTGCTAAGGAATCCAGAAACAAGGGAGTGGAAAGAACAGCCTCCCAGGGGGCAGTGGCCTCCTGCATGAGTAGCAGATCTCCCTGAGGCCCCTGGCAGAGCAGAGTGCCCACTGCAATGTGCATGCCCAGCACTGTCGCAGGGGGTTCACACACACACTTCCTCTGGTCTCATCCTCATCCTGGGAAGTGATGCCAACATCCTCACTGGACAGAGGAGAAGAGAAAGGCCCAGGGACATTGGCAGACAGCTCCCTGCTATCACATGGCTCCCAGGGAAGTTGGGCCTCCTCAGGGCCCAGGCTATTCCCTCCACAGGATTTGTCAGAAGGGGGATCCTAAAACTGCAGGCCCCAGAGTCACACAAAGAATGTGTTGCTCCCCGCCCCCCTCCCCCAGCCTCAGCTGGAATATCCACAATGACAGAAAACTCAGTCCACAACAATGTTGCAAAAAGTCCCCACCTGGCAGGTTTGAAGGAGAGAGGATGGAGGCAGATCCAGAAAAAAAAGTACCAAGGAAAAACAGAAAGACCCTGATGTGGCTCTAAGACGACAAATCAGCTTAGAGGAAATTCCAGCAAGACCTGGAGGCCTGGGAAAGCAGATGCTGGATGAGGGGTGCCACTGGGAGACGTTGGGGACACCTGTTCATTAGATCAGGACAGATGTAGTTCCTGTGAGTGAACCAGGCCCCCTAAGGGCACATGATGCATGTGCCCCAGGGGAAATGCCAATGTGTGACTGGTGCCCTCCCGTTGGCTGATAAGATAGTGGGTAAAGTTGCAGGGAGCTGTTGCCTGTTAGTCTGGCAGCTCCATCAATCATTAGCTGGAGATCAGGGGCCTCTGGAATCTATGCCCTTGAGCGAACAACCTATGCCTGGTGGTTTCCATGTGTCTGCCCAAACCCCTCCCTTCTCTCCCTCTGGACTTCCCCTCTTGGATCTGCCAGGTCCCCAGCCGAGGGCTTGGGATAGCCTTCTCCCACACTCAGTGGAGTAGAGCAGCTCATTCGAGGCGGCCATCACGGAACTTGAGAGGAGTTTTATTATTGAGCCTCAGGTCCCAAATGTGTAGCTCTGGGCTACCCACCCCCACCAGACCTGGGTTCAAATCCTGACTACCTCAACTTTAGCTTCAGTTGTTCCTGGCATCAATCAGAAAAAGGGTTGTTGTGAGGATGAAGTGAGCAAATATTTGTGAATGTAAGAGCTCACCAGGGAATACAGATGATCCTGATTAAGATGGTTTGATATAGGATTTTCCAATGTTACGTAGAAATCCTACTTTGAATTTTCAATGAGGGCTCTCTCTTTCTCACTTTCACTATAGTATTCAAAAGGTGGCATGAGCAATTCAACACCTTATTATAAAATGGGTTTTGTGTGAGATGATTTTACCCAACTGTACGCTAATATAAGCATGTAAGCTCCTGAGCCAGGCGAGGCTAAGCTATGATATAGGCTAAGTGTATTCAGAGCATCTCTTACAACCTAATTAATTCATTAACTTTTACTTAAATGTATTTTTAATTTAGAGTATTTTCAACTTACTGTGGGTTTATCAGGACATTGCCCCATCATAAGCAGAGGAAGATCTATAATCTCCCTATATCTTTCTTCTGTTAACTCTTACTGCCTGAAAGAAAGGAAATAAGCAAAATCCCACCCTGGCTGCAAGTCCTCCTACACTTGATCTTAGCCAAAAAGCTGAAAAGTGATGTAAATCCTCCTAATCTAAGGTTATGAAGGGGACTTTATGAGCACAGAAATAATCATCCGTCCAGCCATAGGATGAACAAGCAAATGGAAATCCCACCAGGCCTTCTATATTCTCTTTTTGCCATTCAGCAGCTATTACTGAGCGGCCATTCTGTGCCCTAAGAGCTGAGGACACAAAGATGAAAGCACATGACCCTTGTCCTCCAGGTTAATAAAGAGGGACCCATGGGAATGAGCAACTCCAGTCCACCAGATGCAGTCACTGACATGCGGGAGTACGGGAGAAGGAGTCTTGCCTGTTGTTGCCTGGGGACATAATTTGGAGACTCGTGGTTTCTCTGTTGCAAGATTTTAGGGGTTTAGAACAGAAGAAAACATGTGAATGAATAATATCAACACAACCAGATATTAGATATGTGAGACAGTTTTAGTGGATGTTCTAGAGAAGGGCAGCTAATTCTGTCCAGTTAAGCCAGGCTTCCCAGAACAGAAAAGAAACTGAAATTTTGGAGACCAGCAGGGACTGTCTAAGTTTTGGGAGTGCCCTCAGCTTCCCTCCCACCGTCCCGGAGGGCAGAAACTATGGTCGGCTCCCAGAGCTCCTCATGCTCTGTGCCTCCCCCGCTTCTGTTCTCCAAGTGTCTAGTAACACTAACCCTACTTCAGGCTACCAGGAAGGTGGAGCCAGGACAGGGTGACCTTTGGTTTTGTGTTCGTGGAAGTTTTTTTAAATGTATTTTGTTTTATTTTCTTTGTCTGCTTCCAGAAACTATGAGCTCACTACCTCCAGATTTCACAAGAACACAAAAAATTGGCTTTCCCTTACCTTTAGAGTGGGTCGTCATCCTGTATGATCAACCCATTATACGTCATTTAGAGAAAACATTGGCTCAAAGCACTGAGATAAAACATGGCAGAGACAGAGTTAACTCCAAGTTCAAGGCTTCATCAGGCACAGCACAGGTGCTGCCCCCTCTCATCACAGGTCAATCAGGGTCCTGGGCAGCTGGGAATTGGCTTTCAGTGGAAGGGTTAAAGTAATCACCAGTTATTCAACAGGTAGTTATGGGGCTCCTACTATGTGCCAGGCGCTCTCACATAGTGGTGATTTGGCAATGAACAAAGCATGGAACTTGGATTCCAGGGAAAAGAGGTAGACAACAAATAGGCAAGTAGATGAAAGAAAATGAAACAGGGTAGCAGGATAGAAAGTGACTTGAGGGAAGAGAGGCTGGTCTTTTAAAGGGCCTCAATAACTAGAAGAAACTGGCCAATACAAAGGGCTCTGGGAAGAGTATTTAAGACCAAGAAAGCAGCATGTGCAAAGGCCCTGAGGTAGAAATGAAATTATATGTTCTTGAATTAGTAAGACCAGGTGACTGGAACAGAGTAAGAAAAAGACCAAGTGCTATGATATGAAATCAGAGAGGTAGGTGGGGGCTGGCTTTTGTAGGGCCTTCTCATTTGGGAACAAGGTCAGGGTTGACCACATCAGAAAGTAGCTGGCTGGACACTCGTGCCAGGATCCATGAGTTGTAGACTTACTAGGGCAGAAAAGAAAGCCTAAGACTCTGGCTATCTGCTTAGTGTTTCCCGGGGTCTGCTTAATGTAGTCTGTCTGCCCTTCTGATTCACTCTTTTATACCCATCATACACCAGCTTAAAACATCTTTCTCTCATTTTTCCACCATACACATGAACACCAGCTTGTCCTTAGAGGTCTTCTCTTACTCCTTGAGTTATCTAAGGTCCCTGAGGTCTTAGTACCAAAGATGCTACTGTGGAGTCCTGCTTTAAACAGCAGGGAGAGAGAAAAATGGGAGTTTTTAATCATAATTTGCAAACTCGTGGTTCCTACTTCTGCTACTTCTATTATTGCCACAAGGGGTCGCTGTTGAACACTGTTTTTGCACAGTGTTGGGTCAGGTGCAACTCACCCTGCTGTAGCTACTCACCCTGGTTAGTCACACTCTCCCCATTAATACTGCTTTTGAGCCTCACAGTTGGCACCAAATTTCAGTTCTATTGGGGCACAATTACTCAGATTTTTCTGGAGTACCACCCCAAGTCAGGGTGACTGGATCCTGAGGGACTTTTAGAGTTGAACTTTACAGATGAACATGTTCCTGTGAGTCACAAGCAGATCCAGGTCAGGGGCACCCCAATGAGATTTCCTAATTGAAAATATCAGAGAGCAGCGCTCTGTCCCATGTGGAGATGAATCTGGGGGCTCTCCAGGCAGAGGTATCCTTTGTGCTGGGAAAATTTAGACTGAGGTTTAGAAGAAAGAGCCCACTCTTTGAAGCTGAGATAGAGTTGAATCAGATGGGGGTGTTTACGTTTTTAATATGGACATGATATGAGCCAGAATGTGGATAAAGATATTGTGAGTACAAGACAGACACTGGAAGATCGGCTGAGAGGCCTTGAGCAGGTCTAACTTTTGCCCTCTGCCTGCTATTCTAGGAAACATTGGGGGAGGAGAACCGTCATGGACTCTAAGACTCTCTCAGATCTACAAAGGGTCTGTACTGTGTGTTCCGGCGCAAGTCACATCTCCTCTCTAGCCCTCTTTTCTGCCTACAGGGAAAATGCAGAAGGGAACAAATACTAGTGTCACATGTACCCTGAGTCAGACAGTATACGTGGCTCTGGGAATGCAAAGAACAAAGACACATCTCAGTCTCAAGAAGACCATCATCTGAGATGGGACAAGTAAATAGCTCATAGCAGTTGAGGGACAAACAGAGGCAACGATGAAAGGTGTAATTAAGGTGTGACAATAGAACCTCAGAACTGGTAAGAGTATCCTTGTGATTGGGGTCTGACTGAGCACAAAGCCCAGCATTGTAAGAGAGGTTTCATACAGCATATCACTAGCCCTGAAAAAGATCAAAATTCAAAATCCAAAGTATGGTTTCTACAGAATATATATCACTTTCACACCTTTGTAAAGTTGAAAAATCATTAAGTCAAACCATCATAAGTCAGGGACCATCTGTGCTTAGCTCAATGTTGGGCAGATAGTAAATATTTCAAAATATTACATTTTCACCCTAGTGTCTTTCTAAGGACTCCAGTCAAATTGCGGACCTTCTGGGAGGGCAAGGATTCTCCTTATGCTGGGATAATTGGCTGGGGGTTGGAAGGGGTGATCCCACTCTATGGAGCTGGGCTGAAGTGGCTGCGTGTTTTCCTGGCAAAGCATGAACCAGAATCAGAATGCATGCAAAGAGATTTTTCAGAGACCTGGAAATTTTGTAAAGAATTTATTGAGAGAATAGGTTTGGAATATGTTTGGAAGTCTGTTGCTCCTTTTTAAGCCTCCTGTTCACCAAGGGATAAAGGAAGCATTGCCCTTCCCCACCCCCAGCCTTCCAAATGCCTGGGGAGCTTGAGGTCAGTGACTTGTATAATAAATGCAAATGGATTTACTGAGGGTTTTATTTATACAGGATTTAGAACAGGGCCCTGAGAACAGCCAGAACAGTTCTCAACATCCTCACCCTCATCCTCCACTCTCTCCTGCCATCTGCCCCTTGAGTCTCTTCCCTCCCCTCACCTGGTTATGGGTTTGCCTCCCAGGGCCATAAGCCACTTGATGCCAGGGAACACACCCTCAGTGCCTTTGCTCTCCCAAGTCCAGGCCAGGGCACACATTAGATGCTCCTGGAGGCATAGTAAGAGTGAATGAAGGAGTAAAAAGCAGTCTTAACTCCTAAGGTGACAGCATGACAGTGTTATGGATTGAATTGTGTTTTCCCAAAAGTTGCTGAAGTCATAACCCCAAATACTTGTGGAAAGAAATTTACTTGGAAATAGGATTTTTGCAGGTGATGAAGATGAATTCATTAAGGTGGGCTCTAATCCAATATGACTGGTGCTCTTATAAAAATGGGGGAACTTGGACACTGAAAAATAGAAACAGGGGGAGAAGATGTGAAGACTCAAGGAAATCACCATCTGCAAGCCAAGGAACACCCAAGGCCACCAGAAGCAAGGACCGGCACATGAACACATTCTCCTTCACGGCCTTTGGCGGAAACCAGTCCTACTGACACCTTGCTCTAGGACTTCCAGCCTCCAAACGCTGAGATAGTAAACTAGGTTAAGCTGCGCACCCAGTCTATACTAGTGCGTTATGCAGACTTAGGAAGATAATACAAACATAATACACAGAAATCTCAGTTACAAATACTATGGGTTTTTTAAATTTTTAAATGCTTTTTATTACCTGATATTTTACATGTATAAATTAAAACATGCGATATATGCTAGTTATGATGTATCATAATAAATCAACGTGTATGTTGGTGTTTATTTTTTGCTCTATTTCATTTATCCTAGCTTTATCATCTTTTTAAGGAGGGTTGTATTTTGTCTTTTTTACTCCTATGCACTATCTGTTGTGTGAACATATCACAAATGTACCTATCCACTTAGTAAGTGCATTCCGATTGTTTAAAATAAATGCGCTGTTTTAAAGGCCAAGTACCGTCTTCATTCACTCTTCATGAAACAAATATGTGCTGAGTTGTGCCCATGTGCTCAACCCTCCCCAAGGCAGGGATGATGACAGCAGACCCTCACATCCAGCTTTCTATTGCTCTTCTCCAACTGATGGTCCAGCTTCTTTCTGTTCTCCAAAACAAATTCTCAGACCCTCCCCAACTCATGCACTTCCCTTGTGAAATGTGCCTTGATTTCAATACTCTTTGTGGTTCATATTCAAATAAAGAAACTAACCCAGTGTCCCAGTTCCTCCTTTCCCCCTTGCTCAACTTCAACTCCCCTCCCCTTGCTCACCCCACCCCAGGGATTCTGATTGAGTTGACTGCTGAGAGGTCCAGGCACAAGCTTGCTTTCAAACACCCCAGGGGACTCCCAATATTCAGCCAGGGTTGAGAAGCTCTGGACTGGAGGCCTGTGACCAAGAGCTGACCTTTGTCTAATCTTTGTCTAATAACAGCAAAGCAGCCAAAACTTGCATAGTGCTTATAATGTGCCAAGAACAGTTCTAACCACTCATATTTACTCTTTCAAGTCTCACAACAGTACCATGAGGTGGCACTATAATTATCCCTGCTGCAAAGGAGAAAAGTGAGGTTAGTTATTATAGACTGAATGTTTGCACTCCCCTCATATTCATATGTCAAGCCTTTAAGCCCCCACCCCCATGAGATGGTTTTGGAAATGAGTCTTAGGGAAGTGATTAGGGAAATATGGGGTTAGTGCCAGTATGAGAAGAAGAGGAGAACAGAACTTACATGGCCTCTACCATGGGGAGACCCAGCCAGAAGGTGGCCATCTGCAAGTCAGGAAGAGAGCCCCTGTTAGAACCTGACCATACCCCCCCCCAAAAGTTGCAGAAGTCATAACCCCAAATACTTGTGAAAAGAAACTTGTGGAAAGCCTCCAGAAATGTGACGTATAAAGCCTCCAGTCTTTGCTGTTTCGTTATGGCAGCCAGAACCCAGCTGGGAAATGGTGCGGCTGGGACTCACACCCAACTTTGGGCCCAGTCAACAGAGGATGAGGCCAAGGCCCAGGGCTGGGGCCCAGGCCTCTCATAGGGTCATGGAAGCCAAAATACTGATGTACCCACACACATGGAAGATAGGCACTGGCTGATGCCAGCATCTAGCTGTCCTTTTCATTTGCTGATAGCTTAACACTTCACCATTGGCTCACCCCAAGTCAAGTTCTGGAGTACAATCTTACCCTACGATCTGCCTTAATGTTTGGATCCATGCCCAGTCTAGTGCATTTCAAAGTGGAAGCGCTCTGGAAGTCACTTCCCCTGGGATCCCTGATGAAGGGGTTGGCGGAGAGTGCAATGTAGAGCCCCAGACAGCAGACTTAGGGCCAGGCTGCCTGGACTCTAGTGTGTGACCTGGGGCAAGTGCTTTTCGTCTCTGGGGCTCACTTTCCCCATGAGTAAAACAAGGATGCTGACAATAATAGCACCTGCTCGGAGGTTGTGGTGAGGATTATATAGTTAATGTAAATGAATTCCCTATAAGAGTTTGGCACATGCACTGTGCTCTGTGTGTTCATTATTCTGGAGCCTTCCATGGGGATCCCTCTCACTCATTCTGTTCTCTCAGGTAACCTGTCCCTGTTCATCCAGACCCTGTCTCCACAAAAAGTCTACTACATCAAGAGCTCTCCTACGCTGTGGCTTCTCACTGTGCACAGCAGCTGGGCAGTGCTGACTGGAGGGCATGGGAGAGCAAGGCTGGGGTGAGTCCTTATTTTTCCATTTCAGGGCCCTACAGACTGGCCATCTCCCTCCACTGAAGACTGAAGATTCTCCCGGCAGTTCTTTCCACTCTGTCTTCTCTGTGTCCCAGAGCTGGAAACTTCTAGACTCTTATTCCTTTAGTCCTAGGGGCAAAGGTATCTGGTTGTGGCCAGCTGAGGTTACCACACTATCGTTCATGATTTCCCTTCACCCTGCCTGTCCCTCTGTAAAAAAAAAAAAAATCCATGCTTTACACTCTTCAAATAAGCCCATGGGGAGGGTGCCATCTGCTCCCTGCCAGAACACCTTCTAATGCAAGTGTCCTATAAGGCTATGTCAGGAAACTCACCCCAGGGGCTGACAATGAGAGAATGCAATTATGAATACTGGTGGTAGCAGGTAATACATTGTGTCATCAGAGAGAAGATTAAATTTCAAACAAGGAGTGGAGGGTGTGTGGGGGGCAGGATGGCTGTGTTTAAAATTCTCCTAGCTCGAGTAGCTCATCAGAGTTGGGGAAACTGTGCTGAGCCTGCAGGAGCAGCCACTACCTCTGGAACTAAGAACCAGGCTCCTCCTTCCTTCCCACACTGGGCTTATAGGGGCTGTGGGCTCCCCAGAGCAGCTACCCTATGCCCAGGGCAGCCCCACACCAGTGGGCCAGTTCCCCAGTCTCTCTACCTGCCATCCCTGGGGGTGGGAGGAGTCTCAGGTAAGATCAATAGCAAGGAAACAAGGGAGCCCAGAGGCCTGCAAGGGACGTCCTGCCTCTATGGATATGGCAGGGCAGGCAGGAGCAGTTCAAAAGCAGGTCGGGCTGCTCGGCCTTGAAGTTCAAGGGTCCTCTGGGAAAACCTTGGCTTGGGTCAGAGAGGGCAAGACTCAACACTTCCTTGCTTGGCCACAATTGTGATATTGTGATCTGTGATAAGAAATGTATATTTGTTTTTTATCCCAGTTTCAGACACAGTGCTCCCTTGGAATTTCCTAAGTGATAAGAACAACAAAAATGTCTTGATATTTATTACAAAACACCTTTCAACCACAACTTAGCTACTTGAATGAAGTAACTTTTGGAAAGCCCCTAAGGATGGTAGCTGTTGCTGGAGCAACCAATCCAGTGATTAGAAGATCAGGCAGAAATTTTTGGTACCACACCTCCCACTCCCACCTCCAGGAAAGTGAGGGAAGGAAATCAAGGTTGAGTTGATCACTGATAGCCAATGATTTAATCAATCATAGCTAATTAATGAGACCTCCATAAAAATCCAAAAGCATGAGGCTTCAGAGAGCTTCCAGGTTGGGGATCACAGGAGATTCAGGAGAGCGGGGCATGTAGAGGGGGCCTGGAAGCTTCACACTCCCTCCCATACCTTGCCCTATGCATCTCTTTCCTCTGACTTCTCCTAAGCGATACCCTTTTATAAGAAACTGGTGATCTAGTAACTAAAAATGTTCCTTGAGTTTTGTGAGCTGCTAACCAATTAATTGAACCCAAGAAGGAAGGGGTTGTGGGAACTTCTGTTTTACAGCCACTCATCCAGAAACATAGGAGACAGCCTAGACTTGGGATTGACATCTGAGTGGGAGCTGAGGGGCAGTCTTGTGGACTGAGCTTTTAACCTGCGGAATTTGAGGCTCTCTCCAGGCAGATAGAGACCCAAGCTGGATTGGTGAATTGCTCGGTGGTATTGAAAAAAACACAGGATTGCCTAGACTGTGACTGGGAATGAAGGAGGTAGAAGGGTTTCCCCTCCAAGTCCAAATCCACATGACATTGGATATTTCTGCTCTACTCTTCTATCACATGATCTCTCGATCTCTCTCTCTCTCTCTCTCTCTCTCTCTCTCTCTCTCTCGGCTCCAAAGAGTCTCAGGCAGAGCAACTACACTGTCTTCTCCCATCTCCATATCTAAGACCAACATCACCTTCAAGAGTCTGAAAGCTCTTTAGCTGAGTACTTGACATGTGTGCTAAGTGAACAGAAAAAGTCTCCAGCTACCAAAGAAAGTTTGAGAGTTTGGGGTTAGAGATCTTTGTATACATAATAAAATCTAATTTAATTCATTGATTAGTAATAAATTAGTCATGATAAAACACCAAGTAAGATACTATGTTGCTTAGAATGTTAAAATATTTTCATCAGTAATATTATAATAGCAGACATCTACTGTGTATTTGCATGGTACCAGGCAACACACTAAAACTTTCACTGACAAACCCCTTGCTAAATGCTCATAGTTCACCCACTCTTTGCTGTCTCAGATCGGGAAACTGAGACTCGGGGTAGCTGGGTGATTTCTCAAGGTCACATACATATTAAGTGGATTTGCACCCAGATCTGTTACACTCCAAAGCCAATGCTTTTATCCACTGATGCCAGCAAAAGTCAAATCCAAGACCTTAATATACAGCCACAATAGTAGGGAAGAGATGCCTCCCCAAAAGCAAGAAAAACAGTGAAATAACCAGGAGTAAATGTACAGGAAAGCAGGTAAGATCAATAGCAAGGAAACAAGGCAGCTTTGCAAAGCTGAGTAAAAAGAGAGCAAATCATGTAAGGTTGTAAAGTCAATTCTTCTCAAATTACCCCATTAATTTGTTGTGATGCCAACAAATATCTCATTAATGCTTGGGAGAAGATCCTGGATAATTAATCAAAGTTAATTTGGAAGGAAAAAACTGCTCAAGTAGCCAAGGAAATGTTCAAGAAATGGAGTGAGGAGGCAAGCCCTCACCACTCATTCCTTACTCAGTGGCGTCTCATTGAGCACCTAATATGTGCTAGTTGCTTCAGATACAGACATCATCCCTATCTTCAAGGAACTTACAGTCTAGTGTCTACTAAAATGTGCTATAGAACAAGGGGCAGGTGAAGGGCATGAGTCTGTGACAGAAGCAGACAGAGGGAAACAATGAGGGACCAGACATAGACTCTTCTTGAAGGGGTGAGGGTAAGATAGGAAATAATAACCCTAAGTGTGTTTACTGAGTGCTTTGAATGTTCTGTGTCATTGTGTGCCCCAGCAATCCTGTGAAACAAGAACTCTGGGGAACCCTTCTTTACCCATGAGGGAACAGAATCTGGAGACATTAATTTCACACAATCAATGGCTGGCATAGCAGAAGCCAGACCCATTTCTGTCCAACTCCAATGTCCCTGCTCAGAAGCACTACAAAACAATGAAACAATAGCACATCAAGTCATCTCCAATTAATAAGATGACTTAGCCAAGTAGTAAGGATGACTTAGCCAATCAAGTAAGTTGGGATAATATTTTAGAGATGTTTAACTTGATTTTACAGCAAATTTGAAATGGATTATACCTTTAAATGTAAGACAGAAACCATAAAAGCAAATAGAGAAAATACAGGGAACTGAATCAGATATTTAAATGTAAGGAAATGAACCACAAAAGTAATATAGGACATAAAGGGGAAAAGAGATTTTATAAATCTGAGTTGAGGAAGGTGTTTCTCAGAATGTTATGGGAGTCAATAATGATAAAGGAAAAGATCACTAGATCTAACCACATTGAGATTCAAAACTTCTTTATAGCACAAAGCATTGAGATAACAAAACGAGAAATATATCTGACAGACAGAGCCTGATATTCAAAAAGTTCTTATAAGTCAGTAAGAAAAAAAAAGGCACCCTAAGAGAAAAATGGGCAAAAGACATGAACAGGCAGACTAGGAGGAGAATCAAAGAGTTTGGGGCAACTGATGACCCCATGTACTGCCTCTTCCCATGATCCTCCTGAAGGACATGACCTCCCTCTGATCTCTGCAAGGGACAGTCAGATGTGCTCATTTGCTGGCCTGGGGTCCATCAGATTCACTCTCTTAAGCAGCTGAATGAAGAGGTAAGTCACAGAGCTTGCAGTCAGTTGGTGGGAAGTTTAACTGATGAATCATCTTAGGATGGCCAGAATCTGTCACTGCAGTCAAAGCAGCTCCTCTAGGTGGGCATAACCACATGGAAAGATGCAAAGTGGCAAATTGAGGACTAAATGTCCATCAATAAGAGGCTGGCTAAAGAAAAAAGGATACTCCAAGGTATCTTTTTCAATAAAAAAAAGAGATTGGCTTTTAAAAACAAAGATTAGTTCATCTATCTATGGAATATCATTTCAGAATTTAAAAGTATGAGGTAAATGTATTTGGGGTAAATGCAGAAGTTAACTGTATTATTATTTTATAACTATATTTAAACTTTTTTACTTATGGTGAGTGTGGTTTAAGATTCAAAGGCCTGGATTTGAATTCTAGCTCTGACATTATTAATCATGTGGCTTTGGAGAAATTCACTTTGATTTTCTCATTTATAAAATGGAGAATAACTATCATCTTCAAATGTTTGTTTTAATGAGCATTAAAGCATGCATTATCATAGAACAATGCTAAGAACATACTAAGTGTTCAATAACTGGTAATTACCATCATTATTCATTGAGGAGAAAAAAAAAAAACTCAGAAAGACACACATCAAATTGTTAGTTGTCCATACCTTTGAGAGAAGGGATTGGGACAATCATTTGACTTGATACATATCTCTATGAATTAAATGTTTCATAATGTATATTTTTATTTTGGAAACTAAAAGGAAGCTATGAGGATTTCTTCTCTAAGTGAAGGAGCTGATCAGTAAACAAGAGAGAAGCAGATGTATTAAGAGAAAGACTTGCCTGGGTCCCCAGAGAGGGAGCAGTAGGGAGCGGCTGCCTGAGGTTGGGATGGAAGACACTCAGCTTCCCTTAAGGTGATTTGTTTATGGAGCTGTACTGTGTTTCTACAAAAAAATAAATTAAACTAAATTAAAATTTAAAATGCACAAAGCACAAAAACAGCTTTTTCCATTTTTTTTAAAACTTAAGTTGGTTCAAATGGCTTTTTTTTGTTGCTGGAAATTCTGTTCAAATCAAGTAGCTAGTAACACAACATATTCAACCATACAAAGAAACAAAGAATTACAAACTAAAACAGAGACACCTGTTTTTCACCTATAATATTGAAAAATTGCCAAATGCTCAGTGTTGGGGAAAGGGTGGGAAGGAGTCACACTCACATACTACCTGTGAAGACACACAGTCAACCTTTGGGAGAGCACTGACTCTATTTGCCCCTAGATTTGGGATTCTATCTTGAAGAATTTTCCAAAGAAACTCTTGGACCAGTTCATGAAGATAGAAGTTTAAGCATGATGACGTTATATTGGGGAGAAAATTAATCAACCTAGGTTTTCATCAACAGAAGAACAGACAAATAAGCAGAGCATCATGTGAGACAGTGGCCCGTGAACGTGGCTCTGGTGTTCACACACCGTGGAGTATGGGTGGGACCTATAACTTGCATCTAACAAATAGAAGACTTCATCTGCTATCTCCAGGAAACATATTTAACCACAAAAAATACACATAGACTTAAAGGAAAAGGTTGGAAAACAATCCTACAAGCAAATGGACCAAAAAAGAAAGCAGGAACAGCTATATTTATATCAGATGAAATAGACTTCAAATTAAAAAAAGCAAAAAGAGACATAGACGGACACTACATTATAATCAAGGGGACAATACATCAGGAAGATATAACACTCATCAGTGTATACTCACCAAATGAAAGAGCATCAAAATATATTAGACAGTTGTTATCAGCTCTGAAAATGAGAATTAATGAAAATACATATATAGTGAGAGACTTTAACACTCCAGTCTCACCAATGGACAGATTAACGAGAGAAAAAAATAAATAAAGACACTAGAGCCCTAAATAAAGACATAGAACTCATGGACTTAACAGATATCTATAGGACACTGCACCCAAAAAAATCCGAGTACACATTTTTCTCAAGCTCCAGAATTAATCACATACTGGACCACAAGACAAACACCACAGATACATGAAGATCAAAATCATTCCAACTATCTTCTCCGACCATAAAGGCATCAAATTAGAAATAAATCATGAAAAGAAAACAAGGAACCCTCCCACTTCATGGAGATTGAAATCCACACTATTGGAAGACCACTGGACTTATGAAGAGATCAAAGAAGAAATTAAAAAGTACTATGACAAGGAGGACACCACTTTCCAGAATGTATAGGATGTGGCAAAAGCAGTAATAAGAGGAAAATATATAGCAATAAGGCTCATGTAAGAAACAAGAAAGAACTCAAAGAAACAACCTAATCTCACATCTCAAAGAGCTAGAAAAAGAACAACAAAAAACCCTAAAGCCAGTAGAAGAAAGGAAATAATAAAAATCAAAGCAGAAATAAATGAAATGGAAATTAAAAAAACAATCCAAAAGATCAATGAAACCAAAAGTTGGTTCTTTGAAAAAAGAAACAAAATAGACAAACCCTAGCCAGGCTCACAAAGAAAAAACGGGAGAAAACCCATATAAATAGGATTATAAATGAAAGAGGAGGAATCACAACAGACTCAGTAGAAATCAAAAGAATAATCAGAGATTACTATGAACACTTATATGCAAACAAATTCAACAACCTAGAAGAGATGGACAAATTCCTAGAACAATATAATCATCCAAAGCTGGACAAAGAAGAAACAGAACACCTAAACAGACCAATTACAAGCAGTGAAATTGAGGCAGTAATCAAAGCACTCCCCAAAAACAAAAGCCCAGGGGAAAAAAAAAATAGCTCAGGTCCAGATGGCTTCACAAATGAATTCTACCAAACGTTCAGCAGTGAATTAGTGTCTATGCTACACACACTCTTTCAAAAAATTGAAAAAGGAGGAATACTACCAAATACGTTCTACAAAGCCAACATTACACTAATACCAAAACCAAACAAAGACAGCACAAAAAAAGAAAATTACAGGCCAATCTCCCTAATGAACACTGATGCAAAAATCCTCAACAAAATCCTTGCCAACAGAATCCAATAATGCATCAAAGGGATAGTACACCACGATCATCCCAGGGGCACAAGGATGGTTCAACATATGAAAATTGATCAGTGTAATCCAACACATCAACAAAAAGAAAAATAAAAACCATATGATCATATCAATAGATGCTGAGAAAGCATTCAACAAAGTCCAACATCCATTTATGATGAAGACCCTTGAAATTCTCGGGGTAGAAGGAACATACCTTAACATGATAAAAGCTATATATGACAAACCCACGGCCAATATTATTCTCAATGGCAAAAAGCTGGAGGCCTTTCTTCTAAGATCAGGAACAAGACAAGGATGTTCTCTCTCACCACTGCTCTTCAGTATAATACCGAAGGTCCTAGCCAGGGCAATAAGACAAGAGAAAGACATACAAGGAATCCAGATAGGGAAAGAAGAAGTAAAACTATCACTATTTGCAGATGATATGATAATATTCATAGAAAACCCTAAAAACTCAATAGAAAAACTACTCAGAATAATCAACCAGTTCAGTCAAGTAGCAGGATACAAAATCAACACACAAAAATCAGTAGCCTTCCTGTACACAAACAATCAGTCTGAAGAAGAAGAAATCAAGAAAACCATCCCTTTTATAATTGAAACAAAAAAATCAAATACTTGGGAATAAACCTAACAAAAGAGGTGAAACACCTATACAAAGAAAATTATAAAACACTGTTAAAAGAAATAGAAGAAGACACAAAGAAATGGAAAGACATCCCCTGCTCATAGATTGGAAGAATTAGCATTATCAAAATGGTCATCCTACCAAAAGCAATACACAGATTCAATGCTATTCCAATAAAAATCTCAATGACATTCTTCAAAGAAATACAATAAATATTAATGAAATTCATATGGAACCACATAAAACCACGAATAGCCAAAGCCCTACTGATGAAAACAAAGGAGAAAGGAGGTATCACACTTTCAAACTTCAGGCTATACTACAAAGCCATAATAATTAAAACAGTTTGGTATTGGAACAAAAACAGACACACAGACTGATGGAACTGAATAGAGAGCCCAGAAATAAAAGCACACTTATATGGACAACTGATTTTTGACAAAGGAGCAATGAATATGCAATGGAACACTGACAGTTTATTCAATAAGTGGTGCTGGGAAAACTGTACCACCACATGCAAAAAAATGAAACTAGACCATTATCTTTCACTGTGCACAAAAATCAACTCAAAATGGATAAAAGAACTGGACATAAGACCTAAAACCATAAAATATATAGAAGAATATATAGGTAAAACACTGCAAGACATACATCGCAATAACATCTTTAAAGACTCATCACCCAAAAGCAAAGAAAGTCAAGGAAAACATATACACCTGGGATTACATCAAACTGAAAAGCTTCTGCACAGCAAAAGAGACATTAACCCAAACAAAGAGACACCTCACTGATTGGGAAAAAATCTTTGCACTCCAGTCAACTGATAAGGGACTGATCACAATGATATACAAAGAACTCACACGACTCAACAAAAACAAAATAAACAATCCAGTCAAGAAATGGGCAGAACTCAAAAGACATTTCTCCAAAGAGGAAATGCAAGTGTCCAACAGGCATATGAAAATATGTTCAACATCCCTTATAATCAGGGAAATGCAAACCACATTGAGATACCACCTTACACCAGTAAGAATGGCACATACCAAAAAACAAGCAACAACAAATGTTGGCAAGGATGTGGCAAAAAAGAAACTCTCCTACATTGCTGGTGGAAGTGCAATCTGGTCCAACCACTATGGAAAGCTGTCTGGAGATTCCTCAGTCTACTAAAAATGGAGCTACAATACAACCCAGCAATTCCACTCTAGGGATCTACCCAAAGGTCACAAAAACATTGATTCAAAAGAACACCTGTACACCTATGTTTATTGCAGCACTATTTACAATAGGAAAAACCTGGAAACAGCCCAAATGCCCAAAAATAGGTAACTGGATCAAGAAGGTGTGGCATATATACACAATGGAATATTATTCAGCAATCAAAAAAGATAAACTCATGCCATTTGCAGCAATGTGGATGGAACTAGAAGGAATTATGCTCAGTGAAATAAGCCAGAAGGAAAAGGAAAAATATCAGATGGTTTCACTTATAGCAGGAATATAGGGGAACCAAATAAGACATCAGCGTAAAAAAAAAAATTATAACAGTACAAAACACTACAAAGCAAAAACAGACAATTATAAATCAGAGACATCCTGCAGGAGAGGAGGAGGGAGAGGGATCAGAGGGAGGGAGGGAGGAGCACAGGGGACTGAGGTGATGGTGCACGGGTGCATTGGTGAAGGAACCTCTATGGGGACTACACCTGAGGGGGTGGGGGGAAGCAAATATTGTTTAAAATTTAACAATGATGTAAAAAAAATTAAAAACTTAATATAAAAAAACTTTTAAAAAAAACAAATAGAAGACCTCAATGACAAATGGATATCACAAATGTGTTTAGATAACAAAAGATTATGAATTTTGTCTTGTTAGCAGATTCTCCACTGGTTGGCCTTGAAGAAAGTTGCCACTTTGGGGAGGACTACATGGAAAGGAGCAAAAGGTGGCTTCTGGCCAATAATCATTAAGGAACTCAGGTATCAATTCCAAAGGAACTGAATCCTGTCAATAACTATGTAAGAGAGCTTGGAAGAAGATCCTTCCCCAGATCAGCCTTCAGAAGAGAATACATCCCTGCCAAAGTCTTGATAGCAGCTAGTGAGACCCCAAGCAGAGGACCCAGCTCTTTCAGCTCTGGGCTCCTGATCCACAGAAACTGTGAGATGATAATACATGTTGTTTTAAGCCTCTGATTTTGTGGCAGTTAGTTTTGCAGAAATAGAAAACTAATATAGAAACTACACCACTTTTCAGAAGGGTTAAGTTAGATCTATTTGTATAATTATGGAGAAATGTCCATACTCCTCTTGTGTTAAAAAAAAAAAAAAAAAAACGTACATAGCAGAAGAGCATGTGCGATGTGATTCCATTTTTACAAATAAATGTCTAAAAATATTTTATGCATAGATACAAGTCTGGAATAAGATATAGATCAAATTATTCATAAGCTTATCTCTGGGAGAATAAGATTTCAGGAAGGTCCCTTAACCCATATGGTATGAATTTTTACAAACTCTATTGCTTTTAGAATCAGAAAAAAAATTTCCATTTAGAAAAAAATTAAAATATAACAGCAAAAGCATTAAGTACAATGAATTATTCTGTCATTTGTGGCAGATGCTGCTTAGTGAGAATCCAGTCCCTCCATCCCCAGCCCTCTTCTTTGCCTGCCTTCCACATAGAGACTGGAAGGGTAACATGTCACTTCCAAGCCTCCCTATAGCTGAGGATGGCCATGTGGTAGTCGGGAGCAAATGAGACATAAGCAAAAACCCACTGAGGGGGGCAAATATCACTGGCTCCTTCCCTTCTTCATCTCCCTGCCCCCACATGGCACCATGCTATGGGAAGAGGCCATTACAAGATCATGACATGGGCTATGTGCTATGAAAGCAAAGGTTCAGAGGAGGGGCAATGCCACCCGCCTGGGAAATTAAAGTTCACTTCCAGAGAAAGTAATATCTATGTGCTGTAAGAAATCAGGCAGACAATGGTAAGGAAGAATGTCCCAGCCAGAGGTAAATGAAGTCACCCATATTCTTTTTTTTTTAATATTTATTTATACAAGAACCAGGGTACAGGCCAGATGTGGGGAGGGTGAAAGCATCCACCAGAAACAGAGCGGGGAACAGAACAGCAGACTGATGAAATACACTGTTGAGCGGAACAGCAGGTGAGACAGGAGAGGTCTGCCATGCCATGTGGGACCCTCCCCGGCCGGCCGGGATCGAACCCGCGCTGCAGAGGCTGTGGACAGCTTCACAGCGTGGTGCTCAACAGCCTGCGCCACCAGGGGAGGCCCAAGTCACCCATATTCTTGAAGGGCAGAAGTTAGGGCCAGGGTCATGTTTCCTGCGCTTTTGTCTATTTCCTCCTTGAATCAGGACGTGTTTGGCTGTCAATCTGAGAAACTGACTCATGGCCGGTGTTTAATCCTCTCACAAGTGAAAAAGTTGGGAAGTAGGTGTTTCTAAGCCTGGTGCACAAGCCCTACATTATCTGGGTGCTGAGTCAGTTTCTCTGCAGTCACATGGGCTTTCTTCATGGTGACGGCGTGGCTGCCTCAGCTACCAGATCAGAAGAAGGAGGCAGCAGAACAAGCAGGCAGAGCAGCAGGACAAGAAGGGCCTCGGGTCCCTCTTTCCTATTATAGGAGGGAAATAACCCCCAATCCCCCCACCCCGAAGATTTTCTCTTCACCTCATTGGCCAAGCTGGGTCACATGACAGTCTCTATCTGCAATGGAGACTGGGTTTCCAGCCTAAATAGTGGGCAAAGGGCCTCCCTGGTGGCACAAGGGGTTAAGTCTCAGCACTATGAAGCTATTGGCAGCCACTGGAGCAAGAATTCCATCCCCAGCCAGGAAACTGACCCACCTGATGCAGCAGACCTCTCCTGCCTCACCCACTGCTCCCCTCAGCAGTGTATTTCAGTCAATCCACCTGTTCTGTTTCCCACTCTGTCTCTGGTGAATACTCTCACCCCTTGCACCTCTGGCCTGTACCCCAGTTCTTTAATGCATAAATAAATAAATCTATTTAAAAAAAGAAAAGATGGGTTAAATTATAAGGCATGGGGGTAGGGTCACTGCTCATATATTGCAATGCTCCACACCTGCCTGGATCAGGGAGGAGTGCCCCAAGTCTTTTTTTTGGCTGGGCCCCAGGCTCACCTCATGATCCTCACCTCCAAACTCCTCACCCCCCAAACTTCTTGCCTCCCAGGATTTTGATTCAACCCAGCCGGGTTCCCAGGGGAGTCAACCTAACATGATTGTGGAAACCTGGTTTTCTGATATTTAAAATATTGTTTTCTTACTTGAGTATAAGTTCTGGGATGCCTGTAGCAGCCAACCATGCCCTGCCACTGTGTTAAATGTTCGTCCACATCAGTGCATCCTACTCTATAGAAACAGAACCAATAGGATGTGCTTATAGAAAGAAATTGATTTTAAGAATTGGTTCAGGCCACCATGGAGGCTGACAAGTGCAGAATTCGCAGAGGCCAGCCAGCTGGAGATCAGGCTGAATGCATCATTTCCAATGCTGGGTTCCCACAAACAGGTCTATTTTGCTACTGGGATAGTCAGGGAAAGCAGTGTTAAAAGTAGGAACTTGGGAGCTAGTCAAGTAAATCCCCCATTAGCTGTGTGATGTTGGTGAAACATCTGACATTCTGAACATGTTTCCTCTTCTGTAACCTGAGGGAAATAATAGTATCTCCCACATAGGGCTGTGGTGAGAATTATTTGAGATGAGGGATGCAAAGAACCCAGCACAATATGTGAAGATGGTAGATCCTTGACAATTTGTGTTCCTTCCTATCTCGTGAGCCAGAACTGGAGGATCATGTAATCTGAGTGACATGAGGGGACAACTTGAGTCTGAGCTCTTGGGGGAGTCACCCAGCTGGGACAGGAATCTGGTGCTGGAATCTGGGGGTCTCCCAACACCAAGACCTCACCAACACCTCCCTTAGGACTCAGAGGACATGATGGCAGGAAATTCTTCATTTCCCCCCCCACACACACACACATTCCAAACATGGTCTTAGGTGTCCTACCATAAACCCAGAGTCCCTCTAGAGCCCAGGTCAGAGACAAGACTAATGACAAAACCCAGCAAGCTTCATTAGAGTTTTCTGCAGAACATTCGGGTGTTATCTCTCACTACACCATGTCATTCATTATCTTAATCATTGCAATTTTTTTTTTAATTTTGAGTTGTCAGACTCGGCAGAGATTACTCATCCAAAGAAAAGATGCTTTTTCTATTTTGGTCAAATAGGGGTTTGGGTTTCCTCAGAATAAGAAGCTTCTTCCGGCTTCCTTTGAAAGATGGTTCTTATTACATATTCAGAGAGAAGAGGGAGCTGAAGCCGTGAGGTCCCAAAGCCCTTTTGCGATGTGGGGAGTCTATCAGGAGTAATGATGAATATGCTCAGTAGTGGCCAAAGGTTTTCTAACCTAGCGTGGAACTGGAAACTTTTTGAGCTGTAAGAAGCTGCAAACGTCATTCCAATCTGTTGGGTGACCATCCATGAGTCGCTGCAGCATTAACTCACTTTCTGAAGGAATGACTTCATGAAGGGGATCCCATCCCTATTACAAACCTCCAGTGATTCCACTCCATTTTAGGAAGAAGTCCACAGGCTCCGCCATGGCTTTGTAACCATACTGCCTCCAACCACTATCCTCCCCTTCACACACTCAGCTATGATGACCTTCTCCTCCTTCCTTGCCAAGAACCTTGCCCCTACCTCGGGACATTTGTACATACCACTCCTGCTACAAGGCATACTGCTTCCCCTTATCTGCATATGCCTGGCTCAGTGCAAATGTCACACGCTCAGAAAAACCTTCTCCCACTATCTTTAAAAAGTACCACCCCCGGTTACTCTCAATTACATTACCCTGCTTTGCTTTCCTCATAGCAATTATCTTTAGCTGAAATTATCTGGTCTACTCCTCATCGTTCTCCTCCCTCAAGCAGGTCAGATCCTTGCCTTTCTTGCTCGTGGATGTATCCCTGAGTTAACCCAGTACCTGACATATTGTTGGGCCAATAGACATATGTTGAATGAATGAATGAATTTAATACCCATTTTCTTTTTTTCATCAGAGCTTATGCAAACTTTTGAGGCTGACATCACTGTGGTGCTTATTTAATGGTCCAGGAAATGGGCTCTGAGGCAGAAACTGGCTCCCTGCAAAGTTCCTCACCTAGCTGTTCCTTGCTTCATGACAAACCACCCCAAAATTTGCTGGCTTAAGACAAGGATGCACTGGTGGTCTCAGCTCTGAGGGCTATGCTTCTCTCCTGGTTTTGGTGGGGCTCATCATGTGGCTGTGAGAGCTGGGTCAGCTGCTCATCTCCTCCCTGTGACCCTGGACACCTTCTCAGCCTGGTGGTGTCAGAGAATTATTCCAAGACAGTGATGGTGGGTGTGTCAAGGCCTCTCAAGGCCTAGCCTGGGGAGTCATACAGTGTCATTTCCACTGGGCTCCATGGGTCACAGCAAGTCACAAGGCAGGTGCAGACCATGGGAAGGGACATACATGCCATCTCTTTTAGGAGGTGCTGTCACACTGCAAATGAGCTTAAGCCAAATTATCTGTGGCCATCTTCAAAGATCTGTCACAACTAAGAAGTGCTGGGACAAGCTTAACTGGACCTCTGGTTCAATAAGGAAAAACCGAGGGAACATGATTATCCAGCAAAAATCATATGACTCCAGAAATATGAATGGCTTATAACAAATTTATCTCTTGTTCACATTACAAGTGCCCTGGGGACTAGCGGGAATTCTGGGACTTTACTCAGAGACCGAAGGTGATGAAGTGAGGCATCTTCTCCCTGGAAGCTCGCCTAAATGCAGTCAGACAGGAAAGGGACATGGCAAATACTTGCTGGCCCAGAATTTCAACATAGAAGTGACACCACTCACCCCTGCCAATACATCCGCAGCCAAGCTGTCACAGACTTATCATCTTTCTGAAAGGGGCACTGAATGTGAGCGGACAGCAATCCACTCACATGGAGCCCATTTTCTTTACAGATTCCAAAACTGTCTCATTCTATTTCTTCCATTGGACAAAGGGCTGCTCATTCATCTGCCCCTGCTATCCTGTGAGTACTTCACAGGTCGCTGGAGACTTCCTTTCTCCAGGGTCACATACCAGATTTTCCAGCCCCCAAGCCTAAAGCCCATTGCTCACATGATCAAGTCCAAACTCTCACAGTTAAAACCCTGAGGGATCTAATTCCTGCCTGCTGAAAATAGGCCTGGTTCTAAAACCACACCTCTCTAAAGACAATCATTTATCCTTTGGCAGGGCCAATCAACCTATCCTTTTCTTTAAATCTCTTCATTTTAGGCCCTGCTTGCTCACTCTTTCCTCAAACATTTATTGGACATTATGATTTTCTGAATACTGTTGCAGGCTCTGGGGAGACACAGGGAACCAGGCTCCTGCTCCTTCAGTTATATTCTGCAGAGGTAAAACAGATAATAAGCATATAAACAAGTCATCCTAGGCCACGAGAAATGTTTTCATTACAATAAAAAGGAGTGATGTAGAAAATACTGTGGCAAGGAGATCACTGCTTTAGATGAGATGATCAGTTCTTAGAGCCTCTCTGATGTTTGAGCAGCTGTGGGAAGACGGAAAAGAGCATTCCCAGCAGAGGGCGTGATGAGTGCAAATGGCCTGTGGTGTGCTCCAACTTGGCCCATTCTGGGCACAGGGAGGAAGCTGCTGTGGCCGAAGCACATCACAGAGAATAATGAGACAATAGATCAGAGAGGTGAGTTGTGACCAGATGGTGTTGTCAGTGATAAGAGGCTTAGATTTCATCAGGTTTCATACCCCAAGCAACCAGAGATGGCCTGCCTAGCCTTTTTCAGGCTGGCAAACTGGACTAGGCACAGCGCAGAGACCATGCCCTGCACCCAGGATCCATCCTCTGAGGGCGCAGAGTTAACACAGCAGCCTTGATAGCTTGATATTTTAAAAGATGGGTTTTCCCATCTGGAAGGTGGGCGTTATTTTCACTAGCCCACAAACTCCCTTTTCCCAAGACCCTCCTCCCTCCCTCTTCTCTCTCTCCATATCCTTCAACTAGAACAAACCCATTGGTGGGGAGGTGGGAGGAGAGGAGGTGTCTGAAACTCCACTAATTTTTTTTATAATTAATAACCCCTGGATTGACTGATTTCTCGGAGCCTTTTAGCCTCAGATCCTCAGTTTACAGATCTCAGATCCCAGAATTACACAGCCTTTGCCCTTGAAACTAGTTTTCTCTTCCAACCAGATTCCTGGCAGCAGGTTGCTAGACACCCCCCACCCCACACCAAGGTGAAGGTCCCACCCGGTGCGGCGGGCACAGCCCTCCCAGGGCAGACCCTCCAGCTGTGAGCGGATCCAAGGCGGGGTCCCCGCTGGGGATCCCCTACAGCTCAGGCAATTACCGCACAGCTGGGTGCAGGGTCCGGGCCGGGCTGCGGGGAGTGTGCGGAGGAGGGGAAAGTGAGAAAGAGGGGGCAATGTTACAGGAAAAAAGGAGGGGGAAGTGTCAGAGCCAGAGAAGGAAAGAAGGTCTAAGAGAAAGGAAAGGAGAAAGTGGGTGAGTGGGAGACGACACTCGGCTTGGAGAGGGAGAACAGCAAAAGAAGAGGAAAATGTGAGCGCGCGCGCGCGGTGCAAGGAGTGAGGGCAAGAGAGGAAAGAGGGAGAGAAGCAGCGAGGGGGAGAGAGACTCGGAGGGGCAGGGAGGGAAGGGACCGCTGGGAGCTAGGAGGAGCGAGCTGGGGGCGGAGACGAGGAAGTGGGTGCGAGGCGCGCCGCCCGCTTCATCCCTGCCCGGAGCGGAGCCGGCGCGGGCGCAGGACGAGGCGAGCCGAGCGGAGCCACACTCTGCGGCGGCAGCTCCAGGTAACTCGGCCGCAGCCTCCCCGCGGGGCCTCAGCGATTCCGGGTGGGGTCTCCGGCGGGCGCCGGGGGGGCCGCCCCCGCGTGGCTGCTCCTAGGTCCCGGCGGTGTGGTGAGCCAGACCCCCGTGGGAGCCCAGGCTCTGGCGCCGGCCCCTCCGCCAGCTGGCGGTGCCTGACCTTGGGCAAGTCCCTCCACCTGCGAGCCTCAGTTTCCTCCTCTGTGATCCGCGGGGGTCGTGCCGGAGGGGGCGTTGCGTGGAGAGGAGGGGTTGCCGCCTGAGTCGGCTTCAGCGGGAGGTCGGGTTATGTCCCCTCCGCCCGCGTGGGGGTGGATTTGGAAAGTCCACATGCGCCCAAGCAGCCTCTGTTTTGTCCCCGCATCTGGGCGGTGGCATTTTTTCTGGGCGATGAAGCGACTTTCTGCTTAAGAAAAATGGATAGAAGGCCTGGGGGCGGGCAGGGGGTGGGGTTCCTAGCTCTTCAGGCGGTGAGGGGCTCCTGGCCTCCATCTTCTTGGGCTGCTGCCCCATGCCTGGGAGTGAGGATGGAGCAGCTCACAGCTGAAGCTTGGAGGTGGGGGGGGGTTGACTGCACAAGGGGGCCTCCCTGGGAATGCTGCTTAACTAGTGCAATTGACCTTGAGCATGTGCGCCTTAGTCCCACCCATGCCCAGGGTAAGGGGCCTGCCAGTGCCCCTTTGAAGTGAGGAGGTTGTGAGGATAGGGTGCTGGGGCCGGGAAAATACTGCCAGTGGTGGTGCCCTTGGTGACAGCTGTCACACCCTAATTCAGGTGGCCAGAGAGTCCTGGGGCTGGTGGTCTACATGCACCAAGTCCTCTCTGATCTCTTAACCAGAGACAGTCAGCGGCAGCTAGGCATGAAGCAGGACCAAGGGTATGAAGGGGTCCCAGGAGGCCCACCCCCAACCCAGACACACACCCCTATGATTCTGTAAGATCTGAAATCTGTGAGATGGTAGTTTACATCCAATGCAGACTCCTGGCTTCATCCCTCTTAGTCTCAGTTTCCTTCTTTTTAATAGGAAGTTATGAATTCCTACTAATGATGTCCCTGTCACTGGAGTTTATGAAAGGCAATTTAGGCAGATTACATGTATTGACATCTCTGACCCTGAGCTATGAGAAGAATGGAATCCACGGAGAAAACATTTTTGCAGTGCCCGCCCCATACAGGCCTTGTACCTGGTGACTTGTGTATACAGTAGTGACAGTAGTCATGACAGTCCTGGAGCAGGGCCATTAAATCCCAGTTTGTACTTGGCCACTCTGGTGGGAAGTGCCTGAGTGGAGACTGCCCCAGCTCTGCCCTACTGCAGAGCACTTCCCCGCAGTGTGATCTGAAAGGTGTCTAGCATGGGGCCTGGCACCTGGCAGGTATCCAGTCAACCTTGGTGTCTTGCTCCAGGTGTACTAAGAAGAACTGCTACATAATCCCTGGAGAAAGTGAGTCTGAAGGTCAGCAGTGGGGAGGGGCGGGGGAGACTTTGCCAAGTGATTTCTTTTAAGAAGGAAGAAGCGCACTACTCAACACCACATAGGAAGCATCAGGCTGACTCACTTTAGCCCACCAACTTCTTGTCCTTCCTCTACCACTTTGTTCTGGCTGACCTCTTGCCCGTGAACTTGGCCTAGGCAACTTCTCCTGAATTCCTGGATACTTCCATCCTGTATCCTCAGCTAATGACTAACTGACCTGACCCACCCAGCTGGTGTGTCCAAGGGGAAAAGAAGGCCATCTGTGATCCATTTCCACCAAAGTCCATAAGAAGCTAAAACAGGATTAAGTCGCAATCCCAAGGATTTAGCTCAGCCTTGGTAGGAAATCCCTGATGATGGGAAAATGGGCCTCCTGCTATGGGAAAATGGGTGTCTCGGCAGGCAAGAGAGGTTCCTTTGCCAAAAATGTTTTAGAAGAAGAGGAGGACAACCAAAGCTATGGGGATGGGAACAAAAGCTCTTTCAAATGCACAGACTCATCAACAATCAGAGAGTGCCTAAGTGTCCAACAATAGGGACTCAATTAAGTAAATTACGGGACAGTCATGTGGCTTCTAAAAACAGAGAGTTTTTAATAAATGAGGACATGCTTATGCATATGCATGGCTTTGCTACAATTTGTGACAAGCACTAAGAAAAAAGACTGGAAGGAAATAGGCTAAAGAGTATTAATGTTTGCCAGTGGGTGGCCAGGTTATGGGAGATTTGTTCCCTGACTCTATCATTTTTTAACTTTCCTGATTATATGCAATGAACACATACTTTGATAGTTATGGCCATGGAACTCTCTGGCCTCTAGAGGCCTCCAAAGTGCCAGGCTGAATGCAGAGAGCCCTAAGGTGAGAGTTCTAAGGTGGGGGGGGTACCAGGGTTGGGGGGAAGGTGGGGGCAGGCCAGTGGTCAGAGAAAGTGGTGTGTAAACAGTGTCCTTGGAGATTTGATTTGCTGGGTTGGGGAGGAAACTATGGTTCTTCAGAGAATGAAGGGTAAAAGTTTACCAAAAGAGATGAGATTTGAGATGGTTCTGGAAGGATAAGCAAGAAGTACCAAGTGAGCAAAAGAGATCAGAACAGTGGTTCTCAACTGGGGACAGGGGACATTTGTCAATGTCTGGAGATAGTTTTGATTGTCACAACAAGGGTGGCTGGGTATACTGACATTTAGTGGGCAGAGGGTGGTGTTGCTGCCAAGCATCTCCCAACAAACAGGACAGCCCCCCACAACAGGGGATTATCTAAAATGCCAGCAGTGCTGAGTTGTAAAGCCCCAGGGTTGAAGGGAAGGGTATTTGGATCAGCCCATGAGGGGCATCCATAGAAAGCGTCTCCTATGTGCTGGATGCTGGAGTCTGTGCTTCTACTACTGGCAGTCTGGCTGTCCTGTCGCCCCATCAGGAACCAGAGTGGTCTTTTCTTTTTAAGCATAAAAGCTTTATAGATATATAATTCTTAAACCATAAAATGTACCCATTTAAAGCATACAAGTCAATCATTTTTATTATATTCACAGAGCTGATGAACCATCACAACCATTTAATTACAGAACACTTTTATCACCCCCAAAAGAAACAGTACCTTAGAAACTTTTTACATTAAGAAACTGTGTACTTTATAAATAACTCCCTTTCCACCCTTTACTATACTCAGGGCTTTCTGTCTCTGTAGAAGTGCCTGTTCTGGCTTATTTCAGGTAACGTGATATTTTCTGGAATCCTCCATGTTGTAACATGTGTCAGAACTTCTTTCCTTTGGCCAAGAAATATTCCATTGTAGCGATAGACTACATTATGTTTCTCCATTCATCAATTCCCTTTCTTGGCTATTATGAATAATGCTGTTGTGAGCATTTGTGTACAGGTTTTTGTGTGAGGCATTGATTTTCATTTCTTTTGGGTAGATACCTAGGAGTAGAATTACCAGATCATATGATAATGCTATGATTGACCATTTGAGGAACATCCAGACTGTTGTCCAAAGCAGCTGCACCATTTTACATCCCAACTGGCAGGGTATGAGGGTTCCAGGTCCTCCAGGTCCTTACCGACACTGAGCACCTGACTTTTGGATTCTAGCCATGCAGGTGGGTGTGAAGTAGTATCATTGTGGCTTGGATTTGCATTCCCTCATGACTAATGGATTTAACATCTTTTCAGGATGCTCGTTGGCCATTTGTGTATTTTTGCAGAACCGTCTGTTCAGATCAGAGCCATCTTTGAAAGCTTCATTGTGCCATTCCCGTTAGACGAAACGCTGTGCCATTCCCGTTAGACGAAACACAAACCCCATAGACATCAGCAAGCCCTAAGTGATGGAACCTATCCACACTCAAATGTGTCTCTGCTAAGTCACTCTGCTCTGGCCACACTAGCCCAAAAGTGGCAGCTGGTCCTCCCTAAGGTCTTTTGCACAGACTGTTTACTTTTCTCCACCCAGATTGCCATTTGCATAGCATCTCAGGCAGCCTCAGAGAGGCCTTCCCTGTCCTCTCAATTTCAAGGGCCTCTCCCCATGCCCTCTGTAGCATAGTCCAATGTTTCAAACCTTTGATTATTTTTTTTACTATATGATAAGATCTAAAAGAATTGTCTCCAGGGATGTCTATACCTTTCATCACTGTGTGACGCTGGGCAAGCCACTGCCCTCTTTGGTTCTCTGCTCCTGAAAACCAGACAAGGGTATTTTAGCCAATTTCATAGGGCCTCTCCCATTTTGCCTTTCCTTGATGCCAGCTTCCATGTGACAACACTGCCAGGAGGGCAGGGGCCTGGCGCCATTGTTGTAAAAGAAGGGTGACTGAAGCCAAGTTGGTCACAGATAAGAGTACAACTGATTATCACCCAACCCAAGGGAACAGTCTCCAGGAACATGTGGTAGCCGAGTCTCCAGGAATAACAGGGAGAATTGCCAACAGGTCTAGCAACACCTTGACCGGTTTCAGCTCTAGCATCACCCTCTTTTCTGGGAGAATAATCTGACCTCCAAACCTGCTCTGAGCATGAAAGCCATTCTGACCCTCATTCAATCATTCAACAAACAGTTTCCAGGGTCCCACTTGCACCTTAGTGCTGGATGGTGCACTGAAGATAGGGAGCTGGATAAATGTGACCCCAACCAAAGAATTCAGGTCTGGTGGGAAAGTCAGACATGTAACCAACAAACTAGGCAGCATTAGACAGATACAGCCCTTCAAATCCATGCAGACCTCGGAGATTCAAGTATTCACTGCCCTGGGACAATCAGGGAAGTCACAGAACTAGATGTGGAGGTGAATGAGGTCAGCAGGCAGACAAGGGGTGCCTGGGTATTCCCCGAGAAGAAAAAGTTATGCAGACTCAGAGCTGCAAAGCCTCCAGGTGTGCTCAGGGTAGTCAGAAGAATTAGGTTCTGCCTGAGGCACCAGGGCCTGTGAAAGGAAGTCATGGGGGAGGGCCTTGAATGGTGAAAAGCCTGCAGTGCCAAACTGGGTGTTTGGACTTTGTCCTGTAGGCCTCAAGAGCCACAAAAGGATTGTCAGCTGAGGCTAGAAGGAGATCAGATTACATTTTCTAAAATGTCCTTTCTCCAGACTTCCAGGTGAGAGGGACAGGTGGGGCCAATGTGAGAGCTGGAGACCTGGAAGCTAATCACGATGCCCTTGCACTTGTCCAGGTAAGCAGGGATGAAAGCTGAAACAGTGCAGAGAAGGGGAAAAGGGAGAGAAGTGGTGAGAAGGGAGAGAAAAGGCAGATTCAAAAGCTGTTTGGGAGACAAAAGCACCTGAAGGGATCTGGGTTGAAGGAGACAGGGAGCATGGGACATGCCAGTGTCCTGCAGTCTTGGTTATCACAGAGGAGGCACAAGCTGTTTCAGGAACTGGTGTTTGAACCTAGCATTTTCCAGGTGGCTAGGAGATAAAAGATAGAGGCAGAAGAGGTGACCCAGATCCAGAGGTAGGGATGTGCAAAGGCACAGTCATGGGAGAGTTCCTGGAAAGATGAGATTTTCTGGGTGGCTGGAGCACAGAGCTCATCATGGGAGGAAATAGGGGAAACTGAGGCTGGAGAAGACTAGAGGATTGTTAGAGGAGAGTGCAGGAGCCCACTCCCAACCCCCACTGCAACACCAGAGGTTGCTTCCAGAGGCAGAAACCACTGCCCAGGAGAGAGTCCTTGCTGAAGCTAGTCTTCCACTCCTTACACACCCACAGAGCCAAGACAGGCAAGACAGCCTGGTTTTCAGCCAGGAGGAAGGTGGACTCCCCATGAATTGGTCAGTGAGTTTGATGCTGATCTGGCACAAAATTCAGAATTTGCAGAGCGATAATGAAAAGGGAGATGTGGTTAGAAAAGGAAGTAAATCCTGGGCACGACCTGACCCTCAATTCCGGGAACATGCTGAGAGCAGAGGGCAGCTCGGGGAGGGCTTCTGCAAGACCCACAAGATATTAAAAAAAAAAAAAAAAAAAAGAGGTAACACTTAACTTCATTGGAAAGTTTGGATGTTTTATTTTAAAACCAGAAGATTTCACTGAAAACCCAAATTTCCAGCTTTTTTTTTTTTTTAATATGGTTGTCTGGCAGCACTGGGCTCACAGTGACCCCAGCTGCATGATGGTCACATGCTTCTCTGGCGTCGCCGCCCCCACCTCCACCCCAGAGTGGGTGTACACAATTCACACACACAACCTGCCTGTATCAGGATCCCCAGGACCTAGGAAGTCAGACCAGCCTTCTTTCTTGTTTGCTCTGGCACCTGGAGGCGGGGACAGAGGCTTGCTCTGTGTCTCCCAAATTAGTCTTGGGAGCATAATTATTTTCAGGGGAGGGAGACTCCATGGAAATGATTGGATCTGGGGAGGCGGGGAAGCTCAGGTTCTGGTACCTTATTTGACTTTCTAGAAGCCCTACAACCCACAACCCTTCTCAGGCACAGCACATGCTACAGCTGGCAGGCTCGGTCAAGGCCACAGTTAGACCCCCATTGACCTGACTCACCGCAGCACCCCACACAGATTCCTTTTATTAAGTAACACCTTTAACAAATACCCTCAGAGCCCATTTGGGGGAAATATTGCTTTTGTCAGGTTAGATGGTTATGGTTTTTCTTTTCGCTTTTTGAGTAGGTGAGACCTTCACGTGGTTCAGAAGCAGATGCACAAAGGTGCACAGGGAGTGCCCCCTTGTTAGTCTGTTGTGATGTGTCCTTCCAGGTCTTCTTTCTGCAAAGACATACACGCATTTCACATGCACACAAAGATATTATCTGTTTCTCTTTCCCTGCATATGTGTATCTGTGCTCCCCAATGTTGAAAATAAGAATACATGAGTAAACAAGTATGTGCCAGTATATGCAAAAATATCCTGACATCTGTATATCAAATATCAAAATATATGCGTATATATACACACATATCTATTATTATATTTGACATTAGGAAACATGATTGTATACCCAACATTCACCTTCCTGGTTTTTTTAGTCAATAGAATTTTCAAAAGAGAAAATTTTGAATTAAAAAAATGTGAAAGAAGGCAATAAGTCATTCTACCGTCATCTGCAGGAGACTGTTATCGCCATCCAATCTGTCCTTTTACATAGAACTTTTAGTTGTTGGTTCCCGTGCCCCTTAAGTTAAGACTGGAAGTTCGTAGTTACTGTCATCCTCTCTATATAATTTGAATCCAGCTGTCTTATTACTTACATAGCAATATTTTCCCTAATTATTTCATAGTTTCTAAAATGTTACAGTAACAGCTATAGTAACTCCATTATGGCATAATTTACTCATTTTTCTGGTTTTAAACATATAAAAATCATTTGCAATATTCAACTGTTGTGAATAAGACTGAAACCTACAGGTTTTTTTAATCTATTTGGAATTGGGTCAAGTCAGTGCTTCCAGAAATCCTGGCCTGTAAAGCCAAAGGAGAATAGCCTTGACTTGGTCACCCAGGGCAGAAGCTAGAGGCTTGGAGGTTTGGGAGGAGGTGAGGGGGACTACTGGGGAGGAAAGGACTGGGAAAGAGAAGGGACAAGGCAGGACTGGGAGCTGGAGGAAGTCAGGCTCCTGGTATGGTCAAGCATTTTGCTCATATTTGTCCATTGGGTAGTCTCCACACCAGCTAGGCTCTTAGTAAGTACTGAGGCTTTCCATGTCTGTGCCCTGTTGTCCTCAGATAATTGAGGGACTATTTTTGTTTCCATTTGGCCAGGTAAGACACTAAGGCAGAGAGACACCGAGCCATTGCTCATGAGAGCCTAGAGAGAAGCAGTGGGACTGTAATGTAATGCAGGTAACTGGTTCTAAACTTGCCTGGCTCTTAATCCCACAGCCTCTGGACACCTGTGCATACTTGGGATTATTATCCCCATTTCACAGGAAGGGAAATTGGGGCTCAAAGCCAGGTCACCTGGTTGAAATTACCATAGCAGAGCTGGGATTAGATCCCAAGGCTACTATTAAGAAAGTAGGGGAGAGGGAGGCTGAGATGAGGGTGGGATTGGGGGGCAGGCTAGGAGGAGAAGCCTTCTAACCCATCACAATTGCATTGGCCTGCGGACTATCTAGGATTTACCACAAGCTGTCCCTGAACTCAGCCTTATCCCAGCGAAGGCCCATGTTTTCTTGGAGTGCTCATTTCTTCTCCCCATCTGGTTGAGTGCCTTTTCTGGCAGGAAAGGCAGCATTTATTTCCAAGAGAAGACTGGAGAATGGCCGTGGGGCAGGGAGTGGCATTTACAGAGCTGCTTCCACCTTCTAGCACCATCCCCTTACGTAAGCCTTTCATCTCCCCAGCGCTGCTGCTGTCCTGTACACCCATTACAAATGGCAAAACTGAGCCTCTCAGGCGCTCCTGGCTCCTTGCCACTACACGGTATTGGCTTCCTGGGGTGAGCAAAGTGCCTCTTAGAGTGTGGGGCAGGCAGCCCAGGAGGCCCAGAGACAGACTTGCATGCTCAGCAGCACAGAAATAAACATCCAGTCACGTGGGTAGAAGATCCCCTTCCCAGCTCTCCTTCCAGCCTTCCTCTGTAAGGCAAAGAGATTGTGTCCCTTTGGTCCTAATCTGCCTTCCACACTTCTAACCCAGGCCCCTGACTTTCTAACAAGGAGATGGCTGTGCCCCTCCTACAGCAGTAGCTCCATGGAATTTAACAACCTCAGTTGTATTTTCATTGCATTTATTTTGGGGGGTGACCCATTTGAGGAGAAGTGACCTGGTAAAGAAAAGGTTAAGTGAAAAACAGAACTGATATTTTCTGGGTTTGGTAAAAATCATGGAAATGGTGCAAAAAGGAATAAGTCTTGGGGATACACAAGAGGTGGGGTACAGGATTAGCTGTGGGGACTTGGAAACTGAGAGGACGCTTCCTGACTCTGACCAGCTATGTGACCTCCGCCTAGGCATTCAACCTCTCTGTGCAACATCTGTAAAATGGGGTATACTGACTGCCCTGACACCTCCACATCCTTCTCCTGCAGGACTCAAAATGCGCTCATGAGTAGGTGGAGGGGCCAGGAACGTAGGTGAGGCCAGAGAGGATTATGTAAGAGAACCAGTGTGTGTGAATGTTGTTGGCAAGTGTTAACTGCTGCTGATATGGTTAAGGTGACCCAGCCCCTGTAGGCCTTTTGCCTGTAAAAGCGAGTCGTACCTTCTAAAAGGGTAAAAACCTTCCTGGAGTGAGGTTGGGAGAAAGAACAGAGAGGAAGAGAGATCTGGTGTTGGTGGGGCAGCTCTGGTGCCTGGCAGATGCAGCAGTGGCTGCTGGTTCTGATGGTGGTGATGATGGTAAAGGCAGTGATGGTAGTAATGGCAGTAGCGGCTGTGATGGCCGTGACCGTGACGAGGATGGTAATGCGTGCAGCCAGGAGGCCTGCAGCATGTTTAGCAGACACAAGTGAAGAGAGAACGTGTTGCTCTGGAGGGCAGCCTGGAAAAGGGAACTGCAGTCTGCTCTCTGGGACCTCAAAGCTCTTCAGGAAGCTATAAAAAATACCTACACACACACATACACACAAAGGTACCTGGTCTAAAATAAAAAATAAAAACCACATAATTGCAAGTATTGAATGTTTAATTGGACATTTACAAATGTAACATAATGACAGCTAGTCAATGGCATCTCATTATACTAAATAGCTATATGCAAATTATATTTCCTGCAGATTATGCATATATTACAATGTATTTTTTATTCAGTGGGGTACAGCCTCCAAAACAAAGAATGTGTAGGGTTCTATATATATCTTTGAATGGCCATGACTGAGTGACAAATACTTTGTAAATAGTAAAACCCCCATCATTGGAAGTATGCAAGGGGTCAGGGAAGACCCCTTTTGGGGAATGTTGGAGAAGGGGGTCCTGAATACCAGGGTTTTGTTTCTACTCTGAGCATTCCTATTTTATTATTTTGGGGGCTCATAATTCCTTCCCTCCCACACCTTTCACACATACTCACATGCACACACTCACACACACAGTCACTGGAAGAAGCTATTAAGAGTCTAAGCATGCCCCCCACTTTTCTCCTGAAGACACAGGGTTATGAAAATTGTTGAAAGTCCCACAGCAAGTCAGAGTCACACCAGAGACTCCAATTTAGTGTTCAAAATCCCAACCCAGTGCCCTCTTTCCCCACCCCTGCCCTCTGGGCAGAGATTTGTCCACCTCCCCCCTCCACACAGTGGCAATCCTGTGTCTTACCTCCCCCAGGAGAATTAGGCAGGATTTTCATTTGGCCCAGTCCAATGCCTGTCTTGAAAACGCCCTCCCCAGGCCTTTCCCACACTTGCCAACCCTCTGCTGGCTTAGACTATTGACTAAGTTACAAAACACCAAAACCCTCAATTTCCTCATCTATAAAATGGAGACAAATAACGGTACCCACGTAATAGGGTTGTTGCAGACATTAAATGGGGTAAAGTAGGTCAAGTAGTTAGAACATTGCCTGGCACTTTCAAATTGCTTAATAAATGAGCTACTTTATTGTTGATGATGGTGGTTTTCAATATGTGTTTAGTGAAGCCAATAAGCATTAATTGAGCCCCCGCCACGTCTGTCAGGTAATAAGGCAGAGTGGATACCGGGCTCCCCTTGCTCTGCAGAAGGTCAGGTCGGTTAGGGAATATGATAAAGAGTGAAGGGTGTTCCTTGGGGAGGGAGGTGTCAATGAGGGCCCCTGTGCTGAACTGATATTCGCACCAAGATGCCAACATCCAGATCAGCGGCAGATTGCTGGCAGCACTCCGAGAGGGCTGAGAAGCACATCCCAGGCCCTGGTGCAAGGTCATAGTGTCCCATGTGTACCCATGGGCCTGGGGGTAACCTAAGAGATCAGAGAGGTGGGGAGCAGATCCTGTGGGCCTATGAATCCAGGGATGGTAAGGGCATTGGGAACAGAGAAACAGACACACGCGTTCCTGGTTGGAGGGAGCAGCGGAGAGCGTCACTACAGCGAGGCAAGAGGTGGTGCTGGCTTGGACCAAGTCCAGAGTGGTGGGAAAGTAGATGCCTCCAAGATATCCCTATCTATCTATCTATCCACCCACCCGCCCACAATTTCAGAAGTAGAATCCACCAGGCTTGCTGGTGGGTTGCATGTTGGGATGAAGGAAAAATAGGAGTCAAAGATGCTTCCTAAAGATTGAATCTGAGCACCTAGTGGATGAAAGGAAATTGGTGTGAGAATCAGAATCCCCCTGCCAGCCCCACACTTCCCATTTTAAATGCACTTTATGCCCACAATATCCAAAATAGACAAATTCAGAGAACTAGAAAGCTGATTGGCCCTGCGGTCAAGGAAAGGGAGGATGATGAGTGACCCTTTAATGGGGTATGGCATTTCTCCAGGGTGATGAAAATGTTTTGGAACCAGACTGAGGTGGTAGTTAATTACCTACTTTGAAATGTTAATTTTGTTATGTGACTTTCATCTTAATTGGGAAAAAAAAGGAAATAAAGACTTCCTCAGACAAATGGGAAGATGCGGCTTCAGGTTCCCAGATCAGCCATGGGCAGAAGCCCTACAGATGGTGTGGGGTCTCTCACAGATAAAAAGACACCACAGCTGAACATAATGCTGCATATACAGATGTTGACGTATAATGCAGTACTGGATCAGTACAGTGGGGGTGGGGGCCTGTGGGCTGGTTCAAAGTCCTGCCTGCCTCTTTACTAGTTGTGTACCCTAGGACAAGTATCTTAACCTCCTGAGCCTACATTTCATTATGTGTCAAGTGGGAATAATAGGTATGCAGCAGATAGTGATTGACATGCCTGGAACAGGTGCTCTTGAAGACAGAAGCAGAAACCATCCCTGGCTTTGGATCCCTCAAGCTCCCGAAACTTCAGGCCCTGGGAGACCCTGGCCTAGGAGGCCCTGGCCTTGGAAGGCCAGGTCTTTCTGCTGTGCAGTCTCCCCCAGAAGTCTCCCACTGCTCTATGGAAATCTCACCACTTGTGCAACCCATTACAGGGAAGGAGTCAGAAATCTCCAAACCCAAAGGTGAAAGGACCCTTTGGGGTATTGTTGCCAAGCAGGAAATGTTCAGGCAGATGCCCAGCCAGTCACCCCATATCTGAAAAGTCCAAAGGGTGCTGTCTTTTTCTAGGGAAAAGTCAAATAGATAGTGGCCAAGAACAGGGACTCTGGGGCCAGTCAGACCTAAGTTCAAACCTAACTTTCCCATTTAGTGATGTTGAGACTTTGGGCAATATCTTAACTTTTCTGAGCCTTGGTTTCTGCGTATGTAAAATGGGGGCAATAAAGATCCCAAGTCTGTCAGCATTGTGGTAAAGAGCACAGGAGATGACAAGTAGAAAGGCCAGGGCTGTCATGAAGTAAGCATTTGATATACGCTAATTAGCAATAGTGTCCTCATTGTTGACCAACAGGGTTGGAGAGATCTGGGTTCCCAGCTCTGTTCCCAATTCATTGGCAACCTTGGACCTGTTGACTGAACCTGCAGCAGTTCCCTGTTGCCTTCACTAGGAGTCCCACCTCCTGAGCACGCCATCTCTGCTACATTTCTCCACTGAGGATCAGAGACCAGTTCCTACAGGCACAGCAGGTTTTATGCTAATAGTAAGAGAGGACTTGGAGAAGGGCGGCATGACCAGACCAGGGCAATTTGATTCCAAAACCTGTGCACCTATTGCAGGAAGAGGAATGTCCCTGAGGACTATGAACTAGACTGGAGGACTTCTTAGAAAGGAGCTCCGTGGCTCAGCAGACAAAGCCCATCTGACCGAGTCTATGTCTGGTTCTGCTCCTGAGCACGACCCAGTGATGGAATGGAAAGGCAAGGGGCCATTCCTGTATGTGTTCCCTCTTGCTGCCATCCCTACTCCTTTCCTTCTCCATCTGTCCGACTTTGTGGCTCTCAGATTTTGAGTAAGTAATACATACCCAACGTAAAAAGATTCCAGAAGTCCCCCAGGGCATAGAGCAAATGAAGTCGTGTCTTCACTCAGCCCCCAGGTGCCTCTAGCAAGCTACCATCCTTCCCCTTTTCACAGGGACCCTTCTTGAGCCAGTGGTCAACCCACATCCACGTGTGTCAGTGTGAGAGCACACACACACACACCTTTTCATATCAATTTTGGCACAGCTTTGGAAACCATCCCTTATCATCCCACACAGCCTATGCCGGGGTTTGTTGTTGTTGTTGTTTTTTTTTTTTTTTTTTTTTTTTTGATGACCGCATAGCATCTGTCCTGTGTACTTTCATGCCATTGCCTGTGTTTGCTGACACAAATGGTGGGAAGACTCAAATCACCCTCCAATCGTACTCCACCCCCTAGGTTCCCCATGGCTCTGGGGTTAAAACCCACCATCTCTCTCTCTCTGCTAAGCTTTTGCAGCAGCTCTTTGTCTGCAACCTACTTGTCCTCTGCACATTCAGTTACCTCCTTCCCATCTGGACAGATGGCCACTCAAACATCCCCCGAGCTAGGTCCCACTATTAGACATTCCTGTGGCTCCCTATATTTTCCTCCTTTATATAACTCTTAACCCAACTGCAATTAAATGAGCCACACTCACTCTGCAGTGAGTTACTCAGTGTTGGTTCCCCCTACCGTAATAGAAGCTCACAGGTGTGTGGCTGTGCTCCACACCGCGCCGCACCGGCGCCTGCCCTGGGAAGGCACCCACTCCGTCACTGTTTGGAGTGTGTGGGGGGGCCATTTCCTGACTGTGCTACTTTAGACAATAGCACAAGTACATTCTTGTTCTTATAAATGATAACTTTTTAACGCTGTTATAAATAACAGAACCTAGGGCATGCTAGGCATAAAGCGCTTTACAGAGCCTTACATCTGAATTTTCATATCCACCAAGTGAAGGAGGACATATTATCATCCCAAGGTCATGAAGCTATTAACTGACAGCACGGGAATTAGAACCCAGATGTGTTCAATGTCAAAGTCCTTGATCAGCCCCAAAGGCTTCCTTTACTTCTCTGAGTGTCAGTTTTTACAGAGTAAGATTTAAACCACCTACTTCACAGGATTGCCCAGTGGCTCGCCCAGCAGCCAGAAGCTGGTGAGCACACAGCTGTTGTTTGATGAACACCATTTTCCTTTTCATTGTAAATTATTATCTGGAAAATCAGACTCATCTTTCAGGCCTAGTAAGCAACCCAACAAATGAACCTTAACTGATTCACCCTAGCGGCTGCTCCTGCCATCGCCAGCTCCCCCAGGGACTATGCCTGGGGTGAGGAACTCAAACTTTGAAAAGGGAAAACTTTATTTCACTTACTAATGAAAAAGGGAAATGTACTGCTGAACTCAGTCTGATAAAATTTGATGAAACCGGAGACCCCAGCCCCCAGAGTGGTCACGTCTCGAGAGAACCTCACCCTGCTAGTTGGCTAACAGAATTAACACCAGTGGCATTCCTTTTGGTATTTTGTGGGTGAGAAGAAGTGGGAGGGAAGTTGGGACACCCATCTGACCTGGGTTTGCCCTAGGGCTACACCTCTGCTCATGGGGTGGCCCTTGGCTTCCTAAGCTCCTGTTTTCTTTGCTACCACATGGGATGATTGAGGAGGGGAATGATTTTCTGGATACCACCCACCACAGCCAGTTCCTGGGGAGATACAGTCTGATAGTAAGTACCCAAGGACCCCACAAAGAGTTTTCCTATGATTCTGAAAACTCAGAACTCTACCCAGTAAGGTCAGAGAACCCCTCCTTTCTGTGTACTCCTGAAAGCACAAGCCACTGCCAGAGGTGGGTGGAAGTAAAAAGGGTGGAGCATTTGCCTCTGGAAGACTTCCTGGAGGAGGCAACAGAGGAGGCAAAGAATGAGGGCTCACCAGCCTTGGATGGGACAAAGGGCATTACAAGCATTGGGAACACCATGTGCAAAGAAAGAGAGTTAGACTGGGCCTGACACATTTCAAAAACAGAGGAATTAGAGGTCAACAGAGCTGTGTTTCTCAAAGTGTTCTCCTAGAACACCCAAGGGCACCTGAGAGACAGGCGCTAAAGAGAGAAGACAGAACCAGGTCACAGAGAACCTTGAGTGCCACATCAAGGGCTGTATTTAGCGACAACCAAGGCTAAGTACAGGAAGTGGCCGGAGCGGACTTCCCACCCCGCGCCGGACACACAGGCTGTGCTGCAGAGTGCGAGGGCATGGAGCGCATTTAACACACTGGGCTGTGGCTGCTTCTGGCTGCTAATTGGCAGCATGGCCTCTTCAAGGCACACCATGAGGCAGGCTCAGAGCTGCTGCTGCTGTTTTTTGTTATGGCTGCGTTTGCTTGGTAATGACTGTAGGTAAAGGTCAGAAACCTCCCCAGGGAGTGGGGGGCACCACAACCCATGAGCAAATTCTCCAGAAAGTGCCATTTCAAAGGCTATTAAGGCAAAGATGAGAAGATGTAAGAGGAAGCGGCAGGGTGCCTGCAGGTGCATCTGTGGTCAGCCTGCAAAATGGGAGAGGAAGTAGCTGACTGAAGCCTGCTTTAATGAATTTCATATCATTCTGACACACATATACAGAAGAGGATGAGCAGTGGAACAGATGATTATTTAATCTGCATTGACAGTTGGGCAAGATCTAATGCACGTTGTATTGTTTCTTTTTTTGACTTTTTGTATGTATTGGAAGTTTTTCACTATAAAATGGTGGGAAAAACAGACTCATTCTCACATAGGCATTCAGGCATGCTAGCCAGACCCACTGAATCCCAAGGTGAGTACCCCTAGGTTTCCAGGGTGGAGAAATTTCTCGCTCTCGTACTCGGGCTGGTGGTGTCTCTCTCTCTCTCTCCCTCTCTCTCTCTCTCTCCCTCTCTCTCTCTCTCTCCCCTCTCTCTCTCTCTCTCTCTCTCTCTCTCTCTCACATACACACACACACTCTCTCTCTCTCTCCCCCTCCCTCTTTCTCTCTCCCTACATGCTGCTCCCAACAGGGATGGCTAAATGGATGAATGGGCAGGTAGATGGATGGAATGGGTGGATGAGCAGGTAGATGGCTGGGTAGATGGTACATGGATGGAAGAGTGGATGGAAGGGTGGTTGATGTGGAAGAGTGGGGGAGTAGATAGATGATGGGTGTTTGAAGGTGGTGGAGAGAGGTGGGCAAGGTCCAGGCACTAGTGGGGAACAACCTCAGAGCCATATTAACAATAAAAGATAACAGGTGCCTACAGTATAACCAATACAGAACCCAGGGGAAGGTGCTCCCACCTCCAGGCATCCAGGAAGATGGAGGTATTTGAGCAACACATTGAGAGGAAAGTAGTTGAAGTGAATATAGGGAAGAGCAGGACTCCAGGTGAAAGAGAAGGCAAAGACAGGAGTGACTGCTGCTATATTTGGGGCAAGGCCCAGTTGCCTGAACATCAGTGTTAGAAACCAATTCAGGAATGTTTGTGGAGAGCCAGCCAAGGACAGGTTGAGGTCTGAGATAAGGACAGGCATTAAGGCAGGAGGAAGGAGTGTGAGGTAAGTTTGAAACCAGGCTGGTGGCCACTGAGTAGGGGTGTGATGGGCATCCTCTTCACCTCACTCTCCTCAGCTGTTTAAAGGGGACAGGGATTTTCCTCACTCATGAGTTACTGTGAGAATGAAGTGATATTTCACTTGATATGTGTGTGACATCACCTTGTCCAGTCTGCCTTGCGGTTCACATGTGCCATCACAAGCTGAACCATCCCCCTGCTACTGGACACTCAGGTTGGCACCCCTTTTTTGTCCCTTGCTAACCTGCAAATGCAGACATCCCTCTTCCTATGTCTTTGATGATGGTGCTTTCACTGCCACTGCCTGGCTTCTCCAAAGAATGAGGTAGTTATAAATGACCTGGTGGTACATCCATTATATATATAATATACATAAAAAGAGGGGAGAGGAAATGGCCGGGTGCTGTGCAGGGTGTGTGAGAGGCAGTGTCCTGGGGAGGCACAGAGGGGAAAGGGGCGGCCCCTGGCGGGGAGTGGATGGTGAGGGAAGGGGTGTTGTAGATGGGGGAAGGGGTCAAAAGATGGGTCAAAATAAGGGGGTTGCAATTGTATGGGGAATATAAAAATAAAATTTATTTTAAAAAATTAATAAAGGAGATGAAATTTGTCTGCAGCAAGAGAAAAAAAAAAGGTACAGAATCCCAGCTATCAAATAACATTTCTGGGGTGTCCTGGGGTGTCACTTCCAGCATGGGGACTATCATTAACAATGTCATATTGCATATTTAAAAGTTGACAAGAGAGCACATCTTAAAAGTTCTCATCAGGGGCCTCCCTGGTGGCACAAGGGGTTAAGTCTCAGCACTATGAAGCTATCCGCAGCCCCTGCAGCACGAGTTCGATCCCCCGGCCAGGGAGCTAACCAACATGGCACAGCAAACCTCTTCTTTCTCACCCACTGCTCCACCTTGCAGTGGATTTTGGTGGATCAGCCTGTTCTGCTCCCCACTCTGTCTCTGATGAAGCTTCTCACCCCTTGCATCTCTGGCCGACACCCCAGTTCTTGTATGCAAAAATAAATAAATCTTTTTTAAAAAGTTGTCACCAGAAGAAATAAAATGTTTTTGTTACTGTGTATAGCCATGGATATTAATTAAATTTAGTGTGATCATTTTGCAATATATACACAAATTTCAAATAGTTGTTGCACATTCGATTCTAATGTGTTAGATGTCAATTATATACAATAAAAATTTAGAAACTTAAGACAAAGGAAGCAGTAGTTGGCTGAAAGCTGGTTGAAAAGTAGCTTACTAAAAGCAAGGAAATTGAAGCATGAGGTAGAACATTTATAATAGTTTACTAGTTTGACCTCTTTCTTATTTTTCCTCCTATATGAAATATAAATAGATAAGTATTTTTAACAAATAAAATATGTATTGATGTGTGACTAGTTATGATTTACATCATTTATGGTTACCTTTAAACTTTGATAGATGTCTTCTTAAAACATATTAAGTGTTTATGTAAAATATTGTGATAATAGTAAAAGTAATAATATCAGGTACTGAAAATCAACTCTGCTTTCTGAATCATTTTAAAAATAATGAAACAAAAAGAGTAGAAGATTTCCATCCCCCTCAGGTGTGAGGGTTTGGGGGGGTGAGCCCCAGTAGCCAACCATCCCTGACACCTTAAGTCTTTGGGTGGGCTGTGCCAGCCTGTGATGGCTTTGGAAATCTGTAAGCTTGAGAAAGTGTTTTTTGTCAACTGCGGTGGTGACAACGATGATGATGGTCTTGTGGTACCAGGGCCCTCGAGGTCAAGCATGCTAGCACAGGGTACAGGATAGAATGAGCTCCAGGCCAAAGGCCCTGCCTTTACAGAAGGTCACCAGAAACTTCTGGAACCTGAACGGTAAACAAAAACACTACAGTGGTTCTTTGAAAACTCCATGGAAAAGAGAAACACTGCTGTTCTCCTCCGTGTACCCCAACACCTGGAAGAGCATTTGGCACATTATAGGTTCTGAAGGAAATACTAGCTGAAAAGGAGAGAAGGAAGACAACAAAGGAAGGAGGGAGGGAGGAGGGAGAGTTCTGACTATGTGAGAGGCTGGTTTGTTCATATTTGAAAACCTCCAAACATTACCTAAGATGTTGATCCAATGCCAGCATACCTGTACCTGGCTGTAAAGGAAACTCAGGGAAAATTTTGATCACAAATACAGATTCTACCCTCACTGCCACCCCCTCCAAAGTTAATTAAGTGTGGCGGTGAGAGCCATGCTGTTTGGGCTATTTATGTAATGAAAAGATCTTCTAAAAATAATACCCAGAGGCCCAGCTCCCGAGGCCTGATGGCTGAGCCAGCTGGAGTGGCAGAAGGTGACCAGGAGCGTGATCCCTGCACCGACACAGTGGTTATGATTAAATGATGCTTCTCTTATTCAGGTTGCAAAACCGCTCCCAGCAAGAGCCTGGAGAGGCTTCATTTATGTCACATGGCGCTTAGCTGGCTTCTGAGAGTTCTGCTGTCTACTTGATTTCTGCACACCCCCAGATCTCAGGAGATTGCCTCCTGGCTGATCTCTGGAAAACCAGGACCAGCAGACATGAAAGTCCAGGAATTATCAGCAGGGCCTTAGCTGGTTTGGCACAGATTGGAATTGCAGAATATGATTACTAAGAGGAAGGACTCACTGCAATTTAACCAAGAAGCATTGTATGTGCAGCCATTCTGCTAAAGTGATGTTTCCAGTGAGGTGGGAGGGAATAAGGGAGGGAGGGAACTACCCATGATAGGGAATGATAGAATAAACCATGACCAGCCACCTCATGGTCTGTTATGCAGCCATTAGAAAGACTGAGTGAGTTCTGTGCAAGCTGACCTGGACAAGGAGCTAGGTGTGCTGCTAACTAAGAGAAGATTTAGAGAGCCCTTCAGAGTAGGGGTGGGTGAGTGTGGTTGTCAGACTGAGAGCAAGACAAATCTACCTGGCTAGGTGAAACCCATGCACCAAGCCTAGTTTTTACATTTTTGAAATAGTTTGGAAACAGTTGGAAAAAATCAAAAGAATAATATTTTGTGACATGTGAAAATTAGGGGAAATTCAAATTTGTGCCCCGAAGTAATATCTTACTGGCACACAAAGACACTCGTTTATTTGCACATTGCCTGTGTGGGTGCTTTTGTGTGACAGAAGAGTTGCAGTGGACCAGGCAGTACACATAGCAGAATGTTTACTACAGGCCCATTTTCAAAAAAGTGCTTGCCATAGAGTGTGGTGACATTTTGTAAGACAGCAGTGTCAGAGGCTGTTCTAGGCACTTCCTAAGAGTAAATTCATTACATTTATGTGTTTATTATTTTATCATTTATTTATGAGGTGCTTAATACCTACATGTGCAGTCTCTGTTCTTGGAGCTTTATCTAGATCTTCCTTTCTGGGGTATGAACAGTCTTAGTCTCTCCCCAACCCTACCCAGCAAGGTAACACCACTGTCCAACCCCTTGTACCTTCCTCCTTCCCCCTACTCTGTATCCTGATTGCTTCAGTCCCTCTAAAGGAGGCATGTTCTGATTGGCCCCTGCCTCCTGGTGTTTGAAGTGAGGTCAGGATCTAGAAGGATTCTTGTATTGGATCAGGGACTAAGTCTGCTTTCAAAGTGCTCAACCCTTGACCTTTGCATTTTCAGCTCCTGCTTTCCAGTGCTTCTGAGAGGGAGACACAGCTGGCCTTGACCCCCCATCACGTGGATGGGAACAGCCACCAGTTATGGAGAAGGATACAGACCCATCTCCCCATGATCCCTTCAGCAAAAAACCAAAGCCACCTCTGGACACATGCCCCAGGGCCTCAGTCTCTATGCAAAACCTGGTGAATGGAGGTCTGCTCCAGACCCAGGAAGAAGCCAGCTCTGCAGGGGACAATTTGAGGACTGGCATTTGAATCAGGAACCTAGCTTCAGGGACTCATCCTCCCTCATCTTCTGTCTTATTCCCTCCCAAACATTCCTAGGAGACTGCTTTCTTTATTTCTAGAAAAACAGCACTGGGTCGGACAATGTAGCTTCCCCATTTGGATACTGCTCTGTTGGGCAGCTGGAGTCCAGTGGCTGATGTAATTGACACACTGGGGAGCTGGAAGAGACGTGGCGGGGGACTGTGGGCAGAGAAAGGAGCTGTAGGGCCCCAGAATGGCAGCCAATGTCACAGACTCCTCCTGTCTGGACTCTACTGCATTAAAAATCACCGTCAGCGTGGTCCTCACGGTCCTCATCCTCATCACCATTGCTGGCAACGTGGTGGTCTGCCTGGCTGTGGGCTTGAACCGCCGGCTCCGCAGCCTGACCAACTGCTTCATTGTCTCCTTGGCCATCACCGACCTTCTCCTTGGCCTCCTGGTGCTGCCCTTCTCAGCCTTCTACCAGCTGTCTTGCAGGTGGAGCTTCGGCAAGGTCTTCTGCGATATCTATACCAGCCTGGATGTCATGCTGTGCACGGCTTCCATCCTCAACCTCTTCATGATCAGCCTCGACCGGTACTGTGCCGTCACAGACCCTCTGCGCTACCCCGTGCTGATCACCCCCCTCCGGGTCGCCATCTCCCTGGTCTTAATCTGGGTCATCTCCATCACCCTGTCCTTTCTGTCTATCCACCTGGGGTGGAACAGCAGGAACGAGACCAGCACGGTCATTCACACTGTCCCAAAGTGCAAAGTCCAGGTCAACTTGGTGTATGGCTTGGTAGATGGACTGGTCACCTTCTACCTGCCCCTGCTGGTCATGTGCATCACCTACTACCGCATCTTCAAGATCGCCCGTGACCAGGCCAAAAGGATCCATCATGTCAGCTCTTGGAAGGCGGCCACCGTCAGGGAGCACAAAGCCACAGTGACACTGGCCGCGGTCATGGGGGCCTTCATTGTCTGCTGGTTCCCCTACTTCACTGTCTTTGTTTACCGTGGGCTGAGAGGGGATAATGACATCAATGAGGTCTTTGAAGACATCGTGCTGTGGCTGGGCTATGCCAACTCAGCCCTGAACCCCATTCTGTACGCTGCACTGAACAGGGACTTCCGCACAGCCTACCAGCAGCTCTTCCGCTGTAGGCCCGCTGGCCACACCGCCCATGAAATGTCTCTGAGGTCCAACAGCTCTCAACTGTCCAGGAATCAGAGCCGAGAACCCAGGCGTCAGGAGGAGAAACCCCTGAAGCTCCAGGTGTGGAGTGGGGCAGAGGTCACAGTCCCCAGGGGAACCACAGACAGGTAACAACCCTGGCCTTTGGTGTGCAGGGGGGCCCAGCAAGGGGGTTCCCACGTCTGGTTACCACTAGGGCGGTGATTGTTCTGAGACACTGGTTGGGACATTCTGTGCTGGGGACAGTCAATGAGACTTTTGAAAACCTCATGTCCTCCCATGGTCCCAGATCTCCCCCACCCCGCCAGGTATGACTTATCACCTCCATTTTCAAAGGTGCATGTTGACTATCAGAAAACTTGGCCTGGGCCAAGCTATGTTGCCCTTCCAATGGGGAGTCCTAAGTTTGAGGCCCAACTCTGCCACTTAGCATCACATGTGTCACCTAAATCCTCAGATGACCATGGGCTGCTGCCACAGCTGAGAGCAACAGGAGAAGCCCAGATTGGCACATTCATAGAGCACCTACTGTGTGTCAGTGCTCACCTCCCAGGGCAGGGAAGGGGACTGCTCGGGTCAGAGAAGAAAGTATTGGCTGAGTGGAGAAGGTAGGAACTTGAAGGCCAAGCCACGGATTTGGATACTGTACAGCAGTCTTTGGGAAGATGAAAAGATTGGAAGGAAGGGAGGGCGGGTTTTGGACCAGGCAGCTCCATGATTTGGTTGCCCCCTAAGATATAGACCAGAATCTGAGACAGGATCATGAGTAAAGGGGCCTGTGTCTCATCCATGAGAGCCAGGAAGAGAGTAGAGTAAAATCTAGAAGACTATGATTTGGACACTTGCATGTCTGGGGTGACAGAGATGCAGGAGAGAGGACATGCCAGAATTTCATCCCCAAGAGCTATGCAGGTATTGGAAGAAGGTGTAAATTAAATTCACAAGTGACAAAACCAGGACAGGTATTAAGAGAAGAGGCACCAAAGGCTGAAATGGTGCTGGGGAGGCTCAGCTGAAGAAGAGGAGGGCTCTGGCCTTCATTCCAGGGAGAGGCGCAAACGGGAAGCTGCTGCTAGAGTGCATGTCACATAGGCATGCTCCATAAACATGGCTTTCCTTGTGCTCCCCATGGACCTGCCTTTGCCCCCTGGGATTCTGGTCTGCTTGACCAACCCATTCATTCATTCATTCATTTGCAACTTCCCACCACTTGCTCAGAACTATGCTGTGCACCAGGGATGCAGAAATGCCATTTTGGTGTTGATGGTGATGAACAGTCCTAGAAAGCCACCTTCAGACCCCTGAACCCAGTTCTTCCCTCACTCACTCTGTGGCTTCAACAAGCCCCTGCCCCCCACTTCAGCCTCAGTTTCCTCACCTAGAGATCTGTCCTCTAGGACAGATCTGCCTGCAGCCTGCCCTGCTCAGCTCCCAGAGCTGCCTGAAGCTTGAGTGAATTGCTGACTGTTGCACACAACCCCACGGGATGCCCATCTACTCTCAAGCTTGGATGGGCACTGCAGACTCACAACCTCCGGTTCTGGTCACTGCAGAGCAAAGTGGGGGCAAAATTGCCTGACTAGACCCCAGGACCTTGTGGCCCTCTGGTCCTTGAAACAGCCAGGTGTGAAATGTTTCCCATAGACTAGGGTCCCTGGCCCTCCACCCCTCCACTGCTATTCTTCTTGGACCAACTTTACCACTCCCACATGAGCAGCCTCCTTAGCCTCCTTCCTGGCTTCCCAAGCCCTAGACTCTCCCTCTCAGATGTATCCTGCAAGCCACCCATAGCTCTCGCTCCAAAATGCAGATCCAGAGACCTCCCCATGTATCCCTGAAGGAGAAGATGCTCATTTGATCAAGTCTGTCTTCCTCATTCAGGAAGAGACTTGGAGTACAAAGCTAACCATTCGCAAAGCCTTCATATAGTTCGCAAAGCTAACAGTTTGCAAAGAACAACATATAGTGTGTGGACTATATAGAAGGCAATCAACACAGTCCTGTTGAGTTTTGAGTTCACTTCCTACAGCTCTTACCTCTTTGACAATACCCCTCCTCCCGCATTAATAAGCTGCCCCTATTAATAAGTTACCCCAGGGAAATTTATTTGCTAGGCACTTAGCAACAATGAACTAACACTCACTGAGTGCCACCTTAGAGCCAGTTTTACAGGTTTGCCATTGTTTCCGTGTATTGATTGTTGTGTGGGGCCATCCTTCCCCACCCTCTGTGCTAAGGTACACAGAGAAAAGTAACCCCACCCCACTCCACACCACCACTCTTGCCTCCTGAAAGTTCTCACAGCCTGGTGGAGAAGCAGATTGGGCACCCAGGTGAAGGGGTACATGGTCCCTGGCAGTGAGCCAGGTGCAAGGTGCAGACCTCTGAGCTGAACCTTAAATGCAGGTGGAAAGAGCCCTTCATCTAGGATGGTACCAGCTGCCCTAGACTCATGACTTAGATTCATGCTCTGCTCAACCAAGTCTCCACTCTACACATAGGAAGTCTGAGGCTCAGATAAGTTAAGTAAATTGGCCAAGTGACAAAGAAGTCACCCAAAACCAATAGCAGCCCCAGCCTTGATTGTCCTCAGGGTGCTGGGCACACTGCTGATTTGATGCCCACTTGCTCTGTGGCCACCCTGGGTGGAAGGCTCTGAAGATCCAAGGTCAGCTGAGTGGCGGTGCCTGCCTGGATCACTCAGCGACCTCAAGCACAAGTCCATGGCCATGTTCTGCTCTTCCCCTGAACCAGGAAGCAGTGGGAAGGGCTTTGTCAGAGGAGGTTGGGGATAAAGTTGGAGGACTTCACATGAGGGTGAAAAAGTCAGAAATGGATTTTCCCACTGAGGCTGCCAGAGCTATGGGGGTCTCTTGTGGCCCTTCCTAAGTTTGGCACCTAGCTTCCCTGATAGCCAATAGTGAGTCCTTCTTGCTCTCAGGATGGAAACAAAACCAAGATTGACCTGACCAAGAGTCCTTAACATTGCTGAGGGGAGGGGGCATTGCCCTGAACTAAGAAATCCTAAGAGACTCACCTGCCTACCCTTGAGGGAGAGGACAGGGTGAGTCCAGCGAGACTCCAGGAGACAGTGTGGCCACACTGGCCTGTCCTCCCTTCCCTGTGGCCACCCAGCAGCCACCTTCCCCGCAGGATGCACTGTCTTCCCCTTCCTGATTCCTCCTTGCTTCCCAGGACAGACTAGCCTGCCTCTTCTGGGACCCAGCCCCCAGCCCCTTCACTTCTGTTCCGCTGGGCCTACTTAGTAACCCCCATTACTGGATATAACTGACATTCTTTGTCAGCGCTGCTGTTAATAAAAGACTATGCATTTGGTCACTGAAAACAACACAAATTTATTCTCTTATCATTCCAGAGGTCAGGAGTCGGGCTGCTTCTTTCTGGAAGTTTCCAAGGAGAATCTGTTTCCTTTCCCAAAGTCTGAAGGCTGTCCTCATTCCTTGGCTCGTGATGTTAGCATGCAACCAAGGGGTACTCAGGGACACCCCCCAAAAACACTTGCACTCTCTAAAGGAATCCATGTGCACAAAGGCAAAGCAACCTTAGTGTGAAAGTTAATAGAATTACTAGAAAAGAGAAAAAGAATACTCCTAAAAAGTTTCACAATAAAACCCCCCAAATTACCCATCCCCTCATAGATAAATGCTCAGCCAAACAGGGTCAGCTTAAAGCGGAGCTGCTGAAGCCCCAAAGCTTGGCACAGGCCTAAGGCACCTCCCAGGAGGGAACTGTAGACAGGGCTCTGCAGCAGGCCCAGAAAGCTGGCACCAAGGAGATGCCATATCAAGGTAACAGCTGCCGTTGTCAGCCTCCCCACGTGTCTCTTCCAAATGTCTCTACTCGTCTCGCCTCCACATGTCTCCTTCCATGTCTCCTTCTCAGTAGTACCAGGGTGCAAATCAGGCAGCAAAAACAAGAGCTCACTCTTCTTGGCCTTCATCTTCTTCCTTTTAGAGCCCGCCTGCCTTCCGTGTTATCTAACTCCACCTGGCGTGCAGTTCTGCCCATCATTAAGTGGGGTGGGGAACATACCTCTCCCTTTTACGGAGATGTCTCTCTAACAATGCCCCCCATCTCTTGTCTCCACCATCATATCCCCTTCTCTGTATCTATACCAGACCTCTCTTTGCCTCACCCTTTATAAGGCTCTGTGCTGACATTTAGAGCCCATCAGGAAAGTCCAGCATGTCTCCTTATCCCAAATTCCTGAATCATTTTGCATCACTTTTGTCCCACCATGCCCAGGCCCACACCCATCCCTTTCAGCTCCCAGCCAAACAAAGCACTTAGAGCTGGTTCATTCACAAGCACTCAATCTATGTGCTACATTGGTTGGGGCGTGGCAGTGAGCAAAGTAAAGAGCCTCCTCCTTGGGGGATGTTCTTCTAGGGCAGTGGTTCTCAAAGTGTAGGCCCCACCAGCAGCAGGCTTCTGGGAGCAAAGTAGCCATGCCAGGAGACACAGCCTTGTCTGTGGTAGAGCAGGGTTCTGGCCCAAACCTTTCTGACCCTCGCAAACCTAGGCTCTTTCCATATTGAAATGAATACTGCCCGGACCGGAGTTTAAAGCCAGATTCTGTGCTAGTCCCATAGATAGTAGGTGGGAAAACTAGGCACTGGGAGGCCTACAACCTGAGAGCCACTGCAAGCTAGGAAAGGGCTGGGAATAGAAGAACCCTGTGCATCTGGACCCACCCTGGGCTCTTGGGCCCCTTCCTCACACTCTCACTTACTCTGGGGAGCTCCCAAGGCGGGAAATAATATTCCTAAGAACCAACTATCTTACTTCCTCATTCCTGTAGAGCCCCTGCACCCAGCATTGGAGGTTGGAGTCAGAGTTCCAGAAAGACCTCTGGAGAAGAGTTTTTAAAGGAGGCAGGCAGGGTGCGGCAAGGTTCCCCCTACGCCTCTGACCAGCTATCTCCCCAAGGGGCCTCTGGCAGCATTCTGCCTGTCTTTGCTCTCCTACCTCTGCAGCTAGAGAGAGCATTTCCAAATTAAATGGGATGATGGCCGCCCTTCTGAGTGCCCTTATAATAAAATACTAAGTTCTGAACCGCCCAGCTCCTACCTCTGCCCTAACCCCCTCTAACCCCTCCCCAGGTCAAGAATCACCAGACAAGACTATATCTTCTTATCCCAACCTGCTTGCTTAGTGTGTGTGAGCTCCCAAGCAACCCAGGGGTATGTTGCTCACTGCTCTCTCCTTAACGCCTAGCACTGCGCCTGGCACAGGCCAGGCCCTGTAAGATTTGCTGAGTAAACAAATGATTGAATGAATGCATGAATGGGTAAATGTTTCATTCTAGGTCCCTAGATGTGAATAGTAGCACCCCACTCTTGAGATCTGGAAACCAAGTATCAACGAGGGAAGTTCCTGAACAGAGGGAACCCAGAAACTCCAGGTCCCCTCTTCTAGTGGATCATTCAGTGACGCTCCCTCCACTGAGTGGGTCAGGGGCAGACCTCGCCATAGAATCCAGCTCTGAGTCACAGTCTTGGGCTGGGGAAAAAGCCCAGAGCAGGAAAGCAGACCCTGCCCTGGCTATCGCTGCTGCAGAACTGCGTGTCAGCTTGCCCAAGAGGACATTTTTGGAACTTGTGCCAAATAATGCAGAAAGTGAGCTTCCGGGTGGAGGTGGGAATCCAGAGTTCCCAACAACCTGGACTTAGCCCATCGTATCTCCACGGTGTCCTGGTTTGGCCAGAAGTCGGGGCCTTTGAGGGGAGGGCTGACTTTATCTTTTGGTCCAAGTCCTGTAAGAAGGAGGAGCCGCCAACCAACCTGCATCCTTCTCAGGAAGGAACTGCTGGTCAGAAAGTTTTGATAACTTACCCCTTAAGGAGCCCAAAATTGTTTCTTATATGGGAACCTGAAAGAGTCTGCCTTTGCCATGCTAACTGCAGCATCTTGTAACGGCCTCGTGAATACTCTTTGCAGAGGTGCCCAGGACTGTCCCCTGGGTGGTGGGACCCTGCTGGCCGCCCTGTCACCTCTGCCCTCTCTGCCTGGCGGTCACATCCCAAGGCTGTTGGGGTGTTCTTCAGCCCCAGTGTGGAAATTCAGTACCTCCTACTGCTAATGGGTTGGGGGTGCTGGGCAGTCTTTGGGCAGTAGAAACTGCAGTTTCCTGACCCATGAACTTTAGGACATTACCACGCTTGCCTTGCAGAGTGGCAAGAATAAAATGGAGTAAGGACTAAGGGCATTCAGTATAATTCCTGGCATGTGGCAGGTCCTTTAACATGAATTTTTATTTGTCACCATCCGTATCTCTCTCTGTCCTTTCATTATGGCTTTTCTTTCATTTTCCACCTTTCTTTGAGACCATGTGATTTAATTCACCCCATTCACTATTCACAATTCATTATTTTTTTTTATCACCAACATCAGTTTTAGAGCATTTTCAACACTCCCAATGCAAACCCTGTATCCTTTTGACACCACCTCCCAACCCTGCATTTCCCAGGCCACAAGGAACTCAAAGCTACTTTCTGTCCCCATAGATGTGCCAGCTCGGGTTGCTCAGACAGTATGCGCTGCCTCGTCACTGCCCTCCCACCTCACATCACGCTGCCACCTTCTTTCTTTCCTGCCTTTCTTCCCTTCTGTCTTGTGTTTTCTCCCTCTCCCCTCCTTCCTTCCCCTTCCTGCCATCCCTGCTCCCATTTCTCCATCACCTAGGGCTTGGGTTTTATGGCAATTCTTGCTTCTTTGTTGCTCCCCCCCCACCAGGGAGAACACCAGGGACACGTGCATCCCTGCCGCCTGCCCAGGTGGGTTCAGAACACCCCCTTTCTGGCCTGCACCCCCATTTCTGCACAACTGCAGGGCAGACCTGATGGCTACAACAAGAAGCTAATTCTTTTCATCTTCTGTCTCTTCAGAGAGTTTGGGGAGTGAGACCCTTCCACCCCTGGAGAGGAAGTCAGGGGAAGGAGAACAGAGGGAAAGGAGGTGGGAAGCCTTTTACAACCTCAAAAGTCAAGGAGGATAAATGTGACCCCCCAGGAGTCACTTGAAAGGTAGAGAACTCCTCCTTTCCCCCCCGTGATAGTGTCTTTAAAGCCAGCTAGAGCCCCCCCCACCACCACCACCACCCGCCCTTTCCCTCTGGCTTCTTTTGACCCCTGCCCATGCTTTTTCCCACCTTCATATCTGGCTCCTCTGGCAAAGATCTAAGGGACATGCTTGGGGGGCTGCCTTCCCAGCATCTGTGATGAGAATGGAAGGGTAACTTTGCCTTTGGGGCCAGTACTAGGACCTTTTTATCCAAAGGAAAATGGGGTGCACACTAGAAGAACTAGAAGACACCCTCCAGGGATCCGGTCCCAGGGCACATGGGACCGTGTGCAAGCAGAGGAGGTGTGCACTTCAGCCCCGATGCCCTGTTTGGGGGACAAACTTATGGAGACCCGGCACACCCCAGACCCCATGGGAGGCGGCATGGCATCGGGGAAGGGGGGTTGGCAAATCTTTCCTGCAAAGGACCAAAGAGTAAAAGTTTGCTGCCCATGTGCTCTCTGATGAAAATACTCAACCGAGCCCTTACAGCATGAAAGTGACCTTGGACAATTCTGAGATGACTCAGGGTGGCCGGTCCTTAAAACTGTATTTATTTAAAGTTTATTTAGAGCTTATTTATTTATATAATGCTTTTAGTGTCCCTAAAATCTTTATTTATGGAGACTGAAATTTGATATGGTCTCCAGTCACGAATGTTATTCTGTTCTTTTTTGCTTTTTCAACCATTTCACTAAAAACAGGTGGTGGGGTGGATATGACTGCAGGTTCTCATTTGCCAACCTCTGGGGTAGGGGAAAGAAATGGGCACCAATTCCAGCCCTAGTACTGCTGGCTGTGTGACTTTGGGCAGGTGGCTCACCCTCTCTGAGTCTCAACTAGCTTCTATGTGAAATGGGGGTAAATATGCTTCCCTATGAGGTTGTGATAAGGGTTAGCACCAATTTATGCAAAATGCCTGGCTCAAAGTAGATGCTTCGTGAGTGGTAGGTTTTCCTTTCTTTTTTAATTCCATGGTCCCTCTGCAAACGAGCAGCTGAGATATTTAGGGCAGATTTTGCAGGCCCATCTCTCAGCTGTGCCACTGAATAGCCCAAGTCAGACCCTGACCCTGAGCCTGGTGTCCCTCCTCTGAAAACGGGGGGCTTGGAGCAGTCTCAAGGGACCATTCCAAGACTAATTATATATAAATATCTAACAAGGGAGAGAAATTATGCCAAACCTCCAACTGTGTTTGTGTCAAGAATCTTCTGGCGAGGGCGGTGGAGAACATGTTTTTCATACTAATGAATCTCTTTGAGTCTGTGGAGGCAAATTCAGTAAAATGTGTCCTTGTCACGACCTGAGAAGTGAGTGCAGGGACCAGGGGCAGATGGGGGCACAGATGGGCTACCCAGAGAGTTGGGCCTGGCAGACAGGACCTGTGTTTCTCACTGCCTCTGCCACTGACTGGCTGTGTGGCCTTAAGAAAATCATGTCCCTCTCTGAGCTCCAATTTCCTCATCTGTCAAAGAGAGTTAAGACTTGTGGTTGCTGTCAGTGCCCCTGGAGAATGACAAGGCTCTGCTTCGGGGTGACACTGGTACTGATGAAGCCCACAGAAGCTGTTTATGGCAGTGTTGGGGGACAGGTGTGCCTGTACCCACTGGGCATGTAGGATGTCCACAGCCTCTGAGGCTGTCCCCGGGCATGAGGACCATCTCCCCAGCCCAGAGGTGGGAAGAAGGAAGCGGTGGGGGGATTTGTCCCAACTGCCAACAAGAAGCAGATGACTCTGTGAAGCAATGGAGGGCCTGCTTCTCCATACTCAGTGGTGCAGAAGGTTCCAGCAGAGAGGGAGGGCACCAGAGGCCCGTGGAGAAGTTCATGCCCTTTCCATCCCAGGGCTGAGCACGTGCCATCGTCCAGGTCACCCCAGGCAGACATTCGGGATGGGCGGCAGGGCAGTCCCAGAGGATTCCATGCTTCCCCTTACCCCACTGACTAGGGAGACCCAGGATATTTAAAAATACTTCATTATTGTTGAAATGCAACATTAAAATTGAAAGTCAAAGGAAGCCCTACTCCCGTTGCTGCCTTACGCTATCCCTGCAGTCAGCTCTGTCCAGCCTTCCTGTCTTTGGTGAGCGGGTGCAGTCTTAACATCACAGCAACAAGGAGTCTTAACACCATGGTAACTCTTGCACCCTTGAGTTCAGTAGTGTGATTTCCTGGGCGCAGACTCTTCCTGGTTCATTCATTCACTCAGCTGTCCCTGTGCCCCTTCCCAGAAGATGAGGGGTGGAGGTACGAGGGAGGATACACAGGTGATGTGTGTGGAAAGGGGGATGCCTGGTTGCTATGGGGACCAGTCTGAGAAATCATGGAAAGGCGAGACCCCTGAAAGGAAAGTAGGAATTTTCTAAGCTGAGAGCAGAGGTCCAGGAGAGCCATTGTAGCCAAGGGACTGCGTATGCGGAGCTGGGATGTTTGGAAGCATCTGGGGGGGCGGTGGCCATCTAGTGCCTGGTCCCTTGAGCGGCTCTGCAGCTCTTTGCCCTGGGGTTTGCGGCTTGGGCAGGGTGAGGGAGGGGCAGGGGCACTTGGGCAATCATTTTCTTCTCTAGAACTCTTGATGCCTATCTGAGAAGTGGGGTAGATCATGACAGCACCTCCCTCCCCAGACTGGGGACAGGATCAAGGGCATCAAATTGTGTGTCTGGACAGAAGCTTCCAGCACAGCACCCACATGTAAAAGTCTTTGTTTTTTCTACTCAGGGAGCCTGTAAGCCACCATTTTACACAAGGTGGGAAAACATGCATTTTCCAGCCCAGGGGTGCTCAGTCGCTCTAGTCTAGTCTGGAATCGGTGACTCCCCGAAGTTGAACGCAGTCAATATAAGATTCTCTTACTCACCAACACCCTCTTTCCCTCCAGGGTAAACTAGGTTCCTGCAGGCTGTCTGGCCCTTGGGCATGCCCTGGATCTCTATTGTAGTTCTAAGCAGCACCGCCCACCTCTGAGGCTTGCCTTCTGTCCCATGTCACTCAGGCCTTCAGACTTCTCCATCCGCAGCTCCTGAGCCACACCTGGGCCCCGGAGACACAGCTGGCCTTCTCCTGGGCCCCCCCGACACTGCCCAGGGCCAGCCACATCCTCTCACAGGCTGTGGCCTCTGCTTCAGACTCCTGACATTCCTAGGACTCCCCAGGAGGCAGGCCCCAAGGCCCAGCTACATGCTAGGGATCACTATTGGTCCAGGGAGCTTTTAGGAACCTCCTGTATAGCCCATGGGAGCAGAGAAATTGGCGTACAGGGGCTGCATGAAGCCTCCTCACTTCTATTTCTGTCTTCCTGAAGGACATCTTCCTTGGCCTGGCTTCCAGCCCCTATACTTTCAGAATCCCACATTCATCCTCCAGTGACCCCCACCTCACCTCCAATCAGTGTTTTGACTCTAAGGGAGGGAGTAGGAGCAGAGCCTACTTTACCCCTAATTCTCAGGCTCCTGCCCCCACCCCAGGTGGTTCCTCCTCTTCTTTGGATGGTCGGAAACTACCCTCATGGGGATCTTGAAAATCAGGTCCTTTCCCTCTCTCACCACTGTTCTGTTTGGGGCTTAAGAAATCATCTCTGCCCTTATCTCAGCAGCTGCCTGAGTGGTGGGGGGGCAGTGCTAGCGATGGGAACAAACAAGGGTAAGAATCCATAACAACTCCTCAATATCTCAAAATAGTATCCTCTCCTGCCCTGCCTGAAAGGTACCACATAAGACACATTGGCCCACATTCAACAATCAACTTCCTGGAGCCACTAACAACCGCCACTGCTCTGGGAACAGGGGAGCCTGGTGAAGTCAGATTGCCCAGGTGCTGCCTGACCTTGGAGATGTTACCTAACCTCCTCATGTCTCAGTCTCTTCATCTGTAGAATGGGAAGATTATTAGCACCCACTTCAAGTGATTGTTGTGAGAATGTGAGGAGAGGGCCTCCCTGATGGCGCAAGGGGTTAGGGCGCAACCTATGAAGCAATCCACAGCCACTGCAGCACGAGTTCAATCCCCAGCTGGCCAGGGAGGTGACCCACATGGCGCAGCAGACCTCTCCTGGCTCGCCCACTGCTCCCCTCAGCAGTGTATTTCAATCTGCCTGTTCTGCTCCCCATTCTGTCTCTGGTGGATCCTCCCACCCCGCCATGCCTCTGGCCTGTACCCCAGTTCTTGTATATATGGATAAATAAATAAATCTTTTAAAAAAATAAAAAAGAATGTGAGGAGAAAATCTACAGGCTGGAGGACGGCATCTGGCACATGGAGAGCTCCCCATGAATGTAGGCCCGTGGCAGTGCGCTGTGGGGGAGGCCTGATCATCAGGAGCTTTGCGATTGGCTGAAATGTTGCCTTATTTTGGGTTTTGCTGTGGTCTCCACATTTGTGGGGTTTTTTGCTTTTTGTTTATGTTTCTTGTTATTTTAAGTAACCCTAAGATGAACATCTTCATGCAAAGAACATTTTGTTTCTTTCCAGTTGTTTCCCTAGAAACTGCATTTCTGGAATCAGACTTACTGGTCAAAGGAGAGGGATATTTTAGGCCTTTTGTGACAATTGGCCTAATTGTTTCCTAGACAGGCTGTGGTGGCTTCCCTGGTGCAGCCACACCTGCAGGTGCCATTTCCCCGAACCCATGTAGAAGAGTCCTGCAGGTGTGTGAGAAGAGGACTGGGGCAGAGGGTGTTAACAATGAGGAAACATCGGCATGTATTGGGTGCTGAGGATCTGGGAAAAGGGGAAAAGGCCCGTTGAGGGGGCCAAGGAGGCACCATCAGAGAGGTTGACTCTGTCCTAGATCCAGGCCATGAGCCATTCAGTCCCACAGAAAGAGACAGGCATGGTCATGCACAGAGCAGGGCCCAGGATGCAGCACCCAACAGGCCTGGATGACCTGGGACAGCCGGAGCCTTGGAGTATGAGGCAATGCTCAGCATCCAAGAGTGTTCCTTCCAGTATTGGAAGGGGGAGGGGGCAGCAAGGTGTCTCTAGCTTAGAAGTTGGGTCCCTTTGGCCTTGCTCAAGGCTCTACCATTTATTTTCTGTGAACCCCTGGGCCAGTGACTGGAGCTCCTTGGGCCCAATCTCCCTCATCTTAGTGCTAAGAATACAATGAACACCTCCTGTATCACATGGAGGTTGTAGAAGCTCAGTGTTAAGTGCCCCCGTCATGGGCGCTCACTTCATTGTCGTATTCTGCAATCCCAGTTGAGCAGCAGGATGGGGATGATATGGAGACAGGGGAGGGTGCTCCCCACACCTTCTGTGCTCCTTTAAGCAACAAGCCCAACATACTGTAACATGTCCAGCAGCCCTTGCTGGCTGTATGACCTTGAACAAGTTTCCTGACCTCTCTGTGGGTGGGTATGAATGAGCTGACTCCCAGGCCTGGCGTGCAGGAGGAGCTCTGTGCAGTGCTGTCATCTGGCCACTGTCAGGCTTCAGAGCACAGGTTTTGGACCTAGCAGACGTGGCATGGAGCCCTGTTGTTCCACCCACCACTTGTAGGAACTTGACCAGATCACTTACCACGGGGGCCAGTCCCCACATTTGTAAAGATGCGAGTGGTGAGCCCCACCTGGCAAAGCCAAGCACATAGTAGGGACTCACTGTTGGCCCACAGTAGGACTAAGGCAATAAAAAAAGACACCCATGAAAACTGCTCAGACCTGCCCTACAGCCCCGGCTCTCATGAGGGTGGGTACTTGGTCCTCCATAGAAGGGCATACTTCTTCCAAGGCCCCTTCCCAGGTTCTCACTGCCATGGCAGGGACAATCTCACTCACACATGTGGTTGTAAGATCTGGGAGAAGAGTCCATCCTGACCACAAGCTGAGACCAGATCGTTCTTTGGTCAATTCCTGATACTCTGCTGCTGAGCCCTGGCAGCCCTCCTGTGCCTGCGAGGGTGCGTGCACTCCTCCCTCAGAACTGCCTAGTTCTGGCTACCAAATCCCTTCCTGCTCTCTTCTCCCACTGCATCCCAGGCTTCGTCAACTCCATCTGAACTTGACCACTCCCTGTTCTCAGAGCACAGCTGCCTTCCCCTCCGCCCCATCGTGATATTCAATTCCTACTCCTTGCCTCAGGCCCAACTCCAAGGCCTCCTGCTCCATGGAGCCTTCCCTGATTGGCAAGATCAGAACTGGCTTCTCTGCTACATAGTCTAGCCCTTGCACACATACTCAACTCAGATGTGTGCCCCACAATGCACACTTAGCACTGTACTCATATGTCCACCACACCCCTGAGTTACTTGAGGTCGGTGACCCTGCCCTGACTGTCCCTATATCTGTCATTTTCACTCTGGGTCCCCCCTTCCTGCCCCAGGAAGGGGCGTGCCACAGTGAGAAGGGAGTGCACTCAGGAGTCAACCCTGAGGGTTCAAATTTAAGCTTTGCTACTCAGTGACCTCAGGGTATAACTAACCCAGCCAGAGCCTTGGTTTCCTGGTCAGTGAAATGGGGCTACTTGTCCTTGTCTTATAGTGCCATTGGGAGAGCTAACTAGAATAAGGATGCAAAAAACCCCCCTTGGGACCCAGCGTGTGAGAGCTCAGTTAATGCCAGTCATTTATTCATTCGCCTGCACAATTCACAGATGCCCACAATGTGCCAGGCTGCATGGAACTGCTGAGTCACACCAACCCCTCCCTAAATTGTGCTTCCAGTCTGTTCCAGGCTTCGACCTGGCAGTATCAGGGATGTGTGGCCTGGGAGGCCCCTAATCAAAATCTCTTTAATGAGCCTAAAGTTCCTTGACCCTCACCGTCTATTTTCCCTTGTTGTGGAGAAAAAATTAAAAAGAGATTAACAGTATATGACTGTTACCTATTGATCTCAACGAAGCCCCAGCAAGCCCTGGAATGCCTTTTTTGGGATAAATTTCACCTTATTTAGCATGCAATGACAGGATGTGTTTGTAGGATTCCTGCCCATCTCGCTCCCATTGACTTGCTCTTGCCCTTGCTACTAATGACAAGAGCTGCACCTCACGGTTTGAACCCCAACCAGAGACTTGGAAACAGGGTAAAAGATAAAAAACCCATGGCTGCCTTTCGTCTGGGAGATATATAAGTAGGCTGATGCTTAGCAGAAGTGAGTGTCTCAGCAGAGGAGCAGCAGGAGCCGGGAGAAAGTCAGTAATCCTCAGAGCCAGCTTCCCAGAATAGGTAATACTTGAACAGAATCTTGAAGCAGAAATAGAAGCTGAACAGCAAAAAATAAAGGAATTTCAAGCCATGTGAACAACAAAGGCACAGATCAAAGAAAGTGAAGTAACTAATGTGGCATGTTCATGAAGTGGTTCTGTGTGATAATGTGTACTAGAAGGAGCAGGGGCTCTGAAAAGGGAACTGGAATTCAAATCCTTATGACAGTCTTGTGAGGTTGCTATTATATTAACTGATTTCACAGATGAGAAAACAGAGGTTGCGAGGGGTCCTCGGCAAGAAGCCGCAGACACAACAGCACTGAAGCAGGGTCCTGACCCCTGGTGGCTGAACATATTATAACACTCACGATGTGAAAAGGTGAGATTCAGATTCTAACGTTTATTTAGGGATATTATTAATTAGGACACGGTTAACTGCCAGTAGCAGTTAGGAGAGGCTTAGATTGGCAGAGGCAGGGAATTGGCGCATAGGATGGAAGAGACCAAGAGGCAATTCAAGCATGACTGGATCCAAATGCACAAATGTCATCTGAAATTTGTTTTTCTCCAGCTTTCAACTCAATTTCACACTGTGTTGATTCCCAATTGCAGCTAGAGTCTCCCCTTGGTGCCACTGGCAGCTCCAAGCTTATATCTTACCATCTTAGTAGCCCCAATGGAAAAGAGTTCCCTTTCCTACTAATCCAACAAAAAGTTTCACACTTGAGTTTCATTGGCTGGATTGGGCCATGTGTCTATCCCTGAGCCAACTGTCATGAACCAGACCTGGAGCAGGGCAAAGAATTAGAGGTCAGCTCTCCCCAGCCCCGCCTTCCCCCCCACCACCCCGCGCTTGAACACAGTATGGAGATGGTTGCATCCCAACGGAGATTCAAAGTGCTGTTGCCAAGAGAAGGGGGGTTGATGATGGGATGGTGAACATGACAAGTATCACGATATTTGTACTCTCCTAGAATCCATCAATATCCCCTAGTTTCAGTGCCAGGGCTCAGGCCAAAGATGGGCCCAGGGGCCCCAAGGGGGGGTCTGTAAATATTAAACCTACTAGTATCTCTAGATATGTGTAGTGCAATGCAGTCTGCACTGAATGGGAATCCAGCTGAACGTCCCATTACAACTTACAGTTGTCATGAACAGCAATTGCTAAGTAAATGAGTCTTTGGGCCACTAGGTTTTATTAAGTTAAATGTGCCTGTTAAATTGTTTTATAGAAGGTAGAAATTCCATATGTCAAGGGGGAAAAAGAATGAGGAAAAGGTCAATCTAATACAAAAGAAGAAAGAGTGGGGCAGCTATAAAACAGAAAATCACATTGAAGAAATTAGTCACAGTATGTCAGTAAATACAGGACATGGAAATGGAATAAATGGGTAATTTTTAAAAAGATAGATTTTATTTTTTAAATCCAAACAAATATTTTCTTACAAATGAATAGACTTAAGGAAAAAATGTTGAAAGTATGAGGAAGGAAAAATAAGACATACTGGGCAAATGCTAACTGAAAGATTTGGGTAGCTATGTTAACAGCAGATAAAATGAAATTTAAGTAATATGTTTTACTAAAGATAAAGATAGCTATGTTTTGAAAAAAAGATTTGATTCACAACAAAGATTATGATTTTAAATTTGTATGTACCAGATAACCTAACTTCTAAAACATGTAAAGTAAAATTTACAAAACTACCAAGAGAAATTAATAATTAATATCCTAAATAAGCAGCATTAAAAATGAGGAGGCCTGCAAACCTGGCACCAAGGGTATGACCCCACAGTCTGTGGTCATGTCCACCAGCCCCCTGCCTGCTGCCACCCTGGGCCCAGGGAAAGGTGCTGCTGTCCAGACACTGTGCACTTGGGCATAAATTCAGTTAATAACAGAAAATGTTACTGGATCACTGGGAGTCAGCAGCTTTGCACAGGGACAAGTTGTTTACTGTAATCTGCTTGAAGTTGGAATAAAAGTGAACAAACCAGATGAGTTTGGTACTTTGGAAAGTGTGAAAGCTGCTAGTGACCTCTGTTCTCTATCAGAAGTAACTGAAATGAATGAATTCTTGCAGAAAATCCAGGACATGTCAATAAATCTTGTTCTAAGGATTGATTGATCAAGATGATTCTGAGTAATCCTTTTAGAACTAGGTGAACTAATGAATGAAGAAGCTATGAGAAATATATACTCTATTGAGAAATGAAAATGGAACTCTCTAAAAAAAATAGTATGAAACAACTTAATCTAACATAGTTGTCTTAAATTAGTGGATAAAAGGTTTTAAATAGCAATGCTTAGCAATATTTCCAGTGGAAAAAGAAACTATCTTGCAACAATGCTGCTGAAAGAAACACCCCTTAACTTTCTAATGATTACAGATGGACATAATATGCATCTTTTGCACAATATCCTATTACTTTTAGAGTAGACTCCAATTATAATGAGAATTCCTTCAGTTATATGGTAAGAACTAGCTATAAAAATTATGTAATTTAAGGATACCATTGTGACCTTAGGTCTTATATAATATTGTAACTTGCTTGCATACATTCCTGGGTCAAAATTCTTAATTATCTTTCATTGGAAATAAATGACAGTGGAAAAAAGTTTTTGTTAGTTATATAGTATCAGATGAACAATAGTGTCTTAATTTTGCTCTACACTGCCTTTGCTGGTGCTATTTTTATACACTGAAACAATAGTCTTGCAGGAAAATAAACAGTTTAAAATAAAACATTCAACTTCATTTGAAAGAATTAAAATGAAGAGGGTATTACTATAGATGTCATAGATATTAAGAAAACTAATAAGATTATAATCAATTTTATGCCTAAAACATGGGAAAGCACAGATGCAGTGAACAAATTCCTAGTAAAACAGAACTTGCCAAAACTGACTTGGGAAGAAATAGAAAACCCAAATGCTCATATAATCACTAAAAATAAGTGCAACGAATGAAATACTAATAGGAATTGGGTTTGCAAAGAAATTCTACCTAACACTCAAGGGAAAGATCTTTCCAGGCCAGTCTCTCAGAGGAGAGACCAAGCAAATGAGCTCACTGCAGAGTAGATTCAAAAACAAGTAGGAGAAGGAAAATGTTAATAACAGGAAACAACTCAGATGTCCATCCACAGGTGAAGAGATAAGTGAATTAGTGTATTCACATAATGGAACACTTTGCAGTGGTGAAAATGAACTGCAGGCACATGCATCAGCACAGTTTGATCTCAAACTGTTAGACACCAATAAAAAAAAAAGCTCTGAAGAAACAAAACCTAGTTCCATTTATATAAAAATGAAATGCTGGCAGAATACCATGACATATTCTTTAGGGAGGCATAAGTTTTTGCTAAATCAAGTCAGGTATTAGTAAGGTTCTAGTTCTTTAACCAAGAGGGGGTTACACTATCCATTTTAAAATTCTTTAATATTCTTTAAATCATGTGTATTTGTTTTCTACAAAGTCTCTTTGGATGTATGATGTATCTCAATGAAAAATGTCTAATCACAGAATCAACGTGTAACAAAAAAATATATCTGAGTGGAGGTAGTTACTTGAGATGATTTTCTTTATTTTGTTGATCTCTGTTGAATGTTTTACTACAAACACAATATTTCCATAATATTTTGAGTGATTTTTAAACCCTTTAGCCTAGAGATAAAACTTCTCTCCAATAATTTCACTGAAAGTCACTTTATCAGAGCCATCACTGTCTGGATTGTTAATCCAAGGGTAGATACCTACCTGCCTGTTTGGTCAAATATGTACACTGCTGGCAAGAAGGACCGAGGCCTCTAAAGTTACAAGGGTATGACCTTCAGGTCTAGGGAAGGGTGAGTGTTCTCCAGAAGGAAGTCAAAACCACAGGGAGACCTCAGGCCACACAGGGCTGCCAGCATTGGCTAAGCTGGGACCTACCAAGCATGGAAATAAGCTTGGGGTTGACTGTGGCTGTTGACTACAGGACCTTGTTCACAAAGTCCTGCAAAGTCGGGCACCCAAATTCACAGCTGAAAGTGGAAAGGAGAAGCATCATACTCCTCCCTCTCCCTGCGTGTAAGGTAGAAGCAACACTGAGTTTGATTCCCATGGTGTCCAAGTGATTTGAACACATGATAACTAGACGTCATGGGACATCCAGAGGAACTGTGATGAGACCCAGGGCCAAGTGCCAGGTGGCACCCATGTTGAAATTGAACAAGGACAGCTATCAATCCAGATGGATTTGTAGCAAGAAACTAGCATCTGTGGCCATAGACAGAGCTGATGTCAGATCCTGTCCTACTCTGGTGCTACAGAGACCCCAGCAGTCTCTAGGGACACCAGGCAATGCTCAGCTTCCCCTGTGTTTGAACCAAGTGTGAGCTGGGAGGGACCAGGCACTCCCCAAAACACAGTCACTTGCAAATACACCTCCGTATCCAACCCAGGGCCCTCTTCCACCTGCATTATGTGTGCTTAAATCTCTACATCAACCTGCTGTTTATATCATCACCAAACATGAGAATGCAGTATCACTTGTGGAAAAGGGAAAGTACTCTTGAACATAGATTTAATCACATGAAACCATGTCATCCAAGTTTGCCCAGATACAACTCTCCTTCAAAGTTGGAGCCTGCCCCTGCCTTCTCTTTAAAAGACACAGCTACAGATATTGGATGCTTTTTAAAAGCATAGGAGCACCAGACTGAGCATCCTTTCACTGAATGAGGCTTGAAATAAAAAAGTTGAAGGAACTCTTTATCATTGAACATTACTAAGCAAAAAGCAAGTCTGCCAGTCATCCCTCGGGGGCAGTGGTGCAAAATGGTATGCCCCAGAGTGAGGCACAGCCTCTTCCTTCTGAAAACGGGTGTCAAATATTTTGTTAAAAACTTTCCTGCCCAGTTTTTAGCTAGCTGAGCTTTAGTGACCAAGCCTTCAATCAGATTGACTTGACATTAAATGAGGCATTAAATGAGAACCTACTAAGTGTCAGCCACAATTGCAAGGCTTTGAAGGGGGTGGAGTGAAACACCTTGCCTTCAGGAAAGAGGTATGTTCACAGCTGATTGTAATGCAAGGTTGACTAAATCTTTGTGTCTTTGTTTCCCAACCTTCCCACAGCCCTGCAAGGCATGCTTTAGATGCTTGGGAATTGTTTCATTAAGATTCAGAAATCTCACACATTCGTTAAGTTCCTACTATGAGCCAGGCAACATATGGGATAATTTTAGACTATTTTATTACACTCAATCCTTTCAAGAATTAGAAAGGTGGTTATTTTTATATCTATTTGAGGTTCAGAGAGGTTAAGTCATTTGACCAAAGGCACACAATAGGTTAGAAGCTTACTTGGGAATTGGAGGGCATCTCCCAAATGTTTCCCCTTGTGGGTTGAGGGAAGAAGCCGCTGTTGCACATGGGAGGCTCCCCTGCCCCATCCCGCCCCATCTTTCTCAGTTCTGGCTGGCTTAGATGAAGCAAAGACCAGAGGTAGTCCCTGGCCCCCAAGGCCTTCCCTAGAGGTCACCTCAGCCCTGACCTGTGCTTGTGTCTCCTCAGGAAGCCAGCATTGTCTTGCACCGTGTGCTCCAGCAACCTTCTGAGCTGCTACAAGAGCCTGTGGGGGCTTAGGTTCCACCACAGAAACATGGGAGCCCCCTCAGAGGAGCAGCCAGGGGAGCCAGCGTGGGAGGAAGCGCTGAGGACACCACCCCAGGAAGTGGTGAGGACACTGCCCTCCGAGGCTGTCTAGACCCAGCCCGAGGACACTGAAGATATGCTCCCAGGCATCAAGATTTGACTCCTGGAGCCACTAAGGAGGCAGCGGTCCCCAGAGTGACAGAGGATGCACCCTAGCCTGAGTCCAGGGTCCTCCAGAGCACAAAGCAGGTGTGGGATTCTCGGGTCTAGAGGATCATGGTGAAACACCCTGTTCTAGCTTAACGTTCCTAGACAGATGCTCAGGACTCCCCAGAGCCCGGGTCTGCCGAATTCCATGGTTCAAAGTTCATGTTGATGCTGACCCTGAGACAGGAGCAGAGACAGCAGGTCACGAGAGGGTGTGTGTGTGTGTGTGTGTGTGTGTGTGTGTGTGTGTGTCTATAGCTTCTTGCCTCCTCGTGGGCTCTGCAGGATGAAGGAAAGGAAAGGAAGAGGGGGCAGAGGATGGAAGGGAATTAGCCTTTAATAAACACCTACTGTGTACCAGGAATTCCACCTGCATGAGCTCACCTAACCCTCATCACAACCTTTGTGGTAAGGACCCCAGTCCCAACTTTACAGAGGTGGAAACTAGGCTGAAAGAATACCGAAGACCATTCAGTTAGAAAGTGTGTCTGGCACAGAGAAGGCCCTGGAAAAATAGTTGTTGAATTAATAAACAAACGAATGAATGAATGAACAGAAGGGAAGATGAGCGTAAAGCCAGTCTCAAGCCCATGCTCTTGACATGACACTACACTGCCTCCTCTCAGGTGAGAGGTCCAGATATTTCCTTGACCCAGACCACCCTCCTTTTACCAGGAGTCTGGGGAGGGGAGCCCTTCACGCTGCAGTATCGCCCTCTCTGGTGCTTTTAGTCAACGAGAGGTGTGGAGTAAACTTGCTGGGGAATGTGCTGGGTGTCAGGGAGGAGAGGTTGAGGCTTACATGGGGACTCAACAGACAACAGACAATAGCAGGGAGTTGACCCCACAGTGCCCTCTGCTGGAAGCATGACCTTGGGCACAGGAATCCCTCTGAGCAGCTCTTAACTACTCCATCCAAGGGGTGAGCACCCCTTTTCAATTTTCAGAGTTGTTGAAGACACCCAAGGTGATGGGGTAATAACTGCCCCCCAGAGAGACGAGGGTGTCCATGAACTGTCCTCTCTGACCACTGCCCTTCCCTGAGCCTACTCCCCCCTTGGGTCTTAAGACTCCCTCCTGGCTTCCCCTCCCAGCCCACCTATACCTTTCCAATCCCTCTTACACCTCTCCAGGGACATTTGGAGACATCGCTCCATATGGCCATCAGATATGGCCATGCCCCCAGGCTCGCTCCTGAGCCTTCTCTTCTCACTACAGTTCCTCTCCTTGTGTGAACTCCCCATCCCCACTGGCTTTCTTCTTTTTATTTGATTATCTCACAGCAACTTCAGCTACCAGGTCATGCACAGAGCTGTTTTCATGACTCAAAATGCCCTTCCCACCCTTTTGGCCATGAGATCTCAGCTGAAATATCTCCTCCTTGAGGAAGTCTTTCTTGACCCTCCCTATTAGGTCAGGGCCCCAGTACACACCCCCAGAATTATCTTTGGAAGTCAATGATATGGTAGTAATTAAGAATCATCTGTGTGATTCTCTGATCTCTCACTCTGTCTCCCCAACTCAGAAAGGCGTGGGTCCTGTTTCTGTTGATCTTTGTGTGCCTAGCCTTTAGGAGAGTATTTAGCACATAGTAGGAGTTCAAGGGAAGGTATGATTTGCCCTGATGGTACCTGATGCTCAGTTTCTTGACTGGCTTCCTTCTGGAAGCCCCAATTTCCTTGGTAGTCTTCCCAGAAATAGGAGGCCCATGGGTCTCTAGGTCACGGCCCAGTAGCTGGAGATATGAGACTGGTCTGGCTCCAACCCCAGGTGCCCATGCACCACTGGCTGCTGCAGGAGCCTCCTTCAAGTCTGTCCCAAGTTGCCCCTGCCCTTCTGAAATCTCCTAGAGCCTCTAGTGGCTGCAGAAGTGGGGCGTGTGCTGCCTAGAGAAGGAACATCTGTGGTGGGTCCCCAAATCCATGTTCCATGTTACCATCGTGTTCCAATAAAGCTATCAAAACAGATGCTGCTTCACAGTTTTATTTTTTCACTTCCTGGTAAGGAAATACTTCCCAAACTTCATAATGTGGTATCTTGATTTAGAAAAAGAGTTATGATAAAATGCTGGGGTTAAGGCCAACTTGGAAGCTGCCTTAAAAAGAAAAGAAGTTCAAGGAAAATTAGGTTTCCTCTTAAAATACCTTATTAGACAGGAGGGGTGGGCTGGTAGGAAGAATCAGTCTTCATTGTGCCCACTTGGTGAGCCAGGTACCTGGTAGGTGCCCGGCACGTGTTTGTGGAATGAAACCTTTCTGCAGTTGTCAAATTCAGAGATGCCTTTGTTAAGTGGGAGAAAATGACATCTTTGAAATGGAAAGCTTGTCAATCCAGGATACTCAAAATAGAGTAGATGGTGAGGTGCAAGAAACCAGGTCAAGAAAAAAATTATTGGTTTTGCGCAAGGAAAGAATCCCACAGGTACCAATGAAGAGTTTGGAAAGTAAAGGGAAGGTGCTAGCTAGAGTCAAGGTCACCACTTGGGAAAGGATGTCAGACATGAGCACAGCCCCTCAGAGGGAGAGGCTTACGAGGTTGCGGAATCCTGAACCTCTGGCCTCACAGCAGAACAGGTGAAGACACACCTTGATGAACCTCCACAGGAAGCAGAAAAGATATCACAAGTCATCACAATCAAAGCTTATGGGAACTGAGCTGCCCAAAATGCTCTTTTCTGCGGAAGAAAGACAAAATATGTGAAGGTAGATTCAGGAAAGATGAAAGCAGAGATAGAGACAATCGATGGCATTAGCAGTCCTGTGTAGATGGGGGAGATGACAGAAGAGTTTCCTCTGAGCTATACCCATAGCTGTGATTAATATGGGGGTACTTTTTATGCAACCAGAGAGGGCAGAAAGCCTTGGAGTCACAATGTCCAAAATCCTGTTCCAACAGGTTTAGATCCCACCAAGTGGAAGAGAAGCAAAACCCTCTCTAGGCAAAGGAGGGGTGGAGACCCTGGAGACTGGAAGAGGAGTTTCCACAGGGGCTGGTGATGGGACATCAGAGGCAGCTGCATTAGGGTTTTGATCTCACCCCGTAAGAAATGGGATGGCTTTGAATGGTCTTCATTAGGAGGGGGCCCAAATGACAAGATCTGTGTGTGAAAAGGTAATTCAGTCTCCAGTCTCAAAAATGGATTAGACTTGGGGTGGTGGGGAGGAGGTGACAGCTTGGACATGAGCAACCCCACTGCAGGGGATCAACTGTGAAAATCAACTGTCTCATTTTATCGGGTCTACCTCAGACTCTACTGCAGACCTCAGGGCTACGTGCTGGGAACCCAAGGGAATTAAACTCTTTTTTGTGCCCCACAGAGAGGGGTTTGCACCTCAATATCATCAGGGAGTCAGGGAAGGAACGGGAAAAGTTGGAAAGTGTAGTGTGTGGAACATGGAAGAACGTAGGTCATTCCGGCATTTAACCTTCGCGGACCACCCATCTAGTCCTCAGGACTAACTCTAGAGGAGAGCTTATGATCATCTTGGTCCATTTTAGAGATTCTTTCCAGATCATTCAAGCAGGAAATGATAGCCAAAGAGACACATCTTCCACCAGAATTCCCAAAGTCCATCAAGATTTCAAACATTCCAGTAAAAACTCAGACGTCCTGGTCACTAACAGCCTGAAGCATGACAGCAAGACACCCCCTTCATCTATCCAGCAACCCTATAAGGCTCATAATTTATTACTTTAAGGTCATTGCATATGTCAACACCACGTTCCCAACCTCCCGGTTCAGGTCACATAGTACAACATATTTCTCACGTCCCGAGATGCCACCATGGGAGGTGGAGCATTGGTCTGGCTGGACCAGAGCCCTCTTTCCTGGGCCACTGCCAAGGCCCTCTTGTGCCAGGAGGACCTGGCAGGATGCCCAAGAAAACAGGGTCCCAAGGGGATATACCATCTGGGCTGTGTGGCTCCCTGTCTGCTCTCAGCTAGCCCAGCACTGCTTCACCGACTCATTTCTTCCCCTGGGCCCTGCCAGGCAGAAGTTAGCATCCTGAGAACCAGGGCCTAAGGAGGATGTGACGAACCCGGAACTCAAAACCCAAGCAAGTGACACCGCTGGGATTCCAACCCAGAACTGCTGGTCTCCAAAGTCCAGGTCTTTTCACTCTCATTTCTACTATGAAATTAATTTTTAAAGTTTAAACAATGTAGAATACAATCTATTTTAGAAATTGTAATAATATATCTTTAAGGTTCAACCATATTAGCATGCAAAAAGTATCCTTCTTTATTTTTTTGGTTGTATTTTTTTCTTAATTGAAGTAGTGTTGGTTTACAACAATTCTGTAACTTAGGGGTATGGGTTCACACCTCTTCAAGTGTGTGTTACCACACTATGCCCACCACCCAAACACCATAATCCTCCAGCAAGTCCATTGGGCCCCCTCCCACCTTTATTTCCAGCCTTAATCCCCCACTATCCCTATAGCCTTAATTCTACAGTTAGATTTCTAGGGTTTGTTTTAGTTTCATTTTGTCTATTCCTTTGTTTCTTTATATTCCACATAAAAGTGAAATCATGCAGGATTTCTCTTTCTCCTTCTGATTTATTTCACTTAGCATAATATGTTCCAGGTCTACCATGTTGTCACAAATGGCAGGGTGTCATCATTTTTATAGCTGAATAGTATTCCCTTGTGTATATAGACCACAACTTAATCCACTTAGGTTATTTCCATCACTTGTCAACTGTAAATATTGCTGCAATCCTTCACTATTTTTAAACACACATTAGAAGGTATTCCATGGTATCAATAGCCATCAGGTCAATCAACCATGCATCCCTCTAGTCATGGACTTTTGAGTAGTTTCTAATTTTTAGTTATTTCAACAATAATATGCTGATCATCTGTCAATGTCTCCTCATACACATGTGGGTATCTTACTTATTAGGGTGAGTGTGCATGTGTGTGTGCATGCACATGTAGCACACACATAAGTATAATTCCAGCTATGCAATAGTCCTCCAGAAAGACATGGTTCATTCCAACGGCTGACAATGTCTCAAGGACACCCAGTTCCCCACAGCCCCGATATACCACCTGTGTCTTTCTACCGCACTGTGGTTTCTTTCCTCCCCTATAAGTTAGAACATCCCTCCTAGAGATGTTCCATCTGCAGTCAGGATGGAACAGGACATTTAGGCAGAAGAAATTCTCTGAGCTTCCCTTAGGCTCACCCCAGGTCTTCCACAAGCTCCTCCATCCCTGCCTTCTTCTGTGGAAGAAGTTGGCCTTGCCTAGATCAACCTGGCGAGAGGCTGTGCCTGTCCACAATGACTGCAGTAGGGCTGCATAACAAACATCCACCCAATCCCTCAACATGTGACAGTAAACACTTATTTAGCCCATGAACCTGTAGGTTAGTTAATCTGCTGGGGTGTTTTGGCTTTGCTCCCCATATGTCCCCTCCTCTCTTGGGGCCAACAGACCTGCCCAGTACAATATTCTTCTGGTGAACATGGCAGGGGGGACACAAGAACCAGCCCAGCAGCACACGGGTGTTTCAAGTTTCTGAGCATCTTGCCTGTGAATACATCATTAGTCAAAGCAAGTCCCATGGGCCGTCATGGATGGAGTGAGTAAACTGACAAGTCTATGGCTCCAAGGCACAGTAGTGGGGCAGGGTGCCCATCTAATCTACCACAGAGACAGAACATGGATAGGAATGGAAATCTGCATGACTCCAGAGCTCTGCCCAGAGCCCTCAGGACAGAGGGACAGCCCTCTGGAAATTTCCAGAGTTCTCTAAGTCACCCGATTCTCTGTATCATAGTTGCTTCCCATCTCCTACCTGCACCAATGTTTATTCAAAATCTTGGCCTGTAGCAAGATCTTTAAGACTCAAATCTGGGTCTTGGACCTGCCAGGTCAAAGTTCCTACAGTTCCCCCATCCTTGTGACTTTAAATGAGCAGGTGTAAGTATCCAAATTCTTTTGTTGCTTTGTTCTAAGTACTTTGTCAATATGATCTCACTGAATCTTTCAAAAAACTCTGTGAGTTCTGTATTTAGCCCTTTTTCCCCAGTCCCCTTAATTAATTACTCACACATGGTATTCAGATAGATAAATAGAATCATAGATAGATGGCAGACAGGTAGATAGATACATAGATAACAGATTGATCAATAATGTAGATAGATAATAGATGATAAAGATAAAGATAGATGATAGATCTTTGAAAAGGCACACCATTTGTAATGAGCCCCATATAGACAAAGCCAAAACTTTTTAAAGCCACACTTGACTAGAAGGCTTCCAGCAGACATGGAGTAGTGGAGAAGAGCCACAGAGAGAATGTGAATTGCTTTTTTCTTAACTAAAGTCTTTAGTTCAAGAGAGATCCAAAGTGCTCCCCTCACCCTCAAGAAGGGTCTTCAAGCTTCCCCTTTCTTCTATATCATGACCAGCACCCTGGATCAGGCCTTATTGTGGCTTTTTGGGATTCCTAACTAATATTCCAGTCCCTCCTTTTATAGGTCTGGCCATCTCAATTGTCCCCATATGCATCCCAGTACAAATGGATCACAGTGTCTACTGACTTGTCCTGCTGAGTAAATGTTACTTTACTTCCTAGTGCACCATCTTTCATAAAAATGGATAATTACAGCAACTCACAGTGCTGTTGGAAAGATTCAGTGAGATTGTGTTGGCAAAGTGCTTAGAACAATGCAATAAAAGAATTTGGACACTTATACCTGCTCAATAAAAGTCATAAGTAGCAAAAGTTATTGCTAAAACACAAATCATTCTAAACAATCTTCTTCTTAAGCACCTATGTGACTCCATCACTTATGGGCACCTGCTTGATCTGGGCCATGCTCCCATACGGATACAGGTTCTAGCCAGGTGATGGACAAACCCTGCTCTGAATGGCTATGCATTATTGATAAATCAGTTCTCAGCCTTCCATATGCCAAAACTTTGCAGGCTACCCTGTCCCCAAATGTGTGGTAAGCCCCCACAAACCTTAGAGTACAGTTCATGATCTGAGATAAAGCCAGGGCTGCTCTAGCCTCCCAATGCCTCACAGAGATTTAGGGGCAGAATACATTCTTAGTTTACTCCACGCTCTTCTTCCAAAGACCCCGTGAACAACTGATCCAACGTCCTGAGCCAGAGAAGACAATGGGAATGACAGTCCTCTCTTACCCTTCTTTTCTCTTCCATGAAATGGTGACACTGGAAACATTTTTCCTAATGCTATTTGTGACCTAAACTGTCTCTTCAAGATAAGATCCCTTTATTGGAAACTGGGCCCCCTTTGTTCTGCTGAGCACCTGAGTGAATCTGAAAGTTATCTACATAATTGTGGGAGAATTTTGAGTTTCTGAGGCACATTCTGGGGCAGCAGATGGTAAGGAGGAGGGTTGGGAAGGGAAAAGAATCAAGAGCTACTAAAAGGGAACAGGTTAAAGTTCCACGTGTACATTCCCAAAGTGACACTTTGAGGAGAAGGGCATTCCTGGTGTTCATTTTATAGTTGCATCCATTTATATGATAGAAACCTTTCTCTGCCTCGCCTCCTGCCAAAAGATCTCCTGGAAGGTGGTTTTGGGGGAAATCAGTGTGAATGTAAAGGAGTTTCCTATCTGGGTCTACATCAGAAGAGTCCTTCAAGAAGCACATACCTACAAGCAGAAGAGATCACAAGAAGACCTGAAAGCTGAACCCTCTGGGAAGTCATCAGAATCTCCAGAAAGATGTGGACTTCTTAGAGATTAGCAAATGGGTGGGATCAAACCAACCTTAACCAAATCTCAAGGGATCAGGAGGTCAGATATCATTATTATAGTGCTCATCAGCACTATTTTTAGGGGGCAGTGAGGGTGGAAAGATGTGATGAAAGAAGCATCTGATAAACACAAAAAGACAACAATTACATTTGAGGTGGATTTTCCTCATGGCCACCTTTTCCAGAAGATGGTTACCTCACAATGCCAGATACCACATGATAGAAATTTCCCATTTGAAGATCAAGTCTCATGCACCATAAAATTCTAAAGCATTTGGGTGGATCAAGGCAGATGTTTCAAACAGTCTAGGCATATTACATACAAGGAGAGGGAATGGGAAGTTGTCCTCAGTTCTTGAAGACTGTCTATGCAAAATATTTCACTAAAGATAGACCCAGCCCAAAATGAAGTATGGTTTGAGCCAGGCAGGCAAGATAGGGAGTCCTGAAGCATTGTGTAAATAAGATACAAATCTGTGCACACTGTCTCACAATGCAAAATGTGTATTGACCCCTATTTGCAACAAAGTAAATGGTGTCCTGTTGTGGAAATTTAAAAAATCCTTTGCTGTGCTGGGTATTTTTAAAAACTGAGATATTATTCACATAACATAAAATCTACCCTTTTAAAATATATAATTCAGTACATTTTTGTATATTCACAAAGTTGTGCATCCATCACCACTGTCTAATTTCAGAACGTTGCCATCATCCCCCAATGCAATCTCTCACCCATTAGCAATCCCTTCCCCAGCCCCTTGCCTATTCTGGACATTTTGCTACATACACTTGCAGTAAAGCAAACTTGGAAACCATGGTGACTTTTGTTGAAATTCAGAAACTCTGTCATTCCTGCTGCCTACCAATAAAAATCATGCTTCTTACCAATAAAAATTATTACCTAAAATTAAAACTCTACTTTATTGGATTTGGATACTCCCCAAAGGCAACAAAGGAAGGAACTGTGACCACAAAAAATGGGAAATGTTTCATTAAGTTTTTTTCAGAATACTGACGCCTCTGGGGCCATGGGTGTGAATGAGTGAGTGACTCTCTTTGTGCATATAGTCTTTATTGACAGAAAACTTCATTTTCCCCTGACCTTGCTAAATAAATGTTGAAGAGAGATTGAAAAATATACATGTGAAAGGGAGCCAAATCACTTCCCTGCAGGGCTACCTAAACTACCCTGGCCCTGGCAAGGACTTGTCACACAAAAAAGCTTTTTTTTCCCCTTTTCCACTGTTAAGAAAATTTATCCAAAACTTGAGAATGGGGCTCTAGGGTAAGGTATGTCTTTTGGTGTCATGAGGAGGTTTATCTGACAGATACCCCCTAAACATAGCTGATGTCTAGGGGATTAGCACTTTGTTTGACTTACTATTTACTGTTGATTAGGGATCAGATCCCACAAAGTTACATATTAACTTATACAAGATTGATAAGTCGCAAATGATTTTCTTTGGGCCCAGTGGAAACACAAATGATTTCTGCCCATCGTCAGCTTTCAAGGGTTAGTTTTTGAGGTTGGATTTATCTGTCCCTTTGTTCAGTTTCTATAATTTCTACATAGAAGTAAATCCAGTATTTATCTTTCTCCTTCTGGTGATTTCTATCCTGTTTTGACGATACATTTAAACAAGTCATATTTTTAATCTTTTCAAAATTCTACTTAGACAAAATCTTGGGTTTCTAGCCACAGTAAGGGGCAGGGCCATTCTCTCCAGTAGACACTATAAGCACAAGATTTTCTGAGACCTGCAAAGATCTATAAGACCTGAAGAACAAAACACAAACAAAAAGACTCAGCACCTCCAAAATATGGAAAGAAAGGGGTACATACAAAAAGTAAATAAGTGCTTCATTAAATATCTGCAAAATACAGTCCTTTAAATGTTGGCTGTAGCTGAGATACACTCATGAGCTACTCTCATTATTTTTAATATGGGATATTCTCACCGGTCACCACCTCTGACGTTGGGGATTCATCAGATGAAAGGGGAAGACATATTGTGTGTGTGTGTGTGAGTTTCACCAAATGGAAATAAAAGTAGCTATGTATGTGGGGACAATCCCTTGGAGGGGTTACCCCTCAGAGGCTTGGGTGAGTCTAGACAACAGGAGCCCAGGTCCATCTGCCAACCCCAGGGACCCCTTGATCTGGTGGGAGAACGTGGACAAAATTCAGGTCCTCCCTTGACTACTTCCAGCACCAGGACACTAGCGCCACCCCTCTGTGGTCTCTCGTCATAACTTCAGGGCCATTGGAGCGGACCAGGGTCTTGACGCCAATGTATCATCCATACGACTAGAAACCGGCACCTCCTTCCGCACAACCCACCAAAAGTCATCGGGAAGGGTATTTATAGTGTCACTGTCAGGGGAGCAGGCGGGTGGCCCCTCAGCCTAATTTCAACCTCCCCACAACACAGGCAGATAACCTGCCAGCAGCATCCCAACCAGTCAGAGTGGTGGGCCCAGGGGTCCCGCTCCCAGACCAGGAAATTGACTCTGGAGACACTCTGGTCGAGATGGAAGAGGACTTGACAGACACTGGTGAGAGCAGGCAAGGAGTCGGGGTTTACTGATTAGCAAAAGAACAAGAAAAGTGTGTTCGGGGAGACCTCTTTGGGCATGAGGGACTCGGGGAGGTGGGAGATTTGTGGACACTTACTGATGTGGTGTTGGAATTAATGGCCTATATAGGTTTTAGGACTGGGGATGGAGAACAAAGGAATTAACTTTATTGACTGAGAAAGCAGGACTCCAGGGGGACTTGGCTGAAGTCCATTATTGTTGCTAGTAGTGAGCACCAATCAGCTGCTGCTGGCTGGTCCTGTGGGCTCGCTGGTCTTTCAGGGAAACATCTCCAGGAGGCGTGAGGCCCTGTGCCGGCAGCTCCAGGCTAACCAGTCTAGTCTCAAGCTCTCTGGCTCTTTTTTTCTGGATCTGCAACTCCCCTTTTCCCATAGCTGCCAATTTGATAAGCTGTGGAAAGATAGCTCAGAAATGGTTAAAAAAAAAAAATCCCCAAACAATGAGCCAAGGAAATTCATGGCATCAGGGCTTGGAGTTATCTGGTTTTGTCTTTTCTTTTAAGATATATTTTATTTATTAATGCATATAAGAACTGGGGTCTAGACCAGAGGTGGGGGTCATGAGAGGATTCACCAAAAACAGAGTGGGGAGTAGAAAAGGCAGATCTACTGAAATACACTGCTGAGGGGATCAGCGGGTGAACAGGAGAGGTCTACTGCACCATGTGGGTAGCTCCCTGGCTGGCCGGGGATCAAACTCATGCCACATGGCTGGTGATAACTTGATAATGCTGAGACTTTAACCCCTGCACCACCAAGGAGGCCCTGGAGTCATCAGATTTGAACCTCTTGTTTACTAGCCAGTGGGAACAGCAAAATTCTTGCAGTTTTTGCCCTTGATTCCTGTCCTGTCCCTGTCCCAGGACCCTTCCTGTTCACTTTTACCTGGGGATAACAGCCACCCAACCTATTTGGAGTCATTGAAGCCTTACACGAGGCTATGAGGACTTGGCTTTAAGAAATACTAGGAATGTTCTGGTTTTGAGCTGTTTTCTGGGTAATCTATTCACTGGTTGGTATCCATAGTAACCCCTAGGTACAAAGAAGAGATAAGAGATCTCAACAGGGCTTTTATATCTTCCTGTCGATAAGGCCACAATTTTTTTTTTTTTGCAAGATCCTTACTTTGAGTTTTGATTTTTTAGAAGTATCAATTTTTGCCTGTCATACATAACAAAGTAAAAAATAGCCTTATCTTTTTTTAAGCCCAAGACGCACTGACCCAGGCCAAAATCACTCTGACAGCCCTGGAATGGAGACCCAGGTCCTGCCCACACATCTTTGAAACTGTAATCAAGTGAAACAGTTCATTCTCACAAAATCAGACTGCATTTTTACCCAAAATATGCAAATCAGGGGTCTCAAGTGTTTTTAAGAAGGTGCCTCACTCCTCTCTCAGATTCAAAACCCTAAGATTTGGTAGCAGTCCTTCTGCCCACCTGTGACTATGCAGGTGCTTATTTTCACCAACTCTCTCCCTCTGCAGGGCAGCAGCCTCCTGCCTGCCCGTGACCTGTACTAGGCCAGGACTTCTCCTCACTGACTTCCATCAGTGGAGGGGGCTCTCCTCAAGGCCACCTGCCTGCAGCCATGCAGGCCTCTCTCAGCAAAGCTGGCCCTTTCGGGGCCGCTTTTCCTGTCCGGTGGTGTTTATGCAAGTGCCCTTTACTCTTCTGTCCCTTTCCCTAATAAACCTGCTCTTTAAATATATTTTTTAAAAAAATCTGAGTTCTGGTTCTAATTTGAGTTCTAAAGAAACTTCACGGTCTAATACTCACTTGGACCTCACTTTCCCCATCTGTAAAATGGGAGAGACAATTAGTGTACGGATCAAGCCAGGAATGAATGACATATGGGAACAAAATGCCCTGTACCTATCAACTAGCTCAGAATTTTTTTCTTTAAATGTTACACAATTTGAAAGTACAGTATTTCCCCCTTATCTGTAGTTTTGTTTTCCACAGTTTTAGTTCCCAAGGTCACAGAGTCAAAACTGTTACATATTGTATAATTAGATACTGAGAGACAGAGACCACAAGAGATCATATGGCTTTTATCACTATATACTGTTAGAATTAGTATATTGTATTATTATTTATTGTTGCTCAACTCACTGTGCCTAATTTATAAATTAAACTTTATCATATGTATTTATATATAGGAAAAATAGTATATATGGGGCTCAGTTCTATCCAAGTTCTCAGGCATTCCCTGGGAGTCTTGGGATGTATTTTCCAACGATAAGGGGAGACCACTATAAATAACTATTTTATGCATCACCAAATAAAGATAGTGAAGGTTTCCGGGTTTTAAAAATCCTGTCATTTGTTAATGGATCAGACCTTGCTGTACAGAGATGGGAATCTCAAAAGGATGTACTCCACATCTCGTCAACATATTAAAATGTTTTCAGACCCCCACCTTAAATGACTCTATTAGCATCGAATTCAATTGCAGTTCACCAGCTGGCACAATATTACTGCTTGCAGAGTGTGTTTAAACATAAACATTGATTGGTTTTGATTCTGCAGTCTTATTTTTATATTCTGGAATCAACTTTTTTTTTTCCTTTTGGTAATGTGCCAGCAAATGCTAGACAGGAGGAGGTGACAAATCAGTGAGAAAGGTGGGGGGAGTCCTGAGCCAGAGGTTATAAACTGCGACAACTACCATAGCGAGTATCCGTGGGGTCGTTTCACTATTTACCCCAAATTGAAATAGAATGGGACTTGCATAAAGAAGAAAATTGGAAGGGATTGCAAATCTTGTATTTGGCCAGATCAGATCCATCCTTCTTCAAGCCAGGAGCCTCTGAAAACAAAAGTAGCAGGTTGTTAGAGGAAAACATAGAGGTTTCATTTTTGTACATGCTGAGTTCAAGCTACTGGATTTACTCCTGCTCAGCCTGTTCTTCCATGTATTTCTTGCCCAGGCAGGGAACTGTCAATCATGGCTGCCCACATTCCCTTCTTTGTAATTTCTCTATGGTGAATTCCTCCTGCCCCATGGAGAATGCAAACATCTGCCTTTGCAGCCTCCACCGCCACTGGGTGCAGACATGTGACTTAAAATTTCGCTGATCAAAGGCAGCAAGTAACTTTGATTAAAAATAAGCTCTGTGCAGAAAGCGTTAAGCTGTCTCAGGCTGTCACGCATCAGCCTGTGGGCGGGACTTGGTCACAGCCCTGGCTAGTCAGTTCTGCCGCAAATGTCAGCTTTCTAATAACCTCTATCGAAATAAATCCCTTCCTGCTTAATCCCGGCTCCTGGCACGTAATGGGCACTCAGTGAATCCTAACTGAATGAGGGCCTGCTGGACAAAAAACTCTGCTGGGGGAACCCATATGCTGGGGGAGAAGGACTGAGCCTGCCCTCAGGTGTCCTCCAAAGGACAGTGTCCTCCAAATCCTTGGTTGTCGGGCTGTGGCAAATGCTCACTATGGTACCTCAGTGAACCTGGACAGGTATTATTTAGTCCCCTCTAGCCAGTCCTGCCTCTCAGTGGTTGCTTTCATTTAGGTTTATTTCTTGGGAATGCTGCACCTCTATCTGAGAAGTTTAGGCTCTCCCAGAACGAACCTCAGGTGTAGCAAAAGGGGACCCTACTGTGGTCCCTGTGATTTGGAAAATCCTACCCTGGTCCTCCAGTTGCCCCTCTAGGGGTCAGGAGTCCACAGGATCAAAAGGGCGTGTCTGCTGGGAGCCCACTCTTCCCTTTGAAGTCCCACTTGGGAGCTGGATTTCCCCAGTGCCCATTCCAATTCTGCACAGGCCTTTTCTCCAGATCCATCTCAGAGGGTAGACCACACTAATGGCATACCTGCTGCTGGGCCCTGGGACATTGGCAGGGGATGTGTGTGGAGTTTAGCTCTTGGGTGTGTCCAGGACCCGGAGTTTGCAGAATGGAACCAAGATGAGAAGAAAATGAGGTCTCTCCTTCCTACCATGTCTTGGTGCAGAGCTTTAAAGAGTCCAGCAATTCTAGAGTTGAACTTGACATTCCAGGTAATTTCTTTATCAAGGTCAAGGTCAAAGTCAGTAGTTAGTGTGCTGGTCACCTCTTGCTGTTTAATAATAAACAGCAATAACCTCCCCCCATCTCACAACTCATAGCTGCTTAAACCAACACAATTTATTTTCTCAGTTTCTAGGGCTAGGAACCGGGGACCTGCTTAACTGAATTTTCTGCTTCACAGTCCATCAGGAAGTGCAACTAAGATGTCAGCCCAGGTCTATGTCTCCTCTGAAGGCTCAACTAAGGAAGGCGTGGCTGCCAGGCTCCCCCAGGGGTCTTCGGTAGCATTCTGCTCATCACAGAGTGCTGACCACTTCCTTGCTGCAGGGGCCTTCCCACTTGACAGTGGACTTCATCAAAGCACCAAGCCAAGAGCAATAAACAGCTAGCAAATAAGACATCACAGTGTTTGGTAATCTCTCAAGGATGTGATACCCAGCACCTTGTCATATTCTATTGGCAAGTCACTAAGACAGGCCACACTCCCGGAGAGAGCACAAAAGCACATTTACCCTGCCTCAAATGCCCAACAGAACCCACAGGCTTCACCCTCAGCCAAGCCCAGGGCTGTGTGTTCCTCACTCCAACCAAAGACCCATCGCTCCCCAGAGTACTACCCTGCATCCTGGACAGATGAGCAAAGCCCAATTCCGAGGGAGCTTTCCTGAAGGACAGAAATTACCACCTCCAGTTCCAATTACCGGCTGAGCTAATTGCAAAAGTAATTGCAATTGAAGGATCTAATTACCAGGCTGGGCCAGAGAAGCACATCCTCCCCGCCTTTGGGAACCTCCTGTTGCCTCCTGGGGGCTGCAGACAGGGTGGGAATCCCACTCATGAGAACAGGAGGCCTGATTTTTGTCCCAGAGACCACATTGCCAGAGATAGGTCACCCCTTCCAGATGAAGCCCCCCAGCCTGAGAGTGACTCTGTCCTTGGGTTCCTGACCCAGGTCTGGACGCAGGTCAAATGGCCTACTCCTGTGCCACATCGAGGAACCAAGAAATATGAGCAGAGCTAGCCCCATATCTATGTCTGCCCCCTCCCCGCCCCCCCCCCCCCCCCGCCTTTCCCGCCCCTGAGTATGTCTACTCCAGGCATAGTGAGTTCTGGAGCTTTGTCTCCCCATCTGGCCTTGGGTTTGTGCTCAGCCTGACCCCTCTCAGAACACCCTTCCTGGCTATGTACAGCCTCCTTCCTCTGGATTCCACAACCTGCCTGCAGGACCTTTTCCTGCCAGCAGCACCAGGTCTGCAGGGCATGTCCGACCCAGGAAGCCCCGCCTGACCTGGGCCTGAATAAGCCCAGCCCACAGCACAGAGCAGGTACTCACAGGTTATGGTGGGAAGAATGGAGGTCAACCAAGGAAGACCACAGAGACAGCTGGGCACACCACCCTCTGCCAGCTGACAGCAAATCCTGCCTGATACCTTCATGAGCCTCCCTCCAGCTCACTCTCCATACCCCAAAAACAGCTGCCTTTGGGTCCAGCCGTTCACACACTGTCTACATGGTCCACTGCCTGGAGGCTGCTTTGTGCAGCAGGGTGAAGCCTGTACAGACACTGCCATCTGGTCGCAGTTCCCCAAGGTGTGACCCGGAAGGGGATAGGGAGAGAGCTCAGGTGAACACATCCTCCTTGGCCCCTGGGCACCTCACTCAGGCTCAGTGGAAATGGCACAGCAGGAGGGTCAGGCCCTTAAAGCACCCAAATCACGACTTGGGTCCCTCTTCTTGGTCGGCGGTTGCCACAGAGAGCTCCTGATCTACAATAGATTTTCTAACTCAGAAGTTGCCTGCCTACTCTCCTACTCAAAACCTTCTCAGTGGCCCATCACCCACAGGATGGAGTCCACACTTCTTAACAGGGCACTTGCCTCTGTCTCTATTATTTTGTTTCCTGTTGCTCCCACCACCACCCCAACCCCTAGGAATTCTTCTGGACTCCAGCAACGCCATCCTTCCTGGCTGGCTCTGCCTGCTCTGTGTTCTCAGGCACTCCCAGTTTGGTTCCCCCTTTGTCTGGGGGAGCAAAGGCAATTTCAGCAGAATCCCTGAAACTTACAGTTTGGGGATAGATCTCCTAAAGGAAAAGAATACAAAATAAAGAATGCAATAGGAAATCCAGAGCCCAGGAAGGCAAATTCTGGGTCATAGCTTCACAGCATACACCTCTCCCTTCTGTGTCCAGCTGTCCCCAGTCCTGTCTGACACTTTGACCATCTTTTCCCTGGCCTCTCCCACCACTCCGCATTCCCACATGGGCTTGGGATCCCAGCATGGCCTTGGTGACTACCTGGGGTCTGACCCTTCCAGGAGGCTAGGGCTCCCTGAGGGCAAGGACTGTACCTCAGTCATGCCTGGGACATACAGATCTTTCTGGAGACATAGTGAAGGAATTCATGAATAGATACTTTCCCAAAATAAGCAGTCATGAACATCCGTTATCTGCTCCAGATGGCCTAAACATTCCGCAGTCCAAAAGCAAGGGCGGCTCCACCCATGTTCCTCCACGTACCTGCAGCTACTGACCTGAAACAGCTCAGGGTTCCAACCGCCAGGAGGCCAGGCACGGAGAGTCCACCAGGGGGCAGTGTGGGAACAGAGATGCTCATCCAGCCGAAGGTGCCAACACTGCCTTTCCTAAGCTTTCTCCCTGCAGAAAGCATCTTCTCCCAGCTCACCATGCTGCAGCTCCCAGGGTGCCCGCTACTCATCTGCACTGTTCAACAAAAGAAAACCATGGCTTTCGAGTCAGCAGATCCAGGATCAACCCCCAGCCCCGCCATCTCCATCCCGGCGGCCTGCGCGTAGGCAAGTTCCTTCCGTCCCCTGAGCCACGGTCTTCTAACCTGCAGGGTGGTTGTGATGCCCACAGCAGCTCTAAAAATGGTAAACCGCCTGATGCAGGTTGATTATTGGCTAATTTGTCATTAGCAGATTGTCTCGGTCTACTGACTAATTCCCAAATGATGCCACATTAGCCTTACTTTAGCTTTAGGGGAAAACTGCTAAAAAATGCCAATCCCATAACAGGGTTATAAAAAGCTCTGATTTACTCTCTATTAAAGACATCATAAGTAGTTTATTGATTTTTAAGGAAAATGAGAGGAAACTGGAGCAAGCCCTTCTGGGTGCCAATTGAATTAGCAGTTGGGAGTTTATTACATGGGAAACCCTGGGCACAGCAGCATGCTGACACGGGCCATCCCTCCACTGTCTCCTGGCCCTGCCCACAGACTGGGAGCTTCTCTGGGCTGCCAGGGATCTGGATGCCTCTTGAGGGCCCCAGGGCCCATCACGCTGTTGGTGCTCGATAAATGTGTACTGCGTTACCCTGAGGGAGGGTCTGGGAAATGCTCTCTTTCCTACCATCCACTTGGGTTTCTTTCTGCATCATCAGGAGTCCTTGTCAGAGGCCCCTCTGACTTAAGGGAACTTGAACTTAGTCTATTAAAAGGGTGTTAAGTAGCTTGTAAGAATGAAGGGAAAGCAGCTCAGCAGACTCAGGAGCAGTTCTGAAGGGCACAGATGGAGAGGGCCCTTCTGCTCTCTGCCAAGTTGCCACCACCATGATAGATGACCTTTGCCGGCACTCCCTGGCATTCAGAGCCCCTGGAGTGAGGCCACCCCATGGCCTGAAAGCACACAGAACCCTGAGGGACAACCAGGGACGAGCCCACCCATGGCACAAGAGGGGAGACACCCTCAGTCCCCACCCCCTAGTGAAGGGGCAAGGAAGATGGGTAGCCAGTGACTGTAAAGATCCAGAACATAATTCAATATTATGTTCAATATTATGTCTAGGCTGGGATTCCTGCCCCTGTAACTCCCCCTGGGTCCCTGGCCTGCAGATGGCGGTAGGAACAAGAGTATGCCAGCTAGTTGGGGAGGCGAGCTCTGTGGGGAAGGAAGAGAGGAAGAGAATGAGAGAGAGAACAAGAGGGGAGGGGATGGAAGAGAACAAAAAAAGTGGGGTGAGAGAAGAGAAAGGGAGAGAGAAGGAGGAAGGGAGGTAGAGGGTCAGAGAGAGAGGTCTCAGAGCTGACAGAAATCCGGGGTGATCTTTGTAGCTTTTGCAGCTTGTCGTTCTGCTCTGCAACCGCAGGCAGAACCCTGACCTCTCTGGGCCTCAATTGTGTCATCAGTAAAGCTGTTTCTGGGCAAGTATCCCTATCTCCTGTGGTCCCTCGGTGCAGCCTATGAAGAGTCCCAACACATAAGGTCGCAGTGGTCAAAGATAGGCAAGGATGCCGCTGCTCTCTCTCCCTCTCTCCCTCTTTCTATCTCCCTACCTCCCATCTCCTTCTCTCCACCCCTCCCAGGCTCACTCCCTAATCTGGTTCTGGAGCTGGGAACCTGGCTGGAGGGAGGCGCCCTTGTGCTTTCTCTGTGTGACCCTGAGCAAGTCACTACTCTTTAAGCTTCAGTTTCTTCATCTAGAAAATGTGAACACCTTCCTCATAGACTTGGTGAAAGCATCATATGAGGTAACAGATGTTGTGGGAGAACTTTGTAAATTGTTAAACTAAGAAAGGACAAGATACGACTTCCAAATTGTTATTTTTGCCTCCGCCTACGTGTGACCCAGGAACAGGTTCTTGTTTTCAGCAGCAAATTTGGGGGGCAGGGAGGTGGGGACGAGGGTAAGCAGGGCCCCTTTTGTCTCTCTTTGGATTTTGCTGACTGGCTTATTGGGACTCCTGCAATATCTGAGTCCAGCCCGATGCCTGCAGGCCCATTCTGGGGGTTCAAGGGTGAGCTTCTAAGGAGCAGGGGGCTCAGCACAGCCCATTGTGTCCACCGGAGACAGCCCAAGTGTGCGTCAAGGATCCCATTTACAGCCACAGTGGTAATTACCAGCACCACATGTAGTCAGGGGGATGCTCGCTGCTGCAAAAATAGATCCAGAAGTGTGGGAACATTCACATGCAATAAAAGTTGATTTCTTGCTCATGTAATAGTCCAAGTCAGGAAAATGCAACCAGCCCAGAGGGGGAATCAGAGAGGTCCCCATCTGACTGGGTTTCCTTTCATTCCTGCTTGCAGACTGGCTAGTTCTTGCCTGAGCTCATGTCTTTCTGATAGTACCTTGCAATGCATTACCAGAAGGAACCAATGTCCCCTAGTTTGCTGCTCTTTGCCAGCCCCTCCTGCAAGTCCTGCAAATTCCACTCCTATGGTTCTCTCTTGCTCCCAAATCCCCAAGTCATTTTAGGAAGCAGCTCAAATCACCCCACTTTCCTACTTGTGGTCTCAATGTCCTCCCTGGCCCCCACCCAACCCAGGCCAGGACACCTCTTTGAGGTTTGTTGTTATGGCAACAACCTCACTCCAACATATCAATTGCTGTATTAATTCTAGTAATACAAGCTGCTGAGACCCAGATCCAAAACGCATCAGAGCTCAACATGTCCCGAGCTGGGTTTCCGCTTTGTGTGATGGTCCTGAGCCTGTGCGCCAAGTCAGCAGGGTTTCCTCTTCCTCAGGACTGGAGCCCAAGCTTCCACCCTGGTAGCCACCTCCACCTAGGAATGGGGGCCTTACCGCCACCTCTTTTCAGCCTTAAGAAAGAGAAAAAGCATCCTTACCGGCTTTGCCCCCAAAAGGGACCCATCGCTTCTGCCTGATTTTCATGAGGCAGAACTCAGGGTCAGCCCGTGTCCACATGTAACCACCAGGGAGGTGAGAACCAGGAAGAAGAGAAAGTGGGTGGGGGTGGGGGAACAGACAGCAGGTAAGTCCAACCATGCCATTGAGGGGAGGTTCTTTGTGACCTAACCCACATGCCTAACAGTACATCTGTTGTCAGTTATTCATTCAACAAACATTTCCTTAGTATCTACCTTGTGCAGACCCTGGGAGGGGAGCCAGAGAGTCACTGAATCAGACAGCACCTGTGTCCTCAAGGAGTTCACCTGCCTAGGGAGAGATCAAAGAAATGTGGTTCCAGCTGATGGGGGTGTACAAGGAAGGGGGGGTCAGGTGTCCATGGAGAGCAGGGAAGATTCTTTGGGGGCGTGACATCTCAGTTGAGACCTGCGATCTGTGTTGCAGGTGTCAGGGTGGAGGAGGAAAGTTCAGAGCAAGTTCCAATGGTGGCAGGTGCCCCAGCACAGTGCAGCCTGTGAGGGGGTGGGTCTGACTGAGAGGAACAGACCTGAACCCTAGCCTTCTGCAGTGAACCCCGGGACATGGTCTGCCTTTTGGTTCAGTGTGGAGTAAGATATCAACAAGGCAAGATATCAGGTACCTGAGGGTATATTCATTTTCCATGAAAGCAAATAATCAGAGACTTAAAGACTTAAAACATTAAACTTAAAATGAAAAAGATATTTATTATCTGACTATTCAGGGAGTCAGAAGTCCAAAATGGGGTTCAGGGAAGCTCCAGGAGAGTCTGCTTCCCTGTCTTTCAGCTTCCAGCAGCCAACCACATTCCTTGGCTCCTGGCCCAAGCCAGCAGTTGCATCCTTCCCATCCCCACTCATCCTGTCCTCTGCCTCTCCTGCTTTTCTTCTTCACTTATAAGGACCCTGGTGACCCACATAATGCAGGGTCATCTCCTCACCCCACAATCCTTTAACTTAATCATCTGCAAAGTCCCTTTCATCATGTAAAGTCACATATTCTTGGGACCCAGGGATTGGGATGTGGACATCCTTGGGGGGCATTTATTCCGCTGCAGGGGGTCACTCAGGCCAGAAGTCACCAAGAGGGTCTTCAAACAATAAAAGACAGAGGACCAGAGCACAGTGACAGGGATCTCAGGGGTACTCAGAAGTGGGGGACAGGTGGCAGTGGCCAGGAGTAGGAAGCCCACTGGCAGAATCAGACCCCTGCCACACACATCTGTTTTGGCCTCCTCTATAGTCATTCTCCCTCTTCCAGTAACTGCACCCTGCATTTCTTTATGGAATCACTTCTTCACTTTTTTAACCCAGGTATTGGTCCATGACCTCCTTGGAACCAACCAGATCCTTCAATACCTGATTGAGGAGTGGGTATTGCCCACGCAGGGCAAGGAGGCCTTCCCTGGAAGGCTACTGGGAATAAAATTGCTGCGAGTGTCCATTTGGGAAGATCTCTGACACAGTATGTGGGAAAAGCAGATTTGAGTAATGGAAAAAGAGGATGATGTTATTTGAGAATCTGGATCTAGCTTTACCTGAAGCTAACTCTGGACTTTTAAATTATAGGAACACACACACACACACACACACACACACACACAAAAAAAAAAAAAAAAAAAAAACCATACCATCTGGGTCTGATACTATTTCTGGCACTTGCAACCATATGAATGTTAACAATTCCAGCCTCTGGCGCTGGTTTCAGGTCTAGGCTGCCTTCAGTGTCTCTCCCATCCCCACTGTCTCCCCTGTCCCTCAAACTGTTTCGTGCCATCTCGCCCAGCAAGCTGTTTCTGATTCCCCATGTTTCCAGGAGAGGACTGCTTTGCATTTGCTGCCATTTTCTCCAGGTGGCCACCCTACCCAGGTGCCTTCCCACAACCCCCTTGAACTCCCCCATCCTTTCACCCTTAGGTAATGAACGCCCATCTGCTGTCTGATCACTTGCAGCTTCTGGAACATGACCTTCCATGAGTCTATCAGAACCAGACGCTAAGCTGCAGAATAGTCAACTGCTGCTGTCCTTGAGATCAGGGAAAGAGAAGCGTATTGGTCCCTTGCCAAGGGTTTTTATGCCCTGGCCTTGACAGGGCCTCCAAAGCCAGGCCGGGTCTTCTCACCCTGCAAGACTGAGTTCATCGCCCAATAAAGGAGTTGTCTAGGATCGGCAAGATACAGAGAAGAGGAAGAATCTGGTGTCCTGACCCTTCCATGGCTCTACCTGATGGTCACAGTGCCTACTTGAATGCCTCCAGAGACAGGGAGCTTGCCACTTTTCTGGCAAAGCATTCTCCTTGTTCGATAGTGGATCCAAGTCCCCCTAAACTTACTTTTCCCTCAGTTCTCTAAGAAAGCATACCTGGGGACCTCCCCTGCTACCTCCCACTCCCCACTGTTGACCCCAGCCCCAGCACTCAGTCTCTCTGCTCCCCTACCACTGTTGCTCCCACCCACCTTTCCACAGTCCCCTCCCTTATTCTTAGTATCTCCAGCTGTTCCCCCGAGAAGTCTCTGACATCCTCATGCAACTGAAAGTAGAAAACAAGGCTCCAAAACCCCAAGGGTGTCCCACCACATCCTGGCTAGCCCACGTGAATAGGAAAACCAGCAAAGCGTCCCCCACCCACACATCTCCTTTCCTTGAATCCTCAAGCAGGGCTCTCCCAGCCTTAGCCCAGGCTAAGGAGGCAGGTGGAGGGGTGCCTGTGGGGAGTGGGGTCCAACAGAGCATACACTCTTCTGCCTCTGGCTCCCACTTAGGGCCTCCAGGCTGGGGGAGGTCAGTCAGTGTATTTCTAGGCAAGGGATGTTTTATTATGCCCAGACAAGGGCCCTGCACCTGGGAGAACTGGCCTCATGTTGGAATAAGCATTGACCTTCGTGTTCAGCACCAAAGAACCAACATCAACCCTCATATTTCTCAGGAAACATCTCAAGAAGGGGAAGAGTGGGAAGACGGAGAAAGCATTTCTGAGCATCTACTGGGTACTGACACCTCAGTTACTCTACCCATTAAGACAGGAGAGTGATTTTGTTCCATTTTCAGCAAGGAATGTGCCTTGGCCCAGGTCACACAGCCAGTGAAGGTCAGAGCAGGGATATGAACCCAGCCTGTCCAACATCCAAGTCACCCCATGCTACACCTGCCTCAGCTCTCTCTTGCCCACCGGGAGGGCACACCATCCATGTTCTAGAAGGTCAAAGACTTCTCCTGAACCAAAGAGTTTACAGTTGAAAGGAAGATGCATTGAAATTTTGGCATGAGGTGGGAGTGTGAAATTTCTCGGGATCAGAACATCAGACTCGATGAGACCAATGGTTTCTTGGGGTTGGCTGGCAAGGGCCTCTGTTGTGCCCCAAATCACCCCCTTTACAGAAGCTACCCCCAGCTCTGACATGTGGAGCCCCGCTCTCCTTTCCAGCCCTTAAATTGCCTGGGGCAGACGCCGCCATTTTGTGAGGTATCCCGAGGGGCGGCACGTTCCCCACAAAAGAGAAATAAGGCTAAAGAAGAAAATGAGATCAATACTGAGGGGCCTATAAAAGTTCTACTCCAAGGGAAGAGATCCTCCCCAACTTATCCACAAAAGCATCAAGGTGTTTAAAAAAGGAATCTGGAGTGGGCGGAGCAACATGGCGGCGAGGAGACGCTGCGAGTAAGATCTCCCATTAAAAAAAGTTAATAGGGAGGAAAAGCGGCAGGTCCCAGTGAGAACTGGGACACGGAAGATAAACAGACGACTCCAGCAAACTGCCCGAAGAAGAAAGTTGCCATAAAAGAGGACGAGAAGGGAGGGAAGCGCAGAACCCTGCTCCCCTCCCCCGCCCACAAAGTCGGCACTCTCCGACCGGCAGAGAGGAGGAAACAACAAACCAAAACGGCCAACAAGAAAAACGGACACAGCAAGCGGGACTGTGAGTGGAAAGGAACTATTGCAGCCACCACACCCCGTGAACGGGAGCTGAGGCGAACCCTGCAGGATCCGCCGCGGAGGTGAGCTCCAGGCGCCATTAAAGAGAGCCCCGCCCAGGAGGAGACCAGCCCCAGCACACAGCCCCGGCCGCCTGGCTGCTTGAAACTGACAGATGACTCCTGGAAGAACCAGAGGGGAACAGAGAAGCCCACCCAAGATGCCGGCCAGTCCCAACAACACAGTGTCCCAACGCATACGGCAAATTAGAAAACAGACAGTAGGGAGGAGAAGAACCACACGCAACCTAGCAACTCTCCAGAGAAAAAGCACACCACAAAAAGAAAGCCAGCCCCCAGATTGCAAAGACAATAACTTGGAAGAATTTCTGAGCCTTCCAGAAAGAGAATTTAAAATTGCCGTGATTAAAAAACTGACAGAAGTCATAAAGGAAAACAATGATAAGGGAAAAATAATCAACGATCAGAAGAATGCAATTGAGTCCCTAGAGAGGGAAAACAATGGTCAGAAGAAAGAAATTGAGTCCCTAAAGAGGGAAGTAAAAGAAATGCAGGAGATCAAAGAATTAATGGAAGAACTAAAGAATTCTGGGAAAAGCAATGAAAGCAGAATAGATGAAATGGAAGAACGAATAAGTAATCTTGAAGACACAGAAATAAAAAGAACCAAAACAGAAAAGGAAAGAGAAGTACGAAGGAAAAAGAACGAAGAAAGACTTCGGGAACTATCTGACTCCATGAGGAAAGGAAATATAAGAGTTATAGGAATACCAGAAGGAGAGGAGAGAGATGTAGGAACAGAGAAAATATTCAAAGAGATAATTGAAGAGAACTTCCCAAATGTGAAGAAGGAGCTGAAAATTGATATACAAGAAGCAAGAAGAACACCAAACTTCCACGACGAAAGGAAAAATACAGCAAGACACATAATAGTAAAGCTCCCAAGAATCCAGGACAAGGAAAAAATAATGAAGCTGGCAAGAGGAAAGAAACAGATAACATTCAAAGGAAAGCCAATCAGGCTGACATCAGACTTCTCCGAAGAAACACTACGGGCAAGGAGAGAGTGGAGGGACATAGTCAACAGACTCCAAGAAAACAGATGCCAACCAAGAATACTCTATCCCGCAAAGCTCTCCTTCCACTTTGAAGAAAGAATATGGACCTTCCCAGACAAACAGAAACTCCGGAATTTCATTGCAACTAAACCCCCACTCCAAAAAATACTACAAGGAGTCCTAAAGCCAGAACCTCAGAGGGACGAATAACAATGAAAGAAGGCCAAAAAAAAAAAAGTTATTAAAAGAATAAATAAATAAAATCAAAGGAAAGGCAAACACAATGGCAAATACAGATGTTAACATATCAATATTAACTCTAAATGTAAATGGACTAAACTCTTCAATAAAAAGACACAGAGTGGCAGCCTGGATTAAGAAACAAAACCCAACCTTTTGCTGTCTCCAGGAAACACATTTAGCTACAAAAGATAAAAATAGGCTCAAAGTTAAAGGATGGAAAACAATCCTACAAGCAAATGGACCAAAAAAGAAAGCAGGAACAGCTATACTTATATCAGATAAAACAGATTTCAAACTCAAAAAGATAAAAAGAGACCCCAATGGTCACTACATTATGATCAAGGGGACAATACTTCAAGAAGAAATAACACTCATTAACATATACTCACCAAACGAAGGAGCACCAAAATATATCAGACAACTGTTGTCCTCTCTGAAAACAGACATCAGAGAAAACACATACATAGTGGGAGACTTCAACACACCACTATCAACAATGGATAGATCAACAAGACAAAAAATAAGTAAAGAAACCAAAGCTCTAAATAAGGACCTAGAGCAATTAGGCTTAACAGACATCTATAGAACACTAAACCCCAAAAAAACGGAGTACACATTTTTCTCAAGCGCACACGGATCATTCTCCAGGATCGATCACATACTGGGGCACAAGACAAACATCAACAGATACACCAAGATTGAAATCATATCAACCATCTTTTCTGACCATGAAGGCATCAAACTAGAAATAAACCATAAAAAGAAGGCAAGGAACTTTCCTACCTCATGGAGATTAAAAACCACACTACTGGAAGACCATTGGACTAATGAGGAGATCAAAGAAGAAATTAAAAAATTTTTTGAATTGAACGACAAGGAGGACACTAATATCCTAAATGTATGGGATGCAGCAAAAGCAGTAATAAGAGGAAAATATATAGCAATAGAAGCTCACATCAAGAAACAAGAAAGAACGCAAAGAAACAACCTCATCTCGAAGCTCAAAGATCTAGAAAAAGAACAACAAAAAAACCCCAAAACCAGTAGAAGAAAAGAAATAATAAAAACCAAAGCAGAAATAAATGAAATTGAAACTAAAAAAACAATCCAAAAGATCAATGAAACCAAGAGCTGGTTTTTTGAAAAAATCAATAAAATAGACAAACCCCTAGCCAGGCTCACAAAGGAAAAAGGAGAAAGCACAAATAAACAGGATCATTAATGAAAGAGGAGAAATCACAACGGACACAGCAGAAATCAAAAGAATAATCAGTAACTACTATGAACAGTTATATGGAAACAAGTTTAACAATCTAGAGGACATGGACAAATTCCTACAACTCTACAATCACCCAAAGCTAGATAAAGAAGAAATAGAACACCTAAACAGACCAATTACAATTAGCGAAATTGAAATGGTAATAAAAAACCTCCCCAAAAACAAAAGCCCAGGACCTGATGGATTTACAAATGAATTCTACCAAACATTCAGAGACGAATTAGTGCCTATCCTTCACAAACTCTTCCAAAAATTGAGAAGGAAGGGACAATACCAAACACGTTTATGAAGCCAACATTACACTAATACCAAAACCGAACAAGGACAACACAAAAAAGGAAAACTACAGGCCAATCTCCCTAATGAACACTGATGCAAAAATCCTCAATAAAATTTTAGCTATCAGAATCCAACAATGTATCCATAAGATAATTCACCACGACCAAGTTGGATTCATTCCAGGGGCACAAGGATGGTTTAACATCCGAAAATCAATCAACGTTATCCAACACATCAACAAAAAGAAATATAAAAACCATATGATAATATCAATAGATGCTGAGAAAGCTTTCGACAAAGTGCAACACCCATTCATGATAAAAGCCCTTGAAATTCTGGGGATACAAGGAACATACCTCAACATCATAAAGGCCATCTATGACAAGCCAACAGCCAGTATCATTCTCAATGGTGAAAAGCTGAAAGCAATTCCATTAAGATCTGGAACAAGACAAGGATGTCCACTCTCACCATTGCTTTTCAATATAATACTGGAAGTCCTAGCCAGGGCAATAAGACAAGAGAAAGACATCCAAGGAATCCAAATAGGAAAAGAAGAAGTCAAACTATCACTATTTGCAGACGATATGATATTATACATAGAGAACCCCAAAAACTCCACAGAAAAGCTAATTCAACTCATCAATCAGTTCAGTAAAGTGGCAGGATACAAAATCAACACGCAAAAGTCAGTAGCCTTCCTATACACAAACAATAAATCTGAAGAAGAAGAAATCAAAAAGACCATCCCTTTTGTTATTGAAACAAAAAAAATCAAATATTTGGGAATAAATCTAACAAAAGAGGTAAAGGACCTATACAAAGAAAACTATAAAACACTGTTAAAAGAAATAGAAGAAGACACAAAGAAATGGAGAGACATCCCCTGCTCATGGATTGGAAGAATAAACATTATTAAAATGGCCATCCTACCAAAAGCAATATACAGATTCAATGCTATTCCAATCAAAATTTCAATGTCATTCTTCAAAGAAATAGAACAATTATTGATGAAATTCATATGGAATCACCAAAAACCCCGAATAGCCAAAGCTCTCCTGAAAAAAAAAGAAGGGAATGGAGGCATCAGACTCCCAGACTTCAAACTATACTACAAAGCCATAATCATCAAAACTGCATGGTATTGGAACAAGAACAGACATACAGACCAATGGAATCGAATAGAAAATCCAGAAATAAACCCACAGATTTATGGTCAACTAATCTTTGACAAAGGAGCAAAGAATATGCATTGGAGCAAAGAAAGTTTGTTCAATAAATGGTGCTGGGAAAACTGGGTCGCTACATGCAAAAGAATGAAGCTTGACCACCACCTCACACCATACACAAAAATCAACTCAAAATGGATTAAAGAACTAGACATAAGACCTGAAACCATAAAATATATAGAAGGAAATATAGGCGAAACACTACGTGATTTGCACATCAAAGACATCTTTACAGACACATCACCCAAAGCAGTGATAGTGAAGGCAAAGATAAACAGCTGGGACTACATCAAATTAAAGAGCTTTTGCACAGCAAAAGAGACAATAACAAAAACAAAGAGAAACCCCACCAACTGGGAGAACATTTTTGCACCCAACACTAATGATAAAGGACTGATCACAAAAATCTGCAAAGAGCTGATGAGACTCAACAACAACAAAGAAAATAATCCAGTCAAAAAATGGGCAGAAGAGCTTAAAAGAAACTTCTCTGAAGAGGAAATGCAAATGGCCAACAGGCATATGAAAAAATGTTCAACATCACTTGTCATCAGGGAAATGCAAATCAAAACTACCATGAGATACCATCTTACACCAGTGAGAATGGCACATATTAAAAAAACTAGCAACAACAAATGTTGGCGAGGGTGTGGAGAAAAAGGAACTCTTCTGCACTGTTGGTGGGAGTGCAAACTGGTCCAACCACTGTGGAAAGCTGTATGGAGATTTCTGGACCTACTAAACATAGAGCTTCCATATGATCCAGCAATTCCACTCCTAGGTATTTACCCAAAGGACACAGAAACATCAATTCCAAAGAACACCTGCACCCCTATGTTTATAGCAGCACTGTTTACAATAGCTAAGCTTTGGAAACAACCCAAATGCCCAAAAGTAGATGACTGGATCAAGAAGATGTGGTACATATATACCATGGAATATTACTCAGCATTCAAAAAAGATAAACACATGCAATTTGCAGCAACATGGATGGCGCTGGAAGGGATCATGCTCAGCAAAATAAGCCAAAAAGAAAAAGAAAAATACCGGATGGTCTCACTCATAGCAGGAATCTAGAAAACTTAAATAAGGGACCAGGAAAATGAATAACTATAAGAAAGTGAAAATCAAAATCAACAAAAAACTATGAACCAGAGACACTTTTAGGGGGGCGGGGTGGGAGGGGAGGGATTGGGGTCAGAATGGGGGGGCTGCAATTGTATGGGGAATATAACAATAAAATTTATTAAAAAAAAAAATAAAAAAAAAAGGAAAAAAAAATAAATAAAAAAATAAATAAATTGCCTGGGGCACAATTTGGCCAGGCTCCAATTTATCAAGGGCTAAGGAAGGGGTCCCAAGGGCAGGGAAGGCAGTGTGGTTGGGAACATCCCATTCGGTTATTCCGTGAACATTTAATATTATTATAGACCCCATTTATCGAGTCCCCGCTGTGTGTCTTGTAGATTCCAACTGTGCAACTCCCAGCAAATCTGTTCTCTCCAAGTCAGTTTCTTATCTCTAAAATGCACGTGATTCTAGTGTCTGCCTTAAAAGATGGTTGGATGAAACATATAGAATGAGCAAGTCCTCAAATGATGCTAGTTACTACCATTATTCTTCATCTGTCTTGCAGCTAAGCTAGAAGATAAGAAGGGAGCGCTCTTTTCATTTCACAGAGGAGAAAACTGAGGCTCAGAGAGCTTTCAGCTCAGGCCCAAGGGGGGGAAAGTGGGAGTGATGCCAGAGATCTTTCTTATTCTGCACCATTGTGCCTATATTTAGTGAGATACCATATTTGCTCTCAGCCCCACACCAAGGGCCAGGAGCTTTGGAGCACATCAGATCTTCCCAGTTTAGTGGTAAAATAGACAAGCAGACAGTAACAACCTCAGGGAGTGGTGCTGGAGGCCTTAGGGAGCTGGGGGGAAACCAAGGAGGGTATGGGTCTGCTAGACTTAAACTTCAACTGCCTGGCAGCACAATTTGTCCACCATTTTGGTTATGTGGAATTCTGCCTCCAATACAAGGTCAGAACAACGCAGTCAATCAGTTATATGACCTAAAAGACGTAGGATACCAGACCCTACAAGGCTCCTTTCAAGTTAAACAAAAACAGGACATTTGATCATTCTGGGGCAATGGGTATACACCACAAGGTATGACCAGAAATGCCTGGGGGGGCCATTGGCTGATGTGTGACCATGCGCCCCAGAGACCGATCGGTGGAACGCCTTGTCAATAAGATTGGAACCAGGGCCGGAGGTCTGGGGTATGGTTTCGATTACAACACTGGGTCATCAAGCAGATGAAAAATACCTGGTCAGCAGACTTACCTGCCCCTGAAGTCCTAGATGACATAAGCACATTTTCAGTTTCATCCACCCTTTTTCTTTCTTTTCTCCTCCCCCACATCACTGATGCTGTATGATTATTCTGTCAATAAGAAGGCCAGGGTCTTGCTTTTTCAGCAGCATTCCTGGCTTGTACAGCTTGAGCCATGGCTCCCGTTTCTTTGTCAGTGCAGTGTTGTCAATGCAATAGGAGCAATAGATCCCACCCCAGCTGGGGAGTCCTGGAGCAACGCCATGAGAGGTGACCTCTTAGCCTGGCCTTGAGGGCTGCTTTTGCAAGCAGTCCTCCAATTCCTGGAACAGCAAATAGAGCAGGGGTAAGGACATGAGGTCAAAGCCTAACGCTGCACTGGAGATGTGTGACCTGAGAAAAGTAAGTGTGCCTCTCTGAGCCTGTTTCCTCATTGAAACATTGGGGGACTCAGTAACAGTGGGAGTATGTTGATGAAACACATGTTAGCTGGTAGGTATTTATTGTTTAAAAAATCCTTTCTCCGCTCCATCTGCCAACATTTACGAAAGGCCTCCTCCATGTAAGGCCCTGGGTGAGGCATTTCTATGCTCTTTGTTTTACAAATGAAGATTCTCCGCATCTGAGTGCAAGTGGCCTGAAGCCACACGGGTTCAGATCCAGTCTACATTCACTCAGTGCTCATCCCTCAGCGAAATCTCCAAACACCTCTGGAAGGACCAAACAGTTTGCCAGCATATCATAGACTAGGAAGAACAGATCCAGGACGGGACACTCATGAGGCTGTCAAGGGGCCTCCTTGACCAGGCCGTGACAAGGGCCACCCTCAAACTACCACAGCACTCCCTGCACCTCTGCTGCCAGGCCCTCCTAGAGCCCTGGGCAGATCCAGAAATCAACGCAAGTAATCCAATTCCAAAGGGGCTCTAGAAGTTGACTATGAGTGATAACCAGGCTACATTGTTCAGGGTAAATAAACTCTCACAGAGGATGGAATTAGGTGCTAATGGAATGTGAACACTATTATTTGTTTACCTGCACAGCAGAAATAATAATCATCATCCTTACTGCTGTTTCCCTGCCTGGGATAACAGGACCCTGCCTGGCTTCCCTCCTGCTCCAGCCTCTCACAGGCCTTGAGGTTTGAGGGGGCTGAGCCCTCATCGCACCTTCAGGCTTGGAGCCCAGCAGCACTGGTCAGAAGCTCACAGTTGGGGCCTAGGTCCTAAGAATCATGGTCTCTATGATGGGAAGGGAAAGCTTTTTCAAAGGCTCTTTGGGGAGAAAGGCTATATTAAGAGTGAGGGTGATCCAGACACCAGATCCCACCCTCACCTGACTGTCTACAGGCAGTCAGCTTTGGCTAAAGCAACCCCCTGGAATATTTAATTATAGAAGCCAGTGTGTTCCCCTTTCTTTAAGCCACTCTGAATCAAGCTTCTAATACTTGCAACAGCAGAAACTTGACAAATACAGTAACCCAAAGTGGAGCTAAAATATCGCATTTGCCATGAAAAAACATCAAGAAAGCATTAATGTTTTAATGGTAGTAATTAAACAAACAGGAAAACAATCAAGTTAAATAAGAGTTTTGTTTATCTAGAAGGCAGTACTTAAGGAGAAAAATTATTTATTTTGGAAAGAATGGGGGGAAATGGAGACTTCTGAAATGCTGAAGAAGTCAGCTGGGCACTCAGAGGGAGGACGGAGGCACTCATGGACTGAGGGCTCACAATGTGCTGGGTGCTTCTCCATACTCAAACACTCAAACAGCTGCACAGTCGGGGGCCAAGACCCACATTCACAAATGAAGGCATTGGTGTTCAGAGGAACAGACACTTGGCCCAGGACACATACAATTTGCATCAAGCTCCATTTCCCCATGTCCAAGATTATTTCCTCATCAAATAGATCATTTGACCATCTTTCATTAAGCACTTCTGGAATACCAGACCCTAGGATGGCTCTGTGACCATAGATCATCAACATCATCCATGAAAAGGCAACCAAAACTGGAAATTCAAGGTGAAATCAGAACAAACACCAATGGGGGTAAGACGCTAGAGGCTGACTCCACCTCCAACCACTATGAGATCTCCAAGCACAAGATAAGCAAAGTTCAGGACTATGTAGAGATTGTGTATGTCCTGTAGGACCAGCACATCCTCTATCCCAAGGATAAGCAAACCCTCTGACCCTAAGTCCAATATACACTCTGTCCCTAAGATCATCACATTTGAAAGAGGATCCCCACATGCAAGCTGCTGGTCATACATCCTCAGGACCAGCACACACTCTGTCCCCAGGATCAGCATATCCTCTGTCCCCAGGACAGGCATACTTTCTGTTCCTAAGACCAGTATAGCCTTTGTTTTCAAGACATGTACACCCCCTAGCCCCAGGACTTGTACATCTTCTGTCCCTGAGATGAGCACATTTCCCTGTCCTCAGGACCAACATATCATCTGTCTCAAGGGCCATTATCCTTTCTGTTCCCAGGACCATACTGTCTGTCCCTAAGACCAGCATATCTTCTGTTCCCAGGACGTGTACACCTTCTGTCCCGAGGACTAGCACATCCTCTGTCCTTAGAACAGTCATACCATCTGTTCTTAAGAAAAGCACTAGCAGTCTTGCCTGAAAGCCCTCCCCTCTTCCTTCCACGAACAAGAAGAAATCTCTTGCAGATAATTATTAAACCTCTACCCACTGGTTTACATGAAAAATACATCCTTTGTAAATCCTTTTTAAAATTCCATCCATGAGCCTGATGGCAGATTCAAAGAACTGAGATGCACACCAGGTCCAGCTGGGCCCCACTTAGCCAGGACAGAACATGGAACTCCCACTGCATGAGCACGTGGTGTGTGGCCCCAGTGTCGAGCTGTGTACCCGCCTAGGTTACTGCTTCCCAGAAGGCCCAGGGTCCCTGGTGGAGAGCAGTGCAGCACTCCATCAGGGACACTAGAAAATGGATCCCAGGAAAAGAGAGCCCAGAGGGACCCAGGAGAGTGGGACTTGAACCCTGTCCCTGCTGCTTCTGTCCCCTGTGCTACTCTCATCTCATCACCCCCGCCAGCACATTGGGGAGAGGAAAGCAGATAGGAGCAGACATGAGCTCCGAAACAGAGTTCTTTAGTGCTGGAGTGTTGGGGGGGGAGCGCCCTAAAAGCCCCCCTCACTAGTATCTACAGAGTAAAATTTCAGGGACTCTAAGGAAGAAGGTCGCTCACATTCTGCCCTGACACCCTCAGAATCCATGGCAGCACTCTGGGGAAACATCTCCTTAGTCCCATAAATAATTGAGATCCTGTGCATCCCGTGGCATTTCTGCTGAAATCATCACTCACCCACTCTCTGTGCTTCCCGCAGAGCCAAAGACATTCTGGCTGATTTTTTTTTAAGTGCAACCTTTCATTGAAACTAGTCCTCAATTTGGCCTGCACTGGGCTCCTACTCAGTGCTGTGCCCTGTCTTAGGTGGTAGAGACTCAGAGGACCCAGACACACCTGCCCTCCAGGAGCTTGGATCCAGCTGAGAAGAGAGAGACTCACAGACTATTAGGATTGTTGTGATGTAAATTATTCCCCAGAATTAGATTGCAGGTCAAGCAGGGAAGGAAGGGAGGAGGTAGACGAGTGCCCAGCATCTAAGTTTTGCTGAGATGGGGGACAAGGTAATAGTGGGAGGAGTCAAAACTGAGCCTACTGGTGGGGGGGGGTTACCGGGGGAGAAGCACATTCTTAGAAGGGGTTGGTGGGTGCAGTGGGGAGCCAGCCAGCCAACCTAAGAGCAGACGGTGCTGCTATGAGTCAGGTGGTTCCTCTGGTCACCCTTAGTTCTTCAATCAAGCTACTAAATTCCAAAATTGATAAAATAACTAATGTGATGGCGTTTGTGTGTGCGGAAATGGGAGGAGTCCCAAGGTAGGAGCAGCCGTGGTAGCTGACCCGAGGTATATGAGGGATTTGAGGCTGCGTGGGAGGAAAGCCAGAGGCAGGCAGCGATCCGGAAGGTGTGCCCTGGCACAGGCCCTGAGACTGGGGATGCAGCCAAGCTCATCAACATCTTTCAGAGACAGGTGGCCCCAAGAGACACCTGGCAGCGTAGCATCATGTGATGGGGCAGACGCACAGGGAAGCAAGTGACTTATTCTAGCTTGGGGTGAGGGATCTGGGAGACAGGGTGACACTAGAGGTGAAGCTAGGAGGATGAGTGGGAGTTTGCCTAGTAGAGAAGAAGAAGGAAGCATTTCAGGATCCAGAAATGGGGACATCTGTTGTCTTGGCTTCCAGGCCTCTGCTCCTTACTTCATTCGGTAGCCACCCTCTGATTTTTCCCTGGGGAATCTCTACTCTTGGTCCCTGAAGTTTAAGTAGAGCTACCTCTACCCACCTAGAGGCAGGGGTGGGTTTATATTCCAGAGCTGGCCAATCAGTTCACTCCTACCCCACAGTCACTGTTTTAATAAGGGACACATGACTCTAATCAGCCAGTGAGAGTCAGCCCTGGGACCTTTGCTGGAATGTCTAGGACAGAGGATTTCTTTTTTCCCTGGAGCTGCTTCTGATCACCAACAGGAGAAATCCTGCTGATGATGGAGCCAAGAAAGAGGAATCATATTCTTTAGAGGCACGAGTTAAGCACCTCTGCATACCTGAATGTCCATCTACCACTGGATATTTTTCTTTTTTGTTTATAAGTATTGGAGACAACATAGAGTAGTGACCTCCAAAGTTGTGACAGTGGGTGTAAAGGTCCATAGGTGTGTCCCATAGATGGCTGTTGTGTCCAGATGCTTATGCTGAGCAGGCTCTGGTGGGAAATACAGCTGTATGGGCAAGTCATGTTCAGGTCATAGAGGGTCATGACATGAAGTCAAGCGTGAACTGTGGGAGCCAGGAAGGACTTAAAACAGAGGATCAGTATATTCAGATATATGTTTGTGAACTCATTCTGTTTATTCAAATGTGTTTAAAACCTAGAAAGAATTCCCCAAGTAGAATGCCAGCCAAACATTTTACTTCTCCAGTTTTTCAGCACGCCGGTGCTATCCAAGGTACTGCGATCCCAAAGCAAAGAAGAGTCTTCCAGGAAAGGGAGTTGGCTGAGTCCTGTGGGAGGAGATTGGCGTGCTGGCTTCTTTATTTGAAATGCCAGAGAGTTCTAGTCCCTGGCTTCTACACGAATAGAATTAGTCTTGTGCTAGCTATCTCTCTGCTCCCAAATGAGGGGAAGAAAGAGTGTCTCTGGCCCTTGAAATCAACCTCAAGATCCACACAGGCTGTTGTCCTTGCTTCTACCTGAACTGATAGAATAGGAGACTAATAAAGCTTAGGACAAGGGGATCAAATAATGATTTCTTTGATAAGGGAGGTGTGCAGTCAGAATAATTAGCCTACTTTTATAGGGTTGTTGAAGATGGTATTATTGGCCCCAATTCTTCACCTCTCCCTGGAACCAAGTCATTTCTCTTGTGAATTTAAAATCTCATTAAAAGAACAGGGCATATTTCCCCTTTCCTTGACTTTGACTTGCTTTAGCCAATAGGAGGTGGGTGGAAGTGACAATGAACCCATTCCAGGCCTAGAGCTAAGAAACCAAGACATTTCTACTCAGCTTCCAGCACTTCTGCCACAACCGCAGGAAAAAATGCACCTGTGAGATCACTGTTGGGGATAATTCTCTGTTCCATATCTTAGGAGCAGACACCAGGGATAGCTATATAATCTGCAGTTCCCACTGCAAAATAAAAATTCAGGGCCCTTTATTTCTAAAGTAGTAATAAATTTCAAGATGATTATAACAAAGCATTCAACCAAATGTGGGCTTCTTCTCTGCGCAGGGTGAAACTTGACAGGTCACACCAGCAAAGCCAGCCCTGGCTGAGGCTGTGGCAGCATTGGTTCTAGATCAGGGTCCTCTGATCAATTCTGGTTCAGGACCTGTTTTTGTTGGCCCTAGAACTTAGAATGATTTTACACTTTTATTTATTTATTTTTTTTAAAGATTTATTTATTTATACAAGCACTGGGTACAGTCAGAAGCATGGGAGGGTGAGAGAATTCACTAGAGTCATCAGTCTGAATAGTCAGACTGATGAAGTACACTGATGAGGGGAGCAGCGGGCGGCAGGAGAGGTCTACGTGCCATGTAGGTGGCCGTGGATCAAACCCAGTGCTTTGCAATCCCAGCGCTCAAGCGCTACTCCACCAGGGAGGCCCTGATTTTACATTTTTAAATGGCTGAAAAAAATCAAAAGAAGAATACTACTTGCTCCATGTGAAAATTAAATGGAATTCAGATTGCAGTATTCATAAATAAAGTTTTATTGAAACGCAGCCCCGCTTATTCATGTATGTCTTGTCCATTTCTTTTTCACACCACAACAGAGTACAGTCTTTGCAACAGAGATGGTGTGGTCCACAGAGCTTAATATATTGACTTCCTGGTTTTTACAGAAAAAGTTTCCTGACCTTGCTCCAGACTAGAAAGAAGAGTCACCTAAACAATTCCTACCCAGGCCAGCCAAGCACCCACTAAACCCCAGATCTCTGAGAATGACTGTTTGTTGTGTGTCCTGAGAACTTTTGTGAGTAATGCAGCAGTGGCTGATCCATTGGAGTTCAATCTAAGTTAAGGATTCTCAAAGAATGGTATGTGGGATGGTTGCAGATGCACATGGAAGAGCCTTGAATGACATTGAATTACATAATAAGAAGGCACTGCTGTTTTCCATTCTCTGTTAAGTCCTCATTTCATCAAGAAGGAAACCTCAGCGTGGTGCTGGTAAGTCTTTAACATTTTCATCGCTCTTGGTCATTTTTTATACCAGAGAGAACAAGATTTGCGCTCAGAACCTCTATCAAGTAATGACATCTCTTTAGGTAGGCGTGCTCGCTTTCACTGTATTTCTTCTTATGTTTTACCTTCTATTTCTGGCAAGCAATGCTAGTTGTCTATTTCTGTCAGTGTTTTAGTTTCTCTTTTCAATGCAATTGTTTATGTAAAATATGTGTGTTTTCTTTTTAAAAAAATTATAAAGGTGATGCTATTTAAATTAAAGTATTGGGTAAATTATGTGGATATTAGCAAATGTGAGGGGGACTCACAAGTGTGATAGACAAATCGCTGTGGTTTGGGAAGCACTGATAGAGATGGATTCTGAGAGTTGTACCTTCTCTGATTGCAGAGTATGATACTAAATATGTTATATCTGGGATGACCTTCCCTAATTCAAGTTCTATCTCTGACCTCGCTGGCTGTGCAACCTCAAATAACTTACTTCACTTGCTGCTAAGTGGACATGTTAGCACTTGGCTCTAGGCGAAAATGAATGCTGTTGGCCACCTGCCAGCATGCCTCCTCTTTTGACCCCTGCCCACAGGACCCCAATTTTGTTCCAGTATCTACTGCTCCCCCAAGTATTAGTAGCTTCAGGAGAGCTGAGCCCAACTCCAAAGGAAGTCTAATTGCCACTGCCCCTTGCCAGTGACTTAGCTACAAGTAGATCATGATCCGAAGCTGGCCCCTGTGGCATGAGAGGCTTTTGAGAAGATTTTGTATCTCCTAAAAGGGAGTCACTGGAAATAATGTTTTCTTGTCTTTGTCTGAATATTACTGGGGCTGAATGTGATTCCTAGAACCAATAGATAGCCAGTTTCCTCTACCTGAGGATGAAGCCAACACCAAACAAAAGAACAAATAGGCTTAATGATGTTGCCGAGCTGCTGAATCAATCAACTCTGAAGCTAACCCTATATGTGGAAGTGAAATATGTGGGCTATAAATATCCTTATTGCTTAAGCCAATCTGAGATAGGATTTCCATCACTGGCAACCAGAAGAATGCTAACTGATATAATATTGGTATTTTATGTTCCAGTTTATGCTGCTGTGTTAATGCATCTGCAAAATGGGCTTCTTGGTCTATGATTATATAGACAGCCCCTTGCACATGGGCATCTGTAACAGGGACTCCCACTTGCCAGTCAGTGTTCCTTTCCTCTCTTCTTCCATGTGAACAGAAACAAGATTTTATTCAGGGTAACAATGTGCCCAAGTAAAAGACTACATTTCCCATCCTCTCCCAGCAGCTAGATGTGACTACGTGACTGGATTCTGGTCAATGATGTGTGAAAAGAAGTAAATTGTGGGTATTCGGGGAGGACTACCTAAAGGTAACTGACTCCTTCCAGCCCTTTCTCTTCCTTTTGCCTCTAGTGGAGCTGTGATGGTGGGAGCTCCAGGAATCTTCTTGGACCATGGGGGACCTTGAGGATGGAAGTTTTATGCGGCAGAGTATAAAGATGGAAGGAACCTGGGTCCTTGATGGAGCTTCCATGTCAGCCCTGCACTGCTGGCTTCCTGACTATGTTTATGCAATAAAGCAAACCCTTGCATGTCTAAGCCCCTGTTACTTAGGGATTTCCATTATGTACAGTAACACATAATCTTAAGTGATACTGTATTTATTTGGAAATGCCTTGTTTCTTAAATCAAGAATCTAATGTCTTCAAATACATCACAGTGTGGCTGGAATGACTTTCAGATACACAAAGACCTAAGATTTAATATGTTCCTTATTGACACTCAGATTGTTCAAAGAAATAGAGCTGTTGAAAGAGTGAAAGCCAATCGTTTACTTGGTACACTTAACTCAGAATCTAATGCATATCAGCACCCAGTAATGATGACTTCTAGATGGTTGTTATCAGCTAGTCCAACCCTCTAGTTTTACACTTGAGGCAACGGAGGTCCAGAGAGGGAGAGCCCTTTGTCCAAAGCCACACAGCCACTAGAAGTGCAGGCACAATGAGAACTGCATTTCTTTGCCCTGCCTCAGTGATCTTTCCTCTCTCCTGAGCCCTTTAGCAAAAGTCTGCCACTGAAGATGAGCTCAGGGAGTCATGGATGATGATACTCCCTCCAGCTGTCTCCTCTGGCAGTGAACCATTGTCTCAGTCTGTTTGAGCTACTCTAACAAAACATCACAGATTGTGTGTTCTTAGCAATAGAAATTTATTTCTCACAGTCCTGGAGGCCAGAAGTCCTAGGTCACAGTGCCTGCATGGGCAGCTGAAAGTGTCCTCCCAGGTCAAAGAATTTCATCTTGTCTTCACATGGCAAAAGAGACGGAGGGGGCTCTCTAGAGCCTCTCCCATAAGAACACTGATCTCACTTACCAGGGTCTCCCAACTTCCTAATATAAGCCCCTTGAGGATTATGATTTCAGCCCATGAAATGGGAAGAACGGGGCACAAAAATTCAGAAAACAGCTTCTCTCTTCCTGGGCATCCAGCTCCGTTGAATGGACTCTCAGTTCTCTTCCAAACTCAAGGTCTATAACTTGTTCAGGATCAGACTGAAAGGGAAGGGTTGTAGGTCTTTTTCTCTCCCATCTGTGGATTCCCTTATCTGTGTCTGTGATGCCTGTGAGTACAGCAATGTGTGATGGAAATGAGGACAAAAGTGGGAAAAGTGTATGGTTTAAGTCCCCAAGTTTTATCCAAGCTGGAACACAAGTAGGGGGTTGTGGCCCACTTCCTTCTTTCTTTAGAGTCTTTATTTGCCCTCCCTTCAATTGTTCTATCTCTGTAGGGAAGGTGGGAACCACAGGACATCAGGGTGGCTAACACGGTATGGAAGAGGGTCTAGAGGTGTCTGATCTCACTCAAAGCCCGGAAGGGAAGGCTAGAAGTCTCCAGAAACTATTTCAATGCTACCTCCCTCAGAGGACTATCTGTTATTAGCAGAACATTATCAAAAAAAAATTTAGTGCTCTTATTAAGGCAATCAGTTTGCCCCAAGCTGATGCATTTAGAAGAAGCATGAAATAATTTAAAAAAAAAAAAAAAAAACCTCAGAGCAGAAAGAATAATGAATGTTTAAAAGCTTGGCTTCTTTGAAACCTCTCTCTCTAGAGCAAATTAACCCATTCACTGATTGCAGTTTCCCAAAAAAAAGAAAGAAAGATGATTATTAGCAGATTCTAAGAACTATGTTACACATTAAAATAACTCTGATCATATTTAATTCTTAGAAGAACCAGTGAGGCAGGAATTATTGTCATGCCCCGGCCCAGCCATAACTATGGAGCTGGACTCAGACCTGGCCCCATGAGACTTTGCTGCTCACATTCTGGTGTCCATGCTGGGTGCTGCATCTTCCCATCCTCCACCATTGGGCCAGCCCTGGTACTCGGCCAGGACAGATGGCCCACTTAGCCTGACCAAGGACAAGCTCTCCTGCCTGCCTGCCAGCTCCCAAACCTTCCAGCCTGGCCAACAAGGTCAGAAAGCTCTTTGGGGGTCAGAGGGAGGAGATGCCACATGGCAGCTGCTGGGGCAGAGGGAGGCCCATCATTCTGGTTCTTGTTGGATCAGAGAAGCCAGCCGCCTTGCACTGAGAGAGCAGAGGGAAATGTGATCCTGCTGGCCTGGAGGGCAGAACTGGAGAGCCCAGAGAGGAAGCCCTCACAGAACAAGCTTGAACTCCATGAAAGATCAGCTCCTAGCACAGCTGTCCAACTAGATGGGGATGAGCTTCCTGTCACTAGAGGATGCCACCTTCCAGGAGTGCTATCTGAGGAATCCCTGCCTTGGGTGATCTTGGCACTCAATGGCATTGACATAACCCTTGTTCCAACAGAACTTACCACACCCAGCATCATGTTAGCATGTGCCGAGCACCTGCTCTGTCAGGCCCTACTCCAGATGCCCATCCAATCCCAACAACTCGGCAGCCCTATTTTGCAGATGCTCAGAGAAGGCAAGTGGTTTGCTCAGAGAAGGCACAGCTTGACCCACATTTTGCTGCATCAGTCCCACACCTGTGCTTTTGTCACTCTGCACCTTGCTTAAAGTCAATTCCATTTACAGAAAGTGATCTTTCTATAAGGGTGGGGCCTCACCTTCATAATTTTGAAATTAATTCTTACTACCAAAGATCATTACTATTTACCAAAATTTTATTACAGACTCTTCCATCACATTGCAGATTTTATTTAATTTAATCCATCCAAATCACCATTTTCCCTTTGGTATATGAAAGAACTGACTGCAAAGGTAAACTCACTTGTCCAAGGTCAGTGCTAGTCAGTGGCCCAATGATTCTAGCCACATATATTGTTCAGGTAGGGGGAAACCCGGCACAAGGCAGGTGAAGCAAGAGGACAATGAGAAAGAGGAAGGAGTGGGGGTGACCTAGGGAAACAGTGGCACTTATGGGACTGATGGGAGGCCAGAGAGGCCCTTCCAGCATAGGGACCTGACTGCAGAATGAGGCAGCCAGTGCCCGGGTGGTTAGTATGCTGGCTGTGTAGCTGTAAGCAAGTCACTGCCCTTCTCTAAGCTTGGGGTAGGCCGTGGTTTCAAGCAAAGCTCCAAGCCTAACCAGGATGAGAGGACAACTTGGAAAGTTGAGGCTGGGAGGCAGAGAGAGTAAAAGTTGCAATTCCATAAACCCAGATCCTCCAAGACCCACTCACCAGTTCCCTAGTGGGGATGCCAGTTTACCCTCTCTGTCCCAGAAAAGAGATGCCACCACTATTTCAAGAAGGAGCTGCTCTGGCCCTTGTGCACTCCCATCTCAGTCTCTTGCACTCTCAGACCCCATTTGCACACATGGCCTTCTTCCAACCAGAACCTGCCAAGGGCCCAGTTTCAACCAGCTTCCATGGAGCCAAAATTGGGGTCTCCTTTATCCATTTCTTTACTCATTCAACAAATGTTTGTTAGGCACCAACAAGGTACCCATCCGCCATCCCAGAGCTAGGTACTTTCAAGGTCAAATACTTGTTATGCTGGGGTGAGGCTAGTTACACCCTCCCCTCCTCCAAGTGCCATGAGAAAGGAAGTGATTCAGCCAAGGTCACATGACCATCCAGAGGAGAGAGCCCTTGGCCTTGCTGCCGTTCCGCCCAGCCCCAGTCCACCATGTCGGAGATAAACCCGCAGCCCAGGGCCTGCTGCCTGAGCTGTGTGCATGCATGTCTGAAGGTCTTGGATTTCCCACTGTCCTGGCACCTGTCACAGTTTAGCAGGTTACCATGGTTTCGCTCCCCAGCACCCCGGGTAGCGGGGACCACCATCTGTTTACACTGCTGTCAGAGGAATTGATGTCATGCAAAATTGTCAGCTCAGCAGGATGGGGGGAGGAAGAGTGGGCGGTTCTGAAAGCTTCCAAGCCATCAAAACTCATCTTGATCAAAGTTCTAAGCAAGCCGCTGCTTCCCTGGGGGGAACAGCAAAGAGAGGCGGGGATTGAGAGGGGGGAGGAAAAATTTCCTGAGAGGAAGAAGTCAGTGGCAATAGTAATGGTGAGTATTGTTCTTTCCATCTTTACAATCATTTATAAATCACAAGCTCATTTTGACCTCTCACAGCCCTGGCTCCAAAATATATTAGCACCATTTCACAGATGTTCAGAAACAGAAAACTTAGGCACAGAGAAATGAAGAGGAGGTTCAAGGTCAGAGTAAAACCAGAAGGCAGACCCAGTAGGAAACCGCCCTTGATCCTCAAACCAAGAGGCTAGGAGTCACTTTTGACCAACATAAGAGGCAAGCCGGCTCCTGGCAACCACGCCCGGGGGCGGGGGGGGGGGGGGGGGGGCACACGTAGCAGGCTGCCCTTGATCACACCGTAGAAAGTGGGAGGGAAAGTGCATGAAGGACGGGGCTCCTAGGTTCTAATTACAGCAACCAGTGGACAACCAGCAAAGGACAGAAGCACGGGTGAAGGCTGCTTGGGACACAACCAAAAGCCACTTAATTATTCACATAAATGCAGCGAGAGAGTAGAAATCTGTTACTTGCCTGCCATCCACCCCTCTTCTTTAGTAACTGCCCATTGATTCTCCCTTAGGGACTCAAACCCTCTCATCTCCCTCCACCAGGATCTAGACAGGCTGACCTACCCCCAGATGACCCGGATCAAATCCAGCCACCGTGGACCGTGGTGACTGGCTCAGGCATTGGCACATGACCCAAAACAAGCTGATGAGAGCAGGAAAGAGAATGCATGCCTGGGCTGATGGCAGGGAACCATGTAGGTGGACTAGACCACCACCTTGCCCCACAGGGGCAGAGCCTGCCTGAGAAGGCTGCCAACATGAGGAAACACAAGCCCAGGAAAGGGAAACAGATTTCTCCCGGCTCCAGCCAAGGTGAAAGGCGAATCTATTGGAATTACATTAACCAATAAATTTCCCTTTTTGCTGAGTTCATTGAGTGAGGTTTTCTACCTCTTGCACTTGAAATCATCTTGATTGGTAAAACCCAACTGAGGAGTTCAGAGAAATTGCTGAAGAAGCTATTTGGGGTAAGAGTGAGCCCTCCCCACCCCCCCTCCCCAGGGTAAACTGAGTAACATATGGTTGATAAAGCACCTTCAAAGAAGAGTGGGAAGAGTAAGTGCTGGGCAGATTATGGGAGTTGGGACCAGAACAGAGTCTCTCAGGCAGAGGACAGATGAGATGCCCCCACAGTTCCCCTTCCCCTGGCAACATCCAGCCTTGCCCCTAAATAAATTTCAACCAAGAATGGTGGTACTGACTTATTAACGGCTCAACTTTCCATTTTTTTCAACATTTTTACAATGGTGCAAAAACAATACACATTCAGCAGAGACTGTACTTCAACTTTGAAATTTTGATATTTTCCTGGCTACTGAGATGCTGTAGAATCGTTTTGTGATGCTGGCGGGGGCAGCATCAGCCACTCCTATAGCCACGCGACCCCGAGGGTGAACTGCTGATTCCCTATAGACTGTTTTCACGTTCAGTACAGGATTCAACACAGGAGATAATCAGCACTTTGTTATAAAATAAGCTTCATGCTAGATGATTTTGCCCAGCTGCAGGCTAACGCAAGAGCTCTGGGCACATTTAAGGTGGGTGAGGCTAAGTTGTGATGTTTGCTAGGGTAGGTGTATGCAATGCTTATTCAACTTGGAATGGGTTTATCAGGATGTTATCCCATCATAAGTGAGGAAGATCTGTATTTAGAAAAGAGCAACTTGAGGGAACCAAGGTATTAGCCTGATTAAGGGTCTCACTTTTCTCTAGGTAACTCAAGTACTATAAAGTCTGAAGATGAGATTCTGTCCCCTTTTTGGGCTCAGTTCTCATCTGTCAAGTGGGGACCCTGCCCCTTTGCACTTTGTTGCTGAGGAAGGGGAAACAGTGAAGGGACAGATTTGATCAACTTGTTCTGTGAAAGGGTCAGTCAGGAGGTGCTGGGAATCCCTCCCCCAAGTGGGTGGGGCGTGGGAATGTCAAGGTCTTCCATTTTCAAATAAGCAGAGTTTGAGTTAGGAAGTTTTTTCTGCCTTTAAAAATAATCTGTCCTTACTTCTTAAAGACAAAAACTGAAGTATTTATGGATGAAATGATATGATGCCTGGGATTTGTTTCAAGATAATATGGAAGGGAGAGAGTGGGCGGAGGTATAGATTCAACGGGATTGGCCAGGAGTTGCTGAAACTGTGGTGATGGAGACCTAAGGGTTTATTATACTATTTCTCAGCTTCTATATAAGTTTGGAATATCCATCAAAAATAACACTTCTGGCCTGCTAGCAGTGTGGGCTGCTCTGACATGTTTCAACATGCTATACCCTAAACCTGGGACAGGTCCAGCTTGAGGGAAGTGAAAAGAAATGTTCCCAGAGACTGAATGGAGATGAGCATTTCAGCTTTGTGCTTCTGTGTTTTTTCTTTTCCTGTAACTCAAACAAATCTGCAGACTTCATGCTTCCTTACAGGGAGGCTGAGACTGGATAAGAAAGCAAAGCTGCTTGGTCTTCAGTGAAAAGCAGGGAGAATTTTATTGAAGCTGCCAAGAGAAGAATGGGAAAGGTTTCCCCAATACTGGAGGGGGTCCCATCTTGGCAAGGCTCTTGGAGTCCTGGGAACAGCATAGAAACCAAAGAACCATCAGAGGCAAAGATCTCCATGGTGACCAATGGGCACTTCCAATGTCCAGTGACAGAAAGGACATCCTGGAAACCTTAGCAAGTTCTTTGCCTTAAATCAAGGGGCAGTGCTGCCCCCATAATGACTGACCCTGAGCTTCTGGTGTCACAGGTAGATTGGGGGTATAGATTTTAATTTAATTTAACATGATTGGGACAACAAAATAAAGCAGAAGGCTCTGGAGTCCAAAGAGAAGGGTTCTAATCCTGGTTCTGCTGCTGCAAGCAATGGGTCTCTGAGTTGTCCCTCCCTCTCCCGAGACTTGGCTTCTTCATCTGTAAGATGAGTGTGTCAGACCCTACAGAGCAAGCTTGCTAGGAGCGGGAAGATGAGGGGAACATCCTGTGGCGTGCGAGGCACTTTCCACTTCCTCCTCTCCACCTCATCCCACCCACCTCCCCACCACCCTGCATTTAGCAAGAAGTTGCTTAAATGGAACTATAATTGATATGCAGTCAGCAGAAGCTAATTAAGAATTTATTTTTGTTCCTTGATTAAATGACAGTTTAAAGTCTGGTTTCTCATTTTCTTGGTTGGCTACACAGAGTCCCCTGGAGTCTTCCACACATAGCCTGGAGGCCCCAGTAAAATCTACACCCAGGAAGAGCTCATCCCTATAGCCCACAACCCATTTTGGAATCACCTTGCTCACAGATCCTGTCCTAGAGAGGATGAAATCACAGTGACTATTTCAATTTCCTCCAAACTCACTCCTCTCCTGGTCCACCTTCAGGAAATGGAATCTCATCCCCCTGGAATCACCCTTAATTATCTCTGTTTCTCACCTCTCCCTATCCCATCCATCACCAAGGCTGCTGGCTCCTCTCTCCTGGCCCCATCTGCCTCCTCCTCTCCATTTCCCTGCCACCTCCCTATTTAAGACACCATCTTCTGTCATCTAAAGCCTCCTCCTTGGTCTCCCTACTTTCCTTAACCCCCCTCATCCTTCCTCCACATGACAGCCTGAGTTTTTCCATATATAAGCCAGAATATTTAAAATATTAATCAAAAGCCTCCAAAGTATGAGGCTTAGGCTAGAAATCCACTCCATATTCTGGCACACAGCACCTCTGAGCTTACGCCTACAGTCCCACCTCATCTCAGCAGTCATGTCCCCATCTTTGCTCTTAGCTCCAATCCCTCTGGTCTCCTTCTGTATCCTGAACACATCTGCTAAACTCTTCTGTACTTATAAAGCTTCTGCATCTTCCCACAGTTGCCTGTCTTGTTTCTCTGGTGTCTGACTGCACACTCTAAAACAGACCTCCCTCTCCCAAAATACTTTATTTGATATTGACCCATAGGTTATTTCTTCCCAGCAGGCTGAGACCCAGTAGCTCAAATGTCCATCAGACTCAAATTTTTACACATCCAACTTGTTTTTAAAATAGTGCAAACAAGTGGATTTTTAGTCACTGAGGGACAACCTGCTTTGTACACCCCCATAAAACTACACCCAACATCTACTAAGAGAGTTTGTGTTTATAAGAACCCAAGCTACTCCTGCTCTTGGATGTTGCTTTCTGCCCCAGAGATACCCTGCCATACTGCCAAGTGACTCACCTGCATCTAAACCTGTCTCCAGGCCTCCTCTCCCTCTAGTCCCCTTTGGATGTGACACCCTTCACCATTAGGCTCTGGACAGACTCTTACTACAAGGAGCTTCTCCTTTCATGCACTGCTATCCAAGCAGCACCCAATAAAGATTTAATGTGTCACTACCTCTTGCAGTCATATCTTTTCCTTGATGAATCCCCAAATCTCTTGAACTCCCTGTACTCTTATCCACTACCCTATTTTATTTTTTTTTCATAATTACTTATCACCCTCTGAAACGACCTGGTTAATTTGTCTGTTTGCTTTTTGTCTCTTTCTCTCGTTAGAACATAAAATCCATGCAATCAGTTAACAAGTCTATGAAAGGGATATTTGTTTTCACCAATTAGCAAAGAAATTGCAGTGTAAAACCTGAAGATTTTTTTTTTGTCCAAGTTGGTGAAAATTTTAGAGTTTGACAATGTTACAAGAGTATGGTGGAAAGGGTACACTCATATCCTGCTAGGGGAGTATAAATTGACTCAGCATCTTGGAGAGCAATTCAAAACTTAGAACACAGACAGCCTATGATCAAGCAATTCCACTTCTCAATATCTACCCTAGAAAAACATCTCCAAGTCTGCAGAGGAGAAACATTAGGAAATAAATCAATAAAAGAGGACTTGCACTTCCATAAAGATGGCGTAAACATTGTTTTCTCTATTATTCCTGTTAAGTTCAACTAAAAACCATAGTCATTGTGTATAAAACAAACATTAAAAGACTTTGCAAGGCAGAGAGAAGGTAGACAGGTGAGGGACTCAGGGTCTGAGGAACAAGTGATAAGTTGGCAGGGTTTCCTCATGTATCCTAGACTTGGAGCTAAAGAATTCAATTACCGAAAAATGCTAACAGGCATAAACCAAAAAAATTTTCATTTTAAGCAAGAACCACGCTATTCCATGTCCCATCCTCACCCATACTAGCAGAGGCCAAGTAGGGAGCCTAGAATTCCATCCTCACCAGGATGTAAGGACGTACCCAAACTACCCCATCATCCCAGTTGATGTCAAAGATCAAGCAGGGAGAAGAAATGAGCCCATCCTCTGCCCATGGTGTCAGTGGAGGCCATGTGGGAGCTGCAATCTCACCCAACAGTGATAAGGCTTTCCTTTTTCCCACCTCATTATCAAATACTGGGTGGGGAATCTGGACTTCCACCTCATCCAACATTAACAAGGTATCACCCACCTTCCATTGCCAAAAGAAGTTCAGAAAAAGCCAGCTAAAATAGAATGCCTGAATAAGATACAGACTCTCATAATACTCAAAATGTTCAGATTTCAGTTATATCATTTGTCTTATCCAGAACCAGAAAACTCTCAAACTGAATGAGAAAAGGCACCAGCAGGATGTCCATGCTAACGTGATGCAGATAATAGAATTATATGACAAATATTTTAAAGTAGTCATCCTAAAAATGTTGCAACAAGTAACTATAAACACAACTGAAGCAAATGAAAAAAATAGAAAGTCAAATAAGGAAATAGAAAGTCTCAGCAGATAGAAATATATATATTAAAAAGCACTCAAATGAAAATTTTAGAACTAAAAGTATTACAATAACTGAGATTTTTAATAATCTATAGTAGAATGCAGAGGATAGAGGAGATTCTGATTCTGCTTGAATAAAGAGCAATAGAATGACCCAATCTGAACAACAGAGATAAAATAGACTGAAAACTCATTAAAGTAGCCTCAGGAACATGGGAGGCTATAACAAATATTCCACACTCATATCATCAGTGTCCCAGAAAGAGAAGAAAAAGAAGGGAGGATGGAAAAGGCACTAGAAGGAAATGACTGAAGCCATCCCAAGCCTGGCAAGAAACATAAACCTACTGATTCAAGAAGGTGACCAAAGCCCAAATATACACAAGAACAGACTTGAGATATCAATTTACCTACAGGGAAAAAACAGTTTTAAGCCCATTTCTCATACCAGAAAGAAGTGACACAAAAACACTGGATGAAAAAAATTCTCTTCAACAATGAAGAGAAAGTCAAAATTTTCTTCATAAAAGAAACTAAGAGAAATTGACAACAGCAAAACTACTCTAAAAGACTGGAAGTTCTCTAAGTGAATAAGAAATAAAAGTGAAGGAATCTTGAAAATCAGTAATGAACACAGTAAGCAAAAGTATGGGTAAATACAATATATTTGCCTTCTTCTCTTAAGTTTTTTAAAAAGTAACTTCAAAACAAACAAAATTACCAGAGACAGGTCATTATATTATATAATGATGAAAGATCAGTCCACCAAATGACAGCAACTTTAAATGTATATGCATCAAAAACACAACTGCAAAACAAATGAAACAAAATCTGATAGAACTGAAGGGAATAACATTTCGCGATTATATTTGGAGACTTTAATGCACCCTCTGGTAGAAAAACTGGGCAGAAAATCATCAGAGACACTACAGAACTTAACGCCAATTGCAAGCAGGATCTACTTATGTTTATGGAGCTCTCTACTCAACAGCAGCAGAATACAAGTTCTTTCAAGTGTCTAAAGAACATATCCTAGGTTATTAAAAAAAACAGATTTAAAACAATTGAAATTATACCAAATACGTCTTTCAAACACAATGAAGTAAAACTAGAAATCAATAAAAGAAAGATAACAGAAAAAATGTCTAAATATCTGGAAACTAAACAGCACATTTCTAAATAAGCCTATGATGAGAGAGGAGTCTCAAGGAATATCCCAAAAAATGAGTTGATGGGCACTTCTGGTGGTGCAAGAGATTAAGTTTCAGCACTACGAAGCTATCCGCAGCCACTGTAGCACCAGTTCCATCAATGGCCCATGGGGAACTAACCCATGAGGCACAGCAGACCTCTCCTGTCTCACCCACTGCTCCCCTCAGCAGTGTATTTCAGCAGATCTGCCTGTTCTACTCCCCACTCTGTCTTTGGTGAGTCCTCTCACCCCCACCCTCCCACAACTCTGGCCTATACCCCAGCTCTACTATACATAAATAAATAAAATAAATCTTTTTTAAAAATTAGTTGAGTGAAAATTGAAATATAATTTATAAAAATCTGAGACACAGCCAAGAAAGTGCTAAAAGAGAAATATACAGCACCAGATTATATATATATGAAATAGTCCTCAAATAAATAATTGAAGCACCCACCTCAAGAACTTTTTTTAAAAAGAAGAGCAAAATAAACACAAAGTAAACAGAAACCAATGAATTTAAAAACAATAAATCAATAAATAAAAATCAATGAAACAAAGAACTGGTTCCTTGACAAGATCCATAAAATTAGCAAATCTTGCCAAGGCTAACAAAGGAAAAAAAAGACACAAATTATTAATATCTGGAATAAACCAAGGCTATCATACAGACCCTGCAGACATCAAAAGGATGAGAATACTACACCTCTACATGCACAAATTAAACAGTTTAGATAAAATGGATCAACTCTTGAAAAGATACAAACCATCCCCAACTCCCCAAATATGATATAGATCATAGCCCTGAAATTGTAAGGATATTTAATTTACAATTTTGAAAATTCCACAAAAGAAATCTGCAGTTCCTGATGAGTTCCCTGGAGAATTCTACCAAACACTTTAAAAATAATTAACGTAATTTTACACTTCAGGAAATAGAAAAGGAGAAAAGACCTCAATTCATTTTATGAAGCTAGTACTGCCCCAGTACCAAAATCAGATAAAAACAGTACCAAAAAAAAATCATACAGACTACTAATTCTCCTGAGTGTAAACACTGAAATTTTAAGAAAATATTTACAAATATTATTTGTAATATATGAGAATTATAAACCATGACCAAATATTGGTTCAATATGTGAAAAGCCAATCAATGTAACCAACCATATTCATGGGCTAAAGAAGAAAAATCATGTGGCATATAAATTGATGCAAAAAGGTGGAGTGACAAAATTCAACACCCATCTATGATCAAAAGTCCCAGAAAAAACAGAAATGGGAGAATTTCCTCAAATTGATGAGTGCATCTACACAAAATTTGTCACTAACATTAACCTCAATGGTGAAAGATCATTGCATTCTTTCTTTCTAAGATCAGAAACAAAGGATGTCTGACATCACTACCCTTCTCATTCAACATAATACTGGAAGTTATAGCCAGTGCAAACAGGCAAGAAAAGGAAATAAAAGGCTTATAAATCAGAAAGGAATAAATAAAACTGTCAGTACTTATACATGACCTGACTCTGCCTGCAGAAAATCCCAAAGAACCTGAATCTGCAAAAAAAAAAAAAAAAAAAAAAAAAGCTTCAAAGTCTAATAGATGAGTTCAGCAAGATTACTAGGTACAAGTAAGCAGGCAAACTTAATTGCATTTCTATATACTAATATTGTGCACATGGATGCTGAAATTAAAAATATAATACCATTTAAAACACCCCCAAAAAGAAAAGAAACACTTAGGTATAAATCTAACAAAATATGGGTGGGGCTTGCATGCTAAAAACTGTAATATGCTAATGATAGAAATCAAATAAGTTCTAAAGAAATGGAAAGACATGCTTTTTTTCATGGATTCAAAGACTCAACATGGTAAAGAGGCCAATTTTCCCCGAAACCACTATACAGGCTTAATATAGTTGCTATCGAAATCCAAGTAATGTGGTTTTTTTTGTAGACATGTACATGATTATTTCTAAATTTTATATGGAAAGGCGAAAGAATTGGAATAATGCAATTTTTAAAGGGGAAGAATAAAATGAAGAGTCTACCCAATTTAAAGAATTATTAGAATTATTATGTAACTACAGGAAACAAGACACTGTAATTTGGTGGAGGGACCGACACATCTATCAATGGAGCAGAAACGAGATTTCAGAAAAAGACCCATATGAATATCTCCAATTGATTTGTGACAAAGAGGCAAAAGCAATTCAATGGGTTTCAACAAATAATGCTAAAGCAATTGGACGTCCATAGTCCAGAAGCAAACAGACGAAAAAGAATCTCAACCTAAACCTTACGTCTTCCACAAAAATTAACACAAAATGAATCATGGACTTAAATATAAAATGTGAAAACCTATAAAACAAAAAAAAACAAGAGGCAAACTTCAGGATCCAGAATTAGGCAAAGAGTTCTTAGACTTAATGCCAAAAATGCAACCCATAAAAAGGAAAATTAATAAATTGTCATTCAAATGTTTTATTTTTTTATCTGTGAAAGAACATTTTTCAAAATTCATAGACCTATACACCTAAAGAGAGTACTCTCCTTGTATGTAAATTTTACCTCAACAAACCTAATGAAATCAAATCTCTTAGAACTTAACAGTAAAATAATACACAATCTAACTAGAAAATGGGCAAAAGATGTGAAGAGATGTCACAACTACATGTCATCTAAGGACATGTAGATGGCAAATAAGCACATGAAGCATTGTTCAGCACCATTAGCCATGAGGGAAATACAAATTAAACCCACAAGGAGCTATCACTACAAAGTTCCCTGGTTTATAAGGTTAGGTCCTGATAAATCCACCATGAGTGGAAAGCGCGAGTCAAAACTGCATTCAAACACACCTAATAAAGTGAAAATCAAAATCAACAAGCAACTATAAACCAGAGACATTCTGCATGGGCAGGGGGAGGGTTGGATCAAAACAGAGGAGGGAAGAACACAAGGGACCATGGTGATGGTGCACGGGTGAATGGGTGGTGGGAATTTCACAGGGACTATAATTGAGATGAGAAAACATACATTGTAAAAAAGTGAAGAATGATGCAAAAAATATATTAAAAAATAAAATAATAAAAAAAAATAAAAAACACACCTAACCTACTGAATATCCTAACTTGGCCTGACTTAAAAGTGTGCAGAACACTTCCCTTAGCCTACAGTTGGGCGAGATCATTAACATAAATTCTATTTAATAATAAAATGTTAAATAACTCAGACACAGATGGGCATTTTGTAGACATGATGGGATGTGAAAATACAAACACAAAATCCAAAAATCACTGGCAGCACACCCATGCAGGACTGCGTGGTAACCCTGTGACAGTGTAGCCGAGGTGGCTGTCGCCACACAGCATCACTAGAGAACACCACGGGGAATATCACAAACTGAGCAAAGACCAAAACTCAAAGTGCTATTTTGACTGAATGCATATTGCTTTTACACCATCATAAAGTGGGAAAATCATAATTTCAACCATCCTAAGTTAGGGTCCAGACCATGTGTACACATCAGTACAGCTAAAGTTAAAAATGGTGACAATGCCAGGTGCTCACGAGGATGCAGGGGAACCAGTTCACTTTTCTAGGATGAAAGGAATCTGGTGATTTCTTTAAAAAAAAAAAAAAAAAACAACTATGCAACCATCATCTGACCCAGTAATCACACTCCAGGGCACCTACGCTGGAGAAATTAAAAGTTACATTCACAAAAATATCTTTAAGTGAGTTAGCAGCTTTATTCATAAAAACAAAACCTGGAAAGCACCCAGCCATCCTTCAATGGGTAAATAGGTTAAGCAGACTGGCACATCCTTCCCATGGAACGTGGCTCAGCAAACAAAAGTAGCCAGCACTTATTCACAGGGTGCCTGGATGAAGCGCCATGAATTTTGCAGAGTGCAAAAAGCCAGTTCCAAAGATTGCATGCTGAGGGATCTCATTTATATAACATCTTCAAAATGACACAATTTTACAAATGAACAGTTTGGGGATTGTCAAGGGTTAAGAGAGAATAGGGGAAGGGAAAGTGGATGTGGCTTCAGAAGAATGGTGGGAGTGGCCTTGCTATGTAGGAATGTCCTGTAAGTCCACTGGATCCTTGTCAACATGAGGGTTGTGATAGTGCGCAATAATTTCACAATATGTTACATTGGGGAAACTGGATAAAGGGCACATGGGGTCTCTCAGGTTTGTTTCTCAGTGCATGTCATTCTACAAGTATCTCAAAACAAATAGCTTAATCTTAGAAATAATATACTTGCTTGCAGTATTGCTTGTGTTCAGGGGGGGAATTAGAAACAGTCTAAATGTTCATTAGTAGGAGAATGGTTGGCTATAAAGTCAGTTCCATAACATGGAAAGTTGTGCATAACCGAAAGAAAAAAGATTCTGCCCTAAAAGACTACTTTTACACAGTGCAGTGTATTAAATGCGCCATCTCTATTAAAAGGCACACACACGGTAAAGCCCTTGTGTAAATGTGCACACCCTGGATTCTCAGTGGTGACAATATTGCCCCCAAGGGGTTGAGAACTGATTCCTTCCTTGTGTATAAAGCACCAATATACATATTTTTTATTTATTTTCCTTTTTTTTGCACCAATATACATAGACTGACTGCATAAGTAGAGTTTTAAAAAAAATTGCATATTAAAATACTTCATTTGTGAAGGAATTTGTTTAGGAGGGGAGAAATACCTAAAGTTTCCTTAGGGGGTCATAGCAGGAAAAAAACACACAGTTAAGAACTCCTAGTCTAGACCAGAATTCCTCCAACCTTGGTACTGTGGACATTTGTTCTAGATAATTCTTGTTTGGGGGCTGGGGGTTCCTGTGCATGGGAGGATGTTTAACGACATCCCTGACCTCAGCCCACAAGGTGCCAGTAGCAGCAATGCCCAGTGGTGACCATCAAAACTGTCTCCAGACCTTGCTGACCAACCCTGGAGGGTAAAGTCCCCCCACAAGGAGAAATGAGCACAAGACAGAAAACTGGAAGTCACAAACCCAACCCCGGTTGTGGGGCAGGCTGTGTGACAGGAGTGATGGATCCAGAGTGCTTTCATTTTTGACAAGGAGAATATATTCAGGGCTCGCTTGTGTCATTAAAATTTAATTTTTCAAAAATTGCTCTAGATGAGAGATGTCGTCCGCGTGGGGGGAAGGGAGCTGACAGGCTCAAGCATTGGGCACTCTAACCCCAGCCCTTCTCCTGCTTGCTCACTGACCACCAGAAGCCCACCCTACTCCGTGGGCCTGCTTTTCCCTCTCCCCTTGCAGCCCCACCCCCACAAAGATACTCTCCATCATTCTCTCCATATTCCATGCTTCCCACCAGGACCTCTGTGTTCACACCGCTCTCCACAGGAACACCATCTGCCTGGAAAACTCTTACTCCTCCCTGGACTCCGATGCCCCATCCTCCAGGAAGCCCTCATCACCTCCTGCCAGCACTGACAGGTCCTCCGCTGTGATCCCACGCAAGGGCCCTCCACGCAGCACTTGGACACAGTCCCTGGCTGTTTATCCCGGCTTGGTTAATATTCCACATTCTCTGTCCCGTTCCATCCACCCCTCGCCACCTCACTCTCAGATGAGTGCCTTGACCCTCTGAATCTTGTTGGCTCAGCAACTGTCAGGCAACAACAAAGGATGGAGTAGGAAGGAGAGCCAGGTGGGTGTGGAGTCCCCAGCTTCCTCCCTGCTGGGTCCCAGTGTTGGCGATGCCCAGAGTCCCACTTCCTCAGGCCAGTTTCCTGGGTGGCCTCTCTTCTCTGCCACTGGCCTGGCAGCATTCTGTAACTGTTCCTGCCTCCTGTCCTCTGTCCCCTGAGAGTGGTGAGGCTTCCCCCACCCTGAAATAGCATCTCCTGGGGCACCACAACCTCCTGCTCCTTTCCTAAAACTTTCTTCATTTCCCCTTTTAGACTGTCAGGGTTCTGATCTGGCACACATGTCCTTCCCTGTACTCCAACAGGAACTCTTTGAGCACAGGAAATGTGTGATTTAATATTGTCTGGTTTTGTTTTTAGTCTCAGAACACAGTGGTTTGCACTGGAGACTCAGAAGGTGGCCAGTGTTCAGTATACTGGATGGATGGATGGATGGATGGATGGATGGATGGATGGATGGATGGACAACTTACTGATGGATGGAAAGAGAGATGGGCAGATAGACAGATGGATGAGTGTATGTATGGGTGGACATACAAACTCTACTTTTGCAAACGTTAGTAATGGCTGGAATTCCCTGATAGCTCACGGCTTAGCAGGCAGAGCACAAGCCCTTTCTGTCTAGCCACCCAATATCCATAGCCAGGTTATGAGGCAACAGTATTTTCATAAGGAAAGAGAAGCTTGTAAGGCTTAGATCACTTGTTCAAGGTCACAGTTAGGAAATGACAGCCAGGTACTCAACCTCAGGGCCCCCAGCTCCAGAGATCACAGTCCTCATAAGGTGGGGGGTGTGGCTGGATGACTCTAGGACCCCAAGGTCCAAACTGCCCATCAGGATGCTCTCCTGGAACTCTCCCGCCCTGTACCACCTGCCCCAGGTCCTGGGTGGCCCCTCCTCTTTCCATGTGCACCTGACTTCAGCACATTTCCCTCCGACACCACACCCACTCCTGTCCAGTGAGGGTGTCTGGGAGTCTGGCTGTGGATGTGAGGCCCAGAGAGACACCCTTCTTACTCCACATCACAAACCCTTGTTGATTCCTTGAACAAGTAGGAGCTTTGCATGTATGCAGGTTTCTGCTCAAAGGGAAGCCTGCTCCTAGAGAGAACTGCTGGGTTTATGAAGAACAGCAGACCCAGACACCGGCTCCCCCTGGGTCTCCTCCACGTGGTAAAGGGCACAGGCTTTGGATTCAGAGGTGTGGCTGCAGCAATCCAAGCACTGGGATGCTCCACGCACACCTCCCCTCTGATCCCCACTCCCTGCCCTACCCTGCTGTCTCGCTGGGTTAAGGCCAAAAGCAGACAGAAAGGTGGCAGCATTAAGCTGCCAGGAGCGTAAACTGTCATCACAGGTCACTCCCTAACCTGCCTGTTCATCCCATGTTTTCCCAACTAGAACTATTTGATTTGACCATCCCTGTGAGGACTGCCAAACAGCTTTCCTCCTCCTTTGGCAAATTCAGATATGGAGCACAGCGAGCTTAAGAGGCCCGTCAGAGGTCACACAGCAGGACAGAGGCAGAGCTGGACTCAAACACTGGAAATCTCTGTGACTCCCTCCCTTGCCTCTGGCACCCCCGCCACTTCACCAGGGGCTCCGCTTTGTTGTGGAAGCAGCAGACCTTATTTATTCCCTTCGTTATTTATGCACAGCACGTTTGGAACAGGGCCCTTGGTGATTAAAGCGCCTCAGGACAGAAAAGCCGAACTGAAACATTAGTGAAAATACAGGAAGGAAAACAAAACAACAACATAGACAGTGATGTTTCCAGGCAGAAGGCAGGAGAGCCTCTGAGGACATGACCTCACCCATGGTGCTCAGGAAGTGCCTGCTTCATCTCAAACCCTCCTTCTGCAGAATCCAGGTGCCCCAGGACCAGGTCAGTTGCCCTCACCATCAACTTAGTAGTAGCATCATCCCTTTCATTTTGGGGTTAGGCACATCCAGGTCAGGAAACATCCAGCTATGCCAGTTCTGGTTGTGTGATCTTGAACGAGTATAGTAACCTCTCTGAGCTGCAGCGTGTTGGACCCTGGTTTCCAGGGTAATTGGGGAATATGTGGAAGACCTAGCACATTAGAGCCCTAATATAGATTTCTGTTTGTCCTTTATATTCATAGAAGCCTTTTTCCATATGTCTTGGGGGTAGGGTGAGCATCAGGGTCTGAGGCAGGCTGTCTGTGATGCAGCCCAGCTCCTATTCTGACTGTGTGACTGGGGAGAAATGATTTAAAGCCTCGTTTTTCACATCTTTTATTTGGGACAGACAATAATCCCTGCCCTGGTTTGCATGAGGTCTACATGGGATGATCCACACAGGGGCATATCACAGTACCTGAGAGAAGACAAGCTCTCCTTGACTGTTATTTTCTACCTTCCCAACAGTCTTACTAGGTAGTCAGGAAATATGTGATTGCCCCCATTTCACAGACCATGGAAGCGAGGCTCAGAGAGTTTGGCCAATGTCACACAGCCAGGAAATGGCAAGGATGGTCCTCTGCACTGGGCTTCCACATGCATCCCATGAAAAGTATTAAGATGGTTCATCCAACAGGACTCTATGCCCAAACAGAATGGACTGGAATACACCTTGTGAAATAAGCCTTGTCCAGAGCTTCCAACAACCTGGTTTCAAACCCTCCTCCTAACTGTGTGACCTTTCCTGAAACATTTAGTCTCTCTGGGCTTTACTGTCTCATATTCAAAATGGCAGTTGTAATTACTTCCCTGTTCCTTGGGATCCATGGGTAGATGGTGCCCAGTGCCAAAAACACAGCAGTGCTCGGAAAATGCCATCTTTCCCTCCTTACCCCATCAGTGCATCTGCTATTACCTCCCCTAGGGCTCCTGGCACCAGCTTCATTCCTAGCCAGAGAGACCCAGTGACTGACAGGACCTGACATTCTGGCTGACAGAGCATCTTCATCTCCATCAGCCTCCCCAGACTCCCAGGCACCTGCCATAGCAGCTCCTTTCACCTGGATGCTGAGAGCTAATGAGGCCACGAGGGGGTGGGACAGACCCAACCCAGATCCTCCAGGTACTGCCTTTCTCACTTTCTCTCCCCCATCTTTCTCCCAAATCTAACTCCTTCTCTCTACTTCTTTTCATCCTCCCTGAAACCTTCAAGGAAGCTGCCCCAAGACCTCAGACCATGATCCCAAGATTACTAACATCAAAAAAGTGCAAGATGATTTAATCTATAAATACTAAGTACAGTCTTCTTACTCTAATTGAGGGGCACTGAGAATACAAAACTGAATAAGACATGTCCTACCCTTGAGGATCTCCTGAGAAAAATGATGCATCAACAGAAATGCACGAAAACAATAGGATGTCCTGTAATGAGTAAGAAATGCAACCACTGCCATTTATTTGGTGCTTTGTACGTGTTTCTGTTGGTCACAGCTTAGGATTAGAGAGGTTATGTGTCTTGCCCAAAGTCACACTAGCAAGTAGGGGATAGAGGTGAGATTCAAACCCAAGTTTGTCTGGTCCTGAAACCTGGGTTCTTTTCACTCTATCAAACTTTATGGAATGTCTGAAATTTAAAAGAGTTATCTTGCAATGTGAAAAGTGAAATAAAAGAGGACAAAAGGCAGAGTGAATAATTTTGCCTGGGGAAGGGGACATCACAGAGAATTCTCAGGAGCTGGACATGGCCAGGGATGTGATGTATGTGTGCATCTCTGTCTCTGTATCTATAATCTGCTCTTCCAATTCCCAAACGCCCTGAACAAAACTGTCACTCCACTCTGTACTGTATAATTGAACTCGCACAGCTGGGGCTGGGAATTGACTAGTTAATCAAAAATAGTCCATCGGAGCAGAAAACAATTTAAATAAGGAAATGAATGCTGCTTGTCTTTGTCCATTTGGATTGCTATACCAAAACACCACAGAGCTGGTGGCTTATAAGCAACAGAAATTTACTTCTTAGAGTTCAGGAAGCTAGGGAGTCCAAAATCAGGCTTGGCCTGGTCACATTGTGCTGAGATACTCCCTGGCCCATAGAGGCCACTTCCCTTTGTCCTCACACGGTGGGTGGGCAAGGGAACTTGTGGATCTCTCCTATTGGAGAGCTAATCCCATCCAAGAGGGCTCATGCCCTCTCTCTTCCCAAATTTTCCACCTTTTAATACCATGACATTGGGGAGTAAGATTTCAACAAATGAATTTCAGACCGTAACACTGCCTAACCATCTTATTTTAACTTAAAGCGTATAAATATGCACATATATCCAAACAGTATGTCAATGAAGGCCTCTGAGACCGTGAAAAATAGGTCTGCTGATGGAGTTTGCCTTCTCTTTGTTTTCCCCATAAACCATAGCCATAATATGTCCAACATTTATGCTTCAGGCATCCTCAGAATGAAATAAGGAAAAGCAATCTAAGTACAGAATCTTTCTGGATTTTTAGATTTACTTTCCTCAACTTCATGGGTTTCAACAACACATAATCAGACAGAAATTTTTTTAGCAACTAACCTTTACGGAGTGTTTTCAAAGCATTCAACTTCATTCTTAAAGAAAATGGAACTTTCTTTACTATATTTTCCTTGTATCAAATTTATTACTATAATTATATTATTTAGTTAAAAATGATGTAAAGTAGACCCCCCCCCGCCCCCGGTGGTGCAGGGATTAAGTTTCACTCTATCAAGCTATTGCCAGCCACCGTGACAAGAGTTCATCCCCAGCCAGGGAGCTACCCCACATGGCGCAGCAGACCCCTCCTATCTCACCCGCTGCTCCCCTCAACAGTGTATTTCAGTACATCTGCCTGTTCTGCTGCCCACTCTGTCTCTGCTGAATCCTCTCACCACCTCCGCACCTCTGGCCTACAACCCAGTTCTTGTATGCATAAATAAATAAAACTTTTTTTTAAAAAATCATGTGAACTGATGAAACATGAGTCCTAAGAAAGGGAAGGTTGTAGTATGAAACCTAAGTTGAATGCTTTGGAAAGACTCCATAAAAATGAGTGATTATAGGGTGACAAGTGCAACTGATTTCCTGCTCAACTCAACTCAACTAGCAAAAGCATGAAGACCTGGGTTAACTCGACTAGAGGGTAAACCTACTGGTCTTGGTTTTCTTCCTGCCACCAGCTTCAGAAAGGAGGGGAAAGAGTCATTATCCAGGCAGATAGTTAAATGAAGTCCAGATAGAGAATATTTTATATTCCTGAGTCACCCAGCAGTGGGTGGGGTCCTGCCAATGCTGTAACCTGTTCCTCACCCCTCTTTTTGTTCTCCCAAAAGGAAGGAATGGACTAACTAAGACAAAACTAAATAGACTGTTTTTAACTAGTGACAGGGTCACTATGCCATAAGGGGACAAAGACAGCTCGTTGTCACAGCTGTGTCTCTCTCCTCCCACTCTAGGCTGTTTGCTCTGATCTCCTGTCTCATGCTGGTGCCTGGAAGTTTAAAACATATGTTACAAGGGGGATGTCAAGAGAGATCGGTCTGGTAGAAGATGAGGCTGGGAAGTGGGGAGGCATCAGTTTATGTAGATCTAGGATACCAGGCTAAGGCACAGGGATTTTATCCTATAGGAAATGAGGAGTTACTGAGGCTGAATCTGTGCTAAAGAAAGGACACTAGGGCAACTGACACAGAGAATGCATTGGAGGAGAATGGAGGCCAGAAGGACATTGAGGAGGCTGCTACAGTCTCCTGGACAAGAAATGATGAGGCTTAAATTAATATAGGGAGAAAAGTCAGGAGAGGGGGATGCCAGATCTAAAAATGGATTAGACATAAGGAACGAGAAAGAATAGTCTCCATTGATGTCCAGGTCTCAGTCTTGACCAACCAGCCCCACCCAGGGAGATGCAGAGGGCAGGAGTGGGAGTAAGATGGGGGGTGGAAAGATGAAGGCTTTGATGTTGACCATTTAAGCTTATGTTGCTGGTAAGGCAGCCAAGAAGGAGAATTCAAGGAGCTCAGAGATACACAGATCTACGGTGGGAATGGCATCTTAGAAATGGAGCTGTTCCAGCTGCTTGGATCAAGTGAAAACCACCCTCTGCCTTGAGAAGTTCTGTTTGCTCTTGCTCTAGTCGATACTTGGCAGCAGAACAGGTAGAGTGGAAAAATCCAGAGCTTTGAGATTATCTTGATAGACTTAGAAATTTCTAGCTCTACTGATACGCATCCTCTGTGACTTTGGATATGTGACTTCATATCTCTGAGTCTCCATTTCTTCACTTGTGAACTGGAAATAAGTAATAACATATTCTTTGTGGGCTATTGAAAATCAAATGAGAAAATGGATAGAAAGCACCAAGGTAGTGCTTGGCACATAGTAAATATTCAATAAATAATGCCAAACTAGTAATTAGCAGTGATATTTTATGTATACCTTACAAAATGCCACCTATTGTTTTATTAATCCTATAAAAATCAAAGACTTGTGGTTCCCGAGTGGAAGGTCTAGTGATGTCAAGGGATTTGAGATACAGGTATTTATTTATCTCAGTACAAAAATACTTTATGGGCAACCTTGGTTGCCTAGGTCTGTGATAAGCACTGGGGATTTAGGAAGAGCTTCCAGACTTTTCTGTGTTTCTCCCTCCAGCATACACACATGCACACACATACTGAAGCAGATGGTCATGATCACCAAGGGGGAGGGTTCCCCCAATTGCGTAGGAGCTTTCAAGAGCTGAGTTACACTGACATTCTGCACCAGGCACTGGGCACATAGAGGGGAGTCGAGCCAATCCTGGGCCCTGGGGGCTTAGAGCCCAGAGTTGGGCACCAGTGAGTCTTGAATGAGTTTTTTCTCCAGGAACCAGTGTCCACCCCCGCCTCAGGCTCCCTGCCCATGCACAAGGCTGCCAGCCCATCTGTGTCCTTGAGAACATGCTGGGCTTCTGACCCAGGCAGCAGCTGGTCCACTACCTGCTGCCCTGACCCGGCACCTATCCAGCTCTGAGGCAGTAAGGACAGAGAGATAGAATCTGAGAGCTGGGAGGAAACATGGAACTCATCCAGGACATGGGACGTGCACTCACTAGACCTGGAGCCAGAAAAAAGCTTGATTTTTAGTGAGCTTGGCCCTTCACCAGCTGTGTGGGTTGAGGCAGTCACTTTATTCTCTGAGTTTCGGCTTCCTTATCTGTAAAGGGGGCATAATAAATACCCACCTCACAAGGTTAGTGGAATGAGTGCATAGAGAGACACATTATTAGGACTGGAGATGACAGATATTCATTGAATGGCATCTTAAGGGGGATAACGAGGGAATATTTGTTGGTTCAAAGAATAAGTGTTCAAATAACATCATCAGAAATATAACTCCCTCTCTCTCACTTGCACTCACTCTCATTCTGTGGAGCTGCACTGTCTTCTAGTATGACTTTATTTTCACCTGGGGTATAAAGAAGCAGCTTTAGTCTTACAGTCAACCAGCAGAAAGCACACATTTCTTTTCCAGTAGAGACTGGCCCTCATTGGCATTGCTTGACCCACTTAGGTTACACGTCCACTCCTCAGCCAATCACTATGGCCAGGTTCTCATTGGCCAAACCCAGCTTATGTGTGCACCCCCACCTGGATAATAGGGACTGATGGCAAAGAAAGAAATTCCCAAAGCAAAGTCAGGTAGTTGGTAGAGACGAGAGGGGCAGGACTCCCAGCCAAGTCAGACCAATAGACATTAAACACGTGGAGAGATTCGTTTTCAACAAATGCTATCATTGTCATCATCCTCAGGATTGCCACTGTCATCATTATCAACATCCGTCTCATAATGTCGTCCTCAAAGACAGGTAATAAGTCATACCTGGGTGTTGCTGTGAGCTGCTCCTCCCCTCGGGCCCTCACCCACAACCACTCTGTACCTAGAAAAGGACCCCTTGGCACTCAGGCAGGGATTCTGAGGGCCTGAGGCTCCTCACTTGCCTGACCCCTGAAATTGCCCAAACCCTGCCCTCATTCTTTCTCTGTGTTCTGAGGCGGGTCCATTTGGGATGTGGTCTCTGCTCTCAGCCTCAGATCCCAACTTATACTCTCCTTCTAGCTGAGGTTCCTTGACCACTACTCTTTGCAGACCCAATTCTATTGCAGTTCTAGACAAAGGCAAGAAATTGGAAAGAACTCCAGCCTCATTCTCTAAAGCACATCACACATAGTGCCACACTTCTGCCTCTGACATTAGGACTTATTTTTATCACTGGACTTTATCCTTGGCTCTCTATCCTGGATCCCTAGCTTCTATCTGCATGGGATAATCACATCAGCAAAATTTTGGTTACAAATAATAGAGAACCTCATTCAAATTTATTTTAAAAATAAAAGGATTTTATTGACTGATGGGCATGCATACAACCCAGAAGTAGTTCAGCCTTCGGGAAAAACCAGATCCAGCAAATCACTGGCATCACTAATGATCTGGGTTTTTCCCGTGTGGTAGAGCTGTCTTTTGCAAGGTTGACTTTATCCCAAGGCTGTTTCCCCAGTGTTCCCAAGATAGCTTCAAGTAGTTCCCAGGGCTATGTTTCCATTTTTATTGCCATCAGGAAAGAATAGCTCTTTGTCCCAGAATTCCTAGCATAATTCTAACATTTATTCTGATTGGACCAGTTTATGTCCCAAACCCATCCTTGGTTAGTTTAAAAGAACCACAGTGCAGTCAACACTAAGCAAACCACAGTCTGAAAATGGGGACGAGATAGTTACCCCAGGGAAATGCAGGATCCTATTACCATTAAGGAAGGAGAAGGTTTCCTGGCCAGCATTCAAAAGATGTCCATTATGGGATACTTAAAAGAGTCAGGTTCTAATTGTACCTGGAGGTGAGCCCAAGATTTGCTTGTATTCTCAGAGACATCTTGCCCTTTTTACTGAAACTCTCTTTTGGAATTTGAGAGATGATTAGTTGAAATTCTTCATCTTGAGTCTGGGTAAAAAGAACATTGGGTTTCTTTGTACTCACTATTTTTCTGCAAGCTTGAAATTATTCTCAAATAAAACATTAAAAATAATCTATAGTATATGACCCTCATCCTTTGCCTCCATAAGTAAGATTCATGTGGTATTAATATTTGCTTACCTTTGCTGCAGGAATGATGGAAAAGGAGGGGACAAAGCAACCAATTTGTTTAGAATGTTGGGAGCATTGGTCCAAAAAGGAACTTTGAGCTTTGGTTGGTCCAATGTATATAAAGTGACAAGAAATATCAAAGCCTTCCAAAGAAAGAGTAGGGCGTGGGACTGAAATTGAACACCTCCAAATTGGACCAACAGTGACTTTCTCAGGATCACACCTCCTGTTCCAATTACCCCATTGCTTCACAGGAGATGTGGGTTTTCAAGGAGATGGAAAAGGACTGACTTGATCCCATATGGCTAAAGAGCAGACCATGGTGGTTTTAAAATGTGGCCCCCCAATTCTTGGACATTCCCCCAATCAAGAGGTTGGGTCTATGTCCAACCCCCTTGAATCAGGGCCAAACTTTGTTATTATTGACCAACAGGGTATGACAAAGTTACACCACTTGACTTTTGAGTCTAGATCTGAAAAGCCCAGGCATCTTCTGTCTGGTTCTCTTGGATGCTCCCTTTTGGAATCCAAACAAGTAGGATGAGCAACTGTGGAAAGGTTCAAGTGGAGAGAAATGGAGGAGCCCCAGTTTTGACATCAAAGTGTTAAGAGACACCCTTGGGAAAATAAATTTCAAGTCCATGAGTATTTTGATAAAAGTTCTTTTGATAAAAGTTCTTCAAAAGTCAAATGAATAATGTCATAATGAGTTATCCAGTTTTACTAAAAAATACATACCCTCAAATTCAATACTTTAATTTTTGTTCTCAAAATTATCGCATAGTTTCAATTATGATCAGTTTTACTTAATACAGGATATCATTCATTTTATTTCAGGTTTTGATTCTTGCCAAAGTTCAAATCAAATCTATCACCCTGCATATACCACAAAAATGTAATCCCTCCTTGAATTAGTTCATATTGAATAGGTTTATTTCTCTGGTCCTGATTATTCTCAGGAAACCAACATTGTCTTCTCTATGCCTGGACCATTACATGCTATTGTTTTCTCCTTTGGCTGCCAAACTTGCTTTTTCCTTAGCCCCAGAAGAAGATATTCCCCAATCTTGCAGAATTTCCTCCTACCCCCAGCCTACCCATTCTTCAGTAAATGCTCAGCCCCACTTCACACCCTCGGAGAAAGGGCAGCAAGGACACCTGTCCCTGCGCACAGCCCACAGGGCCCTCTGTTACCTCATTCTGCCTCCGCAGGCCTTCTCCACATGTCTCCACCTCCTTTGTCTTTCTTCATCCCCTTCCCTGGGCTGTTCTTGGCTCTCCTCTTCATCGATCCTTTGGATTATTTTCAGTCATTTCCAGGAAATCACCCAGTCCCTGATGCCAGCTCACGATGCTGATATTTCTGCCAGACTGACCCCAATTCTCACTGAGAGAAACAATCAGCAATCAACCATGTGTATTCAAGAAAAACTAAGATGGACAGATTTCTCAAGCCCTTGGGGGCAGACTCTTGGAGCAAAAAGGCCCTGGATGGGAATTTCCACTAGGAAATTCCAAACCCAGCCTTTCTTTCATCGAACTTTGGGGCTAGGGTTAGAATTCTTTATGTCGAAAGTATCAGAAAACCCAATTCAAACTGTTTTAAGCAATAAAGGGAATTTTTGCTTAAAAAAAACTGAAAAGAACCAAGGTAGGCCTATCTTCAAGTAAGGCATGGCCCAGACTCTCAAATGACACCACCAAGCTTCATCCCAGCACTCCTCTCAACCTTCTGCAATAACGCCTTGTCCTAAAGGCCTCATCCTTAGGCTGATTCCTCTCTTGGTCATGCGACATCTGTCCGGATCTCTAAAGGTTACAGAAGGCCACTCTCCCGAAGTTCAATACAAGTGGACAAAATTTTGTCCTTATCATATTAATTCAGGCCCATCAAAGAGTCCACAATCATCCACATCTCCCTGCTTGCCCAAATATTCTCTCTCTCTCTCTCTCTCATTCACACACACACACACACACACACACAGAAAAGCGTAAAGCCACTCAAAAAAAATAAACTCTTATGCCATCATTCAGATAATAATTTTTGATATATTAGTATATATTTTTCAGCTTTTTAAAAAACAACTATATGTTCATGTTTGTATATACTAGATGTAGGAAGAAATATATTGTTTGTGTATTTATTTATACATAACAAAAATGTTATGCACAGTTTATACTTAACAGAATGTTTATTATGTATATTAATCTTGAACATGTTAATTAATATTCTTTTACAATGTAATTGTTAAGTGTACCCTTTCAAAGCTAACTAGTCCTGTCCTCTGTATATCAGCATTTCTTAACAGGCTTCCTAAACACCAGTGTTTTTATTTGGACCACTAAGCAAATGTTTCATTCTATAATTGTCTAAAAACTTCTCTAAAAGTATTATTAATTTTATTCATTGTGACAATGGTATTATGGTTATATTGAAATGGAAGAAAAAGTCATTATTGGTTAAAAGGTTCATACTGACAAGTTAAATGATAAAAGGCCTAGAACTTGCTTCAAAATATTGCAGGAACCAATAAAAATGCAGAGCTTGGGAAGGTGGGAGGTAGGGTAGGGATTGATGAACAAGGAAAGAAAAGTAACTGAGTCATATTGACCCTTATTGATTGACTTGTATTCTGTCATGGACAAACTCTCATGTAATCTCTGTCACCAGAGAGATGAGAGACACTGGTTGGTTGAAGTTAATTAGTCCCTCACCTGGGTATGGAGTTAATTCTAACAGAGCCACATGGATGAGAAATGCAAGGAGCTTTTAGGCAGAGAAAATAGATGATGGAAAGCTGGAAATTGACTCCAAAACACAAGTCCCATGCTACCTAGACAACATGTGTCTGCACATCTTTTCACAATTTACCAAGTTCCTTTCAATCATGACCTCTTTGAAGGCTCATATTTTCTCAGAGAGGTAGAGGTAGCAACTCCAATGTCAAGATGAGCAAACTGAGGTTCAGGCCAAGAACATTAGTCAGTGTAGAGATGAGACTTAAACTCCTGAATTCTGTATTTTCTCATGACACTGCCACTGACTTCCCAGATAAGCTTCTGGAAATTCAACTCAGAGCTGCCTCCAAATGGCAAATCATGGACCAAACCCAATTTCTTTGTCCCCAATTCAGGACATAAATATGCCAACCAAGACATCCTATTTATGATGTACATAGCTCTAGACACCCTGATGTCCACCCTCTGTGAATCTAGGGGTAGCATGGCCCAACCTCAAGTGCCCTGACACTTATCATGCTTCCCAGTGGGCCTTGGGCATATCCAAACCTTCTCCATTGGACTCCAAATCCCTTGTGCTTGTATTTCTTCATTCACTGTTTATCAAATATTCACTCAATCCCAGTACCTTCAACATAGGAATCAGCACCTGCACCCCATGCCTCTCACCTCTACTCCCCTCTCTCCTGCCACTCCATCCTTCTGGTCTCTGTCTAGTCCCTCAGGTGTGCTGGGGAGCACTCCTACCATGGGGTCTTATACCCTGTTCTCCACTCACATGGCTCACTTTCAAGTTTTTTAAATATCACCATATTCATAAGATCTTTTCTGACCTCTTAGAAAAAATATCGCATCTCTGAGGCTCCCCTGTCTCATCTCTGTTTTAACTTTTTCCATAACAATTATTGCAGCTTATGTCGTACAGATATGGGTATTAATTATATGTCCCCATCCCATAAGACGGTGAGTACCTCAAAGGCAGTGATCCTTTTCTATTTTGTACATTCATGAATTCTCTGCATCTGGAACTATTCTTGGCCCATAGTAAGTGTTCAGTTAATAATTGTTTAAAAAAAAAATAGGGCCTCCTCTGGTGGCACAGGAGGTTGAGCGCAGCACTGTGAAGCTGTCTGCAGCCTCTGCAGCACAGGTTCAATCCCCGCCGGTCAGCGAGAATCCCACATAGTGCGGCAAACCTCTCCTGTCGCGCCCGCTGCTTCCCTCATCAGTCTGCCTGTTCTGTTCCCCACTCTGTCTCTGGTGAATCCTCTCACCCTCCCGTAGATCTGGCCTGTACCCCGGTTCTTATATAAATAAATAAACAAATCTTTAATAAATAAATAAATACTGCCTATACAGCCAACTGGTCACACTCTCTTGCCTTTGGGATTTTCTAGACATGGATGGCAACAGCAAAGTGCCCCCCACCGTGTTGTCAGAAAACCCAATGAGACTCTCCAGGGGAATCTCCTTAAAGCCCCTCTCAAACTTGAGGTGCCCTTATGCCCCACCCCATGACAGCAGTAGGGTGGGGCGATGCCTAGAACACCATTGACTTCAAAGAAATCTCTCTCCTCTCTTTAACTTCAACATTTATTGCCATTAAGGCTGGCCAAACCTGCTTCAAATCAATTAGTATATCCTTCCTGAATGGACCAGCACTTTACTTTGCCTGAGGGTGCTTGTGCTTGTAATATATTTCTGTCTTCTGTGGCCTCACTGACACTGAGATAAAAACAATCCAGTTTGACCCCCTGTTGCACAAACATCATATACTGACTGTTCAGAAGGATCTTGCAACATAGATGTCTTCATCTGCACTTTGCACATAGGGAAACCAAGTCTCAGAGAGTTCTTTCTCTCTGGTCTCCACATAAATGCTCACCACACACTTGTCTCTCAGTTTCCCCTGAGAGCTGTGGGGATTGTAATCCTTGGCCCTGGATGGCATCCCTAGACAGTGAGTCAGTGTCTGGTTATCTGCTGTTTTCTCTGTAGGGCACACTGCCTCCCACCCTGTCTTTAGAACATTCTCTACTACCAATCAGGCAGCGTCCAGAGAAGCTGCTGACCCTGATCAGCTGGACCTCTTGTCTACCACTGTGATAAGCAGCTTGGTAAAGAGATAAATGGATGTGATTATTAGCCTCAAATGAGGTTTAGGGATTATCTGTGGATTTTCTCCATCTTTGTGGCAGACACAATGGAGAGGGGAGGGGTTATGATTTCAGAATCTGGGCACTTTCTCCAAAGCTTGGAGAGTCAAATGGATTTGACTCTGTGACTCTGAACAAATCACTCCACCTCTCTGAGCCTGCTCTGTTTCTTTATGAGGAAAATAGAAACATGCTAAGGCATATTCTTGCCCACCACAAGAATATTATATTCTCAGAAGTTCTGGTTTGAAGAATCTTACATAGACCCATAGCACTCTACATTAACCTCTAAACATCTTAACTCCATTGCAATCCCTCAGCAACTTGAGAGAATAGAATCACTAATTAACAATGACAGCAAAAATAATCACAGTAGCAACCAACATTTACTGAGTTCTTTTTTTTTCTTTCTTTTTTTTTAATAAATTTTATTTTTATATTCCCCTTACAATTGCAACCCCCTTATTTTGACCCCAATCCCTCCCCTCGCCACCCCCCACCCCCCATAGAGTGTCTCTCGTTCATAGTTGTTTGTTGATTTTGATATTTTCTTTCTTATAGTTATTCTTTTTCCTGGTCCCTTATTTAAGTTTTCTAGATTCCTGCTATGAGTTAGACCATCCGGTATTTTTCTTTTTCTTTCTGGCTTATTTCTCTGAGCATGATCCCTTCCAGCGCCATCCATGTTGCTGCAAATTGCATGTGTTTATCTTTTTTGAATGCTGAGTAACATTCCATGGTGTATATGTACCACATCTTCTTGATCCAGTCATCTATTTTTGGGCATTTGGGTTGTTTCCAAAGCTTAGCTATTGTAAACAGTGCTGCTATAAACATAGGGGTGCAGGTGCTCTTTGGAATGGATGTTTCTGTATCCTTTGGGTAAATACCTAGGACTGGAATTGCTGGATCATATGGAAGCTCTATGTTTAGTAGGTCCAGAAATCTCCACACAGCTCTCCGTAGTGGTTGGACCAGTTTGCACTCTCACCAACAGTGCAGGAGACTTCCTTTTTCTCCACATCCTTGCCAACATTTGTTGTTGCTAGTTTTTTTAATATGTGCCATTCTCACTGGTGTAAGATGGTATCTCATGGTAGTTTTGATTTGCATTTCCCTGATGACAAGTGATGTTGAACATTTTTTCATATGTCTGTTGGCCATTTGCATTTCCTCTTCAGAGAAGTTTCTTTTTAGCTCTTCTGCCCATTTTTTGACTGGATTATTTTCTTTGTTGTTGTTGAGTCTCATCAGCTCTTTGCAGATTTTTATGATCAGTCCTTTATCATTAGTGTTGGGTGCAAAAATGTTCTCCCAGTTGGTGGGGTTTCTCTTTGTTTTGGTTATTGTCTCTTTTGCTGTGCAGAAGCTCTTTAATTTGATGTAGTCCCAGCTGTTGATCTTTGCCTTCACTATCACTGCTTTGGGTGATGTGTCTGTAAAGATGTCTTTGAGGTGCAAATCACGTAGTGTTTCACCTATATTTCCTTCTATGTATTTTATGGTTTCAGGTCTTATGTCTAGTTCTTTAATCCATTTTGAGTTGATTTTTGTGTATGGTGTGAGGTAGTGGTCAAGCTTCATTCTTTTGCATGTAGCAACCCAGTTTTCCCAGCACCATTTATTGAACAAACTTTCTTTGCTCCAATGCATATTACTGAGTTCTTCTTAACATAAGCACTTTACAGACATATTACCATTGAATCCTCTCAGTAATTCTTTTGTTTATTGATTCTATTTTATTCTCATCTTATATATGAAGAAATTTGGTTTCATATGACTTGTCCAATATCAGAAAATTGGTGAGGGGTAAGACCAGGCTTGCAACCCAAGTTCTAGTCTCCAAAGTCAATATTTAAATCCCCTGTTCAATGCCTCAGTTGCTTGCGTCATGATTTCTATAGAATATTCTGGTATGGGTTTGAAATGGCTTTTCTGAGTAACATTTTTGCAATCAGATTGAACCCCTTTTATGCACACTTACTCTACAGGCCTCCCTGAGTCACTGTTTCCTCATCTGTAAAGGGGGTAATAACATTTTTCTTAAGGTGACTCTTGAGGACTGAATGAAAAACAGTAAATATTTGAGACATATCAGGTTCCCTTCTTTTACCCTCAAAAATTAATATAAATTGATTTGCTGGGTCCTCCCTGGTGGCACAGGAGGTTGAGCGCAGCGCTGTGAGGCTGTCTGCATCCTTTGCGGCACGAGTTCAATCCCCAGCCAGCTGGGGAACAACACACATGGCGTGGCAGACCTCTCCTGACTTGCCCGCTGCTCCCCTCAGCAGTGTGTTTCAGTGCATCTGCCTGTTCTGCTCCCCACTCTCTTTGGTGAATCTTCTTACCCCCCGCAACTGTGGCCTGTACTCTACTTCTTTTAAAAAAATTTAAATTGATTTTCTGAAATAAAGACAAGTGGGTTCTAAGAACATCGATAAAACTGGAAAACAAGTCAGGTGTGAAATTGCCGATGTCCAAAATTGTCTACCTACCTACTTAATGTGTCATTGCACTGACACTGGACCTAGGTGACATGGGAAAGAGATGGGGAAAGCGTTCATGGAGCCACTTTTCCAGGCACTATGAGTTCAGAGAGAGACACAACCAACAGATCCCCTGCTCTCAGAGAGCAATTCTGGTGAAAGAAATAGAAGCAACAAAAAGATAAGGAGATGTTTCAAAGAGGAGCAAATGGTAAACCAGGCAATCGTATAGAATGTAACTTGGCATGAGAAAGGGCAATGTTAGAGAATGTGGGCAAGTAAGCTTCCTCCAAGAAGAAATTTGTACAAAGACCTGAATATTGAGAAATAGTGAGCTGTGGAGAGACCTGAGATCCCAAGCTGGGAATGAGACATGTGTATTCAAGGAGTTGGGGGAAACCTCTGTGGCTAGTGTGGTGTGAGCAGCAGGGTAAGTAATGGAATAATATGATCAAAAAGATAGGGGGGGTGCCTAGATCACGTAAAACCTCAAAGTACCCTTCACATTTGAAAGGACGCTTGGGATTTATTCTAAGTTCAATAGGAAAAATGCCATTAGCAGTTTTTAGCAGGAACCTAATAACTTACCCTGTTTTTATATTTTTTAAAGCATATTAAAGTGAAACGAATATGGGCATTTGATTTATGACAAAGACTGCAAGCAAAACAGTGAAGGCGGGAGAATGACCTTTCTTTTAATAAGTGGTATTGTATCAATAGGATAGCCATATGATCAAAAAAATTAATTTTAACCCCTACTTCATACCATAGAATGAAATCAATATTACATGGATTGCAAATCTAAATACAAAATATAACACAATTCTAAAAGATATGGAAAATGCTTTCATGACCTTGAATAGACAAAAATTTCTTCAACAGGATACAAAAAGTACTCACCATAAAGAGAAAAACTTGATCATTCATATTGCAATAAAATGAGCAAATTTGACTCATAAAAAGACACCATTTACAAAGTAAAAGGGCAAGCCCATGCTGAGAGAAGATATTTATAATGCATATAACCTCAGGGGGCCTATCTAAAATACATAAAAAAATCATACAAATCAATAAGAAAATGACAGATGTCACAATAGAAAAGTTGACAAAAGACATGAACAAGCATTTCATTAAAGAAGTTTTCCAAGTAGGCTTTGTGCATGTAGAAATGTGCCTTGTTAGTCATCAAGTAAATTCAAATTAAACCACTATATCTTCACTACATCTATAAGATGGCTAAAAGTAGAAATTGATTGACAATACCAAGTGTTAGTGAAGATGTAAAGCAATTGAAACACTCAACACAGCTTATGGGAGTGTAAATTGGCATTCCCCCGTTGGAGAACTGTTTGAAAGTATTTCTAAAGCTGAATAAATGCACACCCGAGTAAATGCACACCTATTTACTCCACTCCTGGGACTATATCTCAAAAAACCCTTTTGCATATGTATTGAAAGGTTTAAACAAAATTTGGAGGCACCCTAAAACTTTATCAACAGGTTGAAATATTTTGGGAATACTATATAGCAAGGAAAAGTACCTTGTTGCCGACACAGGCAACAATGTGGCTGACGTGCACAAGCACAATATTGAGCCAAACACAAAAGATCATGTGTTTTATAATGTCCAAAATCAGTAACACTAATCTACCATATCAGAAGTCAGAATTTTGGCTACCTTTGAGGAGGAGTAAGAAGACAAACAACTGGATGCCATTGTAGGAACTCATGTGATCCTTTTCACTATCTCGGTGTTTGGTTACATAGTTGTGCTCACTTTGTGATAACTAATTAAGCTGTTAACATGATCTGTGTTCTTTTCTGTACAGAATGTACATTTTAAAAATCACTTTGGGGAGCAAGAGTAGAACCAGAGGGACCAGGTAAGAAGCTATAGTACTCCAGGCAGGAAACTGATGGTGTAAGCTAAGGGGGGAGGGGGAGCGGTGGAAGAGAGGGAAAGAAGTTAGCCAATGAAGAATGCATTTGGTGGGAAGAGTTTGAATGTCCTGCTGGTGGATTGAATAAAGTGGGGAAGGAAAAACTCAGCCATGGCCCTTGGACTTGTAATCCAAGCAGCTGAGCAGATGTGGATCCAGATGAGGAAAGAAAAATAGGAAAGAAACCAGAATCATTTAGAGGCATCAATTAGATGCCTCTATACATTATCTCATTTATTTCCCCCAGAATCTTTCCTTGGTAGCTATTTTTATCGCCACTTTACAGAAGAAATAACACAAGTTTTCAGAGATGAAATAATTTGTCCAGGTTTACACAGGTATGGGAGGAAACAAAACAGAAAGGTATTATCTGGGAGACAGTCAGGTGTGGTATTGAAGCCTGCAGACCTAAGTCAAACAGCTAGATTTTGAAGCCTACCTCTACCAAAGTGTAACCCTGGGCAAGACTCCTAATTTCTTTTTATTTATTTATTTTTTTAACCTATAAAATGATCGCAAGAGTCATACCTACCTCATAAGATGAATATACGCCAAGGGCTTTAAAGCCTGCTACAAGTCAGCCCTCTGTAAGTAAGCTATTCTCAGGGTCCATTTGGACTTCCCAGAGGGGTGGAGAAACAGAAGGTAGATTTTAGTTCTTGAGCCAAAACTGAGCTTAATTTGCATAATGATTGCTCTTTTTAACACTGGCACAAATGATGGCACATAATAGTATTGCTACATAATAGAGACCATCGGGACATAAATCCAGAAGCCAAAAGATATAAAGTGCAAATAGCAGAAGAAATCCTGGCTTGCCTGGGTGTTGGCCACCTGGGTGCTAACATACTTTTCTGTATGTTGGAGAGAAAATTGTTGCAATTATTCAGCAACCATTTTTGGAAAGTTAAATAAATGTCAACCTCCCCAAAGTAATCAGAGGTTGGGCCCTCAATTTTTACTTCCCCAAATCAGTAGCTCAAAAAATTCTATACTCTTGGATTAAGTGATATTTCTCTCTTGATTACGTGATACTTCTCTCTTATTTGAATTGTTGCAACAGTCTTTATACTAGATTCCACCAGTTTGTCCCTCTTCAACAAATACTTACTAACTCCTGCATTGTTCCAGAGTCTCTGGACATTCTGTACAGAAAAGAACACAGATCATGTAAACAGCTTAATTAGTTAGTCAGGTTCACATGACTCCAGAGATATTTCTGTAGGTAGAAAGCACTTTGCAGATTATAAGGGGCCGATCCAATGATGCTGCTGTGGGCTGATCATGTCTATAATGGAAGCTGTTAAAGCAGAGCTCTTGCCTTGCAATGGCTCTCCACTGCCTATAGGATAAAAGCAAACCACCAAGTTCAAGCTGAATTGTAGCCTCATTTCCCATTCTCTACCCCTTACAGGAGACTTAGAATCACAACCACTAACTAAACCACTAATAGTTCCTTTATTTCCATACCCCAAGGCCTTTGAATATTCTGTTTAGTCTGTCTGAAATATTTTTCATGTTTTTTTCCTGTCTGAAAATTCCCTCTTAGTCCTCCAAGGTCCAATTTCAACCTCCTGCAACTACACGCATGCACACACACACACACACGTAGCCTTCATCCCTCCTTCCTCTGTTTCGCAGCCTTCTCTCCATGAATGTTTGTCAATAGTTTTGAAGATATAGCAGAATGACTTAAGAATTATCTTCAAATTCCAGAACCATCCCTGTTCACCAAACATTCAGATTCATTAGGTCTAGGGACTATAACAGTTAAGAGTTCAAGCTTTGACTCAAACAAATTCAGGTTAAGTCCCAGCTCAGCTGTTTATCAGCCTTATCACCTTGGTCAACTCACTGGCTGCAAGGGAATAGTTATAGCCAGAAATGATTAGTTGAGACAAAGTGTGTAAAACACTTAGCATAATACATGATTCCCCGGAAGCACTGAATAAATTGTAATTGTGATAGACAAGAATTTCAGTTTATTCTGACACTGTAGCCTATCAATTTCCTGCCCACCCCACCCATCTCCAGGTGGAGAATCACTGCTGACTCTCAAATTGTGTTATGATCCATTGTGTATGTGCCTGTGTCTCTAAGTCATGTGAAATCCTCACAGTCTGAAGCCAGGTCTTAGTTCTAGCTGCTCGGCATGTGGCTCAGTACCAGGAGTGGCGTCACCGCTTACCAAGCTGTGTGTCTTTGGTGGGATCAGCCCGCCTCTTTTGTCTTCAATCGTTTTCAATGTAAAATGAGGAGAATAATACCTTCCAGATGGCTTGCTATGAATATCAAATGATATCAGGAAAGTGAAGGCACTTTGCATGGTGTGGAGAAGTGAGTGGTCATTAAGGATTTGCTATCCAGAGTAAAAAGGGCCTGATTCAGACCTGTCATCTCACGGCCACATACTTGTGACTCTACTTCTCTCTCTCCTTCCCTACCCCATGGAATATGAGTGTGATCCTCTTTCCTTAGACATCCTTAGTTAATTTGCAGCTAATAGAAGCTTCACATGACCTGCACAACAGTTCAAGCCATCTCAGGAAGAAAGGGACTATCACAACATTGGTGGAAGGTCAGTTCTTCTCAGAATACTAACCACAGAAAATAATGCAGTGAGCAACACAGGCATGACCCTTACTCCCACCAGTTTTCAATTTAGTTGAGGGAAAGCCAATGACAAACAAGTAAACACATAAATAAAATCATCTCAGAGAATAATTACTAAGAAAAATGTATTAGTCAATGCTATAAAGTAATTAGGGGGAGCAAATTAGATAGAATAGGCAGAGAAGGCCTCTTTTGGAACTGACATTTGAAATACAGAAATCCAAAGGACAGGAAGAGTTCAACCATGTGAAGATCAACATAATGAGGGTTCAAAGGAGAGAAAACCAAAAACAAAAATTTGAAGTTTGCTACAAAATAGATGTCTCTGTAGAAAAAAATCCTGGAGTCAGGAGAGAATTGGTGGTGATGAATTAGGTGGATTAGGTAGAAATACCACCACGTGAGGGTTTGTAGGCTTTGATTTAAATATATATATATGGAAATCAAGTAAACGTTCACATGAAGTTATTTTGACTTCTGCTTCTCATGTGTGCATTCATTCAGCTGACGTAATGCAACATCCATTGTGTGTCAGACACCATGTCTGAGATGGAGATGCAGAGAAAAATGAAACATGGAGCCAGTTTTTATGAGCCTGGTAACTGAGTGTATAGATTCATGGGTAATTATAACACACAAAGTGATAAGAAGGTGAGTAGAGGGATGTAAAGGCTGGGGAGCTTAGGGGAGGGCTGGTTGAGTACGCCTTAGATGAGGGAAATTTTCATTGAGAGTGAGAACACTAGACTTGCAGATAAAGTCTGAGTCATGTGAGGGTGGAAAGTTCCAGCCAAAAGGAACAGGGGTTTCTAAGGCACTGGGGTGCACCTTTCCAGAACGAGGGGTCGTCTGTCCTGGTGGGAGGGAACAGAGCTGGAGAGGAGGCCCTGGTTTTCCGGGTGAAGGACCTTAAATAATGCACCAAAGAGTTTGCTGTTTATTATGTAAATGCTCTCTATAGAGAGAAGGTTTAGGAAACTCTATTCCGCGAACTTTAGGGCAGAACTGCCTGTATGGGGAACTCCCCACGTCTCCCTTTTGGTTTCACAGACACCTCTGCTGGCGCCCTCTCCCGTCCCCGCCGCCAGCCCCCGCCTCCTTTCTCAGGAAGCTTGGGTCTCCCTGGGAGCGGGTCTGCCCTTGGGGGAGGCCTCTCGGCTCTGTGCCCTGCAGCAAGACTGACATTGGGGCGGACCAAAGAGGGGCTCGGCGCTCCCCGCGTGCACAGGTGCTAGCTCAGGCAGGAGGGAGAGCCTCGGCGGAGGAGGCCAAGAAGAGAGGGAGGGAAAGGCGCGCCAGAATCTCCGTCCCGGGCGCCCTGGTCGGCCGCGGAGGAGCTGCAGCCTCCAACAGGTTCGTAGAACGCGCGCTTGCTCTCTGCTGATGAGCCGCCACCTCCTCTGCTAGAGCAGGTTCGCGGGAGAGACCCTAGCTATAGGCCCCGCGCTGCGGAGCTTCCTAAAGGCGGCTTCCTCCGGCCCTGCCTCCCTCCCCGGCCAGCTCTCAGACGCCGGCGGCTCTTCCGGGGCGAGGCGGAGGGCGCAGCGGGCTCCCTCTCGCTCCAGCACCACCTCGGGAGCAGCTCCCGCGCCCGAACGGGTCCTCTCCCCGCGTCGGTATTGGAAAGGCGGACCGCGTCCTCCGGGTCGGCTCCTTTGCTAGTTCCGTCCGGGTTTAGCAACGCGGCAGCCGAGGACAGTCCTCGCCCCCGCGGGCTGCTCTCCCCGCGTCAGCACCGCGGCGGCGGACAGCTCCTGCCGGCTGCGCGCCGGCTCCCCGGCGCTCGGGGAACAAAGCCGCCGGGCTTGGGTCTCCAGAGTTCCTAAGGGGTGGGTGATGGCTACGATTGGGGGATTTCGGTTTCCCCTAGGGCAGTGTCTGGGGCGAGCTGGGGAGGGGGGCCTAGTCGCAATCGCGCGTCTCTGACTTGGGTCTTCAGTTCGCCAAGGCCTGCCTGGTCGTGCAATGGCGGGTCCCAGCTGGAAGTCGGATAGAGTGGGAGGGGAGACAGGCACCGAAGGATTGCGGGCTCCAGCTGGGAGAACTGGGCATAGGCTAGGAAGGGGTGCGCCTCCCCCTCGTTCCTCCAGACCCCCACCTCCTCCCTAACTCAAGACCACGGACTTTCTTTGGAGAACCTCCCATAGAGAGATGCCCGCGGCTGGCAGCTGCAATCACTGACTCTGGCTGTCCCCGAATCATCCCTAGAAAGTGTGAAGCTGAGTTTCCGTGGGGGAGGGGGCCGAGAAACCGCGGGGAAGCCACACGAACCGGCAGCTACGTGCTCCCCTCTCCCTCCTGCCCAGAGTTCTGCCCCCACCTCGGGAGAGTGGCCGTTGAGGAAGGAAGGGGAAGTGGGGGGATCCGGGCAGCAGGTCGTGAACTCGATTTGCCTCTAAGAGGTTGCAGTTAGCAAGAAAAGAGGTTGAAGGTGTATGAGAAGCTTCCAAAGGAGGAAGCCAGTTCAGCAGTAGGAAACCAATTGTGGAAGAGGAAACCTTTTCTCTGGTGGCTGAAGCTGAGAAGGCCCTGGCGCCAGGCGATCCTCTGGCTCACTGACAGTCTCACCGGGAGACCAGCCTGGGGGCCAGAGGTGAATGGCCCAAGGTCACTCAGCAATTTAGTAGCAGAACCAGGCCTATATCACAGGATCCCAAAGTCCTGGACCTGTTGTGTAACATTTATAGAGAAGTCTTTAAAAATGCCAGATGCGGGGCAGGGAGGAGGGGGGTGGGGGGTCATTTCTGGGTCCAAATCGCAACCCTCTCATTATTAGCACATAACCTTGGACAAGCGATCTGAGAAGGCAGGTTACCAGAACCCTTTTCTAGTGAGAATTTAATGACATGCATATGCTATGGGTTAGGGCAATGCTTCACACATAATAAATACTCAGAAAATGGCATCTACTGTGCCTGCTATTATTACTTCTGTGAACGTGTATGGAGGATCTCCTAGCGCCAGGCACTGGCTTTGCACTAAGGAGACAGACTTGTCCTGACGAGAACACACACCTGCAGAGGAAACAGGAAACAAAGCATTGCCATATAAGTGCATCATCAAGGTGAGTATACAAGGCTGTAGGATCTTAGAGGCAGGAGTGGTGAGCTGGCGTGAGGAGGGAGGCGTGAAAGTACTTCAGACAGATGGGACTGTGTGTAAAGGCTTAGATGCATGAATCACAGCCCTCAGGGTGATGCCACTATGCCAGAGGGTCCTTGGGATGGGACTGTGAAATAAGAATGGGGATAAAAGGTGGAGCCTGTTTCCAAAAGGCCTTCTGGGAAGAAATATTTGAGATTTGTTTTTAATAGAAACAATAGTATAATAAACCCCCACATACCCACCATCCAGCTTCAATAACACTTGAACAGCTTCAATAGTTGGCCAATTTTGTTTCATCTATACCCACACCCACTCTTGAGAGAGAGAGAGAGAGAGAGAGAGAAATCTACTTTGAAGCAAATCCAAGACATCATATCATTTCATGTAGAAGGATTTTAACATTGAGAACAGCTTCTATGATACAAATGGTGAATTAATGACTCGGGAAGTCACTAATTCAGATTATGACTTTCCCTCCTCGATCTGTTCTGAACATCACTGTCTTTGTCAGAAAGTTTTGACAGAGGTCACACTCTGGTGATGAGGCGCTGCATTTGAGAAAATACTTCTGAAAAAACACAACCCTCAAGTTTTACCAAGTCAGAATTACTTATCTCTACTATCTACACTGTGACCATAGGCTAGTGATCATTTGCAAGCCTGGTCAAAAGACAAATTAAATACATAAGAAAAAAAAGAAAATATGTTAGAACTTTCCTTTTGAAGTAACCTGAATCATAAAGTCATAGGAATACAAGACTTAAAGTCACTGAAATCAGTGATTTGGAAATCATCGTACCCAATAGCCAAAAAGGTCAGAGACAGGGAAGAATTCTCCCAATGTTCCTCCAATGTTCCTCAGTGCTGAGATCACAGCCAAAACTTTTGACTTATGACCCAGAGTTCTCTTTGGTTCACCTTTTTGCCTAGAAGATTTAGCCTTAGAGTTTCTCAACACATAAGCTTGGGGTGTCATTTTCTTCCCAATCCCAAAGAGACTGAAAGGCAGAGGGGGATCCAAGAAATGTCCTTGGTTCTCAAGAGGATGATAGCATACAGCACTTGATCTTTTAGACACCCTGATGCATTTACTCTCCATATCCTATGGAAGAAGTTGTTGATAGTGGAATCTATATTCCCATCAGAGTGTGAGTCTCCTGGCCAATCCCCTTGGTTCGCATTAACAAAGGGCTCTGAAGTCAGTCACCTAGACCTCACATCTGTGGATTTTTGCCCATCCCACTGGCCTCACTGGATACACCTTTCTGCATCTGCTCTGAATTTGGCTGCACATGCTCTTAACTTAGATCGCCACTCCTTTAAAGTGCTTAGTGAGCGGTGCCCAGGCCCTGGCAGGACTCAGGGTTCTTGTGCTTCTCTGGAGCATGAGTCTCTCCTGTTATTGATGAAATGTGATGACCATGATGGGGGTGTCCTCTGATAAGACTCTGGGACCTTCACAAGTCAGCATTTCCACTTTTCAGGGATGTTCCTGTTTATAAAATAAGAAGGGAATTATCTCACAAGTTTCCCTAAATCTTAAATGGACAAATTAAAACACATACAAGGAGTTCTATGCATCTCTGGTGATGGGAAATCAACAGAATATGGTCAATAAAATCATGTTAGCTCTGGGAGGATAATTGTAGGCAAGATGTTGGAAAGTGATAAAGCTGGTGAATTTCATCTTAAGAAATTATCCCAACCCTTAGTCTGAGATGAGACAGATTTAGATGTATTAACATGGGCCTAGTTGAATTGTTATCAGTAGGCTCCCATGGGGACCTTGGTGAACATCTACTCCTCCTCCAGCACTTATTCAATGTCTGTGCCAAGCACTCTTCCAGGTGCTGAACAAGATGCCCCGATCCCTGCTCCCAAGGGGCTTACAGATGGTAGTAGACGTAATCATTAATAACAATTCAAGTAAATATGAAAACACTTAAGCAGATAGACAGTAGGGGAAGTCTGTGCGAAATGGTGACATTGCACTGAGGCCCAAATAACAAGAAGTCATGTCATGTGAAGATGTGGGGCTGAACATTCTAGGCAGAGGAAATGGCTCTGGCAGGGACCCTAATGTGAGCCGGGCCTGTTTGGGTGCAGACAAGAAGCCAGCGTGGTGGGTGCAGACTGAGCAGGGGGAGAGTGGCAGCAGATGGGGGCAGTAAGGGGGTAGGACCCAAACCATGCAGAGTCTACTAGTGCCTGGTCAGGGTTTGGGATTTAATTCTAAATGCAATGAATTGTCACTGGGTGGTTTTAAGCAAGGGAGTCATAAAAACTGGTGTGTGTTTTTTATGATTCCTCTGGTTGCTGCTTGGAGAATGGTTGATATGGAGGTGCTAGTCTGGGCACAGTGGGGGCAGAGAGGACAAGACTGTTCCTTTGAGGTGCTTAGAATCCACCAGAGGAGACAGTAGCCAAACCGCAATAGCCCATGAGCAGGGCTATGATAGGGAGGAGTACAGGGCACAGAGACAATAAGAATTCACTCAGCCTGGAAGCATCCAGAAAGTCTTCCTGCAAGTGGCAATAAATAGCTCTTGAGTTGTACTTAAAAAAGGAAAGAGGAGGGCCCATGCCCAGGGCAGACAGAGAAGCAACACGGCAGCAGTGGATGCATGAACAAGAGCCAGGCTGCCTGGATTCAAATCCCAGCCATTCCATTTAGCAGCTGTGTGGACTTAGGCAATTTATTTACCTCTCCATATCTCAATGGCCTCATCTTGGAAGATGATGAGAATCACAGCACTTATTTTAAGGTGTTTCTGTGAGGATCGAGGATTGAACAGGTTAAAATTAATGAAGTGCTTAGACAGTGCCTGGCATTTACAAGATGACATGTGAGAGATGGTTAAATCAAGAGAGGGTGAGATGGGAGTGGGAGAGTAGGGACCATACACTGGAAAATGTCAAGCAGAGCCCAACTCTGAAGACCTTGAAGATGTGCCCGTGCCACTCGATGAACAAGGAGGAGCCATCAACAGCTTTGCAGCAGGGAGCCAAGGGGTTGAGAGTAAAGCCCAGAGAGGGAAAGGCTCCAGCCCACAGTCACACAGGCATTTAGCAGCAAGACATCTCTCTCCCCTCCTGACCCAGAATTGGAGGCAGGTGGAGACAGTATATATTTTATTCCCTTATTGCATCCTCAAGGTTAAAAGAACATCTAGAATATTCTCAGTAAATATTTGTGGAATACATTGCTGAATCAATGACTAAACAGAACAGGAAAAGGATTCTTAAATCTTCAAGAAGCTCGGCGGGGCAACCACTCTCAGGAAATTCAACCAAACTCCTAGAGGTATTGACTTGAGGGTCACAAGGCCTTCCCACCCCCACTTCTGTGACAGAACACACTGCCACCCACACTCCCCCCAGACAACCTCTCAAGTTGCAACCGGCATTGCTGCACAGGGTTCAGAAGTTAATCTTGGTAAAGTGCCTGGAAGATGAAAAGCATTCCCCAGACATTTCACGTGGTAATTGCCAATGCAGAGAAAATATATTTCTACATTTGCAAGAGGCAGACCTTTGTGTTCCACAAAAGCCTGCCATTAGCATTCCTCTCTCTGACTCCTCAGGAAGCGGTGACAGGCTGGTGGGCAAGTAGGGTCTCGCAGTTCAAGCAACAGATGGTAAGAGACTCACAGGAGCTCAGAGCCAGCTCTCACAGCCCTGAACGCCTGCTCCCAGCACCAAACCAGGTGCTTCTCCAACCTGGAAAGAACCACAACCATGGCACTTACTGGCTGGGAATCTTAAGCAAGACCCACCATTTATCTGATCTTCAAGTTCATCATCTATAAAATGGAGATAAACATGCCCCCATCACTGCCACCACCATCACTAGGTCATTTGGCTTTTGATTCTGACAGTAACTCTGGGGGGTTGACTTATCATCCCATTTTACCAATGTGGACTCTGAAGCCTAGGAAGTGGCCCATTGATCCATCAGTACGTGCAGAGCACCAGCGATGGGCCAGGCACTGCTTTAGCTGCTGGAGGGACCATAAAGAAGACTGACAAGATACAGCCCATGTTCTTATGGAGCTCATGACCCACTGTGGAGATAGAAAAAAAGCAAGCAAATAAATAAAATGTTCACCGGGTCCTACAGGCGCCAGGACATTAAGGAGTGTGAGCTAAGGAGGGTGGGGCCCGTTTCTGTAAGGCAGCCGGGGGGACTCAAGAAAAAGTCCTGGACATTGATAGCTGCACAGGGAGAAGCAGCTGGCCCGTGGGACAAGGGTCCCTGAAGAAAGTGCAGAGGTTCTGGAGTAGGACAAGGTCACAGAATGACAAGGTCACAGAACAGGAACCAAGAGAGTGAGGGGGAGGAAGGTAAAAGAAAAGGGCAAAGAGGCTGACAGGAGCCAGAGCGGGCAGGGCCTTGAAGACTATGTGAGGAGAAGGGTGGCATAATCTAAATTGTAATCAAGACACTCCCCTCTGTCACTCCACCATAGAGGCTAGATCAGGGGAAGCCCATGTCAGACTGGTGTCCCCCGCCACCGGGCCCCATTTAGGCCAGCACCCTGCTGCCATTTCTTAAATGGGTCAGCCAGAGGGCAAGCAAAATGATGGGCTCCCCTGCTGGGAAAGAAATCCATCACTAGCTGGCAGCTGGTGGGCACTGCAGTGCCTTGTGGGCAGCATCCTAATGCCAAGAGGCAGGAGGGAGAGGGAGAAGGCACAGAGGTAGCCAGGACTGAGTGAGCGCCAGTGTCAGGTAGAAAATGTAAGGGGCACTAACAAACTCATCATCGAAGTAAATAACATTCTATGTAATCTCTTTAAAAAAAAATGAACAAATCTATAATGACAAAAATATCCAAAATTTCAAATAAAAACAGGATTCAAAATTGCCATATCAAGACTGAGGCACGGGGGGGTCCATGCATGTGCAGGATCTAATCTTGGACCGGACATGTTCACTCAATGGCAAGGACACTTCCTAGGTCCCCTTCCCACTGGGAGCCAGCATCGGAGCCCCCTGCTATGACCTATCAAAAATCAGACAGTTTCTCGTACAGGCCTCATTGACCACTGCCTGCCTGAGCTGTGGAGACAGGAGCCTGAGCAGGCCCACACAGCCAGGAGGTAACGCCTGGTCTGCCATCCCAGGCACAGTCTAATGCCAAGCGGGCACTCCTTGTACACTATGGGACCCTGAGGAATGTGCATTTCTCCTCAAGCCTCAGTGTCCCCCCTCTGTGGACTGGGAAGCTAATAAGATTTCGTCTCCAGAATCCAGCAACTGGACAATCAGGCCCTGACTGGCCAGCCTCTGCCTGATGAGTCCAGGGGCACAGGCTCTGGCGGCTGGACTGGTTCCCCAGGCAGGTGGAGTGGACAGGAGGCATCCAGCTCCACCTTCCTGGGCTGCCCAATCAGGGGAAGAGAGCGCATAAGCTGGCGTTGCCTAGGTGAGGGCTACGAGGTTGCTAGGACACAGTTTGGGAGCAGTCTAGTGGCAAGGGAGGCCTTGGCTGGGGCTGGGAGAGAGACCAGAACCTGCCACAAGGATCTTCTTGGGGGCTGGGGAAGGACCTCTATTCCCACAGGTGAGTCAGCCAAACGGAGCCCCCCCCCCATCTCATGGTTCCAGGAGCCTCCCAAGCCAGAAGGCTGAGTCTGATTCTCCCTCCACCCCACATCTCATCAAGCACAATTCTGCTACCTGGTCCTCCCATCTGGCCACCCTGAGCCTCGATACCTCTCCCCCTCTGGCTCCCTGCCTTCACGCTTCCTTCTCATCCCCACCCCGACTCTGCCCCCAGAAGGTACCCTCTAGAGTGCAAAGCCCAGACTGTCCCTGTCACCTTCAGGGCGAAGCCCACGCCCCACTAAAGCCCCTCATAACTAACCTGACAATCTCCCAGTCCCACCTTTCTCCCTGAGGTGCCCTAATTCCTCCAAGTTCCTGAGTCATCCACATGCCCTCCGTGCTTTATATATGTTGTCCCTTCCACCTGGAAAGTCCTTCCTGCTCCACTGTCCTCTAAGCCTCAGTTTTGGTCACCTTCTCAGGGAAGCCTTTCCTGCTGACTCCTGGTGATGAAGTGCCTCTGACAAGCCTGCATTCATGGAGCGGCCACATTGACCCTAACTCTCTGCCTTCCCATTTGTGTCCCCATTAGACTATGAGCTTTAAGCATCTCCTGCCTTGAGTAAGACCTGGGGTCCCACTGTACAAGATCAAGACCTCTCTGAGCCTTCATGCCCTCCTCTGGAAGATGGGGTTACGTGGCCTCCCAGGCTAACGGGCTTATTAGAGACTGTGGGCGAGGGACATGGCAGATGCAGTGGGCATGGCACCGTGGCCCTGCAGCTTGTGTGGCAGCACATCCTGCTCTAATGTATGCTTGCTGAATGGGCCCCTCTCCTGGCAGTGGAAAGCATACTGTGCACGAGAGGGCTCTGTGAACAATGAAGCCCCATTCAAGTATAAGTGGTAATATTTCCATTAACACTATTGATTCCCACAAGTCCCAAGACCTGAGTCATCCCGACACAATCTCTTCTCACCCTCCATTCACTGAACAAGTCTACTAAGTATGCACCAGGCAAGGGGCTAGCTGGTTGGACTCAGCAATACATAGACATTAAACACTCGATTATGACACCCACATTCCTTGCCTTGCCTTCCTAAAGTCCAGTGTCCCAACCTACTGCCTGAAGCTGGGAGGTGGCCTTTGGCTCCAAGATGCCAGTCCCTAGCTGCAGCAGGCTCCACCCACATCACTCCTGCCCACCTCCTCACCTGGCCAGTCAGAAGCAGTAACAGCTGCCCTGCTTCTTACTTACTGGCTAGTTTTAATTCAACCATTGTCAGCTCTCTGAAAGCTGCCCTATTCACTGTGCTGTCACCAACATTTAGGGCATGGCCTGGCACATTCACCCACTTATTTACTCATCCATTCACTCACTCAACAGCTATTTATTCATCAGGTCCTGCTAAACAGCAGGCTCTGGGGAATCAGCAGGGCCCTGCCTCTCTGAGCCCTACTCTGGCAGGGGGACTGGGGGTGATGGAGATATTAGCTGAGACCAGGGAACTAGGTGCTGTGCCATGAGGGGGAATTAGAGGGGGAGGAGACCACCTCCATAAAGTGTTGATTTGTTCATCTGGTGGTTGATCTGTTGCGATCCCTGCTCCGCCATGTACATGTCTGTGATCTGGGGCAAATCCTCAGTCCTCACCTCTATTGATCAGACAATAGTCTCCACTCAGAATCACAGGACTGTGGCTCTGGAAGGGAGACAAAGAGAAGGTGACAGTTTACACTCAAACCTCTGCTAGCAAATATTGCAGCCCTGCAGCTGCCAGCCCTTGGCATTTGACCAGGAGGTGCCCTAGTGCAGCAGGGTGCAGAGAAGTAGGACTGTGGGCTCTGGTGCAGCCCTTTGCTCTCCCCTGTAGGAAACTGGCCCCACCATTTCCTGTGTCCACACCTGTGTTTTCATCTACTGTTCAGGAGTAGAGCACCGACTAACCCTAACTTTGCAGAAGCATGTCTAACGCACTTGTGGAGCATGGCTCGGTCAACAAATATTGCAGGGTATGTACCCATTTTCTGTGAGGGCTTGCACAGGCTCTGCAAACAGTCGGGTTAGACCCACCCTTACCTTTTAAGGAATGTGCACCACTTCCTAGGAGAAAGGAGAGGACAGTAAGTAAAATTTGAGGAGCTACAATGTAACCCATGTCTTCACAGCATCTTGTTTACTGACAGCAACAGTACAAGCACATAGCACTTAGTGTATGATGTGGGTGCCATCATTAGTAAATGCCCCATTTTACGAATGTGGAACTGAAGCTGAGATGTGATGGATTTCCTCAAAGCTAATCCCAGAACTGCCAGCAGTAAGCTCCACCCAATGACATGGGTCAGAAATCACATTTAAGCCAGAGGCGACGTGGTCAGAGGTCCTACACAAGGTCTGGGGTCAGTAAGTGAGGGGGTGTCAAGCATTGGGTCTGAGGCCTAGCCTCTTGCTGGAATCAAGAGGATCACTGGGGGGTCTCTCTGGTGGCCTAAGGGTTAAGTCTCAGCACTACCACCACAAAGGCCTGAGTTCAATCTCAGCCAGGGAGCTGACCCACATGGCACAGCAGACCTCTCCTGTCCCACCTGCTGGTCCCCTTAACAGTGTATTTCAGTTGATTTGCCTGTTCTGCTCCCCACTCTATCTCTGGTGAATCCTTTCTCTCTCTCTCTCTCTCTCTCTCTCTCTCTCTCTCACTCACACACACACACACACACACACACACACACAAACACCCTGCACATCTGGCCTACACCCCAGTTCTTCTACACAAAATTAAATAAATAATTTTTTTAAATGTTACTTAAAAAAAAGGATTACTGTGGCTTCAGAAGAGGTGCAAGCCTCCCTTCAGTGGAATCTGAGGTTCAGCACCCACTCAGGAAGCCAGCCCCCCAAAAAGCTCTCTCCATCTCCCTTCAACTCCTTCTCTCCTCCTCCAGGAAGCTGTGTGTCTCTGGCATGCGATCTGCTCTGTCCATTGACTGAGGCTCCTACATCCAGTTTGGCCAAGAAACAGAGGTAAGTGTACTTCCCAGGACCACATTTACAGGCGGTGTTCGGGGTGCCCCTGACCCCGGTGAAGGGAGTCATGGTGACATTTCCTATCGATGATTGCCAAGAACACTTGAAAGTGGGAATGAGATGAATCCGTCTGGCTGTGTGGTAGAATGGTGTTGGCTTGTACTTTCAGAGTTGTTTACAACAGAGAAGTGCTGCTTGTGTGTTATCTTATTCAATGATGTTACCTGCCCCCAAACATTGGGTGTGTGCTATTATCCCCAGTTTGAAAATGAAGAAGTTCAGAGGAGAAAGGACTTGCCCAAAGACAAGAGGCTGGTAGGTGGTTTAGGCTGAATTCCAACCTCTTTTTCTTGTCTGTATCCCCAAGGGGCCTATGTACATTGTAGATGATCTGTACTTGTTTGATGAATGAATGAGTGAATTAATGGCAGGGAAGAGCAGGGCTAGAACCTGGTTTTCTTGTCACTCAAGTCTCATGTTCTTTCTGCTGAACTGCAGTTTATGAGTTCAGTATTCTTCCCACCTCTACTCCCTCTCCCATCCCAAGATTTCAAGTTTCTCCTGTGTGGTGTCCATCACCCCTGCCAGCTGCAGATGGAAAGATGAAAGACAGCTCCTCTTCCAGGTGTTGTGAAAGCTGGGATCACACCCAGCGTCCCTTTATCCACAAGGGTTCTTCCCCAACACCTACTACCAGTAATCCAATGTGCATGGTTGTAAACTTGTTTCTTTAAATAAACAGTCTTGAGTTTCATACCAAATAATTTTTTAAGAGGAGGAACGTCTCCAGGCCACCTCGTATTTAGCATACAGTGAACCACATATTTGCACAGAGAGCGTGTGTGTGGATATAGAGATTGCTTGATCGCTATAGATATCATTGCTCACCCAGATGGGAGCTATTTATGATGTTGAGTCACTCCCAGCGAATGCCACTGAGGGATTCCAGGCTGGGCTCCCAGCCTCAGCATCACAGACCTCATGGCTCTCTGCCTCATCCTCACTGCTGACGAGAGAGAGAGAGAGAGAGAGAGAGAGAGAGAGAGAGAGAGAGAGAGAGAGATTCCCCATTAAAGGACAAAGACTGAAGGTCACGTTTCAAGTCATTGCCCTCCATGCAAAGCACATACTCTTCAGATCATCTAGTCCAATAATTTTGTTGTATAGTAGAGAAAATCGAGACCAGAGAGGGAGAGCACTGGTCCAGTGTCACACAGCAAGTCAGTGCCAGAACCAGTCCCAGAGCTCAAATCTTCTGATAACTCTCTGGGGCTCTTTCCTCTCCCTGAGACACTTTCTTCAATTTCATCTCCACTGTCTTTACATTTCAGCCTGAAGAGCAATTTCTTAATCTCTGGAAACATGGAGATTTCTCTGAACACTTCCATCCTTGGGCTCCATCAGGAGGGGAACTGAGTCTGACTGCAGAATGTAGGCGATGCACCCAATGGGCACTCACTGCATGTGTATTCGATCTTCTCTAAGGCCAAAACCAATATCAATTCCTGGGGAACCCAAGCTCTCCATTTGAAAAAGCACCCATTAATCTCCACCTTCTTCTTGTCTCTACGCCAGTTCTCTATCCATGCAAAAATAGATTCCCTCCCACTCACCACCCACCTCTGCCCAATTCTATAATGAATCAATTTTATTAATAGGCTTTAGGGTGAAAACCTAACAAAGGCTTTTTGTGAAAGTCACCCTTTATCTCCCTATAGTTCACTTCTCAAAGAATTCTAATAAACTGGTCAGGTGAGATTTCGCCTGACATAAAATATTTATTAATCTACTCCTTCCTGCCATACAGGAGGTGTTTATTTAAGCATTTCATGATCACTATCCTTTGTTTGGATCCTATTCAATTGTGCTAAAAGATAGTAGGATGAGATGGAAAGAGAGCATTTGGCATTAAGGCTGTATTCAATTCTATCTGGTCATGTACTGGCTCTGCATTCATGCTGATGGCTGAGAGAATTAAATTAGATAAAGTTTGCATGGTGTCTGGCACTTAGCAAGTGCTCAATGCAGATTTGTGAATGAATTAAGCATGGTCCTTATGAGCTTCATCCTATAGGGTGAGGAAACAACTCACTCTGCATTCTGAAGTCTTAAAGTCATGAAGGCCCAAAAGAGTAGTTTGAGAAGACTTAAGGAGCAGACTCCAGGAATTAGTCCACTGATTGAGCTGTCTTCTGGCCAGAAAGGAAGTTCTTCTCAGTCCCTTGTGTAAAGAGCTGCCTTAGATCAAGGAAAAGTTTGAGTCTGGAATCTAGGTTCAAAACAGAAAACTCCTTGTAAGTGAAGATTGTGTCATGTTAACTGTTGGATTCTAACTTTCCCCCAGTCATAACTTGGAAAAGGCAAAGAGGTGCATAGTATGCATTGAGTTAAATTCAATTGACTTTAGTTGCTTAGAGTTTGCTAATGGACCCAACCCTAAGGCCTACCAAGGGGGATATTTCTGGGAACTCAAACTTAGTTTAGACCTGGTCTCACAGACAGAGGAGATCCTAAAGGTGATATTCTGGGGACATTCTGGGCCTTCCAAAGATGGAGGACTTGGACCCTGTCTAGGATGGGGAGAAAAGGACAGCAGTCTTGGCTTGGTCAACGGGCACCACAAGGTTGAATATCCTCTAGGAATCTTTAAAATTTCTTGGAACTCTGCCAGGATCTTGCCATATTTTCAGACCAACAGAATCTCCGGGGACATCTACTTCATGGTCTCTAGCTATGGAAGTTCATAGACTCCTCCAAGAGGAGAGAAGGCAGACTGAGGCAGGAGCCAGGTAGAGCACCATATTTCAGATGCTGACACCATTGTAAATTGGAGTGTTTGTCTTCACTCCATCTTATTGGAGTGAAGCTTTGAGGGGTCTTAGTGATACATGATTCTAACTCCAGTCTTACATCAGACATTGATTGTGAAAGGGAACAGTGGCCCAGAAAGCACAACGGGGAATCAGACAAGGCCCCAGAAGAGGGGGGCAGCACTACTGGGTCTCTTGGCTGGCCCATCTCAGGCACTGACCCTCACAGGATGCAACCAGGCACCTGAGGGAGGCAGAAACTGAGGAAACAATGAGATTCAATGAGCAGGGTCTCTCACATCTTATTGTATTTACCTGTGTCCATGTGTGACTGTCTCCTACACTGGCTGGGAAACCCATCAAAGGTGCTACGTCTACTTCTTTCAGCCTACCTTCACTCCCTGCTTTGTGCTCTCTAAAACCCTGGGTAGAGAGGAGACATTGTTGTTCAATGAATGAATAACTACATCAGAGTTAGACTTCCAGAGAAAGATTTCAAGACAACAAGATGGAAATTTTCCTGATTTCAAGACAGCAAAGGTCCAAAGGAGAAATAGCCACCAAAATGATAGCAAAGACCCAGAAGTTGTCCTTCTAGAGTTTGGTTTACAAGAAATTGAACTAAACAGACAGGGTGATAGCATGTACATTTAAAGTAATGTTCCTCAGCATCCCAGGCTTCTGCAAGGGGATTTCAAGGGCCAATATATGTTGGGTTTAGGCAAGGGAAGACTTCCAAAAGAAGCTCTGAATACAACAGCCCCATATATCTGCTTTATATATGGAATAAGCACACACTTTCATTTTTAAAGGATTCTTTGGATTTCAAAAATGCATTTCACCTCCATTAATAGATGACTGGATCAAGAAAATGTGGTCTAGCCACACTGTGAAATATTATTCAGTCACAAGGAAAGATGAAACACAACCATTTAAGCAAAACGGGGGGAGTTCAAGTGAATTATGTGTAGTAAAGCAAGTTAGAGTAACAAAAACAAATACTGCATATTTACATAGCAGACAACATGACAAAAATAAGAGCAGATATTAATACACAAAGTAAGAGTTCTGAGGTTCAGAAGGAGAGGAGGGGAGAAAGGAAGAAAGGAAGAAAGTGTAAGCAATGGGGGCAGGGGGCAGGGAAATCCAAAGCCTTTCTGTGTCTATAGAGCAGTGCTGCCATTCTTAGCAAGAGTTGGGTATTCTCTGTGGCCTACACTAATATGGTACCCAATCTTCTAGGATATGGGCTTGGGACATCTAGAGGCAGATCCATTAAAAAAAAAATGAATTGTTTAGATCAGGAGTCATTCTGAGATTGGAATCCTGTGTTAGACTTTTTTTTTCAAAGGCATTTGGGAAACATTAGTGTTGAAAGAGCCTAGCCATTTGAAGTTAAACTATGTGGATTCAAATCTCAGCCCCAAGCCTTTTCTGCCTGTGGGACTTCCAGCAGGGACTCCTTGGAGTCTCCACATTGTTATCTGTTAGCCTGGGATATGTGAGCATTAACTAAAACACTACAGTGTTTCCCAAAGGCCAGAAGGTATGTGATTGATGGTGTGTGTGATGATTTTAGGTGGTATATAGATGAACAAATGTTATTTTAACAGCTCACAATTGATGCATTATAGAACAAATAAAAACCAGCACGCTAAACTGTGATTTATAGAAATAATATAGTTTCCATTGAAAATAAATTACATGCCTTTTTAAAAAGCAAGTCAATTCAAAGAAAAATACTAAATGAATGAATAGCTCTGATATGGCAGACACCATGAAGATGGCACACAAATGATGACAACGTGAGAAAAATTGAGATCATCTACATAAAATGCCTGCAACAGTGTCATGACTTAGGAAGGGCTCAAAAGAGTTAGTTCTTGTTTACTTTCTCTCCATTTAAATACCCTGAGGGAACGAAAACCAAGTCCATCCACCCTTAGTGGGTGCGCTAGTCTAGTCAGCCTACAATACCGGGAGTGGTGGGCATGGGGCAGGCATCTGTGGTCAAGTGGAGGTGGGCAACAGTGGTCAAGCCTAGGAGGACAGCTTGCCACAGAATCCCAGAGCAGGCAGAGGCTGCTGAAGCATCTTTTCCCATAAAGCAGATGCCAACCATCACTGGTCCAAGAGACCATTTTAAGAGTGACTCAAGCACATGTTAAATACCACTGGGAGAGAGTTACTTTCTTTTCAGTTGATTACATCAAGGAGTCTCAATTGGAGGTTAGCATCCCTTAATGCCTTTCTAACACTTGTTGATCTTTTTCAATAAAGAAGCCAGGTCTTCAGCTGGCAACCTTTTCTAGCTTGAAATTGAATAACAATGTTGCCTTTTCCACAAATCTAAAAATAGGATGTTCCTGTGAAATCTTTGGTAAACTGAAATGGGGTAAAGCCAAGAAGCAATTACCACGAATATATATGGGAAATGTTTAAGCCTCCCTAGATCCAAATAATAACCCACCAAATCATACCAAATAACACATTAAACCTAAAATAACACTAACACGTAGTAAAAGCAAAAATGCTGTGACACTCACACAGTTTATACCAAGTAGCCCCCCAATACCCCCAAAGGAGCTTGCCACTCTTGTTGCTGCTGGGGGTATGCATGGCCTCTAGAAAGGGCTTAATGCAAAACAAATACTGATCACAATTTACACTTTCTTTGTCCAAAAAGAAAAATCCTCTTCCAGTTTCTTTCATTTGATGAAAACAGGTGCTAGCGGATGTGTTTCATCAAAGCAAAGCAATGTGACATAAACTTTGGAGAAGCAGAGGATACCCACGTTTATTGTTGTCATTACCTTCCATTTCTAGAACATGGTCAGGTTTCCCATTTACGAGAATGATCTCGTGTTCCCTTTTCAAATATATGTGTCAAAAGTGAGTCTGTGGCTTTTGTTCAGTATAAGTAAATAATGGTGCAAGCAGATTTACACATAGAACAAAAGGCAAAGATGGCCCTTGACAGAGGGAAGAGCCAGTCTGGCAGAGGCACGGCCATGCTGGGCCCACACACAGATCTCTCCAGGCTCAGCCACAGGCTTCAGGGTCAGCCTTGGCAGGGCCCAATTCTAAGGAGGAGCCAGGTTGCTGGGCAGGTGATGCAGAGCCTCCAGATTGACCCAGGAGTCTAGGGGTCAGGACAAGCAGCTGTGGCAGTCAGAATGGTCAGGGTTGTCCCCAGAGGATGCAACTGGAAAAGACCCCAGGTCTCCCGTCTATGGTGAGGCTGGTCCTAGAGAGTGTGACCCAGTGCCTACAGCAGAGGGGGGAGAAGGAGCTGAGGGTTTGGAACAGGCAAAGCCTGACTCTGCAGCCTGTGCACAGAATCAGGGGGATCCAGTGTGAACCCAGACAGTTCACACCAGCCCTTGAGAAGGGCTGTGTATGAGTTAGAGTGTGTTGGTAGCAAGCAACGGAAACCAAATCTGTCCCAACTCAAAGAGGAGACTGGATTATTGAGAGGTTGTCAGAGAGGACCCAGAATCCAAGGGAAGGCTGGCGATCAGGCACAGGAGAGGACAGGAACCAGTACAGATCAGGGCCTGGGAGCTGGTACTGAGGACAGTTTTTCAAGTTTCGCCCGTGGGACACATCAGTTGCAACTGTGTTTTCCTCCTTACATCACTTGGCTCAAAATTCACGGGCCCAGTAGGGATACCATCCTACCTGGCTTGAGTCCTGTGGCCTTCTCTTGTCCAACAGAGGGCAGGGAGCCTTGATTCCCTCCCATTTAAGAAAATCAAGGGGCTGTTCCTAAAGGGGAAGCAATGGATTCTGGACCAAAACCCAGCAAAACTGGTGGATGTCTATGAGGAGCCAAAGGAGGACCAGGTAATTTGATTCCTAGGACAGTCCCTGAGTATCCTTTGCTTTACCCTAGCTGGACCAGGGTCACTGTCTTGATCCAGGGCCAGTCGTCAGTTACAAACAAGGTGGGGGCCCTTCAGGCTTCTGGTGAGGGGCTCCTAAATCCACTGATGGGTTGGGAGAGGCAGGCAGCTGCGCAAGCTTTTTCCTTGGCCCCATAGCAGAAATGCAACTATTTGCCGAGGTAGTCTAATGAGAACTGACTCACTCAGGGACTGCAAATCCAACTGTCCAAACACAGGCTGGCAGGGAGCAAGTGTGTGATGGAAACTATGGTGACCGGGAATATACATGTCTGTCCAACGGAGATCCCCTGCCAGCTTCAGCCAATTTTTGCCATATAAGCACATGGCCTCAATGTGCTCAGTATCCTGATTATTTTTCAATATAAGGGGGGAAATTGGTGCAGGAGATTTGCGTTAGCTTCCTAAGACCACATTTTCTTCATTAAATTTTTAAAAAGATTTTGGCATGGGTGGGCAATTTCACCAGAACCATACCCAGCTTAAAACAAAGATAGCCTAATTTCTCAAATAACTTAGGGTTAGCCTTTGAGTTTGATACACCCATTTTAGCTAAGTTTTCCTCCAATATGCTTTTATATCAGGGAGGTTTTCAATATAAGAGGGAAGTTAAGATCCTTGCATGGCTGAGTAAAAATCTCATTTTAACCATTACCAAAACCTATAAAGTCTGAGGCTGGGACCATTTTAAAAGGCTAGTAGATAAAAGTCAGATTGTTTCCAAAGTCCTTGTTTCTTACTCGGTCTCACGGAAACCAACCCAATTTTTGAGAAAGACCAAAAAAGGACCTTATTTTATACCATGAAGAGGACAAAAGAGAGGATAGATTAAGATCTCTAATTTTGCATTTCATTGTCTCTAATCAGAAACCTGAGGTCTGGAATTTAGCTCTCAAAAAGCTGCATTTCCTCTCCACTTTACCAAATTTTTAATAATAAATTCAGATTTAAAAATCTTTAAAATTTTACAGACAACGTAAGAAATTTAGTTTTTTCAACCAACCAGTAATACTTCATAGCTTCCAAATTTAACAGTTTTTATCCTAACAGTGTAGACTTTTCAGGACTAGAATTTTCTACCCATGGAACAGACTAAAACAGTATCTCAAGGTGGACAAAAGTAGAGTCCAGTTCCCCTCACATATAGAAGGCAGCAGACACATAATGATGTCAGCACTGGAACAAAGGTCCAGGCAGCTGCTTGCTGAGAACAAAAGCAGCCCCCCACTATCAGCTGCAGTGAGTCCCTCGCTTCAGTCCCCAGCATTCCACCTTTTGCCTAGGCCATGGCAAAAGAGGTCTAGCTGGAGAATGGTGCATTGGTGGAGGCTGCTGTTTATAGGCCAGATTTCTTGGACCTCTAGTTGTACTAGGACTAGGCAATACTGCAAAGAAAGACTAGGCATTTTTCTTTAAAGTATGGGGGTCAAATTTGCTCCAGTTTTAAGAATGCAGCCCAGGGCAAGTCCCACAGGGTTGAGATCGATCATCCCATGATCACGGCAGTAACAAAGGGAAAGCACTTGAAATGGCTAGGGGATGACCCTATGGTCTGGGGGGCAGTTCCTTCCAGGAACTAATATCTGAGGGGCAGATGCCCTCTGGTCCAGGGGAAATTCCACCCAGGAACTAGGGGTCCAAGTTACCACCAAAACCTTCTCCACCAGATGTAGAATGTTGGGTCTGGGATGACTCACCAAATGTGGAACAGATGTTCAGGAACTGGGGCAAGTCGACTCAACTGCTGGCCACAGAGGAATAGGCAAAGAGGAGGAAAGTGAAACTGCCCGCCACCCCAGGTATGGCAGACTGCTGAGCTCATGGGACATATCAGGGGCACTTGGGAGTGCCCAAGCCAGGCCTCTTCAGTCATTATCCATGAGCCAAACAGCCTATCAGGAGTTTTGAAGGAAGAAAGGGCCATACTCCACGCAGTCATGCCTTGGCAGTCATTGAGGGCACCTGAAACCTTTCAGTATTGTTGGGGTGTACACCAACTGGATAGCTTCAGTTGTTGCAGGGTTTCCTCACAGTCCACTGGAGAATGAGAAACCAAGAAAAGAAATAGGGGTTCCCAATATGGGCCATCAAAATATGGCAGTGCAATATGGGGGTGAGACCAGAGGCCTGGAGGTGAAAGACTTCACCAGAGACAGGGTGGAGAATAGGAAAGGTAGATTTATTGAAATAACCTGCATGGGAGCAGAGGGCAAGATGAGAGATATCTGCACCTATCCTGGTATTTTTTTAACTGAAGCTCCAAATCCAGATTTTTATGAGACTCCTCATTTTTGAATATTGTTAACTTCCAGGAAAAAATGTACGTATTGTGCTGACTACACCATACATACTACCAATCTGTAGCCATTACACTTCCTTTCATTGACTACAACTCAAATGAGGAGTCACCTCCTCCAGGAAGCCTTCTGCGATTTGTCCTTCCCTCTGCCTTCCCTCTTTTCTTTGGAATCCAGTATTCCCTGCATTTCCTCCTAGTGCAGCACAGACACTCTGCATTATTAAAAACTCATTTGTTTCCATCTCCTGCTCTTTGTGCCTCCTGGAGGGCACCCACTGCATCTATTATGTCTGTGTCTATCATCCTGCCTAACGCATAAAAAGAACTGTGGCACTGATGAAAGGGGGCCAGCTGTAGGGACTGCATTTATCAAGATGGCTATGTTATACGATGGTGCAAATTAATCCTGAAATCTCTGTGGCTTAATACAGCAAAAATTTTTTGTTTTGTTTTGTTTTGTTTTGTTTTTGTCCCTGATATGAAATCTGCTCTGGGCCTGGCAGCTCTCTGGGCAGCTTCCTTCCAAGTGGTGACTCAGGGATCCAGACTAGCAAGAGGGGGAGAGAAGAGGGGAAAGAACTCAGCCCACTCTTATGTACCTCAACCTGGACGTGACAGTCAGTGGCTCTCTGCCCAGCCCAGTGGCCAGAATGAGTCCCATGGCCTTCTCACTGTGAGGGGCCAGAACTCGCTGGGAATCGCGGAAGTCCACGTCTCTGCAGCACAGAGCCTGGGCTGCAGCTGGCAATGCTCAGGCTGCTGGTGGGGCAGAGGCAGCCAGGACCAAATGCTCATGAGTAGCAATGGGACACTTCATGCAGAGAAGTACCTCTTAGTGTGTAGGTTTAACTCAAGGCATCTGGAAAATTGGGAAAGGAGTGGGAAAAGAATTTCATTAGCATGAACATTTCCCTTTATTTTTCTGATCAGTAAACACTAGGAAATGGAAAGCAAGTTGGTGGGAAATAAAGGCTAAGCACTAATGAACAAACCATTTAGAGGGCAGCTGTCACTTGGCCCCCGGCATCTCATTTTAGGTTCGTGATGATCAAGAGTGGTTATTGCTGCTCAATTGACCCCTCTCCTGTGACCAAATGCCAGTGCCCTCAGGGTTCTTGACCCTCAGTGTCAGCCTTGGCCAGAAATTTGGTTGATTAGCGGTCAGTGGGTATCCCCCTGGGGCCTTCGAGGCACACACAGGCTTGGCCAGCCCAGGTATGATGCAACAGCAGATGTTTCCCTGGGATGAATCTTGGACTCTTAACCATGTTCTACCAAAAGGGCATTCTAGGGGGCCAGAGAGAACCAATCACGCTTCAGCTCTTTCTTAATAAGTCAAATTCCTAGCAAGACCCTTCATTCCTCTGAGCCTCAGTTTCATCATCCATAAAATGGGGACCATGATAACCCCTTCCTCCCAGAACAAATGTGTGAAATCCATGAAGTTACACATTTGGAAGGCCTGGAACCCAGTAGAACTCAACTGATGTCGTGTATCTTCCTTTTCCTTCTGGGACTAGAAGGACCAGGTCTAACCTCCCACCAACAGCACCCCTGACTATAGTCAGCCATTTCCCATTTACATGCCCCTGGGGACCAGAATCTCACTACACATCCCCTCTGCCCCCACCAAGTAACCTGCTCCTTTTTTTGTGCCACTCCCCAGATGTTTGCGTTGAGAGTATCTGATGTATCTAAGGAATAAGCTTTGAGGGAAAGGTACCTGGTCCAAGTCCCCTCATTAGCTGACTAGTCACGGCCTTTGTCCCCAGGAACTGTGTCAGGAAACTGAGTGATGATAAAAGAGGCTAGGGGATTCTTTGTCCATTTTTGGTTCACAGAAAGGAGACAGAGAAACCCATCACATCAGAGACAGGCTCAGAACCGAAGATATTTATTCCAGAGAAGAGCTACTTCTTGAAGACTATTACAATGCATTGATGGAAGTCCAGCCTGGTATTAAATGAGGAAAGCCACAGAGGGTTGAAGAGGCGCCCCAAATAAGAACGAGCATTCCCTCACGCATTCTGTAAACAGTCACTGGCCCCTGCCAGGCTCCATGCTGAGCATGGGGGCAGAGATGCATCAGCCAAAGGGACTGATCTTGGGAAAGGAGCAGGCCTGTGGTCACTGGGAGGTTACTGAGATCAAGGGAAGTGTGAACTATAGAAACTTGGAGGGTGTACCTTTCCCACCTGGGGTTGGTATGTTCAGGGCAGGATGAGGAGATCCACAGAAGTGGAGGGAAAGAGATGCTAGGATGAGGGGCAACATGGGTGGAGAGTGAAAAATAGCCATTCCTCTGTCTTTTAAGGCAGGGAGTGATTTTATTGAAATATAACCTACATTCATGCAGGTGTTCATGTCAGATGTTAACAGCTCAATGAATTTTCACAAAGCGAACATACCTATGCAATCAGTCCCAGATCAAGAAACAGAATCTTACAGCATCACAGAAAGCCCTCTCTGCTCCCCTTCCCAGTCACCGCCTCGCCCAAAAGGAACCACCATCCTTATTTCTACCTCCATCAATGAGTCGCTTGGTTTTGACCTTTCTGTGAATGAATCAGGCAGAGAGTATTCTGTAGTGTTTGACTTCTTCCACCCAACATTCTGTCTGAGGTTCTTGCATGGAGTTGCATTGTATTGCTACATTCTCCCCTGGCATTGGTCCTCACTGCTGAAATATATCCTGTGTATGACTATACCAGGGCGCATTCAACGTTCCAGTGTTGACAGACACTTGGGTTGCGTTCAGCTTAGTGCTCTTAAGGAAAGTGCTGTCATGAAGATTCTTGTACGTGCCTTTGGATGAACACACATGCACATTTCTGTTGGGTTCTGCCAAATTGTAGACAACAAGTCTTGGGGGATGCAGGTTTAGCTAATATAGTCAAAAGTTTTTTTCTAAAAGGTACTCCCAATTCACCTCCTTACTGTACTGTTTGAAAGTGCCAGTAGCTCCATAGCCTCACCTTTATTTAGCATTTTCTGTCTTTCCCATTTCAGCTGTTCTGCCAAGCATCCATGGTTACAGCAATCATTTGCATTTCCCTTATGACTAGTAAAGCTGAGACCTTTCTCATGTGCTTACTGGCCATTTGGACACCCTCTCTTCCAAAGTGCTTGTTTAAGTCCCTAGAGAGGGAGAAACACGACCTACATTTCATTTGAGAAAATCATCTTAGGCAGCCAATGGGGTGGCTGGGATTGTCAAAAGGCTCTCCGGAATTTCTGGCTGATACTTAGGTGCTGGGCTTCATCCACTTCCTCTGCCTTTTCAATTCCTCACAACCTCCTTGAGAGGTCAGCATTGTCACCAGCATCTCACAGGTGAGGTGACCAGGCTTAAAGAGGGAAGCGACTTGTCCAAGGTCTCCCAGATGGAGCTAAGGGTGGAGACCAAGATGGTGGAGGTTGGAGGTTCAGGCCCTGGGTCCACTTCCTCATCCATCTCAGGCCAGAGTGGGAAGCCATGGGAAGGTATAAAACATAAAGGCATAGAAATAAAAATGAAGAAACAGCTACAAGGACAGCTATCTCACTCCTTATTCCACATAAGAAAAAATTCTCCCCTCCCTTGTTGTTGCTCTTCACTCTTCCTTTCTCCTCCCTTCCTTCTCCACACATCTCTCCAAAGGTCCTGCCCGGGGTGGACAGCCATTAGAAACCTGGTGCCCCACAACCCCAAAACTATGTAGGATGCCCAGTGGAGTGGAGGGAGGAGCTAAGCCAACTGGAGTCAGATCTTGGGCTGCCACCACTCACCGTGTGGCCCTAGACCATTCACCTTACCACCCTGGGTAACAGACTCTTCATCCATTTCTATAGCTCTTCCTGGGAGTCTCTTGGAGAGGGCCAGGGAGCCAGCACAGTGCCTGGCAGAAAGCAACCCCTGGTTTAGTTGGCGCATGCTCATTCCCTCCTCCCCACATTTCCAGAACTGGTGGAGTCCCCTGTCCTGCCCAGGGCCAGGCTCCTTCCTTCCTGAGTAGCTGGGCTGGCATTCTTTTGTCTCCTGCAGCTAGAGCAGGTCCCTAGAGGGTTTCCTTGCTGCTGGAGAGCAGGTGTGGTGGGGGCAGGAATCGATGCCCTCCCCCCATCAAGACCTCCATCTCCCAGCAGCTGCCAGCACTCAGGCTGACAGCCACACAATTAGCCCCAGAAGGGCCTTTCTTTTCTCAAGGGCACTCATCTCAGAGCCCAGATGCCTTTATTTTGGGAGCCTTGCTTGGTTAAGTGCTTTGTCAATGTCGTCTCCTCCAAGCAATGCCCCACCCCTCACCACACACACACACACACACACACCACGCACTACCATCCTGCCTGCCCTTCCATTCATTAATCCAGTCAGCATTTAGTGAGCATTCCAAACACCAAACTAGGCACCAGGACCATCCCCAAGGTCCCTGTCCTTCTGGAGTGTCCCTTACAGAAGAAATGGATGAGAAACAAGCACTTGGGATCCACCCCCCAGCCCAGAGGATTTCTCCCTCCAACTCCCGGGCTTCTGAGCAATCTACTGAGTTCTTTCTAGATGGTTTCCCTATAAAGCACCAGGGGCAAGATCAACTGACCCCAGACAAACCTGGCAGTCTCTCTCAGATCTCTGCCCCCAGGACTCCCCATCTCTCCTCAGGTCTCCCTCCGCCTCTCTCTACCTTTCACCCTCCATGACTCATCTTTCTCTGCATTTCTCTCTCTGTCTCACCTCAATTTTCCCCTCTCTGTCACCCTAATTCATATCCTACATGTACTTCTTATCTGGACATTAATTTATCTCAAATACTCATTTTTTAAAGTGCATTGAGTTCCTTCTGAGTGCCAGGCAAGGGGCAAGGAGGTTGGGTCTAATCAAAGATGAGTAAAGCATGGATTCCCTAGAAGGGAGATGAGTCATGCACTTAAATAAAGGGAATGTGGAGGCTGAAAGTGACCAATATTATAAAGGAGATAATAATGGAATCTGAAGCATCAAGAGAGGGTAGATCCTGGGGCCTTCATGGAGGAGGTGACTTTTTATTCAGACTTCAAAACATGGTCATGCAATGGAATGTGGGCTGGTGGTGGGAAGAAAGGTTCTCTCCAGTGACCTAGTTGCTCAGAAGACAGCACATTTAGCTGAAACATAGAGAACTTTAATATTATCTTTTCCACACTTCTTCAGTCCTCTAATTCTAATTCACTCCCTCACAAGTCTCCCCACCTTCTCCATCATTCCCATTTCCATTCATACTTTTTCTTCCCCATTCACCTTTTCATAGAGCAAAAGACTAGCTTTACTTCAATTTTCTCTTCTTCCACCCTGTCCTCTTAAATTTAAATCCTGTTCTCCTATATCCTTCTTATTTAACTCCCAAGGTATTTTGAATAAAGCAGGGACTTTGGTGTCTGGCAGCCCTGGGTCCCACTGGCTCCACTCTCTGAGCTTCCATTTCATCGTCTGTAAACAGCATCCTAGGCCTGTTGTGAAAATCAAAAAAGACAAAGGATGTGAAATGCTTTCCTACTGTTAATGAGACTCTTTACTGTTAATGAGGGCTCTTTGACTGCAAGTAAAAGAAAACGAAGCCAAAATAACTTAAAGAGAAGAAAGGCTGACATTGCTGGTGTCAGGCACACCTGGATCCAAAGGTTCAAATGATGACCTTAAGACTCTGTCTTTCTACAGCTCTCTGTTCTATTCTCAACATTGGCTTCACTCTCAGGCAGGGTCTTCCCCTCAGAACTGCAGCATGGCAGCTACGTTTGTACCAGCTGTGCACCTCCAAGGGAGACAGGGTACCCTGTGCCCCTCACTTGCAGCAAATTCCTGGCATTGAATCTCAGTAGACTGATCCCTAATCCATTCCAACGGCCAGGCCTGAGTCCTCTCCTCCCTGAAGCTGGTACAAATGCAGCCTTCCCATGCAACCCCTAGGAGCATGCATGAGAAGGAAGTCGGTCCTCCCATGGCAAAGGGGAAATGGTGCTGGGTGTCAATGCCCTCATGTAATGGAGACAAGAACACAGAGCAAAAAAGAGCAAATCCACTCTCTTGTCTCCCTCAGGCTCAGCCCCAGTGCCATCTCCTCCACAATTGTCCTCTGACTGCCGGATACCCTACCCCGTACTCCTTGTAGCACCTCATCCTTCCCTTATCATCATGCTCATCACATTTATTATTACTTCCACCAACTTGTCAGTCTTCTCCACAGCCCTCTTAAGCATTGGGAGGGCAAAACAGTACTTTCTTGCTTATTACTATATCCCCAGTGTTGACAAATGCTAGCACTTGGTAAATGGCAGATGAATGGATGGGTGGTGGGTGGATGGATGATGAATGGACAGATGAGCAGTTGAATGTAGAGGTGATGGGGAGATGACTAGATGTGCCGGGGCTCAAAGGAAATCATCTGGTAGCCCTGTAAGTTAGTCTTGGAATGAACAAGTAATCAAAATAGCATCAAGCAAGTTAGCAATGGAAAAATCAATTTAATAACATACAGATGGAGAATTTATGTGGCTGTAAGTTCTAAAGACTAGTGGAGAGGACCAGGGATATTTATCCTGTGTTTAGGTCTCGAGAGCGAGGGAGGTGTTCTCTGCATGACAGACAAGGAGGGGTTGACAGCATCTTTACTCTAAATTCTTAGAGAGAACATGTTTCCCGGTAACCCTACAACTGGATGACAGCCCCCCAAAGTATATTCTTCTAGCTGTAAAAGGTGCAGTAGTGGTTGCCTCCCCAAGTAGGAAAAGGGCAGAGGCTAGGACCTGATGAGCGCTTGGTGAATTAGGAAGAGCAAAGTACTTAGGGAAGGACAGACCTTCCCTTAGGCTTTGGGGTTTTCACTGTTCTCAATTCAAAATGATCTGCTTTCCTCTTTAAGTAATGGTAACAGACCTCCAAGGCCATAGGGCCCCACTTGACTCTGCATCCCACAGCAAGGTGACAAGAGGCCTACTCTGGGCACATTAAGAAAACTTACTTGACCCTTTTGGGGAACAAACCCAGCAGATGGCTAAGATGGGTAGATGTATTCATGAATGAATGGTGGTTGGATGAATGGGTGTGAAGTTGGTTTTAGAGGTGTTGGGTTCAGAGAGTGGGATCCTTGGGTTAGCTCTGGGAAAAGCTTCACCAGAGCTTCCCTTGCAGTGGCACCAGCAAGTTCCCAGGGCAAGTTTCTCCAGGAGACAAAGACGCTAGTTCTATCCAAAAGGGCAGGCTTATTATAAAAGGGAGAGAAGAATAAAGGACACTTGCACAGACACAAGAGGGTAGAAAGGGCTGCCCCAAAAGAGACAGGCTGCATGGTTGCAGGTGGCAGCCTTGAGGAGAGCTGCTTCTGCTGGGGGAGGTCAGTGAGGAGAAGCCCCGGGCCTGGCTGCTGCCCTGCAAGGGGAGAAGGTTGATGGCTCCTGCGTAGGCACAGGTGGGCAGGAGGCTGCTGCTCCTGCTCTGCAAAAAGAAAAGGTTGGCAAAGGGAAACAGCTGCATAGTCACAGGTGGGCAGAGGGCTGCTGACCCTTGCCAGTGCAGAAATTGCCCTGATACAGTCTTCTTCTATTTAAGAGGGGCTCATTTCTTTGTGGAGTTGTTATCTTTTGTTAGTTTTGAATAATTATGCAGAATTTGAAAAGAACCAGAGATTTTCTAATGGTCCCCTACCTCCATTGCCTCCTCTCCAACTTTTCTACTCTTAGCCTCCATCAGGTGGATGGAAAAGTATTTGGATGGATGGATGGATGGATGGATGGATGGATGGATGGATGGATGGATGGATGGATGGAAAACTGGTGCGATCACTTGGGGTATTCTAAATCTAGGCTGTCTGTCAGTCCTTCAAGGTGTTGACAGAAGGGCCTGGAGTTCAGGAGAGAGGTCTAGGCCAGAAAAAGAGGTTTTGGAACTATTAGAATGGAGACTGTACTGGAGGCCATGGAGGTAGAGCAAGATCACCGGGAAGGAAGCAAAGTGGTGCAACTAAGGTGCAACATCATACAAGTGACACTTGAACCCAGGGCTATGTTGGCAAAGTCAGCTCTCATTTCCTCTCCCAGGCAATTTGGCCACTACTCTAGGTAGCAGCACACAGTCAACTGTCTCCCTTCTCCCCTCCCTCCCCCTCCTCAAACCACTCAGCCTGAAGGGAGCAGCTGCCTGGGAGGACAGAGAGACAGATTATGTAAACTGTGATTGCCACCCACAGGAGGAGGAGGAGAGTGAATAGGTATTGAAATGTGCTTTCAATAATGCATGTCCTCCTCCGCAGAGGCCTGGGGCTTATTGGGGGTGGGGGTGGGGAGGAGATGAGAGAGGAACCTTAAAGGGACCGAGCCTGCCATCCCTATCAGTAGTACCCACAGGACACCTGGCCACACAGACGCTCTGTCCACAACTAGAGGGGCTCCATGGACACCCACCCCAGGAGTCTCCAATCTTTCACCATCAAGGACACTTTCCTCACCCTGGCCCCAGTTGATTTGCATTTTTAAAGATTCTGTTTCCCAAACACTCTGCATTTAAGTCATGATTAATTCATTTCCTCCATTTTTTATTAATCAAAGACACTTAACCACCAGTCAGAGCTTTGATCAGCAAAAGGCAAGCATGAGGCAACAGTACTCCAGCCCAAAGCTAGGAAATATGACATTGCAAGCCAGGCCCACCTTGCACCAGAAAATGTCCTCTCTCTACCTGCCCTTCCCACCACCCCCCTCCCCAGCCCCAAACTTTGCTGTCTTTGGAAAACCCCAGAGATACACAAACCCCAGGTTGGCAGACAGGGACCTGCCTAGCCCTCTCATTTCACCTGGGAGAAAACTGAGACCCCCTACTGGCTTGAAGTCTCAAGATTAGAGGATCTGAAAGCTGAGGCCTGACTTCTCCAGTTTCAGAGAACTTAGAATTTGGCATATGAGAAAGGTCATCCAGGGATCTAAAAGTCAAGAGCAAGGCAGGAAAATGGTCATCATAGCCAGCACCTTCACTGTGCCCCTCCTAGGAATCACACACAGTAGATTATTCCCTGTTGTTATCACACAACCAGCCCTGAGAAGTGGGAATTTCCTTCCTGTTGTGCATATGAGCAAATTGAGCATCAAAGAGGCTCTGTGGGTTACATCATCCACTGGGCTGGAAAGTGAAGGATCAGGATTCCAGCCGGTTAAGCTGACAGACCGTGAAACTTGCTGGCCTGGCTGGGATGAAGATGAGGAGCTATTCAGACCAGATTTGAAGTTCTGCGCACCGCTTACCACCGTGTGGATTTGGCTAATGCCCTCACCTCTCTGAGCCCCCAGACCCTCACCTAGGGAACTGAGATGCCAGCGTGTTCCCTGAGTGACTGTGGAGAATTAGAAGAGATAATGGGATTCAAGTCCCCAGCCCAGAGCGAGGGGGGTTTGCAAAGAGCACCCTCTCACTCTCTCCTCCCCTTTCCTGTTGAAAGGTCTCTAAGCTGGCCAAGCCAGGGGACAGCTCAGGTTGCTTTTGTCTTTGGGGTTGCAACAGGATGGTCCCCAGGAAGGGGGGAGGTTTCCTGCCCCACCCAAGGGAGGGTGGAGCTGAGCAGGGAGAGAAGAAGCTGCAGAGGAGACTGAGGAAGGAAGGAAGCAGGATGGAGCCAGGAGACCTGGAGGAGGCGCATGGAGCCTAGAGACACGTGAAGAAACTGCGCTTGTCTTTTGGTCGTGGACTGGGTGACACAGATGTGGGTGAGACCCATGGGAAGGTGACCATGGCAGCTTTTATCCTGATGTTGATTTTGCTCTTTTCCTTCCGGGCTTGTCTGGTTGTTTCTGGCCCTTTTCTGTGGGTCCCCACTGGAAGATGCTTTAGACTTGTGGCAGGCTTTGGGGCCTTGCTCTGGGCTGATCCCATTTGGATGGACTTTTACCCACGAGGGGACGGGTAACTTTGGGTGCTTCATTTAGAAACCAGATTTTTTGCCTTTCTTGTATTGTTTCCTAGTTATATTAAAGTTCCTTCCCATTAAAGTCTCATATGTTTTGTGTTGATGCGGCGGATGGCAGAACCCATTTAGAATAGGCAGGTTTGTGGGGTTTGGGCTGCCCCTCTCCCTGCCATGTAACAGGGTCTCCTGGGCTATGGATTAGGAAGCATTGCCTTGTCCTCTGTTATCAATTAAATGGACTGTTCTTCTCTAGTCCAGTAACACCAAGACAAGAGTTGATGGCAGGTCGAGGCTCCCTCCCTCCAGGAGAATGTTCATCACCATCTTCTTCCACAGCTGGTTTTGTTGGTGTGGGGTCAGGGATGGCTTGAAAAGTCCCACCACTCACCTAGAAACCCCAGTTATGTTCTCCAACGCAGCTTAATGTAATGAAGGTAGAGTAGAAATCTCAGCTCCCAGTTAAGTGGAGAGGGTGACCACCCACCCCAGACTTCCCACAGTTGCTTCCCTAGATAAAGTAGAAGTTGAGTAATTGACTCTGATCCCCACCCCTGTAAGTGATTTTAAATGATTAAGTAATTGAGCTGGTCCTCTAAGCAATTCCTTGAGTATGATTTAAGAAGCCCTCAAGGAACTCCGGTGTGGAAGGACATAAACTAGGACCACCAGGCAGCCGGGTTGCTGTGGTAAAGGGACATGCAGGGTGATGTGGCAGCCGGGGTCAGGTGGAGCTGACTGAGTAAGGAGGCTTTGCAGAAGATAAGCTGAGCTTGTGAGAAAGGACCATTGCAGCCAGAGCCACGGGAGAGCTTTCATGCAAAGGGATGAACAAACGGTGAGGCAAGGTTGGGTCAGATGGTGAAAGGTCTTGAATGGCATTGCCAATGGGCAGGGACTCCAAGCTTTGGCCCTGGGGAGCTGTGGCACAGGGTGTCCAGGGTCAGACTGTGGTTTAAGAAACACCTCTCAGTAGAAAAAAAATCACAAGCACAAAGCTGGAGGCAGACATTCCTAAGCAGCAGTAATAGTCCCTGCCAGAATCAGAAGTGCTGGAACTAAGTTGGAAAGAAGCTGGAGGAAGGATGAATGGATTGAACATGGCAGTTGTTGCAGGTGTGGATGAAAGAGGAAAGAATCTAAAAGGACAGCACCCTGCAGCCCCTCTGCTCTGCTTAGGATTCCCCTGTCTCCAGGGAAGCGTGGAGAAGAAGGTCATCCTATCAGCGATCTCTGTCAAACTGAAAGCAAGTTTACCACTCCTATTCTCCAGGTCAACACATTTTGAGTTGTAAGTGAAAAAGTTCGATTCAGAGTGACTTAAACAACAGCTATTGGCAGATGTGATGAGAAGCACAAGGAAGGTGGGTTTTCACCGCTGGGTCAGGCGGTCAAATCATGATTGCAGATCTGTTTCTCTCCATGTCTTACCTCTGCCTTTCTGTGTTCAGGAATTTTCTCTTCTCCTGGTAGCCCCAGCAGCTTGGACATTTCACTGCATTTTTTCCCTGGCACTTGAATGCTTAACAACACCCCACAAAAGGAGGCTTCCTAACAACTCCAGCAAAAATTCTACAACTTAGTCTCATTGGCCTCTATTGGGTCTCATGGCCATCCCTGAGCCGATCACTAGCCAGAGGAATGGACTATACTAATTGGTCAAATCCTAGTCATATGCCATGTACACATAGAAAGAGATGGAGGGAGATGCCGTTTTCCCTAAGAAAATGGGGGTGCCGTTACAAAGAGAAATGGAAATGGATTCTTGGACACAGAAACTACTCGCTGTCTCTTGATCTTTTCACAGCAGCCCTGAGCTATCCAGAGGGGCCATACTTTCCTGCATGCACACCACAGTTTGATCTAGGCCTGCTCCACACACCTCTAAGATCCAAGAGTTCAGAGAGCAGGGGATGTACTTGACCTTTTGACATTCAAAATAACAACCAGTTGAAAGTATTGCTTGTGTATTCAGTCACCACCTGTGTTCCTTGACCAGCTCTGATTGCCTAGCGTGTAAGAAGACCCAGTTTCTGCCCGCAAGAAGTTCCCATTCAGTAGAATCTATTTTAGGTATAATTCTCTCATAATTTCCTAGAGTCACATTTACCTTCCAAAAAATACATTTCACTGCACTTTTTTCCCTGGCACTTGGATGCTTTATTTGCTTTTAGATTAACTGCCTCACATGAAAATTACAAATTGAAAAGGTCTTTAAAATTCCCCTTTTGCTTCTGAGTCAATTTTGTCTTCACTAATAGATTTACCTAATTGTTATTGCATTTACTGAACACCCTCATTGAGGTGGCTGCTGGTGTTTTCCTGATTCACTCTTTGGAAATCTGAACCTGAGTCCTGGGAAAAAAAAATGTGGTGGTCCCTTCACTCACCAAGAGGGCAGCGATCTGTCCTATCAGACCAAAGAGCTGCAAAATCAGAGTTCAGACTACAGAAGACTCAGGGCACATGGTTTCTGTTGACAAACAGCCTCATGCATGGAAGCAATGTATGTTGATTCTGAAGGCAGAGATTGGAATAATTGGGAATAGATTTTTAGCTCAGTGAGAAAGAGAAATATCTAAAGGCCAGAGTTATTACAAAATGAATAAGCTAGCAGGTAAGGTAGTGCGCTCCCTATCCCTGGAGGTGTGTAAGCTCTTGGTTGGGAATTTGAGCCAAATGATCTCAGCCTCTTCCAACCAGGAGATCCTGCTGCTGTGGCTCAATCCCTGTGTTCTGTGTGGCCTGGGTGCAGCCTAAGCTTCAGTGACCGAGATCAGCCCGCAGCTTCTTCCCCTTCCAATATTTCACCTTGGCACTCACACCTGCCTCTGCACACTCAGGAGACCTCTGTCCCAGCCACATTCTGAGGCTTTCAGTGCCAGAACAGAGCAGGTGTGAGGCCCCTTCTGTTCCTAGAGATAGTATGATTCACCACCATGAGGATGCCTCCCCATCTGACAGGTGGAGACTAGACCGAGGTCTGGGGGAGAAAGCCAGCCACTGGGAGACAGGAGGTACCCACACACCTGATAGGCCTCTCACACATCATCTCCCTGCCCCATGGTTGCCCCTTGACCCACAGATGGGTGATCTTGGGACTGGATCTCACCTCAGGCCAGCAGAGCCAATGCAGATACCAACAGCATGTTAGTGGAGAAAAGGCCTCCCGGGCCTTTTCATGAGCAGCCTTATGGCTTCTCTCACTGGTTTTTCACAATAACCTAGCAAAAGAGGCAAACCATCCCCAACCTGGGGATTAGAAGCTGAGGGACTGTGGCTATCAGAGACAGCCAGCCAAGAAATAGTGGAGGGGGCTTTGGGCCAGCCCACCTGCCACACCACATCCCTTTCCAAGGATGCTCAGCAGCTCACCCTTCAGAAAAAGGCATTGGCCCCTCCAAGGAAGGTATTCCTTTGCCAGTCCCTCTTGAGTGTTTGCCAAGGCTGGAGAGGATTAGGTGGGCCTGGACCTCCACCTGTCCTATGAACTATGCTGGGCCTTTTGGAGAGGCCCTTTGCCCTCTCTGGGCCTCCTACTCCATATCTGCAAAAGGAGGGACTTAGTCCTGCCAGCACCATCAGGACCGCATTGTTCAAGTATCCTCACTCCTGGGTCTCCACCTGGGTGGGCCTGATGCCTCCTGACCATCCACAGGCTGGCAAAGCATCTGGCACCACCTGTTTGCCCTGAGATAGGTCACAGGGGCCTCAGTGTGCAGAGAAAGAAACTGAAGCTACACCTTGTGCCACAGGGTACCAGTCAGGAAGGCATGGCAGGATCAGGCCCAGACCCTTGCCACTCTGAAGGTGCCTCCCAGAACCTGTGGAGATTTAGTCTAGGGCTTGTGGCCAGAGACTTCTGAGATGCGAGATTCTGTGGGTCACATGTTTATCAGCCAGGCCACCTAACAGCCCCGCCTCTCCCAGGGCCTCTCTGAAGCCTGACTTCTGCACCATTAAAGCTCTGAACAGATTCCAGTTCGCTTCCTGTGAACTCTCACATGACCATAACCTCAGCATTGCTATCTGGGGTTCTGAAAGCAGGAATATGCAATGCCCAGTTATCCAGGAGAGAGGTATTAGGACAGAGGAAGCTGGAGAGAGGGACAAGATGGGGGAGCAGGCCTGGGTGTCCATGTGAACAAGGCCCATGGAGGAGGGGGGGAAAGGGGCACATTCAGGAGAAAGGTGACTGGGACCTGCCTTCTGTGGCAGTTTGTGCTGGTGAGGATGATGCCTGGCATGGCAAGGCACCCTGTGAGCCTCCTTCCTTTCCCCCTTGGACTTCGCATCCCTCACTGCGATGAACACAGGGCCAGGCTCACAGAAGGCAAGGAGTCGCTGTTGGTTGCCTATTTATTATCCATGACTGTGCTTTGTATACAAGGGTCAGGAATAGACAGGGGGTAACCTAGCCCACCCTGGGAAGCCCCGAATTGTTTTATAGAAGTGATATCCCACTGGCATGAGCCAGGGCAGATTCAAGAAAGAGAGATGAGGCTGAAAATTAAGTAGCGTACATCACTTCAAAGACAAAAGTTAACTGCATCATGCTCATTTCTTTTAAACAGATTGCAAACAATTTGCTGGTTTTTTTTTTTTTTCCCCAAAGTGAAAAACACAAAACTGTGACACATGCCTTTAGATCAGAGCCTGGAGCAGCCCCCAAAAAAGAATTCAGGTTGCAAAATGTTAGGAAATAGTTCGATCAACACATAAGACAGGAATAGTGAGCAAACAGCTCTTTTTTTTTTTAAATAATTATAGCATCAGAAATCTGCATCACGCTTCACTGATAAATTCTACCACACATTTAAAGAAGAAACAATACTAATTCTACATAAAATCTTTCAGGAAACAGGAAGGAAGCTTCCCTACTGATTTGAAGAGCCCAGCATTAGCTTGATGCCAAAACCAAAGACATTACAAGAAAACCACAAACCCACAACCCTCCTGAACACAGACACAAAACTCCACAAAACATCAGCATTGCATTAAAACATTGTACCTTATTCACAGATGCTCAGCTCTGAACTAAGTGAGCCCCTTGCTAAAATCAAAGCTTTGTTAGAATCAAATTATTTATTGTGAGTGAGATTTTTTAAAGTCTTATTTGCAGGTGGTTTTTAAAAACTCAAACTGACTTAGGTGAAAAGGAAAAAGCAAAGTAGTGGCTCCTGCCGGTCAAGACTTCTGCTGCTTTAGTTGGACTCTGAGTAACCACCAGGAAGCCAGCTATATTCTCCCGGGTGCCCCAGTCACAGGCAGACTCTACCCATGAGGGAACAAGATGTTGCCATGAGCACCAGGTATTTGTCAACAGCTCCAAGTCATCTGGAAAGGCAGGGCCTCACCCCTGGTCCACTCCCCACACCCCCAGCACACTCCCCCCACATGTCCTAGGTTCATTCTGATTGGCTAAGTTTGGGTCACATGCTTCCCTGCCCAAGAGGAATACAATGATCTAATGCCTAGACATGGGTGGACAGCATGGCTCTGGTAGTTCCCCAAATAAAACCCAGGGCAATAAACAATAAAACCTGGGGGAGTGAAAAAAATAAGGAGGTAAATATCAGACACCAAATTGGTAACTCTTCCCCTTTGTGTTCTCCTTTGAGAAATCTCGAAGCCACCCCAGGTGGCATTAGGGCTTGGGTTCTCTCCTTTAATTTGGTCCTTGCTGTGGCTCATCTAGGAGGATACTGTAAGGTGTCGCCAAATGAAACCCACACGGACAGTCTCTGAAGAGAGCTTTATTAGGGGCCGGTTGCCGGTGGGGACTCCACAGGAGGGAAAGTCACCGGGTGAGGCCTAGGGGCAATCTTATACCTTAAGATGGCAGAGGGAAGGGGGTGTGCCAGGTGGCTGGAACAGCCAGCAGGAATGTACAGGTAAGGAAGCCAAGCACTGGTGACCTTTTGCACAAAGAGGACATGGTGAGGCTCTTGCGGTTGAGACATCTGCTGCTTCCCAGATGCCATCAAGCAGGCCTTAACTAGGTCAGGGCACCCTCATGGCCCTCGACCCAACATTCCACCCTTTTTGGTATTATAGGGGGCCGTAGTCCTCTAGCTACTTCCTGCTGAGAAGAGGTGTTATGGAAAGGGGCCACAATGTGGGTCATTAGGGCATGAGGCCAGAATTGGGTTCCAATGGCAAAGGTTGGTATGGGTGGAGCAGCAGTTAGTTAAAGGTCTGTCAGCTCACTTCCATGATCCCATCCTGGATGCATTTTAAAAGACAAGGGGCCAGGGCCTCCCCGGTGGCACAGCGGTTGAGCACTGGGCTGTGAAGCTGCCCGCAGCCTCTGCAGCACCTGTTCAATCCCTGGCAGCCAGCGAGGGTCCCACATGGCATGCATACCTCTCCTGCTGCGCCCGCTGCTCCCCTCAGCAGTGTACTTCGTCAGTCTGCCTGTTCTGCTCTCCGCTCTTGCTCTGGTGAATTCTCTCACCCGCCCGCGCTTCTGACTGTACCCAGTGCTTGTATAAATAAATAGATAAATCTTAAAAAAAAAAAAAAAAAAAAAGACAAGGGGCCGACATCAGTATGAGGAGGAGAGCTGTAAGAGGTCCCAAGAAGGGGATTACCCATGTTAGGAGGGGTGTCCACATGGAGCCACTGAGTCTCTGGCTGGGGTACTGTTTCTGATGTTGGCTGCTAAGTCTGTATATTTTCTTCAACAAGCCCTGACTGATTTATGAAGTAACAACACTCCTCCCAGAGGAATAGGCAAGTGCCCCCTTTTTCTGCTGTAAGGATTTATAAGTCACAGTGATTCTTTAACGCCAGTTGTCCCAAAATTTGTGAATGTGTACAGTCTATATCTTAGACCCCCCACCGCAATTCCTGCAACCACTACGGATGTAGTGAGGCTGATGCCCAATAAGACCAGTAAGAAGGCTACCCATTGGTGGCAGTGGTGGCAACCCATTGCAGCACTTTGAGAGAGGATGGTGATTTTTTTTTTTTTTTTTTTTAGTGTAGAGGGTAAGTTGTGTCAAATGATGATGTCTAGCTGTGTTGGGGAGGAATTTGAAGGATCTGTATATTCCCTTGTGGAGCCACTTTCCAGTGTTGATAGACTGCTCCGGATACCCCATTTTGCCATTTTTGGTTCCATGGGTGTGTGACAGTAAAGGTGATTAAATTGGACCTGGAGAGGTTTACCAGATTTGAGCTGGAGTACCTAGGATAATGGTATTTGCAGCTCCAGTAGGGGCAGCCACCCAACTTGGGGTCCTTGCAGTAAGAGCCAGTTTGGTTTGGTCAGACATGAGGCAGAGGTAAGGAGTGAAGTGCGTCCACTGTTCTGGGTCACGAGTTGCACAATTTTGTGAACATGCAACCATTGAATTGAAAGTAATAGAGGATTAGCACACCCTCAGATAGGGCAAAAGATGGGAGTTGAGGACCTTATTTTCCTTATCTACTGCCAGGACCTGGAACTGCCATTTGTATTGTGGGCCACTCAGGAAAGCCACTGGAAGAAAAGAGAGCCAAGAAGGAGGCTTAGAAGGCTAAGAAACCCTTGTGAGGTGCAGTTTGGTGGGCCCCCCAGAGTGGCAAGGGTATTTATTGTTTGCCGGAGTAGGTTGTTGTGGGGCATGTTTAATCTGGGAGAGATGGTGCCAGTAGGAGAATTCCTGAACCTTGACCGCTGTCAGGGTTGTGAGGATGACTAGGTGTAGTCCGGTCCAGCGGTGCTTGAGAGCATGTGGTTGGAGCTCTTTTACGTAGACATGTTCCCCCGGGTAAACCACCACCGTTGATGAGTCTGCCCTGGGTTGGGGAAGGATTTGGTCCATATGTTCTTGGAGTAGCTGTTGCAAGAGAGAGATATATGGAAAACATTCCACCAAAGGCGAGGGTGAGACTGGGAGTGGGTGGAAGAGGAGGAAAGGCCATCCATACATGAGCTCAAACTGGCTGAGATGAGTGGGTCCCCTAGGTAAAACCCTGATTTTCACCAGGGCAAGTGAAGGAGCTGAATCCAGGATTGTTTTAGCTCCAGTGTCAGCTAGGTCAGATAGTCCTTGAGGAGAACATTGGCCCTTTCCACCTTTCCTGATGACTGGGGTCTATATGGGATATGTAGATTCCATGAAATGCCCAATGTCTTAAAGACCGCCTGGGTGATTTTTGAGATGAAAGCTGGGCCATTATCTGATTGGAGGAAGTCAGGGAGGCCAAAGCGAGGTATGATGTCAGAGAGGAGATGGGAGGTGACTACGCCGGCTGTCTCTCTTGTACAAGGGAATACCTTGACCCATCCAGTTAGGGTGTCCACCATAGTCAGGAGATATTTAGTCCTTTTATGTGGTGGCATGTGTGTGAAGTCAAATTGCCAGTCTTGTCCCGGGAGGTGACCTCGGAGCTGATGAGTATAAAGGAGAAGGGGGGTCGCAAAGCCCCCTGCAAGGAGACCTGGGAGCAAGTAGTACACGCATTATGGGCCTGGTAGATTAGAGTGGAAAGTCGAGGGTGGAGGAAAAGAGGAGAGAGGAAGCAATAAAGAGCCCGAGGTCCAATGTGAAGGGACTGGTGAACAGCAGAGGTAACTTACATTGATTGGCCTTTGGGCAAAACACTTATCTTGGACAGTTAGGCAGCCCTGGGGTCCTGGTTGTTCCTCAGGGCGGTATTGAGGTGTGAGATGAGGTATGGGGAGGAAGAGGAGTGGGTGGGAGTTAGGAGGGTATGTGAGGGAGCAGCTGTCTTATCAGCCTTAGAATTACCCCAGGAGATGTCAGAGTGTAGGGGTTGATGTCCTTTGTAGTGGACAACTGCCACCTGGGCAGGGAAGAAGGACACCTCCAGTGGTTGTAGAATGAGGTACCCATTTGTCACAGGAGTGCCTTTTGTGGACAGGAATCCCCTTTCCTTCTAGATAGCCACCTGATGATGAATGATAGGATAGGCGTATGTAGAGTCTGTGTATACTGTAACCCGCCTCCCTCTGGCTAAGAGGAAGGCCCTGGTGAAGGCAAAAAGTTCTGCCTGTTGCAAGGAAGTACCCCTGGGCAGAAGCTGGGCTTTGACAATTTCTTTTAAAGAGGCCACCTCATATGCTGCCCTGCAGCTACCATCTTTGTCCTGACAGGAGCTACCATCAACAAACCAGGTGTGAGCTGAATTGGGTAGCAGAGAGTCACTGTCATGGGAAGTCTGACCACCCAGGCTCTCCAGAGTTTCTAGACACGAGTGTTGAAGAGGGCCTGAAGTCGGTAACAGGGAGGCGGGGCTTGGGGGGCCAATGTTGTAAGAAGAGTTGAGGATTTTCCACGAAAGAAAGATGAAAAAGTTGAAGTTTAGACGGGGTCAGATGGGAAAGACAGAGATGTGAAAGGAGATCTGGAAGGCGATGGGGAGAGTAAACGGTGATCGTTTTGTTGTCGTTTTTGGAGTTAGTAAGGGTCTTTGGGTTCACTCTGGGAAAGGTTTCACCAGAGCTCCCGTTTCAGTGGCACACAGCGAATTTCCCAGGTGAGTTTCTCCACAAGACAGAGACATTAGTTCTATTTAAAAAGCAGGTTTATTAAAAGGGATAGGGGGAGCAGACCTCTCCTGCCGCCCGCTGCTCCCCTCAGCAGTGTCCTCCGTCTGTCCACCTGTTCTGCTCCCCGCTCTGGCTCTGGTGAATTCTCTCACCCTCCCGCGCTTCTGACTGTGCCCAGTGCTTGTATAAATAAATAAATAAATAAATAAATAAATAAATAAATAAATAAATAAATAAATAAATAAAGAAGAATTTTTTAAAAAAGGAAAAGAAAAGGGATAGAATAATAAAAGACACTTGCATAGACACTAGCGGGCATGAAGAGCTGCCCCAAAAGAGCTGCTGAGAGAGATCTGCATGGTTGCAGGCAGGCGGCCTTGAGGAGAGCTGCGTCCACTGAGGGAGGTCAGTGAAGAGAAGCCCCGGCCTGGTGCAGGTGACATGCAGGCAGGAGGCTGCTGCCCTGCAGAGGGAGAGAGCTGGTAAAAGGAAGCACCTGCATAGTCCCACGTGGGCAGACGGACTGCTGCCCCGTTGTGAGGGCTATGTTAGGTTTTGTCATCTTCAAGGAGGGGCTCATCTTTGTGGGTGGGTGGTTTGTTCCTTAATCTTCATATCTTCACCTTCAGGTCTGTGGTCCCGACACTCCCTATAGCTGTCTGATAGTTTCTGGGTGTTGCGCCTCCTGATCTGAGTGTTGATGCTTAAAGGTCTTGGTTTCTATAACTGGGTTAATGGGTTATGCTCATCCCTTCTACCCCACCTCCTGTGTGAGTTAAGTTCTTGACCTTATATCTCCTTTCCTCCATCAGTTTGGCCTAGGAGGAGGGCTGCCACTGCTAGGGCTCACAAACAGGGTTGCCATCCTCAGATGATCACATCTAGTTGTTTAGATAGCTACAGGTGCAAAAGATGGCCCCTGTTGCTGCCCCAATACCCCCACGGCCATTCCCCCCTTTGCTGCGGTATATGGGAGGAAGGGCCTTTGGACGTCTGGTAGAGCTAGGACGGGGGCTTGTAGCAGTGCCTATTGAAGGCGAGAAAAGGCAGCTACAACCTCACCTTTGGGGTAAAGGGGCTTGTTTATGGAACCCTTGGATGCCTTATACAATGGTTGTGCTAGGATAGCAAAGTTAGGAATCCAGGTGCGTAAAAAACCCGCTACACCCAGAAAAGAGAGGATTTGTTCTTTTGTGGTAGGGGGAAGGAGAAGTTTAAGTTATGCCTTTCTATAGACTATTATTTGTTTAGAATGGGGTGATAGGTGAAGCCCAAGATAGGTGACTGCCAGAAAAGAAAGCTGGGCCTTTGATGGTGACACCAGTATCCTTTGTGAGAAAGAAAGTTGAGGAGCTTTATGGTAGATTGTTGGGAGGAAGTAAGGTCTGGGCTACAGAGAAGATCATCAGCGTATTAGAGGAGAGATCTAGGAGACAAATCGATAGAGGAGAGGTCCCTGGCTAGGGCTTGTCCAAAGAAGTGAGGGCTGTCACAAAAACCATGGGAGAGGACTGTCCCGGTGAGTTGTTAACCCAGCCCCGTATCAGGAGCTTCCCAAGTGAAAGCAACTAGGTGATGGCACGGTAGATGAAGAGGAATGGTAAAGAAGGCATCCTTAAGGCCTGGGACCAAGAAAAAGGAAGTGGAGGAGGGCATTTTGGACATGAGAGTATATGGGTTGGGGACCACAGGGTGAATGGGCAGGACTACCTCATTTGATTAGTCACAGGCCCTGAACTAAGCATTTAAAACCATTGGGTTTTTCCACCAGGAGGTTGGGGGTGTTGTAGGGTGAATGAGTGGGTTTGAGGATATGTTGTGTAAGGAGTTTGTTGATGACAGGTTTTATGCCCCTGCAGTGTTGTAACAATAGGGGGTATGGCGAACGAGAAGGGAAGAAGGTGGTGACTTTCAGGTGGATGAGGACCGGTTGATGGTGAGTTGCCACCACAGGGTTGTTCACATCCCAAACCACCAAGTTGACCTGGTTCACTGGAAGTGGGAAAGAAGAATCCTTGTCGGGTAGGTGGAGGGAGAGTAGAAAAAGGGAAGCGGGTAGTTATGAGCCAGGGGAGAAAGCGATAGGGAGCAGTGTAGCTGTGTTAGGAGACACCTGCCCAGGAGTGGGGTTGGGCAGGAAGGGAGGATGAGGAAAAAGTGTGTAAAGGGAGAGCTGTGGAAGGAGCATGAAATGGGTCCCACGGTCTGGGGGTGGTGTGATCAGGCATCGACACCTATCACAGAGGTCTGAGAGGGAAAAGTTTTCCCCAGATAGGTTGGAAGAACCAAATAGGTAGCCCCCGTGTTAATCAAAAAGGAGATGTTTTTACCTGCCACCTGGAGAGTTACCCTTGGCTGCTCAAAGGTGATCTTGACGGGGTCGAGAGGCCTGGGCCACTTCAGCTGTCTGCTGCCAGGCCCAGGGGAGCCACCATGTCCAATTGTTGTGGCTGTGGGAGGGAGGGGACTGACCTACCTTGGGGTGCCACAGTTGGGGCAGGGACCTGGTGGCAGGTGAGATGCCAGACAGTATTTAGCCCAATGGCCTGTCTGTTGGTACTTGAAACATGGCTTGGGAGGTTGTCTTGGTCCTGTTGTTCATGGCTGTTGAGGAGCACACAGGGCAGCCTCCAGGAGTTCAGCTTTCTGTTTGCCACGGGCTTCCCTATCCAGCCTTTCCTGTTCGTCCCGATTGTTAAATACCTTAAAGGCCATACTCAACAGATCCCTGTGAGGAGTGCGAGGACCATCCTCTGCCCTTTTTTAGCTTTTTGCTAATGTCAGGCGCCGACTGACCTAGGATAAAATGAGTGGGTTTGAGGATATGTTGTGTAAGGAGTTTGTTGATGACGGGTTTTATGCCCCTGCAGTGTTGTAACAATAGGGGGTATGGCGAACGAGAAGGGAAGAAGGTGGTGACTTTTAGGTGGATGAGGACCGGTTGATGGTGAGTTGCCATCACCCTGCTTTCTGCTGATTCAGTATCAAGGCGCCTAAACTTGACCAGGGTGTCGGTAAGTCAGTTCATGAACTCAGCCGGGTTTTCATGTGGTTTTTGAGTAACCTCAGTTAGTTTATCGAAATTGACCACCTTGTGGGAGGCGGTTTGTAGGCTGGCTAGTAGGCAGGTAAGCTGCGGTCGCTAGCCGCGTCCCCAGGAGATGGGGCCCACCTGAGTGGTATAAGTCTGATAATTCCACTCCAGATAGGCCCCCACTGGGAAAGAGGGATCCATCCTATTGTTAGGGGGAAAGAATGTCCTGAGCTAATTCCATACTGGCTTTGTGGACTCCACCCCCACTCCAGACCAAAGCCATCAGGACATTGGGAAAGACAAATCCTGTCACCACCAAAGGGAAGGTTGCTGGGACCCTGGGCTCTGGCTCTCGCATCTTGGCTTCATGGCTCGTGGCTCGCGGCCAGCTCTCAGTGTGCCATTTGGGATTCCAGATCGGCAGAAAGGGTAGGACGCATTTAAGACTTTATTTCTCTCTTTTCTCCCTGAGTTGTACATTCCTCATTTTCCCTTCCCTTGTAAATAAACCTTTTATTAACCTTTTGTGTGTGCCTGTAGTAGAGTATTCATAAGCCCTTTCAAGCACACGGGTGAGGACCCACAGCCAGGCAACCCGTTTTATATCGGGGCTGCCCTGTAACACTATGAACCTCATCGATGGGCCTTAGCTGCCTTCCATACCCTTTTTTTTTTTATGAGCATGATGGTGGAGAGAGCAGGAGAGGGAGGAGTGTTCAGGAGGGGGTTGTTTTTGAGGAGAAGTGGGGGAGTTGCAATTGGAGGAGGTAGATGGCCTTCTGGAGTCACAGGCCAGAAGGATCTGGAAGGTAGAGCAAGCCTTGAGGAGAGAGGGTAGGGAGTGGAGAGCAAAAAAGGCCTGAAGGTCAGGGATTTCAGACCACTTCTGCAATTGTATTGGCAAAAGTTATTAAGATCAGTGAGAATTTGGAAGTTGAAGGTCCTTTTTTTGGGCTGCTAGGAGTCATTGTCTAATGTATACTGGGGCCAGGCCATGTTACAAGAGCAAGTGAGATCTCGAGGTCTATGGTCTTCCCTTAGTCCCAAGGATTCAAAGGAGTGGAATAAGCAGCCCAGGGGCGGAGACGGGTCCACCTTGGAGTTGGAGTTCCCCATGTCTAAAGTCAATAGAAAGAGAAAGAAAGAGAGAGGGCGAAAGAGACCTGGGACCAGAGGACCAAATGAGTAGCCTACTGTCCCGGGGAAAGGGCGTCCCCAACTGCGATGTCTGGAGTAGAGAAGTAGTTCCTGCCCTGGATCTAGGCGTCCCAAGAAAAAGGAGGGATGACCCAAAACAGGGTAGAGGAGGGTCTTATGTTGCTATGGTTTCTGTAGAATTAAGTAGAGAAGACCCCTTAGAGAGAGTACTTTGGTCCAGGGCCTCAGGCTGAAAGGCGTGGTAGGGTAGTAGAGAAAAGAAAGAGGGAGAGGTACAAGGGGGTGGGGCCAGGACTTACCCCGAAGTCGGTGGTGAAAGTGTCAGGCTAGCAAAGCAGGTAGCCCTGTGGGGTGATGGGCAACCAGGGTTAGGGAGGAGCCACCTGGTCCAAAACCTGGGTGGGCGCTCTTCCTGGGTTTTGGCACCAAAATGTAAGGTGTTGCCGAATGAAACCCACATGGACAGTCTCTGAAGAGAGCTTTATTAGGGGCCAGTTTCCAGGCAGGACTCCACAGGAGGAAAAGTCCGCGGGCGAGGGCTTGGGGCAATTTTATACCTAAAGATGGTGGAGGGAAGGAGGTGTGCCAGGAGGTTGGAACAGCCAGCAGGAATGCACAGGTAAGGAAGCCAAGTACGTCATTTTACAGAACGTGGTGAGGCTCTTGCAGTTGAGACATCTCCTCCTTCCCACATGCCAACAATGTGGCTTTTGTAGAGTGCGGGGTCCTTGGGTTCACTCTGGGAAAGATTTCACCAGAGCTCCCATTTCAGCAACTTGAGATGAGTTCCCTGGGAGTTTCTCCATGAGACAGAGACATTAGTTATGTTAGGGGGAAAGGATGTCCTGAGATAATCTCATACAGGCTTTGTGGACTCCACCCCCACTCCAGACTAAAGCCATCAGGACATTGGGAAAGACAAATCCCATCACCACCAAGGGGAGGGTGGCTGGGACCTGAGGGTGGAGTTGGGCAGCCAGGTTGGATATAAAAACCAAACACGTGGGCCTTGCTCCCGCTCTGGCTCGCGATCGCTCGCCTCCTGGCTTCACCGCTCCTGGCTGGCGGCCAACTCTGAGAGCGCCATTTTGGGATTCCTGATCGGCGGATCGGGTAGGACTCATTTAAAACTTTGTCTCCCACTTTTCTCCCAGAGCTGTACATTTCCTCATTTCCCTTTCCCTTGTAAATAAACCTTTTATTAACCTTTCACGTGTGCCTGCAGTAGAGCATTGATAAGTCCTTTTAAGCGCGCGGGTGAGGACCCACAGTCAGGCACCCCGTTTTGTATCGGGGTTGCTCTACAACAGTTATATTTAAAGAGAAGGTTTATTAGGGAAGGGATAAAACAGTAAAAGACACTTGCATAGACACTTGCGGGCAGGAAGAGCTACCCAGAAAGGGACAGGTTTGCTGAGAGGCCTGCATGGTTGCAGGCAGGCAGCCCTGAGGAGAGCCGCCTCCGCTGAGGAGGTCAGTGAAGTGAAGTCCCAGGCTGGTACAGGTCAGAGGCAGGAAGGCTGCTGCCCTGCAGAAGAGAGAGTTGGTAAAAAGAGGCACCTGCGTAGGCACAGGTGGGCAGTGGGATTGCTGCCCTGAGCCTGTGCAGAGACTGCACTGATATAGTCCTATTCTGTTTGGGAGGGGCTCACTCCTCTATGGAATGGCCTGTTTGTTGCTAATGTTGGATAATTAGGCAAAACTAGGAAGGATCAGAGATTCCAGGATGGGTCCAATCTCCATATCTTTACCCTCAGATCTGTGCTCCACTCCCTATAGCAGTCTGATCCTGCTTGGGTCTTATGCCCTGTGATAAGGAACTGGTGCCTAAGGGTCCGACCTCTACAGCTCAGTTAATGATCATGTTATTTTCCTCTACCCCCACCTCCTTGTGTGAGTCAGGTTCTGGTCTTGGGGCACCTCCTTTCCAGTTTTTCTGTTCTTGTCCTCCATCACCATCAGCAGGCCTTAAGGGTTAGGGCACCCTCATGGCCCTCAACCCAACAGATATTTTCAGTCCCATTGTACAGGTCAGGAAACTGAGGCTTAAAGAGGTAAAACCTGGGACCTCCCTGATGGCGCAAAGCGTTAACATGCAACCTATGAAGTTATTCGCAGCCACTGCAACACGAGTTCGATCCCTGGCCAGGGAGATACCCACATGGCGCAGCAGACCTCTCCTGACTCGCCCACTGCTCCCCTCAGCTTGTATTTCAGTCAATCTGCCTGTTTTGTTCTGTCTAATCTGCCTACTCTGTCTCTGGTGAACCTTCTTATCCCCCACACCTCTGGTCTGTACCCCAGTTCTTGTATGCATAAATAAATAAATCTTTTTTTTTTTAAAAGAGATAAGACTCAGAGATAAGACTCAGATTCCACACTGAAGCCCTGGTCGGTCTGACTCCAAAGCCCATTCTCTTTGCACACCTTTAGCCTCTTCCACCCAGATAGCTCAGGCATATTAGGCCATTTCTGGCCCCAAGGCCAGCTCGAGTGGCCTAGCCTTCTCTCTGCTTCTCAGGATAGCATATGTGCTTCTGGGTACCTAGAGTCTTCTGGTGAACATTTATATTCCAGGCTCCATTTCCCTCTCTGAGTGGGTCAAAAGAGGCAAAGATAGAGCCCAGAATTGGGTGGATTCCACGTAAATTTTGTCCAAGCACCCCATTTCCACAGCCCGGAAGAAAGACACCCGGGCAGGAAGGCACCAGCAGCCTCATTCCCACCTGCATTGTCCTTCACAGTTTTCAAAGTCATCTTTTCAAATCATTTCCAGTCTGCCAGGCAGGCAGAGACGGTGCCAAAGCCATGCCCGTTTTAGAGATCAGCAACTTGAGGTTTGTACTGGAGGAGGTCACACAAAAGGTGGAGCCATAGCTGTGCCTGGGTCTTGGAGATTCCAAATCCCAGGCAGGTTTTCTGCAAACCTCTCCAGAGGAAAGCAAGGCCAAGCTCGGGTGCCCTAACAGAGTCAAGGACGAGAGAGACAGGGAGCGCCTACCTGGGTGTGGGGCCGGTACTTTCTCCTTCATGCTCTGTTCCACCCGCAAGGCAGATGGGGTGGAACAGAGCTTTGGGAGGAACTGTGACCTGGTAAAGTTCACACAGCTGGGAAGGAGACTGTAGACCCCACACTGTGCTTCCCCACAACCTTCACTCAGCTTCCCCACAGCCCACAGCGTGTGGCCCCCAGGCTCCCACATCAGGCAGAGGCTAATTGGAAGCCAGCTCTGAAAACTTCCCACCTGGTACTACAACGCCCCCACCCCCCACCCCCTCCACCTGGAGCTGGGGCCATCTGTTCTCTTTTGTCAGGATGCAGGGGAAGATGAAACTAAATTTAAATACTAATAATACTTAACATTTGTCTGGAAAGTGTTTTGTACACTAATTGTTGATTAATCCTCCCCATGCCCCAGAGAGATCCCGTCTCCTTGTCCCCATTCTGCAGACAGATTGATTTGGGACTTACTAGACAAGAACCTGGCCAATCTCTCAACTCAGCAGGAAAGAGAAGGGGGTGAATAAGTCTGTCCAGCTCTTTGTTGCTTTGTTATAGGACAGGGAGAGGGGCAGCCCAAACCCCGCAAACCTGCCTATTCTAAATGGGTTCGGCCATCCGCCGCATCAACACAAAACATATGAGACTTTAATGAGAAGGAACTTTAATTAAACTAGGAAACAATACAGGTAAGGCAAAGAGTCTAGTTTCTAAATGAAGCATCCAAAGTTACCCATCCCCTCGTGGGTAAAAGTCCATCCATATGGGATCGGCCCAGAGCAAGACCCCAAAGCCTGCCACAAGTCTAAAGCATCTTCCAGTGGGGACCCACAGAAAAGGGTCAGAAACAACCAGACAAGCCCGGAAGGAAAAGAGCAAAATCAACATCAAGATAAAAGCTGCCATGGTCACCTCCCCACGGGTCTCACCCACATCTGTGTCACCCAGTCCACGACCAAAAGACAAGCGCAGTTTCTTCACGTGTCTCTAGGCTCCATGCGCCTCCTCCAGGTCTCCTGGCTCCATCCTGCTTCCTTCCTCAGTCTCTTCTGCAGCTTCTCCTCTTCCTGCTCAGCTCCACCCTCCCTTGGGAGGGGCAGGGAACCTCCCCCTTTCCTGGGGACCACCCTGTTACAGCTTCACAAGTGACAAAGTTGGGAGCTAGATCTAAACTGACTTGGCAGTCTAGCCAGATCAGGCAGCTCTTTATCTCTTTGAGCCTTGATTTCCTTGTCTGTAAAATGGGCATAATGTTCCCTGTTGATTAGGTCAGTCACACACCCATGTTTATTGAGCACTCACCATGAACCCAGGCCCCTGAAGACCACACCAAACAGAACAGAGAAGCTTCCTGCTCCCTTGCAGTTCCCAGTCTAGTAGGAGTGGTGGGTCAGAGTAAGAAAATAGACAAACAAGCAAGACACAGTCGTGCATCTCTTAACAACAGGATGTGTTCGAAGAAATGCCTCATTAGGCAATTCCATCACGTGAATGTGGTAGAGTGTAATCACACAACCCTAGATGGTCTAGCCTGCTACACACCTCGGCCACATGCGACCACCATCATATATGCAGTCTGTCAAAATGTCATTAAGCAATCAAAGCCTGGCATGTAATTATAGCAGATGACAGTGAGGGTATTGGGAAACAATTGGGAAAGGTACTCTTTAAGCCATAATACACCTCAACAATGCTTCTGAGTGGTCCTGTTTTTCTTGCAACATTCACCTAAAAATCAGAGTAATGTTCCCAAAGTGGAGGAGATGGCTCAAAGGACAGAATCATGGGTCCAGGAATTTTGTTGCAATGGGGACACCTTAATATTTCATGGCAAATATAAGGTCCCAGCAGCATCCCTGTGCAGGTGTTAGATGATTTTAGCATTTTTCACATCTCCCCTCTTTTGCAGTCACCTTTATACTTCCCAGGGCCATACCCCAACCCAGACCACAGAGCTGGATCTTTCTTGCCAAGTTGCAGGATGTGACCATGTGATTTTCAGCTCTGCTCTTTGAAGGCCCTAATTCCACAACAAGCCTTAGGGGCCACCTGAGGGGATCCAAGGAGACCCATAACGAAGATCCACCACCACCCAAGTCAGCACAGCTTATTTCAACCCTCTTACATATTTAAATTCCACATTGAATTCACCTGAAAATAGGATTCCATTTCTTAAAAAGGAAATGAAAAAAAAAAAATAGCTGTCTTTGTAGAGATGACTTGGGAGTTAGGAGACTATGATTTAAATCCTGATTGTTTCTTATAATAACAGATGACCCTGAGCAGACTGGGCACTTCACCTATAAAATGGAATTACCCTCTGAGGAGAAGAAATGAGACCACACAGCAACAAATGCAGTGCAGTGCTTGGCTCAGTAGAGGCACCCTATAAGCGTTTTTGCATTTTTTTTAAAGATTTATTTATTTACACATACAAGAACTGGGGTACAGGCCAGAGGTGTGGGGAGTGAGAGGACTCACCAGAGACAGAGTGGGAAACAGAGCAGGCAGATTGGCCAAAAACACTGCTGAGGGGAGTAGCAGATGAGTCAGGAGAGGTCTGGCAAGAAGAGACCCCATATGGGTCACCTCCCTGGCCAGGGATTGAACTTATGCTGCAGTGGCTGCGAACTGCATCACAGTGCTGCGTCTTAACCCCCTTTACGTTACCAGGGAGCCGCCCACCCCCCCCCCCCCGCCATAAGTGTTTTTTAAAAGATAATTTTATTTATTTATTTATCTATGCACACAAGAACTGGGGTCTAGGCCAGGGGTGCAGGGGGTGAGAGGAGTCACCAGAGACATAGTGGGGAGCAGAACAGGTAGATCTACTGAAATACACTGCTGAGGGGAGCAGCGGGCAAGACAGGAGAGGTCTGCTGTGCCATATGTGGGTAAGCTCCCTAGCCACGGATCAAACTCATGCCACAGTGGCTGGTGATAGCTTGATGGTGCTGAGACTTTAACCCCTGTGCCCCCAGGGACGCCCACCATAAGCATTTTTTAATCTAAATCTCTTTCCTGGGTATTAAACAATACGTAGTAGAGCTAGGTTGCAATATCCAACTTGACCACCAGGTGGATCCCACCTGGAAAGGCCATGTAAGATGACCAAATAAACTTACACCTCATTTTATCAAATCTACAGCTTCAAAAATTCTGTATATCCCATGCTTTTTTGAAAAAGAGATATCTCTTTCTTCAGTTTAAGAGCTTCATGCCTAGCCTCCCAAAAAGAGTGAAAAATAAGCACAATCATAGCAGGACAAAATCAAAGTCCACACAAGCTATTGTCCCAACGCCAAGGTGTGCAGTATGAGTTGTAGAGCAGTTCTGAGAGGGTCTGGCTTTACTGCATCAGTTGGCATCAGAGGAAAGGAAGAGCATGGCCAGGAAAAGCATGGCCATACAAGACTGTCTTGCAATGATGTCAAGGAAATATCCCCTGCTTACAAACACATGGAGAAACCAGAGGGCTACCATATGGTTTGATAAGATTTCTTTGCATAGTACATTCAGCTCAAAAAACCTACTTTGCACAGGGTACCTGGGTGCCATCCTGGTCATCACAGCAGTCTAGCAGAGGAAACCAGGGCCTGGGGAAAAGGGCAACTTACCAGCTCCCTGCACAGCAGATGGTGGAGGGAGATTCAAACTGAGAACTCTAACTATACAGGTAGAGTGCTAACTGTTCAGTTAACAGGTCGAGTGCTACCTTCAGGTCGAGACAGGAAAGCACTGAATTTCATTATGTGAATGATTCGAGAAGCAGAGATTTTTAATGAGAAGATGAGTTTCACACAGTGACTGCTGGAGCCCCCTGTGCCCACACGTATCCTCAGGCAGCATCTCACCCTACACCCCATACCCCCGCACATTCCCTCAAACCTCAGATTTGTATATGGATACAAACACGTGCATGGTCAGGGCTTGTGGCTGCACATGTGGGCACATGGGCTTACACACATACCTATGTGGGTGCATACACACACGGGAATCACGTGTGGACATGTCACACATGGAGATGTCACATGTACACAGGATACACATACACCAGAAACACGCTAGTGGAGACAGCCTGAGCATGGAAGCCCTAAGCACCTGCTCTGTGCTGCAAGCACCTGAGATCCACATCCCTGCTGCTGGCAAGAAGAGACTCCAAGGTCCCCAGGTCTTCTCTACCTTGCAGGATCCAGAGGATGGAGGTCCCAGCTGGGCAGAGACACACACACCTCTAAAGGCAGCGGTGTCTTTGGAGGTGGCTTCCAGATAACTGGGAGCACCGTGGTGCCCAAGATGTGGGGGCTGAAGCAAAGGGTCTCCCTTCTTTGCATTAGACCAGAATGGCACATTAAGTAGAAGCACAGACTGGGTGGGAATTCAGACTGCCTCCTGCTCAGCTGTGAGACTAGTATCTCCTGTCTCTAAGCCTCAATTTCCCCACCAGTCTAACAGATGTATGATACCTACCTTGCAAGGTTTTAGTGAGAAAGGGGATTAAGGAAGAACATCTAATAAGAACTGAAAACACGTTGATTCTCTTCCCGTGGCCCTCCAGTACCCATGCAGCAGCAGACATGCTGACACCATTCAATCAGCCACAAGCATTGCTCCCCTACCTGCTATTGTCAACAGAGAGTGCTGAGAAGGTGGGGGACATCAGGACACCATGGGAGCCAGAGGAGGCAGTGACAGAGGAGGCTACCCAAAGGAGGGGGTGCTGGAGCTGCCTTGCAGAATGGGGCCACTGGGCCAAATTTCAGTAGAGATCAGCAGATCTTCTTATTCCCCTGGTAATTATCTCCTCCACTCCTCCAAATGTTGATATTTATTGAACACCTACTATATACTAAACACTTTATATACATGTGTTTGGTGTTCATTAAATCAACGATCTTAACAATGTGGCCAAGGAGCAATTATGATTTCATCTTACAAAAAAGGAAACCCAGGAAAACAGGGCATGACCTGCCCAAGGTCACAAAGATCTAACTCAAGCCTGACTCCAAACCACATGCTTTTCCCCTATGTTCCCCTCTCTCGACTTCTGTAGCAAACAGCCCCCACATCCTGACTGAGTCGTCCTCCCCAGGCTCACAGGAACCCACACTGTATCTTCCCAACCCCACATCTCTTCAGATGCTCAGCAACTGTTGAAGGTACACCATGGGGTCAGTGCTCCCTGGTCTCCACTGCTGCTCCTCTGGCACCTCCTGGCCTTCTGCCTCAACAGCTCCACATTTGCAAGATGGCTCGGCCAAGGCCCCTGCGCCACCTGCCCCTCTGTTGTAGAGACAGCCTTTCCCAAGCACAAGAGTCTGCTAACTCTGCCCTTTTTCAAGGATCTCTTACACATCCGACTCATGACAACCATTTCACAGAGGAGGAAACTGAAGAAAGTAAGACCAGAGGCCCTGGGGAAGCCGAGAAGACCTTTTCCCTACTGCATCTGAGGAGCCAGGAGTCAGGGCTCCAAAGAGCTGAGAGTCCACAAGCTGAGTAGGACTGAGACCGGTTTTCCAGAGAATAGGCTGCCGAGTAGATGAGTCACCAGCCTAGCAGGGTCAGCCAGCCAGCGACTGGGAGGGTCATTCGGCTGGGGAGATAGCATCAGCCCATCAGTGTCCGGCGGGCTGCCTCTGAGTCAGCTGGACAGGGTCAGCTGGGCAGACTACATCAGCTGGCCCTGGTTCACACCCTCCTCCTAGTCTTTCTCTGCCTTCCTGGGAGCCTTGAGGAACATGCCAAGCTGAGAGGCACCACTGGCTAAGCATCTGGGCTGACCCTCCTCACCCCTGCTGTGGCCTCCAAGCATCAGGGAGAAAACCAGGCTGTAAACAAGGGCCCTGAGGAACATGCGTTGTTCTTACTCCTTGTCTCTCCCTTTCTCTATCTCCCTCTTCACCCCCTCCTCTCTTGCATACACACACACAAACACACACACACACACACACACACACACGCTGATTGTGTGATGCCGCACACATGCATATGCTCAGTCACACAACACACATGCAAACACTCAGACACATGTGTGCACACATGTGTTTGTTGTGTGATACTGCACAAGAACATACTCACAGAGGGTCATGCATTTTCTGCTTACAATATCCAAACACACACTCACCACAGAACACTCACGACTCTTTCCTGTTCATGTTTTTGTAACGAAGGCACTGCAGAGGGGGCTCCTGAGCAAGGGATCCCTTTCCCCCCCAAACCTTTCACCTAAAGGGCTGAGGGGTGGGAGAAGAGTTTCCTGGTCAACTCTTTGTAAACTAAGCCCTGACTCTTCAAAATGCGGGCTCTGAGCCCTGGGCAGGGGCCAGGCAAACCAGTGACAAGAGGGCTTACCTAGGCCCCACCCCCATCTCTGAGACTCCCTCCACCACTCCCTGCTCTGAAGTCTCCATCGAGATTGTGTCCTCTGCTCAGATATTGCTGGTGTGGCTGGCACAGTGTGAGGGCAGAAGACCTGCATGCCCAGCCCAGCCCTCCATGCCCTCCTCCCCTTAAGCACACCCAGCATCTCTCTGGACCTAAGTTTCCTCATCTGCAGGACAAGGCTTGTGAACCTTCTGAAAAGAAGATCGTCCAGGGAGGCAGCATTATGCAGACTGAAAGTACAGCCCAAAGCCGGCAGAGGTCTGGGAGAGGCAAGGAGGAAAAGGCAATAGTTGTGTCAGTTTTTAATCTTAGTGGGAGGAGAGGCACTGACAGAAGCAAGAAGCTTCTGTTTCTTCATTAGCAAACAAACAAACAAATAAATAAATAAATAGAAAGACAAATGTGTATTTCAGAGAACTGGTCATTCATTCATTCATTCAACAAATCTTTGTCGAACTGCTACCTATAATAGTAAGGCTGTAGAGCAGTGTACTTCGGTCCTTCTGCCTGCTCTGCTCCCTGCTCTGGCTCTGGTGAATTCTCTCACCCTCCCGTGCTTCTGACTGTACCCAGTGCATGTATAAACAAAAAACAAACAAACAAATAAATAAATAAATAAACATGCCTCTATTAAAAAAAATAAAATAGAATAGTAAGGCTGTAGAGATCAACAATGCCAGACTAGGACCTCCTCTCATGGGGCTTCTAGCTAGGGGGACAGCTGGCAGATGATGATCCTAAAGACAATAAGTGCTGAGGCAAAATAAAATAGAGACATGAACCATGACTAGGAAGGTGGTTTGTTGAATGGGAATAGTCAGAAAAGGCTCTCTGAGGAGGTGGCCTGAACTTGTCATGTTATCTGATTGAGAAGTCACCAGCTGGGTGAAGAGAAAAGAGAAAACAGCTCAGGCAGATAAAACAGCAAATGCAAAGGCCCTGAGGTAGGAAGGAATTTGTGCCTGGGGGACCAGGGTGAAATGTAATACAGTGAATGATTAAAAGGGCGTGAGTCCGCAGGGAGAGAACAGAATGTGTGCAGAGGGAGGAAGAGACCGAATTATAAACGTTGTGTTTGTTAACTGCAAGGCTAGGAAGACATCCCTTCTTGGGAGCTGGATTATATTAGGGAAGCAGGTTTCAAAGCAGGAAACCCTAGGAGAGATGGAAGAGACGGGAGTAGCCACAGAGACAAGGCTGCAGGGGCTTCCAGCTGCCCCTCTGCCTGAATCATCCCTGAACAAGGATCAGTCCAAGAGAAGGAAACCCCAGGCAGCCAGAACAGGGACTGGGGTGCCCCCTTAGTGCCCGTGATGGACTGAATCTGTGGGCTTCAGGGCCAGCGGACCCATCACGTCTTCTCGTTTTATCATCGCAACCCCACTTGAGGGAATCAACAGCAGACCCCTTTTCCAGATCACAAAACTTAAGTTCTGAGTTGTTGAAATCCAGCACTTCTCGAAGCCTTCACACATACACAGGAACACACAACCTGAAACTGCTAGTGGAGACAGGCTTAGCGTAGAAGCCCTAAGTGCCTGCTCTGTGCAGTCAGAATGCAAGATCCACACCCCTGCTGCTGCAGGTGGGGCGCTCTGCCCTGTGCCTGGCCAGCCCTCCCCAAGGGTGGACATAGGCCCAAAATTAGACATCCTGTGACTCCCAACCATGATGCCATAGGACAGCAGGATACCAACCCCCCGTGCCTGTGGGCCCCAGGGGTTCAAGGGCACATATGGTAGGTGCATTTACAGTAAGGTAAAGAGGCTGGGGCCTCGGTGAGGAGCCCAGAGACCCCTGCCCCCCACCAGCCTCTCCACCTCTCTCTAACTGTGTGACCTTGGGCTAGTCACTTTCCTCCCCCAAGGCTCAATTTCCTCATCAGCAAAAGGAAAGTAGGGTAGATTTAATGATCTCTGGGCCATTTCCAATTCCAAAGAGAAAAAACGTTATTTACATACTGGACATTTATTGAACACCTGCTGTATGCCATAATCATATTTTATTTCCACAGCAAGCCAATGGCTACACTCCTGAGCTCAGGAGACAGAGATCTGCCCTACAGGACAGACTTGAAACCCAAACTATCACATCCCTCCTCACCTGCTCGAAGGGCCCTCACTGCCTCAGCTTTCCCTAGATGCCCACTCCCCCAAGCCTGCTAGTTAGCCTCTCTGTCCCCCTTCTCTGTCCAAAATGTTAGCTTTTGCACTGAATTCAGGGCTGCAGGTGATTTGCTGTCTGACAGCTGGAAGTCTTCAGAATAGCAAGGCTAGCACCCCCTGCAGGCCTAACTGAGCTCAGGAGCCCCATAGGCTCCACCGGGAGCTGGGCAACCTTGGGCAAGTTGGACAACCTCTCTGAGCTTCATACATAACATTGAGAGACTCCTTCTTATCTTTGGAGGCACTGAGATTAGGTAATGAGGTAACGACACCAGGTAGACGGAAGGGAGAATCCACACTCGACCCCGAGTACGTAATCAGAGAGGCATGGGGCTGTGGAGGGTTTCGGGTGCCAGCAAAGGAGTGACATTCATCCCAGGCAACACAAGGCCACTGCAGGAGATTCTGAGCAAGGGAGTGATGAGATGTGATATGAGGAGTATTTTAGGAAGATTCTTCTGGCAACACAGGACAGGTTGAATTGGAAGTGCTGTGTGTGGAGGAGTGTGAGCAGAATCTGTGCCTGGAAAACGCTGGCAAATGAGGCCCCCTCATCCCAGCCTCAAGCATCTGAGGCAATCTGAGAAGCAGGGGCTGGGTGCCCAGGTCTCCTCTTCCCCAAGCAGACTGTGACCATGACCCCAGTGCCCGAGGCACACTCCAGAGAAACTCAAGTCTGGCTCATCCTCAGAGCCGCATCAGCCCACTTGCTGCCACCTTTGGCTGTGCCTGTCCTGAGCTCAGAGTTGCAGAGAAGGCCGGGGAGCTAGGACTTGAGGCCAGGTCTGCGGGACACCAAGTCGCGAGCCCCTCCATAGAGTTGCAGATAATCCTAGGGGAAATGACCCACCCCCAGAGCCGTATCTGAGCCTCAGTGGGCATTCTCTAGCCTCACATCTGCCCGGGCCAGGATGAGAGAGAATAAAGGGCCTTGTTCAGGAGAGGCAGCTGCAAAACTAGCTCAGATCACAAACAGATGCTCTGCTTGCTACAGCATCAGAAGCACAGCGCCACCCCTGTTTCCCCAGGTTCTGCTATCAGCAGGGCAGGGAAGACCACAGGGAACTGCTGTGGGGGGAGGGGCGGCCAGCCCTGCCTGAGATCCCCAACCCCTGTAGTTGGCAGTGCCTGGGGTTGGCTCAAGCCTTTTCTGCTGCTAGCAGTCTTTTTGGCCACTGGTGCTGGCACCATACCCCCAGCCTCCCTGGCAGGGGCTTCACAGGGGTGATTCACTCAACAAGCCATCTTTGGTGCTTGCCTTGCACCAGGTCCTGAGCATGGTTCTGGTGACAGAGAGACGTCCAGAGCTGACCATGTCCTCAGTCAGTGCAAAGGTGCAGAGCAGTAAGTGCTGAGGACTAAGCCAGCCACTGAAGACGAGGTGCCTCCTCCAGCTGGGAACTCAGGAAGGCTTCCCAGAGCCCACAATACTCACTCAGAGACCTGTGGGGGCAGGGAGTGGACAGGGGAGAGGGGGAAGTGTCCCAGGACAGAGGAAGGTTGAGACCTGATGAGGGTCCCAAAAGGTGGAGGACAGATTGCTGTTGAATGGGTCCATGTGCCCTTTGGGGTTAGCATCCCCCAATGAAGTGAGCTGAGTTAGTCCTGCCAGGTGACAGGAGGAAAAGGTTGTAGGCAAAAGGAGAGGCAATCACCCAGATATAAAGACAGGAAAGAATGGGGTGCTTGGGTGAAATTCCAAGTAGCTCAAGAGGGAGGTGCAGGGGATAGTGAGTTGCTAGAGAGCAGCTGAGACTGGAGCAGGTGGCAGAAGTCCTGTCCACTGTGTGGAGGAGGCAGGATTTTATCTGGAAAACAAAAAGGGGAGAAGTTTTTGGGTACTTGTGTGCAAAGGAGTGTCACTGACCAGATGCAGGGGGTGGGGGAGGGCGCAGGGGAGACCAAAGTACAGCAGGAAGTCTAGCTGGGCAGCTGAGGTACAGGTCCAACCTTGGACTGGTCATACATATATGGGTGACCTAATGACAAGTTGGATGGGGGATGAAGAAGGTGGTGACTCAAGGGGTCAGGACGCAGGCTTCGAACTTGTCAGGCAGGTCAGTTTCTAACCCCTGCTATCCAGGGCCCTCAGCTAATGGGGCCTATGACCCTACCCCAGGGCCACAGCAAATGCTTTGTGTACCACTGGGTGAGCTTGGGTGGGTTACTTAACCTTGCCCTTCACTTCCCGCCTCTGTAAAGTGGGGGTGTCATCCACCTGTACCCAACAGAGCAGGGATCCTAACCCCAAATATCAGCCCCAGGGTCTGCCTTCTAAGCCACCTCGTTGTTTTTCTATGAAGGAAGCAAATCTTAGATTGTCCTCCTTGTGCCATCGTGTATGTCACAGGCAGGGAGATCTCACAGTGAACAGGGCAGATAAGGATTCTCCTCATAGAAATTTCATTCTAGTTGTCAAGACAAGCAATAAGCACATAAACACATATTTTTAAACAAATATGATAAAATCATTTCAAACAGTGGCAGGTGCTGTGAAGACCATTAAATAGAGTAATGAGATAAGGAGCTGGACATGTTCATTTAGGTGGAATCTAAATTGAGTAAAAGAGTGATGGTTTCTCTAAGGAGGGCATATGTGAGTCATATGTAAATACCAAGAAGGAGCTAGGAGGTAGGAATGTGGGGGAAAGTAGTCTAGGCAAATGGAATGGCAAGTGCAAAGGTCCTGAGGCAGGAGCCGGTTTGGCCGTTCAAGGCAGGTAATCCATGTGGCTGGAGCTGAGTGAGAGATGCGAGAGCAGGGGCCAAGGAGGGCTGGGAGAAGAGAGGACTCAGTTCACATGGAGACCCAGGAAATGCCTTTGGACTTCATTCTAACTGTGGTGGTTTTATTCCAAGCTGATGGAGGCATGATGTGAACTATTTGTGCTTCAGTAGAATCCCAATGTGTGCTTCAGGGAGACTGTGTTGGTGTGTGTTTTAATGTCAACCGGCATTGTTATATGTGCTATAACCACATCCACTTTTCAACGGGTGCCAACAGAGAACAGAGGTTATTCAGTTTGCTGGTTTGGGTTGTGCCAACCTGTCCGTTGCCACCAGACACCTTTTGTTGGGTGTTTGGAGCTCGAAGGGATGTCCTTAAAGGTGACTCAGGCCAACCATCCTTGAACGGGAGGAGGACTGGTGGTGCTGACTCCACAGATGTGCACAATGGTGCCCTTCAAGCACAGGACCTGAATCCGTATCTTCCTAGGACAATTCCCACAAAGTCCCAGAATCTTCCTTAGGCCAAAAAAAAATTTATCCTTTACCTAACAGACACACCTTATGCAGGCAGGAAATCCCATGTTAGATGTTAGATATGCAAAGACAAATAATGAGACTTGATCTTGAGGGGCTCTCAGCCTGGTCGGGGAGATGACACAGCAGTGGTTCCCCTACACTGGACAAGGCACTGGCCCTGTCAAGGGGAAGCCTCATCCCAGAGATGAAGGGGTCTCCTGATGTGAGCCCTCAGTGGGGTCCTACAGCTCACTCAGCTGAGTTCCTTGACATTATCACTTTCCAGCTGCATGGGCTCTAGGGAACCCCTCAGCCCTCCTAGGTGTTGGCACCTCCCGAAAACTCCCTCCTGGCAGCACTGTGGCCATCAGGTGACACAATGTGCTAATCACAGGACAGAGGGCCCTGGGCCAAGCATGAGCTCCTGGGGGAACCTGAGTCCCCTCCCAGCATGCGAATGGAAACTTCCCCATTAGGGTGACAAGTATGTTTGTCTATTTGCCACTAAATTGGGCACAACTGGGGGTGTGCAGTCTCTGAAGCAGGCCATGACCACGGCATTCAGGCGAGGCCGCACCAAGATGCAGCATGAGAAGCAGACCCAAGGGGCTGCTGATTTAAATACTCAAATTGCAAAATGATTTTTTTCATTAGCAAATTAGAGTGACTCAAAGACTTCCCTATGACACTCAGATTCGGGATCATGGGGGAGAAGACAGGGGGAGGGGAGATCTCCCAGACTGTCATCGCTTGGGAAGGCTGAGAAGGGGTGACATGTGGGCTGGACCTTGAGGCAAAGGTGGCTTTGGACAGACAGAGCACGAGAGTCTGGCAGGAGGGTGAGTGGGCGGCAGACAGCGGTAGGAAACCACCACAGGCACAGGGAGCATCGGAGGTTCTTTTTGGCTGGAATTTTCTGGATGTCAGTTGGACTGGCCAGAGTAGCAGTTGGAAAGGTAGATTCAGCCCATGCTGTGAAGGACCTTGACTGCCAAGATAAGGAGTTTCGACTCCAGCCAATGCCAGCATTTCCCAAAGTGCGTGCCTCAGAGCGCCCCACCCTGAATGTTCCACATTGAAAGGTTCTGTGATCAAATGAGTTCTAAAAATGCCACATGCTGTGTCGCCTCAGAGAATCATAATCCACAATAGCACATTAAAGGCCCTGAAAATTCCTGCAGGGAAAAATCTGCTTGAATTCATTAGAGCAGGCAATCCCCACTCACTTGACCAAGGGCCCCCGTTAAGACCTGGCAATCCACTTTGAAAACTGCCAGCGGAGAAAGGACTGAGTTGCCGGCTGTTCTGAGCAGGGTCAGAGCTGCATGGCCAGACCTGAACTGGCAGAGGATCTGTGAGTCAGCCCCATGCGAGGCACTGAATGGAGATGGACTGAGGGAGCCAGGCGGAGGTGGCAGACAGGATTAGGAGGCTGGAGCAAGGTGCTGGGAGGAGCTGGTAAGTTCTGAGGGCTGCAGGCTGCAGCAGGGAGGGAGTGAGGAAGGAGGGAAGAGGTGGTATGGAGTAGGTAATTTGGACTTGGACCTGGACTTTGCCTGCTGACCAGGGATTTGAACTTGAAGAACCAGGGACCTGACAGAACCACCATTGCTGATAATATGTCAGCTCCGAGGGAGGTATATGAGTCCAGTGGTGTCATACACGTCAGGACACTGTGCTCAAGTGATACCTCTCTAGAGAAGATACCTGTGGGCCATCACGGAGCCCATGCAAAGTCCTTATGAGTCAGGGACCGACTCTGTCCAGGACACAAGGAGGTGACCTGTGTCTAGGGTCATGAACAATCACAAGAGGAGGAGGGCAGCTCCAGCAGAGACAATGGCAGCTCAAATGGGCAGAGAAGGGCTTGGGGAAGAGAACCATGTAGCTGGAGAGAGAGCTCACGGCAAAAAGTCACTTCATGCACCAATAAAAGGGTGTACTAGGCCTCACTGCAGCCTCCTCTGTAAAGTCCACAGAGAAAGAGATGCTGATACACCCTTGTCCACATGCCAGGCCCTGCCAGGCACAGCGCCAGCCACACAGGGCACAGAGAGGAATAAACCTTGAGATCAAGGTGGGCTCCTTCATGCCACAGACATAGGATACCAATTTTTTGCCCTCTGGCACTTGGAGTCGGTTACCATTGGGACCAAAGCCCAGGCTGTCCTCAGTTCCCAGGGGCCTGGCTCCAGATGTGCAAGTCTGGCAACCAAGCTTTGGTCCTGGCGCCAGTTTGAAGATCCGTGGGCTGTTCGAGAAGAGGCAGATGTATTTTGACAAGGCTGCCACAGCTTCTGCCGCATCCTGAGTCAAAATAAGCCCTTCTCTTGGGCAGCCCCTGGGACGGGCTATTTCTGCACCATGTTCCTTTTTTCCACATGGGGGGCTGAACACAGCAATTCCAGCTAAAAACAGAAGCTGCCTCAGCTGGAGCCCACAGCGTTCCCCTCCACAACAGCGGCATCAGCATGCAGCCCGTCATGAACTCAGGAAGTCTTTGCCAAGGGCTGAGACTCAGATCATTTCTCCTCACAGTACAGGCAGTTGCAACACTCCCCTAACCCTCCCATCTCAGAGGGCTACTGATCATTAAAATAAGTCTTGAGTGCACACAAAACTTTACCAGTGACAAAGTATTTTCTTGCCCATACAGTAAACTTATCAAGGTGGCTGCTAATGTTCCCATTTTAAAGATGAACAAACTGAGGCTCAGAGAGTCAATGAGGAGAGAATCTGTGTTCAAGGTTGTCAGACCTTCTAGGTGAAAAGAAACAGATAGCAAGGAGGCAATGGAACTGAGGCAGAGGTGGGCTCAATGAAGTCCCTAAATTGGATTAGTTCAAGATCAAAAGGAGGAAGGTATGTCACCTGCATTCCGCCTCACAGTGCCAGGCTCTTGCAAATCCATTTTGACACGTGGTATCTCATTTCAATCTCCCAGACAGCCCTGGATATAGGAACTTCATTCCCACTTTCCAGATGGGGAAACCGAGGGCCAGAGCAACAAAGTGCCTTGCATTTGGCTAACCAGGAAAGCTGCTTCAGCCTGGAATCCTGCAGCTGCAAGCACACGGCAAGATTCCCTGGGGGCTAGAGAATCTGAGGCCAGGGGAGGGTTGATGCGAGGGGAAGTGAGACTGTCCCCAGAGAAAGCACGGTGGGCGGTTCTTGTATCTTCAGGCATTTTTTTCAGAGCTCTGATGCCTCGACACCTCAGGGACTGTAGGTGGTTCAGCAGGTACCACTTTAAATAGCAAGTGGAACACTGAGGAATATATTCCTCTTATTCAGTTGTTTTTCAATGCTTGCACCCCAGAAAAAGTTTCGGACTGGTGCCAGTGGCTCCCCAGCATTTCCATGGCAAGAGGCTGGCACTGGGCCTCCAGAGCCAGGAGCTGGCCATCAGCACGCATTTGCTTTTCATTATGTTCTTGTGCGTTATACCTTCTGTGATAGCAAAAGATACTGGTTTTCCAATGTAAAGTGGCAAGATGAGGTTTCTTTTTTAAATAGATGCAACGAAGGCTTTTAGTTCTGCAAGTGAGTGAAATTAGAGGGCAATGTTAAGTAAATAGCAGAGGTGGCACCCAGATGTGGCAAACAACATGGAGGTGCTACTCCAGTGGGTGAGGCAGGCGCATGCGCTCACCCTGGCCTGCCTGGCATCAGCCCCACTTAGCATCACTGGAAGAGCTGATGCCTCCCCTAAACACCCAGCTCCAGCCCTTTCTCCCCTCTCCTGCTGAACGGGCTGGGAAGGGTCTTGTTTGCGTCAGTGCCCCAGCGCCAGCACAGTCCACCACAGGTTTGGTGGCAAATGTCTGTCTACTGCCTGCTGAGCTATGCTGCAGAGAGAGGGAACAGAGGTAAAAACATGAGCACAGAATCTTGGAATCCACAAGAGGCTATGGTACAGAGTAATCAACTGTCTACACCACCCCTTTCTCTCACCAATATCCAAGCTTAAAGCTCCTTGAGAAGACTGGATGGTAAAGCACATGTCTGGAACCACACAACTGGGGTTCCAGCTGCCCTAACCACCAGTCAGTCCCCTCCTCTGCAGAGTGGCGGGACACAGGATCCTCGTCCTAGGGTCATTGGGAGGGTCACCTGAGCTCATGCAAGGGAGGACTGACTACGGTCCTGGTTCCTGGTTGTGCCCCATGCACAGTGCCTGTTACTCCTGGTCAGACACTGGTTAGGTGGTTTCCGAGCTTATGGCAAGCTTGACATCAGCCTTGAAAAGTGGTCTCAGTGAGGTGCAGGGCTTTGCCCCAGGCCACACAGCCAGAAAGTGATAAAGAAGATAGGAGTCTGGTGCCGGTACCCTCTCTCCAGCAGCCCAGAGCTCTCCACTGCCCCCAACACCCTTACCCTAAGCCCCATCCCTCCTCACTGCTTGTCCCTCCTACAATTTTCACAATGAAGACCCATCCTTTCAATGAGGCCTCCCCCATCAGGGGCACCCTTCTTTAGCTCAGCTTTAGTCTTTCTGCTACTCTTGCTTCCTTCCAATACAGCCTGACATTCCCTCATTAAAGTCACTGGGAAAGCAAGTTTCCTTTTGGTTGCATGAGACAGAATCCCAACTCAAATGGCAAAGCAAAGGAGCAACATAATCTCTTTTTGTCTCAGTTTACCCTTAAGTACAACGGGCCATACAAATAGCTGCTTTAAGGATTAAATGAGGCAATGCTTGTAAAGCCTTAGAGCCGTACCTTGCAGGTAGTAAGTGCTCATCATGAGTACAATTACTTCTTAGTGTTATTGTTGTCACTACTATGATGTTGGGAGACATTGTCCCTGTCTTCAAAGAACTCACTGTCTAGTAGGGAAAACCAGCCATATGTACACATAGCTAAGTCAGATCCAAGATCCCAGGTACCCTCCAGCACAGCAGAGCTGGAGTGAATTTTGCAGCATCAGAATGTTACAACACTACAGTCAAACAGGTGTACAGTGATTCTGGGCGATTCCCAGTGAGAGCGAAAAAACTGCACAATTCATTTGTTCAGCAAACATTTACCAGGTGCCCACCATGGGCCAGGCACCATTCCAGGCACTCCCACTGCAACAATAGCCAAACAGACATCATCCCTGCCCCGTGGGACTCCCACCCAGAGGAGGAGATAATCCTAGAGCAAATCATTATTGAGGTTCAGCAGAGCTAAGAAGAAAAAGCACACTGTGCCATAAAAATTCTACCAGGAAACAGAGTTTAGTCTGAAGGGGGAGCTAAGGAAGGAAGTTGGGATTAGGAGATTGAGAGAAATAAGAACAGCAGTTGGATGAGACCTGGAGAGTAGATAGTACAAAGGATATTTGGGGGTAAAATGAGCTTCTATCATAAAGCAGAATGATTAAGGTGAAGTCTGGAGTCAAAATGCCCAGGGTCTAATCCATACCAGCAGTGACACCTTAGCTGATATACTAAATCTCTGTGTGCCTCAATCCCTCATCTGCACAATGGGCACTATGTCAACAACCTTATTGGACTAAATGTAATAATATACATGGGGCAGTTAGCACATGCCAATAAATCTTATTTTAAATGGAAGTGATAGAAAAATCAATCAAAATGGTTTAAGGACCAAAAATAAGAGGTTGTGTTAGTTCTTATAACTGAAAAACTCAATGACAAATCTCAGATCTCAGGAATGGCTTGATCCAGGAGCTGTGCAGTATCATCAGGACTCAGTCTCTCAATCTGTTCTGTTTCTCTCTGACTCAGTTTTCCTCTTGGGCAGTTTCTTTCTATATTGTGAACCTACAACACCAGGCTCATACTTTCTCAATTCAGTAATTCCAACAGAAGAAGAATTATCCTATTTCCAAAACAAGCTCCAAGACTCAGTCTCATTGTGTAATCCTGAGCCACATGTCTATCCCTAAATCCCAAGTCTGGATTACGTGTCAGTTCCCAGAGCTTGAGACAAAAAAAGACGCTACTCCGTCCAAACCACATGACCAGAAAGCAGGGAAGGGTGGATCCCCAGAGCAATATTAAGGGACAGAACAAAGGAACAGGACAAAAATAAGACACCCTGTTGTCTACCACAGCAATTACACAGAGACACAGGGCATCATGCTGGAGCATGCACTTGGGGGCACGCTGACAGTGACCCTCAGCCTACACCCAGCTGTGGAGGAAGCCTCATCTCCCATTCAGACAACCTGGCTCCAGAAGGGCAGGTAGGGTAAGAGTGCAGGGGCCAGACAACGTGGATGAAAATCCTTAATGTGCTTCTGGCTGTGTGATCTTGGCAAGTTCCCTGTGTCCTCTATGCCTTTCTTAATTTGTGAAATGAGCCTAATACAAGTACTTATCCCCTAAGATTGTTGCACAGCTTCAATGAGGTAGTATAGCTGACCCTTTACAACATGCAGTTTAGGGGCACTGACACCTCCCCCAGCACAATCAAAAATGCAGGTATAACTTCTGACTCCCCAAAAACTGAACTATTAATAACCTGCTATTGACCAGAAACCTTGCCAATAAGTCAATTAACACATATTTTGTATGTTACATGGATAAACACAGTATTCTTCTTATAATAAAGGGAGCTAGAGAAAAGAAAACATCAAGAAAATCGTAAGGGAGAGAAAATATATCTGTATATTTATTGAAAAAATCTGGGTGGAGGGAGAGGTGGGGAAAGGAAGGACTAGAGTCAAAATAAGGGGGGGGGGTGCAATTGTGTGGGGAATATAACCAAAACGAAAATGCATACATTGTGCAAAGATGAAAAAAAGATGTAAGAATTATATAAAATAAAATATTTTTTAAAAAAAGGAAAAAATCTGGGTGGAGGTGGACCTGCTCAGTTTACTCCATTGTGGTTCAAGGGTCAGCTAGCATAGCCACTGGTAGAAAGTCAGCAAAGTTAGCTTCTAGTAGTATCACCATTCTCTAGGCTCTGAATCGCAGGGGTCATGTGGAGTAAGCCCTGCACATAGGTAAAGCCCCTCCCTACTTCTTCCAGAACATCCACGAAAAACCAGTGTCAGGCCACATTTAACTTCACCCTTCCTTCCAGTAGTTGAAGTTTAGTGCTGATATGAAACTTCGGGCAGCAGGAAATCCAAGAGGGTGGATCCTGCCATGGGAGAGGCGGAGGGCTGTGGCCAGCTTGAGTTAGAGGGAGTCCTTAAGAGGAGCAGCGGAGACCCCTGGGTAACCTAGGCCACTTCCAGTGAAGGGCCTTCCAGGGTAACTGGACTTGCGTGGGTCGGTTTCTTCCTGTGTCATTTTCCTGCTGGAAGTTTTCAAGGCATCCAAAAGCTTCCCTTGTTACCTACCTGACCCTGCAGGCAACCTAGTGTGTTGGCCCCTCCCCTCCTTGAAACTTTTGGAAGGCAGAACTGATAAGAAAAAGAGGGAAGGAAGAGGAGAGAAGACAGAAAAGCCGAAACTTTCATTCCGCCCCGAGCATGGCCACACTCCACTGGGAACTGCTGGACTCGTCCTTGTTGAACTGCTAAATTTCCATCACGGATGATAGTTATTAACCTCCCCCTTCTCCCTGCTTCAGGTAGGAAAATTGAGGCTCAGAGGTGACATGCTTATGTCACCCAGCCAGTGGATGAGCGAGGGGTGCCCGCCCCGGGCCTTCAGATGCAGCCTCGAGCTCCGAACACGCTCCGCACGGAGCCAAGCCCGGGAATCTATCAAGCAGGCAGCCCAGTCCAAAGAGAGCAGTTTCCAAGGAGAAGGAGGAGAGGTGTTGGGAACATGCAGTTATTTACAGGATGCCGTGTGGGTTGCTGCCTGAGAGGGAGATGTCCTGAGGTGAGGAGGGAGGGGGAGATGGTGGGTCCTCAGTTTCCTGATCTACAGAACCAATCTGATAACGCCAGCTTCCCGGGGAGAGGCAGCTGACAACAGGAAACAGCCCATGTGCAGGACTTGCAAGGCTCCTGGGGCCCCACAGGCTCTCAGGTGGGAGTCTGGAACGTGGGGGACCTCAGTGGGACCAGAGGCTGTTTTCACAGTCGTGGAAAAGAAACCTGCTTGATCCTTAACAGAGACTCTCAATTCTCCAAACTAGTAATTTGCTGAAGACTCACTGTGGATCTGACCTGCCACTTAAAACCTCCCAATGGAATGGCCCAGTTCACTAACATCCATCTCCCTCACCTGCACTGACAAGGACCCCCAGGACTAGGACCACCCATCTCTCTGACCTTGGGTCCTACCACCCTCTTTTTTTCTCCACCCCTCTCCCCTCCCCTGAGCTCTGTCTTATCCCAGGAATAGGCCAAGTTCATTTTCAGATCAGAGGAGTATCCTCCAGGCCAAACCTTCTGCCCCAGGTCTTTTCACAGACCCTTCCACTCCTTCATGTCAAGTTCAAGCATCATCTCCAGGAAGTTTTCCCAGACATCCCTGCCTCATCTTTCTTTCTCACCTAAACTGGCTTTATTTTTTCAGAGCACTCACCTCTCTGAATTATTTTTCTATTTGTTGTTAGTTGACAGAAGCACTCCACAAGGCAGGGACCTCCTCTGTTTGTTTACCCCCTCTTCCAACACAGAGACATGCCTGGCCCAGAGCAGACACTTAGAAAGCAGTGGTAAACGAGAGCATAAACACTGACCTCCCCCAGGCAGGAATGTGATGGCTGATTCTAGCTACCCTTTCTTGCAGGCCCCCCTTATGCCAGGGCTATGTCTGTACTATTTCAGCCCTGCAGCACACCTGCAAGGACAGCAGCAATACCCCACTTTGTTAATGAGGAAATAGGCCCAGAGAAGGTGGTTGATTTGTTCAAAGTCACACAGCAAGGACTTGGCAAAGTCAGGAGAGAAATCCGAAGCTCCTTGCATTTTGCCAAGCCCTGGGAAGAGAGCTTTGAAGAGCAGCATGCCATAAGACGTGTGGGAACTACTTTGGAAAGACCACACCCGGACCTCAGCTCCTTACTGAGGGTTGGGAGGTGTGTGCCTATGGTAGAGAAGGCCACACACTCCCAAAATACAAGTAGCACCATGCTCCCCAGCTCCTTGTCATTGGCCAACCCAAGGGTCTAGGTCCGACCAATGAATGGTGAGTAGAAATGTCAATATCAGTGAGAATCCTGGCAGGAAACAGGGAACATGCCACCGGGCCCTTTCACGAGAGCTTCATTTAAGGCACAGCAGGGCCGGCAGGTCCCACGAGGGACAGCACAGGGCCAGTATCAGTAGGGACCCATCACCCCAGCTAAGCCTGAATCATGAGGGAGTGGTTGCCAAGTCTGGAGAGGGTAGATGTGTAGAAAGGAGCTCTTGAGAAGACCAGCAGCCAAGGGACACTTTCATCTTGCTCTCCTCCTGCCTGCCCCCACCTCCCAGCACCTCCCATTATGAAAACCCTACGAGTAGCCCAAAGACAGCCTGCTTATTGGTCCACCTGGACCAGCTCCCTGGGCACAGAGCAGAAGGCGCAAAGGGAAGGGAGTCTGCAATATCACCTCCCAGCTGGGGCCATGGGGACCTCTATGACACTCCAGCCTCTTTCTGCCACAGTGACCCTGGAAACTATAGGTTGTGATGGTGGCATCAAAAGATAGGCCTCACTGAGCTCCATCAACCTTGCCCAGAACCCCACCTTTCTCCAAAGACAGCCCAGGAAGGTCTGACCATTACAGTGAGAAAGAAATCCACATGCTAAAGAGAGAGGCCCAGGAGGAAGAGATCCTGACAAGGAAAAAGACATCCTTTGGAAAACCTTTAAAAACAGATGACTTAGAATCAGGAAGCTCACCCAGGACAGCGAGGCCTTGAGATTATGCAGTCCAAAGACACCCCAAAAGTCACCTTGAGAAGGGCCAGAGGACTGAGAATAGAGGTCTTTCAAATTCATCAAATGGAAAGAGGTCAGATAAAGGACCAGCAAGATGCTTGATGATCACAGTCCTGGCAGAGAGTTCGGAGATGAAAAAGATATCTGGAACATTTGAGGGAGCCTCAAACTTGACTGAGAAGGACCTCGGGGAAATTCCTGCTTCCAAATTGTCTTTTGGAAGTAGGGGCGCCAAAGGCACTGCTCTGGCGGGCAAATGTTCCAACTCCAATTGACAAACTAGATGCAGACAAATCACCAAGAACTGATGGCACCCGCCCAAGAATGCTGATGCCACTCAAGGGTGAAATTGCAGAACTGTTGGCCAAAAATATGTGCATTTTTGAGGGGATGTGATTACATGAAGTGGGATTTGTGGATATGAAGTTTGAACTTTGGCAATGCTTTGAGGAAGGACCCCACACTATGAACTCTTCTAACTGAAGCCAGTGGCGCCACAGGTGGGGAGGTGGCTTAGTGACAGAGATCTGGGACCAGGATGACCAGCCCCTTCTTGAAATCTGAGAATATTAAACAGAGGGCCCGGACAGGTCATTTCAACCCCAAGCTGGTAGGGAAATGCTATCAGTGGATTTTGCCTCTGGAAATAGTCAATAAGCATTCATGATGGGGAAGGCTGTGGGTCAGGGTCTGCTTAATTAGAAGTTTTCTAAAGGAGGGAACACCTTCAGAATCTGTAACTTTGGTTGCAGATTCCAGCTGTTCTCTCCCAGGAGGCAGAGACAGTAACCTCACTCAAAACAACTGAAGTATGAAGGTGGCATTTATTGGTCACATGATGGAAAAGCACATGAGCAGATAGGGAGTAAAGGCACATCAGGACCTAGGTGTTCAAATACTGTCATCAGGAACTTGTCTTCTCTGGATTCCACTCTTTATTGTGTTGCTCTCCACAAGTGATGCTGAAACAGCCCAGCTGCTCAGGCCCACACTGCCAGTCCTACAAATCCCATAGAAATTACAAGCTTCTTGGACCTCAGTGGTGTTGCAGGGGTTAAAGTCTTAGCACTATCAAGCTATCACCAGCCACTGCAACAAGAGTTCCATCCCCAGCCAGGGAGCTGACCCATATGGCACAGCAGACCTCTCCTGACTCACCCACTGCTCCCCTCAGCAGTGTATTCCAGTCAGTCTGCCTGTTCTGCTCCTCACTCTGTCTCTGATGAATCCTCTCACCCCCATACCTCTGGCCTATACCCCAGTTTTTGTAGCATAAATAAATTTTTTAAAAATCTTTAAAAAGAAAAGGAAATAACAAGCCTGTTTCCCATTGGTTGCAGCGAATGTTCCAGGGCTGATTCTCCTTGGCTTAGTTTGCGTCACTTGCCATCCATGAGCCAATCACTATGACCAAAGGTATTTCGGCTGGCTATGAGCCTAATGCCCGCCTGTGGACAGGTAGGGTGGTGGAATCAGCCCCATCCAGACCATATAGCTGGAGAATGGGGAGGTCAGAGACAGAGAAAAACTGAACAGCTCAAACATGTATCAATACAGCAAATGACACCAAAAAGTCAGCAATGGCAACATGCCAGTGACAGGGCATGGAAGGAACTGTGAACTGTGTTTTATGTGGACTAAGGAATGCAAAAGAGGCAACAAGTGCAAGACCTGAAAAAGGAAGTCAGCGCTAGTAGTATGGTCAGTGGCCCAGCAAGAACATGGGTCTACAAGTCCCAACCCTGAGATGGAACCTCAAGTCACGTCGGGTAGGATGAGCTATTTCAGCCCCATGCAGGTAAGGCAAATGCCACGCATGGATTTTGCCTCTGGAAGCACTCAGTGAGCGCTCACAATGGGGAAGGATTTGGGTATGATGTTGGAGATTCAGGGATGAACAAGACATGACCTTGACCCCCAACTTGCTTCTGATCTAATGGGAGGAAACAACCAAGGATGAGAAAATTAACAAAGGAACTAAGTGAACATCAAAAAGTGCTGAGTACGCCATATCCAGGGGTGCCATCTAAGAGAGGAGTCCTGGTAAACAGACTGCAAAGGAGTCAGAAGTCAGATTCAGGGGGGGCCTCATGGGTCCGAAGTTGATGTGCTAAACAACAGTGAATCATCGAAGGCTTTTGAGCATGGGAGTGACATAAGCAGGATGAAGCTTCATCTTAATGGAGCAGACAAAGCCCAGAGAGAGTCACAAAGAGGATCAAAGGGCTGGCAGCAGGCCTGTGGATGGAGACAAAAGAGGGAAGACTGGAAAGATGAAGGCCAGGGGTATCCTTGATCAAAGTCAGGCAGAAGGGCACAAAGTTGCCTGACACTGGATGGAGGTGGAGATGGAGCTGCCCAATGAAGTCAAAGAGAATGTTGCTTTGTTCAAATCTCATCAGGAAAGGTGAGTCTCTCTCTCTCTCTCTCTCTCTCTCTCTCTCTCACACACACACACACACACACACACACACACACACACAAGCATGCAGGTCTTTATGTAACTATAACTCCCCCAAGGTGGGTCTAGCCTGCAAATGGGGAATAAATCACTAGTAATGAGGTTCTGGTGAGTCTGGAGTAACAGGCCTGAAGACAAGGAAGGACACCAGGGCGTCTGAGATGGTCCTTCTTCATTCATGAAGTGGCCACTTTCTGAGGGTCTGCTTTGAATTGGGCCCTGCACCAGGCTCTGAGCTCAGAGACACAGACAGGAAGCAGACACCCCTCTGAAACAACCCATCCCCATGTGTGTTGACTCAAGCAGCATCTGTTTCCCCACCAGACAAGGATGTACTACCGGCACCTGGAAGATCCTGGCATACAGTGATGCTCAGTATCTATTTGTTGAGTGATGCATCCCTCATCTTCAAAGAGCTCCAATTCTGGGGGGAATGTCAAACCAGAAAACCAATCTTAAGTATGGAGTTGGGTTTCACTGGTGCAATGACGAAGCGGTCCATGTGGGAGCCCAGGAGCCCCCCGGATCAGCCCTATTTCCCAGAAGAGATGTCTTTCTGCTTTAGCTGAGTCATGATTCTCAAAGCAAGAGCTTGCCAAGTGAACAGAGCAGACAAGCCATTCCTCCGAGAGCAAACAGCCTGGGCAAAGACTCAGAAACACCAGGTGAGGAAAACCTGGAGCAGAGGTAGGGACAGCAATCATGGTCTGATCATAGAGGGTCTCACTGGCCAATTTAAAGGATTGCACTTTCTCCTGAAAGCATAGGGAGCACACTGAAAGATGTTTGTGTTGGGGAAGAGCCTTTCAGTTGTAAAGAAAAAAACATTAAAAAAAAAAAAAAACACTGAAGTGCCTTTAACAAAAGGAAAGGGGTGGTAATTGGCTGATAAAAATGACATTTCTCAGAGGGAGAGTTGTAGGCACACTTTGATCCAAGGTGTAAACAATGTCAGCAGGCTAGGGTTTCTCTCTCCTTTTTTTGGCTATATTGGTTCTGAGTTGGTCCCCTGTTCTTAGACTCCCTGTGGAGACTTCTGGGGACCCCAATTCATAACACAGGGGTCCTAAAAAAGTTCATTGCCCTTGGCTCAAGTAGAAGCCTCAGAATTGAATCTCTGCCCCTGACTGGTCTAATTTGAGTCATGTGACTGTCCCTGAACTGATCTGGGGAGTCCTATGTAGTGATTGGCTAGCCCAGGTCAGGTGATCCACTCATGGATCCAAAAGAAATACACAGGTTGGCTCCTTCAAAGCTGATACCACTCGAGGGAGGAGTGGGTGCTAGGTGGCAAAATAAGCTGTGACCACCATGTGGTCTAAGGAGGGGAATGATGCAGTCAGACCCACGTTTTAGAAGCTATCATTCTCCTACAGCTCTGGGAGCCAGTTAGAAAGTCGATCTGAAGCCAAGAGCAGAGGCAGGAGCAATGGTTACGTGGCTGGTGTTAAAAGCCAGGCTGAGCCAAACTGAGCAGAAGTGAACAAAGAACTGCCTCAGAGTGGGGTTCTTATTTAAATCCCTATGGCATAATTCTGGGGCCCTGATCTACCGCCCCCATCACTTCTGGTCACCTTCAGACGGGGAACACCCAGCCCAGTTAAGGACCAGCCTGTGGCAAGGTTCCCATATAGGGTGCTCTACAGGGGTCTCCCAAACTCTGAAATCACTTTCCTCAAACCCACAAACCCACCTGATCTGCTTCTGGAAATGTGGTGACCTGTATAGACGCACCAAGTTCAAATGCTGCTAATACTACTGCTTCTCGGCTGTGCTACCCTGAAGAAGGTGCTTAAGCTCTCTGAATCTGAATATCCCTATCTGACTATAAAGTGGAGGTAATGACATTTAAGGTAACGGAGACGGTGGGGATTATATCAGATAAAGATTATGAATCACCTACTGCAGTGAGAGACTCAATAAATGAGAAATTCCTTCTTCTTTAGCCCTTGAAGCTTTTCCCTGACTTTATCTTCCCAAGCCCTTCCTAACTCTGCATTTGTTTGCCAAATAAAAGGTGGTTTTGTTTTATTTTGTTTTGCTGCCAGAAACAACTGGCAGTTGAATGACACAGAGCAACCATTTTTAGATTTGTGGGTGGAAAATTCCTCCTGTTCTTGGGTCTGAAATCGAAGTCTCCTCTGAGCTTCCATCAGGCTTCCCCATTTGGAGACACAATAAATACTGAAGTTCTGGGTGCTAGAGAGAAAGGGATGACTCCCAAACGAGGGGTGAAGAAGTTAAGAGACACGTCTACCCCATTTCCTTCTAAGCTTTCTATTCTTTACTTTCTCATTCCAACTTCTACAAACTCAGGGAAATCACAAGGCAGACTTCTTTGGTCAAAAAGATGGTAAAAGGAGGCTTCGTTTCCTGTCCCCAGACTCCAGAAAAAATTCCTACTTTGCTGGGGTGATGGAGGGAAAGAGAATTAACACTTCCAGAGACAGCTACTATTTCCTAGGCGTTGTTTTATCTGACCTTCAAGACAGTCTTAGGAAGTCATGAACGTCCCCCTTTCACTGAGGAGGAACCTGAAACTCAGAGAGTCATCACACCTTCTGGAAAGATCATGGGTGGCTGAGATTGAATCCATGTTTCTTTGCAGCCAGGGCCCCACTCACTGACATCTCCTCCATGGCACCTCTGAGATGACTTGGGCACCCCCAGAGCCCATCACCCTGCCCTTCCTTGCTTTGGGCTTCCAGTTCCATCTGCTTTGCAAGCTGTGTGTATTTGAGTCTCCTCCTCAGAGCTGCCTCTTCACTAGGACAGCACTTAGCGTGTTGTATTATTGTCAGCTGTTTATGGGCCTCTCTTCCCCCGCTCACTTCTAAGTACTTCAAACTAGAGTCTCCCATCTGAAAGGATCTTGAGCCTGTGAATTGGTCCATGTATTATCTCTTCGGCGTATTTGCATCTCTCTCTGTAGAATTAAGAGGGGGACGAGAAATGTCAAAATGACGTAGACATTTCTCTCTCGGAGAGCCTCTGGCCCTCCATACCTGTTGGATAAAGGAATAGTTAAGTGGCAAGATACCACATACATGGAGTTGTCATGTATTGAAAGAGCTGACATCTGGAACATCCCTAGAACAATGCTTGGCATGCTGGAGGTGTTTTAAGCAGCGTGGAGCTGGACGCGGAGTTACATCTGAGAAAGAGATTTATCCAGGAGTTAAGTTACATTAACGTGCTGTGTGGTGTTGAGATAGTCCATTCCCTTCTCTGGGCCTCAGTTTCCCTATCTGTAAATTGAAGTCACTGGGTTAGATGACAGGAAAGGTACTTTTCATTCATTGCTAACTTTTTATGAATGCTTCATTTCCTCCCTTCACACCACCCCCCTCACACACACATGTGCATACTCATCAATCTCCAAAACAGCAATCAGCTGCCCCTCCATTCTCTCTCTATTTCATTTCCTTGACTGAAAGCTCCAAGAATTTATTAACCTCTGTTGTCCATGTTCCCCAGATAAGCCGGCTTTAGTAAAACAGCAATAATGTTCTCTCAGATTTATGTTATCAAAGAGCAAGATCTGTTTTGTGGGCCGGGGCGTGCTGGTCCTAAATGGAAAGTAGAAGTCATTTCCAGCTCACTCACTCCATAAATGCAGGGGTTCAGCCAGCTGCCTCTGCACCAAGATGGAAAGAACATTTATCTTCACAAATGTAGGCGACACCGTGGAGGCAGCCCTGCGAGGGACAGGGGGAAAGCCTTCCATTCCAAAAGGAGTGGCGAGACTGAGAAATAAAAATTCCTCCTAGAACAGGAACAAAATCACACTCCAGGGTCACTTCCAGTTCCGCAATGCTGGATAGTAAGACTCATCGACTCTCCAATTCTAAAGTGGTGAGTGAATGTGTGTATTTAATTGAGTCCACACTTCTGTTAACCCTAAAATGTTCTATGGTTCCATGATTCCATTTTTTTCTTAGGCAAGGGTCCAGGATCATAGAATTCTCAGATTCTATTGACCAAGCCAGGATTTTCAATGAGTGGGTGCCTCAGAAGTATGAGATTGGTATCCAATGCAAATTTTTGGGCTCCCATCTCAAAGATTTCAGTGCAGTCCACGTGAGATGAAGCGCAATAATCTGCTCTTTCCTTGAACGAGCCCTCACCCCCCAGTGGTTCTGCACAGGAGTGGGCTGTGCTTGGACACCTAGTACTACAGAGAACCTGTCGGTCTAGATTCTGTGATTCTAAATGTGATGCTAAAATGGCCTTTTGCTTATGATTCTCGTATTCTGGAACTCTGTTCCTCTGTTTTTATGTGCCTCAGGGGAGGATTCTAGGGTAAAGACCATCTTTCTGAGCTTGGATTTCATACAGGGGAGGGGAAAAAGGACCAAGTGTCACAAGGATTCAGGGACATTTAGGAAGAGAAGCCTCCTGAGGGCACAGAGCAAACTTTGATGATGTACTGATTGTACGTGAGCCAGTCCAGTGCCAGCACTCAAAAATAAAGGGGCTTGGTGGAGGGCATTGACTGGACCTGGGGTGAGGTAAGCATCTGGGGTTATCAGAAAAGAATTCGTGATGGGCCGGGAGATCCAATCACATCCAGGAGAGTCGGAAGGCCTGAGGCTAAAGGAGGGGGAGGCAGAAGTCACAGTGGAGCTCAAAAAAGAATCAGAGACAAGGGAGGAAGGACTTATCACCAAAACATCCTCTGGAGCGGTGCCGGGTGGGGGGGAACTGCAGACTGGTGGAGCAGACATGAAAATGTAAGGTTTCAGAAAGCAGGAGATAAGAGCTAACTGTGTGGGGATATCCCAGGGTACAGTGTGTGGGCTGGAAGAGGACTGCTTTGACATGCTAATAAGTGCCTGGATCTGGGCGGGTGGGCATGGGATGAAGGGTGACAGGGGACCACTGGGGAGCTGGTAGGCAGACGCTGAGCTGGGGAGGGGCTCTGAGATGGGACAGGGCTCTAGGCTTGAGAGGGGCTCCTGCAGTAGTTCCTACTCAAACACTCCCTCCACCACCGGTGAGTCAAGTTCAGATCAAGAACCTGGGAGTTTTTTTCTGGGAAAGTGGAGAGTGGGGAATCCACAGACTTTGCAGCTTCCCAGGCGCGGCAGGAGCTAGCAGGTTGGGCTGCTAAGGGCCTCCCTGGTTGGGGCGGGGGTGGGAAAGGAGGGCTTAGTCACTCTGGGTCATCTAGTCTGTACGCACGCGCAGTAGTGATGCCATGCTCCTGGCTAAACAGACACGCCTCTCCTGCCCCACGTCATGACAGGGGCACGTGTACCAGTGCGTTGTGACACACTGACACCTGCACCCTTCCCGCCCGTGGTGGCACCATTTCATACTGGTGGTAACACTCTGCCGCCTATGTCATCTCTCACTGACACTTAGCCATCCACTACACAGAAATAGTGACAGGTCCCTGGAGCCTTTGTGTCTGGCACAGTCTATGCTACTGGCACCTTCTGGCCGTACACTGTGCGACCTACATGCTTGTATGTGGCACCTTGCCTAACACTCCGACCATCACACAATGCCATTGGTCTAGCCCATTATGACAACAGGCCGCCTATCTCTGCACCACCACTCATGGATAACATGCTCACACCAGGGCATGCCACATAAGGAGGGACAGACCACCACACTCTGAGAGTGCCATGGTGACAAACCCACACCTCCCCTAATAGCAACTGTGTCTCTCCACCTAGATGCTGCTAGGTGGAGTTCCACAGGTGGGTTCCCTCACAGGTAGACAAACACAAGAAGGCCCCCTTGCACCCAGAAGCTTTGCCCTTTCCCTGTGGCTTCCATGCTGAAGGAGACACACTGGGGCACTGACCTCACACCCTGACAGTAGTGGCACCCTAGCCACTCTCAGTGATACAAAGGGAGGCACTCTCTGTGAGTCAAAAGCCCTTCCCTGTGTGCCACCCCCATGGTTCGGTGTCTGCCTTGGGCACAGGGCCACTTCCTCAAACCAAGATCAACTCTGCCCCTCCAGGCTCAAGCTAAAATGACAGGATGTGGAGTCAGTGCCTGAAGCAAGCTGATTGTCTCCCTGCACCCACCGGCTCAGTTCAGACCCAGTCAGCCAGCACTTGCCTGGCATCCAGGCTGCCCTTTGGACCAAGGCCATTGCAGGGCTGACCCTCAAACAACTACTCTTCTCTCTATGGTCTGTGACAACTGTCATTCCTCACACACTGTCCCTCCGTTCTCACACCAACTACTGACTTTAGCTCTCTTGACTTCCCAGTGAACATTCAAGGCTTGTACATATCATTTTAAAAAATCTATTCAAATCTGGCCCCTGCCCTAGCCTATAGGGCTCATCAATAAAAGTGGAAAATGAGGGCCTCCCTGGTGGCACAAGGGATTAGGACGCAGCCTATGAGGCTGTCCGTAGTCACTGCAACGCAAATTCGATTCCCAGGCAGGGAGCTACCCACATGGTGAAGCAACTGCTTCACCAGCTGCTCCCCTCAGCAGTGTATTTTAGAAGATACACCTGTTCTGTTCCCCAGTCTGTCTCTGGTGAATCCTCTCACCCCCCTTCCCCCCCCCCCGCCGCCTCCCCACACACACACTTCTAGCCTGTAGCCCAGTTCTTGCATGCATAGATAAAAAATCTTAAAAAAAAAAAAGTGGAAAATGAGCTCCAGCATAGGTAAGATGCCTTAAGCAGAGCCACATGTATATTTTACCAAGGGGTTCCTAGAGGCTGTCTGCAGTACAGGCTCTGCGGGGACCCAAGGCTGGGCTGCTCCCTCACTCTCCGGGCTGGTTAGAGATTCAGGAGAGGGAGAAAATGCTGACAACCATATGACATGAGGACCCCGATCTGGGTGTGAATTCATAGCAGGTTTTGTTTTTTAAGTGAGAAACTGGAGAACAGGGAAGACTATAAATGTCGATGTAAAAAATGTCTGCAGAGCAAAAGTTAAATTTCCATAGGCTGTGGGATGTGTCAGAAGAGAAAGAGCCCAGAGTGGTGGAAGGACCCCAGAGCTCAGAGTCAGCCAGGTCTGCGCTGGAATCCCTGCTGTGTCAAGGATTCACAGCGCCTCTGCCTCCGCCTCCCTGGAATGTGACTCCTCCATCTTGAAATTTGGGGTTTGTGTAAACTGCAAGTAGAATGCAGTCTGTGTAAAGCCCCAAAGTGAGCACCTAAGACATGACAGGGGCTGAATGGTCGCCGTGATCAGTAGTCATTAGGAAATGCTTACAAGATTTAGCAACTTTTCTGCAGTGATAATAGGGTATTTGGGAAACAAGTCTAGGCTAAAAACACTGACCAGGGAACAAATATTCATCACTCTACCGTCTTTCTTAGATAGGAAGCCTCAAAGACTAAAGCATCATCATTTGTTCCTAATCATTCAACAGAATGAAGCCACCGAAACTTAATTAAGCTGTCCTTTTATTCACCAGTAAGACTTTATGTAGCTAGACATGATTCATGGCAGCTCATGCAGTTTTTTATAGACTCATAGAAGCCAGGGTTCAAAAGAGGCTTAGCTATCGCCTGTCACCTAATTGCCCTTCTAGGGATGGGAACGCACCAACTCACATGAGGTAGTCCCTGCTATGGCTAGATAACTCCAATTGGTAAAGGTTATTCCTCTTAAAGTCTCTGTCTGCCTCTCTTTATCTTGCATGCCCTTGCCCTAATTCTGTCCTCAGCATCTTGAAGAACAGTAGTACTCTTCTTTCTTACAACAGTCATTGATTCACTCAACATCTCTTAACTTCATCATTGTCAAGCACCATGCTAAGCACTGGAATTACAACATGAACAAGACTTGTCAGCCTTACAAGGGTTAATACCCCTTCAGTTTTCTCTCCTCCTCATATCTTTCAGTCATCCTTCATTTGATCTGATTTCCATTGCCCACCACCAAACCATCCCCTTCTTTTCTAGACATACTCAGCATTAAAGTGTGGTGCCCAGAATTGAGCTCAGTATTTTTCAGAAGACTGAGTTGGGTTTTTAGCCCAGCTTGGTTGACATCCATGTCAAAGGCAAGACTCATTATGGAAAAAAAAAACCCAGTTGTAACTAGAGTGCTGCCAGCCATCTCCATTCACTGAGCTTCCGTTCTAGAAGAATAAGAAGAAAGGAGAGAGAAAAAGAGAGGAAGGCTGTGACTCTTAAATGACATGATGTCAGATCTTCCTGCCCAAAACTCCCCTCAGGCATTAATGGCAAGTCTAAGTCACTCTAGTCAAACAGCTTCCCCTCTGCCCCCCTCCATTAGTATCTGCCTCAGGAAAGGGAAGAAAAATAAAGAAAGAGGATGCTGATACCCCGACATAACACTAAACAGAGAACCCAGCCATGAAGGAAAGGCCTTTCCTGTGCCAAGCCCCATAGCCTATAAGGGAAGAACAGAGAGGAGCTTCAGAAGGTAATTCACAGGTGAAGGTGGGGGAGTCTACCAATCATCTCTAACTGTGAGGGTCCCCCACTTTTAGGTCTCTGCTGTGAATGTGCCCCCCCTTATTGAAAAAAATCACCCCTCCTCCCTCTCTCAGATCCTGTTCTGCAGCTCTTGCTGCGTCCTCCTTGGAAGGAAGCCATCCCTTTATAGGAGCCGAAGTCATCTCCACTCTGACATGACTCTGATTGATGCATGAACTGCTACAAATCTTTCAAAGGCCCCTCCTCTCCAAAGCCATTTCTCTACACTTCGGACTGGATTAAGGAAAGTATTTTAGAGCCATAAGATGGCAGGCAGGATGGAGAGGCTCATTAGGAGAGAGTAATAAAAGAGGGGGAAAGAAAGGAGTGTGAGAGGAGGGTAGGCTGGGGGTGGGGAGAGATGTTACCCTGGCACTTGGGGTTCCTTTTTCTTCCCTGGGCGTCAGAGGGAAGAAATGGCTTTAAAGAATAAAGTTTACCAAATGATTCCTTATTCTTCACAGGAGATCAGATCTAGAAAGGACTAGCAAGTATCTTCACTAAGATCTGCTGTTGTTTGGCCACAGTCTTCTCCCTCTGGGTCCACATGAAGTGTTCCTTACCCCTTTGAGGACCTTACCCACATGATCTGTTAATGTTTTTTTGAGTGCTCATGTGGCAGAACACTACACTCAGGGGTACAGAGATGATCCGAAGGGAAGGTGCTCCAGTCCTGCAGGAGCTCACAAGAAGCAAATAGAATCAGGCACCCCAGAAGCAGGGGTGTGGCTAGGGGCGGCAGAACCCTGAGGATAAGGAGACCAATTCTGCCTGGAGGAATAGTGGAGGGCTTTCCTAAACAGGTGACCTATGAGTTCTGCGTTAAAGAACCCTTCCTCCATTCCCTGGATGCCACTGCCCTCAGTGCATTGAAGCGGCAAGCTGTGTTCCTAAGAGCAGTGGCAGGACAGGTGGCTGCAGGAGAGAGAGGGGATTTTATGCGCGGGAGGAAACAGAGAAGGTAGAGGAGGACGAGGAATGGAGAAGGGGTGGGGGCCAAGGAGAGAGTATGGGAGGAGAGAGAGAGAGAGAGGGAGGGAGGGAGAGAGAGAGAGAGAGAGAGAGAGAGAGAGAGAGAGAGAGAGAGAGAGAGAGAGAGAGAGAGAGAGAGAGAGAGAGAGAGAGAGAGAGAGAGAGAGAGAGAGAGAGAGAGAGATTTGAATTTCCCATCTGGAAGGGGAGCGGCAGCACGTCAGGGCCTGGCTGAGGGGCGTGATTGGAGGGCGCCTCCGGCAGCCTCCCGCGGCAGCGGCGCGGCCCCAGCTCGCCCGGCGGAGTTGCACGAGGCGGCGGCGGGAGCTGGAACAGCCGAAGGAAGCTCCTTGCTGAGTCCGGCCGGAGTCCCGCAGTGGCTCAGACGGTTTGCGGGGACCGCCAGGTCGGTGCTGGCCGAAAGCCGGGAGGGCGGAGCCGGGCTGTAGGCAACAGGGTCCCGGCTCTCGCCTCGAGCCGCAGGGCGGCCCGGGAGGCGGGGGAGCACGATTCCAGGGGTCCAGTCCCCCAGCGCGGCCGCAGGACCGTAGGGGACCCGCGCGGCCGCGCCAGGCCCGCGCTCGCCGCGGTGCTGAAAGGACAGCTCCCGGGGCGGCCGGGCGGGGGGGGGGGGAAGGCGTGACGCCGGGGAGCAAACTGGAAAGAGGGCCCGGAGAGGGGACCCCCGGGCGGGAACAGCCTGTTCTCAAGGACTCAGGACCTCCCCGAGGGCGGCGGGAGACTCAAGTCAGAACCTAGAGAACAACTTCGAGCTCCTGGGGGTGGGGGTGGGGAGACGCGGCTCTGAGCTGCTCAGGCTGTGCTTAACCCCGAGCCCCACAGGCCGGCTTCGCCCCGCAGGAGGCGCCCCCGCGAGGGGGTGCAGCTCGGGCTCCGCGTGGGAGTCAGAGGGCAGCGGAAAGGGGGCGGACAGACCGTGGAGGGAAGGAAAACCTAAACGTCGGTTGCGTTTGGGGAGGGGGGTGTCAAAGGGACTATTTGTCCTCGGAGAGGGAGGGGAGGAGGGAACAGAGGTTTGTTTGGACAGCGCGCGTCCGCCGCCTTAGGGTCCAGGGGGCCGCTCTCGCCTCCGTCCTCGCGGGCCGCTCTCCGCCCCCTCCCCCAGCAAAGTTTGAGACCGGTCTGGGTCTCGGGGCTGGAGTTCTGCGCGTTGGGGGAGGGGTGCTCTCCGCGACACACCGGGAACTCAGGGCATAGCCGGCGGCTGTGCTGGTCCCTGCGGAGGAGCCGGAGAGGGGCGCCGGGCTCTCAGCCGTCTGCTGCAGGGGAACGGGAAGCCCCCAGACACTTCCGCTTTCCTGCAGAACCGGCTCCCGGTTCCCGCCCCTCCCCCACCGCCCCTTCCCCTCCCCCAGTGCTGCTCCCTCACTGTGGTGGTGTGGGGTGGCGTGGGGGGGGTGGAGGGACGTCCCCCTGTCTCTGCCACCGCCATTAGCGTACGGTGCCCTGCAAACAGCAAATGAGTGTTGAATTGAGTTGTGGGGAATATAGCCCCAGATTTAAGGCATAAAAACAGAAGAAACAGCCACAAGGACAAACGCTGCAGGTGCCCTAGTCTGTTTGTCAGATGGCATGGCCCAGTCCTGAAATCCGCCTGGGGCTCAGACGGCGGAGTGCGAGGTGGTGCCTCCGCCTCCGGGCTGGGACGGGTTCGGAGGGAATCTGGAGGGGAAACCGAAGACGCCCCTAGCTCCCGGGCGGGGCGCTGAGAGCTCGGGAACCTGGCGCTGCAGCAACACCCTTCCCCCATCCCGTGTCTGTCTCCCCTCCCCCGGCCCAGCATCCCCCTCCATCACCACCACCACCACCACCACCCTTCCCGCGCAGGGATAGACCGAGGCTTCCCGCAGAACCGCTGAAGAGCGCCTCCTGGCGGTCTCGCCAAAATGCTCAACTGCACGAAACCTGCAGGACCCTGGCACTGCTACAGGCAAATAGCAAAATACCTACACACACGCTTGCACACACGCTCACGCAGACACAGGATGCATAAGTTCAGAGTTAGACATGCAGCATCACACTTCGAACTCGCACACTCTCACATACTCATTGACACACAATATTCAATTCAATCCAGCAAATATATCCTGAGGGTCTACCCTGAACTAGGAGTTTTGTGGACTCTGCTATAAGAGAGATGAACAAGACACAGGTCCTGCCCTGGGAGGAACTCAGAGTGACTGGGACGGGGAAAACACATGACTGGACATATTTCAGGAGCTGGAGGTAGACAAGGCTGCCTTAGAAAGCACCATGTGTTTTAGACAAGGAAGACACCACCACACTTACCAAATAGATTCAGGAAATTTCATGGAGGGAGTGATATTTGAAAGTGAATACTGCTGCTGCTGACAATGATAATGCTGATTACAATGATGATGACGGGGATGATGATGATGATGTTAATATGTACTGAGTACCTACTATGTGCCAAACATGAGGCTAAGCACTTTATTTACATATCTCATTTAATGCCCGCAACATGCGTTGGGCATAGGTATCAGTACCTCCATCTTACAGATGACAAAAAAGTGAGTCACTTGTTCAAGGTCACTTAGTAAATAGTGGAGCAAGGATTTGAACCCACAGAGGTGAAGTTCGGAGGTTCCAAGGCTGTGAAAATAGCATGAATCAATGCCTAGAAGGTTTGAGAAACAATATGTGTTGGGGCATATTGATGAAGCAGAGCCACATACAAAGAATGGGAAATGAATGGCAATATAGGCAGGTGCTAGACTGTGGAGGACTTGAAGGTCAGTACAAGGACTCTGGTCCGTTTAACAAGGTCATGGGAGCCATTGCAGTGTGTTTGCATGAGCAAATTGGCCCTTTAGAAAGATTAATTGGACAGCCATGTGGAGGATGGATGAAAGCTGGGAGAGGAACAGAGTTATTAGATGTTGTGCACAAATTCAGAACCTCAAGGCCCCACACCCAAGGCATTAGCAACCATAAAACAAGAAAGTGTGGGTGCAGAAAGCCTTTGAAACTACAATCTCCAGACTTCTTCCTCAGCACCCGTCCCCAATTGTAATCACCAGTTCCTTATGTGGTCTAAAAATCCAAGATAAGCCCATGTCTACCTCCCATTGGCTAAATATTGTAAGAACAAATATGGGGACTCCCTTCTTCCCTGCCACAGCCCTGACACCTGGCAGAGAGAGTAGGTGCTCCAAGAATATTTGTAGTGTGAGTGAGTAAATGAAGAATTCACTGGCTCGGTTTTCTGAAATTTGGAGTTTTCCCTTGAGGCAGTTGGAACAAAGCATACTGGGGAAAGACAGTTAGGTGGAGAAGGCAAGTTTGAGATTGATCTTTCCAGGCAGATTTTGAGTTATCCATGTGATATTATCCATCAGAGGTTGGTGGGGGATGGAGGGAGTGGAGAACAGGGCGGGGGGGGGGAGAGAGAGAGAGAGAGGGAGAGATTGTGGCTGAAGAAGGGCTTTAAACCAATAGGAGTAGGTGAGATTCCCAAGGGAGACAGTGAGGGGCAGAGCGGTACTAGATGTGGGGAGAGATTGCTTGGGGAACAAGCATCAGCACAGGGGAGAGAGATCTAGCCATGAAGGAGGATGAGGACTACAGAGTAGTGTGTCAGGATGTCATGGAATTCAGGAGGAGATTCAAGAAGGCTGAACAAAAGTGAGGGGCAAGGCAGTATGGGGTTGCCATCTGCCCCTAAGGGGCAGAGGGATGGAGGGGGAACCTGTGCCCACTCCTGGGTCTGGTGCTTGGCAGCTCAGGCAACTCTGACTGGGGCAGTTTCAGCAGCAGTGCAAAGGCAGCAGATCTCTGCTCTCAGAGCTAATGGCTTGACTTGGGGGAGAGCCAGTGGAGACCCCCTTCCTCACAAAGTTGGAGGGCAGAGATGAAGGGAAAGGTGGGGCTCAGGACAGTAGTTGAAGAGGAGGGGATGAAAGAGAACTGTGGAGATGAAATTAAAGTGTGAGGAAGAGGGAGTGATGAGTGAGTTGAGGAGGAGGTGTAAGGAGAGAAAATCTGGAGTCCAGGCAGGTGGACTGGTGTCTGCCAAGTCTTCCCTGGGAGCCAGCAGGAGGGGAGGTCACAGGACCTCACACCAGCTGGCATTCATCATTTTGATGATGTTCACAGCCTCCACTTACTGAGCACCATGGATTATTTCTAAACCTTCAAAATGGTATTTAGTCTTCACTTTATAAAGAAGACCAAAACTAAGAGAGGTTAAGTCAGTTACTCACTATCACACAGCTAAAAAAGTAACATTCAAGATCCCATCGGAATTACCTGATCCCAGAACTGATGAGCCTTCCACTGTATCATCTGAAGTAGAAGGAAAGTCACCTGCTGAAGGGGGTGGAGTAGAAGCATGTTGGACTTCGGGAAATTGATTATGGGAAGTGGGGTGTCAACAAGGTGAACAAGAAGTCATTTCACAGCTGAGGGCCATGCTAGAGGCAAGCAGCAGGACTTTGGGTGGACCCAAGGAGGTCAGTTTAATCATTCCAACAGGCCTGGTGTAGAAGGCAATAGGGATGTAAGCATGGAGAGGACTTAAACCTCAAGAAGATGTACTTTGCACTTGAGGGAAGGGGTGGTAATCAGTGTTTGTTGAATGAATGCATAGAAGCAGAGGAGTCTTCAGAAAGCCATTTGGTTGGATTTGAATGGTACACATGGGACATCCAGCAGAAGGTGTGCAAGAGGAATAAGGTTGAATATATTTCTTGACATTATTGTCTATTTCCTTACTCACACACTCCCACTTACACCCCCTACATACCACAGATTGTAACCTGCATGACGACAGGACTTTGTCTTGCCTAACACACTGCCTGGCACATAGTAAGTGCTCAACTAGCTTGTTGGATGAATGACTATAGGCATCTGGACCCCAAACAAGACATCTAGGTGTTCTCAGTGTCACTAACTGGTCATTAACACCCTAGAAAGGAAGAGTTCCCCAGGGAAAAGTTCAAGAGGAAAAAGCGAAAGGGGCTAAGGTTAGAATCCTGGGGACTTGTTCATTGAAGAGACCAGACAAAGATGAGATGCCAACAAAGGAGAGGAAGAGGGATAGGGGGGAAAGAGCAGCAGGAGATGGGGAAGAACCAAGTCAGAGAACCAAGAAAGGAGAGGGTTTGGAAGATAAGGTGGGGTGGTAGCAGTTCCAATGCTGCTCCAACAGAAGCCCTGGGGAAAGGGCCCAGAACATCATCTGGCCCAGGAGAGACACTTGCTAGAGTCGCAAGATGGGCATGAGTGTGGAACCAAAGCCCACGTGCCCTCTGGACCAATTTAAAACACCTCAAATTAGAGTCCTACGTGTCCCACCACCACCTGGCAATTCCTTAAGCTGCATGCAAACACAGAGGAGGAAAAAATAATTGCTGAAATCATTTGATTATAAAATTGTTCATATCCTGTTCTTAGAAAGGCAATTTTTTTACCATGTTTTATATCAAATGAAAACATCTTGATTGATGGAACTGAGTAGCCTTCAAACTTAGAATTCTGGGTCAGGGTGGGTTCTCTTGCATTTCCTAGAAATCCTGTCCTAACCATGAGCGAGCGGTGGCAATCTACCAGACATCCAATCAGTATCTTCTCCAAACATCAGTACCTGGGTAGCCTTCACATAGTCTGCTTTGCAGGGAACAAACTGAAGCTTTCGCAGGGAGCCAGAGCCAGTTCTTAGAGCCAGGATTTTGAACCAGGTGTGTCTGGTGCCCAGGCTCAAGGGGATGTTTTTCTACTCTATCATGACTTTTTGTATCCTCTAAACATCCTACCAGGTGGTCTGAGTATGTAGAAGTCCTCAAATTAACTCTCAGGCCCCATCTGATGGAAAGATCTCAATCTGTCCATATTTTTTCTCATTTTGAAGGAAAGGGGAGAAATCCATTATTAACAAATAGTCAATGGGGCCTCCCCTGATGGTGCAGGCTGTTGAGCGTGAAGCTGTGAAGCTGTCCGCAGCCTCTGCAGCGCCAGTTAGATCCCCACCAGCCGGCAAGGGTCCCACATGGCGCGGCAGACCTCTCCTGTCACACCCGCTGCTCCCCTCAGCAGTGTATTTCGTCAGTCTGCCTGTTCTGTTCCCTGCTCTGTCTCTGGTGAATCCTCTCACTCTCTTGCAAATCTGGCCTATACCCTGGTTCTTGTATAAATAAATAAATCTTGAAAAAAAAAAAAATAGCCAATGACCTTGAATTCCAGCTGGCTTCTCTAGTGCCTTTTCCCAGGACCTCTTTTCCCACCTGCCAAATCATGAAGACCCTAAGGCTGTGTAGGATGAAAGGCCTTCAGGATTACATCTGCTCTCCGCCCTCCGTTGACCACCAAGCCACAACACACTTCCCACATCTTCCCATCCACGTCCAAAAAGAGATTGGTGGTGGCTTTGCCTATGAATGAGTCCATGAATGGAGCCACAGAATGGCTAAAACAGAAAGGAAATCTCTGAGAGTCAGAGAACCCAGGTTCAAATTCTCAAGGGTGTCAGGGGAACCAGGGTAAGAAGGAGGCTGGGGATGGAGGGAGCCCCAAGTTCTCTAGCCCCTCCCCCCACCACTCCGTGGGAATAGTTCCAATTTGACATATTGTGCATATTGAGATTTCCATTAAGATTTTATTTGGAGAAAATCTTCTCAGGCACAAAGATAACAATAAAAAATATAATAAAAACTGAAAGTCGGTGATTTAGGGAGAGAAGGAGGACTAACATTAGCCGAGTGCATCCCCGGCCGCACACGAGGTACTTTAAAGGGCTGAAGCTCTGAGAAGATGATAATGTCTCCAGCCCTCCCATGTGTAATTCAAAATAAAAATCAATATTAAGCTATAAAATACAAAACCTACATGGATGCCGCAATAAAAGTAACTTCTCCATTTGTCTAATTTCAGAAGTCTGGCTATGTTCATCCAGGCTGGTTGTTCTTATCTTTTCACCACCTCTGATATGCCCTAAATCCATGTGGGGTAGATCTAGAGGTAGAGCCGGTGCCCCAGGCTGGAATTCTCTCCAGTGTCCAGAGTAGCCCCCAGTAAGGGGCCACTGCCATGTCTGTCTTGCAGAGGAGGAAACTGGGCCCAAGGTTAAGTCACTTGCTGAAGATCACTGGCAAGTAAGGATTGAGGGGTGGCATCAGAACCTGGCTCCCCCTGACTCCCAATTCCAGGTTCTAACACTTTTGGTTGCAATCAGATTAAAATAGTGGTAAAATGGAGGTTTTAAAAACCAGCATCAGAAGCCAGGTGGCCATGCATATGCACCTGGACCCTAGGAAGTGCCCATACATCTCTTTCCCCTCCGAGCACTGGTCTCAGCCTCAGACTGTGGCGCCCAGGGCCTGAGCAGGGATGGGGGAAGCCACCTGCCATCTGATCAACTCCATAGCTGCTCTGTCTATGCAGAGGCCTCCCCCATTTGACCCACAACCCCTCTTTTGCAGGTTGTCACAACTCCCGGAGCCAGCTGGCCAGGAGTGCTGCATGCAAATTCAGCTACGGGCTAAGACACGCTAACTGGAGCCTGAAGCATGGACTTTGTCATGAAGCAGGCCCTTGGAGGTGAGGTCTGAGTCCCACACCCCTCACTTTCAACCAGGGTGTGATCCACAGACTGGGCAGTGGGGCTCAGCACAACAGGCCCCTCTACTCCAATCCTGACTCTTCCCTCGCCCCTCTCCAACCCCCGCAGGGGCCACCAAGGACATGGGGAAGATGCTGGGGGGAGAGGAGGAGAAGGACCCCGATGCCCAGAAGAAGGAGGAGGAGCGGCAGGAGGCACTGCGGCAGCAGGAGGAGGAGCGCAAGGCCAAGCATGCCCGCATGGAGGCCGAGCGTGAGAAGGTCCGGCAGCAGATCCGAGACAAGGTCAGCACTGCCCACCAGCCCCGGAAGGGTAGGAAGCACCAGGGTGAAACGGCTCCCCCAACCCCCAGTCTCAGGCTCCCCGAGACCCAGCTTAGTTAGACCTACCTCTCTCTGAGCCTCAGTCTTCTCAGCAGAAAAATGGGTGTCAAAACAACACCCCCCTTGAAGGAAATTTATGGGGAATAAATAAAATCATGCACTTAGCAAGTGCTTCCTGCTGTTTACTGTTGCCCAAAACCAAGAGACTAAATATGTTTTGAATCCTGAATTTGGGAATTTTTGAAAAGTCCCATAGTGCCCCGAGCATCTGTTGCTGTTGCTTGTCACCCCCAGTGAGCCTGTGGCCCCGCCCCACCCACACAGTTCCATACATGTCTGATAGCACCTCAGTACGACAAGTTCACAAGTAGCTTTCCATTGGGTCAAGTCAAGTTCCATCACCAAAATGTGGCTCCATAAGGGAAAACTTGCAAGTTTTCTGATCTTGGGGAATTTCGAAAGAGCAGAGAAGTTACTGTGGGCAAGTATTCATGTAAATGAAACCCATGCACCCCCTCTCTTGTACTCTCTGAGCTCTTAACTGTCGAGGGGCACAGCCCTACGAGGCAGACGTCCTTATGCCCCATTGTATGGGTGAGAAGGCCGGGGCTTCAGTCTCCTGAACTGCCCCAGTGAGGTCTGCATGACCTTGAGACCCAGACTTCTCCTTGCCCCTCTTCATGCTCCTCTCTGTCCTCCCCTTCTCCAGTATGGGCTGAAGAAGAAGGAGGAGAAGGAGGCCGAGGAGAAGGCCGCGCTGGAGCAGCCCTGCGAGGGCAGTCTGACCCGCCCCAAGAAAGCCATCCCTGCGGGCTGTGGCGACGAGGAGGAGGAGGAGGAGGAGAGCATCCTGGACACGGTGCTGAAATACCTGCCCGGGCCGCTGCAGGACATGTTCAAGAAGTAACCGGCCCCGCTGCCCCACCCCATGCCACTCGTTTCGATTTTTTTTTCTTTTTGGTTCTTTCTTTTCTTTTTATTCAGTTAAGTCTCAGTTATGAAGGGGAAAACCTCGGTTGGCCTCTGCCCCTCTCCCCTGGCCAGGGGCTCCTTCCCCTCAGCACGCCCCCATACCCACCTTCACCCCAGGGTATCTAGCTCCCGAGTAGCTCCAGGAAGGGAAAACAGCTTTCCCCCAGCAGGGGGCATTGAATCCAGTGCCAAAGGCACCAGGGTTCCCCTAAAGAAACCCAAGGTCTATGCTAGTGTGGTAATCCCCATACATTCCTTCATGCACCCCACTGCCAGGTGGACCACTGTCCCCAGCCAGCCAAAGTAATGACACATTCCAGCCCTGCCCAGCATGCTGACCTTTGGCCTCTGACCCCTGTGGGCCTCCAGGTCAGGGCAGGGGCATTGAGTGGCCTGGCTCCGAGGAAGGGATCAGGGTAGGCCTGCCTTGTGAGGGCCCAGCCCAGCTGTGTTCTAGCCAGGCCCGGGTGTAGGCAGGAGGCTGGGACTCTCCTTCCCCCCCTCCCCATGACACCCAGCCCAGGAGCACCCCTCCACCAACCCCCTCCCAAAGAGGCATAATCCTTGCCAAGCCAGTTCCTTCAAATGGATCCTCTTTGGACTTTAACTCATTCTGTGGTGGGGCCCCGGGGTCGGGCGGCCCCTTGTCCCCACCACTCCACTTAGGCCCTGGGGACCCACTGCCAGGCTGGGCCCAGCTGGCCCAACCAAGGGGCTGCCCAGGTCCCCCCAGAAAACACTTGGAGCCATTGGGCAGCAATGGCCCATGCCATGGGACACCCCCATTGGTGCAGCCAAGCTGCCCCCATTCCTATCCACTCCTCTTCCCCACCCTATCCTGTCCATGTGCTTCCAGGGCCCCACGGTCCCAGGAGGACCCTTCCTGGCTAAAGCCCCCAGCTTTTGGGGGAGAAGCCAGTTCCCACTGGACAGAAGGCTTCTGTCTACTCATCTCATTGGCCAAGAACAAACTCTCCTCTGGGATGTGGGAGACTGGCGTTTGTTCCCCCAACCCAAATTGTCAAGGTCTCCTGCTCAGTGTGTAAGAAATGGGAAACTGTGGCACGCATGAGAGGTGTGTACAGCAGAGGCTGTGTGACTAGAGACTTCACGTATGTGTATTAGTCATTGTATCTCCATTGGATACGTATGTGTTTGTTAGGCAGCTATGTGTACGTGCTTCTTTGAGGTGGTGTGTATGAGTTGAGATTGTATCTTGCGTGTGTGTTAACCATCTCATAGGTGTGTTAGAACCTGCATTTGTTAGCTTGTATATGCGTGTGTTTTCAGAACAGCATGCTTGTTAGGGGTTAAGGGTGTGTGTTAGATGAAGAAATAAGTGTTTGAGAGAGTTAGCAGGTGTGCTGAGACTATTGTGCGCATGTGTGTGGATCTGAAAAGGCAGTTGTGTGCAGGGACATGTGTGCCTGGGGAGAAACGTAGTTACAATGCCCTCTTGACCCCAGACCACTGGTCAAAGGTGACCACACCCAACAGGAGACCTTGTCCTTGGCCTAGAGTCCTTCCGCCCTTGTGGGGTTCTGCCTGGGATCCTCAGAAGTTCACTGAGACAGACCCAGGCAGTACCCCAAGAAGCCATGCTGGGCCCCATCAGGGCCTATCCCCAAAGCAGGGGCCAGGGAGGGGGCGACTTGCCTGCCCCCAGAACCCCTGTCCCATTGGCCCCAGTTTGCATTCTGCAGGTTTTCCATTTTAGTGGATTTATGCTTTTATTTCAGAGAAAGACATGTGTCTTCTCTGTCCGTTTCCAATAGTTAAAGCCATATCAGTTAGACTGCAATACTTTAAAGATGAGACAAAACAATCCATATGTTTAGGGAACCAGAAAAGTCCCCTGGTCTGTCCCTTCTCTAGGGAGCAGGGCTTCAGTAGCTCCAGCTCCCTGTACTTACCCTTCTCCCCCACCCCCATCCCTCCCCTGTGCCCCCTTTTCCTGCCCCCCAGGGGGCCTGTGTCTCTGTCTGTGCCTGTGTCTGTGATGGGGAGCCACTTTGCACCCCGGTTGTCTGCTTGTCTGTTTGTGTTTTTTATCCTGGGCAGGATAGTCATTCTCTAGAGCCTTGGGGTCCTGGAGCACAGACAGGCAGGGCCCCCAGTCCAGGGCCCCCGATCTCCCCAGGCCCCATGTGAACCCCACTTGGACACAAGGGTGGATCCCAAGTGTTCAAAATCCCCTGACAGGGGCTCACAAACCACAAAGGTGGTGCCGGGCATAGAGAGTGCCAGATGGGAAGTGGTGTCGGGGGCCCTGGGAGCTTCGGATGAGCTGGAGAGCCACTCGAGTTATCCCAGGTGGACCTGAGGGACCTCAGACCCTCAGAAGGCATCTCTGGTGCTCTCCACAGCCCCTCTGCACCTCCAGAGTGGGCCCAGGGCTTTTCCTAGATGAGAGCCCCCTCCAGGCCAGCTGGCTTAGTCTGGTTCATGTCCCAGACTCCTCCATCCTGCTCCCGAGCAGCAGGACTAGAGGTCTTCCTGGAGGCAGGAGCTGGAGGAGAATTTCGACCTGCAACATACCCAACCCGAACCACTGGTTGGGAATCATTCTTGAGTCTGGGAGGACACACAATGATTCATTTCTGACACAGACCTGACTGTGGAGAGAAGCCTAAAATAAAGGTTGGCCCAGAGAGGATGTCATAGGTAACAGAGTAGTGGGGAGACAAAATATGGGGTGCTCTACAGGAAACATGCAAACTCTAGCATGTACATCCACGTGATGTACGGGGGTGGGAGATGTGTGTGGCCCACCAAATGGGAGGGAGATGAGCATGTCACACACAAATGGCGCAGTTTGCATGTGACACACTTGGGAGGTAGGGGCAGGGAGGGAGAGACTCTGAATTCGGCGCTTGAACACATGATGTCCAGCAAGGGAGAGAGGAAGGAGCGGTCTCTGGACATGGATGAAATCAGAATTTCACCCATACCAGGACAGCCTGCCCAGGAGTATGCCTGCACAGAAGGGCCACCGCTGCGCTCCTGTGCCTGAGTCTGCATCTCGGGTTTTTCTTGGCAACAGGCCAGGATTTCCATTTCAGGTCCGTAAGCTCCTGGGATATGTTCTTAATGGCAAGCATGGGGTCTCCTCCAAATGTAAGTAGGAAGTCACAAGACCCTCCCGGTGTGAGAGAGTTGTGTGTACCCAGAGCAAGAGAAGGGGAAGGAAACAGGGCAGAAGTACTCTGGCCCCTCAGGAGGGGCAGCAGGTGGGCAAAGCAGCCACCCCCAAGGCTGTGGCTAGAGTAAAACAGGGCACACACCCAGCCCCAAGAGCCCCTGGCACCCAGCTATCAGGGTTGCCCACCTGCTACTGCCTAACTGCTCCGTCCCTCTAGGGCCCAGCCGGCCTTGACTGCGCTGAGGTTCTGGGGGCAGACTGGCTCAAAGGAGGGAACTCTCCCAGGCCTGAGGACATGCCTCCCCCTACATGTCTCCTGCTGCGCTCCCTGTTCCTATTACCCGCCCTCCTCGCTGGGGCGAGAATGAGGGTCTTGTGCTGGCCCTGGGGGTGGGGGTTTCCTAGTAAGAGCTGAGGAGGACGGCCATCCTGCTCACGCAGGGGAATCCCTTTCCCACATGTGTGCTGTGTCCTCTGTTGCTCTGCTTCCTTTAAATGTGTCAGTGCCTGGGGGGAGGGGAGAGGCACGCCCCATACCCCCCTGAACCTGACCAAAAGCCATGGCTGTTGCTCCCCTTTGTATGACGCAGATGCTAAGATGTACCAAACCAACCATGACAACCAAGAAAAGACCTTGTACAGCAGCTCTCGGGTGTCTGTGTTCTGTCCGGCGGCGGCACCACCACCACCATAGGGCAGCAGCTCGCCAGTGACGGGGGTGACCCACAGAACTCAAGAGTCCCCCCAAAATCTTAGTATTGCCCCACTTATAGCCCACACACTGGAAATGGCTCAGAAAATTAACCAAGGACAGAGTTAGGGATGGACTCAAGGTCACTCACCTCCCGGCCTCCGGAATCAACTGTTATCACCCCAGCTGCTAGTGGTCCAACATGGTCACAGCACCCCACATCCCATCTCTGGCCACCCTTCACCCCAAGCTCCTCAGATGTGACATTATGACAAACGGCCAAGTCACATGGGTGGGCAAAGCTCTGTCACTGGTCATCCCACCAACACACTGTGCAAGAGGCTGGTGACACAGAGAGATGCCCCTCAGCATTGCTCCTGGACACAGACACTTTCCAGAACTTGTTGAGGAGTCAGAACCAGACCAGAACCCCCCTCTCCAACCTCAGCTTCTCCCCATCCTGCCTTCACCTTACCTTAAGTGTGGTTACATCTTTTTTCCACCTGGCTAGGCCCTTCCCAGCCACACACTGGTCTTCCAGTCTCTCCCTCTTCCCTTCTGCCCAGCCTTTCCCCAATACCCCACCTCCCTTAGAAGATGCACCTAAAACTCAAATCCTACCACACCACTCTCTTGCCAACAGCCTCAGTGGCCCAGAGGATTACATCAAAATTGCCAAAATGGCTTATGTAATAGGACTCCAATAGGCTAGGTCAGAGCCATGCCCAGCTCTGTGCCTCAAGCATCCCAGGCCCCACACATAGTCTGCATTTCCATGTTTGCTTATCCTGTGCCCTCTGCCTAGAATGAATCAATAACCCTTCCAGAGCCTCAAGATCCCACTCAGAGGCCAACTTCTGTGTGAATCCCACCCTGGCACAGCTCCCGCATCCCTGCCCGTAGCAGTCTATTGCTGTACATCACAGCTGGGTTTGCTGGAGAGTTCTGTCACCCAGTGATCCTGAACAAGCCACTTAACCCCTCTGAGCGTCTGCTTGCAAGTAAAATGAGATAATCGTAATTGCTTGACCTCCAAGTTTGTTTCGAGGTATAAATGGGGTCCTGCACATACCCTCTTAGCACTGCCTACCAAGCATTCAGTGAATGGCACTTTGCAAATTCTACTGTAATTTATGTCACTGCACATGTCTCTCTCACTAACTGGGGAGCTCTGTAAGGACGGGGCTGACTGTTGTCTGAATGCCTTCCAGCACCCACCACGGTCTGCCCTACAGTGGTGCTTAGGAGCACAGGCACAAACTCAATGCCCTCTAATCCATCTCCTCTCCCTCTTGTCTACTCCACCATCACTTTTCCTATAGTTCTCTGCATCTACCCGGAGGACGGCTGGGGAAGGGGAGGCAGTCCCTGACCCTTCCCTTTTCTGTGCCCTAACATCACTCCACCCTCCGACCTGCTCTCCCAGCTCTGCCCGTGAGCCCAGGCTCATGTTCTGTGGATAGCAGATGGAGCCAAGAAGAGGCTGTATTTGTTATCGTCTGCTGCATGAATTGCCATCAACTTGGTGACTTAAAGCAACATGTGAGGGTCAGGAGTCCGGGCACAGCTGAACTGGGTCCTCTGCTTCAGGGCTTCTCATCAGGCTGCAGTCAAGATACATAGTAGGCTGGGGTCTCATTGGAAGCACTGGCAAGTGCAAGGACCACTTCCAAGTTTATGCAGTTGTTGGCAAGACTTAGTTACAGTTTGGTTGAGGGCCTCGGTTCCTTACTGGCTGTTGGCCAGGGCGGTGCTCTATTCCTTGCCATGCGCCCCCTCCCCCTCCATGAGAGTGGCTCACGATGTGGCGGTTTGTTTCATCGGCACATCCAAGCCAAGAAGGCAATAGATAGTGTCGGCTGGAAGAGGGAGCCACAAGGCTAGCAACCCATTAATATTCTATTGATTAGAAATAAGACACAGGCCCTGCCCACACTTACAGGGAGAGGATTACATGGGGTGCTCATACCAGGACAGGGGTCCTCAGGGAGCATTTTAGAGTCAACCCCCCACAGAGACTGAGACACCTCCCCCTTCCCTGCCAAGACTGACCTCAAAGGAACCAGACCCCAAATGTCTTGGGTCACAAGGAGTGGGGTGCATGTCTCAGAGCAGAGTTGTAGTCAAGGATGGGCTCTCCCAGGGCTTCTGCAAGACTGAGGTCATTCCCAGTGGCATGGGCTAGGCTCCAAGGGCCTTTAAGTTCAGGGATAAAGAAAAAGAGAACACAAGGGTTTCGGGCTTCCCTGGAGTCCGTCTGCATGCCAGATGGTTAGCAAGCTCCCAAGCCCTGGCTCCCTCCTCTATAAAGAGCCCAGACTTTAAACTAGGATGCTCCTTCTCTATCTGCTCATCTCCTTTCCACTCAGCGACAACCCACTGTGTACTTTGCCCTACTAGGGAAACCCTCTGACTTTTGATCCCCAAAGTCTTCTCCTAAGAGACTTAATCCTCTCAGTTAAATAGCATTTACTAAACTTCCGCCACATGCTGGGCGCTGGACTGGGCACCAGGAACACCAGTCATAAGTCTCTTCCATACAGGAACTTACCCACTAGTGGAGGGGACGGGCAGATAAACAGACCAATTACCCACCATCTGTGCAGTGATAGAGGGCAACTCAGGGTTCTTAGGGAAGGCTCCCTGGAGGAAGAGACATCTGAGATGTGTCTTAAATAAGGAGGAGTCAACCTGGAGGAGAAGGAGGTGTGAACAAAGGCCTGGGGGAGGCAAAAGTAGCTCAAAGTGGATGGAGGGAGTCAAGGAAGGAGATATGGGGGATGTCTGCAGAAACTTGCTAAATTCTTGGTGAGAATCTGAGAGCTGGGAATGTCAACCAGGGTGTGGAATGACAGTGCTTGGGCTCTACCAACCAGCAATGTGAGTCACTGAAGGGTCTGGGGCATAGGTATGATGTGACCAGGTGTGCAGATCAAGGAAGATCACTAGGGCTGTGAGGAAGACAACCGACCCGAGGAAGTGGCAAACTGACAGAGAAAGAGGTAGATAGGAGGGATCGATAAGAGGGCAAGGACTTAAGGATTGGACTTAGGGGCCATGGAAACGGGTAGGGTCTACACCCACGCCTGTGTCACCATCTTGGACAGCTCCATTTTCCAAGATCTGAAACACTGGTGGGAGAGAAGTTTGAAGGAAGATAATGAGGGTTTTTTGTTGTTGCTTCTGGGTTTGAGGCCCCTGGAGAGAATCCAGTGGGCAGGCTGCACCCCACACTGGACAAGGACACAGAAGTGCAAACCCAGGAGAAGCACGAGTCACACGCTGTGTGGGCTAACTCCCATGCGGAGTGATGTCTTGGTCATTTACTTCCCCGCAGGGATCAAAATACAGGAAATCAAGAAACCTGGAACGGGGAGATGATTCAACATCTAATCCATATTCCCAAGCAACCAAGGAGCCCCTCCTGGGTCACCGTTAGAGGTGAGCACTCTGCCTGCACGCCCTGCGGCTGTGGGAGCTCATCGCAGTCGAACAGGTGCCTCTTTCTCCTACAGCAAAGGCTGCCAGGAGGCAGGGGGTTAATGAAGCCTCCTCCAACATCCCTTTAATTGACTGCAAAGCCCTGCTTCCAGGCCACTCACTTAGCACTTGTAATTAATTGGGGCTTCTTGCCTGATCTGAAAGATGATTCAATTCCCCCCCAGGACAATGTTGTCTCAGCTGGGATCCTTGAGTGAGCTGTTTCTATACCCCGGCCTCTCCACAGGCACTGACCTGGGTATGAGTACAGACTCCAGCCCTCCCTTCTAATCTGTGGGAGCTCGGGTGCTTCCCCACTTCGGGCACAGAGCTGGCACATGGTACAGATTCAGGGGGTGGGGCCACCTCCTTGGACCTCACACCCAGGTCTGGACAGCCACATCAACACCCCCACTGCTCTCATACGAGAGCACTAGACATGGCCTTCAGTATGGCCATGTCCTTGGCCATACAAGGATCAGGGCTGCCCAACCTAAAGTATGTGGCCACGGGGCAGGAGAGGGATGGAGGGCAAGGGAGCCTCACTGGCTGGTGGGAGAACTACGGGGACGACACTAGGAGGGAAAAATCAAATAGTATCTGAAAATTAACAAAGATATAAGGAAAAAAGTACATTTATTTTTTAATTAAATAAAATAGACCCCTGCTGCATGCCATACACAGGGCTGACTGCTTTCTAGGTACCATCTATGCACATCCTGACAGGAATCTGGGAGGCTGGGATTGTGCTCATGTCATACATGAGAACACCAAGGCTCAGAAATAAAAGTGTAAAATGGAAGAAATCTAGGCTTTGAATCCCAACTCTTTCTGTCTGGTCCTGAAGAAATGACTCAACTGCTCTGAAGTTTGGTTTCTTTATCTTTTTACAAAATAATGCCTAACCCCAACAGCAGGGTCATTGAGGGAATTAAATAAAATAATGCCCGTAGATCCCCTAGCACAATGCCTGGCACTTAGCAAGTACTTTAAAAATGGAGACGATTACTATGAAATGCTATTATTACTACGGCAAGGATGATGACAAGAAGAGGAAAAAAAGGAGGGCGATGATATGAAAGGATAAGGAGAAGAATTAATTACAATAAAAATCCTCAAGTCATCCAAATAGTCAATTGTGAAACCTGGATTTAAATTCAAATCTGTTTCATATCCTTTCACTGTAATACAAGTCAAGAGACAGGGGTTGAGAAGGTCAACAGAGGGAATCACACCTCTGCCAGGAAGAGTGGCAGCTTACAATAGACTTCACAGTGTGTGATCATTCTCTGTTGCACATAATGAATTATCCCTAAATTTAGAGACTTAAAGCAATAAGCATTTCTTTTTTTCTCACAGTCTCTGAAGTCAGGGATTGTGGAGTGACTTGACTGGGTAGTTAAGAACTGGGGTCTCTTGTGAACTTGCAATTGGCATGTCAGCTGTGGCTGAAGTCTCATCTGAAGACTCGCCTGAGGATGGAGGAGATGGCTTGGTTGCATAGCTGGCAAACCAGTGCTGGCTGTTGCCAGGAGCGACTCTTCAAAGGCTTGAAGTCCTCACAATATGGCAACTAGCCTACCCCGGAATGAGTAACCCAACAGACTGAGGTAGAAGCTACATCTTGTATGACCTGGGTTCAGATGCTACTCACCACCACCTCCACAGGACAGTTGACATTTGAACATGGGTTTGAAATGGACAGGTCCACTTATGCATGGGTTTTCTTGAAAATGGACACCATAAACTTGTGGCATCTGTAAAGTATAGTAAATGTATTTTCTCTTCCTTATGGTTTTCTTAACTTTCTTTACTCTATCTAGCTTACTTTTTATAAGAACACAATATATACGTAATATATATCACACAAATTATGTGCTAATCGACTGTTTATGTTATCAGTAAGTCTTCCAGAACAACAGCAGATTATTCTTAGCGAAAATTTGAGGGGAGTCAAAAATCATACATGTATTTTCAGCTGCACAGGGGTGTCAGTGCTTCTAATCCCTGAGTTGTTCAAGGTGTCAGCTCTGTTCTGTGGGTGACACACACCAGCTGTGGGCAAGAAGTTCCCTGAGGGTTGGGACCTGTCTTGGAAACCCCCTACCTCACAATGCAGAATCACCCACTTGCAGCTCTTTCTTCAGCCCCTCAGTTTTAGACAAACATTCCATTCACCACCCGGTCAGCAAACATTTCCTCATTCCTTTCCATTTTCAGCAAACTCTTCAGGGGACCTCCCCAGAGCCAAACACTGACTAGCCCCTGCCTCTCAAACCTGAATCTGACCAGGTCACAGAACTCTGAGCCCAGAAGTCACAGCGGCACATGATGGAGCATAGGAGCAAATTCTGGATTTCCCAGACAGGCTCAGTCCCCAAGCCCGGCTTGTTATGTTGAATCCACTTGACCTTGAGCACATTATTTCACCTCTCAGTACCTTCATCTGCAGAGTGCTTATATCGCACTGCCCAGTAATTACAACGAATATATTAGGTACTCAGCACACAGCAAGTTCTCAATCAGTGACTGATATTATTAATATTACTCTGTAAAAGAATGGCAATTGCACTCCCAAAGCTGGAAAAACAGCCTCATCTAGGCATCCCCTGCTACCCACTCCCAAGAAAAGGCTGGGCTCTGGGACCCCAAGCCAGGCCCCGACTCCTGCCTGCCACCTCCTCCCAAAGGCCCAGCTGAGTTCTGCCTGGATCCGACAGCCAGTGGCTCCCTGGCTGCCAGCCCTAATCAGCAGCTCCAGCCGAGACCTCAAATTGATTTGCCATCGCTTAGCTGGGGAGCCAGAGCGCTTCTTGACTCGCGGCCAAAATCCATTCTGTGATCGCAAAGTAATCACCTCTGTGGCGGGTGTCCGGAGAATGTGATAGAGATCTAGGACGAAAAGTCTCCATCCTACCACCCAGAGCCCAAGCCTCATTGCAGCTCATCCTAGCCCCACTCCTTGCTCCTGCGTGTGTGGGGCTGCTGTGTGTACCCTCACAAGGCCCCATTCCCCACCTGGCATTTCCACATGGTCTAATGCCATGAGGGACTCTCAAGCTTTGCAGCAAGTGGAACAACCTGGGGATCTTTTTAAAAATACTAATGTCTGGCTTGGGTGCCCAGACATTCTGATCAGATTGTAAGGGGGGGCACCCTGGGCATCTGGGTTCTTACAAATTCTCTAGCTGGACTGACTTCACCTGGATGCATGTCCCTCCATGTCATTCATTTGGTCACTCGGCAGTTATTTCTTGAGCACCAAGTCATTGCCTTCGGGAAAGACAGCAGATAAAAAACAGAGAGAGTAAAATAAATGATATGTGAGATGAGAATAAGTGCTTGAGAAGTCACCTGTGGCCAGTGTCGCTACGGTAGGACATGTGACTCACATGCACAGCTTATACTTGCCTGGTCCACCGCTCACCAGCTTCTGATCCCTACCTCAGGTCCAGACTGAGTCTTCAATACAGCCATTGTGTGACCCACAACTCACACAGTGGCTCCCTGTGGTAGCACACTAAGCACAGAGTGAGGAATTTAACCCCACTGGCAGGCAAGCCTGCTGATTGGTCTTTTGCTCAGGACCCCAATTCTCCAGTGAACCCAGCATGTGCCATAGAAAATTAGCCCGATGCTAGTCCTGTTGCGGATCCCAAATGTAGCTCTACTCTGCGACTTTCCTTACAGAAACCTACACCCCCAACCCTGCCAGGGTATTCTAAGAATTTGTACTACTAGTGTCCAGAGGCACAAGAAAACAGATGGATTAAACAGATGGAAGAGGCCTCTGAATGGTAAGTTTGTTGATGTTGTAAGGGCCCTCATACAGCATCTAACCTTCCCCCCCTCCTTCTATAGCCAGGCCCAGAGAAGTTAAGTAACTTGCTCAAGGTCACACAGTAAGTCAGCAGCAACAGACCCAGTGTCAGAACCCAGGTCTCCTCTCAATCCACTGCTCTCAGCTGCCGCATCTTGCCTCCCTAAGATAGAATAGGGAGCATCGCCCATCTTTTAAGACAGTCCTCAAAATTTCCCTTGCAAACCCATGTTCTCTACCTACAGCCAGTATACTCCAATCCACTCAGCACCATATTTCCCTGGTCCCATGATGGGTTGGGGCTGGACTGAGAATGCAGGAGTGGCGAGGCCAGCAGTGGGACTTGCCATGATGCTCTGGTGCACTTATACCAGGGGACTTTGGGAGTGCTCCCTGTTGCCATCCCATGTGGACTGAGGATGAAACCAACCCAGGCCAGAGAGGGAATTTGAGAGATGGAGTTGTGGGGACGTCTCCTGACCTCAATCAAGCAGTTCCTGGAGGGATCCCTAGCTGTGGTTCTTTTAGTTTCATGAGTCAATTACACACACACACACACACACACACAACCCGCCATGCTGAAAGCCAGTCTGGATGGGTTTCCGTCACTTGCAGGACTGATAATTACAAACAGGAATTTCTTTCTGATTCTCCCCAGACCCTCTTACCTGCATCAAATCAGCCTGCTCTTTGACCCCCACTGTCCTTTTTGCTCTCAGTCTCCCCACCCATGGAGTTTCACAGAAAATGATTCCTTGTGGTCCTGATTCCCCCATGTTGCATTTGGCAGGACATTTGCCCCCAAAGACGTCCATCCTGACCCATGGCACCTGTGAAAGTGCTTCCTTTAGCTGACAAAGAGGAACTGAGGCTGCAGATGAAATTAAGTTCGCTAATCATCTGACCTTAAAAGAGGGAGCTTATTCTGGATGATCCAGTTGGGTTTCACTAATCACTAGGGTCCTTAAAAGTGGAAGTGGGAGGACATCAGAAGAGAAAACCAGAGAGGTGGCAGAGGGAGAAGGGCTTGGCACAGCTTGCTGGCTTTGAAGGTGGAGAAAGGGCTGCAGCCAAGGAAAGTAGAGAAAGCACTAGCAGCTGGGAAAGGCCGGGAAGCAGAGTTTCCCCTAGAGCTTCCAGAGGAACCTAGGCCCATTCCTTGGGAGCCGGGGCCCTGTCAGATTCCCGACCCCAGAATTGTAGGAGAATAAGTTTGAGAATAATTCACCTAGTTTGTGGTAATTTGTTACAGTGGCAATAGAAAACTAATCCACAGGGCCTCCCTGGTGGCACAGCGGTTGAGTGCTGGCTTGCGAAGCTGCCCTCAGCCTCTGCAGCTCTGGCTCGATCCCCGGCCACTGGAGGAGAGTCCCGCATGGCGCGCAGACCTCTCCTGCTGCCCGCTGCTCCCCTCAGCAGTGTACTTCGGTCCTTCTGCCTGTTCTGCTCCCCGCTCTGGCTCTGGTGAATTCTCTCACCCTCCTGCGCTTCTGACTGTGCCCAGTGCTTGTATAAATTCAGTAAAAATAAATAAATCAATCAATCTTAAAAAAAAAAAAAGTATTTAAAAAAAAAAAAAGAAAACTAATCCACAAATCCAATGGTGTTGGCATTAGGGAGTAGGGTGGACATTTTTCTTTCTGCTGGAGCATTTCCCACATGCCTGCCTCTCAACTGGATGCTAGGAACAGCAAGACCAACAAGAAGCCCAGCTGCGCCCTCCAGATTCCTGCAGCCTAGTAGGGTCAGGGGACTGGTCTCTAGTCAAATCTGACAGAGAATGCTAAGTGCCAAGAGGCAGCAGCACGTGGGATGCTATCAGAACTCACAGCAGATCCCTTAAAACTCCTAAAGGCAGTGAGGGGGACATGTTCAGGGAGCTGTTACTGGAGGAGTCAAAAGTTGAGTCTAGTATCGAGTTGACTAGGAATTGTAACCAAAAGTGGGGAAAGGCATTCCAGGGAGAGGGAACAGCATAAGCAAAGGCTCACAGTGTGAGAGAACATGGCTCGTTGTGGGAACTAGAGCATCCCAAGGGATGTGGAAACAGAGGCACCATGGAGGTCAGGCCATGCCAGGCCTAGAATGCCAGTGATACTGAAATTGCAAGTTTTCAGGCCTAGTCTCTCAGCTAGGAATGGATTCCAAGCTGCAGTGGCAGCTCCAAGTCCCAGCCACTAGATCACCACGTGTTGGTGTCTCACAAAGGCGCAGAAGGAACTTTGCTGACACTCAGGCAAGCAAGCAAGAAGAGGCAGATTTGTTTAGAGAAAGAAAAGGTTTATTGAAGAGAAAAGGAACAAAAATTAAGTGGGACTCCCAGGCCATGGAACCAGGCCAGGGAGGGGCAGGGAAGCCTCCTGGAGTCGTGCCTCAAGGAATATACACCTTCTTTCCCTAATTACTCTAAAGCTCCACCAGTCTCTTTGTGATTGGTTAGATCTCGGTGGTCTCACTCACTGCCTAAATACCTCTGTGCCCAGAACTAAGTTTCTGTGCCCCAGCCCTTACCTTTTTTCTTTATAGTCCTTGTCCAGGAATGTCCTGTTGCTCCTAGTCCTGGGGTGTTTGATTAGTCCCCTTTGGAATTTGTTGTCCTTATCTCTGGAGACTTCCTTAACTCTCCTGAAGTCTTTCCTATTCTATTCTGACCCTAAGGGCTCTCCGCTTACCCTATGCCTCACCAGGATAAAGCATATAGGCTTTAGAGCAGCTAAGAGTTTAAGCAGAAGAGAAATATGGACAGGTGGCACAGAGGGTCAGCAAGCGACTCAGAGACCGACTTGAAGACTCCAGGAAAGAAGCAAAGATGTATGTGCAGCAGTGGAGATGGCAGTGGACATTGGAGAGCTAAGGAAGATGTGGAGCAGGTTGGGAGTGGCTTGTCCTTGGGCCAGGAAGAGGCAGAGCTGGGAATGACTTTGGGTTCTCTGCCTGGGCTAGCAATCGAACAGTGGAGCCTTTCTGTGTGATGTGATGCAACAGAGGGGGAGCAGGTTTGTGGGGAGAGGTAGTGTCTGCAGAGCCTGGGAGCACCCCTGGGAGATGTCCAGGAGGCAGTTAATCGACAGAGAGGCCTGTGCTGGACACAGGGATTTGAGTCACCAATGAACTTCCAGGCTCTATGAGCTGATGGCCCAAGAGGCTGATGTGCAGGGAGAGAAGAGGCCTGGGAACTTGGTCACTTAGCAGATTTCTCTCTATGTAAGAGGAGAAAATGATGGTGGTATACATATGGAACTGGGAGATAGCTACAAAACTACAAATAGAACTGACAGAATACTGGGAGACAGACAAAGAGGAGGTAGGGCGTGGGGGTGATTGATTCAGTGGATCCACAGACCCAGCCCAGCCGCCAAGGTAGCCAAGGAGCCACCAAGGTGGAAGTGTTACAGGGCAGAGAGAGGAGGACGCCAGACCCCGCAAACCTGCCTGCTCTACATGGGTTCTGCCATCCACTGCATCGCATCAACACAAACATATGAGACTTTAATGGGAAGGAACTTTAACACAATTAGGAAACAATACAGGAAAGACAAAGAATATAGTTTCTAAATCAAGCACCCAAAGTTACCCGTCCCCTCCTGGGTAAAACTCCATCCAAATGGGATTGGCCCAGAGCAAGGCCCCAAAGCCTGCCACAAGTCTAAAGCATCTTCCACTGGGGACCCACAGAAAGGGTCAGAAACAAGCAGACAAGTCTGGAAGGAAAAGAGCAAAATCAACATCAAGATAAAAACCGCCATTGTCACCTCCCCACGGGTCTCACCCACATCTGTGTCACCCAGTCCACGACCAAAAGGCAAGCGTAGTTTCTTCATGTGTCTCTCTGCTCCATGCGCCTCCTCCAGGTCTCCTCCTGGCTCTCCAACCTGCTTCCTTCCTTCCTCAGTCTCCTCCGCAGCTTCTTCTCTCTGCTCAGCTCCACCCTCTCTTGGATGGGTCAGGAAACCTGGAACCTCCCCCTTTCCTGGGGACCACCCAGTTACAGAAGGAGACATCTTGGAGGGCCCTAAGGACAAGCTCTGGGGTTGCTTCAGTTCCCTGCCTACATTCAAGGATGCCTGGCATCCCGGCTGCCAAGGAGAGCTTAGCACAGGGTGTCAGGCTTGGGCCCTAGAGAACCCCCAACTCAGGCCCTCCCCTCAGATAATAAAACAAAGGGATTCCCTGGTCCAGACAGACAGAGGCACAGCCAACCCTACCCCAAGCCCACATCTCCTACAGTTGTTTTCTTCCCTCACCCGCCAAGCTCACCATCCTAGTGAGCTTTTAATAACTGCCTGCCAAGTCCCCTGGGGACAGACTAATGAAGCTGCCTCCCTGCCTCCCGCCTCCTCTGGGGCCTCAGGCTCTGAGCCCTGCCCCTCCCCACCTACTCCCACCCTTCCTGTTCCTCTCCTGAAACTCCCACCCTCCCCATTGAAACAATCGGTCTGAGAGACCTCCATCTGGGTTGTCAAGTTTTAGATGAGGAGGCAGCACCAGGTTCTGGGAGACACCACAAATGAGGGAACTGTCTGGAGCAGGGGCCCGGGAGCCAGAAAGTAAAGTCCCTGCCTGTGCCTCAGATCTGAGTCTTCAGAACATCTGCTGAGTGGCTGCAGGAGACAGGCAGCGCCACCCATGCTTTGGGGGGCATCGGGCTGCAACTGGGTCTCTGGCCCCCAGCAGCCCCAGCTTGGAAGAATTGGAACTTGCATGTCAAATGGACTTCAGCAGCTCCCAGGGTGTGACCTTGAGAGAAGTCCCCTAACAACCTAAAGCCTCAGTTCCCTAGGCTATAAAATGGGGACAATGAAACACCCCACACAGAGAAAACGAAAGGAGGTCATATATGTACAGCACTCGACACAGGCCTGAGGCACAGAATGTTCACAAAAAATTAAATGCCAGAATATTTCTAATTGCACTCCTTGGCAAGGTGAACTGTCCAAGCAGGATATGTTGGTTGCCCTGGAAACACAGGTTTCTCTACACAAAGGGTCAGCGGATGCCATGGGGACTCCACTCCCCTCTCCAGCTTCCCTTAGGCTGCTTCTGTGCCTCCAGTGGCTGGTACTAATTCATAAAACCCTTTGCCTCCTCTTGCTTAATCGCTGCAAATCCCTGGAGGGCCTTGTCAGAAGAGGGTCCGTGGCTGGGGCCACGAATCATGGGATTTCAGACCACCCCATGGCACCTCTTTACCCCAAACTGTGATCAGGGGTTAGGATGCTGCCCACCCCCTTCACAGGCCTACTGAGACTGCACCTGCACACCTGACAGCTCCTCCAGGGCCACGGGCCAGTGGCACATTGTACCACCTTGTGTCTGCAGCCAGGGGGCAGATGCCCTTCCCTAAAGAGATCCAAGAGGGTTTTCCTAACCACCCTGCTTCCCTCCGCCCTGGTCAGGAAAGATAAGTGGCCAGGTTTGTCCATAAACCAGATTGTAGGCACCTCTGGGATTCCATGAAAACATCCGATAAGTCTGCTGGCCAGCCATCTCCTCTTCTTTGGAGTATAGAAGAGGGGAGTCGAGTCCCCATGGCATCCACTGATGCTTTGAATTGAAAAATCTGTTTCCAGGACAACCACATCCCAATTAGACAGCTCCCCTTGCCAAGGAGTGTTATTTGAAATCCAATATTACTTTTGGGGACCACTCCTTCACTTTCAGCCCCTGTAGTTCTGGCTCCCCTGGCTTCAGATGTGATCATGTGATCAGGTCTGACCAGTAAAAGGACCTCACCCCCCTCACCACTGTTGGTTCAGGGTGGTCATGTGACCCAAACCTAATCTGTGAGAGAATCACATCCTCTTGGCCTTTTTTTTTTTTTTAAAGATTTATGTATTTATTTATTTACTTATTTTATTTATTTATACAAGCACTGGGTACAGTCAGAAGCGCGGGAGGGTGAGAGAATTCACCAGAGCCAGAGCGGGGAGCAGAGCAGGCAGAAGGACCGAGGTACACTGCTGAGGGGAACAGTGGGCGGCAGGGGAGGTCTGCGCGCCATGTGGGACCCTCCTCCGGTGGCCGGGGAGCAGCCGGGGATCGAACCGGCACTACAGAGGCTGCGGACAGCTTCGCAACCCAGCGCTCTACCGCTGAGCCACCGGGGAGGCCCCCTCTTGGCCTCTTAATTGATTGGGGATGGTCATGTGACCCAAGTGTGACCAGAGACAGGATCGCATCCCTCTAACCATGATCACAGGCTTCGTGATGGTCTTGTGACCCAAGCCTAACTGGTGAGAACCCTGCCTAGAATGTTAGCTGGAGCCACTGGGAAGGGAGCTCCCTCTCTCCTCTCAGCACAGTGGCCCACTTGGCTGAAGGAGGCCTTGGACTGTCAGCAGCCATCTTGCCATCTTGTAGGGAAAACCCACCTGGTTGGGAAGCTGACATAGAGGAAAACAGAGCCAAGTGATGGTGGGAGGTGCCAGCTTGAGCACTTGAGCTCCAGGGGTTTAGCTCCCCTCAATCAGCAAGCAAATCTGCCCTACATTCAAAAGCAAGCAAACATTAGCCCTGAGCTCCAACCCTGAACAAGTCTCAAGAATGACAGCACTCACATTTGAGATGAGCATTGACCATTGGGCTCAGAATCAGAATAAACTGAGTGTGGGTCATACCTCTGTGTTTTAGCACACTTGACCTTGGGCAGCCCATATCTTCTGTATGATAGTCTGTTCATCCTCCTTTAAACAGTACTCCACGGCAAGCCAGAATCCCCCTATGGACTCTTTGTTAGCAGGTATTGTTCCCATTTCTCCATCTTATGAACTCCTATTAGCCTTCAAAACCCCATTCAGTGTCACCTCCAAGCAGTCTTACTCCCTCTACTATGCCCCCACAGAGAAAATACATATTGTGTGCTTACTGTATGCCAGGTATTGTGCTGTTGCAGCTAATCTGCACAATAACCCTAAAATATCTCCGTTTCCAAATTAGACATCAAAAACCCAAGAGTTTAATTCACTCACCCAAGATCAGTCCCACACTCTGCTCTTATAATTGTATACACTCTGCTCTTATAATTGTACATTTTGCTTCATTTTACTCTCTCCCCACAAACTCTGAACTCCTGGTACTTGTCCATTTCTGCATCCCTGTCAGAGAGCTTTTAGGCATGCCGACCCCCAAGAGAAGCTTGAAAACACTTCCTCCTATTCATCTCACCTTCTTGCTCCCAACCTTGTTCCCACCCTTGTGCCCTGGCATTTGCTGAGTGCCCCTGTGGATAAACAAGAAGACTGAACCTCACGCCCTCAAGGGCCCACTGGAAATGCGAAGAAAAAACCTGGTAGCAGGAAGACATCAGTCATCAGAGAACTCTGGAGTCCCTTCTCTGCAGATTTAGAAATATCTACTTGACACATCATTAAGTGATCAAAGCAAAGGCAGAACCTATTATAAATGAAAGCGCATTGAAGGTAATTTATATTTGTTTATATCTACATTAAAAAAAAATGGAAGGATCCACAAGAATCTAATACAAGTTTTATTTGTGTTGGGGGGGTTAAGAACAGAGTGGACTGTGACAGGTATGCGAGTCAGATTTTTCATTCTCTCTGGTTTTGCATTGTTTTGATATTTGAATTCTTAGAATGTATTATCTATTTAAAATAGACAAATAAAAATTTTAAATAACAAAGAGGAAGTCAAAAAGCTCCAGTTGACTATTGTTATGCATAGATATAGGTCCTTGTTGTTGAAGTTTTCACTAGAAACCAAAACAGGAGTTAAATGTGAAATAGCCCAATTTTGGTATTGTTGGTAATTACTATACTTCATCAATACGGTGAAGTGCATATGTGCATATATTAACACCACTGTGCTTGGGATTCATCTAATAATTACTGGCATGTCAGAGTTTGTGAGCTGTTTTTTCTTTCTTTTTTAATTCTTTTTAGAGAATGTAAAAGATAGAGACAGAAAGTAATATTACAAATACCTGTCCACCACTATGAACTCACACTGTTAACATTTTATCCAGTTACTAATTATCTTTTCTGGTCTTTTGGCTTATAATAAAACATTACAGGCATAGTTAAGTCCATTAAACCCACACCCCAAGTCAAACTTAATTCTTTCCCTCCCCAATTGTGGTTTTCAAATCCGCAAGTTCCCCAGTCCTCAGTTTCCTCATTTTTCACAAGCACATGATATTTTGCATGCACATATAATCCCAAAGCTAACAGAAGGAAGAAGATTGGAGTGGTAATAAATAGCAAGAGAGAAAATCAATAAAAGCAAAAATTGGTTCTTTGAAAAGATTTTTAAAAAGCTGACAGAACTTCAGTTAGATGGACTAAGGGAAAAAAAGACAAAACTCAAGTTACTCAATTCAGAAATAAAAGTGGGAACATTATTAACAATGTTACAGAAACAAAAAAAAATTATGAGTATTGTGAACACAATGGAAAGGAAAATGTAAAATTATCTGTTTGCAGATGACATGATCTTACATTTAGAAACACCAACTACTGCACACACATAAAAAACATGTGTAGACAGTAAAGAATGCAGAGTATTATTTTGTATGTTTTTAGTGCATGTGTGCATGTTTTATTTTTGTGTGCATTTCACATGCCACATATTATTTGTTCATTACAAAAAAACAATGCTGTCAGGTACATCTCAGTACATGTTCTTCTTTCCATGTGCAAAAATATCTATGGTTCATAGTCAGAAGGGAAATTGTTGGGCCATGGGTGTTTGCATTATCAAGTTTATTATATTGCTTTCCCTAAATGGTTGGATTCATTTACAATCCCACCAGCAATATAGAAGAGCATGGTTTTCCTCATGTTTATGACTATTTTTTCTTAATGGTACATAAAATGGAAACAAATGCAATCAATCGGTCCCCTAGTACATATGATAAAATAATACGGCAATCGTGATGTAAATAAAGGTTTAAAAACATTGTGGGCCAAAGAGAGCACACCTGAGGACCAAGCAGACTCAGGGCCTGTTTGGCCCACACCCTCCATTCAGCTCCCTGCTTCCTGTCCCAGGGGCACAACGTGATCAGGTTCTCACCCACCCTGGTGTCTCACTAGAGAGATACCACCACCTGTACCCAGCCTTAGGGATGTCAAAAGTAGATGATAGTGAATGTATATTAAATGGGAGCAAGACTGACAGAAGTATGATCTAGACCTCAATTGAAGTTGGAGGTAGCCTCTCAATCCACCTGGACTTGACCTCAGTCCCCTGGACCCAGCCTGAGGCATCCCAGAATCCTGGCCAGTGGGCCATGCAATGTGTGCCCAGGCAGCCACGTGTAGACAGGTGAGTCCTATCCTTGAATTTAGCACATAGCCCCATACAGGCAAGACCATTCCATGTCCTTCCATCATCTAGACGGAATGGAAGAGGTCTATCAAGGTGAAGAGGCATGAATATCTGTATTATACCCGCCTCTACTCCCTTTATTTTGCTAATAAATATCCGTTTCCTTTGGGGAAATCTCCTTTCCCCAACTTCCCATTGAGAGAAGCTGTCCCAACTCTAGGGGTGGGCACATGACCCAGATTTGGCCAACAAGTTTCAGCCCCTGGGATTTATAAACTAGTGATTATTGGCACTATTTCTTTTTGCCACTATTGCTGAGCTGTAGGCCTGGAGCTGTGAGGAGCCATCTTTAGCTCCACAGTACAAACTGCTTCAAAGGAAGCAGTTTGTACTGTGGAGCTAAAGATGAAATACAGAGGAATATAAGGATTTAGAAATGGAGAGATAGGTGTGCAACCATAGGAAAGGAGAAATTGGGATCCACCAGATGATGGAACTTGAGCTCCTAGATCGACCCATTCCTGAAGTCCTAATTCTACCTTCCTAATTCCACCTTCCTAATTCCATGAACAAGCAAATTCCTTTCATTACTTAGGTTGTTTTGGGTTGAAGTTATTACTTGTAAATACCCTCAAATAATCACCTACTTGTACTATATATAATGTAGTAGCTGCCATTTATGGAATCCTAATCAATTAGTCAAGCTCTAGCTAAAGATCTTTAATCCCTGTCTTACAGATATGCAAATTCATAGGTGTTGGAGTAGATATTGTGATACACTACCAGATCCCCCATCAGGAATAAGGCCTGTTACTCCAACTGCAGGAAGAGGAAGTGACCCCATCAGCCAGACCTCAACTGACAGCACCATCAGGGAATTGTCTCAGCAAAAGAATACCACCTTACACAAGGCTTCCTGCATCCTGTGACTGACTGCATAGAGGCGTAAGACCAGGCCCTTTTGCCTAAATTCAGGACAGCTCTAAAGGACCACCGACCTTCAGAATTCAGACAGGGTCGGCTGAGGCTTGAGTCTACGCCAACATGTCTTCCCTGCCGTTCAGTTCTGCTTCTTTCCCTTCCCTTCCATAGGTGTTGATCCCCAATAATTCTTAATAAATATCCCACATGCTGCTGATTCTTATAGCTCCATTGACTCCATGGAAACCAGATGAATCAAAATGAATGACCAAGGACTTTCAGAAAAGCAACAAGTAGCATCCCCAATTATAGCTGCCTTTCTAGATGTGATGTGTACTGCTACTAAAGCAGACAAAGGTGATCTCAGGTTCCAGTTAGGAAGCCCTCATTCCATCCCAATCAAGAGAGTGTGCACAACCACAAGGAACAGACAACAACATGGTTCACCATTTTCACCGTCAAGAGAGTCCAAGGATATTGGAACCATCAGGACATCCAGCTGGAAGTGACATTCATCCATTACACTGATGACATCATGCTAATTGGGTCAATGACTAGAGCTGCCTAACCAGACAGAGAGTGAGAGAGAAAACTAATGAAGATCCAGGACCCACCACATCAGCATAATTTCTAGGAATCCAGGAAACTGGTAAATACTGGGCTGTATCTCCAAAGACAAATTATTTCCTCTTTCACCTCCCACCATAAATAAGAAAGCACAGTCTGTAATGGGGCATAGTCCATACCTAGGAGTATATCTTCACACCTAGGAGATGATGGTGACATGCAGGATGGCCAAGGTCCAGAGCAAGGAAGTGAGTCAGGGGGCCCCTTAGATGTGCTTGATTATTTTCCTCTTGCAAGTAGTCTTGGAAACAAGAACCTAGCAATACTGCATATGTATCATAGCTTAATGATTAATAGCAAATAATCACTTATCCTCTGTCCCTGGTAACTTCTTTGTTTTAGTTCATTGTCTAAGCAGTCCAGTGACTATAAAGCAGAACTGTGGCTGGCCCTGGACAGACCTGGTCAAATGCAGTTGGCTGCACCTGTGTCTTGAGAAGAACCCCGAACTTCCTCCGACCTTGTCTTCATTACAGTAAGATCTCTTTTTCTGGAGAGGATGTGTCCATTTCCCAAACATGGTGATGCACGAAGACAAAGGTTCTCCCACCATAACTGCACCAGGCTGCTCCAAACCTCCTCTCTCCCTGCAACCCCATAGAATACCATCCCTTGTGATCAGTTCCTTGTGGCCTATATAAAGGAGAAGCTGCTGACCCTCAGGGAGACGATCACCCTTGATATCTCCTTGGAGCTTTCCAGCGCTTCAATAAATCTCAGCTTCAAAATCCACTAGCTGGTAACAGAAGGACCCTGCAGAGGGCCAGGCTGCTGCTACCACCTGTCCTGTCACTTGGACCATCCTTCTCGCAGACCCTGGTATTAGCCACATAGCACAGCAATGCACACAAGTCAGGAGAAAGACAGGAAAGGACGCCATATGCAGTATGGCAAGCTCCAATGGGAGAATCATTCTGAGGATTTCGTGCACAAGAAGTTGAGCCCTGAATGACACATGTCTGAACTGCATGGGTCCACTTAGACACAGGTTGTTTTTCCCTCCATGGGTTCTTCATTCACAACTGGTTGAATCCCACAGATACGGAACCTGCACATATAGAGGACCAGCTGCAAGTTCTACACAGATTTCTGAATGCCCTGGGTGCCAGCCCTGGTGGGTCTATCCCCCACATTGTTCACACAGGTCAGCTGTAATTTGCAGAATTATATGCCTGTGGGAAGCAGGCCATAGTGTACGCCTGGCCCTGCTATGACCGATGGCCCAGGCATTAGACACCAAGTGCTCAGGTGCCCAGAGTGGCTCGTCTTGAGCCATATCTGTCAGACCCACTGAGAAATTAGGTGGGTACACTCTGGGTTGAACGTGAGCAGGACTTAAGGACACCAGGAAGCTGCAGGAACAGGTAGAAAGGCCCCATGTCACCCAACCACACCAGCATCCTCAGGTCATACAAATAGTTTCATCCAGGATCTGGTGCCACTAGCTTCAAGAGGAGGACAAAAGCTGAGAATGGCTGGGTCAGTGTGTGGCACATGACTACTCTGGACCTTGCATCGTGGAAAGACAGGAATAGAAAAAACATGTTCCTGGTCAAGATTTGCCTTTCCTGCCCATGAGCTCACTTCCTAAGGGCTTATGAAGTATTTGATCCACTGGCACATGACCCCACATAACATCACATCAGACCAAAGAACCCATCCCATAGCAATAACCTGGGAGGTGTGGGAGTTGGCTGGCAACATCACGTACCCCATGCCCCCAAAACTGCTGGCCAGTGGAACCCTGTAGTGGCCTCCAAGGTACAGCTGCAAAGCCAGCTCAGAGACAGTACTGCATGAGGTCTGCCAAATGCCATGACACAGTAGCACTTTAAATCAAATGCCTTGCACAGCACTATGCCCCCCTTACAACCCTGCTTCCCATCTCTCCCAATGACCCACTTAGAGAATTTGTGTTTTCTGCCCCCTCCCCCCACCTCTGCATCCTCTGGTTTATTGGTCAGGTCCTTGTTCTCAAAGAGAGGACACTTCTGCCAGTGGCCATAGCAAGCAGCACTGCAACTATTACAGAGCAACCCCAATATAAAACGGGTTGCCTAACTGTGGGTCCTCACCCATGCACTTAAAGGGGACTTGTTAATGCTAAGCTGCAGACACACACAAAGGTTGATAAATGGTTTATTTACAAGGGAAGTGGAAATGGGAAATGAATAACTCAGGGAGAAAAAGAGGGAGATATGTTCGTAAATGCATCCTACCCGTTCCACTGACCTGGAATCCCAATGACCCGCAAAGCTGGCAAAAAAACAAGCGCACCATGTGGCCAAGAGAGCGACCCCCGGCCATATGGCTGGTTAAATACTCAGAGAACATAGTTGCTTAACTCCGCTCTCAGGTCCTCGCAACCTTCCCTTTGGTGATCATGGGATTTGTAGTTCCCAGTGTCTTGATGGAGTGGGGGTGGAGTCCACAAAGCCTGTATAGAGTTTGCTCAGGACATCCTTTCCCCCTAACACAACTCTAGGTCTCTCATTGGTACTTTGGGTTCCTGTGTCAGGAAATAAGCGGGCAAGAAAAGCAGCCACATCCTGGCCAAGGTAGCTGGCCATGGTCATCAGGAGGCAGTCATACTTGGGGACAGGGAAGAATATGGTGACACGTAGGCCGTCCCCTGACTGTTTCATGGGACTCCCTTGTCCAATTTTGATGGAAAACTGACAAGTGCAGCCATTTCGCCTAAAATGGGCCTGGTTACCAGGGTGTCAGTCACGAGCAGAGATGTCGCCTGAGGTGAGGGGATCTGTGGCACCCAGTGGGTGAGGGGGCTGAGGAAGATTGGTTATAGCTCTGAGTCCACCTGAAGCTTCATGATGGTGCATGGGGGTGGGGTGGGGGAAGCTTTCTCTTCCAGTTCCCAGGATCCTTTCCTAGAAGTGGCCCAAGGTGGGGGCTGCAGGAATGGAGGACTTATTATTACCCCACCACCAGGAGTGCACGCAGAGACAGGTGTCAGCTCCCAGGTCCACTGCCTGGGTGGCCGACACACAATGACTAATCAGTCTGGGGTGCACAGACCTCAACCCAGGACCCCCTGAAAGGCCACCTGTCCTTCAAACTCCCTGCAGGGCCAACTTCATACTCATTGAGCCAGGATTGTATGTAGGCAAGCACCTTCTTTAGCCAACCTGCATCTTCTCTTTTCCAAAGACATAGATCTCAAGAGCAGGTCCTAATAAACCCCCTGCAGGCTGCCTCGCATAATGGTCCAGTGCATGCAGGACCCAGCAGGAGAGACAGAGCAGGCCTCTAGAAGGGATTCACAGCAGCCAGATTCAGGCTCCATAAAAGGAATAAGTCCAATTACTCAAGCGGCTCCATGGTGACTGGTGAGTTGCTGAGAACCCCTCATGGGGGTGGGGGAGGACAGATGTTCAGCCTCAGTTTCCCCACATCCAAAACAGGACCTGTAAAGAGCCACCTGTGACTCCTGTGCAGCTTCCAGGTTTACACGATTGCAGGGTTTTTGCCATGCAGAGTCCTCTTAGTAATGCAGCCATTATTATTCAGGAGCTGCGGAGCTAATTAGCCTCACTGCTGATGCAACAGGAATTCACAGCGCGGCAACTGGCCTGCGGAGGGGAGGATGAGGCTGGAACATCTCATCTTGACAAATGGCTTTTGTTTACCCACGACTGGCAAACAAACGCTCCACGATGTGTGGCTAATCACCTAAAAATAACAGCACATATGTTCCCTCTGAGGAGTGTTCCTTGCTAACAAGCACAGAGGCCGTGGGGTGCTGAGGGTGGGGTGCGGGGAGGTTCTGTTCTCTTCCTGCCCCCAACAGCCCTGCAAGAGACACCCAAAGACTTTGGACACTTATCCTACTCCCCACACCCAGCCTGCCACCCAGTCCCATTAGCCCCGTGCTCAAGCTCACTCTTCCTTCCGTGGCCCTGATTGCTAGCCCCTATTGTCCTGGATGGGGACTCCCCATTTCTTGTCAAGCCTGTTGCTCCAGTCTTCTCACTGCCCTCCAGGCCCCCTCTGTCCCCATATACTGTGCCCCAGAGAAGTCTTTCTGACACAGAGATCTGATCATGCACTCCCTGCTTAGAACATTCTCTGTTTCAATCCTCAAAGTCGCACCTGGGCCAAACCATCAACACTCAGTGCCTCCTGTTGCCCTGAGCACACCCCAAATCCACAAGCCTCCAGCCTTTGCAGATACCCAGAGTAGGGCCTCTCCCATGTACATGTGTCTGGGTGCTTACAGCCAGACATGGATTTCAATGACCGCTAGCCAGTGATAAAAGTGAATCTCTTCCCAGAACTCCAGGTCCAGGCACTGAATCACTTATTCAATGTCTCCTCCTCTTTGCTTTACTATATAGACATCTCACTAGTGTGCCCAGAACCCAATCACATATGCGCGCGCACACACACACACACACACACACACACACACACACACACACGCCTTCTCCGGTCATCTCAATGTTTCCAGTTGTTCAGGCCATGAGCCTTAGAATCCACTTTGACTCCTCCCGAAAACTCAATGCGTCCACATTGCCTTCCGGGCCCCTTGTACCAGTGCAATCCCCAGGGGTAGGGGTGCTTCCAGGCTCCCTGCACCCCCAAAGGAAGGGTGGAGCTGGACGGAGAGGTAAAGCTGGAAGAGACTGGGAAAATGTCTGGAAGGCAGGAAGAAGTGGAGGAAGGCAGGAGAAGAGTTGGAGGAGGCATGTGGAGCAGAGACAGGTGAAGAAGTCACTTTGCTTCTTGGTCTTGGCCTTGTACCAGGGGTTCAGGGGACAGGGAAGGAAACACTTGAAAGAGACAGAGACGTGTTTGAGGTACATGGGGAGGCTGGTGGTGGCCACCTTTATCTGACCTGTGTTTTGCTTTTGTTCTTTTCCTTCCAGGCTTCTGACCCTTCTGCCCCTTTCCTATGGGTCCCCACCAGAAGGTGTCTTAGACTTGTGGCAGTTCTTCCAGCCTCAGTGGCCCTGCTTTGGGCCAACCCTATTTGGTTGGGCATTTATCCATGAGGGATGGGTAACTTTGAGGGCTTTATTGGGAAACTATTTTCACTATATTCTTTCTCTTCTCTCTATTGCACACTAATTGTATTAATGTTCTTTTTCTTGAAGATCTTATGCTCTAAGGTATGTTTTGTCTTTATGCAGCAGATGGCAAAACCCATTTACAGCAGGCAATTTGTGGGTCCCAGGGTGCCCCTCACCCTGCCAATGAACACCCTTTCTCACCTTGGACATGTACTCTGGCCTCTGCCCCTGCCCACTGCAGTCTGGTGTCCACACAACACCAGGAGGCTCCCTTCACATGCGATCACACCTCTGTAGCACCATCAACGATGGCTAGGACATGGAAGCAGCCTAAATGTTCATCGACAGGTGACTGGGTCAAGAAGAGAGGTCTAGGGCCTCCCCTGTTAGCGTAGTGGTTGAGCGCTGGGCTGCAAAGCTGGCCGCAGCCTCTGCAGCGCCAGTTCAATCCCTGGCCTCCGGCGAGGATCCCACATGGCGCGCAGACCTCTCCTGCCGCATCCGCTGCTCCCCTCAGCAGTGTACTTCGGTCCTTCTGCCTGTTCTGCTCCCCCCTCTGGCTCTGGTGAATTCTCTCACCCTCCCGTGCTTTTGACTGTACCCAGTGCTTATATAAAAAAATAAATAAGTCTTTAAAAAAAGAAGAAGAAGAAGACAAAGAAGAAGACGAAGACGAAGACGAAGACGAAGACGAAGACGAAGACGAAGACGAAGACGAAGACGAAGAAGAAGAAGAAGAAGAAGAAGAAGAAGAAGAAGAAGAAGAAGAAGAAGAGAAGAAGAGGAGAGGTCTATCCACACTATGGAAATCTGCTCAGTCACAAGGAAAGATGAAATCCAGCCCTTTACAGCAAAGTGGAGGGTGCTTGAGGGAATTATGTGCAGTAAAACAAGGCAGAATGACAAAATATTAGACATTTACATGGCAGACAATTTCATGAAATAAAACACAAAAACTAGGGGAAAAGGAACAAGGGGATAAAAGAGATCGGTGAGATATAGGTAGGAAAAATAATTAATTAACTATTTAATAAAACTGGTACTTCTCATCCTTCCTGTGCTACAAACCTTCAAACAGCTTCCATCTCAGAGTCAAGTGAACATCTTACAGAGCCCCAAAACTAGAATGGCGAGACTTAACAAAAGTATAGGACATCAGTTAAATTTGAATGTAAGAGAAAGGCAAATTTGCATGCATGGGATATACTTATACAAAAAAAAATATTGTTTATCTAATCTCAAATATAACTAGGTATGCTAGGTATGCTATATTTTTCTTTCTTTTCTTTTTTTTTTTTTTTTAAAGATTTATTTGTACAGGCCAGAGGTGCGGGGGTGTGGGGCGGCGGGCAATGAGAGGTTTCACCAGAGACAGACTGGGGAACAGAACGGGCAGACTGACTGAAATACACTGCTGAGGAGAACAGCGGGCGAGGCAGGAGAGGTCTGCTGCACCATGTGTGTAACTCCCTGGCCAGGGATCAAACTCGTGCTGCAGTGGCTGCGGATTGCTTCATAGGCTGTGCCACCAGGGAGGCCCTATGCTATATTTTTCCAGCAGCCAGACCAACAAGGCCTGAGTCAATCTGGGTCTTCCGCACCCCTCCCCACTCTCATGGCCCACCACCCTCCCCTGCAGTTCTGGCCTCCTGGCTTTTCCCAGGGTCCCCCCAAAAAGTTCTCCACCTCAGGGATGTGCATTCACGTTCCCTCCTATCTTTGGAGTCACCCCCAAGTCTCCATTTGGCTCCCCCCTCACCTCCCAGGGCTCTTTCAAATGACACCTGTCAAGGAGCCTGACCACCAAGGACAAGAGTGCAAGCACAGAGATGCTGCCCGGCGTCATCTTTCTCTGCCGCACTTACCACCCCCCACCAGGAAGGCAGCTCCTATAGGACAGAGATATTTATATCTTTGTTCACAGCTGTGTCCCCAAACTCAGAATCGTGCCTGGCACATAGTAGATGTTCAATAAATTTTTTTAAAAAATAAATGACCTTCCCCACTGTCCCACCCCCAGGTGGGAAACTCCTCCTCAAACTCCTCCTCAAGGACAGTGCCCTGGTCTCTCTCTCATCTGCAGGTGCCCCCACCACACACATGTGCTCTGGGCTGAGACCAGCACCCCTCACCTCAACTCCCAAGAGTTGGGGCTGCCCCAGCCACACCATGACGGTGCCTGTCCTATTTGACACTACACCCACGGCTCCAAAGAACTGCAAGTATGTTGACTACATTTCCTACCTTAAAAAAAAAAAAAAAGTGACAGAGATAAGCCAAATGTGCTAATGAGGATGGGGAGACAGAAGATTTGAAATGAGACTATCTGGAGAAAATCCAGGCTCTACAGTCCCTGGAGTCGACAGCCCTCCTTACCCTTTATGATAGCCATTATTTCTCTCCTTACTGATGTCCTCATTAGATGAGGAGCCCCTCCAAGGTGGGAATTGTGCTTCATTTCCTTTTTTATCTAATGGGAGGCACTCAGTAAATGCGTGAGCCACCGAATGCATGAATGAATGAACATTTGATTGAGTGAAAAAATGAATAGCATAGGAAACAAATAGAATTCTATTTCTAGGGCTCCATGGAAGGGCTGGTTTGAGTCCTGTCCCTGAAGGTTTAGGGTGTGGCTTTCAGCACTACTGGGGGAGAAGGAAGAAAAGCGGCAAAGGGAAAAGCTGACAGTCACTCACATTCCACCAAGCTTATCCATACCCCAGATCCTCTCACCAGTGCCTAAGGGCAACCTGCCCCAAAAGAAGAGCCAAGGCCCAAAGACAGGGAGTGGTTTGCTGAAGGCCACAGGGCAAGAGGTGAGAGATGGAGCTGGGACTCAGGTGGTGTGGTGGGGGGGTTGAGAGGAGGGGTGGGGTGGGACTGGAGGTGTGGAGGGAGAGGGCTGTTAGGTTCCTGCATTCTTTTTTGCACTGGCCATGAGATTGAGTCAGATGGCACAAAAAGACAGTGAGCTCGCCTTTGCTCCTCTTCCCACGGGGCATCTTGGGCATCTGGCCTGGCCTTCCTCCCACCGTGTCTGCACTTTCCTTCTCTGCTTCTTAGCATGGTTCCTTTACCCACACCAGCTTCTGAGCCAGCCCTACACAGGTGCCTGCCCTGAATCATCGCATTTGCCTCTATTTTGTTATGTATTAATGTTATTCTGCACTCCTGAGTCCGGCCCACTTGGTCCCAGCTGGAGCCTCTGATGTCTGCTGATTAATTGGTACAGAATTCCTAGAGGGAGGGGAGGTGATTTGAGGGGGAAAAGGAGGAGCAGAGGGGAAGGGAGAGAAGAGTGGTTTCCCCAGCAGAAAAATGTTTCCTCTGCTCCTCCCTCACCTGTCCGTAAGACTTCAGCTGATTAAGGGGCAGCAACTAGAAGCCTCCTCCCTCCTTGGCCATTTAGTGCCCCAAGTTCAGGAGGAATGAGACACGTGGACACTGTCCCTGAGTGTACAGGACATCCCAGCCCTGCCTGCTGTTGCCTAGAACAAGTCATTGGCCTCCCTAAGTCTCATTTTTTCATCTGAAAATGGGAACAAATATCCCCCTAGATGACCAAGTTGTAAGTTCTTAAGTTCAACAACTTGGCTTCCAGTTCCGACTCCTCCAGCCTGTGTAGATTTGGGTGAGATCTCAAATCCCAGTCTTGTGCTCCCAAGTTGGCTGACATACAGATCAAAGGAGCTAAGTTAATAACACAGGAAACAAACAGAATTCTATTTCTAAGACTCCCTAGAGGAGCAGTGTAGCTCCCTATTATCTGTGTGAAGGCCCTGGAGACAGGAAAGGGCCCAAGGGAGCATGGTCAGAGTCATTACAGAAACTGGGTGGTTTGGCTTGCTATTACACATTCATTTATTCATTCGTTCAACAGCATCTGCAAAATGGAAGCATTAGCAGTACCTGCCTGAGCAGCAGAGAAGGGTGAACAAGCTAAGGAAGTGCAGCGCTCAGCCTGACAGCCAGAGGGTGAAGGCTCAATGAATGGTAGTAGCTATCACCACAACCAGCAATGGTCAACTGATTAAGCAAAGCCGGTGTTTCCACTCAGTGGAATATTACACAGCTATACAAAAAAAAATGCAAAGAAGAGGGTGTGGCCCAGGAAATGGCCAAGTTAAAAGACTTCACTATACCCACTTGAAGGGGTCTTATCTCTACTTCACAGTGGGGGCTCAGAGAAGGGGCTTGATTTCTTTCAGGTCACAGAGTAAGTAAACAGTCTAGCTAGGAACCAGTTGCAAGGAAGACCTGCCTCTGTGCGCATCCTCTCTTCTCTTTGGCATGATTCTTACACATCAGATTTTAAAAATTGATTTCCTCAAGTCATGAGCCCACGGCTATTTCATTCTGGTTCCTGTCCTCATGATCATGCTGCAGATAATCATTTTTTAAGGCAGATAAAATCCCTGTCCTATGCTCCCCACCCAGCTGATGCACAGGTCTTGGGGCCAGGGCCCTGTAAGCACGGAAAGTATGGGCAGCATCGCCACAGACCTGGTGGCTTGGCGCATGTTACACAGTCATTCATTCAGCAGCGTTCCTATTGCCTAAAGGTATGTGTTGGGTTTTTTTGTTTGTTTTTGTTTTGTTTTGTTTTAAAGATTTATTTATTTATTTATACAAGAACCAGGGTACAGGCCAGATGTGCGGGAGGGTGAGAGGATTCACCAGAGACAGATTGGGAAACAGAACAGGCAGACTGACAAAATACACTGCTAAGGGAAGCAGTGGATGCGACAGGAGAGGTCTGCCACGCCATGTGGGACCCTCACTGGCCAGCCAGGATCAAACCAGCGCTGCAGAGGCTGCGGACAGCTTCACAGCTCAGCGCTCAACCACCTGCGCCACCAAGGAAGGCCCTAAAGGTATGTGTTTTAAGCTTAAAAGATATAGCAGGGACCAAAAGAGATGATATGCCTGACTTCTTGGAACTGACATGGCCATCGAAGACACAGAAAATAGACAAACAGATACAAGTGTCAAGAGAAAAATAAAGCAGGTCAGTGGAGGCAATAGGAACAGGCAGTGTAAGGCCTTGTAGGCCTTCAGAATTCTACTGTTCAACTTAAAGGATCCAGTTTATCATTTTCTCGACTGTTGTATTATTTGCATTTCCCTAGCCTTTCAACAACTTTCCGTTTCTAACGAGGTAAAAGCAAACTGCATGGATGATTTCACTCGTATGTGGAATATAAAGCAATAAAACAAAGGGACAGAAAAAAACAAATCAAAGCTAAGCTTTGAAATCTGATGGCAGAACTGAGGCTACTAGAGGGAGGGGGGAGGGGCAGAGGAAGGGAGGATTGTGATGGAGGATTACTGGTGCTTTGGTGGTGGGTGTGCTGAGGTCACATACATCTGAGGATGGGTGAGCCTATTCCCTTAAATTATATACAGTATTGGAAACCACTGTTACCTCAAGAAAAAATAAATAGGGCAAAAAAAAAAAAACCTATGTGGTGAGGCCTCCAAGGCCTTTCAGAGTCCCACCTTGCACAACTTTTGAGCTTCCCATCTCCCATTAGCTGCCCCTCCCTCTCAGGCCCTCCGACACCACTGTGCCTTTGCCCAGGGGTTGCCTCAGCCTGGCTTCACTCAGGCTAACGCAGACACCTGGGGAGCACCTGCGAGATGCCAGACCCAATGGGAGGTCCTGGGGGAATAGTGGGAAATGAAACTACCTGGTCCCTGCTCTTCTGGCATCCAGCAAAGAAGACAAATATTAACCAGAGACATGTGGGAAATGAGAATGTGATTTCCATGACAGGTAGTGTCACGGCAATGGCTGACAGGGTGCCAGACCACTCTGGCGCGGGAGAGCTACAGAAGACCCGGCAGCAGCCAGGCAGAGATGGGAAAGAGGGACCTACGCCTGGGGGCCAGCTCTGGGGATGGCTGCAAGTCTCACAGGACCCTGGAGTTGGGTCATGTCCATTGCCCCACCTGGCACATCCTCTACTCCCCCAGCTACCTCCCAGGCACCTGAGCCAGGGAGGAAGAGAGCTCAGCAAACAGACAGCGCCCGCCAGCCGGGATCAGCGCTGGGTAAACAGGACTCTGCCCTGCACCTACAGCCTCTCCTCAGCCCGCAGCAGCACAGGGATAAATATTTGCCTACTGACCTATCTCCCCTAATGAGTGGTTGGGCATCTGCCAGCCAGGCCTGATCTAAGGGGAGCTGATAGGAAGGGCTGGCCCGACCAGGGGCCCTCAGCACCTCACTCTCTAGGGTCCTGGGATGCAGAACCAGACCTGGCAGATCTACCACCAGGGATCCCCCAGGAGGTTTCCGCCTGAGTTTCATGGGGTCTCAGGACATCTGCTGTCAGGAAACCAAAGACAGAGTGACCCCAGGAAGGGGAGCCCACCCCTATACCTGGCCACCGAGTAGCGGCCAATACCCTCTAGCCTCCCTTACTCTTTTCTCCTTCTAAATCCAACAAATGCATGCTAAGAACATATTAGTTCTACATCAGGTCGTGGAGTGGAAACCAGAGATATATACACCCTTCTTTGTGCCATCTGAATTTTTTTACCTCGTACACTCTAGGATATTCAAATGAGCAAACAAAGTCACGGGGTAATATATGTTTTTATCTTAAAAAATCAAATTGTCAAGAGTAAAGAACTTGAAAACAAAAGTCCCCTGACCCACCAATCCTGTCTTAGTCAGAGGATACCAGGATTTGCTGAAATAACAAATAAGTGCCAACCTCTCAGGGCCTTGACACACACAAGATTGTTTCTTTTCTTTTTCTTTTTTTTTTTTTTTTAAAGATTTACTTATTTATGCATAGAAGAACTGGCGTGTAGGCCAGAGGTGCAGGGGGTGAGAGGATTCACCAGAGCAGAGTGGGGAGCAGAACAGGCAGATCTACTGAAATATACTGCTGAGGGGAGCAGTGGGCAAGTCAAGAGAGGTCTGCTGTGCCATATAGGGGTTAGCTCCCTGGCCAGGGATCGAACTCAAGCTGCAGAGGTGAAAGCGTGCTAGCACTGAGACTTAACCCCTAGGCCACCAGGGAGGCTCCAAGTTTGTTCCTTGCTCATGTCACAGTGCAGTGTAGGTCCAGCAGTTCTTCTTAGCAAAACTACGCCCCACCCCACCCCAGCCAGTGACAAACCCTCCCACTTTCTGAGCTCCTATCACAGTAAAGCCCTGAACTTTTCAGAAAGGGAGGAAAGAGCACACACCACTCTGTCCACTTCCCAGCGGCCCTCAGCCTCCAGTCATTATGCCTCAATTCAAAGACCAGGGAGTCTCATAAATGTAATCTTCTCCTTCCGGGAAAAAGAAAATGATGCAAGTTTTGATACTTCTGTCATAAAATCTACAATATTTACTCATTATAAGGTCAGTCACTGAGAGCAGGGAGTTTGTTTTAATGATTTCAAAAGAATAGGAAACTAGCCATTGTGGATGACAGCAGCAGTCACGTGCCAAGCTTAGCACTGACTTTTTAAAACCCTATCCTTTTAAAAATTGTAAATATCAAGAAAAATCCCAAGTTGAAAGGAATAGGAGCAGGAAATGTTAGCAGTATGTTAAGGTTTGCTTTGCAATTTCAATATTCTCTTTAGTTACACAAAAAATGAGGAGAAACGTTAGCATTGCACCTACACACAATCCAGTTAACGGCATCAGAAACTTATGGCCCTCTCCACCCTGTTAGCATTTACTGTGTACATATGTGAGGGTTCTTGTCACATCAGTGACAATGTTGAAATAGTTCAATGTATATGAGATGCGAGGTTCAAGTACAATGCCTGTGGGGGCCTCTGCTCTGGAGAGCACAGGTGACTGCTGACCTTCACAATCCCTGCACTAAGTGGACCTGGGTGTCCTCAGGCAAGTTGCTTCACATAAGGTCTTGGCTGTCTCATCCATCATGGGGAGGGCTTAGCAACTCAAGGAACTTGACTAGAGAAAGAAAAAATAATCAAAAGCATAATCAAGTGCCGCTATACCACTCACCCAGCTGTGACTCCATCAGTTGCCTGTAACTTAACAATCAACAGAGCATAAAGATGAAACATGAAACTCTTCCTCTAAAGGATGAAACATGGTCAAATATAAGCAATGTTGCATCGAATATAAATGAAAATTACAAAAACTAGTAGCTCTTGATCCTTGTCTAGACCTTACTAGACACATTTTATATTTTTTGAAGATTTATTTATTTATGCATACAAGAACTGGGGTACAGGCCAGAGGTGCAGGGAATGAGAGGTTTCACCAGAGACAGATTGGGAAACAGAACAAGCAGACTGACTGAAATGCACTGCTGAGGGGAGCAGCAAGGGAGACAGGAGAGGTCTGCTGCGCCATGTGGTTAGCTCCTTGGCCAGCAGGGGATCCAACTCATGCTGCAGAGTCTGCAGATAGTTTCACGGTGCTGTGCTTAACCACCTGTGCCATCAGGGAGGTCCCAACACATTTTATTTTAAAGACACTCATGTTACCACAAAACCAATTGCATTTCCACAGTAGCCAAGTCATGTAACCAAGCTGATTGTCCATTAGCAAACAACTGGATAAAGAAATTGTGGATTACATACTCCATGGAATACTACTCAGCAATTAAAAAGGTGACATTGTGCATTTTGGGACAAAATACATGGGTTTTGAAGTGATTATGCTAAACGAAATAAACCAGAAAATGAAAGACAGCTACCAGATGGTTTCAATCATATATGAAATATAAATAACCAAAGAAAACACACTCAAAAAGCACAGCAAAATTAATTATTAGACTTGTGAAAAATATACTGGTCAGCAGCAGAAATGGAGGCAAGGAAGGAAGGAAAGGAACAGGGTGCTGGCACTGGAGCTTTGGCAGAGGGGGAGTGAAGCTTGTGCCCCTGTGGAGGTGTGAAGTGGTATCCCAAAGTTATAGTTATGTAAACGATTGGCAAATCAATAAAATTTGAGGGATGAAAACACACATTGAGATAGCTCACATGAAAAACAGGTCTCTGGTGTCTCTTAAGGAAAAAAAAATCTCTACAAAAAAAACCTCATCATCATGGGTTAGGCAAAGATGTTTTCTTAGATACAACCCTAAAAGCATGATCCACTGAAGAAAAAGCTGATAAATTCAAAGTAATCAAGATTAAGAGTTTCATCTCTTCAAAAGATACTATTAAGAGAATAAGAGACCATACACTTGAGAGAACATATTCATAAATCATACCAGACTTAGAACAATTTGGATCCAAACCAAATAAAGAAACCTCAAGTCACAAAAGACCACAGATTATGTGACTGCATTTGTATGAAATGTCCACAGAGAGCAAATCCCTAGAGACAGAAAGGAGAGGCCTGGTTCCCGGGGCAGGAGTGGGTGGGGTGTACTCGGAGGGGTTGGGGATGGCAGCTGAAGGATATGGAGTTTCCTTTGAGGTGACAAAAATGTTTTAATGTTGACTGTGGCAATGTTTCACAACTCTGAATATATTAAAATATCATTAAATTTTATTCTTTAAATGAATGTATTTATGGAATGCAATTTATATTTCACTAATACCATTGCCAAAAAAAAAAAAAGCCCTCAAAACTCAATGAAAAAAAATTTATGGACAAAAATTTGAATAGACACTCCACCAAAGAAGATATACAGATGGTTAACAAGCACCTTAAAAGATTCCACATAATTAGTTACTAGGAAATGCAAATGAAAACTACAATAAGGTATTACTGCACACCTATCTAAATAGCCTTTTTTAAAAACACTGACAATATCAAGATACCAAATAAATCAAAACCTCACACATTGCTGATAGGAATGTAAGATGATACAAACACCCACTTTGGAAAACAATTTAATAAAGTTAACCACACTGTTATCATATGGCCCAGAAATCTCACTTCTATGTATTTACCCAAGTGAAATAGAAACCCCTACTCCAAAAAGACCCTGCACACAAATGCTTATGGTGGCTTTATTTGCAATCACCAAAAACTGGAAAATAAATCCAATGTCTCTCAATTGCGGAAATGAATAAACAAACTGTGGCACATCCATTCAGTGAGACTCTGCTCTGAAATAAAAGAAATAAATAATACATATAGTCCATAAATACTTAAAACTTAGTTTCACTTTAAACTAAGTGAAAGAAGCCAGACTCAAAAGGCTACATGTTAGAATTATATTTATGTGACATTCTTGCAAAGGCAAAATTACAGGGACAAAACATAAATAGTAGTTTCCATGGGTTAAAGGTGTAGGAAAGAGTTGACTACTAAGAACTTGAAGAAATTCCTATCTTGATTGTGCTGGTGGTTACACAGCCATACATATATTTTGTTCAAAACTTGTTGAATGGCACACTAAAATGGTGAATTTTATTGTATATGAATTATGCTTCAAAGCAAAAGAAATTTCCATCAGTAAAACAAAGGAACAAACAAAACTAAATCACAATGAACCCTAGAAATCTGACTGTAGAATTGAGGCTGCCACAAGGGGAGAGTAGGGATGGGGAGTCAAGGGAAGTGGGGCGCCCAGTGGACTATGATGGAGGATGATAGGTGCTTTGGTGATGGGTGTGGTATGGTAACACATCTAAAGAGTATGAACCCATACCCCTAAATCATGTATAATGTGTGTTGTGCAACCATCCCAGGCCAGGCAGGCTCACTGTCAGATCTCACATACAATAAGAAAATTTGCAGCCTTTGATAGATTTTGCAGCCCTTTATTATTGAGACAGGGGACCACCGTATACACAGGCAGGCAGACAGAGCAAGAGAGACTCCAACACAGAGAGGCAGTACAGCAACCTCACTGCCCAGCCCCCTTTACACAGTTAAGTGCCCATACATGTTGTAAAACAAGACCCATCTATTGTTTGCTAGATGTCCCAAAGTGAAAAACATAGCATTTCAAGGTATGGGCTGTTTCTGTTGTGTGGAAGGCAAAAAATAAACTGATTTTGACTTATTTTCCTTACAGTGTGGTAAACCAATGTTACCTCAATTAAAAAAAAAATGCAATAAAAAAGGAATTTCTATCAGGCCTCCCTGGTGGCACACGGGGTTAAGCACCACACTATGAAGCAATCCGCAGTCTCTGTAGCACGAGTTCAATCCCCAGCCAGGGAGCTACCCACACGGCACGGCAGACCTCTCTTGTCTCGCCTACTGCTCCCCTCAGCAGTGTATTTAAGTCAATCCACCTGTTCTGTTCCCCACTCTGTCTCTGGTAAATCCTCTCACCCCCCGCATGTCTGGCCTTGTAACCCAGCTCTTGTATGCATAAATAAATAAATCTTAAAAAAAAAAAAACACACTATTTTAAAAAAAAAAGGAATTTCTGTCAACATTGAACCCACACTTCTGCAGAGCCACCATAAACAGCCCTATTTAGGCAGGGTATTTACTGTCGCTTAATCCTAATCCCCATCAAGTCAGCTGAACTCATTCACCTGCCTGAGCTCTGGAGCTAAGTGTTTGCTACCTCTGTAAATCCAACAGAACAGGTACAAAATAGCAAAGTATATTTAACTGCTTTTTAGTGGCTAGGAAACCCTCCATAGTCAGTGTTTCCAGAATATCTTAGCTCATCTTTGCTTTTTTATCCACATGAAAGACTCCTACTCATTCTTCAAGGCCCAATGCAAATATCCCCTGTCCACTGAAGTCTTCTACAGACCTTTCTCCTTTTTGGGTAAGAGCAGTTACCACCTCTTCTATGCTCCTATAGCCCCTGGGTGACCCTATCTCGTAGCATTTATCAGACTCGGTTGGATTAGCCATGCCCTCCCTTACCAGACACGAAGCTTATCTATATCCACATGGACCTGCCACTGAGTGGGTATATGGGCTGTGATTGATGAGTTGATAAAAAAGAAAAGAGGTTCAAACAAACCCACAGAGATGAGTGAGTAAACTCAAAAGAAGCCTCAGAATATAATTTGGGGCCAGATTGAGAAAAGCTTTGTATGCCAATTTAAGATTTCAGACTGTATGCTGTGGGCTATAGAAAGGTCTTCACCTTCCCCCACAAGTGGCAAACCATTTTTCCCCCTTTACATGGAAGATCCCCTCCCACCCTCCCTTGCCCTGGCCCCAGCAGCCACGTGACTCTCTCCTTCATTCAGGTCTCTGTTGAAATAATCATAGAGTCACATCCCTGATTATATAAAACAGTAACCTAACCCTAGAGAAAAAAGTAATCCTGCCAGCCCTGCATTAGGTGTGTCTCCTTTATCCTATTTCATTTTCCTCCCTAGCCCTCATCATTACCCCATGTATATCTATTTATTTATTGTCTTTATACCCTCGCTATAAAATAACATCAATGATAACAGGGACATTGTTGTGTTTTCTGCTGTGTCCTCAGTACCCACAACAGTATCTGAGTGAGAGCAGTGGCTCAATAAAATATTTGTTGAATATCAGAATGCCAGTTTTACAAATGAGGAAACAAACTCTTGCAGCGAGTGGTAAAGCCACTCAGACCCAGAGCTCATATCAGTTTGATTTCAACAATTGTTCTTTGAACCAGGATCCAGTAGAAGGGGCATCCGAATACAGGCATTAGAAAGTGGCTCTACCATTAATACCGGCAAGGTCTATGCAGGAGACCGGAATGCAAAAACCCACCAGGAAGCCCACCTGGGGACAGAAATGCAGAATCCTGCCTAAAGGATTCAGACAATGAGCCTCCCCTCTCCCCCTACAAATCTCTTCTCAGACAAAGAACCTCCACCCGCCCTATGAATCTTTTCATGCCTTACAAACTTTTTCCTGCCATATGAACCCAGTTTCCCACCTGACAGAGGTCAGCTCTCCCCACCCTATAAAAGCCTGCCTTCCCCTGACAACATGCCCGCGACTTCACTGACCTCCGCCTTGGGTCCGTGAATTCCACCCGGAGGGCAATAAATTTTCCCTTCCTTTGAGGAAGCTTGGCCTGGCTGTTCTTTACCGCGCCATACTTTTCAATACCATTTTGGATCATTGACCTATGAGAATCTTTTGAAAGTCATAAGCCCTTTACTCTGAGAAATGGCAGAAGAACAAATATAAAACATTTTGCAGATGATTTCAAGAAGCCCCTGGACAATTTCAGTGCATTTCCTGAGCTTCTTGCCTTGTGTCTCTGGAGGGGTCCTCTCAGCCTTCAGAACCTCAGTCGCTGCTTTGAAATGGGGATAATGAGATTGACTCAGAGGGCTGAAGGAAGAGCCAAGTTGATCAGCATGAACATGGGTGTTCAGATATTGTCAGCCCCCATTCCCTCATCCTTTACTGAGACGCCACACCGCAAGGTGAGACAATGGTCCCCTGAGACCTGGGATCCATCCCAGTTTGTGTGACCCTAGGACCTTCACCATCTACAAGCCTTGGTCACTGTAAAGCCATAAAGTCGTCGAAGGACGAGACGAGCAGATGAGAGGGAAAGAAAAGTAAATTTTAATAGGTAGCACTCCTGGGCGGAGACTTGCTAAGTCACCCAGGGACCCAACCAGACCGCTCGCAGGATCAGGCACTGGGGGGTTTTTATGGGGGGGGAGCTGACATGTCATTCTCCGCTAAGTCTTTTCCTTTTTCGGCCAGGCTTTTCGCTGGGCGCCTCCCTTCGCATGGGTCAGGTGGCTCCACCAGTTTGCTTCCCCGCCGGTCACATTCTGAGAAGCCCAGGCTCCTACAGTCACCCCCCCAGGAAAATGGGATCTTTGCTCATTTAGCAGAATGGATCAAATGAGGTTATGGAAGCCCCCAGGGAAAGCTAGGCCCCTGGAAACATTTCCCAAGACATCCCCACCAAATGCTACAAGTGTGCCATGAGCTATTGTTTCCATTTCAGCTACAGAAAGCATTCTGCAGGCCCAGATCTAAGGAGATCAAGAGTTAGGGTCAAATCCCATAATACCAAATACTATTATACAGCTTAACGATGGAGTTATGTTCTGAGAAATGCATCTTTAGTGGTTTTGTCATTGTGCAAACACCACAGAGCATAATTATGCAAACCTAAATTTTTGTGTATGGTGTGGCTTCCTACACACCAAGGCTGTATATGGGGCCCACCATGGTATATGTGGCCCATCACTGGCAGAAACACCATTATGCCATGAGAGATGGTAGTGCCGCTTGCCTGTGTAGAAGGCTCTCTCACTACTGAATCAAGGCCTCTGGGGAGAGGAGAGTGCTTTGTCTCCTCCCGCCCCAACCTAGCCCAGAACCTGGCACACTGTAAGTCTTCCATTAGCCAAAAATCCCTTCACATGCAGTCAAGAACTCATTTGTCTCATATGACTTCGACTTTAATTAGGCACCATTTAAATATTGAGAGTTCATAAACAAATTGAGGTTTCTGGCTTTTCTTGGAATATTAGAAGATTAAGCCCTGAGGTTAAGTCTCCACATGTGGAGATTGGGTTGCAGCTGCCCTTGGCTTTCAATGGTCCCTGTCAGTTGTCCTCTAGCTCCTGCATCCCCGCAGCTCTTATTCTTATGCTGACTTTTTGTCTGTCTCCAGCCTGCAATCAATAGGCATGGAAGTCAGGTTCCCTAGTTCACATTCTCAAAGCACTGTGGGAAGCCTGTTCAAAGGCCCCCTCTTCTTCAGTCCATGAGAATTCTCTGTGAGTTAGGTATTATCATCTCCAAATCATAGATAAGAAAGGTGCGGCTCCAAGAGGCAAAGAAATCCACAAAAGATCACAAAGCTGAAACAGAATTGGGACTCAACCTTAAATTCCTGTTAACTAAGACAGATTAAAACTCTAGTCAATGATTTTTACTTCTATAAAGTGACAGCACTCATCTATACTCTGGCACAAAACCTCTGGGACAAACAGACTTGGTTTCAAATTTGGACTCTTTTCATGCACAACTACATAACATTATCTCATCTACTTCCCCATTTCTAAAATGGAGCCTAAAACCTAAAACTTAAGCAATGTTACTTCAATAAAAATAGAATAAAGTGAAGCCTAAAAACAGTTTGCGTTTCCTCAAAATACTAAAAACAGATCTGCCAAAGAATCCAGCAATTCCACTCCTAGGTAACTACCAAAAGAACACAAAAACACTAATTTGAAAGTAAACCTGTACTCTTATGTTTATTGCAGCACTATTTACAATAGCCAAGATAGGAAAACAACCTAAATGCCCCAAAACAGATTCATGTATCAAGAAGATGTGGTATATATATGCACAATGGAATACTACTCAGCAATCAAAAAGGAGAAACTCATGCTGTTTGCGGCTACATGGATGGAGCTGGAAGGGATTATATAAGCAAAATAAGGCAGAAGGAGAAAGATAAATACCAGATGGTTTCACTTATATGTGGAATATAGGGAGACCAAACAAAGAGTCAGAAAAAGACAAACTTTAAAACCAACTCTTGAAAGCTGACCAAAGATCTGAAGCATGGGGTAGAGAGATAGAGGAGAGGTGCCAATAGGGAGGGGAGAGCACAATGGACTGTAGTAGAGGTAAATGGGGACTTTGGTGATGGGAGAGATACAGTGACCACACCTGAGGGGAGAAATCACATACCATCAAAAAATTAACAAGGGTATGAAAACAATGGTAATGAATTAATTAATTAAAAAATAATTACTGGGCCTCCCCTAGTGGTGCAGGTGGTTGAGTGCCACGCTGTGAAGCTGTATGCAGCCTCTGCAGCGCCGATTCAATCCTGGCCAGCCGGCAAGCGTCCCACATGGCGCAGCAGACCTCTGCTGTCTCGCCCGCTGCTCCCCTCAGCAGTGTATTTCAGTCAGTCTGCCTGTTCTGTTTCCCGCTCTGTCTCTGGTGAATCCTCTCACCTTCCCACGCATCTGGCCTGTACCCCGGTTCTTGTATAAATAAATAAATAAATCTTTTAAAAAATTTACTAAAGTGTTTTTTAATGTAGCCTAAAATACCTTACTTACAGGGCTATTCAATAACACTTCTTAGAACTTAGTCAATGAATCTAGAAAATACCATCCTGACCCAAGAATGAAGAGAGTTGGTTTTGGTTTGATTTGGTTCCAAACAGGTCTTTAAGAAGCTGTAGAAACAAAGGCAGTGTTTTTTAAAAATGTTTGAACCCTGTATTCCTATTTGAAAATGAAGCCTAAACAAGTTATTCAGATTGGAATGACATGACGGAGACTCAGACACGTAGCAAAAACTGATTGGCTTTCCAATTTACAGATTCATTGCCAAAAATCTCAATGACATTCTTCAATAAAATAGAGCAAATATTGATGAAATTCATATGCAACCACAAAAATACTGCAAATAGCCAAAGCTCTCCTGACTAAAAAGGAGAATGGAGGTATCACACTCCAGGCTTCAAACTATACTACAAAGCCTTAATAATTAAGACAGAAAAGTAGTGGAACAAAAACAGACACAAAGACCAATGGAATCAAATAGAAAACCCAGAAATAAAGCCACACATATAGGGACAACTAATCTTTGACAAAAGAGCAAAGAATATGCAGTGGAACAAGGACAGTTTGTTCAATAAATGATGCTGGGAAAACTGGACCACCACAAAAGAATGAAACTAGACCACTACCTCACACCATGCACAAAAATCAACTCAAAATGGATGAAAGATCTGAATATAAGCCCTGAAACCATAAAATATATAGAAGAAAATATAGATAAAACACTACATGACATACATCTCAGTAACATCTTTAAAGACTCATCACCCAAAGCAAAGAAAGTGAAGGAAAAGATAAACAGCTGGGATTACATCAAACTAAAAGGCTTCTGTACGGTTAAAGAAACATTAACCAAAACAAAGAGATACTCTACTGATTGGGAGAAAATTTTTGTACTCCATACAAGTGATAAGGGACTGACCACAAAGATATACAAAGAACTCACACAACTCAGCAAAAACAAAACAAACAATGCAGTCCAAAAATGGGCAGAAGACCTAAAACAACATTTCTCCAAAGAAGAAATGCAAATGGCCAATAGGCATATGAAAAAATGTTCAACATCGCTTATAATCAGGAAATGCAAATCAAAACCAAGTGAGATACCACCTCACACCAGTGAGAATGACACATATTAAAAAAACTAGCAACAACAAATGTTGGTGATGATGTGGAGAAAAAGGAACTCTCCTGCACTGCCAGTGGAACCACTATGGAAAGCTGTGTGGAGTTTCATCAAACTACTAAAAATGAAGCTACCACATGACCCAGCAATTCCACTCCAAGGTATCTACCCAAAGGACACAAAAATATTAATTCAAAAGGATAACTGTACTGCTATGTTTATGCAGCACTATTTATAATAGTTAAGATATGGAAACAACCCAAATGCCCAAAAATAGATGACTGGATCAAGAAGATCTGGTATATAGACCAGGTGCATGGAAGAGTGTGCCTGTCTCCAAAACGCCATTTTAGAACAAGGACATTTCTTCAATAAAGACTGCTTGAATCTGGCAGAAGGCTCCCCGTGGAGCCAGAGGGAGAAGGTTACCTGCGCAGTCAAAGGTGAGCTGAAGGACCCCACAAGCCCGGTCCCACCTGGCAGGAAGTCGGAGCCCAAAGGAGGATCCAGAGATTTGGAACCCAGAGTGCAATCCAGCTGCCCCACCTCCAGGGAAGTCTGTGGGACTTCAAGATGCACATTTGTAACTAAACACAGAAGGAGGATAGATTCTGTGACGGTGACCATTAACATACTCAAAGTACCACTGCCTCACTAGACATCTGGCGTAACAGTTTTTGACTCGTTTGGATTGCCAGTTTCCGAAACTCCCGAAAGAACACATCAAAAAGATGCCAGCCAGTACCAGTGGCACAGTGTCCCAAGGCATAAGGCAAATTAGAAGACAGGCAGCAGGGAAAAGAAAAACTACAAGCAAAGTAGCAACGCCTCAGAAAAAAGACACACCACAAAAAAAAAAAAAAAAAAAAAAAAAAAAACCACCCACCAGTTTGCAACTACGGTGACTTGGAAGAACTTCTGAGCCTTCCAGAAAAAGAATTTAAAATTGCCATGATGAAAAAATTGATGGAAGTCATTAAGGAAAACAACTCTCAGAAATGAATGAAGGGCCTCCCCGGTGGCGCAGCGGTTGAGCGCTGGGTTGCAAAGCTGCCCGCGGCCTCTGCGGCGCCGGTTCGATCCCCGGCTGCTCCCCGGCCACTGGAGGAGGGTCCCACATGGCGCGCAAACCTCTCCTGCCGCCCGCTGCTACCCTCAGCAGTGTACTTCGGTCCTTCTGCCTGCTCTGCTCCCCGCTCTGGCTCTGGTGAATTCTCTCACCCTCCCGTGCTTCTGACTGTACCCAGTGCATGTATACACAAACAAACAAATAAATAAATAAAACATGCCTCTATTAAAAAAATAAATAAATAAAATAGAAAGCTTTCATTAAAAAAAAAAAAGAAAGAAATGAATGAAATTAAGTCCCTAAAGAGGGAAGCAAAAGAAATGCAGGAGATCAAAGAATTAATGGAGGCCCTAAAGAACTCTGGGAAAAGCAATGAAAGCAGAATAGAGGAAATGGAAGAACGAATAAACACTCTTGAAGACACAGAAATAAAAAGAACCAAAACAGAAAAGGAAAGAGAAGTACGAAGGAAAAAGACTGAAGAAAGACTTCGGGAACTATCTGACTCCATGAAGAAAGGAAATATAAGAGTTATAGGAATCCCAGAAGGAGAGGAGAGAGATGTAGGAAAAGAGAAAATATTCAAGGAAATAATTGAAGAGAACTTCCCAAATGTGAAGAAGGAGCTGAAAATTAATATACAAGAAGCAAGAAGAACACCAAACTTCCATGACGAAAGGAAAAACACAGCAAGACCCATAATAGTAAAGCTCCCAAGAATCCAAGACAAGGAAAAAATAATGAAGCTGACAAGAGGGAAGAAACAGATAATATTCAAAGGAAAACCAATCAGACTGACATCAGACTTCTCTGAAGAAACACTACGGGCAAGGAGAGAGTGGAGGGACATAGTCAACAGACTCCAAGAAAACAGACGCCAACCAAGAATACTCTATCCTGCAAAGCTCTCCTTCCTGTATGAAGAAAGAATAAGGACCTTCCGAGACAAACAGAAACTCTGGAATTTCATTACGACTAAACCCCCACTCCAAAAAATACTACAAGGAGTCCTAAAGCCAGAACCTCAGAGGAACGAATAACAATGAAAGAAGGCCAAAAAAAAAAAAAGTTATTAAAAGAATAAATAAATAAAATCAAAGGAAAGACAAACACAATGGCAAATACAGATGCTAACATATCAATATTAACTCTAAATGTAAATGGACTAAACTCTTCAATAAAAAGACACAGAGTCGCAGGCTGGGTTAAGAAACGAAACCCAACCTTTTGCTGTCTCCAGGAAACACATTTAGCCACAAAAGATAAAAATAGACTCAAAGTTAAAGGATGGAAAACAATCCTACAAGCAAATGGACCAAAAAAGAAAGCAGGAACAGCTATACTTATATCAGATAAAACAGATTTCAAACTCAAAAAGCTAAAAAGAGACCCCAACGGTCACTACATTATGATCAAGGGGACAATACTTCAAGAAGAAATAACACTCATTAACATATATTCACCAAACGAAGGAGCACCAAAATATATCAGACAACTATTGTCATCTCTGAAAACAGACATCAGAGAAAACACATACGTAGTGGGAGACTTCAACACACCACTATCAGTAATGGATAGATCAACGAGACAGAAAATAAGTAAAGACACTAAAGCTCTAAATAAGAATCTAGAGCCCTTGGGCTTAACAGACATCTATAGAACACTAAACCCAAAAAAATCTGAGTACACATTTTTCTCAAGTGCACACGGATCATTCTCCAGGATCGATCACATACTGGGACCCAAGACAAACATCAACAGATACACCAAGATTGAAATTATACGAACCATCTTTTCTGACCATGAAGGCATCAAACCAGAAATAAACCATAAAAAGAAAGCAAGGAACTCTCCTACCTCATGGAGATTGAAACCCACACTACTGGAAGACCACTGGACTAATGAGGAGATCAAAGAAAAAATTAAAAAATTCTTTGAATTGAATGACAAGGAGGACACCCATTTCCTAAATATATTGACCAGCATTAATAAGTCAGTTCTTCCCAAATTAATCTGTGTATTCAACACAATCCCTACCAAAATATTAGGAAGTCTTTTGTACAAATTGGTGAGCTAATTCTAAAATATGTATGGAAATACAAAATTTTTCACACACACACAATTCTGAAAAAAAACAGTGTTGGAGGATTAACATCACCTGGTTACAAGAATTTTTTAAACTACATTAATCAAGACACAAAGTAGACACATAGATCAATATAACAGAAGAGAAAATTGAGAAATAGACCCACACATATATGGATTTTTGAAAAAGGTGCACATGTCGTGAAAAGCTAGTCTTCTCTACCACTGGTGCAGAAACAACTAGATAGTCATATGATAAATAAATCAACAAAAAAACACAGGCTACAATCCATACTTGTTACCACCTATAAAAATTAACTCAAAAAAAGATCATAGCTCTAAATATAAATCTAAAGCTATAAAACTGCTAGAAGAAAACATAGGGAACATCTTTGTAGTCCTGGATATAATACATAGAATTTCAAAGATATGTTAGATCTGATCCATAGAACAAATTGAAAAACTGGACTTTGTCAAAATTAAACACTTCTGCTCTTTGAAAGACACAAAGGAGAACCACAAACCATTATAATAGGTAAGATTTATTCACACCCCCCTCCCTAAGAACCAATTTTTGCTGCCTTTGGTCTCCATCCTGGTTGAGGATGCATGCAATACGCTATTCTGTCCACTTTTGTATGTTTTTATACTCCCATTTAAATTGCTTTAATCATTTATTTTTTTAAGAAAATCATTTTTTTAAGAAAAAAGCAAGTTATGTATAATGTTCATATAAGTTCATACAAGTTATATATAATGTTCATATAACAAGACAATACCCAGGGAGAATCCATGGACCCAGTTTCTGGTCCATGTTACCCAGAACAAGGACTCAAATAGCACCAAGAGTACTTGTCAGTCAAGAAACTTGTGATGACACCTTAAACCATGATCTCAAAGGTTCAGAGGTAGGGTGACTACAGGCAAGATATGATCCACTGCTAAACCCATAGTCTGTTCATCTCTCCTCTATGGCAACCTCATCCCAAGACTGATTTATTTGCTAACCCAAGAAGCTACATGCTTCCTAGTTGTTATCCAACAGGAAAGAGAAACTATGTCCCAGCATTCAGTAAAAGTCCTTAAATCATCCTGACTAAACCAGCTTTGGTACTACTCATTTCTGGCAATTTCTGCAGCAGGGGAATGGAATGTGTTGAGTGACCTAGCCTGGGGTCTGATAATCTGCTCTGGAGTCAGGGGCCATAAGGAGTCCATTTCCAGAGCTACATAGCTCTCATCACAGAAATTTGTACTCTGAGAAGAGGGAAATGAAAATATCACTGGAACTTTCCATTTGCCTTCTCACCTATCTGTGTGTCTGTTTAATTCACCATGGGTGCTGATGTGTCTGTGGAATGGTGACTATGGTGGTAACCACCGTGTGCTAAGGGAGGAGACAGGTTGTCAGTTCCAGGTTGTTTCTTTTTTTAATCCCAGGAAAGGATGTGATTGGTCTGCTTTGGATCACATGCTCATGTCTGTCCCCATCAGTGTGGCTCAAACACCCACCCCCAGCCAGAGAGGGGGTGCTGGGCTTGCAGCTCCTGTTGGGTGGACAAGATAGTAGGAGTCCTTTCAATAGCTTCAAGGCAGGGTTGTTGTGAGAACCTACATGAAGTTTTCTTTTTTTCTTTGGCATCAATACCTTTTCATCATTTTCCCAATTTTCCACCCCACCCTCACCTTTCAAAGCTCCAGAAAAAGAGCTCTAAGTTTGCCAAGCTGAAGTGCAGGTCCTGGGAAAAAAACAACACAAAAACCCTTGGGTGAGTTCTAAGACTGGCTGCCCATGCATATTTCTTTCCCTTAAAATAAATAAATCAGCCTCCCCGGTGTTGCAGCGGATTGAGTGCTGTGCTATGAAGCAGACTCTCCTGCGCCGGTTCAATTCTCGGCTGGCCAGGGAGATTCCCACATGGCATGGCAGACCTCTGCTCCGTCCTCTGTCTCTGGTGAATTCTCTCACCCTCCCACGCTTCTGGCCTGTATTCCAGTTCTTGTATAAATAAATAAATCTTTAAAAAATAAAATAAATAAATCAGTAGAAGATGCTTAAATGAACCACTACATCCCTAAGACTCTGATTCCTCATGTGTCAAGTGGAGTTGTTAAGTCCCTACCTCAGAAGATATCTGTAACATGAACTGAGGTAATGCATGTGTAACAGGTTCTGAGCATACAAAGGGAGCTTAATAAATGGTAACTCTTCTGCTCACTTCCATTCCATACTTTTAAAAACCTAGTCAAAAGGGAATGTCACTAAAAATAAGTCGTCCCAGAATATTTCAAAGCTTCACCATAGCCAAGAAAAAGACATATGACGTTCTTCCTGGAGCACCTGTCCCTCAGGTGTCAGCCACCTGCATCATCACCTGTACCTCTGCATGTCCAGGCCGAGTCCCTTCCAGACATTTTGCAAAGCTCAGATCTGTGCATCCACCTCCCACTACCTCCTTCCCCACCCTCTAGTCATCTGTGCTGCCCACCCTGGCAAGCTGTCTCCCTAACACCTCACCTACTCATGGCTTCATTATTTTATTTCCCCACCTTTCTCACTCAAAGTGGGGAGCAAGGATAAGTATACAAGACAGGAGATGGGTGGAGAGCAATGGAGAACTGGCTGGGACTAGCCCCTACCCACTGATGGCATACCCTCTGCCCAAAGTCCCTGCAAGTCCACCCTTTGGCCTTCTGTTCCATCTTTCTCCCTATCCCTTTCAAAAACCCCCATACTGAGCAACCAGTACTCTCCAGCCCCCACCTCCTACACGTTCCAAGGTTGTCCAAGTCAGGTCTGTTCCAGAACCCCAGTTCCACAGTTCTGACAAAAAGCTCAATTCTCCTGTCTGGTGGGATGCTTTAGCTAGTGGGGAGGTGCAGTTGGAAGACCGCTCACTGAGATCACTAATCTTCATTGCGCTCCAAGCTCATTGTTCCTGTGACCCTGGAAATATTACTCTCTGAACTGATCTATTTATTCCCAACCACTCCCCAGTACATTAAAAATAAAATACTACCAACCCTTACTTTATGCAGTTCTGTTTCCCCTCCAGGGAACAAGGGCAGCATAGTCAAGAGGGAACATGGCTTAATACTTTATAGACTGTGTCATTTTGGACAAACCCCCTGACCTCTCAGGGGCTTGGCTTCCTTATCTATAAAATGAGAGTGATCTGATAGCCACCTCATTGGTTAGTTTTTTAAAGATTTATTTATTTATGCATACAAGAACTGGGGTATGGCCAGAGGTGGTGGGGGAGACTCACCAGAGACAGAGTAGGGAATAGAACAGGTGGATTGACTAAAATACACTGCTGAGGGGAGCAGCGGGCAAGTCAGGAGAGGTCTGCTGCACCATGTGGGTAGCTCCCTGGCGGGGATCAAACTCGTGCTTCAGTGGCTGCAGACAGCTTCACAAGCTGCATCTTAACCCCTTGCACCACCAGGGAGACCCCACTGGTCAGTTTTGAGAAGCAAAGCAATCATAGGATGATACACGTTGTCAAGCTATTGGTTGTTAGGGAGGGGGCATCTTCTAATGTGGATTTTGAAAGAAAAATAATGAAATAAAAAGATGATGGGCACTTCTGCTTCCAGCGAGATGAAATAATGGAGCAGATTTATCCTCCCACTCGACACAACCAAAAACCCAGAAAATATAATGAGATAATGGTTTTCAAGATAGTAGACATCAGGAAGCAAGAATAACGAACACCATGAGACAGAACATAAAGGGAGTAAACCTTACAATTGCCCTATCTCGCTACCCACAGAGAGAATCCCGGTTGTTGTACAGGGATTAGGAAGTGAGGCTGGAGAACAATTTGAGTTGAAGAAACAAAGCTGGGGGTTGGGAAAGAGTAGGGAGTCTAGAGTGTGCAGTTCAGTACACCAGAGTGGAGAGCTATACAGAAAGACAATGTGGGAGAAAACTGGTACATTTAACAAATACAAAGGAGGAACAGCTCCTGTCAGACCGCAGGGTGGGGGTGGGGAAAGGGTGCACTCTCACTAGGCAGATCTGAAAGTTTCAATTTTCCAGAGCTCAGGTAGTATATTCACAGAGATCTGTCTTCATAATGAATAATAATTAACCTCAAGCTCTTCACAGCTCTTGTCTCATAGTACATCTTAAATGCAAGACACAAAAAAATAAACATTTCAGATATTTTAACTGCTTTCCAAAGTAAAGCTCAAGTAATTTCAGAAAAATTTAAATAGCCGGAACCAACAAGGTAAATAAAGTTCACAATGTTCACATCCAACAAGAGATTGATGGACATGAAAAAAAAAAAAAGAGGAAAACCTGACTCATAATGAGGGCAAAATTCAGTCAAAACCAACTTAGAAGGTTCACAGATGTTAAAGTCTGCAAGAAAAACGCTAAAACAGTTGTGTTTTGATATAATATTTATACATTATATCACATTTTTTGATATTCCATATTGTCAAAAAGTTAACTAGAGTGATAGAAGATAAATTTTTTACAAGTCCCCAATTTTTAGAGCTGAAAACTATAATGTCATTTGGATGAAAAATATACTGAGATGGGATTAACAGCAGATTAGTCACTGCAGAAGCAAATATTAGTAAACTTAAAGATATAGCAATAGAAACTATCTACAATGAAACACACAAATAATAATTTTAAACAATCAAAAAGGGTGTCAGTAAACTATGTAACAACTGAAAGTGGCCTAATATATTTGCAATTGGATTTCCTGAAGAAGAGGGGGTGGACAGAAAAATATTTTTAAGAAATAGCATCCAAATTTTCTAAATTTGATGAAAACTAGAAACCCACAGATTCAAGAATCTCAAAAAGTTCCAAGAGCAAGAAACGACACCAGGATATATCATATTAAAACTGCTCAAAACCAGGCCTCCCTGGTGGTGCTAGGGATTAAGATGCAACCTATGACGCTCTCCGCAGCCACTGCAGCACAAGTTCAATCCCCAGCCAGGGAGCAACCCACATGGCACAGCAAACCTCTCCTGATGTGCCTGCTGCTCCCCTCAGCAGTGTATTTCAGTCAATCCACCCGTTCTGTTCCCCACTCTGTCTCTAGTGAATCCTCTCACCCCCCACACCTCTGGCCTGTACCCCAGTTCCTGTATACATAAATAAATCAATCTTTTTTTTTTAAAGATTTATTTAGTTAGTTAGTTAGTTAGTTAGTTAGTTAGTTAGTTAGTTAGTTAGTTAGTTACAAGCACTGGGTACAGTCAGAAGCGCGGGAGGGTGAAAGAATTCACCAGAGCCAGAGCGGGGAGCAGAGCAGGCAGAAGGACCGAGGTACACTGATGAGGGGAGCAGCGGGCGGCAGGAGAGGTCTGCGCCCCATGTGGGACCCTCCTCCGGTGGCCCGGGGAGCAGCCGGGGATTGAACCGGCGCTGCAGAGGCTGCGGGGAGCTTCGCAACCCAGCGCTCAACCGCTGCACCACCAGGGAGGCCCCCAATAAATAAATCTTTAAATAAATAAAAAATAAACTGCTCAAAACCAGTAAACAAGAGAAAACCTGAAAATGGTGGGGGTAGGGGTAGAAAGTAGGTCACACATGGAAAAACAAAGGCAAAGACAAGATGAATTTCTCATCAGAAACATGCAAGCAAGAAGACAAACAATGGAGCAACATATTTAAAATTCTAACAGAAAAACTATAAACCTAGAGATATACTGTGTTATTGGGACAGAATAATCAATATTATTAACTTTTGAATTCTCCCCAAAGTGATCCATATGCTCAATACAATCCAAATCAAAATAGCAGGAAATTTTTAGTACAAATTGGCAAGCCATTTCTAAAACTCGTATGGAAATTCATACACATATGCGTGTGCCTGAAAAAGAAGGACAAATTTGGAGGGCTAACACCACCTGATTTCAAGAATTATAAGGGCCTCCCTGGTGGCGCAAGGGGTTAAGCACCACACCATGAAGCAATCTGCTGACATGAGTTCGATCCCAGGCCAACCAGGAAGCAAAACACATGGCGCAGCAGTCCTCTCCTGACTTGCCCACTGTTCCCCTCAGCAGTATACTTCGGTCAACCTGCCTGTTCTGTTCCCCACTCTGTCTCTGGTGAATGCTCTCACCGCCCACATCTGTGGCCTGTGCCCCAGCTTTTGTAGCATAAATAAATAAATCTTTTTAAAAAAAGAATTATAGGGCCTCCCCTGGTGGCGCAGCGGTTGAGCGCTGGGCTGCAAGGCTGCCCGCGGCCTCTGCAGCGCTAGTTCGATATCTGGCCACCAGCGAGGGTCCCACATGGCGCACAGACCTCTCCTGCCGCCCGCTGCTCCCCTCAGCAGTGTACTTCATCGGTCTGCCTGTTCTGTTCCCCGTTCTAGCTCTGGTGAATTCTCTCACCTTCCCGTGCTTCTGACTGTACCCAGTGCTTGTGTAAATAGATAAATAAATCTTTTTTTAAAAATTATAAAACTAGGTTAATCAAGACTGTGGTTTGGCATAACAGAGATCAGTGGAACAAAACAGAGGATCAAAAAGTAGATCTATTTAGAGAGTTGGTTTTTTGTTTTTTTTTTTTACAAAGGTGCAAAGGAAATGCAGTGAGGAAAATTTAACAGGGTGGTGCCCAGGAGAAAGGGAGGTTCCAGGTTCCCTGCCCCACCCAAAGGAGGGTGGAGCTGAGCAGGGAGGAGAAGAAGCTGGAGAGGAGACTGGACAGGGAAGGAAGCAGGATGGAGAGCCAGAAGGAGACCTGGAGGAGGCACATGGAGCAGAGAGACATGTGAAGAAACTGTGCTTGCTTTTTGGTCCTGGACTGGTTGGAACAGATGTGGGTGAGAGACCAGTGGAGAGGTTAACAATGACAGCTTTTATCTTGATTTTGATTTTGCTCTTCTCTCCCCAGAATTGTCTGGCTGTTTCTGACCCTTGGTATAACTCCCCACCAGAAGGTGCTTTAGACTTGTGGCAGGCTTTCAGACCTTGCTTTGGGCCAACCTTAGCCAACCTTACCCACAAAGGGGATGGGTAATATTGGGTGCTTGATTTAGAAACGATATTCTCTGTCTTTTCTGTATTACACACTGTGTTAAAGTTCCTTTCCTTCAAAGGTCTTATATGTTTTCTCTTGATGCGGTGGCTGGCAGACCCTATTTAGAGCGGGCAGGTTTGGAGGTTCTGGGGTGCCCTCTCCCTGCCCTGGAATAAAAAGATAGCCTTCTAAATAAATGGTGCAGGAACAATTGGATATCCATTTGCAAAAAAAAAAAAAAACCCAAGAAACAAAAATAAAAAACTTGCACCTATATTTGTGACTATCTACAAAAATTAACTCAAAAATGGATCATAAATCTAAATGTAAAACCTAAAACTACTAAACTTCTAGGAGAAAACAAAGGAAAAAAATCCTTAGATCTGACACCCAAAGTGTGATCCATGAGAGAACAAATTGAGCAAATGGACTTCATCAAAAGTAAACACTCTGCTCTTTGAAAGATGCTTTTAAGAAAATAAAAAAAAAAAACAAGCCACTTAGGGAGAAAATATTTGTGAAACATACATTTGATAGAGGACATATCAAGAATAAAGAACTCTCAAAACTCAACAAAAGAAATTTTTAAATGGGCAAAACATTTGAATAGATACTTCACTAAAAAAGATAAAAGATGGCAAATAAACACATGAAGAGATGCTCTACAACGTGAGCCATTAGAGAAATGTTAATTAAAACCACAATGAGATGCCATTACACACCCATTAGAATGACTTAACTTTAAAAGAGTGCTATAACAAGCATTGGTGGAGATGGGAAGGAATTAGAAATCTGGTGCTGGTGAAGTTAAATATACAGGTGTTTACTCAAGATAAAAGGAAATATATGTCCATACAAAAACTTGTATATAAATATTCACAACAGCTTTGCTTTTTATAGCCAAAAACTAGAAACAATACAATGGCCATCAATAGGTGAGTGGATAAAAAAATTGTGGTCTACCCATCAAATGAAATATCATTTAGCAACAAACAGGAATGAACTATTGGTACAGGTAATACTGTGGATGAAACTAAAGTAATTATACTTATTGAATGAAGCAGACTAAAGAGTACATGCTATATGACTCTATTTATATAAAACTCTAAAAAATGCAGTCTAATCTATAGTAACACAAAGCAGATCAGTGGTTACCTGGCTGGTGGGGTAGGGAGGAGAGTGGAGGAGAGGTAACAAAGAAAAATGAAATGTTTGGGGTGATGAGTATAGTCACTGCCCTGGAAGATGTATTTTTTTAAATCTCCTACTTCCCTGCTTTTTAGAGAACTTTTAGAGCTGAAAACTATAATGTCTGAGATGAAAAATAGACAAGACCAGAACATCAGATTGGTCAATGCAGAAGCAAATATTAGTGAATTTAAAGACATAGCAATATAGGGGCCTTCCTGATGGCACAGGGGTTAAAGTCTCAGCACTATCAGCTATAGCCAGCCACTGCAGCATGAGTTCAATCCCCAGCCAGGGAGTTAACCCACATGGCGCAGCAGACCTCTCCTGTCTCGCCCACTGCTCTGCTCAGCAGTGTGTTTCAGTGGATCCTGCTATTCTGTTCCCCACTTTATCTGGTGAATCCTCTCACCCCTGTACCTCTGGCCTCACCCCAGTTCTTTAAATGCATAAATAAATAAAAGTAAATCTTAAAAAATATATAGCAATATAAACTGTCCAAAATGAAACTACACAAATCAAAAATAATTTCAAATAACTGTGAGTAAACCATGGGACAACTAACAGTGGCCCAATAATATGTGCAATTGGAGTCCATAGTGATGGGTTCCACGATGGAATATCCATGCCAAAACTGATCAGACTATACAATTTAGATTGTGTAGTTTATTGCATGTTAATATGTACATCAAAAAAGCTATAAGAAGGGCCTCCCTGGTGGCGCAAGGGGATAAAGCACAGCACTGTGAAGCTATCTGCAGCCACTGCAGCACGAGTTTGATCCCCAGCCAGCCAGGGAGTAACCCACATGGTGCAGCAGACATCTCCTGTCTCACCCGCTACTCCCCTCAGCAATGTATTTAAGTCAATCCACCTGTTCTGTTCCCCACTCTGTCTCTGGTGAATCCTCTCACCCCCCCGCACCTCTGGCCTGTACCCCAGCTCTTGTAAATAAATAAATAAATAAATAAATCTTTTTTTTTAAAAAAAAGCTATAATAAAAAAAGATTGGCATGTCTAAAGGATACCCGGCTGTATCCAGTACAATCCACTTCAGCTCTTCTTTAACTTTTATTTTGAAATAATACAGAAAAATTGCAAAGACAGACGGATAGTTTCGAAATACCCATTGCCCAGCTCCCCCTAATGTTAACGATGTCCATAACCATGGTACAATGATGATCTTCACACAATGTCTCTCCTCCCACTTCTCCCTCTCTGGGACAGTTCTGAAATCCAGCAGACCCCTCCCCTCCAGTAGAGAGATCTTGCCCCAATCTCTATTCCATCCTATGTCTGCTACTCTGTGTGCAAGCTACATGCCATGCGCCAATGGCTCTCCATGTCCACCTGCAGCCCCATCTCTCATCCCAATCGTACAGCTAACTGCATCCTGCATGTCCCTCCAGCTATCTCACAGAATTCTCAAACGCAGCATGTCTAAGACTGAATGTATTGCTGTCCCTGTCTCTCTGCCCCCTAAATCAACTTCCTCCTGTGGTCTTGAACTTAGCAAATGGCATTGTCACCTTTCACCCATTTAGCTCTGTGTCTTCTCCGACTCTTCCCTCAAGGTCCACATATGATAAGTTATCTTTCAAGTTCTGTTACTTTCTTCCACATATCAAACTATATCACACACCTCCCATCTCTGCTGTCAACACTTGGACACAGGCCATCCGTGATGTCAACTCTCCTAGAGCTGTTAGAATCAGCTTTAAACACTCATGCACTTCCAGTCTCTCCCTCTCTGATCCTGCTGCCAGGGGTGATCTTGCAAAAGGCTCATTGACCTCAGTCATTTCCTGCTGAAAACTCTGCAGTGCTTTCCAAACGCCCACAGGGTAGAATTCTGATATGGCAGTAAAGATGCCTTCCACACACTCCCCTGACAATTAGTCAGTTTACTCCTAGAGGGACACATCAAATACAAAGGAACTACTCTCCCTCCCAAACCCATCAAACATCATGCTTTTGCTCCTGCAGTTTCGTTGGTCTAGAATTTTCTTTCCCATTTTCCCCAGTGGGAAACTCCTACCCAAACTGCAGCTCTGAAACTCAGAATGAAGCCTTCTGAGACATACTAGGCAGAACTGAAAGCCCCCCTAAGGAGCACAGCCAGAGCACCTTATAAATGCCTTCCGTGTCTTCCCCCACTGGTACCAGCCTAGAACCTGGGGTCCAATAGACATACTGATGGCAGGTTGAATGGATAAAAAGATAAACAGATGTATTCATGGGTGGGTGGAGAGAGTAGACTGATGGGAAGATGAATAGATAATGGGTGGAGGATGGACAGGTGAGTGGATAAAGAGATCATAAGCAGTTCAAGGACAGAGATTATTCCTTATTCAACTCTTTTCACAGTGCCCAGGATAGGGCTGCAAATAAAGCAATAGATGCTCAATACATGTTGCTGAATGATTGATTGAAGCACCAGGTGACTGTAATAATAGATTTGGACTAAGATTCTGATTTCTAGTTCTCTCAATATTCTCCAGTTATTTATGCATATGCAACTTTATGAACAACTTAACCAAACATTTCAACTTACAGTTGTACAGAATGGGTAAACTGGATTAAATGATGTCTAAGGTCTTTTCCAAATACTCTCATGTTCCCTGACTGGAAGCTGCTCAAATCTAAAGATAAGGCTATGGGATGGGAGGAGGGGCCACATTTGAGCAAATGTCTGTTTACTTACAACGTGTCCTAATGCAAAGCTGATCCCAGATCTCTGCCAGCAACCAGGGAGAAAAGTTAACACACTCCAGATGAGATTCTGTTCAAACTGTCTGGCTAAAAGCTTCCTGGTGGGAATGAAAGACAGGCTGATAGCAGAGCCTGAGGGGTAATTAAGAGTGAAACATGAACCTCTGTGAGGCTGCACCACCCCAAGTTGAAAGGAAAGCAGGGCCAGGCACACAAAGCCTTGCAGGCCCTTGGCTGCTGGCCAAATGCACACTCTGTCCAGAGGATGGCTGCTTGTTCACAGAGCACGTGGTCTGTGCCCCCAGAGCCCCCACCCAGACTCCCAACGTGCTCTGCAGTCATCACTGTACTGAGAACACATCTATCCTGAGTTACAGGCCATATGTTCCAGGCACTGTCTGCGTATCACCTCGTCACTTGTCCCAACAACCCCGGGAGGCAGCAGTGATCACCTTCACGCACAGAGGAGGAAAAGGTAGCAAGTGGCAGACTGGGGATCTGAACCCTGGGCACTTGGGCTGCCTGTCTGTGGGTGGCTGGCCTGGAACTGGTCAGGTGACAAGTGGGACTTGAGACTTCATGCCACACCCATTTGGCAGTGACACGGGCTGGCTCCCCTCAATGTGCTTTCACACTGCTTGGAGCCTGTGATGCTGGGCCACCACTCCTGTTTTGTGCACTGACACACTGAGCTGGGGTTGATGGTGAAGTGGCCCAGTGATGGTGACATGACTTGTAAGTAGCTCAGCTGGGATTCCATCCCTGGGAACCCGAGTCCCAAGCCAGGGCTCTTAACTGGTAGCTTGCAAGTGGCAGACCCACCTGCAGTTGTAGTGGACACCTGCGGGTTTTGCCTAAACATCCATTCTTCCTTCCTCCAGTGCCAGCATCTGAGTTTTCTTGGGGGAGTCACCCATCACATCCCACCACCCACCACCTGAATCCATGTGATTTGGGCGAAACTGCTCTCCCTATCCTGTGCAAGCTGGGCAAATGATCCTGCTGGCCACCGTGAACACATATGACCAAAGATGTCCAGTGACTGAATTCCACAACCAAAGAGGAAACTTGTGACAAAAAGCACCTTCTGTCCCCTGGGATTTCTGAGCTGGTAAGGGGGAGTCCAGGAGCTGCTACAGTCCATGTGTGACATAGTGAAGGGACAGACTGGAAAGTGAAGCCAATAGAGCACAAAGCAGGGAAAGGAGATGAAGAGAAACCATTTCTGAAGGAAGTCATTTGAGTCCCTGGATCCAGCCATACCTGAATATATCCAGGCATGTGAGCCTTTATTTCTATATAAACCAGTAGGAGTTTAGTATGTTTACCCTGCACCCAAGAGGTTCCAAGTCAATACTGTCCCCTCTTCAGACTGAATGTTCATCACTTTCTCCCTTGGCTGCTACCTCATTAGACCCAGGTAACTTGAGGGCAGAGACTGGGTCAAAGCCACCACTAGGTCTCAATGTGACTCCAGCTATACTTGATGAGTATTTGCTGAATGAATAAAAAGCAAACTTGACTCAGTGACCCTTTGAGAATTTGGAGACATATTGGCCCTATAAAGCCTGAATTCTCTGACCCAGCTCACTCTTTGTCTCCCTCCTATTCCATCACCCACCTTTCAGACCTAATTCAAAGGTTGTCTTCTCTGCAGCTGGCCCACAGCCACTGCTCCTCTCCAAATATGCTCTTACCCACATCAGGAGGCATACTGAGGACAGGGTCTGAAATGGAGCTGTTTATGCACCAGACTAGCACCTGGCCCCCAACAGAGCTCAGAAAATATTTTCTGAATCCAAGGAGGGGCTCATTTTCTTTGCCAAAATATATATGCCAGGCACTGGGAATACACAGATGAAGGCAAAATGATGGTTAAAAGTAACGGTGATAATAAGAGCTAACATTTACTGAGCTACTGCTTTATGCCAGACACTGATCTAGGCACTTTACACATGTGTAGATTAACCTTTAGAGCAAACCCATGAGGTTGCTACTATTGTTATTCCCCATTTCATAAATGAGGAAAATACAGCTCAGATGTCAAAGAATTTGCCCAAGGTCACAGAGAAGGTAGGTGGCAGAGTCACTATTTGAACCCAGGCAGTCTGGTTCCAAATCCAAACTCTTAATTAGTCCACAGTGCTCTGGGATCATGAGTTCTTAACAGACTGTTTTGTCATAAGTCTGGCCTTCTCCTTCTAAATGTCTATATACCCCACTTCTAGAAAGAGCTGTGCTAAAAATGGAATTGAGCATGTTCAATATTCCCGAAAGAAAGAGCTTGGATTTTGGAGCAAGACACACTGGTTTGAATTTCTAATAGCACCACCTTTCAGTACCTCTGCAAGTCTCCGTTTCTTCAGGATTAAGAATGCCTCTTGGACAGTTATTCGAGTTAAAAGAGCTAATATGTAAACACCGCTTAGTTCAATGCCTGGCCCACACCACACAATCATTGGTACCTTTCATTATGCTTATGGAATAAAGCAACTTGTCAGCATACCGGGCCTGGTGTAAGGTCCACAGTCAAGTATTATGAACATGCTTCCACTGTCTCACCTTCCCTCTCCACATTGCATGACCTTGAAAGAGCACCCACAGTTCTCTGAGATGATTCGGCCAGAGATATTTCATGGGTCGCTAGAAAGCCCTGCTTCCAGTCAGCCTTCAAAATAGATTAAAGATTTGAAATTCCCTTTATATCTCCACCTACAGGATCAAAGGGCACAGACCAGACCATGGTTGGGGAGCAGGGGAGGAAGGTAACTTGGAACAGACCCCAAGTTTTAAACTCACAGAAGAGCAACTGTGGTTCACCTTAGGCTCTGCTGAGTTGCAGGGTGCAGGCCCTCTTGTTCTGCTCTGCCTGTGCCCTTGAGAAATAAACACAGCTGCCAGAAAGCGGGATGCTTCAGCCACGGCTAATCCTGGGCCACAAGACAAGCAGGGACTCAGAGGTGCCCTGCGATGCGAAGTGTTTTTCAAAAAACGTCAGCAAGTCCACAGAACAAGGAGAGAGGGCGGGGAGAGCCCAATGCAAACACACAGTTAGGCTTCAGAACAGGAATAGGGGCTGAATGCACACAGGGCTCCAGCCTTCCAGCGTGCAGCCTAACCTGTAAGGCTTTGACACTACCGCCCTCTGGTGGCCAGATAGGGACCTATGGGCAGTTTGTAACTGAGTTGCAAGGACTGGAAGTAATGATTAGGTTAAAACTTCTCCCATGAAGTCGAGAATCACAGGGTCTGGAGACTGAGAAAAACCAGCTCCCCTCCTCCTCCGCCACTAGCCTGGTTCTGCCTCCCCTTAACCTTTCTCTTGCACTTCTGCAACAGCCTACTCCCTGTTACTAATAAACATAGCAAAACAACTTACTGAATGTTGACTGTAGACTTAACACACACTATTTCATTGCCTTCTCACATCTTTGGAGGTGGTTAGCTTCTCATATACAGAGAAGGAAATGGAGATTCCTGTGGGTTAGAGGACTTGGCCAAACCCATGTAGATAGCTATATGCAGAAGTTCCAATGTTTAAACTCAGCAGAACCTGTACCTAAGCAGTCCTGGGGCATCCACTAGGAATCTGCTAAAACTCCAAATGCTCCAGTCCCCCATCCCACCTCACTGTAAGGAACTGAAAACAAAGGGTAAGAACCAGCAACATCAGCTTTATCAAGCTCTGTGGGTGATTCTCAGCCACCACGGATGTTAGAACTCCCAGGGAAGTCTGGCCAGGGTGGGGTCTGAATAGGTGGGTGGTTCCAGTGTGTACAGCAGTGCTGAGAAAAACTGAGCTACTTGCAAGGACCAGGACTTTGGATCCTCACACAGATGTTTAGAAGCTGTTTCTCTATAGAGGTTTAGAATCATTTGAGGAAGGAAATGAACCTAAGCCTGTTTCATGAACTGTGGATTGTGGGCAACACACCTACCTCTCTGGGTCACGAGGCTTAATGCAGGCTCTACCTTTGCTAACTCCCCACTACCTTGCTCCTGCCCCTTTCCGCTCTCCCCGCCACCTCCCACTCCTCCTCAAAAGCAAGTAATAACAGGCTGGTTTGCATTCTATCCAAACTGCTAACAACTTTCCATGATTTCATTTATTTTGTAAATTTTCTTGAGCACCTGATGGGTAGTGCTGGGTACAGGGCAAGAGAATACAGTAAACATGTCAGGACAGGTTCTAATAAATTAGTTAAGAAGATGATCACGCCAGAAGCAAATAAATGAATAACTTCTAATTGTCAGAAGTCAGCTGAATGAACATACAGCAAGTGAGAAGAGATCAAGCTATGGGATGAGGAAGATTAAAGGAGAGGTAAATTAAGACCGCCGGCTGAAGAGCACATACCTGGGAGATCAGATAGGGAAAGTTCATTGGGAAGCTACTGCCATGTTACTGGCACGGGAGAGACTCCATCTGACTTACTCTTTTATAAAACCATCATCATGCTGCACTGTCACCATCTCCACACCAGACTGTGGGCTCCTCGGGCAGAGACTGGCTGGTCTTCCCATGTGCACCCTCAGCACCCAGTCCAGGACTGGACAGGGAACATGGTAGTGACTGGTGGAATGAATCAACCTAACTGCCCTTCCTATGTTACTTCCCTTCAGTTCACCAAGCCATGCCTTCTCTTCTCAGGTTTCTGCCCATCAGCATGGCCACAGCCTTGCCACAGAGCACCAGAGACACCCAGTGTGGGTGTCAGCCACTCCTCAGGCCCCCAGGCCTGGGCGTCTGTGGCTGTGCTTCCACTACACCCTGCATGGTCTGAACAGCTGGGCTTGGAGACACATGTGCAGGGCACGACACTGTGGAAGAACATGGGCTTCCAACTCAACCACTGACCCTTTGACCAGTGCCCTACCCCCCAGGAACCTCAGTTTCACTGCCAAGTAGGCCCGCTAGGCCGCTAGTCTGCTCTTCCCTCTCCCCTGTACAATGTCCATCCTCAGAGGAGAGTCCCATGTCTGGGAAGTACAAGTGCAACCAAGATTCCTTTCTACAAAGAGGGCGGGAGGCTTGCTCTCTGCAACATGTTCAACAAAGCACTTCAGCCTCTCTTTTGAAGGAGACACGGGTCATGACTGCTCAATAATCCCAGGTCTGGTCCCTGCAGTCTGAACTCCATGGTGAGACCTCATTTCAGGAGAGAAGCGTTTTCCCAATCGACTTCAGTCCCCACTCTGGGCACAGCTGACGACCAGGTAGATCGGCCTATGCCCAGCCCAGGTCCCCAGGGGTCCTCGGGACATCCTTAGATGTCTGGGCAGATGTGGCTGCATCTATGCCACTGCCTCGCCTGCATTCCAGTCCCCTCACCAGGAGGGGCCAAGGAAACAAGGGGACTTGAGCAACATGTTCTTGGCAATCCCAAGAGTAATTAACTAATTATCAGAAGAGGGGCGTGGTGGTGTTGCCGCCACACAAGCTGTGCCAGTGACTGTCGCTGTGACATCGCTGGTCTGGTGGGCACATTTCCACACTCTGCCTGCTCCTCCTACAGAGGGGAAGGCTGAGGTGCTGGATGCCCTGAAGTTCATCCCGTGTGGCTCCATGTCACCAATAATTCCAAATATGTAAGGTGCCAGAAAATATGGTTAAATAGTTCTCAATTTTGAATCCCTAAATCCTAAATATTAATAAAGGACCTTAGCTCTATGAATGGGCATTACAATAAAAAACAAAGTAAGCATTTCTCACGCCTGCCTGACGATGCAGACATCTCTTTTAATAAACCTACCCCTTCCAGGGGCAGCTCTTTCTGCCCACTTGTGTCTGTACAAATTTCCTTTACTTTCCTTCCCTTTTTTATAATAAAACTGCCCTTTGGATATAAAAAAAATAAATAAGCTGAGGAGTCACATTCCTCTCTTTTTAAAAAAAGTTACATTACATTGTTTGAAATCCCTCCCTTTTGCACAAAATATGATAAACTTAGGTACATGAGGTAAGGTAAGGTGTATACTACAGCACATAGCTATAGTTTTAATACCTATACAGAACAGCTATTTATTGGATATCCACAATGTGCCAAACATTTGAAATGCCTCAAAAGCTTACTATTAGTATCGATATTATCAACATAAGCAAACTGCCCCTCCTGGTAGCAGAAGTCTTCCAGTTAGTGACACAGAACAAGTGGCGTCCCTGTTCACCAGGCCATAAGAGTAACCAGTGCAAAGGCGCTTGGGCCAGCCTTTCTCTGGAGCCCCATCTCAGTCTCCACCTGACCCTCTCCACATCCCAGGACACGACCACCTCGGCTCTGCTCCAGGCCGCAGCACTCTCACCTGTTCTCTGCCCCAGTCACCTCCTGAGCCCACGTCCTCGCCATCCCTCCCCAGCAGCCTCAGCTAACAAGAGCTTCACCCTCCTCCTCACCACTTCCCCTCTGCAGGCCACAGTTCTGACAGGCTCCACTTGTTCACATGCACACACGTATCCAGCAGGGGCCCAAACAGACAGGCAGATGTCAAGTGCTCCTCCCAGCCTCCCACCATGCCCACGTGGTGGATAAGCCTCCTCCCTTCTCAGCACCCACCCCTGGAATGATGAGCAGCGGGCTCAGCCCTGGGGTTGAGAGCCAAGCAAGCTGATGGCCTGTGCTGCCTCCCTGTGGCCAGGACCTGTGTGCTCCTTAGAAGCTGCCCTGCCCCCTGGGGAAGGTGTGAAGCCTGTCTCCTGTGGGATGGCCATGCTCTCAGGATTCCCCTAAGTACGTGAAAAGAGGATTCATCATCCCCACTTTATGGATGAGGAAGTAGGTTCAGATCAATCAATCAATGTTGGAGCCAGGATTCAAATTCAGTTCTGCTCGTAGGAAATCTGTTATTTCCACTGCACTTTAGGTGGGACAACATATAGGAGTTTCCCAAGTATGTAAGGCACTCTTAGATGTATCCCCACATCTCCCTCTGAGATACAGGACTCCTTTAATACTAATCCTTAGGGAATGGGATGTATCTTTCAAACAGGAAATCCCAGACGCTCCCTGCTGACTGAAGACCAGCTCAGAGCAGGCCTCACACCCACTTCTAGTTTGCCGGTGTTTACAGTAGTTAGGCGTATGACATGTCTGACTGAGGAATAAAGAGCCAGGTGGGATTCTGAATGGCTCCTTTCTACTCTTTCACTAAAAATCTCACTCAACTGACAAATTATGTCATTTCTTCAGGAAGGACCAGTCTTCCGAGCTCTTCTGGGACTCCAAAGCCAAGGCACAGGGATGTCAGTGAGATCTTGACAGACAGTGAGTGCGGCCATACCCCAGAGCTCTTGCTCGCAGAGATGTCTCCCACTCATTGAAAGCAACAAATCTCTTTTTTAAGTGACAGCTGGCACACATTGTTACAAGAACCTGGAGAAAAAAATCCACAGGTTCAAAGAGGAAGGAATCGATCAAGAGTAGATCAAGGACCCAGACCAACTCCTGGCATGTGGTTCCAATGCTAGGGGGGGATAAACAAACAGCATCAAACACAGTGATGACAGATAACTGCGAAGCAAGAAACCACATGCTGGAATTGAATCCTGGTGACTTGGTAGTGAACTTCTGCCATAATGAAGTGACGGGTTAGTCTGCAAATGAAAAGACTCTTCAGCAAGTAGGAGGCAGAGGCTATTCCAGCACTGGAGTGAACAGTACTGAGCCTGAAAAGTAGGCTTACTCAGTCCACAGGGCCTAGGCCTCGAGTCCACTGCTCAGAGCCTATGGTGAATGCAAACATAACAGCCACCTTACAGATGGCAAATGGGCTTTGAAGCAAACCTCGATGTGAGTACTGTCAGATCTGTTTAAACTAAACTCTGCCAGTTAATAACAATGAGTTAAAACTCCCTTAAGTAGTAAAATGGTGATCATATCCACCACAGAAGGCTGCCGCACAATCTAGCAGTGCTCATTACTGTACCAGACAGGGAGGGAATGCCCCATAAATAAAAATGTCTACTGAGACTCACTGTTTATAATACTGCCCAAAATGGTGCTAAGCACCTTCTATGATTTAGCTCTATGTGATTTCTCTACCCCTGGAGATTTTATATAAACAGGTTTTCATGTATAAATATAAGCACAGGAAAACTCCAAGGGAGATGTACACCAAAATGTTAATAGTGGTAGTTCTTGGATTACTTTCGCTTATTTGCTTTTTCTAAAAATGTCCACAAACATCACTTACTCTGGTACATTTCTACTTTTCTAATGTCAAAATACATTAAGTATAATAAAAATCAAGGTATTGCTCCCAGGTAACAAGCCCCTAAGTGAGTCATTTCTTTTGCAGTTTAAGAGCTAATAAAGCTTTGATTTCCCTGAGCATGTGCTTTTCATTTTAGTAAGAATTACCTGCTTATCCCATTCTTCACTCTGCTATCAGGGAGCAGAGAGCCAGAGTTCTTGCTCAATCATTCCATTAGGTCCCTACTCTTGGCATATTTCTATTTTAATGTCCTAGGTCTTGACTTACTATCCTATATCTTATGAAGATTTTGTATTTATTTGTATTTACTGGGGGTTTCGGTATTTATCATAAACATCTTACCTACAGATCCTTGACACAAGAGGCCAGGCACACATGTACACCCATAATCAGATTACTTTACAGATGCTATTGCCCATGCATGTCAAGTACTGTCTCTGCATTGTACAGAGTTCTTGCTTAGAACATTGAAACTAGAACCTTTAAATTCTAGTTATTTTTTAAAAAATGCAAAACTCTAACAATCTCCCTGCATAGTAAAAACTAATAAAGACACCATTTTAGAAGCCCCATAATTAAAGTCAATTTTATTAAATGCTCAATTCTCAGTTATATATATATTTTTTCAGTTATGAAAAAGCTCCATCCCCATCTCATCCTTCCTCACCCAGCCCCAAAACCAACAGAAGTAAGCCCAACAAAGTCCACCAAAGGACAGGACAGGAAACCCACGAGCACAAGATGTACAGCTATCATCAGTACACAGCAGAGCCCTCCACGTGGGAGGGAAAGAATGGGAATAGCTAACGTAGCACATAGCAAGAAAACTGGAATGGGCAGTGTGAACAAGACTTTTATAACTATACCAATTTATAAATACTTCATGTGCCCAATTCTAAAAGAACAAGCCAAACCAATTATACAGAAGACAAAGGGCCCCCTCTCCCTATGCCAGGTCCCCTATCAGGAATCATTAGGAAGCCCAAACAGCTTCACAGTCCCTGCTTCCCGGCTGCTGTCATATTTGCCATCTTTGTCATCACAGGCAAATGCCAGCAGAGGCCTCTTGGGGTGCCAAGCCACAGTGAAGGTCGGGGACTCACACTGCACCTCCCATAGCTTGTCTCCTGTAAAAACCAATACAGAGAAAGCAATCAATATGTTAATAGAAAAAACATTCACTAAGTACTTACCTAAGTACTTACTTAAGTCAGTAAATACTATGAATAGGTCTAGAGGTAGGTGCAATAGTACCCTATTTTACAGAGAACACTGAGGCACAGAGGGGTCATATGCCAGCAGATGGCAGATCAGAATCAGAACACAGGTTAAAGAGCCTCTGCCCCGAACCCCTATTCGACACTCCCTGGAAATAGTGATGGCAATACTGTAATACAATCAGGTGGATTATACTTTACTCCAAGAAAGTATAATGACAATCCATCAAGGCAAGCAATGATTTTAAACCTCACTTTATGAAGAGCAGGTGCCATAACAGCTAAGTGACACTTTAAGGAAGCAGCAGAGTCAACACATGAAGGCAATCTGTGTCTAGAACCACAAATCTTACCATTAAACCAGGGTTTTGCAAATAGGTTTCTTTTTTCAAAAAATTCCTCCTATTGTTGAAATTCAGCATCATTTTTTCAAAGCTGTTATTTGTTTAGTCCTGCTTAACTACTTTTTTCAACCTTAGGTTTAATATTAATGTATTAAAATATTTACAGTGTGGTATCAATTTTAAAAAGTAGAATACACTGAATAATACACTTCAAACTGTCAACAGACGTGAATTATACTTCAGTAAACCTGCTTTAAAATATATGTATTTATATATGTGTCAGGGAGGAGATTCTATTTTTTCTTAACAAAGCCCATTTCAGGGACGGTTAACTACTCTTCATGAGGCTAGCATCTGGCAGTCCACAGCTCTATGTCTGAGCAAATTTCTGAGTTCACAGACATAAAGAATGTCTTTCTCAATTCTCTTTAGGCCTTTAACTCCATGTCATCTCTTATTAAATTAGTTCAGACAAGGAAATTTATACAGTTCAATAAAACCAAGGACATTAAAAGGCCCTCTAAAATGGCCCAAATATCTATATAGCATCATAAATTTTAAAACTTGAGAGTTTACTGGGAAGCTGAATCTTTCATAATAAACGAAGTGCCAACTGTGAGACTAAGAGTGCTATTCCAGACCATCCAAATTCCACTAGACCAATGCCATGTGTATGGGGTGTCTGAAAAGGTGAAAACATGTGGACCGTGTTAAGATGAGATTCTGCTCTAGGAGCTATCAGGAACTAAAATTATGCCTTACTTTGTTTTACATTTAGCCATTAAAAATCATATCTAATACATGATCCCAACAGCATTAAAAATAGAGAAAGAAAAAGACTGGAAGGAAACATATGCAATGGTTATGTCTAAATTATGGGCCAGTGTAATAGTGTTCATTTCTTCTTTGTATTTGTCAGCATTTTCCAAATAGTCTACAATGAGCATATACTTCTCTCACTTTACAAACTATATGAAGACATGGGCCTCCCTGGTGGCGCAAGGGGTTAAGATGCAGCCTGTGAAGCTATCCACAGCCACTGCAGCATGAGTTCGAGCCCCGGCCAGGGAGCAATCAACATGCTGCAGCAGACCTCTCCTGTCTCACCCACCGCTCCCCTGTTTCAGTCAGTCTGCCTGTTCTGTTCCCCACTTTGTCTCTGGTGAATCCTCTTACTCCCCAAATCTCTGGACTGTACCCTAGTTCTTATATGCATAAATAATCTTTAAAAAAAATAGATAAAAGGGCCTTCCTGGTGAAGCAGCGGGTTGAGCACTGCGCTGTGAAGCTGTCCGCAGCCTCTGCAGCACAGGTTCCATTCCCAGCCGGACAAGGAGATTCCCACATGGCACAGCAGACCTCTCCTGCCTTGCCCACTGCTCCCCTCAGCAGTGTCTTTGGTCTGTCTGCCTGTTCTGCTCCTCGCTCTGTCTCTGGTGAATTCTCTCATCCTCCCTCACCTCTGACCTATACCTCAGTCCTTGTATAAATAAATAAATCCTTAAAAAAAAATAGATGAAGAAATGTTTACTGCATAAAATTCAAATAATATAAGAATAGAGAGCAGCACTGTACAATAAAGAGTTCTGTGAAGGAAATGTTCTCCACCTGTGCTGTCCAATACAGAAGCTACTGGCAACAAGTGGTTACCAAGTCCTTGAAATGTACCTAGTTTTTAAATTTTGTTCAACCGATTTCAGTAATAAATAATTTTAATTTAAATTTATCCTTTTCTTCTATCTCAATCTTCTCCCAATCTTACAAGTCTCTCAGAAGTCTTCCACATGTTTTTCCACATCGTGAGCCTCAGGTTATTTACTGATATGAGAACACATCACACGTGCTGACTTGCTAGCTGATTTGCATTCACTGACATGTCTTGCAGAGTTCCACTTCAGCATATATAGGGCTATGTCTTTCTCTTGGCACATAACATGAGGGCACACAACTTATTTACTTGATCTAACCTAATAAAAATGTTGACTGCTTCCCATTTATGCATGAAACAATACTGTAAATACTGTAATTGTGCTTTACTTTGACATTCATCTTGCTTTTAATCTTTAACAGAAGATGAAAAATAAAGCCAACACGTATTTGTCTAAACCATTTAGAAAAGTAATACAGCCACATTTGATGTGTGAAGTAACCCATATCTGCATTAATTGAAACAGGTAATTAAGAGAAGCCTGCACAAAGATGGCACAGGAAAAAACAAACATGCATTCACTGCTACTTACAGCAAATACTGCAATGACCTATCTGTGGTGTGGTTTGATCCTTCACAAAATATGAACACTTTGGACTAAGTATTCTCACTTCAATGGTTTATTCAAAAGGCAAAACACAAGTAAAATGAGGTAAGGGGTACTAGTCACAGCATTACTTATAATGGTGCCAGGGTCAGAAGCCCCCTAATAGTTGGGCAGCTTAAGTATACACTGGCATAGTTCAGCAGACACTAGTTTATTCAATGGGGACTTCTAAGCCCACTAAAAGCAACTGTACTGCTCAGTAGTCATTGCCGTGGAAAAAGCTGTAGTATCCTATAGTAGGGGCAGGTGGGCCCCGGGGCAGCAGGAAAGCGGCCATGCATCACATGAACTTAGGGCCACATAAGTCACCTGTCAAGCTGGTTGGCCCGCACTCATCACAGTGAGCATTATCAACAGTGGCATTTGTGAAGTTGCAGAATTTCAAGTTATTTACCTTCTTCATTCATGTTATCTCTAGCTTCTTCTCCTAAAGTAATACATATTTCCAAAAACAATAAAGTACATTAAAAAATAAAAGCAAGAACACCAAACTTCCACAACAAAAGGGAAAATACAGCAAGACACATAATAGTAAAGTTCCCAAGAATCCAGGACAAGGAAAAAATAATGAAGCTGACAAGAGGGAAGAAACAGGTAATATTCAAAGGAAAACCAATCAGACTGACATCAGACTTCTCCGAAGAAACACTACGTGCAAGGAGAGAGTGGAGGGACATAGTCAACAGACTCCAAGAAAACAGATGCCAACCAAGAATACTCTCTCCCGCAAAGCTCTCCTTCCTCTATGAAGAAAGAATAAGGACCTTCCGAGACAAACAGAAACTCTGGAATTTCATTACGAATAAACCCCCACTCCAAAAAATACTACAAGGAGTCCTAAAGCCAGAACCTCAGAGGGACGAATAACAACGAAAGAAGGCAAAAAAAAAAAAAAAAAAGTTATTAAAAGAATAAATAAAATCAAAGGAAAGACAAACACAATGGCAAATACAGATTCTAACATATCAATATTAACTCTAAATGTAAATGGACTAAACTCTTCAATAAAAAGACACAGAGTCACAGGCTGGGTTAAGAAACAAAACCCAACATTTTGCTGTCTCCAGGAAACACATTTAGCCACAAAAGATAAAAATAGACTCAAAGTTAAAGGATGGAAAACAATCCTACAAGCAAATGGACCAAAAAAGAAAGCAGGAACAGCTATACTTATATCAGATAAAACAGATTTCAAACTCAAAAAGCTAAAAAGAGACCCCAACGGTCACTACATTATGATCAAGGGGACAATACTTCAAGAAGAAATAACACTCATTAACATATATTCACCAAACGAAGGAGCACCAAAATATATCAGACAACTATTGTCATCTCTGAAAACAGACATCAGAGAAAACACATACATAGTGGGAGACTTCAACACACCACTATCAACAATGGATAGATCAATGAAACAAAAAATAAGCAAAGACACTAAAGCTCTAAATAAGGATCTAGAGCGCTTGGGCTTAACAGACATCTATAGAACACTAAACCCCAAAAAATCTGAGTACACATTTTTCTCAAGTGCACACGGATCATTCTCCAGGATCGATCACATACTGGGACCCAAGACAAACATCAACAGATACACCAAGATTGAAATCATACGAACCATCTTTTCTGACCATGAAGGCATCAAACTAGAAATAAACTATAAAAAGAAGGCAAGGAACTCTCCTGCCTCATAGAGATTGAAAACCACACTGCTGGAAGACCACTGGACTAACGAGGAGATCAAAGAAGAAATTAAAAAATTCTTTGAATTGAATGACAAGGAGGACACCGATTTCCTAAATGTATGGGATGCAGCAAAAGCAGTAATAAGAGGAAAATACATAGCAATAGAGGCTCACATCAAGAAATAAGAAAGAACTCAAAGAAACAACCCAATCTCGAAGCTTAAAGATCTAGAAAAAGAACAACAAAAAAAACCCCAAAACCAGTAGAAGAAAAGAAATAATAAAAACCAAAGCAGAAATAAATGAAATCGAAACTAAAAAAACAATCCAAAAGATCAATGAAACCAAGAGCTGGTTCTTCGAAAAAATAAAAAAAATAGACAAACCCCTAGCCAGGCTCACAAAGGAAAAAAGGGAGAAAGCACAAATAAACAGGATCATAAATGAAAGAGGAGAAATCACAACGGACACAGCAGAAATCAAAAGAATAATCAGTAACTACTATGAACAGTTATATGGAAACAAGTTCAACAATCTAGAGGAGATGGACAAATTCCTACAACTCTACAATCACCCAAAACTGGATAAAGAAGAAATAGAACACCTAAACAGACCAATTACAAGCAGCGAAATTGAAATGGTAATCAAAAACCTCCCCAAAAACAAAAGTCCAGGACCTGATGGATTTACAAATGAATTCTACCAAACATTCAGAGACGAATTAGTGCCTATCCTTCACAAACTCTTCCAAAAAATTGAGAAGGAAGGGATAATACCAAACACGTTCTATGAAGCCAACATTACACTAATCCCAAAACCGAACAAGGACAACACAAAAAAAGAAAACTACAGGCCAATCTCCCTAATGAACACTGATGCAAAAATCCTCAATAAAATTTTAGCTATCAGAATCCAACAATATATCCATAAGATAATTCACCACAACCGAGTAGGATTCATTCCAGGGACACAAGGATGGTTCAACATCCGAAAATCAATCAACATTATCCAACACATCAACAAAAAGAAATATAAAAACCAAATGATAATATCAATAGATGTGAGAAAGCTTTAGACAAAGTGCAACACCCATTCATGATAAAAGCCCTTGAAATTCTTGGGATACAAGGAACATACCTCAACATCATAAAGGCCATCTATGACAAGCCAACAGCCAGTATCATTCTCAATGGCAAAAAGCTGAAAGCATTCCCATTAAGATCTGGAACAAGACAAGGATGTCCAGTCTCACCACTACTTTTCAATATAATACTGGAAGTCCTAGCCAGAGCAATAAGACAAGAGAAAGACATACAAGGAATCCAAATAGGAAAAGAATAAGTCAAACTATCACTATTTGCAGATGATATAATATACATAGAGAACCCCAAAAACTCCACAGAAAAACTAATTCAACTCATCAATCAGTTCAGCAAAGTGGCAGGATACAAAATCAACATGCAAGTCAATAGCCTTCCTATACACAAACAATAAATCTGAAGAAGAAGAAATCAAAATGACCATCCCTTTTATTATCAAAACAAAAAAAATCAAATACTTGGGAATAAATTTAACAAAAGAGGTAAAGGACCTATACAAAGAAAACTATAAAACACTGTTAAAAGAAATAGAAGAAGACACAAGGAAATGGAAAGACATCCCCTGCTCATGGATTGGAAGAATAAACATTATTAAAATGTCCATCCTACCAAAAGCAATATACAGATTCAATGCTATTCCAATAAAAATTTCAGTGTCATTCTTCAAAGAAATAGAACAATTATTGATGAAATTCATATGGAATCACCAAAAACACAGAATAGCCAAAGCTCTCCTGAAAAAAAAAAGAAGGGAATGGAGGCATCACACTCCCAGACTTCAAACTATACTACAAAGCCATATCATCAAAACTGCATGGTATTAGAACAAGAACAGACACACAGACCAATGGAATCGAATAGAAAATCCAGAAATAAACCCACAGATATATGGTCAACTAATCTTTGACAAAGGAGCAAAGACTATGCATTGGAGCAAAGAAAGTTTGTTCAATAAATGGTGCTGGGAAAACTGGGTCGCTACATGCAAAAGAATGAAGCTTGACTACTACCTCATACCATACACAAAAACCAACTCAAAATGGATTAAAGAACTAGACATAAGACCTGAACCCATAAAATACATAGAAGGAAATATAGGCAAAACACTAAATGATATGTACATCAAAGACATCTTTACAGACACATCACCCAAAGCAGTGATAGTGAAGGCAAAGATAAACAGCTGGGACTACATCTAATTAAAGAGCTTCTGCACAGCAAAAGAGACAATAACAAAAACAAAGAGAAACCCCACCAACTGGGAGAACATTTTTGCACACAACACTAATGATAAAGGACTGATAACAAAAATCTACAAAGAGCTGATGAGACGCAACAAAAACAGAAAATAATCCAGTCAAAAAATGGGCAGAAGAGCTAAAAAGAAACTTCTCTGAAGAGGGAATGCAAATGGCCAACAGGCATATGAAAAAATGTTCAACATCACTTGTAATCAGGGAAATGCAAATCAAAACTACCATGAGATACCATCTTACACCAGTAAGAATGGCACACATTAAAAAAACTAGCAACAACAAATGTTGGCGAGGGTGTGGAGAAAAAGGAACTCTCCTGCACTGTTGGTGGGAGTGCAAACTGGTCCAAGCACTATGGAGAGCTGTGTGGAGATTTCTTGACCTACTAAACATAGAGCTTCCATAGGATCCAGCAATTCCACTCCTAGGTATTTACCCAAAGGACACAAAAACATCAATTCCAAAGAGCACCTGCACCCCTATGTTTATAGCAGCACTGTTTACAATAGCTAAGCTTTGGAAACAACCCAAATGCCCACAAATAGATGACTGAATCAAGAAGATGTGGTACATATACACCATGGAATATTACTCGGCATTCAAAAAAGATAAACACATGCAATTTGCAGCAACATGGATGGCGCTGGAAGGGATCATGCTCAGCGAAATAAGCCAGAAAGAAAAAGAAAAATACCGGATGGTCTCACTCATAGCAGGAATCTAGAAAACTTAAATAAGGGACCAGGAAAAAGAATAACTATAAGAAAGTAAAAATCAAAATCAACAAACAACTATGAACCAGAGACACTCTAAGGTGGGAGGGGGGCAGGGAAAGGAGGGCTTGGGGTCAAAATAAGGGGGCCGCAATTGTATGGGGAATATAAAAACAAAATTAAAATAAATAAATAAATAAATAAATAAATAAAGCCAAGAAAATTCTTCCATAAAATGCTCTCCTCCCATTTCTCTCTTTGCATGTTGTTTTGTTGTTTAAAAAGCAAGTCATCTACTTAATAATTCCTTAAATTATTTTTCAAAATATAAGCTCACACATAGGCACTTAAAAAAAAAAACACTTAAAAGGGCCTCCCCGGTCGCGCAGCGGTTGAGCGCTGGGTTGTGAAGCTGCCCACAGCCTCTGCGGTGCCGGTTCAATCCCCGGCTGCTCCCCGGCCACCGGAGGAGGGTCCCACATGGCGCGCAGACCTCTCCTGCTGCCCGCTGCTCCCCTCAGCAGTGTACTTCGGCCCTTCTGCCTGCTCTGTTCCCCACTCTGGCTCTGGTGGATTCTCTCGCCCTCCCGCGCTTCTGACTGTACCCAGTGCATGTATAAACAAACAAATAAATAAATAAATAAAACACTTAAAAAAAGGTGGTAATTAGGGCCTCCCCTGGTGGCGCAGCAGTTGAGAGCTGGGCTGCAAAGCTGCCCGCAGCCTCTGCAGCACCGGTTCAATCCCCGGCCACTGGCAAGGGTCCCACATGGCGCGACAGACCTCTCCTGTCTCACCCGCTGCTCCCCTCAGCAATGTATTTCTTCGTCAGTCTGCCTGTTCTGTTTCCCGCTCTGGCTCTGATGGATTCTCTCACCCTCCCGCGCTTCTGACTGTACCCAGTGCTTGTATAAATAAATAAACAAATATTTTTTAAAAAAAAGCTGGTCATTACATGGTAGGACCAGATGATACTTTTTCCCTTCTTGTTACTTTTGTATTTTAAAATTTTCATTATGATGGAAGAATTAGAAGTTTAGAAAATGCCAAATACTTTCCTAAGTTACTTTCCTGCTGAGCTGCTCCTTTCTTTCCTAACTCTTTGCTTCCTCATTACCTGAGTCATAACAAACAAACTTGTCTTAAGGAGACCAATACCTTTGTGCTAATAATGGCAGAGGAACAGGGAGCAGAGAGAACACACTCGACAAGGGAGTCCTGATGGCTAGAGATATTCTTATTAATACATCCAGGACTTTAGCTACCTGTCTCTACTTCAGCAATGTCAATGAAATGATCTTCTGATGCTGAGGCCAGCATTTTCCCATCATGGCTAAAACTGAGGGTCCTCACAGGCCAATCCAGCCTATAATATAGAGAAGAAAAAGGAGACTTTAGAATAATGCAAGAACAGGACACAGCTTCTGCAAAAATAAAGTAAAAGTAATTTATCCAATCGATTACCTGGAAAAGCACCGCACACACACTAACTCATCCACATCCCAGAGGCTGACCAAAGCATCTGCACTTCCTGTGGCAAAGTACTTCCCCATGGGGTCAAACTTGATACAGATGCAGTTGGAGGGATGGGCATTGATGGACTGCACAGGTTTCAGCTCTGGGTAGCTGAGAAACAAAACAGGTAGCAAATAAATTGTGGGAAGAAGACGTGGTGCTAAGACAATATTGGGAAAAACTAAAAGAAAACCAAAGTAACTTCACTAAATAAAAAGACTTCAAACAACACATTCAAAGGTCACACCATAGACCTGATAATATGAACCCAGACTAACCAACTTGAAAATACACAGCAGTAAACAACCATACAAACTTTAATGAAAAAGATTTTTGACAGTAACACCATATGCCAAAAGAAAATGGAATAACATATTTAAGATACACGAGAAAGTATGAATCAAGAATTTTTATATCTAGCACAATTATTATCAAAAAGCCCAAATAATAACTACAATATAATAAAGTATCTGTTAAGTTTTATACATGTAAGTTAGAATAAATAGGAACTATACATTTGTTTTACGTGGTTTCTATGTTTCATTTTCTAGTAAAAAGACTTTGTAAGAAAACTTAATCCCCACCACCTACAGACTCATATTGCTAAGCACAGAATTCCAGGCCTTTTATAATCTGCTCCCAAATTATATTTCAACTCCATCCCCGTTTTCAGGCCTTCTCATTGGGTACCTTATCTGCCACTTTTCCCAGCAACCCTGACCTACAAGCATGCTAAATCACATCTGCTTGGTCAATTGTGCCACCCCCTGTTGCTCATTCTTAATTTTCAACCAATCTTTCAAGATCAAGCTCAGCAGTTACCTCCTTCAACCTGCAACTCCCACAGTCAATATAAATTTCTTCACTTGCAATGCCCACAACAAACTCCCAGTCCCTCTATTATAGAACCTATTTTACTCTGCCTTGCATTACTCACCCAGTACAACAGAAACAACAGACTCAGACAGACCTGAATTTCAATTCCACAATTTCATTCATTTAGAAAACAATTATCTAGTGAGATCCTTACAATGTGTAGCAGGTTCAAGACTAAGCATCAGGGAGTCAACAGTAAATTGTACCTCCCCTCCTGGATTTTATAGTCTAGTGGAAGATTAGACTGTAACATGCAATTACTGTAACATGAAATGCTTCCAATGGGGAGTACATAAAATAAGTCTCTAAACTTGGGGAGAAGAGAGTGATGAGAAGCATCAACCCCCTGAGGTTTACTGGAGGACTCCATAAAATACAAGGCACCTTGCTCAAAGTTACAGAAAAGAAGTTAGGATTCTTTATTACAAGTTGTCTCTTAAGCTCCTCAGACTCACGTCTGCATCCACCACAGCACCAGTGCAAAGGTGAGGCAGTCCCCTAAAAGACGACCCCCTCACCTAAGAATGTTGATACAGCCGTTGCCATTTGTGAGGAAGAACATGTTATTGTCGTTGTTCCAGGAGATTTCATTAACCTCAAACTTGAACTGTTCTTCTGCTTTGGAACGGTGTGTCTTGGCATCAATAAAGGTCACCACATCATCCTTGTTGCCTACCGCAATGGTCTGCCCATCGGGACTCCAGCAGATATTGATGTTCTCCCCTGGGAACCCAGATATGATCAGCAAGATAATCGTTTACCCATAATTCTTCAGAAGCTTATCTTGTTATCCTAGAAAGACCAGAGCTACTTTCAGAGCTCATTCATTTAAGGTCCCAGTCAGTGGAACGGAACTATCACCATAGATCAGCAACTATCAATCCAGCACATTCATCTACAAATTTTTCCATTTGTTCCTCACAGTGTTTCTCTACCAGACACTTTATTATCCCCATTTTACAGATGAAGAAATGGAAGACAGGGAGATAAAGCAAAGTGCCAAAGTTATGAAGGCAGACAAGACTTAAAGCCAGATTTGGCTCCACAGCCTCTAATTATATATTATACCAGAATTTCCCAAACCCCAGACATGTGCATCCCATTTTCGCAATTTTTGTTCTATTTAACAGTTATACTTGTCTTTATTCAGATTTTTCTCAAAAGTGACTTTTTTTTTATTTAATTTAGCTTCAACTTAGCAATAAAATCTATGAGTTAATTTTTTTTTCCCTAGTAGACATTAATCAGATTTTAATGTTCATCTATGCACCGCCCAAATTCCCCATGCATCCCCAGTGTGTACTTAGGGAAAGCACACATCACTTCACCTCCAGATTCAAGTGTGTCTCATCAACAAAATCCTCTAACCTGCACTAAACAAGTCAATTTAAAATGTCTTCAACTATATCAAGATTAATATTTTCTACTTTATTATCTCAAGTGCACCTTAAAATACATCCAGATGTATCTCAAGATTTTTGGTGTATCGTGGTTATCTGAAGGCTTTATTTTCTTTCCTAATGGCACATAAATTTATTAGCATTTCTTATAATTGATGACATCATAGTCAATACAATATAGTAGGTGACCACAAGATTTAGGAGAGGGCCTCCCTGGTGGCGCAAGGGGTTAAGACGCAACCTATGAAGCTATCTGCAGCCACTGCAGCACAAGTTCGATCCCTGGCCAGGGAGCTACCCACATGTCGCAGCAGACCTCTCCTGACGGGTCCACTGCTCTCCTAAGCAGTGTATTTCAGTCAATCTGCTTGTTCTGTTCCCCACTCTGTCTCTGGTGAATCCTCCCACCGCCCCTCCCCCAACACCTGTGGCCTGTATCCCAGTTCCTGTATGCATAAATAAATAAATCTTAAAAAAAAAAAAAAGATTTAGGAGAAAACAGCTGGTGAAGAACAGTCTATAAACGTACTATGCAATTTCCATATCATTTTCTCCCAAATCACCAAGGTCATATCCATTCCAGTCTCTGACAGCTTCCCAAATTCTCCATGCCTTTGGACATGCTCTTACCTCCAAGAGCTGCCCTCTTCCACCAACCTGCTGCACCCTGACCACTAAATCCTTGTGGTTACTGCAAGAATTTGCTCAAATTCTATGAGGCCTTTGCTGTCTCCTCTAGCCAAACTTAAGCATTTCTTAAGCATACCATTCTAGATATCCACCTTGTAGATCTCTCCACTGTAAAATGAGCAATGTCTTATTATGCTCAGGTTTTTTATGCATAAGTCTCTCTCGCTGCACTAAACTATGAGATCCGGGGAGCTGCAAACTGTCTTATTCAGCTCAGGATGTTTCATATCTAGTACAGGGCTATGCACAGAAAAGTTATCTGGAAAATGCTTGTTGAATGGCTATAAGTAATTGTTCTTTCTATTGCCCTCTCTTTGAATAATCACCTTTAGTGTTCACAGTGGCAATGCATTTTGTAGTCCTCACATCCCAGATGCGAATGGTTTTGTCTCCAGATGCTGTGACAAAGAGGTCAGGATTACTTGGATGCCAACAAAGCTGGTCCACACTGTCCCCATGTCCTCGATAATTGTTTTCTTTGACCTGAAAGAACAGAATTCAGATGCACTTTACAGATACATAAGGGCTGCAGTATGAAACTTCTTAACTCTATTCAAACAAAATTACTTGTGATCAACAAAGATCCAGATAATTTCAAAAAATCCAGTCCTTCCAAACCTCTTCCACAAAACTCACCCAGTATCTCCCCTCCCTTCCTCCCAGACCACTCCTGGAGTCAGGATTCCACAATGCCCTTACTCCTTTGTCCTCCCTGGCCTTTCTCCTCCTTTCTGGTTTTCCACCCTAACTTGCCAGCCCATCTGCTCACTCCCACAGGAGCTCCTACTTTTTCACAAAGGCCATCCTCACTACCCCAGGGAGGCGCCACCACCACTGTCCCCAGGAACTCACCACCACCACCCAATCCCTTCCTACCACTCCCACAACCACCTCACCCCAGTCCCGCCCATCCTCCACACCACCAGTTTTCACCAGCTCCTCGCCTCCACTCCCCTTATCTTCACACCTCCTTACTGCTCCCCTCCCTACAGACCCCACCTCCCTCGGTTCCACCACTGCTCCCTCTCCACACACCCATTCTCACCTCTCACCACCACAACCGCAGTCCGCTCGTCATCTCCACATTCCTCCTCGCACCACACCCCCTCCTCACTGTTCCTGGCCTCCACCCATTTCTCCACTGCCCCCTCCCTGGCCTGGGCTAGGCCCTGGCAGCTCACCAACCGGTCCTTCTCCAGCAAGAAGACGCTAGCGGTCTTGTCGAAGGACCCCGAGGCCAGGCGACGCCCGTCGCAGCTCCAGGCCACTGAGTGCACCTTGGCGCTGTGCGCCGGGAACTCGCGCGTCTTGCTGTGGCCCCGGAACAGCTCCTGCATCCCGAGCACGTAGCGCGTCGGCCCACTCGTCACTGAGCACCAGGGGGCCATCGAGCCGGGACCGCTCTGACCCAGTGCAGAAGGCCCCATGGCCGCCGCGGGGACAGCCATAGCCGACGTCCCAGACGCCAGCACGCCACCGACCCCCGGGGCAGTCAGGCCTGCCGCCGCCGCCGCACGCATGCGCCCCGTGGAGCAGCCGCTCCCTGCGCAGCCGCACTGTAGAGGGACTACAAATCCCGGCATGCAATGTGCGCGCTCTTTTTTTCTATTCAAATGGTAATGCTCTGCTTTAAATTTCCTTCAGAGTATAAGATTCTGTGGATATGGGGGGAGGGGGGGTTATTTTCCCCTAACCTACTTCCTGAAGGATATATGTGTGTATCGCTGTTTAGTTGAAAGAAACCAACGCTAGTCTTCTAAACCTCGGTTCCCCGTCAGTTAAGTTTCTGGCTGGAGAAGCTCGAGGCTAGAGGTTTGTGGAGGAGGTAGGGGCTGTTGAGTAGGGCCTGGGGGTTTTTCTTAATAAGCAAATCTTTAAAAACCTTAAATGCGGACCTCCCTGGTGGCACAGCGGTTGAGCGCTGGGTTGCCAAACTGCCCGCAGCCTCTGCAGCGCGGGTTCGATCCCCGGCTGCTCCCCGACCACCAGTGAGGGTCCCACATGGCGCACAGACCTCTCCTGCCGCCCGCTGCTCCCCTCAGCAGTGTACTTCGGTCCTTCTGCCTGCTCTGCTCCCCGCTCTGGCTCTGGTGAATTCTCTCACCCTCCCGCACTTCTGACTGTACCCAGTGCTTGTATAAATAAATAAATAAATCTTTTAAAATAAATAAATAACTAAAATAAGTGAATGGGAACAATATATGTCATGCACGCATACTAATAGAGAATGAGAGAGACTACAATAAAAAAAAAACCTTAAATGCATGCAATTATATGAAAGATACAGTAACTATCCCCTGGGTCACCTATCTTGGATTATTTCCCACCCTTCACAGCCTGCCTTAAACCACAAGAGCTACTGGCTGAAGAAACTACTGGTGAGCTTCTCCCAGCCATGGCTCTGGAAAAGGGCTGTGAGCAGGGGATGGGTTTTGGTGCTGGGAAGGTGGCTGGGAATTTATTTAAAAACAAATCTTATTAAAAAGGCAACACATACAATTGGTGACAAATGTACAAAATACAAAAGGGAATAGAGTGAGAAGAGGTTCCCTCTCTCCTATATCCCTAAATGTTCCTTTCCCAGAAAATGCTGTTAAATTTCTGTGACCATCCAGAAATAGGGTAAATATGCACCTTGGGAGAGGTGTATGACCCTTCCCTCAAGCCCCCCCAAAATGGTAGCATCCCTTTTATAACTTGCTTTCTGTGGCAAACATACATAAATAATTTATCAGTGGATGCAGATGTCTAATGCTTCTTCAAGGATGTGGTCTTTAATTATATGAACATGTAACACATTATTCAACCGGTCCCTTGGATGGACATTGGTGTCCATCAAAGCTTGTTTTAAGAACAACACAAGGGCTTCCCTGGTGGCCCAGGGGTTAAAGACACAGCTCTGTCAAGCTGTCCACAGCCACTGTAGCACGAGTTTGAGTTCCATCCCAGGCCAGAGAGGGAGCAACTCACATGGCGCAGGAGACCTCTCTGGACTCCCCCGCTGCTCCCCTCAGCACTGTATTTCAGTAGATATACCTGTTATGCTCCCCACTCTGTCTCTGGTGAATCCTCTCATCTCCACCACCACCACCCCACCACCGCACCTCTGGCCTATACCCCAGTTCTTGTATGCATAAATAAATAAATCTTTGGGGAAAAAAAAAAAAAGAACAATACAGCAAACAGCCCCACACAAACCTCATTGTGCACATAAGTTTTTTATTTGAATATTGCAAAACACTATGAAGAGGTTCTAACAACCTACATTTCCATCAGGAGAATGACAGAAGGTCCTTAATACTAATGAGTCCACCTGTACAGTACAGTGCCTCTGAGATGGGCTTTGAGAAATGAAGCCCTTTTCTGTTCCCAATTCCCTTCTTGGCCTCACTGCAATTAGAAATTCTTAGAGACTTCAAAAAGCCTTTTAAATTCCAGAACAATACCAAGAACACCAAAGGAGTCACTAAAACCTTGGGTTAGGAGATTCTTAGGTGTCTAGTTTTCCCTCCTTAACTTTCATTTTCAGGCATTCTCTTCATGTTAGCATTTTTTTTTCCTGCCTACACTGAGATTTATATCCCCTAAGGAAACTAAAAAAGAAAGTTAAAATGTCCTGCTCCAGGGCCTCCCCTGGTGGCGCAGTGGTTGAGCGCTGGGCTGTGAAGCTGCCAGCAGCCTCTGCAGTGCCGGTTCGATCCCCGGCCACCTGTGAGGGTCCCACATGGCGCGCAGACCTCTCCTGCCGCACCGCTGCTCCCCTCAGCAGTGTATTTCCTCACTCTGCCTGTTCTGCTCCCCGCTCTGGCTCTGGTGAATTCTCTCACCCTCCCGCGCTTCTGACTGTACCCAGTGCTTGCATAAATAAATAAATAAATCTTTAAAAAAAAAAAAAAAAGTCCTGCTCCAATTCAAATGGCTTGTGTATGACAGAGCAAAGATTAGAATTTGTGTTATTGACTCCAAAATCTATACTCTTAGATTCTTAGTATTTGAAACTTCCATGTTATAAATATGATTCTGTGTTTCCATATTCATTTTGTATGTTGTGTATATTTTTATTTCATTTTCCCTTGTGCTCCTTATATATTTGTAAACACAAATGTCAGAACTTCAATTCTGATACATATCTCCCACAGCTCTTTGTGGGCACAAGCCTGATTTAATTGTTTTGAAGTTGAAATAGCAATGCCTACTTACATGAAACTGAAATCAGTGATCTCAAAGGAGAGGTAATATTCAGGGGAACAGAAGAATGGGCCATTTTTTAAAGTCTGCTATCTGGGAATCGGGGGAAATTTAAACTTACAGAAAAGTTGCAAGAATAGAAGAGCATTGCTAGTCCTATGGCCCAAATTTACCAGGTTTTAGCATTTTGTTCCATCTCCTCTGTATGCATATACTCTTTTTGCCTAACCACTTAAGGGTAAGTTGCATATATCACTCTCTTACCCCTAAATATTTCCATAATACCTAAGAACAAGGATAATCCATTTTCCTACACCCAACAAAGTTATCAACTTTAGTAAACAGGATGAAGGATTATAAAAAGGCTGAAGGTACAAGTGGATGAATCGAAACAAATAAACTGATGGAAAAGGGAACAGCTAATAGATGGGTAGTAGGTTAAATAGACGGATAGAAAAATGAATAGATTTGTGGACAAATCAATGGTGAAATGAACAGACAGAAAAACCAAAAAAAGAAAGATGAAGGAAGAGGGAATGAGGTAGGGGCAGGAGAAAAGACAGATGGAAACACTTTGGAGAGATGGATGAATGAAGATGCATTTAAATAGGTGGACAAATACATGAAGCGTTCATAAGCCCTTCAAGGGCAGATCCTTTCTTGTTTATCTCTGTTTCTCCAGTGACAACAAAAAGAAGCATACATAGGTGGTTAGAGGCTCAGTTCATTTTTTTGTGAAGGAATGAATGAAGGGTTGAGGCCCTGGATTAGTGTGGAAAATGTTTTGAACTGAGAGTCAGAAGACCCGATTTCTAGCTCTATCTCCATCCACCAGATATTTCTATGCATATGCAACTTTATGAACAACTTAACCAAACATTTCAACTTACAGTTGTACAGAATGGGTAAACTGGATTAAATGATGTCTAAGGTCTTTTCCAAATACTCTCATGTTCCCTGACTGGAAGCTGCTCAAATCTAAAGATAAGGCTATGGGATGGGAGGAGGGGCCACATTTGAGCAAATGTCTGTTTACTTACAACGTGTCCTAATGCAAAGCTGATCCCAGATCTCTGCCAGCAACCAGGGAGAAAAGTTAACACACTCCAGATGAGATTCTGTTCAAACTGTCTGGCTAAAAGCTTCCTGGTGGGAATGAAAGACAGGCTGATAGCAGAGCCTGAGGGGTAATTAAGAGTGAAACATGAACCTCTGTGAGGCTGCACCACCCCAAGTTGAAAGGAAAGCAGGGCCAGGCACACAAAGCCTTGCAGGCCCTTGGCTGCTGGCCAAATGCACACTCTGTCCAGAGGATGGCTGCTTGTTCACAGAGCACGTGGTCTGTGCCCCCAGAGCCCCCACCCAGACTCCCAACGTGCTCTGCAGTCATCACTGTACTGAGAACACATCTATCCTGAGTTACAGGCCATATGTTCCAGGCACTGTCTGCGTATCACCTCGTCACTTGTCCCAACAACCCCGGGAGGCAGCAGTGATCACCTTCACGCACAGAGGAGGAAAAGGTAGCAAGTGGCAGACTGGGGATCTGAACCCTGGGCACTTGGGCTGCCTGTCTGTGGGTGGCTGGCCTGGAACTGGTCAGGTGACAAGTGGGACTTGAGACTTCATGCCACACCCATTTGGCAGTGACACGGGCTGGCTCCCCTCAATGTGCTTTCACACTGCTTGGAGCCTGTGATGCTGGGCCACCACTCCTGTTTTGTGCACTGACACACTGAGCTGGGGTTGATGGTGAAGTGGCCCAGTGATGGTGACATGACTTGTAAGTGGCTCAGCTGGGATTCCATCCCTGGGAACCCGAGTCCCAAGCCAGGGCTCTTAACTGGTAGCTTGCAAGTGGCAGACCCACCTGCAGTTGTAGTGGACACCTGCGGGTTTTGCCTAAACATCCATTCTTCCTTCCTCCAGTGCCAGCATCTGAGTTTTCTTGGGGGAGTCACCCATCATATCCCACCACCTGAATCCATGTGATTTGGGTGAAACTTATATGCCCTGGGGAGCAAGGAAAGAATGCAAGTTGGAAGAGGCCCCATGTTTTGAACTGGCAGGAGAGCAACTGTGGTCCATCCTAGTCTCTGCTCAGCTGCAGGGCATAGTCCCCCATGTTCTCCAGTCACTTAGGACCTTGAGAAATAAACACAGCTGCCAGAAAGCGAGAAGCTTTAGCCATGACTAATCCCATGCCACAGATGGAACAGAATTTCAGAGGTGCTCTGCAATGTGAAGTATTTCCTAAAACTGTTGGTGAATACACAGAACAAGGAGGAGGGGGCAATTTGATGCAAATACACAATTAGGCTTCAGAACAGGAACAAAGGCTGAATGCACACACAGCTCCAGCCTTCCAGCCTGCCACCTTTCCTATAAGCCATGCCTCCCTCTAGTGGCCAGATAGGGGCCCACAGACAGGTTTTAACAGTTCCCAGACTGGATGGAAAGGGGTGAAACTTCACCAGTGAGGGAGAATCACAGGGTCTGGAGCTTCTAGGAGAAACCAGCCCCTCTTCTCAGCTACTGTCCTGGTCCAGCTACCCCTTTTCCTCTCCCTTGCACTTCTGCTACAGCCTCCTCACTGCTATTAATGAACATGATTAACTGAATGTTGATTGCAGGCTTACACTGTTTCATTGAATCCTTACCAAAATTTGGAAGTGGGTAGCCTCCTGTAGACAGAGGCACAAAGGTTAGAAAACTTACCTACAGCCATGTGGAAAAGAGGAGTAACTGCTGTTGGGTTTTTTTATTTTTGTGGGTTTTTTTGAGGAAGGTGATAAAATGTCCTAAAAGCGATTGAGGTGATGGTGAATGATGAAGTTAGGAAATGCATACAAATAGGGTGCCCCAAGCCCACATATGAATCTGATTGAGAAACAATCAGTTGGAGTCAGGGTGCCCCCAACCCAACTAAAACTGGAATGTTCAGAATACCAACACAATAACAAAATGCTAAAGCAACATACCAAAGCTCAATTCTGAAAAGCATGCCAGGTAACCTGGAAGACTCTGTGGTGCTCAGTCGCCTAGGAGACCCAACCTGCCCCAACCAATCAGCAAAAGACACAATGCTGAGACACCCAATGGCAGAACCCCATTCTTTGCCCACTATACCCACATAAACACATGCTTCTTGCACCCTCGGTGGCAACCCTTTCAGGATCCCTCCCTGCTCAGAGTTTTCCTGTCCTTCTTGTTATCTGTCAATAAATCGCTTGCTTTTCTGATAACTCTGGTCTCAAAGCTGAATTCTTTCCTCATTGAGATAAGAATCAATAGCCCTCGGGGTCCTCAGACCTCCAGGTCCTAGTCATCAGTGAGTGGCTCAAGTTGGGAAATCCACTCAATTGTAAGTATGCACATTAGTTTCCCTGTGCTACTGTAACAAATTACCACAAATTCAGTGACTTCAAACACCAATTTGTTCTTTTGCAACCAATGGGCCAAAAGTCTAGAATAGAGGTGTTGTAGGGCTGTGTTCCTTCTGAAAACCTAAGGGAGAATCTGTTTCCTGGTGTTTCACAGCTGCCTAAATTCCTTACGATGCCCCTTCCCCATGTTACAAGTTTGTCTCTTAAACCTCTAGTTCCAAAGTCAAATTTCCCTTTACTACTCTCAACCCTCTGCCTCCTTCTTAGAAGATCTCAAAACTTATTAGTACACTGGATCCTCATGGATATCTGGATAACGCTCCATATCTAGATCACTGATTTACTCATATAGACAAAGTCACTTTCACCAGCTAAGTCAACATGTTCACAGGTTCAGGTATTGGAATGTAGGTATCTTTGGGGGCCATTGTTTGACCTATCACAGTATGTGCACAATAATGATGTTATTTTTAAATGAAAAAAGGAGGAGAAGGGGAGTACCATTTTAATTAAAAGCTGAATGCTGAAAAAGAGCTGAAGAAAATTTCCTTGGAAGCCACTGCCAAATTTCCAGCATGGGAGAGACTCCATCTGACTTACTCTTTTATAAAACCATCATCATGCTGCACTGTCACCTTCTCCACACCAGACTATGGGCTCCTGGAGCAGAGACTGGCTGGTCTTCCCATGTGCACCCTCAGCACCCAGTCCAGGACTGGACAGGGAACATGGTAGTGACTGGTGGAATGAATCAACCTAACTGCCCTTCCTATGTTACTTCCCTTCAGTTCACCAAGCCATGCCTTCTCTTCTCGGGTTTCTGCCCATCAGCATGGCCACAGCCTTGCCACAGAGCACCAGAGACACCCAGTGTGGGTGTCAGCCACTCCTCAGGCCCCCAGGCCTGGGCGTCTGTGGCTGTGCTTCCACTACACCCTGCATGGTCTGAACAGCTGGGCTTGGAGACACATGTGCAGGGCACGACACTGTGGAAGAACATGGGCTTCCAACTCATCCACTGACCCTTTGACCAGTGCCCTACCCCCCAGGAACCTCAGTTTCACTGCCAAGTGGGCCCGCTAGGCCGCTAGTCTGCTCTTCCCTCTCCCCTGTACAAAGCCCATCCTCAGAGGAGAGTCCCATGTCTGGGAAGTACAAGTGCAACCAAGATTCCTTTCTACAAAGAGGGCGGGAGGCTTGCTCTCTGCAACATGTTCAACAAAGCACTTCAGCCTCCCTTTTGGAGGAGACACGGGTCATGACTGCTCAATAATCCCAGGTCTGGTCCCTGCAGTCTGAACTCCATGGTGAGACCTCATTTCAGGAGAGAAGCGTTTCCCCAGTCGACTTCAGTCCCCACTCTGGGCACAGCTGACGACCAGGTAGATCGGCCTTTGCCCAGCCCAGGTCCCCAGGGGTCCTCGGGACATCCTTAGATGTCTGGGCAGATGTGGCTGCATCTATGCCACTGCCTCGCCTGCATTCCAGTCCCCTCACCAGGAGGGGCCAAGGAAACGAGGGGACTTGAGCAACATGTTCTTGGCAATCCCAAGAGTAATTAACTAATTATCAGAAGAGGGGCGTGGTGGTGTTGCCGCCACACAAGCTGTGCCAGTGACTGTCGCTGTGACATCGCTGGTCTGGTGGGCACGTTTCCATGCTCTGCCTACTCTTCCTGGGGAGTGGGAAGGGAATGCTGAGGTGCTGGACGCCCTAAAGCTCAACATACTGTGACTCTATTTGAGCAAAAATGCAAGCATGATAGTAGATTTCTAATCATTTTCTGAAGTTTTGAATTTAATGTCCCAGGTACTAACAATGGGTCTTAGCTCTGTAAAGAGAAACTAAAAACTAAATCTTAAATATTCCTTGCCCAATTCCTCCTCCTTTTTTTTTTTTGAAGGCTAGATTATTTACAATTAGAATTATATAGAATTATTTACAATTCTGTAACACACTCCCTTTTGCACATAATGCGATTAACATGGGAGATGGTGAAAGTCTCATAAGGTAAGAAGGTTTACATAGCACAAATACAATATTAATACCTACGATAGCTGCAGTTTCAGGAACATTCACAATGTATCAGACATTTTACATATGTCAATTTGAACGAGGAAGTAAGGCTGGGCAGGCAGCTAGTCAGGTAGAGTCAGGGTGCCCCAACCCAGTAAAAACTGAATGTTCAAAAAACAACCCTATACAATGCCAAAGACACGGACAAAATCTTGTTCCAGGAAAACAGACCGAGTAACCTGGGAGACCCAGTGGGCCTCTGTAACCTGGGAGACACAGCAGGCCTCAACCAACCAACAAGAGACACACTCGGAGGCACCCAAAGCCTGAACCCCCACCCCATGCTTTCCATACTCATATAAACTCTGCTTCTTGAAGCCCCCTCAAGCTACCCACTCAGGATCCACCTCTGCTCAGAGAGCTTTCCTGTCCTTCTTATCTGACAATAAATTTCTTGTTTTTCTGCCTAACTCTGGCCTCAACATTGAATTCTTTCCTCACCAAGACCAAAACTGAGTCCCTTGGGGTCCAGCTTCCAGACTCTAAGCCCTGTACATCATCCATCCTCACCTAAGCCTCATGAGCCAAGCTATAACTATATATATTTTAAGGGTAAGAAAAATCATAGAAGTGAAATATTTAGTCAGATTCTTCCAGAACAAGGATTTGAACCCAAGTCTATCTAACTTTTCCCTTTCATCAGGTCACATTACCAATGAGTCCAAACTAAAATTATTCAGAGTGTGACTTCTATCCTCCCTCTCTCTCCAGCCCCATATCACTATCCACCTGACCATCTCCATATTCCACCTCACAGTCACCACCTCAGCCCTGTTCCAGGCCGCAGCACCCTCCTCACCTTTCCTCTGCCCCAGTCACCTCCTCTGCTTTCAAGACTGGCCCTGAACCCACCTCCTCACCATCCCTCCCCAGCAGCCTCAGCTAACAAGAGCTTCACCCTCCTCCTCACCACTTCCCCTCTGCAGGCCACAGTTCTGACAGGCTCCACTTGTTCACATGCACACACGTATCCAGCAGGGGCCCAAACAGACAGGCAGATGTCAAGTGCTCCTCCCAGCCTCCCACCATGCCCACGTGGTGGATAAGCCTCCTCCCTTCCCAGTACCCATCCCTGGAATGATGAGCCCAGCTGGCTCAGCCCTGAGGTTTGAGTGTCAAGCAAGCTGATGGCCTGTGCTGCCTCCCTGTGGCCAGGACCTGTGTGCTCCTTAGAAGCTGCCCTGCCCCCTGGGGAAGGAGGTCTGAAGCCTGTCTCCTGTGGGGGTGCCCTAACAACCTGAGGAGAAGAGAATTCATCATCCCCATTTATGGATGAGGAAAGTGATTCAGATCAACACAGGTGGAGCCAGGATTCAAATTCAGTTCTGGTCAAGTATGAAGTCAGTGTTATTTCCACTGTACCCTAGGGTGGGAGGGGTACATATAGGAATATGCACCGACATATAGGAATTTCTCAATGTGCAAGACGTTTCTATATATGTGACCTCTACCGCCCTTTGAAAAAGAGGGCTTACCTTGAATTAAGTGAATAGGTTTGGTTGTTTGTTTGTTTATTTTCATTCAAATAAGGTAGACATTTTGTATTCAGTTATATGACTAAAATCCTTTGGAAGAACATCTTTGAAACTGGAAAGGGCTCAACGGTGTATCTACCCCTTCCTGGTTTTTCTAAACTGAGCTCACCCACATGTTACATCCCAACTAGTTGAGTAACATACACACACACACACACATCCACACACACCCCACAAGCACACATTCCTCTGGACCTCCCAGAACTGGCCTCTTCCTGTTTCCTTTCTGGGACTCCACACTGCTGAGGGGCGCTTAGTCTGATTTTGGCTTCGTCTACTCTCCTTGGAACTAACTGCATCTGGCTCATTGGATATAACTGCCTCTGGCCAAGACTGTGCTATAACTCCCTAATCACTCACACAAGGCCCTCTGCCAGGACCCCAGCTGCACAGCCTATCCCCATGCACACAGGAGTAATCCACGAGGCACACATATAGGTCTCACATTTAATATTCAGCATGATCAACGGAGTCATCCTGCCCTATACCCCTGGCCACAAGGATACTTGGGCCTCAGTGAAGAGTAAGAACGATAACAAAGGAACACCATCCCTCCTAGTTTACTGGACACACTGTAGGATATGTGTGGACTGACCAGATGTGGCTCTGGAGCCACTCACTACATAGATATATAGATGTGGCTCATTATATAAATAAATAAGCAATTTAACTAAGGTCCACCTTGTAATGAAGCCAGCATCCAAAAATATGTTCTATATGTCTCCTAGCCTCTTCCCACTAAACCACACTGCCTCGCAAATATTTCACCAAACTTTTATTTCTTTGACTCATTGAAATAATGTGTGATTATTCCCCAAGCTATTATTTCTCTAATTGTCCTTTTACCAACATTAAGATTTAAGTAGGAAAATACTTATAATATACTGTTAAAAAATATGTATCTCAATTGTATCATATATATATGATTTTAACTAAAATACAATCTAGAAATGTATGTTTCTAGGAAACTGTCCATTTCATCTACATTATCTGCTGCACCTCCCCCTGCAGTGACCTTTAGGGCTAACTGGGCAACCAGCGCACAGGGGGAGAACAGCAAAACCCCCTGAAGACATACCTGCTGCACCTCCCCCTGCAGTGACCTTTAGGAATGGCTTTCTCCACGGTCCCTAGGTCCGGGTGGGCAACCAGCGCGCAGGGGGAGAACAGCAAAACACCCTGAAGCAGGGGAAGTTCAGCGAAGTTCCCTGAAAAGACAGAAGCTTATCAAAAGATAATGACCACCAGGAACCACTACAAGAATGCTAAAAAACTTTATCCTGTCTTTCTGGAACTACAAACTTTAATCCCTTATTGTCTTTCTAAACTTCCTTCTTTCTTCTATAAAGGTCATTGCTTGTTTTTTTGTTTTTTGTTTTTTGTTTTTTTTTATAGAGGCATGTTATTTATTTATTTGTTTGTTTGTTTTGTTTATACATGCACTGGGTACAGTCAGAAGGGAGGGTGAGAGAATTCACCAGAGCCAGAGCGGGGAGCAGAGCAGGCAGAAGGACCGAAGTACACTGCTGAGGGGAGCAGCGGGCGGCAGGAGAGGTCTGCGAACCATGTGGGACCCTCCTCCGGTGGCCGGGGAGCAGCCGGGGATCAAACCGGCGCCGCAGAGGCCGCGGGCAGCTTCGCAACCCAGCGCTCAACCGCTGGGTTGCCACCGGGGAGGCCCAAGGTCATTGCTTGTTAATTAAAAAATCATATGAAATCCTTAAAACAAGGCTGACTCAAATGAAACATTACTAAACCCTGTAATAATTAAAATATAGTTTAGGTAAAAAAGTAGTTAATAAAAAATGCGATTATATAGTTTAAAAACAAAACTAATGGTCAATCTGTTATAGGACAGGGAGAGGGGCAGCCCAAACCCCGCAAACCTGCCTATTCTAAATGGGTTCTGCCATCCGCCGCATCAACACAAAACATAGGAGACTTTAATGGGAAGGAACTTTAATAAAACTAGGAAACAATACAGGTAAGGCCAAGAGTCTAGTTTCTAAATGAAGCATCCAAAGTTACCCATCCCCTCGTGGGTAAAAGTCCATCCATATGGGATTGGCCCAGAGCAAGGCCCCAAAGCCTGCCACAAGTCTAAAGCATCTTCCAGTGGGGACCCACAGAAAAGGATCAGAAACTACCAGACAAGCCCGGAAGGAAAAGAGCAAAATCAACATCAAGATAAAAGCTGCCATTGTCACCTCCCCATGGGTCTCACCCACATCTGTGTCACCCAGTCCACGACCAAAAGACAAGCGCAGTTTCTTCACGTGTCTCTAGGCTCCATGCGCCTCCTCCAGGTCTCCTTCTGGCTCCATCCTGCTTCCTTCCTTCCTCAGTCTCTTCTGCAGCTTCTCCTCTTCCTGCTCAGCTCCACCCTCCCTTGGGTGGGGCAGGGAACCTGGAACCTCCCCCTTTCCTGGGGACCACCCTGTTGCACATCTACTTAGGAATGAGGCTGAGTCCAGATGTAGATCACCGCCCTGTTGGTGATAGGCTGAGCCCATGAGCAAGCTGATTTCATTGATATTCGTTGTTCCTATGCTTTTGGAAAACATATATATACTGGTCACAAACTCAAAGAAAATTACACTCAGATTTTCACTCTTGAAGTGGGTCTGTTTGTCATTTCTTTCACCGACGCCCTGACCACCCTGCGCGCTTCTCTCAACCCTGAAGTGGCCTCATCATCTACTGCTGTGCTGGTCCGCGGCACTTATCTAACTTGTTAATATACAATTGTTTGTAGTATTCCCTTATAATTATTTTATTTCTGTAATGTTAGTAGCAATGTCTTCACCTTCATTTCTGATTTTAGTATCTTGAATTTTCCCTGTTTTATGCTTGGTTAATTTAGCAAAAGATTTGTCAATTGTGTTATCTTATCAAAGAACCAACTTTGGTTTCCCTGAGTTTCTCTGTTGTATTTTTATTCTATTTAATTTATTCCCACTCTACTCATTAATATTTCCTTCCTTCAGTTAACTTTAAGTTTACTTTACTCCTCTTTTCCAGTATCTTAAAGTAATGGTTAAGTTATTGATTTGAGGTCTTTCTTCTTTTCAGTTTAGACATTCATAACTATAGGGACCTCTAAGCAATGTGTTAGTTGTAGCTCAAGAGTAGATAACATTAAAAAAAGGAATTCAAAATTCTTGCTTGTTTTGTATTTTTTTTTGTATAATTGAAATCTTTTTAAGAGCCTGACATCCTCTAAGGCAATCAAGTCACATTGAAAAATAAAAATCTTAGAGCATTCTTTTATAAAATGAATACCCTCACATTTTCAAGTTCTCTTGAGGGATTTTTTTAAGCGAAGCATAACCATCTTGATAATTCTCTTAAAACATGTAAGATATATTTGTTTATACATATAAAAGTTTATATGTAAAAAAAAGATCAAAAGAAATACACAGACATCTCTAGATTATGACACCACAGGGGACTTTTCTTTCTTCTATTTGTATTTAAAAATTTTCTTTATAATGGAAAAATTCAAAGTTATTAAAATAAAATTTTTTTCATAAATAATTTTCTTTGAGACCTGCTATTTTCTTTATAAACCCTTTGTTCTTTGTTACCTGCTAGTGACCATTTTAAACATAAATTTACCTTAAAGAAAAGAATACAATTACCTCTCATTCATGAACACTGGTGAAGTAGCAACTTACAGAGGAAAACCTGTGACACTTAAGAATGCCTGATGCCGAAATTCGCATCAAAGTAGTATGTGTAGTCACCTGTATGCACGTCAGCAATATTTTCAGTATATCAATAAAATAGTCTGCTATTGACACCAGACTTTTCCCACCATGGCTAAAACTGAGTGTAAGGGCAGGAATGGACACAGGGCAGGTTTTCTAGGATCCCATGCAGACTGGGTAAAGGAGGAGTCAGAGTCCTCAGTGGTTTTGCAGGTTTTTATTGGAATTACCAGGTACATGGCAGGCAGGAGTACTGGGGGGCTGAGGGGCTGGCAGGCCTCCCAGCCCCCAACAGGTCTCACTCTATGGGCTCTCCAGCCTTCTCTCGGCTTCTGCTTCTACTGGCGTCCTCATGACGTCACCCTTAAAAGCCCAGTCTTAGCCCAGGTGAATCCTATCTACATCTGCTCACACCCTACTCCATGTGTCTGCCATCAGGCATGCATTCAGGACCTCAAGGATCCATCATCTATCTTGATGGCAGGAGGGCAGAAAATCCTGACATTTTTTCTTACCCTGCACTGAGGGTCCTCACAGACCAATCTAGCTTAAAACACAGGGTGGAAAGAAGACACATTAGAATTCCAAAGTATAAAGAATAAGAGAAGGCACAATTTCACCCATGATGAAATTAATCTAATTATCTAACAAGGAAAGTGCTAGCCTGTTGCTTACTTGAAAAGGCACAGACCACACCAAGTCATCCACATCCCAGAGACTGACCAAAGCATGCACTTCTGGTAGCAAAGTACTTCCCATGGGGTCAAACCCAATAGAGATGTAGTTGGAAGGATGCGCTTTGATGGATGGCACAGCCCTCAGCTCTGGGTAGCTGAGAAACAAGACAGTGATAAGACTGAGACTCTATGGAGATAGTAAGAGACCCCAAAGGAAACCAAAGCAAACAATATAACAAATACCAAATAACAAAAAACTATAATTCAATAAAGATTTCCTTAAATTAAAAAAGAGAGAGACTTCAAATTTCATACTGAAAGAGCAAACCACATGCCTGAGCATATGACCCCAGAAACAACCACATCAAGACACGTACTAATAAAATTACTGGGCTTGAAACAAAAGGCCCTTGGGCACCTAGGCGAAAAGAATAGATGGTTTTTGAAGTGAAAAAAGTTCAATTCTCATCAAATATTCTGACAGTCATTTTATGGGCACTTAACTTATGCAGAAAAAAAATGTGGAGAAATAGATCTATAATACACAAGGTCAAAAAATGTGAGTTAAGGATTTTTATATGCAACAAAATTGACTTTCAGGGCCTCCCCGGTGGCGCAGCGGTTGAGCGCTGGGTTGCGAAGCTGCCCGCAGCCTCTGCAGCGCCGGTTGGGTCCCCAGCTGCTCCCCGGCCACCGGAGGAGGGTCCCACATGGTGCGCAGACCTCTCCTGCCGCCCGCTGCTCCCCTCAGCAGTGTACTTCGGTCCTTCTCTCTGTTCTGTTCCCCGCTCTGGCTCTGGTGGGTTCTCTCACCCTCCCGCGCTTCTGAGTGTACCCAGTGCTTGTATAAATAAATAAATAAATCTTTAAAAAAAAAATTGACTTTCAAATGGAAAGGGCACAAGTAAGCTTTATCAGCAATAAGCAACAAGTCAGGGAATATAATTTCCAGGAGCACCTTCTGAGGAATCTTATCTGAAGCTTAATTTGAACCTCAATACAAATAATTAGAATAGAGTGAAACAGCAACTATGTCGTATATAAGGATGTAAATTGATAATAATATATTCTTGTTAATTAACCAATCATCTTTGGCGGTGAGAGAGCAAATTTCTTATCTTGAGAACTGGTAAACAAAGAAATCAAACATGTGCCCAGCCTTAAAAATAAAATGAACCATTGACTAACAAAATAAGGGGAAACATGTCTTTATAAAAGCATTCCAACAAATAAAAAGAAATAATGGAATGACAACATCACTATCTTGCAACACCAAATTAACAACTAAGCAATGAGAACCAACAGCTGCAAGCATCGCATACAGACAAAGAGAAAAAAAGAGAGAGAGAGAGACAAATAGACATTACAAGCCCCTGATGAAAGTTTACAACACCATCTACAGTTTGCCAAGAGGATTAAAAGGAAATCTGATCAAGCCTGTAGATAGATACAGCTGCCAAATTGCAGGAAGAGTATAGAAGAGAGGAGCATGGCAAATCACACCAAGAGTATGGAATCAGCAAAATCCACATGTAGAGAATCTCTATAGGTCAAATGGTTTGAGTTTCTCAAGAGATAAACTGAAAGGAAAATGATGTGAAAAGGGAGGAACTGTATATTAAAAGGCATCGGCTTTGATCTCCTAGGAAAAGACCCAAGTTATCTCCTCCAAATGTTCATTTTAGATGATCCTTGCCAGTAAATTCACTTAAGGATCACAACTTGAGTCCAGCACATTCACATGTAAATTTCCCCATTTACTCCTTCCAATGACTCTTTAAGATATTTTAACATTCATTTTACACATAGATAAGTGAAAGATAAGAGCAACTAGCCAAAGTATCAAAACTCTCACATGAAAGAGCAAAAATTTATACTGAGGTTTGACCAAAAAAACCACTTATCTATCATTTAATACCTGCATTCATCATTCACATACCATCTGCAGAATATTGTTCTATTCCCCGATCAGCTACACTTTAGTCAATAATTTTTAAATGGACTAAATTTTGTAAAATTATTTTATCTACATATTTTTACATCATTCTTCATTTTTTTAATAAATTTTATTTTTATATTCCCCATACAATTGCAACCCCCCCATTTTGACCCCAATCCCTCCCCTCCCACCCCCCACCCCAAAAAGTGTCGCTGGTTCATAGTTTTTTGTTGATTTTGATTTTCACTTTCTTATAGTTATTCATTTTCCTGGTCCCTTATTTAAGTTTTCTAGATTCCTGCTATGAGTGAGACCATCCAGTATTTTTCTTTTTCTTTCTGGCTTATTTCGCTGAGCATGATCCCTTCCAGCGCCATCCATGTTGCTGCAAATTGCATGTGTTTATCTTTTTTGAATGCTGAGTAATTTTCCATGGTGTATATGCACCACATCTTCTTGATCCAGTCATCTATTTTTGGGCATTTGGGCTGTTTCCAAAGCTTAGCTATTGTAAATAGTGCTGCTATAAACATAGGGGTGCAGGTGTTCTTTGGAATTGATGTTTCTGTGTCCTTTGGGTAAATACCTAGGAGTGGAATTGCTGGATCATATGGAAGCTCTATGTTTAGTAGGTCCAGAAATCTCCACACAGCTCTCCATAGTGCTTGGACCAGTTTGCACTCCCACCAGCAGTGCAGGAGAGTTCCTTTTTCTCCACACCCTCACCAACACTTGTTGTTGCTAGTTTTTTTAATATGTGCCATTCTCACTGGTGTAAGATGGTATCTCATGGTAGTTTTGATTTGCATTTCCCTGATTACAAGTGATGTTGAACATTTTTTCATATGCCTGTTGGCCATTTGCATTTCCTCTTCAGAGAAGTTTCTTTTTAGCTCTTCTTCCCATTTTTTCACTGGATTATTTTCTTTGTTGTTGTTGCGTCTCATCAGCTCTTAGTAGATTTTTGTGATCAGTCCTTTATCATTAGTATTGTGTGCAAAAATGTTCTCCCAGTTGGTGGGGTTTCTCTTTGTTTTTGTTATTGTCTCTTTTGCTGTGCAGAAGCTCTTTAATTTGAACATCATTCTTCATTTTTAAACAACGTTTGCTCCCCCCACCCCCTCAGGTGTAGTCCCCATAGAATTTCCTTCACCAATGCACCCGTGCACCATCACCACAGCCCCTTGTGCTCCCCCCATCCCCCCCACCCCCAGTCTGATCCCTCTCCCTCCTCCTCCCCTGCAGGATGTCTCCTGTTTATAATTGACTGTTTTTGTTTTGTTGTGTTGTATTTTTGGATTGTTATTATTTTTTCCCCTGATGTCATATCGTATATATGAAAAATATATTTTGGTTATCTGAATATCTACTGTCTTCACCTACAATTCCTGACACACAGCTCCTAAAACGTTTGGAATTCCCTAAGTGTTGAGAGAGAGACAGGTACCTTTCCTTGTGTGAATGAGGTGACTTTGGGAAGCACCTAAGGGTGGGTCTGGTTACCAGGAGAAATAATCTTGTGATTAGAGAGTTGCAGCTTTCAGTCCCAAACTCTGACCTCCAGAGAAGGGAGAGGGCCTGGAGATTGAGTGAACTGCCAATGAGTTACTCACTCCTGCCTATGTAATGAAGCTTCCACAAAGATCCAAAACGACAGGGTTAGGGAAGGCTTCCCAGCTGATGAACATGTGGAGTTACTGGGAAAGACTCATGCTGCAGTGGCCATGGAAGCTCTGTGCCCTTTCCCCATAGCTTGACCTATATGCATCTGGCTGTTTCTACTTTCATCTTTTTGTAACAAATTGGAATTGAGTGAGTAAATAGATACTTGAGTTCTATGAGCTGTTCTAGCAAATAAACAATACAAAGAAGAGGTAGTGGGAATTTGTAGCAAGTCTGTTAGAAGCACAGGTCACAGCCTGGGCTTGCAACTGTTGGGGCTGCCCTATAACACAACCAGTATCTGCAGTAGAGGGCAGTCTTGGGAGACTGAGTTCTTTGCTGGTGGAATCTGTCGCCTTTTCTGGGTAGACAGTGTCAGGATTGAGTGGAATTCTCAAATCCTGTTGGTGTCTGAGGATTGCTTGTATGTATGGTGTAGGGTAAGGTAAAAGGTATCAGGCTTTTCTGCCCTCCCGCCATCAGGATAGATGAGGGAACCCTGCGATCCTGAATGCATGCCTGATGGCGGGCACCTGAAGTGGGTACACCTGAGCTAAGAGACTGATTTATAAGGGTGGTGCAGCAGAGTGTGGTGTGGCGGTAGTGCGGTGTCAAGGGTGGAGGAGTGGCGTGTACGGAGGAGTGCGGCGACTACAAACCACGGCGAAGAGCATGTGGCTGCTGGAACCGTTCATAAACCTGCCCAGAATAGGTTGGTTACTTTACAACTGGCGTAGTCGGTAGGATGGTTTGAGGCAGCACAGCTCTACACAGACGAAACCCTTTGGAACCTGGGGAGGGATCGCCGGATGGCCAGCCACGAGCAGATGATGGTACTCGGTGGCCAACCTCCTCGCCCAGTGGGCACCTCCCCAGGAATGGCCAGAGGTAGATGGATCCCCGGGGCAGTTGGAACAAGCCCTGTATGAAATAGAAGAAACCCTGAATGGATGCAGTGCCCATGAAGTGGCAGGAGCCGTTGGATGGGTATTTCTTACAGCTCTGCAAGAGTCCAGGCAGAAAAAGCAACCTAGGATCCAGCAAGTACGGGATGAGATGCGAAAAGAGATGCGAGAAGAAATATGGATACTACAACAACATTTGAGGATTCTGGAGGAAGAAGTTCGGAGAAACCGACCCAGCCTTCCGGAGATGCCAGACTCCGTCTCAGGAAGGAAGGAGAGGGAGGCTGGCCCTTTGGCCGAATCGCAGCAAACCAGCCTGTGACTCCAGAGATGCCAGACCCCTCCTCAGGAGAGGAGGAGAGGGAGGCTGAACCTTTGCCTGAGTCCCAACCAGCGGTGGCAAACCAACCCGCGACCCTGGAGATGCCAGACTCCTCTGGAGAGGAGGAGGAGGCTGGTCCCATACTCCGGGCCCATCCAGTGGTGACTCAGAAAATGAAGCGGCAGCGACCCATGGCCCCAGGGGGTCTGGCTGCGGGACCACCACAAATGACGGAATTTACTACCTGTCGACCATACACCCAGGCGGAACTGGTGGACTTGGGCAAACAGTTCCGCCAGAAACCAGGGGAACCCTTGGCAGCCTGGCTGCTACGTTTATGGGACCTGGGGGTGGATGGGATTATTTGCACGGCACAAGAGATGAAGAGACTGGCCTCTGTGACTTCACACCCATCCTTGCGACAGAGGCTGCAGAACAGCTGGTGTTATGGCCAGGTCGACCACACCCTCCTGGAGTGGATAATGGCTGCCATACGGACAGTATGGGCTGATACAGGAGACGTGCCGGAGACAGTAAGCGGATGGCAAACGTACGCCAAGCTGGTTCAGGTACTTCGAGAATTGGGGATGCAGCAGGCCATGTTTAATGTGAATACGCGTGGTCCTGACAATGAGCGTTTCACAGCAGGGATGAGAGACTTGGTATTAAAGAATGCCCCTTCATCTACATTTGGATCTCTCATGGCAGTACTAGCACCCTATGTGGGACATCACATACATGACGTCATCACAATGATAGCCAGCTTGGGCGAAGTTGAGAGCCGGCTCTCAGAAAGGAATACAGGTAGTTTCTGAAAGGTCAAAAGGAATGCCAAGGAGGGCAAGGAAGCCTCTTGGCATCACAGAACCTATAAAAGTCACTCGTAACCAAATGTGGATGGATTTAATAAGAGCGGGGGTAGATGGCACTAAAATACACGCACAGCCCAATGCATATTTGTTGGAATTATGGCAGCAGCTGCGAGAAGACCAGAGGTTCACACCCATGAGAAGGACTGCTGCTCAGGGGGAGCCTGGAAGCCCCAGGCCTCAGGCGCGCGCCCTGCTCCTGGAAGACCACTTGCTGCCAACCCCGTCCGCGGGTGATGGCCTGATATCTTTTGAATAGGGTGAGGGCCAAGGAACCCGTCCACAGGGAGGGGCGGGGACCGGAGGTCACATGCGGAGCTTGCCATCCACTGGTCCCGACTAACGTACAAAGGGTTTTAGCTCTAGTAGGCACAGGAGCAGAATGTACTCTGCTCTATGGAAATCCAGAAAGATTTCATGGGTCTACTTGTTATATTGATGGCTGTGGAGGCCAGAGTGTCAAGGTGACAGCAGTAAAACTATCTCTGGGGATTGGGCGATTACCCCCGAAAGAGTATAAAGTATATGTATCGCCCATCCCGGAGTACATCCTGGAGGTGGATGTACTATGTGGCTTATGGCTAGAAACCACAGTCAGAGAGTTTTGCCTTAGAGTGCAAGTGGTAAAGGCAGTGGTGAGAGGACATAGAGGACATGCTAAGCATCCGCCCCTACAACTGCCAGTCCCTAGGCGAGTGACTAATACCAAGCAATATCGGTTGCCCGGAGGCTACAAAGAAATTACAGGCACAATATCAGAGCTGGAGAAAGTGGGCATTGTGCGTACTGCCCACAGCCCCTACAATTCACCGGTGTGGCCAGTGAGGAAGCCCGATGGCTCTTTGAGAATGACAGTAGATTATCGTGAATTGAATAAGGCAGTTCCCCCCTTGCATGCTGCAGTGCCCTCAGTGGCAAATTTGATGGATCGTCTGAGCCACGAGCTGGGAATGTACCATTTTGTAGCCGATCTGGCAAATGCTTTTTTTTCGATAGATATAGCCCCAGGAAGTCAAGACCAATTCGCCTTCACCTGGGAAGGCCGGCAGTGGACATTCACTGTACTGCCACAGGGATACCTGCACAGCCCTACTCTGTGTCATGGGCTGGTGGCAGCAGATTTGGCCTGGTGGGAAAGGCCATCTTCAGTGCGTTTATACCATTATATTGATGATATTTTATTGACAAGTGACTCTCTTACAGATCTGGAAAAGGCAGTACCTTTCTTATTAACACACCTGAAAACATGCGGCTGGGCAATCAACCAAAGCAAACTGCAGGGGCCTGGACTGTCAGTTAAGTTCCTGGGAGTTGTTTGGTCAGGTAAGACAAAGGTTATCCCTGAAGCTGTGATAGATAAAGTTCAAGCTTACCCCACTCCAACCACAGTGAAGCAGCTGCAAGCCTTTCTGGGTCTGCTGGGTTACTGGAGGGCATTTATACCTCACATGGCCCAGCTCTTACGACCCTTGTATATGTTAATACGTAAGGGAGCCAGGTGGGATTGGTCAGCTGAGGCAGACACAGCATTTGCCATGGCCAAACGAACTATAAAGACTGCTCAGGCCTTGCAGGTTTTTGACCCAGCCCGACCCTGTGAGCTTGATGTGCATGTTACTCAGGAGGGTTCGGGTGGGGACTCTGGCAGAAATCAGAGAGGCTACGACAGCCTATTGGGTCCTGGTCCCAACTCTGGAAGGGGGCTGAGGTTAGGTATTCCTTAATTGAGAAACAGTTAGCTGTGGTATATGCAGCCTTACTAGCCATAGAAAGTATAACTGCCACAGCCCCTGTCTCAGTGAGAACCACTTACCCAATAGCTGGATGGGTACGGGACTGGACAACAAAGCCCCATAGTGGTACTGCTCAAACGCCCACTTTGGCGAAGTGGGGGGCATACTTAGAACAGCGCTGCACCCTGTCAACTAGCCCCTTAAGGGTGGAGTTGCGGGAGGTTCTTGGTCCTGTGACATATGTTAGTATGGAACCAACTTCAGAAACCTGTATAGAAGCCGAACCTGAAGCTAGTCCCTACAAGGAGGGTCGAGCACCGATTCCAGCAGAGGCCTGGTATACGGACGGCTCCAGCCGGGGACAGCCAGCCTCTTGGACAGCGGTGGCTGTATACCCAGAAACAGACACTATTTGGTTTGAAACTGGGGCGGGACAGAGCAGCCAATGGGCTGAACTGCGAGCAGTATGGATGGTGGTGGCCCATGAGCCTTCCCCTCTAGTAATCTGTGCTGACAGTTGGGCTGTGTACAGGGGTCTGACACTGTGGATTTCCATGTGGAATCTAAATGACTGGACAGTCATGCATCGGCCATTGTGGGGCCAGGCCCTATGGAAAGATTTATGGGATCTGGGGCATCAGAAGCAGGTGACTGTTTATCATGTCACAGGACATGCCCCATTAGCCTCACCAGGCAACGATGAGGCAGATACCCTAGCCCGGGTTCAATGGCTTGAAACTGCTCCAGGGCGGGATGTTGCACAGTGGCTACACAGACACTTGCTCCATGCAGGGCAGAAGACAATGTGGGCCACTGTGCGTGCCTGGGGTCTACCTGTAACTTTAAAAGAAATTCAGACTGTATGTGAAACATGTGTAGTATGTTCCAGGACTTACCCCCGGAGACCTTTTGCATCTACAGGCCAGGTGTTGTGGGGGCAGTTACCCTTGACACACTGGCAGATTGACATCATTGGACCACTACCTTGCTCCAATGGACAACAATATGCGGTCACCTGTGTGGACACTGCTACCGGGTTATTGGCAACTTACCCTGCTCCACATGCGGACCAAAAGGCAGTTTTGGCAGCACTGGCACGCCTATGTGCTGCATATGGACGTCCACTGGCAGTGGAGAGCAATCAAGGGACTCATTTTACAGGAGCCCGGGTGCAGCAGTGGGCCAAGAACATGGGTGTTGAATGGAAGTTTCACACTCCCTATAATCCCAAAGCTGCAGGGATTATAGAGAGGTATAATGGCCTGCTGAAGCAAGGACTAAGAGCCACTGCCCCCACTCAGACGCTGGCCGGGTGGAGCCGACGTCTATGGGAGGTGTTGCAGACATTGAATGAGAGGAGCAGGAAAGGCGGCCTGGTTCCAGTGGAGGCATTGCTACATTGTGCAGCTGCTACCATCCAATTACAAATAAAGACTTCAGACGTCTTATTAAAACTGGGACTTGGACAGCAGGGCAACATCCTATTGCCAGCCCCAACTGGAGTGGACCCAGGGCAGACTGTGGACTGGGAATGGCCCTCGACAGTGAAGACTCCCCACATGCGGTGGGTGGCTCTGATAGCCCCTTGGGGTTTGGCCTGGAGGCCGATTTACAGATAAAACCATGGGTGAGTGCGCAGTGGCCACCACGGGTGCGTGTTACCCACCCTGGGGTGGCAGGTCAGCAGGCAATCCACAAGGGGACATTTGTAATAACTCTGTGGCCCATTATGAGCTCTCCACTCCTGCTGCATGTAGAACCCACTGATGCCTCTTCACTGGCAAAGCGAGTGTGGTACTCATGACCTGGAAGGCCACTGATGCCAGCGACAATATTGTCCTCAGATGCCAAATTAGCATGTATATTGCCAGATGGGAGGGATCTCCCGTTGCTGGTACCAGTAACTTCTCTGTCTTTCCGCCCCTAGGAAAATTGAGTTTAGTCATTTTGTGATGTATTTGCTTTTGTGGGCCGTGGCTGCACTGTTTATGTTTGCTTAAAAAATTGTATATATGTAGACTATATGGCAGAAAACCCTGAGGAGGTAGACTGTAGGGTAAGGTAAAAGGTATCAGGCTTTTCTGCCCTCCCGCCATCAGGATTGATGAGGGAACCCTGTGATCCTGAATGCATGCCTGATGGCGGGCACCTGAAGTGGGTACACCTGAGCTAAGAGACTGATTTATAAGGGTGGTGCAGCAGAGTGTGGTGTGGCGGTAGTGCGGTGTCAAGGGTGGAGGAGTGGCGTGTACGGAGGAGTGCGGCAACTACAAACAACGGCGAAGAGCATGTGGCTGCTGGAACCGTTCATAAACCTGCCCGGAATGGGTTGGTTACTTTACATATGGGGAACCCATCCACACAAACCACAACTGGGTGATTAGGACACACATTAAATGTTCTTGTTTTTAGGGGAAACACTGAAATATTTAGAGATAAATGGTCATAATGTCTACGAATAAGTCTCAAATGCTTCAACAAAAATAATAAAAGAAAATGGAGTCACTGAGGCAATGTAAAATATTAATTGGTGACTCTAGGTGAGAGTTTATTGCTCCATTCTTGAAAGTTATTGCACTCTTCTTACAGGTTTAAGTCTTTCGAAACAAAAAAAGTACTTTACCAAAAAAAAAAAAAAAAAAAAAAAAACCACACAGAAAATTCAGAAAGGCTTAAGCAATCTTCTGAACATTAAAAAATCACGTGAGGGCCTCCCTAGTGGCACAAGAGGTTAAGACACAACTATGAAGCTATCCGTAGCTTCTGCAGCTCGAGTTCAATTCCTGGCCAGGGAGCAATCCACATGGCGTGGCAGACCTCTTCTGTCTCGCCGGCTGCTCTCCTCAGCAGTGTATTTCAGTAGATCTGCCTGTTCTGTTCCCCACTCTGTCTCTGGTGAATCCTCTCACCCCCCTGCACCTCTGGCCTGCACCCTAGTCCTTGTATGCATAAATAAATAAATATTTTAAAAAATGAAAATAAAATATCATGAAAATAAAATATCAAGGCAGCATTCCATCTGCATTTGGCAATACATTTTCATTTGTGATTGACTTAAACCCATTTCCAACTGGCTTATCAGGAAAGGGTATTTATTAGCTCTCAGAATTGTAAAATCCAGGAATGCCACCAATCAAGCCTGACTGAATCCAAAGGTTCAAGAGATATCATCAAGAGGTAATTTTGCCCTCTTTGGCACTGTGCTTTGCTTTTCCCCACATTTGTCTCATCATCAAGCAGATTTGCAATTCCTGGTGAAAAGATGGTTATCAACAAGTCCAAATTTGCATTCTCAGTAACTCCAGTAAAAAAAAAAAAAAAAAAAAAAAAAAAACTATAGAAAAAAAAAAATAGAAGCATGCTTATTTGACAGCTCTAACAAATGTTTTGTTGACTGATTGGCCCTATTTTGATCATCTATAAGCCAGCCAAGGAGATGCATAGTTGCTTGCTTTTTAATAGGCAAAATTAAAGTAAAACAAAAATGTGTTCCATAAAAGTAATTTCCCTCTCTCTCTCCTGTCGCCAGTTTATCCATTTTCCCAAGACATTGGGAAAACATTGCTATCAGTTTTTTGGCAACCTTCCAGAAACATTCTTTTACTATATAGGCACATATATGTGAGTGTAGACACACACACACCCCAAAAGAGATGATGAGACTATTCTGTACCTTACTTTTTCCACATAATAACAAATATTAGAAGTCATTCCATGTCATTATATATATTTAGATCTGCCTCATGCCTTGAATGGGTGTATAGCATCACAAAATATAAATGTGTCATAAAAATAGTTTCATTTCATTCAACATCTTATAACAAATACCTGCAAAATCAGTATCTTACAAGCAGTTTGGATTAGTTTTCTCTAAGATCATGAAATTGCCCCATTTTTCTGCTCTCCAATAATTTTGTAAACTCTTCCTACAAGTTAACCTTCTCTGATTTGAGATGTCCCACCCAGAAAAATCTGTAAGCTTTGCAAATATATAGTTTTCACTATCCATACTTGTAGGAATCACTTCTAAACATGTTCAGTGTTCAAGGGCCTGTCTGAAGATGGAAAGTTGGTCAGTTTCTCCAGTATTCCCTAATCTATTTCTTCCTCTCTTCTCATTGTATAAAGAAGGCAGTTACTTTATAGTTTGAATTATCATGTTACAAATTTGAAATAGTGCCATAGCTAAATATCTTAACATTCTCATTACTGCAGATAATAGCAATGCAATCATTACTCCACCCACAATTTGAAAAAGTTATTAAGAACTGGATAATTTCAATCTAGCAGTCAGAGGAATTAGAAACTGTGCTTGCATGGTTGCCAAATAGGGCTTGAGTCAGTAAAAAGAAGAACTACTGTTTTAGTGTGCTTTGGAAAAATTCATCAAAATCCACTTTACATTTTTTTAATTTTATTTTTATATTCCCCATACAATTGCAAACCCCTTATTTTGACCCCAAACCCTCCTTTCCGCACCCCCCCTCCCCGCCCGGTGTGTCTCTGGTCCATAGTTGTTTGTTGATTTTGATTTTTTCTTTCTTACAGCTATTCTTTTTCCTGGTCCCTTATTTAGGTTTTCTAGATTCCTGCTATGAGTGAGACCATCCGGTATTTTTCTTTTTCTTTCTGGCTTATTTCGCTGAGCATGATCCCTTCCAGCTCCATCCATGTTGCTGCAAATTGCATGTGTTTATCTTTTTTGAATGCTGAGTAATATTCCATGGTGTATATGTACCACATCTTCTTGATCCAGTCATCTATTTTTGGGCATTTGGGTTGTTTCCAAAGCTTAGCTATTGTAAACAGTGCTGCTATAAACATAGGGGTGCAGGTGCTCTTTGGAATTGATGTTTCTGTGTCCTTTGGGTAAATACCTAGGAGTGGAATTGCTGGATCATATGGAAGCTCTATCTTTAGTAGGTTGAGGAATCTCCACACAGCTTTCCGTAGTGATTGGACCAGTTTGCCCTCCCACCAGCAACGCAGGAGAGTTCCTTTTTCTCCACATCCTCCAACATTTGTTGTTGCTAGTTTTTTTAATATGTGCCATTCTCACTGGTGTGAGGTGATATCTCATTGTAGTTTTGATTTGTATTTCCCTGATTGCAAGTGAAATCCACTTTACATTAACTTGCAATTGCAATTTAGTATCATCTGCCTGTCCCAAGCCAGTGTCCTTTAAATACTTTTTTAGGTGATAGTTGATTCCAGAACTAAGAAAGGTGCCACCAAAACATGAGGTGAGAAAACCTCTTGAAAAAAGCCAATCACCAGAATGTACCATGCTGATAAGCTAGTAGAATAAACTCTACAAAAGAGTCAAGAACATACTGTGGAAATTCTTAAAATCAGGATTAAAATAAATAGAAGTGACATCAGTTATTAGCAGGAAATGAATGAGTGTTGAATTATGTGAAAGTTTTAGATCTATGTCCCTTGCATAAAGCAAACTGGCCTCATCTTTGCTCTCGGGCTCAATAGCTAGAATCTGTCTTGTAAAAGAAGGCTCAGTTTCCTCACTGGAAAATGGAAATGATAATAGGATTTAGTTGACAGCTGTCAGGAGGAATAAAAGTGCTTTTCAAAGTGGCTGGTACAGGGCCTCCCTGGTGGCACAAGGGGTTAAGCACAGCACTGTGAAGCTATTTGCAGCCTCTGCAGCTCAAGTTCAAGCCCTGGCTGGCCAGGGAGCTACCCACATGGCGCAGCAGAGCTCTCCTGTCTCGCCTGCTGCTCCCTGCATCAATGTATTTCTGGCAATCTGCCTGTTCTGTTCCCCACTTTGTCTCTGGTGAATCCTCTCACCCCCCACACCTCTGGCCTGTACCCCAGTTCTTGTATGCATAAATAAATAATTCTTTAAAAAATAGAATGAGTGAACTGAATAGTTCATATTTAAAAACAACAACAACAAAGTGGCTGGTACAGAATAAACAATCAAGAGAGGCTCAAAGTAACAGCCCAGGTAGTTTTTGTTATGGCTTCTTTCAAAACATCAGTTGGTGGATTCTTGATCCCTCAGACTATATATATATATATATATATATATATATATATATACACACACACACACATATATATAATATATTACTATATATATTACTCTATATATATGTGAAAGTTAAACTGACAATTTCAATAAAAATTAGAAGAGTGGTTGCCTTTTGGGGGAAGGGGTGAAGGAGGTGGGGGCTTGAGCTTGTTGGCAAAGGCTGACAGTTTGAAGAGCAGGGGGCTTGTGGGCAAAGGCTGACAGTCACAGAGCCAGCAGGCATGAGCTGACAACCACAAGAGAGGTGTGAGGAAAGAACAGCGTTTGTGGTTGCCTCACACCTCTGGTGAGAAGAAGGGGGCGAGGAGATAAAGTAGGGTAGTGGAGGAGCAGGGGGCAGCGGAAAAGTACCCCAAAGAAGGAAAAAGCTCCCAGGAGCTTTTGAGAGGGGTAGAGAGTCCCCAGAAGCCCTATATAAAAGAACCCAGTGCCCTAACCCCAGGGTCTTTCCTTGAACACCCTCCTGCTGTTAGAGTCTCTTACAATAATCCTGAGCTTGCTAACCTTCAGTCCGGTGTGCTGGTGACTTATTCCTCAATAGCTTGTACACAAGAACCCATCCGATCAGCACTCATTGGGCAAGAGGGGTTGAAAACTAACCATATAGGGGGGCCTCCCCTGGTGGCTCAGTGGTTGAGCGCTGGGCTGCGAAGCTGCCCACAACTTCTGCAGCGCTGGTTCAATCCCCGGCTGCTGGTGAGGGTCCCACATCGCGCAGCAGACCTCTCCTGCCACGCCGGCTGCTCCCCTCAGCAGTGTACTTCGGTCCTTCTGCCTGCTCTGCTCCCCGCTCTGGCCCTGGTGAATTCTCTCACCCCCCTGCGCTTCTGACTGTACCCAGTGCTTGTATAAATAAATAAATCTTTTAATAAAAAGAAAAAGAAAAGAAAACTGACCATATTGGGACATGAGGGAATTTTCTGGGGTTATGGAAATCTACCATTTTGGGGGGTATTGGTTTCCACAAGGGTATACATTTCCCAAAATTCATTTAATTATAAAGACCCTTAAGATCTACACATTTCTAAACTGGTTCAGCCACTATGGAAAGCTGTGTGGAGATTCCTCAAAAGACTAAAAATGCATCTACCATATGATCCAGTGATTCCACTCATAGGAATCTGCCCAAAGAACACAAAAACACTAAATTGAAAAGCATGCATAATCCTATGTTTATTATAACACTATTTACAATAGCCAAGATAAGGAAACAACCCAAATTCCCAAAACAAATGCATGGCTCAAAAAGTTGTGGTATATATACACACTGGAATACTACTCAGTGATCAAAAAAGACAAACTCATGCCATTTGCAGCAACAAGGATGGAGCTGGAAGGGATTATGTTAAGCAAAATAAGTCAGGAGAAAAACAACAAATGGTTTCACTTATATACAGAATATAGAGAAACCAAGTGAAAGGTCAAGAAAAAGACAAAACCTATGTGCTGACCATGGATTGGAAGCATATAGCAAGGGAGTCGGAGGGAGAAGGGTCAAGACAGGGAGGGAAAAACACAAGGGAATATGGTGATAGTTCACAGGTGTGATGGTGATGGGACGTCAGCTGAGGGGAGAAATCAGTTACTGTACAAAAATGAACAATGATGTAAGAAAAAAAAGACCTATAGATTTCACTGCATGTAAATATTTAATTTATTTTTCATTAGTATCTTAAGCTAATGACTGTGAATAAAGACAGGTTTACTTCTTCCTTTCCAATCTATGTGCCTTCCATTTCTTTTTTTTTTAAAAGATTTCTTTATTTATGCATACAAGAACTAGGATACAGGCCAGAAGTGTGGGGGGGGTTGAGAGGATTCACCAGAGACAGAGTGGGGAACAGAACAGGCAGTTCTACTGAAATACACTGCTGAGGGGAGCAGCAGGCAAGACAGGAGAGGTCTGCTGTGCCATGTGGGTAGCTTCCTGGCTGGGGATCGAACTTGTGCTGCAGTGGTTGTGGATAGCTTCATAGGTTGTGTCTGAACCCCTCACGCCACCAGGGAGGCCTTGCCTTTCATTTCTTTCTCTTGACTTTTACTCTAGGACCTCAAGTACAATGGTTTTTTTTTTTTTTTTAAAGATTTATTTATTTATGCATATAAGAACTGGAGCACAGGTCAGAGGTGTGGGGTGTGAGAGGATTCACCAGAGACAGAGTGGGGAACAGAACAGGCAGATTGACTGAAATACACTGCTTAGGGGAGCAGGGTAGGTCTGCTGCGCCATATGGCTAGCTCCCCGGCCGGGGATCGAACTTGTGCTGCAGTGGCTGCAGATAGCTTCACAGGCTGTGTCCTAACCCCTTGCGCCACCAGGGAGACCCCTATGATGCTTAATAAAAATGGTGAAAGCAGACATCTTTATGATGTTCTTCATCCTAAGACATTAAGATGGTTTTTAAATGAAATTAAATTTTTATGGTATTAAGACTTCTTTGGATGCATTTTAAAGTATGCAATGATGGTTTTATTTTAAAATAGCAATATATGCAGTATCCTGGAATCTAAAATCATGATTAAAAAAAGTCTAAACATCAAACAGAAATGGAGTAAGAGGTACATAGATGGTCACAGTTCTTTTACAGGGCAATGAACAAAGTTTGAAGCTGTCTCCAGTAAAGGCCAGCTTTTACCGGAATCTTGGGGAGCAACAGTGTCCAAATCTGTCAGAGGAGGTGACAAAAGGATTGGGGTCCAACTGGAACTGGCAAGGAGTTGTCTGCCATTATACAAATGATACAGGGGCAGAAATTAAAGAGGTATTAAAAATAAAGAAAACAACACTTTATGCACACCTGAGATTGTGACTGAAATTTAATTTCACGTTATGATGACTAGAGAACACAAGAGCCTTCTAAGACAGATGCTTATGTTTTGAAATTTCGGGGAAAATTATAAATAAGAAAGAGCTTTCTTTAGTTGGCACATTTTTTTCTCTCCTTCGACATCACCTTACCAACTAGAACTGGAGAGTCCTATTCACAGTTACCCATCTGGCCTACTTATTCCAAGGAGCACAATTTCTAACTTTCCAAACAAAAAGCTGCCTATTTCCCCACATCCTCGCCAACATGCAGTTTGCAGCAACATGGATGGAGCTGGAAGGGATCATGCTCAGCGAAATAAGCCATAAAGAAAAAGAAAAATACCAGATGGTCTCACTCATAGCAGGAATCTAGAAAACCTAAATAAGGGACCAGGAAAAAGAAAAACTATAAGAAAGGAAAAAATCAAAATCAACAAACAACTATGAACCAGAGACACACTATGGGGGGAGGCGGGGAAAGGAGGGTTTGGGGTCAAAATAAGGAGGTTGCAATTGTATGGGGAATATAAAAATTTAAAAAAATAAAAATAAATACATAAAATAAAATGAAAAAAATAATAATAAATAAAATGCTCAAAGATAATAAAAAATTAAAAACAAAAAAACCAAAAAGCTGCCTATGTGTCATCTGCAGGCACAATGAGCAAAAAAATGGGGTCCCGTAGGAAGAAGATAAGCAATGATCACAGATTGTCATCCATTTATATGGGAATCAAGTCAGCCTGCTAGTTGCAGAACAGAGACTTAAAGAAAATTCATCCAAAATTGTCAGGGACAAGGCAGGAAAAATGTCCATCATTAATCTTCCCCCAGGGAAACACACATCTTATCAAAAGAAGGCACATCCTGCAACCTTGAAGTGATAGAGCACCCCAGAATCCAGGGAGCTGGAGTAGGGATCTGGAATAAGACCAGGAATTTCCAGGTCCCCAAGGATCCCAGATCCTGGCAATCCTGAAGTAAGCAACAGATCCAGAGGGGTTGCTGCCCAATCCGACCACTGACTATTCAGCATCTGAGCCCTGATACATCCTGATGAAGAATCCTAATGGAAAGCAGGATAAGAAGTAAGGGTTGTACCACCTGACACAGAACTGGCTCCAGGCCAGGCTGACTGGTCTGCTGAGTTTCAGTCTACTAGGACCTGTCCAAAGACAATAGAAATGGCACTAGAATTTGTCAGCCGGCAGGCTTCTGAGCAAATGAATAACACCAGCACTGATGACAAAATAACTCAGTTAAACAAATAATAAGATATAAATAATTTCAGCATGGTCACTGGATATCAGATCAATGTACAAAAAAATCAATGGGTTTTTTTAATTTACTAGCCAACAAACAATCCAAAAATGAAATTAAGTAAACAATTATGTTCCCTGTGGTATCAATAAGATAAAATGCTTAGGAACAGATTTAACAAAAGAAGTATAAGAACTATACACTGAAAACTACAAAATATTGTTAAGAGAAATTAAAGAAAATTTAAATAAATGGAGAGATAATCTATATTCATGAATTGGGAGACTCAATCTTCTCAAAATGACAATTCTCCCAAATTGACTTGTAAATTCAATGCAATCCTATCAAAATCCCACCTGCTCTTTTCATAGAAATTCATCAGCTGATCCCAAAATTCATATAAAAATATGAATGATTTAGAATAATTAAAACAATTTTGAAAAAGAACAAAGCTGGGGGCTTTCTGCATCCCAATTTCAAAATGAATTATAAATCTACAGAAATCAACTGACTTTGCTTTGGCTCCAGGCCAGGCAATGGCATATTGTCTGCCTACAGGGTACTGGCATAGAGACAGACCAATGGAACAAAACTGAGAGCCCCAAAATAACCTCTTACATTTATGGTCAGTTGATTTTTAACAAAGCACAAGAACAATTCATGTGGAAAGAATATTTTCAACAAATGGTGCTTGGGCAATTGGATATTAACATGCCAGACAATGAATTTAGATCCTAGCTTTCCACCATTCATAAAAAATAACTCAAAAATGAATCATCAATCTAAATGTTAGCACTAACACTACAAAATTTTTAGAAGAAAATCCTCATGACCTTGGATTACACAAAAAGTTCTTAGATACATCACAAAAAGCATAATCCATATAAGAAAAATTTGATAAACTGTATTTACATTAAAATTTTTTTGTGTTTAGGGCCTCCCTGGTGGCACAGGGGTTAAAGACACAGCACTATCAAGCAATCACCAGACACTGCAGCTCGAGTTTGATCACTGGCCAGGGAGCTACCCAGATGGTGCAGCAGACCTCTCCTGACTTGCCTGCTGCTCCCCTCAGCAGTGTATTTCAGGAGATCTGCCTGTTCTGCTCCCCACTCTGTCACTGGTGAATCCACTCACCTGCCCCCCCCCCATACCTCTAGCCTATACCCCAGTTCTTGTATGCATAAATAAATAAATCTTTAATTAAAATTTGTGTGTGTTTATAAGGCACCATTTAAAACAGAAAAATAACTAATTTTGGTGAGGATGCAGAACAATTGGAATCATTGTGTACAGTTGATGGAAATGTAAAATAGTGCAGTCTCTGTGGAATGTAGTATGGCATTTCCTCAAAAAAATAAAAAATAGATCTGCCATCAAAGTGAGCTGTGGACACCACACCTGGAAAGCACAGTCCCTGCACCATAGGGGGAAGTCAAGGACCCCCACAATCACCCTCTGGATCTGACAAAGGGAGGGCCCTGAAACAGGAGTCAGTAGGGAAGTGCTTGCAGAGCAAAGTTGCTACAGGCCTCCAACTCCCACCTGAGCTTTGGAACCAAACTGAACTGGAGCACAGAATCCGCCATCAAGGTAAACTGTGGGCACCAGGAAAGCACAGCCCGTGTGCCATAGTTTGAAGACAGAGACCCCACAATTCCATTCAGGAACTGAGAGAAGCCAGGGACCCCAAGACCCCTTGTGGAACTGAGTAAATACAGACAGAGGGGATCTTCAGGGACAGCATGCACCAGCATACACACAGCATCACTACCCTTGTAGAGTTTTGGAGTAACAGTATTGAACTCAGTCTGACCACCAGTCCTCAACATCTCAGAAGGAGCACTCCAAAGAGATGACTGTCAGTACCAGTAGCACTGTGTCCCAATGCAGAGCACAAACTTCAAAACAAACAACAGGGAGAGGGAAGAATACAAATAAGCAAGCAAGCCCTCAGGGAAAGGGCACACCACAAAAAGAATATCAGCAACCAGAACTCAACAATGACATGGAAGAACTTCTCTGCATGACAGATAGAGAATTTAAAATTATCATGATTAAAAAATATAAAGACGAAAAGGAAAGAATGATATGAGAAAAATAATTAATGAACTGAAGAATGAAACTGAATCCCTAAAAAAGGAAATGAAAGAAACACAGGAGTTCAAAAAATTAATGGAGGACCTAAAGAACTCTGGGGAAAGCAACGAAAACAGAATTGATGAAATGGGAGAACAAATCAGTATTCTCGAAGATACAGAAACAAAAAGAACCATAGAAGACATGGAAAGAGAAAGACAAAGGAAAAAGAATGAAGAAACACTTCGAAAACTATCTGACACCATGACGAAAGGAAACATGAGTTATAGGAATACCAGGAGGTGAGGAGAGAGACCAAGGAACCAAGAAACTATTCAAGGAGCTAATCGAAGATAACTTTCCAAGCATGAAAGAAGAGATGAAAATAGACATACAGGAAGCAAGAAGAACACCAAATTACCACAAGGAAAGGAAAACTACAGCAAGACACGTAATAGCAAAGCTTTCAAGAGCCCAAGACAAGGAAAAAATAATGAAGCTGACAGAGGGAAGAAACAGGTAATCTATAAAGGAAAACCAATCAGGCTGACATCAGACTTCTCCAAAGAAACACTATGGGCAAGAAGAGAATGGTGACATACTCAACAAACTCAAAGACAACAAATGCCAACCTAGAATACTTTACCCTGCAAAACTCTCTTTCCTTTATGAAGGAAAAATAAGCACCTTTTGAGACAAACAGAATCTCCAGAAATTTATTATGACTAAATCCCCACCCCAAAAAATACTACAAGAAGTCCTAAAGCCAAAACTAACAGAGGAATGAATAAGAAGAACAGAATAAGGAAAGGAATGAAAACACAAAAAGACAAACAAAATGGCAAATACAGACACCAACGTATCAATATTAATTCTAAATGTAAATGGACTAACCTCATCAATAAAAAGACACAGAGTAGCAAACTGGATTTAAAAACAAAATTCAACCTTTTGCTGTCTACAAGAAACATATTTAACTACAAAAGATTAGCACAGATTGAAAGTAAAAGTTTGGAAAACAATCCTACAAGCAAAGGACCAAAAAAGAAGGCAGGATCAGCTATACTAATAGCAGATGAAATAGACTTCAAGGGCCTCCCCTGGTGGCACAGCAGTTGAGCCCTGGGCTGCAAAACTGTCCGCAGCCTCTGCAGCACTGGTTTGATCCCCGGCCACCAGTGAGGGTCCCACATGGAGCGACAGACCTCTCCTGCCATGCCCGCTGCTCCTCTCAGCAGTGTATTTCGTCAGTCTGCCTGTTCTGTTCCCCGCTCTGGCTCTGGTGAATTCTCTCACCCTCCCGTGCTTATGACTGTACCCAGTGCTTGTATAAATAAATAAATAAATCTTGAAAAAAAAAGAAAAAAATAGACTTCAAGCTAAAAAAGGTAAAAAGAGACAAAGATGGTCACTACATTATGATCAAGGAGACAATACATCAGGAAGATACAACACTCATCAGCATATACTCACCAAAGAAGGAGCACCAAAATATATAATTATTATCAGCTCCGAAAACAGACATTAGAGAAAATACATATATAGTAGGAGACTTCAATACCCTCTCACCAATGGACAGATCAATGAGACAAAAGAAAAACAAAGACACTAGAGCCCTAAATAAAGACCTAGACCTCATGGACTGAACAGACATGTATAGGATACTACACCCAAAAAAAATCTGAGAACACATTCTTCTCAAGTGCTCAAAGAACAATCTCCAGAATATATCACATATTGGGCCACAAGACAAATATCAACAGATACATTAAGATCAAAATCATTCCAACTATCTTCTCTGATCATAAAGGCATCAAACTAGAAATAAACCATGAAAAGAAAGCAAGGAACCTTCCCACTTCATGGAGATTGAAATCCACATTACTGGAAGACCATTGGATTAAAGAGGAGATCAAAGAAGAAATTAAAAAATACTTTGAGTTTAAAGACAATGAGGACATCACTTTTGAGAATGTATGGGATGCAGCAAAAGCAGTAATAAGAGGAAAGGATATAGCAATACAGGGTCACATCAAGAAACAAGAAAGAACTCAAAGAAACAACCAAATCTCCCATCAAAGAACTAGAAAAAGAACAAAACATCAAAAAAAAAAAAAGTAGAAGAAAGGAAATAATAAAAATCAAAGCAGAAATAAATGAAATAGAAATCTAAAAAATACAATCCAAAAGATCAACAAAACCAAAAGTTGTTTCTTTGAAAAAATAAACAAAATAGACAAACCTCTAGACAGGCTCACAAAGAAAAAATGGGAGAAAACACAAATAAATAGGATCATAAATGAAAGAGGAGAAATTATAACAGACTCAGTTGAAATCAAATGAACAATCAGAGATAACTATTAACAGTAATATGCAAACAAGTTCAACAATTTAGAAGAGATGGATAAATTCCTAGAATGATATAATCATCCAAAGCTAGATAAAGAAGAAACAAAACACCTGAACAGACCAATTACAAGCAGTGAAATAGAAACAGCAATCAAAACACTCCCCTAAAACAAAAGCCCAGGGCCGGGCCTACCTGGTGGCGCAGTGGTTGGGCGCTGGGTTGCGAGGCTGCCCGCGGTCTCTGCAGCTCCAGTTCAATCCCTGGCTGCTCCCCGGCCACCGGAGGAAGGTCCCACATGGCGCGCAGACCTCTCCTGCCGCAGGCTGCTCCCCTCAGCAGTGTACTTCGGTCCTTCTGCCTGCTCTGCTCCCTGCTCTGGCTCTGCTGAATTCTCTCACCCTCCCGCGCTTCTGACTGCACCCAGTGCTTGTATAAATAAATCTTTAATTTAAAAAAAAAAAAAAAAAGGCCCAGGGCCACATGGCTTCACAAATGAATTCTACTAAACGTTCAGAAATGAACCTATCCTACACAAACTCTTTTAAAAAATTGAAAAAGAAGGAATATTACCAAATACGTTCTGTAAAGCTAACATTACAGTAATACCAAAACCAAAGACAACACACAAAAAGAAAACTACAGGCCAACCTCCTTATCTCCTTATTTTTGCACTGATGCAAAAATCCTCAACAAAATCCTTGCCAACAGAATCCAACAATTCATCAAAAGGATAATACACCATGATCAAGTGGGATTTACTCCAGGGGCACAAGGATGGTTTGACATCGGAAAATAAATTAATGTAATCCAACGCATCAACAAAAAGAAAAATAAAAATCACATGATCATGGGCCTCCCCGGTGGCACAGCGGTTGAGCGCTGGGTTGAGAAGCTGCCCGCAGCCTCTGCAGCGCTGGTTTGATCCCCGGCTGCTCCTCAGCCACCAGAGGAAGGTCCCACATGGCGCGCAGACCTCTCCTGCCGCCCACTGCTCCCCTCAGCCGTGTACTTCGGTCCTTCTGCCTGCTCTGCTCCCTGCTCTGGCTCTGGTGAATTCTCTCACCCTCCTGCGCTTCTGACTGTACCCAGTGCTTGTATAAATAAATAAATAAATAAATAAATAAATAAATAAATAAATAAATAAATAAAATAAACAAATAAATCTTTAAAAAAAAATCACATGATCTTATCAATAGACACTAAGAAAGCTTTTGACGAAGTTCAACATCCATTTATGATGAAGGCCCTTGAAATTGTTGGGATAGCAAGAACATACCTTAACATGATAAAAGCCATATACAACAAACCCACAGCCAATATTATTCACAATGGTGAAAAGCTGAAAGCCTTTCCTTTAAGATCAGGAACAAGACAAGGATGTCCACTTTCACCACCGACCACTGCTTTTCAATATAATACTGGAAGTGCTAGCCAGAGCAATAAGACCAGAGAAAGACATACAAGGAATCTGAATGGTGAAAGAAGAAGTAAACTATCACTATCTGCAGAGGCTATGATAATATACGTAGAGAACCCTAAAACTCCACAGAAAAACTAATCAAAACAATCAACCAGTTTAGTAAAGTAGCAGGATACAAAATCAACACAGAAAAATCAGTAGCCTTCCTATATACAAACAATAAATATTAAGAAGAAATTTTTAAAAAATCAAATACTTGGGAATAAACCTAAAAAAAGAGGTGAAGGACCTCTAAAAAGAAAATTATAAAACATTGTTAAAAGAAATACAAGAAGACACAAAGAAATGGAAAGACATCCTCTGCACATGGATTGGAAGAGTCAACATTATTAAAATGGCCATCCTACCAAAAGCAATTTACAGATTCAACACTATTCCAATAAAAATCTCAATGGCATTCTTCAAAGACATAGAACAAATATTGATGAAATTCATATGGATCAAATAGCCAAAGTTCTCCTGACAAAAAAGAATGGAGATATCACAGTCCCAGGTTTCAAACTATACTACAAAGCCATAATAATTAAAAGTGTGGTACTGGAACAAAAACAGACACACAGACCAATGGAACCAAATAGAAAACCCAGAAATAAAGCCTCACATATATGGACAACTAATCTTTTACAAAGGAGCAAAGAATTTTCAATAGAACAAGGACAGTTTGTTCAATAAATGGTGCTGGGAAAACTGGACCACCACATGCAAAAGAATGAAACTAGACTACTACCTCATACCATGCACAAATATCAACTCAAAATGGATAAAAGATCTGAACAGAAGGCTGAAACCATAAAAGATATAGAAGAAAATATAGGTAAAACACTACAAGACATACATCTCAGTAATCATCCCCCAAAGCAAAGAAAATGAAGGAAAAGATAAACAGCTGGTATTACATCAAACTAAAAAGCTTCTGTACAGCAAAAGAGACATTAACCGAAACAAAGAGACATGCTACTGACTGGGAGAAAAATTTTGCACTCCATACACCTGATAAGGGACTGATCACAAAGATATACATACAAAGAACTCAAATCACTCAACAAAAACAAAGTAAGCCATCCAGTCAAAAAATGGGCAAAAGAACTTAAAAGACATTTCTCCAAAGAGGAAATGCAAATGGCCAGCAGGCATTTGAAAAAATGTTCAACATCCCTCATAATCAGGGAAACGCAAATCAAAACCACAATGAGATATAAACTTACACCAGTAAGATTGACACATTAAAAAACTAGCATCAACAAATGTTGGCAATGATGTGGTGAGAAAGGCTCTCCTACACTGCTGGTGAGAGTGCAAACTCGTCCCCCACTATGGAAAACTGTGTGAAGTTCCTCATACTACTAAAAAGGGGGCTACCATATGACCCAGCAATTCCAATAGTAGGGATTTACCCAAAGGACACAAAAACACTAGTTCAAGAGAATGCTTGTACCCCTATGTTTATTTCAACACTATTTATAATAGGTAAGACTTGGAAATAACCCAAATGCCCAAAAATAGATGGCTGAATCAAGAAGATGCGGTACATATACACAGTGGAATATTATTCAGCAATCAAAAAAGATAAACTTATGCCATTTACAGCAACATGGGTGGAGGTAGAATAGATTATGCTCAGTGAAATAAGGCAGAAAGAAAAACAAAAATATCGGATGGTTTCACTTATGGGAGGAATATAGGGGAACCAAATAAGGTGTTAGGGAAAAAATAATAACAATTAAAAAATGTAACAAAACAAAACAAAAATAAACAGACAACTATAAATCAGAGACATTCTGTAGGGGAGGGGTAGTGAGAGGGATCAAAACGAGGGAGGGAAGAGCACAAGGAACTATGGTGATGGTGCATGGGTGAACTGGTGGTGGAAATTCTATGGGGACTACACAAAAATGGAAGGAAAAAAAATAAATAAAACCTCAAAAAATCAAAAATAGAATTATTATATGATCCAACAATCCCATTTCTGGATATATATACAGTAGACTTAAAAGCAGGATCTTAATAGAGTTATTTGTACATCCATGTTTAATTTTTATAGTAGAATTATTCACAGCTAAAACACAGAAGCAACCCAAGTGTCCATCAACAAGTGAATGGGTAAGCAAAATGTGGTGTGTATACATATCAGAATATTATTCATCCTTTAAAAGGAAGGATATTCTGACACATGCTACAACATGGATGAAACTAGAGAACATTCTACTAAGTGAAATAAACCAGCCACAAAAAGACAAATTCTGTGTGATTCCACCTATATGAGACACTTAGAGTAGTCAAAAATCATAGAGACAGAAAGTAAAATGATGGTTGCCATGGGTTGAGGGGCAAAGGCAGAATGGAGACGTATTGTTCAATGAGTATAGAGTTTCAGTTTTGTAACATGAAAGTGTTACAGAGGTGGAAAATAGTGATGGTGGTGATGATTGCACAAAATTGTTAATATACTGAATACTGTTACAGGGCAGGGAGAGGGGCACCCCAAAGACCCCAAACCTGCCTGCTCTATATAGGTTCTGCCATCCGCCACATCAACACAAAACAAATGAGACTTTAATGAAAAGGAACTTTAATACAATTAGTAAACAATACAGGAAAGGCAAAGAATATAGTTTCTAAATCAAGCACCCAGAGCAAGGCCCCAAAGCCTGCCACAGCTCTAAAGTGCCTTTCAGTGGGGACCCACAGGAAAAGATCAAAAACAACCAGACAAGTCTGGAAGGAAAAGAGCAAAATCAAAATCAAGATAAAAGCTGCCATCCTTAACCTCCCCACAGGTCCCTCACCCACATCTGTTTCACCCAGTCCAGGACCAAGCAGCAGGCACAGTTTCTTCACATGTCTCTCTGCCCCATGTGCCTCCTCCTGGTCTCTTTCTGGCTCTCCATCCTGCTTCTTCCCTTCTCAGTCTCTTCTCCAGCTTCTTTTCTTCTCTCTTTAGCTCCACCTCCTTGGGGTGGGGCAGGGAATCTGGAACTTCCCCTTTTCCTGGGGACCACCCTGTTACAATACCACTGTGTACTTAAAAATGGTGAGACAGTAAATTTTATGCTATGTGTATTTTACCACCATCACAACAAAATATCTGGAAAAAATAAAAAGCACCAGATCAGAGTTTTATCTGTAAATCCTTCTAAATTTTCAAGGAATAGTCAGTGTACACTGTTAATCCGCTGCCCAACAGACATTGGGGCCTGGTCAGGCAGAGCTGCAACAGTGTACAAAGGGAGACACTCAGCACTCTCATAGCACTTAAAAGTTAATGGAGAAGGGCAAATATAAATGGGAAGATCTAACTTCTAGATCCAAATATTAACTTATGCAATGCTTTGAAGACAGAGACACAATTTCTCCAAAGGGAACCTTAGACTAGAAATAGGGAGAGTCTCCCCTGACCTAGGGATGCTTGTGCTGGGATCTACTATTTAAATAACCATTTCAAAGAGGCTCAAACAAAGGCCCTAGGGCCAGAGGGATCAAGGCGCATTAGAAAGGCCAAAAGGTCAGTATAGCTAAATTTTAGGGAAGCAAATGAAGCTAGAAACCAGAGACTGGAGGGCTTCATTCAGAGTGACAGAAAACCACTCGAGCTTTTAAAAAGAAACAATAATCTGGTTTTTATTTATTTATTTTTTTAATATTTGAAAATATCCCTCAGGCAATGGTGCAGTGAACGTACTAGAGATAGGCCTACGGTAGATGTAAGGAAATAGGTTTGAAGGCTACTGCAGTAGTGGAAGGAAGGAAGGAAGGAAGGAGGGAGGGAGGGAGGGAGGGAGGAAGGAAGGAAGGAAGGAAGGAAGGAAGGAAGGAAGGAAGGAAGGAAGGAAGGAAGGAAGGAAGGAAGGAAGGAAGGAAGGAAGGTGGGCTGAATGGCAGAAATTTACAAGATATACAGGAGCTCAAATGAAAATCAAGTTTTGAGAAGAGATAGTTTGTTCTTTTTTTTTTTTTTAGATTTATTTATTTATGCATACAAGAGCTGGGGTGCAGACCAGAGGTGCAGGGGTGAGAAGATTCACCAGAGACAGAGTGGGGAGCAGAACAGGCAAATCTACTGAAATACACTGCTGAGGGGAGAAGCAGATGGAAAAACAGGAGAGGTCTGCTTTGCCATGCAGGTCACCTCCCTAGCCGGGGATTTCCTTCATAGTGCTGACGCTTAACCCCTTGTGCCACCAGGGAGGCCCCAAGGTAGCTTGTTCTTAAGAGTACAGAGACTGAGATGCTTTGGAGATAATCAAAGACCATGCTGGGCAGACTATTTGCTACATAGAATAGTTCTGGGAAGAGGTCTCAGCTGGGTGGGTGTGGGTGTCAACTGCATATTTACTGGAAAGCTGAGTGGAAACAGTTTAGATTGAAAAGGTAAGAGGGCCTAACATTTAATTGCTTGAGAGAAGAAAAAAGCTGCAAAGGATTCTGGGAAGGGAGGTGTAGGGTAAATGGAAGTGATCAGGTTTTTTCCGCCCTCCCACCACCAGCCTCTATGACCAACATCTGCTGTCTTGCACTCCTCCCATGACAATGGATACCTGGGCCCAGGGAGCATGGGCGTGCGCATGTATAGGTGCACACACCCGGGCCTTAGAGGTGAGGGATGAAAGGGAGTTGTCACTCTGAGGTGAGACTGTTAAGATGAGACTACATGAGACTGAGAGGGAGAACACCAGAGAGGGTAAGGGAGATGGCTCAGAGATTGGTGGTGGTGGTGGGGGGGAGGGGTGCCAAGGGGCTGCCTGCCTCCTTACATGCCAGCCACCCTGCTGGGAATGCTGTACCTGGTTCCCTAGATTTACTATTAAAGGCTTGTAAAAATCCAAGGGCTCCAAGATTCCTTTACCCATCTTACCGTATCCACAGTGAACCTGTCCTGGCAGGCTTGGCACTCGATGAGCCAACTTCAGAAGCCATACACCATCACTTCCGGAATGTTCTACTCATCATAAGCACATCACTAAGTACAAACCACACTTAAGGGGAGAGGAATTAGACTCTACCTTTTATTTTTTTTTTAAAGATTTATTTATTTATACACAAGAGCTGGAGTACAGGCCAGAGGCGCAGGAGGGTGAGAGGATTCACCAGAGACAGAGCAGGGTGCAGAACAGACAGACTGACGAAATACACTCCTGAGGGGAGCAGCGGGCAGGACAGGAGAGGTCTGCTACACCATGTGGAAATCTCCCTGGCCTGCTGGGAATGAAATCGGCGCTGCAAAGACTGCAGACAGCTTCACAGCTTTGAACTCATCCTGCTGCGCCACAGGGGAGCACAGACTCTACCTTTTAAAGGAGGAGTATGAAAAGAATTTGTAGCCATTTTTAAAACCAGCAGAGAGACCAGGTGACCCAAGTGAGTACTATTTCTTTGGAGTGTTGAGGGGTGGAAACTTGAGTGGGGTGGATTGAGAAATGAATGTGAGTCTAGGAATTGGAGCCTGCTAGTGTAGATGACTCAGGAAGTTTGTGAAGGCGAAGAAAGAATTGGAATGAAGGCTAGAAGGGAAAGTGGAGTCAGAAGGATTGGGTTGTGGTTGTGTTTTAAGATGGAATGGACTTAATCATGTTTAAGTGCCTGGAAAGTATCCAGCTGGGAAGGAGCAGTTATATACATAGATAAGGGAAAGTACAATTGAACAGTGTGAGGTTCGAGAACAATGGGAGGGAAATGTACCCAGAATGTAGTTGTAGAGATTAGCCTTCAATGTGATAACAAACAGCACTTTTAATGCAACAGGAAGGCAGGAGAAGGGAATGGATGTGGTTGTGAGTGCATTTGTAACTTATCTGGGGAAGATGAGAAAGTTCCTGTAAAGTCAGGACTGGATACAGTGCAGGTTTTCTGATCCCATGCAGACCGGGTAAAGGAGGAGTCAGAGTCCTCAGTAGTTTTACAGGTTTTTTATTTGGGGTTCACCAGGCATATGGCAGGCAGGGGTGCTGGCTGGGGGGCTGGGAGGCTGGCAGTCCCAAGTCTTCACTCTATTTGGGCTCTCTGGCGTTGGTTCTGCTGCTTCTCGGCTTTTCTTTCAGCTTCGGCTTTGGCTTTTACTGCTGCTACTGGTGCTGCTGGCGTCCCCCCGTGACGCCGCCCTTAAAAGCACAGTCTTAACTCAGCTGAATCCCATCTACCTATGCCCACACCCTATTCCAGGTGTCCGCCATCAGGCATGCATTCAGGACAAGGATCCATCATCTATCCTGATGGCGGAAGGGCAGAAAAGCCTGACATTTTCTTTACCCTACAGTTCCCATCTGATGACTTCTATTTCCTTGTGCAGTAAATGGCAAGGTCTTCTGACAGTAAGAAGGGAGCTGGAATAGGCAAACGTTTAAGAAGAAGATGTGAAATTGTATAAAACAGGCAATCAAGTGGATCAAAAAAGTGGAGAATTATCCAGAAGTGTTGAGGGCTGATCTGATGTTGGTAATCATATAAGTCTGCTGAAAATATAAGGAACTCTGGAAAATGGAGAGCAAATGACATCAGATTGCAAGAGAAAATATTCAGAGGAGAAAACTGAAAGTAAGTTAAAGTTCTCCAACCTCAGGGGCAGTAGATAAGGGAAAATGGAATGAGTCCCAGCTGGGGCAGCAACTAAGCTAATCCTCTCCAGTTTTGCCAAGCAACAGGCAATAGAAGTTTCTGCCTCCAGGTAAAAAACAGCAAGTTTAAGTGTAAGCACCTGAGCCAGAGGTAGGGCACTGCAGTGTCCCCGGTAATGTGGTTTTCCAGAGTCCAAGAAGGTTAAGTACTAAATACCCCTTCCAGCAGCAAATCCAAACGCTTTCCTGAAGTTACTGGCAACAAGAGGCAATTAACAGATTTAGCATTCACATGTGAGCTAATAGGGGACTTTAAAAATTAGTATGAACACCCAACCAAGAATGACAAACCAATTCGAGAACACTTCTAACATCAAAAATGAAAAATGCCATATGCCACAAAAGAACAAACACGGAGGAAACAATTAGTAGAGCAAAGACATGACTGGATTCTTCTCTCCTCTGAATGAGAAGGAAGAAATTGGCTCAGAATGTCTTACACCTGATCCTCAACTTTGACATTCACAGACCAAGGATTTGCCTCTTCTGTTCCTGCTCTATTATGACAGTGTCCCTTGAGACTACTAAGTGTAGTCATCTAATGGGAAAGAGTTACATACTGGATAAAAACACAGGCTTTGACATTTCAAAATATTTTCCCCACACACCAAACAGAAGACTGTGTTGTTTGTGTTACAATATTAATGTAACAAAGAGTAGAATCCAAGATGAAAAGCTCTAAAAGGGACAAACAGTGATATTTCATATCAATAAAAGAACAATTAACAAAGAGTTATTGAATTTGCATATATTTCGTATCAGAGCTTTAAACACAAAGCAAAATCTAACAAATTCTTTTATGTCAACATAATGAAATTTCTCCCTTAATAGCTAATGAAATGAGCAATAAATGCTACATACATCATCATCAACAACATCAGCTGAACTAGATTGGAGGCCAAGAAATAACCAGAGGAGTCTGGAGCAAATAGAGGAGTCCAGCTTAACTCTGCTCCTGTCCTCAACCTCACCTCCAAGAAGGTTTACCGGTGAATTGATAAAAGATCCTGACGATTCTTGCTAATGCTTTCAGAGGTTGTAGGGTAAAGAAAATGTCAGGCTTTTCTGCCCTCCCGCCATCAGGATAGATGATGGATCCTTGTCCTGAATGCATGCCTGATGGCGGGCACCTGGAATAGGGTGTGGGCATAGGTAGATGGGATTCAGCTGAGATAAGATTGTGCTTCAAAGGGCGGCGTCACAGGGACGCCAGCAGAAGCCAAAAGAGAAGCCGAGAAGCAACAGAACGAACGCCAGAGAGGCCAGATAGAGTGAAGACTTGCTGGGGGCTGGGAGGCCTGCCAGCCTCCCAGCCAGCACCCCTGCCTGCCATATGCCTGGTGAACCCCAATAAAAGACCTGCAAAAAACCACTGAGGACTCTGACTCCTCCTTTACCTGGTCTGCATGGGATCAGAAAACCTGGACTGTGGCCATTCCTGACCTTATAATTGGCGTAAGTCGGCAAGATGATCCATGCAGACGGATATGGAGCCCTCCGAAGACCTGGAGGGACTAAGGAGTAAAAGACTGCCTGTGACGATGCCGGAGGCATCATGGCAATCCAGGAGATGGACAATGTCCAGGATCTACAGGATAAGACCTCGCCCGGAGGAGGAGAAGGAGACACCCAAGAGAACCGCCAACGACACCTGAAAGGACCATTCAATGACCCCTGAGGCAGCAGAACTGTCGGGGAGGACAGGACCACGATTCAGAGCTCGCCAGTGCTGATGCAGGGAGAGGCCAACAGACTTCGACTGATGGACATGGACTGATGGACTCGGACTGACAATCCCGCCAGAAGGCGGAGGACATTGGCAGGTTATGTCTTTTTTGGGACTCTGGGGGTGGCCAGTGGGCCTTGATGGCCAAAAGCAGCCTGTGCATGCCCAGCAGCCAGGTGGAGGAGAAAAGCCAACTGAGAAGGCAAAAGCTGGTACTGATGCTAAGTTGAGAAGCCCTGAGTGGCTGTTAAGCAGCCTGAGCATGCTGAAGACATGTGAGTCTCGTAAAATCACCTGTGGGCGATGCCCTACTCATTCTTGAGTGAGGGTGAGGAGCTGAGGAACCTGTCCTTGGGGGACGGGTGGGGAACGTGGCTTGTGGTGGAGCCCAAGCCAAATGCAGAGTTTGGATCCCCGACCCATATGCTTGTGCGGTGGGTTGGCCTGAATGCAAGGGTCTGCGAGTCGCATGGGTGGCTATGACAGCAGAGTGTTGGAGCGACTGCAGACAGAAACCCTGAGGGTTGGCGATTACCCCCAACAGAATAGAATCGCCAATCCCAGAGCTAGTGCATCCTGGGGGTGGATGCTGTGTGGCTAGTAGCCGAGACGACAGCCAGAGAAGGCCAGGAAGCCTGACAGCTCCTGGTATGTTATAGTAGATGCCGTGAGTGATTCCCCTCCCTCGTATGAGCAGTGCCTTCGGCAGCAGATTTGGTGGCTCATCTGCTGGTACCAAAAATTGTCTTTTGCACTAGGTTGGGGCCCTGCCTGGACTTATTTGTTTTCTGTTGTATTTTATGTATTTGTGTTATATTGTGATGTATTTGCTTTTGTGGGCCATGGCTGCATTGTTTATGTTTGATAAGAAAATTATATATATACTGTATGGCAGAAAACCCTGAGGGGGTGGACTGTAGGGTAAAGAAAATGTCAGGCTTTTCTGCCCTCCCGCCATCAGGATAGATGATGGATCCTTATCCTGAATGCATGCCTGATGGCAGGCACCTGGAATAGGGTGTGGGCATAGGTAGATGGGATTCAGCTGAGCTAAGATTGTGCTTTAAAGGGCGGCGTCACAGGGACGCCAGCAGAAGCCAAAAGAGAAGCCGAGAAGCAGCAGAACGAACGCCAGAGAGCCCAGATAGAGTGAAGACTTGCTGGGGGCTGGGAGGCCTGCCAGCCTCCCAGCCAGCACCCCTGCCTGCCATATGCCTGGTGAACCCCTATAAAAGACCTGTAAAAAACCACTGAGGACTCTGACTCCTCCTTTACCTGGTCTGCACAGGATCAGAAAACCTGCCCCGTGTCCAGTCCTGCCCTTACAGAGGTAGAGTGGTCAACTGAATGAGGACCCCATCTTTGACCTCATCAAGTGCATATGGCTCCTAGAGAAGTAGGGGGGAAGTCAACAATGGGTGTAACTCTCCAACAGGGAGAAAATTTCAGAACTTCCCCTCCCCACCCTGCACTGGGAAATATCCCAAAGAAAAGGAAATCTAAATGGACAATAAGTACCAGAAACAGATCTATAGTAAAAAAGTAAGGTTTACTTACCTTGCTGTAGCAACAGAGAAAATATTTCAGAGGAACAACCATGTCTCAGCAAGAGGAGGTTAGAAGGGGCTTCTCTTGGACTTGTACTGGATTCTTCCAAGAAAAGTTAAAAGAAGCAGGGACCAGCTGAATGGAAGTTGAAGATTGCCAAGATCTTGGGTGAATTTAGTGGCTAGGTATCTTAATTTTTACCTAGGAAGTGGGAGGACTAAAGCAAGGTTAAATTTGTCATTGGTAAAGGGGCAAATGTCACTAGGGTTAATCAGAAGTGAGGCTATTATAAAGTTTTTATGGTTGCAAAATTGTCTGGTCCCTGTCTTCTTCCAGCCATAGTCACAGGGAGGTCTCGTGAACATCTTTCTTGTATTCTAAAGTGTATTGATCGTATTGATTTGAGAACACCGTGACCTGCTAGTTGCCAACCAAAATGTTTTACACTCTCTCAAGATAAACCTCACGGGTAGTAAGGTAAATGCAAATTACAGCAACGAATACCTTTTTCACACAACAGACTGACAAAAATAAAAAAGTGATAACAACCAATGATAAGGGAAATGTAAAGAAATCGGTTTTCTCATACATTAGAGATATAGTGTAATTTGTTCCTGTTTTTTTAAATTATTAGTATGGAGAATTTCAAATATATGCAAAAGAAGACAATATTACAGTGAACTGCCCTATACAGTTTCCACAACAATCAATTCAAGGCCACTCTTCATTAATTTTTCCATCCACTTCTCTCACTCTAGTGCTTTTCTGAAGCAAGTTCTTTCATAAGTATTTCAGTATGTATTTATAATAGCACATTTTAAAAAAATAACAAAAATTCCTTCATTTAATGAAAGATCTAGTGTTCAAATTTCCAAGTGCTTTACTTCTTATTTTTATAGTTTATTTGAGACGAGATCCAAATAAGGGCCACACACAGCTTTTTAAAGTAAGTCACATTGAGTCATGCAGCAAGAGGTTAGTTTCTAGGGTCAGAATAAGCCTCAGAAGAATAAGGGAGGCTCCAGGGATAAGGGCAGCAAATTCCAAGAAGGACTAACAGGGTATTGCCAGACAAGGACAATAAAGAAAAAGGACTCTAAGATAAGGGCTGGGATGCAAGATGTAACTCTGGACATGGAGACATTAAGACAGAGTGAGTGAGACCACTGAGAACTAGACAATCACAAAGAGACTTATGAGGCTTTAGAGTAATTAGGGAAAGAAGGTCTATATTTCCTGAGGCTTGCCGGCTCCAGGAGGCTTCCTTGCCCCTCTCTGGCCTGGTTGCACAGGCCTGGGAGTCTCACTTTGTTTCTGTTTCTTTTTTTCCTTAATAAATCTTTCCTTACATCCATTTCTCTAAATAAATTTGCCTTTTCTCTCTTGCTTGCCTGAGAGTCGGTGAAGTTCCTGCTGCAGCTTCATTAGACACCAATCTGTGGTGGTCTAGTGGCTGAGACTCAGTGCTGCCAGTGTAGCCTGGGATCCATTCCTGTCTGGGGAACTAGACTTGAAAACCTGAAATTCTGCTAACAACATGTCCTTATACAGTGAAAACAATAAATATCTATCTACCCTTGGATCTATAGTTCCTAGTCCTAACAATCTACGGATAAAGTTATAAAATTTATGGTGGCATTGTTTATATGATGATAAACTTGAAAACAACTTGAATGTGTACCAGTGGAGGAAGGGCGAATAAGTGTGTACAACTATAATATGGATAACTACATTCCTATTAAAAAACAAAGTTGTATCTGTAACTATTGATCTGGAGGGCTAGAAAGGATAAGAAAGAAAGGATATAGCTGAGAAGTATAAATAGTTTATGATTTCACTTTTGTAAAAGTAAATGACAAATTCACAATATTTTATTTATATTTTATATGTGTATATGTGTGTTTTGTCTTTGTAGGTGCTTATATACAACAGTTATAGAGAAAAGTGTGTGTGCAAACAACTGATTAATGATAGTGGTCATGGGAGAATGCATAGAAAAGAATAAAACAACAAAATGGAAAAATATTCATGGTCTATGTTTTTTTTTTTAAGATTTATTTATTTATTTATACAAGCACTGGGTTTAGTCAGAAGTGCGGGAGGGTGAGAGAATTCACCAGAGCCAGAGCGGGGAGCAGAGCAGGCAGAAGGACCGAAGTACACTGCTGAGGGGAGCAGTGGGTGGCAGGAGAGGTCTGCGCACCATGTGGGACCCTCCACCGGCGGCTGGGGAGCAGCCAGGAATCGAATCAATGCTGCAGAGGCTGTGGGCAGCTTCACAACCCAGCGCTCAACTGCTGCACCACCAGGGATGCCCTATGTTTTTTGTTTGTTTGTTTTTAAAGATTTATTTATTTGTTTATTCATTCATTCATTTATTTATACAACCACTGGGTACAGTCAGAAGTGCGGGAGGGTGAGAGAATTCACCAGAGCCAGAGCGGGGAGCAGAGCAGGCAGACTGACGAAGTACACTGCTGAGGGGAGCAGCGGGCGGCAGGAGAGGTCTGTGTGCCATGCGGGACCCTCCTCTGGTGGCCGGGGAGCAGCCAGGGATCGAACCGGTGCTGAAGAGGCTGCGGGCAGCTTCGCAACCCAGCGCTCAACTGCTGCGCCACTGGGGAGGCCCTAAATTAACATTTTAAATATGTGTGTGTGTTTGGGTGTATATATATATATATATATATATATATATATGAAATAAATATAAGTGAGATCAAATAAATTGGAACAATAAATGAGAGTACATCAATTTTGATCTATTTGATTTTGCCTGCCAATAATACAGAATACTACAATAATGCAGAAAATGTCTTTTCAGAGAATTATATTGTACAAAATGATGTTAACAATTTCATTTCCTTGCTAAATCAGGGAAAACCTGCTGCAGACCAGCACAGCAGTAGACGATGAGGCCACCTCAGGGTTGAGAGAAACGTGCAGGGTGGTCATGTTATAGGACAGGGAGAGGGTCAGCCCAAACCCTGCAAACCTGCCTATTCTACATGGGTTCTGCCATCCGCCGCATCAACACAAAACATAGGAGACTTTAATGGGAAGGAACTTTAATTAAACTAGGAAACAATACAGGTAAGGCAAAGAGTCTAGTTTCTAAATGAAGCACCCAAAGTTACCCATCCCCTCGTGGGTAAAAGTCCATCCATATGGGATCGGCCCAGAACAAGGCCCCAAAGTCTACCACAAGTCTAAAACATCTTCCAGTGGGGACCCACAGAAAAGGGTCACAAACAACTGGACAAGCCCGGAAGGAAAAGAGCAAAATCAACATCAAGATAAAAGCTGCCATGGTCACCTCCCCACGGGTCTCACCCACATCTGTGTCACCCAGTCCACGACCAAAAGACAAGCGCAGTTTCTTCACTTGTCTCTAGGCTCCATGCACCTCCTCCAGGTCTCCTGGCTCCATCCTGCTCCTTCCTTCCTCAGTCTCTTCTGCAGCTTCTCTCCCTGCTCAGCTCCACCCTTCCTTGGGTGGGGCAGGGAAGCTGGAACCTCCCCCTTTCCTGGGGACCACCCTGTTACAGTCAGGGCGTCGGCGAAAGAAATGACAAACAGACACACTTCAAGAGTGAAAATCTGAGTGTAATTTTCTTTGAGTTTGTGACCAGTATATATATGTTTTCCAAAAGCACAGGAATGAATATCAAAGAAATTAGCTTGCTCATGGGCTCAGTCTATCACCATCAGGGAGGTGATCTACATAACAAACAATGACCATTATAGAAGAAAGGAGGAAGTTTAGAAAGACAGATAAGGGATTAAAGTTTGTAGTTCTAGAAAGACGGGATAAGATTTTTTAGCATTCTTGTAGTGGTTCTTGGTGGTCGTTATCTATTGATAAGCTTCTGCCTTTTCAGGGAACTTCCGCTGCACTTCCTCTGCTTCAGGCTGTTCTCTCCCCGCGCGCTGGTTGCCCAGCCGGATCTAGGGACCGTGGCGAAAGCCATTCCTAAAAATCACTGCGGGGGGAGGTGCAGCAGGTAGGGTTTTGCTGTTCTTCCCCTGCGCGCTGGTTGCCCAGCCGGACCTAGGGCCGGTTAGCCCTAAAGGTCACTGCAGGGGGAGGTGCAGCAAAAACCTTACACTTGGTCAAAACTGCCCAAAGCAATCCTGAAATGCTAGTTTAATACAGTGTTACCTGATAACTCCTATAAAACGAAAGTTGCAATGTGGTCATTAATGCAGTCTGACCTGATTTGGTGCCCTAATCCAATTATTAGTTAAGTCAGAAATGTAAAACTTCTTCACTCTATATTTTCTACTACATTTACTGCTAATGAACAAGTGTTCAAGTACAAAGACAGGATTTATGCCATTTATCATTCCCTACGTTCTTCTAATGTAATGGACTGCTTTGTGCACAGGTTCTGTTGAACCCTGCTTCCCCAAGAATCCACCAGTCCCATAGGTAAACTGACTCATTTTCCTACTACTTCTCTCCATTCAATTAAATTCTGATCTACCCTAATGTCAGACGTTCCTTAAAACAGTATGCACCAACTCAGATAATTATAAACAGAAATGTAAAACCATATTAAAATTGCATGACCATAGAACGATTCAGAATGCCCTTACAGTTACTTTTAATACTATTATTCACTTGAAAATTACAAAGTTAATTATATTTCTTTTTTCCCCTATGGAATTTACCACTCCCAGGAGGCCTGAGCCCCCAAACAGAGAAGATTTAGGATTTTAAGAAGCTTACTGACAAAAGCAGTTAAGATGATAACATCATCAATTAGCCTTATAGCTCAACTCTAATCTAGGGTTGATTAGTCTTGCAATTAGGAGCAACTATTTAGTTCCTCTTTCTTTTTGTCTCCCACTTGGAACATTTTCCCTTCACACAATGCTATTTTGAACATATTGACAAAGAATTCAGCTTTAAATTAGCAAATCCACTTCTTCAACTCTACCTTAAAGATTTAAGTACAAGAAAACTTGAAATTATAGCATATTATATACATTCTAGGTTGTTGTTATAGGGTAACTAATAGAATAAATTATCCAAGCAATGTAATATTTTGCTCAGTAAATGTTAGCTACTCAATGCAAATTCTCCCTACAGCTATCAAAAACATGAGCAGCCTAGAAGAATAAACACAGTGAATGTATGTGAACAATTTCAAGAATAAAAAACTACAAAACCATTAACATGTTAAAAGTTTCAATTCCATTCATTATCAAACAATACAAAACTGAACAAGATACCAAGTTTATTTGATTGGCAGCAACTAAAAAGTTTGATAATCAATGTAGAATTTCAGAAAACAGTCTTTCTCACACACTTTTGATGAACTGTTGTTTGATGCAACCTTTCTGGATAACAATTTGATGAATTCTATTAATGTGTGAAATATGTACACACAGTCTCCAAATGCTTCAGAATGTCTCTGTGGATTTGCCGGCAAGACTTATTAGATATGCACAAAGATGTTCTTGTAACAGTACTGGTAAGAGTAACATCAAAACCAAACAACAAAAGGACAAACAAAACCCTAGAAACAACCAAAATATCCACCATACAAAACTGATTAAATAAATTGTGACACAACCTAACAAATAACTTTTTTAACACAGTTGTTTAAAAAAAAAAAAAAGATATATTTGCCTTGCAGGTAGGGAATGATCCCCAAGAGACAGCAAGAGAAAAGAGCAAAGTAAACAAGTGTAGTGTTGTCTTTTTGTGTTAAAAACAAGCATAAGTTAAAAAAACAAACAGTGGGGCCTCCTTGGTGACACAACAGGTTAAAGTCTCAGCGTTATCAAGCCTCTGCAGCTCTGCAGCCTGAGTTCGATCCCTGGCCAGGGAGATGACCCACATGGCACAGCAGACTTCTCTTGTAATCCCTGCCCCTCCCCCACCCCGCTGCTCCCCTCAGCAGTGTATTGTTCTGCTCCCCACTCTGGTGAATGCTCTTACCCCCCGCAACTCTGGCCTACACCCCAGTTCTTGTATGCATAAAATAAAACAAAGAAAGACAGAAATGGTAATTTGGGGTGTTTTAAAGGATTGGCAAGAAACTATCAATACTAAAGCTATTTAGGAAGAGTAACTTTCAATTTTCACTTTTCATTTTATAGCTTTTTGTAGCATAAGTTTTCTAATCTCATAGCTATGTTTATTTTCATTTTATCAACTGCTGAATGTAGGAAGTCAGAAATGAAAGAATGTGACATACTTTTATTTGCTTCTTTGTGTTTTTCTAAAAAATAAGAAAAATGAATGGTAATGTAAATCTAGATTTACTGACACAGAAAACTGTAAGAGCATTTTTTTTAATTTAAGAAAGCTTGGGCCTCCCCGGTGGGGCAGTGGTTGAGCGGTGGGTTGCGAAGCTGCCCGCAGCCTCTGCAGCGCTGGTTCGATCCCCGGCTGCTCCCCGGCCCCCGGAGGAGGGTCCCACATGGCGCACAGACCTCTCCTGCCGCCCGCTGCTCCCCTCAGCAGTGTACTTCGGTCCTTCTGCCTGCTCTGCCCCTGCTCTGGCTCTGGTGAATTCTCTCACCCTCCCGCGCTTCTGACTGTACCCAGTGCTTGTATAAATAAATAAAAATAAATCTTAAAATAAAAAAAGAAAGAAAACCATGGCCATACAACGTGAATAGTTTTATCCACTTATATAAAGTTGTATTTTTGCACCTGTTGCACACTGACCACTGAGAAATATCTGGAAAGATGTTACCAAATGTGATGTGGTTCCACATTCTGTTTTGTAAGCAGTCTGAATTGCTTAAGTTTTCTCAAAATGTGCATGTGTTGTCTATGAACATAGAAAATAAAAATTTTTACAGCAAATTAGATTTTGACTAGAAGTGGGGAAAGGATAAGAAAATGATTTAGGCCCTCCCCTGGTGGTGCAGCGGTTGAGCACTGGCCTGCGAAGCTGCCCGCAGCCTCAGCAGGGCCGGTTCGATCCCCGGCCATGGGGCAAGGGTCCCACATGACGCGCAGACCTCTCCTGCCATGCCTGCTGCTCCCCTCAGCAGTGTATTTTGTCACTCTGACTGTTCTGTTCCCCGCTCTGGCTCTGGTGAATTCTCTCACCCTCCCATGCTTCTGACTGTACCCAGTGCTTGTATAAATAAATAAATCAATCAAAAAGTAGAAAATGATTTAAATAAAGTTATGTACACTGAGAGACTGCCTATGAATGACCCAAAACTGGGAGATTATACCTGGAATCCAATAGGGGGACAGAGTGTTCCCTAAGGCAGGGGAGAAACCTGAGCTGGCTAGTGATAGAGAAAACAAAAGTGGGTCTGCAGGCACTCCCCCGCCATATAATGAAAAATTTAAAACACCTTTTAAAAATGTATATCCACCAAAAAAAAAAAAATCCCCATTAATGAAAAAGGAAGCACTACTGCTAGAACATTTTTACTGCAAATGGTGGCTTCAAATCTCCATACTAAAGCAGACATGCTCCAAGGTACAATTAAAAATATGTCATTTTGAAAAGTATATATCAAGACAAGCAAATATTCAGAAAACCTCTTAAGGAGTAAACACAGACGCATGAGAAAAAAAAGAAAGAAAGAAAAAAAAAGAGAAGAATACAGAGAAGCACTTAAGAGAGGGAATTAGCATCAGGATGTTAGAAAGAACTCTAACTTTGTAATGTTTTCATTTCTCATGAAAGGAAAATATTCACATGTTTTAATTGTGGTAAAGTACACATAAAATTTACCATGACAAGCATTTTAACTGTACAATTCAATGGCATTAATATATTAATATATTGTATTGTACAATACAGTATTGTACAAACATCACACTATGCATTACCAGAACTTTTTCACCATGCCAAACAGAAATTCTGAACCCAGTAAGTGATAATTTCCCATTCTTCCTTTCCCCCAACCCCTGATCGTCTCTACTCTACTTTCTGTCTCTATGAGGTTGCCTATCCCTGGTAACCTCACATAAGTGGAATCACACAATAGTTGTCCTTTCGTGACTGGCTTATTTCAGAATTTCCTTCCTAATTTAAGGCTGACTAGAATTCCACTGTGTAAATATAACACACTTTGTTTATCCATTTATCTGCTGATGGACACAGGTTATTTCCATCTTTTGGCTATTACGAATAATGCTGCTGTGAAGATCAGTGTACAAGTGTTTATTTGAGTCCCTACGTTCAATTCTTTTGGTCAAATACTAGGAGTAAGATTGCTAGATCATATGGTAGTTCTCTGTCTAATTTTTTGAGAAAATGCCAAACTCTTTTCCACAGCAGCTGCACCATTTTACATTCCCACCAGCAATACACCAAGGCTCCAATTTCTTCACATCCTTGCCAAAACTTGTTGTTTTCCATTCTTCTTAGTAATAACCATCCTAATGAGTATGAAATGTTACCTCATTGTGGCTTTGATTTTCACTTTCACATAGTTTTTCAATACAAATTTTTAATTAAAAATTCATGTTTTTAAAAAAGAAAAGGATTAGGATTTATTTTCTTCATTCACAAACTGGTGCTGCCTCCTTCACGGCTAAGCTCTGTGAGGACCAAGACTAGGCCTGTCTCGCTCCCTGCTGCTTCCTCAGCCCCTAACATGGTGCCTGGCACCTACAGGGCACTCAAATAAATACAGCATTCATTGAGTGAATATATGAGTACATGAGCCTCTCAGAGTACATGACATTAATGTATGATTTGAGAGCAATAAGTCTATGAAGAAGTGTCACCTTGGAAAATACATATTATTTAGCCATAATAAAGGGAAATCCTACCATATGTGACAACATGAGAGGACCCTGAGGGCATTATGCTATGTGAAATAATTCAGGAAAAGACAAATACTGTATGATCTCATTTACATATATAATCTAAAAACATCAGACTCAGAAATAGAGAGAAGAAAGGGGGATGTCAGGGGTTGGGGGGTGGGAAAATGGGAGGATGTTGATGAAACGGTACAAACTTTGAGTTATAAGATGAATAAGTGAGATCTAAGGTACAGCGTGGTAACTGACTATAGTAAATACCATGTGGACACCGGAAAGTTGCTCTGAGGATAGAGCTTTAACATTCTTACCATAACAACAACAAAATGAAAATCATGTGAAGTGAGGGATGTGTTAATTAACCTTATTGTGGTAAACGCTTTGCAAAATATACATGTGTATCAAATCATGACATTGTATACCTTAAATTTATATGATGTTATAGGACAATTAAATCACAATAAAATTAGAAAAAATAAAGTAGGCCACCTGGAAAAACAAGGAAAGAAAAATAAACCATAATTTTGGAAGTTGTGGGTAAATGACATAATTTCAAGACAGGTCCAGGATGGCCAAGAAAACATAAATAACAACACTTAGAGTTTTAAGGTAATCAACTTCAGGGCCAGTATTCATTCATCTGGGTTACCAGATGAGGACACGGTACTTTTCAAGTATTCTTATATTATGCTACCTGGGCCCCCGTGTTTTCTGAGTTTCAGGCAGGATGACCAATGAGAAAGATATATATATTCAGAACACTGTTGTACTCCTAAAATCACATCATTATTTTTATGATTGACTGCTAGTTAATATTAGTCACTTTATCATAAATTCTTGCAACAAAAGCAGATACCTGGATTTTTCCCCCCAGGCAGTTCATATATCCAGGGGTGAATATTACTGATCATAGATGGCAACCACCCATTACTTCTCTCCAGGTGAAGGCAGGGACCATTCAACTTCTTACCTCACTCCCTTCCCATAAGCTGAAGGTACAACAAACTATTGCTCTCCCCCCTCTCCAAGCTGAGAATTTGACTGAAAGTTACTGAACCATTAACCTGGACAAGCCCCTGATACCCTTGGGGGTGAAGGAATGGAGAAGAAAGATAGCTGGTACTGAGAGTAGAGCACCAAGATGAGAGCCTGCATTCCCTTTCTCCTTGAATTATACATGTATGTTCATACATGTCCATGTGTGAACTGGACAACACAGGAAGAAACTGAGGCCTAAGGCTCTTGGTGGCTTTCCCCAAGCAACACCTCCAGACAAGGATCCCACCACAACAAAAGGCTAGATTAGATTGCCTCTGGCAGGGACTGATGGTGGTGTGCAGGAGAAAGGGATTGACACTAACCTCTCTCAGTGAGGCAGTATGCAGGGGAGACCCCAGAAAGCAACAACTGCATTCTCAACATCCTCAATGCAAGTAAGAGAACTGGAATGGGGATACCTGACACACTGGGAAAACTCACTGAAATAGCAACCACTAGCAGAAACAGAACAGCCAAATCTTCATGGATAACAGTCTTGTGGAGAACATTCTTTCTCCCTCCTCTTCATTCCTACTTGAGAGGCACAAGAGCCAAGGGAAAAGGAGGAGGGTGACATTACCACCCCTCCACTAAGTCCATCTGCATCAGGAGACTAGGAAGAGATGAATTAAATGCAAGATAAAAGATTTTAAATGGTCTAAGTCCTAATATTTGAAATGAGGCTATAAATTATTAAAAGTGACTGCACACTGGGCCTCCCTGGTGGTGCACGGGTTAAAGTCTCAGCACTATCAAGCATCACCAGCCATTGCAGCTTGAGTTCAATCCTGCCCCCCAACCCCCCCCCCCACTACCCAGAGGGCCTATTTTTCTCCCTACTCTGTCTCTGGTGAATCCTCTCACCCCCAGCACCTCTGGCCTGCACCCCAGTTCTTGTATGCATAAATAAAAAAAAAATATTTAAAAGAAAAATAAAAGTGACTGCACAGTTATAGAACCAGAGTAGAATTTTTTTTTTTTTTAAGATTTATTTATTTATGCGTACAAGAGCTAGGGTACAGGCCAGAGGTGTTGGGGGTGGGGTGAGAGGATTCACCAGAGACAGAGTAGGGAACAGAACAGGCAGATTTTCTGAAATACACTGCTCAGGGGAGCAGCGGGTGAGACAGGAGAGGTCTGCTGCACCATGTGGGTTGCTCCCTGGCAGGCCAGGGATCTAACTCATGCTGCAGTGGCTGCAGATAGCTTCATAGTGCGGTACTTAACCCCTTGCGCTACCAGGGAGGCCCTAGAGTAGAATATTCTTGAGAACCCACTATCTAGATAGCAAAAGAATTTCTAAAGCCAGTAGCAGTGGTTATAGTGGAAAAAATAAAATTGTTTCACATTTATATCTTAAAATTATGACTTTTCAAAGTGGTAATATACCGACAGGAATTTATAATTATTTACTAGTTTATTGTTTGTCTTCCCATAAACTACAAGTGCCATGGACTAGAGATATATCTATCTTGTTCACTGCTTTCTCCCTTGAGTATGTGTAGAATATAAAAAAAAAAAAAAAAAAACACATGCTGGCAAAGCACAGCAAAGAATAATTCTTAGTCTGAAAAATATACTGGTTACCAGAGGTGGGGAGAGCGGAAGGAAGGGGGTAGGACATTGACATGGGAGTTTAGTGGGGCAAGTGAAGCATGTGCACACATGGAAGTGTGAAAATGTACCTATAAAGTTATATGTAAACAACTGAAAAATTGATTTAAAAAAATTTAAAAAGTGAACAAAAAGTAACTTGCAGACTTTAGTACACTTCATTCCTTAACACTAAAATGTGTATATCATAGTGTTCAAAATTTTTCTATTTTTAAGACAGAATTTACATTCTGAAATCATACATTTACTACATATCATTTATTTGCTATATATATATCTTATTTATGAAATATACAAATATACATATTTATGTCTTCATATTTAGAAGTTTATAATGTTATGTTTATATTCCCCCAGAGTTCTTTTTTTTAAAGATTTATTTATTTATATGAGAACTGGGGTACAGTCAGAGATGTTAGAGGGTGAGAGAATTCACCAGAGACAGAGCGTCCGCTAAAGTTCTTATGTTGAAGCTGTAACTCCCAAATATATAAAAATATATATATATATATATATATATTTTGGTATTTGGAGATGGGGCCTTTGGGAAATTATTACAGTTAGATTAGAATACAAGAATGGAGCACTCATAATGAAATAGTGGCCTTATAAGAGGAGAACTAACTCTATCTCTCCTCTCTCTCTCTCTCAATCTCTCTCTCTCTCTCTCTCTCTCTCCCCATTTCCCTCCCTCTCCCACCCAACTCTCTTTCCTTTTCCCTATGTATGCCCACTGAGGAAAGACTATGTGAGGATGCAGTGAAAAATCTGCACTCCAAGGAAAGAGTCTTCACCAGAATCAAATTGGCAGCACCTTTGATCTTGGACATCTCAGCCTCGAGAACTGTGAGAAAATAAATTTTCTGTTGTTTAAGCCACCAGACTATGGTATTTTGTACATAGTGTTATTAGGAAGTCGCTAAAGAGAGCTTGTTAATGTACTTTCTTAAAGATCACTTTGGAGGAAGGAATGAAATAGAATAGATTCAGGAAGACAGGATAGAGAGCTACTACATCGATTGGGCCAGGGTGATCTTCGCTTGTGTAGAACCATTAACAGCAGAGGCCCAAAAAAGGGCATAATTATAAGTAATATTTAGAAGGTAAAGTACACTGATGAGGAAAAGGAAAAATCAAGCATAATGCTCAGATTTCTCATTTGACCAATTGCTGGCTGGTGGTATCTCCCCTAAAAGCTCTAACTAAGGAAGACAGAAGGAAAAACGGGCCTTTTTGTATGAGGGGGCAGAAAGGGTGAGTTCAGTTTTAGACATATTCTGCTTGAGATGACAATGACATTCAATAGCCCTCTGGTTAGATAAAATTTATATACAAAGTAAAGACAGTGCTGGACTGGAGAAAAGCCTGTGGGAGTCACTGGCATAAAAATTATCACTAAAGCCATGGAAATAGTTGGGACTCTGTGAGGGAGAAGTGTGTGAAGGAGGCCTATGTCAGAACTCTCAAGAACACCAAGATTTAAGAAGTGGATAAAAAGTAGAAATCAGCTGAGACTGAAAAGAAGTGGTAAGAGTAGTGCAGAGTCACTGAAGCCTTGAGAAAACAGTGTTTCAAGGTAGTTAAACTAATGTTTTATGGCTTTTAATAAAGGCAACTAAATGAATCCCTTGGCAACAAGGATGATTTCTGCCATCCAACCAAAACATCTGAAATGGTTGGCCCCAGATTTCCTGCCCACCAGACCGGTGATTCTCAATGTATATATAAACATTCTTCTAGGAGGAACACATTTTCCTTTGGATCTGTTAATACATTTTACCAAGTTTCTGCAGGCTGGGGGATGGGATTTTGTCAACGAACACATTTATTTGAACCCAGATCCTATCTTGACGCTAAAGCCCCTGCCCTAAGACGAACCACTTACCTACCTGCCTACCTGCCACTTCTCCCTCGTCCGATGGATGGATCGCTTTCCTCTTCACGATTCTGGTCATTCGTTACATCCAATTATGGGGCATCTGGTACTAAACAGCTTCTCCTTATGCATTTTTCAGTTTCTGATCCTGCGACCAACCTAAGTGGTGAGATCACGCAGTTTAACAACCTGAAGGGCATGGATTGTCGGTGAAACTATACACTGGGACAACTTAGGAAAGCAACCCATCATCATTTACCCAAGCCAGAGAAAAGCAGCCTTCGACCCAGTAATTCCACTTCTAGGAATTTCCCCTACAGATGCACTTGCACATGTGCACAAAGACCCGGGGCCTCTCTCCAAGCACTCGCAAAGGCCTGGTCACCCACCCAGCGTCCCTGAGGGGCCTCTACCCCATCAGTCCCAGGCCGGGCCCCCCCACCCCGGAGGACCCCTCTGAGGCTGGTTAGTCAGCACAGGCTGCAGAAGCCCTGTTCACACCTCACTTCACACTCTCGTCAGCTGGGCGCAGCTGGGGCAGCCCTTGCCGCCTTGGCGTCGCACACGCCCAACCCCCGACACCGGCCCAAACCGGCTGCGACCTGATTTTCTCTCTTTCCACCTCGGAAGAGAGGCCCGCGGCCGCCGCCAAGCACAGCGACCGCCACCCTGGCCCGGCCTCGCGCGGCCGCCGCCGGGGCGGGGCGGGGCCGGGGCGGGGCCGGGGCGGGGGCGGGGCCGGGGAGGGGCGGGGCCGGCGGGGTGATGGCCCCGTTTGTCGCTGCCGCCGCCGTCGCCGCCGCCTCAGCAGCAGGAACCGAAGTCGCCGCCGCCGCCCGGGCCGCCGGCCGCCCGCAGCCATGGAGGACTTCATCGTGATCTCGGACGACAGCGGCTCCGAGAGCTCCGGGGGGTCCCGCCCGGGCCGGGCGCGGAGGATCCGCCGGACCCTGTCCCGGCCTCCCGGCGCGCTGCCCCGCCGGACCGTGGTGAGTGAGCGGGCGCGCCTCGCCCGGCCGGCCCGTGGCGGGGGCGCCGCCGCGACGCCGGCCGCTCGTCCGGCGACCCTGAGCCGGGCCCGCGGCCTCCGGCGCCCGCCGCCCGCCCCGCGGCGCCCCACGGCTGCGGCCGCTTCCCGCCTCGCCGCCCGCCCGGGCCGGACGGGTCGCGGTGGGCCTGCGCCGGCCCGGCCGGGCCTTCGGGCCCCGCACCCCAAGAATGAGCGCGCTGGGGGGCTGCAGAGGGGCGGCCGAGCGCACGGACCGCGTCCTGGGGCGGGGCGGGGCGGGGGCGGCCGTGGCGTCCGAGGCCCGGCCCGGGCGTCGAGACCGAGCCTGGGCTGGGAGGCAGGCGGGGTGCGCGGGGAGTCAGCCCTGGGGGGAGGCCGGACCTCGAGGCGAGGGCGCAGGGCGTGTAATCGTCTGGCTTGTGGTGGGTACAGATGTGTGCGGGGAGGTAACGGGAGCCAGGCTGGAGGGAAGGAAGCGAGGGCCTGGGCCAGATGGTGGCCGTGCTCCAGGGCCTGGCAGCCGAGCAAGGGGCCCAGTTTTGGGGCTGTGCAGGAGGTGATTTACTCCTCTGAGCAAACACCAAGCTCTGCCGAACAGGGAGGGAAATACCGAGTACTGTTTCTTTTTCCCTCTGGCTCCTTACAAAGAAAGGACAAAGTAAGTCTTTGTGCTTCTTCCTGAGATGGTGACTAGAAGAATATCCATGGTCCCTGCCTTTCTAGAATCCTCCATAGATGTTTATTGAACCCCTGCTACGGACCAGACGTTCTGGGAACTGGGGCTATAATGGCGAATATAACATCCGTTATCCCTGTGACAGAATGTGATATGTTCAACAAGTGGCTTTGAGTACTCTTGATGTAAATGGACTGGCTTTCCCTCTAGCTGAACGCTCTCAACACCAGACTTCCCACAATTTCCCCCAGAAATAAAAGAGTGATCACAATGATGTTATTTATATACATCCTGTAACGGCAGGAAGGGCACGGAGCAGGTTATCTGTGATTTGAGCAAACCAGACCAGTAAAGGAGAGTCCTGGAGCCCTCAGTGCCTTTCTCAGGCTTTTATTGAGCTTTTACATGTTATGCAGCAACCAGGTATACTGCGGGCAGGGGTTCCTACTGGCCTCCTCCTCCCCCACCCCCCCAAGTCTTCAATCTGGGCTTCTCCGGCGTTCTTTCGCTCCTTCTCTCTCTTCCGCCTCTTTCTCCTGCCTCTGCTTCTCTTGGCGAGTATCTCAGTACTGCAGCTGTGGCCCACAGAAGTATACATAACTTATAACAATGTAACAAATACAGGTGCCCGCCATCAGGCATGCAATCCTAATGGTGGGAGGGCAGAAAAGCCCGAAAACTATTTACCCTACACATACTTGAAAGAGTTAAAGGAAAACATGTCACTTATACGCAAATACTCCTTCAAGACAAACCTCCTAACTTCTACTCTTCCAAACCCCTTCCCAGCCAGTTGGTAGCCCCTCAGCTTTGCTGGGAGTCTCTTACATGTCCCAGGTATAGTGCCAGATGCTAGGTGGTCACTAGAGAAAAGATGGCATGCAAAATCAACATACAGTGCCACTGCTCCAGTAAGAGGGATACTCAGTAATTCTCTGCAAAGAACTTAGATGAGATGGACAGGCAGGAGATTTTCAACTTGGTGAGCAAATGGGTGCTGTGGCAGGCAGTGTTTGGAACATCATAGATCCATAATAAATTTTTATTGGATGAAAGAATGGTATAAAGAATGAGAGAGAGAGCAGTTTCGATGGATATTTGATAACATCCAGAGGTCAAGTACAAGAATAGGAACAGGCTTGGGGTGGCAGGAAAACTGCATTCAGTTTGGACCTCAAAGGAGTTGAACTCTGGAGAACAGGATAGGACAGTTTTAGTAATCAGCCATATGGAAAGGAGCATTGAGACCTAATATGATTGAGAAATCAAGGAAGAGAGCATAGAGAGCAAAAAAAGATAGGAGGAAAAAAATCCCACAGAGTAACTTTCAATTGCCTTTCCTCCAGACTTCTCTTTCTTCTTGCCTCTTTTCTCACTTGCCCTTAACTTTGTCCTTCATACCTGCTTCCTTTCCTCACCAGTGCACAGATGCCTTATTCCAGGCTGTTGTGTCTGTTGCTATTGTGGCCCTTCACACACACATATGGGTGCTCTGTCAAATTGCTCCCCTCCCTTTGACTGCCCAACCAAGCATTTTGATATTGAGCCTTGTGGGTTGAAGAGAAATGAAAAACGTCCTCGGGTGTAGCACCCAGTGTAAATCTTGCTTCTCCAGACATTTACTCTAGCTTTCCAAAAAAATTCCAAGCTTGTTCTTTTATCTTCCTTGCATATTAGATAAGACTAATAGGAAAATCATGTAAAAGATAAGAGACTTAAGAGATTTGCAAGGTTATAAAGCTTAAAGTACTTTTAGTTAGCTCTTCCTAAAAGCCCTGAGGGTCAAAGAGACCTCTGTTCAAATCAGGACTCCCATACGAAGCAGCTGTGTGAGGGTTGGCAAGTGCTGTTAACAACCTTTGGCTTGTTAACATTCATACTTACCTGGCAGAACCGTTAGAAGGTATTTAATGAGGTAATGCAAGAAAAACACCCAGTATAAAGTAATAGCATTTGCTAACATTGTGTTGTAGCAGGCCTGACATTCGCAAGCTTGGCAGACAAGTAAAAGAAGCAAGTTTCATAATTTTTTTTTTTTTTTTTTTACAAATATTGTCCGAAGGGATACAATTTGCTTGAATTTAGGAAATCAGAAAACCATCTCCAGTATTATCTGACATTTCTGGACTCCTGGTTCTTAACTTGAGCTTTAGTCTTCATTAAATTGCTGAAGTGTGTCTGTTTTCAATAATATTTATTGCTTTTTTTCCTACTTATAAAAACAGAACAGGGCCTCCCCAATGGCGCAGCGGTTGAGCGCTGGGTTGTGAAGCTGCCCGCGACCTCTGCGGCGCCGGTTCGATCCCCGGCTGCTCCCCGGCTGCTCCCCGGCCACCAGAGGAGGGTCCCACATGGCGCGCAGACCTCTCCTGCCGCCCGCTGCTCCCCTCAGCAGTGTGCTTCGGTCCTTCTGCCTGCTCTGCTCCCCGCTCTGGCTCTGGTGAATTCTCTCACCCTCCCGCGCTTCTGACTGTACCCAGTGCATGTATTAACAAAACAAACAAACAAATAAATAAATAAATAAATAAAACATGCCTCTATTTAAAAAAAAAAAAAAAACCAGAACATGCTCAGGTCATTTTGATTGACCTCATTACAAAAAATTTAGAAATGTTTGTTAACATTTTGAAGTAAGTCTATCTCATCTTTTAACTATGCATCATAAATGCATATGTACACACATACAAACTTGTATGTCCCCAGTATGTGTTTTTGTAAAAATGAAGTCTTGCTCCTTATGTAGTTATTTATATTTTTTATTTTTTCCACACCAATAAATATCTTCACCAATATGTTAATATATTTCATTGTGTAGATATATAGTGTTTATGATCTCCTATTAATGGATATCATGCTGGTATTTCTAAATTTTCTCTTATAAACAACCCAGTGAAGAATTCCCTCATAAATAACCTTGCTCATTTGTTTATTTAGGCTACATTTCCTCTGAGAAGTGAGATTGCTGAGTCAAAAGATATGTCTCCTTTAAGGACTTTGCTGTATATTGCCAAATTTCCTACAGAAATAGTACACCAATTATGTTTCATCAGCTCCTCTTGCCACTCTCAGGTCATCCCTAGGTATCATCGACTTACTCAGTAAATATTTATTGAACACTTACTAAAGGCACATCTCAGAGATGTTGCTGGTTTGGTTCCAGATCACCATAATAAAGCAAATGCCACAATAAAGTGAGTCACGTGAATTTCTTGGTTTTCAATTCCATATATATGTTTAAGCTGTGCTGTGCTGTAGTCTGTTAAGTGTGCAATGGCATTATGTCTAAAAAAATGTACAGATCTTAATTTTAAATATACTTTATTAATAAAAAAATGCTAACCATCAAATGAGCCTTCAGCAAGGTACAATCTTTTTGTTGGTGAAGGAAGCGTCTTGCCTCAATGTTGATGGCTGCTGACTGATCAAGGTGGTGGCTGCTGGGGGTTGGCGTATCTGTGGGAATTTCTTAAAATAAGACAATGAGGTTTGCTGCATCAATGTTGTCTTTCTTTCATGAACGATTTCTCTAGCATGCAATGCTATTTTAGGGCATTTTACCTGCGGTAGAACTTTTAAAATTGGAGTCTGTTGTCTCAAAGCTTGGCACTGCTTTATCAACTATATTTATATGATATTCTTAATTGTTGTCATTTCAACAGTGTTCATAGCCTCTTCACCGGGAGTAGATTTTATCTCAAGTAACGACTTTCTTTGCTCATCTGTAGGAAGCAATTCCTCATCAAGTTTTATTGTGAGACTGAGCAATTCAGTCACATTGTTTGGCTCCACTTCTAATTCTAGTTATCTATCACATCTGCAGATACTTCCACTGAGGATTTTGAACCCACTTAAAGTCATCCATGAGGGTTGAAGATTTTTATCTCCTCCCATGAATCACAAATTTTCTTACTGGCGTCTAGCATAGTGAATCCTTCCCAGAAAATTTTCAATTGACTTTGCCTGGATTCATCAGAGGACTCTCTCTGTGGCAGTTATAGCCATGTGAAATGTATTTCTTCAGTAAGACTTAAAAGTCAAAATTGCTCCTTAATTCATGGACTGCAGAATGGATGTCATATTAGCAGACTTGAAAGCAGCATTAATCTTGTATATCACCATCACAGCTCTTGGATGACCAGGTGCATTGTTAGTGAGCAGTAATATTTTGAAAGCAATCTTTTTTTTCTGAGCAGTAGGATTCAAGAATGGTGTAAAATATTCAGTAAGCCATGTTGTAAACAGATGTCATCCAGGTTGTATTCCATTTATAGAGCACAAGTAGGGTAGACTTGGCATAACTTAACGAGCCCTGGGATTTTTGGAATGGTATGTGAACATTGGATTTAACTTGAAGTCACCTGCTGCATTAGCCCCTAACAAAAGAGTCAATCAGTCCTTTGAAGGCAGACATTGACTTCTCCTTGATGGTATCTTCTACCAATACAAGTCTGTTTTGTTTGCATTGAAAATCTGTTGTTTAGAGAAGCCACCCTCATCAGTGCTTGCTACGGCTTCTCCATCAGCACTTGCTGCTTCACCTTGCACTTTTATGTTATAGAGATAACTTCTTTCCTGAAACCTCATGAACCATCTTCTGCTAGCTTCAGACTTTTCTTCTGCAGCCTTCAAAGAAGTGAAGAGAATTAAGATCTTACTGCGGATTAGGCTTTGGCTTGATGGAATGTTTTGGCTGTTTTTTGGAACTTCTGTCCAGATTACTAAAATTTTCTCTGTATCAGTGATAAGACTGGTTTGTTCTTTTTTTTCATTCATGTGTTTACTGGTAGCTTTAATTTCCCTCGAGAACTTTTCCTTTGCATTCATAACTTGGCTAACTGTTGCAAGAGGCCTAGCTTTTAGCCTGTCTTATTTACCATATGCCTTCTTCACTAAGTTTAATCATTTCTAGCTTTTGATTTAAAGTGAGAAATGTGCAACTCTTTCTTTCACTTGAACACTTAGAGGCCATTGTAGGGTTATTAATTGGTCTAATATCAATATTATGTGTCTCAGGGATAGGGAGACTCCATGAGAGGAGAGACAGGACAAGGATAAGTTAGTGAAGCAATTAGAACACACACAACATTTATTGATTGTGTTTACTGTCACATGTAGGTACATTTTGTGGTGCCCCAAAGCAATTATAATAGTAACATCAAAGATCACTGATTACAGATTACAATAACATAATAACATGAAAATTTGAAATAAGAGAATTACCAAAATGTGACACAGAGACACAAAATAAGCACATGCTATTGGAAAAAAATTGTCTATACACTTACTCAACACCTGGTTACCACAAACCTTCAATTGTATAAAATACAGTAGTGTAGAGTATAGTAAAACAAGGCATACCTGTATATACCGGGCACTTGTAAAGGCATGGAGAATACAATGGAGACGAAAGCAAGACCCTGCCTTCATGGAGCTTTCACATTAGTTAGGTGGTGATAAACAGTAACAGTCACATAAGTGTTATGTCTGCTAGGAAGGAAAAAAAAGTCCTTTTTATTCTTGTAATCTTTGCTGCTCTTGTACCCAAATTCTGTGAGATGTCATGGTTTTGATTTTTCTTTTTGGTTGCAATAAATTCTTTAAATAAATACGGAATACTTTCTCTGATGCTGGGGACCAGAGGTGAACAAGGTAACATTGGATTTATGTTCTAGTGTACAAATATAAGCAGTACACTTACTAACAAATATGTGAATGACATAGCAGTAACTTCTGTGAGACTGGAAATATTAGATTGTTTTCATAATCTAATAAACCAGATTTCCTTATGTGGTCTGCAAGGCCCTATATAACCTATCCCACCCATGCTTGTCTTTTCTGAGTCTGTCCTCCACTCATATTCCAGTCCCACTGGTCATTTGATTCCTCCAATAACTGCTCATTTCCATTTCCAATCAGCATATCCAGTACTAGCTGGATGGAGTGTCAAGCAGCCTGTGAAAAATGAACCTGTCTCAAACAAATGAGAAATATGTAAGGGGACAAAAGTGGAATCAGAGAGATCAGTCTGAGAGGTTGTTATGGTAATCCAGACCAGAGATAACTGTAGCTTGGACTAGAGTGGTTGTACAGGCTTGGAGACTAGGGGGATGTAGCAGAAATTTAGAAAGTAAAATCAATAGGTCCCGACAACTTGGATGTGAATAATGAGGGAAAGGAGGGAATCAAGAATGATGCCCTCCCACACTTGGTTTGTACTCAGACTGGGATGACTCCATTTTGATTTTTTGTATTAGCATATATACTATACAATGTATATAACATGCATACAATATACAATATATATAATATATGCAATGTTTGTGTTTGAATTGTGTGTTCTTGTCCTATTCAGGCATTACTTTTCTTACTAGTTTACAAGTTTTACTTACATATAAAGACTCTTGATGGGTTGAATTGGGTTCTAGCCCCCACCACAAAATGTTCCCTTATATGGAAATAGGGCCATTGCTGGTGTAATCAGTGAAGATTGGGTCATATGGGGTAGGGTGCATCCTTAATCCATTATGATTGGTGTCTTTATAAGAAGAGGATGTAAAGACAGGAAGAATACCATGTGGAAGCAAATAGGGGAGTTTCGCAGTTAGAATTCAAGGATTACTGGTGATGCCAGAAACAAAGAGAAAAGACATGGAATAGAGTCTTCCCTCGATCCTTACAGAGAGCCTGTAGTAATTTGTACTAGGAGTTTGTGCAACCCCTACTGTCCCACATGTCACATTTCTCCCCAAAGTTTTATTTCTTTTAGTTTTCTTTACAGAAGTTTTATATATTTTTTTTTAAGATTTCTTTTTATTTATTTATACAAGCACTGGGTACAGTCAGAAGCGTGGGAGGGTGAGAGAATTCACCAGAGCCAGAGCGGGGAGCAGAGCAGGCAGAAGGACCGAAGCACACTGCTGAGGGGAGCAGCGGGCGGCAGGAGAGGTCTGCGCACCATGTGGGACCCTCCTCCGGTGGCCGGGGAGCAGCCGGGGATCGAACCGGCGCAGCAGAGGCTGCGGGCAGCCTCACAACCCGGTGCTCAACCGCTGCGCCACCGGGGAGGCCCAGAAGTTTTATATTTTTATGCAGTCAAGTCTGTCACTCTTTCCCTTTATGATTTTTGTCTTTGTTGACATGCTTACAAAGATTTTTCTCCTCTTAATGAAAGTACAATTTAAATGATTCTCATTGGGATCTAATGATGAGAATATTGGGTTTTAGTTGAAATGACAAATATAGCCCAGGCAGCATCCCCCAGAAAGAAAATGGGAACCAACCAAGAGCCTTCAGATTTTTGACAATAGAAATGATCTTCTTATCACAGTCTATGACTAGGTACTTAGGGTATTTCTCCTTTTTGTACTGTCATATCTTCCTTTCCTTCTCGACGTAAAGGTTTAAGGTCTTCAGATTTGATTGTCAGGCTCCTGTTTGTAGCCAACTTCTTAGTCATCATCTTTATAGGAATCTGCAGGGGTGGGACAGCTTTTGGGCAGAAACACATTCTCAATGACTTTTGAGTGCAACTTTGTTTACTGTGTTCCCAGAGCGATGCTATGCTGTATTTATGGAAGATGTAACTATGGGAGGAGAGTGGCAATGGGTTAGAAGGGGCTCTTGTATCTTTGCTTTCAGTGCATCTATAATTATTTCATAATAAAATTTTTTTAGAGGGGGAAAAAATTAAAAGTGTACAGATTGGGAAAAAAAATAAAACCATCTGTTCTTAGATGTTATAATAGTCTATGTAGGAAAAAATACAAAAGAGTTGACCAAAAAAAAAAAAAAAAGACCTCCTGTAATTAATAGATGACAGTACCAAGATTGCAGGATCAGTTTACAAAAATCAATCATTTTTCCTAAATGCCAACAGTGAACAAGTGGAATTTGAAGTAAAAAAATTTTACTTAACTTGAAATTTAGAGCTAGTTACCTAGATTTTAATTTAGGAAGAGTTTAAAAATTACCATTTACATTACATCTTTAAAAATTTTGTACTTGGGGGCCTCCCCTGGTGGCACAGGTGGTTGAGCGCAGTGCTGTGAAGCTGTCCACAGCCTTTGCAGTGCAGGTTCAATCCTAGCCAGTCGGCGAGAATCCCACATGGTGCGGCAGACCTCTCCTGTCTCACCCACTGGTCGCCTCACCAGTGTATTTCAGTCAGTCTGACTGTTCTGTTCCCCACTCTGTCTTTGGTGAATCCTTTCACCCTCCCATGCATCTGGCCTATACCCCAGTTCTTGTATGCATGAATAAATAAATCTTTTAAAGTAAATAAAAATTTAGTACTTGGGTATAAATCTAACAATGTGTATAAGATCTACAGAAGGAAAATTGTAAAACTAATGAAAATTATCAGATAATTAAATAAAAGGAGAGATATTCCACGATCCTAGATAGGAAGCTCCAGTGTTGTCAAGATGTCTGTTATTATGAAATTGTCCTATATAGATTTGACACAGGCCCAATCAAAATCCTAGCAAGTTATTCTATGGGTATCAGTTAACTGATTCTAAAGAAGGGGCAAGAGTGAGAAAAGTGAACTCAATATTGAAGAAGAATAATGGGCATGCTACTACCCGACTTCAAAATTTACACCAAAGCTATAGTCATCTAGGTAGTGTGGTATTGGTGAAAGAATAGACAGATCAGTGGAATAGAATAGAAAGCCAAGAAATAGACATACATTAATGTAGTCAATTTATCTTTGACAACAGAGCAAAAGTAATACAAAGGGGCAAAGATCATCTTTTCAACAAATGGTGCTGGAATGACTGGACATTCACATGCCAAAAAAATTAAGCTAGACACAGACCTTAGACCCTTAACAAAAATTAACCCAAAGTTAGTCATAGATCTAAATGTGAAATGCAAAACTATACAATCCTAGGAAAAACCTACATGACTAGGTTTCATACTAGATGGTATTCAACATGATCCATAAAAAAAAAATCATTCCTAAACTGAACTTAATGAAAATTAAGAACTTCTGCTCCAGGGAAGACAAGCCACACACTTGGGCAGGGGGAGGGGGGAAATAGTTGCAAAAGACATATCTGATAAAAGACATTAAAAGTATACAAAGAACTCTTGAAAGTCAACAAGAAAATGAACTTTAACAGTGGGTAAAAGACTAAGCACCTTACCAAAGAAGACATAAAGATGGCAATATGAAAATATGCTCAACATCATACATCATTAGGGAATTACAAATTAAAACTGAGATACTACTACATATCCGTTAGAATAGCCAAAATCCAAAACACTGACACCAAATGCTGGCAAGAATGTGGAGCAACAGGAATTCTCATTCATTGCTAGCAGAATGCAAAAATGATATGGCCACTTTGGAAGACAATTGGCTGTTTTTTATAAAACTTAACATACTCTTGCCATATGATCCTGCAGTCATGTTCTTTGATTGGTATTGTAACAGGGTGGTCCCCAGGAAAGGGGGAGGTTCCCTGCCCCACCCAAGGGAGGGTGGAGCTGAGCAGGAAGAGGAGAAGCTGCAGAAGAGACTGAGGAAGGAAGGAAGCAGGATGGAGCCAGAAGGAGACCTGGAGGAGGCGCATGGAGCCTAGAGACATGTGAAGAAACTGTGCTTGTCTTTTGGTCGTGGACTGGGTGACACAGATGTGGGTGAGACCCATGGGGAGGTGACAATGGCAGCTTTTATCTTGATGTTGATTTTGCTCTTTTCCTTCCGGGCTTGTCTGGTTGTTTCTGACTCTTTTCTGTGGGTCCCCACTGGCAGGTGCTTTAGACTTGGGGCAGGCTTTGGGGCCTTGCTCTGGGCCAATCCCATATGGATGGACTTTTACCCACGAGGGGACGGGTAACTCTGGATGCTTCATTTAGAAACTAGACGCTGTGCCTTACCTGTATTGTTTCCTAGTTTTATTAAAGTTCCTTCCCATTAAAGTCTCAGATGTTTTGTGTTGATGCGGCGGATGGCAGAACCCATTTAGAATAGGCAGGTTTGCGGGGTTTGGGCTGCCCCTCTCCCTGTCCTATAACAGTATTAGTTCAGTTCCAAATAAATTGAAAACATATCTACATCAAAGCCTGTGTATTGGAAGCAATTAAGTTGTCCTTCAGAAAGTAATTGATAAATAGACTGATACATTCAGGCACTGGTCTATTATTGTCGCTGAAGAGAAATGAGCTGCCAAGTCATGAAAAGACATGGAGAAGAATTAAATGCATTATTTCTACATGAAAGGAGCCAGTCTAAAAAGACTGCTTACTCTAAGATTCCAACAATGTGACTTTCTGGAAAAGTCAAAACTCTGGAGACTGTAAAAAAGATCAGTGATTGCCTAGGGTGAGAAGGGAGGGCTGACTAGCAATAGTGTAAGTGAGCAAACCTGGTCTTTTGCTGCATCACAGAAAACCAAACTGAACCACAAGAGTGTCTTTTTCACAAAGGATTTTATTCAAAGTGATTACCAAGGGAGTTAGCAGGATTAGTACCTTAAAAACCAGCTCTGTGAATGGCTAGAGTGGTGTGATTATATGGCGGAGAAGAGGGAGGAATGTGAGGAAGTGCAGCAAGTAAAGGAAGTAAGAGACTTTGCATTCCCAGGTTTGAGGATGTGTGGGCAGTGTAGGTATTAAAGTCTCTGTGTTTAGCAGAGAATGTTTTTCAGGGCAACAGTCTGTCCTTGGTGTTATTATCAACCTCATAGAGGCACAGGGAATTTTGTTAGAGATGTAGCAATCAGTTTCCAAGGTTCCTGGGAATGCATTTGGAGAAAAATAACATTAGTTGTGAGGAAAAGTTAATGGCAGGGAGGGGATTAGAGAGAAGAGAGAACAAAGGGTTGTTAGAATTTAATTCTGCTTAGTTTTTTAATTCTTAGTAATCCAATGCTTAGTAATTTAATTTTGTTACTTTTCTTACAAGTTTAAGTCACAGGTTATGAGTCTGGGGGTGAACTACAAAACCACAGAGGATTGTTTAGGCAGTGAACTATTCTTTGTGATATTACAGTAGTAGATACATGTCTTTATACATTTGTCAAAACCTCTGGAATGTACAACCCCAGGAATGAATCCTCATGGACCTTGGGTGATGTGATGATAAATCATCGGCATACGTTCACTGATTGTGATAACTGTACAGAGCAGAGTGGAATGCTGGTAGTGGGGAGGGTGTATGTTGTGTGGTGAGGGTGTAAATGGAGACATTTATCTTTTAGGCAAATGTCAGCTTAATTTTGCTGTGAATCTAAAACTGCTCAAATACTACAGAACTATATACAGTGAAAATTAGGTTACTATTAATTCCTAGCTCATGTGTCCCAGTATTTTTTTTTATTCTTGTCAAGTATTTTTTTTAAGATTTATTTATTTATGCATACAAGAGCTGGGGTGCAGGCCAGAGGTGTGAGGGTGAGAGGATTCACCAGAGACAGAGTGGGGAACAGAACAGGCAGACTAACTGAAATACACTGCTGAGGGGAGCAGTGGGCTAGTCAGGTCTGCTGCGCCATGTGGGTAGCTCCCTGGCTGGCCGGGGATTGAACTTGTGCTACAAAGGCTTCAGTTAGCTTCATGGTGCTGTGCTTAACCCCTTGTGCCACCAGAGAGGCCCACATATTTTTTTAATTTAAGCTTTATGAGATATAAATAAAAGCATAATTGACATGTACATTATAGATAATGTACATTGTGGTGATTTAATTAATATACACTACATGTGAAAGGATCGCCCCACATCTAGTTAACAAAGTTTTTTAATCAAAGTTTCACATATTATAATTGAGCTTTAGTATCATTTTGTCACAAATCTAAAAATAAACATTTTAAATTAGAAGGTTAATTTAGGAAGACCTAGCCATTCCTACATAATTGTGTCTTTTTACCCAATAATGGAAAAATAGTACTTTAATATATTTAAATGTTTAGGGTTCTAAAGTAATTTGTTTATATTTCTTAAGTAAGTTGAAATTAATTAAGTAATTTGAAATTAAGTAATTTGAAATTAAGTAAGTTGAAATTTCTTAGGAAGTTTACCCCAAGGAGTTTTAAACTTTCTTTTATTAAAATATGTTTATTGAGAGGTATATCACACATATACACACAAAATGTTGTAAGAAACGGAGTAAATAAAGCTAAAGCCCATGCAACCATTTTGCCATTACTAAAAGGTATGTTTCTTGCATCAGTATAAGTTACATGCCCATGTCCTGCTACCCTACCTCTTCTCAACTACTCCCAGATTTTCATGGTAATCACTTGCTTTCTCTACAGTTTTACCACTTGTATGTATAATGTAAATAATATAGTTGACTTTTGCCTTTTATAAAAATTTTATGTGAATAGACTCTAATAAGAAAACTCTGATTCTCTGTTTTATTGCTTCTGACACCAAGTGTGTAGGTAGGATTTTTTTCTCCACACTAACCCTGCAACTCTGTGGACACCAACTGGGTACGTACAGTTTTTTTGAATTCTGACACTCCCTTCAGCTAGTGCAGAAACTCCTGAATAAAGAATTGCCCCCACTTCAGATGCCAGTCATAGGTAGTGGGTCCTCAAAATATCTACCTTCTGTTACACTTGACCACAAATTGAGTCTCCCAGAAACCTTGCCTAAGTTTGATTTTCTGTATAAATGAGTCATAGAACTGAGGTAAACTATTATTACCAGTTAATTATAAAGGATACAGATGAACAGCCAAATCCCTAGGGGAAGGTTCCAAATGCAGGAGCTTCTGTCCCCATAGAGTTTGGAGTGCTTGCACCCTCCTCGCACATGTATGCGTTCACTAACCTAGAAGTTTTCCAAACACCATTGTTGGGGATTTTTATGGAGGCTTCATGTCATGGGCATGATTAAATCATAAGCAAGTGGTGATAAGCTAAATCTCTAGTTCCTCTCCTTCCAAAGTTTGAGGGAATGGCTCTGAAAATTCTAACCCTTCCATAACATGGTGGCTTGTGTGGCAACTATCTCCAATCCTGCAGTCATCTAAGGCTTTTGGCCATTAGTCACATCACTAACACTCAGGAAATTACAAAGCTTTTAGGAGCTCTGTGCCAGGAGCCAGGGATAAAGACCGAATATATTTCTTATATCACAATATCACAAAAATCTTACTTTTACCCCAGTATTATATACTCATTATTGCATATGGATTTTTTTTTAATTTTTATTATTTTTTTACTTTACCATTTCAAAAAATCGCTTTAATGCTATCAAAAGATGATGTTCACATCAATCCTGTTTGCCTTCACACCACTGTCTTGAGCCTTCATTCCAGGCCACATAAACAAAGAGGGCCAGCACCACGTGGACGGCGACCACGGCCACGATAGCAGCATTAAAATAGCTGTCCCTATTGGACATCCCAAAGGCGCCTTCAAATACGTAGGATTTAGTTGTGAAATACAACCCAATAGGTACAGTGATCATTAAAGCCGTGAAGAACAGGAGCGTCTTCAGAGTAAATGCTAATGAACTTTCATTTCTGAAGTCGGGCGGCTGCAGGGCGTTCAGCGCCGCTTTATCCAGGCGCTACATAGCGTTGCCGGGCCGACAGCAGGTGCTCGGAGGCCGGAGGGGCTCTGGCGGCGCTGCGGCGACCCTGCATATGGATTTTATGAGTCATTTTCTCACTTGTCTTACAATTTTGTGGTGTTTTGATAAACAAATTTTAATATAGTCAGATGTTTTTAAGGTTGATACTTTGTATCTTATTCAAGAAATCATCCTTACACTGAGATTATAAAGATATATTCTCAGAGCCTCCCCGGTGGCAAGAGCGACAGGCTCCAGGGAGACCTACTAAAGGGAATGCCTGCCTGGACAAGATGTAGTTTGGCTTTTTACTAACAGCACTGTGGCAGGGCCAGGCTTTGGCCAGCAAGGGAGTTGGTGACTCTTGTTCTGGGAGGACCTCTAGTGGCTCAAGTGCAGATGCACAACATGCCTTCTCATACATTGAATTTATCACTAGCATTTTAAATCTCCAGGGGTGTGTCAGTTAGCATGTTAATGAAGACATTTGGATAAGGTTTTTCTCATCCACACATGTGTAGCCAACGTCTGTGCCCATCAGGGTCCAAGCTCTTTGGGGCTTCTTAAACCACAAGGTCTTCTGGTAGCTGAAAATCATTCTCCTTTGCTCTGACATATTTCTTCCTGCCCCATCTAACTCTCACTCAGTGCCCCCCTGAGAGAGATTTTACTCTTTATTCTAGAAGAGTTGGGGGTAGAGGTCTCTTCTACAACTACTTCCTACTGAGCATGGGTGTTATCTCTCCTTAACCTTTTTGAGTAGACATCTCTTGGAGCTTGGGACAAAAGGTGTAAGGATCTACTCCCAGAACTGGTTGTCACAGGGTTGCAATCCTTGTGGTTTATACCCTTATATTACAGGGTTTTTTTTTTTTTTTTTTTTTTGTCTCTCTTGGAGACAAAGAGAGCGAAGTAATTAAAGAGACAAGGGCCTAAGATTAAAAGAAGCCACTAACAGTGCCATCAGTTAAAGTTCCATCCTTCCCCTCCAGTCTTTAATACCACCTCCGACATAAATCAGATTTTCTTCTATGTATGGGTCTATTTGTGAACTGGCTTTCCTGTTTCATTTATGTTTTTATAGTGCCAGTACCTGTGTCCTTCAGCAGTATCTTGGCTATTCTCAGTCTTTTATGCTTCTGTTCGAATTTGTCATATTCCTCAATAAAACCTTTAAGATTTTAATTGAGACTGTACTGCACCTGTGTGTAATTAGGAGAGATCTGGTATATTTATGGCAGAGTATATCCTTGCATTTATGTAGACCAAACTTTAACATCCTTCAACATACTTTTTTTTCCCCCACAAAGGCCTCAAACGTGTCTCTGGAGAAATTTATTACAAGTTGCTGGTACTTTATTAATCAGGATAGGCTAGGTGATAATGGTATAACAATCCCTCTTAGTGGCCTAAAACAACAAAGGTTTATTTTCATTCACACCACATGTCCATTGCATGTGGGTGTGAAGGGTGTCTGCATATCATAGTCATATAGGGACACAGTCTTAACAGCTGCCACTATCTTGAACATTACCTTAAGATATATCTGAAGGGAAAAAGCTTTGTTTTATCTGCATTCAGAAATTAAAGGACTACATGAAGTGATGCATGTTACTTCCATTCACAATTTATTGGGCAGAATTAGTCACATGACCCTACCTAATCATGGGGTTCAGGTAGTACAATTCTGTCATGTACCAGGAAGGAAGAAATGAAAATGTTCTGGAATGTCACAAAAATAACTACATATATGAGAGAGAGAGAGAGAGAGTGTGTGTGTGTGTGTTGCTGTTTATGTTGTATGAATTACTTGTATGAATTTTGCCCTGGGGTGTGATTCCTACAGAATACAATGTGAATTACTTCCCCTGGAGTTGTGCAGCATAGGAATTATGCACCATGGTGGTAAGTTGAAAAATTTTAAAATGTAATTTTTATATCAATAATCATACTAAACTCTTATTTATTTATAGATTCTTTTCAGTTTTCCATGTAAGTAATTACATCATCCATGAGAAACAGTTTTATTCTTTCTTATCTTTATACTTTTTATGTCTTTTTATTATTCTGCACTGCACTTGAAATGCTGATACAAACTGGATAAAATTAGCAATAGTGGACAACTTTGTTGTGTTCCTAATTTTAAAGGGAGTGTTTTTAAGTGTTTTAGTATAACATTTGCCCTACATAATTTGTAGATAAATTTTATGGATTAAGGAAATTATCTATTTTTACTTTGTCTTTTTTTTCTTTTTAAGAATGGGTGTTGAATGTTTATAAATGCTTTGTTGACTTTTTGATTATCATATTTTCTTTCCATTGTAAATTGCTATAATTGATTTTTTAATAATGTTAAACTAGGCCTGATTCCTAGTATAAACTCATCTTGGTTATGTTAGATTTCGTTTAATTGTATTTTGTTTAGGATTTTTTACATCTATGTTCTTAATTGATACTGACTTCTAATAGTTCTTGTACTTTTACATTTTGGGTTATATTTATACTAACTCATAATATGAGCTGGAGGTATCCCCTCATTTTTCTTATCCTTTTAAGAAACTTGCATAAAATTAAAATCATTTTTTCTATAATTTTTAACAAAACTCTCCTTTTAAAATCACCTGGCTCTGGCATCCTTTTGAAGGAAAACATTGTAACAACTGTTTTCAGTTCTTTGTTGTTAAAGAACTATTTTTGATTTTCTGTTTCTTGAGTCAGTTTTATTTTATTATTTTTTAAAGATTTATTTATTTATGCATACAAGAACTGGGGTAGAGGCCAGAGGCATGGGGTGGTGAGAGGATTCACCAGAGGCAGAGTGAGGAGCAGAACAGGCAGATGGGACTGCTGAGGGGAGCAGCGGGCGAGACAGGAGAGGTCTACTGAGCCATGTGGGCACATCCCTGGCCAGGGATCGAACCTGTGCTGCAGTGGCTGCCGACAGCCTCTTAGGCTGAGTTTGAGTCAGTTTTAAAATGTCTTTTCATTATGGAAAATTTCACATGTGGGAAAAAATAGAATGAATTATGCAGTGATTCCCTGTGTACTCACCACTCAGTTGCTTCAGTCAGTTTTGCCAAGTTTTGTTTTTCCAGGAATTTACTCCATCTAAGTTCCCCTCATAATATTTTCTCATGTTTTTGCTTATTTTTCATTCTTGATCTTGGTTATTTGTGCCTTCTCTATATTTTCTTAGAGTCTTATAGAAAAGCAAATCTTTTACCATTGCTGTGCTCTTTTCTGCTGTGTTCTGTTTCTTTCATTTCTGCCCTTATTTTTCCTCTCTTCTGCGCTCTTTGGACATATTCTGTTCTTTTTTCTGTTGTCTATATGATGTGTGCTTTAATTTTTGTCTTATACTCTTCTTGGTAAATGTTAAGGCTCTAAATTTTCTTCTAAATATGTTTTTGTTGCATCCCACATGTTTTTGATACCTAGTATTTTTGGTGTTATTCAATACTAAAATTGTTCTAATTTCTGTCTTTGTTGACCTGTAAGTTATTTATTCATACTTCTTAATTTGCAGTTGTATGGAGTTTTCTTTACTTATTTTTGATAAGTAAAGTCTGAGTGATATCAGGCTTTTAACATAGGTATATGTATTTTGATTCCCAGTTGGTTAATTTTTATAAATGCATCATGTAACTGTAAACAACTGTTGAGTCCTTTTGATGAAGTTTGTTAAATGTGGGCCTCCCCGGTGGTGCAGCGGTTGAGCGCTGGGTTGCAAAGCTGCCTGCAGCTTCTGCAGCACCGGTTCAATCCCTGGCCGCCGGGCCCGCTGTTCCCCTCAGCAGTGTCCTTAGGTCCTTCTGCCTGTTCTGCTCCCCGCTCTGGCTCTGGTGAATTCTCTCACCCTCCCATGCTTCTGACTATACCCAGTGCTTGTGTAAATAGATAAATAAATCTTTAAAAAAAAAGTTTATTAAATTTGATTGTCTTCAGTAACCTTAATAATGTTTTTCTTTGCATAATCTATCAGCTGAGAAAGACATGTAAAAATTTCTCACAATGACTGAAATAATCCTTTTTCTCTTTGCATTTTTCTCTTTGTTTTATTGAGACTATACAATTAGGCACACTTTTTTAATTATTATATCTTGGTAAAATACATCTGTTTTGTACAGTGGACCTCTCTCTAGCAATGCTCTTTTCATTGAAGCCTCTTGTCTATATTAATGTAGCTACACTGGTTTTCTTTTAGTTTTTCCTTGTTATTTTTTCTCCCATGTTTTTACACTTATATGCCAATTCTAGCTTTTGTTGGGTTAGTTGATCAGAATATCTGGTTAGCCCCTTTCAATCAGAAATGGAACTCTTTGTTTCTATTTTTTTTAACTGGAGTTGATTTACTAATATTTTATGGAGGATACTTGCATTTATATTCACCAGTGAGATTGGGATGACCTCATTATTTATTAAAAATAATAGACCAACAATAACAACAAAAGAATATCAAAAAATAAACCAATATGAATTTGTAATATTTAGTCTTAGTGGTTTCTGAGAGGTATTTTATTTTAAAATTAATTATTTCTGTGGTTATTGATCTATTTAGCCTCTTATCATATCTTGAATAACTTTAGTAGTTTGTTATTTTCCATAATAATTTCTTTCATCTAGATGTTTCAACTGACTAGGATAAAAGTTTTATTAAAATCTTCACAAAAGATACGATGATAATTCCATTTTTGTTACTAGTGTTCTTCATTAAGACTTATTGGCGGGCCTCCCTGGTGGCGCAGCGGTTGAGTACTGGGTTGCGAAGCTGCCCGCAGCCTCTGCAGCACCGGTTCGATCCCCGGCAGCTCCCCGGCCACCAGAGGAGGGTCCCACATGGCGCGCAGACCTCTCCTGCCGCCCGCTGCTCCCCTCAGCAGTGTACTTCGGTCCTTCTGCCTGCTCTGCTCCCTGCTCTGGCTCTGGTGAATTCTCTCACCCTCCCACGCTTCCAACTGTACCCAGTGATTGTATAAATAAATAAATAAATCTTACCCCCCCCCCAAAAAAAAAAACTTTTTGGAGATTTGTCTATTTTATGGGTCTTTTCAAAGATGCAGTTTTTCTTTTGTTTGATTCTATTTGGTTTTGGTCTTTTAATAACATTTATTTCTCCCTTCATCTTTTTAAAGTTCCCTTCTCTACCTTCTTCCTCTACCTCTTTCCTTTCTCCCATCCTGCTCTTTGGTTTTGTTTGATTGGATTTTTTTACTGGTTTCTTAATGTGGGTGTTTCTTTAATTTATTTCTCATCTTTCTTAATAACAAAGACACTTAAGGTTACAAATCATTCTTTGTGAATAATTTGGAGACCAGCCATTGTTTTTTGGTCTGGTTTGGTTTTATGATTTTGATTTTTTTTATTCTTGACAGGTAATGTATTACTAGGATTCACAATTAAAAAGTATAAAAACATAGCTAGTGACATTTCTCTTGTCTTTCTCTGTCCTGGAATCATCCACCTGTTGCTGATGCTGCTTTTTCTTACCCTCTCTCTCTCCCGTGTCCCCTTAGTTGTCCTTCCTGAGATATTCTAATCATATATAAGCGGGTACATGTACATTCAATTACTTTTCCTTTTCGTGAAAAGTAACAGCATACTCAGTACAGTTATGTATCTTGTCTTTTCTTTGATATCTTGGACATTGCTTTGTATCTGTCATAAAATTTCCCCCACTTTTCTTTTTTAAATGCCTACCCAGTATTCCACTGTGTTTAATATCATAATTTGTTTAGTCAATCCCTATTGCTCATCCTGTAGATTTTGAAATGTAGTGAATTCATCATTAATTTCTAAATAGCTTATGATTTAGTTTTGAGTTCTTCTTTGACCCCAGAGTTACTTAGAAAATTGTTTTTCGGCCTCTCGGGTGGCTCAGCGGGTTGAGTGCCACACTGTGAAGCTGTCCACAGCCTCTGCAGCACGGGTTCGATTCCCGGCCAGCCAGGGAGAAACCCACATGGCGCTGCAGACCTCTCTTGCCTCGCCTGCTGCTCCTCTCAGCAGTGTCTTCAGTCAGTCTGCCTGTTCTGCTCCCCACTCTGTCTCTGGTGAGTTCTCTCACCCTCCAGCGCCTCTGACTGAACCCCCGTTCTTGTATAAATAAATAAATCTTTTTTTAAAAATCTGTTTTTCATTTCCAAGTAGATAATTCCTTCATTGCCATTGTCTAGTTTTCCTACATTGTTATCTGAAATGTAGTCTCTTTTGCATTTTAAAATTTTTTAAATGTTTCATGTATCCAACTCTATGCTTATTTTTTAAAGTTTGTAATGATAATTCATATCCCCTATAATATTTATGTATCTGTTAATTTTGAGAGATAAATAGTAATGTAAGCTTATATAACTACTATAGAAAATATTTGGTAATTTCTTAATTGTAGGTAATCATAAGGTACCTTAATTTAAGGGAATCATAAACAACATGACCCAACAATTGCATTCCTAGCGATAGGCCCATGAGAACTGAAATATGTTCACACAAAAACTTCAATGCAAATATTCATAGTATTGATGATGAATAATTGGAAATAATCCAAATGTCTGTCAGCTGATAGGTAAAGCATAGCAGTATCTCCATACAACAGAACCATAAAACAGAGTGAAATAGTAATATATGCTACAACATGGATAAATCTTGAAAACATCATGCTGAGTAAAAAAACCAGACACAAAAGGCCTTCATGTTTCATGATTTCATTTATATGATATATACAGAACAGGTAAATTCATAGAGGAACAGGACATCCAAGTCAGATAGATGGAGATTGATCTCGATATAATACTGATAATACCTAGTTAGAATAAGGTTCATGGATCTACTGTCCCATCCAGATTCCCAAAATCTGTAAATTAAACTAAACTCACTGCCCCTATAAACTAAACTCACTGCCTCTCTACTGCCGTACTCCTTCCTTAACTCCCATAATGAACTACAAGGTAAGAAAAAGCCTGCATGTAACCTTGCCCAAGGAAAAGGCTGCTAGTATCTTTAGGATAGAGAGCTTGAAACAGGGGATTCTTGATTTAGTCCCTGGTTCTAGTTTCCTTCCTCCTTGTGGCAAAGAGTCAGTGCTAGGTGGAGTGAAACTTGAAATCTCTCTATTGTGTTCACTCTTGTTGAAAACAAGGTCCATATGTGATCAATTTTCCCCCTCAAAATTATTTCCATTTAACTGATATTTCTTGAGCACTTTGTAATTTGTCAGATGCTGTGCCAGTCACTATGGTACTATGCTAGGTCCTAGTCGGAAAGATAAGCAACTAATACTGGAATATTTTAGAAACTCATGGACCAGGAACTTATGCCTTGACAGTGTGATTGATATTAAAGGACTGTCTGCTAAAAACAAAACAAAAAAACCCCACTAGATCCTGAGTGAAAGCCCAGTTTTGCTGGGCTGGCAGGAATTCACAGAAATCTCCAAGGAGAAAAGTAAAGCCAAAAATCATGAGCTGAACCTCGAGTGGTGAACAGCAAACCCCTAAGATGTTGGCCAACAGCTTACAGGTATAGATGAATCTGAGTCTTCTCTAATTATTTTTTTATTAAATTTTATGTTTAGCCAAAGAAATATTTAATGACTTAAAGAGTTATATAGTCCAAACAGGTTTGCAATAACAACAAAAAAGTAATTTTCTGCCCCTACCTCTCCTTATCACAGATTTCTGATACCTAGAGACTATAGAGTTTAACTTTGTAGATTTTTATTCTGATGTTTGCTTCTGACATGCTTATACATTTGACATACTTAGGGCCTCCCTAGTGGTGCAGGGGTTAAAGTCTCAGCACTATCAAGCTATCACCAGCTATTGTGGCATCAGTTTGATCCCTGGCCAGGTAGCTAACCCATATGGCACAGCAGACCTCTCCTATCTCGCTGGCTGGCCCCCTCAGCAGTGTATTTCAGTAGATCTGCCTGTTCTGCTCTCACTCTGTCTCTGGTGAATTACCCCCCTCACCTCTGGCCTAGACCCCAGTTCTTGTGTGCATAAATAAATCTTTAAAAAACAATTTGACATGCTTATAAATTTCTATCCCTTGATTTTTCCTTTTCACACATCTATTGATTTTGTATGAAAGATGAAAATTTAGCTGTCTTAAACCCTCCTCTCCTTCCCCACAACAGACACATTTCTTTCTACCTTTCCAATTGAATTAAGGTTTTTGGTTTAAAACAACATGATCATGGCTTAAAATAATAACATATGTAAGTACTGCTCTTTGCTAAGCCACACAGTAACATGCTTCCTTTCTTGGTCAAAATTTTTCTTGGAATTCGTAACTGTTATATTTTTATTTACTTATTTTTCTGTTGTCTGTCTTTGCACAGATTAGAAGACCCCAAAGGCTATCTAGATACTCTGTATGTCTATGGCTTGACATTGGGGGTCTTCACAATGATCAGGTAGGACGCTGTGTAACCAAGCCCCTCCACCATTGCAACGCAAACACAATACACCTCTAAAAATGGTAGAACATTTAGGATTTAAGATATCTGTTATTATTTACTTCTTGCAACTGTGGAATGGTAGTTGCTCTGAGCCCACTACTTGGCTGCTGTCCTTGGATTTCCCTTCACTATTTCCTGGGAATTACTATATTGAAGTGCCTGGTTCATGAACGTCCATGGTCCTATTTCCTGACTGACCCCCTCATTTTAGTGTAGCATATATTAACATAGCTTCCCCTAAAAGGGAAAGTGAGACAGAAACCATCAGAATTCCTGCATATCTGAAAAGTTTACTATTCTATACTCACCCCCATGAGAGTTTGGCAATGCAAAGAATTCTAAGTTGGAAACATTTCCTGGCAAATTTTGAAGTCACTTTCTCATTGTCTTCCAACTTCCAGTGTTGTTGTTGAGGCGTGTGATGCCATTTTTGTCCCTCCGATGTAACCCTTTGGAGGGGAAGGGGAAGTACCAGAAACTTTCAGAAGCTTAAGACTTCCAATTTAAACAAATGCAGAAACCCAGAAGAAAACGATTGTGCTTTTTAACCTTTAGTAATATTTTTTAAGCTATAACAATGTAATTAATATTTACCTCACAGGGTTGTTGTGAGGTATCTAGGTCCAAAAATAGGGTTTATGAGGAGGACAAGAGCCTGGTGGACATATTGCCAAGTTTAATTCTGCAGATGTGAGCTATTGGGGAGCCCTTGTTATCCATAAAATTTAAGCAGAGTAATGTGTGATAGAAATGCAAATTACTTAATGAGTTAGGAATACTGTGAGAGGACAGTGAAATGAGAGGATAAATTAACAAATATTATTAGAGTAAATGTATTGACTTATCATTTGTGGAGTACAAGAACAATGAGGTACCAAGGACACTGGATACAAAAGAAATGATTGTCTAATGGGGGAGAGCATAATCAAGTGCTAAGTGATATTAGAATGTATAGAATAATATGGAATTATTGAAGAGGGGAACAATTAACTCTTCAAGGTTTGGATAGCAGTGCAAAGTTTCTTATTTTTTTAAAGATTTATTTATTTATGCATATAAGAACGGGGATACAGGCCAGAGGTTCAGGGGGTGAGAGGATTCACCAGAGACAGAGTGGGCACAGAACAGGCAGACTGACTGAAATCCACTACTGAAGGGAGCAGTGGGTGAGACAGGAGAGATCTGCTGTGCCATGTGGGTAGCTACCTGGTTGTGTTTAATCCCTTGCGCCACCAGGGAGTCCCCAAGATTCTTATTTCAATCTATGAAACTCCCTCACCTGCTAAAATATTCTTTAAGGATCAGGCAACTACTGAAAAAGAATCTACTGTTGAAAGATAGCTAATCAGGCAGTATCTGTGAGGTAACTGCCCTTTTAACTGACTACATTCCTTTGTCACTTGCCACTTGGAATGCAGAAATTGATTTTATGGTTTGGGAAGGGCAGAGGGCAGAGATCAAAGGACAACATAGTGGCATAAATTAGGAGGAGTCCCCAGAAGCCAGAAAAATCACAGCAAGGGTGAATCCGAAAATTAGAGTTTAATTTCTGTCATTGAAAGACAAATAACTGTTGCAAGTAATAGTAACATTACATAGATGATACATAATGTTTATAAATGTATATATATGACAACAACAACAACAAAAAAGACATGGCAAAGGGTCAACAGAATAATAATGTATTATTTTTCCTAAGTTCGATAGAGTAAGTTGAATTTGTAATCCCAGAAGCAACCACTGTAAATACAATAAAAGAGAGAGAGCTAGAAAACCAACAGAGGAATTAAAATGGAAAGCTTGAAAAAAACATGTTAACACAAAGGGAGGTAGGAAAGAAGGAAGAACAAGGAACAGATAGGACAAATAGGAAACAAATGGCATGATTGTGGATTTAAAAGCAAATATGACAACAATTAAATCTAATCAAAAGGCAGAGATTGTCAGACTAGACAAAAAATCAATAGCTAACTATGTATCACACAGATAACACTACTATCAACAGATATTATGTGCACTTTGTTTTTTTTTTTAAGATTTATTTATTTATGCATACAAGAACTGGGGTATAGCCCAGAGGTACAGAGGGATGAGAGAATTCACCAGCAACAGAGAGGGGAACAGAACAGGTGGATCTACAGAAATATACTGCTCAGGGGAGCAGCAGGAGAAACAGGAGAGGTCTGCTGCACCATGTGGGTTAGCTCCCTGGCTGGGCATCGAACTCATGAACACATGCCACAGTGACTGGTAATAGCTGAGACTTAACCCCTGTGCTGAGACTTAACCCCTGCACCACCAGGGAGGCCCAGTATGCACTTTAAATGCAAAGAAACAAATGCATGGGGAAAAAAGTATAGATATATACTTTGGAAAGCATGCAGAAGAAATTTGGAGTGTATATTAAAGAAATTTTCTGGTATATTAATACCAGAAAAAAATAGACATCAGTAAAGAAGGATTATTGGAGACTAAGATTCTTCATAATGATAAAAAAGAGTTACTACATTAAGAAAATATTACAGGGCCTCCCCGGTGGCGCAGCGGTTGAGTGCTGGGTTGCGAAGCTGCCCGTGGCCTCGGAGGCACCGGTTCGATCCCCAGCTGCTCCCCGGCCACCAGCAGGAGGGTCCCACATGGCGCGCAGACCTCTCCTGCCGCCCGCTGCTCCCCTCAGCAGTGTACTTTGGTCCTTCTGCCTGCTCTGCTCCCCGCTCTGGCTCTGGTGAATTCTCTCACCCTCCCGCGCTTCTGACTGTACCCAGTGCATGTATAAACAAAACAAACAAACAAATAAATAAATAAAACATGCCTCTATTTTTTAAAAAAAAAAAAAAAAAGAAAAGAAAATATTACAATTAGAGTATATGTGCCCCTAATAAACAGAGTTTCAAAATACATGAAGCAAAAACTGTACCAAATGGATAATCAAAATTACAGTCATAGTTGGTCATTTTTATATACTTCTCTCAGTAATGGCTCAGCAGGATCGCCCAATAGTAAAGAAACAAAATATTTGAAAGACACTATCCTCAGCCATGACATAATCAACATTTATAAAACTATGTCCAACAACAGCCAAATAACTTTTTTTAAAAGGTTTATGTATTATGAATAAAAAAATAAATAAAACATGCCTCTATTTAAAAAAAAAAAAAAAGGTTTATGTATTGGTCCTCCCCGGTGGCGCAGCGGTTGAGCGCTGGGTTGCGAAGCTGCCCGTGGCCTCTGCGGCGCCAGTTCAATCCCCGGCTGCTCCCCGGCCACCGGAGGAGGGTCCCACATGGCGCGCAGACCTCTCCTGCCGCCCGCTGCTCCCCTCAGCAGTGTACTTCGGTCCTTCTGCCTGCTCTGCTCCCCGCTCTGGCTCTGGTGAATTCTCCCACCCTCCCGCGCTTCTGACTGTACCCAGTGCATGTATAAACAAAAAACAAACAAATGAATAAATAAAACATTCCTCTATATAAATAAATAAAATAAGTAAAACTTTGTCTCCCACTTTAAAAAATAAAATAAAATAAAAAAATAAAAGGTTTATGTATTTACATAAAAGAACTGTGGTACAGGCCAGAGATGCAGAGGGTGAGAGGATCACCAGAGACAGAGTGAGAAACAGAACAGGCAGATGAACTGAAATACACTGCTGTGGGGAACAGCGGGAGAGACAGGAGAGGTCTGCTGCGCCATGCGAGCAGCTCCCTGGCCAGCCGGGGATCGAACTTGTGCTGCAGTAGCTGCGGATAATTTCATAAGTTGTGTCTTAACCCGTTGCACCACCAGGGAGGCTCCAAATACACATTTTTATTTCAAGTGCACAAGGAGCATTCACCAAGGTAGATGATGTGCTAGGACATAAAACAAGCTATCAATGTATTTCAAAAAATTTAAATCCTACAGAGTACGTTTTCTGAGAATAATGAAAGTAAATTTGAATTACATTCTAAAATGAGTACATTTTAGAATTGTGAAATGAAGCCAAAGCAATACTTACAGGGAAATTTTCAGCTCTAAATTCTGATACTAAAAAAAAGGTCTAGGGGCCTCCCTGGTGGCTTAGAGGCTAAGTCTCAGTGCTATCACCCCTGCAACCTGAGTTCAATTCCCTGCCGGGGAGCTAAACAACATATGGCATAGCAGACCTCTCCTGTCTTGCCTGCTGCACCCATTAGCAGTGTATTTCAGTGGATCCACCTGTTCTTGCTCCACACTCTGTCGCTGGTGAATCCTCTCACCCCTCGCACCTCTGGCCTACACTCCAGTTCTTCTAAGCAAATTAAATAAATAATCTTTAAAAATGATAACTTTCAAAAAAAGGTCTAAAATCGATTATCTAAGCTTCTGCATTAGGAAACTAGAAACTTGGAAGAGAGGAGCTAGTAATAGTAAAAACAGAAATACATGAAATAGAAAACAGTTGAAAAATTTGATTCTTTTAAAATGCCCATAAAATTGATAAACTCCAACCTAGACTGATTAGGAACAAAAGATACAGAGGTTACAAGTTACAATATTGGGAATTAAAAAAGGGCGGCTAGGAATAAATCTATACAGATTGTAGAATTGAAAATATAATGAGGTATTATTATAAGCAATTTTATGTTAATATATTTGACAGGGGCGGTGGCACAGGGGTTAAAGTCTCAGTTATCAAGCTATCACCAGCCACTGCAGCATGAGTTTGATCCCCAGCTAGGGAGCGACCCACATTGCACAGCAGACCTCTCCTGTCCTGCTCCTCTCAGTAGTGTATTTTAGTAGATCTGCCTGTTCTGCTTCTCACCTGTCTCTGGTGAATCCTCTCACCCCCTGCACCTCTGGCTTACACCCTGGTTCTTGTTATGTATAAATAAATAAAAATAAATCTTTAAAAATAGAAAAGAAAAAAATATATTTGCCAGTGTAGACTAAATGGACATCATGAACACAAAAAGAGACAGAAAAATGTTAATAGTCCTATGTATATTGAAGAAATTGGATTCGTAATTAAAAATTTTTCTACAAAGCAAATTTTAGGCCCAGATAACTTTTCTGGTAATTTCTGTCAAACATTCAAGAAACATATAGTATCAGCTCCATACAATCTAAATGTAGAGGGTAGAAATTATTCCCAAGTCATTTTATTTGATAGCAAAATCTTAAAAAAAAATTACAAAAATAGAAAACTACAGGGGCCTCCTTGGTGGCATAATGGTTAAGTCTTAGTGCTATCACGCTATCCCTGCTGTGGCCTGAGTTCGATCCCCAGCCAGGGAGCTAACCCACATAGCCCCACAGACCTCTCCCATCTTGCCAGCTGCTCCCCTCAGCAGTGTTATTTCAGTAGATCCGCCTGTTCTGCTCCCCACTCTGTCTCTGGTGAATCCTCTCACCCTCCCCGCCCCCCACAACTCTGGCCTACATCCCAGTTCTTGTATGCATAAATAAATAATAATTCTTAAAAAAAAAAAAAAGAAAACTACAAATTAATGTCACTCACGAACATGTAAAAATTCTTAACTAAATGTGGATACATTAAACCCAACAATATGAAAAAAGAATAGTTCATCTTATCCAAGTAGAGTTTTCTCCAGGATTAGTTTAACATTAGAAATTATTATTAATTATTATTAATAATTTTGATATTAATAATACAAAGGAAAAATATCATGATTATTCAACCAGGGCAGTAAACACATTTGACAAAACTTAACCATTCCCATCTAAAAATCTCATAAAACTAGGGAAAAAAAATTTTCAACCTGATATTGTCATCTATGAAAATGCCAGAGCTTGGGTCTCCCTGGTGGCGCAGGGGTTAAAGTCTCAGCGCCATCAAGCTGTCACCAGCCAGGAATTCGATCCCCTGCCTGGGGAGCTAACCCACATGGCACAGCAGGATTCTGTCTCTCTGGCTGCTTCCCCTCAGCAGTGTATTTCAGTCAGTCCACCTGTTCTGCTCCCCACTCTGTCTCTGGTTCTCATCCTCTCTCCCCCACCTCTGGCTTGTACCCCAGTTCTTATATGCATAAATAAGTAAAATAAATCCTTAAAAATAAGAAAGAAGGGCCTCCCCGGTGGCTCAGCGGGTTGAACGCAGCACTGTGAAGCTGTCCGCAGCCTCTGCAGTGTGGGTTTGATTCCCGGCTGGCCAGGAAGAAACCCACATGGCACGGCAAACCTCTCCTGCCTCGCCCGCTGCTCAGCAGTGTTTTTGGTCTGTCTGCCTGTTATGCTCCCCGCTCTGTCTCTGGGAAATTCTCTCACCCTCCTGCGCCTCTGACCTGTACCCCAGTTCTTGTATAAATAAATAAATCTTAAAAAAAAAATAAGGAAGAAAATGCCAGAGCTTACATTATATTTAAAGGTGAAAGTCTGAAATTCTTTCCTTGTTCAAGAACAAGGCAAGAGTGTCTGCTTTCAACGCTTCTATTGAGAATTATATTCAGTGCCTTAGCCATTGCAGTAGGCACACACACACCCCACACAAAAATGCACATAGATTGGAAAGGAAGAAGTAAAACTTCATTATTTGTAGACAGCATGATTGTTTATATAGAAAACCCTAAGAAATCTACAAAAAGTTACTTGAATTAGAAAATGAATACAGCAAGGCCAGAAGATACATGTAAATCAATTGTGTTTCTGTTTACCAACAATGGTTAATTGGAAAATGACATAAAATATATTTTAATATCATTTTTTTAAATTATTTGGGATAAAGAAGTTTGCACAGATGCAGTGGAGATTGAGGAAGTAATTTATTCTGGAACAAGAAGTATTCTGGAAGAATTTCATACACAGTAATATCTGTGCTGAGTCTTAAAAGACAGAAAACTTCCAAACAATCAAAGGAATAATAGTCATTCCAGGGAAAAGAGGGAATATAAACAAGATAAAGGTACTTGAGAAAACAAGACATATTTGGGAATCTATAGTCGTTTGTGTGTGACTTGATCACATAAGGAGAGAGCGTAGTCAGGCTACAGGCAAGTACAGACCTTATAATGAAGGACCTTAATGAATCTGACAAAGGTATTTGTCCTATAGCTATAGGTCATGTGGTCAGTTTCAAGTGGGAGAGGTATGGTGATGTTGCACTTTAGCATTTGACAATGGAAGAGAAATTGAGTCAGACCCTCTATGACCTTACAGCTATTTATGTTGAATTCAACTAGCAGTAGAGAGCCACCAAAGGCAGTGATAAAGGTTTCACCAAACAATTCCTATCCCAGCTTGAAGTGCATGCCAGCTTCTCACTTGCCCCACACAGAATTCTGTGCCCTGCTTTGGTGCCATTCATAGTGACCATCACATCTATTAAGAGAAATAGCATGGTAACTGTGGTAGGCATAGCAATTGATGCCTACCATACCACTACACAACCAGGTGAGGAGACACCAGGAAAGTAGAAAAATTTTGTTCCAGGCTCATGGCACAGAGCTTCATGGCACATCACTTTGTGAACTGCATGATCATTTTATCAAGGAATGGGGATGAAAATAGGAAGTTTTTCAGTAATCTGGTTAGGGTTCGGACTCAGTCTGTTTTGTAACCCTTATTATATCATCCTTTATATCTGCCTACAGGCTAATTACATATTGAATGAAGTTGTACATTCATAGATCCTAAAAGGGAAAGAGGCAAACAGATTTGAGCTTGAATGCCTTATCTGCTACTCTGCTGTATTATCCATAGGTAAACAGCCTCACCCCCTCTGAACTCCAGTTAACCCATGTATGTAATGGAGATAATAATGCCTATCTGATAGGGTCACCATAAGAATTAAAAATATAGGGCCTCCCTGGTGGTGCAAGGGGTTAAGCACCCCACTATAAAGCAATCCTCAGCCTCTGCAGCACGAGTTCGATCCCCAGCCAGTCGGGGCAACCCACATGGCAAGGCAGACCCCTCCTGTCTCTCCCACTGTTCCCCTCAGCAGTGTATTTCCATCAGTCTGCCTGTTCTGTTCCCCACTCTGTCTCTGGTGAATCCTCTCACCCCGCCCCCCCCCCCGCATCTCTGGCCTGTACCCCAACTCTTGTATGCATAAATAAATAAATAAATCTTTTTAAAAAAATTAAGACTTAAAAATATAGTGTGGAAGTACTCAACATGTTCTTAGTACATAGCAGGATCTCTTATATTAGCTTCTCTTCTTTAGCTTCATTGTAGCTTATCCATGTATTTGTTTTCCAAACAGTGGTTGCTTTTTACTTTGACTTAAGGTTGAAATCTTCCCTACTAATCTGTCCACTATTTGGACAGCATGTCTCATTTGGATAATTAGGAGGTATAAAATTGAAAGCTTTGACAGTAGCAAAATTTTGACAAAAGGAAATAAACTAATGTTTATGTTGTACAATATATATAAATTGTCAAGAAAGGGAGAATATGTTTAGCCTTTAAAGCTAAAGATTTAAGTCTTCTTCAAGCTGAAATTTCCTACTTGACCTCTTATCTTCTCATAATCCTTCAATAGGACTTCATTGATTTAACTAGAGAAACCAGACCAAGGGCCAAGGATCGCAGTGGACTGTGTGTGATTGACCTGACAAGAACTGAAGAAGAAAATAGACCTATTGCCACCCTTGACTTGACTCTAGAGCCTGTTCCTCCTTCCCAGAAGGAGCCAGCCAGTCTTCAGACATGTACTGGTCTCTCTAGCAAAGAAGCGCTAGAAGGGCGAGTGGACAGAAGTTCTCGGCCTGCAGCACGGAGGATCATTAACAGCGATCCTGTGGATTTGGATCTTTTGGAAGAAACCACATTCGAAGGCCGCCAGCTCCTTCCGCCCATCGGTGGGGACTCTGTTTATCCAGCAGAGCCGAACTGTAGCTCAACCACCTTCAAAGGTGACCTGGGCTTCTTGGCAAGCCTACAGCTGGCTTCAGATGTTCACTCCCTCTCCCCAACAAGCAATAATGGTAGCAGCAGCAATCAAAGGGTACCCTTGCCATGCCTACAGCAAGATGTGCCTTGCCCACCACCAGCCTTGCCATGCCCATTGCGAGCCTTGCCGTGCCCACTGCGATCCTCACCATGTCCACCGCGAGCCTCCTCATGCCCACCACGAGCCTTGTCATGCCCATCACAAACAGCGCAGTACCAGCTACAAGCTTTGCCTCACCTGCCTCAAGAAGTGCCATGTCCTCCTCAAGATGTGCCATGCCCTCAGAATGTTCCATGCCCTCAGCAGAATATGCCAGGCCCACCTCAAGACTTACTGTGGTGTCCTCAACACTCACCAAGCCCACCTCAAGACTCACTCTGCCCACCTCAAGACACTTTGGGCTTACCTCAAGATGTATCAGGCCCACTTCAAGACATATCATATCCAGCAGGTATGGCACAGCTGCAAGATATGCCACCATCATTGGGACATGTGCCACAGACACCAGGAGACAAGCCACAGTCACCAGGACACATGGCACAGCCACCAGCAGACATGCCACAGCTGCCAGCAGACATGCCACAGTTGCATGGAGACATGCCACAGCCACCAAGACGTGTGACATATTCGCCTGGAGAAGTCCCATACTCACCAAGAGATGTGAGAGGCCCACCTGGAGATATGTCACACTTGCCAGGAGTCATGCCACACTCACTTGGAGAATTGCCTCACTCACCTCTGGAGAGACCTGGCTCTCCCCCAAATGATATACAGAACTGTGATACTCCTATGGATATCTCAGCTCCAAGCTCTCCAAGCTGTTCTCCCAGCCCACAGACTCCAGAGTCTGATGCTTCCTTAGAGAAAGTTCCTTGGCTCTCTATCACAGAAACCCCAGCCAGGAAAGAAGTATCACTGTCAGAGCCTGGCAACCCCAGTTCTGCCCAGGTACAGGCACAAACACAAGGTGGGCTGTACAACAAACCATGCCTGCATAGACTGAAGTACTTCTTACGACCTCCAGTGCATCACCTTTTCTTCCAGACACTAATACCAGATAAAGACACAAGAGAGGTGAGCAAATATATCTTCCCCTAAGGATTCGATGTCCGTGGGAATGGCCTCTCATGTTGTCAGTCAGTCTGCTCTAAGGAGTCCATGCATGAGAGGACTAGTATAAAGTTGACATTTTTATCATTCCCCTACTTGTATAACCATTCAATGTAGACTCAGATCTGGGTTTAAATTTCAGCCTCAAACTTAAAATTGGCACTGTATAAGTCGCTTTACTTTTCTGAGCCTGAGGTTTCTATCTGTATAATGGAGATAAGAACGTATCTCAGAGGATCATCGAATGAGATACCACAAGAAAAGTGCCCGTTTGCGTGTCAAACTCATCCCAGGCCATACTTCTCTTCAGTTCCTATGCCTTTCCCTTCTGGTGCCCTTATTACAGCTCCCACATCACAAAGATACTCCAACACTTCAGTGCCTCCAAAATTATTACTCTCTGACTTTTGGGGGAGGAAATTCAATTTTAAGATTTTAATGGAAATCCCACTTCCCATTAGCTTCATTGGGAAGACCTGAGCCAGACTCTAAGTCCTAAAATACGAAGCTATTTTTTCATTACCCAAAACCACATCCCCAACATTAAGAGAACTGATTTCAGTAAGTCAAATGATACACTCTCCTTATTGGAGCAATCAGTAATCCAGCTCAGCACACATTAAGCGTTCACATTGTTCAGCCTTGGAGAGTGAATTTTTTCCCTCTCGTTTTAATTCTTGTTGTTTTCTTGTAATGTTTTATAACTATCCCTTCTGAATTACTGTACCCAACCACCAGATCATTCTTTTTTCCTGTGGGTTTGCCTCAGGTTTGCTTCTGTCTACTATCAAGAGTACTTTTTGTCTCCCTAATCAAGGCTGTAGTACAGTATAGGCACCGACAGAGCTGTCAATAGGTGTAGATGGGGACACCATGGACCCTCTTCTATGTACTTGAATTATAAGGCAATTGTTAGACTAGGTAAAGTGGATTTTTCTTCATCTTTTTCTTACCTTCTTAACAAACCTCAGCTTTCCAGAATACATCTGTACATATTTTCTCTCTCTCCTGTGACTTCCTTTGAGCTTTCAATGAGTACTTCACTAGGTCATTTTCACCAACAGTCAGTCCCCATGTTGCTACTCACTAGCCATTGGCTTCTTCTGACTCTCTTTTTTTAGCTCTAAAATAAGTCATAATGCCATATCATAAAGAATGTTTGCCTTAAAACACAAAGCCACCTTACAGGGTCTACAGAAGTACTTTCTCAGTATGATTTCCCCTCAAGTTTCCAGATATCAAAACAGTTTTTGAACTTGTATCTGCTTATAGATATTCCCATTTGTAGGCAAGAAATGAATAATAGTTTCAAGATTATAAAGTGTCAAATATAAAACCAGACTCCAAAACATGATTTTGTTCTTCTTTTATCTTCTCTCTTAAATATATTTGCATGCCTTTTATAGCATTAGTCTATCAACAACTTCAGGGGGATTTGAGATTTGAGACATGAGGAAAGATAACTGGATTTCTGTCCTCCAGAAGATTTTCTGGAATAGCAGTCCCAACCATCATATTTTACTCTGTTATGCTTAAACTATGAAATATTTGGTAGCCTGTTTTATAATTATTATTACTTTAAAATTTTAAAAGTAATGTTTGTTTTTATTATAAAACATTTTAATAATATTAAAAATACCCATTGTTTTATCAGTCAGTACTTATTTTGTTAATAATTTGATGTATTTCTTTCCTGGTTGTCTTTTCATATGGCATTTTAAAATTTTTAACAATTGGTATTTTAACAAAAATGCATTATTTTTGTTGTATAGAGAGTGCAAATTTAGAGAGTAACTCTGGAGTTAGGCAGTCTATGTATGAAACCAGCTTCTGCCACTGTACGTGACAGATGCTTACTCTCTAAATCTGTTTCCTTATCTATAAAATAGGAAGCATAGTAATATTATTTCTTAGGATTGTTGTTAATGTAATCCTATACATTGGTTTTTGTCTGATTACAAAAGTAATATATGGCTTTTATGGAAAAAATTTAAAATATGAAAGAGCATGTAGAGGGAAAAATCATCCATTATTCTACCACCCAAACAATAGAAAACCACTTTCCCAATATATTCTCTCCCAGTCTTTATGAAAATAATGGGATGGGGATCAACTTAATATTTACTTTGGCTCAAAAAATACTCAACAAAATGGGATTCTTCTCCTAAAACAAAAGAATTTTGAAACTTTTTATTTCAGCATCTGTTATAGCATCCAACCTACCACTAAATATCTCATCACCCTCATCCAAAATCAATTTTGTCTAGTCTTGATTCTGTTGTACTTTCCCTTCTATTTTTTTAATTTTATATTTTAACATATATGAAATGTTACATGTAAACTTTGAATTCTTTTTAAATTAATATAAGCATTTTCTATGTCATCAAAAGTTTTTTTAGATAAGACTTCCCTGTCTTTTTTTTTTTTAAACTATGAATAAACTATGAAATGCAAGGGAAACTTCACTATTGTCAAACTGTTCCAGAACCTCTTGTTTTTATGTCTGTAGAAACCCATCCTAATTTATTTCCTTTTGTTTATGCAGAGCAAGGGTCAAAAATTAGAACCCATCCCTCATCGAAGACTAAGAATGGTAACAAACACCATTGAAGAAAATTTTCCCCTGGGGACTGTGCAGTTTTTGATGGACTTTGTGTCACCACAGCATTACCCACCCAGAGAAATTGTGGCTCACATCATCCAGAAAATCCTACTCAGTGGCTCTGAGACCGTGGATGTCCTAAAGGAGGCCTACATGCTTCTCATGAAAATTCAACAGTATGAACCTTGGCTACTGGCAAATTTTCTAGGGTTGCTGGACTTGAGGCATAACTATCACTTCCCTAAGCTTTATTCAGCTAAGCTTTCCATCAGGGAGGGTGGCTTACTATAATTAGTATTTTTTGAATTGCACGTGATGGAAAAACCTATCCAAACTGGCTTTGAGTTGGGAAAATTTAATGACTCATATTATTAAAAATCTGCGAATAAGACCTAACTCAGTGTTCAGAAATGGTTACCATGACTCATATTTTATCTTTGTTCTGGTTCAGTTTCCAGGTTTTACCTGGTAGCTGTCTTAGCCTCTAGCTTTTTTGACACTCTTAATATGTGAGAGAGTCCACTGCATTATATTCACACAAGAGTTGTGAAATTGAATTTTGTAGGCTTTAATTGTCCTAACATGAGACATTAGCCCGTTTTGAGCCAACCACTGTGAGATGAAGGGTAAAATATCAAGATTGGCTCTACTTGCTTCACAAGCTATATCCCAGGGCCCTACTAGGTAAAGCCAGTGGGCTAAAATTAATTAATAAAGTTGATTTCTTGAAGGCAAAATTGGGGTACTAATACCTCCCAAGAGGGAAGTAAATACTGGATAGTAAAAAACAATGAAGTTTTACTACCCTTAAGTGACATGGTAAGATAACATAGTGTCAGCAAGAGTACTAAGGTTAACAGGAGACTTCTTGCTCCTTTCATATTACCGATCCCATCCCTTCTTGCACTAAACTCTCCAGAACTCTAATAGATATCACTTATTTTCAGGCTACATCCAGCTAACTCCAAGACAGTAGAGTGGGACTGGAAGCTGCTTGCCTATGTCATGGAGGAAGAGGTAACGTAATGATTGTGGGTGTATCTTTTTAATCTTAAGGCATCTTTAAGGAATTTTTAACTAGAAACAAAAGTCACAGCAAAGCTGGTATTAAATCTTTGCCATTATTCCACCCTCACCAACAAATTCTTATGGAAACAGTACCACCTTCAATTCAAGATTAAGTAAATATATGTTTCCCTCTCCTTGAGATCCAATAAAAATAATAGTAAATTCATGGTAATGAAAAGAAGGGAAAGGACAATAGGTATGAAGGAAGGCTGGAAGAGCTAAAGGAAATATAAGAGTAATGACTGGTGAAGCTGGGCAGAGAAAGCCACAGGCCAGAATATATGTGAAGGGGCTGCAGCCAAGGGGACAGAAATCTGCCCTTGAGGGTAAAGAAGGTTTTGAACTCAGAAACACAAACAAAATATAAGAGGGTTAGAGTCAGATCGGGGCTATAAATGAATATGTGCTGAAAGTTTGTAGCTGGAGCAGCCTACCTCTCCATTCTTGAGTCCAGAAAGTTTTGTCACTGGGTTATTTATCCTTCAGGTAAAAGGCAAGATTCATTATCTAAAGAAAGATAAATGAAGGCAGCTAGTGTGGAGTTAGTGCTCCAGGGGAAAAAGTCTTCCACATTCTGACCTTTAGGGATCCCCAAACTTTACTGCCAGCTTTTACCCAAAAGCATTTGGATGAGACAAATTATCTTCAACTTAAAATTCTATAAACAGCCAAACCATTAGACAAGAGTAAGATTAGATAAAGACATCTTTAGACATTCAGGAACTTCAAAAAATATCCCTACAACCCATTTCTTAAAAGACACCTGAAAGTATGTATCAAAAGAATGAAAGAATAATCAAAAAAAGAAGGCACAGGAACACTAGCTCTAACCCAGAAGATTAATAAAGAAAACTCCTAAGATTTACAGTAAATAGTGGGCCTAGGAAGCAATCAGTCCAGACTGGAGTGAAATAACACAGAAACTTAAAAGAGAGTCACTTAAAAACATCATCAAGGTGGGCCTCCCCAGTGGCGCAGCGGGTCGAGCACAGCGCTATGAAGCTGTCCACAGCCTCCGCAACACCAGTTCAATTCCCGGCCGGCCAGGGAGAATGCCACATGGTGAGGCAGGTCCCTCCTGTCTCACCCGCGGCTCCCCTTAGCAGTGCCTTTGATCCTTTTGCCTGTCCTGCTCCCCGCTCTGTCTCTGGCAAATCTTCTCACCCTCCCGTGACTCTGCCTGTACCCCAGCTCTGTATAAATAAAAATAAATCTTTAAAAAAAAAAAAAATCATCAAGGGCCTCCCCGGTGGCGCAGCGGTTGAGCGCTGGGTTGCGAAGCTGCCCGCGGCCTCTGCAGCGCCGGTTCGATCCCCGGCTGCTCCCCGGCCACCGGAGGAGGGTCCCACATGGCGCGCAGACCTCTCCTGCCGCCCGCTGCTCCCCTCAGCAGTGTACTTCGGTCCTTCTGCCTGCTCTGCTCCCCGCTCTGGCTCTGGTGAATTCTCTCACCCTCCCGTGCTTCTGACTGTACCCAGTGCATGTATAAACAAACAAACAAATAAATAAAAAAAAAAAAAACTTTAAAAAAAAAAAAAATCATCAAGGTAATAGACAGGGTCCAGGCCCTTATTCCCCCATGGAGACTCCAAGTTAGCAACATATGAACCAGAATGCCTTTGTGAAGATTCTAGAGACCAGTTGAGAACCTGCAGTATCCAGGTCATTACATAACCAAGAAGAGACTCCATCAAAAGGGATAGAAAAGCTGTGATATTTCCTGTGCTCTGGCCCTCTTCCTACCCATCTTAGAATGATGAACCCAGGAGGAAATCCTCCTTTACCCCTATATCCATCAAATATTGAATGAATAAAATGTGCTATATCCATATACTAGAATACTATCTTGTAATAAAAAGCATATGCTATGACACGTATGAACCCCCAAAAAACATTAAGCTAAGTAAAAGAAGCTGCACACACATACAAAGTAACATATTGTATAACTCTCTATATTTAAAATGTCCAGAAAGGGCAAATTATCAAGAAACAGAACATAGATGAGTGGTTGCCAGGGTCTGGAGGTAGGAATGAGAATGAGCCGTAAACAGACATGAGGGCTCTTACTCTAGAAATGAAATTTTTAAATGTTATGATGTAGTTGTTGAACTTGATGAATTTATTACAAATCACAAATTTTATGGTATAAATTTTATGGTATAATTTTATGGTATAGCATTAAAGTTGTTTTAAAAAACAATAGCAAACTACTTGGAAAAGAAGGATATTCTCAAGATTCAACACCACTCCTGAGAAATTGAAAGAAGTAATGCAATGATAGCAGGCAATACAGAGAGGATTTTAAAAGAAGCTTTACAAAAATCAAAAGGTTTCACAAAACCATATGGATTTCCAGAGTAGTAAATACTTTCAACAAGGTCCTCATACTGTAAATACTATTTAGTAACAATGTTTAAAATCAGTGTATAGGGCCTCCTTGGTGACGCAGGCAGTTGAGCGCCACACTGTGAAGCTGTTTGCAGTCTTTGCAACATGGGTTCGATCCCAGCCGGCGGGAGAGAAACTCGGAGAGAAACTCTCACCGCACAGCAGACCTCTCTTGTCTCACCTGCTGCTACCCTCAGCAGTGTATTTCGTCAGTCTGCCTGTTCTGTTCCCCGCTGTCTCTGGTGAATCCTCTCACCCTCCCGAACATCTGGCCTGAACCCGGTTCTTGTATAAATAAATAAATCTTTTAAAAATAAAATAAAATAAAATCAGCGTATATACAAAACATGGAAGACAGTTTTATTAGTCTTGAAAATGAAAAAGTAGAAGATACAGTTTGGAATATAGAAAAGGTTAGGCTTTCTGAGACTAGTAAGGCTGTTAATAACATCCTTATCTTAAAAGTGGGAAGTCAAGAGATACTACCTGTAGATGATGGAACATAAATTGAGGAATTTGTTTTAGGAAGAAAACACTTATGTTTTAGCATAAGTGATTTTAGTCTGAGGAACTAACTATAATGTCTAAAGTTGATAAATCAAGGAATAGCAAAAAAGTCTATTTCCTTAAAGATGTTTAAGGTAACCATCAGAAAATAAAAATCAAAATTTTTCTCTTTATGGTACTGAAGACAAAGTGGTTTTTGAGAGTGATATCCCCAGAAGACTTTTGGTTTTGTTTTTGTTTTTTTAAAGATTTATTTATTTATGCAAGAACTGGGGTACAGCCCGAGGTGCAAGAGGGTGAGAGGATTCACCAGAAACAGGAGGGAGCAGAACAGGCAGAATGACTGAAATACAGTGCTGAGGGGAGCATTGGGCTAGACAGGAGAGGTCTGCCGTGCCATTTGGGAATCTCCCTGATCAGCCTTGAATTGAACGGGCTCTGCAGAGGCTGCGGACAGCTTCACAGCGCTGCGCTGTGCCACCCGCTGCACCACCAGGGATGCCTGACTTTTTTTAGGGGTCATAAATCTAGCCTAAATACTTGATTTTTTTTAAAAACCATGTGTTTCCAATCATAAGGATTAGAGAAAAATATACATTTTGAAAGACAAAGATATCCCACCTTTATCTCCTCTCCAAAAGGAAAGAAAGAAATGATACATGCTAAGAATGCTCTCTTACAACTCACTGGCAAAAAAAAAAAAAAAAAAACCAATCTGATTAAAAAATGAACAGAATATTTGAATAGTAATTATACAGATAGCCAACTGTACATGAAAGGACAGTATCATTAATCAGAAACGCAAATCATAGCCACAATGAGATTTTACTTCACATCAGTTATAATAGCTGTTACCAAAAAGACAAGAAATAACAAGTATTGACAAGGGTGCAGAACAAAGAGAACCCTTTGTGCATTGTCAGTGAGAATGTGAACTGGTGCAATCACTATGGAGAACAGTATTGAATTTCCTCAGTAAACAAAATAGAACCACCATATGATATAGCAAACTCATTTGGGGTATGTATCCAAAGAAAATGAAAACACTAACTCAAAAGGTATACACACGCCCATGTTCATTACAGTATTTTTTATAATAACCAAGACGATGATAACCTAAGTGTCCATGAGTGGATGAATGGATAAAGAAAATACATATATTTATAGCAGAATATTATTCAGTCAATAAAAAAGACAGGAATTTTTCCTTTTGCAATGTGGGTGGACCTTGAGGGTATTATGCTCACTGAAATAAATCAGAGAAAGACAAATACCATATGATCTCGTTTATATGTGTAATATAAGGAATTAAAAACAAAGAAAATGCAAGCTCATAGATACAGAGAACAGATTGGTAGTTGCCAGAGTCACAGGTTTGGGGAAGGGTATAGGAAATAAGTAAGGGATTCAAATAGTACAGACATTCAGTCATAAGTCCTGCAGATGCAGTAGACAGTATGGTGACTATAATTAACAATATTGTATGTTTGAAAATTACTAGCAGAGTAGATAGATCTTAAAGGTTCTCATCAAAAGAAAAAATTTCGTAGTTATGTGTGGTGATCAATGTTAAGTAGACTTATTGTGATGACCATTTTGCAATATGTACAAATATCCAATCAACGTATTGTATGCCTAAAATTAATACAATGTTGTATATCAATTATATCTCACTTTTTAAAAATGTTCATCCTTTTTCCTGGTATATGAACCATATCCTGGTCTGCAAGTTTATATTCCTAGAAAATGTGCCTGCCACTGGTACTTGAAGAGATCCCAAAGTCCAGAAATGGTCTGGTGCCTTCTCATTCTCATGAGTTCAAAACCTGGGCTCCTAGACCCACAACCCAGCACCTGTCTCGCAGTAAAAGAAATCAACAGTTATGCATGTCTGACTACTGTGTGACACATACTACTTACACTGGCTTTAGTAAGGTCAGAATTACATGATGTGAATCACAAGGACACTGAGACTCAAAAGGCATAGACTGAGCTTAAAACATACAAACATAAACACATACATAGATAAATACATCAATAAGTGAGGCTTGTGTACCACTGAGTCTCGTGTTCTTTACCTGCATCTGGATGATCAGGATCATCTCAGCTATAACAGAAAGCCCAGCGCAGACTTCTCGGAACAATGAGGGAATGCACAGTTCACGTTACAGAAAGTTAAGCAGTGGGGTAGAGGTCATGGTTGCTTGATCCAGCAGCTCAGCAGTCATTAAGGAGCCAGTTTCTGCCTCTCTGTTCTGCTATACGCAGTTTAGGCTTTATCCTGAGACCGTTTTCAGATACGTGAGAGAGAGATTGACTTTCCATATTTGTTTTTAAAATCAGAAAATTTACAATCCCAGCATTTCTGACAGACTTCTGTTAAGCAATTCTAATTATCTGTAGATGCCTAGATTTTTTTGATCCCTAGTTTCTGATATTAAGAGTGGAGAGTTTGTTGACTAGGCATTTTTATGACGGGGTTCCTGTTCACTGGGAAAGAAGTCAGATGAGGAAACAGGGATTTTATAAAGTGGTCTCTTAGGGTATGATTCTTCTAGCAGTTGCCCTATTTGCTCTCTTTTGTGATGACCTAGACTGCCGCTCTCTCCCAGGAGCCTCTCTTTAAGTATAGACATACATGTTCACTCATGGCCACCCTTTGGACTTAGTATTTGTGAGAACCCAATGCTCACTGTCATATGGGAGACTAAGGAAATACTGACTTCTCTTTTTTTCTCCCACAGGGACAAAATCTGCCCGGGCGAGTCCTTTTTCTGCGTTATGTAGTACAGACATTGGAAGATGACTTCCAGCAGATCCTGAGGCGGCAGCGACAGCACCTACAGCAGTCCATTGCCAGCACCGTGCTGTCCTGTGACAAGCAGCCCCATAATGTCAGGTAACCAGCCACGGTGCCCTGAGCTGAGGGGGGCAGCTACTCAAGGCCAGAAAATATCAGTAGATAAGATAGTGCAGGGATAGTTATTAAAATTACAGACATTCATAAAGGAAAATTTCTCTGTAATCGACTATCTGTCCAGCTCTCCAACTTGTGTGGTTTTTCTCTCAACACAGTTAGACTTTCTGTGATCTCTTTCAGCATTGTCCAAACAACTTTATGAGGTCCAGAGGGAAATCTTAACTTTTGTAAAACTTTCCATAGCTCTTACAAACCTAGATTTATTTCCATCTACCCTGAGTAACTCAAGGTAAATCTTATTTGCCACTACTACTTTGTGAAAAAGTAATACTATGATAACAGGTCATGTGGCTATCAGGTGCAATAAGGATGCAAGTGGGTCTTCTTTTTTGTGTAGAATCATGGCCAGAGTGTCTGGAAATTTCAGAACGAAAACTATAGTATCTTTATAGCAAGGGGCAAGATATGAAATCCATGGTGGGGATCTCAGGATGGAATTTTTCCCCTGGAACTATAACGCTTGCCTTTTTGGAAATGGTTCTCACCTTACAAAATGTACCAGCATCCCTTTTTTCAGAGCATTATTGAAATTCTTCCACTCATGTTTATATTACCATATGTTCCTGTATATTTGTTAAAGAATAGTGTTCACTGGGCAATATAGGATATTGCTATTATGCCTCCTCCATTCTGTTTTGCGCATGGGTCAGATGTTCACCCCCTTAGTTTGCATGCCCATATCCATTTGGCTAAATATGGTATTTTATGTGAAGTTTAAAATGTGAATGAGGGGGCCTCCCTGGTAGCACAGCAGTTGAGCGCTGGGTTGCGAAGCTGCCCGCAGCCTCTGCAGCACCGGTTCGATCCCCGGCTGCTCCCCGGCCACCGGCGAGGGTCCCACATGGCGCTCAGACCTCTCCTGCCGCCCACTGCTCCCCTCAGCAGTGTACTTCGGTCCTTCTGCCTGCCTTGCTCCCTGCTCTGGCTCTGGTGAATCCTCTCACCAGAGGATTGTATAAATAAATAAATAAATCTTTAAAAAAATAAAAAATAAAAAAATAAAATAAAATGTGAATGAGTACAGTAGTAGAAAACCAGTAAGTAGAGGACCTACAAAAAGTACAGGATAACATAGTTGGATTTTAAATAGAAAAATAACAACAGGGGACTCCCTGGTGTTGCAGGAGGTTGAGACGCAGCCTATGAAGCTGTCTGCAGCCACTGCAGCACGAGTTCAATCCCTGGCCAGGGAGTGGCCCACATGGTGCAGCAGACCTCTCCTGACTCGCCCACTGCTCCCATCAGCAGTGTATTTAGATCAATCTGCCTGTTCTGTTCCCCACTCTGTCTCTGGTGAATCCTCTCACCCCCCTGTAGCGGTGGGAAGGCCACAGGGCAGGATCTCTATGACCCAAGCAGATGGAGTAAAGGAGAAGTCCTGGAGCACTCTGTGGCTTTTATTGGGATTTTACTGGGTACACAGCAGGCAGGGGTGCTGGGAGGCCAGGAGGCTGGCAGGCCTCCCATCCCCCAGCAAGTCTTCACTCTGTCTGTGCTCTCCAGAGTTCTCTGGTGGTCTCTGCTTCTCTTTTGCTCCTTTCTTTAGCTCTCGTTCTTTCGTTCTCTGCTCTCCTGGCATCCCTGTGACGCCGCCCTTATAAGCGCAGCCTTAGCCCAGGTGTACCCACTTATGCATGCCCATACCCTACTCCAGGTGCCCTCCATCAGGCATGCATTCAGGCCCACAAGGATCCATCATCAATGCTAATAGCGGAAGGGCAGAAAAGCCTGAAAATAACTTACCCTACACCCTCACACCTCTGGCCTGTACCCCAGTTCTTGTGTGCATAAATAAATCTTTTAAACAAAAAGAAAGGGAAGAAAAATAACAATAAATGAGAGTGACTCTGCTAAGCATCCTGCTTGTGAACTGTCTTATCCTCTCTCCATCTGCGATGAATCCTGCTGACTTAGGCCAATTGCAGTGGCAAATCAGGACCAGGACATGCAGGTTCATTGGGCAAATGAATAAGAAATCTTGGAGCCTTAGGTAGATTTAACAGCCCTTTAATGCTGAAGCTGGGGACCAGATATAGGCAGGCCAGCAAAAAGGGAGGCAAGCGTGAGGAGATAGGGGCTGGAAAGTTGACAGCAAGCAATCCTCCCAGCCCCCCACAATCTCTGCGCTCCCTTTCTGGCGTCTTTTCTGTTGATCTTCATCTTAATGACCTCCCAGTTGTCCATATTATAGGCATGCACACCCTGTGCTCATTCTTCTAGGCCCCAGATGTCCATGCGTGCCCTGTGCTCTCCCTCCTGAGTACTTTTTGCACCAACACAATAATCACGTGTGGGCAGTGAAACCTGAGAGGAGAGCAAGGCCACAGGTGGTAGCCATAGAGGCTGGTAGTGGAAAGGCGAAAAAAAGCCTGAGTAACTCCATTTTCCCTACAGAGTATAGGCAGTGGATTGAGTGGGGAGTGGGATGCACGAGCCCCCCATTTTATCAGTGACTCTCACTATATAGAGTAAGATTCTTGGGTTTAAAGATAAGTATTTGTGTCTTCTAAATGCAAGTCAGCCAGTTTGTCCTTTAATCGATGAAAGAAATTACCTGCTTCAGGGCCTCCCCTGGTGGCGCAGGCGGTTGAGCACCGCGCTATGAGGCTGTCCGCAGCCTCTGCAGTGCCGGTTCCATGCCGGCCAGCGAGGGTCCTATTTGGTGCGGCAGACCTCTCCTGTCTCGCCCGCTGCTTCCCTCAGCAGTGTATTCAGTCAGTCTGCCTGTTCTGTTCCCCGCTCTGTCTCTGGTGAACCTCTCACCCTCCCACGCATCTGGCCTGTACCCCAGTTCTTGTATAAATAAATAAATAAATCTTTAAAAAAAAAAAAAAAAGAAAGAAATCACCTGCTTCAAATGAAGAGAAAACCAACTCCTTTAATTCATTAAGAGATGGATATTAGGGCCTCCCCGGCCACCAGCGAGGGTCCCACATGGCGCACAGACCTCTTCTACTGTGCCCACTGCTCCCCTCAGCAGTGTATTTAGTCAGTCTGTCTGTCCGGTTCCCTGCTCTGGCTCCGGTGAATTCTCTCACCCTCCGCACTTCTGACTATACCCAGTACTTGTATAAATAAATAAATCAATCTTATTAAAAAACAAATAAATATAATAAAAAAAAATAAAACCTGTAAAATCCACCGAGGGCTCCAGGGCTCTCCTTTCTCCATCTGCCCAAATCCATACTGAACTTGCCCTGTGCTTTGCTGGCACTACATGCGGCTAGCTGCTGCCACTGCCCAGCATCACAACAAAGTACAGTGCTGCATATATCTCTGGCCTTGGAAAACATCAAACTTCAGAATTCGAAGTACAGTTTCTACTGAATGCATATCGCTTTCACACCATTGTAAAGTTGAAAAATTACCAGTTGTAAAGCAACCAACCCATTCTGAGCAGGTTTATAAACGGTTCTAGCAGCCACATGCTCTTCGCCGTGGTTTGTAGTCGCTCCAACACTCCTCCGTACACTCCACTCCTCCACCCTTAACACCGCACTCCCACCACACCGCACTCTGCTGCACCACCCTTATATTATCAGTCTTTTAGCGCAGGTGTACCCACTTCAGGTGCCCGCCATCAGGCATGCACCCAGGATCACAGGGCTCTCTCATCTATCCTGATGGCGGAAGGGCAGAAAAGCCTGATACCTTTTACCTTACCCTACAGTCCACCCCCTCAGGGTTTTCTGCCATACAGTCTATACATATATATATACAATTTTCTAAGCAAACAAACAATGCAGCCATGGCCCACAAAAGCAAATACATCAAATATAACAAAATACAATATAACAAAATACAACAGAACACAAATAAGTCCAGGCAGGGCACCAACCAAGTGCAAAAGACAATTATTGGTACCAGCAGATGAGCCACCAAATCTGCTGCCGAAGGCACTGCTCATACGAGGGAGGGGAACCACTCACGGCATCTACTATATCACACCAGGAGCCGTCAGGCTTCCTGGCCTTCTCTGGCTGTAGTCTCGGCTACAAGGCACACACAGCATCCACCCCCAGGATGCACTAGCTCTGGGATTGGCAATTTTATTCTGTTGGGGGTAATCGCCAACCCTCAGGGTTTCTGTCTGCAGTCGCTCCAACACTCGGCCTTCATGGCCACCCATGCGACTCACAGACCCCTGCTCTCAAGCCAACCCACTGCACAAGCACATGGGTTGGGGATCCAAACTTTGCATTTGGCTTGGGCTCCACCCCAAGACACATTCCCCACCCGTCCCCCAAGGACGGGCTCCTCAGCTCCTCACCCTCACTCAAGAATGAGCAGGGCATCACCCACAGGTGATTTTACGAGACTCACAGGGCTTCAGCATACCCAGGCTGCTTAACAGCCGCTTTAGGGCTTCTCAACTTAGCATCAGTACCAGCTTTTGCCACCTTAGTTGGCTTTTCTCCTCCACCTGGCCACTGGGCATACACAGGCTGCTTTTGGCCATCTAGGCCCACTGGCCACCCCCAGATTCTCAAAAAATAAACATAACCTGCTAAGGTCCTCCGCCTTCTGGCGGGATTGTCAGTCCAAAATCATCAGTTCATCAGTCTATCAGTCCATTGGCCTCTCCCTGCTTCAGCAATGGCCTGCTGCCTCAGGGGTCATTGGCTGGTCCTTTCCGGTGTCGTTGGCTGGTCCTATCCGGTGTCGTTGGCTGGTCCTTTCCGGTGTCGTTGGCTGGTCCTTTCGGGCGTCTCCTTCACGCCAGGTCTCATCCTGTAGCTCGTGGACGTATCCATCTTCTATACCGCCATGGTGCCTCCAGCGTCGTCACAGGCAAAGTCTGTTCTCCTTAGTCCCTCCAGGTCTTCGGAGGGCTCCAATACCCGTCTGCATGGATCTTGCCGACATACGCCAATTGTAAGGGCAGGAACGGGCACAGTGCAGGTTTTCTGATGCCATGCAGATCGGGTAAAGGAGGAGTCAGAGTCCTCAGTAGTTTTGCAGGTTTTTTATTTGGGGTTCACCAGGCATATGGCAGGCAGGGGTGCTGGCTGGGGGCTGGGAGGCTGGCAGGCCTCCCAGCCCCCAGCAAGTCTTCACTCTATCTGGGCTCTCTGGCGTTCTCTGCTTCTGCTTCGGCTTCTCCTTCAGGTTCTGCTGCTGCTGGCTGGGGCTGCTCGCGTCCCCCCGTGACGCCGCCCTTAAAAGCACAGTCTTAACTCAGCTGAATCCCATCTACCTATGCCCACACCCTATTCCAGGTGCCCGCCATCAGGCATGCATTCAGGACAAGGATCCATCATCTATCCTGATGGCGGAAGGGCAGAAAAGCCTGATACCTTTTACCTTACCCTACACCAGTCAAACCATTTTTAAGTTGGGGACTCTCAGAAAACCAACTCCATCCAGTTTGCCTCACCTGAAGCACCAGTGTTATATGTCTTTTTTGTTTCTCCTACATCCTTTTCTTCTTGGTTTACTCCCTTATTTTGACAGCTGTCTCCAGTAGCTTCCTAAGAAAGGTAGGTAGAAAGATATTTTTAGACCTTGTATATCTAAAAATGTCTTTGTCATCTCACACACTGATGAATAACAGCTGATATTCATAGATATTTAGGTTAGAAATAACTTTTCCACTGAGGTTTGAAGGAAATCTTCCTTTGTCTTCTATTTTCCAGAATTGCTGTTAAGAAATCATAAGCTTCTTGGATTACTAATTTTTTGTACATGCCCTGGTTTGTACCTATAGACGTTTATAGAATCCTCCTTTCGCCCCCTATGCTTTTTTCAGATCTGTTTTCATTCCTTCTGTTGGGCATTCAGTGGCCATTTCAGTCTGGAAACATACCCTTCATTCCTAGAAAGCAGGGTTTTTATTTCTGTTATGTTTTTAATTTACAAGAGCACTTTCACTTCTTTCTCCAAAAGTACCTTTTTTTAAATTAATAAATACTATTCTGTTTTGTTTTCTTTCATGGATCTATATTTTCCCATATTTTGATGACACTGGTAGATTTTTTTTTTAATTTAATTTGGAAGTTGTCTTTTTATTAAGCCAAGTTCTCTTCCATTTCACAAGAACATAAATTATAAAGAAAACTGGGTCCTTCTATAAAGAAAACTAAGTCTTTCTTAGATATGTATTATTACTATGTTTTTTTCTTTTTTTTAAATAAAGATTTATTTTTATTTATTTATACAAGCACTGGGTACAGTCAGAAGCGCAGGAGGGTGAGGGAATTCACCAGAGCCAGAATGGGGAGCAGAGGAAGGCAAACTGAAGTACACTGCAGCGGGCAGCAGGAGAGGTCTGCGCGCCATGTGGGACCCTCCTCCAGTGGCCAGGGAGCAGCCGGGGATTGAACTGGCGTTGCAGAGGCTGCGGGCAGCTTTGCAACTCAGCGCTCAACTGCTGCGCCACTGGGGAGGCCTTATTACTGTGATTTTTGACTTGTTAAAATCTTTCTCTTTTTTTCTTTCCTATTTTTTTAAATTTTTTAATTATTTTTTTTATTTTTTACATCATTGTTCATTTTTAAACAATATTTGCTTCACCCACCCCCTCAGGTGTAGTCCCCGTAGAGTTTCCTTCACCAGTGCACCCGTGCACCATCACCTCAGTCCCCTGTGCTCCTCCCTCCCTTCCTCAGATTCCTCTCTCTCCCTCCTCCTTCCACAATGATTTATAATTGTCTGTTTTTGCTTTGTTGTGTTTTGTACTGTTGTTGTTTTTTTAAGATTTATTTTATTTATACAAGAGCTGGGGTACAGACCAGATGCGCGGGAGGGTGAAAGGATTCACCAGAGACAGCGGGGAAGAGAACAGGCAGGCTGACGAAATACACTGCTGAGGGGAGCAGCGGGTGAGACAGGAGAGGTCTACTCACCATGTGGGTTGCTCCGAGGCCATCAGGGATCGAAATGGCACTGTAGAGCCTGCGGACAGCTTCACAGTGCTGCACTCAACTGCCTCTGCCACCAGGGAGGCCCATGTTGTTATTTTTTTACACCGATGTCTTATTTGGCTCCCCTATATTCATGCTATAAGTGAAACCATCCGATATTTTTCTTTTTCCTTTCAGCTTATTTCACTGAGCATAATTCCTTCTAGCTCCGTCCATGTTGCTGCGAATGGCATGAGTTTATCTTTTTTGATTGCTGAGTAATATTCCATTGTGTATATGTACCACATCTTCTTGATCCAGTCATCTATTTTGGGGCATTTGGGTTGTTTCCATATCTTAACTATTATAAATAGTGCTGAATAACCATAGGTGTACAGGTGTTCTTTTGAATCAGTGTTTTTGAGTCCTTTGGGTAGATCCCTAGGAGTGGAATTGCTGGGTCATATGGTAACTCCAATTTTAGTAGACTGAGGAACCACCAGACAGCTTTCCATAGTAGTTGGACCAGTTTGCATTCCCACCAGCAATGTAGGAGAGTTCCTTTATTACCACATCCTCGCCAACATTTGTTGTTGCTTGTTTTTTTGATATGTGCCATTCTTACTGGTGTAAGTGTGGTTTTGATTTGCATTACCCTGATTATAAGGGATGTTGAACATTTTTTCATATGCCTGTTGGCCATTTGCATTTCCTCTTTGGAGAAATGTCTTTTAAGTTCTTCTGCCCATTTCTTGACTGGATTGTTTATTTTGTTTTTGTTGAGTCATGTGAGTTCTTTGTGTATCTTTGTGATTGGTCCCTTATTAGTTGACTGAAGTGCAAAGATTTTTTCCCAATCAGTGAGGTGTCTCTGTTTTGGTTAATGTCTCTTTTGCTGTGCAGAAGCTTTTCAGTTTGATGTAATCCCAGGTGTTTATGTTTTCCTTGACTTTCTTTGCTTTGGGTGATGAGTCTTTAAAGATGTTATTGCGATGTATGTGTTGTAGTGTTTTACCTATATTTTCTTCTATATATTTTATAGTTTCAGGTCTTATGTCAGCTCTTTTACCCATTTTGAGTTGATTTTTGTGCACGGTGAAAGGTACACTGGTAGATTTTTGTTGTTGTTTGTTTATACTCTGCATAATGTCTTTTCTCAAGTTGCTTTTGGGAGAGGAAGAGTAAGTTGGTGTTGGTGATTTTGTCCTTTCTCTTGTTGGAATATTTCCATAGATATCTGGTAAATCTTTGTCTATCCAGGTTGGTGACAGACTTAAAAGCTGCGAGAAACTCTGAGTACTTGAGAGGACTTGTCATTTCTGAAGTTCCCGGTAGGTGGAACTGCTGCCCATTTCTTAGAAAATACTCTATGTCAGTGTCTTTAGGTGTTTCCTCTTGGGCTGTATGGGTTATCCAGGGAATACTCCCAATCTCCCACATGAAGGATAGGTTTTTGGAAGGCAAGTGGGGGTTCCAGGGTCTTTGCATTCAGCATGCATATGTTCTTAGTTCACTTAGTACCCTTTTTTGCTTAGATGCCTTTGCTCCTTTGCCTCCCAGTCTAGTGAACCCTCTCTTTCACCTCTCCACAAATTTACAATGTACTCTGAAGGGTAGAGAAGAAGATCTAGGAATCTAAAAATGTCTTGAACAGTTTACAAGTCTTACTTATTTAAACTCACCCTGTTTCACCCTCACTTCCGAGAGTGCTTGTACTGGCATTTGTAGAGCTTCCAAATGCTCTTTATTGGTAAATAAAATTAAACAGCATTGTTCTTCTCTACTAATGAGCTAGCAGTCTGCTTTCTCAATTCTCACTCAGTTGAAATTTGCTTCTTTGCTGAAGTCATAGACTTAGATTAAACATCACCCTTAAAATACAACATATTTGCCTTATTTGCTTAACTAGTGACTCTTGATTTTTAATCAGCATTTCTTAACCCACGCCCTAAATTAAAGACTAAGACCTTGAAAGTTACCTACATCTTATATACATCTATCCCCCATCACCCACCTTTCCACCTTCCTGTATGCAAGGTAACTTGCATCCTGAATGTGCATTATTCTATGTAGTTATATTGAATCTACAAGTGTTCCTGTAAAGTTTACATCTTTATTTTAGTTCCTTTTAGACTTTCATTTTTCAATTACTAATATAGAGCATTAAGATTTGTACATATTTTTGCCTACCACTGTAACCTCTTATTTTGACAATCATGTAATATTCTATTTTATGAGTATACTTTCACCTTCCAGCTTTCAAAATTTCACTGCTATTGTCTCCCCACTTTGTCTCCTCTTTCTTGTGGATTTTTTTTAAAACTTATTTACTATAGTATTAGTGGGATTTTTAGGAGGGAACAAAATTAGATGTGTGTATTTAAGCCACCATTTTCACCTGGATTACCTAAGTGATTATCAAAAGTAATTTTGCTATATGAGATATGTTTGCCTTACTAACTTTTGAAGCCTAAATGCTGTATAAAATATGACTTCATGGTGTATACTCTAAGCCTTGATTTTATTAGCATTAATAGATAATATATAATAATAGAAAGCCAGCAAGAACTTCTGTGGTCATCCAGTCCAGCTTTCCATCTGGTAAAGGAATGTTCCTGGTCAGAAGCCACAGATAGTGTTCTTTGACCTTGGAGGTACCTTTCAGTAATTAAAACAAAGAAAAATGTCGATATTTTAGCTACCCTTTAACAACAACAACAACATCAAAAAACCATTGCAATTAAATGTGAGGTTTCCATTAAACTTGTTTTTTGGGTTTTTTTTTTTGTTTTTTTGTGGAACCCTCACCGGCTGCAGAGGCTGCGGGCAGCCTCACAGCCCAGCGCTCAACCTCTGTGCCACCAGGGGAGGCCCTAAACTTATTTTTTAATATTGAAAATAGCCCAAGGGGAGGGCCTCCCTGGTGGCCTAGGGGTTATGTCTCAGCGCTGTCACTGCTACAGCCTGAGTCTTACCCCATTGCACAGCAGATCTCTCCTGTCTCGCCCCCTACTCCCCTCAGCAGTATATTTCAGTGCATCCTGTTCTGTTCCCCACTCTGTCTCTGGAGAATCCTCTCACCCTGCACACCTCTGGCCTACACCCCAGATCTTCTATGCAAAAAAGAAAGAAAGAACCCAAAAGGAAAAATTTTGCCTTTGGGGAATTCTAAGGGCCTAGAAACCCAGGTTAAGGATGCAGTTGTGAGTCCCATACCAGAAGTTTAAAATGTTTCTTATCCTTTTTTTTCATTTCAGAGATGTTATCAAGTGGTTGGTCAAAGCAGTAACTGAAGATGGATTAACTCAGCCCCCAGATGGGAATCAAACCTCCTCAGGAACTGGAATCTTGAAAGCCAGCAGTAGCCACACTTCTCCCCCGCCCAACCTGACAAAGAACACCAATCAGCTGTAAGGGGCAGGCAGAAGTTGTCTTTCCTGGGGCTATAAAGATTTAGTATCATAGAGAACAGCACTTCAGAGCAGTTTTCTCAAAATTAACAAGCTCCTAAAACATAGGCTGATTCTTATTAAAGACTCTCAGTTTGACTAAGGTTAAATTTCTAATTCCAAAGGTAGGAAAAAACAATAGATTCTTTCCCCACAAATGAATAGGACTTCATTAAAGGAATACAAATTCATGAAGCCAAAGTGAATCAAAAGCTAGAGGACACCATCTCCCTTCCCTGTACTCCAAGAGAAAACACAGTATTACAATTTCTCATCACTTAAGCCGTCTATTGACAGCAGGGAAGGAGTTGTGGGTAGTGGCTTCTTGCAGCGTATAATCCACAAGGACCTGCTTCTCTCCTCAGGCCCTGGGAATAGAATTGTAGTTTAATCCATGGGGTCCAATAGTTTATAACAGCAATGGCTCTGGCCAGGGGACATTTATACCTTGGATTGCACTGGAAAGAGATTCCTGACATTTCTTGTATGAGGTTGAAAATTGTTTTGGCATTTTTTGAGAGATGCCAGGATTTTAGGGGCTGGAGCTACCCTTGCTTAAGTAATCTACTAGTCCAACAAATCTTACATTTCAAATGCAGCATTAGTGCCTAAATTCACAATGCTGTATTATAATCTAGTGTCATCAACCTGATATTTATATAAGGCCAGTGAGTTTAAATTAATTTAGGAGACAACCAATAACCTTAAATTATTACAACATTACACCAAATAGACAACCTTAAATAACCTTAAACCTAATAAACTTTAAATTAATTTAGGAGACAACATAATAACCTCATATATAAAGAGAAAATGAAGCAATGAAGCAATTACTTGGACAGAATGGGGAAGATCCTAAAAAGGGATTATATATAGACATAAGGGAAAAGGGAACACTATTCCTTCAGTGGAAGCTAATATCATACAATAATAATAAATATATAAAAAAAGTAGTAGAAATAAAACAAGGCTCTCTAAAAGTCAGTTTATCATGATCTTATCAATAATAGGCACTATTGTTTACCATCAGTGAGAGTCTATCTGCCATGTATTTTATATAACACCCCTACTTTATGAAATTGGTGGTGGTATTCCCCCTTTTATAGATAAGAATACTTGGACTCAGAACAGTTTAGTAACTTGTCAAAGGTTAAAACAACTTATTTCAGAGCCAGAATCTGATACCAAAGCCCCTAGTCCATCTATTGTGTCATTAGCTACAAATTTTCTGAAAACAGAGCCCTTTTTTCCACCACAAATAATAATGCATGTTAGAAAGACTGACTTTAGGCGAGGCTCTCTTGGCCTAAATCTGGGGTTGCCCAGATTACTTCGCCTATTATTAGGTATGACAGTAGCAAGGATCAAGTTCCACCAGTTGAAGTTCTAAGACTGAACTTAGTGAGAAATTTTTGTAAAGGAACCAGTAACAGGAGAATATATGGTAACTGTATTTTCTCCTATATCAAAGAATATAGTCATTCTGCATCTGTTTCTTGAGCTGTATAGTAGAGAAGTTATAGGTTAGATAATCCTTAAATTTTCTAGCTCCTTAAGATTGTATGCTTCTATTTTTGAATTTAAAAGCAGCTTGCTTTTGCAGCTCAACCCCAGGTTCTGAGAGGTTCAGATAGTATGATCTGGCAAAAGGGATTCAGGTAGGTGAAATTACTAAATAAAAGCATGCTGATGGCTTGAGTAGTTCTCCCTGACCTAGTGTGTGCTTTACAAGATCCTTTAGTAGTCTCTATTCTCAATGTATACTGGTGGGGACCTCCTCCCAGCCAGCAGGGTGGCTCCTTGTTAGATACCCACGCTCACTTGTATTCTGTATTCCGGACTCAGGATTGTCTGCCAGCTGCAAAGGATGCTGTCCATAGCTGTAGAGGTGGACAGGACTCCCACCTGTAGCTCCAATAAAATTGCTGAGATGATGTTTGGATTTGTACTGGACATTCCTGAGAGGAGTCAAAGGTGAGTCTTAGTTTTGTTTTCATTTTTTGTTCTGAGAACCAAATTTCAAAAGAAAAAATTCCAGACATTAATTAGAGGAAAAAAGAATAGAGGGTACTTCCTGTCTATTTAATACTTCGAAAGAAAGAAGTTCTCAACTGTTTTTATTTGCAACTAAGACATAACTTCTTTGGGAAGAAATTATGTAAGTAGACCTTTAAGTAAAGCCTAAATTTTTCTGCTTTATCTTTTTGGCTAACAACTTTACTCATCCTTCAGAAATCAGCTATTCGTCCCTGGCCCTCACCACAATTAAATTATATAATCTTACATAAGTATCATTTTATGAGTTTTAACAAATGCATATACTACGTAACCTATCATTTCTAGTTACTCATTTATACAGTAATCCTGCAACCTTGCTAATTTATTTATTCTACTAGGATTTTGCTTCTGTTGTTTTTTTTAAAAGATTTCTTTTTTTTAAAGATTTATTTTTATTTATACAAGAACTAGGGTGCAGGTCAGATGCGCGGGAGGGTGAGAGGATTCACCAGAGACAGAGCAGGGAACAGAACAGGCAGACTGACGAAATACACTGCTAAGGGGAACAGTGGGCGAGACAGGAGAGGTCTGCTCGCCATGTGGGTTGCTCCGAGGCCGGTGGGGATCGAACCGGCACTGCAGAGGCTGCAGACAGCTTCACAGCACTGTGCGCAAGTGCCTGCGCCACCAGGGAGGCCCATTTTTTTTTTATTTAGGTATACAAGAACTGGAATGTAGGCCAGAGTTGCAGGGGTTGAGAGGATTCACCAGAGATGGAGTGAGTGGGGAGTAAAACAGGTGGATCTACTGAAATACACTTCTGAGGGGAGCAATAGGTGAGACAGGAGAGGTATTTTCTACCCAGTCTTTCTGTAAATAAAACCGCTTGACGTCTTCCTTTATAATATGTATGACTTTTGCTTCTTTTTCTTGACTTACTGCATTGGCTAATACCTCCAATAGAATGTTTTTTTTTTTTTTAAGATTTATTTTATTTATTTATTTATTATTTATTATTTATTTATACAAGCACTGGGTACAGTCAGAAGCGCGGGAGGGTGAGAGAATTCACCAGAGCCAGAGCGGGGAGCAGAGCAGGCAGAAGGACCGAAGTACACTGCTGAGGGGAGCAGCGGGCGGCAGGAGAGGTCTGTGCGCCATGTGGGACCCTCCTCCGGTGACCGGGGAGCAGCCAGGGATCGAACCGGCACTGCAGAGGCTGCGGGCAGCTTCGCAACCCAGTGCTCAACCGCTGTGCCACCGGGGAGGCCCCAATAGAATGTTAAGTGATGAGAGCAGACATCATTGCCTTATTCCTGATCTTATGGGAGAAACATTCATTCTTTGGCTATTTGGTATAATGTTAGGTATAAATGTTTTAAAGATGCCCTTAGATTTGGGAAGCTTCCTTCTATTGCTAGTGTATTGAATTATTATGAAGACTTGGTGTTGAAATTTATAAAATATATTTTCTTTATCTGTTGAGAGAATCATAATTTTTTCCTTTATTCCACTGACATGATGAATTACATTGATTAATTTCCTAATATTAAACCAGCCCTGCATTCCTAGAATAAAAATCCCTATGTCATTATATTATCCTTTCTGTATATTGATAGATTGAATTTGCTAGTATTTTAAGATATTTTGCATCTATATTTATGAGCTATTGACCTGTAATTTTAATCTTATAATTTTATTCTCACACATATTTAAAGAAATATAAAATAAATTACTTTGCAATATCATTTCTCACTTATCTGAATAGTAAAAAATGTTATGTACTTCAATATACTCTATAAGTGAGGCTTTGAGATTGCAAGTACTCATACACAGCTGGTGGGAATGCAAAATGGTGCAAGCCTTTATGTAGGGGAGTTTTGCAGTATCTAACAAAATTAGATATACATTGACCTCTCATCAGCAGTCCCACTTATAGGAATTACCCTGAAGATATACTTTTAACTATATAAAATGACATGTACACAAGAATATTCATTACAGCATTATTTGTAATTGCAAAACACAGGAAACAACCATCATAGGACAGTGGAGTTATATAGCTGTGAAAAAAATAAAAATATATAGGGATAAAATTTCTATAAACTGATTTCCATAATATATTAGTAAAAAAAGCAAAATATAACAGAGTATGCTTAGTAAATATCCACATCTTTTTTTTAAGAAAGGAGAAATTTTCTTCTTCATGTATCTCTGAGTTTTCCGTCTGTGGATTATAAAGCCAGGGAAAGTGCAAGTCCTGGAATAAAAATTGGAAAAGAAAATACAATTTAAAATAAAAGATTATGGAACAGGAAAACTGTCTTATGAGCATTATTGGCCAGTTGCAGAGTAAAAATCACACTTTAAAGAGAATTTGGAAAATATCTTGCAAATACAGTAATGTGGAGTTCTTTGCATTAAAGAAGAAAATTTGTCAGAGATGGTTCAAAAACATTAAAAAGATAAAAGCCTACAAATATTGTAGAATTTTTAAAATTTTGAGTAATAAGAGAAAGGCTACAAAAATATTCATTCTGGGGCCTCCCCGGTGGCGCAGTGGTTGAGCGCTGGGTTGCAAAGCTGCCCGCAGCCTCTGCGGCGCTGGTTCGATCCCCGGCTGCTCCCCGGCCACCAGAGGAGGGTCCCACATGGCGCGCAGACCTCTCCTGCCTCCCGCTGCTCCCCTCAGCAGTGTGCTTCGGTCCTTCTGCCTGTTCTGCTCCCCGCTCTGGCTCTGGTGAATTCTCTCACCCTCCCGCGCTTCTGACTGTACCCAGTGCATGTATAAACAAACAAACAAATAAATAAATAAATAAAAACATGCCTCTATTAAAAAAAAAAAGAAATCAAAAATATTCATTCTGGTTTTTATTTTATTGGGGGGGGTGTATGTGTGTGTGTGTATATATATATATATATATATATTTTTTTTTTTTTTTTTTTTAACGTTCTTATTTATTTTTTCACCATATAGGATTTCTCCCCTCAGGTGCAGTCACCATAGTTTTACCACCATCACAGTGCCCACAGTCCTCCACCACATTCCACCATGTTCTCCTCCCTACCTACTCTACCCTTCTTCCACCCCTCCTAGATGTCTCAGCTCTACAGTCTGCTTTCAAGGACTATTCTTAGAGTTTGTCTGATCCATTGTTTGGTTTCTTTAGACTCCACATGTAAGGGAAACCATCTGGTATTTATCTTTCTCCTTATGTCTCATTTCACTTAGCATAATCCCTCCCAGTACCATCCATGTTGCCAAAATGTCATGAATTTATCTTTTTTATTGCAGAGTAATATTCCATATGTACTTCATCTTGATCCAGTCATCTGTTCTAGGACATTCAGATTGTTTCCATGTCTTGGCTAAATTGTGCTGCTATACACATAGGAGTGCAGGTTTCCTTTCGAATTAGTGTTTTTGTGCTCTTTGGCTAGATACCAAGGAGCAGAATTGCTGGGTCACATGCTAAATCCATTTTTAGTCTTTTGAGGAATCTCCACAGTTCTTCCCATAGGGCCTGGGCCAGTCTACATTCCTACCGGCAGTGTAAGAGGGTCCCTTTTTCTCTACACCTTCCTCTGCACTTGTTGTTTGTGATTTTTCTCATATATGCCATTCTCACAGGTGTGAGATGTTATCTCATTGTGGTATTGATTTGCATTTCCCTAATGGTGAGTGATGGTGAGCATTTTTTCATGTCTGTTGGCCATTTGCGTGTCTTAGAGAAATGCCTACTTAGCTCTTCTGCCCTTTTTTGGATTGGGTTTTTTTGTTGTTGTTGAGTTCATCCTGCTTTTTGAACTTTGCTTTTACACAAATAATATATATACCTGGTGGAAAAGCAAATGGAAGGGGAACCAAGAAAATAAAAACAAAATATACTTTGTTGTTTATTATGGCAGTGAAACAGAGTACCACCCCTAACCTCCCCCCCGCAATTTTCCAGATGGTGCAAAACTGCAGAAAGTCAGAATGTCATAGGAGAAAAAAACTCTTGGATGTGGGGCTGGCCCTGTTGTCTGTTGACTAGGCAAGCCGTGCTGTTACTTCTTGCTGCCACCTCCTCACCTGCTCACTCTCTGCTTCCCAGAACTGCTCGGACTAGTAAAGAAACCAAATACGTCCAGGCAGTGCAGAGAGGCACTCTGTGCATGGAAGAGTCATCATCCTTTTTTTTTTTTTTTTTTTTTTCCCAAAGCTGATGTTTTTTTCAGGACAATGAATTGATTCATTAAACTTCCTGAAGTCTACCTCCAGTTTTGTAGCTCTCCTGCTCAGAAGCCTCTGGACATGCTCCAGTCTGCCCTTCACTGGTCAAGCCCCCGCATGAGGTAGAATAACAAAGCCAAGGTCAGGAGTCCCTCTGGGATGCTAAAATATCAGACTTAAAATTTAATGCCATAGCTGTGTATTGTTTACTTCTTTGTTTTTGCCCTTATTTTTCCTTTTGTTGAAATTCTCCTGCCTTGAATCTCCTTTGCTCCTCCTAGACCACTGTCAACCAGTGCCACCACCTGCTAAGATGGCCACTTCCAGCCCCTGACCAAAGGGCACTCTCTTCTGTGTCTCTAGAGCAGGCAGGCACCTCGCTCACCTACAGATATACTCTCCTGCAGTGTGGGCTCCCATGGCGTGCCTCTCATCCCTTTTCAGTTATCACCTTTTCTTTAAGCAATACCCTCTTCCATTTATCTCAGTATTCCTGGTTGTACCAAACAGCAATTGGCCCTGTAGGCCAGTTTATTTACATGTTTTAATTCTCTAGGTACGATACAAAGTAATTCTAAAATGTGTCCTAAATTTGTCTTTTTCAAAAGTCAAAGATTTTCCCCTCCTCTGGTAACTGTTAATTCAAGAACAAATCCATTTCTGCCCTGTCCACACGCTTTGTGGTTTTTGAGGCCTCCGCTGTATTCCTTCTTCGCCATCTCATTTCTAGGGCAGCTGTTAGCACATTCAGGGGAGGTGAGTTTTTTGTTCTTTGAAACACTTATGATGGGCAATTCCCTTTTCCTCTTCTCCACACAGAGAGATGTTCTTTACTACCATGGAAAGCCACCTTCTGCGCTGCAAAGTGTTAGAAATCATATTCCTCCACAGCTGCGAGACGCCCACTCGCCTGCCCTTGTCTCTGGCCCAGGCCCTCTATTTTCTGAACAATTCCACATCACTGCTCAAGTGTCAGGTATGTTTCTCCCAATTTCAACCCCTGGTTTAAAACACCTTTTCCCTACTCCTTACCATTATGTAAAGATGACTTGAAAACTGTACAAAACCTTTAGCTGAGGAAAGATTGCTTTTTACTATCTCTGCAGTCAGATAAAACCCAGTGGCAGACTTGGGATGAGCTGGTTGAGCATCTGCAGTTTCTGTTATCCAGTTATCAACATGTTTTAAGAGGTAAGGAGCATTTGTTCACAAATAAGCTAGTGTTGAAGGTCTCATAATGGACATTATTGTGAATTAAAGTTACATAGAGATGGTAATTTGCTAGCTTAAGTGAAGCATTATTTCTTGGTTGCCACTAGAAGGAACAAGGAATAACATAGCTGGAACTTGTTCTATGAAATAAAATTCACTTATCTTTGTTAGGGCAGATGGTACAGTGGTTGTCAGTTACCAGATTGTATAGGTAAGCCAAAGTCATCATAACATGAGAAGTAATCAGGAGTGATCTGATTATCCCTGCCACCAGTCCTCGCCCATCACTGTAGTGTGTTGGGTAGAATCCTCACCTACTGTAGACATTGTAAATATCAATACACAAAGCAAATCAATGGTCAGACAATTGCAAAAGTTGTAAGACTGAAGTCTGTGAAAGTTGCTCTGCTCAAACCACAGGCAAAGTCAGTGACTAGCAAATTACCATCTCTGATGACACGCAGGAGGCCAATTTTGACATGTATTATAATGGAATAGCCACTTCTAATGAGAATGGTTTTATTAGCCAAGGATTAATGAGGCCCTTGGGAAAACTGATGTAATTATTTATTGCAAAAGGAAAGATCGTAACTCAACAGAGAAAACTGGCCTTCCTCTTGATGTGAAGCCCTGAGAAGGGCACCTTGTCACTTAGTAGTGTTCTTGCCAGAAATTCATGACCTGAAACTAATTACAAGGAAGCATCAGACAAACCCCTAGATTGAGGGACCTCTTACAAAGGAACTGATCTTTATTCTTCAAAAGTGCCAGTGTCTTAAAAGCAAGGACTGAGGAACTATTCCAGATTAAAAAGCTAAAGCACATAAATACTAAATGCAAAACACAACCTTGGATTGGATCCTAAACCAAGCAAAAAGAAACTGTAAAGTAAACTTTACTGGGACAGTTGATGAGATTTAAATTGACTACAAAATAGTATAGTATTAATATAAAATTTCCTATTTTTGATAAATTACCCTGGCTTATGAAAGAAAATAAATGCCCTTGGTCTTTGGAAATTCACCTGAGGTGTTGAGGGACAGGGGCATATTGTCCAACTTATTCTTAAATACTAAGGGTTCCGGAAAAGTATTTGTGTGTGTGTGTGTGTGTGTGTGTGTGTGTGTGCGTGTGTGTATGTATACATACATATGTTATTTTTTATCGTCTTGAGGTTAATTTTAGCTCAGGAATGGCACATGGGAAGATAAGAGAGCCATTACATGCTCTCTCAGACCTGGAACTGAGGTAGCTGTTGGTGAGGACACCAAAAAAAAAAAAAACAAAAAAAAACTGGATTTAAGACAGACAGTCTGGGTTTAAATCCAATTTCACCATTTAGTCTGTATTTGGTAGCTAACTTCATGTTTCCAGATACCAAGTTTCTTCCTTCTATAGAATGGGCATTGTCATGTATAACTTGCCAAGACTGATTGCTAATAGGTGTGAGGAAAAAGCAGCAAGTGCTGAATCAAGGTTAGCTGAATCTCTGTCTATCTGTTTGCCGAGCCAGGAGCAGGCTAAAGTAGTCTGCTCTGTCAGGCTCTGTAACTAAAACTTAGGCGAGTCTATAGTCAGGTATACTACATGTGGTGGTGTAGTTTGTGCATTTTCAGTACCCTCAAAAAAAGGTACATGTCATTCTCAGAACAGAGCCCGAAAGGCAAATTCCATGTGTACTTAAGCCTCACTGAGGTTTATGTAATTGTTTATTTTGGAAATCTAGCAGAAAGTTTAATATTAAAGCAGCTTGTTTTGTTTAAAGTTCACCTTTAGCACTTCTTGTTCATTTGTTTTGATTCCCAGAGAAATCACCTCTCAGGAGCAAGAGTAACCTAATATAGACAGATTGGTCTTACACTTCTAATAAGGGAAAGAGCTCTCAGACAAGTATATGAAATAAATAAGAATAAATAAGAATAAATGCTACTTTATCCTTAATATCCTCTCCTGATTCTTTGGAGGCCAATAATTAAGAGAAACAAGATTGAGAATCAGTGTCCTCCTGAGAAAACAGCTGAACAGAGCTTGAAATGGCCAGTGTCTTTGTCAGGAGGCCTCTTACTCTGAAGGCTCCTTAGTCCTCTCTGCCATCTCCATGGGACTCAGGACATTGTTGAAGACATTTTGAGTTCAGCCTGAGTAGTCCAGCCCCAAGGCAAAGAAGGGAAGAGCTTGGGAAGCCCTTTGCTTAGGGGAACTTTTTAGCCTGGAGAAAGAGGAAGACTAGGCAAATTCACGTAAACTGGCCAGTGCAACCCAAGAACCTTGTGAAGGCATCACTTCCATTTCACAAATGGGAGGACAGAGGCCAGGAGAAAAGTAAATGCATTGACAGGATTGAAACTTAGTTCTGTCACCAAAGTCTGTGTGCAGAGAAGACATGCTGGAAGGAATTGCTTTTCTGTGAGATCACCGGGTGACGTTAAAAGATGAGGTCTAAGGAATTTCTCACCCCCATTTCCTAAACTCTCCATACATGGTTAAATTACTGTTGTACAGACCCTTGACCTTGAACCCCCACAACTTGAAAACAGAGAGCAGAGCAGGCCCACTGAAAGGAGGCCGGGTTGCCAGTGGAGCTCACATTCTCTGACTGAGACTTAGTCACGTACACTCCCATTTCATAGCCATGAAACTCCATTTTAAGCCTCAACAAAATGACAAATTACTATGTGCCATGAGTTTTCCTGATGCTTGTGAACAGTTAGAACCTCCTATTTTGAAACTGTGAATAGGAATTTAAAGATAATACTTAAACAAAATGCATTTTCTCCCTGAATTTCACTCTGTGGGACAACTTAGGCAGGGCAGCCTACTGGTGTCAGGTACCAGATTATTCCAAGGGGAGTCACACACAGCCTTCCTGCAAGGAGCCCTGTCCACCAGGGGAGAAAGCAGATAGAGGCAAGATCAGTTCAATTCATGCATTTATCCAGGCAACAAATGCTCACCAAGTCCCTTCTCTGTGCCTGGCTCACTGGGAAAACTTGAATAAGTAAGACTGACATGGCTCCTGCCTTCACACAGCTTACTGTCTAATGAAGAGCCTGGCCCTAAACAAATAATCGTGCAAGGAGCATATTAAAATATAGCATATTAAAATAAATGCTATGAAAGAAGGTATGAGGGCATGTAGTAGAAGGACCTAATCTACTTTTGGAGGGGCCAGGGAAAGCCTCCATGAAGAAGTGATACTTCAGATGAGAGAGGAAGTATTGGTGTTAGCAGGGAAAAGGAGAGGGCAGTTTTCCAGAAACAGCAGCATGTCTAAGGGCCTTGAGAGAAGAAATTGTTTAGTGAGTCCAAGGAACATAGAACAAACTAGTAGGACTGGGATGGTAGTGAACAAGGGGAGAACAGCATGAGATGAGACTAGACAGTAACTAAAATAGGGCAGGAAGGGTCCTCTGGGCCATGTTAAGGAATTTGAATTTGACTCCAAGAGTAAAGAGAAGCCATCAAAGTGGTTTGGAGTAATGTGTCTCTTTCTCATAGGTGGCAAACAGTTTGATGGAAGACCAGAGAGGTCAGAGGAAGGGTAATGGTGATGAGGGTGGACACCCGGGAAAGGCAGTGGATGGACAGAAGTTAAAAAGCTCAGTGCGATGGTTAGGTTATAGATTCCTATAGTGATGACAATGGTAAAGTAATAGCTAGTATTAGGGATAAAATGACCTGACCCAGAAACTAAAAATATATAATATTTTACTGTCAGCCAAAATATCAAGCTAGGAGTTGTGCTAAACCCTTTGTATAAATTGCCTCACACAGTAAGCACAACTACGGATGTAAGAACTCTCATCTTCATCGAAGCATAAAATCCAAGGCCTGGCCAACTGGACCAGAAAGCTGAAGTCCACTGGCCAAGAACTCTTCCCCCTTGGACAGTGTTTAGATGGACACTGCCAACTTTATTAAAATAGATTTCCTGTATTTATAGGAAATGTATTAATACAGAAAATTTATTAATACAGGAAAATGTATTTTAATAGTCTAAATTCTTGCTCCCACCCCAAGTCTCCCCTAATCCCACTGTCAGCCAACCTTTCTTTCCCTCTTTTCAAAATTACTTTTACATTTTCCAGAGTGACATATGGCTATATTTAAAAAGTCAAGTTCCAGGGCCTCCCCGGTGGCACAGCGGGTTGATAGCAGCGCTATGAAGCTATCCGCAGCCTCTGCAGTGCAAGTTCGATTCCCAGCCAGCCAGGGAGATCCCCACATGGCGCAGCAGACCTCTCCTGTGTCACCTCCTGCTCCCCTCAGCAGTGTCTTTGGTCCGTCTCCCTGTTCTGCTCCCTGCTCTGTCTCTGGTGAATTCTCTTACCCTTCCACGCCTCTGGCCTGTATCCCCGTGCTTTATAAATAAGTATTTTTAAAAAAAAAAAAACCAAATTCCACTCAAAGACTTTTGTCTCCCTACAACCATTCCCTGCTAGTAGCAAAGTGAAATTGAAATTTCCCTTCTTAAAACTTTCTGATTGGGCCTCCCTGTGGCCTAGGGGTTAAGTCTCAGCGCTATCACCACTGTGGCCTGAGTTTGATCCCTGGCCAGGGAGCTGACCCACATATGGCGCAGCAGACCTCTCCTGTCTCACCTGCTACTCCCCTCAGCAGTGTATTTCAGTAGATCCGCCTGTTATGCTCCCCTCTCTGTCTCCAGTGAATCCTCTTACCCCCCCACCCCCCTGTACCTCTGGCCTACACCCCAGTTCTTCTATGCAAAAATATAATAAAAATCCCTATTAAAAAAAAACTTTCTGGATACTTCCCTGTGTTCTCCCATCCTATTCCATGGACTAGGCCTTCCTTCTAGTCTCATCTGAACACTGCTCTCCTTCTTACTACCAAATTTTACCTCAAAACAAGCTTTTTTCCTGCCTCAGGGCATTTGTACTTGTGTTCTTGCTGCCTGGAAGGCTTTCTCCCCTTTCTCCTCCTTCAGGACTCAGCTAAGAGGGCATCCCTGACTAGAGTAGACTGCTTCCTTCATCCTCCCATGTTAGTTTATCACAGCATCTGATTTCTTTGTGCTCACTAAAAATATAGTTGTTTTTATGTCTTTACTGTAGGACTTCCTACAACTAGAATGTCATTCCACCAGGGCTAACCCAAGTCTCTGATCCTGTTGTATCCCCAGAATCTAACCCAGCTCCAGATACATGATAGGTGCTTACTGTAAATTTTGATTGACTGTTGAGAAGGCTCTGCAATGACATCTTAATACACCTGTTTGCTGTGTTGCAGACTTTTTGGACACTGTAATTATTATACTTTTTTTTTCAAATTGCCATTAAGCACATTGCTATAAATTTATTTTTAATTATTATTTTATGTATTTTTTACATCATTTTTCATTTTTGTACAATGTATTCTTTTTCATCTCGGTTATAGTCCCTGTGAAATTCCCACCACCCACTCACCCGTGCACCATCACCATGGTCCCTTGTGCTCTTCCCACTCCTGTTTTGATCCTACTCCCTTTCTCTTCCTCCTGGCCCCACAGAATGTCTCTAGTTTATAGTTGCCGGTTGATTCTGATTTTTACTTTATTATAGTTACTTTTTCTCCCTGATCCTTCATTTGAATCCTCTACATTCCTCCTATAAGTGAGACCATCCAATGTTATTTTTTTTCACATTGCTATAAATTTAGAGGGACTAACCTGAAAAGATATCTGAAGGTTGAAAAAAATAACATTGAGCATTTGAAAATGTAATCTACTAAGACTGCTTTAAAAGGTATTCTTGCTCAAATTTCTGGAAACCATGTAGCTAGACCTAAGAACCCTGTTAATGAAGGTACAGTTACCCCATTTTATAAATGAGATTAAGAAAATCATCCTCTCTCTGCTCTGGTGAATCTGGGAGGCATCAGTGTTCAGAACTCTCCTCATTCCAGTTGCCTTATAGTTGACCTCATTGTCCTTGGCCTCAGTTCCACATACTTCCAGGATCCTGCTGGAACTGATCTGTGATTTTGGGATGAGCTACCCTTACAACTTCTTTTCCTTTCCCCCAATATTTTTATTTTTGCATCCACAGAAGAGCTGAAAGAGTAACACAGCAAACACCCATGTGCCCTTCACCTTGATTTGCCAGCTGTTTACTTTTTGCCACACTTGGTTTACCTATTGATTCATCTATATACTTTTTTTTTGCTGACTTAGTTAAGTTGCGCCATCATAATCCTCCCTGCTTAAATATGTCAGCCTAATAAGGATATTCACCTGCATAAAACTATTTATCACACTCAAGAAACTTACCCTTGCTAGATTATCTAAAAATCTGCCCCAAATAGTACCCTTCCTAGGTGGTTTTGTTTTCAGCCAGGATTCAGTCAAATATCATACTTTCTACTTGGTTGTTATATTCTCCTACATTTTTTAAGAGTCTAGTCCATTCTGGATCAAGAAGATGTGGTACATATATACCATGGAATATTACTCGGCATTCAAAAAAGATAAACACATGCAATTTGCAGCAACATGGATGGCGCTGGAAGGGATCATGCTCAACGAAATAAGCCAGAAAGAAAAAGAAAAATACTGGATGGTCTCACTCATAGCAGGAATCTAGAAAACTTAAATAAGGGACCAGGAAAATGAATAACTATAAGAAAGAGAAAATCAAAATCAACAAAAAACTATGAACCAGAGGTACTCTATGGAGGGTAGAGGGTGGGAGGGGAGGGATTAGGGTCAAAATAAGGGGGTTGCAATTGTATGGGGATTACAAAAATAAAATTTATTATAAAAAATAAATAAAAATTTTGGAGTGCTCATAAAAAAAAAAAAAAGAGTCTAGTCCATTGACTTTGTAGAATGTCTCATATAGAAGTTGTCTAAATTTTGCCTCATAAGCAGATTCCTGTTAAACCCTATCGGCATGAACACTGAACAGATGAATGTTCCCTTGCTCAGTGTGACTTCAAGAGGCAAGAATGTCAGTTTGGCCCCATCATTGGTGATGTTGAGTTTGAATATTTGGTTAAGGTTGTCTCTCAGGTTTCTCCATTCTCTTCGCTTTTAGTAAGTAACCCAGAGTGTAAAACCTTGAGACTGTAAATATTCTGTTCAGCCTTTTACTGGGTGGTTTTAACATCCACTGATCCTTCTTACCTGATTCCATTATTCTGTTAGTGTATTCAAGAGTGGTAACTTTCTAGTCATGCATTTCTTCTCCATTTCTTTTTTTTTTTTTTAAGATTTGTTTTGTTTATGCATACAAGAGCTGGGGTCTAGGCCAGAGGTGTGTGTGTGAGAGATGATTCACCAGAGACAAAGTGGGGAGTAGAACAGGTGGATTGACTGAAATACACTGCTGAGGGGAGCAGCGGGCAAGACAGGAGAGGTCTGCTGCGCCATGTGGGCCAGCTCCCTGGCCAGGGATCAAACTCTGCTGCAGTGGCTGGTGATAGCTTCATAGTGCTAAGACTTAACCCCTTGAGCCACCACAGAAGCCCCCTTCTCCATTTCTTAAGTGTTAACAAGAGCCCCCTTCAAAGTAACTGCTGTCCTTCTGACGTGTCCCCATCAGTTTGTAAGCATTCCCTTACTTTTTCTTGTAAAAGGTAGTCTAGCTTCACCTTGTAATTTCTTTGCCATGGTCCTAGAATCAGCCTTTTCTCCAAAAAAAAAAAAAAAAAGTTCTGATTTTTTCCTAGTGAGGGGCAGGAAATGGTATTTAGAAACTAAGATCTGGTTGCTAAGTATGCTGGTTGCTACTGGAGTGTCAGCTTCCAGGCCATTTCTGACAACAAAGCCAACAAATGTTATAGTTTAAGAATATAAATGTATACTGATACCTCAATTTCCATTCCAAGAGTGAGAACCCTTACTCTGAACAACAAATACATTTCTTCACGTATAGGTCTATCCTGTAATATATACACAGCCTCTTTTAAACAATTACTACAATCAACCAATTGCCAACAACAAACTTATTACTAAGTTCAGTATTTCTTTGCAATTCTTTTGATACTTAGAATATCCCTAAAGCTATTGAAAATTCACAAGAATATATTTCAAGTGGTTATATAAATTTGAAATAGTTTCATTTGACAAATATTCACAATGTTCCCCCTTCAACAAGGGGGAAAAAGTAAAACAGAATTTCTTTTACTATGTAAGACTTCTTGAGGACCAAAGGGAATTATGAACAAAAAGCTCTTTTGGAAATAGAGTGTTTTCTTGTGGTTTTTGACTTAGATCCCAGTAACTAGTAAGCCAGGTTTTGCCCAGAACCTAGGTACTAAAATTGGACTTCATCTTAAGTCAGAAAAGAATAAAAGGCAGGTGAGAACAGTTTAACTGACTTTTCCCCCATTGCAGAGCACTTGCGGAGTTCAGTGATTGATCGGAAAGACTTAATAATTAAGAGAATCAAGCCCAAGCCGCAGCAAGGTGATGATATCACCGTGGTGGACGTGGAGAAGCAGATCGAGGCCTTCCGCAGCCGCCTGATCCAGATGCTGGGGGAGCCGCTGGTCCCACAGCTCCAAGACAAAGTGCACTTGCTGAAGCTCCTGCTCTTCTATGCTGCAGACTTGAACCCCGACGCAGAACCCTCTACCAAGACCTGGAGCAGCCCCTGAGTCCTCAGCACTGAACACCAAGAATACCTCCTGAACTCTATCTCCAACTATTTGGAAGTTCTAAAAGTATAAAAAGTAGTTAAAAATCTTATAGGACCAAGCCTATCTATTTATCTGTAGGTTATAACACCTTCCTATGGTTTAGGAAATACCTTTTTTTCCCTATAATCCTATCCTAGCCTGTTCTCAACTGGCATAAATACACATGGTGTATATATTTTGTAATAAATTATTTATCTATACTTTTTTTGGAAACAGGTAATACTATAATATGCACTAAATGCTTAACCATTCAAGATGTGAAAAAAGAATTCCTCTGCTGAACAAATCCTAGACATCAATTATGTCATTCAAGGTACTGACAGCCTGTTTCAAAAGAGAAGGACATTCGTTTCTCCCTAATGGAACAACACTACATCCCGTATTACAAATGTTATATTGCCTATGAATTTGACTTGGTGGCCAGTTATATTAAGATCTTATGTACTGAATAAAGGGGAGAGGAGAAACTAAAAGATTGTGTTACCAAAAAATGGATGTTAAAAGGATATAATAAAAAGGCAATGGTTTTTCAAATTACTGGTTTACCATGCTTAGATTCTATGACTGTGAGTAGAGAAAAAGGAATAACTACTCCCAACAGGACAAAAAAAAAAAGGCTATCCACATTTGAGAAAGTAGTAAGGAATTTTATTGTTAAAACAAGTGATACAAGCATAAGAGAAGACAAATAAATTAATTGTTCTGATCATTTTAGACTCCAGGGCCTCTCTCTATGGAAAGGTCAACTCAGCTCTTTATGCAGACATGATACTATGCAAAAAAAACCCAGCAAGAATTAGAGACAGTGGTCAAGACAAACACTGAGCATGGACATGGTGAAGAGAAATTAAAGGAGGGTTCCCTTGTTCCTTCCCTCAGTCATGAAGGTATGCATTTACAAAGGTAGGAGGCTCATTGGGGAGAACAATGATTTCATGTAGAAATATTTCTAATCCTTCTACCTCCCAGAAAAAAGTTTCAGGCCCTGGCCTGAACAAAGAAATCCAAACAAGGTGACACTAGTTTCACGTGAACCTCAAGACCATAACCTAACTGTACTTACCACCTTCATTTACAAAATTTAACTTCCACTCATCTACACCAAACCAATAGACTGAATTTCCTCTGGAAGGAAGTTTCCAACATAATCATAGTGAAATTAATCTCACTTTAAAGTGCAACCAAGGTGATATGTGAGACTAGTGTTTGTTCTACGACACACAAAACAGAAGCATCCCCCAACAGCACTGCCCCGAGAGAACTGGCTGTAGGCCAAAGTGGCCTGTTAGGGTTACCAGAAAGCAAGGAGACTCCAGCTCCCGCACAGGAAGATCTGTACCAGACCTCAAACACCTTGGAGGTCCCCCTAACGGACCAGGCTGGAGCACAGGGCCAGCACAGTCCAGAGCTGTCCAAACCAGTGAACACACCTCGACTCCATGATTTGCCTACCCAAGCACCCTGGCAGAGGAAAAGCAAGCAGGAAGCCTTGGTCTTGGAACAACATAAACCTCATTTACCTTGTACTCCATGATCAAAGTACTCATCCAGATTAGATGATACCAAAATAGGTGATGAGGTCCCCCACATATCACTGCTGAGATGATTTAATCTTAGAGTACAAAATGGCTTCTTCCACAGGACAAGCTTTGCACTAATGTTTCTCAAATACAATTATGTTTCCAGCTCTAGCCTCAGTTTGAGAGATTTTTAAAAATAATAAACTTTTCCTATATCAGAGCTAAGATAGAAAGGGGAGTCAGGCATAAGACACCTTCTCTCCAGAGTCCCTAGAATAGAAAGCTCTAGAAGCCAGTGGGTGTGAGTATATTCAAGTCACGGGGTTTGAGTTTATGGGTCTTCGGCAGTTGTTTCTTCCCTTCTGTCACTGGGATGTCCATTTTGGGCGGCTTGAAGGCTACTGGGTCGTCTGCCATTCGGGTGGCCTGGACATGGATCACTTCCACTGGAGAAGGTTTCTGGGCTCCTTTATAGGCCTGAGTGGCAAAACTTCCTACCAAGGTAAACCAGAGGGCAAATGATTTCCAAAGCAATAGGCAGCTCCCAACATACTTGGCAAGATGCCTGCCACACTGCTTTCTCTCTTTTAAAGAAGCTGCCTTACCTGAATCAGACTTCTGGAGGGATTTTGGTCCAAAGAGATTCCATTTGTCTGCCAAGTTTCTGTCCTTATCCCCACTTCCAGAATCCATGGTGCTAGGATTTGACACAGGTAATGCTGTGGAGGAACCAGAACTGAACCAGCCTCTGGAAGAGAAAGAATAAAACATATCCTTAATGTATACTCTTTCTAGAGTTCTAGAAGTGTCTCATGTCAAAAGACTAGGGAGACTACTACTCCTCACTCTGAAACTCTTGAGTTTAAACCGTGACTGGGTATGCAGCACTAGCTTTCCCTTTAGCATAGGAAGAGCTCACCTGGACTTTGGCCGAGGGGAAGACTCAGGGGTGTTGCTTGGGGTGGACTGGGCAGAGCCAGACTGCTTCTCGTCTTTTGTTACCTCTCCACTCTGTAGCTTTAGTTTCTGTTCAGAAGGGTAAGAGACGTTTTAAATAAAAAGTGAGAAGTACAGAATAGCTACAAACAGCCAAGTTTGAACATAAACAATGTGGTTTACACTCTTAAGGCAAAAGGAAAACTATTAATAGGTTCTGTAGTTTTGGATTATAGAAGAATTTCCTTTGATTCTGCCACACAAGATAGAATTCCATCTTTTAAAAAAAAACTATTTCTTCTACAACATAACTAAAACACCCCTGTACTAAATGCCACACTAGAGCTTTTACTTTCAGAGAAGTAATTTTCCCACATTCACCCAACCAGGCTTTAGGGCTTCTTGATCTTATAAGTAGGGCCTTGAACTCCTCTGTCTCTCCTACCACATATAGCCCCTGCCATTCCCAGTTGCAAAAAAAATAAAGTAAAATAAAATAAAAACAAGATACAAGTACACTATCCTTCTATAACTAAATGCTTTCTGTGGAGCCAATCCCCATTCTCTCCCTTTGCACTCCCCCAAAACCAGCCACTTTGGGTTCCTGCAGCATTGTAGACATACCTCTACCGCAGAGACTTGCAGTCTAGTGGAGAGGCAAATCTGCTGCTCAGTGTTTTAGATCAAGGCTCCCATATTGTCTCTGCACCATGTCTATATGTCAGTATTTAGCCCGAGCTACATTTCAAACAAATTACATTTTAATTCCCTCACACATACGCAATATATCAATTTAGGTAAGTTGCCATTGAGTTTCAGCCACCCTCATGTTCTACTCCTGTGGCCAAGATGCTGAAAACAGGTGACCAAAGTCACTTCTACTTGTCAACTGTTCAACTGGAATTCTGATGGACACTTAGTCTGGAAAGTTCTGTTAGTGTCTAAGACTGACAATGCCTCTCTCTGGAAGCATCTGTCTAGTATAAACACTTACACTGGCCAACCTGACCCTGAGGCCCCAAAGCACTGGTTTTTAAACTTACATGCAAAGAACGCCAATAGTCCACGTCTTACGTCCCATGGGCCACCCAACCCTGTTATTGTTCCTCCTTTCACATACTGTGTAACTCTCCTTTCTACCTTTGTCACGTCTCATGCTGCCCTAAGGCTCTCATAACCCCCTATTCAGAACCCTTATAACCAGTACGATGGCCCACCCTCACTTAACAGAGGCAGTCCCTATTTCTTAGCTGTGCCCCTCCACAATCTGCCACTACCTTCCTTATGCACCCCATCAGGAGTCAGATTCTCAGTCAACCTTGGAATAGGTGGTGGAGATCCAATAGAAGATCGGGCATCAGGAGACTTATTCAGGTACTGCGAATGGTTCAATATACACCTTGGACCTCATTCTCTTCTCTTATACCGAGAATAGTATCTACCTCAAAGGATTAATACGAAGGCTAGATGAATGTGAGTGCTTCATAAACCACAAAGACTATTAAGTATGAAGGGGAACTCCCCGAAAGAAAGTGGAATAGACTATTTGGTTCATACAGTTACTTGGTTATCGTTAACCTTACCCTTAAAAACTCTTCTTCATACCATTTTAGAAGTGAAAGGGCAAAAGCATTCCAATTCTATATTTGATTTTAATTTTTTTAAATAAATGTAGAACATAATGTTTATTTCCAGCTAAAGTGTTAAAACCTCTGTTGAAACTGCCCAATTCTCTTTGTCCCTCTAAGTGGAACACTGGTAAACAAGTGACCCCTGCTGGCTTACTGTCCATGAAGTGCTCACACATAACCTGGTGTAAGCCCAGAGTCTCCTCCCAACCAGAAGTAAGCAAAACAGATGCCCCCCTCTACAGACGGATACGCAGGAACACCGTGGATATGCCTCTGAGCTTTCAAGTGGGAAGCACCCCCACCGGTGGGACTGTACCAGTTCTAAACTCCCCACCCAATTCTCATTGCACCACTTGCCACAATCACAAAGAGCTGAGCTGCTAACTTCTAAACCACAGCTACATCTTTAGCTAGGAATAATGCTCGCTTGTTTGCATTTAATTCCCAAAAAACAAGCTTACGTGGAGTGCTTCTGCCATGCGAAGGTACTTGTTCTCCTCAGTGGTAAGGCCCTTGTGGGGTGTATAGCCAGCATCTCTCAGCCCTGCCTGTTGCTCAAAACGCTGAATGCTCTCCTGGGTCTGTTCTGGAAGAGAGATGACAGTCATGCCCATTCCCCCTCCCATCACAATCAGGAAGCTCAACACAGACCTCTCTTGTTCTCCTCATAAGGGGAGACCACCCCAGGGTGGGTTTCGTCCAGAGAGGCATCGCAGCAGTAATTCTGAACCTTACACGAAGGTCCTCTAACTAGAGGAAGCCTTCCCTCACACCAAGCTAAAGCGTACACACATCACTCTGTTGTAAGGCAATTATTACCTCAATAAAAAATAAAACAATTTTATTTTTAAAAAAGCCAATAAAGTACTAAAATTAAGTCATGCCTAAAGGAACAGTCAGTTAACCTCCAGGGAAATACTCCTTTCCTTCCTCTTATTTGTACACTGGGCATTTTCTTTGAATTCAGAAACGCAACATGGAGAAGGCCGCTGGCATGGAGAAATAATGTAAAGTTTCCTGGGAGAGACTCACCATCCTCAGCACCCACATAAAGACCTCAGCCAAAGACAAATGGGCCATATTTAGGCAGCATTGACACCAAGATTCTACCCACAAAAGGAGTCAAACCGCAGAGAACTGACCTTGAACTAGCTGTGGTCTCCTGGTCCACGTTTCTGGTGTGTGAAACAGCCCGTCAGTGCCTGGCATAGCAGGCAGTTTCCAGTCTTGTCAGCCTGACCTGATTATCTCATAATCCATACCTCAGTTATACCCTGGAAGGACTGACAGCTGAATTTTGGCTTAATTTGTATGTCCAGTACATAATTCACCCATACATACAGGAATGTGGCAGCTAGACACCAGATGTCCTTTATGACTTGGTCATTCCCCTTTGAAGGAACTGTCTTATTTCCATCAGAAATAGAAGCAAAGAAAAAATTATATATATAAAGGCATGAAGATCTCTTCCAGTCCTACCAGACAGGATTTGAAAATTTACAGAGCAGGAAAGAACTGACAAATTACAGCACACCAATACGAGAATTTTAAAAGCAACTATTTCTTTAAGACTATAGCAATATCGGGCCTCCATGGTGGCGCAGTGGTTGAGCGCTGGGCTGTGAAGCTGCTTGCAGCCTCTGCAGCGCTGGTTCGATCCCTGGCCGCCAGGCGAGGGTCCCACATGGCGCGCAGACCTCTCCTGCCGCCCGCTGCTCCCCTCAGCAGTGTGCTTCGGTCCTTCTGCCTGCTCTGCTCCCCACTCTGGCTCTGGTGAATTCTCTCACCCTCCCGCACTTCTGACTGTACCCAGTGCATGTATAAACAAAACAAACAAACAAACAAATAAATAAATAAACATGCCTCTATTTAAAAAAAAAAAAAAAGACTATAGCAATATCAGATGTTCATAGCAGTTCTAACTAAAAAGCAAAAACAAACCAAAAAAAAATAGTATTTCTACTATATTTGCAGTTACATAAAAATATACATGTTTGTGCAAGTGAATAAGCCAAATAAGTATCTGAGTGACAACAGTACAGTGGGGTGCTGTAATATTCTCTACTGCTGGTAAACTATTTTCAAGAAGGCAGTTCTACTGTACCAAGAGAACAATAACTAAGATTTCCAACACTATCAATAGAAAATATTCTGAAGCTTGCAAAATACAAGTAGTTGGTGCAAAAGAGAAAGTTGTTAAGAGTTTGGACGTCTGTGCCCAAGACAAGCTGATGCCCTCCCAGAGCCAATAAACAAATGCTTCCGACTGAAAAGAGCCAACCAGGAGACCTCTCTGTGCCCTGCCCCGCAGAGACTACTGCTTGAGCAGAGCCACGTATCTGATATTGTTAACTTCCCACATGATCTAGAAAGTACCTCCAGAACTAACAAACTTAGTTAACTTGTGATAAAGTTTACAAAAAAATACAAGTTGTCTTGTGTTAGGTCTCATTAGGACCACAAATCACACATTCTTAAGACTAAAGACACTTGAGGGGCCAAACCTGCCTCAAGGGCCACTAAGAGAACAACTATGAGCTGTTAATTTAGGGAGAAAAAAATGCAGGGCAGGTGGGTAATGCCTCAGTGTGAGTGGGGCCTTCTCCAGCACCTGGGGCATCGACTCCAACCTGCAGCCATACTCCTATTATGACCAGACAAAAAGTCTTGAGAGTAAAGTAACTTGCCTAAGGCCACACAGGTGGGTAGCGAAAATAACAAAGTAGCAGGAATGCCTCTAGGTCAAACAAGATGCTTTAATGTTTGGCAACTCTTCCCACCTGAATGGTGGAAGCCAGGCTGTTCACAGAATCCACAGTCCGACTGCAGAGGCCCAAGCTCTTCCCCACCCCAACAACACTCTATTCTGAGGGTGAAGAATGCTTACTTGTGATCAGAGAATTCATGATGACGTGGGTAGCTTTAGCCTTCACCACGGGGACCTTGTCCACACTGCCAGGGGCCGGTGACAGGGTTATGGCAGGGGAGGAGACGCTGGCCCCTCCTTCCTCCACCTGTTCAAGAAAGGGAAGGAGGCACTTGAGCAGCGCAAGGGAGTCACACAACCAAACTTACTTCTCTGAGAAGTTACTGATAACTTTAATGTCATATATGAGGAGGAGGGGGTCATCTCCACCTGATTAAATAGTGCTACCAATAAAGACATTATATGAATAAGCTTTATAAAAGTAGCAAAGCCAGACCTTAGAGCTCTGGGTCTACTTCCTTCCCAGCCTCTGCCCAATACCCCAAAACTACACTGTGGCCCAGGGAACACAGAAGAAACACTCCCTGCAAAGTGAGCACAGACCGTGCACCAGGACTGTGGTGTTTGCCATGCAGTTCTCACACTCTCTGAGCATCAGAACCCCTGGAAGGGGATAAAACAGACTGCCAGGCCCCACCCTGGAGCTGAGTGGTAGCTCCAGGGTGAGACTGAAAAACTTGTTTCTAATAAATCCCAAGGTGATGCTGATGCTGCTGTTCCCAAGACCACACTTTGAGAATTAAGCCTTCAAGTAATGGTCTTAAATAGTCTTTAAAAAAAAAAAAAATCGACATAGCTCCCAATCCTTAAGGTGAGAGAGCGGAAAGCTGCCACTTGCTGGACTGTTAACACCCACCATGCTCAGCACTGGCAGGGAGAGGATGGAACGAACTGGCTTTATTCTTCGCTCTCTGCTTCTCCAAGGGAATGAGAAAGAAATATGGCCAGAAAGGAGGGCAGCAGGGGAGGTATTTAAATGATCCCTGTTACAAAATACGGTTTACACTTTTCAGCAGCGTTTACTGGAGTCACACATGAGCCTCGGCTTCCTCACTTGGAGCATAGTTGATTCCTAATGCAGGGTGAGTAGGGGCAAATGAAAGCAGGCATGTGATGAGGCGAGCTGGGTGTCCTTTGAGAGCAACTGTTCCAAACCGTCAGCTGTTTCAGCCAGGGCACCACAGAACACTGGAAGGCAGGCTTTGTCTCGTGAAGCAAGCACATCCTTTAGAACTGAAAAGGGTGCCCCTCCCAGCGCCAGCACCAGCCTTGTTCATCTGCTCTGGCATCACAGGCGGGCTGCTGAGGCCTCTTCTCGCATAGCCAGTACTTTTTTTTTTTACACAAAATGTTTTCTCCTCAACAACTGACAGGGTCAGATTTCAGTAGGTAATTGATATAGAGGCTGCTTTCGTGGAAAGGAGCTTCCTGTTCTGAGACTTGAAGGGGGTGGAAGGTGAGGTGTCGCCTCATTAGAAAGGAAGGATCAAATAAAGCCCCACCAAATGAAAGTTAGGCTGGGAGCCGAGCTCATCATGTCAGCCAAGCCTTTTACTCCTCAGCTAATCCCACACCCCCTCCATGACATAAAGTAAATCTCCATGTCATGTCAGAGTTGGAACTGTGTGCCCTGGGTCACAGATAGTACAAGGACCTTCAGAGGATTCACACCCAGGTCTCTCAGAAAATGCTTATCACACAGTTCAGTCGGCCCTGAGCTGTCCTGCAGCTCAAAGTTCAGTGAAATTGTAATGGCAAGTTAAATGGCCTCATCTGAACTTGGCAGGCCCAGTGCATTCCAGCAACAGGACAACCTTTCTTGCATTTCTGGTAGAGGGGCAGAGGTAAGAAACACAGGCCCCACAGTCAGGAAGCATAGGCGTCAGTAACATGCCCACTACAAGCTGTGAGCACCTATGGAGCCAAACTGCACCAAAGGGCTGTGAGAACAGGTCACTGTGTAAGGAGGCGTGCACACGTGCGTGTGTGTATGTGTGTGTGTAAAAGCACCAGGAGGGGCCTTAGAAAGGAGGCAGCAGCAGTGAGAAAAGGCATCTAAGGCAGAAGGGACAGCATAAGGAAAAGCACAGCTTGTGTTCAAAAAAGAAACCATTTTCCCTCACTCACTCAATGAACATGTTTTTGGACTCTACTTTACACCAAGTCCTCGGCTAGCTACTGCAGAAAGAGTACAAAACTGAACATGGCCCCTGCCTCCAGAAGCTGGTGGAAGGCAATCAAGTAATGGGATGATGACAGAGGCCCATGGTACTGTGGAGAGCTCAAAGGGAGAGGGCACAGTCTGATGGGAGGATGGAGGTAAATGCTCACTGAAGTGAGCTAAGACTTACAGGTAACTATCTGTCAGGCAATGGAAAGGGAGGGGGTGGGAGAACAGGATGGGATTGCAAACATTGCAGGCAAGTGGAACATTGTGAAGGAAAGTCACAGAAGCAGAAAACACCCTCAAATGCAAGAAATCTTAACGCATATGGTTGGGTCACTAGGCAGAGGGCGGGGGAGTGGCAGAAAAGAAGCTTGGATTTCATGCAATGGGAAATTGGTGGTGGGGTGCGCTACAGAAAAGTCTCAGTAAGAGAGAACAGGTCATTCTAGTTTTAAATTAAAAAGAAAAAGACTGTACCAACTGTTACTGAGACAGAAAACATATATACAGGACTGGTGGCTGCCCAACTCTCTGGATGCTGGGTGCCACTGAAGGCTTCCGGAGCCAAGGAAGGAGAAGGAAGGGACAGGACTTGCCAGAAGCAGTCAGCAGGGTGAGATACCTTGGCGAGGTCCTGATACTTGCGCTCTGGAATCACGGGCTTCCAGGGGATGCTGCCCATGTCCGATGGAGGAGGGGTCATGGGCGTAGGGTCCTCCAGGGCATCATCATAGCTGAATGCCCGGCGGTGCATCCCGATTGGCAGGGACATCTTGCCTAGAGGCCCGTTAGGCTCAAGAGCTAAGAACAGAGACACTTGTCAGGATGGCTTCAGCAGCTCAAAATAAATGCACCTCCAAACTATAAGCAGGAAAGTTCTGAAAGCTCTTTATCTAGAACAAGGCAACAGTTTGTTCTGGAATAGCTAATCCATTCAAGAGAAGGTAAGGGTACTAAGTCCCTTCTCTATGCCTGATACTTTGGACTCTCCACTTAGCCCACTCAGTGGCTCACATTCATTTTTATGAATTAGAAAACCCAAGTTCAATTTAAATTTACTTGCAAGATCACACAACTCAAAGTGCAATTTGGAATAAAAATCTAAGCTGATAGGATTTCAAAGCTTATGTCCTTTATGGTACTGAAGCCAGCCCCTGGCAGTGCCAGGGCTCTCAATTCATGTAAGACTGAGGATAGGAAGTTACTATTCCCATTTTAAAGATGAGGAAACGAAGGCCAGAGGGGAGTGAGCTCATATAGAGGGTAGCCAAGTGGGTCTCAACAAGATCTGACTGCAAGTCCTCTGCCTTCCCTAACTCACCAGAGGGAAAAAGAGTTTTATAAGAAAGATTTAAAACAATATGTGGTCCCACCATCATCTCTAGTTTGAAGTGTTCTAGAAACTAGTTCAAGTATGGCCTGAACAAAGCCAATTTCCATTACAGAAACTGTTGACAACCACCTTCACGAAGCAGTGCCAGCTGATCCTGCCGTTCCTGTCCCCTGGCACTGACAGAGGAACAGCCCTGCTGTGACGCAGGTGCCCCACTTCAAGGGCACTCTCAGTACTGCCAGACCAGCATGCCAAGTCCATTTTGTTTGGTTGGCTAATCCTTTCACAACAGCACTAACATCCAGATCCTGCCTTCAGGGGGACATTTTCCTGTTGCTAAAGTTAAGACAATCACCCTCTCCAAGGCATCAACTTGCAGGGCAGTAAGTCCCAGACCAGCAAAGACACTTCATTTAAACAGGCAGGGAACCCACAAAACTACCATTATTACTACTGATATTAATAATGACTATAAATCCATAGAAATAGAAATAGGATGAGAGGTTGCCAGGGGGAGAAAGAGGCGTGACTGCTAAAACGTACAAAGTTTTATTTTGGGGGAAGGAGTGTGATAAATATGTTCTATAATTAGGTGATGACAGTTGCACAACCTTGTGAATATACTAAAAAACACAAAACTGTTCACTTTAAATGGGTGAGTCATTTCAATTAAAACAAACACACACACAAAAATAAGGACTAAGTACCCTTCCTTGCCACACACCTCCCTCAACTTGCCTAATCCTCATTAAGCAGATACCCTTCCCGTTTTTCCAGCGCGGGAAAATGAGGTGCAGAGCTAAGTGACACTCGGACACTTAAGCCTCGAGCATGCGCTGGGGCCAGGACAAATCTCCATGCCACTGCTTGCACTCTACAGTCACGCATCACTTAACGACAGGGACACATTCTGAGAAATGTGCGTTAGATCTTGTCGTCATGCAAACATCACAGGGTGTTATGACACAAACTAGATAGTGTAGCCTCCTACACACCTAGGCTTTGTGGGATAGCCTTTTAGGACCACCGGTGTATATGCTGCCCGTCACTGACCAGCAGTTACTAAGCAACCCGTGACTGTACAGGCGACACTCCATGCTCGCCACACTACAGGAAGTTGACCTAGTGAGTGTGAGCTTCTAGCCAGGTAGTTATAGCGAGTGCATGGTAATCACAACAATGAAGGACAAACTAAAACACAAACTGATGATGTGAGAGACTTGGGATGGATCCACATGAGGTGACAGGGGAAGGACTTCTCTATTAATCCACTGAATTTAGGAACAATTTCAAAAACATGTTCCCAACAGCCATCTTCATAGCCTTCCGCAAAAATAATAATAAAGTCACCTAATACATATACTAAGAAATCCACTTCTACAAATAGGGACCAAAAAATCTGGTGGGAAATAAGTATATATTGATCACTTTTAACTCACGTTTTCACAGATTTTATGAATAATTTTCACAATAGCCCTGAGAAACAGGCATAGTCTCTTTATTGTGAATCAAAAATTGAATGATTCATATTTCATTAAAAATTACTGGCCCCTCCAACTAAAATACCCCTGGGTGGTGTCAGTGACTGCAGTAACCCAACACTGACTCAGGACTCATTCAGCATTGCTGTGAGCATATTCACGACTGCCAAGTTTTATCTGCCTTCCAGTCAGGCTGATACCCTCTTTGCTCAGACCTCCACTGCCCTAGCTCCTACCCCTTCCAAAAGGGGTGGGAGGAGGTGACACTAATATTTTGGTACAAATTAGAAGAACTACAAAACTTATTCAGAATTCTTATTTGAAACCTGTAGGAAAGTGATAAACATGTCATATCTGTAAGTGAAACGATTCTTCTCTCTCAAGTTAGGTTTTGGGTTCCTACCCTAACTGGGTGGTTAATAAGATAATATTTAAATTAAGCCAATCTATTAAATCTAAATACTCGCCTGGTGACAGAGAGTAACCATTAAGACGTGGTTCAGAAAAAGTGCTTTCTATTTAACTTAAAATATTAAGGGCAAGACACAACTTTACCAATAAGAATTTTTACCAGGCACTTCTGGTTGTCTTGAAGCCATTGAAAGACTGGAATCCAGATGCTTTTCCTATATAGAATTCGGAGTTGAGTCCCTGCCACCTAATAAAAATAACAAAGGGCATTTTCTTATAGCAAACACCAAAGAATAGCTTCAATGCTATTCTTTTGACAAGCACACAGATTTTCTGGCTTGCTGACAAGGCAAAGACACACATTAAGGGCCAATGGGTGACAAACATGCCAACAGGGGCTGATCCTAACACCTGTGATATGACAAAGATACTACATGGAAAAAAGGTCACCTTACCAGTGAAATGATGTGACGATTATGCCGACAGACAGATATTAATGAGGAACATTGTCCAGCTGATGCAAATTAGCAAAGCGGCTTGGGAAGAGTCCATCCATTCCAGAAATTCTAGTAACAACAAACAACCAGCATGATACAGGCCTCCAGAGTCTGCCAAATGCCTACCTGTACGTTTGAGGTATTCCCCCATAACAACCTTGCAAAAGGTATACTCACTTCATTTTTAAGTAAGTTAGGGTGTAGGGTCCAAATACATTGAGCTATACAAGAAGTTAGATAACAGCAGGCAATTTTGCTAATACTGACAGTTCTTAAGGGGTTTATACAAAACTCACCTTGTGTTTTAATCCTTGCAGCAACACTGCAAATCAGACAATACTTACCCCCAATTTAAAAAATAAGAAACTAAAAATCAGGAGTTAAGTGATTTATCCAAGGTCACAGCAAAAAGGAATGGCCACTGGCAAGGCAGGTAGCTGCCCACTCCCCACTCCCAATTTTACAGGGTAATGAAATTTAAGTCCTGAGGAAGGCAAGTTATAATGCTTTCAAACTTGATAGGCTGCCTCTCTATCCTGATTTAGCTCAGAGGACACACTAGTTATTTCTTTATTAAAGGGTATCACAGAGGGTCTCCCTGGTGGCACAAGGGGTTAAGCATCGCACTATGAAGCAATCCGCAGCCTCTGCAGCTTGAGTTCGATCCCCCGCCAGCCAGGGAGCTACCCACATGGCGCAGCAGACCTCTCCTGACTCTCCCACTGCTCCCCTCAGTAGTGTATTTCAATCAGTCTGCCTGTTCTGCTCCCTGCTCTGTTTCAGGTGAGTCCTCTCACCTCCCGCATCTGTGGCCTGTACCCCAGCTCTTGTATGCATAAATAAATAAATCTTAAAAAAAAAGAAAGTGCTCTTCTTTAAAAAAAAAAAAAAAATGGTATCGTAGATACCAAAGTTACGCCATCCACCTGGTCCACGGAGCATTCCAGACCCAGATCCTCTTCTACTTTCCCTTCCCGTATCGGTCCCTTCCCCCCCCCCCCCCCCCCGCAGAGTGCAACCATCTTCATCACAAGATACAAGACAAAGCCACCAGGATTTTAAACACCGAGTCTGAACCAACCCTCACACCTCCCCGAGGATAAGACAGATTAAAGAGATCAGTGCCGGGGCAAGATACAAAGAGAAGGTTCCCTGAGAGCTGGGCAAAGCAGAAATTTTAAGGGGAGCGATAGGGGTCTCCGGCTAAGCTGATCTGACGATTAAGTAAAGGGAAAGCGGGGTGAGCGACAGCAGGGACGTCAGAGAGGACCCCCACTGGAGGACCCCCAGAAGGCTGGACAAGAGTGGCAAGGGTGGATCTGGCCGAGCTCCGTGCCAGGGTGAGAGGGGAGAGGCGAGGAGAGGCGGCCAGCGAGGGCCTCGCGGGAGGGGCCGGGGCACCCCCTTAGGGGCTGGGGGCTCAGCCAGGGAGGGCCGGCCCGGCCCTGCCCCTCAGGTTACCTGTTCTTCCGCCGCCGCGGAGGTGCTTGCTGCTGGGCTCCAAAACTAAAGATGTTCCGAAGACCCCCGTCTCCCGTGACGCTGTGGTGCAGTCGGGACCCAAGCCATGGCTAAAGCGTCGCAGCGCGCGGGGCAACGCTACAAGTCCCGGCACCGGCCAGGAACACTGGCTGCCGGACTCGCCGGCAGCCTCCCTGATAAAGCCTCCGAGACCGGTCACATCACGCGAGACTTGGCCGGAGCGGGGGGGGGGGTTGTGCTCAAGGTATGCTGGGAATTGTAGTCCGCGATCTAAAAGGGCCCAGGAACTTTGCTGCCTAAAGGATTTACAAATATGGCAAAGCAGTACATTTGAGAAAATGAAAGGTGTTTTTTGTTTTCTTTTCTTTTTTTGTCGATTTACCCATATTTCTGCAGTATGTATAAATCTTGCCATCAAGGCTCATCTCCGAGGGGCTATGGAGTTTGGGTGTACACTTCATTTAGATTTCGGTGGTTGACGCCTGTCAGATCCACTGGAAGGGCAGAGGCTTTTCTCCTGCAACTTTAAATTTTAGTGTCATTACCTACTATATCACACCAATTCAGTGTGATATTTGATATTCTTAAGTATTTTATAAATTCTATCATTAACTTATGAGAAGCACAATTCCATAGCATTGTGATTGTGTGTATGTTAAAAGTATTACTTTGTTAATTTGGAACTTTTAAAATACACCATAATTTTTTACCCTCTGTGCACGTAAATCTGACACCTTGTCCTCTTCCATCCCAGTCAGAAGGAAAAGAAACTTTATACTCTTAATCATATTAAGACAGGATCACCTTGCTTTGTTCTTATCCCCAAGAAATGTAAACAGAAGAATTTCCCGGAAATTACTGACTCTCTGGCCAAAAGGACTTAATCCCTTTCTCGGTACCTATATGTAAAACCATGACATGATTTTGGCATGTAGTAGCCATGTGAGAAAAGTGCTGTTTTCCACAAATTACAAACTAATTGTAACCTTTAAACCTTCACAACCTTATGAGGTTTTCCCCTTTATGTAAGTGCTGTGCTGTTTTCTTGGTTTGGGGGCTTTTAGGGAGCTATTTCTTCTAAACTCTGAAACCCCTCAAAAGTCTTCTTTGCCAGGAAATACTTTTCTAAATGGTTTGGTTGCATAACCAAAAAGGATTCAGGTAGGAACAACTGAATCCGTGAGACCAAGAAGGACACCCTCTGTGCTATTTGAGCTCAGACTATTTTTCACAGCTCCCTGGGTGGATTCCTTTTGGCATTAGATGTTCCTCTCCACCCTCTTTTCTGTGCTTTTTTTCTGACTCTGGTTTTGCCTCTTAAGCCTGTTTTGTACAACCACTTTACTTCCCCAAGGATCGCAGCACCATTTGGAAGTTGGTTTTTGAGGTCAGACTGTATGGTTATTGCTCAGGAACAGACAACAGTCTAGGAACATTGTGTGTGGCTGACCAAGGAACTTGGTTGCCTTTTTGAGTATGTACAACATACATTTAAGGAAACTAACATTCTAAATGCATTTGGTTATTTTTTTAAAGATTTATTTATTTATGCATACAAGAACTGGGGTACAGGCCAGAGGTGTGGTGGGTGGGTAAGAGGATTCACCAGAGTGGGGAACATAACAGGCAGACTGACTGAAATTCACTGCTGAGGGGAGCAGTGGGTGTGTCAAGAGAGGTCTGCTGTGCCATGTGGGTGCCTTCCTGGCCAGGGATCAAACTCGTGCTGCAGTGGCTGCAGGCAGCCTCATAGGTTGCATCTTAACCCCTTGCACCACCAGGGAGATCCCTAAATGCATTTGTCTCTGAATTATCTTTTTGCACCTCCTTGGACATTTTAAACTTTGATAAACTTGGAGCCTCAAAAACTGAACTTGACCAGAGTCTCTCTTACATCCACCTTGGACACCCAAATCATCCTGCATTTCCATTTCATAGGGGAGGGGACTGGGAGTGGGACTGAGTTCTGCCCACCTGCCTTCCTCTGGACATTTGCCCTCTCTAGTCTCGGAAAGATCCACTCCTTCAACAGATCTGCCAATGTCCTCAGGAACAATCAGCAACCAGGAACTTGGTCACTGGGATGGTAGCGGTGTTGATTTGCATTTCTCTAGACTGGTAGTTCTTATCTGGAGCCCGTCCCCCTATATCATCACAGATAGGGTGTTCCACCTAGTCCTGCTCAGGAAATGTCCTTTCGGTTGGTCACTGGACAGCAGAGAAAACTAACAGGGGGACCTTGGCAAAGGTACCTCAGCCAGGAAGTGGCAGAACTGAAATTCAAAGCCAGGACTGATTGCTCCACTGATAGTTTGGCTGCTGATTGTCCGTGATCTCACTCAGTTTCTCCTCTTTAACTTTCCTAGCAAGAGGGTTGAAGGCACATGCCAAAGAAAAAGCTACATATAACACCTCCCTCTAGTGGCAAGGGGAAAAAATTTCACTGAAGAAATAGAGGATGTTGTTGGTAGAGACCTACTCCATCCTGATAACAGAGATGGTGCAATTAAGGTGCAGAGAACTGAAGGAACAAGGCCAACGTCGCACAACTAGTCTGGGGCAGTTGATTAGACAGAAAATTTATTCTTGGGCCTCCCTGGTGGCACAGCAGGTTGAGCGCAGCGCTGTGAAGCTGTCTGCAGTCTCTGCAGCGCCAGTTCGGTTCCCAGCCTGCCACGAGATTCCCACATGGAGTAACAGACCTCTCCTGTCTCTCCTGACCTCTTCTGTCTTGCCCGCTGCTCCCCTCAGCAGTGTTTTCGGTTGTCTGCCTATTTTGCTCCCCGCTCTGTCTCTGGTGAATTCTCTTGCCCTCATGCACCTCTGGCCTGTACCCCAGATCTGGTATAAATAAATAAATCTTAAAAAAAAAAAAAAAGGCATTTGTGAGGCAGTATGAGTACATATTGTTTAAAAAAAAAGTGTTCTTGTGTCTTACTTTGTGTCAAGCACTTTGCTCGTTGTATGGTATTCACTGAGGAAAAGACACAATCTCTGTTAAGGCTCAACTGTGTCCTCCCTAAATTCATGTGACAAGTCCCAACCCCTAGTACCCCAGATTGTAACAGTATTTGGAGACAAGGTGGTTTTTTTTCCCACCACCACCCACTATGCCCCCTTAACCTTTTCACCCTCCTCCCTCCCTCTTAACTTCAGAACCCTTACTTCATTTATTAGTACTCGTTGAGTTTTATAAGTATTCTTATAAAACAAGGTATTTTTCTTACTCAAACAGTTCACTATGTAAACATCCAATATTTGTCATTTCATTCTGATTTGCTTTGCTCCACATAATTCCCTGGAACTCCTTCCATTTTTCTGTGCCTGGAAACATTTCCTCTTTCTTTATGACTGAATTATACTCCATGGTACAGATATAGCACACCTTCTTGATCCAACCCTCTATGAGTGGACACGTAGGTTGTTTCTGTACCCTAGTTTTTGTAGATAATGCTGCAGTAAACACTGTACAGCATGGGAATTTTTTGAGTTGATGGTTTCATGTTCTTCCATTGGGTGCCCAAAAGTGGGATTCTGGGTCATAAGTTCTTTCCATTTTCAAGTTGTTTTGTTTTTAAAGATTTATTTATGCATACAAGAACTGGGATAGGGGTGAGAGGATTCACCAGAGACAGAGTGGGGAACAGAACAGGCAGATTTACTGAAATACACTGCTGAGGGGAGCAGCTGAGAGTCAGGAGAGGTCTGCTGCGCCATGTGGGTTGCGCCCTGGCCACGGATTGAACTCATGCTGTGGTGGGTGAGGATAGCTTCATAGGTTGCATCTTAACCCCTTGCACCACCAGGGAGGCCCCTGTTTTGACTTTAAGATTTATTTATATATACAAGAACTGGGGTACAGGCCAGAGGTGTGGGGGAGGGGGAGGAGTGAGAGGATTCACCAGAGCCAAAGCGGGGAACAAAACAGGCAGACTGACAGAAATACACGGCTGAGGCGAGCAGTGGGCCAGTCAGGAGAGGTCTGCTGCAGTGGCTGCAGATAGCTTTGTGGGTTGCATCTAAACCCCTTGCGCCACCAGGGAGGCCCTCTGTAGCACAACCAACCCATACTGGGTAGGTTCATTACTGGTTCTAGCAGCCATGTTGGTGTCTTCATGCTCTCCGCCGTTCATCGCCGCACTCCGTTGCTCTCTGCCACTCTCTGCCGCACACCTCCGTCCACTCCACTGCACTCCTCCATCCTCGGCACTGCACCGCACTGTGCCACACCGCACCACGCCACACCACACCACGCCACGCCATTTGGCCAAGTGCACATGTGCGGTGGGAGGGTGGGAAAGCCTGAAGCTTTTCCCCCTACTTACCCCACAATCCACCCACTCAGGGTTTTCCACCATACAGTCTATATACAAGTATAAACAAGTTTCCTTTAACAAACATAAACACTGCAGCCATGGCTCACAAAACAAACAGTATACATCACAATATAACTAAGTTCAATTCTCCTAGGGGTAGAAAGATAAAGAAGTTTTTGGTACCAGCAATGGGAGACACCTCCCATCTGGCAATATACATGCCAATATTGTAGTGGGCATCAGTGGCCTTCTAGGTTGTGAGTACCACACTCACTTTGCCAGCGAAGAGACATCAGAGGGCTCTATATGTAGCAAGAGTGGAAAGCTCATAATAGGCCACAGAGTCATCACAAATGTCCCTTTTAGGATTGCCTTCTGATCTGCCACCCCAGGGTGGGTAACACGCACCTGGGGCAGCCACTGTACAGTCACCCATGGTGTTATTTGTAAATTGGCCTCCAGGCCACAACCCCAAGGGGCTATCAGAGCCACCCAGTGCATGTGGGGAGCATTCACAGTCCAGGGCCATTTCCAGTCCACAGTCTGCCCTGGGTCCACTCCAGTCGGGGCTGGTAATAAAATGTTGCCCTGCTGTCCAAATCCAGGCTTTAACAAAATATCCGAAGTTTGTATCTGCAATTGGATGGGAGCAGCGGCACAATGCAGCAACGCCTCCACTGGATCCAGGCCTCCTTTCCTGCTCCTCTCTTTAGTGCTTGTAGCACGTCCCACAGATGTGGGCTCCAACCAGCCAGCGTCAGAGTGGGGGCAGTAGCTTTCAGCCCTTGCTTTAGCAGTCTGTTATAAGGTTCAGTGGTCCCTGCAGTTTTGGGATTATAGGGAATGTGAAACTTCCATTCAACACCATGTCCTTGGCCCACTGCTGCACCCGGGCTCCTGTAAAATGAGTCCCTTGGTCGCTCTCCACTACCAGCAGACATCCATATGCAGCACATAGGTGTGCCAGTGCTGTCAAAACTGCCTTTTGGTCCACATGTGGAGCAGGATAGGTTGTCAATAACCCGGTAGCAGTGTCCACACAGGTGACCGCATACTGTTGTCCATTGAAGTGAGCTAGTGGTCCAATGTCAATCTGCCAGCATGTCAGGGGTACCTGCCCCTGCAATACCTGGACTGTGGATGTAAAAGGTCTCCAGGGGTAAGTCCTGGAACACACTACACATTGTTCACAAATAGTTTGACCTTCCTCTAAAGCGACAAGTAGACCCCAGGCATGCACAGTGGCCCACATTGTCTTCTGCCCTGCATGGAGCAAGTGTCTGTGCAGCCACTGCACAACATCCCACCCCAGAGCAGTTTCAAGCCATCAAACCTGGGCTAGGGTATCTGCCTCATTGTTGCCTGGTGAGGCCAATGGGGCATGTCCTGTGACATGATAAACAGTCACCTGCTTCTGATGCCCTAGATCCTATATATCCTTCCATAGGGCCTGGCCCCAAAATGGCCAATGCATGACTGTCCATTCATTTAGATTCCAAGTGGAAATCCACAGTGTCAGGCCCCTGTACACAGCCCAACTGTCAATACAAATTACTACCAGGGAGGGCTCATGGGCCACCACCATCCATACTGCTCGCAGTTCAGCCCATTGGCTGCTCTGTCCTATCCCAGTTTTAAGCCAATAGTATCCGTTTCTGGGTGTACAGCCACAGTTGTCCAAGATGCTGGCTGGCCCCAGCTGGAGCCTTCTGTATAACAGGCCTCTGCTGGAACAGTGCCCATCCCTCTTTGTAGGGACTAGTTCCAGGTTCAGCTTCAACACAGGCTTCTGAAGTGGGTTCCATAGTGACATACATCCCCGGACCAAGAACCTCCTGCAACTACGCCCTTAAGGGGCTAGTTGACACAGTGCAGTGCTGTTCTAGGTATGCCCCCCCCCCCACTTCACCAAGGTGAGTGTTTGAGCAGTACCACTATGGGGCTTTGTTGTCCAGTCCCGTACCCATCCAGCTATTGGGTAGGTGGTTCTCACTGAGGCAGGGGCTGTGGCAGTTATACTTTCTGTGGCTAGTAAGGCTGCATATACCGCAGCTAACTGTTTCTCAGTTAAGGAATACCTAACCTCAGCCCCCTTCCAGAGTTGGGAACAGAACCCAATAGGCTATCATAGCCTCTCTGATTTCTGCCAGAGTCCCCACCTGAACCCTTCCTGAGTAACATGCACATCGAGCTCACGGGGTCAGGCTGGGTCAAAAACCTGCAAAGCCTGAGCAGTCTTTATAGTTTGTTTGGCCATGGCAAATGATGCGTCTGCCTCAGCTGACCAATCCCACCTGGACCCCTTACGTATTAACATATACAAGGGTCGTAGGAGCTGGGCCATGTGAGGTATCAATGCCCTCCAGTAACCCAGCAGGCCCAGAAAGGCTTGCAGCTGCTTCACTGTGGTTGGAGTGGGATAAGCTTGCACTTTATCTATTACAGCATCAGGGATAACTTTTGTCTTACCGCACCAAACAACTCCCAAGAACTTAACTGACAGTCCAGGGCCCTGCAGTTTGCTTTTGTTGATTGCCCAGCCACATGTTTCAGGTGTGTCAATAGAAGAGGTACTGCCTTTTCCAAATCTGCAAGAGAGTCAGTAGTCAATAAAACATCATCAATGTAATGATACAAATGCACTAAAGATGGCCTCTCCCATTGAGCCAGATCTGCTGCCACCAGCCCATGGCACAGGGTAGGGCTGTGCTGGTATCCCTATGGAAGCACAGTAAATGTCCATTGCCAGCCTTCCCACGTGAAGGCAAACTGGTCTTGACTCTCTGGAGCTATATCTATAGGGAAAAAAAGCATTTGCCAGATGGGCCACAAAATGATACATGCCTAGCTCATGGCTGAGAAGATCCATCAAGTCTACCACTGAAGGCACTGCAGCATGCAAGGGGGGAACTACCTTATTTAATTCACGATAATCTACTATCATGCACCAAGAGCCATCGGGCTTCCTCAGCAGCCACACGAGCAAATTGTAGGGGCTGTGGGCCGAATGAACAATGCCCACTTTCTCCAATTCTGATATTGTGCCCGTAATTTCCTTGTGGCCTCCAGGCAATTGATATTGCTTGGTATCAGTCATTAACCTAGGGACTGACAGTTGTATGGGAGGATGCTTAGCATGTCCTCTCACCACTGCCTTTACCACACGCACTCTAAGGTGAAACTCTCCGGCTGTGGTCTCTAGCCATAAGCCACATAGTACATCCACCCCCAGGATGTACTCCGGGATGGGCGATACATATACTTTATACTCTTTTGGGGGTAAACACCCAATCCCCAGGGACAGTCTCACTGCTGTCACCTTGACACTCTGGCCTCCACAGCCATCAACGTAACAAGCAGACCCTTGAAATTTTTCTGGATTTCCATAGAGCAGAGTACATTCTGCTCCTGTGTCTACCAAAGCCAAAACTCTTTGCACGTTAGTTGGGGACCAGTGGATGGCAAGCTCCAAATGTGGCCTCCAGTCCCTGCCCTGCCTCTGTGGACAGGTTCCTTGGCCCTCACCCTACTTGAAAGTGATCAGGCCATCGCCCAAGGATGGGGTCAGCAGCAAGTAGTCTTCCAGGCGCAGGGCATGTGCCTGAGGCCTGAAGCTTCCAGGCTTCCCCTTAGCAGCAGCCCTTCTCACGGACATGAACCTCTGGGCTTCTTGCAGCTGCTTCCGTAATTCTAACAAATATGCATTGGGCTTCGCATTTATTTTAGTGTGATCTACACCTGCTCTCGCTATATCTGTCCACATTTGGTTATGGGTAACTTTAACAGGTTCTGTCATGCCAAGAGGCTTCTTTGCCCTCCTTGGCATTCCTTTTGATTGTTCAACAATTACCTGTATTCCTTTCTGAGTTTGAGAGCGCCGGCTCTCGACTTCACCCCAGCTAGCTATCATTGTGACATCGTTTATTTGATGTCCCACATAGGGTGCTGGAACTGCCGTGAGGGATCCAAATGAGGATGAGGGGGCACTCTTTAATACCAAGTCTCTCATCCCTGCTGTGAAACACTCATCGTCAGGACCACAAGTGTTCACATTGAACATGGCCTGCCGCATACCCAATTCCCGAAGTACCTGTACCAGCTCGGTGTACGTCTGCCATCTGCTCACTGTCTCCGACATGTCTCCTGCATCAGCCCATACTGTTTGTGTGGCAACCATTATCCATTCCAGCAGGGTATGATCCCCCTGGCCATACCGCTGGCTATTCTGCAGCCTCTGTCTCAAGGATGGGTATAAAATCACTGAGGCCAGTCTCTCCATCTCTTCTGCCATACAAATAATCCCATCCACCCTACAAACTAGTAGCCAGTCTGCCTAGGATTCCTCTGGTTTCTGGCAGAACTGTTTGCCCAAGTCCACCAGTTCCAATGCTTGGGTGTATGTCCACCGGTTCCAACACTTGGGTGTATGGTCGGTACGTAGTAAATTCTGTCATTTGTGGTGGTCCAGCAGCCTCACCCCCTGGGGCCATGGGCTGCCTTAGTTTCATTTTCTGAGTCACCACCGGCTGGGCCCGGAACATGGGACGAGCCTCCTCCTCCTCTCCAGAGAAGCCTGGCATCTCTGCAGTCTCAGGTTGGTTTGCCACTACTGGCTAAGACTCGGGCAAAGGACCAGCCTCCCTCTCCTCTCTTGAGAAGGAGTCTGGTGTCTTTGGACTGGTGGGTTGGTTTCTCCGAACTTCTTCCTCCAGAATCCTCAAACATTGTTGTAGTTTCTGCATCTCATACTGTACTTATTGGATTCTGGAGCGCTCTTTCTGCCTAGACTCTTGCGGAGTTGTGAGAAACACCCGCAGCCCCTGCCGCCTCATGGCAGGGGCTCTTCTGTTTCCGTACAGGGGCTCTTCTATTTCCGTACAGGGCCTGTTCCAACTGCACCGGGGATCCATCTACCTCTGGTCATTCCTGGGGAAGTGCCCACTGGGAGAGGAGGCTGGCCACTGAGTACCATCTGCTAGTGGCTGGCCACCCGGCAATCCCTCCCCAGGTTTCAAAGGGTTCCATACCCGTCTGCGCCAGCTGTCCTGCTTTGAACCGTCCTGCTGTCTATGCCAAATGTCGTGCAACCAACCCATACTGGGTAGGTTCGTTACCGGTTCTAACAGCCATGTTGGTGTCTTCACGCTCTCCGCTGTTTGTCGCTGCACTCCGTCGCACTCTGCCACTCTGCCACTCTCCCTCCATGCCACTTCACTCCTCCATCCTCGGCATGGCAACGCACTGCACTGAGCTGCGAGATGGTATCTCTTTGTAGTTTTGACCTGTAGGAGATGAGCTGTTTAATTTAAAATAAGGTCACTGGGGCAGGGTCCTAATCCAATCTGACTGGTGTTCTTAGAAAAAGAAGTGCCCCCAGGGTTGAAGGCCATGTGAGGACTCAGGGGAAAGACAGCACCCAAAAACAAAGGAGAGAGGTCTCAAAAGAAACCAACCCTGTGAGAACCTTGATATTGGACTTGTAGCCTTAGAACCATGAGAAAATATAATTGTTTTCTTTAAGTGGCCCTAACAGACTAATGAAGAGACAATGAATGGATGTTTGTGAATAATTATAAGTCACATGTGGTAAAGGATAGTACCTGATGCAAAGTAAAAAGGACATCAGGGGAGGCTACCCAGAAAACATGGGTTATAGAAGCAAAGGAGCAGGTGGAAGGTGACCAGCATGTGGGCCACTATGGCAAAAGCAAAGACCCAAGAGAGGGAGAGAGAAAGCCTGTACCTGAGAGTCTGAGAGAAAGTAGAGTTGGAGGGTGAGGTTGGGGTAAGCTGGGGGTGAGGTTGGCAAAGTCCAGTGGGGTAGGGCTTTATAGGCCAAGGTGTAGAGTTTGGTCCTTCCACCAAGAGTCCTGGGTGTGAGGGGAAATGACCAATGGGTCCACAATCCTCTGGTCTGCCTTTGGTAGGGAGGGGTGGGAAAAAATAGAAAAGTTAGTTGGAATGGCCACTAGTGTGATTTTTGAAAGCTAGGTTTTATTAACGTAGACGGATTTATCTAGACAGCAACAATGAACATAGCAATGAACATGAAATGAGTGAAAGGTTAAGAGTCATGAGAAGCAGGAAGGGGCACCTGGCATTTGTCAAAGTACTTTTCAGGGACCTACATAAAATCTTTGCATGCTAAAAGTAAAATAATTGACTCAAAAAAAAAAAAATCTGCAGAATTAAAATCAAGTTAATTGGGGCCTCCCCGGTGGCGCAGCGGTTGAGTGCCAGATTGCGAAGCTGCCCACAGCCTCTGCAGCGCCGGTTCGATCCCCAGCTGCTCCCCGGCCACCAGGCAAGGGTCCCACATGGCAGGCAGACCTCTCCTGCCGCCCGCTGCTCCCCTCAGCAGTGTACTTCGGTCCTTCTGCCTGCTCTGCTCCCCACTCTGGCTCAGTGAATTCTCTCACACTCCCGCGCTTCTGACTGTACCCAATAAATCTTTAAAAAAAAAAATTAATTAAATAAATAAATAAATCTTTTTAAAAAATAAAATAAAAGTTAATTAAAATTAAGTTTTTATTAAATGTCTACACAACACATTCATCATGTCAATTTTTTTTGATGATACTTACTTTTCAGAAAGAGGGCAATAAATTTAAAAACAATTTGAGAGCTAGATTTTTCTCATCTTGAAATAAACCCCAAGTGAACACCTTAGTCTCCATAAAAACAAATGACAGCCAATCACAAATTAGACAAGTTACCTGTAGCTAAGTAATTTTTAAAGCAAATATTATTAAGTAGTTATAATTTTACAGCAAAAACATACAGTTGACCCTTGTGCAATGAGGGTTAGGACCACTGATCCCCCCACCCCCAGCACTAAAAAATTCCCATATAACTTTTGACTCCCAAAAAAACTTAACTGGTGTTGCCCCTGGGTATCCTCAGGGATTTGTTTAAGAACCCCCACACCAAAATCCAGAAATGCTTGGGTCCCTTATGGGGGCCTTCCATATCTGTACATTCTGCATCCACAGATTCACCCAACACACTTCCCCACTGGTTGAATCTTCATGGATAGAGGACCAACTGTACTTACTAGAGAAAAAAGCCACATCTAGTGGACCTATGCAGTTTGAACTCGTGTTGTTCAAGGGTCACTGTTTATTTAACATGGGGAGTTTGGTATGGTGTGTGGTGGAGTGTTCTACAGACTCTAGGCCCAAGGAGATCTAAAAAACTCCCAGGAACACATCCAGAGCATGTCACACAAGGAAGACTGGGCTTGGAGAGGAGAAGGTTTCAGGGAATTTGGTAGAGGGAGATTAACAGGCTCTTCTTAATGGCTTTTTTCATCTAGGAAGTAGACGAGGTTATCTCTTCTGCGGGTGAGCAGACAGTGGGGAACTGAGTAGAGGGAGGGGGCAAAGCCAATGCGAGGGCCCAGCTGAGGTCAATTACTCCACCAGGAGTAAATGATTGTGCAGGTCTGCCTAGTTGTGCCATACTAGCCAGAAGTGTGTCTTCTGGAACAATCTGGACACACGCTCAGAGATTGTTGGATTCACCCAGGGTTGGGTTCAGTAGAGTGGGCAGAATAAATGGTAAAATTAGGATAGGCAGTTAACATCTTTTGAGTGCCTACAGTAACAAGCACATGGAAAGACTTTTACATACACTGCCTCTGTCATAACAATCATTTTACCAGGATGCGTTTGGTTGCAAGTAAGAGAAAAATCCAACTAACAATGGCCTCAGAATATTCTTTCGAGTATCTCTACATTTCTCAACTTCATGTGTCTCCTTCCATGACCCCTAAAGCCCTGGTACAAATCCAAAGTTAAGAAGAAAGTGGATTTTCTTCACATGTCTCTGTTCCATGCGCCTCCTCCAAGTCTTTTTCAGCTTCTCCATCCTCGCTCAGGTCCACCCTTCATTAGGTGGGACAGGGAACAGGTAACCTCCCCTTTTAATGGTGATACACAATCTGTAACACAACTAGCACCCACTCAACAGAAATGATGATTCCCTAAACCGGGAATTGAAACTGAGCAAGGTGGGCCTCCCCAGTGGTGCAGCGGTTGAGCGCTGGGTTGCAAAGCTGCCTGCGATCTCTACAGCACCGGTTCGATCCCTGGCTGCTCCCTGGCCACGGGAGGAGGGTCCCACATGGCGCGCAGACCTCTCCTGCTGCCCGCTGCTCCCCTCAGCAGTGTACTTCGTCACTCTGTTCTGCTCTCCGCTCTGGCTCTGGTGAATTCTCTCACCCTCCCACACCTCTGACTGTACCCAGTGCTTGTATAAATAAATAAATAAACAAATAAAAATCTTTAAAAAAAAAAAGAAAGAAACTGAGCAAGGTGCTGGAGGCATAGTGGTCCTCATGGAGCAGAGTTGGGCAACTAATTTACTGAAGAGGAAAATTGAATGATCAATAAATACAGAAAAAGGGGTTGTGCCTCACTGAAGACGGATAAAAGGCAAATGAAAATAGAGATATAAGTTGATTTCCATCAGATTAACAAAAAATTTTGTTTGATGATACTATCTACAACCTAATACCATATTGTCAAGAATATGAGGAAATAAGAATCCTTAATCTGGAAGATATATCAGTTTTTGTGGATTGTTGTTTGACTTGTGAATAAAAACTCTTTTAAGCCACATCACTATTGAATGAAAATACTTAAATTGAGGGCCTCCCCGGTGGCACAGTGGGTTTAGCACTGCGCTGTGAAGCTGTCTGCAGCCTCTGCAGAGCAGGTTCAATTCCCAGCTGGCCAGAGAGATATCCACATGGCGTGGCAGATCTCTCCTATCTCGCCCACTGCTCACCTCAGCAGTGCATTTCAGTCAGTCTGCCTGTTCTGTTCCCCGCTCTGTCTCTGGTGAATCCTCTCACCCTTATGTGCCTCTGGCCTGTATCCTAGCTCTTGTGAAATGAATAAAATCTTTAAAAAATATATTTAAATTGAATCTGTGAAAATTCTTACTATGGGGCCTCCCTGGTAGTGCAAGGGGTTAGGACGCAACCTATAAAGCTATCCACAGGCACTGCAGCACAAGTTCTATCCCCAGCCAGGGAACTACCCACATGGTACAGCAGACCTCTCCTGACTCGCCCACTGCTCCCCTCAGCAGTGTATTTCAGTCAGTCTGCCTGTTCTGTTCCCCACTCTGTCTCTGGTGAATCCTCTCACACGCCACACCTCTGACTTATACCCCAGCTTTTGTATGCCTAAATAAATAAATCTTTAAAAAAAATTCTTACTATGTTTCTAGACTGGATTATAAATTAAGATAACCATTATGGAGAGCATTTGGCAACAATGAGTAAAGTTGAAGAGGCACAAACAGGATGATGCAGCCATTCTACTACTCAGGATATCTCATAGAAAAGTTTGGGGCGTCCCTGGTAGTGCAAGGGGTTAAGCACCGCACTGAGAAGTAGTTCGCAGCCTCTGCGGCACAAGTTCGATCCCTGGCCAGCCAGGGAGCAATCCACATGGCACAGCAGACCTCTCCTGTCTCGCCCACTGCTCCCCTCAGCAGTGTATTTCAGTCAGTCTACCTGTTCTGTTCCCCACTCTGTCTCTGGTGGGTCCTCTCACCCACCTGTATCTCTGGCCTATACCCCAGCTCTTGTATACATAAATAAATAAATTTTTTTTTAAAAAAAGTTCCCACAAATGTGCTCAAGGGGATGTATCTAAGAACCTTTACTGCATTACTGTTTGTAATAGCAAAAATATGCAGTCAACCAAACTGTTTCAACAACAGAAGAATAAAAATGTAAACTATCATATATCCATATGACAGAATACTACACAACTGTAGAAATGACTGAACTAGATATCAATCTGGGTAAATTTTAAAGACATCATGTTGGATTTTTTATAAACTGTTAAAATACAAACAGTTTTGATACATCTGCAATAAAAGTATGAAAACACCAGTGGGAATGTTACAGGGCAGGGAGGGGGCACTCCAGAACCCCCAAACCTCCCTGCTCTAAATAGGTTCTGCCATCTGCTGCATCAACCCAAAACACCTAAGTCCTTAATGGAAAGGAACTTTAATACAATTAGTGTGCAATACGGATAAGACAAAGAATATAGTTTTTAAATCAGGCACCCGAATTTACCCATCCCCTTGGTAAATGTCCAGCCAAACAAACTTGGCCCAGAGAAAGGCCCAAAATCCTGCTACAAGTCTAAAGCACCTTCCGGCGGGGACCCATAGAAAAGGGTCAGAAACAGCCAGACATGTCTGGGAGGAAAAGAGCAAAATCCAAATCAAGATAAAAGCTACCATTGTTAACCATCTCCCTCCTTCCACCACTCCGCCCCTCCTTCTTACCCTAGTCTCTCACCACATCTCTTTCAACCAGTCCAGGACCAAGAAGCAAGTGCAGTTTTTTCACATGTATCTCTGTTCCATGTGACTCCTCCAGGTCTCCTTGCTGTTCTCCTTCCTTCCTCCAGGTCTCCTTGCTGTTCTTCCTTTCTCAGTCTCCTCTCCAGCCTCTTCTCTTCCCTGATCAGCAATACCCTCCCCTGGGTGGGGCAGGGAACCTGGAACCTCCCTTTTTCCTGGGGACCACCCTGTTACAGGAATGATACACATCAATCTCAGGGAAATGGTTATCTCTGGAAGTAGGTGTAGCATTTTAATTGTTTGTAATCTTTTAATTAAAAAAGAGAAAAAAAATATGGCAAAGGGGCCTCACCAGTGGCGCAGCAGTTGAGTACTGGGCTACGAGGCTGCCCGCAGCCTCTGCAGCGCCGGTTCGATCCCAGCTGCCGGTTAGGGTCCCACATGGCACGCAGACCTCTCCTGTTGTGCCCTCTGCTCCCCTCAGCAGTGCACTTCATCGGTCTGCCTACTTCTGCTCCCCGCTCTGGCTCTGGTGAATTCTCTCACCCTCCCATGCTTCTGACTGTACCCAGTGCTTGTATAAATTAATAAATAAATCTTAAAAAATATACATATATATGGCAAAGTGTTATCCATTAAGTCTTGGAAGTATCTGAGCATGTTTGACATATCTGATAATTTCAAAATTAAAAAAAGTCAATTAATTAAAGTGATGGACAACTGAAGAGCTGTTTATGACAATGAAACTAAAACATCCTAAATTTCAGCTGAGTTGGTAGAATACTTCCATCTCTTGAGTTTCATGCCCTCAGAAGAAAAGTCTGAATAAAATGAGTGGACAACTGTACAAGAAGTCCCTGAAGATCAAACGCATGGTTTTAAAGTCACATAAGCCTGGCTGAATTCACTATATTATCATGGGGAAGTCACTTCTCTCTAGACTTACCTTCTATTTTATGAGATGAAGATAAACTGACAAGTTGGCAGACTAACACCAGCCAGCTCCAGAGAGTGAGGGTACCAGAGAGTGAAAGGGAAGTTAGTAGAAACTGAGAAACTGCCCTGTGGCGACCGCAAGAGGACTAGACCTGGGTTTGGGGATGGCAGTCCACACAGATAGGATAGAGTTCTGATATCGGCAACAGGGGGGCACTAAAACTGGCCAAGGACACTGCCCAAATAGTTTACCGGTCACTGTCTGAGTTCTTCACCCACACGCACAATTGCAAAACTACTTAGGCTCAGGGAACAGCAACAATGGGATTTATTGAACAAACCAGGCAAAAACAAATAATTAGTGAGGCCAAAAATGGCCATTTACCTCACCCGAAGCAGCATCCAATTTTTCAGTCCTAGACAAAAGCAGCTAAAGTGACGTCTTCCCACCCCTGAGGATGCAACACCAGACAAGTGACACTCAAGACAACAGCTGCAGCAGCCCAACAACCCACCAAATGGCCATACTCACAGCAAACATTTGTTAAGCCTGGACTCTGGGCCCTCAGTCTTATATACTTATATACCTATCTTATATACTTATATACTTGTCAAATGACAAGATGAAAAAGTAGGGAGCACTTTTCTCTCTCTCTGGTCATCTTGGTGGCTGCTCTTGGTTGGGGGCCATCCCACACCTCAGGCAGGAAGATGGTGGTCAAAAAGAAGACGAAAAAGTTGTGGGAGTCAATCAACTCTAGTCTCCAACTTGTTATAAAAAGTGGAGAGTACATGTGCTGGGGTACAAGCAGATTCTGAAAATGATCAGACAAGGCAAAGCAAAATTGGTCATCCTTGCTAACAATGGCCCAGCGTTGAGGAAATCTGAAGAGGAATACTACACCATGCTGGCCAAAACTAACATCCATCTCTCCAGTGGCAACAACAGAGTGTACGCAGGTCATCGTTGACAGGGGTAAAGTTGACAGCATTACAAGCAGTCCAGAACAGATGGGCAAAAGCAAACATGCAAAATTTTTCTTTAATAAAACTGGGCAGAGCTTGTTTTGAAAATAAACAAAAAAAAAAAAAAAAGCGGGGGAAGCACAGTCAACACATAAGAGTGACTGGACTCCTGCTGAGACATAAGAGGATGATCACCTGCTCAGGAGGCAAGAAATGTAAGGCGAGGACAAATTAGACCTTGATAAACCTTCACCTTTCAAGGGATTAAGGTGTTTTCTTTTAAAATGACTTAAAATATGAATATCAGGATTAAATCCTTCAAAGAATTTTTTTTCTTACTGCAAAGTGCTGGATAAACTCACTGGTGCTAACTATTCTCTTTGTGAGAATATGCTCCTGTCTTGCTGGTGAAGAGATCCAAGGAATGAGCTGGTCCCCTGGTCAAGTTTTAAAAGTATGTAGGAGCTCTTACACCAGTGAGAATGGCACATATTAAAAAAAAAACAACAACAACAACAAATGTTGGCGAGGTTGTGGAGAAAAAGGAACTCTCCTGCATTGCTGGTGGGAGTGCAGACTGGTCCAAGCACTATGGAGAGCTGTGTGGAGATTTCTTGACCTGCTAAACATAGAGCTTCCATATGATCCAGCAATTCCACTCCTAGGTATTTACCCAAATGACACAGAAAACATTTATTCCAAAGGGCACCTGCATTCCTATGTTTATAGCAGCACTATTTACAATAGCTAAGCTTTGGAAACAGCCCAAATGCCCAAAAATAGATGACTGGATCAAGAAGATGTGGTACATATACACAATGGAATATTACTCAGCAATCAAAAAAGATAAACTCATGCAGTTTGCAGCAACATGGATGGAGCTAGAAGGGATCATGCTCAGCAAAATAAGTCAGAAAGATAAAGAAAAATACCGGATGGTCTCATTCATAGCAAGAATTTATAAAACCTTAAATAAGGGACCAGGAAAAAGACTACTTAATACAAGGTAAAAATCAAAATCAACAAGCCACTATAAACCAGAAACACACTAGGGTTGGGGGGTGAGGGAGAGGAAGGACTAGGGTCAAAATAAGGCGGGGGGGGTGGTGCAATTGTATGGGGAATATAACCAAAATGAAAATGCATACATTGTGCAAAAATGAAAAATGAAAATATTTTTTAAAAATAAAAAAACAAAAAACAAAAAAAAGCATCTAGGAGCTTCCCAGGTCAGCGTCCATACTGCTTTCCATAGGAGCAGGACCAGTCTGCATTAACACCAACAGTATAAGAGGGTTCCTTTTTCTCTGCATACTCACCAGCATTTTTTAAAAAAATATTTATTTTCTTTATTTATGCATACAAGAACTAGGGTGCAGGCCAGAGGTGGTGTAGGGTAAATGGTTTTTCAGGCTTTTCTACCCTCCGACCATTAGGATTGCCCTGCCTTAATGGGGGGGGTACCTGCAGTTGTTGTTACATTGTTGCAAACTATCTTATTTACTTCTGTGGGCCATGGGAAGAGTATTGAGATAGTCACTAAGAGAAGCAGAAGCAGGAGAGAGAAGGGGAGAAGAGAAAGCCAGAGAAACCCAGAGTGAAGACTTGCCATGAGGCCTCCTGGGCCCCAGGCACCCCTGCATGCTGCTCTATATGTAACAGCTCAATAAAAGCCTGAGAAAGCCACCGAGGGCTCCAAGACTTTCCTTTACCCATCTGCCGGATCATAGATAACCTGCTCAGTGCCCATCCTGCCACTACAGGTGGTGGTGAGAGGATTCACCACAGACAGAGTGGGGAACAGAACAGGCCTACTGACTGAAACACACTGCTGAGGGGAGCAGCAGGTGAGGTTCCATTCAGGTCTGCACTATGTAGGTAGCTCCCAGGGCCGGCATTGAACTCATGCTGCAGAGGCTGTGGATTGAAAGGCCAATGCAGGAGGCCCGAATGCAAAAAACCCACCAGGAAGCCCACCTGGGGACAGGAATGCGGAAGCCTGCCTAGAGGATTCAGACAATGAGCCTCCCCCACCCCCAAATCTCTTCTCAGGCAAAGAACCTCCACCTGCCCCACGAATCTTTTCCCGCCCTACAAACCTTTTCCCGCCGTAGGAACCCAGTTTCCCACCTGACCTCTCCCCACCCTATAAAAGCCTGCATCCCCCTGAAAAACGTGCGCGACTCTACTGACCACCGCCTTGGGTCCATGAGGTCCACCCGGGAGCAATATACTTTCCCTTCCCCTAAGGAAGCTTGGCTTGGCTGCTCTTTACCGCGTTGTGCTTTTCATCTTGGTGCCGCAAACGCGGGAAGGCTGTGTCCCCTGGCGCTGGGGCCGCCTTTTCGTCCCTGGGACCTCTCCTCTCCATTGCAGACACCTCACATCCACCACCGGCCTTAATCCTTGGGGTAAGTCACCTGCCTGACTGTAGGGTAAAGAAAACGTCAGGCTTTCTGCCCTCCCGCCATCAGGATAGATGATGGATCCTTGTCCTGAATGCATGCCTGATGGCGGGCACCTGGAATAGGGTGTGGGCATAGGTAGATGGGATTCAGCTGAGCTAAGACTGTGCTTTTAAGGGCGGCGTCACGGGGACGCCAGTAGCAGCAGTAGAAGCCGAAGCCGAAGCCGAGAGAGAAGCCGAGAAGCAGCAGAACGAACTCCAGAGAGCCCAGATAAAGTGAAGACTTGCTGGGGGCTGGGAGGCCAGCCTGCCAGCCTCCAAGCCCCCCAGCCAGCACCCCTGCCTGCCATATGCCTGGTGAACCCCAATAAAAATCCTGCAAAACCACTGAGGACTCTGACTCCTCCTTTACCCAGTCTGCATGGGATCAGAAAACCTGCACTGTGCTCCAGTTCTGCCCTTTACAATTGGCTTAAGTCGGCAAGATCCATGCAGACGGGTATTGGAGCCCTCCGAAGACCTGGAGGGACTAAGGAGAACAGACTGTTTGCCTGTGATGACGCTGGAGGCGCCATGGCGGCACAGAAGGTGGACACCGTCCACGAGCTACAGGACGAGACCTGGCGTGAAGGAGACGCCCGAGAGAACCAGCCAATGACACCCAAAAGGACCAGCCAATGACCCCTGAGGCAGCAGAATCGTCGGGGAGAGGACCACGATTCAGCGCTTGCCGGTGCTGATGCAGGGAGAGGCCAATGGACTTCAACTGATGGACATGGACTGATAAACTTGGACTGACAATCCTGCCAGAAGGTGGAGGACCTTGGCAGGTTATGTTTTTTTTTTTTTTTTGAGAATCTGGGGGTGGCCAGTGGGCCTTGATGGCCAAAAGCAGCCTGTGCATGCCCAGCAGCCAGGTGGAGGAGAAAAGCCAACTGAGAAGGCAAAAGCTGGTGCTGATGCTAAGTTGAGAAGCCCTGAGTGGCTGTTAAGCAGCCTGAGTATGCTGAAGCCCTGTGAGTCTTGTAAAATCACCTGTGGGTGATGCCCTGCTCGTTCTTGAGTGAGGGTGAGGAGCTGAGGAACCTGTCCTTGGGGGATGGGTGGGGAACGTGGCTTGGGGTGGAGCCCAAGCCGCATGTAGAGTTTGGATCTCTGACCCATGTGCTTGTGCAGTGGGTTGGCCTGAGTGCAGGGGTCTGCAAGTCGCATTGGTGGCTATGAAGGCCGAGTGTTGGAGCGACTGCAGACAGAAACCCTGAGGGTTGGCGATTACCCCCAACAGAATAGAATCGCCAGTCCCAGAGCTAGTGCATCCTGGGGGTGGATGTGGTGTGTGGCTTGTAGCCGAGACGACAGCCAGAGAAGGCCAGGAAGTCTGACGGCTCCTGGTGTGATACAGTAGATGCCGTGAGTGATTCCCTTCCCTCGTATGAGCAGTGCCTTCGGCAGCAGATTTGGTGGCTCATCTTCTGGTACCAATAATTGTCTTTTGCACTAGGTTGGTGCCCTGCCTGGACATATTTGTGTTCTGTTGTATTTTGTTATATTGTATTATGTTATATTTGATGTATTTGCTTTTGTGGGCCATGGCTGCATTGTTTGTTTGCTTAGAAAATTGTATATATATGTATAGACTGTATGGCAGAAAACCCTGAGGGGGTGGACTGTAGGGTAAAGAAAATGTCAGGCTTTTCTGCCCTCCCGCCATCAGGATAGATGATGGATCCTTGTCCTGAATGCATGCCTGATGGCGGGCACCTGGAGTAGGGTGTGGGCATAGGTAGATGGGATTCAGCTGAGCTAAGACTGTGCTTTAAGGGCGGCGTCACGGGGACGCCAGTAGCAGCAGTAGAAGCCGAAGCCGAAAGAGAAGCCGAGAAGCAGCAGAACGAACTCCAGAGAGCTCAGATAAAGTGAAGACTTGCTGGGGGCTGGGAGGCCTGCCAGCCTCCAGCACCCCTGCCTGCCATATGCCTGGTGAACCCCAATAAAAATCCTGCAAAACCACTGAGGACTCTGACTCCTCCTTTACCCGGTCTGCATGGGATCAGAAAACCTGCACTGTGTCCAGTCCTGCCCCTACACTGACCCTCCTTCCTAGGAGGCCCTCGCCTCTGGCTAACCGGCTCCTCTCCTAACTCCCTGTTTTGGTCAGCTGTCCTGTAAACCGTGGGCCCATGTCAGCCAACTCTGTTACACTTAGACCTGGATTTGGGGACGCCCATCCAGACTAGGTGCCCTGTTTAGGCAACAACAGAGCAGTGGAGATGACCCCCCTCGCTTGTTTGCTCCCTGCCTATTGGCCAGAACCGGACCGTGGGAGGCCGCGACCAGGGTCTGTGCCCCCTGTAGGCCAGGTCAGGCTCGTGGGACGCTGCGTTCCTGACACTGTGCCCCCTGTCGGTTGGGAAAAGGAGCCAGGTTAGCCATGGGATCTGCCAATTCTAAGCCAAGCCCGGCCACTCCACTGGGATGCCTTCTATCAAATCTCCATCCGTTGGGACGTAGGCCAGATATAAGCCCTAAGCGTCTCGTCTTGTACTGCAACACTGCTTGGCCTCAATATCAATTGGACAATGGCTCCCACTGGCCCGAGCATGGCACTTTTGACTTCTCGGTCCTTACAGACAATTTCTGTCACTGCAATGGAAAATGGTCAGAGATCCCTTATGTCCAGGCCTTCTTTCTCTTGTGCTCTCGTCCCTCCCTTCTTAAAACCTGTCACACTTTCCAGGTCCTTCTTGCCCGCGACACCCCAACCCAGTCTGATAAAGTCTCCTCCACGGGTTCTCTTAGCACCTCATCCTCCGACTCTCCATCTGCCTTCACTGATCCTCCTGAAACTCTCACTTCACCTCCTACTGCTCCCCACCCTCCCCCTTATCCTGGTCAATAGGAACAACCTGATCAAACTAATAAACCCTCAAATCCCACCTCTTTAACTTCCCTCTCGCCCCCAAGCCACCACACTCGGTCTAGGGATCGGCCTCTTCTGTGTCCTTTGAGAGAGGTTGCAGGGGCAGAGGGCGTAGTCCGTGTCCATGTTCCTTTTTCTCTCTCTGACCTCTCTCAAATTGAAAAACACCTTGGATCTTTCACAAATGACCCCACAACCTTTACCAAAGAATTCCGATACCTAACTCAGGCTTATGACCTTACTTGGCATGATATCCACGTTATCCTCTCCTCCACCCTAACCTCAGATGAGAGGGAACGTGTTTACCGGTCTGCCCAAGACCACGCAGATCAGGTCCATTTGACTGACACAACCATGCCCCCAGGCTCTGAAGCAGTTCCCCGCCAAGAGCCAGGGTGGAATTACCAGACTGACTCTGACATGGGGCACCAGGGTAGGGCTCAGCGAGATCGTTTTATTACCTGTTTCCTAGCTGGTCTCCAAGCAGCTGCACATAAAAGTGTAAACTTTGAAAAGCTCAGGGAGATTACCCAGTCTGCCTCAGAAAACCCTGCTGCCTTCCTCAGCCGCCTGACGGAGGCGCTCCAGCGCTATACCAGGCTTGACCCTGACTCGCCTGGAGGAGCCACAGTTCTGGCTACCCATTTTATATCTCAGTCAGCCCCTGACATTAGAAAAAAGCTTAAAAAGGCTGAGGATGGTCCTCAAATCCCTATCCGGGATCTGCTGAACATGGCCTTTACAGTATTTAACAACCGGGAGGAACGGGACAGGGCAGAGAGGGAACTCCGTAGTCGCCAAAAGGCTGAGCTTCAAGCTCAGGCCCTAGTAGCTGCCCTGAGGCCGTCATGCCCTGCTCCTCCAATGACCGCAGCAGCAGCACCTGCCACCCGACAGAGGATGACAGTGGGCCCCATGGGCCCCAACCGAACACTGCCAGGAACTTGCTTCAAGTGTGGCCTGGAGGGCCACTGGTCCAAACATTGCCCCAACCCCCACCCTCCGCCAGGACCATGCCCCATCTGCAGCATCCAGGGTCACTGGAAAAGTGACTGTCCCGCTGCGCCTAGTCGTGGTGGGCCAGTCCTTCCAGCCCCTGCTACACTTCCACCGGTGGTCTTGGGTTTGGCGGCTGAGGTCTGAAGAGGCCGGACTCATCGACTCCGATAACCTTCGAGGAGCCCAGGGTGACGCTCAAGGTAGCAGGTAAATCGACCTCCTTCCTGGTTGACACGAGGGCTGCCTTCTCTGTCCTCCCCACCTACTCCGGTCAAACTTACCCTTCTCAGGTCTCGGTTACGGGTGTTGACGGCCTTCCTTCTCAGCCCAGGACCACTGGACCTCTTCAATGTCAGTTTAATAACAAACCACTGGTCCACTCTTTCCTAGTCATGCCCATGTGCCCCACCCCCTTATTAGGACGGGATCTGCTGGCCTAATTGGGAGCTGCGATCTCATGGTCTCCTGACCCGGCAGAAGCTTTCATCCTCCCTCTGCTACCTGATTGCAATCCCCAAACCCAGGGCACCCCTCTACCGCCAGACCTAGTTAACCCGCAAGTATGGGATATCTCTACCCCAATTGTTGCCACCCATCATACCCCAGTCCTCATTCGCCATAAGGATCCCTCTTCCTTTCCCTCTCGCCCCCAGTTTCCAATTTCCCTCACTCACCGTCAGGGTCTCAAACCCATCATCCAACGACTCCTGGGAAAGGGACTCCTTACTCCTATCAACCCGCCCTGTAATACTCCCATTCTCCCCGTTAAAAAGCCTGACGGTTCTTATCGCCTAGTTCAAGACCTTCGCCTCATCAACGAGGCGGTGATGCCTATCCATCCTGTAGTGCCAAACCCCTACACCCTTCTATCTCATATACCATCTTCTACCACACACTTCTCTGTGCTTGACCTTAAAGATGCCTTTTTTTACCGTCCCTCTGGATCCTCAATGTTATTTTCTATTTGGGAAGATGCGGACACACACACTTCCCAGCAACTGGCCTGGACAGTCCTGCCTCAGGGTTTCCGGGACAGCCCTCATCTGTTTGGCCAGGCATTAGCTAATGATCTCTCGTCATGTAATGTTCAACCCAGCACTCTCCTCCAGTACGTTGATAGCCTCCTCCTCTTCAGTCCTTCCCTACTACAATCTCAGCAACACACTGCACAACTCCTCAACTTCCTATGCTCAAAAGGATACCATGTCTCCCTATCCAAAGCGCAACTCTCAGTTCCCAGTCGTCTATCTGGGTCTTCGACTAACTCCTTCCTCCAAACAGCTGACGGCAGACCGCAGGCAGGCTATCCGGGACCTTCCCTCCTCTGAATCGGCAGAACAAATCCTTTCCTTCCTAGGTTTGGTTGGATTCTTCCGACACTGGATCCCTAATTTTGCTTTCCTAGCCATGGCACTATATGACGCAGCAAAAGCCGGGAAGGCCCTCTCCAATGCCCCGGGGAGGTCCGCAGGGCCTTCCATTTACTCAGGAATACCCTTCTTAAGGCACCTGCCCTTGCCCTTCCTGATCCAGAAAAGCCTTTCCTCCTGTTCACAGACGAACGTCGGGGTATTGCAGCAGGCGTCCTTTCCCAGCCTCTCAGGCCAGCCCTGCATCCTATTGCTTATCTCTCCAAACAGATGGATCCCACCGTCAGGGGCTGGCAACCTTGCCTTAGAGCCCTGGCTAATAAATGCCAATTCCTGAGTCCACTCTTCTTCCACCCCTCCTTGAGTGCAAAAGTCTGACAAATATTTTCCCGTCGTCAAACCTGTGCTCACATGTCACCCCAAGGGGGAGTTCGCCCACCTTCTTCTTTTGCAGCTCACCAACTGCGTGGACACTTACCAGGACAGGATTGACTTCTCCCTACTCAGACAACCACTCCGGGAACACGCAGACCGGTACTTACCCAGTCCTGCTTTGGATCTCGACCTCCAATCGACCTTCCCCACCACTGCACCCAGGAGACCAAATCCTGCTCAAATCACTTCAGCCAAAACCACTACAGCCTCCATGGACCGGTCCACACATGGTCATTCTCACCACGCCTACAGCAGTAAAACTTCTGGGACACCCTTCCTGGCACCATCTATCACGGGTCAAACTGTTATAGAGCAGCCCCGATAAAGACGTGAAACAAAGAGTTTCACTGCGAGTCCTGCAGACCTAATGCGCTTTTATGGTGACCAACACAAGAAAAATTACTTTGGGCTGGTCAACCACGGGTGAAACTTGCAAATCACGTTGGGCGCCAAGCTGTTATAGAGCAGCCCCGGTATTAAACGGGTTCCTGGCTGTGGGTCCTCACCCGCGCGCTTTAAAGGGACTTATGAACACTCTACTACAGACACACACAAAAGGTTAATAAAAGGTTCATTTACAAGAGAAAAGGAAATAAGGAAAATGTACAACTCAGGGAGAAAATAGGGAAATAAAGTCTTTAATGCGTCCTACCCGATCCGCCACCCTGGAGACCCAAAGTCACTCTCAGAGCTGGCCGGACGCTGCGAGCTGGCGGAGAGCCAAAAATGGGGGACCCTCCAAAGCCCACGTGTCTGCCTTTTCTATCCACCTGGCTGCTTAACCCCACCCTCAGGTCCCAGCCACCTTCCCTTTGGTGGTGATGGGATTTGGAGTTCCCAGTGTCTTTGCCTTTGACCTAGGGTGGGGGGTGGAGTCCACAAAGCCTATATGGAATTAGCTTTGGGACATCCTTTTCCCCCTAACAAAACGTGCCCCCGAAGACAAACAGTATGTGTGTCATAATCTTGGGTCCTACTAGGATGCGCATTTCTTGTCAAAATCTCCCCTAGCTCAGTGTCCTGTGTATGGAAATTCAAAGATAGGGGAACCTTTGTCTCAGGATCCACTGAGACTACCCACTAGGTGGGTGCTGTGGAGTGCCCACAGGCCAGATGCACAGCACCTATCACTCCCACCCTAACTCTTTCGTCGATTAATAACCCCATGAACACTTTGTTTTGTTTCTTTTACCATCAAAATTTAGATCACTGCAAAAAATACCTACAAAGAATATGGGGGGGGGGGTACCTGCCTGTTCCTCAGGGAAGAATGTTATTACTAGTAAGAGCAGGGGCTCCAACTCTCCGCTGACATGGTTTCAAAATCGTATAGTGCCATGGCTCCTCCCACTCTTAGGGCCAATATTAATGATAACCTTATTTTTTCTTTTTCCTCCTTGCCTCCTAAAATTCATACAGGCTCACATTCGGGAAATGTCTCCTACCACCTTTAACCAACTCCTTCTCCACCCACATTCTTGCATTCCTGCAGAAGACCCTCATAACCAGGCCTGAGCCACCCCCTTGATCTTCGCCCCCTTTCAGCAGGAAGTAGCCAAAGAAAGAACCATCGCCCCTTTTCCTATCAACAAAAGGCAGGTATGAAAGGTCCATGCAGGAGGCCGGAATGCAAAACACCCACCAGGAAGCCCACCTGGGGACAGGAATGCGGAAGCCTGCCTAGAGGATTCAGACAATGAGCCTCCCCTCTCTCCCTACAAATCTCTTCTCAGACAAAGAACCTCCACCTGCCCCACGAATCTTTTCCCACCCTACAAACCTTTTCCCGCCATACGAACCCAGTTTCCCACCTGACCTCCCCCCACCCTATAAAAGCCTGCATCCCCCTGACAACGTGCGCGACTCCACTGACCCCCGCCTTGGGTCCGTGAGGTCCACCCGGGAGCAATAAACTTTCCCTTCCCTTGAGGAGCCTGGCCTGGCTGTTCTTTACAGCATCGTACTTTTCACAGACAGCTTCATAGGTTGTGCCTTAACTCCTGGTACCACCAGAGAGGCCCTGATGATGAATATTTTTTCACGTGCCTTCTGGCCATTTGCATGTCCTCTTTTGAGAACTGCTTATGCAGCTCTTATATTTGTTTTTTTCTATTTAGCTCTTATGCCGATTTTTTGATTGGGTTGTTTTCTTTTTGTTGAGTTGTGTGGGCTCTTTGCAGCTGTCAGCCTCTTGTCAAATTATGGTGCACAAATATTTTCTCCCATTCAGTTAGGTGTCTTTTTCTCTTACAGTTTCTCTCACTGTCAAACTACATTTTATTACTGTATGCCACAGTAAGAAGTATTTTTTTTACCTGGTGCCCCAGCATATACAGTGTATACACACACACACACAAACACACAAACACGTATAAAACAAGTTTCATGACTGTTGAGAAAGACCCTGCGCAGTGAGCAGATGGGCCTTGACCTGAGTCTCTAAGGCATGTGAAAACACATGCGTCTCGGAGGAAAACTTCTGAGTGACCAGACCTGGTGTTGAGTGCCAAAGATCAATAAATTAAGTGGCAAATCAGGCTGATATCGACAAACTGTTTTTTAATTTGTTGCTCCACAAAAGAAAGTTGTGCTTGGGCCTCAGGAGTTAAATGCCTAGGGCTTTGTAAGTCAGAATCGCCCTCTAGTGTTTGAAAAAGATGGGCTAAAGCATACTTAGAAATGCCCAAAGTAGGGCGAAGTTAAACACATGCAATTTGCAGCAACATGGATGGAGCTGGAAGGGATCATGCTCAGCGAAATAAGCCAGAAAGAAAAAGAAAAATACCGGATGGGCTCACTCACAGCAGGAATCTAGAAAACTTAAATAAGGGATCAGGAAAAGAATAACTATAAGAAAGAAAATATCAAAATCAACAAACAACTATGAACCAGAGACACTCTATGGGGAGTGGGGGCGGGGAAAGGAGGGATTGGGGTCAAAATAAGGGGGTTGTAATTGTATGGGGAATATAAAAATAAAATTTAAATATATAAAAAAAGAAAAAAGAAAAAAAAAAGTGATAGGGTCTGTATTTTCTCGGGAGCTATTAAAAGACCAAACTTTGGAAGTTCTGCCAATAAAAACTGCACATCTTGAGAGAGGACAGAGTTACCGTCAGCAGCTATTAAAATATTATCCATATAATGTAAAATGTGAGCATCTGGAAATCGTTGCCATGAACTAACCAGACCTATGTCAACATAATACTGACACAAGGTAGGAGAATTTGCCAGGCCCTGAGGCAGCACTTTCCATTGATATAGTTGGGCAGGCTGTTCATTATTTAGAGAGGGCCCCGTAAAGGTGAATCGAGCAGCATCCTCAGGAAGGACAGGAATTGTAAAGAAACAATCTTGGAGATCTATAATAGTTATAGGCCAGTTTTGAGGAATTGCTGCAATGTCAGGAATGCCAGACTGAAGTGCCCCCATAGGCTGCATAGCAGCGCTTATTTGTCTTAAGTTTGTTAAAAGACGCCATTTGCCTTTCTTTTTAATTACAAATACAGGCAAATTCCAAGGGGAGAAAGAAGGTTCTATATGGCCCTTTTGAAGCTGCTCAGCAATTAAAGTATGGAGAGCCTGGGTCTTTTCCTGAGACAGGGGCCATTGGTAGACCCAAATAGGTGCTTGTGTTATCCATACTATTTTAGGAACATATTGTAATTGAGAAACAATTACAATATTGTAATTGAAAAGACAATTGCATGTCCTGTGCAATGGGCTGAGCACTGCCTTGTAAACTGCTTGCCTAAACATTTGTCAGGTATATATCCCATTTTAAACAAGTTTTGAACCACAGGATTGTTTGCAGGAATCTGTAACTGAGCACCCCATTGCTGCAGCAAATCCCTCCCCCATAAATTTACAGGAACTGAAAGAATGTAAGGCTGAAGAGCAGCTAGCTGACCCTCAGGCCCCTGACATTGTAACACCCTAGCACTTTGATGAATTGCATGAGCTGACACAGAACCAATTCCAGTCATATCAGTAGTAGTAGTCTTTACCAGCCACTTGTTAGGCCATTCACCATTGCTAATTACTGAGACATCAGCATCTGAATCAACTAATCCTGTAAAAGTTTGTCCCTCTATCATTAAAGGCATCATAGTGTAACAGGGTGGTCCCCAGGAAAGGGGGAGGTTCCAGGTTCCCTGCCCCACCCAAGGGAGGGTGGAGCTGAGCAGGAAGAGAAGAGGATGCAGAGGAGACTGAGGAAGGAAGGAAGCAGGATGGAGCCAGAAGGAGACCTGGAGGAGGCGCATGGAGCCTAGAGACACGTGAAGAAACTGCGCTTGTCTTTTGGTTGTGGACTGGGTGACACACATGTGGGTGAGACCCGTGGGGAGGTGACAATGACAGCTTTTATCTTGATGTTGATTTTGCTCTTTTCCTTCCGGGCTTGTCTGGTTGTTTCTGACCCTTTTTTGTGGGTCCCCACTGGAAGGTGCTTTAGATTTGTGGCAGGCTTTGGGGCCTTGCTCTGGGCCAATCCTGCTTGGGTGGAATTTTACCCACGAGGGGACGGGTGACTTTGGGTGCTTGATTTAGAAACTATATTCTTTGCCTTTCCTGTATTGTTTCCTAATTGTATTAAAGTTCCTTCTCATTCAAGTCTCATATGTTTTGTGTTGATGCGGCGGATGGCAAAACCCATTTAGTATAGGCAGGTTTGCGGGGTTTGGGCTGCTCCTCTTCCTGCCCTATAGCAATAGGACTTTCAGCCTTTTGTAATAGTTCTGACCAGTAAATTCCAGCAGTCTCCGTGCTGCTAAAACTGCCTTTTCTTTTAACTGGAGAATGACCAATAGGCACATGAGGAAGCACGAGAAATTGTGCAATTAAATCTCCTTTTTTAATTTCCCATGGAATTTTGGTGTCAGCCACCACTTGCAACTCTCCCTAGCAGTCAGAATCTATAATGCCAGGCAGTACATTTAAACCTTTCATATTTAAACTAGATTTACCTACAATAAGCCCCACATTCTTTGGTGGTAAAGGACCATAACACCCAGTGGGAATTTGTAAGGTCCATAGTTAGGGAGTAAAGTATGTCAACAGTGGAAATTAAATCTATTGCCGCACTGCCGGCGGTGGCGGGACTGAGTGATAAGACAGATGATTGGTGTGGAACCAAGCTTAGCCAAGGTTTCTCCATTTTGTATATCCTCCACCTTGATATGTTAGTCCTTGTACAGCCGCATTCCGGAGATAGTTTCAATAGTCACAACCCTCACTCCACTTGGTGACGAAAAAACAGACCACCCCAGCCGCCAATGAGGGCAGTCCTATCCATAAATGGGACAGCATCTCTAACCGTCCAATCAGTTTGAAACTATAACCGTGCGTGCCAAAATGCCTTTGTAGTAGCCAATGAGTAATTGCCAGCTTCTTTCAAAATTCGCGCTGCTCGGGACCCTATAATAGACCCCTGCTTCCTCCGTTCAGGGCTCTCGACCTCTGCCGTTGCATCGGTGCGTGTCGTGAGCCTGGATTCGAGCCCGTAATAAACTCCTTTATGTTCTTGCATCGGCTGTCTGTGTCCTTGGGGGCTGCATTGGTCGACGTTGGGCACAACAATTGGCTGTTTGCTGCATTATTGGGTATTGGTGCCTGTACTGCTGGTGGAGCTGTTGTTGGACCGGCTGTAAGAATTGCTGTCCCACATTTTCCAGACCTGAGACCGGCCCCTCAACCCGTTTCCCAATAGCATGCCATCTTTGTGATATTTAGATTTACAGTCTTTTAAATAATGAAATCCTTTTTGGCATCGGGGACAAATAGAATGCGGATGGGCAGAAGAGCCCTTTTAAAATGACCAGCCTGAGTGTAAAAGGGTGGTCCCCAGGAAAGCGGGAGGTTCCAGGTTCCCTGCCCCACCCAAATGGAGGGTGGAGCTGAGCAGGGAGAGAAGAAGCTGCAGAGGAGACTGAGAAGGAGGGAAGCAGGATGGAGCCAGAAGGAGACCTAGAGGAGGCACAGGATGCCTAGAGACACGTGAAGAAACCGCGCTTGTCTTTTGGTTGTGGACTGGGTGACACACATGTGGGTGAGACCCGTGGGGAGGAGACAATGGCAGCTTTTATCTTGATTTTGATTTTGCTCTTTTCCTTTCTGACCTGTCTGGTTGTTTCTGACCCTTTTCTGTGGGTCCCCACTGGAAGATGCTTTAGATTTGTGGCAGGCTTTGGGGCCTTGCTCTGGGCCAATCCCATTTGGATGGAGTTTTACCCACAAGGGGACAGATGACTTTGGGTGCTTCATTTAGAAACTAGACTCTTTGCCTTTCCTGTATTGTTTCCTAGTTTTATTAAAGTTCCTTCCCATTAAAGTCTCAGATGTTTTGTGTTGATGCGGCGGATGGCAGAACCCATTTAGAATAGGCAGGTTTGTGGGGTTTGGGCTGCCCCTCTCCCTGTCCTATAACAGGATGAGGGTGAAGGAGAAAATCGTGCGGCGGACCAAGAACATGCCTGAATTTTAAGAAATGGCTTTCCACATCCCTCCCCTCCCCTCTCCTGATCCCTGTCTCCCCACCCTCTTCTCAACTCCACTCTGAAGTTTCCCTTCCTGTCCTGCTCACGTCTGTGAGTCTGTCCCCTCCCACCCGCTAGCCCTCTTTCTCTCTGTGTGACAAACATTTAAAATATATATATATATGCAGGAAAGATCCCATGTCAAACAGTATGGCTTAAACATTTTTGTTTCTTGGTGTTGTTATGGCGAGTTTTTGGTAATGATGATCCAATCATTTTTGGAAATTCTTGCACTATATCCAAGTTTTTTGATCTGGTGCATGTGGCCCTGTGGAGTCCACTTTCCTCTCTATCTCTCTCTGTTCCAAGTGTGTGTGCAATGTTCTGTTCATCTGAGGAGCCCAAAATATCAAGTGAATTCAAAACCATTTTTCTTTTCCTCCTTTTCCATATGATGGAATGAACAAAAAGGAAAAAAATTCAAAAAATCCAGTTTGTTTTAAAAATAAATAAATACATAAATAAATAAAGCAAATGTGCCAATTAGCGTAACTTGGGGCTCTGAGCCTCCTTTTTCAATCTGAATATTAATAAATCATGAGAGTAATCAAAAAAAATTAAAAAAATAAAATGACCAGCCTTACCACAATTAAAACATTTTTTTATAGTTGTCTGTTGAATAGACGCTGCAGCCATCGAGGCCACAACTGCCTGATATTTTACACTGCCCACATCTCGGCACACACACAAGCATTCCAAGGTGTTAGTGGTGTCCCAAATGGGACGTATGGCATCCTGGCAATCTTTGTTAGCATTATCATATGCTAACTGTATTAAAAGTCTGTTTTGTATATCAGGATCACCAACTTGCTTTTGAAGGGCGTCTTCTAGACGTGAGAGAAAATCAGCAGATGACTCATCTTTTTTTTGTAATATTTTAGTATAACTAGGTGCAGCCGGGCCAGAGTTAATTCGAGTCCAGGCTGCAAGAGCAGCATCCTGAGTTTGTTTGAGAAACAATTGTGAAGCAGCATTAATTTGATAATCAATGAACAAAGCGGGCCCAGTTCCAGCTATAATATCAATGTTAATATGAGCCGTTTGCGGATCTCTAGCATTTTCTCAGGCAGTGGCATGAGCCTCCTCAGCAAACCACATTTTCCAATGCATATATTGGGCCAGGGAAAGAGTAGTTTTACAAACCAAATGCCAATCATGGGCAATCCATTATTCTTAGTCAGACCAGCTAGAAAGCATTTCCACACAGTACGGAGATGTCGGCCCATACAAGTGAACACTCTTTTTAAAGTCTCTCATAATTGATATTGGTAATCCTTCATATACAGATGCATTATTGTCACCCATCATTACAACTGGAAAAGACACGTAATATTCATGACTGGCCTTTATGGCCTTTTCCATGGGAGAGCGATTTTGTTTCCACGGGTCAACTCTTTTATATACAATTTGGGTGTATATACAATTTGGGTGTCGGTCGGGTCAGATTGCTATCTGTAACAGGACTGACCACTTTCTTTGTAATTGTTATTGTTGCTTCATTTTCCTTTTGTTCCTTTTTTGAACCCCATCCTTCACCCTTAAGATCTAATGCAATATTATCTTCCATGAGGACAACAGAACTTTCTGATAATTCAGATTCCTCCTGCTCAGTGTCAGGTAAAGGCACATCCTCAGGGCGTATTTTATGGGACCCTGCTGTTTTCATTTCCTCCTCCTCCTGAAGAGGGGCGGAGGGCCTGATTTGAAGCCCACAGGAATCTGAAGCCCCTAAAGTAAACTCTCTTAAATTCTCTACAGCTGGTTTTAAGTCCTGAGTGCTGTTTATGACCCTGCTTAAAGGGAGACTGTAACATTGAATATCGCTTCTCTGGTGACATGTTTGAGAAAGGTTTGGCAGGATTATTAATGGGAGCCATAGCAAAAGGCTGAACCCCTTGTTCACTCTTATTAGATTTTTGCAAAGGAACATCATCATCACCATCTTTTAAAGATTGCTGAACAGCTTGAGCTGCATCACAATCTTTCAAAGATTGCTGGACAGCTTGAGCTGCCTTAGCCAGAGTGTCATCATCAAGTTCATACTCATGCAAAGATTCCTGTGATGTTTGAACCAAAGTAACCATGTCTGGACAGAGTTTTCCATCAACAGCCAACATAGCTACTCTAAGCATAGCTCACATAGACCAAAACTTTATCCGCTCTCCCTGCTTATGTTTCCGAACCATCGTCTCTCGGACCCGGTCCCATGTTTCTATATCAAAAGCACCAGTATCAGGAAACCAAGGATTATATTCAGTAACAACATACAAACAGTCAAGAATTTGAGTGAGTGAGACTTTTGCCCCGTTTTCAGCTAATAAATGTTTCAACATATAAGCAAAAGTAGAAAGACGAGAAGAATGCCCCATGCTGTGATTTTCCCCTTGTTTACTCACCACCTTTTGTAAACTTCCACCCTCCGCCATTGTCATCTTGTCACTTTTAGTGGGAGGTCCCCTTCAGGTCCCTGTTTGGGCGCCACTTGTGGACTTCTAGTGAGTCCTGGACCTGGGACACGACTGTGAGGGAAATCAGACACAGGTGATTGTCATGTCCAGCATGCAGTGAATCTTTACTGTCTTAGTGCTCATTATATACTTTCTCAGAGTGCATTAGGCATAACACCAAAGCGTACCATATAGTGACAACTTAAAAGATTAACTATTTTACTTTGCTACTGATATCTGCCTACTGCCAACTTTTAAGTGTCAGGTGGTCAGCTCCTATATGTAATCTGATGGCTCATTAGCTAGAACAGAGGAGTTTTGCTCCTAATTGGTTTTTGGCTGTGGAGATACTGAGGCATGACTCTACGCAGGTCACTTTCTGGGCACTCAACACCAGGTCTGCTCACTCAGAGGTTTTCCTCCAAAAATGCATATGTTTTCACATGCCTTAGAGACTCAGGTCAAGGCCCTTCTGCTCACTGCGCAGGGTCTCTCCCAACACATGAAGTGCTTTTTTCACTTAATTTTATTTTATAATAAAATAATAGTTGTTACCCATTAAATTGATCACTAATATCCTTGAAACATGAGGCTAGAGACATACTGTTAGGCTCTATCCCCAAGCATTTCTCACTTGTTCCCAGAGGAGTAATTTCTCTGAATGTGGAGTTTGGGGGAAGGCAGTACACAGCTCAACCCAGGTGCTTCTGGACACTTTCCCAGCCCTAGCCACCTGTAGAAAGGATGGGTCGGGATGCTCCCTGTCTACCAGGAAGGGGCTGGCCCTGTAAGGTTAAGGTTAGCAGGTTCCCACTGGGCAGTTTCTGTTCTGGTTTCAGTACCTATCCCCTCTGATTGGTGGCAGTGGCATACTCAGCATTAATATTCTTAATACCACTCTTGCCTTTGCTTGATTTGTTGTGTCACAGACCTGGTGGGTAGTCTTATGTTTGAGGGGAAAATATATTTGGAGGTTAGGGGCGCCAACCCCCTGCTCAGTCTTTTGGTTCCCCAGAACTTGATTACTAATTAATAGTCTGCTGTAGATTGAAAGACAACATTAACATAAACAATCAACTAACATAGCTTGTATGTTGTATGTATTACACACAATAGTCTTAAAAAAGAATATATAAGAGATATAGAGAAAATACATTTATAGCACTGTACTCAGCAATACTATAAATTTCTATTTGTTTACAAGCAAATCTATCAGTGGACCCACACAGTTGAATGGTCAACTATAACAGCAAGTCTATTTTGGCTGACATCTAAGCCACTTTCTTCAATTCAGCATTTACTGACAACAAAGGTGATATTTTTCTTTCTTTTTTTTTTTAAGATTATTTATGCATACAAGAGCTGGAGTACAGGCCAGAGATGTCAGGGGTGAGAGGATTCACCAGAGACAGAGTGGGGAGCAGAACAGGCAGACTGACCAAAATACACTGCTGTGGGGAGCAGTGGGTAAGACATGTTTCGCCATGTGGTTTCTCCCTGGCCAGCCCGGGATGGAATAGCAGAGGCTATGGATCGCTTCATAGTGCGGTGCATAACCCTTTGCGCCACCAGGGAGGCCCAAAAGTGATATTTTTCTCTTCATTTAGCAGTCTCCTTAGTCTTCTCAATTTCAAACTTTGGAAGGGAAAGTGTTACTCTTTAACCTGCTGTTATGGACTACAAGCATGGGCACCAACAGTCATATATTGAAGCCCTACCCCCTGATGTGATGGCATTTGGAAACAGGGTTCTTTGAGGAGGTTATTAGATTTAGACAAGGGAATGAGGGTGGGACCCCATCATTGGATTAGTGTCCTTATGGAAGTAAAAGAAACCAGAGGTCTCTCACTGTCTGCCAAGTGAGGCCACAAGGTGGCTGTCTGCAAGGAAGAAGGCACTTATGGGGACACTGAATCAGCTAGCACCTCAATCTTGGATTTCTTAGCCTTCAGAGTTGTGTGAAATAAGTTTCTCTTGTTTTTCACCCAGTCTACAGTACTTTGTTAAGGCAGTATACCAAGTGTGACACCTGCTACACCCCAGCATTTAACAATGTTAGAAGATGCCAGAAAGTGAAGTATATCAAATGTTACCATCTGATATACCAACAAGAGGGTTGTTAGAGATGCAGGGGGAACAGATTCTCCAGGTGGGCACAGAGAAATGGGAATTGTACATTTTCCAGAAATGGGGCTGAAGTAAAAAGGAGAGGGGGGAGACCTGTATTCCAAGCGATGTGAGCATGTGTGGGTTGCCAGTAAATAGCCCGCTAAGAATGGGTTAGGAAGTGCAATTTTCTCTCTCTCTGTTAGCCTACAAGATGGCCTGGGTTGCTTACAATGAAAACACCCAACAGCCCCTCATGGAGTCCCCCTCTTAAGTACCTCAGGTTGTTGGGCCTGCTCCTCCTGGTGCTACTACACTTGGTGTCACTAAGGGTGACACCATACAAGATGGTCAGTTCTAAACACTCTGACCTCTGCTTCATCAGCGTGTGCAAGACGCCAGAAGAGCAGAATCAGGGAAGTTGCCAAGGGAGGGCAGAGGGTTCTATCAGGGAATCGAGTTCCAGTCGGGCCGCTGCATTCCAAAATTTGCTACCCCAAGGCCGTGCGATCTGGTCTCAATTTTTCCCCCAAGATTTTGAGGGAGGCCCAGAAGACAGATGGCTTGGGTTTGAAGGCAGACTGCACCAGTGCATTACGGTGCGACCTTGGGCAGGTTACTTAATCCCTGGGCCTTTGTCTTCCTCTCTATGCGGTACTGTTTTGAGGGGTAAAGTGCAGGCTCAGTCTTTCGCTCCGCGCCGTAACTCGCAAAGGGAGCGGGCGATCCCCAAGCTCCGGCCGACGCCCCCACTCCCGCCGCAGGGGAGCAGACGGCCCGTCGCGACAGCGGCGGTGCATTGTGGGGCTTGTAGTGTGGGGCTGGGGGCGGGTGGGCGCGGCCGCGGCAGTCGCAGCGGGGCCATCTTCGGCGGGCGGGCCGGCCGGCTCGGCCAGTGCAGCCGGCGTCCACGTTCCTCGCCCGGCCCGATGGCGCCGCGGCCGCTGGTCCCCTTGGTGCTGGCGCTGGGCGGCGCCGCGGCCGTGCTCGGCTCGGCGCTCTTCATTCTCTGGAAGACCTACTTCGGCCGCGGACGGGAGCGGCGCTGGGAGCGGGGCGAGGCCTGGTGGGGCGTGGAGCCTGCGCGCCTCCCGGAGTGGGATGAGTGGGAGGTAAGTGCCGAGCCTGGGCCCGCGCCTCCGCGCGAGCGCCCGGAGGGCTTGACCGCGGGCGCCTAGATCGGGGGACTTAGCCTCGCGGTGGGCGTGCGGCGGGGCAGTGATGAGCTGGGGAACCGAGGGCCAGGTGGGCGCTTGGGTCGGTGGGTGGCGCCGCCCCGCGTCGCCGCGGTCCTCGGGCTCCCTCCCCGGGGTGGGAGTCAGGAGGCGCGACCCCGCGCCGCTGCCGAGCCCGCGCGGGATCCAGCCCGCGCCCGTCCAGCGCCTGCGCAGTGCGCGCGGCGGGCGGCCCGGGGGATGCCGGGAAAGGTCGCGGACTCCGCCCCTTTGGCTTCCCGCATCCCCGCGGCGCGTGGCGGGGTGGTCTCTGGCGTCCTGCAACTGGGGGGGGATTGACAGTTTCAGGAGTCCGAGGCCCCGCGAGGGAAATAATTTGCCAGCGCTCATTCCGAGAAAACCTGAACAGCGGTGTTTAGGATTGAGAACTCCAAAGGCAGCGCTCATCCTACTGCCCCAAGCGTGCCTGCCTACCTGGGACGGGTGGAGGGCGGGGTCGGTACCTTGGGGCCTGGAGGATGTGGGCCACAGCCTGACCCGTGCCCCGCAGCCCCAGGACGAGGAGGACGAGGAGCCGGCGCTGGAGGAGCTGGAGCAGCGGGAGGTGCTGGTGCTGGGGCTGGATGGTTCAGGGAAGAGCACGTTCCTGAGAGTGCTGTCCGGGAAGCCGCCGCTGGAAGGCCACATTCCCACCTGGGGCTTCAACTCGGTGCGGCTGCCCACCAAGGACTTCGAGGTGGACCTGCTAGAGAGTGAGCAGATCGCCCCCCGCCCCATAACACACACGCACACACACACACACACACACACACACACACACTCTCACTCCATTCTCCCTGTCATCTCAGTTGCACCCAAACCCCAATTGATTCCCTGGGGGTGGCTCCAAAATGCTCACCTGAACCGGACTTGCTTGTGTATGAAATGCTTCCCATGCTTTTCCAGGCACAGAGTACAGTCCAGTCTCTCTCCTGACATATAGGGCCCATCATGATGAGGCATCTTCAGTTTGGTCACCTGCCCCACATCCCTGCAGTAGCCAATGTGCTTACCACCCACATGCTAACAGCATGACAAGCACTTGCCAGGCATTGCTTAATAAAATTTTCCCAAAAGTTCTTAAAACCAGAAACAGTCATCCTCACTGTATACATGAGAAAACAGAGGCACAGAGGTGTAGCAAGTTAAATAATATATTCAAGTTCATCTAGCATATCAGTCTGCTAGTAAAGATGGCCGTTAGTAAGCAGCATACTATATTACTTTTTTATGAAGGGTATTTGCCGTTTTCATCTGCCCTTTGCACACACTGTTCACTCCATCTTGAGAGCCCTTCCCTTACAAACTGACACTTATCCTTCAAGATTTATGTCAAATGTGATATCCCTGTGAGATTTTCTGCCACTGCCCCCCACTATCACCGCATCTCCCCAGGCTATGTTACTGGTTTCTCTGCATTATTTGGTACATAAAGCCTATGTCCCTGACTGGAGCCCAGCCAGAGCTGGTATCTGAGAGCAGCCCGCTGCGCTCAGCCCTGAGCTTCTCAGGAACTGGGAAGACGCTAGTGGAGAGGGTATTGAGAGGGCAGCAGTACTTAACCACCTGTGCCCAGTCGCAGACTCTGTAGGAAGGTGGGCTTCCTACTGGCCAAAGGACTTGGACCATGGGTTTGCTTTAGAGCCAAGGGTGGAATCAGACCAAGGATCTAGCTGTTGCCTGAGTGGCTCAGATCTTCTGGTCTCAGGCACTTGCTTGCTGACCTGTCTGGCTACATCTGTCCTTCCTGATTGTAGCAAACATTGATTCAGTCCTTTCAGCAAGCTTTCCCAGGCTCCCTTTCTTGTGCCAGGGGCACTTGAGCCCTCTCTGTCTGACGGAGACTGACTATACCCTCCCTCCCCCAACCCTGAGAAAAGAGTTACTGGTGTCTGACCAATAACAATCCAGGCCCAATAGGATCACTCCGCCTAAAATCAAACCCAGATCTCCCAGCCGAGTCCTGGGGCTTTCCTCCCACAACTCTTACTTTGCTGTGGTCTTCCACAATACCTAGCTGAACCCAGCCGAGGGCCTTATAGGTTGTTAATGACCCTTCCCTTCCCACCACCTCCAGTATCCATTTTATTAGCTAGTTCTGTCACCTTCAGCCTCCAATTGATTTCACATCTGTCCATGTCTCCCCACTTCGCCACCTACATGGTCTAAGCCACTGTTACCTCAATACTGCAACACACTCCTCACTGCTTTTCCCACATCCACTTTTGTACCCAGTGTCAGCCAGAGGTGTTGCTCAGAAACCCTATATCAGATCAGGTCACTCTCGCTTCCAACTCCTAAGGGGCTCCCCAAAGCCTCATTGTGGCCTTAAAGGCCCTGTGTGGTACAGCCATTGGCCAGCCTTGCCCATCAAGCTTCCCTCTCTCTCCATCTGGGCTACCTCAGCCACCCTGGCCACTTTCTGTTTCTCAGACTCTTCCATCTGCTGGTGATGTTTTGCTCTGCCCTGTCCGTGGTAGAGCCTTGTCACCCCAGACTCAGCTCCATTCCATGCCCCTCCCCCCCATTGCTTTCTCATACTTTCTGTTTTATTTCCATCCTTTCTGAAATGTGTTGATGTATTATTGCTGTGTCTGTTCTGGTGACGGAGGGAGCTCCTTGAGGGCAGGGCTCCTGCCTGCCTTGCTTACCTCTGTATCCCCAGCACCCAGATCAGCGCTTGGCACCTAGTAAGCACTCAGTAAATACCTGTTGAGTGCCTGCTATGTGCCAGGCATTGTGCTGAGGGCTTTGGGGGGATTCAGAGGTAGATGGCTCTAGCTCTCAAAGAGCTTAGAGCCTGCAAATATCAGAAGTATAGCCAGAAACACCGGGATGCAGGGTGACCAATGGGGACTGTACACAGGGACAGAGAGGAACAGGTTGGGGGCACTGTATAAGCAGGCATGTGGTGTAAGAGTGAGTATGGTGCTTCCATGGAAAGAAAGTGGGATGACCCAGTTACATGAGAAAAACTAAATGGAGAATGGCGGTGCACAGGCTGACAGGGCTTCCTGACCACAGCCACCACTGATCCAGAGTTGGTTAGGAATAGGCAGGAGGCAAGGCCCAGGAGGAAGAACCAGAGAGTACTGCTTATTGACCACCTGCCATATGCCAGTCCTATGAAAGGTTCATTGCATATGGGACCTTTGGGTTTTGCTGCAGCCTAGTAGATAAGCAGTGGCGCTGATGTTGGAAGGGAGCAACATGCCCTGGGACATGCAGGTCAGGGCTAGAGCTAAACCAGATTTGATTGGCTCTGGAATCTGTGGTCCTTCCCTTGTCGGGGCTGGCAGAGCCTTGGGAAGCCGGAAGTGGGTGAGGTTGGGGCTCCATGTAGAGAACCAGGACCAGGGAGGCTCTGAACCGGCCCCTGGCCTCTCCTCAGTCGGTGGCAGCCAGAACCTGCGCTTCTACTGGAAGGAGTTTGTGAATGAAGTGGACGTGCTGGTGTTCATGGTGGATTCGGCTGACCGACTGCGGCTGCCCTGGGCCCGGCAAGAGCTTCACAAGCTGCTGGACAAGGACCCTGACCTGCCTGTCGTTGTGGTGGCCAACAAGCAGGTGAGGGGCACTGGAAAGGGATTCAGGCCCAGGTCCATGTTGGAACCTTTGGCTTATATACTACCCCCAACCTCTTTTACCTATGCTCTTTCTCATCCCTCTCCTCTCTCTGCTTTCCACTTTGCCTCCCTGCCATCTTTCATCCTGGTGGAATGAGAAAAATCACTAAGTACACAGTATATACAAGGTGTGGTTTGAATGACATTCTCTGTTATGCTTCCATTGACCCTGCAAGGTACGGGATACTACTTCCATTTTACAGGTGGGAAGTTGCAAACTCAGAAAGCTTTTGTAATCTCCCCCAATTGTACACCTTGAATGTAGTGGAATTGGGATATCGAACTCCAAACCTATGTCTTTTCTACTCTGCTCTGGCCTCATGACTTCTGGCTTAAGTGACTAGGAAGTGATGAAGTTGAACAGACTAAATAAGAACTAAAATTTATTTTGTGCTTACAGTGTGCAGGCACAATGCTGAGCACCTGACAGTCATGGCCTTGCTTTCATCCTACAGAAAACCCACCATCAGCTTTGCTGTTACCCCTAAACTTTTGCCCAGATTTGGGCTCATGTGACAAAGCTAGGACTTGAATTCAGATCTTCCAAGTGCCCACTCTTTACCATTCTGCTATACCGCTTCCGGGTGCCAGGGAGCAACCTTCATCCTTGCAGACCTAGTATGGTATCCTCAATACCAGGGGAAACTGCCACAGTCCACAAGCTGCCATGTATCCTCCAGCCTCTGCCTGTGTCGCTGAGAGCTGCATGTTTCCTTGCTGCCTCAGATCCTGCAGTCTATCAGGAAATACCTGACCTTGTATAAGTAGGTGAACATCTGTCTCTGTTTATGCCTGTTGTCCCTATGTAACTAATAGTAGTGTCCACCTTGATTTCAGAAGTACCCAGTTTGGACAGTGAATAACTATCATTTATAATGATTGTGAACCTGCGGGAGACAATATCTAAAGCCCCAGCATTCAGTGCATTGCTTCAAGAAGAATCATTTTAACTTCAGGTTAGGGTTGAAGTAAAAATGTACCATCACAGCCATGCACTGTGGTGGCCTCTTTTTCTCCCTAGCCAGTGTCTAGGAATCTGGGGGAGTAAGGCCTTTGTCTGGATGTGACCCTGCTGTAAGATCTTTCTGCTGTTGAAACTTCCACCTATGAAACTGATCTAGGATTCCTAAAATCATCATGACCTTGGTCATCAGACCAACCTGAATCTGAAACCTATATGTTCCACTTAGCACTGAGTCCTTGGGTGAATCACTTCCCTCCCTAAACCAGTTTCCTCAGTTAAATGCCGATTGTGAGAATTAAAATACTAGGCACCTGTCACAATACTTGCCTTAGCAGAAGTGCTGTTTCTCACCACATTGGCCGGTGACAAAGTGAATAAAAGAGAGGCAGAGATAATACCAGAGGGCCCAGAAGCCAGTTCTAGGGACATAGGCCAGTTTTTGCCCTGGGGGAGCAGAAGAGTGGTTTCGTGGATGACTTGGGTGGGTGTTTGGGAAACACTGTCAACTCGATTCCAAATGGCTTCTGTTCCGCCCCAGGACCTGAGCGAGGCCATGAGTATGGTGGAGCTGCAGCAGGAGCTAGGCCTGCAGGCCATCGATAGCCAGCGAGAGGTTTTCCTTCTGGCGGCTAGTGTCGCCCCTGCAGGACCTGGCTTTGAAAACCCCGGCACCGTGCACATCTGGAGACTACTCCTGGAGCTTCTCTCCTAGGCAGCGCCTACCTGCTCACCCCAGCCCTGGGAACCCCAGTTCAGCTGCTCCTGCTTCTTTATGGCCTGGGCCTGGGGCAGGCGCCCCAGGCAGCATTCCCTTCTCCCCTCCTTTCCCCCCTTAAGACAGTGCCTGGGCCAGGCAGAGAATTGCACCAAAGCCCTCCTACTTAGGAGAGTGGCCCTCAGGTTGAAGCAGTAGTGGGTGAGGCCGATAGTGGGAGAAGGTGGTTGTCTAGGTCATTCCAACTAGAACTGGGTCCAGCTTTTGTCCCTGAAGGCATCCTCTGACCTGAACCATGAGCTTTCAGTGGGTTCCATTCTCCCCTCCCTGCAGGTGCTGGTGGTTGAGGACCAGTGTAGCTATCAGAAGTTTTCCCACGCTAGACTGTCCCCTCATCATGACTCCTTACACAGGCAGGTTCTGGACTCCCTGTCTGCATCATCCTACTGCCCCACCTCTGCCCAACTAGCTCGTGGCCTTGTGGAGTCTCTGCCTTGCTGGCTGCAGGGCCAGCACTTTTAAAGGGAGGTGATATCCATGTCTTTTCTACCTTGGGGAAATGTATTTTCCAGCCCTAGGACATTGGTGAAGGAGCAAGGAGCTTTCTGAAGATCTCCCTGCTTCCCCTAAACCCCGTCCTGGCTGGCCAGCCTCTCTTACCTACAGAATAAGTGGTATTCAACCCCTAATCAGAAAAAAAAAAAACTGGACTTTTTCCTCTCTAATCTGTAGACAGAAACTGCTGCTATTGCGCTAACTGTGCCAGTGCCCATGTTTACATTAGTCTGGGGAAGGAAAGAGCCATGTCCCTGGGAAGAACATCGTCCACCAGAGCAGGGTGTCGGCCTCGGACCTGCTTTCTGATTATTTATCAAGGGAACAGACCAGAGTTTTAGGCTCTGTTTCTAGGTGCTGTAACCAAAACCCTAGGTGATTGTTACGGGAAATTGGATCTTTGAGAAAAATAACTGGAATCACGAATGACAGTGTAACCTACAGGTATCAGTGGAGATGGAGCTCTGACTTCCCTCACCCACCTATAACTGGTACCGTGATACTTCTCACTGATGTCGAAGGGACACAAGTCTCTTGTGTAGAGGTAACAAACAACTCTGGGAGGGGACATTTCAACCGTGAATCCAGCTACAAAGAAATGGGATTTACAGTCCAGCCAACAGGATGTCCTTGGGTCCATCACTCAGCCTTTCTGGACCCGTAGGTTCCCCAGCTAAAGCAAAGTTGGATGGAGAGTCTGGCATTCTCTCCAGACTGCCTTCCACGATTCTCTTGTTTCCAGTCATCAGCCAGTGTGAAGATTGTCTGTGTTGACTCTTTAGTATAGGCAAAAGAAGGAGCCTTTTGTCTATCAGGAGCCACTGAATAATGAGCAGGCACAAATGGACTTTATACAGAAGAGATCTTCAACTCATTTTGCCTTTTAATTGAGAATAGAGATTCTGTGCCTTCATTTCATTTGACATTGACTGTACTTCAGTTCTAGGCTGTGACTGCGCTAGCAGAGGATCGGGGTGGGGATGTGGGCTGGGAAGCTTCTGGACTTGAGAAGTGAGCACAGACGTGGGAAGAAAAGCCTGCTGAGCTCTTGGGCTGCAGAGATAGGAATGGAATCCAGTTCTTTGAATGCTGATGAAACTTATGCATTAAGAAGTGATTTTTCTGCTTTTATTTAAAATATTTAAGGAATGACATGGAGTTTAGAATAACCTTTGAAACTGCTGCCAACTTTTCATTTTGCCATTGGAAGGTCAAGAAACGTGACTTCTTTGTCCTACAAACTCCACCCTATTCTCCAGTGCTTGAAACAGCACTGTCGAGGGAGGCCCTTCATTCTAATTAAGATCTGCCTTTGACCTATTAAGTATTATGATGTAGTACAATTTTAAAGACCCCAGTGATGGGGAGGTGAACTTGAATAGAGTTTAAGTATATCTACTAGAGGAACTTTTAAAAACCACTCTCAGAGTTGACAGGTCCCAGTGGCTCATGGGAAACACCTGCCACTGAAGGTGTGGAAGATCGCGCACCATCCCTCCAACACTTAACTTGTGCAAGAGCATAGGCCTTCTGTTGGCCTGTGGAGTGCCTCACCAGGTTTGTGGCTGACAGCTGCAGTCCTCTGTGGGGACTGCTGGCCCATTCTCCAGGCAGAGTGCCAAACAGTGCCCATCTGCTCTGGTTTCTGCCAGGACTAGACTGGCCAAGCCTGTGCGGGGGTAGGGGTGAGATGGGGGTGGGGGGGGTTAGGGGCGGAGGTTGTGGGGTGGGGGGGCTGGTAAGAACAGCTCACCACTTGCCTTGTGCTACTCTTACCCAGTTGCTCCTAGCCCAGATCACCTGCCCTTGGGAACCAGTCCCATGTCCTGGACCTGTGCATCACAGAGTGCGGTCCCTCAGCTGGCCTGGGTAAACCTCTGTTATCCCCACTACGCTCTACTCCCCAGCTTCCTAGTCAAGTTTGGTCACAGGGAGTGAATGTGAGAGCAGAGGTAGCACTGACCATACAGTGTCCATGCCAAAGGGAAGCCTTCACCCCTACTTGAATTTGTACCTGCACTGGAAATATTCTCGAGAGTTAAGTGAAACCCCAGCTTCCGGTTTTCCCATCTCTGACCTATTGTCATTCCTTTTGAGGAGAGGCTAGCTGGGCCCAGAGTTTGGACATGTAGATAGTCTGAGCAAGAGAGCTTTTAAGTTTAAGATTGCTGGCCCTGAACTGGCTGCCCACCTGCCCAGAACTGCAGGTGTTGGGCTTGTGCTGACACACTGGTATCCAGCTCTAAGGACCAGGGAGGAGGTAAAGTTGGTCCATCTCAGCCTCCTGGTCCTTTCAGAGAGGTGCTGATGAAAATCTTTACCCTGACCATCTGCCTGGATGAAACACCAGATTCTCCAAAAAATGTTTCCACTTGCCTTTGAAAAACATCGTATTCTTGTGCTAGTTTAGTAGCAACTGCCAGCATTTTGAACCAGCTGCTAACTTCTGTGGTGTCATATAGCTGCCTCAGACCTCAGAGAATCTTGAGTGGTCGGCCCCTGATTGGCTGGCTGTTCACATCCTCAAAGCCCTTTCTAGTCACTGTGGAAAAGGGGATCTTCAACTCTTCCTCATCTGCTGCCTCCATTAGATGGGCCCATTGAGGCCCAAGGAGAGGATTCCATCAAAGATCTGGAAGTAAAGGGACCTGCTTCTCAGCCTATGCCCTGTGAAGCTAGGCCTCAGGGTTACCTTGGAACCAGCTTTGTAAAACAATGTCAGTGGCTATTTGAGGTAAACAATAAATGCCAAAAACTCTGATGTGGTTTCAACTGATTTTGAAATGTGTGTTGGGTGCTTACAGTCTCAGTAAAGGGGAGCTGTGGAGGGTGATCCCAGATCATCTGACACACAATGCCAGACAGCCGGTCCCAGTCCCATGGCCCTTGGGTCCAGAGTGTGGGGTGGTAAGAAGCAATGGTTTTGGCCTAACCAGTAGCTTAGGGGGGAGATAGCCAAACTATTCTCCATGTGCACCTCCTCACCAGCTATCAGAATGAGGGCGCAGAACCATGTGTCCGCTGTTCATAAGCACTCCCCCAGCACTTGGTTAGGCCCAGCTCTAGTTCCAGACAAGGCCCTGCACCAAAACCCAGTCTTATAGGGGGTGCCAAGCTGATGAAGAGGCAGTTATGACTGAGAGAGAAACTGCCACAGGAATTCTGGGGTCTACTGGACACACAGCCAAGGGCTAGGGGAGAGGTATGGAAGGCTTAAAGGTGGTACTTGAAGAGGACAGCCTAGTCAAAGGCCTCAATTTGGAAGGTAGCAAAGGACAAAAGCATCAAGGCCACCTAAGACAGGCCCTCGGAGCCTTGCAGCTAGATCCCAAGCCTGTGCTGTAGTGCTTACACTGGTTTCTGGGGCCCTCCCAGCCCTTCCTGTTTCCAGCCTGCCTTGATGGTGTCAGTTGATAGGCTGCCTTCAGAGGCCAAAGGAGAGGATGACAAGCTAAAGCCTAGGATTAGCTGTTGAGACATGACTTCAAAACCCACATTGATTGCTCTCAATTTCCTTACCTTTGGTGAGATTAAAATCACACACAGTATAGGATTTTCCATAAAGTGACCTATATAAAAACACTAAATCCTTTCAAGGGCAATAAGGAAAAACAGATTTTAGGTGCTTCTAGAATAAATGATGAAAACAAGGCTTTATATTCCGAGGACACAGCCTCAATACTTACAAAATGACCAGGATCCACCCTCCCTTTGATCCTCTTCACATTTAACACCCAAGCTGGGAGGCCTGCCACAGAGCATGGCCTCCAGTATAGGGTATTCAGTGGTCTACTATATGGTCTCAGGAAGCAGGTCTGGGGCCTCAAGCTCCCTTCAAGCCAAAGCCAACAACAGCCACATGAAAATGAGCAGCAAAGGGATGAAGGCAGACTGGGAGGGAGGGGCCATACAGCTCCTCACCCTCTGGCAATGAAAGCCCAGCTGGCCTCAGGTAAAGTAGCACTTGGCAGGGCAGGCCCTTCCAGGCAGCCCACGGTTCCTGGTAGGCTTCCATGGAAGGGTTGACACTGCAGGAAACCAAGGCAGAGCAATGGAAGCAGAACGAGGGAGAGGAAGGCTGTGCCTAGGAAGGCATGTGAATGCAGTACAGTCAAGGGCTGGCTGCACTCCCTGCCCTGGTCAAGTGGCTTTTTTTTTAAAGATTTTTTTATTTATGTAAGAATTGGGGTACAGGCCAGAGGTGTGGGAGGGTTAGAGAATTCACCAGACAGAGCAGGGAGCAGAACGGGCAGGCAGACTGAAGACACTGCTGAGGGGAGTAGAGGGGAAGGCAAGAGAGGTCTGTTGCACCATGTGGGTATCTCCCTGGCCAGCCGGGAATTGAACCCGCGCTGCAGAGGCTGCGAGCTTCATAGTGCTGTGCTCAACCCACTGCACCCCGGTGGGGTCATAAAAGCCCAGTCAAGGGCTTTTATGGGGCAGCCCCAAGACTTGGCTGAAGGAACAAATACAAAACCACCTGAGAAGTAAAAGAGCCTTGTTTTATTATGTACAGACTGTAGTCAAAACAAACCACCCACCCTGAAACAGCAGCTTTTCCCAGAGCCCCCAGGTTATAAATTGGAGCCTGTGAGAGTCAGCTCATTTCCCAGAGAGGGGAAAATGTGTCTATCTTTTGGTTTCATAGGGTTTGGCCAGCCTCATCTGTAACCACACACTCTTCCTTGCCTTAAACCCTGTCTCCAGCTTCACGGGTCCAAGAGGAGGCCTCAGTCTGGGAAGGCATAAACCAGTCACTCCACCTCCATCTTATTCTTCTGCAAGGAATCCACAAAGGTTTGCCACTCTGCCGGGTAAAAACGTTTATAGACGTTGATCTTATTCCGAATCTGTTTGGGGGTATCTTGATAGTAATTCTTCTCATCTCGTGCCATAGCCTAAGAAGGAAAGGAAGAAAGGCCATTTGAGGAGGGCTGAGTAGACAAAGGTTCAAATTCCACCTTTGCCTGAGCTGGGCAAGTCCCTCACCTCAAAAACAATAGTGTATATGGAGGGCCTCCCCGGTGGTGCAGCGGTTGAGCGCTGGGTTGCGAAGCTGCCCGCAGCCTCTGCAGCACCGGTTCAATCCCCGGCTGCTCCCCAGCCACCGGAGGAGGGTCCCACATGGCGCGCAGACCTCGCCTGCCGCCCGCTGCTCCCCTCAGCAGTGTACCTCGGTCCTTCTGCCTGCTCTGCTCCCCACTCTGGCTCTGGTGAATTTTTTTTTTTTAATATTTTTTTTTAAAGATTAATTTATTTATTTATACATACAAGCACTGGGTACAGTCAGAAGCGCGGGAGGGTGAGAGAATTTCTGGTGAATTCTTTCACCCTCCCGCGCTTCTGACTGTACCCAGTGCTGTATAAATAAATAAATAAATAAATCTTTAAAAAAATAGTGTATTTGGGGAAATAGAAGCAAATGTCTCACAGACGAGGGAGGAGGTGGGGCCAACTGTGCAGCTCATGCTCCTCCCATAGTCCTCTATGGGGGTCCAGTATAGCCAGATCTCTCTCTTTTTAAAGAGAAGTCAGAAATATGTACTTCTATTTGAAATCTCCCATAACTACAATGGCAACTAGTACAAGTTCTTTAAAAACACCATGCAAGCAAAACACCATTATCTCTGGGATATGACCCACAGGCTACCCAGCCCATCCTAGCTGTGAGCATTCTGACCATGGGATCCATTTCCAAGTCTCTTTCTCCCTTTGTTTCCACTCAGTCTCAGGAAACACTCTAGGCAAGCGGATCAGACCCCAGTGATCCAGGCCACCTTCCCAAAGAGCCCAAGTGGTTCTTCCTATTGGACCTGAGCCACTCACCTTATAATCCTCTCCATGGTTCTCTACCATGTATCGGACATAGTCAATGAGGTCCCGAGACAGTGTATTGTCTTTCTTTTCTGGGAGGCTGGCTTCTGCCTCCAGGTCTGGGATGAGAAAAACCAGGAGACAGGAGGTGAGGCTTGGCTTCCTGCACTACTTGAGCTGCCCTGTCACACCTTCACCCAGTCCCAAGCCACGAGAGTTGCCACCTCAGCCACCTGATGAGTTTTGCCTCTTCATCCCCAAATTCAGTGCTAGAACCTTCCTCGTCAGCCCCTCAAGCCCCAAGCTCTGCCTATTACACAATCAGCATCTACCTGAAAGGCAAGTCATCTCTCTTTGGGCCTAAGCTGGGTAAAAGGCAGACACCAAACTTATCTCTACCTAGAACCAAGTGCTGGAGACAGGGAGATGAAGATACACTGCACAGAGGGTAGGGATCCCTTCCAGCTCTGAAACTCCTGGAGCTCTTTTCTTGAAGTGTTGTAACAATAACGCTTGAGATGGAAAGGTCTGATAAATGAGAACTAGAGCTTCAGAACCAGGGCCTAGGCATCTCACTGTTCCATGTGAGAGAAGCAGCCAAGCTATGGAACCAAAAAAATAGCTTCACTCTTCCCCATTTCTCATCTATGAAGGGAGAAAAATAGCTACCTCACAGAAAAGACAGTCCAATTTTATCCAGGCAATAAGTGCTAAAAAACTGCTTTACAATCAAAACTACCTTTGACTTGGTTGCCAGGGCTTGGGGAGAGAAGTCTGGAGTTGTTTAATGGGTACAGAGTTTTAGATTTGTAAGATGAAAAGTTCTAGGCATCTGTCGCATGATAATGTGATTATACTAATATTACTGAGCTATTTAAAATGTGTACATTAGAAATGACGGGCCTCCGTGGTGGTGCAAGGGGTTAAGCACCGCACTATGAAGCAACCCGCAGCCTCTGCAGCAAGAGTTCAATCCCCAGCCAGCCAGGGAGAAACCACATGGCGAAGCAGACCTCTCCTGACTCGCCCGCTGCTCCCCTCGGCAGTGTGTTTCATCAGCCTGCCTGTTCTGTTCCCCACTCTGTCTCTGGTGAATCTTGCACCCCCCCTTCCCCCCGCCCCGCCCTGCATCTCTGGCCTGTATCCCAACTCTTATATGCATAAATAAATCAATCTTAAAAAAAAAATTACAAAACAAATCCAAGAGGAAGGGCCTCCCCGGTGGCGCAGGGGTTGTCTTAGCACTATCAAGCTATCACCAGACACTGTGGCATAAGTTCGATCCCCTTTAATCCCTTTCGATCCCCAGCCAGGGAGCTACCCACATAGCACAGTGGACCTCTCCTGTCTCACCTGCTGCTCCCCTCAGCAGTGTATTTCAGTAGATCCACCTGTTCTGCTCCCCACTCTGTCTCTGGTGAATCCTCTCACCACCCCGCACCTATGGCCTACACTCCCATTCTTGTATGTATAAGTAAATAAATCTTTTTTGAAACAAAAAATCTCAGAGAAAGAATGGGTGGAGAGTTTACTCTCTTCTGTTAAGAGTCAGAATATACATTAAATTGATTTGTCAGTGGGAAGATTAAATGACATAACCTCTAAAAAATCCATTCATCTTTAAATTCATGAGAAAGTGAATGCATGCTGTACTGTGTTATGTGTACTGTGTTCTATCTTTTTAGGCACCTGGCTAGATCCTTACTGATTATCACTAACCTCACTCCAAACACCTGAGTCTAATCAGTAGACTGAAAATGTCCCAGTTGGGGACATGGTCCTAACTCTGTGAGCCCTGAACCAACTCACTTCTTCCCTCCAAACCTTGGTTTCTCTGTTGAACAAGGATATCTGAGGGCCTTTCCAGCACAGACCCTGCAGGGCAGTGACACAGAGAAATGTGGCCCATACCCACCATTTAGCACATAAGGCTTCCGCACAAGCACTTTAGGTCCCTCCTTTATGTCCACTTCCATGGCCTTCACCTGTAGAGAACAGAACCTGTGAGACCAGTAGACGAAGGATCCTGGATGAAGGAAAAAGCTAAAGGCTCCTTTCCATCCCAACACACTGCATTAGTCATAAGAATGCCTGCCCAAGGTCAGGCAGGAATAAGTGAGGCATTAATCGTTCCCCAAAAGAGACAGGTGAGCAATCCTTCTGTGCCCTACAAAATGGGCATAATACCACTTTTCTGTTTCACTTCATGTGCTAAGTGAAATAACACACATAAAAGCAATTTACAAGAAGGAGATGTCAGTTTGGAGATCAGCTTCGCATTTGTTCAGGAGATAATAGTGTCATTCTCCTCAGGCAAGAAGAGGTAAAAATAAGCCTGGCTTAAAGTCCTATGAAAAATTCAATCAACAAACCGATTACAGGCTATTTATAAACATTTACAATATCCTAAGCCATCACTGGTAATTTAGTAGTGGACAAAACACCAAGTCCTTGTCCCAAAGGAGATTATGTTGGGGAAAAGAAACGCAGACAACATGTAACAGGTAAGTATGTAAAACACCAGGTATTTACAAGTGCTACACATTAAAATAACTCAAAGAGGAGGTTTCTGAGTCAAGGATACTGTTTTTGAAAAGCGGTCTAGAAAAAGGCTTATTCAGGAGAAACTGGATCCTAGGAGGCTTCAGACCAAGGATGACTGGGTGACGGGAGTGGGGGGTGGGAGTGGGGGTGTGGCAAAGTGTAAGGAAAATTGAGATCCCAAACTCTAGGGAGTCCTTAGTAAAGAGCCCTATACAGGTTGATTTCAGAGGGAAAAGATGAATGGGGAGTGGACTCTAACCCAGGTCCACGGTGTGTAGGGCAGCGTGACGTAGGAAACAGTGGCTCAAGTTCTGAAACCTAGCTAAGAATGGCGGGGGGAAGAAAGCAAGGATTTGGGCCCTGACAGGTCAATACCTTTCTCTTACGAAGGGGCACCGCCCTGTTGGGGTCCATGGCCAAGCCCATCTCGGCCAAGTTCTGACGCACGGATTTGGAGTGGTCCCAGGCATGTCGGATGTGGGAACTACGGGCAAAGACAAGGAGCCTGAGGAACCGCCACCCCGCTGGCCGCCCGGCGGAGGAACACACCAGCCTCCAAAACCCTGGACCTCTCACCACTCGATCCGCGGTGCGGCCTTTCGTCGAGCGTTCCGGTTCAGACGCTTCCGGTTAACATTGTAACCGAACTTCTGCCTCCGGGTCTTCCCCTTGGCCTTGGGCATCGCGTGGACCACGGCACCGGCAACTCAGACTCGATGCCTCTTGCTCACAGCACCTCGTGTGGCAGATTCCTTCCTGCCGTGCGCCTGGGAAGGCTTGGGAGGATTTCTGGGAAGTGTAGTTCTCCCAGTAGCGGTACCAAGCTGGGTACTACGACTCCCAGAATGCAATGAGCGATTGCGCGTGCGTACGACGCTCAACAAACTCCCTTTCTCCGCCCCATTCATGACTTCATCAGGAGGCGGAGACTTGCGACCCTCTTTCCTCTTGCTGCTGTTACTCCGACCATGGCGACTCCTGGCCGTGTGACTCCGGAGGCACCCTTTGACCCATCGAAGCCCCCAGTTATTGAGGGATTTAGTCCTAGTGTGTACAGCACTACAGAAAGTTTCAAGGAAAAATTAATTCGCAAGACCCGCGAGAACCCAGTGGTCCCCATAGGTAAGCGGGTGCTAGAGGAACTGTGGGTAGAGAGGACAGTGATGTCGGGGGGAAGAAATAGGGAAGGACTGGGAAGCCAGTGGGGACCTGAATTGCTAGTGACCTGGGAGGAGGCGGAGGAGCCGGGCGGTGAGGGGCGAACCTGATTGGAGCAGGAACTGGGCGGGGTTGCGGGGCTCGAGTGGGGGAGACTTTAAACTCGGGGGACCCGGCTTCGACCAACCGCTCTGACCTTATACGTCCCTACCTGCCCGATCGCTCCTCCCCCACCCACATCCACCTTCCCCTCAGCCGCCATCCGGTAGAACTTGACAATGAAGAAGAGGAACCCCTGAGGCTGGACCTGCTACTCCCCACCTGCTTTGTCCCTTCCTCAGGCTGTCTGGGTACCGCGGCCGCCCTCGCCTACGGCCTTTACTGTTTCCACCGTGGTCAGAGCCATCGCTCCCAGCTCATGATGCGCACCCGGATTGCCGCCCAGGGCTTGACGGTCGCAGCCATCTTGCTGGGTCTGGCTACATCAGCTCTGAAATCGCGATCCTGAGCCGGTGGCCTGGTCTTGAAAGCTCCAAGGAGATCATTCCCAGCCCCAGGAGCAACCCCTAGTTCTGCCACTGTCACGGGTCAATGGGGGAGAGACTGATTTTTTTCCCCAGGAATCTCAGATTCGGTTCAGTTCGGATGGTGCATGTTTCTGTTTGTTCCGAACCTCCTCCATTTGCTACTAATAAATCCTGAACCAGTTGTAGTTTGGTGAACTCATTCTCTGTCTCAGCCCCATAGTTTTGATGTTCTGGTTTTAGAGAGAAACATGCTAAGGACTGGTCCATAGAAATCATGCAGTCATCATTCCCAAACTTTCCTGGTGACAATCACTTTGTTAGATGTAGAGATTCCCAGGTCTCTGTCCTTGAGATTCTAGTTCGTTGGGTCTAGAGTGGTGCTTTTTAGGGGGAAAATTACCTTTCCAGCAACTTTGAAAAAGTTGAACTCTCCTTCAGATAAGGCTTACCATGGTCCTGTCAGAGGCAGAGAACTCTGCCCTCAACTCTGCATCTGCTCCTTACCATACTTCCATTTCCTGAGAACACCTAAGGCACCAGTGTACCTAGACCATCCCAGCTTGGTGCTTGAGGAATCTTACAGAACAGGAAACAGGCTCACAGAACGTCCTGATGTGGGAAGAGCACAGTCCCAAAGTTTGCCAATGCTTTATGTGCCTAGTGTTTTAGGGTCAGGGAAGAAAAGAGAAAGCCGGGAACCTGGGACCTGAGCAGACACTAGAAGAAAGACAACCTGTGAGAGTTTCAACACGTGTAAAATTTCAAACAACATTCCCGGTTTATGGTTGGCTCTCCTCTAAATGTTGTTTGGATCCAGGCCTCTTCCCTGGGTAATGCCATCATTTTCAACACAAACCCGCTGTAAGGTAGCAGAAGGGAAGAGGGAGTGAAGAAAACACAATACTTTGTGAGGTCCCTGACACAATCTAGTGAAGGAGTGGATGACTACAGCCAAGGAAGTTCCCGGCACCCACCATGGTCTCTCATTTATAAGGCAGAGATGGCTTATAGAACAACACTTTGTGACCCATGGCCTAAAGATTCAAGGAGCAGACATGCAGTGGTGAGGATTGTGACACTTCAAAAGAGAATTACTACTTTTTACTACTGTTGGTGTTACTGTGTCCCCTAACAAGAATATACTAAAGTTCTAACACCTAGTACTTCACAATGTGGCCTTACTATTTGGAAATAGCGTCTTTACAGACATAAGTTAAAATGAGAGCATTATGGTGGATCCTAATCCAGTCTGACCAGTGTCCTTATAAAAAGGAAATTTGGACACAAAGATACAGAGGGTGGTTGACATAAAGATGAACTCCAGATTATAGTGATGCATCTACGAGCCAAGGGCAGGCTGCCAGAAATAAGAAAGCCCTGCAACATGTCCCTCCCTAGAATCCTCAAAGGGAACATGGCCCTGCCTACACCTTGATTTCTGACCTCTGACCTCCAGAAGAGTGAAATGATAAAATTTTGTTGTTCTAAGCCAGCCACTCTGGTACTTTGTTATAGCAATTCTAGGAAAACCGTCAGTTGGCAATTCATTTTTTTTTAAACACTGTGCAGGTGACAACAGTTCGAATGTAGCCTGTCTGCAGAACGCAGTCTGCTGAAAGGAAAGAAGGTGTGGTCACTGTTGTTAATCTCATGTCCACAGGTGGGTTGATGAAATCAACTGTGGACATGAGAAGGAGGGAAAAGTTGATCTCTTTTCCACACCATAAGGAAAAGAGTCTGGCAAAGGCTACCATCTCCAGTCTCTCGCTACGGTTGAAAGGGAGCCACCACCAGGACTCTGTCTTGCTGCTTCTTTCTTGCTTCAAGCTACTTACCCTTTGGGAGACTTGGTGTCCTTGTCTATATGATGAAAACAACAGAGCCCTATCTCAAGGCTTGTTCAATGATCCAAACTGATCAAGGGTACAGAAGCCTCTGTGAGAGGTGTTCTTTCCACCTGGGAGTGGAGGCAGTAAACAGAGACAGTGGTGGATACCCACTTGCGACTGGAGGCCCTGAGTTTCTGGGCAGGAGTCACCATCCCTCAAGGCCACCAACCTGGGAAAGTTCTAAGCACAAACTGAGCCCTGACACCAGTTGTGGCTTCCAGAGAAATGAGAATGGTAATAAATAAGTGTAAAAAGAGTTAACAACACATCCTTTAAGCCAAGAAAAAAAAATACATCAGGAGGGACAGTCACAATTTTGTAGACTGAGAGGAGGCGTGAGTGGCTGGGCCAAGGGCCAGGAGGGAACGAAGGGTGAGTGGGTGAGGGGTCCCTTTCCCAGCCCCAGGAGATGGGGAGGATCTGAATAGGCTGTGTAGCAGCTGCCAGAGGCCGTTTCCACCCTGGCTGAAGCAGCTGCTGCTCCGTGCCGAGGACAGCCCATGCTTTATGGCCATGCTTGTGGCAGGCACCTAGCGGGACAGTGGCGTCTGCTTCAGGGACATGAGCACCGAGCGCAGGCGGGACACATCTTTGCACTGCTTGCTGCTCTTGGGGTTGAAGTCACACAGCTGGGCAACCTTCTCCCACTCCGTGCCTGGAGTCTCCTCCTTGGATTCCTTCACGAAAGCCTCCTCAGAGGCCCTGCAGGTGGAGATAGGACAGTGGTTTCACAGCTGTCTGCCTTTCCCCTGAATCAGTGATGCGCCAATTCCACAGAGCAAGGCTGCTTTGCCCATCCTGCTCTGGGGTCTATTCCTAAAGGTTTCTTCCCCAGACCTGTGCCCTCTGACTTCAGGCCCCCAGAAAAGCCTTGCCATCATAGGAAGCCTACCTTGGTCCTGCCTCAGGCCCTTCATGCTTGGTGTAACCCCTTCCTGGAATGCTCTTTCACAGACCTACTTATGGATAGATGCTTTTTGTCATTCAGGTCTGAGTGCAGCTTCACCTCTTTACCACGATAAGCCAAAGTAGCCTCCACCTCCCCCAAACCTGCCCTTGCAGCAGTCCAGGCACTGCGTTCATTACCTCTCCATCAGGAGCTCTCAACCTGGGGCTCCTGACACCTAAAGGCCTTTAAGAGAACTATGTAATTCTTCAGCTACTTTCAACACTTTCAAAAATTTGACATTGACTAACCAACCCAGTCTTGCCTCAGTGTTCTATAGACACTATCAGTATTCTCCAGAAAAAGGGCTGTGGTCAAATATGGATGGAAAACCAATCAAAGAGGATCTTCTAAGCAAGACTTTCAAAGTCCTCGGAGTGCTAATGTGCGTGGGGACCCACCACAGTGAAGGAGGCAAGCGGTACAGACTCTACTGCACCCCAAGCATATCTGATGACATAGCCCAGGATGACTATGATCTCTATGGAGCTACAGCCTGAGGAATGCTCCCATGAGGGGCCGGGGATGGGGGTGGGAGGGGCTTTGGTGGGAATCGAGTTAGAATGAGAACTGGTGATTTCTTCATAATTCTGCTTGACAGTTACAGAAGCCACAATTAAGGAACCAGGAAGAAACAAAGTATAGTAAATACAGTTAAGTGGACACAATCTAGTATGGGACTCGTTGAATGACTTAGGTGTGAAGACTGGACTGGGGCCTGTTTGGTCAGCAAGGGCCTCTGGAAAGCCCCTTTCTCCTTGGAAGCATCTCAAGCAGGACCAGTTCTGCAGCTGCCAGGCACTGGTCAAAGGGAGGGAGCTCTCTAGGGGATCCCCACAGGCTGCGCCAGGATGAACTGGCTTATCTGCTGTGTGCTCATTTCCTGAAAAGTGAGGAGCCACGCCTCCCCTTCATAGCTCTGCCTCACTGGCTCAGGAATCTAAGGAGGCAGCAGGAGTGTGCAGGCTTGGGAGAATGTGCTGTGTGGAGTCAGCTGGCTGGTGAAGATGAGGGGTGCTCTTCTGGGGCAAGAGGCTCCAGTCTTGCTGATCACAGAGTGGTGCCTGGTCCGGTGGAGGTGGTGGCGCCACAGGAGAGCTTGTTAGAAACGTGTGGCCTCACTCAATCCTACTGAATCTGAATTTCCATTTTAACCAGATCCCCTGGTGAATCTTGGGCCCAGGGAAGTCTGAGGAGCACTGCTCTAGGCTCTCCCTCTCTGCGGGACTCTTGACTGCTCCTTAGGTCATTTCCTCAGGCTCAACAGGACCACTGACCCCCAGTGTATTCCCGAGCACAGAAGCTCCCCTACCATTCCCACTCTCCTGCTTGGAACTTTGTGTGGTGCCCGGCTGTCTTCAGGATCAAGTTCAGTTCCCTCACCTGACCCAACAGGCATTCTGCAACTGGCCCCGACCTGGCCTGGCTCCCACCCATCCCCACTACCAGTGCTGCGGGCAGGTAGATATTGTCTGTCTTGTTGTCTTTGCCCCAGCTGTTTCTTCCACACCCGTCACCCTCCCCACCCAGGACCTTCCTTCTGACGCTTTTAAGTCCATGTGGACATCCTGAATCTCTGAAGACTGCCTGAGCCCCAACCCCACCCAGCAGCAGAGCTCAGCAGAGCCTCAGTGTGTCCTTCCATGAGGTTCTTGTTGCAAATAAGCTCCTGCCCATGAGCAACTTGGGGGGACAGGCTGTGTGTACCTAGGCCTATATGACCAGAGACTGGCTAGATAAGTACCAGTAAGTGCCAGTCAGGTGGGACAGTGGCCAGAAGGGAAGGCTGTTACTCTGGCATAGCCTGTGTTCTGTGAGTGAAGGGTTAGCCCAGACAGCAGCGGGGGGCCTGCCCAGGGTGTGCCGAGGGTGAGCACGTGACCAACAGGGTTTCTTCCTCTCCATGTTCTCCTTCAGCGTCACAATCCCAAACACATCCTCACACTGATGCCACCAGCCATTTGGGGTTAACACAAGAGGAAAACCTCTTGGCCATCTCAGATCTGGGAGTTGCAGTAGCAACAAGATCCCAAACCAGAAACACGAGAGGGACCAGTGGAGGTCTGGGCAGGGACTGGTGGCCAAACCCTGAACAAAGCTTTAAGGAGAAGCCATGCACTTGGGGGGCGGGAAGGAGGGGATGGGTGTGCATGTAGGAGCCTCTCCTAGTCTTCTTTATGCTTCCAACATCCCGCACTCAATGTTTGTTTTGTTCAATAAAGGACGCCTTTACCCCCTCCCACCCACAAGAAGCATCTCCAAGGAAGGGAGTCGGGGCTGCTTTGCCATGTGCCTCTCCCATCTGGGGCTGACCAATGCACTTCTTGCTTCTCTCTGCCTCCATTTAGCAAAGCTGCTTCCAGGCAAAGTAGATGTTCAATAGACAGCTGCTGAAGGAACAGAGGCTTAGGTTGGTGCCTACACCCGCTGTGGGGGTTCACTCCTGCTCTGGCCATAGCCCCAAGCCCAGCCACACTCACTTGTACCCCACAAGGAGGGGACTCAAGAAACTGTGCCAGCCACACCTGGGGCCCACGTCCTCTCCAGCTCCCCCAACAGAGGAGCAAAGGAGACACGTACACGTAGCCGATGATGTCAGCATCTGGCTGCTGGTAGAATGCTTTGTCAGCGATCCTTGCGGGAAAGGTTAGGGGAAGGGGTTGGGTGGGCAGGGAGACAGATAGCACGATAGGCAGGCAGGCAGAGGGTTAAAGAGAAAAAGACACAGCATTAGTACCTCCTATTGGAGAAGGGTTAAGAAGTGCAGTTCTGGAAGGCTCAGCAACAGCCCGAAGAGAAGAAGGGATCTTGCACCCACCTAAACGCCATTTCTGAAACCCAGACCTGATCCTCTTACTCCTGGTCACAAACCTTCCACAACTCCCACCACCCTGGGATTCAGAACCTGTACTGTGACCCCACTGTATATACACTTTCCTGCCACTCCCTGACTCCTTGAGGCCCAAAACGCAATGTCCTTTTTTTCATACCTGGTCCCGAATACCCTCCCCCACCTCCTGCCTTTTATTTCCTGATGAACCCCTACTCATCCGCCAAAGCCCAGGTCCCCAGATGCCTAGGTCCTTCCATCACCCACATCCCTTGCTCCCATGGCCTTCCTGCAGAGAACCCTACTGCTATACTTGTGTTTCAACTGTGCATGTGATTCTCTCCTCTGAGTTCTTTGAAGATGCAGACTCAGGCCTACTCATCTATGTCTCCCCAGGGTCCATCCCTGAGTCTGGCATGCAGCAACTTCTTGAAGAGAAGTATGGCAGCATCCCAGAACCAGCTCTGCCCTTCCTGGTAGAATTGTACCCTGAAGGGGCACAGCCTCCAAGGCAGGGGCTGCTGGGTAGAATCTAGTCTGAGACCATTTCCAAGAAGGTGTTCTCTGGTGAGTATCCAGTGTCTTCGCCTGCCCAGCAGTCATCCCCCTCCTTCCAGGAAGGGCTCCCTGACTATTATTGGTAGGATCAGGCTGCTTCCACTTTAGTCTTGTGTTTTGGGTGAGACTGACCCACTGTACAACTCAAGGGATAGAACTATCACCAGGCTGGGCCCACTAGACAGCCTCTCCCCCTGGTGTATAGTCACTGGGTCTGGGATGGGCACATGCCAGTGAGGGTTGGCAAGGACTTCGGCTAGAGCTATTGGGAGCAAGATGCTATTTTTACTGAGGTTGCCAAGAGAAGAGAGCAGAAGACTGGAGCTGCTGGTGCCACCTTGCCCCCATGCCAGGGACAGCTTGGAGGAGAGCAGTGCTGATGGGCAGTAAAAATGAGTGCCCACTGATTCTGTTTGAGCCCTGAGCCCACTGACCCTGCAATCATACCCTGGCCTCTTCAGCTGTTACACAGAACTCTGACTTCCTTTATTCTTGGCCATGCTGGTTTGAAGCGGCACCACTTCTACAAGCAATCAAATTCAGTGTCCAGGCTGGATCTTGACTCCCAGCCAGGCTTATGCTGACATTGATGTGGCAACACAGGGCCACATCACTGAATACACAGCTGCACGGCACTGAACTTCAGGGCAATTTGGTGCTCTTGCCACCAAATCGCGCATCTTCCAGGCAGGCTCCCATATCCTAGCCTCTCGTATCCCCACAGCATCTCATGTCCTCCAGCCCCTCATGTCCTCACAGCCCCCAGGCCCCCTAGCTCCTCTCACCGGTTGTTGATCTTGTTCTTCTCAACTTGTTCACTCTGGTGCTGGTTCCATTCCTCCAGGTCCTTCTTGGCCTTTTCTCGCCACTCCTGTTCCATAACCTTTGAGGCAGCATCTGCAATGCCAACAGGAGGATAAATGGCAATTTCGAATAGGGACGTGAGGACACAGTTGCCCCGCCTGCTTCTCTTCTCAGCCCCAGCAGGCGGCCCCTGGGCCCACCTGGCCCAAATCCCTCATTAGGGCATTTCAGGGCCCAATATCCCTAAGGTCCCCATGTCCCACAGTGTCCCAAAGAGCCTTCTGCTGGGAGCCAAGGGTTTGGGGAAACCCCCAGTCCAGCTCCCAACTTCAGCCATGCCCTCACCCAGCTCCTGCAGCCGTTTCCTCTGCTCCTCTCTCCACTTGCGGATGCTCTCAGGTTCCTGCGTCAGCCTGTCAGCCCGGGCAATCGCAGCGTAGCCGTTGGTAGGACCGTTCGCCTCCTAGCACACAAACAGCACAATGGACCCTGCCCGTGCCCCACTGTCTCTGCTGCCTGAGCGCCAGGACACCCCCTCCTATCTGCATGCCTCAACACCACACACCCACACTCTCTGTGTCTGTACCCTGCCTTTGTACTTGCTGGGCCTTCTGCCAGCAGCTGTCCCCCATGTCACCCTGGACAAGTTACTCAGCCTCTCTGTACTAAAAATTGTACCCACCCCATGGAGTCGATATAAAGATGAACTGAGTTTTAAAATGTAAACAACTTTATTTTTTTTTAAATGGTATCTGTTTTTTTGTTTTTGTTTTTTTTTTTTTAGATTTCGTTATTTATTTATACAAGCACTGGGTATAGTCAGAAATGTGGGAGGGTGAGAGAATTCACCAGAGCCAGAGCGGAGAACAGAACAGGCAGACCCACGAAGTACACTGCTGAGGGGAGCAGCGGGCAGCAGGAGAGGTTTGCACACCATGTGGGACCCTCGCCCGGTGGGCGGGGATTGAACCGGCGCTGCAGAGGCTGCGGGCAGCTTCGCAACCCAGCGCTCAACCGCTGCGCCACCGGGGAGGCCCTGTTTTGTTTTGTTTTTATACAAGCACTGGTTACAGTAAGAAGCGCGGGAGGGTGAGAGAATTCACCAGAGCCAGAGCAGGGAGCAGAACAGGCAGAAGGACTGAAGTACACTGCTGAGGGGGACAGTGGGCACGGCAGGAGAGGTCTGCGCGCCATGTGGGACCCTCGCCAGTGGCTGGGAATAGAACCGGTGCTGCAGAGGCTGTGGGCAGCTTTGTAGCCCAGTGCTCAACTGCTGTGCCACCGGGGAGGCCCTAAAATGTAAACAACTTTGAATGTCTCCAAGCACAGGCTTTAATACATTACTGGTATTAAAGTCATTCTCTAAGAAAAAAGAGATGAAGCCCCTCTCTACTATGGTTTTATTTGCCGAGTCTCACTTATTTAGTCTGCAATGACCTCACTCTATAATGTGTTTCCTTATCCATTGTTGCCTCCATTAGAATGTCATATTTGTGACAGCCAAGACCTTGTCTGTCTTGTTCACTGATGTGTCCCCTTGGGCCCAGCTCAGCAACTGCACCTGGCAGATACTCAGTAACTATCTGCTGAGCAAACATCCTGAAATAGACAGGATGGCCACGGCTAAGACTGTGCAGAGATGGAGAACTTGGCCTCGACAGCCTCTGTTCAAATCCCACCGCTGCCATGTAAAAGTGGCTGGGGGCACACTGCTTACTTTTGCCAGACTTTAGCCTCCTCATCTGAAAATGGGAATAACAAAAATACCTCTAAGAGATGTTGCAAGGATGTGATGCAGTAATATGTGCCTGGCACGGAGTTGTGGCTCAATGAGTAGCAGGTGGAATTCTCATCATCATTGATATTATTACTTGTTATTCCTTTTTTACAGCATAGGAGACTGAGGTCAGAGAGATGCGATAACACAGTGATCAAACCAGGGCCAAAGTCCAGAGTCCAGGCCACTGACACTGGGAGGTGTGGGGTGGAGTCTGGAGCGGGGGGGGGGGGGGGGGGGGGGGGGGGGGTGGCGAGGAAGGGGGAAGGAGCTCTGCCTACTTCTCCATGCTCTCTACCAGGGTTGAAACTTAGAGCATTTTGGTGGAGAGCTTAGCCCAAAAAGGATGTGACTCTCTCTGGGATTGAAAAACCCAATCCAGCCCCAGCCGGTGCCACTCCCACTCTGGCTCTCCACCCCCTACACATTCCTGTCTGCACACATCCCCATCCCACACACCCTGGCTGCCCCACCCTCCACTCCCCTCCCTTCTCCAGCTGATGAAATTTTATTCCATCCCACAAGTCAACTAAGTCACCCACTCTGGGCTATTTCCCAGCCCCCAGACAGATCTGTGCCCCTTCCTCTCTGTGCTGTCTGGCACAATCTTCACCTTCAATCGTGTAAGTCTCCCTGCTGGACCACGAGCTCCTGGGGACAGAGCAGATCTAATCTGTGATCTCTGGGTCCCTGCCCTATCCTGTCCTTGCATGGTTCCCTGGACTCCTCCTTCAAGCACTCATCAGAACTATCATGAATACCAGTGCTTAGTATTTTCTCCCCATGGGACAGTGTGTGGCATGTCTACTGTCCAACGGCACCCTACTGTCCTTGGCATATAGCCAGAGCTTGGCAGCAGCATAATGGATATCCCTGGAGCCAGCATGTGCCAGTCCAGAGGAGATGCCCAGGAAATGTGAGCAGCCAGGGAGAAGGAGCAGGCAGAAGAACAACAGGGCTGGTCTCCAGCTGTCTGGGGAAAGAAAAAAGGGCAGGCCCAGGGTAGTACAGCCTTGCACCTCAGATCAGGCCCACCCTTGGGTGGGGCAACTGGGGCGCTGCCCTTAATTCCTCTTTCCTGCACAGAATTACACATCAATGAAGAGTCTCTCCAGGGCCCTAAACTGGAGAACACAAGTTAATCATGGATCTTGGGTAAGCTCCACCCCGGCCCTTTTGGGGAAAACCCTGTTATGATTAGGAAGGTTCCATCTTCAGCCACTGCACAGTTACTTTGTGTACATGAGTGTGTTCCGGTGCTATATATTTTTTTCATAGCACCTACTGCTATCTGAAATGTCTTATTTGTTTACATATATACTATCTATCTCCCTTACCCTAATTAAGTAAGCTCCCTGAGAAAAGATTGCCTGTCTCTAGAGTATCTAGAACAGGGAGGGCCTGGCCACCAGAGGATTTCTAGAACATGCATGTAAGTTAATACATGCTCAGACTTGGGGACAGGGATGAACAAGACAGCCCATCATCCTGCAGCTTGGGTGGGGGAATCCCTCCACAAAGAAGGATTATTACTGGGGTGCACAGTTTAATACAGGTCATGGAAAGAGGGGAGACATGGGAGGGCATGAGTTCTAGTGTGGGAGTTGGGTGGGAAGATATTTGAAAGGACATTTCAGAACAAGAGATGGCAGCATAAGGACCACGTGGGACCAGGGCCTCTGGGAAACTCAGTGCAGAGATGTCAGCAGGTCTGGGAGGAGATGGGGTAGGAGAGGTGGGCTGGAGAAGGGCCCTCTGGGCAGGAGTCTCCTCCCAGCAGTGTCCCTCAGCATCCACCCCCATAAAGCCTGTTCCCAAATTAAGGCTCTCATATTTTATAGTGTTTTAAAACTTGCAGAAAACTTGCAATTAAACGGTTCTCTTTGATCTTTACAAACCTACACTGGAACAGGTTTTATTATCTTTGTTTTACAGGTAGGGAAAGTCTAGTTCCAAAGTTGCAAGGTCACCCAGGAAATGGCAGAGCTGGGCTTCAAACTTAATCCCTGGGTGTGAACATACAGGCCACATAGTAGCCAATAGCAACCAAAGTCACTTCTGAATAGCATGATCTGTGCATCTTTTTGTCTCCCTGATAAATCTTCCTCCCCAAGATTAAAGAGTGTGTCCTCCTCCCCTCATCCCACCCTTCATCTCTCTCTCACACCTGCACACGTGCCCCTTCTACGCTCACTTCCTAGCTAGGTCAGAAATTTATTTTTTTTAAAGATTTATTTATTTATTTGTTTGTTTGTTTGTTTGTTTGTTTATTTATTTATTTATTTATACAAGCACTGGGTACAGTCAGAAGCGTGGGAGGGTGAGAGAATTCACCAGAGCCAGAGCAGGGAACAGAACAGCAGACTGACGAAATACACTGCTGAGGGGAGCAGTGGGCATGGCAGGAGAGGTCTGCGTGCCATGTGGGACCCTCGCCGGCGGCCGGGGATAGAACCAGCGCTGCAGAGGCTGCAGGCAGCTTCGCAGCCCAGTGCTCAGCCGCTGCGCCACCGGGGAGGCCCTAGGTCAGAAATTTATAACACGTTCCCCAGACTGCAGAGTGCTTTTCTCAACAACCCTGCGGGGCAGCAGGGTAGCGCCTCCAATCCCCATTTTACAAATAGGGACTCCAGCTCAGAGCACTTAAGTAAATAGTAATCCAAGGTCATCTAGCTGGGAAAAGCCAGAAATGAAGCCCAGGTCTTCTGATTCCAAACATATCCATTGCAGCCTGCCACAGCACCCCAGTTGGGTGTGAGAGCAGCCTGGAGGGAAGGCTCAGACCCACTGGTCTCGGGCCCTGGAGCATACACACAGCACATCCAGAGGAACCAGTTTTGTGTTACAAACACCTCATCATGTCCAGAGATGTCTGCACCTCAGGCCCAGGGTGCACAGCTGGCCACACTGGACAGTTCCTCCACTCTGCAGAGGGCTCCAGCCCCCAATGAACCCCAACCTCAGTGTCTTTCCCTTGCGAAGACTACCCACATCCCCATGGGCAGCCTAGAACCCCACTTCTAGCATCCCTTCCTTGTGGTGTTCTGAGTTCAGTCCCAGCTCTTCCCAACTGTGTGACCAGAGAGAGCTTTGAAACCTCTCTGTGCACCCTCCCTCTGGTCTATAGAGCAGGGATGGAGAGAGAATCCATGTTGTAGGGTATTGGGAGGATGAAATGAGCTAATGTGTGTAAGACTCTTGGGGGTACCTGACACATGGTAAGAACTCAGACTCTTAACTCTTCTACTGCCTCCAGATCCCATATCCTAGTACCACCGTGTACACCCTCACTTCTTTCCAGGTCTATACTCCATGAGAAGTGAGCTCTTCAAGCACAAACATGCACTAGATTTGCTTCTACATCCACTGCCCCAAGCACAGCACATGGCCCTCCGAGAATGTCGAGCTAATAGGGGAAGGAGCTATGGCCACGGGCCAAGCAACGCGGAGGGTGCAGGAACAGCCTGGGACATAGCGTCAGAGGGACTGTACTTATAGTCCCCTCCTGCCACTAGCTGGAAGTGTGACACTGCAGAAGTCCTTTTCCTGGGCTCCTGGGGCTCCATCACCTGTTAAATGGGAATAACATTCAACTTTCCACTGCGGGTGCCCACACAGGGTCCCCTGAAGCCTGTAGCACATGCACACACGTGAGGGGCAGCCAGGCTGGTGTGGCTGTGTTGCTCTTGGCAGGCCTGGTGCCTTCCACCCAAGAGCACAGTGGTCTTGCCGGCAGGCTGGCTCAGCTCCTCCAGCCACTGGATTTATTTTCCAGCCTCTGCCCCAGGGAGTGAGCAGCGGGTTATAGTGTGTGTGCTCCAGGACCAAGACCTTTGACCACTCAAGGGTCCCAGTGGAGAAATCGAGTCAGCAGCTGCCAGGGAGGCTCAGTGGTGGCTGCAGCAGCAATGCTCTGAGCTCCTCCAAGCTCTAGAGAGGGGAGGGGTCAGGAAAAGGCAGGGGGGTGCAGTCAGGGCCAGGCTTATCTCAGGCCATCTCCTGTGGGGCCCGCTGCAGGGGCATATGTTGTGACTCCAGGGATAGCCAGGAGAGGAGGCATATCCATCTTTGGGATTTTAGCTAAAGCTAAGCTGAGCTGTTGGTTTCTCTAAGTAGCTCAAAGAGGCTGATGGCAGCATGTGCAGGAAGGTAGAGCTTTTGTGCAGGGGAGGGAATCTACCAGAACCTTCTCTCCTTACACATGGCAGTGTCAGATGGAACTGGAATTGAGCAGGCTTACTCTTAAGCCTTCTTGGGGATTGTACTGGGAGCCCTTGGTGGTCCCCAAGCTAGCAGAAAGAGAAAAAAAGAGTAGCAAGAAAGTTGTGCCCAGGACCCTTATAAGTGTTGGGCATGCACCAACCACACCACACTCCATGCTCACGCCTGGCCAGTTCCGGCAACAAAAGGCACCAGGCCATGCATAGGTGATGTAGGTGATGTAGGAGGGTCTCATCTGAGACCCTCCCCACGGCCATCGGGATCCTAGGATGGGTAGGGATATGACATAATTTATAAATAAACATATCCAGAGTTATGAGTTATCAGTAGCAGTGAGTATAAAAGTTCCATGAGACTGGGGAAGAAGCCCAGGGTTCTTCAGATCCAAATACAAAGTTGAGCTAACAGGTAGAAAGGAAGAGGACCCCAGATCCTAACCTGTAGAAAGGAACATGGTCCTGCCCATAAGTCAGTGTTCTAAGTATTATAAAAACAACAGGCCCCAAGTCCCACCCAGATTTAATACCTAACCTAATTGCAATTTCAGCCTCTCCCCGCACCTTGCCTTCCCCTAAGGGAAGGTGGCTTTGCCTGATATAATTATCTTTTACAAATAACTTTGTTCCACTGTGTTCTGACTGCAATTTCCTTCCATATATACACCCCTCGTAGTGCTGTGTGCTAGATGGGCTGCTGCCTGCTTCCAAGAATCTGGCATTAAAACCAAAGAGATCGTTAGCTGTTTGCTTTGTTTTGTTTTTGTTTTTTGTTTTAACACATCTATATCTCCAGTACCAGGTCCAGTTTGGGTGGGAGGGGAACAAACCTCCTCTCCCCCAAATGGCATAAAGATTATTTTAGGCTGATTATTTTTAAGAAACAATGGAGAAACAACAGACACAGAAAGTTTTTCTTTACCTCTCCCCTTTTTTTTTTTTTTATATGTTTTTTTTTTATGTTTTTTTTATTTATTTATTTTATTTGTTTGTTTGTTTTGTTTATACATGCACTGGGTACAGACAGAAGCGCGGGAGGGTGAGAGAATTCACCAGAGCCAGAGTGGGGAGCAGAGCAGGCAGAAGGACCGAAGTACACTGCTGAGGGGAGCAGCGGGTGGCAGGAGAGGTCTGCGCACCATGTGGGATCCCCCTCCGGTGGCCGGGGAGCAGCCGGGGATCGAACCGGCGCCGCAGAGGCCGCAGGCAGCTTCGCAACCCAGCGCTCAACCGCTGCGCCACCGGGGAGGCCCTCTTTACCTCTCCCTTAACTGACTAAAATAATTTAGATTGAAGGCTGTTCCCAGAAAACAGTTATCATCAAAGATTTTCTACAAAGAATATTAAGCAAGGTGTGGTAGACTAGGCTAGGTGGTGGGGGGCAGGGAGAAAGAGAAGATAGCCAGGCTTTTTGTTCAAAGTCCTTTCTGTGGGGAAAGGCAAACATTTGTTTACCAAACATTTGCTTTCTCATCTTCCAGTAAATTTTCTTCTTCCCCTTTGCAGTCCCAGATCCCTACCCCCTTCTCCCTAGCTCAGGATGGTATATAAACCCCAACTGCCTCCCCTCAACTGTCAGGCAGCCTCATGTGTTTAGGGGGCTCTGAGACTTATTGTTTGTTTTTTTCTCCTGTTAATCTGTCTTTCATTATAATGGGTACCTCAGTCAAGAAACTAGAAAGAGAGGGGAAAAATGTTTGTCCCTCCTACAGATCAAAGTAAGTCCTGGTAACAGTTTGAGTCTCAAAGGCCTACCAAACAATACAAGAGTAAAGGCTGCTTATTTGGTGCTCTCAGGCCTAAGGAGACACAAAGTTACAATCCTAGAGACTGCTGACATAACTAATTTGCTGATAGTTGAGTAATTTTCCAGAAAGGACATTTGGCCAGCTTCCCCATGTAAGGTACCAGCCCATCCCTCTTACATAAGAAAGTATTGTTTATTCCACCCCAAGAATTCAGGAGCCAGCTCCTAGACAGGGTGGGGCCCAGCTAAGATCCTACAACTGCAGCCCCAGAGGTCAAGTCCGGGTGGGAATTAAGGCTCATCCATGAGGGCTTCCTCTAAGCATCTGGGGGTGGGGCTGAGAACTGCTGCATCTGTGAGATCCTGGCCATGCCATTCATGGCCTGAGTTCTTTCGGTATAAGGAATCTTACACCAATTTGTTTGAATAAGAGGGGAGAGGGTTAGGTGGATGTAAAGAGAAGCAGTCTTTAACTCAAAATAGCCTTATTGGGTGTTATTTTGGTTCACGTGTATGTATGTGTGGTCATGGGCATTTGAACCTGTGTGTGGTGTGGCTTGGGGGTGGGGGTGTGGGGGGGTGGAACGGTACAGGAGCACTATTAAGAATTTCAAAACAATCCAGTGAAAGTGAAAGCCCTTTACTGATCCTCCCCCACCCTCTACCCCAGGGCTAACCCTGTTAACAGTTGGTTCACATCCTTTCAGAATTTTGTGCGAGCATCTTTCTAAAATAAAAAACAGTACCATATTGTGTATATTATTCTACAAGCTGCTTTTCCCATGTAATATATTGTGGGCATCTTTTTATGTCATTACAGAAGCTCTGATTGTTCTTTTTAACAATGACACTTTTGCAATTTACCTACTCAGGCCCCTGATGCTGGACACGTAGGCTGTTTCCAGTGTGTTTGCATTATAAATAATCCTGTAAATAATCTGGTTTCTTTGTTCAGTGATCCCCTTGGGGAAAATTCTAAGTGGAATCTCTGGAATCTCTGGAGTCTGCCCAGTTCAAAGCTCTTATGTGCCAGATATTGTCACTCTGGTCAGGCTCCCCCAATGGCACACACTCATGCAGGGCCCTGTGTGTCCTTCAGCCCAGGCCATTTAGGTGGACTTTATCCACCTAAATGGACAGGTTACTTTATCTCTCCATCTGGAAACTGGACATGGGCAACATGAGGCCACACCCCACCAGCCCCCATCTCTAGTGACTTGTATTCTTTACCCCCTTCTCCTACATGGCAAAAATAAATAAATAAATTAAAAAGTCAACACTTTTCTCTATGTTCCCATCCTAATGCATTGGACATAAAGAGCAAAAGAACTTAGAGCCCTCACCACCGATAGGGGCAAATTACAAGATCCGAGTTGCTGGCTCCTTCCACTGCTAAGAGAGTCACGCTTACCTGAAACACATCTCCATTGACTGTGGTTCCCAGGTCCTCAGAACTAGCTAGAAAGAACAAGGAGATAGCATTATTTGAGAGTAAACACACATGGTCTTATATTAGCACACCCAGCCAACCCTTATATAGTTCTGCCTTGCTTGACAATGGGGAAATATTCTGAGACATGCATCACTAAGTGAGTTCATTGGTGTGCAAATGTCACAGAGTATAATTGCATACACCTAAGCTAGCCTTCTGACTCACCTAGGCTGTATGGTACAGCCTGTTGCAACCACCGTTGTATACATGGTCTGTCACTGCCGGAAAAATAGCGTGAAGTAACACATGCCTATATATGCCCATGTGTGTACCGACTCACGCACAGGTAGACATAAATAGCTTGGGTTCAACCCTTGACTGTTCTTCTCATAGCCACTATCACATTTGATTTGCAACAATTTTGTGATTAAGTTATTGATCCATTTTACACAATTTCAAACTGAGACTCAAAGAGGTTAACTAATTACCCCAGGTCACCCGCCAGCAGTAGCTCACCTACCTGAAATTAATGTGCCCTTGACCATGACTGGGAATGGTTGTCTCCACAGTTGTCTGTGAAGCCTGTGCCTGGTGAGCAGGCAGACAGATGCTGCAGAGTCAGGGCGGGTCTTCCAGGGATAGGAAGAGGGAACTGCCCACTCTGCTAGTCCCTGCAGGGCCTTGACTGCTCCACCTGGGAGAGCAGGAACCACAGCCCCTGCGAGGCAACGCCTGGCCTACATCTTTTCCCTCTGCCCCTCCCAAAGGAATTTTATTTTGCCGTCCATGATGACTCCTCCAGGTTCCTTTCCCTGACATCTGATAAGTCCCAAATTTATGTGGCTTCGGCTGCAACAGTGACCTTCAAAATCGCCCTCCACTCTCTGCCCTCTCCTCACCCCAGGCACATACAGCTACCTTGGTCTATCTGCACTACTAGTGGCAAGCACCTGGAGGCAGACCGGTGTCCTTTCTCTTTGCCACCATCTTCCCCAGAGCCATGCTGGTGCCTGCAACCAGTAAGAGCTCAGAGAGTGACTGTTGCATAAACAGATGGATAAATGTATATATACATATATTTTTTTAAATGAATGGGTGGATGACTTTTGTTCATTCTAGTTTCTCCCTGACTTCAGTTACTCTCAAACCAACTGCCAATGCTATTTTGTAAAGCATACACTTACCTATGTCACTTCTCTGATTTCAAAATATATGATGGAAACAAAAAGGAATCCATGGACTGGAGGGCCTACTCATGCCTTGGAGACATGGTAGGTGCTGTTCCCACTGCCTGGAAGGCTCTTCTATACATTTCCACACAGCTGTTCCTTCGCTCCCCTTGGCCTCCGCTAGAAGGTGAACCTGAGCCGAGTAGAGGCCCTTCCTGACCACCCCTGACATTCAGCCCTTGGACACCACTTTCTCCACTTCCCTCCTGCTCTGGCATTATCTTCTCAATGGCACTGGCCACAACCAAGAGGCCTGTGTGCGTGTGAGTGTGTAGGGAGAGGGGGAGTGAGGGGACGTTTATGATCTGTCTTCCCCACTTCAATGGCGCTTCTGTGAGTGTTCAGGCTTGTTTTGCCCACTGCTGGTCTCTAGTACCTAGAACAATGCCCGGTGCATGATAGGGGCTCTATAAATATTTGTCAAATGAGTACATCGAATTTCAGAACATAGCACCTGTGGGAGCTTCACAATCTGGTCCTATGAATGTTTCCTGCCTCACTTCCCACCAGGCTCTCCCACAAACCCTAAATTTTTATTTCCTCCTTCCCCAAACACCACACTCCACACCCCATTCCTTTCTTCCTGCTTTCCTCTTTGAATAACAATCTTTAGGATCCAGTCATTCTTGAAGGCCCAGTTCACATGTCACCTCCCCGGGGGAGCCCTCCCTTCATCCCTTACTTCCCCAGGTGCTCATCTCATCTCTGGAGACCCCAGAATATTGCACAGCAATCCCCACCCTCTTAGGCAATTCCTTGTGACTTCCAGAAGTCATACCCTCCCTTATCAAGTTCCATAGCCTAAGAACTTCTGCAAAGAAAGGGAGAGCAGTAAGTGGTGCTTGAATGGAAGTTGAACTGTTCTTCTGGGGCCCACTGTTGTCTGCAAGGCCTGTCTAAGAGTCACAGGCCACGCAAGATTACCACATAGCAATAAGCACCCTTTTATCAGGCCAATGGAGTTGCCAACAGCAGCCAGACTTCCAGCCTGGGTACTTAATCCCATGGAAATATTTCCCAGTTGCTCTAAGTATAATCAGCTTTGTTTTCAGTTAGTGATTGATTCTGACCAACTACGTCAGCTTGTCCTCTGTCATCCCTACTCATTCCAGGTGGGGTTTCTCCTGCCTGGGTGGCCTGGTCTTTAAATTAGGGCAGGGTTGATGGGGTAACAGTGGCAGTACCTTCTGCAAAGGGGCTTCCTTTTTGGGACTATCTCCTCTACTAGGTTATGTTACCAGGGCTCATTCACAATGATGCCAGTCTGTATGCTTGACCCCTGGAGTGGGAGTAGCAGCACCCACCATGGCAGTCTCAGACCTCAACTGCAGTACCCACCTTGGCCTTCAGAAAGCCTGTCTGCCCTGGTCTCCCAGTCCCATAAGCATTCCTCTGGAGATAAAGTTTCAGTCTTTTTGGAAATCCACACACACCCCCACACAGAATTACAAATATCTGTTCCCACAATGCTTTCTGATTAGCCTACAGCATGTTTATCATCATGTGTCCACAGAGGCCTGTAGAACAGGAGCAGAGTAGATATGAGTCCCGGGGTAACCCTGAGGGTGTTGCTTCCCTCAGATCCCTGACCCCCGCTGCAACAGGGGCAGACAGGGTCCAGAACATTCCTGGGAGCTTAATGAGGCCCAGAAGGGGAAATGGGCTTGTCAGGAAATGACTGGACAAGTCATGGGCAGAGCTAGACCTGGCGCTCAGAAATCTGGGTGTGAAAATGTAAACCTCCCTGCCCTACCCCAGTCTGAAGAATGGAAACAAAGTATCTATTGCCCAAGCAGTTTCAGCTCCAGCCCCAGAGGAGAGACTGAATATGGCTCAGGCTCAGGCCTGCACCAGACGCCTCTTTCCCAGGGGGTAACTGGGAGCCCAACAAAGGGCATTCAGCAGGCCCAGCAACTAAGAAACAAGACTCAGTGGTATTGCCTGGTATCTGCTGCAGGACACTCAGCTTCCCCCCAGTTTCCAGCAAGCCAAGGCACATTTTCTCCACCCCATCCAGGCTTCTGGACTCATTACCTGATCAGGGAAGGATTACTTGCTCAGCTCCAGGTATGTCTAGGAGGGTCAGATCAGTTTCATCCTATCTGGCCACTATGGAGTGCTACCCCAATACCTTCCTGCTCTCAGTGCCCCATTTAGGAGGACAGCTGAGCATGTGCAACTTCAATAGGAGAGACCCGTGTCCCTCCTCCTTTCCCAGACACTTCAGGTCTGGGGCAGATCTGTGCCCCACCCCTGCCAGAGAGGCACCGTCCCATCCAAGCTGTAAGTCCCTGGCACTCACTGTCCTGGGAGCCAACACACCTGCTCAACTCCCAGACAACTCCAGCTGTCCTCAGCATGAGTTCTACCTGTCCTCTCTCAGGGGGTTTCTAACATGGGCTCTTAGCAGGGCCACCCCCAAGCCAATCCTGATTGGAAAGCTGCTGGTTTCAAGGAAGAAATGTGGACAAATGAGAACTGGTGTATGATGGTGGGCAGGGATGTCTTAGGAATTCCTCGGGATGTGTAAGGGTCAGTGTTGAGGCATTAAGAGCTGCTACTTCAAGGGATCTCCACTGCTGGCTTAGGTTGAATAGCAAAAGTCTCCCCTCCTCATCCCTACATACCATGCCCTCCCAGGGTGACTGCCACAGCATTTGAAAGTGCAGACAGCTCAGAATCTGGAGGCTTGAGATAAAGTCCCAGGTCTGTCATACACAGTTGTGTGCTTTGGGGGAAGATATTCAGTCTCTCTGGACTCCTGGTCTTACATGTTACAAAAGCCTTGTGATACATTTCATATCACAAGAGAGATGCTTCCTATATTCCTCATATATTTCATATCACAAGAGAGATGCTTCCTATATTCCTCAAACCACGGGAACAGTCTTAGTCATTTCTGTCCCAGTGGGCCTGGCAGACAGTAGGGGCTCAGTAAATATCGAATGAATATAAACAAGACTCTGAGTGCCTTACTTATAAATATCTTTTTTTTAAATGAAGCTACCATTTATTCCAATGGGCTCATAAACCTCCATCAAAGTGAAAACATTAACAGGAAACAAGGGCTATTTTGGATCTATCCGTGAAGGTGATGGCTACTTTTTTACTAAATATTTTAGGAAATTTGTTCTTGTAAGCCAGAACCAGAACAATAACGTAGTATAAGTATGCTGTAGCAGGGATCAGGCTCTGAACCCCAAGTCTGAAACTAACCACAATAGGCCTGGACCACCTCTGGAAAACCATTAAGACCTGGAGCAGGGGAGGGCAGGACCACATCTGACTGGAGTCCTTTGTGCCCCTGTCCCCACTCCATGTCTCACTCAGAGCCAGGCATAGATTCTGACGGAAACCGGCTTAAATAAAGCCTCACTCTTGGGCCTCCCCGGTGGCGCAGCGGTTGAGCGCTGGGTTGCGAAGCTGCCCGCGGCCTCTGCGGCGCCGGTTCGATCCTCGGCTGCTCCCCGGCCACCAGAGGAGGGTCCCACATGGCGTGCAGACCTCTCCTGCCGCCCGCTGCTCCCCTCAGCAGTGTACTTCGGTCCTTCTGCCTGCTCTGCTCCCCGCTCTGGCTCTGGTGAATTCTCTCACCCTCCCGCGCTTCTGACTGTACCCAGTGCATGTATAAACAAAACAAACAAACAAACCAGCAAAACAAATAAATAAAGCATGCCTCTATAAAAAAAAAAAAAAAAAAAAAAAAAAAAAAGCCTCACTCTGCTACTTACTAGTTTTGTCAGTGGTGTACCTTTTGAGCCTTGGATTTGCCATTTCTGTAATGGTTTAATAACGTATTTGAAATGATTAAACATAAATAATGGGTCTAGCCCCGGCACTGCAGGATGGCCGGTGGTCCCTGGAGTAGGTTTGTGAGTTCTTGGAGCACCCAGAGCCCCCTGATTTTCCAGCTGTAAGAGAGAGCTAAGCCTGAGGGGTTCTGAGATCTGGGGATCTGCCCACACCTACAGGACTTAGCCAGGAGCCTGGGACAGCTGGGAGGTTGAGGCGGGACTGGCAGAGCCAAGCAGTGGTGGAACTGGCCTGGGGATGAAATGTCAGGGCGGATTCCTGTCTCGCGAACCAGCAGACCCAGGCAAGGCCTCAGACATTCCCCCAGGTGCCCCTCACATGCACACACAGCCCCAGAGCTGTCCCCGGCTGGCCACAGCGGGCCCTCTCCACTCTACCATGCCAGCCCGGGAACCCGGGCGCGGGCCCCCAGCCCCCCAGTTCCCACTCCACAGCGCTGACTCACCCCCACTCCCGGGTCCCGGCTGCGCCAGGGCCGCCTGGCTGCCGGCAGGTGCCCCGAAGCCCTCGTCATTCTCTATGCCGGCGATCTCACTCTCCTGCTGGGCCAGGAAGGCAGCCGCCGGGTCCTCCTCGGCCGCCTCGGGGGCCCCGCTCTCCGACGACGAGAAGAAGCCAAAGTCATCAGCCATTTTCCCCGCGTCTCTGCTGAAGCGTCCGCCTGGCGCTCGGCTCCGGCCCGCGCGTGCCCGGCGTTGCGCCCGGCGGCCGCGACACTGTCACCCGAGCCGCCGGGGGGAGCCGGCCTCGGCGGGGACAGGCGCGGCGCGGCGGCCCGGCACTTCCTCTCCGCCACCCGGCCCGGCTCGCCTGTCACTGCGGCTGCAGGCGGGAGGAGCCGGGGCGGGAATGCGGTGATGTCACCGGCCGGGGGGGCGCAGGACGGCCGGAGGTCGCCTCGCGGCGGCCACAGGAGGGCGGCACAGGACGGCCGCGCAGCCCGGGGGTCCGAGGCCGGCCGGGGGCCCCGCGCCCACCAGCCGCGCTCACTCCGGACACCCGGCAAGGCACACTCCGGCCGCGTCTGGAAGCAAAGAGGACGCGACAAAGCGGCCAGAGAGTGCGCGGGGCCTCCCGGACGGGCAGCCCGGGGCTCCGGGCAGGGCCAGGGGCTCGCTGCACAGACCTGGCTCCTGATTCACTCTGCAAAAGTTTTGTCATCTAAGCTGGGCGGATAGTATGAATCTCGCTGTGAGGAGCCGCCACCTCTGTAAGAGAAGTAAATGAAACTCGGGAGAGATGACACTAAATCCCACAATTTCAATTGCCTCTTTCCCGGAAATCCGGGCCCTCTCCTGGAGGGCTCTTGAGTTAGTGCATTTCTTATGCATTTCTCTTCATTTGGAGAGGCTTCAGTTGGAGATAGCCTAGGTGATCGAAATTGGGACTGGTAAAATGAGTTGCCCAAGGCCCAGTGGCTGACTGGCTGGTCCTATCTAACGTCTTGTTTAAACAACTTGTTTAAACAACTGTGCCCACCAGACTCAGGAAGGCTCCATGCCTGGACATAAGGTGCCATATCCCAACCAATGATGTTTCGCAATTTCCTGGAGGAAGGAAGTCGAGGGTCCTGCATGCACAGTTCGTAAAAATCCAGACCAAGCATAACCAGAGTCTCATCGGCATGCTAGCATGCCCCCCCGCTGGGTGTCAAGAGACATGAGCCATATGAAGAAGCATGGCACTCTCTTCAACACGTCCTGGTTTGGCCTGGCCCACAACATGTTATGACATTGCCCCTCTCTACCCCACCCTGGTAGGCTAATTCCTTGAAACCCTTTTGGCATCTCCCTCAGGAAGCCAGGCTGAAATTTTCAACTTCCATTGCCGGCTCCCTTGTACACCAGACTTTAATAAATCTTACCTGGTTCTCAATACTCTCAGGTGAGTTATTTCTCCTAGAGGGACCCTGAACCCAAACTTTGAGTATTGGAATCAATAACAAGCTCAGACTGCCAAAGTTTGTGCAATCTGGCTGGCTTCTACTTATAGTTGTGCCCCTCAAATGTCCCTTAAGTGTGACTCAGCCTAATTTATCCAGGCAGCCTGCCACTACTCCACCCAGCTACCCATTGTCAACAGTCTCTGAATGACTTTCCCTACCACTGCTTTGCAAGCACCAGGGCAGCCACATTTAGTAAAATCCAGTTTGGGCCGTGGGGAGATCACAGTCTCTGGGACCAACAAGAGGGCCAGTCACAGCACTGTGTGCTGAGGTTTAATACCCAGAAAACCCCATCAGATTTGGGTTTTGGGGTTTTCTGTTTCTCATTTAAGACTTGAAGGTGTTAACTGGAAATTAAATCTCAATGATAGACAGAGTTTATTAGACAATCAAAGCAAGGATTCAAATCCAGAAAGAGGTCCTACAGATTTTAATTTGTGAAAATTGTTCGAACAAACACAAGTTTGAATTTAGTTTGTATAGATAGGAACAGGGAGTCCTTGCTATTAAAAATGTAATTATTTTGGAGAGTGGGGAAAAACTTCTAGCTCTAAATATCCCATCCTAAAGATACATTGATGCTGGATAAGCACATAGGAAACTTATGCAGGATTTCATCCCGTCTTTTCCAAAGAATGCACTATAGAGATGCAAAGGCTGGCTTACCGGCTCTTAAATGTTCTTTATCCAGCTCCTTGGTCTTCAGTGAAAAGACTGACTTTCCCAGAATTCAAGTCTAGTGTAAGAGAGCAGTGAGTCTCAAAGCTCCACCCCCTGACTTCCTGAGTGAGTCAGGAGCAAGGCCAGCTGGTGGTCTGTAAAAGACCGACAGGGGAGCAGGATTGGGGCTTTCAAGGCTGTCGCCCTGCCTGCAGCTCTTAGCTCTCAGCTCTCAACTTGGGGCTTTTTCACCTAGCAGGTCTGCCTGTGGCTGGGACTCTCACCTGATGTCCCACCTGCCTCTTTGAAGGCTTTGAATTTCAGCTGCCACTCACTTGCCACTTAATGGACTTTCTCAGCTGGGACCCAGCCTGTGGCTCCTGCCTGAACTCTGGACTTAGATGAGTGGATGTTCCCTGGGTAGGATAAATGGCACCTAGCCACATGCCAGCCAACACATTTTCTTTCCTGTGCTCTGTCCTCATTGTCCCTTTTCTTTACTCCCTTATAAATAAACAGTTTCTTTTTTTAAAAAAGATTTATTTATTTATGCATACAAGAACTGGGATGAAGGCCAGAGGTGTGGAGGGTAAGAGGATTCACCAGAAAGAGTGGGGAGCAGAACAGGCAGATTGACTGAAGTACACTGCTGAGGGAAGCAGCGGGCAAGACAGGAGAGGTCTGCTGCGCCATGTGGGTTGCTCTCTTGCGGGCCGGGGATGGAACTTGTGCTGTAGTGGCTGGCAGTAGCTTGATAGCACTGTCTTTTTAAATCCTGCACCACCACGGAGGCCCCCAAAAAACACTGTTTCTTTCCATGTGTCTGCTTTTGGATTGTGTCCTGCATGTTGAAGCATAATCATGAGGACCCATCAACCAAGTCCCACCTTTGTCCCGTTTTATTTGTAGATGACCTTGCTCCCCCAACTACCAGAGCAGGGAGAGATCATTTCCCAAAACATTTTAGAGTATGTTCACAAAGGTCAACAATGCAGTGAAAGGGAGAAAGGAAAGATATGAGGATGCTGTGGGCAGTGGTTCACTTAGGGAGTTGGGAGTGAGATTAGACTTGAGGTGAAGGGTCTTTCCTCAGTAGCACTTCAATTAGGCTCCAATCTTCGGATGAGAATATAGCCATTTATTAGTAGTGTAAAAAATGGAAGAAATGTAAAACCCTGCATAATCTGCTCTAACCACGCTCTCACCCCATCATCTCACATCTCTTCTTCCTTCCTCCAACCTCAGCTCAGACCTTGAAAAGACCTAGAAAGTTTGCTAATTTAACAAATCAGTCATAAATGTCAACTCCAGGTTTTGTAGAGACAGAAGAACTAATGAGTATGCTGCGTACCTATTGTGTATCCAGGGGAGTGTGCACACAAATACACCTGCTTGTCGCATCAATTACTTCCCTCCTTCCTAATTTAACCATCGGCAAAATTGAGCTCCACAGTTAATTAATACAAGTCACTAGTCTAGATTGTTCAGCTTGCTTTTGTGTATTACTCTTACTCTTCTACAGTAATATTAAATTATCATTAAAGTTACATTTTGAACCATGTAACACCTCTAAGTGCTGAAGAGCCTCAGTTTCTTCACATCTCCCTAAACATCTTTGTAGATATCAAAGGTGGTTTCCCCTTGTCAATGGGAAGCCATTCAAGCTGGCTCCTGTGTTTTTTAAACAGCTGCTCCATCTTTGAAGGCTTTCTTTGTGCCACAAGAAAACTTAAGAAGAAACCATTTTATGAGGGCCCCTGGTGCTTTTGCCTGGAAAATGGAGAAACTCGGGTCTATGTCCCTGGTGTAAACATTACTATGGCTGTAGTATCTTTTCCTTTTCCTCCTCTTTCTACATCCTCTTTATCTTCATCTTCATCTTTTTTTTTTTTTTTTTTGCATCACTGTGCGGCAGGAACTTTTTTTTTAAAGATTTATTTATGCATACAAGAACTGGGGTACAGGCCACAAGTGTGGGGGTGAGAGGATTCACCAGAGACAAGGGAACAGAACAGGCAGATTGACAGAAACATACTGCTGAGAGGTGCAGCGGGCAAGTCAGGAGAGGTCTGCCATGCCATGTGGGTAGCTTCCTGGCCAGGGATTGAACTCGTGCTGCAGTGGCTACATGTAGCTTCATAGGTTGTGTCTTTTTTTTTTTTTTTAAGATTTATTTATGTATATACAAGAACCGGGGTACAGACCAGATGTTCGGGAGGGTGAGAGGATTCACCAGAGCCAGAGTGGGGAACAGAACAGGCAGACTGACGAAGCACACTGCTGAGGGGAGCAGCGGGCAGCAGGAGAGGTCTGCGCACCATGTGGGACCCTCGCAGGTGGCCGGTGATCGAACTGACGTTGCAGAGGCTGCAGGCAGCTTCGCAACCCAGCGCTCAACCGCTGGGCCACCAGGGGAGGCTTCATAGGTTGTGTCTTAACTCCTTGCGCCACCAGGGAGGCTGCGGCAGGAACTTTGTTGCTTTGAGGTGGTGGGAACATGACGAAGGACACAACAGTTGTGGAGCAGATTTGCAAGGCAATACTCTGCTACTTGAGCCAGAATTTCTTGTGTCATTTATTGAAAGCATACAGGCTAGCAAAAGCTGATCATGCAACAATGGCAAGAGGAATAAAGTCTGGAGGGTGGGATTGGAATGGGGGACAAAGTTTTACAAGGGACAGGGAAGGGGACACAGTGTTCACACGTCAAGAGACATTTGCATTGGCAAAGTATGATGTTATCACAGGCAAAGTTATCCTGAGACCACCGTGGAGACAGTCACATAATCAGGTCAACAGCAGCCTAGGCAACCCCATGCCTGCCTCGTGATAGGAGCTATACTCTGTAGATAGTCAAGGAATTGTCTGCTGTGGATTTTTTTTTTATATTTACTTTTTAATTTTTTTAAGTTTTACAGGCATACTATTTAAATAGTTTAACAACTTTTTGCTGCAACAAACAAAAATACCCAGCAACACCTACTGCCCTAATTCCTGCTTTTCTAAAGTCACATTTCAACTCTTACAGCTGATTCTTTTGATTACTGACCTTCATAGCTTTTAGTAACATGCTTTCCATAGTTGATTTTTAAACACTTCCTTTTGTAGAAGATAAGGCATTAGTTCTCTTATCCATCTCAACCACATTAACACATATTTTGTAACAATTTTTTTTATCTAGTATTAATAACTTTCCTCTTCATTTGTTTAGTTTCCACTTAATGTAATCCTAAACTATAACCTAAGCATGCTAGTATCCCTCCATCTATTGAAATATGGTCAGCATTTCAACAAAGTCACATCCTTCAGAGTCTTCTCCCTGAGCCTTCTGATTTGCTGAAAACTGGTTTTATTATTCTCATCCTATTGCATAGATATCATCTTGGTCTGTCTCCACCTTCATTTCTCTCCTGTAACAGATTACCTGCTTTCTAGAGCCCACTTATTCCTTCTAAGATTATTCTATTATTTTATGGAAACATATTCTTCAGGAACTTCTTAATAAAGGCACAAGAAGGTAAAATGTTTAAGACAATGCCTTTAAATGTCTTTACTCAACTGCCACACTTAATTGGTAAGTTTGAATGGGTATAGAATTCTAAATTGGAAATCACATTCCCTTAAATTCTAAATTGGAAATTTAGTTAAATTTAGAATTCTAAATTTCCTTAGAATTCTAAATTGGAAATCACATTCCTTTAGATTTATAAAACTTTTTAATGTTTAAATATATAATTTCACTATGCTAGAATACAAAGATGTTGTTAAGAAGTATGATATCACCCTGGTTCCCAATTTTTTATGATATCTCTGGAAATTTTTTTTAAATAATAAATTTTATTTTTATATTCCCCATACAATTGCAACCCCCCCATTCTGACCCCAATCCCTCCCCTCCTGCCCCCCTGCTGTGGTTTATATATAACAAATAGGTCACAGTTGCCTATGCATGGCCAGCTAGTAGCCAACTCATGGGAACCCACGCATAACCACAGAACTATTAAATATCAAAAAAGTTTTCCTCCTAATCCTTCAATGTCACCCATCTTATAATTAGTATTCAGATTTCCCCAGTTGGCTCTGCCGGCTCAAGGTGCCTGGAGAACCATAGACTTTGGCACAGCCATGGCCAAGTCTATGAATCACACCACGCACAACCAATCCTGAAAATAGCATAGAAATGGCATCAAGAAACTCTGATCACAAAGATATGAATCTCTTAAGAGGGTGGGTCAGAACAAGAAAGGCCTGAAGAAGATGTAGGCCAACAATGCCAAGTCCATGCATGCACCTGCTAAGGCTGTCAAGGCTTTTGTGAAGCCCAAGGATGTCAAGGCCAACATTCCAAAGGGCCGGGGCCGCAAGCTCATTCAACTTGCCTACAACTCTCACCCCAAGCTTGGAAACATGCCCTTGCCTGCATCACCAAGAGTCTCAGGCTGTCCTGGCCAAAGACCAAGGCTCAAACCCAGGCTAAGGATGAGGCTGCAGCACAGGTTCCTAAAGGTACACACACTGCCAAAGTACCCAACCCCCAACAAAGGCTCAAGAATAAAGGACCCTATCTGCCCATGTGAGAACAGAGGGACTAATGTCACCCCTAGGCTGCCATCTGTAGGGCACAGGTGTCTTCCTGTGCTATTTGTACAAATAAACCTGAACCCCCCCCAAAAAATTCCCCTAATTGTTCCATATATATCTTCTTATGGTGGGTTTGCTTTCTTAGGTCAGCTTTGATAGGATGGCTAGTTTCTTTTATTATTATGGGCAATTTCAAACAACACAAAATTGATATAATAAAATTAACTTTAAGAACAATATTAATATAATAAAAACAATAAAATAATAGCATGCACATACACATATGTACATATCAACAACTTCTACAGTTACCAGTATTGGGTTATGCTTTCTTTTATTTATTTAAGTTTATTTATTTATTTAAGTTTATTAATTTATTTATTTATACAAGCACTGGGTACAGTCAGAAGCACGGGAGGGTGAGAGAATTCACCAGAGCCAGAGCGGGGAGCAGAGCAGTCAGAAGGACCGAGGTACACTGCTGAGGGGAGCAGCGGGCGGCAGGAGAGGTCTGCGTGCCATGTGGGACCCTCCTCCCGTGGCCGGGGAGATGCAGGGGATGGAACCGGCGCTGCAGAGGCTGCGGACAGCTTCGCAACCCAGCGCTCAACCACTGCACCACCAGGGAGGCCCAGGTTATGCTTTCTTTTATTAAAGATTATATTTATTTATTTTTTGCATAGAAGACCTGGGGTACAGGCAAGAGGTGTGGGGTGGGGGGTGAGAGGATTCACCTGAGACAGAGTGGGGAGCAGAACAGGCGGATCTACTGAAATACACTGCTGAGGGGAGCAGCAGGCGAGACAAGAGAGGTCTGCTGCACCATGTGCGTAGCTCCCTGGCTGGGGATTGAACTCAGGCCCCCGCAGTGCTAGCACTGAGAATTAACCCCAAGGCCACCAGGGAGGCCCAACATCTGACCATACTTGTTTCATCTATACCACCACACTGCCACATGCTCTAAATCTTTTACAACAAGTTCCACATGTTGTATCAACTCATCCATGTGAATTGATAAAATATCAATATCAATCATATCTATATCATATCTACCCCATAGCTATCTTATTTCATCATATCTAGATCATCAAGTCCAAGAACTTCTCTTCCCCTTTTATTATACCCACAATATAATTATCACACATAAAACATTTTTAACAATATCAATAAGTATTCAGTCAGTATTCAAATTTTCATGATTGTCTTGAAAAGTTTTTGTGCACTTTAAGTCCATTTTGTTGACAAGCAAGAGGCAGGGAGAGGGGAAAGGCAGCTATAGTTTCCCACCCCCAGCCCCACTAGGGGAAAAAGACCCCTCTTCTCTTCCTACCCCTCAAATGGCTGTGGGGGGAGTTTGTGCAGTCTGTGCTGGGATGGAGTGGAGGCTGTGGCTGGCCATTAGCGTCTTGTCGAACTCCAAGAAAGGACAGAGAAGGTATTGACCTTTCCACCTCTTGCTCCCTGTAGGACAGCAGCCACAACCTTACACTATAGAAGTCTTCATACAGGTCCTCCCTCTGGTCCAGGAGCTTGTCCTGGTACTGCTACAGAACCTCTCAGATGTAGACCTTGTTTTCCTAACCTTCCTGCTGAGTCCCCAGGCTAATAGAAATTCAGCCAATCACCAGTGAGAAACAGACCCTCCACCCTGCAGAAGTTTCCTGTCTTCAAGTAATAGCTCTATAACCAGTTCAAATATGATGGTAGAGGAGATGGGACAAGAACCTGACCTAGAAATGACCTCAGACTCATTAGCATGTTAATATGCACATCCCTAGTGGAGACTTCAGATGTCAATGAGACATGCAACATGTGAAGAAGCATGTAACCTGTGGATGAGTGTCCCAGTGTAGCCCAGGCTAAAACACATTGTGATGCTGCTCCCCACTACCCCACCATGGTAACAAGCTCAGTATTGTTGCCACCCTTCTCCTATTGTGTGATCCACAATAAATGTTCCCGCCTTGAAACTTATTTTTTTTTTTTTCAAAATGTGTAGTGGATTAATTGATGAGAGCCAGACAAAGACCCTTTGGAAACTGAATTAGTACTTGTGGCAGACCTGGCAGGGTTTCACCTAGTCAAGGAAGAAAAACTGGTTGACAATGATATTGTATATGTTGATCTTGTACTTGGCCAGCTCCCAGATTAATCATTCTGTCTCATAAAGGGATAGGGACTCAGCAGTGAACATGCAGCTAAAGGTCACCTGCTCAGGGTCCTTGAACTGCTTGCTGACAAGCAAGCAGGTGACAGGGAAGCAACTCCTCCACCTTAGAGGCCAACTGATCTGTTCTCACATCCCCTAGGCCTAGTGTGTAGCACGTCTGTGAGATGAAGGTGTTGATCTGATTCTTTTTTTTTTAAAGATGTATTTATTTATGCATACAAGAGCTGGGGTACAGGCCAGAGGTGTGGGGGGAGAGAGGACCCAGAGACAGAGTGGGGAACAGAACAGGAGGATTGACTGAACTACACTGCTGAGGGGAGCAACGGGCTAGTCAGGAGAGGTCTGCTGCGCCGGGTGGATCATTTCCCTGGCTGGGAATAAAACTCGTGCTGCAGATGGTGGCTGCAGATAACTTCACAGTGCTGCGTCTTAGCCCCTTGTGCCACCAGGGGAGGCCCTGATCTGATTCTTGATCTGCATCAGACAGTGGAGGCCCAGCTCAGTGATGGTGGGGATATTGAGTAGTCACAGGGTGTGGTCCACAGGTGCCATGTCAAACACCATGACTGAGAAGTCATGCCTTCATCAGTGTCATGATCTCTGTATAGCTTATGGCCTAGTCAAGGCAGGGAAGATGTAAAGGTGCTCATCAGTTCCTATATCACCTTCTTATCTGTGCTCAGCATGTCGTCCTACTCAAAGAACTCATTGGGCAGCTCAGCCATGCTGAGGCTGGGATCAATCTCCATGATGAAGAGGTTGTCATAGCCTTTAACCTTGGACAGCACCTCAGAGAAGTTCTGGGGAAAAGCATCTAACACCTGCCTCTTGGATAGCTGGACCTCTAGGCTGCTGCTGCAGGTGGTCTTATCAGCACCATCCTTACCCCTGATGAAGATCCATTTAAGGTTGTGCTGCTCCATGATGTTGCTAAGTATGGGCTCCAGCAGTTCCATATATGGTGCACCCTTGAACTCCTTTTCCTCAAAGCCGCTACCCCTCAACCCCTGTCCAGACCACCCCAACTGCCATGTTGGAACCAGCCACATATATAAATGTGGTGGGTTGCTGTTTTTTGGGTTTTTTTTTTTTTGCAATTGACTTCTTAGAATCTTAACAATGCCTCCATGTTGTATTTATTTATGTGTAAGTTTTTCTGGAAAATTAACTTTGTGAGGCAAAATTTATAATCAATAAAGTGCACGCATTTTAAGGGTAAAAATTTGAGTTTTGACAAATGTGTATTCCTGTGTAACTACCAGCACATTCAAGAAAAGAAACATATCCATTTCCCTAAAAAGTTCTCTGTGCCTCTTCTCTGTCAACTCCCACTACCTCATGCAACCCTCAAGTCCCAGATAACAACTGTTTTCTGTTACCAGAGATGACTCTTTATTAATTCACTCAGGTTGTCACAGGTATAAGCATCTTACCATTTTGTAAAATTATGTAGTATGAATATAACATAAATTGTGTATATTTTCACCAGTTGATGGACATTAAAATTGTTTCCAAATTATCGTTATGAGGCATAGAACTATTATGAAAGTTCATGTACATTCTTCGTGGATGTATTTTCATTTTTCTTGGGTAAACATCTAGGAATTGCTGGGTTCTACAGAAAAATTTAACTTTATAAGGAATAGTCAAGCTATTATCCAAAGTGGATGGAAAATTTTACATTCCCACCAGTAAGATGTGAGAATTCCTGCTGTCAATATCTCCGCCAACACTTTGTCTTTCAATTTCATCCTTTCTAGGTGTGTGGTGGTATCTCATCATGGTTTTATTTTGTGTGTGCCTGATACTCATGTTGATCATTTTTTATGGACTTATTAGTGACTTATATATCTTCTCTTATAAAGCATCTATTCAATTTTTTATCCATTTTATTGTTGGGTGGTTTTCATATTTTTGAATTATAAGAGTTACTTGTATATTGTACTTTCAAGTCCTTCAACAGCTAAGTGTGTTAGATATCTTTTTTTCCCCATCCTTTGTTTTTTCATGTTAGTAACTCTCTTTTAGAGACCAGAATTTTAAAATTTTTATGAAGTCCAATTTATCAACTTTATCTTTTATATTTATGCTTTTTGTGGCACTATCTAGAAAATTATTTGCTTACAATCAAGGTTACAAAGTTTTTCTTTTAGAAGTAATAAAATTTTCACTTTTATGCTTGGATCTATGATCTTTATCTATATCTTTTTTTTTTCTTTAAAGATTTATTTATTTATTTATCTATATATATTTTTCTTTAAAGATTTATTTATTTATTTATTTATTTATACATACATACATACAAGAATTCAGGTGTAGGCCAGAGGTGCAGAGGGGAGTGTGTGTGAGAAAATTCACCAGAGACAGAATGGGGAGCAGAACAGGTGGATTGCCTGAAATACACAGCTGAGGGAGCAGCAGGGAGACAGGAGAGATCTGCTGTGCCATGTGGGTTAGCTTATAAATAAGCTTTGTAGTCAGGTAATGTATGTCTTCCATCTATATTTTTCTTTTTCAGAATTGCTTTGGCTCTTCTTGACTCTTTATTTCCATATAAATTTTAGAATAAATGTATCCATTTCTACCCTTAACTCCCATCTGTTGTGATTTTGATTGGGAAGGAACTGAACGGGTAGACCAACTTCTAGAGGATCGTCACCATGACAATATTGAGTCTTCAGATAAGTAAACATGGTATATCTCTTCTTTATATGGGTCTTCAATTTCTGTAAACAGTATTTTGTATCTTACAAAGTTTCTTGGTGCCACTGTAATGATACCTTTAAAAATTCTGCTTTTTGATCATTCATTGCTGGTATATAGAAATTCAGTAGATTTTTCCAAGTTGTGCTGAGATATAATGGACATAAAATACTATATGTTTACAGTATAAAAAGTAATTATTTTGATAAATATATACTACAAAATTATTACCATAATGAATTTATTTTTTAAGACTTATTTATTTTATACATACAAGAATTGGGGTACAGACCAAAAATACAGGGGGCGAGAGGATTCACCAAGGACAGAATGGGGAACAGAACAGGAGGACTGGCCAAAATACACTGCTGAGGGGAGCAGCTGGCAAGTCAGGAGAGTCTGCCATGCCATGTGGGTTGCTCCCTGGCTGGGGATGGAACTTGTGCTGCAGTGGCTTCATAGGTTGTGTCCCAACCCCTTGCACCACCAGGGAGGTCCACCACAATGAATTTAATTACTATGTATCACCTCACATAGTTACAAACTTTTTTTCCTTATGTCAATATTTTTTTTTTTATATTGACCTCGTTCCTTAAGATTTTACTAAACTTTCTTATCCTAGAAGCGTTTTGGGAGTGTTATTTTTGGCATCATTATACAGGCCAAGATTTCCAGTACAAAGCTAAACAGAAGTAGTTGGAGTAGGCATCCTTCTCTTGGATCCAATTTTAGGGGAAAAGTCTTGAGTCTTTCACCATCAGTATGATGTTAGCTGTCAGTTTTTCATATATGGCCTTCATCAAGATGAAGTTCCCTTCACTTGTTGCTATATGGAGATTTTATCATGAAAGGATGCTGAATTTGGTAAGTGTCCCTTCTGCCACTATTGAGAAGTTAGCTTAAAATATTGATTTTTTTAAAAAAGATTTATTTGTTTATGCATACAAGAGCTGGGGAGCAGGCCAGAGGTGCAGGGGGTGAGAGGATTCACCAGAGACAGAGTGAGATGCAGAATAGGTAGATCTACTGAAATACACTGCTGAGGGGAGCAGGGAGTCAGGCGAGGTCTGCTGCGCCACGTGGGTCAGCTCCCTGACTGGGGATGGAACTCATGCTGCAGAGGCTGCGGATAGCTTTACAGTGCTGCAACTTAACCCCTTGAGCCACCAGGAAGGCCCCAAAGGTTGATATTTTTTTTTTTTTTTGACAGCTCTCCTGCCTGCCTGTGACTCACTATGTAGGCATTTCTTTTCTTTTCTTTTCTTTTCTTTTCTTTCTTTCTTTTTTTTTTTTTTTTTGTGGGACCCTCGCAGCCTCTCAGCCCAGGGCTCAACTGCTGTGCCACCCGGGGGAGGCCCTGTAGGCATTTCTTTTCACAAAAATTTTCCCTTTGCAAAGCTGCAACAGCAGCTCTCCTCCCTAGACTGCCTACCTGTGTCTACTCAGGTGCCTTGCCTTTTTTCTTTTCCCCTTTTCCTAATAAACCTGTCCTTTAAAGAATTTTTTTAAATTTTTTTTTTCAATGTTAACTCAAGCTTGAATTCCTAGAATAAATCTCACTTGGTCATGATGCAGTATTATTATTATATATTGCTGGATTCAATTTTCTAATATAGAGTTAGGGATTTTTGCATGTATGTTCATGATGCATTTTGGTCTATTGTTTTGTCTGCTTGTAAACTGTTCTTCTGGTTTTAGTATCAAGTAAATGGTAGCCTCATAAAATTGAAATGTTTCCTCGTCTACTGTTTTCTAAAAGAGTTTGTGTAAGATTGATATTTTTCCTTTTAGATGATTGAAAGAAATCACCAGCAAAATTATCTGGAGCTGGAGTTTTCTTTAAGGGAAGATTTTTTATTTATGAATTAAATTTGTAAAAATTGATTGAGAGATACTGCATTTTTTAAATTTATGCATGAGTCAATATAGAAATTTGTGCCTTTTAAAGAATTGGTCATTTCAACCAGGTTGTTAAATTTATTGGAATAATGTTGTTCATGTTACTCTCTCATTATGCCTTTCATATTTATAGTTTCTGATTTAAGTCTTCTCTTTAATTCCTAACATTGGTAATTTGTATCTTCTTTTTTCTTGGGGAGTATTCAAGTCTTCAACTATGTTATGGATTTGTTTTTTTGCCTCTTTACAGTTCTACTAATTTTTGTTTCTCAGTATTTGAAAACTCATACACATCTGGGATTGTAAGATCTCCTGATGAATTTAAGCCTTTATTATAATGAGGTAGTCCTTTTTATCCTTGGTGATAACACCTATTCTGAAATCTTTATTATCTGATATTAATGGAGGCAGTCCAGTTTTGTTTTTTTAAAAAAGATTTATTTATTTATTTATTTATACAAGCACTGGGTATAGTCAGAAGCACGGGAGGGTGAGCGATTTCACCAGAGCCAGAGCGGGGAGCAGAACAAGCAGACTGAGGAAACACACTGCTGAGGGGAGCAGCAGGCATGGCAGGAGAGGTCTGCACGCCATGTGGAACCCTCGCCCGCCCTCCAGGGATCAAACCGGCGCTGCAGAGGCTGCAGGCAGCTTTGCAGCCCAGCGGTCAACCACTGCGCCACAAGGGAAGCCCGGCATTCCAATTTTCTTATGGTTAATATTTGCGTGATATCTTTCCCATTCTTTCCTGTTAATCTATCTCTTTCTTTACATTTCAAAAGAGTGTCCCCTAAAAGGCATTATAAGTGAGTCTTTTTTTCTTCTGTTTGATATTTTCTGCCTTTTATTGGAGCATAATGATGTTTATATTTAATGTAATTATCACATTGACTAGGTTTGAATGTACTCACTTACTATTGATTTTCTCTCCTCCCATCTGCTCTTTGTTCTGTTTTTCTTTTTTTATTGCCTGAATATTCTTCAGAATCAATTTTGCCTCCACTATTGGCTTATTAGCTATTCCTCTATTTGTTTGCGTTTGTTGTTTGCTCAGTTTATAGTTGTTCTAGGCTTTATGACATATATCTTCAACTTATCAGAGTAATAATGTAATACCACTTCATGTTTAAAGACTTTTCAATAATATATTTCCATTTCTTCCCTGCTCATTGTTTTGTGCAATTGCTATTTCTACATCTAATTTAACTATAGAATATATTACTGGCATTTTTGCACTGAACAGCTGATTATCTTTACTCTTTTATTATATCAACTACACAGCAAAATTTACTATCATCACCATTTTTAAGTGCAAAATTCAGGGCATTAAGTACATTCATATTGTTCTGCAAGGAGCGCCACTATCCACCTCTGGAACCTTTTTTACCTTGCAGCACTGAGACTCTGTTAAACAATAGCTCTCCATTTTCTGTTCTCGCCTCAAGTCTTAGCAACCATCATCCTACTGTCTTTCTCTATGATTGTGACTACTTTAAGTACTTCATATAAGTGGAGTCATAAAGTACTTACCTTTTTATGACTGGCTTATTTTTCTTAGTATAATGAGCTCGTTTCATTTATGGTGCAGTGTATGTCAGAATTTCATTCCACTTTAAAGCTGGGTCATAGTCTTTTGCATGTATATCATGTTTTTTTCTTATCTACTCATATGTTGATGGACACTGGGTTACTTCTAAGTTTTAACTATTGTAAATAATGCTGCTATGAACATGAGTATGCAAATATTTCTTCAAGATACTTTCAATTCTTTTGAGTACATACCCAGAAATGGAATTGTTGTATCATATAGAATTCAATTTTTAATTTTTTAAGGAACTGCCATACTGTTTCCATAGCAACTATACATTTAACGTTCCCAGTAATAGTACATAATATTCCAATATCTCCACATCTTTGACAATACTTGTTTTTTTTTGTTTTATTTTTTTAAAGATTTATTTATTTATGCATACAAGAGCTGGGTTACAGGCCAAAGATGTGGGGGTGAAAGGATTTTTTGTTTTATTTTAATAGTAGCCACTTTGATGGGTGTGAAGTGGTATCTCATTATGGCTTTGACTTTGCATTTCCGTAATGGTTAGTAATGTTGAGCATATATCCATGTGCTTATTAATGATTTATATATCTTATTTGGAAAAAAGAAGATCCCTTTGCCCATTTTTGAATTGGCCTATTTGTTCTTATTCTTGAATTTTAGGAATTCTTTATATATTCTGGACATTAATTCCTTATCATATATGATATAGCAATATTTTCTTTCATCCACACTATCAGCAACCTCCTCAGCAAGAGTTCAATCCCTGGCCGGCCAAGGAGCTACTCACATGGAGCAGCAGACCTCCCCTGTCTCGCCCGCTGCTCCACTCAGCAGTGTATTTCGGTAGATCTGCCTGTTCTGCTCCCCACTCTGTCTCTGGTGAATCCTCTCACCCACCTGCACCTCTGGCCTGTACCCCAGTTCTTGTATGCATAAATAAATACATCTTTTTTAAAAAGAAATATTTTCTTTCATCCAGTGAATTGCCATTTTATTCTGTGGATACTGTTTTTTGTTTTTTTGTTTTTTGGTATATAAAGTTTACAGATATTTTATAAAGTTCAATTTGTCTTTTATTTTGTTACCTGTGCCTGGGGTAACATAGCCAAGAAATCATTGCCAAATCCAATATAGTGGAAATTTTAGTCTATATCTTCCCCTGAGGTTTTGTTGGTTTAGGCCTTATATTTAGGTTATGGATTCATTTTTTTTTTTTTTACATTTTTTTAAAATTGTTTTTATTTATTTATTTTATTTATTGATACAAGCACTGGGTACAGTCAGAAGCGCGGAAGGGTGAGAGAATTCACCAGAGCCAGAGCAGGGAGCAGAGCAGGCAGAAGGACCGAAGTACACTGCTGAGAGGAGCAGCGGGCGGCAGGAGAGGTCTGCGCGCCATGTGGGACCCTCCTCCGGTGGCCGGGGAGCAGCCGGGGATGGAACCAGCGCTGCAGAGGCTGTGGGCAGCTTCGCAACCCAGCGCTCAACCACTGCGCCACCGGGGAGGCCCTATGGATTCATTTTGAATTAATTTTGGTATAAAGAGTTGGGTCAACGTCATTCTTTTGAAAGTGCTAATCAGAGCAATTAGGCATGTAAAATGGGCATCCAAATTGAAAAGGAAAAGAGAAAAATTATCTCTACTCAATGATTAAATAATCTTTTTAAAAAAAGATTTATTTTATTTATTTATACATACAAGAACTGGGGTGTAAGCCAGAGATGCGGGGCAGGGTGATGGTGGTGAGGGGATTCACCAGAGACAGAGTGGGGAGCAGAACAGGCAGATCTATGGAAATATACTGCTGAGGGGAGCAGAAGGCCAGACAGCCGAGGTCTGCTGCTCCATGTGGGTTAGCTACCTGGCTTGCACCCATGTGGGTCAGCTCCCTGGGGGTGGCTAGAACTTGTGCTGCAGCGGCTGTAGATAGCTTCATAGCACTGAGAGTTAACCCCATGTGCCACCGGGGAGGCCCTAAAAATGTTATATGTATAGAAAATCCTCAGGAACACACACTAACTATTGGAATTAATAAACAAATTTAGCAAAGTTGCACAATATAAGATCAACACACAAAAATCAGTATAAAACAAAATTAATAAATCAGTGTTATTTATAATATCATCAAAAAGAGAAAAATACTTGGGAATAAGTTTAACAAAAGAAGTGTAAGATTTGTACACTTAAAACTACAAAATACTGCTGAAGGAAATTAAAGGAGATCTGCATAAATGAAAAGACATCCAGTATTTTTGATGTGAAAGATATAATATTGCTAAGATGCCAGTACAACCCAAAGCAATCTATAGATTCAAATGCAACCTCTATCATAATCCCTATGATTCTTTTTATTTTTAAAGATTTATTTATTTATTTATACAAGAACCAGTGTACAGGCCAGATGTGTGGAGGGTGAGAGGATTCACCAGAGACAGAGTGGGGAACAGAACAGGCAGACTGACTGAAATACACTGCTGAGGGGAGCAGCAGGTGAGTCAGGAGAGGTCTGCAGCACCATGTGGGACCCTCGCAAGCCAGCTGGGATTGAACCAGTACTGCAGAGGCTGCGGACAGCTTCACAGCGAGGTGCTCAACCAGGGAAGGCCCAATACCTATGATTCTTTATTCAAAAATGGAAAAGTTGATCCTGAAATTCATATGGACTCTCCATAAATCCCAAATAACCAAAATAACCTTGAATAAGGACAACAAAGTTGAAGGACTCATACCCCCAATTTCAAACTTATACAAAGTTATAGTAATCAAGAGAGTGTAATATTGGCATAAAGATGGACTGAGATCAATGGAGAATCAACCAAGAGTCCAGGAATGAACCCGTATACTTATGGGCCAAAACCATTCAAAGAGGAAAGCCTCTTCAACAAATGGTGCTTAGACAACAGATATGAATCTGTACAAAAATAAAGTTGGGGGCCTCCCCCGTGGCACAGCGGTTGAGCGCTGGGTTGCAAAGCTGCCCACAGCCTCTGCAGCGCCTGTTCGATCCCCGGCTGCTCCCCGGCCACCGGAGGAGGGTCCCACATGGCGCGCAGACCTCTCCCGCCGCCCACTGCTCCCCTCAGCAGTGTACTTCGGTCCTTCTGCCTGCTCTGCTCCCCGCTCTGGCTCTGGTGAATTCTCTCACCCTCCTGCACTTCCGACTGTACCCAGTGCTTGTATAAATAAATAAATAAACAAATCTTTAAAAATAAATAAATAAATAAAGTTGGACATTTGCTTCATACCATATACAAAAATTACTCAAAATGGTTCAAAAATTTAATGTAACACCCCAACCTAGAAAACTCTTAAACTATACTTATATAAGTATTTATGATCTTGGATTTGGCAATAGATTCTTAAAGGTGACACCAAAATACAAGCAACAAACAAAAAATAGATTAATTAAATTAAATTTAAAATAGATTAATTAATTTAATTAATTAACAAAAATAGATTAAATAAAAACATTTGTGTATCAGTGGATACTGCCAAGAAAGTAAAAAGACAGACTAAAGAATAGGAGCAAATATTTCCAAATCTGGTAAGAGTCTGGCATTGAAAAATAAATTAAACTCTATAACTCAAAACCAAGGCAAGCAATCCAATTTTTTAAATTAGCGAAGGCCCTGAATGCACATTTCTCTAAAGAAGATATACCAGTTGTTAGCAATCATATGAAAAGATGCTCATAGGAAAATGAAAATTGAAACACACACCACAAAAAGATGTCACTTTTACCCACTGGAATGGCTATAACTTTTTTTGTAATTTAAGATTTATTTTTTATTTACTTATGCATACAAGAACTGGGGTGTGGCCAGAGGTGTGGTGTGGGAACTTGTATTATTAAGTACCTCAACTATTTTGTGTCTTTGTCTTGATTATCCTATGCTTTGACTGTTCTGTGCCTCTCAGTGTGCAGAAACATGGAAAGTAGATAGGGAACCTCTCAGGGCAAAAGTTCTGGTATGAGGCTCTATACACGCTGAAAACAGCATGTACAGAAACAGGGAAAGTTTGAGATAAGAAATCTCCCAGGGCAAAAGTCCTGGTATCAGAATCCATACATGCTGAAAACAGCATGTGCAGAAACAGGGAAAGTTTAAGATCGGGATCTCTCAGGGCAAAAGTCCTGGTGTGAGTGTCTATACATGCTGAAAACAGCATATGCAGAAACAGCAATAGGTGTTGTGGCTAGAGTAGCATAAACACCGAGATTTTCCTTGGCTTTCTCCTTATTTCTCAACCTTGGATGGTGCAGCTGGTTATGCATCCCCCATACACTTGTGCATTCCCTATTTGCCTGCTTGCTTCTTTGATCTGTTTACTTTCTGTCTGATTCTAAATAAAAATGAGACTGCCTGTGGAGTTGGACTGCACTTTCTTGGTGCAGTCCCTCTAGGCTTCTCATTGTTCTGGACATGGACACTGCGTAATCCATTTTCATCCCGCCGCCACAGAGCACATAATGAGACAGTGTAGGGGATAAGAAGATTCACCAGAGACAGAGTGGGGAGCAGAACAGGTGGCTCTACTGAAATGCACTGCTCAGGGGAGCAGCAGGCAAGACAGGAGAAGTCTGCTGCGCCATGTAGGTTAGCTCCCTGGCCGGGGATTGAACTCATGCCACAGTGGCTGGCAATAGCTTGATAGTGCTGAGAGTTAACCCCTGAGCCACCAGGGAAGCCCTGTTAAAAATTTTCTTTTGGGGGAGGATCCTCCCTGGTGGTGCAAGTGGTTAAGACGCAACCTATGAAGCTAGCTGCAGCCACTGAAGCACAAGTTTGATCCTTGGCCAGGGAGCAGCCCACATGGTGCAGCAGACCTCTCCTGACTCACCTGCTGCTCCCCTCAGCAGTGTATTTCAGTAGATCTGCCTGTTCTATTCCCCATTCTCTCTAGTGGATCCTCTCACCACCCACACCTCTGGCCTGTACCCCCATTCTTGTATGCATAAATAATTAAAATTAAAAAAAATTTTAAAGATATTTATTCATGTATACAAGAACGGTGATGCAGGCGAGAGGTATGGGGAGCAAGAAGATTCACCAGAGACAGAGTGGGGAGCAGAAGAGGTGGATTGCCTGAAATACACTGCTGAGGGAGCAACAGGGAGACAGGAGAGGTCTGCTGCGCCATGTGGGTTGGTCCCTGGCCAGCAGGTTATCGAACTAGTGTTGCAGTGGCTGGGGAGAGCTTCACAGCACTGTCTTTAGCCCCTGCCCCACCAGGGAGGCCCCCTGTTAATTTTTTAATTAATGAATTACCCTTGTTTTATATCCTTGTTAATATTTTGACAATATAGGATTTCTCCCTGTAACAGGGTGATATCCATAGAAAGGGAAGGTTCCAGTTTCTCTGCTTCACCAAAGGAATGATGGAGCTGAGCAGGGAGGAGAAGCTAGAGAAGGCAGGGAAAAGGAAGGAAGGGGATAAAGAAGACCTGGAGGAGGCCTCCCTGGTGGTGCAAGGGGTTAAGCTCCACACTGTGAAGCAATCCGCAGCCTCTGCAGCACGAGTTCAATCCCCCGGCTGGCCAGAGAGAAATCCACATGGCGAAGCAGATCTCTCCTGTCTAGCCTGCTGCTCCCCTCAGCAGTGCATTTCAGTCCCTCTGCCTGTTCAGCTCCCCACTTTGTCTCTGGTGAATCCTCTCACCCTGTCCCCGCTCCCCGCATCTCTGGCCTGTACCCCAGCTCTTGTATGCATCAATAAATAAATCTTAGAGACATTTAAAAAAAAAAAAAGGGAAGAAGACCTGAAGGAGACACATGGAGCTGAGAGACATGTGAAGAAGCTGTACTTGCTTCCCAGCCTTGGACTTATACCAGGGACTTGGGGGACATGGAAGAAGACATTTGAAAAAAACAAGAGATGTGGGTAAGAGACCCGTGGGGTGGCTAGCAATGGCAGCCTTTATCTTGGCTTGGGTTTGATTTTGCTCTTTTCCTTCTAGACTTGCCTGGTCCCTTCTGCCCCTTTACTCACGGTCCCCACCAAGAGGTGCCTTAGACTTATGACAAGCTATACCCAACCCCACAACTCCCTTCCTCTTGAACTGCCAGCAGACTATTTTGTGGCAAGTTTGTGGGCCTCAGTTGTCCTGCTTTGGGCCAACACTGTTTGGCTGGGCATTTACCCACAAGGTAATGGGTAGTTTGGGGTGTTTAATTGGAAACTATTTTAACTACATTCTTTTTCTTTTCTTCTCCTTATTGTATACTAGTTGTATTAAAGTTATTTTCTAGGGCCTCCCCTGGTGGCACAGCGGTTGAGCATTGGGCTGCGAAGCTGCCCAAAGCCTCCGCAGCACCAGTTCAATCTCCAGCCTATGGCGAGGGTCCCACATGGCATGACAAACCTGTCTTGCCATGCCCGCTGCTCCCCTCAGCAGTATATTTCGTCATTCTGCCTGTTCTGTTTCCCGCTCTGGCTCTGGTGAATTCTCTCACCCTCCCATGCTTCTGACTGTACCCAGTGCTTGTATAAATAAATAAATAAATCTTTAAAAAAAATAATTAAAAGAAGTTATTTTCTATTGAAGATCTTACACTCTAGAGTATGTTTTGTCTTAATGCAGTGGGTGGCAGAACCTACTTAGAGTGTGCAGGTTTGGGTGTCCTGGGGTAACCCTCCTTCTGCCTGCTAACATCCCCTCAGGTGTGGTCATTGTAACTCTCCCCCCACCAAAGCACCCATAGTCTTTCCCCATAGTCTGCTGCACTCTCTTCCCTCATCTTATCCCTCCCTGTCCCCCTTTAGAATGAGTCAAATGGTAAGCTTTATGTTTTGCAAATTTTATCAAATTTTAAAATCAATGAAATTCAATGAAATCAATTCATTCATCAAAGAAATCAATTCATCACATTAGCAAGTCAAAAAGTGAAAAAGATCATATGCAGAGAAAGCATTTGACTAAATCCAACATTTATTCCTAATTAAAAACAAAACCAAAAAACCTCTCAGCAAAGAACTGAAAGGAACCGCCTCAGTCTGACAGCTGGGGGAAATCTTCAGCCAGCATTAAATTTATTGGTGAGGAACTGAACACTTTCCCTCTAAGATCAAAAATATGCCAAGCATGTTGACATTCACCACTTGTATTCAATGTTGTACTGGAACTTCTTTATCTGGTTTCTGGGGGAGTAAAGGGGGAGAGAAGGGAAATAGAGGAAGAAGAAGAAAGGAAAGGAATCCCAGTTTAATAGAAGGAAAACTGTATATGCACACAATATGATTGTCTTATGTAGAAAGATTTTACCAAAAAATTTACCAGTACTGTTACAGGACAGGGAGGGGGCAGCCCAAACCCCGCAAACCTGCCTATTCTAAATGGGTTCTGCCATCCGCCGCATCAACACAAAACATAGGAGACTTTAATGGGAAGGAACTTTAATAAAACTAGGAAACAATACAGGTAAGGCCAAGAGTCTAGTTTCTAAATGAAGCACCCAAAGTTACCCGTCCCCTCGTGGGTAAAAGTCCATCCATATGGGATCAGCCCAGAACAAGGCCCCAAAGCCTGCCACAAGTCTAAAGCACCTTCCAGTGGGGACCCACAGAAAAGGGTCAGAAACAACCAGACAAGCCCAGAAGGAAAAGAGCAAAATCAACATCAAGATAAAAGCTGCCATTGTCACCTCCCCACGGGTCTCACCCACATCTGTGTCACCCAGTCCACGACCAAAAGACAAGCGCAGTTTCTTCACATGTCTCTAGGCTCCATGCGCCTCCTCCAGGTCTCCTTCTGGCTCCATCCTGCTTCCTTCCTTCCTCAGTCTCCTCTGCATCCTCTTCTCTTCCTGCTCAGCTCCATCCTCACTTGGGTGGGGCAGGGAACCTGGAACCTCCTCCTTCCCTGGGGACCACCCTGTTACAGTACTAATGGTGGGCTTAACAAGGTCACAGAACAAGATGAACATACAAAATGAATTGCAATTTTATATACTAGCAATGACCAAGAGGAAACTGAAATTTTATTCTTTACTTTATAAACATAAAATTTATTTTTTATTGTAACTCACATTTGAAACTCTAAATACTAAGGTGGGTAGAGCACCGAAAACACTTATTTTCCCTTAGCCACAGAGGCAAAGGCAAGATGAAGACTGCCTCTGAGACCTCCTGATGCAGACTCACTCCCCGTGCTGAGGTGGTGATCACAGATAATGCATTGTTTTGGTAATGGCGTCCTGGACCGTCTCCTGATCCAGTTCCAGTGACTGCATAGTTTCATCCAGTCTGTTCATCACTGTCAGAGAGGAAGGAACTGGAATAAACATTCTTTCTAGTGACTTCATGGTTTCCAGGACGAGCATCACTATACCTCCAAATTCTTTCCTTTGGGATTTTTTGGCTAAGATGGAAGTCACCCTTGATGAAGATCTCAACCTTGCCCTTGAGTCTGGCTCTCCCAGCTGGAGCAAGACTTTGGACTCACGTTCATACCTGGGAAGGAGGACTCTGCTTGGACTGAATAGCTTCTAGCAGACCTCCACAGGAAGCACAGATCACTTCAGAAAGTGCTTTAACCTGTATCTGTGGGGTAAGGGTGCTTAGGAGCCCCTAGCTGAAATAGAAACATTTCCCATAGGTTCCTGTGAACTGCATTCCTTTCATGTCGATCTGCACAGTGTCATGTTGAAAATAGGCACCACCGGGGCCTCCCTAGTGGCGGAAGGGGTTAAGACACAACCTATGAAGCTATCCGGAGCCACTGCAGCACGAGTTCAATCCCCGGCCAGGGAGCTGCCCACATGGTGCAGCAGACCTCTCCTGACTTACCTGCTGCTCCCCTCAGCAGTGTATTTCAGTCGATCCACCTGTTTTGTTCCCTACTCTGTCTCTGGTGAATCCTCTCACCCCCAAACCTCTGGTCTGTACCCCAGTTCTTGTATGCATAAATAAATAAATCTTTAAAAAAAAAAAGAAAATAGGAGCCACCGTTCAGACTCAGGAGAGATCTGAAAGAGGAGAAAGCTGCCTGTGGATGAGAGGCAGGACAAGATTCAGGAAACCAAAATTCTAAAATGTCACTTACAATTGCATCAAAAATATTAGAGCTAAATCTAACAAATGATAAGAAAAACATATCTACTAAAAACTACAAGATATTGCTAAGGGAAGTTAAAGAAGATCTAACTAAATGGAGAGATATACCTTGTTCATGGATTAAAAGATTATTTTAAGATGTAAATTTTCCTTGTATTCATCTATAGAGCCAATGTAATTACAATAAAAACTCCAGCAGGATCTAAAACAACTTTAGAGGCCTCCCCTGTGGCGCAGCAGTTGAGCACTGGGTTGCAAAGCTGCCCGCAGTCTTTGCAGCACCTGTCGATCCCGGCCACCTGGTGAGGGTCCCACATGGCGCGCAGACCTCTCCTGCCACCCCCTCCTCCCTTCAGCAGTGCATTTCCAGTCTGCCTGCTCTGCTCTCCGCTCTGACTCTGGTGAATTCTCTCCCCTCCCGTGCTTCTGTCTATACCCAGTGCTTGTATAAATAAATAAATAAAATAAAACAACTTTAGAAAAGAACATACTTGGAGGAATAACACTGCCTGATTTAAAGGTTTATTATACAGTGACAGTAATCTAGATAGTGAGGTATTAGCATCAAGATAAACCATTGCTCATTGTAGATTTTTGTGATCAGTCCTTTATCATCAGTGTTGTGTACAAAAATTTTCTCCCAGTTGGTGGGGTTTCTCTTTGTTTTGGTTATTGTCTCTTTTGCTGTGCAGAAGCTCTTTAATTTGATGTAGTCCCAACTGTTTATCTTTGCCTTCACTATCACTGATTTGGGTGATGTGTCTGTAAAGATGTCTTTGAGGTGCATGTCATGTAGTGTTTCGCCGGTAGTTCCTTCTATATATTTTATGGTTTCAGGTCTTATGTCTAAGTCTTTAATCCATTTTGAGTTGTTTTTGTGCATGGTGTGAGGTAGTAGTCAAATTTCATTCTTTTGCATGTAGCGACCCAGTTTTCCCAGCACCATTTGTTGAACAAACTTTCTTTGCTCCAGTGCATATTCTTTGCTCCTTTGTCAAAGAATAGTTGACCATAAATCTGTGGGTTTATTTCTGGATTTTCTATTTGGTTCCATTGGTCCGTGTGTCTGTTCTGGTTCCAATACCATGCAGTTTTGATTATTATGGCTTTGTAGCATAGTTTGAAATCTGGGAGAGTGATGCCTCCATTCCACATATACACAATGGAATATTACTCAGCATTAAAAAAAGATAAACACATGCAATTTGCAGCAACATGGATGGAGCTGGAAGGGATCATGCTCAGCAAAATAAGCCAGAAAGAAAAAGAAAAATACCGGATGGTTTCACTCATAGCAGGAATCTAGAAAATCTAAATAAGGGACCAGGAAAAAGAATAACTATAAGAAAGAAAAAATCAAAATCAACAAACTACTATGAACCAGAGCCACACTATGGGGGGGAGGGACCCGGGAAAGGAGGGATGGGGTCAAAATAAGGGGGTTGCAATTGTATGGGGAATATAAAAATAAAATTAAAAAAAAGATAAACCATAGCTCAGAATAGTTTAGAAAAAGATTCATACACAGGAAACTGCAAAGGCAATACAGTGGAGAAGAGATAGTTACCGTATTTTTTGATGCTTAAATTTTCCCATCGTTGGTCCCTTGTGGTAATTCCACACCTTCTGTGCTTGCTGTGGTGCAGCAGGGCATTCCTGGTTCATCCTGTCAGACTGCTGCCCTAGACTGGAATCAGTCACATCTTGAAAGGGTTTGTAGTGTAAGGTAAAAAATCAGGATTTTCTGCCCTCCAGCCATTTGGATAGATGACGGAACCCTGCAGTCTCGAATGCATGCCTGATGGTGGACACCTGGAGTAGGGTGTGGGCCTAGGTAGATGGGATTCACCTGGGCTGAGACTGCGCTTTCAAGGGCGGCGTCATGGGGACGCCAGTGGAGCCAAGAGCAGAAGCCAAAAACGAACAGAAGCTGAAAGAAGAGAAGCAGATACCAGAGAGAGTCCAGATAAAGTGAGGATTTGCTGGGGGCTGGGAGGACTGCCTGCCATATGCCTGGTAAATCTAAATAAAAGATCTGCAAAAGCCACTGAGGACTCTGACTCCTCCTTTACCCGGTCTGCATGGGATCCTAGAAAACCTGCACTGCAGCCCGTTCCTGCCCTTTACAGGGTTCTATACTTTTTAATGGAAAATGATATTTAGAAACGACTGTCTGGGTCTCTAAGTAATTATTTCTTATAGACTTCTTCAAGTCAACAAAACTAGGAAATATATTTTCTGCTGGTCCAATAAACATTGTGTTCTCTTTTTTTTTTTTTTTTTTTGTGGACCCTCGCCGGCGGCCGGGGAACGAACTGGTGCTGCAGAGGCTGCGGTAAGCCTCGCAGCACAGCGCTCAACCGCTGTGCCACAAGAGGAGGCCCAAACATTGTGTTCTTTCTAATTCAAAGTAAACATTACAATGTTTTTAATCTCTGTGATTTTAGATATATATATATATTTTCTCTATTACTAATATTCTTGGTTCTGATACATAACATAATTACTCCTTTTATGTTTTGTCTGTGTATCTATCCTCTGTCAATCACCTATCAATCTGTTTAGCTATCTACTTACTTATCTACATGTGTATATACTTTTTAAATAATGACATCACTATCATTATTACAATTACTGAATATCATTGTAAGGTCAAGAATGGACCACAGTGCAGGTTTTCTGATCCAGCAGACCTGGTAAAGGAGGAATCAGAGTCCTCAGTGGCTTTTTGCAGGTCTTTTTATTGGGATTTACCCGGTACACAGCAGGTAAGGGTGCTGGGGGCTGGGGGGCTGGCAGTCCTCCCAGCCCCCAGCAAGTCTTCACTCTATCTGGGCTCTCCGCCTTCTCTCAGCTTCTGCTTCTCTTGCTTCTCTCTTGGCTTCTCTTTCGGCTTCTGCTGGCGTCCCCATGACACCGCCCTTAAAAAGCACAGTCTCAGCCCAGGTGAATCCCATTTACGTAGGCCCACACCCTATTCCAGGCGCCCGCCATCAGGCATGCATTCAGGACCGCAAGGATCCATCATCTATCCTGATGGCGGGAGGGCAGAAAAGCCTGACATTTTTCCTTACCCTACAGTCATTTAAAAGTTCTTTGCTGTTCTTAGGATATAATCTATAGGGACTGCATAGGCAAATTATTTCACTTTGTTCACTTGAAGTTATATTTTCTCTGTGCTGAATCACTCACTTGACATACAATGTCATAGTGCAGACTCCACAGAAAACATAACTCCAATAAAAAGTGCACATGTTTATATTTTACTGGGGGCTGCAGTCTGGAGGAATCAGGCCTGATGGAACAGGGAGGGAGGCAGAGAAAGGGAAAGATGGATACCAAGATAGTGCTTGGTAGTAAGTGTATTGCTTTATCCCCAAGTCTGTCCTCAGAGAGACCATATGAATGATGCATCTCAGGATGACTTATTATGGGGCAGGATATGAGAAGATTATTTGGTGGGTCCTATTTCTTAAGGATCAGGGCTTTGCTCCATGGGACATTTATCCTGCTGTTCCTCTGCGTTAGGCAGGGTGTGGGCACTGTGCTGGGTCATAGTGGCTTATGCTTCCAGAGTAGTAAGCAAGCTGCGGGGTGGAAGGCAGGAGGCTTGCACCATATGCGGGAGGGAAGGTGTTGGGTTGGTTTAAGTTGGTGTAGTGCCAGCAAGGTACAGAGCAGTTTCTCTATGATCCCAGCAGACAGGTAAAGGAGGAGTCCTGGAACCCTCAGTGGCTTTTTCAGGCTTTTAATGATCTTTCAACACCATTCGTAGTGAGGCAACCAGGTGCAGGGCAGGCAGGGGGACCGGGAGACTTGCAGGCCTCCCAGACCCCAGAGAATCTTTATTCTTTCTGGGCTCTCTGGCATTCTCCTGTGGTCTCTCCTCTGGTCTCTACAGCACTCACCACATGGTCCTCTGCCGACTCACATGGTCCTGTGCCGCCGCCCTTATAGGATCAGTCTCTGGGCTGAGGGGCTCCCAGTCATGCACACACGCACCATGCTCTAGGTGCCACAACAGGCACGCATGTAAGACCACAGGTGTTGATCATAGATGTTAACGGCAGGAGGGCAGAAGAAACCTGACAACTTCCATTTACCCTACACTTGGTCACCATGGTAGTGGCTGAGGTGAAACAAGTAGCCAAGGGCTTCTGTGACTGTAAAGATTTTAGGTAAACAGGAGAGGTGGTTGATACAAAGCACCTGTTGAACAGTCACTGCTGCCCTCTTTCTCTCTTTATGTCTAGTCTCACACTACATATGGGCTCCCCAATATTCAAGGGACAAAATGCCATTTCTCCTTCCAAGAGATGTGATAAAAATCTGATCACTCACAAAATTCTCTTGAATGTCATAGGCAGGTTCTGTGGAATCTGCTCTAAGACACTGTATGTCAAGTGAGTGATTCAACCACAGAGAAAATATAACTTCAAGTGAATAAAGTAAAATAATGTGCCTATACAGTCCCTATAGATTATATCCAAAGAATAGAAAGAACAGCAAAGAATTCTTAAATGATATTCAGTAATTGTAATGCCGTTAATTACATTGATGTTGTTATTTTAAAAGTATATACACGTGTAGATAGATAAATAAGTAAATAGGTAAACAGACTGACAGATGATTGATAGATGATAAATATACAGGCAGACAGACAGAATGCTTCTGTAAAGACCTGAAGCAAGTGAGATAGGGAAACAAGCTACAGTCCTCTGCAGCTGCAGCTTGTTCCAAAGCTGAGTGATAATCATATCATCACCTTCCTCTGCTACTCGTTCTAGATTCCTACATTCCTGGCTAATTGCTTGCCAGTAAAATGATCTAGACTTCCATTCTGAAGGGTCTGAACCTTTAGTTTATTTTTGTCAGGATATAGTGATTATGGTTGTTTATCTTCTGATAGCACTGGTATGGAAGATTCCAGAATGTCTCTCAGTGACTCCCCTAGGCTCCAGACCACTCTGTCGTGTGGAACAGCAACCCTGGCTCCATGTTGCAGTCAGCAGCATCCCCAAACAGTATGCTAACTCCTTCACCCTTACTGGCATAGGGAGCCCAAAGTATCCAGCCCCCAGTCCAGTGGAACTCATCCTCTATCCCCAGGGAAACATGCCCCCCACTTCCCTGAGTAGACAGAATCTAAGATTGTGGGAACAATTTACATGCATCTGGGTTATTTTAGCCGTCTGTAAATAGGGCTCCTGTTTTTTCCCCCCTCTCCCATCCTGCCAACTGAGGTGTTGTGTGAACTTATTCACAGTTCACAGATCATGTAATGTTCTAAGAACGTGGATTTTTTTTTTAAAAGAACACTAAAATATCTCTGCTTTAAAGAATGTTGTCATCAGCATTCTTTCCCTGTCGCCCAATGTTGAGGTGGTCCTTGTCGAGGTGTCATTACTAAATTTAGAAACTAAGTCTTCAGGGGCCTCCCTGGTGGCGCAAGGGTTTGAGCACAGCACTGTGAAACTATCCACAGCCTCTGCAGTGTGAGTTGGATCCCCGGCTGGTCAAGGAGCTACCCACATGGCACAGCACACCTCTCCTGTCTCGCCTGTTGCTCCCCTCAGCAGTGTGTTTCAGTCAGTCTGCCTGTTCTGTTCCCCACTCTGTCTCTGGTGAATCCTCTCACCTCCCTGTACATCTGGTCTGTACCCCCACTTCTTGTATGCATAAATAATAATAAAACAAACAAACAAACAAAAAACTAAGTCTTCAATCCTTGCCCAGCAAGCAATTTTGAGAGGCTTGAATGGATAAAGGGAGTGGATGGGATTGCCATGGGAACTGATCTGTTACACTGACGCTCCAGATCATTAGTCAGGAGTCAGGACACACCCATGACTAGTCACCAGTAGGGTAAATGAAGTGGCTCAGGCTTTTGCGCCTCTGTGGCTATTATTACCTGTGGTCTTAAATGCAGGAGGCACTTGGGACCGTGGGCTCAGGGTACGCATGCCTAACGGTGGACACCTGTATAGGGAGTGGGCCTGTATAAATGGGCACACCTGAGCCGAGAGACCAAGGCTATCAGGGCGGCGTTATGGAGGATGGTGTGCAGCAGAGGACTGTGCAAAGCAGAGTGGCAGAAAATGGCTGCAAGAGGAAAGAGTGTATAGAGATTCACAGGGGGGCTCAAGTTGCTGTTTATCTGCTGGCTTGCTTCCCCCTACATACTTTTAATATAATCTGTGGTGGGCCTCCCTGGTGGTGCAGGTGGTTAAGCTACAACCTATGAAGCTATCTGCAGCCACTGAAGCACGAGTTTGATCCCCGGCCAGGGAGATACCCACATGGTGCAGCAGACCTCTCCTGATTCGCCTGCTGTTCCCCTCAGCAGTGTATTTCATTCAGTCTGCCTGTTCTGTTCCCCACTTTGTCTCTGATGAATTCTCTCACCCCCCACCTCTGGCCTGTACCCCAGTTCTTGTATGCATAAATAAATAAATCTTTACAAAATTATATAATCTGTGGGGATGATGCTTAGGGCTCCAAGATTCTCTTTTAAACTGCCTGAACCAATGGTGAACCTACCCGGCCTGGGATGGTTATAGAACATCACCTTAACCACTCAGTAATGCTCGCTCCACACAGGCCTCTCCTGTCTGCCTGCTGCTTCTCTTAGCAGTGTATTTCTGATATTTCTCCCCACTACAGTCCTTCCTTTTTCATATGGTTAGAGAGGCTCTAAGTAAAGACCTCCTTCTATGTCCCACACACAGTAGTTTTCGATATTTCCTGTTTTGGTCCCTACAACTTTACTCCCATAATTTCACCCATATCCATGAAGCCATACCTCTAAGCATCTAGCCTGAGGCAGATATTTATAACCTTGTACTCTGTGTCCAATGCAGTCCTTACCCCTGGAGGTCCCCTGGTCCCCCAAGCCAACTTGACCTTTGTTTCCCTCATGAAATCCAGAGCTGAGAGGGAAATAAATGAGATAATATCATGTACAGATAAGGGCATTGAAGAAAAGAGCATGTTTAGGTCTCTGAAAATGCAGTACACATATGCTGAGATCTGTCAAAAGCAACCAGTCATGTGAGAACCCTGGGCAAGTGTTCCAGGAAGAGGGGACTCCAAATTCACAGTCCCTGTAGGATGAAAGAGTAATGAGGTGGAGGCCTGAGTGTAATGAGTTCACAGTAATGAAGTCAACGAAGGGGTAGGGGCCAAATCATGCAGGGCTTGAGGGCCATGGTAAGGATCTTGGCTTCGATTTTAAGATTAATGGGAAGCATATAGAGGATTTTGAGCCAGGGGAGTGATAGGATCTGATTTCCTATTTAAAAACATTCTCGGCAGCTATGATGAGAATGAGTTAGAGAGAAAACAAAAGTAAACTCAAGAAGATGAGTTAGGAGGTAACCGTGGTGATGCAGGTGAGAGATGAGATGAGGAGGAAAGCGGGGCTATGTTACCAATATGGTCTATTACCAACCATGTACCTTTGGGTTTCTGTCACTTTCCACTTGATCCTGTAGTTGATTTCCTGCACTCTAGGAGATCCAGGTCACTCCCAAACTAAGCAACTGTAAGACAGTAAACAACACATGTTGGATTAATCTATAGCAAAATCTAGCTTCTGTGAAGGCCTTTAGTAGTGATGAAACCTTTTCTTAATTCATAATCTCATTCCATATTCTCACTAAGTATGCAAGGTGGCTCTGTTTAGGTCTTGAACTTTCCATGTCGTCTCTGTTTGAATCCTTGCCTTGGCCCAGGGAGGTTGGGACTCTATTTATAGGTGAGGGGTGAGCAAACTGAGGCTTAGAGAAGTGAATATGCTGAAGTCACATCATCAGTTAAGGGGGCCATCAATTTGCACTCAAACCTCCTTGAAGAACATGAGATGTGCTCTGTGATCTATGTAATGCAAAACGTGATCCCCAAGCTTATCAATCCAAATATCATTGGAAGCAGGTATTAATTTTGTCATTCCTGCTCATTTTTTGGATGAATCTAGTTGAGTCACCTTCAATTCTGTTGACTGCACTTAATCTCTAATGAGGAATTTGATAGAGCAGAGGCCAAACAAACAAAATACAGTTGCTGATATCTCAGTGGTGTGCTTGACCCAACAATCAAGATGCCATGTCTCCAACTATGGAAAATAACTTATATTCCAGCTACTCAGAAATTGAGAACTTGTCCTAGGATTTCCATGACTCAGCAGGTCAGAGTTTGTCCTTTATCAGGAACAAAGTGATAAGGAGGCAGCAAAGTCTTATTACTAAGATTAGAGAACCAAGTATTCATTAGAGTCTTTAAGATAAGAGATAGATCCAGTGCATTATGGGCATAAAACTGGGACTCTAATGTAGGCACCAGCACACATGCATGTACACACACATATCCTTCCAGAGAATTTTCCATTCAGCTATGTGTTCTTAGAGGACAGTCATTGTGTTCTATTTATCTTTGTGTCATCTGATCTGGAGCCTGGCTCAGAATGAGCACTCAATAAATATCTGTTGAATAAATTCCTAAAATCTGTAGAACGTAATTAATACATTTATTATTAAAAGATCTTCCGAATGTCCTAGAATTGCACTGTCCACTATGATGGCAACTGAGTACTTGAAGCATGGCTAGTGCAAATAGAGATGCAGGGTAAGTGTAAATTACACACCAGATTTAGAAGACAGTGTAAAAAAATAAATGATAATATTTTGGACACAATGGATCAAGCTGAAATATATTACCAAAATTCACATTACCTATGTTAAATTACTGCTACTAGAGTATTTTAAATTATACATGTGATTCACATATATTTGTATTGGGCAACAATTTTGCTCTAAAAGGCAAAATAAAGTTCAGAGCAAAGAGTTTTCAAAGGAGAGAGCAAGTCATCATTGGCGACATACTCCCCATTCTTCATCCTGAAGTTATCAAAAAAGCTTAGGATTCATCCAAGCACTTCTTTCATGGCAACAAAAGCCATGAGGATTCCACCTACATCAGAGGGGCAGACTGGAAGTTCATAGGCTGAAATGTGTTTTGGTTTTTACTTTTATCTTTTATGGACTGAAATGTGGCTTCTAATTATGATTGATTGAAAGAGTGATTTCCTTAAAAGTTGAATTAGCTATCACTATTTTAAAATGGGAAGATTCAAAGAACATAAAAAAAAATCCTACGTGCTCTTTGAAGATTTTATTCATTCATTCATTCATTCATTCATACAAGAAATGGGGTGTAGTCCAGAGGTGTGGGTGGTAAGAGGATTTACCAGAGACAGAGTGGGGAGCAGAACAGTCGTATCTACTGAAATACACTGCTGAGGGGAGCAGAGGACGAGACAGGAGAGGTCTGCTGCACTATGTCGGTAAGTTCCCTGGCCAGGGATCGAACTCATGTTGCAGTGGCTGGCGATAGCTTGATAGGGCTGAGACTTTAACCCCTGTGTCACCAGAGAGACCCTCCTATGTGCTCTTAAGCAAAGGAAGTTCTGGCAATCCTAGTCACAGCTTAAAAAAGGGGAGGCAGAAAAAAGTAGTGCAAGATGTTAAGCATCAGCACTATGAAGCTATCTGCAGCTACTGCAGCACGAGTTCCATCCCTGGCCAGGGAGCTGATCCACGCAGCACAGCAGACCTCTCCTGTCTTGCCCACTGCTCCCCTCAGCAGTGTGTTTCAGTCAGTCTGTCTGTTCTGTTTCCCTCTCTGTCTCTGGTGAATCCTCTCACCCCCCACACCTCTGGCCTGTACCCCAGTTCTTGTATGTATAAATAAATAAATCTTAAAAGAAAAAAGCAGAACTGTAGACCAAGAAGGTGTTTCTTTGAGGAAGTGAAGAACATTTAATAGGGTGTAATATAACTACAAGAGTGTCTGTGGAAAGAATCATCTAAAATTAGAATTATGCAACAGCTCCAGAAGGCATCTGACTTTGCCATCCCTCATCTGGTTCATGCGCAAACATTATTAGAGAATTTGAATAATACTATGTCTCCTTTGAACTTTGAGCTAAAGTAATAAACTCTCTAAATTCACAGGGCCTCCCCTGGTGGCACAGCGGTTGAGCGCTGGGTTGCGAAGCTGCCCGCAGCCTCTGCAGCGCCGGTTCCATCCCTGGCTGCTCCCCGGCCACCGGAGGAGGGTCCCACATGGCGCGCAGACCTCTCCTGCCGCCCGCTGCTCCCCTCAGCAGTGTACTTCGGTCCTTCTGCCTGCTCTGCTCCCGCTCTGGCTCTGGTGGGTTCTCTCACCCTCCCGCGATTCTGACTGTACCCAGTGCTTGCATAAATAAATAAATTAATTAAAAAAGAAAGAAAGAAAGAAAGAAAAAGAGTCTGTGAAAAATTCAGGGACATTGTTAACAAGTTTGTGCAGACCTGGTAAGAGCTGATATAGGTCTGAAAGTGTTAGGGTTTGGTAAGTGGGGTTCTTTGGTCCCTCTGAGAAAGATTTCATCAGTTTTCCCATGAGCAGCACACAGTGAGTTTATTAAGGAGAAAGACCTTTGCACAGGCACAGACTGATTTTAAATGAGCAGGTTTGTTAGAAAAAAGAAAAAGGGAATAAAAAGAGGCAACTGCATAGACACAGGTGGGCAGACCTGGGACAAGATCTGCTTTTTCCAGAGCAAAGGCTGTTCTTAAATAGTGTTCTTTGGGGTCCTCCCCAGTTGCTCAGCGGGTTGAGCGCAGCGCTATGAAGCTGTCCACTGCCTCTGCAGCCTGGGTTTGATTCCCGGCCAGCCAGGAGCAACCCACATGGTGCAGCAGACCTCTCCTGTCTCGCCCACTGCTCCTCTTGGCAGTGCTTTCAGGCTGTCTACCTGTTCTGCTCCACAATCTGTCTCTGGTGAATTCTCTCACCTTCCCATATCTCTGGCCTGTACCCCAGTGTTTGTATAAATAAATAAATCTTTTAAAAAATAGTATTTTTTGGGTGGGTGGGTGGGATTCATTATTTGTGGAATTGTTACAGGGCAGGGAGAGGGACACCCCCATCCATCACATCAAGACAAAACATATAAACTTCTAATGGAAAGGAACTTTAATACAATTAGTGTGCAACAAAGAAAAGACAAAGAATAAAATTTCCAAATCGAGCATCCAAAGTCACCCACCCCCTTGTGGGTAAATGTCCAGCCAAACAGGATTGGCCCAAAGCAGGGCCACTGATGCCTGAAAGCCTGCCACATGTCTAAGGCACCTTCTGGTGGGGACCCACAGTAAAGGATCAAAAACAGACACGTCTGGAAGGAAAAGAACTAAATCAAAATCAAGACAAAAGCTGCCATTGTAACCTCCCCCACGGGTCTCTCACCCACATCTGTTTCACCCAGTCCAGGACCAAGAAGCAAGTACAGCTTCTTCATGTGTCTCTCTGCTCCACGGGCCTCCTCCAGGTCTCCTCCTGGCTCTCTATCATCTCGCGGTCTCTTCTCTGGTCTTCTCCTTTCCCAGTCTCCTCTTCAGTTTCTTCTCCTCCTTGCTCAGCTCCACCCTCCCTTGGGTTGTCAGGTTTTTCCTGCCCTCCCGCCATTAGCATCTATGACCTGTGGTCTTACACGCGTGCCTGATGTGGCCCTGGAGCATGGTGTGGGCGTGTGTGAGTGGGTGCCCCTAAGCTAGAGACTTAGCATATAAGGGGAGCATCACAGAGGTACAGTGGCAGAGATCAGAGTCCGGCAGCAGAGGACGGGAAGCAGCAGAGGCCAGTGCAGCAGAGTGCAGTAGAGACCAGAGAAGAGACAAGCGAGGATGCAGGGGCCCCAAAAAGAATACAGATTCACCCAGGGCTGGGAGGCCTGTTAGCCTCCTGTTCCCTGGCCCCTCTGCCTGCCCTGCACCTAGTTGCCTCACTACAAATGATATAGATATATCATTAAGGGCCCGAAAAAGCCACTGAGGGCTCCAGGACTCCTCCTTTACCTGCCTGGCAGGATCATAGAAAACCTGCTCTGTGCCTTCTTGGCACTACACCTACCCCCACCTCTCGTTTTTGACCTTGTGAAAACTTCTAAATATTTCAACTCTAAGCTTCCATCAAAAGTAGCCCAAGGGCCTCCCTGGTGGCACAAGGGGTTAAGACACAACCTATGAAGCTATCAGCAGCCACTGCAGCACGAGTTTGATCCCAAGCCAGGGAGCAACCCACATGGCACAGCTGACCTCTCCTGACTTGCCCCCGGCTCCCCTCAGCAGTGTACTTCAGTCAATCCGCCTGTTCTGTTTCCTGCTCTGTCTCTGGTGAATCCTCTCGCCCCCCACACCTCTGGCCTATACCCCAGTTCTTATATGCATAAATAAATAAATCTTAAAAAAAAAAAAGTAGCCCAAACTTAAGTCCTTCTATCCCTTAAGGTACACTTCACAGAAATTTCAGCTTTCACAGCATTTCCTGTCCTGTCTAACTTCACTGATTCTGTGAAGTGGGCAGGGGTGGGATTCCACAGATGGATGGGACCCAGTCCAGGAAGAGGAGTGCCTCTGGAGGAGTTTCACAGGCAATCCGTGGAAAGCATGTGCCCACTCAGACCCCTCTATTCCCAAAGCCTTCATTACCAACAGGGAGGACAGAGGAGGCCGACAGTAGGGGAAGAGTAGTGGAAATGAAAAGGAGAGCTCTTAAGAGAGGTGGCAGGTTATAGGGCGCAAGAGAGTGCAAAGGGAGGCGGACATTGAGGGGTGGAGATAAGGCAGCAGAAAGGGTGAGGGGCTGTGGCCAGAGGATGAGTTGAGAGGGCAAGGCAGCAGCTTTTGGGGAATCTCCACCACTGGCACAACGGAGCCCAGAGAGCTGGCGGCTCACCCACGGAGATCCAGCACTGTTCCGGGTGGGCACTGGCGCCTGAACCCATCTTCTGATCCCCAGTCCAGGGATGTCCCTGCAGTGGGTCACAGGAAAGACGAGCCAGTGGCGGAGAGATGGCACCGGGCTTGGGCTAGCAGGGCAGAGGCCCAGCCATGGCAACGGGGATGGATGAAAGGGCTGCCCGAGGCTGGCAGTGCCATTCATTGTCAAAGACCCAGGCAGCTGAGCCCCAACAAGGCTAGCAACCGACTCTGAAACTGCGATTTTCAGTGACAGGACAACTGACAGGGAAATACCCGATCAGAATTCGGGGACTTGCGGAACCTTCCAAGAGATGATCAGAAGCTTTTAGAAACGTCAGGGCCGGAATCAAGCATCGAAAGGTCGATATTTTGGAACAGCCACAATTTGCAAAAAAAATCAGTCAGGCATATGAGACGTTAAAGGCAAATAGTTTAGGGAACAAGAGAAGTCAGCCGAGTGGCATTCGGGAATTTGCGGAGTTTATGGCGAAGTCTTCGGGGCCTCTCGACTCCTTTCTTTTCTTTTTTTTTTTTTTTTTAAAGATTTATTTTATACAAGCACTGGGTACAGTCAGAAGCGCGGGAGGGTGAGAGAATTCACCAGAGCCAGAGCGGGGAGCAGAGCAGGCAGAAGGACCGAAGTACACTGCTGAGGGGAGCAGCGGGCGGCAGGAGAGGTCTGCGCACCATGTGGGACCCTCCTCCGGTGGCCGGGGAGCAGCCGGGGATCGAACCGGCGCTGCAGAGGCTGCGGGCAGCTTCGCAACCCAGCGCTCAACCGCTGCACCACCGGGGAGGCCCTTCGACTCCTTTCGTTCTATGCTGGCGCCGGGTCTCTAGCGGATGCGCTCGCGGCCTCACTCGTGAAGGCGACTCAGACCGACAATCTCTCGGCAATTTCCGGAGATGTCCGGGCTAGGCCCGAGAGTGGCGTCCTCTGGCGGCGAGAAGCGTCGCCACTCCCGACACCACTCCCGGGGCTGGGCTAGTGCGCGCAGACGCAGTTGCGCGCCCGCGGCCGTTCAGACCGGACGTGGTTGCTGCTGAGGTCAGTTCCGGCGGGTGACGGTGCGGACGGGTCAGAAGCGTAGAGGCGGCGGCAAAATGGCGGCGCCTGAGGAGCGGGATCTAACCCAGGAGCAGACAGAGAAGCTGCTGCAGTTTCAGGTAGCAGCGAGTACTCGGTGCAGCTAATACCGCCGCGGGCTGGGAAGTGGGTCCCTAGAGGAGCCCAGAACCTTCCTCAGATCAGGCTGGGGATCCTTCTCGGACCACAGGCGGCCCCCTCCCCCCAGACACCAACTGCCCTGCTGCCCCCGGCCCCCGAGCCCCTGCCTGTCCCCGGCCTCCCAGCCATGACTGCAGTGAGACCCGCCTCTCTCTCCAGCCCCTCTCCCGTCAACGGGACAGCTTCCTTGGTTTCTCTTGGCGCCCCTCCGCACCCATCCTTCTCAGCTCGGTTACCGGACAAACGCTCTCCGCCCAACGCCTCTGCTCCTACCCGAGATGTCTGGTCCCCACCTCGGAGTTGATGTGGTTTCTGGTCTCTTGAAAGCCTCCCACTCCATTTCCACAAAGGCTTACTAAGTGAAGGCCTCTAGGTCGTCAGGTCCTGTGTTGGGCGCTCAGGTGGGGGAGGGGGCAGGCCTGGCCCCCGCCCCAAGGTGTAGGAGGACACAGCGATAGAAGTGTCATCAGTGGCTTCTGTTGGGGTTTGTTAATCTGAGTTTACCCTGGACTCAGGTGCTTCACCCTGCTTGGGAGAGTGACTACCCAGTGACTTGAAGGAACCTGCCTCCTTTTAGTGGATGTTGGGTTTAAGAACATTGGCACTAACCACCTAATGGCTTGTCTGGAGAATTTGGTTCGAGTCGACCGCTAGTGTGGGTAACCTTGGCAATTCGGTACCGGGCTGCATACCCGTTTCCTAATTTCTAAAATACATATCTTAAGAATGTTTACTTCCTAAGGATGTTGTGGAGATCACATGATTTTGTAGATATCTGAAGGGCTTTGTAAAGTGTATAATGCTCCCAAAGAGTATTGATGCTATTAACCATTATTTAACGTAGGATGGAATTAAAATTAGTGGTGCATTTATTTATTAATGTAAAATGTGCTACTCATTTATTCCACTGTGTTTACAAAGAACCTTCGTGCTCGGGTACCACTAATTAGAATACCATTTATTTATGATATTATAAGTACTTTACTAAACACTTAGTGTATGTTATTGCCTTTAGCACCACAACACTACGAGACTCATACATACCATTACAGTCCCTGTTTTACAGAAGAGAGATGTGAGGCTTAAGAAGTAACATGCTGGGCCTCCCCGGTGGCACAGCGGTTGAGCGCTGGGTTGCGAAGCTGCCCGCAGCCTCTGCAGCGCTGGTTCCATCCCGGGCTGCTCCCCGGCCACGGAGGAGGGTCCCACATGGCGCGCAGACCTCTCCTGCCGCCCTCTGCGCCCCTCAGCAGTGTGCTTCGGTCCTTCTGCCTGCTCTGCTCCCCGCTCTGGCTCTGGTGAATTCTCTCACCCACTCGCGCTTCTGACTGTACCCAGTGCTTGTATAAATAAATAAACAATAATTAATAAATAAATAAATAATAAATCTTTAAAAAAAAGAAAAAAAGAAGTAACATGCTAGGTTACACAGCTAGTAAGTGGTGTCCAGTTGAAGCCAGGACCAATTTTCCAGAACTGTTTCTGAACTTTTGACTTGTGAGCTGTACAACCTGTGTAAGTATCAAAGAACAATTGAGAATGGAATACAAATGCTGTGATATTCCGGATATCTCTTTTTTTTTTTTTTTTTGGCACTTTGTCAGTTTTCCCTTGATTAAAGTTCACTGTACTTTTTTTTTAAAGATTTATTTATTTATTTATACAAGCACTGGGTACAGTCAAGCGTGGGAGGGTGAGAGAATTCACCAGAGCCAGAGGGAAGAGCAGAGCAGGCAGACTGATGAAGCACACTGCTGAGGGGAGCAGCGGGCAGCAGGAGAGGTCTGCACGCCATATGGGACCCTCGCCTGGCGGCGGGGAATCGAACCAGCGCTGCAGAGGCTGCGGGCAGCTTCACAATCCAGCGCTCAACCACTGCGCCACTGGGGAGGCCCACTGTACTTACTTTCGACGTTTTTTTTTTCCCCCTCTTAAGTTGAGCAAAGGGTTAGAAGTATATAAATGGGGAAAATATATGTTAGAAATAGTTGGCGTTTGCTTGGAGTTTTGAGTTAAAGAAATTGATGGCACAGCAAGTTAGAATCAGAGTGAATAGACAACAGGCTTCCACTTTGTGTAGACCACTAATTTCAGAGTTTTCTTTAACTTTGTCAGGGCATTGTTGCCCCATACAACTCTTCAGGATTAAGCCCCAGTATTTCAGTGTGATGGATGTGGTGATGTGAGTTGTAAGTCATGATGTGCTTACTGTGGTACTGGAAAAATAAGAATATGCAGTAGTATTTCTGAGGTAAAGTATTTAGAAACCTCCGTTTGAATTTTCATGGACATCTTTACCAATAAGAGCTGAGTAGCAGGGTACAGTTGTATCAAGATTGCTTTGTGAAATTGGATTTGAAAAGGCAAAGCATTTTGTATTTATCTGTTCTTTAAGCCTCTGCTAGATCAGGTTCATCATCCTGTTGCCATTCACCATTCTTTGACACTTAGATAATGTCAAGTATTATACCAGGTATTGGATGTACATTAACTCCTTTAAACCTCTTAATAACACTGTTAATTTCAATTCATTTTATTAATGACAAAATGGGTTCTGAGAGGTCAAGTAACTTGCACAAGTAGTAATTGGCAGAGATTTAGAAATGCATACTCATAACCACCTTGTTTGTAACCTGGTGGAGAAGTCAGATACATACAGGAATGGTGAATATCCTGAAATATATTTAATTACATATAACTTAGGGGTTAGCAGTTAATTAAGTGTCTTATGTACCTGGGGAATGGTACTACATAGTTTATATCCATTATGGTTCATCCTCATAGTAGTCTTGTCAAGTTCCTTAGGTAGTATGCTGCCTTCTAGGTAGAGAGACAGATCTGTTGAAGTATTTGCTCCAGGTCATTTAAGTTATTAAGTAGTGGAGATGGAATCAGAATTAGAAATCTATGGGATTGGGTCTGGATCTGGACTTCAAGCCTGGGCTATTTCTACTGTATTTTGCTACTTTAAAGAGGAATGAATTTCAATAGGTGGTGAGCAGAACATGTTCAAAGCTAAAGTACCAGCTCAAGCAAGGTTATGGAGATGGAAAAGTAAGGGGTATGTTTGTTGTGATGGATTTAGAGAATTAGAAATGGAAAATAAGTTTGTAGAGGTAAATTAGAGCCACATTTTGGAGGTTTTTTAAAACTGCACAATTTTTTAAATTTTAGGTATGGGAGCCATTAAATGATTTTTTCAATTAGAGAGTGATGGAACTCTAGTTTCAGGTTTGCCTCACTAACAGTATAAAACTCATCCATGGAATCTCCACAGGGGTCAGGACAGAATCAGGTGACATTGTTAGGAACGTGTTCCTAAAATGTTTTTTCATTTGATAATGTTAAAATTATCAAAATAAAGTATTTCAGAAATCTCAGGTTTCCTGTCTTATTTTTGTGTGACTTGTGACTTGACTGGAACTCCCTAGGGTATATTTATCATGCCTCTCAGTCTTTTTGATATCTTCTAAGATTTTTCTAGTTATCCTTGTCTCCTGTTTATTTTGGAACCAACATAATGTAGACATTAGGTTTTTAAGCTGTTTCAAATGGGAAAGAGGTTTTAAGAATAGCGTTGGGCAAGTATAAAGAAAGTTTTATTGAAGTCCAGTTTCCCCAAATTTCCAAATATAGCAGATTCTCCTAGTGCCTTGATTTACTGCCTCTAAGCTGTTGTTTGACCACCTGAAGAAGGATGACATGGACACAGAGAGAAGGGACTAAATGGGCCATATACATGGCCTTTTCTGCTTATTCCAGAATGAGACTTTTTTTCTCTTAAGTGATTCTGATCCTTGTTGGTTGCGGGGAAGGATGGGGTGAAGGCTGGAGGCTCGCAGGTAGAAGAATTCACCAGAGAAAGCGTGGAGAACAGAAAAGGGGGATTTATTGAATTACATTGCTGAGAGGAGTAGTGGGCAAGGTTCAGGGGTCCTCTGTGCTGAGAGGGTCCCCATGTTCTATACTCCAGGCATCAGTGGTTGGGTAAGATAGCTAGCCTTGGCCTGTCCTGACTAGATCTGGATCATCAGCTTAATTCCCTTCCCATGGCAGTCCCATCCCCTTATCCATTCCAGCCTCCCAAACTTGCCTGCTAAGCAGGGATTGGGTGCTTAGTTTTTTTGTTTTGTTTTGTTTTTTAAGATTTATTTATTTAGTTATACAAGCACTAGGTACAGTCGGAAGTGCGGGAGGGTGAGAGGATTCACCAGAGCCAGAGTGGGGAGCAGAACAGGCAGAAGGACCGAAGAACACTGCTGAGGGGAGCAGCAGGCGCGGCAGGAGAGGTCTGCGCGCCATGTGGGACCCTGACCGGCGGTCGAACTGAGCCCAGCACTCAGCTGCTGCGCCACCACGGGAGGCCCTGGGTGCTTAGTTTTTAACTTTAAGTAATGATACTACTTCATTTTCCTTTTATTTTATTATTTTTTTTAAAGATATACAAGAACTGGGGTACAGGCCAGAGGTAGTTGGGGGTGGGGGTGAAAGGGTTTGCCAGAGACAGAGTGGGGAACAGAACAGGCAGATTGACTGAAATACACTGCTGAGGGGAGCAGCGGGTGAGTCAGGAGAGGTCTGCTGTGCCATGTGGGTCACCTCCCTGGCCGGGGATCGAACTTCTGCTACAGTGGCTACAGATAGCTTCATAGGTTGCGTCTTAACCCCTTGCGCTACCAGGGAGGGAGGCCCTACATTTTCCTTTTAAATTATAGAAAATTAAATCTGAACTGAATGATATAACTAATTGCTATAGACTCAAACTTGTAACTCGTTTTGAAAATCTCATTTTGGCTTCATTTGACCATTACCTAAAGGGAAAAAAATACATGTGCTTTTTGTTCGTTTATTTTTTTTTTTAATTGTAAAGTGATCTATTTGAATTTTTCGTTAGGAAATTTGGTATTATGGAAAAAATAAGAGTTTTGAAACTGCGGGCAGACCTGAGTTTGTCTTTAGACTTAGCTTCTGATCAGTACTCTGATCTTGGGCAAGTTTTTACTTCCCTGAATCTTTTCTTATCTATGAAATGGGCATACTATTATCTAATTCACAGGATGAATTGTTTTTAACTTTAAGGAAAATCTACTAAGTAATGCATACTTATTGCAAGTCTGCAACATAAAATTGTACAAAAAGGTAATTAGCTGTCACCTTGTTGGGAGAAAAGGATGTCCGGAACAAACTCCATAAACACAGGTTTTCTGGACTTCACCCCCACCCCAGATCAAGGAGGTCCAAGACACCAAGGACTACAAATCCCATAATGTCATCACCACTGAAGGTAGGATTGCTGGGAATTGAAGGTGGAGTTAAGCAGCCAGTCTTGGTATATAATCAGACGTGGACTTTAGGGGTCCTAGGTTTTCCACCAGCTTTCAGCATGCTTTTGGGGTCCCAGCTCAGTTAAATTGGTAGGATGCATTTACCAGTCTCTCTCTTTTTCCCGTAGTCATTCCTTTCTTCATTTTCCCTTTTTGTAAATAAACCCTTTATTAATCTTTTTATGTATGCCTGCAGTTGAGTCTCATTATAAGTCCTTTTTAAGTACATGGCTGAGAATCCATTCAGGCCACCCCATTTCACATTGGGGGTTGCCCTGTAACAGTCTTATTCCTTGTTGCCAGTTTGTTGTGTATCTTTGTAAATACACTTTTTTCTTCTGTATATACAAAGATGCTTAATGGATAAACTCTTACTCTAATTTATACCCAGGTATATTTGCTCTTATCAGTTGAGTTGTATTCTTGACAAGTAAGTTGGGCTTGCTCCTAAACCAATGTATACTGGTTCTTTTTGCACTGTCAATATATTGTGTAAACCAATAAAGTATCAATGCAAAAAGTTTGGTGATATGAAAACTAAATTAAATGCCTTGGAAAGGCTGTTTAGATGCATTTCACTGGAAAATTGTTGAAGTATGTATGGACGAGATAACTTTGGGAATAATCCTTTTTTTTTTTTTTAAAAGATTTATTTATTTATGCATACAAGAGCTGGGGTAAAGGCCAGAGTTATGGGGGGTGAGAGGATTCACCAGAGACAGAGTGGGGAACAGAACAGGCAGATTGAAATACACTGCTGAGGGAAGCAGCAGGCGAGTCAGGAGAGGTCTGTCGCGCCATGTGGGTTGCTCCCTGGCTGGCCGGGGATCAAACTTGTGCTTCATAGGCCTGGCCGGCCGGGGATCAAACTTGTGCTTCATAGGCTGTGTCTTAACCCCTTGCGCCACCCGGGAGGCCCCGAATAATCCTTTTTGATGCATGATTGTGCTCTTGGCAAGTGTTCAAGGTTGCACTCAACCTCAAGAAATCAAATCCATGTCTATGGATATGGTTTATGTTAGAAAAGACTAGAGAATGCTAGTGGACACATTCTCTAAAGGGATAGGCTTTCATTAAAAGATTGCTGCATAAATATATATGCTTTATGTTTAAATGAAATATTTAAGTAATATATGGAATGTTTTTATTTTTCATTTTAAGTGATCTCTAAATTAGTTGTCTAGTTATGGTTCCAGTTCTCTTTGGGGAAGAGAACTTCTGCTGTCTTTCTCTTTCTCCCCCCCCTTTTTTTTTAAGATTTATTTATTTACACATGCAAGAGCTGGGGTACAGACCAGAGATGCAGGGGGTAAGCGGATTCACCAGAGACAGAGTAGGGAACAGAACAGGCAGATTTACCAAATTACACTGCTGAGGGGAGAAGTGGGCGAGTCAGGAGAGGTCTGCTGCACCATGTGGATAGCTCCCCGGCTGGATGGGGATCGAACTTGTGCTGCAGAGGCTGCGGATAGCTTCATAGGTTGCATCTTAACCCCTTGTGCCACCAGGGAGGCCCTCTGCTGTCTTTCTCTTAGGGAGACAATACCATATATTTCGGAAAGGCAGCACAGCATGGTAAGTGGTTGTGAAGACTGGCTCTGAAGTAAGAAAATTCTGGGCTCTTCAATTACTAATGTGACTTCAGGCAAGTTATTTAACTTCTCTGTCTTAGTTTCTTCATCTGTGCACTAATATTACCTAACTTAGAAGTTGTTGCAGTAAATGAAATGTTAATATATCCAAAGCACAGGAAAATATTAAGCACTTAAGTGTTTTTTTTTTTTTTTAATTTTTTTTTTTTTTTAATAGAGGCATGTTTTATTTATTTATTTATTTGTTTGTTTTGTTTATACATGCACTGGGTACAGTCAGAAGCGTGGGAGGGTGAGAGAATTCACCAGAGCCAGAGCAGGGAGCAGAGCAGGCAGAAGGACCGAAGTACACTGCTGAGGGGAGCAGCGGGCAGCAGGAGAGGTCCATGTGGGACCCTCCTCCAGTGGCCGGGGAGCAGCTGGGTATTGAACCGTTGCTGCAGAGGCCGCGGGCAGCTTCGCAACCCAGCGCTCAACCACTGCGCCACCGGGGAGGCCCGAGCACTTAAGTGTTAAATATTATTTTAATCTCTAGTTTTTAAAACACTGATGGACAATCAGGTTGTTTTGTAACAATGTGATTCACATGAGTAGTACTGCGGTCAGTATCTTTGTACATATACATTTGTTGCATTCTCAGTCAACTCTTATTCAGCACCTGCTACTGCTAGTTACAGTTCTACGTGCAGGGTACAGCAGTATATTAAACATAATTCCTACCCTTGTGGAGCTCATATTCTAGTGGGCGGAGACAAAGAAAAGTCAGTATAAGTAAGGGAAATGTGTACTACCTTAACAATAAGTGCTGTGGGAGAAAAATAAATAGAAAGTTTCAAGGAGGGGGGTGTTTCATTTTAAATAGGATAATCGAGGGATGGCCTTACTGAGAAACTGAGAAAGTCATTTGTGTGAAAATCTGAAGGAAATAGAAAACAAATCATGTGACTAGGGAAAGAGAATTCCAGATAGAGGGAATAAGGTATGCAAGAACCCTAAGGCATGGTCTCAGGGACTTCATCCAGGAATAGCAACGTGGCTACATGGCTAGAAGTGAAAGTGGGTGGAAGAAAGGTAGTAGGAGATAAGTCAGAGAAAGGCAAAACCAGTTCATAGAAGGCCTTGTAGGCTGTTGTAAAAATTTTTGCTTTAACTTGAGGTAAGGCATCTAACTGTGGGAAGACTTTGAATAATGACAGGATTTATGGTTTATTGGGTCACTTTGGCTGTTTCCTCGAGGACGGTCTGAAGAAAGAGAAGGGGGTCCAGTTAGGAGATTTTTGCAGTGAGTAAGGACTTCTTGGGCCAGGATGGAGTAATCATGAGGAAGAGTTGGATTCTGAATATATTTTGAAGGCAAAATGGATAGGACTTACTTTTTTTTTTTTTTTTTTAAAGATTTATTTATTTATTTATACAAGCACTGGGTACAGTCAGAAGTGCGGGAGGGTGAGAGAATTCACCAGAGCCAGAGCGGGGAGCAGAGCAGGCAGACTGATGAAGTACACTGCTGAGGGGAGCAGCGGGCGGCTGTCTGTGCGCCATGTGGGACCCTCCTCCAGTGGCCGGGGAGCAGCCAGGGATGGAACCGGCGCTGCAGAGGCTGCGGGCAGCTTCGCAACCCAGCGCTCAACCGCTGCACCACCGGGGAGGCCCTGGATAGGACTTTCTAAGGGATTATATGTGAGGTGAGAGGGAAAGGGAGAAAACAAGGGTTTCTAAGATTTTTTAGCTAAGTAACTGGAAGGCTGGAAGATTTATTAACTGAGATAAGGAAAGCTAAAGGAGGTGGATGTTTGGGTGTGAGGATGAAATAAGCTCAGTTTTGGTCATGTAAAATTGGAAATTTCCAAGTGAAGATGTCTGACTGGATATACTCGTATTGAGTGCAGGTTAATGATCTAGGCCGGCAATAAAAAGTTGGAAATCATCTGCATTAGATAATATTTATCTGTAGAAAAGATCAGAAGGCTAAGCCCCAAAGCATTTCAATCTCGAACATTCTAAGGATATAATGAGGACCTTGGCACAGGAGACTAAAGTGGCAAATATGGTAGGAAGAAAACCAGGGTATTGTCCTAGAATGAAATACCTTGAGGAATGAGCAGCTCTCTGGATTTACATTGTGGCAGTCATTGATGGTCTTTGCCAAAAGTTTTTTTTAGGATCTTGGGGAGGTTTGGTTGGAGTGAGCTCAAGAGAAAAAAGCATGAGAAATTGGAGATTCCTACAGGTTTTGCTCTCAAAAGAAAAGAGTGGGAAGAATCTGGGGTGAAGTAAAGGGATTGTTTTTTGTTTTGTTTTTTAATTTGGATGGAATGTTGGCATGTGTGAGTGCTAATGAAGAACATGTTTTAAAAAGAAATCTTGGGGCCTCCCAGATGGTGCAGGGGGTTAAGATACAATCTATGAAGCTATTTACAGCCACTGCAGCACAAGTTCAGTCCCCGGCCTGCCAGGGAGCATCCCATATGGCACAGCAGACCTCTTCTGACTCGCCCACGGCTCCCCTCAACAGTGTATTTCAGTCGATCTGCCTATTCTGTTCCCTACTCTGTCTCTGGTGAATCCTCTCACCCCCTCACACCTCTGGCCTGTACCCCAGTTCTTGTATTCATAAATAAATAAATCTTTAAAAAAAAAAAAAGAAATCTTGGTGCAGAGGAAGGAGAATTGCTATTATGATACTCTTGAATACGTGAAGGGGGGGATAGGATCAGATACAAGATGAGAAGGAATTGGCCTTTGCCAGGGGTTTGGATAAGTTTGTCCATAGTGAAAAAAAAAAAAAAAAAAAAAAGGTGGACATGGCACAGATGATGCATATAGATGGGTTGATGTGCTGGTTAAAGCTTTTGATTAAATTCTCTGTGAAATAGGAAACATGATCATTAACTAAAAATAAGGATGGAGGAGATGATAGTGGAAGTTTGAGAAGAGAAGATGTGGTCATCTAGGAGAATGGGAATGAATTGACTAGACAAGTAGTATGAAGGCTGGACAGTATTACAGAGCCACTTGAAGTTATCCATCATAAATTTATTTAAGAACAGTCAGCCTTTAAAAAAAAAAAAAAGAACAGTCACCTTTAGCTGTTGAGGGTACAGTGTAGGCAGAGATTTGGAATTTAAGAAGATTGTGATTTAGGGCCTCCCCTGGTGGCTCAGGCGGTTGAGCGCAGCACTGTGAGGCTGTCTGCAGTCTCTGCAGCACTGATTTGATCCCAGCCACCCGGCCGGCTCCCACATGGCGCAGCAGACCTCTCCTGTTTCACCCGCTGCTCCTCTCAGCAGTGTATTTCGTCAGTCTGCCTGTTCTGTTCCCTGCTCTGTCTCTGGTGAATCCTCTCACCCTCCCGCGAATCTGGCCTGTACCCCAGTTCTTGTATAAATAAATAAATAAACAAACAAACAGATAAATCTTTAAAAAAAAAGATTGTGGTTTAGCATGTAGGAATGTGATTGTGATGTGATTGTGATAGAGTGGGAAAGGAGTTAAGGATATGTGCAAGAGAGTGGTTGTAGTATCTGCCTGTAGAATTTATGATGCGCGAGATGGAAAGTGAGTAGAGGAGAGGTATGAAGTACAGTGAAAAGGTAGAAGAATTGATGGAATGTAAGGCCCATAGATTGAAGAATTTAGAGATAGAGCATTAGGAGGAGGAAACTGAAACGGTAGAAAGATATAGTGGGAGAGTGTGGAAGGGCTTGCAGTTATTTATAATGGTGAGGTCTAGCTTTGACCCCAGAATAAGGTGGGTAAGGACTTGAGAGACCAAAACATTAGAAGTTATACAAATGGTGATATCACCAGGACACCAGCAGAGTTGTAGAGAATGATGGGAATCTAGGAGCTAAAATTTTAGAGTGAAAGGCAATGATTTGGATTGAGTAAATGATCTCAAGAGGGAAATTAGACTGAGTGGTATAGATTGATTAAATTTTGAGATTTGGAGAGGTTTTTGATGTTATTAATTATTAAGCATTTATTGAGCATTTACTTTCTCCAATGTGCTCTGGATCCATTGTGTTACTGATTTCTCCCTAGTAAACAAATGGTGTAGGTTTTTGTATTGGTAAATAAACTAGGGTCAGTAGATAACCTACTTTAGCTAGTGACAAGTGTAAAACTGTGGATTTTCTTTTTTCTTTTTTGTCACCTAGCACCACCTCTTTGGCCCTAAGTTTTGATCTCTTTTTAACTATGGGTGAGTAGGGTGATAGAATAGCTAAGCGGCAATTTTGTGAAAGCGCACAGCAAGTGAATTCCAAAGTGTGATTCTACTCCTGGACATCATTCTTTAGTCTCCTCCACATGAAGGTAGAAGTTTTTATGGTGAAGAGAAGTGGAATCCTCAGAAGTGGGAGTGAATAAGGACAGTTCTCATTTCTATATCCACATGTGTGAGAGAGAAAATGAGGGGAGAGAAGGCCTCCCTGGTGGCACAGGTGGTTGAGCGCAGCACTGTGAAACTGTCTGCAGCCTCTGTAGCACTTGTTTGATCCTGGCCAACCAGCGAGCGTCCCACATGGCGCAGCAGACCTCTCCTGTCTCGCCCGCTGCTACCCTCAGCAGTGTATTCCGTCATTCTGCCTGTTCTGCTCCCCGCTCTGTCTCTGGTGAATCCTCTCACCCTCCCACGCATCTGGCCTGTACCCCGGTTCTTGTATAAATAAATAAATAAATCTTTAAAGAAAAGAAAAGAGGGCCTCCCCAGTGGCGCAGCGGTTGATCGCTGGGTTGCGAAGCTGCCCGCAGCCTCTGCAGCGCCGGTTCAATCCCCTGCTGCTCCCTGGCCACCGGAGAAGGGTCCCACATGGCGCGCAGACCTGTCCTGCCACCCGCTGCACCCCTCAGCAGTGTACCTCGGTCCTATTGCCTGCTCTGCTCCCCGCTCTGGCTCTGGTGAATTCTCTCACCCTCCTGCGTTTCTGACTGTACCCAGTGCTTGTATAAATAAATAAATCTTAAAAAAAAAATAAGTTATTAAAGAAAAGAAAAGAAAACGAGGGGAGAGACGTCTTCAGAGGAAGTATCTTCCAAAGGTGAAGCAAGTTTCAGTTAGAAATTCGAAGTGAAGAAAATGTTCAGAGAACTTAGGGATATGGGAAATGTTGCTGATACAATAGGACTTGTATTTCTGTAGAATAGAGTCCTAAAAATGCGTTACTGGGTCAAAACAAATGTTATTTGTACATTTAAATAACCACTGTCAGACTGCTTTCAAGGGAGCTTCCACAGTTTGCACTCCCACCAAGAGGCTGTGAGAGACCTGTTCCCTCACACCTTAGCAGTATTGGGTGGTATCTTTTTTCGATTTCTGCCCCTCTGATAAAGTTCTCATTTTAATTTGCTTTTCTAAAGTGGTAGTGGTGTTTGCAGTCAGTTGAATTTAAATAGCTAATGCAGACACTTGTTTTAAGCTGTTTCAAATAGGAAAGAGGAGAAACATAAGAGACATGGGTTTAGCAGCTTTTTTAAATTCAGGTATTGGTTACATCAACACCTTGGTTAATGTAAGATTAGCTTTCTGACCAGGTTGGTTGCAGAATAAAAGAAGTTATTTTAAGATTGAATTCCATTGTTCATTAACTTTTTTTTTTAAGAGTTATTTATTTATACAAGCACTGGGTACAGTCAGAATCGTGGGAGGGTGAGAGAATTCACCAGAGCCAGAGAGGGGGAGCAGAGCAGGCAGAAGGACCGAAGTACACTGCTGAGGGGAGCAGCGGGTAGCAGGAGAGGTCTGCATGCCATGTGGGGCCCTCCTCTGGTGGCCGGGGAGCAGCTGGGGATCCAACCAGCGCTGCAGAGGCTGCAGGCAGCTTCGCAACCCAGCGCTCTACCGCTGCGCCACCGGGGAGGCCCTCTTCATTAACTCTTAATTATGAATGGATTGAACTTCTTTTGGATCTTAGTTATTGTCAGTTGTCTATCCTTTGTTCATTTTCTGTTGAATTTCTTGATACTTTCTTACCAGTTTCAAGGAATTCTCTATATAAAAAAGGGACAAAAACAGTTTTTGTAAATATTTTGCTTTGTAGAATATATATGCTATGTAAGTGTTCAGTATTTGTCTTTCTTCATTCGGATTTGCTTTACTACACATAATTCCTTTGAATTCTTCCATTTTGCTATAAATGGCAACATTATATCTTTAAAAAAAAAAGATTTATTTATGCATCCAGGAGCTAGGTGTAAGGGGGGGGTGTGTCTGGGGGAGGGTGTGAGAGGATTCACCAGAGACAGGGTGGGGAGCAGAACAGGAGGATTTACTAAAATACACTGCTGAGGGGAGCAGTGGGCGAGGCTGGAGAAGTCTGCTGCACCATGTAGGCCAGCTCCCTGGTCAGCGGTCGAACTTGCTGCAGTGGCTGCCAAAAGCCTCATAGTGCTGAGCCTCAACTCCTTGCGCCACCTGGGAGCCCCATTTTGTCTTTTTTTGTGGCTAAGTAGTAGTCCACAGTGTGGATATATCACATCTTAATCCACTACTCTCTGGTGAGTAGTATGTTGTTTCCATGTCCTATATAAATATATTGAGGTAGGTTCCTTCTAGTCCCATTTTGTTTAGAGTTTTTATCAAAAAATTCTGGGTGCTCAGTCTTAACAAAGGCTTTCTCTGCATCTGTTGATATTATGTAATTTTTGTCAGTACTTTTGTTGATACCATGTATTACATTGATAATGAATATTAAATTATCCTTGCACTGCCAGAGTAAATCACATTTGGTCATGATGTATAATCCTTTTGATATATTGTTGAATTTGATTTGCTAATATTTTGAAGATTTTTCATCATTGTTCATCAGGGATATTAGTCTGTAATCTTCTTGTATTGTCTTTAATCTGGTTTTGCTGTTAAGATAATGTTGGTGTTGTAAAATATGTTAAGAAGTGTTCCCTCCTCTTGGTTTTTAGAAGTAATTTGAGCATGATGGGCTTAACTTCTTTAAAGATTTGACAGAATTTGTAAAGCCATCTGGCCATGGGCTTTTTATAAAGAATGAGTGAGTTTTTCAGTTTCCCTACTTGACTTTTGGATTTTCTGTTTTGTCTAAGATGCTTTCCACTTAATGAGGTTATACAAATGTTCTCTTTTCTTTTCTTCAAAATATTTTATTGTTTTCCTTTTTATTTATTTATTTTTTAAAGATTTATTTATTTATTTATACAAGCAGTGGGTACAGTCAGAAGTGTGGGAGGGTGAGACAATTCACCAGAGCCAGAGCAGAGAACAGAACAGGCAGACGATGAAGTACACCGCTGAGGGGAGCAGCGGGCGGCAGGAGAGGTCTGAGCGCCATGTGGGACCCTCCCCCAGCGGCCAGGGATAAACCAGCGCTGCAGAAGCTGTGGGCAGCTTTGCAACACAGCACTCAACTGCTGCGCCACTAGGGAGGCCCTGTTTTCCTTTTAGAATCAGATTTTTAATCTATGAGGAATTTTTTTTTTTTGTATGTACAAGGTAAGAAACTAACTTCACTCTTTTCTAGAAGGCACTGTAGGTAAGCCACACTGATTCCCCCCAACTCTTTATCATACTGTATTTTGTTTCACTAAACTGTTTTCTGGTACCATTAATTAGTAACAATAGCTTTATATAAAAAGTGTTACTATCTGATGGGACAAGACACCTATTTTTTTTTTAAATTGTTGATCCTTACAGATTATTTCATATAACATTTACACATCACTTTTGTGTAACTGTGGAGTTAATGGAATTGCATAAAGTATATATGTATTCATTTGGGACTTGCTCACATACAGGAGCAGTTACAGCCCTTCATTTGGGTGTCACATTTCCTTCAAAATGTATTTTGTAACTTCATATAGATTTTTTTTTTTTTTAGAGGCATGGTTTATTTATTTGTTTGTTTGTTTGTTTGTTTGTTTATACATGCACTGGGTACAGTCAGGAGCGCGGGAGGGTGAGAGAATTCACCAGAGCCGGGAGCAGAGCAGGCAGAAGGACCGAAGTATACTGCTGAGGGGAGCAGCGGGCGGCAGGAGAGGTCTGCGCGCCATGTGGGACCCTCCTCCGGTGGCCGGGGAGCAGCCGGGGATCGAACCAGCGCCGCAGAGGCCGCGGGCAGCTTCGCAGCCCAGTGCTCAACCGCTGCGCCACCGGGGAGGCCCCAACTTCATATAGATTTTGAAATTTTGTAACTTCGTATAGATTTTAATCATACTAATTAAACATGTCTAAGCGTTTTGTGGTTTGGGTCACCATTTTAAATAAGGATATTTTTTATTTCTCTACCTGGTTGCTAAAAGAAAGAAATGCTGTTGATTTTTATATATTTTCTATCCAGTTTCTTATGTTTTCTGGTTATTACTAATAGTTTTCTATATTATCTCTTTGACTCTTTTTGATAACTCGATTGAGATATAACTCACTTACCACAAAATTAGCCCTTTAAAAGTATACAATTCAGTGGATTTTACTGTATTTACTGAGTTGTGCAGCCATCACCACTACTTCCAGAAACTTTCATCACCCCGGAAAGAAACGCACACCCATTAGCAGTACCTCCCCATCCTCCTTTCCTTCTAGCCTCTGGCACCTTCTCATTTATATTCCGTCATGGATTCGTCTTTTTGGGGCATATAATATAAATAGAACCATATATTATATCGCCTTTTGTATTTGTCTTCTTTCACTTAAGAGTCATGTTTCGCAGGTTCACCTGTGTTGTGCTCTATATCAGTGTGTCATTCTTTTTTATAGCTGAACAGTATTCCATTGTGTGAATAAGCCACATTTTTTTATTCACTCATCAGGTGATGGACATTTGGATTGTTTCCAAATGTTTCTACTTTTCAGCTACTAATGCTACTGTGAATATTTGTATACAAATTTTTGTGTGGCCATATTTTCATTTCTTCCTCAGAGTGAAATCTCTGGGTCATATGATAATTGTATTTGACTTTTGAGATATCGCCAAACTTTTCCCAAAGCTGCTATACCAGTTTTCCCCACCAATAGGATGCAAAGATTCCAATTTCTTCAGATCCTCACTAACATCCATCATCCATTTTGATTATAAACATTCTAGTAAGTGAATTGATAATTGTTTTCCATTTCCTAATGACTAAAATGATGTTGAGCATCTTTTCATATGCTTACTGTTCATTTTTTTAAAGATTGATTTGTTTATGCATACAAGAACTGGGGTGTAGGCCAGAGGTGTGGGGTGGAGGGTGAAAGTATTCACCAGAGACAGAGTGGGGAGCAGAAAAGGCAGAACTAGTGAAATACATTGCTGAGGGGAGCAGCTGGTGCGACAGGAGAGGTCTTCTGTGGGTCAGTTTCCTGGCTGGAGATCGAACACATGCTACAGTGGCTGCCTATAGCTCAGTAGCGCTGAGTCTTTAACCTTTACATCACCAGGGAGGCCCTTGCTGTTCATTTTTAAATCTTTTTTTCAAGAAATGTCTGTTCAGATCCTTTGCCTATTTTTTAATTGGGTTGTCTTTTATGTTGGGTTGTAAAAGATCTTTATTGTAGATTAAGTTCTTTATCAGATATTCATTGGCAAAAATATTCTGCCATTTAGATTGTCTTCTCACTTGAATGGCGCCTTTGTGATTTTTAAATTTGATGAAATCCGTTTCATTTTATTTTTTTGTTGCTTATGCTTTTAGTGTGATATCTTAGAAACCATGGACTAATCTAGGGTTATAAAGACTTATACCTATGTTGTTTTCTATTACTTAAGAGTTTTGTAGTTTCAAAATCCATTTTTAGCTAATGATGTAAAGTAGGGGTCTCATTTCATCTTTTGCATGCAAATATCCTGTTTCCCCAGCACCATTTGTTGAAAAAAGTACTCTTTACCTATTGAATGATCCTAGATCGTTTTAAAAAATTACTTAACCATAAATATGGGTTTATTTCTGGACTCTCTTCCAGTAATCTGTATCTATCCTTATGCTAGTACTATAGCACTAGCATAGTCTTGACTATTGCAGCTGTGTGGTAAGTGTGAAATCAGGATGTGGAGTGCTCCAGCTTTGTTCTTTTTAAAAATTGCTTTGAGTACTCTGGGTCCTTTTCATTTCCAAGGTAATAAGTTTAGGTTCGCCTTGTCAATTTCTGCAAAAAGGCAGCTAGAATTTTGATAGGGATTGCTCTTTGCTTTGTAAGTTAATAGGAGGAATGTAAACATCGTAATATTAAGTCTTCCTATTTATGAACATGGCTAATTCCATTGTTTAAATAATCTTTAATTTCTCAATGATACTTTGTAGTTTTTGTGTATATCTTACACATTTATTGTTAAATTTATCTCTAAGTATCATTTTTTTTAGTGCAACAGCTATTGAAAGAAAAGTGCGGTGAAATTTGTTGGAAAATATTTTATTCTTTTTGATGGTATTGTAAAAGAAAGCACTCTTAATTTTATATTCAGATTGTTATGATGGTATATTGAAGTAGAACTGATTTTCATATATTGATCTTGTATCATGCAAATCTTGTGAACTTAGTATTAGTTCTTAGGGTTGTTTTTTCAGATTTCATAGGATTTTCTATGTACAAGGTCCTGTCATCTGTGAATAGACATTGTTTTACTTTCTGATCTGGATGCCCTTTTGTTTTGTTCTTGCTTATTTGTTCTAATAGTATAATGCTGAATAGAAGCAGTGAGAGCAAATATCCTAGTTGTGTTCCTGGTCTGGTGTGGGGAGGGGACATTTAGTTTTTCACCTATGTTGGCTATGAGTGGTTTCTTAGATGTCCTCTATCAGGGTGGGGAAATGCCCTTCTATTTCTTGTTTAAGTTTTTATTATGGGAGGGTATTTTGAATTTTTATGATGGTTTAAATGAGACAACACATGAAAAGTACCTGATACATATTAGAGCTTTATGAGAAAGGGGGTAGTTCTGGAGACTGTTCAGTACACACATGTTCTCTTACGTGTCTCTTTATTTTTCTGGGGAATATTTAATGAAGGGTGAAACTAAGAATTTGTAAAAACATTGTCCTTTTCAAAATTGGAATTTTGGATATAAGAAATAGTTGTCAGGTAGCCTAAAATGTACTTGACAGTGCAAGTCCTTTTCAAAAAGGATGTGGGAAAAGATATTACATAGAGATTTTGTCTGTTACAATTCAAATGTACAGAATTAAATCCATCATTCAGAAATTCAAAATGTAGACATTAAATGCTGTGGGGTTTTTTCACATCAAAGTTCAAATTTAACTTACAGATTTACTATCTTTAACACATGATTCATAAGTTTAATATTAATATATTTCATTGCCTTTTTACTTAGCCTTTTCATATGCAAAAGTTTGACACTCATTCTCTCATTTCATCCTTATTAGTGTGACTCCTAAAAAGATAAGCAGTTCCCTTCTGATCACCTGTGTGGTTACAGTGTTACAGTATGTACAATAAAGGCAGTATAATTAGGACTTTTTTCTTTTAATTATTAGTGGGGTTTTTTTTAAAAAACAAATTTATTCTCAAACTAGCTGTTGGTGGCAATAGATTTTACGGTGGGGATGGAATTAAAGATCCCCATTGCCTCAGGCACAAAAACAGCTTACTTTCTGCCAGATACTGTAATTCCATGTGACCAGGGGCCTTTCCCTGTGGCCTTTACTTTGAGTTCCTTGAGTTTCTTCTGCTCCTCTTTCTGTTTGACTGCCTTATTTTACTCCTTGGACATACTGCCTTCCAATTTTTTGGCTTGGTAGAAAAAATAGAGCAGTATGATGTAATGCTGAATTTGACCTGGTAGTTTTGAATCTTAATTGGATATATCAAACTGTTTTATCCTGAAATAAATGTTTGTGTGTATTATACGTATTTTCTGGTGTTGTCAGTTACAAAGTTCTAGACCAACCCAGTAGCAGTAAGAACTCACTGATCCCATACCTGCTGCATTGATCTTAACTCACCAAAAAGAAACGAAATTTCTTGGAGAAATGGTTAATTTTAGTTCTAGATAGAATATGCAACAAGATGAGTGTAAAAAATCATGTCAGAAAGCTAAAAAAGTAGGGCCTCCCTTGGTGGTGCAGCGGTTAAGCGCTGGGCTGCGAGGCTACCCACAGCCTCTGCAGTGCCGATTCGTTCCCCCGCCGCCAGCGAGAGTCCCACCAAAAAAAAAAAAAAAAAAAAGGCTAAAAAAGTATCTAAGATTACAGGGGCCATGGCAAAATGACAAGTCTTTTATAAGAAATAAAACAAAATTCTTAAAAACTAGAAAGGAAAATCTTCACTATGTCTCTCTCTCTGACCCATCCAGGCATTTGTGATCAGGTTTTTCAGTTTTAGGGTTATTTCTTCAGAATAGGTTGGGTATCTGTGTTTCTTTATGCACTCCTCTAAATGTTTTAAAGAATAATATTTGTGTAATTGACAGAGTAGTAGAAATTCAAATTATTATGAGTAAAGGATTACCTCTATGGCAGATATTCTTTTAGAAGCAAATCTTTGAGGTGGCATTGATAAAGACTAATTTTTTTCAGTTTTCTTTTGGGCCATTTAATGTATTTCCAAACTCTAGTTGCCATTTTTCCTGTGTACTTTTGCTTAAAATGAATAGCAAAAATTTAATAAAGATGAAGTTTTGATGTTAACTGCTTCTAGTTGTGTTTGTATTTTTAATCTACCATTTGAGAAAGTGCCCGAAGTAAAATATAGCAGAAATCACTGAGATTCCTTTTAGCTTTGTATTTTCTCACCTTAAAAATTAAGAAAATTTTCTCACTGCCTTAGGATATTTTTTTTTAAGCCTTCTAGAAGGCTGATTTTTATTTTTATTTATTTATTTATTTTTTATACAAGCACTGGGTACAGTCAGAAACGCAGGAGGGTGAGAGAATTCACCAGAGCCGGAGCAGGGAACAGAACAGGCAGACTGACAAAATACACTGCAGAGGGGAACAGCGGGTGGCAAGAGATCTGTGTGCCATGTGGGACCCTCGCAAGTGGCCGGGGATTGAACCGGTGCTGCCTGCAGCTTCTCAGCCCAGTGCTCAACCTCTGCGCCACCGGGGAGGCCCTATCTATCTATCTATCTATCTATCTATCTATCTATTTATCTATTTATTTATTTATTTATTTATTTATTTATTTATACGAGAACCGGGGTATAGTCCAGATGCACGGGAGGGTGAGAGGATTCACCAGAGACAGAGTGGGGAGCAGAACAGGCAGACTGACGAAATACACTGCTGAGGGGAGCAGCAGACAAGACAGGAGAGGTCTGCTGCACTATGTGGGATCCTCGCCGGCCGGCAGGAATCAAACCTGCGCTGCAGAGGTTGCGGACAGCTTCACAGCGCTGCGCTCAACCGCCTGCGCCACCAGCAGAGGCCCTCAGAATATATTTAGAAGAGAAAAACCTTTTCATGCTAAGTATCTGAACATTTTTCTAACGTACTGATTTGTTCATTATGTTTATAATTTCCTATTGGGGTTAAACAAAAGTCAAAAAAAAATCTGTCCTCAATCAACCCTTCTCTTTATCTGCATTTGCTTTATACTGGTGTTCCTAATTTCTAATCTCATCTCTTTAATTAAGCCTTCCCATACTTTTCCCAGAATAATCAATCTTTCTAGTGAAGATTTGATTGTGTCACTTCTTTAAGATTTTTTCTTTGCGCTGTATTAAATGAGCACCGTTAAATCTTTCCTTTCATCTCATGATATGACCCATACTTGACTGTCCAATCCTATAATTCTATCCTTTCTACTTCTAGTTATACTTTTTAGTTCCCCTAACATTTTCTCATGCCTCCATCCATATTCCTTCCACTAGTTTTCAGCTCAGAACCATAATGTTTTCCTTGAGTTGCCTGAGAGACTTGAGGATTTGTTTACTACAGGTGTGCGGTCACAGTTAATATAAATAGTAATTTATTTATTTATTTTTAAAAGATTTATTTATTTATTTATACAAGCACTGGGTACAGTCAGAAGCGCAGGAGGGTGAGAGAATTTCCCAGAGCCAGAGCAGAGAACAGAATAGGCAGACTGATGAAATACACTGCTGAGGGGAGCAGTGGGCATGGCAGGAGAGGTCCGTCGTGCCATGTGGGACCCTGGCCGGTGGCCGGGGATCAAACCAGTGCTGCAGAGGCTGAGGCAGCTTCGCAGCCCAGCACTCAATGGCTGCGCCACCAGAGGAGGCCCATAAATAGTACTTTTTTTTTTTTTAACACCACAAAGTTGTTGGGGATTAGGCTGTGATTTCTTTTTTTTAAAGATTTATTTATTTATGCATACAAGAGCTGGGGTACAGGCCAGAGATGCGGGGGGTGAGAGAATTAACCAGAGAAAGAGTGGGGAGCAGAACAGGCAGACTGAGTGAAAACACTGCTGAGGAGAGCAGTGTGCGAGACAGGAGAGGTCTGCTGCACCATATGGGTTGCTCCCTGGCCAGCCGGGGATTGAACTGGTGCTGCAGAGGCTTCAGATTGCTTCATAGTGCGGTGCTTAATCCCTTGCGCCACCAGCGTGGCCCAGGCTGTGATTTCTTTATTGTGTTTTGTTGTATGATAGCAATAGATGCTCAATGAATATTTGTTGAATGAATTGAATTACCAGAAATCTCCCTTCTAACCAGGGGTGGTTTTTGTGATTATGGTTGGTTGTTTATTAGTCTTTGTTAAAACAGTTTCAGCAGCATTAAGCATTTATTTATTTTTTAAAGATATATTTATTTATGTATACAAGCACTGGGGTATAGGCCAGAGTTGTGGAGGAAGAGAGGATTCACCAGAGACAGAGTGGGGAACAGAACAGGCAGATAGACTGAAATACACTGCTGAGGGGAGCAGCGGGCAAGTCAGGAGAGATCCGCTGTGCCATGTGGGTAGCTCCCTGGCTGGGGATCAAACTCGTGCTGCAGTTGCGTCTTAACCCCTTAACGCCACCAGGGAGGCCCTAAACATTAATTTTTGGGAGAAATGGGAAAACAAAAAATCTAGTTGACCATGTTCTCATCTTGCAACATGTTATAGGGTCAGAGGCCTATATTAGGAACTTGGCCATTTAAGATCCATGATAGTTCATTAACCCTTGTAGACCTGAGTTTCCATATATGTGAAGTGATTAATATTTATAACCTAACAGGGTTGTTACAAGGATGGATTTTAAAAAGCACATACTATAGGCAGCCGTCCTTCTGCACACCCGTGACTATGCAGGTGCTTCTTTCACCAGCTCTCACCTTTCCACAGGGCAGCAGCCTCCTGCCTGCCTATGACCTGTACCAGGCTGGGGCTTCTCTTAACTGATCTCCCTCAGCGGAGGCAGCTCTCCTCAAGGCCACCCGCCGGCAACCAGGCCGACCTCTCTCAGCAAACCTGTCCCTTTCAAGGCAGTTCTTTCTGCCCTCAAGTGTCGTGCAGTGTCATTTACTCTCCTATCCTTTTCTCTAATAAACCTGCTCTTTTAAATTAAAAAAAAAAAATGTAAAATAAAAAGCACACAGTACAGTGTTTTTCTCATAGAGGCTTAATAAAGTGTTGAATCTAAATCCTAGAACATTCTATAATGTTTATGCACCAGATCATGCATAAATATATACATATACATCACACATCTTACGCATGTTAGGTTTTAGAAGTTGATTTCAAACCACTTTGAACATAATGTAGTTGCAGATTGTGTCAGCCTGGAAGGTGGAGAGGGAACAGGAAAGACAAGGCTCTCAGATGACTTTTGGAAGACTCATGAAGTTTGGTTTCTTACAGTGTTTTTCATAAAGAAGAAAACATGTCATTAAACAACTTTATTGTTTCATTCTGAGTAGTAAAGTCACATTAAGAAAAGCTGAAGAGGGCCTCCGCGGTGGCGCAGCGGTTGAGCGCTGGTTTGCGAACCTGCCCGCAGCCTCTGCGGCACCGGTTCGATCCCCGGCTGCTCCCCAGCCACCAGAGGAGGGTCCCACATGGCGCGCAGACCAGACCTCTCCTGCGGCCCGCTGCTCCCCTCAGCAGTGTACTTCGGTCCTTCTGCCTGCTCTGCTCCCTGCTCTGGCTCTGGTGAATTCTCTCACCCTCCCGCGCTTCTGACTGTACCCAGTGCATGTATAAACAAAACAAGCAAATAAATAAATACATAAATAAATAAACATGCCTCTATAAAATTAAAAAAAAAAAAAAAAGCTGAAGAGGGCCTCCCCGGTGGTAAAGCAGTTGAGCACTGGGTTGCGAAGCTGCCCGAAGCCTCTGCAGCGCCGGTTCCATCCCCGGCTGCTCCCCGGCCACCGGGCGAGGGTCCCACATGGCGCGCAGACCTCTCCTGCCACCCGCTGCTCCCCTCAGCAGTGTACTTCGGTCCTTCTGCCTGCTCTGCTCCCTGCTCTGGCTCTGGTGAATTCTCTCACCCTCCCACACTTCTGACTGTACCCAGTGCTTGTATAAATAAATAAATAAATAAATAAATCTTTAAAAAAAAAAGAAAAGCTGAAGATGGGCCAAAATTTTTTTTTTCATTTTTTAGCATGTAAATGAATGTTTTAGTTTACACACAAAAATGTTTTGTGTAAATGAAAGGATAAGGGATTGAAATAAGAATTGAATAAAAGGTGATTTGTTTGGTTCCCAGAAAATAAACGGACTGTAGTACTTGAGAATCTCTTAAACAAGTTCAGGCTTTATCCCACAATATTTTTTTTAAGATTTATTTATTTATACATGCAAGAACTGAGGTACAGGCCAGAGGTGTGGGGGGTGAGAGGATTCACCAGAGACAGAGTGGGGAACAGAACAGGCAGACTGACTGAAACACACTGCTGAGGGGAGCAGTGGGAGAGTCAGAGAGGCCTGCTGTGCCATGTGGGTTGCTCCCTGGCCAGCTGGGGATCGAACTCGTGCTGCAGAGGCTACGGATTGCTTCATAGTGCGGTGCTCAACCCCTTGTGCCACCAGGGAAGGCTTCACAATGTTTTTTAAGTGTCTTCCCCCCTCCCCAATTTTTTATGTGGTTAAATACATATAAAATTTACCATCTTAACCATTTTAAATGTACATTTAGTGGTAGTAAATACCTTCATAATATTGTAACCATTGCTAATATCCATTACCATAATGCCTGTAAAACTGAAACCCCATACCTATTAAACAATTCTCCATTTCCCTTTTCTCCTAACCGCTGGCATCCACCATTCTACTGTGTCTGATTTTGACTAAATATCGCATATAAGTGGACTCATACAGTCTTTGCTTTTATATGACTAGCTGTTTGACTTAGCATAATGTCCTCAAAGTTCATCCATGTTGCAGTATACTATAGAATTTTCTTTCCTTTTGAAGTCTGAATAATATCCAGTTGGATGTGTATACCATATTTTCTTCTGTCAGTGGACACTTGGGTTTTAAAACATTTTAGCTATTATAAATAATGCTGCTATAAACATGGGACTACAAATAGCTCTTCAAGAGTGTTCAATTACCAGAAGTGGAATTGCTGTATCATAGGGTAATTCTATTTTAATTTTTTGAGGAACCCACCATACTGATTTCCATAGTGGAGGTACCTTGCAGTTTACTTTTCCACCAGCTGCACAAGGGTTCCAGTTTCTCCACATCCTGACCACTTTTCTTTTTCTTTTTTTTTTTTTTTTAAAGTACTAGCTATCCACTAGGTATGAAGAAATAGCTCATTATAGTTTTGATTTGCATTTCCCTAATGATTAGTGGTGTTGAGATCTTTTCAGATGTTTATTGGTCATTTGTATATGTTTTGGGAAAATGTCTATTCATTTCCTTTGCTCATTTTTGTATCAGGGTGGGTTTTGTGGTTTTGCTTGTTCTTTTTTCCTCAGTTCTGTGTGAGAATTTTAATTATAATTTAGAACCTTGGTGTAATCACTTCATTTCCTGAAGAGACTTCAGATTTCATTTCTCCAGCCTCTACCAGAGAAGGCATACTGCTTATTGCAAAAAGCAAAGCTATCTGTATAGGAAGAAGAGAACAAATATTCACGATTTTAGCCAAATTTCTCTCTGGGAGTCACTGAGAAAAAAGTTAAAATGTGCATCCTCAACAAACTACAGTTAACAAGCCATTTGGAATTTAGAGAATTGAGATTTCATACTAACCTCTTACAGAGTTTGTTAGTATAAACATATGAGGTATGGAAAGACAAACACTTCTTAGGAAAGCAAGGTGATTACGTTATAGTTATCCAATCCCAATCCACATAGTTGAAAAAGACATCTGTTTAAAACACTATGCTGGGGGCCTCCCTGGTGGCACAGCGGTTGAACGCTGGGTTGCGAAGCTGCCCGCAGCCTCTGCGGCGCTGGTTCGATCCCCAGCTGCTCCCCGGCCACCGGAGGAGGGTCCCACATGGCGCAGACCTCTCCTGCCGCCCGCTGCTCCCCTCAGCAGTGTACTTCGGTCCTTCTGCCTGCTCTGCTCCCGGCTCTGGTGAATTCTCTCACCCTCCCGCGCTTCTGACTGTACCCAGTGCATGTATAAACAAACCAAAAAAACAAACAAACAAATAAATAAATAAAAACATGCCTCTATTAAAAAAAAAAAAACACACACACAAAAAAAACCACTATGCTGGGCCTCCCTGGTGGCGCAGTGGGTTGAGCACAGCACTGTGAAGCTGTCCGCAGCCTCTGCAGCACAGGTTAGATTCCCGGCCAGCCAGGGAGATTTCCACATGGCGCAGCAGAACTTTCCTGTCTTGCCCGCTGCTCCCCTCAGCAGTGCTTTCAGGCCACTGTCTGCCTGTTCTGCTCCCCACTCTGTCTCTGGTGAATCCTCTCACCCTCCTGCACCTCTGGCCTTTACCCCAGCTATTATATTAAAAAATAAATAAATAAATCTTAAAAAAAAACATGCCATCTATTGTTTGTAATACCTTCCTTGAATCATACTTAAGCAAGAGATAGATGAAGGATCATAGTATTTCAGAAGTAATTCCCAAGTGGTTGACATCCTCTTATCTGCTGACATGGGAGAAAAGGAAGTTAAACTATGGCTGCAATCGAAGGGTATAGAATAGTTCGTTCACTTTCTTCCAGTTTCCCTGTGCATTTTACTTGTTAGATATTGGGGCTCGGTATTTTTTGCTCTGAAGATCAATACTGTCCTGTAGTAATGTCAGTTGCAATGTAAATTGCAATTCATGAAGGGGAGTTACCTGAGGAGGGGAAGGAAGAGAAGATCACCTTGGAATAAGCGATATTTTTCAGTAATACAAACCTAAGGGGCCTGCCCAATAGGGGATTTGTGGTTGACATTAGACGCTGGTCCTCAAAGATTAGAGGAAGAAGGAGGTGCGAAAGTTAACTTTTTATCCATGAACCAAAGTTAACCTTTATATCCATTGCAACTATTTTGTCCAGTGCCATCTCAAGTATCAGTAGACTGAATGTGAACCAGACTTCTGAGCAAGCCAGTTAGAAGAGGCTGCCAATGGAGCTGCTGAATTGGTGGGGGTGCTCTTTTGAAAGTCTCAATATACTCCATTGTTAATAGTCGGGATGGCGATATCTGTCTCAGGATTGTTGAAAAGTAAAACAAAGTTTAAAAACTAGTGAATGATGTGTAAACAAGTTTTTGGTGTGAGGGAAGAGTCATTTACTAACCATTTCCTACTGTATGCTTAAGGTATGGGAGTGGGTCTTGGTGATATAAACTAATTCTTGGTCTCAAAAGAAAGTTCCTTCCAAAAGATTTATATTTGTTGGATTCTAAAGAAATTAATTTGTGAGCAACTTAAAAATGAGTGATTGAGGTTATTAAATCCACCAGTCTCTTAACTTGTTTCCCCTCTTCCATAAGTGCTAATAGCCAAACATTACACTTATCGCTGAAGAACTGGTTGCAAAGCTGATGTAATTTCTCCAGCCAAAATCACAGTATTCTTTCTGAACAAAGCTTTAATTTAAAACTCATGTTGGCACTGAAATGGGGGGAACGGATTTTGGCTTGAGACATACTTAACCTTGACTCACATGGAAAACCAGCCCTATCCAATGTGAATTGGAATAGTTTACTTATTTTTCAACTTCTACAATTTTTTAATTTTGCCTTTACAATATATCATATATCTGTCCCCTTTCCTCTTAACTTTTGCCATCTTATTCTACCTAAGCCACTGTTTTCCCCCTTGCTTGGGATTCTGTATAGTCCTTTTACTGGTGTCTTGCTCTTTTTTATGCCTTCCACAATGAATTCCTCTTACAGCAGCCACAATTACTTTTTTAAAAATATGTACATATAATCATGATTATTCTGCTGAACTTGGTGTTAAGGCTCTGGATAGTGACTCCCCTGTGTATATTGTAGTCACCTGAAAAAAAAAATTACCTAGCGCCTGAGACTTAACCGCTTGTGGCGAGGCCTTTTTTGAGCACCCAATCCAAAGGAATCCCCTAGACTAGACTAAAATTTAAATTTTGTGAGTCCCCATGTGTGTGTGTGTGTGTGTGTGTGTGTTTGGTTTTACTCAGACTCCTTCTAGTAGGATACAACAAACTTAATGAGTAACATGGACTATATCTGTATCCTAGATATTTAGAATAATGGATCAGGGAGTGTTTGTTGATATATGAATAAGTCTTGTCCTAAGTGTATTCAGCATTGCTTATTCTTAGTACATAATTATAATACTCAAAAATAGTGATTAAAAGCGGAACTATTAGGGCCTCCCTGGTGGCCCAAGGGGTTAAGACGTAATCTATGAAGCTGTCCGCAGCCACTATAGCACCAGTTTGATCTAGGCCAGGGAGCAACCCACATGGTACAGCAGACCTCTCCTGACTCGCCCACTGCTCCCCTCAGCAATATATTTCAGTCGATCTGCCTGTTCTGCTGCCCATTCTGTCTCTGGTGAATCCTCTCACCCCGCCCCCTCCTAACCCCGCACCTCTGGCCTGTACCCCAGTTCTTGTATGCATAAAAATAATAAAATCTTTTAAAAAAAGGGGGGGCCTATTAAATTGTGCTTCCAGCTTACACTGATTCACTACTTATAGAAGGATTTTGCTTGCAAATTAGGTTTAGTATTTCAGGATATTGAAGATAGACAATTAAACTGATTGTCCTCTCCTGTGACCCTTTTTTAAATTGTTGAATAGGATATTGGAAATATGCTGCTGACCTTCAGAAGAGATGGCAGGTGCAGAAATTAAATTGAGCCATTTGAGTATAAAGGATGATTGAATACTGAGGATTACATGAGATTGCTAGGAGGGAGTATATAGGGAGACAAAAACCCAGGGCACATCCATAGAAAAGGAGCCAGAGGAGTTTTATTGTTTTTAGATACAACATGAATCCAAGACTAGTCCACGAACGGAGTAGGGAAAATACTTGCCATAGGGAAACATCTGAATTACAAACTCTTATTATTTTTATTTTTTTCAAAAGATTTATTTATTTATGCATACAAGAACTAGGGTACAGGCCAGAGGTGCGGGGGTGAGAGGACTCACCAGAGACAGAGTGGGGAGCAGAACGGGCAGACTGACCCAAGTACACTGCTGAGGGGAGGCAGCAGGCGAGTCAGGAGAGGTCTGCTGCGCCACAACTCCCTGGCTGGTTGGGGGATGGCACTCGTGCTGCAGTGGCTGTGGATAGCCTCACAGGCCCTTCAACACTTGTCTTTTTTTTTTTTTTTTTTTTCAGCAATAGTCATCGTTATTCAAGAGGTAAAAATACCCAAATATGTGCTGTTGATTTTTCCCTCAGTAACTTTGTTTTTATCCTTCTTTTCAGGATCTGACTGGCATAGAATCTATGGATCAGTGTCGCCATACCTTGGAACAGCATAACTGGAACATAGAGGTATAATAGGATTCATTCTTAGCTTATAATAGGATTCATTCTGAGCTTTTTTTTCTTTGGTCTGATAATGAGCCGAAGACATGTATTTTTTCCACAGCAAGAATCTTTTCTCAATAGATATTTTTCCCCAAATGTGTAACTCCTTAGTCTTTACAAATAAATGTGTGGAAGAAGTGGAAATAAATGTGTGGAAAAAGTGGAGATTAAGATCAAAGTTTACAAAATCATAGAAAAGTTGGTAACCAGATCCCTCAATATAATATACACCTCCCTCAATTTTTTCTTAATGGCTCTTTGGGAAAACTATTGTCTTTTTGTATATTCGCTATAACCCAGATACCTTATTATTTAGTTTATTCCTTTGAATTTCTAGGTAGTTATGCTGTCTTCAACTTAATGATTTGTTCAGTACATGGATCTTTTGTTTCTTTTCCTTGATCATTGAATTGGCTAGAATTTCAGAACAGTGTCATTTGCTAATGTTAATAGTAGCTGTCCTCACTTATAATGCCTCTGGTGTTGTATTATTAAGTGTGATGAGTTTTGTTTTGAGAGGACCCACTAGAATATAGACTCCATGAAAGCAGAAACCTTTTTTTTTTTTTTTTTCCTACTTTGGTAAGTGTTGTAGCCCCAGCATCTAAAATTAGTCCTGGTATTGAAAACTAATCCTAGCACATCATAATTCAGTAAATATTTGCTGACTGTTCTTCCATTCTTGGTACTTTGGTGGAGGGTAAGTGATGGATATGTATAAATGGAGGTGTGAAATTTTATTCTCAAAATTATATAGGTATGTACATGATTGGAACGTCAATAAAATTTGAGAAAAATTAATGTGCTTTCTTCGAAAATGCTTTTTTCGTAGAAATGTTCAGTTTTTTAGCATAGTAGCATTCCTTTCAGTTTCCAATTTTTCTGTGTTTTCTTATCTTTTTTTATTTAATTTTTTAAATATAAGGCTTGCTGGAGATTGTAACTCTTTTTTTAAAGCATTTTTTTAAATATTATGCATGCAAGAACTGGGGCACAGGCCAGAGGTGGGGGGAGGGTCTTGGTGAGAGAATTCACCAGAGACAGAGTGGGGAACAGAACAGGCGGATAGACCAAAATACACTGCTGAGGGGAGCAGCGGGCTAGTCAGGAGAGGTCTCCTGCTCCATGTGGGTAGCTCCCTGGCCAGGGGTCCAACTCCTGCTTCAAGCTTCATCTTCATAGGTTGTGTCTTAACCCCTTGTGCCACCAGGAAGGCCCCCTGGATCTCTATTTGGTTAATAAAAAGCTCTTATAGTAATCAGTTCCTTTCTGGTTTTTTATTAGAAAACTGGTATATTTTCACTTTTTGTATATTTATTTATATTCTTTTTTTCCCCAAACTTCAATTTTTACATTTTGGTTAACTTATTTGTACTTTTCCTTGCATTTAAAGATATGAATTGTCTTCTGGAAATATATTTTAAAAGGTTTGATTTTCTTCTTTGTCTCGAGTTATTTCGGCACGTATTTGGAATTCCTAGCACCTAGTATTTTATTTTTTTGCTTTTGTTTACACTTTTCATAGTAATCTTATTTTCTATAGGTGTCTATTGAGGTTACATATTTTTTAATTAAATATTTTAAGCTTAGAGAAAAATACAGAATAGACAACATAACCCTGCACCTGCCATATTGCTCCTAAAAGCCAAACATTTTGCAATACTTGTTTAAAACTTTTTCAAACAAACATGGATAAAATTGAAGCCCTATGTAAGTTGCTTGCACATCCCCCCAAACTCCTTTTATTTCCTTCTTTCCACATGTAACCTCTGGTCACAACTAGGTATTTATCAAGGGATGTGGTTTTTGTGGAATAAAGGTTTAAAGTCTGTATTCAATCAGACGTTCTAAAATGTATACTTAAAAATTTCTATTTCCCTTTTCTTTCCTATTTGTTTAATGAAATCACATGAAACAATGAACTTAAATGTGGTTTTATAGTTTTCTCTATTTCCCACTAGTAATATCTCTTTTTTTTTTAAGATTGATTTATTTATGTATTTAAAAACTTTTTTTTTTTTTAATAGAGGCATGTTTTATTTATTTATTTGTTCGTTTGTTTGTTTTGTTTATACATGCACTGGGTACAGTCAGAAGCACGGGAGGGTGAGAGAATTCACCAGAGCCAGAGTGGGGAGCAGAGCAGGCGGAAGGACCGAAGTACACCGCTGAGGGGAGCAGCGGGCGGCAGGAGAGGTCTGCGCGCCATGTGGGACCCTCCTCCGGTGGCCGGGGAGCAGCCGGGTATCCAACCGGCGCCGCAAAGGCCGCGGGCAGCTTCGCAACCCAGCGCTCAACTGCTGCACCATCGGGGAGGCCCTATTTATGTATTTAAGAGCTGGGGTATAGGCCAGAGATGCGGGGGATGAGAGGATTCACCAGAGACAGAGTGGGGAACAGAACAGGCAGACTGACTGAAATAATACTGCTGAGAGGAGCAGGGGTCGAGACAGGAGAGGTCTGCTGCGCCATGTGAGTTGCTCCCTGGCCGGCCGGGGATTGAACTCGTACTGCAGAGGCTGCGGATTGCTTCATAGTGGGGTGTTTAACCCCTTGCACCACCAGGGAGGCCCCCCACTAGTAATATCTTTGGGTTATTTTTTCTGTTTATAAAAATGAAACATTATGAAAAATTGAGTTTATGAAGTTCAAAATGAAAGTTCTTGATCATCATACTTGAGATAACCACATTTGCTGCTTTAGTATATATCCTTTAAAATGTATATAATCAGTATGCTTATAATATGTATATACTTTTCCAGTGTTAATAACAATTGTGTCAAAAAGAATGCTTACATCTAAAATACATTAATGAATTCTATGTCCATTTTGACTTAGAAATGTTAGAAAAAATTGCTGACTTCTGTATAGTTTTGAAACCAAGCAATCCCAGGGGAAAGGGGAAAAGACCCTGTTAGCGGTCTCTCTCCTTACCTACACGATTACAACTGCAGGACATGACTCAAAAACAGACATGTGGGGAGAAAAAACAATAGTAGGTTTATTAACAGGGAGTTAGAAAATGGAGAACTAAGACAGTGAGAAAGTTATTTTATCCTACCCCAGATAGTGTCCATGGTTCAGAGTTGAAGCAGTCGCCAACTATGGCAAAATGACAAGAAGTTCCTTAGCAGAGGAAGCAGTAGCCAGCATGTAAAGATGGCAGCATGCCTGCTGAAGGGAAACCTGGAGGTGGCTACGCACATGGTGGAAAGAAGCCAGGCAGCCAACTAAAGAGGAGACCAGAGGATCACATGGTCTGATGTCATTGACCACCAAGGAGCTGAGAGCAGATAAGAGCTGGCTCAGTGTGTTATGGCTTTTAAATTCCCACGGTATATTCCACCCCCTTCTCAGAAGCCTCCTTACTCAGGATGTCAAAGAAGAGTTCAGATACTCAGGGCTACAGGGGTGGGTGCCACTCCTCTAACAATTTGACTATTTTATTTGACACACAAAGACACATAGCTGTTAGAACTCCCTTGTAATGATTTGTTTTGCTTATATTAGATGATGCTTTCTTTAAATTCTAATTAGATTAATACTGTACCCCTGCCTTTTTCATTTATTGGTTTACAATTATTTGGCATAAAGTTAATAAAAACTTATTGTAAAAATACTGGTGCACTTGTGCACACCCACACAGGTAAATACTTTGAAGAGATACAGAAGAAAATGATCACCCTTAATCCCACCACTTCTTAGATCGCTAGTGTTAAATTTTAGTGTATAATCTTACAAACTTTTTAATGTTCATTTACATGGCTCTGTAGATTTATATATAATTTTCTTATTACATAGATGAGATTATGCCATATTTACATTTCAATTTTATCTCTTTTAGTTAGTAAAAAACAGTTATAACAAAGCTAAGGTATAATATGAAAAAAAATCCTGCTTGGGCCTCCCCGGTGGCGCAGCGGTTGAGCGCTGGGTTGCGAAGCTGCCCGAAGCCTCTACAGCGCCGGTTCATTCCCCGGCCACAGGGTGAGGGTCCCACATGGCGCGCAGACCTCTCCTGCCGCCCGCTGCTCCCCTCAGCAGTGTACTTTGTCAGTCTGCCTGCTCTGCTCCCTGCTCTGGCTCTGGTGAATTCTCTCATCCTCCCGTGCTTCTGACTGTACCCAGTGCTTGTACAAATAAATAAATTTAAAAAAAAAAAAAAAAAAAAAAAGAAAAAAAATCCTGCTTGATTCATTTCCTTACCATTATGTCTGAATCCCCCTGCACTCCCAGGGTTGCAGTATTCACAAATTCTTTTATGACTTTTTTCCTGCCAGATGTACTTGTGCCTGACTGAAAACATGTGTATTTTCCCAAGAAAACCAAAAGATCTCAAAGTTTTTGGTCTCATTCTTTACACTTCAGAATTATTGACGACCCTTTTTCTTATGTTTTTTCTTTTTAATTTATTATTACAAAATATTACCATATTACAAAATAAAATGAAAAAATTAGTTTATTGAAAAAGCTTGTTGCAAGTTAACATGAATTATTTTTGTATTTTTCTATTGAGGTTTACAGCAATGTATATGATTCAGAATCTGTGTTCACAATTCTTTATGTTAATGTAAATATAAATCTCTTAAATGTCTGACTTAATGGAAAATAGTTGGATTTTCATATCAATTTCTGCCTTCAATCTGTTGTGATATGTTGTTTTAAAGTGTATGAAGAAAATTTGGTTTTACCCAGATACGTAGCTGGAAATGGGAGGAGTATTTCAATAACTTTTTTAGATAACTGAATTTTCTTTAATATTGTGGTAGTTTCTTAAAGTTGCAATATGGAATTTGAGGGCCTCCCCGGTGGTGCAGCGGTGGAGCCCTGGGTTGCGAAGCTGCCCGCGGCCTCTGCGGCGCTGGTTCGATCCCCGGCCACCAGAGGAGGGTCCCGCATGGCGCGCAGACCTCTCCTGCGGCCCGCTGCTTCCCTCAGCAGTGTGCTTCGGTCCTTCTACCTGCTCTGCTCCCTGCTCTGGCTCTGGTGAATTCTCTCACCCTCCTGCGCTTCTGGCTGTGCCCAGTGCATGTATAAACAAAACAAACAAACAAATAAATAAATAAATAAAAGCAATATGGAATTTGAAAGAATATCAAGGAGTTCATCCTCTTTTACATTGAAATCTATTGTTCTGCTTGCACTTTGAATGGATCTTCTACCAATTTTATAGCTTCATATATTGGTTACTGTATTAATACATACTTCCAAATGTTGATGCATTTTATTACATATTGAAATTCATTAATAGCACCCTTTGCTGAAAGAGTATTCTTTCTCTCATCAAATTGATCTTTACTACTTGAAAACATGAGAACTACTTGGAGTTAGCCACACTGCAGGTTTAAAGCCAGCTATCAAGATTAGTGGGCGGGCATACAATTAATCCAAAAGGCCACCCTCACCTCTGGCAGCAAATACAAGTTCAGGGGTTTCAAAATCATCCTCAGCTTTGATAATTCACTAGATGAACTCACTGAAAGCTGTTATACTCATAGTTATAGTTTAAATATAGAAAAAGGATACAGATTAAAACAGCTAAAGAGAACTTCAGTTTTGAGTTCCAAACAGAAAGTTTCCATACTTCTCATCAAATCTGTTACTCTCCTGGCATGAATGTATGATCAAAGGCATGAAGTTTTGTCAACCAGGGAAGAGGCTCCCCTGAGTTGCTGTGTCCACAGTTTTCATTAGGGCTTCATTGCATAGGCATGATTGATTTGATTGGTTGTCTACCTGATTGAACTCACTCTCCAGGTAGACTGATAATGAGTTACACAAATCCCCACCCTAAGTCACCCAGTTGCTTTTTCTGGGGTAGCCATCCCCACCTATAAGATCTGGCAATAAAGACAGATTAACTCTCATAGGTAAAGGCAAAGACCAGACCTCTCTTTGAGGCCAGTATTTTTTACTACAGTGGGACATAGATCTGTTTTCAGGGGCAGAGTTAAGGAAAGTTTTTGTTTTTATTGAATATCATCTGTCATGAATTGTATTAGGATCTTAATGTATGGTCTTCTCATTAAATTTTCACATTGACTTTGAGAAATACTGTTCTGCAGTTTGCACATGAGGGCACCAGATTCATAAGCCAGGTGAGTTTTTTGAGTGGTGGAGCTAGGATTCAGATGTAAGTTTCTCTGCTCTTAAGCCAAGCCCTCCCTCCAGTTAATCACCCTGCCTCCATAGCTCTAGGGGCACTGCATCTCTGTGGATGGCTTTCCTTAGACTTGCACAGTGAAACTGTATCCCATTCACCCTCAATCACACACAACATCTGAATAAAAGCAGTGTGCTAACTGCATAAATGTAGCTGCCAGACTGGTTTTCTGGACTCCTCCACAGTGAATTCTGGAGCCATCACCACCTTGCCTCCCATTACAGCAAGTTAAAGGTCCATGAAGTTACACTCCTCCAGTGACTTTTTGTTGTATCATCCTGTTTTAAAACACCAAACACTGGTTGCCTTTTCTTTTCTAGGTCAATTTGAACTTTGCTAAAACTGTTGCTGCTCTATTTTTTACTTCTCAGGCTGCTGTACAGGACAGATTGAATGAGCAAGAGGGTGTACCAAGTGTTTTCAACCCACCTCCATCACGACCCCTGCAGGTTAATACAGCAGATCACAGGATCTACAGCTATGTTGTCTCAAGACCACAACCAAGGGCAAGTTATTTCATGACTAGAATTCCACTCCTCTCCCCACTTTTTAAAAGTTCATTCATTTGGTTGTATTGATCTCTATATATTGGGAACAAAAGAAATACTTGGAACATGAACCTGTTAGCTAGACCTGGCTCTTGGTAGATTCATGAGGTTTATCATGTTTCCCTGTTTTTTAATGAAGTGATATAGTGACTATTCTTTTTTGTTCCTTTTCCCATTTTTTGGAAGGGGGGGTGTTCTTTACTAGTTATTTGGAAAGTGTGTTTGTTTTGAGTACATAGTTTTGTTTACATGTCTAAAACTCTTCCTATAATAGTTTAATATATCTTAGAATGTTTGAGTTCTTGGTTGCTTCATTTTATTTAATTTTAAGCTTCTTCTAGGAAGTACTTAGAATCTTTGGCCATGTCTTTAAAATTAGTCTTGAAAGGGATAGTAGCAAGAGAGTGTTTGTTAAATTCAACAGATATTTAATTGTACTCCAGTGTGCCTGATATTTTGTCATTAGGGATACAGAGATGGATAAATATCCTCCCCCTTTCCACATCATTGTTCACAGTAATTAGAGAAGTCAGATGTGTGTACTGACAGTGACCTCCTGAGAACTTTTTGGAATTTCTTTCTCGTTCTGGCAGTTACATCCACCTCATACTTGCATTTAGAATTTTAAGGTGTCTATCCCTCAGCCTTGCAGCAGTTAGAATGTACTCCATCATCATGTCTTTTTGTTGAGTACTTAACAGCTTTTGAAAAACGGAGCTCCCAAGTTGTTCTGTAGTATCCTGAAGTAGAAGAGCAGAGATTCCTAGTGCAATTAATGATTCAAGGAGTGGTTCTCTATATACCCAAAGTCTCCCCTGTTTGTTTTTGGTTTGACTTTGGTGTTTGGGACTCCAATATCAGCCATGGGCCTCCAGAATGCCCTCGCCATGGACCAGAGAAGGTCTCAGGTTAACGCAATATGATGCATAATAAATTCATGTATAACACATATACGTGTGTGTGTCTCTCTGTATGTGTATATATATATATATATATATATATATATATATATATATATGCACCCTACATGTGTGCTAGTTAGTAACAGTAGCAGTAATCAACATTGTAAATACAGTAATTAGCATTGCTACTAAGCTTAGTGGCTATATGGATTTATAATTGTGGTTGATATAATTATTTGTCATTCTTGTACTACTGTACAAGATATAGTGGTTCTCTTATATTATTTTTGTATATCATATTTTAATCGTAAATCAAAAAGGAAAGACTGAATATTTATGATTTGGGAAGGAAAATTTGCAGTTGAGTTAACTAATACATGTAGCTGCAGAAAAAGTGTTTAGACAGATTTAACTCAAAAATTATATGTTAAAAGGAAAATATAGGTAGTGTTAGATGAAATGAGATGAAAAGCAGTTGATCTTTAGGAGAATGGAGTGGCCAAGAAGAGGGAACTCTGCTGTAGAGGAAGAAAGGATAAAAAAAAAAGGGTGAAAATCTGAACTAGCCATTTAGAAGGTATTAGAGAACAGAGAAAATGGTCTCTAACTTTGTTTTTGGAATTTCAGGGGCTGCTTGGATGGGGTTACTACTTGATAATGCTTCCATTCCGGTTTACCTATTACACAATACTTGATATATTTAGGTACGTACCTTTGTAATTTATATGTTAGTAGCAGTAGGATAGACTTAGGAACTGAAACATAGACCAAAATAGGTTTGTGCTCTGGTAACGTTGACTTGCCAGTTTGTCGTCAGAGTGAATATTTTTCCTGAAGTCTTACTATAGTATGAAAATCTTTTAAATTGTTCAAACATAATAGGGAATTGTTTTCAAATAGTCTTACTGTTTTTAAGAATCAGTTTACCTACATTTATTGTTATCCTCCCTCCTCCCACCATGTTTATCACCTCTATATTCCCTCAGTAATCTTCACAACCTTTCCTTTCTAACCACCGTTATATCCAAGCTTCACACTCCTTGTAACTTTTACCCTAAACCATCAGACTCCATCTTACCACTCATAATTCCAACAAATCCTCTTGCTTTGAGGTTACTCACTTTTCTCTGGATTCCTCCCCAACTGTTTTACCCTCTAGAGACTTCTTACATTTCACTCTTGTCTGACAACCCATAGGTTGCTGACACTGGAACCCTCCCATTTATATGTCCCCTTGCTTCACACCTTCATCTTTCTTCTTCTTCATGGACCATTCAGAGAGCTCAACTCTGGAAGCTACAGAGAGCCGGGGCTAGAAAATGTTAAGGAGGCCCATGTTGCCAGCACATCAGACATGGGGGTTTTGGTCTTGAGCTGAGTAGTTGATGAATCCACACGTAGGCTTTATAGACACCAGGGCCAACAGGTAGAGCTAGAATATGTGGTCTGAGCCTCATATACAGGGCAGCCTGTACCTCCCTCCAAATAGGGGCTATGCTTTGCTTGGGGAGCAGAGGTGGGGAGTAAGGACCAAGTAGCTACAGAAGTACAAGGCTCAGACAGTATCCTTTACCTTGACCACTTGGTGTTTTATGGGACTCCCGGCTTTAATGGCTTCCTTGCTTTAGCAGAGTTATTATTGGTCACCAGTTAGCTAAATAAGTACTCTTTTCATCCCTATTTTATTAGAGAATGAGAGTGTAAAAACCTTTAAAATCATAATGAAGACTGAGTTGCTATCTTTTTTTGAAAAGCTGATGATTCTAGTTTGTGTAAACCATGGGGATATATTGTAATGAGAAACAAAAAAGCTAAAGCTTTTATCCATTTATCAAAATTTTGAATGGGTGGAATAAAAGAATAAGATAATCCTAAAATGCCTAATTTCAGAGAAAGTTATCAGAATATCATTCTTCTAGAGGATTTCTAACCATTCCCCCACATACACAACTTCATAGAGTTGTTTTTAATATGCTGTGGAATGTTTGTGTCGTTAATTTGATTGCTAAGGAGAAATTCCAAGTGAAATTATATATACGTGGGGAATTGGAAATTTGTGGAGGGATAAAGAGTTGGCTCAAGCTTTGGTAAGAAAAGTGTTAGGATTTTCTGTACTGAAAACGCCTAAGTATCTGAATATTGTTTGTTTTCCTTAGGGGAAAAATATGCATGGCATGTGTTACTAATTTTAATGCAACTATATCATCCAAGCAGCTATTTGATGTTATATAGCACATTGACTTACCAAGCCACTGCCCGTTGCCTTCTGTGGGAACCCAAAGGATAAATAAATGGTGCTGTACAAATATGATTAGATGAGCTCTATAGAACCAGAAGGGTAGTGCCACCCTTCACCTTACACAAGCTGCCAGGTCTCCAAGTCTGCCAGTGTACTCTAGAACCGTTTTATAACTTCCTCCTGGAAGCTGTCAACCATAAATCATCAAGCAGAATTTACTTGCCTCTTTGAAGAGCAAGTAATCATGACTGGAAGTTTGGGCTTGACGTTCCTGTCCATAATTTGAATAGCTTGAGATTATGAACTAAAAATTCAAAATCCCATGAGAACAGAAAGGAGAAGGAAACAAGTAGGACAACCAGAAAGAGACAGAACTCTGTTCCGGAGTAGTGCTGTCTAACAGAACTTTCTGTGATGGGAACATTCTGTATCTGCAGTGTCCACTGTGGAAGCATTGAACACTTAGAGTGGCTAGAGTGACTGGAGAACTGGAATTCTTTTCTTCAATTTAGATAGCCACAGGTGTGTAGAGGCCACCATAGTAGATAGTGCAATTCTTAGAGATGGGGACACAGCCTAACCTATGATCTTTTTGCATACTGTGTCTTCCTTTTCCATTTCTTCTAGCCCTAGATTTTTGCCTGTCCTGCAAAATGCACTCTGGATTTGTTTAGGCCAGTGTTAGAATTGATAATCCTAGTAGGTTGCATTCTTCTTGAACAGGCAATGGAACAATAGAACAATACTTGCTGCTCTGAGGCTATTGTGAGCCAGACTGTACTCTCAGGTTTAATGGTCCGCTCACAGACCACTCACCTCCCTTCGCTGCCATGCCTCTGGCTCTGTTGCAGAAATCTTTACAAACTGGCCCACTCCATAAGCACTACAGTAAGCCGATTCATGTGATATTTATTCCTTCCTCCCCAGGTTTGCTCTTCGTTTTATACGGCCTGACCCTCGCAGCCGGGTCACTGACCCCGTTGGGGACATTGTTTCATTTATGCACTCTTTTGAAGAGAAATATGGGAGGGCACACCCTGTCTTCTACCAGGGAACGTACAGCCAGGTCAGTGCCACAAATCATATAGATGCCAATTTATTGATATGATTCTACCCTCAAAGGAAAGCATAGCCCAGCACTGATCATGTCATTCTTTTACTCAGAAACCTTAAATAGCTCTTCACTGCTTACAGAAAAATAGACCAAACCTTTTAGCTGGGCCCTCTTTGATCTAATCCCAACCTCCTTATGAGGTCTTTCCTGCATAACTTGTTCCCACATACCCTAGGTTCCAGCTAAACCATTCCCTGGACATACTCTGTACTTTCCCATCTCTGTGCCTTTGCTTTTGCTGTTCCCTCCACCTGGAATGCCTTCCTCACATTTTTGCTAATTGGAATCTTGCCTATCCTTCAACCAGCTCATATCACTCCCCTCTTATACCCTTTCTGATTGTTGTCCCCTACCCTGGCCTACCTTGCAATCTAAAATAGTAATCTTCCCTTTTGTGCTTTCATAGTTATTTTTTAAGACTTACAGCAGTTTCACAGTATTCCTTACTGTGTTGTTTGTATATGAGACTTACCTCCTATACCAGACTATAAGCCCCTTGCAGGCAAAGCCTCAATCTTCGATCCCTCACAAAATGAACGGGGCATGGACTATAGACTCAAGGCAGCGCATCTAATTCCACTGAAGCCACACAGACCTTTGTTACCTCAGGGGGCAAAAATTGAGTCCTGTAGTAGTTAGGCATATTTCTAGTTTGCCAGAGAAAATGTACAAATAGCAATGTGGGCCTAGGCCAAAGGGTTCTATTCTGCAGCCTTCAGGATATCTAAATCTATTTGGAGAAAAAGTGCTTACTCTTGCTTCCTGCTTTGGTTCTCCCACATCTGCTTTTTTCACTTTCCAGTCTACTCACTGGCTGTTTCCACTCCCACTTAATAAGCATTAAGCACCTACTATATGCCAGGCACTGTGCTCAGTGCTAGAAATAGAGGCATGAGGGAGATAGGCAGCTCTCATGTCCCTCTTTGTGGTGATCCTGAGGGGTAGATCACATTGGTCATTCCAGAAATCTGAATTGAATTGTAATGTGCTCGGGATTATTCACATGCATACACAGGAATCTAAGAAACTAGCCTTGTCTTTAAAGATCTTTTAAACCCTGTGCTCTTTAGAATGCCTTTGGGTCCCATACTCCCTCATCTTTGCTTGGTATGTGGCCTGAAGTCAGGCTCATCTTCGCAGTATTTTTTATCTCCAAGAGTGTTGTAGCTGTAAAGTGGCAAAAGTCTCACCTACCTCTTCACATGATCAGAGTCTCCTCTGTTTTTATCTTCCTTTAGATAGTGGGAACAGCTGACTTTTCTGTGATTTGCCAGGAACCTTTATTTGTCAGCCTGTCTACTCTGTTGTGCTAATTTAAACCCTTAACAACACTAAAATCTTTTCATTAAATTTTATTAGCTTGGACTTTCTATAGGGAGAAAAATGCCAGGGGTATGAAGGTAGGAGCCCAGTAATTTTCTGGTTTCTTGCTCACTTTTTTTCCTTATTTCTCCTTTTTGTTCCTAAATACATAGCTGTATCCATTAGGACTTTAACCTAATTAAAAGCTCAAGGCATAGTCAGTGTAATAATTAGTGATCTTCTGTTTCTCACAGGCACTTAATGATGCCAAGCGGGAGCTCCGCTTTCTTTTGGTTTATCTTCATGGAGATGATCACCAGGACTCTGATGAGTTCTGTCGGTAAGTTGACTGATTTTTTTTTCTTTTTTCTTTTTTGGACTTGATCTGCTGATAGTTTGTAGTGTAAGCAAGGTCGTCTCATGTCCTGTTCATCTCTCTCCATAGCAACACACTCTGTGCACCTGAAGTTATTTCACTGATAAACACGAGGATGCTCTTCTGGGCATGCTCTACAAACAAACCTGAGGGATACAGGGGTAAGTTGTGTTTCTTTTACCTCACTGAGATTGTTGGGATATCTTTGAAATAATCTGGAGAGACATGCCATTTTTTGTATAATCTATCTGTGGTAGACACAATGCTAGTTGCTATTTATGCATGATCTCATTTAATCCTCTCAGCAGCCCTGAGAGATGGGGATTAAATTACCTCTGCTTTAAGGTTTGGGAAACAGGCTCAGAAAGTTTAATCCTCTGTCTGCAGATCACACAGCAAGTTTTAGAGTAGGCTCAGGTTTATCAGACTGGTGCCCATTCTTTACAGTTACTGCATTGCTGAGGCCTCTGACCGGAAGCTTGCTTTAGTCTTAATGGACTTTTTACCGAGGAGTTTATCTCATAATCTTTTTTTTTTTTTTTTAAGATTTATTTATTTATTTATACAAGCACTGGGTACAGTCAGAAGCGCGGGAGAGTGAGAGAATTCACCAGAGCGGGGAGCAGAGCAGGCAAAAGGACCGAAGTATACTGCTGAGGGGAGCAGCGGGGGACAGGAGAGGTGTGGGACCCTCCTCTGGTGGCCGGGGAGCATCCAGGGATCAAACCGGCGCAGCAGAGGCTGCGGGCAGCTTCGCAACCCAGCGCTCAACCGCTGAGCCACCGGGGAGGCCCTATCTCATCATTTTTAAAAGAACTTTCTTACATAACGAGTTAGTTATCTGAGTACTTTTGATGACAGTAACTCTTAATTGGAGAGAAGTGTATTTTTAGAAATCAGTATAAGATATAAAGGTATTCAATGAAGAAAAATGTACTTTGCAGCTACTTCTACTCAGCAACTTTTGAGTATATACTAGCATAACATGCACTGTACTTAGATTCTGGGAACCAAAGATGCGACGGATGTCTTACCTACATCCTAAAAATCTGAATTTTTACTTCTGATTGGTTTTTAAATACCTGATAAGTCCTTGAAGCATGTATTTCACCATTCTAATATGGTAAGGGGTGGGAGTTGTGGATAGAAGGGAACTTCGGATGTCTTTTATAGAAGCTTATAAAATCTCTGAAAAATATAGGTAAAGCTACATTGTGATAAATCTTAGTTATTTGGAAGTCCAACTTCCTAAACTCCTTTGGAACAGAAAAGCTAGCTCTTTTGAGGGGGAGAGGAAGAGAGATGAAAGAAGGGGTAAGGGAGGGATTGAATAAGAGGGAAAAAGAGAAGATAGTGATAGCTGAAAAGGTGCAAGCCTCTGAATTACATATGGTACTATATACCAACATTTACCTCAATAAATAATGCAGTTAAGAAAAATGAAGAAAGAATAACAAAATCTTCATTTAAAAAAAATATGGGTGGAGATCATTATTGACAGCATAAAGCTGATTTGCAATCTTGTCCCCTTTAGACTTAACTCCTGACATGGAAAATTGTGCTAAACAATAGCCAGATTCTTTATAGATTATTTCCTATACATCAGATGGACAGTGTTCTTGAACTCTCAACCTTCCCTAGAATCATTAGGACAGCCACACCACCACCAGAAAAGCCTGTCCTATTCTTATCAAACAACCTGGAAATAGGGTCGTAAATACAGTAACAACAAAAAGATTAAGAAGGGGGAAGAAAAGTTAGGCAGAGAATAAATGACACCTCCCTTCTTTCCCAACTTATTCATTGTGGAAGGTTCTAAGAGGTGATCTGTTTCATACCCAAGTCCTGCCCTTCATCTGTTTGGGTCTTCTTTCTGTCAGTCTCACAGGCTTTACGAGAGAACACGTATCCATTCCTGGCCATGATTATGCTGAAGGATCGGAGGATGACTGTAGTGGGACGGCTAGAAGGCCTCATTCAACCTGACGACCTCATTAACCAGCTGACATTTATCATGGATGCAAATCAGACTTATCTGGTGTCAGAACGCTTAGAAAGGTACAGGGGAGTTCCTCTCTAGAACTGAGAGACCAGCTATGTAGACTTAAGGTTCCTCCAAATCATCACTTCTATTTCTTAGACAACTTTAAAAGCTCTGTCCATTTAGTGTTAAAATGTTGACCTTCTTTCATCTAAATAGTTCTCCATCAGATCATCTGTTATTTGAGATGTAATTCAAAATAAAGATAGTGCTCTATCTTACAGAATGTATATTAGGTCGTTTAGGATAGCAGAACATTCTATAAGGGGCTTAAATGTAAAAAAATGAAGGCTAATTATAACTCCCACCCACTCCATTAGTAATAGCATTAATTGTAGGAAAAATTGTAAAGCACAAAGGAGAAATTTTAACTTGCCCATAATCCTGCCACTACTTTTAATATTTTGTTGTTTTCTTTAAATTTATAGAGACACATTGGTATACGTTCACAATTTTTTGGATAGAAAATAGGAACTACACTAATATGTTACAATGATTTCTCATTGATTGGAACACTGACTGAAATGTTTTTACATTTTTCAAATCTTCCAAGATGTGTAGATGTGATTTATTGGCTTTACGCAAACAGTGTATGCAAAAGATACAGTAACCCAAAAGGGTATAACCTGTAAAATTGAATCTTAATGATTTTATAACAATAATATTATGTTAGTTTTGTTAGAATTGGGTTGGGGTGAGGTAGTTTTATTTGAAAAGTTAAAAGAGGGAGCAGAAAGCTTGCCATTTCTTTTTCTCCCAGCTGGGAAAAGAGATGGTTCATCTGATTCTGCAGTGCTTTGCTTTGGAATCCCTTATGGTAGTGTAAAATAACCACATGCTAAGATTGTTGACCTTTTTACCCCCAAAAAATTTCAATGTAAGAAAACAGAATTTTTGTAAGATTGCTGTTTTTGTCTTTGCTTTTGATCTGTCTACAGGGAAGAACGAAACCAGACCCAGGTGCTGAGGCAGCAGCAGGATGAGGCCTACCTGGCGTCTCTGAGGGCTGACCAGGAGAAGGAAAGAAAGAAGCGTGAAGAACGGGAGCGGAAGCGGCGGAAGGAGGAGGAGGTGCAGCAGCAAAAGTTGGCAGAGGAGAGGCGGCGGAGGGTAATAACTCCATCTTTACTCCTGTGACTCCCCAAACTGGGTTTTTTTTTTTTGGTTTTTTTTTTTTTAAGTATAAAAGGAAAAAACTAGAAGATAATGGGCTTGTGTGTCACTTAGATCCTCCATGCCATTTTTTTGACTACTGCATTTTCACAAGAAGTATTTTTAAATTAAAAAAATACATATTAGGGGCCCTCTAGTGGCTCAGGGGGTTAAGTCTCAGTACAGTGAAGCTGTCGGCAGCATGAGTTTGAGCCCTGGGTAGGGATCAAACCCACATGGCACAGCCGACCTCTCCTGTCTTGCCTGCTGTTCCCCTTAGCAGTGTTTTTCAGTGGATCCGCCTGTTCTGCTCCCCACTCTGTCTCTGGTGAACCCTCTCACCCCCTGCACCTCTGGCCTACACCCCAGCTCTTGTATGCATAAATAAAATAAACCTTAAAAAAATAAAAAGTACATATTAAAAAATACAATGGCAAGTAAAAGGTTAAACAACTCTGCTCTATGAAAAGTAAGTGTAGGGCTATGGAGAGCTGTGTGGAGATTTCTTGACCTACTAAACATAGAGCTTCCATGTGATCCAGCAATTCCTCTCCTAGGTATTTAACCAAATGACACAGAAACAGTAATTCCAAAAGGTACCTGCACGCCTATGTTTATAGCAGCACTATTTACAATAGCTAAGATATGGAAACAACCCAAATGCCTAAAAATAGATGACTGGATCAAGAAGATGTGGTACATATACACAATGGAATATTACTCAGCAATCAAAAAAGATAAACACATGCAGCTTGCAGCAACATGGATGGAGCTAGAAGGGATCATGCTCAGCGAAATAAGTCAGAAAGAAAAAGAAAAATACCACATGGTCTCACTCATAGGAGGAATTTAGAAAACCTAAATAAGAGACCAGGAAAAAGACTAATCAATACAAAGTAATAATCAAAATCAACAAGCAACTATAAACCAGAGACACACTACAGGGCGGGGTTGGGGGCGGAGAGGAGGGAGGAGCGGGGACAGGAAGAACTAGAGTCAAAATAAGGGGGCGGGCGGGGGGTATGCAATTGTGTGGGGAATATAACCGAAATGAAAATGCATGCATTGTGCAAAGATGAAAAATGATGTGAGAATTATATAAAATAAAATATTAAAAAAAAAAAGATTCAACAACAACAACAAAAAAAGTAAGTGTAGGGGCCTCTGTGGTGGCGCAAGGGGTTAAGACGCAACCTATGAAGCTTCCGCGGCCTCTACAGCACAAGTTCGATCCCCCGGCCGGCCAGGGAGCAACCCACATGGTGCAGCAGGCCTCTCCTGACTCGCCCGCTGCTCCCCTCAGCAGTGTGCTTAGGTCAGTCTGCCTGTTCTGTTCCCCACTCTGTCTCTTGTGAATCCTCTCACCCACACCCACCCCCCACACCCCTCTGGCATGTATCCCAGCTCTTGTATGCATAAATAAATAAATCTTTAAAAAAAAAAAAAAGAAAACAAAGGGTAAGTAGACAGTAAGCGGTTCAAATGCTGTTTATTCACAGTAGTATTTAAGTATTTAGTCCCAGTACTGCAACTAAGCTAATCAGGACCTTGCTTATGTATTACGACTTGATTATAGCCAGCGTTGTTTAGTCATTCCCATTTTTTCAAATACCTGAACATCGTCAATATATAATACTTTTTTTTTTTTTAAGATTTATTTATTTATGCATACAAGAGCTGAGATACAGGCCAGAGATGCAGGGTGTGAGGGGATCCACCAGAGACAGAGTGGGGAACAGAACAGGCAGATTGACTGATACACACTGCTGAGGGGAGCAGCTGGCAAGACAGGAGAGATCTGCTGCACAATGTGGGTTGCTCCCTGGCCGGCCGGGGATTGAACTCGTGCTGCAAAGGCTGTGGATTGCTTCATAGTGGGGTGCTTAACCCCTTGCACCACCAGGGAGGCCCCAATATATAATACTTTTGATGCAGTACTACCCTGAATTAGGTTCTAACTCTTGCCAAGTTTTTCTTCTGCTATTTGTTTTTTTTTTTTCCTGACTGCACAATAAACCTACATGATGATTGTATTTCTTGCTTCCATTTTCCTTATTAGAGTTATAACCCAATCATTGCTTTGTGTATCTACAGAATTTACAGGAGGAAAAGGAAAGGAAGTTGGAGTGCCTGCCCCCAGAACCTTCCCCCGATGACCCTGAAAGTGTCAAGATCATTTTCAAATTACCCAATGATTCTCGAGTGGAGAGACGATTTCACTTTTCACAGTCTCTAACAGTAAGGAGCACTTGAGTTATGTGAAATAAATGTAGGGTCTGGACTGTATATTTGCACACCCCTTGTTGGTTTATCTGCTACTCTGGTATCCAGAGGAGGTGGGAGGTGAGAGCAGAGTACAGTGTGCTCTTGAAGGTTCCCTCAGTTCTAGCTGTCAACTCAAAACAGTTACTATCTTTCATCATTTTTGAGTTCTGCTAAGAAAAATACCTTTCCAAGAAATCCCACAAAAGACTTTTGCTTGAGATGGGAAGCTCTTCCATGTTGCATGGCTTACTCTGACTTTGGAGTCTTACCAGAACCCTTTGCTCTGTAGAAAAAGCCTGGTCTCCACTGGCTGAGAAGCTCTGGAATTACATGTTTGGATATAAATAGTGCACAAGCACTTTTCATGCACTTATTCTTCTTCCTACTCATTCCTATGCATAAGAAGCCCCACAAAGTGGGGATTTCTTGCCTAGTTGGTACCCATAGGTAGTGTTTGTCATTGCATAGCAAGTAGTTAAAAGCAGTGATTCTTACAGTCTCGTGAAATGAGAAATTCTCATTCTTCCCGAGTGGCTTAGATGTTTTTCCTTGGTCAGTATACTTAATATGTAAGCCTCAGTTTCTTATCTGTGAAGTGGGTATGATAGACACTAATAGAATTGTTAGACTTAAATTCACATATGAAGTGTATCAGAAGATACTCTGGTTATATTGAGAGTTGGTTGGTATGTTACCTTTCCAGATTTACAACTATAAGCACACCTCGGAAATATTGCAGGTTTGGTTCTTAAGATCACTGCAGTAAAACAAATACTACAATAACGTGAATCCCAGGAGTACTTTTGTTTCCCAGTGCATATAAATGTTATGTTTATACTACACTGCAGTCTATTATGCATGCAATAGCAGTACATCTTTTGAATAGTGCGCATCCCTTACTTAAAAATGACACTGAGATACGAAGTGAGTGCATGTTTTCTTTGGGAAAATAGTGCTGATAGACTTATTCAATGCAGGGTTTTTTTTTTTTTTTTTTTTTTTTTAAGCTAAATTTTGCTAAGTACAATAAAATGCGATATGCTTATGTAAGTATATTCTGCCATTTCCTTGATCACTTGAAATAGTCAAGAGTAAACTGTGTAAAAGGAATGAGGATACCCTGTAGTTATGTGAGGCTGGGGAGCACATGCATTACTTCTCCTTGTTAAATAGAAAACACTGGGCAAGTTAGTGAATTTTTTACAACACCTCAGATGTCCCATATGTAAAAGGGATATATTGATATAATCAGTCTTCTAATAGCTTTAAACTGAAATTTGTCAGACACTGTGCTGAGTAAATAGAGAATACAGTAAAAAGTTATGGGCATCCGTGGGAGAGAGAAGCAAATAGCTTCTCTTTTGTTTATCATTTATGCATTTGTTTATATTAGGGGAAGGTATTCATTTGCTAATTTTGGGTTTTTTAACTGGGATAACAGGAATGAGCCTCATGTACCTACCATGCAGCAGGTGGTTGCTTCCCCTGGTTATGTTTCCAACCTTCTGGTTTACATATGGGTTTTAGCTTGTAGCTATATCCTCTTGAACAGTTTCTATGCAGTACTCTTGAGCTAATATGGCGTTTTAATCCCCAAACACTGCTTATGTGCAAAACCTAACTAGCATTTACTCTGTTGAGAGTTTTGGGGGAAAACTTGTTTGAATTGTGGAATATATTGGGCTATGGCCACAGAGGAAGCAACCCATTTAACTATTTAATCCTTCAAGGCATTTATATATCCTCACTAACAAGTATTTTTTAAATAAACAAAAACCCAATTATCAGATTGAGAAAAATACTCGTCAATTGTGAATGGATAGTAGACTCATAATAAGAAAGAAATATAAAGGAGAATAAGTAACTTAGTGACCTTTAATAGAGTGAATAACCTTCATAGAGTTAATGCGTAAGAGAATAATGATCTGTAGTTTCTTAGTACTCTTGCAGCTGTGTTGTGTTCCTGTGGACCCTGCCTGTTTCATTATCTCAAGAGTGAATTCAGTGAAATATTCAATTTACCCGTGATGCTCAGTTCCTGACTGGTAAAATGTTAAAATAAAAAAGATAAATTGTAGAAAAATCATTAGGTAGAAAAGTCACAGCTGAGCTTCTTTTAAGTAATGCATGTAATAGAGAATCCAAATTATACTCAGCCCGGAACTTATTTTTCTATCTACTACAAACCAAAGAGGGTGATGATCTGTTTCCTGATGCTGGTAATCCATTGTCAGTGGTAAACAAAAAGTGCCACTTTATGCCAATGTTGAGTATTCTCAAGTAGTGATTGAAAGAAAAAGATGCATTATTTCAACCTTACATAAAACCTATGTTGGATTCATACCAAGAATACTTGGTGCAAGTCTAATCGATGCATCTCAAGAAAAGGCGAGTAAATGTTAATAGAAATTGCTATCAGAAGGAAGAAGTGGAAAATGATTGACATTGATAGACCAAAATATAAGAAGTTTACAAAATCATGACTAGATTAGATAAGAGCAACATGGGTTTACCCCTAAAGTTTGGAGGTGTATTCCCTTAAAAGCTCTAGAGAAGGAAGCTTAAGACAAATGAAGGGAGAAGTGTTTCACACAGACTTATGAAAGGTAGAACAGAAAGAAAATAGAATCCCTCTAAAAACTAGCTTGAGTGATATATTTCTAATCTTTGGATTTGGCCTTAAGAAAGTTAACAATGCTCTTATATCGCATCCCTTAGAGTCTGTTAGAAAGAGAATACTGGATGAAGAAGGCCATTAAGTAGACCAGTGTGCCTGGTCTTAGTGTGTAGCATTCAGAGTCAGGGAAAGGTAAAGGTGGCCTGTTTCACGGGTATCTCATTTAAGTTTTAGCAGTGTAAGATTTCCTCATGTCGCCTTACTTCTCAAGAATTTAGCTATGCCTTGTCAGAACCAGAGGGCATTCCCACTGAGGAAAGGTCCAGGATGGTATCAAGTCTCAAATCAGGTTAAGAACATGTAGACACAGCGAAGCCAGATCCTGAGAATCCCAGGGTGAGGGTGGAACTTAAAAAGCCAAGATTAGGTGAGGATGGGTGCACGCAGGAGTGCAGGGTATGAAATTGGATTTTCAATATATTTATGAAAATAATAGATTTAGATGTATATATACACATGTTCTCTTTCTCCACAGAGAATCCTTGAGAGTAGCAGTGAGTAAGAACAGTGAACATACTTAGTAAAACCTTGATCATGACTTTTAATTATCATTGTCTGTTAAGAACCTGAACTTTTTGGAGAAATGGCTGGTTCCAGGGCCAGAGCAGGGAAAATATAAAATGAGCGAGCCTGTAACACCTTATGCCAAACAGAAAGGAATTTTTCAAAAGAACAATGGAGACATATTAGAAAGACACAGAGGCCAGCTTGACCAAGCTCCTTCTGGTTACATCAGGAGCAATTTAAACATTAAAATAAATTATAGTAACATTGACTTTATTGAGTAAGATAGGAAATTATGACTATTAAAATAAATAAATAAATTGAAAGTTTGAGGAGTACAGTGTCTCCATAGTTTCAGAATACCTCTCCACAAAATACTCTTAATTACAAAGGAGAATAACTTACAGTAGAGAGGTAACCAGGTATCACTGTAATCAAGTCATAAACATGAACTTCATAAATAATGACACATTGAAATTGTGCTCCACCTGAAAGGGAAGTATTGAGTATAATGTAGCATCATTTCTGTAGTATTCCTAATACTAATCGTGAGTAAATATGAGACAAACTAATTGAGAGACAGTGTGCAAAATAACTGACCAGTAGCCTTTAGACGTGCCAAGGTTGTGCAAGTCAAAGGAGAGATTGAGGATTTGTTTGTTCCGGGCTAAAGGAGGAGGCTTAGGAGATTTGACAACTAAATGCAATACAATTCTAAGTTGGATCCTTTTGCTGTAAAGGGCAACTGGCCAAACTTGAATTGTGCATATTACATTACAGTAATGTATCACTTAAATTTCCCGATTTTGAGGGCTGTGTTATGGTTATGGTAAGATATTGTGTATGTTAGTAAGACATACACAACTATTCTGGGATGGTGGAACATCAGATTGGCAGCTTGCTTTCAGCTGGTTGAAAGAAGAAATTCTATGTCCTATACTTCCAACTTTTGTGGAACTGATTATTTCTAACTAAAGCTTTGTTGCTTTGTATTAGACAAGTTCTCAAAGAAAAAAACAGATGAATCAACTCAACATAGGGCTAGCATTGGGATGTGTAATACATCTCTTGAAAGAACTTCCTTGGTGCATTTGCCCTGTGAAATGAAAAGCCCTCAAAGTGGAATTCCAATGTATATCATGAAGACTTCATATGTCAGAGTCATGTTGGGGAGAGATGAGGGATTTCTGATTTCATATTTGTGTGTGTGGCGGTTCGTCTTTTGATTTTTGTCTTTTTCTCACCACCTTTCTTTTTCTATGTGACCTCTGTAGGTAATCCATGACTTCTTATTCTCATTGAAAGAAAGCCCTGAAAAGTTTCAGATTGAAGCCAACTTTCCCCGGCGGGTACTGCCCTGCATCCCTTCAGAGGAGTGGCCCAACCCCCCCACACTGCAGGAAGCTGGACTCAGCCATACAGAAGTTCTCTTTGTTCAGGACCTAACAGACGAATGACACTTTCTTCCTCTCCCTCTCACCCCAACCCCTAAAAGAAATGGAAAAAAAAAGCCAAAAAAAAAAAAACAAAACAAAAAAGAGAGAGAAATTCATATTATTATAATACAATATTTTTTTTAAAAGACTGCTGTATCCTAAGGAAGGATCAGAAACCATGCTGCCTGCAAGAGTCACCACCTGTGTGTGCGCACGAGGTTAGCGATGAACGTTCCCACCGGCAAGCCTGCCCTTCCCTACTGCCTCTGCAGCGCGCCTTCCAACGGAAGGAGACTCTTCGCCTCCCACCCAGCTGTTGTCCCAACTGGGGAAGGGGACATTCCCACTAGTTCTCACTCATTCTTGCTTTTATGAAAATAAAAGTGAAAAAACCTCCATCAACCAGCTGTTGCAGCATATTCTGAGGACTCACTTCTCCAACCCTGGAGAAGAAAGGGAAGAGAAGGCACAGAGCAGAGATGTTCCTTGCACTTCCCGCAATTTATAAATAACTTAAAATTTTCTTTGTAATGACCAAAGGAATGAGGCTGACAGGTGTATTTTTTTTCCCTTAAATTTATTTGATAAAGAGCCAATTCTTAATCCTATGAGTTCACGCCCTGGGCTCCTTAACCCACAAGCATGTAATAAAGGTGCCCTGGGCTGGTTTGTGCTTATTTCTGCCATTGTCCCTCTCAAGTTCCCAGAGAAGTTGTTGTTTATGGTCCAACTCATGCTGTCCTTTCATGCCAGCAGTCCAACCCACTTGGAGCAGTGGAAGGAAATTGGGGTTGTAGCCCCACAGAGACTGTGTATGTATAGATGCACCATACAGACAGGGAGTGCCTGTCCACAAGACCGCAGCTTTTCCTTGGACTCTACCAGGTGGTGGTTATGGGTCTGAACCAGAGGGCAGCAGCTCTTCATTCCTCTACGGACACGTGCGTGCGGTTCCTGCCCAACCCTAAGCGCTTCTGAATTGCCAACTTGGTGCCTTTCCAAAGGACTAGCAGGGCCTGTGGTAGAACTAGCAGAACCACATGAGGTAGTGATGTTGTAGGGCTGGAACAGGGGCTTTGAAGGGAGCCTGTGTAAAGTGTTGGGTGGCACATTTCAGTTTCTGACAGAGCCCCCTACTGGAGGCCGCTTTTTCCTCCTATTGCTGTGTTGAAGTAATAGGGATTTTTAACCTCTGGATGTCTCATCTGTGGTTGAGTTTATGGTAATGGGTACATGGCTCAGGCCATGTATCAGCAGAGGCCAGCATGAGCTGACAAGTATTCCAAAGTGTTCTATAGCTAGACTGGTGTAGACTTGTAATGCTGCAACTTCTGATGTGACTAATTCCTAGCGTGCTGTGAGGCGGGGGTTCAGATCAAGATGAAACAAAACCTGCTAGATTTGCAGTCTTGCTTAACAAACCTAAAGACCGCTCTTATAGGTAGCAGTGATGTAGTTATTTTCTACACCTCTGGTTGGGGTAAACACCAAGGAGTGGCTGGGGAGCTTCACGAGTGTCACCTGCAGAGCCAGTTACCTTGGCACAAGTGTTTCGAACAACGTCTCTAGGAAAGTGTAATTTTCCCAACTACATCATATTCTTTCCCTTTGTCTCCTGCTGTAAAAGTCCAGATGAGTGGGAATCACTATCTGGAGTCATAAAGTGTATCTGAAACAGACAACAGGATAAACCATGTACTCCACTGAACAGCATGTGAAGTCTACTTTGTTGACGGCCACACACACAGAAATTTTCCCACTTAGAGACTCCCAGTCTGGAATTCTCACCTGTTTTCTTGCCCTAATACACAGGAAGGTGTCAAAAGACCTTTGTGAGGCTGCCTGTACTGAGTATCTTGCCCATACCTCTTTGGGAAGTTGTAAATTTTTTAATAATTAAATCTGCATCTACAATATGCACTTTATGCCTCTTGCCTTTTGATAATTTGTTTAGTGAGGAAGTCAGATATTAAGAAAAAGCCTCTTGTTTTTGTCGGTACAGTGCTGGGATGGCCTGCTATCTACTTTAGGTTTCAAGAGGCTTCACCTGAAGCACATGCTCCTTCCCAGTCCGTGTTGTGCAGCCCTGCTTTGCACATACCCCATTCCTGTCTCCTTGCTGGCTCTGGAGCTGTGGCCTAGGTGCCATCTCCCTCCATGAAAGGTGCACATTTTGTCACATTGCCAGTACAATCTCACCCCCAGGGGCCGATGGGAGCTCGATGGCACCTACAAGGGAGAAAAACGGAGAAGCCAAGAGTCTGCAAGCGTTTACTCATTTCCAAATCACCTGTGGGTTCTTTCAGCTCTTCCTTTAAAATGGCAGTCGTCGACTAAGCAACACTTGTTTTGAGCTTTGTTCTGCGGTCCCAAGACCTGTAGATTCGGCTGAATAACCATGGGAGATGACCAAGCAAAGACATCCAATTGGAGTTCATTGAATTTTGGCAGCCTTAGTGGGCCTCTCTGGTCTTTTCTTCCACTTCTGCAGACTCGTACAGCAAATAATTCTTTTTGCTTGCCTTCACTGTATTTGGCCAGAGGAGAATATCTCTTAAAAGAAAAAAAAAAAAAAAAAAAAACTAGAATCTTCCACCTGAGCAGTCATTATGAAAATTGCTAATGGTGCCAACCAAGGCCAAGGAAAGAGTTTCAGAAAACAAACTTGGGAAGGATAATCCCCAGAATGCAAAATTGGGAGTATTTTCTGGTGCTTGGACAAGGAGCTCCACTTTACAACTGGTTTTTTAGGACTTGTGAGGAATGCAGCAACAGGAAATCCACAAAAGATGCAGTGCCCCAACTTGTACTGCACCTGAATAGTTATGTGATAATTTACTGAAGAAATCTAGTGTACTTAAAATTTTTTTCATAAAAGTTTACATTGTATTGTAGGTTAACATTAAATGTTTTATAACAAATTTGGTTAAGTTGTGGGTCTTTCTATCTAGGAGAGATCTGCTAGATAATTTTGTGTGTGTGGAGGAAATTGGAAAACATCGTGAGAGGTACCAGGATTTTGCTTAGCCAACGGAGAAACAGTTAAATTGGATCTCTATATGGTGTGTGCCTGTGGAAATGGGCATAAACTTAGGCAGTGTGGTATAATAGAAAGCAGCCAAATTTAGCTTCAAAGCCTGCTTCTGTCATTTGTCGGCTTCAGGACCTCAGACAAGTTCTTCAGCAACCAGAACTTTAGGTTCCCCAACTATAAATGACGTTAAGTCAGAGTAAGTTTATATTGTTTAATCAAATAGACGTAGATGTAGCACCTGACAGGTCATTGAGCATTTGTTTCTCCCTGTGGTAGTATATTTTGATGGAATGTTTTCTTCTAGTAATGACCCAAAATTTCTTAAGGAATTTGCCATTTCTTCTGCATAGACCTCTGTCCTTGCAAAGAAGTGACCAGAGAAGAGTCACTTGGTTTAACAGATTGTGTGCTGCTGGAACTCCCTTCCTGGGTATTTTTGCTCATTTTCGTTTCCGAGAGAAATTTTAAGCCTTGGTGCTTTGCATTTCTCTTCCTCCCTCTCTGCCCTTGTGCAAAGAACTCACCCCTGTGAGTTATGGATTCTTGTCACCATCAGTCTGCCCTGTTGCTTCTCCAAAGATATGGGGCCTTCATTTTTAAGTTTACGTCTTAAGTGTAAACTGGAGTGTCTGCTGCTCGCTTAAGTTCTGAAAGAATGTATTCACCGTAAGTCAAATCCACTAAAAATTAAACATTTTACATTTGATGGTGGAGCTTGCATATAAAATTCTTGCCTCGACACAGGGAATACTCCAACTCTGACAGACTACCTGGTACCAAATCCTGCTTGTTGATTTGACATATCCTCATATCTGATTAAAAATTCAGAGCCAGGGCCTCCCCGGTGGCGCAGCGGGTTGAGCGCTGTGCTATGAAGCTGTCCGCAGCCTCTGCAGCGCGGGTTTGATCCCCGCCAGCCGGCGAGAATCCTACATGGCACAGCAGACCTCTCCTGCCGTGCCCGCTGTTCCCCTCAGCAGTATCTTCAGTCCGTCTGCCTGTTCTGCTCCCCACTGGTAAATTCTCTCACCCTCCCGTGCCTCTGACTGTACCCCCAGTTCTTGTATAAATAAATCTTTAAAAAAAAATTCAGAGCCATTTAAGCCTGATGATACATGTCAAGTACCTGGCGCTGGGTAGACAATGCTTAGTAAACATTTGCTGCCTTCTCTCCCTCCCAGCAGGGCCAGGCTTTGAGCTTGCCTTCATTTGGAGCTCTCTCGACCTCAGAACCAATCCCTCTCAGCCTACACCTTTATCCCTCTTAACTCTGCTATCCCTATTCTGTCCGCAAGCCTTTCTGTCCCTCCGAACTCATCACAGCCCTCCCTGCTAGAATTATTTTAGTTTCATGCCTTTCTCCACTACTGACTGTCAAATTTCCTAAAATGACTTCTTCCTTGGCTGTTTGAGCCGCAGAACCCTAGTATACATAATGAGTGGTGGGGCCCTGGGGGTTGGGCCTCTTTACTTGATCCAGCTCTGGGATACCCCCAGTGTATTACTTCCTCGTGGGCTCTGTACTCTGTGTTCCCCTTTCTCAAGCCCACCTGCCTCTTCACTCATTACTACAACAACACAGTTCCTGAGAAATGTGAGGTCTTGTCACAGAACTTCGTCTTCCCTTCTCACCTCAAAATTGTTCTGTGTTGTTCACTGCTTCCTCTCTCCCATATGCCTTCTGGGTATATTTCCTTTAGAAGAGATAGAATTCACACATAGTAAAATGCCCAAATTTTAAACCTCAACTTGATAAAATTTTACCTAGTATACCAAAACCAAGATGCAGAATGTTATCACCCCAGAAAGTTCCCTTGTGCATCTTCCCAGTTAATAACCCCTGAGAATACCACTGTGCTCACTTCTTTCACCATAGAAGTTTTGCAATTCTTGACCTTAACATAAATGGACTGTATGATTTTATAAATTATTTTCCTGATTCAAGTATAATTCCTTTTCGTGATAGGAAAATTTAGGAAATGCAAAGAAACCAAAAATTCTTATCACACTCCAAAGATGGCCTTCGTTAATATTCTGATGTGTGGCTTCCAGAATTTACATATTAAGACTTTTTTTTCCTGCAGAAATGGGAGTATATTGTAAATGCTATATTACTTTACACACATATTTTTCTATTTGTTAACCACTGCAGTATTTCACTGGATGGTTGTACCATACGAATCCTCTTGTGACATTTAGGTGATTAAGCTTTTTTTTTCTTTCCATTTATTTTATGTAAGAGAACTGGGGTGTAGGCCAGAGGTGCAGGGGATGATAGGATTCACCGGAGACAGTGGGGAGCAGAACAGGTGAATCTGTTGAGATACACTGCTGAGGGAGCAGCAGGCGAGACGAGAGAGGTCTGCTGTGCCATATGTGGGTTAGCTCTCTGGCCGGGGATCGAACTCAGGCCATAGTGGTGATAGTGCTGTGATTTAACCCCTTAGGCTACCAGGGAGGCCCCACTTATTTTTGCTTTTCAAGAGAACAGATTGGGAACCATCCCTGTAACTAAATGTGCACATCCATGCTTGTTTTCTCAGGAGAAAAAAAAAACCCTAAAACTGAAGTTGCTGAGTCAAAAAGGAATGGAAATTTTTACTTTTTTTAACGTTTGTGTTTTCTCCAAGTTGTAGTCCAGAGAAGTTATTTATACTCCTATCAGCAGTGTGTGCTCATTCTTCCATCTGTGTCATCGCCCGAACAGTTACTAACAACTATCCTTGTTTCATTTGCTCGGATTTCTTTATGTTCCATCTAAAAATGGTGTCTCCTCCCTGACAAAACTTTAATCTTGCTTTACCCACAAATCACTGCTCTGTCTCCTTCCCTGCTGAAAGAGTTTACACAACCAGCCTCCATGTCCTTCTTAACCTTTGTTAATTGTACTTTCTTCTCCACTGATCATCTCTTATAGTCACCTGTGACCTTTAAATTATTTCCATTGACCTCTTACAAGACCTTTCTGGATGTAGAAGTTCCCCGGCTGGCACCTGAGAGTAAGTGTCCCCTTGTTCCTGTTCCCACAGGTTGAGGGTCAGATTACATGAACTAGATTAAAGAAATTGAGGGACTTCAAGCAAAGGAAACATACCAGATTTGGGTTTTAAAAAGATTCTGTCACCATGGGGAGACTGGGTGGAAGGAGGTAAGGGTAAGGTAACATGGTAAGTTTTAAGGCCCTGTTGGGGTGGAGAGAAGCTAATGATGGACTTAAGAACTGTTTAGAAGGCACAGTGACTAAGCCGTGGGGGTTGATTCAGTCTAGAGGATGGAGAGTGAAATACTGAGGGTGATGTCCAGGTTTCTGACAACTAGCTTTAGGAACTTCACAGTTTGTTTTTTTCACTTCGTCCACGTGGTCACACTGATTAGACAGACCATACACTCCCGCCTACAGCGAGGCTGACGTAACTGATAGTCCAGAGAAATGATCTAGAGGCTATGCTACCAAACCCACCTGGTCAGTAGAGTATGGTGTCAGAAGGCAAAAGTCACAAATCGGAGGGAAGTAGAAAGACTGAAGACGGGCAACACTCAAAACACTTGTAGGTGAAAGTTGCTGGGGAAAACAGGGCAGACCAGAGAAGCCAGGATTAAGGGAGGGTTATTTGCCTTAAGGTAGGAGCAACTTCATTATGCTTCAATGCTGAAAGCAATAAGGTGGAGAACAAGACTGACGATGTTCAGAGGAGGAGAATGGAGAAAGATGTCGCTGGATGGGAGGGGTTGGCTCCAGGAGGAATGGGGGGGCAAGTCTTACATTGTAGGTCTCCAGGAAAGATGAGGGTGTCTCCTCGTGACCAATGTCTGTTCTTACTGACAGGTTGGGGGAGGAGGGTAAGGGGCAGGTGTCAAAGACCTAAGAAGATGGAGACTGGACATAGCTGCTTTCAAAAGGAGAGTGTGCAGGGACACTTAGGAGGTTTTCTGAGCAAAAACCCAGGTGCAATTGAGACCAGAATATATGGTGGGAGGACACATGAAAGTCAGGCACTGTCACCCATCTGCCTCCTCACTGCTGTCAATATTTTCCTGAAAACAGGTTGTATGCAGACTCAGAAGCTCCCAGGACCCACTTTATACAGCAACCCAGTCTGGAAGTCAGGATGTTTGCAGAATTCCACAACTTTACTTTGCTCTATTCCTCCACACAGTCATGCTACTTAGCCACACAGATCTCTTATTCCAGAGAAATGGTTTAAGGGATATGATGCCAATCTCTCAAACTCCTCTGACTGCCAGCAAGGCAAGTGCCCAGACCACATGATTCTGGTCTTCCAGAATCACATTGATGACTGCAGTTTAACTCTGGCTTCATTACAAACCAGATATTGCACAGAAAGCAGATGCAAATCCTAACTAGCATGCTATACCAATTTAGACACACAAACTGCACACACCTGGATGATCTCCTGCAGCACTTGCTGCACATGTTAGGACTTCAGCTGTCAAGTAACAAACAGAAAGTACCACCTCGCTAATTTAAGAAAAAACCTGATGTGTTGGAAGGCTGTGGGATAGGTCGCAGAGGTAAAAGCCAGACCTCAGAAAGGGTAGGGCCAGGGCTCAGGAAGGGTGGGCCAGGAGCACTTGAGGCAAGGGAGGTGTTAGAGATCAGGTCTTGCACCTTCAGGATGGGGGAACATAACTGGCAAGGAGTTTCTGTGCTTGGTTGCACCTGATTCAGCAAGGCAGAGCCTTAAAAAAGAAAGAAAGAGGTGGCATAGGGGTTGAAGTCTCAGCACTATCAAGCTATTGTCAGCCACTGCAGCATGAGTTGGATCCCTGGGCTGGCAGGGACCTAACCCACATGGCTCAGCAGACCTCTTCTGTCTCGCCTGCTGCTCCCCTCAGCAGTGTATTTCAGTGGCTCTGCCTGTTCTGCTCCATTCCCCACTGTCTGTGGTGAATCCTCTCATGTCCCCTCCATCTGGCCTACACCCCTGTTCTTTTATGCATAAATAAATAAAAATAAAATCTTTTTTAAAAGAAGCATAAAGATCTTATAGCCACTATTCACATTTTCACCACCCAAAATATGTTGGCATATTTGCTTCCAGTTTCTTTTCTCTGGCTATACTTTGGTTAGACTCATATAACATGTTTATACATTTGCCAAAATAAATCCATTCATGCTCAGCAGATGTGGGTAATTTCTGGCTGAACGACCTGCCATTGTGTTGTCAGGAGGGCTTTCCCAGCATTAACTTCTCTGTCAGATTTATCTGAGGTTGAAATAACAGCAGAGACCAAGTTTGTCCCAACCTGTCAGAACTGCAGAGGCCAGGAAGGGGGGAATACAAGAGATCAGCATACAAAAAATACAATTGAAAACAAAACAGATCTAACAGCTGGTTTCACTGTGCTGGGACACTGGGAAGAAGGGAGGGCAGGGCCCAGGTTTTCTGGGCCCTGGCTTTGGGGTGCAGGGCACTTTTCCTCCCAGCAGCTTGTTCCTTTGTCTATTTAATCATCTATTCAGAAAATACTGCTGCCTGCTGGGTCCTGGCCCTTTAGCTGGGTGTGGGGGTGTGGCAAACTTGATGACCCTTGGCCCAGGGAAGCAGACATGGGCAACCAGCAGGACTGAGGGTAACAGGCAAGAGGTGGGGTGAAGAGCCTTGTGTGTGGCCTGCCAGAGTGGAAATGTGGCCTGGAAATGTGGCTTGAGGGAGGTCATCTCGGAAGCTTAGTTGAGCAGGGGACGGTCACCTGGGTCTGGGGAAAAGAGCACGCTTACCAGGAGAGGCAACAGCTTGATTCAAGGACAAAGGGTACAGAGGGCACCAGCCTCCCTCTTCTCAGTCTGTCTTCAGTTTCCTCAGAGGGAACCATGAAGATAGTAGTCACAGTTTTACAATAAGAAAGAGGGCCTTCCTGGTGGCTCAAGAGGTTAAGCATTAGCACCATGAAGCTATCGGCAGCCACTGCAGCACAAGTTTGATCCCCAACCAGGGAGCTACCCACATGGCGCAGCAGACCTCTTCTGTCTCACCTGCTGCTCCCTCAGCAGTGTGTTTTTTTTTTTTTTTTTTAAGATTTATTTATTTATTTATACAAGCACTGGGTACAGTCAGAAGCGCGGGAGGGTGAAAGAATTCACCAGAGCCAGAGTGGGGAGCAGAACAGGCAGAGTGACGAAACACACTGCTGAGGGGAGCAGCGAGCGCAGCAGGAGAGGTCTGTCACGCCGTGTGGGACACTCGCTGGTGGCCGGGGGATTGAACCGGCGATGCAGAGGCTGCAGGCAGCTTCGCAGCCCAGTGCGCAACTGCTGCGCCACCAGAGGAGGCCTTCAGCAGTGTGTTTCAGTCAATTTGCCTGTTCTGCTCCTGTCTCTGGTGAATCCTCTCACCCCCTGCACTGCTGGCCTGTAACCCCAGTTCTTGGATGCATAAACAAATAAATATTAAAAAAAAATCAGAAGGACCCCATGAGGGATGATTGGCAGCATGGTGGGCACTTGTGAGATGGGAGAGTCTTCCGAAAAGAGGGAACAGGGGTCACCAACACACGACAACCCCAGGACTCTGGAGGGAACTGGAAGGGAGGGAGGCGAGGCAGGAGCTGACACGAGCCAGGCTAGACTAGGGAACTGGTTCTTCCACAGCCTCGAACCACTCCCACAGGAGAGAGAACGCAGAAACCCATTTCTTTGACATTGCCCATCTTCACTGAAAAGACAAAGAGGTTTGTCTTCAGAGCTAAATCACTCTAATTTCAGTCCCCCCATTCATGAAAAAAGAAAATTCCTTCTGTGACTACCAGCTCCCCAGACTCCTTACAAGGGACAGGGACCCTCCGCCTCCTATTACTTTCAGGGAGGTGTGGGTGGCAGGGGGTGGAGGTTGGAGAGCTTGGAGAGCACGCCTGGAGCCTGGAGGACAGGCAAGAGTGGACTGAAAGGAGCTTTTATTTGGACTTTCCCAAAGGGGATGCGCTGACTTGAGCAATGCAGGACGACATGGCTATTCTGATTCTCTCACTCGGGGCCTCCCTGAGTCTTGGGTCCTCCAAAGGGAAACACAGAAATATTAAATATCTCTACTTGGGGTGTTGAGGAGCAAAGGGCACCCTCACCTCCTCTTCAGCTTCACCCTGTGCTCCTTGCCCAAACTCATTCTAGGCTGAATGTTCTGTCAGTATATAGACTGAGCTCAGGGCATTGAGGTCAAAGGCAGCGCAAACTCCACCTTCCTCCCTCCAAGAACAACTAGTGGTGTGTGCCCCTTGGAAAGATGCTGCTAACTACACCAATCGTTGTTAAAGACAAGATTTACAGGGCCTCCCCAGTGGCGCTGTGGTTGAGCGCTGGGTTGCGAAACTGCCCGCAGCCTCTGCAGCACCGGTTCAATTCCCGGCTGCTCCCCGGCCACTGGAGGAGGGTCCCACATGGTGTGCAGACCACTCCTGCCGCCCGCTGCTGCCCTCAGCAGTGCACTTCGGTCCTTCTGCCTGCTCTGCTCCCCACTCTGGCTCTGGTGAATTCTCTCACCCTCCCACGCTTCTGACTGTACCCAGTGCTTGTATAAATAAATAAATAAATCTTTAAAAAAAAAAAAAAAAAGACAAGATTTACAGCCAATACATTCATTCAAAAAATGGCCACCAAAGTCAGGCACTGGTAGGCAGAATTTCTGACAAAAAGGAGATAACCAGAATGACCTCCCCACCCACCCCACACCCCCCGCCACAACTTCGAACAGAATTGAGGTACAGGCCAGATGTGAGGGAGGGTGAGAAGATTCGCCAGAGACAGAGCAGGGAGCAGAACAGGCAGTCTGACAAAATATATTGCTGAGGGGAAAAGCGGGGAGACAGGAGAGGTCTGCCGCGCCATGTGGGGCCCTCGCTGGCTGGCCAGGATCGAACCGGCGCTGCAGGGGCTGCGGGCAGCTTCACAGCACGATGCTCAACTGCCTGTGCCACCAGGGGAGGCCCCCAAAAAATAACTTTTTGGAACCTTCCTGGTGGGCAGGGGTTAAAGACATAGCACTGTTAAGCCAGCCACTGCAACATGAGTTCGATCCCTGGCCAGGGAGCTAACCCACACGGTGCAAGCAGACCTCTCCTGACTTGCCCGCTGCTCCCCTCAGCAGTGTCTTCGGTCCGTCTGCCTGTTCTGCTCCCTGCTCTGTCTCTAGTGAATCCTCACACCCTTCCGCGCCTCTGACCTATACCCCCGTTCTTGTATAAATAAATCAATCTTTAAAAAAAAAAAATCTTTAAAAAAATTGCAGAAAGATCTTGTGGATGTTTCCATTTCCTTCAATGGTGATACCTTAACTAAAACCAGAAAAAAGAGCTCACTAATAGCAGTTGGTGCAGGGATGATCTGTCAATTTCATCATGTGTAAATTTGTAACCACATCAAAACCAAGAGAGGGAACTGTTACATCACTGGAAAGCCCTTCCTGCTACACATTTATAGTCCCCCTCCTTTGTGGCCCATCCCTAACCCCCAACAACCACCAACCTATTCTCCAGCTCTCTAATAGTTATCATTTCAATAATGTTATATAAATGGAGGTATATGTCCCTAGTCATTGACTTTTTTCATACAGCATAGTTCCCTTGAGATCCATCCAAGTTGGTGGATGTATCAATAGTTCCTTCCTTTAAGTTGCTAAGTAGCATTCCAAGATCTGGTGTGTACCACAATTTGTTTAACCATTTGTTCACTGAAGGTCTTTTGGTTTGTTCCCAGTGTGGACATGCTTTCATTTCTGGAATATATGCCTGGGTGTGCCGCCGCCGGTAAGTGCTTGTTTAGTTTCATAAGAAACTGCGAGGCTGTCCCCATGGTGAAGCTGAGTAGGGGCCAAGCAGAGGCTGCTGCAGCTTTTCAAGGACAGCCAATTTGCCATCCTCTGGGGCTTTTATTCCTATCATGATTTACTGGGATTTAAGAGGGGTACAGATCCCGGGAATGTCTGAATCAACTGTTTTGAGCTTACTTTGGAAATAAGGGACCCTTTGGTTTTCTGGATTTGGAAGCAACCAATGCACATGGAGGGTTGTGCCCGTGTCTAGGATGACTGAGGGGGTTGAATGGCACTGGGCTCTTCTCAGATGCATCCACGCAGAGGAACCCCACTGACTCATTATGACAGACCGTATCAAAATAAATGTTTTAACAATGTTAAGAAAAAAGAAACTACCAAGCTATATTCTGAAGTGGCTGTACGACTTAACATTCTCAGCATCCTTGCCAGAATTTGAAACTATAGTTATCATTTTAGAGTTTTCAGTAAGTTTGCAGTAATTTTTTTGTGGTTTAATTTTCATTTCTCCAATGGTTAGTGGTGTTGAACGTGTGACATGTTGCTGTCTTTTGCCCATGTTCTAATTGGATTGTTTTTTGTTGAGTTCTGAGAGTTCTCCATATTTAGATACAAATCTTTTCAGGTATGTGACTTACAAATTAAGTTTGTAATTTTGATGAAGTTCAGTTTATTGATTTTTTTTCTTTTATGGATTGTTTTTGGGCCTCCCCGGTGGCGCAGCGGTTGAGCGCTGGGTTGCGACGCTGCCCGCAGCCTCTGCAGCGCCGGTTCGATCCCCGGCTGCTCCCCGGCCACTGGAGGAGGGTCCCACATGGCACGCAGACCTCTCCTGCCGCCCGCTGCTCCCCTCAGCAGTGTACCTTGGTCCTTCTGCCTGCTCTGTTCCCCGCTCTGGCTCTGGTGAATTCGCTCACCCTCCCACACTTCTGACTGTACCCAGTGCTTGTATAAACAAAAACAAAAACAAACAAACATACAAATAAATAAAAACATGCCTCTATATAAAAAAAAATAGAACTCTTCACCTAGCCCCAGATCCCCAAGATTATCACTTCCTTGCTATTCTGGTTCTACTTTTAAATCTGTAATGCATTTTGAGCACATTTTTGTATTGTTAGGTCAAGATTCCTTTTTTAAATCACTATTTTTTTCACTTATGGATGTCCAGCTACTCCCATGTTATTTGTTGAAAACACTATCCCTTCAGTGAACGTTTGAAAATTGGTTGGCTTGTGCGGGTCTGTTTCTGTGGTCTTTAGTCTCTTCCATTGATCTTGTCTCTCCTTCTGCCAGTACACACTGATGCAGAGCGATTTTCTTCACTTCATTCTTTTTTTCTTAAAGATCTATTTATTTATGTCTACAAGAACTGGGGTGTAAGCTAGAGGTGTGGGGGAAGGGGTGAGAGGATTCCCCAGAGGCAGAGAGGGGAGAAGAACAGGTTGATTGACTGAAACACACTGCTGAGGGGAGCAGTGGAGACAGGAGAGGTCTGCTGCGCCGCATGGGTCAGCTCCCTGGCTGGGGATGGAATTGTGCTGCAAAGGCTAAGACTCAACCCGTTGAGCCACCAGGGAGGCCGCCTCACTTCATTCTTAATTTTTTTTTTAAAGATTCATTTTTATTTATACAAGAACTGGGAAACAGGTCAGAAGGCGCGGGAAAGTGAGAGAATTCACCAGAGAGAGCTGGGAGCAGAACAGGCAGACGGCCCGAAGACACTGCTGAGGGGAGTAGCGGGTGAGACAGGAGAGGTCTGCCGCGCCATGTGGGAATCTCCCTGGCCGGCCGGGAATCGAACCTGCGCTGCAGAGCCTGTGGACAGCTTCACAGCGCAGCGCTCAACCTGTTGAGCCACCAGGAAGGCCCCATTCTTAATTTTCAAAACTGTCTTAGTTCCTCTAGCTTCTTTGCCTTGTCATATTAATTTTAAAATGTCTGTATATCACAAGAAAAACATTTGCTGGAATTTTGGTAGGAAGTGTATTAAACTTACAGATCAGGGGCCTCCCTGGTGGCCTAGGAGTTAAACCTTAGAGCTATCGACATTAAGGCCTGGGCTCCATCCCCGGCCAGGGAGCTAAACCACGTGACACAGCAGACCTCCTGTCTCACCCACTGCTCCTCTCAGCAGTTTATTGCAATAGATCTGCCTGCTCTGCTCCCCACTTTGTCTCTGGTGAATCTTCTCGCCTCCTGTACCCCCGGCCTACACCTCAGTCCTTCTACATAAAAAAAGGAACATACGAGAACACCCCAGTTCTTGTATGTATAAATTAATAAATGTTTGAAAGAGAAACACATGCACAAATCTAATGAAACAAGTTACAGAGTTGTATGTTGGATCTAGAAGAGAAGCAGTGGACTCGGGTCCAGAGACCTGGGACCATGTTTCTCCGCAAGGCCACTATCCACAGCCTGGGTCAGGGCACTTCTCTTTTGCATTTGGGTCATCTGCAAATTAGCGAAGAGACTCCACTATAGAGAGATAGTACAAAGACATGAAAAAAAAGCCAAGATTAACACAAATGGAGAAACATTCTGAATTAGAAGATGTCACTTCTTCCCAAACTGGTTTATTTCCTCCCTCCTTTCTTATGTAGAAGTGAGGCGTAGGCCAGAGGTTGGGGGGGAAATGAGAGGATTCACCAGAGCGGGGAGCAGAACAGGCAGATCTACAGGAATACACTGCTGAGGAGAGCAGTGGGCGGGACAGCAGAGGTCTGCTGAGCCTTGTTGGTCAGCTCCGGGCTGGCGGGGATAGCTTGATCGTGCTGTCTTTAACTCCTGAGCCACCAGGGAGGCCCTCCATGTGTTTCTCTTTTGACTGTAGACTTAACTTTGACTTCCATGCATTTGTTAGTATACAAAATACAATTAGTTTTGTACATTGATCTTGTAGTCCATGACCTGATGAACTCATTTAATTCTGGGGTTTTCTGTCGATTCCTTGGGATTCCCACATGGCGCGGCAGACCTCTCCTGTCTCGCCCACTACTCCCCTCAGCAGTGTCTTTGGTCCGTCTGCCTGTTCTGCTCCCAGCTCTCTCTGGTGAATTCTCTCACCCTCCCGCGCCTTCTGACCTGTTTCCCAGTTCTTTTATAAATAAAAATGAATCTTTTTAAAAAAAAATTTAAGAATGAAGTGAGGCGGCCTCCCTGGTGGCTCAAGGGGTTGAGTCTTAGCCTCTGCAGCACAATTCCGTTTATCAGAACGTCTACATTCAGGAATAGTTCTATTTCTTCCTTTTTAATCTACATGCTTAACTTTATTTTCTTTTTCTTGCCTTACATGATGGCTAGGACTTCCAGTATGCTGAGTATGAGGTTTTGTTCTGATTTGGAGGGAGGATGTCCATCATCTTTGACATGGTTAAGAATATGACATTAGCCAGAAACTGTTAGAATTCTCAGGGAAAAATTGGTTTTCCCAGGGAGAGGATAGAAAATAGATGAAACTGACACCAAGAACCATTACAGAGGAAGAGCCCTTTCCAACCATAGTTTAAGATGTTGACCTTGGTTCCTTATGATACACCTGAGCCCTATCCAGCTTACCTGAGGCAGAACCTACCTCCAGAATTCAATTGCGGGGCACGAGTGATGCTGACCTCAAACTAGTTACGTGGGACCCTGTGGATGCTAACAGAACCCTAATTTGCAGATGGTCTAGCATAAGCTATCACTTGGTAGATCTCATTTCCCCCGAAGATCCGCAGCACGATTTCCCCTACCCACCTCGTCCTGACCCCTACCCGCTCTCAGAATCACCCTCCACCCCCCGAAAAGAAGAGAGGCAGCCAAAGGCAGCTTGGGCAATACTTGATATACGTCATACATTTATTAGTGAATATCCCTCTGAAATCAGCAACAATATTAAAAAAAATAATGATTGCACTACTTGGTCAAGCAGAACTAGCAACTTTCATTTTAAAAAAAGTACAAATCTGTTAAAAATTTCAATCAGTATACACATATATATAATACAACATACTAGTTATGTTAAATGCTACAAACCAATGTGAATCCAATGGAATGGAAAAAACCACACATTTAAGCTTTAAGAACCTTTTTTTTTTCTCTATATATTAGCATTTTCTCAAATACATACATGGGAAAAAATGAGGTAACTGTAAAATGTGCAAGGAACAGGGCCCCCCAAAATTACATATATATACACACACATATATATATGTAATTATATATATATAAAACCTTCCTAACACAGAACACAGGTGCTGGGCCCAGCCAGGGCTGGGGGATGGTGTCCACTGTCATGCCTAGGCCAGAAGTTGGTAAATAAAAGAGTAAACAATGACAAGCCCCCACCACAGGAAATCATTGGTAACATGGCATCTATAGCAAGGTCGGCAAATCACAAACATCCTAAGTAATTGTTTCATAAATCTTTTTTTTTAATGATTTTTTTTTTAAATGTTGTGTTTCCCCCCATAGCTGCTTGTTGGAACCATGGCTGCAGCCGACACGCAATCCGTGAGCCTGTTTCCGCCTGCCCCAGGAACCGTAAGGGTTTTGAAAACCTTTTGTTGGGGAGGGAGAGGGAGGGGGGTGGGAGAGGGTGGTTCTGTGTAAAACATGTGGGGTTTCAACACTGCTATAAATATAGAAACGTCACCTGGAGTTATATACAGTAAGACTTTGGGTTCTCCATGGGGGTGGGGCCGGGCTGATGGGGCCCCATGGCAGGCTAGGAAGAGGCAGGGAGCCAGGGCGCTACGGGAGAACGAGGGTGGTTGGAGCATCCCTGAGGCAGCAGGCGCCAGGGGCTGCCTGCTAGGATGTGCCGGCCCCACACGCGGTTCGTTCAGGGCAGCAACCCCAGCTGGGGATAGGAAAGGCAAGGAATAGGACCGGGGAGGAAGAGGGAGCTCAGCCAGACCCTATGGGGGCGGGGGGGGGGGGGTTCCTCCAGGCCTGGAGAGCAGGGTTCAGGCTGGGAGGGGACCCCCGGAAGTGGGGTCCATGCCCTCCCTGGTCCCTGCCCTCTTGGGACTTCCTTGGAGGAGACTCACCCAGGCAGGTGGGAGACAGGCCCTGGCTGGAGAGGGATAAATGCCCTGAAAAGCGTACGGTCCCGGTAGGCTCTGGGGACGTGTGCAGTACAGTGCATGGCAGTTATCAGCTGAGCACAGAGCGCCCCCCCAACCCCAACCGTGACCACCAGCCGCCTGGTCCAGCCCAGCCACGCGCATGCAAACCAGGCGGCACCACAGGACCAGTTCCTGCCCCCTGGGTACTCGGTCCTAGTTGGTCCCTAGACCCCCTCCCCCCATTAAACCAGAAGAAAACAAATTGTTTTAAAAATCCACACCCCCAAATCCTACACGCGATTTTGGGCCAAATGAATAAGCAAAAACTGCTGCTCCTCACATTCATGCAAAACGACAGAGGGGAGATTGGACATGGGTCTGGCCCCCGCCACCAGCAGGGGGTGGCCACTAGAACACAGGTCACTCTTCCTGGCACGGCGCAGGCCCCCTCAGGATCTGTGCCGCCCCAGCTCAGGGTCTGTCTCCCATGTGCTTGGGAGGCTGGCTCTGACACCCTCCAGCCTGGGGGTGGGGCTGGAATGTTGTGCCTGGGGTAAGAGTCCTCCTGGGAACCAGACTGACCCCCTTCACTGCAGCCTGGGCTGGGCTGGCTGCCTGAGTCTGTCTGGGATCAAGGCAGGAGGACCCGGGCCTGGGGCTCAAGATGGCCTCGTGCCACTGTCTCGCTGCATGCCCGTCCGTGCCACCTGGGCAGATGGGATAACACTTCAGTGCTAGAGACCAGGCTACCCAGGACTGTGCCCCGTTTGCCCAGCCCGGGGCCAAGGACCCACCAACTGCACTGGGGGAATGGACCCCTGGCTCCCAGTGCCGGCAGGAAAGAGGTGGACCCAAGGGCAAACAGGAAGGAGACCGAGTTGGGGACACTCAGGCAGCTCCGTGGCAGGCGGACTGGCAGGCAGATGGGGGAAGGAGTCTTTGGAGCTTGGCAAGTGCAGGGGCTTATTGCAGGGGCTTCTCTTGGGGCTGACCCTGGCACCAGCTCTGGAGATGCAGGTGAGAACGATGGGGCAGGCCTGGGTCACTCCCTCCCCATCCTCCCTGGGTCCCCCCCCGAGTTTCCAGAGCTTCGGACAGGGTTCTCCTGGACAGTTGTGGGGCCTCACTCAGCCTCCCTGGGCACCTCGGAGGCATCAGCCCGGCAAATGGGACAGGTCCGGTTGGCCTGGGGGGGAGCAGCCAACGTCAGGCTCCACTCACATCCCCCACCCAATACAACACTGCCACCTGTGGGGACCTGGCCCCTGAATGGAGCCAGCGCTGACAAAGATGAGGATACCCCCCTATACCCACGCAACACCTGGGAGCCCCTGGGGTCATGTTACCTTCAACCACTTGTCGACACACTTGGTGTGGAATTCGTGGTTGCAAGGGAGAACTCGGAGCAGCTGCCTCGCCTCGAAGTCGCTGAAGCAGACGACACACCTGGGAGGAGGCACAGAGGGTCACCTTGTCTCTGACAGCTGAGGGAAGGCTGCTCATCATAAAGCAGAGTCTCCCTGGAAGAGGGGGCCCTTCGCAGCCCATCACGGGGGGGCACAAGCTGGAGCCTGGCACTCACAGGGTCTGCTCCGACTGGTGACCATCTGGGTTGAAGCGGTAGGACGGAAGCTGCTCAATGTCCGCTTTGGTGAGGCCTCGGGGCTTGGCGTCTCCCAGCCGCTCTGCCAGGTTCAGGAGGGCCTGGACAGGGGCAGGAGGGGAGGGTCAGCAGTGCCCAGGGCCAGAGTGCCCCCAGTCCCCACCTCCCAGGACGGGGCTCCCTGGGACCTCATAGTTCTCCATCTCCACGTCATCCACGTCAAGGTCCAGACTGATGGTGGGCCCCATTGCTGTTGGTGACATTGGCAGCATCGAGCTAGAGAGACAGGCATGGGGGCCCAGGGTCAAGTCAGTAGGTGTGCAGAGCTGCTCTCTTCATGCAAACAAAGTCCAGAACTCTGCACCATTCACCGTGCACCCTGGTGTTAGCTCAGGAGGTTGTAGGAGAGCAGGGAACCTGCTGGTGGGTGTTGGTGGTTTATGGGGATGACAGATGGCTTGAGAGGCCCTGGGAACCCCAGGGAGCTGTGTTTAGGACTAACCACTGGGGCCCTAGGAGTACAGAGGTCTGTGGTTCTGGGGCAGAAGAAATGGTACTTACAGGAAGTAGGGCAGGAAGCTGGGGTAATATGGTGGTGGGGGCGGCGGCGGGGGTGGTGGGGGCAGCGGCTGTTGCAGGCGGTATCTCTGGGTGCTCAGTCTCCGTGGCATCATATGGGAATACGGCTGTGAGAGGGGGGCCAGGGGCAGGTCAACAGCCAACCAGTCTCCAACGGCTCCGGACTGTGGGGTGTGGGGCAGGGGCGCAGCACTCACCACACCGAAGGACAGCTCCTGATGCAGTGGATCGTGGGGCAGGTAGTGCAGGGGCAGGGCTGGGCCCGGTGCAGAGGTGGAGTAGGTGAAGCTCCCCAGGGGGTGCTGGTCCCCCCGCAGATCCACATCATTATCTAGCCGCTGCAGGGGCTGGAAGAGACAGGGTTGGGTGCCCTGGAGTCAGTGTCAGGGGCAGCCCCTGGGCCCTGGCTCCCCATGCCATCCCCTCTAGCATCACCCAGACTTACCATACGTGGGTGCTGGGTTTGCAGCGACACAAACTGTCCAAGAGGTGCCATGTGGGCAGGCTGGGGGTGTGGGGCTGGCGGTGGGGGGTGCAGGATGTAGTGGTCACTGGAGATGAGGTGGGGGTAGGCCTGATAGGGCACAGGGAGCTGCTGCATGGTACACGCCTGGATCAGCTGCCAAGAGAGGGGGCGGGGATTGGAGAAGGTCTCCTAGGCTTGGGGCTGAGTCTGTGCTTGTGACAAGGGTCAGGAGCCATTCCATCAGGCACAGGGCGCCCCGCCCCCTCATTGAACACCACCCCCCAACTCCAGGGTCTGGAGTTTAAAGGCCCACAGTCCTGACTCCAAACTGCAAGTGCTGGGTCCAGGGAGGTCTCGGCACTGGAAATGCCCTCTCACCATAGGTGAACGCAGTCTTTTCTGGGCAGGGCTGAGGCTTGCAGCCAGGTGTGGTCTGCTAGGCAGGGTGGGTATGCAAAACTTGGCTGCATTCTGCTGCTGCCCTGTGCTGGAGCTTTTGGCTGGAGGCACGCACTCACTCACCGGGGGTGGGAGGCAGCAGAGGGGGTAGTGCTGCCCACTGAACATCACGGAGCATGCTGGGAGCTGCTGGGCACTGCAGCCAGGGATGTGTTGGCCTGCAGGCAAGGGGAAGCCTTGGGTCGTCACTGTGGTGACTGTGTAGGACAGAGGGACGGGTCCCTGGTGCACCTGTAGTTGGAGAGAAACCCAGGGGAACTGCAGGGAGGAAGCTTGGCCTCAGGTGAGAAGTTCCTTGGGTTTGGCTTCCTTCTTTTCTCTAGCTGGAACCCACCTAGATGCAAGTCCTGTCCCTCTACCCCAGGCCCCAGGGGGCACAGAGAACCTTTTGTAACCTGGGAGGGCTTCCAGTCCTGCCAGTCATTCACTGTGCGGCCTCAGGGAAGAGGCCTTCTCTGGATTCAATTTACCAACCTGTAAAACAGGCCTAATTTCCTCTCCCTGAACAGGCAGTGGGTTAGGCAAGGGGAAAACAGGAGTTTGCCACCTCTGCTCCTCAGATGGCTTTGCCAGAAGCTGGGGGGCAGCACAATGAGGGTGGAGGGCGTTCCGCCTACCTGCTCGTGGAGATCAACCATGAACGGGCTCTGTTGGGAGGTTGGGTGCAGCATTCGGGGGCTCCTGCCGGCAGGAGCCGAGGCTCGGTGCTCCTCTACGGGGAGATGTGATGGTCGGGGTGGCGGCTGCTGGGAGGGTAAGCGCTCATCCTGGGCAGGCGGGCTGGCCAGGGGGCCCTCGCGGCCGGGGCTGCACCACAGAGAGGAGGCCCCAGTAGGACTGCAGGGGTCACTCACTCACAGAGCATGAAGAGTCAAGGTCATTACCCACTGGGGAGACAGCTCAGAGCCCTGTGTTCTGCTCCCTGGACCCCACCCAAGCTGACAGCCTCTGTGTTGAGGTTCTGGCCTCTGCTGGACTGGGAGGTTCCTTCCTACCTTCCCCAGGGCTGGCCCAGAGTGCTGCCGGGTCCTGCAGAGAATCTCCGCTGACCCACAGGAGTAGAGGGTGGCCACCTAGTCACCGCCAGAGCCCATGGTCGCATCAGGGGTGACAGAGGGGTGGAGGGGCTAGGCCGGGGCTCCCAACCCTAGGAGAAAAACAGAGGAAGAAACTGAGGTAAGAGAAGTTCAGTCTCTTGCCCATTACAGGTAGGCAGGCAGAATCAAACCTCTATAGCCTGGCCCTCTCCTGGTCACCGGGGCGCAGGGCTAATCGAACAGTGAGGCTTGGACTGCAGAGAATTTAGGCTTCATTTTCCTGCTCTGTGAAATCGGATCAAATCCTTTCTTGGGGTCGTGATGACTTCAGAGGGCTGGCCAGCTTTGCTTGTGTGCCAGGTTGTTCTAGTGGGGTCTCCAGGCAGCTGGGGAGCCCTGGCTTCCTTCCTTTCATCTTCTTGGTTCAGGGGGAATTCCAAGCCCGTTCCTGTCCTTGGGAGCTGCCAGTCAGTACTCTTTCTTTCTAGAACTCATTCCCATTATCTACCAAGCGTGACTCATTTACTCTTCAAGGAGTTCCATTTCACAGAAGAGGAAACTGAGACTGTGAGAGGTGGGGATTTGCCCAAGTGTTCAATTTGGGAGACCAAGGTCTCCCATTGCTGGATGGGTAGGTCTGGCACACAGTCCCTGGCTCTGGAGGCCCAACTTTGCCCCCAAGTGGGAGGTGAGGTTGCTAAGAAAAAAGGGAAGCAAGAACCTGAGAGAGGAAACTGAGTGGGAATGGGGCACAGCCCTGGCTAGGAGCTGGGGCCCAGAATGGGGAAGGTGGGACCATTCATTAATTCTGGAGGTTGGGAGGAGGCACCAGCAAGGAAGCTCTGGAACCTGTCAGGCCCTGCAAAGCTGAGGAGCACATCAAAAGGACTAGTCCTTTGCTGCTCCTGCCCCAGGGAGCCTCCCCCCAGCCTCAATCTAACCAGACTCCCATGTGTCCTCCCACCCAGCTTGAGGTGTCGCCTCTCTGTTGACACAGTCAGGGGGCTATGACTGTTCCCCAACACCTGTTCCTTCCTGCCAGAAGCAGCAAGAAGCATTTCCTCTGTGCCAGGCTTTACATGCACGGGTCCAACCCTACATGAGCAAGCAAGGGAGGCACTTCTCGGCTTGTTATGATGGCGCAGGGCCAAGGCCACAGCCAGGAAGTGCCAGAGCTAGAATTCACACTTCTGCCAAACCTGGGCTCCAGCACTTGCCACAGGGGTGGGCAGGGCCCACAGACACCTTATGACCAGCACAGCGCAGGTGTGATGTGCTGAATACACTGGCAAGTTAATCTACACGTTGAAGGCCACAGTCAGCAGCAGCAAAATTAGTGCCAATGAATAAAAATTGGAGATTATATAAATATCTGGCTTTTTCTGTGGGGATTAAAAAAAAAAAAAAAAAAACAACAGGCAGAAAAAAATATGGTGCCTGATTTTTGGGAGACCAGGGTCTCCCAGTGCTCATTTCTACTTTTCCCCTATGCTACCCCCCAAAGGGAGTAGGAGTTTTCACTCCAGGCTACCCCAGGCCCATTCCCTGCCTGCCCATCATTTGTCTGTGTCTCCTGGTGTGAACAAGCTGTACAGTCACACAGCTTTTGATTCCTGCTGACAAGCCAACGAACAAGGGTTAAGGGAGACTCAGGAAAAGGCACCACTAACTGAAACAGATACCTGGCCCCTCTGGATCACAATCTTTGAAGGTGTGGGAAATAAGGGCACCTAGATGTTTACCAAATTCCCCATTAGTTTCTATAGCACGGCCAAGTCTTGGGGACCCCTGCTCTGATCCCAGAGATCCTAGTTCTACTGACGAGGCATAGTAATAAAAACTGCAATCCTTGCCCTGTGCCACCTCCATGAGTCCTTACAGCAATTCTCAGAAGCACGACACTAACACTTAAAGAAGTGAAGTGACTGGCCTTGGACAGTGCCATGGCTCAGGGGGGCAGTCCAGGCTCAGTTCTGAGCCAGCCCCTTCAAAGGTACCCACTTTTAAGAAAAGGGAAATGACAAGAAGCCAGGAAGCCAGGCCAGCAGACACAAGATTGCCTGCTGCTGTGCGTGATGGTGCCAAAGGTGACAGCACCCACCTCTGCATTCTTACACATGACACCCTGATTTCCGGTCAGTCTTGGGGGGCACACTGTCTTTAGTGTCTCAGCTTCATCTGTAAAATGGGAACACCCAATGACACCTCCCAGTGAACAGGCAAAAAATACTCAAAAAAGGCCCCGCATTTGACTTACAAAGGCAATTCACTTGGGTGTGTATGTTTGGTCAGTGTTAAAAAATATAGGTTGACCCCCATCACCACCTACCAAGCAAAAATCAGGTGGCACTTCAAATTCTGCAAGGCACAGCAGGGAAATATGATGTCCTGGGGAATATCCCAGCTGGCAGGGAGGAGTGCCTGCTTCTTGAAGTTCTCCGAAGACCAGAGATGGCACATAGGGGACAGATCTACTTCACAGCTGAGGAAACTTGAGACCCAAGAGAATGAAAATAACTTCGTGTAGGCCATAAAGTCAGACAGGGATGGACTACCTGGTCCTGGCTAGTGCCCTAGGCACAGATTCTCAAAACCTTGACTCTCTCATTAGTGAGCTTCAACTTAACCCTAACTAACCTAACTGTAATCCCAGCTCTTTTCCAGGTCCTACAGGAGACCTGACAGTTTTCTCTTTCAATCACCTGCGATCAGTGTGATTATGAAGAGAAGCAACCAGTAACCTGCTCAAGGTCAAACAAGCAAGGGTGGCCGGGAGCCCTCCCCCTAACTGCTCTACCTTCCACACCTTTCCTGTGCTCAGGACTCAATGCGGTTTGTGTAACTGGGTTTTCAGGTACCATCCCTAAACCCAACCCCGTCTGGAAGCAGGTATCCACCCCCTCTCCCAGGAGGCAGCCAACTTTTATTTCTAGAGCCCCAAGCAACTACCTGGTTCTAGTCCAAGTCACCTGGGTTTCAGGGATGTTTGCAGAAACGGCTGTTTTGCAGATGGGCAGTCAGCCGCTGGGTACAAGAGAAGACTAAAAGCAAGATAAGATTCCCTCCCCACTCCCCTACCCCGTCCTTCACCAGAGAGGCAGGCTGGGCCCAGCACTGCTTGGTGAGCAAGAGGATCTCCCCAGAGTGGCATCTGGAGCCCACAGGGGGCTGGACCACCGGGTTCGGAGGTAGGAGTCCTCGGACGGTCCAGACTCCCTGGATGACCTTGGTCAAGGAAATCTCTTCCCTTCTGTGAGCCTCAGTTGCCACAACTGTTAAGTGGGGGTGGAAATCTCTCCTCCTCAGAGAGCCCAAATACAGCCAAGAGACAAGCAGCAGCCAGGCGACCGCAGCAGTGGGCAAGGAGACCAGCGTCCCTATGGGGCAGGCACCTACTCAAGGCGAGCCAGACTCAGGTTGCGGGGGCCTCCTCACCCACCAGCCCCCGGCAGTGGGGGGCCGCGGTGCAGACACCAGACCCCCCCTTTCCCATCCCAGGCTTCTGTGCAGCACTCGGGGCGGCCCGGGGGCGGGCGAGCAGCCCGCGGCGCCGGGGCCGGAGCGCTGTGACTTTAAGAGCCGCGGATCCCGGACCATGTGCTCGGCGTGAGACAAAAGCAACAACAAAGGAAGTGGCGGCGGCGGGGGGAGGGGGCGGCTCCCGGCCCTCCAACCGCAGTTCTCGGCCGCGGAGAAGGGAGGCCCGGCCGGCTCTCGGGGGCGCCGGGGCGGGGGGTGGGGAAGGGGGACCCCCCGATTCTAGCAGGCTCGCCGCCCCCCCACCCCGGACCGCCAGTGGTTAACCCCTGCGGAGCTGCGAGGGCCCAGCCCCGGGGGAGGCGCAGGCCCCGGGGTGCGGAAATGCGGGGCTGGGCCCCGGCGCCGACTCACCTCCGGCCGCCGGCCACACGCCGACGCCTTTGTTCGCGGTCTGAGCCGGCCCGGCTGGGCAGGGGCTGGGGAGGGTCGCGGCGGCCAGGACCCTTTAAGAGCCCCCGCCCTGCGGAACAATGCGCTCCCCCCCACCCCCGCTCTGGGGGCAGCCGGCTCCTTCCGGGGCCCGCTCTTTGTTGTCCGTCGGACGGCGTCTACCTCGCGAGGCCCGCGCGCGGTCGGCCTCTCTCCGCCCGGCTCTCAGGGAGCGGGAGGCGGCGCAGGACGCGGTCGGGTTTGCGCAGCTGCCGGCGGCTGGCCCTTTAAGAACTGTCCGCGGCGGCAGCGGAATGTAACAAACCCCACATTTGATTCACAACATTCGAAGCGGCGGGGTCGCGCGCGGGGCGGGAGGGGGGCTCGCGGGGGCGCGCCGGGCGGAGAGGGGGGAGGTTCGCGGGGGCGCGCTCGGAGGTTCCGGCAAACAGTAGCAAGAGGCTGCCCGCAGCGGCCCCGCCCCGCGGGACCCCAAGAGCCAATCACGCGCTGCGACTAGGCACGTGACGGGCAAAGCCGCCATCTTGGAAAGCAGATTTAAAAAAAAATCTCGCCCCCATCTTTCACTTAAAGTGACCGCAGCCACAAGCATAAGGAAGGGGCGGGGCCGCATAGTTAGACCTAAAGATGGGAGACCCCGGGCTGTACAAGACGAATCGGCTGCAATTCGCACTTGCTATGCAAACTGGCGAACCACTCGCGTCTCTAAAGCTCAGTTTCCCTGCCGGAGAAATGGGTTGCGCCGGGAGAGCCGCAGCCCGGACTTACTGTGTCATGGTCCACTCCTCGGGGACTGGGCGCCGCCAGGGACAGTGAAGTGCAACGGGGCTGACCTTCGACGGGGCAGCGGCGGCCTCTTAAGCAGTCCGAGTGGTTAGGATGGTTCTTAACAGCCGAGGCTCGGCAACCTCCTGGAGATGACGTCAGCCCCAAGAGCTACAGCGCCGCGATGACATCATGGCCCTGCAGCCCCGCAACACCTTGTTTATACTACGCGGCGGCTTTAAAAAGTTGGGACGCCCTGGGTTGCTCAACGGACCAATGGCGGGCGACCCATGCAAAGGAGCTAACGCCTGCCCCGCTGAGGGATTGGTCCGCTGCGCGCTGGCGTCACAGAGATACCTCGCCGCCCCGCCCCCAGCGTGGCCGGAGAAAGGCGCGGGGAACAGTTGGAAGCTGGAGCGGCAGGTGTCCTGCGCTCTCGGCGCGCGGGGGGCCCTAGGGCTGCAGTCTGCGCGGAGAGCCCTTCCCCCGGGGGGCCTGGGAACTAAACCCAGGAAATCCTTAGTTTTGAGCCGTATTCTCCCCAGCGGCTGCGGGAGAAGGGATTACTTCAGCCGGCCCATTTTACAGACGGGTAGAGAGGATCAGTGCGGCATTACCCACCCGCACCACACGCAGCTAGGCAGTAAGCTGAGCGGGCATCCGAACCCAAGCCCAATCCCAGCCTCGCTCTTGCCTCAGCGCCTCCCCAGTCACACATTAGAAAACGTGGAGTATTACCTACACATCAATTATATAAGCAAAAAAGGAACGAAAAATCAGCAATATCCTAAATTTACAAGATCTGGAACAGGCCGAATAAAGAATGATGCGTGCCTATAACTGAGAACTAACTGCCCTTATCTGTATGGCGCTGAAATGACACAGGGATAATTTCCGGAAAGCCTTAAAAAAGATGCCCGTGCATAATGTTAACATGTTAAACCCACAGGGTGGGCTACTGCGGGGAAGGGAAGGGAGAGGGTGCTTCTTTGGTATATTTCATAATCCCAAATTTAAAAATAAAATTGAAAGCAAAACGCTGAATAGTTTAACAGTATATCAAAAATTTTTAAACTGGCTATATACAGTGTCTGCATAGAATATTTTTGGAAGGATATACAGGAAGCTGCTTAACAATTGTGCTGAGGAGAACTAGAAGAGAGCACTATGTCAGGAGGATAGATTTTATTGTATATGCCTTTTCTCTTTAAAAAGAAAAACCTATGTGGTATAAACTAATAAAAATTCTAAAGAGAATTACTGTAAAAGTGTATGTATTAAGTCTTATGCCATAAAAACTTTTCTGTTTTCGCAGAGTCAGAAATCCCCCTTCAAGATGGATATCCAATGGAAACATTCCACAAGGAAGTTTGGGGAATAGACACATGGAAGTGTTGTTTCAGCCAGTAACAATATGACAGGGCACTTTGGCTGTGTGGCTAGCAACACAATGTCTGCAGGTGGTGCCCAGGGGTGGCTGGCAGATCTCTAAGAACAGATCAAGTTCATGATGTAACGCTATACAGAATGTTACTTGGAGGGCCTCCCTTGTGGTGCAAGGGGTTAAGTACAGCACTGTGAAGCTATCCGCAGCCTCTGCAGCACCAGTTCAATCCCCAGCTGGCCAGGGAGCTCCCCACATGGCGCAGCAGACCTCTGCTGCTTTGCCGGCAGCTCCCTTCAGCATTTCAGTCAGTCTGCCTGTTCTGTTCCCCACTCTGTCTCTGGTGAATCCTCTCACCCACCACACCTCTGGCCTGTACCCCAATCCTTGTATGCATAAAAAAAAAAAATGTTACCTGGAATGCCAAGTTCTATCCATCAGTTAAAACCATATGCATGAGAAAAAGTGGGGACATACAGGATGATGCCATCTCCTTATCAGCTCTCCCTTCTATGTCCCATCCCATCTTTTATTTTTCCCACTGTCAATTAGAAAGCCCTTCCCACAATGAAGGTGCCTAGACTGTTAAGACCGCACCCTGCTTGCCAGTGTCAGGATACTTGCAGACTTTACTGCCCGGCTTTCTGGGATGCACTTAACAAGCTTCCCCCACTTAATTTCTCAGGTTCATCTCTCCAGCCTCCCTCTTACAACCCTGGTTGTGCTCCCTGTGGCTTTCCACATCTGCAAACTTCCTGCCTTTGCACAACTGGATGCCCTGCCTGTGATGTCCTTTTTCTTCCTATCAATCTATTCCTCTTCTCTATACGTTGAGACAGCTCCCATCTAACCTCTTATTGGAATCTGGGATGTGTTCAGACTATATTGAGCCCCCCATCTCTGAACTCTGGGCTAGAGGCACCCTGACTTTCACTTCATGACCCAGCCTTGTCACAGTCCCATTATGGCTTGAAGGGATTCAGTATTTTTAGTGTACTGATTGAAAGCCAACTTCCCTGAAAGGCAGACACCACAGGATAACCAGCCTCAGAGAGGGGATACAGTGAGAACACCTTACCACTCCCCACCCTCAGCCACCAGTTACATACTTTGAAGACACCAAGTGTCCAAATACCATTTTGTCTGCCTAAAATATCCTCAACATCCTCTACTCACCTCTAGCAAAACCCTGCTCAATCTTGGGGACTGAACTCACAGACAACTTCCTGAGCCTTGGCTGACCTGTCTCCTGGCAGCGAGCTGCTCAGGCATCCCCAGTGCACATCGGGTGGCTAGCACACTGCATCAGACAGCAAAAGGCTATCTCTATGGGACTGCTGGGGGTGAGGGGGTGGGGCAGGGGCAGCAGGGCCTGGCTCATGGTAGGTGGTAGATGCCTGAAGAAGGGGTTCTGGGTTTGACTCTCACCTCTGATCCTACAGGGCTAGGAAATCGCTGTAGTCTTCTCTGCTGCAGGACCTTTGGGTTCAATGTTTTGGGAAGCCTTTAGTAAATCAACAGACTCTCATAATCCCCCCCAGGGCAGGGGCCAATAATACCACAGCCTGATCTACAAAACCTTCCCCGGGGCACAGGCAGGATCACTGAAATAAATAGGAAGGAGTCTGTTTTATTATGTTTTCCAGAGAAGCCAGAAATCTGGACTCTCCTATGAATTCCCTCTTAGATTCACCAACAAATTATTTTTTTTCTTTTGGTGGGACCCTCGCCGGCGGCCGGGGAACGAACCGGTGCTGCAGAGGCTGCAGGCAGCCTCGCAGCACAGCACTCAACCGTTGCGCCACCAGGGGAGGCCCACACCAACAAATATTTTGTGTGGGAACCTTAATGAGGGGATGTGGCCTGCACACCTACTGTGTGTCTCATCACATGCTTTGGCTCCACCCCCTTGAAGCAGGTTCTGGTCCTTTCACCTGACAAGAAGACTCAGGAAGTGACTTCCCTCCCCCACAGATCCTGGTAGTGTGGCCTAGTGGGCTCCAGAAACAACGGGGGTGGGTGGGTGGGGACTCACCCTTGCCCAGGTATCTTCCCTGAGGTTCTCTGGAGGGATCAGGGCTCTAGGGTCTCCTGCAAAGTCTTGGTAATCTCACTGTTCTGTCTTGATCATCTCACTGGTCCAATGGCCCTAAAGAGCTCAGTATGATTTTGCTCCATTTTACAGATAAGGAAACTTGGGCCAAAGGGGAGACAACTCACCCACGGTCACACAGCCACTCACCATGGAGTAGACCTGGAACACCATTCTAATCTCACATTAAGTTTGGTTCATGCAATGCAAACGCCAACACAGGGTCCCCAAAGGTTGCTCAATAATTAAAAATACAGGTATCTGGGCACAACAGGAGCCCGTGGAGGCTCAGGGATAGGTGATTGGCTCCAGATCCCATTAAGAGGCAGAAAAATCCTAATGCTGGTCCCTCCAAATGCAAAACACTGGGTGCTGCATTCCAGTACCTATTCCAGTCTCTTCTGCAAGAGATAGGAGGGACTTCACTCTGGGAGGAAGGAGGCAGGGTCATGGGTTTCTGCTGGAGCTGGGCCTTGCTCTAGCTGCCCACCCAACATTAGCTGCTGGCTACCTCCCTCCTCTCCTCAGGCTCAGAAAGTACCCCATTCTTTTCTCCTAAGATCTTTCAAACCCTCCTCCAAAGAGACAGGACCCAGTAAACTCCCCCAATGGCAGAACACAGAGATCGAGAGACCACCCGGGGATACATAGCTTGGCCTGGTAGAGCTAGCTCAGGGCACAAAGCTCTGGGCTACCATAAAGCCGCAGGGTGGGGGTTGACAGGCCACTTAGAGGCCAAATCCTCTGCTCCCAAGAGGCCTGAACACCCTCGCACCCACCACAAGCACAGCTGAGGCTTTGACTCCTCTAAAATGCAGCAGCTATGTTTGTGCAGAGAGCTGGGTGTCTGGAAAGGTGGTCCCTGGGCTGGGGCTCAGGTCTGCAGTATTTGGGGCTCCAGGTCAGAAAGTTGGCCTTACTCTACCTTTGTAGCCAGCATAGGCATCACCGTAGTGACCAAGGAGGCTTACTGAGCACTTGGTGGGTGCAGCACTACGGCTGCATCTCCTATAGTTACTGAGGGAGCTAGAATAGAGATGGCTAAATAAAGACCCTCTGAAACCAGCTGCCTGGGCAAGGACCCTGGCTCTGCCTGGAACTAGCTCTGTGACCTTGAGGAAGACAGCACCTTTGTAGACTCAATTAGTCCAGGTGTCAAATGGGGATGCAAGTAGCTGTATCTCAGTGAATAAATTATGGCTCCTAAGTATGCATGGTCGGTGGTATCTACCTGACCTTCTGGGTCTGCACTTGGGTGTTTGCCCGCTGTGTGTATGGCACTGGGAGGACCTCCCATTTCTGACTCCCTCCCGCCTGCAGCACTCACCAGAGGAACCCCCAGGGTCTGCAAAAACCGGGGACTGCAGGAGTGCAGCACCTGGCTGATCCTGGGAAAAGCAGCCAACCTAATTCCCCATTTCCCCTCCATCTTAAGTGTCTCCCCCTAGCAGGGGGCTAGCTTCCTACTACTCTTCTAGTCCCCACCGCCTTCCCGGCCCCAAGCAGCTCGACTCTGGCTTAGTAACCCTCAAGCAACGGAAGCGGTGTGACCTTGGGCAAGAAACAGACGCTCTCTGGACACCCCGGCGTTCCGACATCCTGAAAGCAGTAACGGCGGCGCCATGGTCTGTTCCCCGGACCCCCGGCCGCTCCCCGGCAGTGCCCGGGCCGCTCTGGCTCCCCGGCGGCTGCCCCAGGAGCGCTGGTAAAATGTTTGGGACCGCCGCGATGAGGCCAAAGTACTGCAGGGCCTCTTCGGCTCTCAGTCCCGGGCGCCTGGCCCCCAGCTGAAGCCCCAACCTGCCGGGGAGTGCGATCGGGGCATGCGCGAGGCACAATGTAACTTAAAATTCCCGGGGGCTCCCCGAAGCGGGACGCTCGGACCTAGCGGGCGGACGGACGAGCGGAGGCTCCGGCTCCCGGACAGAGAGCGCCGGCCCTGCGGACGCCGACAGAGGCCCAGCGGGGAGTCCCTGCGCTACTCCGCCAGCCCGCGGTCGCCCCCTTTCGCTCCGTCCTCGTTGGCCCCGCGCCTGGGGCGCACGGCGCAGGGTCGCCGGGCGTTACCTGGGGCCGCGGCGGGGCTCCACCCCCACCGGGCGGCCGGCGCGTCGCTCCCGCTGCAGCCCGGGGTCTGGGTCCCGCTGCGGCCCCCCTCTGGCCCCACGCGGTGGAACCGTCCGCGGACCTCAGCGCCCGGGCGCGCGCAGGGGGCCCACGCCGGCTGCGCAGCTTCACCCCGCGCCCGCTCGCGGGTGGAACCACCTGGACGGCACCAAGCGCGCGGGAGCGGCGGGCGCGAGGGGCGGGGCGGGCCGTCCCCAGCCACGCCCCCCCGGCCCCGGCGGCCCCGGCGCCAGGGCCAGGCGCCCGCGGCCCGCGCCTCCGGCCCCGCGCTTGCTCCCACGTGACCGGGGAGGCGCGGCGACTCCGTTTCCTCGCCTGTGAAACTGGGGGAAATAATGCGACCCCCTGTCGATTTAAAAAACCGTCGTTTCCCTGAGGGCTTGTCCGCCCGCCCCTCCCCAGCCTCCGCCAGCGTCGGATTGGACGGCTGCGAGGCGCTACACAAAGAGCACAGACTCGAGGGGTAGCGGAGCTTGGTTCGCTCCTTTAGGCCATTCTCTGAGGCTCAGTTTCCTCGTCTGCGAGGGGGAGCGACGATGCCTTCTTTGGGAGATCGGAGACTGCAGCGGCGTGAGGACACGTAGGCCCATGGCCAGAGCCAGCTTGGACCTGAGGGGAACCACCCGTCTCAATCCTTGGGCGTGTTAGGCCACCAAGGACTACAACTCCCGGCGTGCACCGCTCCGGCCGAGTCGTGCCGGGAGTTGTAGTCTCTGTGGACCTTGTTTTCCAGAGGCTGTTTCTGGAGGCCCGTATTTTCTCAGTCCTGGACTTGGTTTCTCTCCTGAGGATTGGTTAAGTCCCCTGTATCGAGGCCGGTTTATTTTATTAAAGCTTTCATTTGTTGAAGTCTTGCCATATGCCAAATAATATTCTAAATGCTTAATGAGTATTAATGTAGTTATTCCTTCAAGTTTAACAACCTAGTGAGGGGAAATTATTATCATTTCTGTTTCATATATTTGAAAACTGAGAAATAGTGAGATGAAGGGATTTTCCTAGGGTCACTCTTCCGAGAAGTGACAAGGTCCCGGATTTCTACTCAGGCCTGACAGGTAGAGCTTGCTCTCTGGCTCATCCTTCTGTTTTTTCTTTCGCATCAGAACTACATTAAGGTCTAATTGAGGGTATAATTTACAGATATAAAATAAAATGCAGAAGTTTTATGCAGATAGCTTAGTGAATTTTTCCTAAATGTATTCTTTCATATAACTGAGACCGTCATCAAGATCTAGAACATTTTTTTTTTCATCACTCCAGGAAGTTTCTTCTGGCCCTCTCCAACGCATTTTGTCCCAGGCATAGTTATTGATCTAGTTCCTATAACTCCAGTTAGTCTAACTGTTCAGAACTTCGTGTTAGTGGACTGGCAGACTGTGTAAAGCTGCCTTCTTTCCCTCCACATGATCTTTTTTTTTTTTTTTTTTAAAGATTTTTATTTATCTGTGCATAGGAGAGCTGGGGTACAGGCCAGAGGTGTGGGTGGGGTGAGAGGATTCACCAGAGACAGAGTGGGGAACAGAACAGGCAGATTGAGCAGCAGGCGAGACAGTAGAGGTCTGCTGCACCATGTGGGTTTCTCCCTGGCTAGCCAGGGATCGAACTCCTGCTGTAGAGGCTGCGTATTGCTTCATAATGCTGTGCTTAGCCCCTTGCGCCTCCAGGGAGGCCCCATCCTTCCACATGATCTTTTTTTTTTTTTTTAAATATATTTATTTATTTATTTATACAAGCACTGGGTATAGTCAGAAGCGCAGGAGGGTGAGAGAATTCACCAGAGCCAGAGCGGGGAGCAGAGCAGGCAGAAGGACCGAAGTACAGTGCTGAGGGGAGCAGTGGGCGGCAGGAGAGGTCTGCGCGCCATGTGGGACCCTCCTCCAGTGGCAGGGGAGCAGCCAGGAATCGAACCAGCGCTGCAGAGGCTACGGGCAGCTTCGTAACCCAGCACTCAACCGCTGCGCCACCGGGGAGGCCCCACGTGATCTTTTTGATTTACATTCTGTTGTCTTTGTATTAGTAGTCTCTTCTTCCCACCCTCCCAGCTTTCTTTTTTTAAAAGATTTACTTATTTATGCATACCAGAGCTGGGGTGCAGGCCAGAGATGTAGGAGGGGGCGGATGAGAGGATTCACCAGAGACTGAGTGAGAAGCAGAACACACAGATCTACTGAAATACACTGCTGAGGGGAGCAGCAGGTGAGACAGGAGGTCTGCTGCTGTGCTATGTGAGTCACCTCCCTGGCCAGGGATTGAATTCGTGCTGCAGTGGCTGAGGATAGCTTCATAGTGCTGCATCTTAACCCCATGCGCCACCAGGGAGGCTCTTCTCTTAGCTTTCTTTCTTTTTTTTTTTTTTTTTAGAAATAGGGGGCCTCCCCTGGTGACGCAGCGGTTGAGCGCTGGGCTGTGAGGCTGCCCGAAGCCTCTGCAGAGCCGGTTCATTCCCTGGCCACCGGTGAGGGTCCCACCAAAAAAACAAAAAAGAAGTAGGATACAGTCCAGAGTTGTGGGGGGGATGAGAAGATTCACCACAGAGAGCAGGGAGCAGAACAGGCAGATGTACCAAAACACACTGCTGAGGGGATCAGCAGGCAAGACAGAAGAGGTCTGCCTCACCATGTGGGTTGCCCCCCCACCCCCTCCACCACCTGGCCAGGGATCAAAAGAGCTGCAAAGGCCAAGGACAGCTTCACAGCTGCACCACCAGGGAGGCCTCCCAGCTTTCTTGAGCTATAATTAACATAACATTGTGGAAGTTTAAGGCCTACTGCATGATGATTTGATACATGTATAGATTGCAAGATGTCTATTACAATAGAGTTAACATCTGCATAATTAATATATTCTTGCTGTGGTGATAATGGTTAGGATTTATTCTCATAGTAGCTTTCAGGTATAAGATACAGTATAGTTAACTATAGTAACCAAGCTGTACATTAGCTTTCTGGAACTTACTCATCTTATAACTGTATCCTTTAACCAGCAGCTCCCTATTTCTGCTACCTACCCCCCAACCCCTGGCAACCATCCTTCTACAATCTATTTGTATGTATCTTTTTTTTATTTCATGTTATCAGTGAAATCATGCAGTGTTTCACTGTCCAATTTATTTCACTTAGCATAATGCCTTCAAGGTCCATCCCTGTTGTTGCAAATAGCAGAATTTCATTCTTTTGTGGTTGAATAATATTCCACTGTATATATTCCACATTTTCTTTATTCATTCATCCATCACTGAACATTTAGGTTGTCTCCATATCGTAACTGTTGTGAATTACCCTGCAATGAACACAGGGATGTCTTTTTTTTAAATTGATGAATAGTATTCCATTGCCTGAAAGGACAAACATTTTTGAAACCCAGTCTCTTAAACAAATGCTCTCTGAGTTCCAGGCATCTTTCAGTTCCACAAAGGGCAGACTCTATCCAAGGCGGGGCTTTGTACACATTGCCTCTACCCGGGCTTCCCTTTCTTTCAGTTTGGCCTAACCTACTCTGCTCTCACACAGATTCTCCCTTTGGGGCAGAACTGTTCACCTGCCACTCTCAACCTGTCCAGTGCCCAGCACAAAACACAGTGTCTAGCACAAAGTGGGTGCTCAGCCCCTATCTATTGATTGAACACAGAAATGGCAAGGAAGCCAGAAGGGCCATGTGACATCGGGTCACATTCCTAGAGGGTTCAGAGGCATTTACATTTCATCTCAGAATTTCACTAACTGGAGTGGAAAAAAAAGCAGTCACCAGATTATTTTATTTTCCGTATACTCCTGTTGTAGAAAGCTGAGGCTCAGAGAGGGAGAGGCTCAGAGACGGAGAGAGACTTCCCTTAGGTCACACAGCCAGGAAGGAACACGATTGGTCGTGAACTCAGGTCTGCCCAGCTGTGGTGGTGGTGGTGATGGGGAATGATTGGTGAACCCGAGGGAAGGCTCTGGAAGATGCTGTCGCAGGGAAGAAACAAGAAGCAAGGTCTGATGCTCCTAGATGGCAGGTGTGGTGGGAGTGGCTGGGCTGCTTTCAACTCAGTAAAACATGGGCAGTTGGGGAGGAAGTGTACTCCCCATCCCCGGGAGGATGTAAGCCATGGAGAATAGCCATGTTAGAATAGCCATTGTTAGGAGTGCTTTAGAGGGAATATGTGCCCTGAAAAAGGGGTTCGGGGGTCTAAGGAGTGGAGGGCAGTTGGTCTCATGGGTTCCCAATTTCTTTTTATTTATTTAATTAATTAATTTTTATTTATTTGTTTATTTTTAAAAAATTATTTATTTTTATATCATTGATCATTGTTCATTTTTTTTTTAAAGAGGCATGTTTTTTTTTTTTTAATTTGTTCATTTGTTTGTTTGTACATGCACTGGGTACAGTCAGAAGCACGGGAGGGTGAGAGAATTCACCAGAGCCAGAGCGGGGAACAGAGCAGGCAGAAGGACCAAGGTACACTGCTGAGGGGAGCAGCGGGCAGCAGGAGAGGTCTGCGCGCCATGTGGGACCCTCCTCTGGTGGCCGGGGAGCAGCCGGGGATGGAACCGGCGCCGCAGAGGCTGCGGGCAGCTTCGCAACCCAGCGCTCAACTGCTGCGCCACCGGGGAGGCCCTAATTTTTATTTTTGTTTTTTTTGGGTTCCCAACTTCTGTTGTGTGGAGGGCTTCTTACAGACACCAAGGAGGCTGATATGGGGCTGGTCCCTCAGCTATAAAATAAAGCAAACTCATGTGCAACAAGGAGGGATAACTGGAAAGCTGAGAGAGGAATGGATGCTTTCCCACCAAAGAACCAGGCTCTTCAGGTCATGTAGGAAGCAATACTCAGCTTCAGAAGCAATTACTCAGCTTTCTTTCTCTTTTCTTATTCAAATAGATGGATGCTGGACTTAAAAGGATCCTATTTTGCTCTTTGCCTTTCCTGCTGGGAAACTTGGAACCCAATTCACAGCCCATGTCCATGGTGGGTGAGGGGGTTTGCAGATGAAGTGGCAGTTCAGAGAGCAATGACTTACCCAGTGTCATAAATCAGTCAGAGCAAAGACATGATTTCAACTAGATCAATTTCTGAGTGCATAGTGAACACACATAGTAGGTTGTTGGCAAAGACAGGCAATGAGAAATCTTTCTGATCAAAATTTTAAAAAAAAAAAAAGAGAGTAAGAAACAACCACACACCTAAGGCAGTGGCTACAAAGGAAACCTGATGTGTGTCTATCTGCATTGCTACCTCATGGGCACGCCTCTCCATCTCCTGCCCCCTGCTGAGTGAGTTGCTGTACTGCATGATCTGATTGATTTTTTTTTTTTTTAAAGATTTATTTATGTATGCATACAAGAACTGGGGTACAGGTCAGAGGTGTGGAGGGTGAGAGGATTCACCAGAGACAGAGAGGGGAACAGAACAGACGGATCACTGAGGGGAGCAGCAGGCGAGACAGGAGAGATTTGCTGCCCCGTGTGCCATGTGGGTCACCTCCTGGCCGGGGATGGAACTCGTGCTGCAGTGGCTGCTGGTAGCTTCATAGTGCTGCGTCTTAACCCCTTGTGCCATCAGGGAGGCCCGATCTGATTGATCTTTATGACTATGACTGAGTTGGGTTCTGCTGTTAGGCCTAATTCACAGGCTCAAGGACAGGAAGTAGCTGATGCAAGGCACCCATCTGGGAAGCAGTAGGGAGGGCATTCGGATTCAGGTCATCGAGTCCATATTCTTAGCCCCAGTTTCTGCCTGGCTGCATGCCACCACTCCCTGAAGCTGACCCTGGCCTGATATCTGTTACTCAGACCTGGATTATCACAGCCCAGAGCCTAATGAGCTTCTGGGCCTTCCTTATGGCAGGTGGACAGTGCACCCTCTGTGCAGGGCACCCTCTGAGGCTCATCTGGATGCTGTCCAAAGGTCAGGGCAGGCCAGGACATGCCCTGCAGCAGTGACTCAGAGCTGCTGTCCCAGCTGTCAGAGCATCAGGGGAGAACAAAGGAAGGGGCCTGGGGGCTGTCCTACCCGGGGCGGGCCAGAGTGACCAGGCTGGCTTCTGTGGTCTATTTGTTCTATGGTCTGGCACTGACCTGGAGCCTGAAGACTGCTTCTCCAGTTAGGCTATCCTCAGTGATGAATACCTACTGCTTTCAGAGTGGAGTCGGACAGCGATAGGCAGGAAGCTTACAGGCGAGAAGCTTACACAGATTTGTGTCAATGTCTCATATTCCATGGGTGCTGCTACCTACAAACAGCCCAGTCTTAGGTGGTGACTTAATCTGTCCGGGCCTCTGTTTTCACAAGTATAGTAGAGAAAAACCATGACTGGAGGAATAAAGGAGATAATATTAGTAATAACAGCACAACCACCAACACCACACCATCACTAAAACTAACATTCATTGAGACTTCACTCTCTGTCAGGCATTGTGCTCAGGATTTTATTTTTTATTTATTTATTTTTTCCAATTATAAAATTAATTAATTTTTATATTATTTTTATATTATTTTATTTTTATTATATTATTTTAATATTATTTTATTTATTTATTTATTTTTTCTATTCCATACTTAGGATATTTCATGTGTGATTCTGATTAGCTTTCTTTTCTTTTCTTTTTTTTCTTTTTAAAAATATTTTACATCATGGTTCATTTTTAAACAATATTTGCTTCCCCCTAACTGTGCTCAGGATTTTAAATACCTGACCCCATTTCAGCCTCACGACTACCTTCCCAAGTAGGTTTCATACATTACCTATAATTTCCAGATGAGGACACTGAGGCTTGGGTGACGTTGCAACTTCCCTCATTGCAATTAAATCCAGTTATCTAGCCCCTGAGCCTGCTCTCTAAGGAGGAAGTGCCTCTCAGTCTTTAGACCTTGAGTTGCTCCAGCTTCCAGATCCAGGATCCCCCACCACACTCCGGCTGAGTTTGGGTGTGCAAGAACCCTTAAACAGATGGATGCTGGCCTTAATGGATCCTGTTTTCCTTTTTGCCTTCCCTACTGGGAAGGTTGGGACCCAATTCCTGGCCCACGTCTGACAAGTACGCAGATCTTCAAGGCAAATATTTAAGTATTTTGAGGACTCTATTACAGCCTAAATTCTCCTCGATTTTCTTACTTGTTTCCCCTCCTCAGGTTTCTTTGTTTTTAAGCTTGTATGCAGAAAAAATATTTTTTTCTATTGGTAAAATATACATAACATAAAATATATATAACATAAAATATACATAACAAAAATTTCTATCATAAGCCCTTTTTCTTTCTTTTTTTTTTCTTTTAAAGATTTATTTATTTATGCATACACAAGCTGGGGCACAGGCTAGAGATGGGGGGCGGTGAGAGGATCCACCAAAGACAGAGTGGGGAGCAGAACAGGCAGACTGACTGAAATACACTGCTGAGGGGAGTAGTGGGTGAGACAGGAGAGGTCTGCTGCACCATATGGGTAGCTCCCTGGCCGGGGATCAAACTCGTGCTGCAGAGGCTTCATAGTGAGGTGCTTAACCCCTGCGCCACCAGGGAGGCCCTCATAAGCCCATTTTCAAGCATATAGTGTATGATCATCACCAACATTCATCCCCAGAACTCATTTCATCTTGCAAAACCACCCATTAAGCCACAACTCTTTTTTTTTTTTTTTTTTTTTTTTAGGTAGGTGCATTTTTTTTTTTTTAAAGATTTATTTATTTATTTATTTATTTATTTATTTATTTATTTATTTATTTATTTATACAAGCACTGGGTACAGTCAGAAGCGCGGGAGGGTGAGAGAATTCACCAGAGCCAGAGCAGGGAGCAGAGCAGGCAGAAGGACCGAAGTACACTGCTGAGGGGAGCAGCGGGCGGCAGGAGAGGTCTGCGCACCATGTGGGACCCTCACCCGGCGGCCGGGGATCGAACCGGCGCTGCAGAGGCTGCGGGCAGCCTCGCAGCCCAGCACTCAACCGCTGCGCCACCGGGGAGGCCTCTTTTTTTTTTTTTTAAAGAGTTATTTTTACTTATTTAAGATTTATTTTTATTTATTTATCTAGCTTACTGGGGTGTAAGCCAGAGCTGCAGGGCGGGGTGAGAGGATTTACCAGAGACAGAGTGGGGAGCAGAACAGGCGGATCTACCAAAATAGACTGCTGAGGGGAACAGCAGGCGAGACAGGAGAGGTCTGCTGCGCCATATGGTAGCTCCCTGGCTGGGAATTGAACTCAAACTCATGCATTAGTGGCTGGTGATAGCTTGATAGTGCTGAGACTTTATTTTTTATTTTTAAAAGATTTATTTATTTATGCATATAAGAGCTGGGTACAGGCCAGAGGTGTGGGGGGGTGAGAGGATTCACCAGAGACAGAGTGGGGAACAAAACAGGCAAATTGACCGAAGTACACTGCTGAGGGGAGCAGAGGGCAAGACAGGAGAGGTCTGCTGCACCATATGGGTAGCTCCCTGGCCATTCGGGATCAAACTCATGCTGCAGAGGCTGGATTGCTTCATAGTGCTGTGCTTAACCCTTTGTGCCACCAGGGAGGCCCCAGCGCTAAGACTTTAACCCCTGCACCACCAGGGAGGCCCTAAACCACAACTCTTGTTTCCACTCTCCCCTTATTCTCCCAGCAAAGACCAATTGTAAGGGAATTCATACACTATTTGTCCTCTTGTGTCTGGCTTATTTCACTTAGAATAATGTCTGCCATTCATGTCATAGTATTTGTTAGGATTTCCTTTTTTTAAAAAAGATTTATTTAAATATGCAAACAAGAACTGGGGTACAGGCCAGAAGTGCGAGGGAAGGGGTGAGAGTATTCGCCAATGACAGAGTGGGGAGCAGAATAGGCAGCTCTACTGAAATACAGCAGGTGAGTCACAAGAGGTCTGCTGAGCCATGTGGGTCACCTCCCTGGCCAGGGATCGAACTCATGCTGGAGTGGCTGCAGATTGCTTCATAGAGCTGACACTTAACTTCCTGTGCCACCAGGAGGCCCCAGGATTTCTTTCTTTTTAAAGACTGAATAATATAGCCCATGTATGTCTATACCATATTTTGCTTATACCAAATCTATATAGGTGACCATTGGTTTGCATCTGTATCTCAGTGATTGTGAATTATGCTGCTGTGAACATGGATGTACATGGAGCAAATACATTTTGAAAATTTATTAAGTCTGGAGGGTTGGGGAACAAACATCCCTGTTAAAGTGCCTGGCATATAGATATCTATTGCATGTGAATCAGGCATGGCCCCTGACATGAGGGCCATGAGGGTAATGACAAGGCCTGAGAAAGCTCTGGGCTCAATGTCTTGGGAGTCTAGACAAGTCAGGGGGAGGGTCTGTGCTATGTGCCCAGCCCCATGCCAAGAACAGTTTCTCAACTATATTACCCTCACAAGAATCCTGTGAAGGCAGTAGTGTTTTCTCCAAGTTATGAATGCAGGTGTCTGACAGCATGTTACAGGGAGAGGTGGGGACCCCAGGAGACTGAGCCTCTGGGAGATGGCCCAGCCAAGGTCATTCCAGCCTCTCTCAACCTCATCTCTGCATGTACCTCTTCCCTAGCATCTCTGTGGGGTGATGTCGAGATAGGGGACTTCCTGCTTTGAGGAGAACTGTCACCAGGACAGACTGATTTGGCCAATTGCTTGAAATGTATTGCTTTAACAGTTGAAGAGTGCCGAGGTGGTGGAGACTATATTTCAGGGCTCACAAAAAAGTTATGAGGAATCCGTGTGTCTCCATTTCTTAGCTGAACTCAGCCTTCGATTATTTCTCAATAGACCTTATTCTTGTGGTAGTGAGACAGCTGTTAGACATCACTTTCTTACAGTGTTGACATCTCAGAGGGGACCAACAAAGTTCTCATTCTCAATAATTCGAACGAAGTATTTGAGATCTGTTAGTTCTTATTGGTCCAGCTGTGGTCACATGACCAAATCAGAATCAGCCGCTGTGATAGGGGGGTGCTGTGTTCTGATTGGCCAGGCCCATCATGTACCTCCATGGGATGAGGGGGGCATGGGATGAGGGGGGTAAGAAGATTCCTCAAAGGAAAAACGTTGTTGTTACCACGGAAAGTGACAGCTGGAACAGGGAAGACTTTCTGGGGGTGAGAAGGGGAAATGGATTAGGCCTCCACTTCACAGGGGAGAACTCTTCACTGATGACAAAGCCTCTGTGCTGCAGTCAGAGATGTTGCTGTCCTGGCTGTGCAAGTCACCTCTGCTCTCTGATCCCAGTTTCTTCCTCTGTAGAGTGGTCACAGTTATGATGGTACCTATCTCCCCCTGGCCATTCAGATATCAGCAAGACCATGATGTAAAGCACACAGTAGGTAATCAATAAATGCTTATTCAGAAGCCTCTCTGGAGGCAAAAGGACATCTTCCTCCAGGACTTCCCTGAAGCTAAATGAGCATTTACATCTCATGCTCTCTCTTGGCTGCTCCAAGCCTCAGTGAGTGCCCATGCTGGGCTGGGTCTCATCCTCCAAGGAAGACCCACTGCCCCAGGGTCCAGACAGAATCAGCTTGGTTTAGAGAGAGCCAGTGACTTTCCCAGACCATCCACCCCAAAGAGGACCACTTCTGTCCTGTTTCAACACTGGGATGGTGAGGCAGTGTGGCTGGAGGAAGAGTTGCAGGTGTGCCTTGCTGGGCACAGGCATAGTATTTAAAGCTAGCTCAGGGGTGGGGAGATACCCCCTGAAGATCTCAATAGGAGGGAATAATAGCAACAGTAGGATCTAAGTTCATGCAAATTCCATTTGTCCTCCCTCATCTGTGAAAAACCCCTGTTTGATTCTTTTTTTTTAAAAAAAAAAAGATTTATTTATTTATGCATACAAGAGCTGGGGTACAGGCCAGAGGTGTGGGAGGTGAAATGATTCACCAGTGACAGAGTGGGGAACAGAACAGGCAGACTGACTGAAGTATACTCCTGAGGGGAGCAGCGGGCGAGCCAGGAGTGTTCTGCTTTGCCATGTTGGTTGCTCCCTGGCTGGCCAGGGATGGAACTCGCTGCAGAGGCTGCAGATTGCTTCACAGTGCAATGATTAACCCCTTGCGCCACCAGGCAGGCCCCCCTGTATGATTCTTACCCTATATTTCTAGTTCCTTCTCCTCACCCTCTTTTGCCTTCTCCACAGGTCCCCTGACACTGAGGAATCTTGTGGCAGGAGGGGACTTTGAGCCCTGATGTCATTCCCCCAACTCTCATTGTCACCTTCCCTATCTCCTGCCTGCCCCAGTACTGGCCCTGCTCCCCAGGTCCTCTGGGTTGTGGCCTGGACTTGGGCTTCTGGGAATGAGGAATGGTTGTCTTGGTCCTGCCCTTCTGCCCTGTCCCCAGCTGTGAGCAGGCCTGCTGAGGAGTCATTTCTATCCAGGAAGTCACGCCTCTGGCAGGGTTAATGATTGCTCAGGGCGGTGGTGCTAAAGTCTGCAGTGGCGCTGCAGGCCTCACTTTGTGCTCACCTGTGCTGGTCGATGCCCAACTGCCGCCCCCGCGGTACCTGCCGGGGCACAGGTAAGGATCACAGGGCCCTGCTGAAGCAGGGTGTAGGGTTTTCTGGCCAGGGGTAGGGACTGAGTGGTGTTATTGGGACGAAGACAAGTTTGGGCGGTTCCCCTGCAGCTGAATGGAGCTACGGGCAGAGGCAGGGCCACCAGAGCTGGATTGGGGGCTTTGTAGCTGAGTCCCAGCCTGCAAGGCTGCAAGGCCTCAGTTTGTACTAAACATAGTCATTCTTTCGCCGACTCCCTGACCACCCTGCGCGTTTCTCTCAACCCTGAGACGGCCTCATCGTCTACTGCTGTGCTGGTCCGCGGCAACATACTTCCTGGGGTTCTGGTGCCTCTTTCCCTTCTAAGTCCTGGGGTAATTTGGACCGACTGTGGATTCTTCACAGGGCCAAAGGGAGGTTGGTTCCCCAGAATGAGTTAACCTGAACAGGCCCTTTTCACGGGAAGTTCAAGGCAGTTGAAGTCAGGGTGCCTGAGACTGGAGACCCTAGAACATGAGGAGAAAAAGCTGGGTTCCAATTCCTCCAATTTGGGTTTAGATCTCAGCTCCATCTTGACTGTGAGTGGACTCGAGAACTCTCCTTGGTCTCAGTTTCCAGGATGAGAAGGGTAATAGTGCAGAAAAGAAGTTGGAGTGTCCCCAAGGCAGAGGAACCTGTGGTCAGTGGTGGATTCCATCGCTGGGAAGTGTACGACTGGGACCAAGTGCAAGCTGGCCTCTGGCTGGGCTCATCCTAGGCCCTGGTGCACCAGAGGAAGACTCAGCTGAGGGCTGGAGCCAGACCAGGGTCTGTTCCTGGAGACAAGGACTTCTGGGCTGTGTTATCAGACACAAAATTGGGGCTCGGAGAACCTTGAGAGCCAACTGACAGAAAAGTCTGTGACTAATAACAAGACTCCATGGCTCCTTTCTTCACCCCATTTCTCAGCAGGGAAACTGAGGCCCAGAGTGGGTAAGAGCTGAGGGGTGGCATGGGAGGAAGTGAAATGCTAGAATCTGAGCCAGGGCATTTGATTCCATATCTTTCTGCAAGCTGGAGGTGGGCTCTGGAGGGGCCCTGCTGCAGGGACTGGTACCCTCAGGGCCATGTCTGTGCACCAGGGCACTCTGGTTGGGCAGGCATCTGCCCTGTGGTGAGGGCCGACACCCATGGAGCTGAGTGCAGGGCAGGCCAAGGTTTGCTTGGGCCTTCCTGACTTGGAGCATATCTGTGTCGAGTGCGTGGGCCCTTATTCTTATGTCTACCTCTCGGAGCTTCAGTTTCCTCACCCGGCCCTGGAATGATCATTCTTGCAGCTGGGAAACATTAAAAAAATACACAAAAAAGTGAAAGTAAACCTGTGTGGAGGCAGCAGCAGAGGGGATGGTGCCTGAACCCCCCTGCCTGTGGGCAAGAAAGGCCGCCTCCCTTGCTGGCCCCCCTGGGGCCCCTGGACTGGCCAGGGTGCCCACTCTCATTGCCTTCAAATTCTAGAAAGCCTTGCCACTGTGGACTATTGTGAGCTGTGGCTGACATCACTTTGCAGGCTTTGGGTGAGAGGGTGTGTCCCTTCCAAATTGGAGGGGACTTCTAGGGGCCTGCATCTCTCATGGGGTGGGAGCCAAGAGGCCACACTAATTCAGCTGTTTGTCTCCTTCTTTCTTTCCTTCTTTCTTTCCTTCCTTCCTTCCTTCTTTCCTTCCTTCCTTCCTTTCTTTCCTTCTTTCTTTCTCATTGTGAGATGTAATTTATTTACCATGTATACCATATGTACAAAAAGGAACATTTGAAGTATGTCATTCAATGGTTTGTAGTATATTGAGAGCTTTGCAATGAGTACACCATTTATTTAAAAATTTTTTACATTGCTTTCATTTTTTCCCCCATCACCATTCCTTATATCCCTTTGATACATTCTCCTTCTTCTCTCCCTTGTAACTTCAGAAACCTTACTTTATTTATTAATGGCTGCTAGTTTTTATTAGTATTTTGCTTTGTCAATTCATCTGCTACTTAAATGTCCAGGGTTTGTCTTTGTCATTCTGGCTTGTCCTATTGTGCCTGATTCCCCCAACTCTTTCCTTTTTTGCTGTAAATGACAACATCTAGTCTTAAGGCTGAGGAGTACTCTTTTATGTGTGTCTTTTTTGATTCATCTCTTTTGGGGAGTAAGGAAAGGGAAAGGAGTAGGGAGATATTGGAAGTTGGGGGCAGGGAGTTTGGGCAATAGGTCGCTGTCTTTTCTAGAGTATAGATGGTCCCAGGGTCTCTGAAGGGCAGTGAGAAAGAGAAAGCCAGAAACCTAGAAAGAGAGCACAGACTACCTGCACTGGGTTCTGATTCCATTGCCAACTAGATCATGTGCCTTCCCGTCTGTGACCACGGATGGCTGAGGTCTAAATGGTAATGGATGCAAAGAGCCAGCAGCCGCACAGCAGCTGGCCCATCCTTGCTGGCTCCCCTTCCCTGGGGACTTGGATGGGAAATCCCAGACATTTCCTGCCTTCCCAACCTCACTGAGATGAACTTTGTTATGGTGAGGAATATACCTTGTATCTCTGGCAGTTGACTCACCTCTAAAGAGCGGAAGTGAAAATAAGAGAGGTGAAGTGGTTAGGCCCAAGACCACACCCCAAGGGAATGGCAGGTCCACGCCCAGCCACCTTTGTCCATCCAGTGTTCAAATGGTGGACACCAATAGCTCACCACCATCACCACTACCCAAATCCATTGGACCCCCCTATCATCTCCACCCCATAAACATCACTGCCACCAACTCTGGATCTTCACCTTCATCATTGCAAATGATACCAGCACACCCATCCCTTCTATCATCATCCCCCAACCCAACTACAGTGTGGTCCCCAGCCCCACCTCCACAACCAGCTCCAAGACCACCTCAGTCACTACACTTGACCCCTACCTCTCTGAACTTTACTTTCCTTATATGTAAAGAGGGTAGAATGGTACCTACCTCAAAGGATTCGAGGTATCTGGCACCTGGAGCCCATAGGTGTTCCTTATGGGCTCCCTATTTCTGTTCGGTGCCATCATATTCAACAGCTGTTCATTGTCCCACCGAGAGCTTGTCCACCTCTTTCTTCACCTTTTCCTTATATTTCTTGTACAGGACACTGCCATTTTCCGTGATTATAAATAATCACTTGTGATGATCAACTTTCTGCAAAGTGTTTCCTCATTTTTAGGTTAGTTGGATGACTGGATCAAAGAGGACAACTGTTTTGAAGGTTTGGGGTACACAGCTGAGCTGTGATTTTTCTCTCCTGCTGGAGCCCTGGGGGGCAGCGAGGACAGCAACCTGCCCTCTGCGCAAAGGAGACAAGGCCGCAAGCCTGGGGGAGCTGGGTTCGAATCCCTCCCGCGTCTAGCTGTGACATCCTCCGCAGATTGCTGGGAACCTGTTTCCCTGTCTTTAAAATGGGCTGCTACAAAGATGAAATGATACGATTTCCAAATATCCTGCTACCAAAATATATCTCTATTCTTGTCCCTTCTTTCCAACCCTGCGACTACCATTCCAATCCACCCTCATGCCGCAACTGGAAAGATCTCTTAGAAGGGTAAACTAGTCCCTGTCACTACCGTGCTTAATACCTTGAAATGATCTTGAATTTTTCTTAGCATAAACCAAAACCATCCTTACCGTACCTTGCAGGGCCTGGCATGACCTGGCTCCTGCCTGCTTCCCACCTTGTCTGTCCCCCGCCACTGTCCTCTGTCCCTGGGTTCCCTCTGTTCAACCCTTTTCAATTTCTAGAACACACCTCATTCTTACCTGACCCAGGGCCACCTCTCCTATTGTCTGCGTTCCCTATAACAATGCATGCTTTATCAGAGCAGGCAGGTATTTACTTTCAAAAATTCAGACAATACCACAAGGTACATAACAGAAGCCAGCCTCTCTCTGTCTTGCACACCACATCCCCAGTACCCACTTTCTAGAGACAATTGCTTTCATCTTCTTTTACTACTTCTTCCACTTAGCACCACATTCCTAAATAATGTTCTTATACTATGATTTGTGATTTTTAAAAGTTTTAGCCATTATCAATAGATTTCTTCAAAATGCAAGATAAGAATTTAATTTTCTTACATCCTAACATGTTTCCCCTCTCTGATCCTTACTACGTGGATGCTTTGCCCACTGTGGAAATGTCTGTGCCTCATGAGCCACTCAGTGCACAGTTGACCCTTGGAAAATGTATGTGTGGGGGATGTGGTTAGAAGAGCCGACTGCCCTCACCCCAGTGGAAAATGCATATATAACTTATAGTTGGTCCTTCGATGTTTGGGTTCCCCATCCACCATTCAACCAACTGACATCCCACATCAGTGGTTGGTGGAATCAATGAACATGGACCCTAGTGAAAGAAAAACCCTGTGTATAAGTGGACAGCTCATACTTGTGTTCAAGATCAACTGTGCTATGTTTCTGTGACCCTTCGAGCACAGCCGTCCCTTCCCCCAAACTTACTGCTTTCATTTGCCTATTTTTCTACATAGTACAACAAATTTGCCCTTCTGCTCTAAACAGTGGTGTAAAACTCTCTCAAGATGTTCAACAAACCCATCATGTTTCTTTTTTCTTAGACAGCTCTGGAGTACCCTTGAACTCTGCTTCCCATCAGGACCATTGCTATCCAGCTGAAATCCTATGCCTTCTCTCACCATCATCTGGGAATACCATCCCACCTTTCCCCAGTTGGCTTTCCATTCTCTACATTCCTTCTCTTCCCTTTTCTAGGTTTACTTCTTGGATATAATGGATTATATTATCTAGTAGTTTCCAAGAAAGGCACATAAGAGGCATATTTCTTGGCCTTGCAAGCTTGAAATTCTTCTTATTTTGCCCACTATGTGATGGGTAGTTTTTTTTTTTTTTTAAAGATTTATTTATTTATGCATACAAGAGCTGGGGTGTAGGCCAGAGGTGCAGGGGGTGAGAGGATTCCCCAGAGACAGAGTGGGGAACAGAACAGGCAGACTGACTGAAATACGCTGCTGAGGGGAGCAGCGGGCGAGACAGGAGAGGTCTGCTGTGCCGTGTGGGTCACCTCCCTGGCCAGGGATCGAACTCATGGTGCTGTGGCTGAAGATTGCTTCATAGTGCTGACACCCAACCCCTTGAGCCACTAGGGAGGCCCTGATAATTTTTGTGGGTATAGAATTTTAGGTTGGAGATAATGTGTCTTCCATATTTTGAGTATAGTGTTCTTGTTAGCTATAGTATAGTGTTCTATACTCCCAAATGTAGGGACTTAAGCAATAATTTATAGCTCATGATTCTGCAGGTCAGGAATTTGGACAGAGCACAGCAGGGATTGCTCAACTCTGCTCATGGTGTGTGGCACCTTAGCTGGGATTATGTGCAAGGCAGAGGCAAGAACCATGGGGCTCATTGGGACTTTTGCTCTCTCTTGCCACATAAGCCTCCTCACATGGTTAGCTTGGGTTTCCTTAAAGCATGGTGGCCTCAGGGGTGTTGAGTTTTCATAAGGTATCTCTGGGCCTCAAAAATCGTGGTGTGAGGGCAACGTTTCTGAAGTCCCAGAATGTCACTTGTGCTATTGGTCAAGATGAGATTGCAGGGGAAGGGATCAGTCTTCACCTCTCAATGGGAAGGAAGCCAAAGAATTTGCAGCTACCACTAATCTGCCAAACAAAGTTCCACTAGCTGTTAGTGACAGGGATTGCTACTGAAAAGTCCCATAGCTTTCTGATTCTGGATCCTTTGTATGTGACTTGACTTTTTCTCCCAAAGATTTCAGGGCTTTGTCTTTATCCTTAGTATTCTGAAATTGCCTTAGTGTGGGTATTCCTTCCCCACCTCCATTTGTTCCAGAAACCATTTTAATAAATTTATGTTATTCACTTATGAGAAATCTTGTTTATACTTCTTTGATAGTTTCCTTTCTCTGTTTTTTATTCCCCTCTGGAACTTTTATTAATTGGACCTTCTCTGATTTCTTAAGTTTTCTCTCCTATCTTGCATTCCTCAATTTTATATTAACTCTTTCCTTCTATCATCATTATTTTTATCTGTAAGGTTGATTCTCAATTAGGGATGATTTTTCCCAAGGGTGAGGGATAGGGAAGATTGGAAACATTTGGCAATGTCTAGAAACATTTTTTTTTAGTGCATACAAGAACTGGGGTGTAGGTCAGAGGTGCAGGGGTTAAAAGGATTCACCAAAGACAGAGTGGGGAGCAGAGCAGGTGGATCTACTGAAATACACTGCAGAGGGGAGCAGCAGGCAAGACAGGAGAGGTCTACTCTGCCATATGTGGGTTAGCTTGCTGGCCAGGGATCGAACTCAGGCCGCAGTGGTGATAGTGTGATAGCACTGATACTTAACCCCTACACCACCAAGGAGGTCCCAGAACTACTCTTATTCTTTGGAAGTTTATTTTGTTTATCTCATCATCTTGTTCATATTCATGGATGATGATAAAAGCTTCTCTTGTGACTCTGAGAATATTCATTGTAGTTTTCTTCAGCTTCTTGCATGGTCTCTGTTTTCTCAGAGTTGATTTTTCTCATGCTTTTGTTTGATTTGGTTTGGGTTCTCAGTGTCCATTGCTGGAATGTGGATTTCCATGATTTGTTATGTTTGCTTACTTCTAGATTATAAATATTTCCATCCTCGTTGATTTCAAAGTACATAACATAATTCCAATCAGCTTGTCCAATTCCTGAAAATTTGGCAGTTTTCAGTAGCAGGTCCAGCGTGCCATATGTCTGTCTTCCTGTCAATGTCAGATGATCCTGGCTGGCTGTTCATAATTAAGAATGAGACTCTGAAAATCCAACTGGGGGCCCTGGGTTGTGGGTAGGTCTTGTCTTCTGGGAGGCTTATAAAGTAATCCAATGGAATTCCCCGCATTTCAAAATCTGTGGGTTTTTTCTTAAGTCAGTTAAATTTCTTCATTTTTTAAATTTCTGATTATTGGGAGAGGTATCATTATCTGCCAGTGCTCTTGGGACTGAGAGGGAGAAGGAGTCTGAGTGTCACTATTTAGTATAGTCTTTCACTTGAAGCCCTATCTTACTGTGGTATCCCACCTCCACCAGACCTAGTGACCCCAGGTTCAGATCTCTCTGATTCAAACTTTCTAGGAAGTAGACTCTAGTGTTCAAGGGAGGGAGGGATAGGGTGGGGCAGCCACCTGGCTATACAGGTGAGTACCTAGGAGTATAAGTAGTGTCTAGGAGTCTAATTGTGCTCATGCAAACATTCCACCGTTTTCCCTGCCTTCAGGCCACACCACACCTCTGCTTTCAGGAGATTTGAGAACATTCAATCCTTTAGCCTTGCTGGGTTGCTCCCAACCCTATTCCTCCTCTGGTTTTTAACTATCATTAGCTTGATAAGGTGATTGGTTTTCATTCATTTTTTCCAACTCCCTAAATCTTCACTTTTCAAGAGGGTTTTCAAGAGGGAGAAAGTAGAGATAAATGTTAAATCCTCCACATTTAACAGGAAACTCCTCCACTATCCCTCATACCATGTTCTTTTCTCCTTCCTCAGACTTTCGCTGACACTTAAGACTACACTCTTTCTCTTCCCATTTTTCACTGCAATATAACCACCCCAGCCAACAACAACAAACATTTATTATGCTCAGAATCCTACAGTTTGGGCAGGGCTCAGCAGAATGACTCATCTGGAGGTAGAAGGTCTATTTGGGGATGAAATACTCACGTGAATTATCACATAGTTGGGTGTTGGCTGGAAGTTCAACCAGTGTATTGGTCAGGCCTTTGGCTCTGCTTCACACAGGCCTCCTCAAGGGCAGACTGGGCTTCCTTACAGCATGGCTGCCAAGTTCCAAGAGTGAGCCAATGTCTTGAAGCCTAGGCCTGGAAACTGGCACAATATTCTTGACGCTATATTTGACAGTCCATCAAAGGACATTACTGGATGTCTTAATTTAAGGCCATGGAATTTTTTAAAAAAGATTTTATTTATTTATGCATGCAAGAATTGGGGTACAGGCCAGAAGTGTGGGGGGTGAGAGGATTCACCAGAGACAGTGTGGGGAACAGACCAGGCAGTTGACTGAAATATACCACTGAGGGAAGCAGTGGGTGATTCAGGAGAGGTCTGCTGCATCATGGGGGTAGCTCCCTGGCCGGCCAGGGATCAAACTCATGCTGTAGTGGCTGTGGATATAGCTTCATAGGTTGTGTCTCAATGCCTTGTGCCACCAGGGAGGCCCCATGGGATTTTTAATGTATGGAGATGACAGTGATGACATGGGGAGGCTGAGGCCACTAAAAGATTTGTATCACTCGCATTTCCCCACATGAAGGATCATGCCATGCCATTTAGGGCCACAGTGGGAAGCACCGGGTTTGGTCAGGAGGCAGAAGGAATTAGGGAAAAGTGCACCCCAGAGCTTTAATTGCATTTTCCTTGGGAAAGAAGCTGCAGGTAAGCAACTGAACAGTCAAATAATTTTGGCAGACTCTAGGAGTCATCCTTAGTTCTCCAACACATGACCCTGGGGTGATTTAGGGCTTGGTGTGTGGGAGTTAGAGAAAGGAGGTGGTTGGGGTATGGACTTTGGATTAGTTGGTTGCATATGAAAGGAGTGTTGTGGGTATTCTAGGAATTAGCTGACCTTGGGAAGGGCAATCTCTCTTTGACCATCAGGGCCCCTTAGATATCAGAGAATCATGAAATATAGAAAATTAAAACATGATGAGTGCACCAGATTTGAGGGGAACGGGCTCTTGCTGGGAAGAGAAGCTAAGAGTTTGTAGCTCTCTTTACCTACCATACTGTCTGAGGGGGGGGGTTGTCTCTCTCTTTACATACTCACCCATATTCTCTTCCTGTAGAGTACTTAATACAGGGAACAATTAGACAACACTTTGCTGCTGGTTTTGAGTCTGTCTCATTCACTAAACCATAGCTTAGTGAAGACTTGACTACTGTGCTCATAACTGCATCCCCAGTGCTGGCAACAAGGCATATAGGCTTCCAAAAAATATTTATTAAGAGTGAGAATGGGGGGCCTCCCTGGTGGCTCAAGGGTTAAGACGCAGCCTATGGGACTGTCTGCAGCCACTGCAGCACAAGTTTGATCCCCAGGCGCCAGGGAGCAGCCCACATGGTGCAGCAGAACCTCTCCTGACTCGCCCGCTGCTCCCCTCAGCAGTGTACTTCAGTCAATCCACCTGTTCTGTTCCCCACTCTGTCTCTGGTGAATCCTCTCACCCACGCCTCTGACCTGTGCCCCAGTTCTTGTGTGCATAAATAAATAAGTCTTCAAAAAAAAAAGAGTGAGAATGGATACATTAGGCTACTCAGCTTATTGTAGGTGCTCAGGAAATGTCAACAAATATTTACGATTATCGACTCCCCTGTAATCCCAGGTTTTCCTAGCAGGTGTGAGGAAACTGGGGCAAGGAGAACTCTGAATTAAAAGGGGGAGGTTCATGCTGAAACTTGAGGGCAGGTGGGCACACCAAGTCCAAGAGGCAAGGTCTCTACCACCATCTAGGAGACACTGAGGAGGGGACATGTGAGGTGATTGGGCAGGGCAAAGTTTGAAGAAAGGAGTTGAATATGGAGACCCCAATGATGTGGGCGCAAGAGACAGAACTTCCTTTCCTCTGTGATAATAACTGCTAATATTTATTACTCACTTTCTGAGTGCCAGGCACTGTTGAAGCCTCACACAAACCTCGTAGTGTAAATGCTACTATTGTTCCCATTTTATGGATAGGGAAATGGAGGCCCAGAGAGGTGGGGTTACTTGCCCAAGATTGCAGTGGACTTACACCCAGTTCCCTCTGCCCCATATACTTATAACCATTACACTCTGCCCCATCTCACAGGAATTCCACGCCAGGTCACTGGGAGTGGATTGATTCACCAGCTCATTCATTCATCATTTCAGAGATGCTCAGTGATCCCGCACTGGGTTCACCCTGTGTTTGGTCCTGAGGTCACAGAGAGGATACAGATCTGGACCTTGCCCTGTCTGATGGGAGGGGTTGATCTCCAGGGGCAACTGTCAGTCCATTCCGCCAGCCAGAGCATTGAGGGCATGTCTGAACAGGGGTGGCCCTGGAGCTGCTCCTCAGGAGGCAAGGCAGGGAAGGACAGTCCAGAAAGAGGGAACTGCATATACAAAGATGTAGGAGGGAAAGTGGGTTGAGTCTGGACATGTGAGGTGAGGTGGGGGCAGAGGGAGGCCAGGTGTGGCTGGCGATGAAGTGAGGAGGGAGGCAGGCAGGGCATGAGGGTTTTAGGGAGCCCTTTTCTGGAGTTTGGACTCTGGCACAGGGAGCTATTGAAGAGTTTTGAGTAGGGGAAGGAGGTCATTAGATGGAGTGAGGAAGGGCTGCTTCAGAGAGATCAAAGGGAGCCGGCTGGCCCAGGGGAGAGGGATACTGTGGGGTGGAGATGTGGGTGGATGGAGAGTTCAGAGGCTGCAAGGACTGGATGTTGGCATTTCTGGGCAGTGGGAGAAGAGTCTTGGTGATTTGATCATGTGGGTCAGTCCCTGCGCGGGGAACTTAGGAGGAACAGTGGGCGGTGGTTTGAGGGAGAGGAGTTCTGGTTTTGAAGCTGTTTCATGGTCAAGGTTCAGCTCTGGAAGGCATACTCTCTCCCCTTTCCTCTTCCCTGTGGATGACTCCCATCTTATGAAGACTGCATGGTTTGGGGTCATTCCCTTTTGGTTCTCCCATAGCTTTCGAGCCATTCCCAAACTGACTTGACCAGGGAACCCGTCTGCCATGGGACTTCTTATAGGGCCAGGATTCCACAGAATGCACTTTGGGAAAGGCTGCCAAAGCAGCTATTATGGGTGTCAGCAAGTGGGACAAGGATCCTGACTGACCCTAGAGTCTCTGGATGATCCTGGACAAGTCATAGTCCCTCTCCATGTCCCTGATTTTGAAGGACACTATTAGCTTGGACACTTCTCAGAGGCAAGGTAGTTTAGTGGTTGAGGGAATAAATTCTGCAGTCTAAAAAAACTGTGTCCTTGCTGTTTTTCTGTGTGGCCTTAGATAAGCCCCTTAATCTCTCAGCCTAGGATTTTTAGCAGCCACTTCATTGGGGGTAGAACATGAAGATCACGTATTTAATGTGCTCTCAGCTGAGCCTGCTACATAGTGGGAGCTGAATTCTGGCATCACGGTCAGTCACAGGCTAGGGTTCTGAAGTAGGCTCAGCTACCCTACCCACCCCCACCAAACTCCCTTCCCCGGAACATCTGGAAAATGGACAGAGGGTGATAGGACAGAGGGTAGAACCCTGAGGGGTGGTGGAGGGTGGGCCTGGGTCAGACCCAGACAAATTAGGGAAGGGTCTGCCAAAGGAGGGAGTCCTGGGTACATGTGCTCCTTCCCTGACACCTTTCTCCTAGGTCCCTCCAGACATGATGGCGTGGCCGTGGGTGTCCTGCCTCCTGCTTCCTGCCCTTGTAGGGTCTGGTGGGTACCTCCCCTCCCCCACCAGAGTAGCGCTAACCTGGGGATTGATGCTGGATCCTTGGAAAAGAGGGGTACTTCCTCATTCACCCTGCCCTGTGCTTGGCTGCCTTGGGGAGATATGAGGGAGGGCATCCCAGGCCCAGGAGGGGAAAAAGACTGAAGGTTGACCTACGGGGCTGGTGTGGACTCCCACAGGGGTAGCTGGGGGTCAGGCTTTGTTGGGTGTCCAGATGTTCCAGCGGTCTGTCCTTACAGTGGCAGCCAACAAGGCCCCGAATTTCCTGCCCAACATGACATCAGTGACTCTGCCCGAGGACCTCCCACTGGGTGAGTAGCAGTCCCTGTGCCCAGACTGTGTGTGCCCTTCCCATGAGGGTCCCAGGGTTCCCCTATGAGTTTTCTCCCCCGCCTTCAGCTCATGACTCATCATGGGGCAAAGGTGACCTGGGGGGAGTTTGTTCCAGAAGTTGCTTTTCTTTTCTTCAGCTTTGGGTCAAGGGCCTTCACTCCACATCAGATAATCGTGACTTATGCCTCGAGGACATCCCTTCCATTTCCCATCTCTTTCAGTCTTTCTGATTTCCCCAAGGAGAAAGTATCCAGTTCCTACCCCTTTCTCTTAGACCTCCCCCACTTGCTCCTCTCCCTCCACCCATGACATTTTATTTTATTTTTCAAACAAAGAGGGCAGACTCGGGCTCAGATCCTTTCACACACCTCTACCCAGAAGCTGATAAGGTGGATGCTCTTCTTGGCTTGTTGGTAGTCACTTTCTAGGTGGGCCGCTGTGTACAGCAGTGATCTAATGCTGGCTTTTAAAATCAAATATGAAATAGCAAGTTGATTAAATGAACAGTCATAAATAATGAGATGGGGATATGGTGAAGCTGATGGCAGCGGGTGTGAGTGATATTTGGGAAGCATCATTTTGAATGAAACCGTAGAGACTGGACACCAAATTCCCAGCAGGGACAGGATATGTGTTGGGGAAGCACAAATCAGAGAAGATAGGGGTCAGCTGTGCCTCAAGGGGTCTTCAGACTTCAGGGGTGTGAGCATGTAGAGGTGTGCTATTCTCTCCCATAGCCAGAAAGCCTAGGGCTTTCAGAAGCTTGGTCCCAGCAGGCTGTTCCTTGCTTTATGTGCCTGCTTCCCTCTCCAGGTTCTGCCTCCCCTAAGATGTCATCTTATCCATGAGTCCCAGCTGGCTGGTGCCACACCCTCTTCCAGCCAGTGGGAGGAGGAAGGAGCAGGGAGGACTTGTCCCTTTCCCATTAAGAGAGACTGGGGATTTTACACACGTTCCTTTTGCTCACATCTCCCTGGCCAGAACTTAGTCACATGCCCACACCCCACGCCAGGGAACCTGAGACATAAGCCTTTACTCTGGTTAGTCATGTGCCTAGATCAAAATCTGGGGTTCTGTTAGTCTTAGAGAAAGAGGTGTGGGTAGCAGGGGGCAATGAACAGTCTATTGCAGTGTCAGAACTGCAAAGGTACCAGGTAATGTAGACATGGGCATCTTTTTAGCAGAACATCTGGTGGTCTTCCTGGAGGCAAGGGCTGAGGTGGGAAGACACTGAACCAGCTTTCCAAGGACTGTTTCCAAGCGACTGTCCGATGGAAGAACAGGCTCTGGAGTGGGCTGCTCAGCCCATCCCTGAGGGTTGTAGTGGGCAGAGGGGTGGGCTGGTTCTGTGCCCTGCTCAGTCTGGGAGTCAGGCCCCATGGCCACATGTGGCTGCTTTTCATCTTCATGGGACTCTAGCTGCAGAAAAATATATGCATTGACAAGACAGCTACCAGGCAGGCTGGAGTTAATATATATTATATATGTGCTGTATATGATATATATATATATATATATGTTGTGTGTGTGTGTGTGTGTGTGTGTGTGTGTGTGTGGGTGTGTACACAGGGTTTTAAAAGAAGTTAAACATTCTTGTGGCCCCAGGCACTGTATGTCTTGGGTTGAAGGGATAGGCCCTTGGGGACCTGTAGGTGGGAGTTCTAGGGAAATACATTTTTTTTTTAAAGATTTATTTTATTTATACAAGAGCCAGGGTACAGGCCAGATGCGTGGGGGGCGGTGAGAGAATTCACCAGAGACAGATTAGGGAACAGAACAGGCAGACTGATGAAATACACTGCTGAGGGGAGCAGCAGGTGAGTCAGGAGAGGTCTGCTCGCCATGTGGATTGCTCCGAGGCTGGTAGGGACAGAATCTGCACTGCAGAGGCTGCGGGCAGCTTCACAGCGCTGCGCTCAACTGCCTACACCACCAGGGAGGCCTGGGAAACACATTTTGATTAATGGAGAAAGCCCTGCTAATGGACAGCTGTCCAACAATGAAGGGAAAGGGGGTGGCAGAGGGCAAGTAAGTTCTGGTGCAGGGTGCTGGGGGGTCGGGTAGCTGAGCAGAGTTTAGACGTGGTAAAACAGATGAGGCCAGGGAGCAGGCATGGGCGGGGCAAATCTGTGAGTTACTTTCAGGTGGTACATCGACGACCTTGGGTCTTTCCTAATATCTCCCCACCCTTGCTCTGCCCAGGGATGTGCCCTCTGCAGAGGCTAGCTGCTCTGATCAGAAAGAGTGTGCAGGCAGGCTCTGGGCGAAGAATGAGAAGGCTTGGAGATGGCCCAGGCACCTTGAGAAGGTTGTTAGCAGCCCTCCACCTTAAGATGCACCGCGCTCCAGCAAAGCTCAGTCTTCCCCTTCCAGGAGGGCAGGTCCAGAGAGTAGGCTGGGGAGAGGAGATGCCTGGGACACAGTCCACTGTGTTAGTGCAATTGGGGTCCCCCAAAGGAAACTGGGTGCCAAAGCCTCTGAGTGAGCATTGAGATATGAAGTTGAGTTGTGAAGTTGAGTTATGAAGTTGAAGCTTGTGACCACAGGGGCTGGAGCCGGGGCTGGGAGGTCCTAGATGTCAGATGGAGCCTGTGCACAGAGCAGTCGGCCCCTGCCCAGGCATTGGGCAGCTTGGCCCAGGCCAGCATTGAAGGAGGTAGCGGGGACCCTGCACAGAGTCTGCCCATCCCCAGGTGCCATGGCCTTCCAGCTGCTAGCTAACGACCCAGACGGGGACCCTTTGAGCTACGGGATTACTGGTCCGTATGCCTACTTGTTCAACGTCAATGCAACCACTGGGGAAGTGAGACTGAAAAGCCCTCTGGACTATGAGGTAAAGAGCAGCACTCTGGAAGGGCTCCATGGTGGGGTTGGGAGGAGGGAGGGTTTGGGGGCTAGTGTGTTGGTGGTGGGCTTCCTGTGTGGCTTCCACCCAGGTGGGGGCTTATCTGAGGTCCTTCTCTCTCCCCGCTGCAGACAACTACCTGGTTCCGCATCACCATCTCCGTGAGCGACAATCATAACAGCGCAGTGAGTAGGAAGAGGCGAGGATGGGTGGTTCTGGGAAATGAGAGAAGTCCCTTCTCTCCACTCCTGTGCCCCACACCTCTGGAGAGCAGAAAGAGCTCCTATTAACAAAAATCTGAATTTAATGGTTATTTATTTATTTATTTATTTACTTTAAAAGATTTACCTTTACGTTTTTAAAAAGATTTATTTATTTATGCATTCAAGAAGTAGGGCATAGGCCAGAGATTTGGGGTGGGGTTGGTGAGAGGATTCACCAGAGACAGAGTGGGGAGCAGAACAGTAGATTGACTGAAGTATACTGCTGAGGGGAGCAGCAGGTGAGGCAGGAGACGTCTGCTGCGCCATGTAGGTCACGTCCTTGGCCAGGGATCGAACTCAGACCACCATGGCTGGTGATAGCTTGATAGTGCCAAGACTTTAACCTCTCACCACCAGGATTGTCCCTGAATTTAATGTTGAATTTAATGTTTAAAATTATTTTTTAATGATTCTATGGCTTTTAGTTTATTCATGGAGTTTTACAATTATTTCCCCTTGCTGCCCTTTATATCCTTGTGCCCTCCCTCGTAACCTCAGAGTTCTCAGGATGCTTATTGATGTCCAACAGTTTTTGAAAGTGTTTTATGTTACCAAATTTTCACCTTGTAAATGTCTCGTGTTTGTTCTTATCCCTCCAGTTTGTTGAAAATGGCTTCATTTCATCCTTTCTTATGGCTGTATAATACTCCATGGTGTGGATAGGCCACTTCTTCCTGATGCAGCTGTCCTTTGATGGATATTCAGGCTGCTTCCATATCCTAGTTATTATAAATAATGCTGCTGTGAACATCGTGGAACATGTGGGGTTTTGTGTTGATGGTTTCATAGTCTTTGGATAGATGCCCAAAGTGGGATTGCCAGGTCTTCCATTGTTAGTTTTTTTAAAAAGATTTTTATTTATTTATTTATTTTGCATAGAAGAACTGGGGTGCAGGCCAGAGGTGTGGGGGATGAGAGGATTCACCAGAGACAGAGTGGGGAACAGAATAGGTGGATCTACTGAAATACACTGCTGAGGGAGAGACAGGAGAGGTCTGCTGTGCTGTAGGTGTTAGCTCCCTGGCCGGGATTACTCATGCCACAGTGACTGGAGATGGCTTAATAGCGCTGAGACTTTAACCCCTGGGCCATCAGGGAGGTTTCCTCCATTGTTAGTTTTTTAAGTTAAGCCAGATTGCTTTCCAAAATGGTTGTACCAGTTTACATTTCCATCAACAGTGTAATAAGGGTCCTCTTTCTCCGTATCCTCTCCAGCACTTGTTATTGGAGGTCCTTTTAATATTTGCCATTCTCATGGGTGTGAAATGGTATCTTATTGTTATTTTAGCATGCATCTCTCTTGTTGGAAGTGATGGTGAACATTTTTTTTAAAGATTTATTTATTTATGCATGCAAGAGCTGGAGTACAGGCCAGAGGTGTTGGGGGTGAGAGGATTCACCAGAGATAGAATGAGGAACAGAACAGACAGACTGACTGAAGTACACTGCTGAGGGGAGCAGTGTGGGTTGCTTCCTGGCTGGCTGGGAATCAAACTCATGCTGCAGTGGCTGCGGATTGCTTCAAAGGTTGTGTCTTAACCCTTGTACCACCAGGGAGGCCCAATGATGAACATTTTTTTCATATGTTTTTTGGCCTTCTGGATATCCTTATTTATTAGGATTTTGTTGTTGTTGTTGTTGAATTAAATGAGTTTTTAAAAATATGTCTTATATATTAATCCCTTAACAGTTATATTTTGTGTAACTACCATTCAATAGGATGTTATTTTAATTGTCTTGTATTTTCTTTCACTTTGTAGAAGTGAAGCAATCCCAACTGTTTATTTTTGTTTTTAATTCCCTGAAAGTCACCAAAAATATCTTCATCATTGATATCATGAAATATTTTAAAATATTTTTCTCTATGGGCCACCCCTGGTGGCGCAGCATTTGAGCGCTGGGCTGCAAAGCTGCCCACAGCCTCTGCAGCTCCGGTTCTATCCCTGCCGCTGGGCGAGGGTCCCACATGGCGCGCAGACCTCTCCTGCTGCGCCCACTGCTCCCCTCAGCAGTGTATTTCGTCAATCTGTCTGTTCTGCTCCCTGCTCTGGCTCTGGTGAATTCTCTCACCCTCCCGCGCTTCTGACTGTACCCAGTGCTTGTATAAATAAATAAATAAATCTTTAAAAAAATATTTTTCTCTAACTTGTTCTATTCTTATGTTCTCCAACACTGTGTTTTTTAGTTTATTAATTCTCTCCATTGCTTCTGTTTGCCTGTTGTTGTGTCCCTCAATTGTATTTTTAAAATCGGCTATAGTGCTTCTTAACTCTGTTACTTCTAAGTGTCATTGCCTGATATTTTCTTATCTTTATTCTGTTGTTGTTTTCTATCCTTTATTGTTTTTTTGAGTTCCACAAACATTGTTAGAGCTGTTACCTTAAACTCCTCTTCTGTCATTTTCTGCAGTTCTACTGGGCTGGGACCCTTGCAGGGATTTTTTGCTGTGGTATTATAGGGTGTTTGTCTGTCTTCTCATTTTTTATTCTCTATGGTTTATAATAGGGATAGATTTTCAGACTGTTGTCTTCGTGCCTGTTGAAGCAATCTGAGGACTGGTACCAGTGATATAAAAGAGGACTAGGGCAGTAAGGCATCAAAGGATCACCTCCAGTGAACTTCATATATGTCCACTTTTGTCATACATTATTACAAAATTTCAAAATTTTAGTTCTGTTGGCTGATTGTGGTGGTATCAAAGATCACATTTCTAAATGGCACACTTATACCACTGTGTCTTATGTCCATGAAAGATGAGGAGTTTGTAGTTACAGCATATTCCTCAACTCAATCTATTTAAATAATGGTTTTAATGACTCACATATTCATGCAACTGTTCTTTTGTAAGCATCTTAAAAATTGCCGCTAAAGCTCAAGTCCTCTTGGGCAACCCTCCCCAGCCCACTCCCACCTGAAGTCTCTATTGTAACTGTGTGTTACCCCTCACTGTTTATGTGCATATGTTCATATGTGGATCCAAGAGCATTGTTTCTGTGCATTTTCTGAAAATAGGGAAATTCCCTGCACGCACCATCGTGAACTGCCTTATCCACTCAGCAGTCGGCCTTGGAGTCTTCCCATGTCTGTGCCTGAGCCCCTGATTGCTGCACTGTCTTGATTCTAGCGTGGGGAGAGACCATAGTGCTTAGTTGGTCTCTTAACCAACAGCTTTACACTAAGGCAAAAAAGTGAAAATAGGCATTCTTGTAATAATAAGGCAGTTACATTTTAGATCTTTTAAAAAATGAACTAATGATTTCTGCAACTTGCTCTCAAATGATTCGGTAAACATGTGAAGAGCGAGACAGAAACCAAGCAATGGGTGGATCTGGATGAAGGGTCTTGAGAGTTCGTTGAACTATACTGGCAGTTTTTCTGGTGTTTGAAAGTGTGTCAAATAAAGTTACCCTAACTTTGCCTAATTGTCCACTGAGGAGTTAGGCCAATTTGCACTCCCGTCCAGATGCTCCCCATTTTGTTTTCTCAAATGCTCACGTTTTCCAGGCTCACCTAGATTATCTCACCTGCAGGTATTGAGGGACATACCGGTGTTCGTGGAGGACAGAAATGACAACAAACCTGTTTTCCAGAATACCGACTTCTCTGTCAAAATCAATGAGGTAATATCTGCCTTAACTGGGTGTGGGTGTGTAGGGGCAGGCATCCCAGGAGCTCTTATCAGAGTGGGGAGGGCCAGAGACAGCCAGCAGAGGGTCCATGATTGGGACAAGCACCTCTCAGATGGGGCAGCTTCAGGAACCAAATTCAGGGGGATGGCATTCCATGAACTGTAGTGACAGTAACATTTTGCCATCAATGAGACTGGATTGGAATTCTTTTCCTTATGAAAGCAAAAAAAAAAATTTTGATTTTCTGATTTTCTATCCTGTGGTGATAAAAGTGATAAAAGTCTCCTTTGATAAACTCAGTAAGCTCAGTAATCTCACCTCCTACCAGCTTTGAAACATCAGTAGAGACTTTCTCAACAATCCCAGCCAAAACCTGAGGGTTGACTCTCATTGGCCCATTTTGAGTCAGGTGCCCATCAGCCTAGGTGTGTGTGATACTTTGATTGGCTTGTCTGCATCTAGACCCTCCCTTCTAGCAAGGGAGGAGCATCCTCACTTGAACTACATGGGTGGGAATGAGGTTTCCCAATGGTCCCGAGCAGTAGAAATGTTAGGGGGAAAAGGATGTCCTAAAGCTAATTCCATGCAGGCTTTGTGGACTCCACCCCAACCCCAGACCAAAGCCAAAGACACTGGGAACTCCAAATCCCATCACCACCAAAGGGAAGGTGGCTGGGACCTGAGGGTGGGGTTAAGCAGCCAGATGGATATAAAAGGCAGACACGTGGGCTTTGGGGGCTCCCCATTTTGGCTCTCCGCCAGCTCGCAGCGTCCGGCCAGCTCTGAGAGTGCCTTTGGGTTTCCAGGTCGTCGGATCGGGTAGGACACATTAAAGACTTTATTTCCCTATTTTCTCCCTGAGTTGTACATTTCCTCATTTTCCCTTCCCTTGTAAATAAACCTTTTATTAACCTTTTGTGTGTGTCTGTAGTGGAGTATTAATAAGTCCCTTTTAAGCGAGCGGGTGAGGACCCACAGCCAGGAACCCGTTCAATATCGGGGCTTCCTATAACAGCTGGCGCCCAACATGATTTCCAAGCTTCACCCGTGGTTGACCAGCCCAAAGTAATTTTTCTGTTATAGGACAGCCCCGATATTGAACGGGTTGCCTGGCTGTGGGTCCTCACCCGCGCGCTTAAAAGGGACTTATTAATACTCCACTACAGACACACACAAAAGGTTAATAAAAGGTTTATTTACAAGGGAAAAGGAAATAAGGAAAATGTACAACTTAGGGAGAAAATAGGGAAATAAAGTCTTTAATGCGTCCTACCCGATCCGCCGACCTGGAAACCCAAAGGCACTCTCAGAGCTGGCCGGACGCTGCGAGCTGGTGGAGAGCCAAAATGGGGGACCCCCCAAAGCCCACGTGTCTGCCTTTATACCAACTTGGCTGCTTAACCCCACCCTCAGGTCCCAGCCACCTTCCCTTTGGTGGTGATGGGATTTGGAGTTCCCAGTGTCTTTGGCTTTGGCCTGGGGTGGGGGTGGAGTCCACAAAGCCTGTATGGAATTAGCTTTAGGACATCCTTTTCCCCCTAACAGAAACACCACCACTTCTCAATCTTCATTATCATGTGGCTTCAAAGACCCATGAGGCTGGAGTCCCAGGCCAGGCCAGACACAGGGCCAGTGAGGCTCAGGTAGCTATTTGGCCAGCTCTGAGCAATCACCCACTATATGCCAGGTGTTGTCACCGGTACTGAGAGTGTCTGGCAAACAAGATGGACCTGCTTACAGCACATTCGAGCAAAGAGCACAGGCAATAATCAATGTAACATCCAGATGGTTGAGCTCTATGAAGAGCATAAAAGCAGGGCTAAATGAGAGAAAGTGACCAAGGAGGTAGCTGCTTTGTGGCTGACGTCAGTAAAGCCTTCTATGAGTCGTTGACCTTTGAGCAGAGACCTAGATAGCAAGAAGGAGCTGGCTATGTATGGTATGCTCCAGGAAAGGAATATTCCAGGCAAGGGAACAGCAGATGTAAAGTCTCAGAGACAAGATGAGCTTGGAGTGTGGTAGCAAAGCTAAGGAAGCATGTGTAACTGGAGGATGGAGGGTAAGAAGAAGAGCTGAGCAGTGGCCTGAACTTGGAGGATTTTTAGTACAGAGTACTGTGGTCTGATTCATGATTTTCAAGGATTTCTTATGGAATCCTTGTGGAAATAGTGAGGGTATAGACAGGTTGAAGGGGGCACCTATGGGGACACTGTCTGGAGGATGCCTGTAAGCTATAGACAAACACAAGGTATCTGAGGAGGGGAGTGGCATTGGTGTCTGGAATGATTGCTCATCCTGGTCCAAAGGGTTCTGCAGATCAGAAATTGGATCAAGTAGTGGAGAGGCTGCAGGGGAGAAGAGGATGCATGTGAGCTGGGAGTATTTGTCCCTTAGCTGTCCCGAGGCCCAGTCCAAGTGGGAAGGAAAGGGGAATATCTGGGGAACAATGTGCTAGTGTCTGGAAGAATCTATCATTCAGTGTCCTGGGGACACTGAAGCTCAAGAGAGGGCATGTAAGAGATGGATTGGAGCTTAAAGGTGACCAGTCCCTCATTACAGACCTTGCCAGTTGGCTCCCTGGTGTTCTCAGCGGTGGCCAAAGACGTAGACAACGGTCCTGCAGGCTCTGTGAATTACTCCATAATGGAGGTGAGTGTGTGCAAGTCCTCTTGGGAGAGTGGGCCCCACTGCTCCTCATCACCACTAGGGGGCAGCATTTCCCACACAACCTCGGGTGGCCCAGCTGTCTAAGGAAGGCACCTGCTTTAATCCTGACCCACCTTCCATCCTCTTGCTTGGTGCACCGTCAGGACCCTAGTAGCACTCCTGTCACACCAGCTGGTGGCTGATGTTCTCCTGGCTACACAAAAGGGAAATCAAGGCTCAGAGAGGTCCAGGGTCTTCTGTAAGGTCACACAGACTATAGGGGGGTGACCCCAGTTCTCATGAAGATGAATTTGCTAGCTATAGCTCCCATCTGCTGAGCACCACCCTATGACTGGTACAGACCTTAGCCTGTTCCACCTGCCTTTTAACCTACTCGAGCGCTGTCTGAGCCCACTTCCCAGAAGGGAAACTGAGGCTCAGAGAGATTATATGACCCGGCAAGAGTTACAGAGTGGCCAAGGGCAGGACTGGGATTCATGCTTAGGCCTTGGGCACCTAGAGGAGCCTGGCTTGAATGCACTCTGCTCAGGTCATCCCTAACACCACGGAGAGCAAGAACCTCTTCGAGATCCTGTCCAATGGCAGCATCATTCTTAATGACAAGCTCGACTACAACAACAAGAGCTCCTTCTATCAGCTGAAACTGGAGGCCTGTGTGAGTGGAGGCACAGGCAGGGGTGGAGAGTCCACTGGAACCCCTGGGCGGCTCACTGAGGGCCTGTCTCTCCACAGGACTTGGGTGGCCTGTACAACAACAGCTTTCAGATCCAGTGCTCCCAGCCTGTCTTCCTGTCCATCTCTGTAATCGACCAGCCAAACCTGGACCCTCAGTTTCTCAGGGAGTTTTACTCGGCTTCTGTGTCTGAGGATGCATCCGTGGTGTGGCAGGGGACCTGGGGTGATCTGGGTGGGGATGAGAGGCTGGGAAAGGGTCCAGGTCGCTGATGTGCCTCCTTCCAGGGAACCTCAGTGCTGAAGGTGCAGGCCATGGATAATGACAGAGGCATCAACGACAATATGAACTACAGCATCTCCAGTGAGAAGGGGCTTCCTCAGGGTGGGGCTGGGACATAAGAAGTGTGGGAAATCTGTCAGAGCCTCTGGAAGAGCTGCCCTTCCTGTCCCTTTCCAGACTCCACAAGACCCGGCTGGTTTCACATCGGGCCAGATGGGGTTATCACAGTCAACAGTTCCCTGGACCGTGAGCAGTTGCTGGATGAGGATGAGGAGGTAGAGGTGCAGGTCACGGTGAGTGAGGGGTCTACCACCCCCTTTGCACCCCCAGTCTCTAAACTCTGACCTTTGATTGCGGCTTTCTCTGGGTGTTGGTTCTCTGACCTCTGCCCTGTGGGCTCTGCTCTTTCCTAGGCCACCGAGGAACAGCTCAACATCTATGGGCAGGAAGCCAAAGTGAGCATCTGGGTCACACTGAGGGTGACAGATGTCAATGACAACGAGCCTGAGTTTTACAACTGCAGCCTCCCGGCCTGCACCTTCACCTCCCAAGAAGCCCTAACGAACTTCACTGGCTACGTGGACGAGCATGCCTCCACCCGCATCCCCATAGACTACCTCACCATGGTGGCCTATGACCCAGACAAGGCAGGTGCACCGGGACTGGGGGTGGCGGCGATGGCGGGGGTTGGCTGGGACAGGGAGGTAGAAAGAGATGGAGAGCGCTGTACCTGGGTGCATGGTGGGGAGGCGAGCAGTGGGTGACGGTGGTGGCCTTCATGTATGGTAATGAACTTCAGAGATACTGGGTTATACTTGTCAATGTTGGGTGATGTTGAGGTGGTGGGTGATCTTGGATGGCGCTTAGGTGGTGGTGAATGGGAAAGGCAGCGTGGAGTGGAGGTTGGGACTAGATGCTAGGTAACAGCGAGTGGGATATAATTTTCAGTGGTTTTGAGTAAAATATAGTGGTGGGTGGTTAGTGAAGTTGAATGATGTTGGATGGCTAGTGCTTTGGGGTGGTACTGGTCAAGTACCAGTCCTTGGGGAAGGGGGTGGTGTTGGGTATGGAGTGAGTGTTTATTTGGAGGGTATCTTAAGTGGAGATGGATATAGAGCAATGTTGGGAGCCTACTGCCCTAAAGGGAGCTGGAGTTTTTGGAGAAGACCTGTTTACTCTGCATATGGAGTTCCAGGATGTTAGAAATTCTGCAAACAGAACTTCTTCCCAGAATTGACTCCTGTTCTCTGAGGATGTACTGGCTTCTGCGCATGTTCCCTACTAACCAGGAAAACTTGTTTTCAGCAGTAACTTATTAATCTGTATAAGCAAAAACACAACTGTGTGCTATTTTCTTGTTCCTTTGTTCATATCTTCAATAAAAGCTTGGGCTGGGAGAGTGAAAGGCAGAGCTGCTCTCCATGGCACTCTCCCCAGCCTCCCCCGACTGCATATTCATTTAGACTCCAGGTCTTTGTTAATGGCAGAGAACTTCATCGGCTGTCCTGTCTGAGCAGAGCGATCTGTGACGGGTAGTACTGAATGATGAATCACTATGTAGGGTGTTTGGTAGTATTCTCAGTGACAATGAGTTGGCACAAACTGTGGAGTGGAGGATGATATTATTAGGTGGAGGTAGTTGGGTGGGTGTGTTGAGCTGGTTGGCATTGAGTGCAGTGAGTGTGGTGTAGGTAATGTGATGCTTGGTGCTGGTGGTGCGGGTGGAGGGGTAGTGAGAGGTGAGATGATGGAGGCTTAGAGTAATGCTTCATGGGATTGAGAGGTATGTGTCCGGCCCGGACCTGGGGTCCACAGTGCCATAATTGCAGGACTAGTGACCAACCCAGACTCCCCAGGGCCCTCTTGCTTCAGTCCCTTAAGAGGCCCCCTTTTATGGGATTTCAGTGGGCTGTACTTCTGGAGGCAGGAAGCTGTGGCCAGGAATTGGGGAAAACGTACTGGTGGGTGCAGGGGCTGGGGGCCCTACTATACCATACAACATCTACAGGGCAGCAATGGCACCTTCCTAATGTCCCTGAGTGGCCCCGATGCAGAAGCCTTCAGTGTCTCCCCTGGGAAGGTAGTGGGCGCAGCTGACGTGCAGGTGCTGGTGAAAACACCGTCGCTGGTGGACTACGAGACTAAGGAAGTGATGCTGGTACAGGTGAGAGGTGTTTTGAGGCATCAGTGACAAGGGCTGCCGGGTGCTCAGGCCCTAGTGCTGCTACCCTTTCCCTGCCCTCAGGTCGTGGCCAATGACTCAGCCAACCAGAACCTCTCCACTGCCTGGGTGACCATCTACCTAAGAGACGTTAACGATCACAGACCCACATTTTCCCAGGACCAGTACAAATTCAGTGTCTGCGAGCACAGTCCAAATGGCACTGTCATCTCTGACTCGATCAACGTGAGTGTTGGGGACATGGCTGTGTCTGGCTGGGAGAGACATGGAGAAAGGCAGGACCAGGGACCCTGGCCCATCAGTCTCCCTGTCATTTGATGTCATCAGGCCCCTGTAAATGTGTACACATGCACGAGTGTTCACGAGAGCATGTGTGTATGTGAGCGTGTCTGTGTGTGAATCTGAGTGTGTGTGGGACAGTTCTCCCTTTTGTGTCAGGAAGCAGGACAGCCCCATCAGTGGCCTGCTTGACAGTGAGTGCCACCACATCTGAACAGTGTCCTGTTATCTATCTCTCTGCCTCACAGGCCACTGACCCAGACACGGGTGAGTGGGGCATCATCACCTACAGCCTGCTTCCTAGCAGCGGGTAAGGAAGGTGCCGGGTGGGCAGGGGACTGGTGGGGAGTGGGGCCCGGCCCCTATCAATCTCTCCATGGGAGTAAGAGTAGCTAGATAAAATAGAGGGCACCCAGTCACATTTCAATTTCAAATAAACAATCAGTAATAAACAAATAAGCAATAACATAGTACAAGTATGTTACAACTATTTTATGGGATGTGCTAAAATATTTTCCATTGTTTATCTGAAATTCAAATTAAGCCAACATCTTATTTTGTTTTGTTTTGCTTTCTAAATGTAACCTCCCTGTGCAGGACAGACATCTTTGCAGTGGATCCACGCTCAGGGAACTTGAGCGTGAGCAACTCCGAGCTGCTGGACAGGGAGAAGCTGCCGGTGTTCTACCTCACTCTGCAGGCCACGGACGGCGGCAACCTGTCGACATCCACCGTGCTAGAGATCTTCCTGCTGGACGTTAACGATAACGAGCCTGTAGTCAGCGGCTCCTACAACATCTTTGTCCGGGAGGAACTGGACAATATCTCCATGACCATCAAGGTTACAGATGTCCTGGGCCTGGGAGTGGCCCCAGGGCAGGGGACCCTATCTGGTTCTGTAGTCATGCTGACCCAGGGTGGGAATCTGGGTTTTGCTGTGTGGTCCTGAGAAAGTCTTTGAGTCTCTCTGGGCCTCCATTTCCTCTTGGAAAATGATGAAAATCCTAGCACTTATTCAGTGGGACCATTGAGGAATAGTCAGATAACTGGTATAAAGTGCTTAGCACAGAGCAAGGCCTCAAAATCGTGCTGTTCTTTTTAATTCAGGCCTCTGACTCATTCCAAAAAGGATTTGAGATGGCTTAGTTTTAAAAGTAAGATAAAAATATGGGTGGAATCAGGACAAAGAGAACGTAAGAATGGCATTGTTAAAGGACACAAAAATAGTTAAAACCCAGAGTCATACAATTGCTAGGAATGGGCTGAAAATTCAGTTCTGAGCTTCCTAATGGCCAAAGCAAAAAAAGGAGATGAGATCAGTGGCTGGTTTCAGAGTATGAGATAAAGACCCACCATTGGCTCCAGAGGAACAGCAAAGAGTAGCTTTTCTCTTGAGTCATGTGGAAGGGGATCTTGTGAAAAGAAGAAAAGGAGGTCCTTGGAAGGACAGTCACGTGGCCATGGAGCCCTCCCATATTTTATGGGGCTGTGTGGTTTCCAGGGCACATTCCCATCCCTGACCTGTGATCCTCATTTCTTTTTTTTCCCCAAAGATTTATTTATTATGCATACAAGAGCTGGGTGTAGGCCAGAGGTATGGGAGAAGGGGAATGAGAGGATTCACCAGAGACAGAGTGCGGAGCAGAACAGTCAGAATGACTGAAATACACTGCTGAGGGGAGCAGTAGGTGAGACAGGAGAGGTCTGCTGCACCATGTGGGTAGCTCCCAGGCTGGGGATCGAACTCCTGCCATGTCTGCGGATAGCTTCATAGTGCTGAGACTTAACCCCTTGTGCCACCAGAGAGGCCCTTGTGATCCTCATTTCACAGAAGGAGAAAACTGAGGCTCAGAGAAGTTACGTGATTTTGCTATGGCTGCACAGCCAGTAAATGGCGGTACTGGGAATGAACTCAGGCCTCCCTGCCCTGACACCTTGGTCTTTGCTCCTTGCTTCTTGGTACTTCTCACCTGATCTTCAAGCTCCTCCAGGCAGGAGCATTTCAGATCTGTTGCTGTGACCATGGTGCCTGGCATAAGCCCCAAGAAACCCTTGGGGAATTAACTGGCCTGAGTTCAAAGTGCCAAGAGGTAAACAGGTCACTTTTGGAGGAAACCATCTCCAGCTAAAGGAAGCATTTAATAAACAAGATCTCAAAGAACTGAATTGAAAGAGCTGATGTTGGGGGTTGGTCAGGGAGAAAGGGAAGAATTGGTTCGAAGTCTGGATTCAAAACTATATCTGCTGAACTCCAATTAGGCACCAAACTCTTTTCTGGGTTCCAAGTTCCCCAAGATAACTCTACCATAATTCCTGCCTCCATGTGACTCTTACATAGGGGAAGGGCTCCAGAGAGTCACCCAAGGGTGTCACTTGTCCTGTAATGAGTGTAGCACGGGGATTGTAGAGGCTAAGGTGAGGCACCAACCTGGCCTGGAGTGAGAGAGAAAAGGTGTAAAGGGCTTTCAGAGTGAGTCAATAGCATGTGCAAAGGCCCTGTGCTAGGAAAAAGCCTGTTGTATTCTTCCATTTAAATCACCCCAAAGGCAAACTAAGCATGTGTTCAGGACCCTGGCAGCAGGGCAGGAACACACACACACACACACATTGGGTGAAGAATCGTTATTTTAGAACTACAGTACTGAAGTAGTCATCATAGGAAGGAAATCAGAATCTTGATGGGCATCACACTAATTTTATATTTATTTAAACTGTGAATATCTATAGTATACTGTCCCTATTCCCCTCCCCACTGGAATATCAACTCCGTAAGTTTGCCTAGAACAGGCCCAGACACAGGGTTGGCATACCGTAAACACGAATGACCTCGGTGCTCAGAAATTCTTGCAAACTGTTGATATGACCCTCTTTGATGGGAGACAGGCTGGGAGATTGGACAGTGTCCCACTGGCTTCAGGTCCAATTGCTGCCCTCGTGGGCCAGCACTGGAGGGGGAGGCCAGCCTGCAGGGGAGGGATTTGGGGGCTGGGGAGCCCTGATGGCTGATGCCCAACCCTGTTGATCTTTACAGGCTTATGATGCAGACCAGCCAGGAACCAACAATAGCCACCTGCAATTCACATTGTCCGGCTCCTATAGCCACAACTTCTCTATGGATATCAATGAAGGGATCCTCAGAAATGTGGGACCCCTGGACCGGGAGGCCATCAACCCTGACCTAGGGGGCTACATCGTGCTGACCGTGAATGTGAGTGACTGTGGCGTGCCTCAACTCAGCACCCTGGTCAATGTCACCGTCAATGTGGAGGTAAGGCCTGGCTCAGCTGGGGGCAGGTGCCAGGATGGGCCCTGTGTTGGGGGCACCTGAGCACATGGTCAGCTTCCCCCTGCCCCAACTCAAGTCACCTTCTCCCTTTTGCAATTTGGCGGGTATATAGCATCCTTGCTCACCGATTGTGTGGCCTTAGGCAGTGACTCCATCATCTGTGCCCTCAACTTTCCTGTCTGTAAATGGGGATGAAAATAATACAAAGTGAGTTAACACGTGGCAAGTGCACTGGAGAGTATTCAATGAATAGAAGGCACCCTAATTATCATTCATGAAGACCTGCCCTCCTATACTCCCCCTCTCCTATTCATGGGGAAAAGCCAGCATCTACAGTGTCTCTTGCACACCTGGCCCTGTAGGTAAAGATGGTCATATTTTATTGATTGAGAAACAGGCACAGAGAGGTCAGGTAGCTTGTCGGGGATTGCAGAGTGGGTTTCAAACCCCATCTGTGTTTCTAAGACCGCCATTAGCCCACAAGTCACCTTCCTCTAGAAAAGTGTGGTAACACCCGTGTCCTCTAAAGTATGATGCGGATGGCAACCCCTAGGAATATGAGTAGCCTGTGCCAGCCTACCCAGCAGCCCTGTGTATCGCATTGTGTTAAGCAAGCAATGCCATATCTGGGAAATCACCACCAGGAGAAGGCTTTGTTTTCAAAGATGTCCTTTCTATTACTGGAAAAAACTGAAATCAAAAGCAGATGCTGGGACTGCCCCAGGGGGAGAGTTGGAAAAGCCCAGGGATCCCCCAGCACCAAGCTGTGTCAGTGGAGCAAGCGCAGGCCCAGAGGGTGGCGGCAGCAGCTGGGCCGAGTGGGCAGGTCTGGGCAGCACAGGTGGGAACTGAAGGCAGCCAGCATCTGAGAACAGGACCAGGTCTCAGCCTACCAGGTGGCTCGAGCCCAGGTCTACCTGAGCATGGGGCACACGTCGTGAGACTGGCGGAGCGTAGGATGAGCAGGAGAGAAGAGGGATGAGAAAAGCTTGGGCTGCAGGGCCTTTGTGGTGATATTGGTGCCAACCCCCAAAATCTGAGAGGTGGGGAGGTAAGCTGGGCCAGACAGGGATGCAGATGGGGACTCACAACCTTCTGAAAAGCAGGGTCTAAGATGACTCTGAGACGTGGTCAGACAAACAGCAAGGGAATGGGGACCCGTTAAGTGTGGAACTAAGCACAGTGGTTCTGCCCTGGGCCTCTGAGCCCCCATGCATGAGCTCTGTTCGTCAGTTCTCTCCAGGGTCCATCTCGAACATGCCCACATCTGTAAAGTGGGCAGGGCTGTCTGAGGGGACACGCACAGTCTGTGCCTTGAGCCAGAGGAAGTATTGACTTCTTGTATTGGCTCTGGGAGGTTGAACCCTGGGGGCTCCTGAGGTCCCTGGGTTCAGTGTTTCCTCTGCTTGCAGGATATCAACGATAATCTCCCCATCTTCAACCAGTCCAGCTACTCCTTCTCGGTAAAGGAGAGGACCTCAGGTCAGTCCTTTCTGGGCCAAGCCTTGGGGCTGGGGTCCTGTGTGGCATCTGACCCATCCCTGAGACCCCTGGGGGAGGTGAGGGCAGAGGACTCTCTGAATGGCCTCCAGTGGCTGGGCCCGGGGACTCCCTAAACTCAGCCCCTTGTCCACAGGTGTTTTGGTCGGCACGGTGCAGGCCTCAGATGCAGACCAGACAGAAGCCAACAACCGCATCAGCTTCAGCCTGTCAGGGGTGGGCTCCAACAACTTCATCATTCAAGGCCAGGTGCTGGGGTCTGGGAAGGCTGAGGGTAACCTCTCGCTGCCCGTGGACGTGAGTCTGGACTATGAGACACAAAATTCCTACAGTCTGATTGTGACTGCTGAGAACCCAAACCCCCAAGGGGAGAAAACCATAGCAAAGGTCCTGGTGACTGTGGAGGACGTGAATGATGAGCCGCCCATTCTGGATTCAGCCTCGCTCCGGGGCATCTCTGTGGCCGAGAATGGCTCACAGCATGACCTGGTGACAAACGTGGTTGCCCAGGATGTGGATACCACGTCTCAGCTGGAGATACAGCTTGTGAATGTCATCTGTACCAAGGCCCAGCATGATGTGGGCAGCCTGTGCCATGACTGGTTCTCTGTGCTGGGCAACGGCTCCGTGTACATCAATCAGAGCGAGGCCATCGACTATGAGAGCTGTGACCTGGTCACACTAATTGTGCGCGCCTATGACCAGGAAACAGACCCTCGCTTCCAGGCTTACAGTGACAACGGTGAGGTGGGCTGGCGTGTGAGGTTCAGCAGGGCCTAAAGACCATGGGAAAGAGCCCTGGGCTGGGATCCCCAAGGTCTGGGTTCAAACTCTAGCTCCAGATTTTAACTGCTGTGTCACCAGTGAGTTGTAAAACCTCCTCAAACTCCAGTTTCTCCATCTGTTAGGTGGAGCTGAGTAGTAAGTTAGTTGTGAAGATTAAATGAGAACACGCATGTGAAGTGTTTGGCACAGTGCTTGACATGCAGTAAGCACTTAATGCTGTTGTTTTGTGAGGTGGTGTAATGTACATGTTTTTTCACTTTACTCCTACACAACCCACTAGGTAGGTGACCCCTATCCAAATTTTACACGTGAGGAAACTGAAGTACAGAGTAGGCAACTAAATAACCTAGCTCACACAGCTAGCAAGTATCTATAGAATGTGGCCTGGTGACACATACCTGGCTTGGGCTTGATCCACTGCTCTTGCTGTGTGACCTTGGACAGGTTGTTTGCTCTTTCTGAGGCCCCCAGAAGATGCTCCCTCCTACAAAGACCCAAGTAGACTGAGTAGGCTTCCGAGGTCAGAAGCAAGGAAGGGGAATGAGCATGGAAGGGGTGATGCATGGAAGGGAGGTGGCTGGCTTTGTCTCAGGGTTTCTGGGGCAGGCCTTTGCCTAGAGACCACAGCTGAACCACCTTGTTCCCCTAGGAAGCCTCCCCATCACCATCGAAGACGTGAATGACAACGCACCCTACTTTCTGCCTGAGGATAAGACTTTTGGTATGCAGCAACACTCCCCACCCACTCTGCCAGGACCATGTGTGGGTGATTCCCATAGACCCTTCTCAGGTTCTAGATGTGCCCTCAGAAAGGGAGGAAGGCATCTAATCCTGCCTCTCCCCTAGGGTTTCAACAAGAAACCTGAGTTTTCACTCCAGCTCTGTCCAAACTCTTATGGGCCAGACCCTTCTTCTCCGGAACTCCATTTCCCCATCTTGTCAATGAGAGGTGCATGACCTGAAAACAAATGACTAGGGGGAGGGTATAATGAGAGTCTCTGGTAATGGGGAGACTGGGAGGGCAGGTTTGGAGGGATGAACCTTGAGTTGGGCTGTGGTCAGCACGAGGCAGGTGGGCACGAGTCCCCACCCCCTGATCTTCCTTTCTACACTTGCAGTGATCCTCCCCGAACATGTTCTTTCCAGCCAGGAGGTGGCTAGTGTGAAGGTAAGTCCTTGGCTCCTCCCTTTGTCAGTTACTCAGCACCAGGGGACACAGGGCTAAGGTCTTCTCGGGTCTTCCAGCTGCTCCCAACATGTTTTAATGCTGGGAAGGAAATTTATTGGCTCTGATATCTGAAAAGAAAACCCTAGTATGGAATGAACTCCTGTTTTATTGACATAATTAAATGTCATTAATTGTTCCATTCAGTATTCATAAAAATTTCATGACCATAAAAACCGCTTGCAGGCTAGATTTTCCTCACTACACCAGAATTTTTGAGTATTACAGAGAAATCATAGCAAATGTAAATATAACAAGTTCCTTGCAGTTAATCATTTCCAGAGCAAAATTTAAAAAACGCTTTCAGGGCCTCCCCGGTGGCACAGCGGTTGAGCACTGGGTTGCGAAGCTGCCTGCGGCCTCTGCGGCGCTGGTTCGATCCCCGGCTGCTCCCCGGGCACCGGAGGAGGGTCCCACATGGCGCACAGACCTCTCCTGCCGCCCGCTGCTCCCCTCAGCAGTGTGCTTCAGTCCTTCTGCCTGCTCTGCTCCCCGCTCTGGCTCTGGTGAATTCTCTCACCCTCCCGTGCTTCTGACTGTACCCAGTGCATGTATAAACAAACAAACAAACAAATAAATAAATAAAACATGCCTCTATAAAAAAAAACAAAAAACCAAAAAAACGCTTTCAGTGTTTTATGGTGTTGGATACAGGCTTGTTTATTGGAGGGTGGCAGCTATACATGCAAGGGTGGGGGGAAGCCTCCCTGGGCTCTGGGCCCTGGGGCAGCAGATCTCTCTTACCTGGGGAACCACCATGTCTGTTACTTTCCCTTTTGGGGTTGATGGTGGTAGCCTCTTAGGGTTTAGAGGCGGGGGCGTCTGGCCACCACACTGTGCTCACCAGAAAGGACACAGGTATAGGAGGCGGACAGGTCAGCCTTCCCCCACTCAGGGCAGAGCCTCTGGTGGGACAGGGTGTCTCTCAGAGCCCCAGTTTCTTCTCCTAAAATGGGCATAGTGGGCCTCCCTTGTGGCGCAAGTAGTTAAGCATCTATGAAGCAATCCACAGCCTCTGTAGCATGAGTTCCATCCCTGGCTGGCCAGGGAGCTACCCACATGGCGCAGCAGACCTCTCCTGTCTCGCCCGCTGCTCCCCTCAGCAGTGTGTTTCAGTCAGTCTGCCTGTTCTGCTCCCCACTCTGTCTGGTGCATCCTTTCACCCACCACTACTCTGGCCTGTGCCCCAGCTCTGGTATACAAAAATAAATAAATCTTTAAAAAATAAATAAATAAAATGGCCATAGAGATTCTCCCTTTTGAGTTTCTTTTAAGCTTTAAAAAGTCAGTTTTCCAGTGTGAGGCAATTGCCACCTAGTGCCATGGCTTTGAACAATTTTGTTTACATCGACTCCTTGAAACTGAAATACCAGCTTTGTCTCATCCTGAGCAGTGATGTCTGTTGACTCGTGGCTCTATTTTTCTCTAAAATGCACGAGAATGAATAAAAATAACTGTGCCCTCTTTGGGTGGTGATGGTGACCTGTTAAGCTAGGACTTGTCCATACTGCATAATCCAATCACTTAGTTGGGGTGACCTGGGTAAGGCTGGTAGAGATGATAGAGGCCAACCTCCTAGGCCACCCTACTCTCTGATTCTTGCTGGGGTGGGCATGGAGCTGCCTGGCCTGGCCACTCGATGTGGTCCACTTTTGTTCCCAGGCCAAAGACGATGACTCAGGGGACAACGGAAATATCGTTTTCTCCATCTACCAAACGGTTTTCATCTCCAAGGAAGGCACCACGACTCCTATCCAGGGCTTCCGGATCTCCACCTCTTTAGACTCAAATGTGTTTTTTGGCAGCATCAGGTGACTATGGGCTAGCCCATGGGTGGGGTTCTCCCTGAGGGGAGAACCAACAGGGCCTCCAGGCAGTGTATACTGTGAGAGGTAGACAGTGGGTTCCAGAGGATTTCAGTTTGGGTTCCAAAAAAGCTGTGCCCTTCTATCTTCCATAGGCTGATGACCAACCTTAATGCCACTCAGCGAGGCACTTATCAAGTAACAGTCCAGGCCCAGGACAAACCTCTTGTGAATCCGCCCAAGGAAGCCAAAACCACCCTGAATGTGAGTGTCAGGCCCTGCCTCCTCTCCCCATTGCCCTCTGCCAGTCCCCGGGCCCTGGGCCTCATCTCCCTCTCTGCCTCCTCCCATAGGTCTTTACTGTGGAGGAGAGTGACCGTGTGAGGCTGCAGTTCTCCCTGAACAAGGAGGAGTTGGACCTCAAGTCGGATGAGATTAAGAAGTAGGTCTGGGGAAACTGGGGAGGGGTTTGTGGGGAAAAACAGGGTCTGGGAGCATGGTCCCTGGCAAGACGTGGATAGACTGTCTGTCACCCTGTCCCTGAGCCACACTTGACCTTGTCCCTCTCTTTGACTCTGTATCTGTACCTGCACTTCCTTTTTGCATGCCCCAGAAGCCTATGATTGGCTAAGCATTGAGAGGCCTAAATGGGCTGCATGTACAGTTGCAAAGGCTGCACACAGCACAAGAGTATGCTGCTTGCTAAGCTGCAAACCCAGTCCCAGGAAAAGAGGCTTCCTTGCCTAATTTGCAGAGGTGTTCTCTGCTTAGTCAATGGAGCTGTCAGGGGAGGTTCCCCCTTTCTAATTCACTGGATTCCTAATTTCAGTGGCAGAACACTGGCCCTGGGGCCTGAGCTAAAGCCCCTACCCAAGGTCTCTGTGATATCTGCCCCCTTTGCAGGACTCTTACCCAAGTGACCAACACTACAGTCTACATCGTGAAAATTCAAGACATAGAAACCACAGCTCGGTGAGTACCCACAGGCCCAGAGGCTGAGTGAGGAAGGGCAACAGTAGCAGGAGGGACCTGCTGGGTTGCTCAGAGCTGCTGACCCTTTACACACACCCCGCCCCCCATTCCAGGGCCCGAGGCCGTTCCTACCTGGATGCCTACTTTGTTTTCTCCAATGGGACAGCCTTGACACTTGATGAGCTGGTTATGTGAGTGGGGCTACCTTGGGGGTGGCCAGGAGGGTAAGCTGGAAGCCTGGGGGATGTCGGTGTCCCTTGGGGCTGAATGGGGGTCCTGTGACCAGGGTGATCCGGAGTGACCAGGATGTACTGACACGGCTGCTGGATCTGGGGCTGGTGGTGGTGGTGAGTGAGGGCAGGGTAGATGACTTTGGGGGGTAGGGGAGGGAATGTTGCTCCCATGGCCTCTCTCACACTCCATCCTCTCCAGGGCTCCGAGGAGCGGCAGGAGTCGAATTTGCCGCAGGTGCTCAGTAGTGTCATCATTGGACTGGGAATAGCTTTGCTGCTGGTCATCGTGATCATGACTGTGTCCCTCATGTGTGTCCGGAAGAGGTACTGCTCCTATAACCCCTGTGTCCCCCCAACTAAGACATTAACACCCGGAAAACCTCAGGTTTAGGTGTCAGCTATGCTTGTATTTAATCTCCACTGACACATGACATTGTGGGCAGGGCGCCTCCCCGTCCGAGCTTCAGTTTCCTCAGGTGCAATATGCATCTCGCACCTAGCAAGATGTCAGGCCCAATTTATGCCTTTAAGAAACATTGCTTCTTTCTCCCTTTCCAAAATTCTTGGGGTCAGCAGCCTCATCTGGGTTTGATTCTAGGTCTTGCCATTGGCCAGCCTCATGGCCTCTGGCAAATCATTTCATTTCCCTGGTCTTACCTGTGTCCTCTGTGAAATGGCACTGACATTCTCACCTGCCAGTATGTGGTAAAGCCACACTTTTGGGGTTTGCACTGGGGACATAGTGGGTGTGCAGGCAAAGTATCCATCCTGCTCCATCCTGCACCATCCCTGTTCTCATAGCTATGAGAGGAAGCTTCGGGCTACAAAGGCTGCCAAGGAAGCCCGGAAGACACTGACGGGGGTAATACCCTCGGTTTCTGCCATCCCCGGAACTAACATGTACACCAATGAGAAGTAAGCCAGGGTCAAAGGGTGGGGGACTAAGAGGCCCTCTGGGGTAGCTAAGGCCCGCAGCTGCTTGACTGGACCTTCTCTCCAGGGCCAATCCCATGCTGAACCTCGCCACCAAAGACCTGGGCTTTGAGTCCCAATCTTCCTCCAGTGACGCAGATGATGTCAGGTAAGCAGTGTCCAGGCTGGCTTGTGGCGGTAGATGGTGGTAGAAGTGGTGATGGTGGATGGTGGTGATGGTGATAATGGTGGATGGTGGTGATGATGGTGATGGTGATAATGATGAGGAGGAGGTTGTGTTGGTGGGGATGATGGTACTAGTGGGAGTGGTGGTTGAAGTAATGGTGGTGGAGGTAGTAATGGTGATGGTGATGGTAGTGGAGGTGTTGGTGGTGGAGACAGTGATGGTGGTGGAAGTGGTGACATGGTGAGTGGTGCTAGTGGTATCGGTGGTGGTGTGTGGAGGTGGTAGTGCTGGTCATGAGAGGTGATGGTCATGTGTGGTGATAGTGATGGTGATGATGATGGTGGTGGTGGTGATGGTGTGGTAGTAAAGATGGTGATGGTAGTGGAGGTGAGGATGATGATGGTAGTGAGTAGAGATGATGGTGGTTGAGGTGGTAATGGTGGTATACTCGTGATGTTGGTTGAAGCAGTAGTAGTTCATGGCCACAAACAGGGAGCACTGGGCCTGCCGTCTCTGAGTTCTATCACCCTTCCCTCTCCTCCTTCCCCACAGCCTCAACTCCCTGGATGAGAACTCTGTGGACCTGGATAAGGACAAACAGGAAGTCAAGGCAAGATGGGGGGTTGGTGTCTGGGGTTTCTGAAGGGATGGGGTTGAGAAAACTCAAAGGACCTATGCTGACATGGGCATATCTCTGCACCAGCTCTGGGAAGCCCCTTGACTTTGGAATGGGGGTCTGATCTTTGACCCTCTACTTGTTCACTGTGACCCTGGGAGGATGACCTCTGGCTCTCAGCTTTATCATCTGTAAATGGGAATCAGAACACCCACCATGTAGGACTTTTGTGAAGATTAAATAAGAGCAAATGTAAGAACCACCTGGCATAAAACAATTGCTCAACAATCAGGCCCTTCCTTTTCTAGCTTTTATTTGAAAGCTGGTGAGGCGGGAGTCGGGATAAGATGCAGAGATGAACATACTCTGGCAGAGGAGAGAAGGGAGGCTCAAAGAAACAGCAGTACCATCACTGGGCCAGCCAGTTACTTGGTTAGGTTAGATCAAGAACTCACGGCCTGGGCTGCTGATTGGAATCACTCGGGAAGCTCTTTTGACATAGCGGTGCCAGTTCACATGGGAGATTCTGATCCCGAGGTGGGCCTGCGCATCCATGTGTTGTTAAAGCTCCTGGGGTCGGAATGTGCAGACAGGATCTCAACCCCCAGGGTCTCAAACCTCAGTGGGCTGGTCCCCGACCTAGAGGGGCAGGCAAGTATCCTCCCAGCCTCTACTATATCCACCCACTTGGGTCTTGCCTGCAGCCAGGCCCTGCCTGCCTGGGGTTCCCAGCCTTCCCTCATGTTTCAGTTCAGTGCTGTGTGCACATACCAAATCTGTTGCCCAAGGGCCTGGCTGTAACATGGGTGCTTGCAAACAGGTCCCAAGCATGGGCATCATGGGGGCAATCAGGCCTCTAGGTAGGATGGGAGGCCTCTGGTAGACAGATCAATCTTTGGTCAAAGATAGTTTAGGGCAAAAACTTCCATGAGATTGTCTTGGGGGTTGGGTGGGGGGACACAGAGATGGAAGAGGCCAGCCTTACAGGTTGGAGCTGTGGCTAGGCAGGTAGTCCCTGGTGGATGACAAACTTTACTCCAGAGGGGAGTGAGGGGTGGTGGAGGTGAGGCTTGACCTGCGGGCTGGAGAGGGGCAGGGGACTCAGAGGAGAGTATGGAGAGGCTGCAGCCAGGTCCCTCAGCATCTTCAAAGCAGGAGAGAACCATAACTGCCCTGTGAAATCAGGGGGTAGGGGTGTTTCTGATGAGCTGTCTGCGCCCCCAGTCCCCCACGGCAGTCAGTGCACCTTGTGATCTCTGGGTAGGTGCAGCCAGCTATGGGACCTTCTTGAGTTATTTGGACAATCCTCTCTTGCCTAGGTGGGGAACGCAAATAGGGCCTTTTCCAAGGGATCTTTGGTGGCCCAAATCACTGAAGAACCTCCTTAAAATTTTCTGTGGAAGCTCTGAGAGACTTGAAGCATCACCCAATCCCACTTTTCCCTGCCAAGGCCAGAGAGGGGTGTCGACTTGTCCACAGTCAGAGACCTGGCAAGGCAAGGGTGTCCTGGCACCCAGATCTTGTGTCTTCTAGACCAGGTTGCCCTGGGCAGTGCTGTGCTAACACCTCCCACTAGGGGTCTCTGGCAAGATTCTGGGGAGCAAGGAGTCCTCTGGAACCCTCAGTTGTTCCACTGTTTAGCAGGGACTGGAACAACCCCAGTCTGGAAAAGCCCTTGCAGTGCCCTAGAGTGGGTGGTGGTCCTGGGGCTCTCTGCCCTTGGGTGTCTGCAGTGGAGTAGCTGAGCCTGGGGGTCTGGCTGGTCCACATGGGGGTGTATGCGTAAGGAGTTTTGTGAGTGTGCAGGAGAGGGGAGTGGAAAGGCAGATGTGTGTGCCATGGTGAACTGTGGAGAGACTCTGGGTGTGATGTGTTCCTCTGAGGGTGGCAGGTGATGCCAAATTTAACCAGGGGCCACGTTGTATGATGGATAGGTTTTAGCGCCAACATGATCAGAGTCCACACCCAGCTCTGCAACTTCTTGGCCATGAGAGCCCTCTAGGCCTGTTTCCAAAGCTGCAAAATAGGGGATGAGATCCCTCTTTCAGAGTGTTCTGTGGGTAGTCCAGGTGATGGCTGTACTGTACCCAGTCAGGTGTCTGCCATCGGGCACAGGTGGCAGGAATTGTGCTGCACTGGCTCTCTGGCACCAGATGCAGGGCCTGGCACTCCTCAGGACTAGGCAGAACACCAAAGTGCCACTGTGTCCAAGGGTGGGGCGGAGGTTAGAATAAATTGCCTCACTCCCCCCTTTCCCTTGAACCCATCTCCACCACCAGTGGCCAAGAGGAGTAGGTGGGACCCCAGCTAAAAGCCATCTGGTTGTGGGCTTGAAGGTCATCTACTCTTCAAGGCAGGTTACTCTACCTTTATCTTCACATTTCCCCTCCTCCCCACAGAAGGAGCCCCTGAACACTGGACTGCAAGAGCCAGATGCAGAGCCCCTGAGCATGGTGCTGTCTGGAAGGAATGCCGGTGTGGGTGGACAGAAGGAGAAGATGTCCTTCACCAATGCTGGCATGGACACCACAGATGTGTGAAGTGGGACGTTCACAGAGCCCCCTGTGGGCCCCCACCCTTCTGGTCCACCTTTGAAGAAGTCTTGTCACCCCCAAACTACACCTACCCCTCCCTGAACATAATAATATATCATGTTGCTCAGTCCCCTTCTGTTTGTAGACAATCACTGCTGACCAGAGTTGGGGGAAAATTTTATTACCAATGTATACTGTGACAGTAGCCAAAAACAGCGGCTGGAGGGGTGGGGACGTGTGGTCACAAGGGCCTTGTGGGGGCTCACAGCACAGGGGAGATGAGGGGTTGGCAAGGGCAGCCTTTGGCAGACAACTGTGGTTGTAGAAGAGCCCTCTGCTCTGTTCCCAATACACAAAACGGGTTGCCACCCAGGCTGCCAGAGGCCCCAGACCTTCCATGAGCCTCTGTGATCTCCAGTCACCTCTGAGACCCTCTGACCTTTCTGTGACTTTTCTGTACACCCCCAGGACACCCCCACAGCTGCCTTTGGCCTGTCTGGGATTTGTGAACTAGTGTCCAGTGAGGGTAGAGATAGGTAGGGCTAGGGGTTGGGTCAGGTGAGGGGAGACGGGAGTTGGGGATGACTACCTTCAGCATGCAAGAGATGCCCAGGCCATGGGGGCCAGCCCGCTGCATGGACATGCACTCACACACGCCCAGGCCTCACACTAGGGCCTTGCACACTCAGGGTCTCACACACCAATCCTCACACACTTGGAGCTTTTGTACAGTTTCTCCCGTTCTGGGGACCTGGTTCCTTTTCCACACACCTGTCTGGACATCTCGGGAGCCTGCCTCAACTCTCAGGGCTGAGGGTGCTAAGCAGGTCCCCGAGTGTGACCGGGAGGGAGTGGAGCTGAGGACTGAGGGGATGATGGGATAACGGGGCTGGGTTCATGGGCTTATGACCGTGAGGGATCTGGGTAGAGGAGTTCATTTGTTGTTCAGGAGGGAAGGGGCCGAAAGAAGGGAATAAGGCCCTAGAGGCTGCCCCTGGAGGCCTGTTGCGCGACGAGGGGATCCCTTCTAACGGATCTGGGGACAAGAAGGGAGCCTGAGAAGGTTGGAATCGGGTGTACAAAAGGGGGACAGATCACTCGGCCGTGGGTCCGGCCCGCGAGCAGCACCGCGGCCGGCGCACACTCTGCAGCAGAGCGCGAAAGAGGCCGGGCGGGCGCTTGGCTGCGCCGTCAGGGGGTGCAGCGCGCACGGAGCCCGCACGGCCAGGCCCCGGGCGGGCGACGGGCGGCGGCGCTGGCGCCCCCTGGCGCCCGTGCTCCTCGATCTGTCGCTCCAGATGCTTCTGGATGGCCATGCCCAGCACCTCCACCTCCATGGCGGCGCCGTACACCTCCCATGTCATGCCCTTTTCGTCCCAGCTCACGTCGCGCACGGGCTCGGCCGCCTCCGGGGGCGCCACCGCAGCCGCCAGCGCCGAGCCCGGCCGCACCCGCACTTCGGGGAAGGCGGGCGGTGCGGCTGGGGGCGCCGCGGCCTGCGGGGTCATGGGCCCGGTGGCCACCGAGCGCGTCTCGGCGGCGCCCAGTGACACCTGCAGGCCGGCGTCCCGGCGAGACGGTGGCCTGGGCGCTGGGCTGGACGCGCGCGGCGCCGCTTGGAAGCTGAAGGCCGGGCCGCTCGCGCCATCCTGCGGAGACATGGGGCTTATGGCCACCGAAACGCAGGCCTGCGCTCCCGCCTGCGTGCCGGCGTCCTCGCGTGCAGGCTGCGGGGCGCTCGCCTCCCACGACGGCGCTTTAGTGAAGTTGTCGCGAGTCCGCGGCCCGGGTGGGAAGGCTGCGGCCTCCGGCACTGCACTCCTCTCGGCGCCAGGGCCCGCCTGGTCCTTTTGACCCAGGCTGGAAGCCTGAGTGCTGGGCACTGGCTCTGACTCTGTGCTGCGCCCTCTGCTTCCGGCCCCTGCGGGAGAACGGCCTGAGCCGCAGGCTTTGCCATCTGACTGCCTGATGGAGGAGGCCGCCGCCTTCTCCAGAGTCAGGGGGGCTACCTTGCCCAAGGATGGGGGCTCTGTTTTTCTCAGAGGTCCAGAATCGGCCTTCTCCAGGGACACAGACTCCACCTTCCCAGAGTGAAGAGGATCTGCTTTTCTTGAGCCTCCTGGATCCACCTTCTCCAAAGCCGGTGGCTCCTTCTGCAAAGATGCAGCCTCTGCTTTTCCTGATGAAGCTGGACCCTCCTGCCCAGAAGGCTTTGTTTCTGCTTTGCCCTCAGAGGTGGTTTCTGCTTTCCCTGAGGCCCTGGGATCCACCTTTGTAGAGTTCACAGGATCCTCCTTCTCTAGAGGCAGAGGACCCACATTTCCCTCTGGAACAGGTGCTGCTGGGGTTGTTTTCCCCAGAGTCATGGAGGTCACCTTTCCCGAAGACACTGAGTCCACTTCTCCACGTGGAACAGTTTCTGCCCTCCCCCTGCTCACAGGGTCCACCTTTCCAGAGGCCACAGGACCTGCTTTCCCCCTAGTCTCTGCCTCATCTTTCACAACGGAAGAGGGTTCTGCTGTCTCCAAGAACTTGGGATCCCCTAGGTCAGAGGGTACAGATTCTTTCTTTCCTGAAGACTCAGGATTCACTTTTCTGGAAGTTAATGTCTTTGTATTTCCCACAGAAATGGAATCCACCTTTCTGGAGGCCTCTGGGTCCTTCTTTCCTGAGGATACAGTTTCTGTCTTCCCTACAGATGTGGGCTCTGGTTTTCCTGAGGACACAGGAACCCCCCTGCCTGAAGACATGGGATCCACATTTTTCACAGATATGGGACCCGTCTTTCCTGAGGACATCGGATCCACTAGGCCAGCAGGCGCAGTTTTTGTCATCCTTACAGACACAGGATCCTCCTTTCCTGAGGAGGTAGGATCCATCTTTCCCAGGAACCGAGGGCCCTCTTTTGCGGAGGGCACGGTTTCTGTCTTTCCCACAGATGCAGGATCTGTCATCTCCAAGTGTGTAGGATCCTCCCTTTCTGATGGCCCCAGAGCCACTGCCCCAGGGGATACAGGCTCACTTGTGCCTGATGACCCTAGAGTCAGAGTCCCCAAGGTCCCAGGATCTGTCTTTCCTGTGGATGCAGACCCTGGGTTGTCTAAGGATGTGGGGTCTGCCTTTCCAGAGGGCCCAGGGTCTTTCTTTCCCAGGGATATAAGATCTGCCTTCCCGGTAGATGCAGGACCCACCTCTTCTGAGGACACAGAAAGCTCTTTTCCTGAATACCTAGGCTCCTCTTTGCTTGGGGACATCATATCTATCTTACTGGAACATGCAGGATCTACTGTTCCCAATGATCCAGGCTCCTCCTTTCTCGGGGCTACAGGATCCATTCTCCCAGAAGCCACCGGATCCCCCTTTCCCAAGGTTGCAGGCTCTGTCTTTCCTGTGAATGTGGGATCTGCCTTCTTCAAGGACTCAGCATCTTCCTTTTCTATGGGAGTCAAATGTGCCAGCTTTGAAGACTTGGAATCCATCTTCTCCAAGAACATAGGATTTCTGTTTTCTGAGGATGAGGGATCAGTCTTCACTGAGGGCATGGGCTCTGACTTCCCAGAGAAGGTGGTTTCTGGTATCCCAGAGATCAAGGCTTCATTTGCCCCCAGTGTCTCCTTGGTCGTTGCCTCTTGGGGAGGGATGCAGGTCAGGGAGGGGCAGGCCAAGCTCCCACCAGGGCCTTCAGAGCAGGAGGTCCCTTCCCCGGCCCCACTGGGGCTGCTGCATTTAGAGTCCATGCTGGGGCCTTGCACAGAAGTGTACTTGGGAGGTACAGATCTGGCCTTCTGCTGGGAGGGGTCGCAGTCCCTCATGGCCAGGCTCCCTGCCCCCAGGCTCCCATCCTGTGGGCAGCAGAGGGCTGTGGACTGGGATCTCGGGGAGCTGGAGTCCTTTTGAAGCTACTGGAGCCAGGCTGGGTCTTCAACACTGTCCAATTGTCCTCATGATCGTGCTTGGGCTCCAGGCTGCTGTCTGGCTCTGAAACACAGAGAGAGCAGACTCAGACTCTGCGGAGAGCAGCAGGGGGAAGTCTCCTCCTCTCCCCTCCTAGCAGCTCAGCCTCCTCATAGAGTTCTCTGCCTGCCCCCCACCCCCACCCCCATCCTATCCAGAGGGCCTAGGCTAAAAACATGAATCCAGCCATGTTACTCCCCCGCTTCACTGCTCTTGGTGTTCCTCTGGATAAAAGTCAGATTTCCCAAAATGGCATTCAAGGTCCTTCACAACTTGGCTACTAACTTTTCAACTTCATCTACCATCAGCCTTCCCTCAGCCACGTCTCACCCCCGCCCCCCATGACACATGATGCCCAGAAGTAATGCTTTTGTTTCTGAGTCATGATCACAAACTCTGATGCAGATAGGTCATTTAAGTGATGGAAACAGGTTGTGTAAAACATTAGGGGTGGTGGGGACTACAGCAAATCAGAGAGTGCATGCCCTGTGTAAAGAAGGGGCCAGCACTCCACAAGTCAAGCACTGCTCTAGAGAAATGCATCCTAGTAGTACCAGCAAGAAGAGGGAAATCCACAACTTTAATGGAAAATATCCTAATTAACTCAAGATTAAAAACAAAACAAAATAAAACCAAGACTATGTAGGCCAAACAAAACATGTTTGTAGGCTGTCTGTAAGCTTTGGGGAGCAGTGAACAGTTTATAGTCAAGGAAGGGACACAGGCTAATACATATGTTTTTCAAAAATTGCCTGGGGGGTGTGGAGGTTGGGCTGGAGGAGAGACCAAGACCTTTGAGGAGCTTGTCAGTCATTCATTCAATCCCTCATTCATTCAATTCTTCATTCATTCACCCAGTCCTTCTCTGCAGTGGCTGCAGTAACCCAGAATAGAGATGGTTCTGGGGATGGAGAACTGGAAAGATTGAGAACTCTAAGGGAATTTACAGGAAACTGCCAGCTGTAGGGACTTTGAGGGTGGCCTGTGGGGGTGGTCCAAAGAATTCTGGCTAGGGTTGGGGAACTGGACAGGAGAGCTGGTGAAAGAGGGAGTTGTGTGAGGGACAAGCCAAGAATGTGGTGCGTAGGGACATCTGTGGAAAGGGTATGGAAGGCAGCTGCATCTAGGAGCATTTCTTTTTCATGACACATTCAGCAGCCAACAGGAGCAAAGCTCTCAGTTCCCCCCAAAACCCTGTTCCTCCCCCATCTTCTCCAAAGCCCTCTCATTAGCATTCACCAGTACTCAGGCTAAAATCCTTACTCTCACACCTCAGAGTCCACCCACAGTGCATTTACATTCAAAATATATCCAGCATCAGCCACTACCCTGAGCTAACCCTACACCATCTCCCACCTGAGTCACCCCTGTTTTCGCCTTCACCTGGCATTCATGTTCAAGCATCCGCTCATCAACCCAAGGCTGATCGTGTCCCTTCTCTGCTCAGAGCCATGCATTACCTCTCACTCTCAGGCAAAGTAAAGTAACTGCCTTACAATGGCCCACAAGACCCTGCACTTCCTGCCCTATCACCTCTCTAGGTCTAGTCTCCTTCTACTCACCCTTAATTCCTCTGCATCAGCAACACTGGCTGCCTCGCTGATCGGTGAGCTCCTGCTGCCTTTGGGTCTTTGCACTAGTCCTTTCCTCTGCCTGCAATGCTTCCCCTCCAGATAGTTGCATGATCTGCACCTGAGACTTTCCCCAAGCCATCGTGTATAAAACAGCCTCCTTTCCACTTTGGCTGGAACCCTTCACCCCCTTTCCTAGCTGAGTTTTTCTTCATAGTGCCTGTCACCATCCCACATATTTCATACATTTGTTTATTGCTTATGATTTGTCTCTGTCATTAAAATGTCAGCTCCAGGAGGGTGGCGACTTGGCTGTGTCTACTTATGGATCCTCAAGGTCAAGGACAATGACTAGCATGTAGTAACCAAGTAGCTCCCAATAAATATGTGTTAAGTGAATGACTGAATGATCTTTCTAAGATGTTGATCCAACCATGCTTTGCTCAAAATCCTCCTCAATCTTGCCAGCAAAGTAAATGGTTGCAATCTTTTTGAAAAGACATTTACCAATTTATACCCATCATTTAAAATGCATGTGGCATTTCAGCCAGCAAGCCCACCTCCAGGGAGGGTTCTGAAGATGGACTGATGGTGCACTGAGGGTGCATGAGGACATAGCAGGCCATGAGAAGGAAGCCAGGAAGCTGGTTTGTGAGATACAGAACAACCCCATACATGCCACCCCCACTACACACAGCTATTTTAGGCTGTGGAGAATGAAGACAGATGCTCAAGATAAATTAGGTGAAAAAGGTCAGGGGACAGCATGGGCAGTGGGATCTCATGAATACAGCTAAGGACAAGGACAAACACATCTATAGGTTTATTTATAAGGAGAAAATTTCTGGAAGGAGACCCACGAAACTTATAGCAGTGATTGCCTCTGGGAAGTGAGACCAAGTTTCTGGAGGTGGAAGAGACTTTTTTTTAATATGTCCTTTTTTGATGCTTGCACTAGGGTGATGCATGCACACTGTTTTTAAAAAAATGGCAGGGGGTGGGAACACTTTAGAGTCAAGTCCAGTTGTATAATGTGTTCCAAGCCCCTTCCCTTGCCCTGTGTATTTACCTGCTGGGTGGGCTTTATCTTTCATTACATATTCCCTTCCCCCAAAATGGATACACACACATACACCATGTGTATAACATCTTTTTATTCTTCCACGGCTGTGCCTTTTTTCCCCTCTCGGCCTCTGCACACCCTCTGGGATGGCTCTCATTAAACCTTCAGTTCTCAATATAAATACCTCCTCTTCCAGTGAGTCTTCTGTGCCCCCCCATCTTCCTCTGGGTTCCCATGGCCTCATGTCCTCCTAGTGAATCTTATGTCACTGCATGTACTTTTTACACCTTTGGGTTGTCACTTAGACCTCAGGTCCCAGGATGGGGATTGAGCTGATACTGTTTGCCACTGGATCTCCTAGGCTTTAGGGACTTATGAGACTTGGAGGTGGGGGTCATTATCAAAGTGGGGATGGGGGAAGTTTTGCAGAGGATGGTTGGGCACTCAGTTTTGGGAAGTTGAATTGGGTGCTTGTGAGAGTTGTAGGGGGATGCCTAGGAGGCAGCTGGAGACAGTTGTGAAGCACAGAAGCGGTCTGGCCAGAATTCTTTGGATCTGGTTTTCAGCAGCATAAACATGAAGAGCTGGAAGATCATTTTCCCAGAGGGTCAAGTAGGCATCAGATGTGAGTGGTGTAGCCTGGTTCTGTCTTAATTTTTTGCCTTTTGATAGTGACATGAGCACAGATAAATTTTATTTTCCCATAAGAAAAACAACAGAGCAAGCAAGGGAGACTAAAGGGCATGGTGGGAGTGTGTCAAACTGGAGAGTACTAGCCCCTTTTAAAGCTGCACTTGGTATTCACTACCTGGCCAATTAGGCGTTTTAGTCACTGATTCAACCTTTACTGAGCACAGAGCACTGTCCATGGTACTGGAGCTACAACAGTGCATAAGAAATCCATGGCCCCTGCCTTCCAGGTATGGAGAGACTGGGGAGAGAATAACAAACAAGTAAGCAAGTAATAGCAGTTGCTGTGAAGACAAAGGAATGGGTAACTGGTTTGGATGTAGAGCTGATAAGGGCTCCTCTCAGGAGCCTGTCAGCCAAAGCCCTCAGTGGCTGGAGTGGAATTGGAAGGGGCAGAGGGAGAGGGAGAAGGCAAGTAGAAAAGAGGTAGGTGCTTATCATGCAGGGTCATAGGGGAAGAGGGGGAACTAGGAATCCCCAGGAGTGTTCCATGTGGGGAAGTGTGTTTCCTGTGTATCCAGGTCTCATGAGCAAAGTCATACATGATTTTTCCCCCTATATTTTATTATTATTATTTTTTTATAGAGGCATGCTTTATTTATTTATTTATTTATTTATTTATTTATTTATTTATTTATTTATTTATTTATTTATTTATTTATTTGCCTGTTTTGTTTATACATGCACTGGGTACAGTCAGAAGTGCGGGAGGGTGAGAGAATTCACCAGAGCCAGAGCGGGGAACAGAGCAGGCAGAAGGACCGAGGTACACTGCTGAGGGGGGCAGCAGGTGGCAGGAGAGGTCTGCGCGCCATGTGGGACCCTCCTCCGGTGGCCGGGGAGCAGCCGGGGATCAAACCGGCTCCGCAGAGGCCGCGGGCAGCTTCGCAACCCAGCGCTCAACCGCTGCGCCACTGGGGAGGCCCTCTCCCTATATTTTAAATGTTGGCTAATTTTTCAAATACCGCACAGACCAAAGAAAACCCCATTGCGAAACAACTCTGACCCCTAGGTCTTTTGCTTGTAACCTCTGATCTAGCTGGTCATAGGGTTGTGGGAAAGGATGTCATATAGATAGACAAGAGAAAGGGCCCAGGTTCTGGTGATGGCTGGGATGTGTTGGCCAAGTCTGCCTCTCAGGCCCTCAGTTTCTTCCTCTGGAAAACAGGCACTCAACTGCTGCCTGGTGGGTGGACAAGGAGCTTGGATTGAAGCTGGAAGGAGTCAGCAAGGCCAGTAAGATGGGGATTCTGAGTCCTCCTTTCACCCCTGGCAGCCCAGCTCTGGGGTCCCCTTCACACCAATCTCTTTAACCAGCATCCTCCTCCTTGGGTGAGACTGTGTAGGAAGTCAGGACAGCTCTCCACTTACCAGCTCTGGGTCCTTGGGCAAGTCTCTTCTCTTTGCTGGGGGCCCTGACAAAGACATCCCCTGCTCCCACAGGGCTGCTATGAGAATTAAAGAAGATGAGGGGTGTGCGTGGCTCTGCTCACTTTAGGGCCGGGCTGTGTACATGGAAGGCCTGTTGTTATCTCCTCAGCCTGTCAGAGCCCAGCTGTGCTCTCAGGAGGGGGTAGGGAGGGAAGGCCTGTAGCAGAGGCACAAACTGGTAAAAATCTATGCCTTAGACATGTTTGCTTGACCCAGAGTGCTACCAAAAAAAATTTTTTTTAAAGGAATGAACAGATCATTTAAAATCATTTAAATATCATTTAAAAATGAGATTTCATGCAAAAACCAGGCTTGGAGTTCCTCCTGGAAAACTAAAATTTGGCAATTTGAGTGTGTTTTCTGTATGGCACTAGAGCAAGTTGTGGCTGCCTCTTTAGATAAGGGTGTGCACTCCGATTAGCCACACTCTCCACTTTTCCCTATGATGTCTGCCTGCTGCTGCTGCTAACTGAATTTGCCCTGTCGTTTTTCTCATAGGCCGCCCCTCAATGTATGTTATTTGTCTGGCCTGTAGCCACTTGGGAGTTTTGATCTTTGACCTAGCTACTGAAAAAGGTGGGAAGGGATCTCTCATAGACCAACCCTTACTATTCTTCCTACATATGGACCCCCAATCACCCACCAGGCAGGTCTGTATTATCTTCCAGAGGAGAGAACTGAGGTTTTGAGAGACAGGCATAGCCCAGCTGGTGACATGTCCCTTCCAAAAGCCCTTCCACCTACCCCCCACCAAAAGAGGCTGGTTTCTCAGTTCTCAGCTCAAAGTTCTTTTTTTTTTTTTTAAGATTAATTTATTTATGCATACAGGAGCTGGGGCACAGGCCAGAGGTGGGGGGAGGGTCTTGGTGAGAGGATTCACCAGAGACAGAGTGGGGAACAGAACAGGCCGATTGACTGAAGTACACTGCTGAGGGAAGCAGCGGGCAAAGTCAGGAGAGGTCTGCTGCACCATGTGGGTTGCTCTCTGGCTGGCCGGGGGATCGGAACTCATGTTGCAGAGGCTGCGGACAGCTTCATAGGTTGCATCTTAACCCCTCGCACCACCAGGGAGGCACTCAAAGTTCTTTGATGTGATGTAAAACTCAGGGTAAGGGGCCTCCCTGGTGGCGCAAGGGATTAAGACGCAACCTATGAAGCTGTCTGCAGCCTCTGCAGCATGAGTTCGATCCCCGGCCAGCCAGGGAGCAATCCACATGGTGCAGCAGACCTCTCCTGTCTCGCCTGCTGCTCCCCTCAGCAGTGTACTTCGGTCAATTTGCCTGTTCTGTTCCCCACTCTGTCTCTGGTAAATCCTCTCACTCCCCACACCTCTGGCCTGTGCCCCAGCTCTTGTATGCATAAATAAATAAATCTTAAAAAAAAACCTCAGGGTAAGAATGATATGAGAGCCTGACCAGGGAGTTAGACAGATGTGGGGTGAAGACTCACGTTAGTCACTGACTTGCTCCATGACTCTGGGTGAGCTTTTTCACATTCTGGGCCTCAGTTACCCAATCTGTGAGAGGGGCGGGGGGGGGGGCGGGGAGGGAATATTGTTATATTTGGAAAAGCTGGTCCAGCTCTGGGTTTAAGATCTGCCAAGGCACATATTCCCGGAGGCTCTACTGCTCATAGTTCTGCCAGCCTTTCCCAGCTTTCAAGGAAACCTAGGCATCTTCCAGATCCTCCAGGCCTAGAACACCACCTCCTCACCCTCAACCCTCCCTCTAAAACCCTATTCCATCACTATCTCACTGTGTACTCAGTCCAACATTCCAGGCTCATTTTATCACCAGGTCTCATTTTATAAATGAGGGCACAGATCAGAAGGAGAAAAGAGTTGACTAAGGGCACACACCTGGGCTGGGACTGTAGTTCAAAACCTACTGTGTCTGAGCCCAAAGTCTCTGTTCTTCCCACTCATATCAGCTAAGACTTTGGATACTGATGCTTGGTTTTAAATCTGTTTTCTGCTCTTTGGGGTTTGGCCAAGGGTCCTCCCGATCCCCTAGAGAGGAAGAGAGTGTCCCCACATGCACATACCCACCTGCAGAAATACATGCAGTGACGTATGCTGCAACGTGTGCATTCCAATGGGTAAAAGATTGAAATGACCCTTTGGTGTGTAGGCCAGCTCACCTGGCAAGCAGAGGAATGTGGAGATGGCTTGGAGACATCTGTGCCAGCTTAGGCCAGCCTGGGAGCCAGGCTCTGGCTCCTGAGTGTTGCTCAAGAGCAGGTGCACATGTGCAACCTGTATGGGCAGAATGGGCTTTGTGTTTGGGTCTTATTGGGGTCACTTAGACCCTCTGAGTGTGTACATGCTGTGGTCTCACTGATGGGAGAACTGGCCTGGGTGTGTGCACAGGTACTTGTGCCCCACTCCCAAGTAGAGCAGCCCCTGGGAATGCCCAAGCAGACCCAGAGACCTGGCCAGTCCAATCCATTCCCCCTAGAATTTCTTCCTACTGGAGAGTCAGGACTGCCAGTCATCTGCAAACACTTTCTCCCTTGGTGACAAAAGCAGCAAAGGGCTTCGGCAAGTGTGAGTGTCTGTGTGTGGATCTGACAATCCCAATTTGCTGCTCCTCACCAGGCCTCTTTTTGAAAAGACCCCCAGACTATCTAGCCATCCATGAGAGGGTAAGGATGGACATATAGGGACATGCACACTTAGGTTGAGTGTGGGCAGGGAGGTGGCCAAGGTGAGGGACAGAGTGTGTGAGAGTGTGACAACCTACTCCAGGGCCTGGGGGTAAAAGAGGCATCATGAGCAGGTGTGAACAGACACAAAGAAGCCAGAGTAGGGTGTCTGTGTGTTGTGATCAGAGGGTACTGTTGAGTTGATAGGTGATGGCCAGTGTGAGTGCGTAGCTATGTCTGGGTGTGTACACAAGGTTCCCACTTGGGGTGCTGGGTGGGTGCACAGGTGGCTGTGTGTATGAATCTGGGAGTGACCAAGGGCGACAGTGTGTGTGTGTGTGTGTGTGTGCACGCGCGCGCTCACGCAGACCTCACAAGGTGAGTGTGACAGTGTATGGACGGTCTTCCAGAGTGTGTGCCACAGTGAGTGTGTGACGGCGAGTGTGCTTGGTGGTGCGAGTGGAGCCACTCCAGCGCTTAGCTCGCTCCAGGGGGCAGATGAATCAACGCGGCGGACCCCCTCCCCGCGGTGGCGGGAAGCTCCCCCTCCCGCATGGACTTGCGGAACAAAGCCGCCGCGGCCAGGCGGGGCGAGGGACCTTGGTCCTACACACCGGGAATCTTGGACCGCAGGGTCCCTCGGGCGTTCGGACGGGGATGTGGGACCCGCCCCCGCCGCGCCCCGCCCAGGCGAGGGAACTGGAAATGGACACCCGCGCCCCCAGCCGCGCGCGCCAACACACACACCCGGGCGGACATCTGGCACACGCCGCGCGGACCCCCATCCCCGCCTTACAGGCGGTTCGAGGACCTGGGACAGCGGCTGCAGGGTCGCTGCGAGCAGAGGCAGGGGGTCGACGCCGTCTGCCTGGAGGGGTGCAGGTGCGGGCGCGGCGCTTACCTGGTCGTGCCGCCGCTCCCGCTCCTTGGCGCGCTGCGCTCCAGCTCCCGCCGCCGCCACCGCCCGAGCGGCCTCGGGTGCCTACGGCCGGGCTGGCGGGCGGACCCGCGGGCTCAGCTCCGCCGTCCCCGCGCCGGCTCCGCGCTCCCTCCCCGCGCCCCGCCCCGGGCATGCGCGCTGCCGAGTCCCGGCCGCCGGGCCGAGGAGGGGGCGGTGCCGGGCGCGCGGCCGGGCCCGGGAGAGGGCGAGGGGCGCCCTCTGCCCGTCGCCCCTCACCGCGGCCCCGCGGCCCCTGGGCTCTCCGCCCCCCTCGCTCGGGCCCCCATTTCGCAGACGAGGAGGCTGAGGGCGAAGAGGCCGCGCGCCTGTCGAGAGCGGAACGCGCTGTCGCCCAGGTCGTAATCCAGCCCCGCGGAGGTCCTTTGCTTGTCTTAAGAAGAGGGAACCGCGGCTCACAGAGGGGACGCTGCTTGGCCGGGGACAGACGGCGGCCGTGTGGGGACCCAGGTCAGCGCGATCTCAGCGCTCCCGGCGCAGAAATTTCCCGCCTCCGCCCGGGCCGCACTTCCGGCCGCCCCGCGCGCCCCGCCCCCGCCCCTTTGTCTCCTCGCCACCCGGGTCCCGCGAGTGGGGGGAGGGGGCAGCGAGACAAGTGTGCCCCCAGCCGGGGTCCCCACCCACCCTCTCTGTGGAAGCCTGGCTTTCGCCCCCGGGACCCTCTAGCAAGTCATTTCAGCTCTCTGAACCTCAGTTTTCTGATCTGTAAAATGGGACTAATGTTAAGACCTCGCCATTGTCTTGGAAGGATGCAGGAGCCTCAAGTAGGTGTTCAGGGACTTCCAGTTTAATCTGAATTGCCAAGAACATGAGGACTCGCTGCCCACTCCCCCTCGGCCTTTCCTGGCAGGGAAATAGTCCTCCCTCCCGCCCCCCGCTTTGATTTTCCAGAGGAGAAAAAAATAATTTTGTAATTGCCTACAGGTAATAAACACCCTCTTGTCTGTACTTGTGAAACCACCCGCTAAAAATGGGAACAACTAACGTTAATGTAACACTTATTTAGGGGCAGACACTGTGATAAATTTTTGCTTACAGGTTTCATCTAATTTCAATTTCCAAACACTTAGGAGCAAGTGACTATTAATATATCCTCACTTTTCAGGTTAGAAAACGGAGTGCTCATAAGTCACTTTTCTGTAGCCACACAATTAATAGTGGTGATGTTTCACTCTGAAACCCGACACCCTAAACCCTTACTTTCTATTTCTCTCACCAGGTGAATCATAAGTCACCATGATCTTTTTAATTTTAATTCTTAAAAAAGTCTAGATGACAATGATGAAAATCTATCGAACCGGCGTCTTTAGGCAGTTTTCCATGGAAGGAGAAAACCAGAGTGAGTGACGAATTTTTCAGCACCACGGACAACACCCACATCAGGACAGAGGATCCTAGTTTACAAACTCTCTTCCACATCCGTTGTCTCATGTTATTCCCCCTACAGCCCTTCCAGGTAAACATTACTAGCCCTATACTACAGATGAAGACATGGAGACTTGGAGTGTGGCAAGAACCAGCCTGTGATCTGAAAATCCTCCTCTCATTATGCTCAGTGAAATAAGTCAGAAGGAAAAAGAAAAATATTGGATGATATCACTAATAGGAGGAATATAGGGAAACCAAACAAAGGATAAAAAAACAAACAACAACAACACTTGCAAGAAACTACAGATCTGAGGCATACAGCAAAAGAGGGGGAGGGAGAGGGATCAAAACAGGGGAGGAAAGAGCACCAGGGACCATGGTGACAGTTCACAGGTGCTGTGGTGGTGGGAGATTTATGAGGACTACACCTGAGGGGAGAAATCAAATACTGTACAAAAACAAATGATGATGTAAGAAAATAAAAAAGTTAATAAAAAATGAAAAAATAAAAAGCCCCTTCTGTGCAGGGTGAAGCTGGATAAGGAGTGCGGAGGCTGTGGCAGCTGTGTAGCTGAGATATGCCACAACTATGGCAGCTTTAGTTGGGATGAGCCAGGTTTGATTTTGTATTTAGGGGTAAAATCAACAGGCTTTGGCCATAGGGTGGATGTAGGTATGAGGGATGATTGGATTTTGCTACATCTCTGAGGTTCTGCCTTGGTGAGCCTGTTGGAGAAGGACAGATACCTGATGAGTCTGGAGTGGCCAATACTGGTGACAAACCAGGAAACTGGTGATGGAAAATATGTTGTTGGTACATGGTGGAGTAGTATAAACCATACCGGGTGAGACAGGGCCCCGGGTCCACTTAAGGAACACCAACATTAAGACACCAACTGGGAAAAGGAGGTTGCAAAGATTGTGAAACAGTGTCTGAGAAACCAGAAGAGTGTGATGTCTCTGAAGACAGGTGAGAGAATGTTCCAGAAAGATGGCAGAGTTAACCACATTAGGAAGACAAGAAATGGCCAGAGAGGTAGTCTCTGGGCTTCAAAAGAAGATAATGGAAATTTGATGAAAGCATAATCAGTGGAGTAGTGGAGGTGGAGGCCTGACCTGGGGACTGGATATTGATGAGTAAATGGGAGTAAGGAAGTGAGAGAGTTAATGGACAACTCTCACAAGTTGGGTTTGGGGAAAGAAAGGAGACGTAATAGTCTCTCCAGGGGGACAGGAGGTTAAGATGTCTCCTCTTTGGAAACTTAAATGCCTTGGAAGCATTTATATACTGATGGGATAGAGACACTAATGGGAGAAAGGGGAAGATTCCAGGAAGGAAGAGCAAAATGACTGGGCCCAGATGCTCAGGGTAGAAGGAGAGAATGGGATCCCATACCCTGGGGCAGCTCACACACACTGTGATGAAGACTGAGGGAATGTGGCTCCAGAGTTGCAGGAACACTAGCAAGAGAGTGGGAAGGTGATCCAGGCATGGAAGGCATCCGATAAGAGGTGTTTAAGTCAGATACCCCAGTGAATGAGTGAAGCTTAGTTCTGCAGGCAGTCTTGAGAAATGAGGCAAATGCACATCTCAGAATTCTCCTTGGCCAAGACCAAGGGGACTGGTGTATTTATATCCCAGCACCTGGCAGACATTGGTGGAGTTGACCAGTGAGCTGTGCATTAATTCTTAGACATTTCTGGCTCACAGTGTACTTAGCAAAGTGGGTTCCGCAGGCTGAGAACAGCTCTTTGACAAAGCTGGGTACTGGCTGCTGCAGGAACAGAAAGGACAAGGGCAATCTTAGGGGGTGTGGTCAGGCTCTGACTGTATCTGCAGTGTGGGCATGGTCAGGGCCTCTTCCTATTTGTGCCTTTTGCCCGCACTCAATCACTTTTTTCCATAGGGGATTGTTCACTATTAAAACATGTTTAAAAATATGTAGACAGTAAAACCAAACATTCACTAAAGCAGAATGGGAGCTCAGAAAGGGCATGGAGGCAGTCATTGTGGGTTCAGCTCTTAGCTTTGCTAGTTACCTGCTCTGTGGCCTTGATGAAGTTCTGAGTGTCACCTTCTTCAGAGAACATGAAATTGAGAGCAGAGAAAGCAGCCACTTCCAACACCCCCCAGCACACATGTACACACACATGCTCCAAGAACACACATGAAGCCGGTGCTCTCTCTTTCACGGGAGAAATTCTGCTCCCAGGAGGATGCAGGGACAAAACAACAAACCACACTACACACCTGGCATAGTGTAGCACTCTGGTGGACACGAGGGTAGTGGCAAGCCCAGCACTATGTATCCGTTTCTGATCACAGCACCTTCATTTTCGTTGGGGAAGTACCTCCCCACTCTAGTCCCTCAGTTCTTCAGGGGTTGGCAGTGATCCAGGCATGGCCAATCACTGTGCAGTAATTAGCTCCAAGGGTGGGGGTGCAGCACAGGATGCAGCCAGGGCAACTGGCACTCACACTTTCCTGGAGCTTTGAAGATTGCTAAATCTGTAGGGTATCTGCCTGGAGCTGCTGGGGGGATCATCTTTGCCCCAGATGGGAATGTCTGCCTGGGTGCAGGTTGTGGATCATCTGGGGTTCAGTCTCATCTGGGGTTTAGTTATCATCTGGTGATAACCAACCTGGTCACCCACACCCCTGTGAGTGTGTGTGCACACATATCTCGGGCTGGCCCATGTCTAGGGAACCATACACACTCGTACACACCAGAAGATAAACAAGCGCCTGCAGCTCCTTGGCTGGCACCCAGGCTGGGGGTGGAATAAACAATCCCAGTGATTTTCTGAAAAGCAAGCGTGTGTGGCAACAGGCACCATGGAGACAAGCAGACTGTACTAGAGCAGAGACAGCAGCCACCCCCCAACACCACCCCTGCACACATGTACACACACATGCTTCATGCACACACATGAATCCAATGCTCTCTCTTATGTTCATGGCCACTGTGTCCCACACAATTCCCCTTCTCACCCAGACACACCCACCCTGGGGGTCTAGCCAGTTACCCACAATCCAGCTTTAATTGTGGCTAAAAGATTTTGAGAAGGACCGAGATTCTCAGTACAGCAACATCCACGGTTCCTTGTCCATTTGCTTTGACACTGGTCTGAGTCATTGCCAAATTCCAGCAAATCACTGACACTAGGGATTTTGGTGTGTGTGTGTGTGTGTGTGTGTGAGAGAGAGAGAGAGAGAGAGATACTGGGGGTTGGGTAGAAGGGCAGAGTGGCATCCTATGGCATGCAATGTCATATAAACCCAACTTTCTGGAAAGTTCTTAAGTTGGCATCAGAGATGCACACATAGCAAATATTCATTTACTCCTTCAAGAAACACTCACCTAGACCTTCCCCCACCCCTGAGATTTACACAGATACACCCCTGAATACTAACACTCAGTATTCATCCTCATGCATGCAACCTGTAATCTGATATACCCCAGAAAATGATAAGAATGGGGCTGCATTGCTTACTGATTGATTAAGTGTTTTACTGCATTATCTTATTGCATTTCATCCTTAAGGAAAACCATTTGAAATGGATGTTATTATTATTTTCATTTCATAAGTGAGGGAAAAGAAGTTTGGTGAGGTTAAGTAACTTTGTCAGGGTCACACAGCTAGGAAGTGACAAAGTTGGGCAGCAAACACCAGCCCCCACTATTATACCATTAGCCTTTCTTCATGTACTCAGAGCAACACCCCTTGCATGTGTGGGCACATACAAACACTCATGCACACACTCACACATGCATACACCACATGAACACCTGGTTCCTCAGTCAGCCCAGATAACTGCTGTAGATGGGGTCACTGTCTCCACTTGATCTCTTTATATGCACAACTCCCAGCCCCTCACAGCGTTTCCCTGAGATCCATGAGGGCCCCTGGCCTGGGCACATATGAGCACAGCCTGGTACCCAACAGGTCCCCTCCCTCGCTCTCCACATGTCCCTCTCCCTAGCAGCTGCAGGCCCTGGTCCAGCTGGGGGCGGCCCTGGGATTTGGATGGGTGACTCAGGCTGAATCATGGCCCAGCTGCTCCTTGGCAGCCCTCTCCCCCATTCTGTTTAGAGAGCCTATTTTGAAGGCAGAGGTAGGCCTTGGGGTGGGGGCATAGAGAACAAGGGCAGTGAGGTGATGGAGTGCTCGAGGAGGAAGAGTCAGTCACTGGAGTGCCTCTGTCCCCTCCCCTCCCTTTTGCCTGCAGATGCTCTCAGGCAATGCCCCTCGTTCTACCAGGCAAAGGGATCCTCTGCAGAGATGGCACAAGGGCTCCCTCTGTGACCCCAGGACTTGCTGTGGCTCCCTGCTCCCCCTCTTGGCCTGATAACATTAACTATTCCAACTGATCACTCGCAAACTATTGTAATTTGCAGCTTTCAAATCACTTCCTTATCATTACCACATTCAATTCTTACTGGCCCCGATAATACACTTTTATGTATATTATCCAAGGTCACACCATTGATATGACAGACTGAGGAAGCTAGCTGCGCTGCCTGCCTGAGGGCTGGAGTTGAGATGCAGTTAGGCCTGGTGGGCATGGAGTGGGGAACCGGGTTTGGCATGGAAGGCCATGGTGAAGGCACGATGGCACTCCAGGGACTTGGGGCCGCAGTTGCACCATTGATGGGGCACCAAAGGGCAGGGTGGAGTGGCACAGCAGAGGGTATGGTAGAGACAAGGTTGCAGGATGGGGACTAGCAGGGTCATGACAAAATGTTTCCCTTTACCCTACCGCAATACATGGATTATGCAAGTATTTGTGCTTTTAACATTTCTTTTCAGTTCTGGGCTAATATCCCAAGGCGAACAAGTTGGGAGCAGAGGAGTCTGTAGAGAGAAGACTCTAACCGTGGGACCTTTCCTTCACGAGCCTCAGAGTCCTCATCTGAAAAACTGGGTCCAGGCTTCCCGCAGGGTAGGCTACGGAGAGGCCTGAGGGAAATCACATGCTTCCTGCCCTTTAGAAGCTGTGAAGGACTCCCCAAGGCTGTTGTTTTTCATACATTTTGCTTTATCTTTCAAAAAACACATTGGGGTGCTGGGAAGAGAGTGGGGTGGGCTTCTGGGAGCCTGGGGGTGGTGTTGAGAGGGGGAGTGGGTGACAGCTCTTTCTTCCCTTGCCTGGGCTGGCCTGGCCTTCCCCCACCCTCAGCCCAGAGCTGGTTTCTAGGCAACAGGATGGATGCAGGGATGGCTCTGAGGGGAGAGAGCTATAAATAGGGAAAGGAGAAAACAAAAATAAAGTTCCAGAGAAAGCTGTGGAGCCACATTACCAGGGAGGTGGGGGTAGGGAGGCCGGGAGGGAGATAGCAGATGGTGTGGACACAGGGACAGCCCCCAGCCCTTCATCAGGGGGAGACAGCTGGATCCAGGTTAGCCAGACAGAGCGCTGACCTGAGTGGGGTAGGGGTCTCTGTGTGCACAGCTGAGCAGCATGGGGCAGGGGGTGGAGAGGCGGCTTCACTTCTGATGGAGGGACTAGGGAAAGCTCTGAGGAGGGACACATTTCAGCAGGCAGAGCCGAGCACTGTCCAGATGGAGGAAAGAGCAAGGAGGAAGGAAAGGGGTGAGCCAGGAGAGTCAGGGCTGGGCCCACGGATCTGGGTGGCCTGGCCATGCTCAGCCTCTCTGACCACACACCTGGTGCAGAGGTGGGGGGTTGCTCTGTAACCCTTGCGCTCTGGCTTGCTCTATTGCTCTCCCCATGTCTTCCCAGCCACCTGCTCATCATTCAGATTTCAGCTCCAGCCTGGTCTCAGATGCCTGACCTGGTCACCCCGATTTAATGCTGGCCATCACCTCCTCCTTGTTACCTCACCTTGTTTCATGTTCATAAAACTCAAAAGTATCTTGTTCCAAGTATTTGTTGATACATGGGATGCGAGTTTCATCAGAGAATGTGTTGCACACATGTGGGCAACCCCCATGAACACAGATACTAACATAGTAAGGTAAGTGGGCACACACAGCCTGCCCCTCCCCCAGCTCACTTGTAAAGTCTGTGAAGTTGCACAAGTTCTGTGCATGCCAATCTGCTGCCTCTATCATTTCCTGCTGTTGGGTTTTTGGTGTTTTGTTTGTTTGCTTTTTTGCTTGTTTTTTTTTTTTTGTTTGTTTGTTTGTCTCCCCTTTGAACAAGCCCCTTTGCCGGTCACATGACTTAGGCAGGTAATCTCACCTCTCTGGTGTCTAGTCTCTCTTTCACAAACTGGGGCTAAAAACAAGGAAGCATTGAAGGCAGTTTCAAGTGGCATCAAAGGAGAGGGTCTGGTGCCTGGGACATACTGGGCACGTGAGGAACCCTTGGGTCCTGCTAGAGGGAGGAGCCCTGGGGCTGTATGTTCTGGCACCAGCACCTGGTTGGCCTCCTTCTGACTCAGGGCTGGCATCTCCCGCTGACGACGCTTCTGGACCTGTGCCTCAAATGCATTTAAAGTGATCCCTCGGAGATGAGAACATTGGTCTCTGAGCAGAAAACCAGGCGTGTGGCTTGGCACACAGGAAGGAAGAATAAGGCTCCTCGCCCACCAGATGGTAAACCTGGTTTGAGTAGCAAACCGGGGGATCAGGTGCTGGTAGCTGGAGGTGAGGTGGCAAACTCAAATTCTTTAGTGGCCAGGCAGTGCATGAGAATGAGTAAGGTGGACGGGTGGAATACAATAGTGAGGGAAAGGGATTGTCGCCAAGTGGAATCAATGAAAAAAAAAAAATTAAACCTCATCCTGGCAAAATTAAACAACTCTCTCGGTGAAATTCAACCCGAGGGCCACGAGTATGCAATCCCCGCGCCCTGCGGGTTGTAACTAGAGTCTTAATTCAGCCACAAGGGATCTGAAGATCCTGGCACACTCGTTCCTTGAGTCAGGGAGAATACAAGACATCGGGTTTTTCTCCCTACACACACGCCTGCCAGCTGGGAAATAAAGGTTCCTGCACCGCAGGATTAGGGGACCCGAGGGGACCAGTGTCCCGCAGCGTTCAAGGCCGGACCCCCCGCCCCTCTGCAGCGGGGAAGGCGGCGGCGCTAGCGCTCGGGCGACGGGCCGAAGGGAGCCGGCTCCTTCCCGCCCGAGGGCTGGAGGCGGACGCTGGGCTTTGTCAGAAAGGAGGTGGGACCGAAGCAGAAAAGCGGTGGAGCTCGCCCGGGCGAGGTTGGAGGGACCCCTGCGGCGAAGCAAAGCGGGGTTTCCGCAGCGGCGGGGGCGGGGCCTCCGGGCTTGCGAGGGGCGCTGCGGCAAAGGCGGGCGGGCGCGCGGCACCGGTGGGGCGTGGTGCGGCTCCGGGGCGGCCCTTCTGCGCGAATAGGAGCAGCGCCTTCATGCGACCGCGGCGGGGCCTCTCGAAGAGCCGCGGCGTCTCCGCCCCCGCTCCCCGCTTCCAGACGGCGTTGGGGGCCCCCTAGTGCCTATCCTGATCCGCTCGAGGCCCCTGGCCGACTGCCCAGATAAATGCGGACCCTCGCCCACCCCAGCCGAAGGGGACAAACCTTCGAGCGCATTTCTGGAAGGGCTGGTGCGCTGGTTGCGGGAGCTTTGCCGCCTTCCATTTTCCCTCCCCGGGGCTGGGTTTTCCTGCGTCGGGAAGGTGTGCGCAGGGTGTGCGCGCGCGAAGGCGTCCTGCACGGACAGCGTCTTCCAGTGCCCGCGCTGCTGTTGTCCTAGGGCTTCGCCGCGGCGCGTGTGCAACTCTGAGCGCGCGCGCCCGCCTGCAGGCGCCGGCCAGTGTGCGTGCACTCATGTCTGCACGTGGGCGTGTGCCGGGTGCTGATACGGGGCTGGCGCTCATGACCATGATGTGTGCACTGAGAGCCACGCGTGTGCAGCCACGCGCGCTTGCGCTGCGTGTGAGTTCTGAGCCCTTCTATTCTGCCTTAGGGCGGCGCAGGGCCCCCCTTGAACCTGCACCCCAGCGGGCGCTTTAGAGTCCAGCAGGCGGCGCCACCTTCCTGCCTCCCGCCAACTGCTTGTCCGGTTTTGGGGGCACCCACTCCCACCAGGTCATCCCCCCCGAGGGTAGGAGACTGGAGAAGCTGAGACCCCGGGTGGTCAGTCTTGTACTGGGATTGAGTGTTCCAGGCCCCAAAGAACAGGCTGGGACCTGGAAGCTCATCGGTGGTGGCCCGCACCGGACACCCAGCCCCACCCTGCCCCTGCGGCGCCGGCTACAGACAGATTGGCTTTATTCATGGACACGCGGGGGGCGGCCGGGCCCGCCCACCCTGGACACGCTCACACGGGGTGGGGAACTCTCCATGCCACAATCACAACACGCAAGGCCCGCGCTCGAACGGGGCAGGCTGGGGGAGGGGTAATGGCACAGCCTGGCTCCTGGTTTTGGTTTAAAAAAAAAAAAAGGGTTCTTGGGGTCGATATGGGAATGGGGTGGAGGGCTCTGGGGCTGCCCGGGAGCCCCTCGGAGAGCCTCCATCGGGGTGGGTATGGAGAGACGTCGCTTTCCGATCTTCATTTAAAAACACATAAAACATGCTACATCCTCGCAGACACTGGACCAGATGGGGCAGGGAGGGGGCAACAGAGGTGTGGCCAGGCTCCCAGCTTTGGCTCCAGCCCCTTGCCCTGGTCACGCCCCAGGGTTGTACTAAGGTGAGGACAGACAGATGGACAGACACTAACACAAGCCTCAAGGAGGTTCCTCGGGGCGAAGGAAGATCTCGTATTTGTGGGGATGGGTTAGAAGGACAGCCCTGGCTCTGGGGGGTAGGTTAGGGGACAGGGAAAGGATTGTGCTGCTGGTGGGGGGGCCATCCTGGGCCCTTACGCCTCTGGCTCATACTCCTGATACTCCTCCTGCATAAGAGGGATAGGGGGTGGAGTGGAGAAGAGCAAAAGAGGATGGGGTTGGAAACCAAGTGGCCAGGCCCTGGCCCTGATACTCCAACCCCTCAGGGAGGAAAAGTGCATGCCCCTCCCCCTGGGCAGGGGTATCTAGTGCTAGCCCCATCTATCTTCTCCCCCAGCTGCCAGTTCCTGGGGCCTGAGTTCTAATAAGAGGAACCTGAAGTTGCTTGGTCCAACCCTATCCTATCAGGGAACTCCCACCCAGTTGTGGATAGCAGCAATCTTCTGGGATGCACAAAGCCCCACCCAGCCCTAATGCCCCTCACCTGGGGTGGTTCCTCATAGCTCTCCCCTTCTGGCTCCATCATGGGCTCGATCAACGGCTCCTCAGCAGCTTCTTGGGCCACTTCCTCTGGCTATGGACAGAGAAGGGACAGGGCCGGTGAGGGCAGCTGGTTATGTCCTCAAATTCCTACCCTGGGAAGCTTTTGGCGGATTGGAGAAAAACTATGCTCTGTTGGCAGTGCAACCAGAATTTTTAATTAAATTGTTTATTTGAAGTGCCTTGGCAGTAGGATGAAGATGGAAGGGTAAAATCCAACACCCCCCCCCCATCATCACAGCTTGAATCTGGGTGTGGAGGGGGAGCAGGGCTTTCCACACTCTTCTCCCCAGCACCTGGCAGCCCCCTGCATTTCCGTGATTTGGACTAGATGGGGTGGAGAGGTAGGCAGGACACTCAGTCACCCATTTATCTTTCTCTCCTCCCCTTGTGTCAGGCTCTGTGTGGAGCATGTGGACCCCAGAGACAACTCTGGAGGCTCCTTTGGGCTGAAGGGAGAATGAGGCTCAGGGACAGGGTTGGGTAGGGGCTCTGAGCCATTCCCCCGCCACCTTCCATCCATCCCTCCCCCAGGGCCCTGTGTGGCCTGGTTTCTTCAGCTGTTGCTATTTTAAGATAAGCTGGAAGCAACAGCTCATAGTGTTGCTTGGATGTGTGAGCTAAGACTCTCCCCTCCCCCACTGCATCTGCTGCCCAGCGGGTGTAGCCCAGCAAGCATGCAAGTGAGGGGGCTGTAGGACACATGGCCAGGCACCTGCGGGGGACTTTGTGCACAAACATGGGACTGAGTTGGATGCACACACGGGCACACACAGTCACCTGGGGTCCATGTAAGGTTGCATAAAGCCACATGCGGGCAGGCACATGCATGGGTCCCTGGGAGAAACTGCAGGAAGGGGGCGTACCACCTCCCCCACCTTCACAAGAAACTACTGTCCTTACTGGGCAGAGATAAGGACCCCGGGACTCTGGAGGGCTGTCACTGAGGCCTGCTGATCTATGCTCTAGCTGACCCAGCCCATCCAGGCAGCTTCAGTGCCTTCACATTACCTGTCTCGGTGGACACGTGAGTTTACAGCTCATTTCCCCTAGTGTACATCAAAACCCAGGAGGTAGGGAAATGCTACTTTTCTAAAGTTATCCAGGTGACCAGAACCCAGAAAAGATAGTGTTAAAAATCCCAGGTTGGGCACATGGTTTGGAAACAATTCCAATGTCCAACAGCAGTAGACTATAGGTGTGCGTCATGGTGGCCACAGGATGGATGCAGCACAGAAGGTCAACAGTGCCAATCTCACACTTTCTTGAGTGAAAGAAGCTAGTAGCAGGAGCGCATGTATCTGATGATGACATTTATGTTAAGTTAAAAGCCACTTAAATCATTGGTGGTGACAAAATTAGAGGAGCAGTAACCCTTAGAAGGGGGAAGCAGCACCAAGATGGAAGGGCCAGGCCATGAGACCCCAGAATGGGTCCCCTTAAATTATGTGCCCAGACCCATCATTCACCTTGGCCTGGGCAGAGGGATGGGAAGGGGGTCTAGGGTGGACTTCTGAGGGGCTGGTGTTGTATGTTTTGATGAGGATCTAGTTCCATGGAGAGTTCCCTTTGGAGGATTTCATGGATTCCTATGGTGCTTTCTGAGTGTGTGTTGTAATTCATGAAAACGTTGCCTTAAGAAACATCCCAGGCTGACCACTCACAGCAGTTGGTACTTCCCTTCCAATTGCTGTCTTTGGCAGTGCTCTCTGCTTTGTAGGAGTATGGGACAATCCCATGCTAATGTCCGTGGGTAGGCTGGTAGGTATATACATCGGAAATGAAATGTGTACCTGGGGCTGGCGTGGGCTCCCCCATGCCCAGTGGCCCCAAAGGGCTGTTGTTTGGATTATAAATCTATGATCTTGAGCTCCCTTGAGAGAGGGAGCTTGAGGTGTCAACAAGTGCAGGTAGAAGGAAGGTGGCCTAGGAGAATGGTTCTGTGTGAAGGCCATGGCAGACAGCCTCAGGGCTAACAGGGAAGGCCCAGAGCTGCCCCTCTCTAAGCCTCAAGCTCCCAGCACAGGGACTGGCCCCGCATGGGCACCAAGCAACTCCCTTGCCATGGGCCTGAGCTTCTAAGCACAAGCAGCTGAGTCTGCAGGAACTGGAATCTTTGGCTTGTTACTTCACTGCTCTGAGCCTCATTTCCTTCATCTGCAAGATGGCTAGTTGTGGTGCCTTCTTCATAGGGACATGGTGAAGACTCAATGAATTAGTTACTCCGTGTAAATGTCTAGAATGGCGCCTGCCTGTGCAAGAGGTCAATGGATGAAAGTGTTCACTGGAAACAGATTGTTATGAAATGGGAAGCCAGACAGCTGGAAAATTACAGAGGGAAGAAGTTGAACCAGAAATTCCAGAGTCAGGTCTCAGACTTCTGATAGGGGAAGGAACCAACTGTGCAAAATGTCTGAATAGAGGGTGGGGTGGGTGTGGGGGCCCAAAGTCTGATGGAGACACGGAATGGGGACTGACCTCTCAAACCAAATGCTAAACAAGCAGCCCTGCCCCCAGCTACCAAGCCAGACTGCACTTGTCTGTGGGCAGACACGGATCATCCCACAGGAGGAAACTCCACACAGATCTACAGCTCCTCAGCATGTCCCATTAGGGAGGCACACTTCCAAGCACATCAGTGGTCTTACGAGCCCCTAGGGGCAGACACGGACCACTTGCGTAATCATGGGTCACCTTATCTCACTGAGCACTCGCTGCATGACAGCCAAGCTCATTACATCAGTGTCCTCAAAGTGAGGTCCCTGGACCTGCAACATCAGCATCACCTAGGTACCTGTTAGAAATGCAAACTCTTGGGCCCCACGGAAGACCTACTGAATCCGAAATTCCAGGGATGGGACCAAGAGTCTATATTTTAACCTGGCCTCCTGGTGACTCTTAATCACTTAGGTTTTGATAACCTCTAATCTATACTATCGCTAATCTACTGAAAAGTCCTACATGACCAGTTCCTGTCTTACAGGAAAAGAATGGGCTCAGAGCCACACCATCAGGAAATAATGGAGCTGAGATTCAAATTCAGCTCTGTGGGGCTCCAGAGCTCACAGCTCTTCCCCTAAATATGTCCTAGTGGAGGTGTCTATCTTCAGGCACACATGGTTAGCCACCTCCACTTCCCCATGGGAATTTGCTTATACAATCTGTGACACTCAATCCACTGCTCCCCCGTGGCTCACACCTGCTCATGTCCGCCTCAGGGCCTTTGCACTTGCTATTCCTGCTCAATATATACTTCCCACATGGCTTGCCTCATCCCTGGTGTGTCAGCTCAAATGTCACCTCTTCAGAGAAGCCCTCCTAGCTAAAGAAGCTTGATTCTCTACCCCTTCACCCTTGACTTTTCTTCATAGCACTTCCCACCATCTCAAATCATGCTTACTGGTTGGCTTTTTCTTGATTATCATCTCCCACTACAGTGTCAACAACATCAATGGGGACATCAATTTACTGCAGTAACCCCTAGAACATTTTCCTCCTGGCACAAATACTTGTTGAATGAACTGAATGAACAATAGGTGACACACACACAGATGTGGCCAGAAGTGGTCTGGGATACACTCATAAGCAGGATGCACGAATACAACCAGATCTGGGTCACTCTGACTAGGTGTGTTACGCTCTTAGTCAGTCTTCTTTAGAGCTAAGTCAGCAGAATGTAAGGCAAGGTGGCTTGTGCCCCAAGATGGCTGGGGGACAAGCCATCTTGTTGGTAGGTATATGGGGGTCCTGGACATCTGCACATGAGCATGATGGGATGATTGCTCACCTTGAGATCAGTGGGGAATTCTTCCTTCTTCACCAGGCCTGTAGCTGCTGCGATGTTCCCAGCCCCAGAGAACACAGCCCCTCCCAGATGGGAGGCCTGCTCCTTGGTTTTCTCAGCCACTAGAGCACAGAGAGGATTAAGGGAGGGGTGGGGGCCAGGGTGAAGGGTATATAGAGGCTTCCCTCCGTAGTGCTGTCCCAGGGTCTACTTTCCTTGTGTAGCACCCCAACTCAGGCAGCTTTGGGAGTTGCCACTTCCACTCCTCCCCCCACCCTCAATCCTGACCAGATCACAGGCATGAGGAGTGAAAGGGGGCTGTGGCAGGGTTGGGCTGGTACCTGAGGCCACTCCTTGTACCACCCCTTCTCGGGTCTTGCTTCCTGCAGGCAGAAGGAGCACATGAGGTGAGGGCACAGAGACTCCAGCAAGCACGGTGGTGATAAAGCAGCAGAGGCCCAGTCAGCAGCAGCCCTCCTGGGCCCATCACTGCCTCCTGGGCCTCAGAATCCCATAAACCCTGCTCATCACCAAACAGATCCCCCCCCCCAACTTTCTTCCTTAGGACTTCCCATTCTCTTCCACCACCTAAGCTGATAGGATAGCTGCACCCACCCCTCTGTGGGTGCTGTTTGAGCACCAGCACTGTTCAAAGCACCCCACTTGTGCCATTTCATTTAATCCTTTCCCCAGCCTGGGAGGTGGCTGCTATTTCATAGATAGAAAGAGAAGCTCCGTTAGCGTCTTACAACTGGTAAGTGACTGGAATGGCATTAGAGATCACGCCTTTTGAATTCCAAAACTCCAGCTACTACTGTATGAAGCCCAAGTTGGGAGCAAATTGGTGGCAAAAAGTCTGTGTATTTGGAAAGTTTCACCTGGCACCCACATTCCACCATCCTTCACCCCATTTCTCCTAAAGATTCTTTTTTCATAGTAAGGGTACAGAGCCTCCTTTCTGGTTGAAGTGGGTTGGGTCTTAGGTGCAGGATGGGCATGGGGTGATGTGATCCACCCACACTGCTGGCCTTCCCAGAGGCTAGTGGCTTGGTCACATCAAAATGTGGAGCTGCTGGGAAAAGCAAGGGGGCCTGACCTGAGGAGGAGCACAGGGGACCTCAGGAGAGTAGGGAGTCTCCCATCTGGAGCCTTTAGAAACTGAAGAACAGCTGATAGACCCAGAAATGGGTGTCTGAGCAGGCTGCGGCTAGTCTGTAGGAGGAGGGGTCTCCCTCCTTCTTTCACTGATGGCTGGTATGGGAAGACAGGATTCCCAGGCTAACTGCACTCAGGCAGAGGAGCCGGCGGGAGGTGCACCTGTTCATTCCTCCCATGAACATTTGTTGGCACCTGTGGTGTGGCAGGCTGGGTCAATGGCTCACTGGTGGAGATAAGAGAAAAGGAGATTCGGTGGCTAGGACCTCTAGTTGCGGGGACTTCCAGGCTCCAGGAGTATGTGACAGGGGATGGGGCATTTGCTCACGCAAGGAGAGCTAGAAAGGGTCTGGGGAGGGTGTTCCGGGCAGAGGAAACCACGCAGACATGCACAAAAAGGTGCCCGCAAGAAGTATATCCAGGTAAATCCGTGTGCCCAGAGCCATAGGAATGGCAGGAAACAAAGGCGGAAATGTAGACTGAGGCAGGGCAAGGAAGGGCGTTGACTACTAGGTTATAGGGAGTTGAGGTATCAACATGTGGGAACTGGGGAGCCATTGAGGGATCCTGGCTAGAGGATGAGATACCAATCTAAGAGGCAGGAGAGGAACAGAGTCTGAGACAGGGAGAGCAAAAGGGCTGGGGAAAGAGACAGGAAGGAGGCGAGAGCTTGAGTCCAATAGGGATGGGCTCAAGTCTTTGCCCATCTCCCACACCTCTGTCTTAGCTCCAGCTACCCTCACCTGGTGGCTCCAATATCTCCCTGAGGGGCCCCATAAACTGAAGACAGAGCCTCTGTCCCTCACACGCAATTATAATGCTTTGCCCTGGCCCATAAGGTTTCCTGCATGCACTGGGCCCTTCCTACCTTTCTGATCTCATCTCCTACCACTGCTTCCCACCCTCTGCTCTCCAGCCCGGTTTCTGTCAGTCCATTCCAGAGCCTTTGCTCCTACCTTTTCTGCCTACCCCACATCTACTTGGCTCCTTATTCTTCCAGGCTTAGCTCAAATGCCACCCTTTCTGACTGCCCTACCAAAGTGGCCCTGACCCAGCCACTGATGGCAAAGCGGTTACTGGGATACTCTGTTTCAGCATCAGGAGAGAAGGCACCTTTGCCTCCCTGCACATAGTAAGTGAAGTAACTACAATCCCAAGTCTGCCACAAATCTGAGCAAGTTTTGCAGCCTTCTTCAGCCTGCAGAGGGGATAGTTCTAAGCCTCGCACACTAGAAAGCCCAGAGTAACCACAAGTGTTGAGTAAATGTCAGTTTCTGGGGCCTTTTCTCCCTTTATGCAAATGACTCTGTAGGCTCCCTCTCCTTTCACAGTTAGGGTGAGAGATGTTAACTGCGTGGCCTTTCTCCTGACACCAGCTAGCAACTGCAAGAAGGGTGGACCCAGAGGAGAGATGGAGATGGTGGAACCACAGGCATTGGGAAGCTGGGAATCTTGGGGAGTAATGGGCTGGGAGGGAGCTCAAGTATTGCAGGAGTTGGGGGGTCAGCAGCAAGGGGAGGGGTGGGAGTCCAAAAGCTTGGCTCAAACTCCAGCCTCAGGCTCTACCAGCTGAGTGACCTTGGGCAAGGTAGTTAAACTTTTGGGAGCCCCAGTTTGCCTGATCTGTGGAATGGGCTGGGGGCTTTAGATGAGGTGATGTTCCTTACGACATTTCACACAGTACTAGGCAGGTGGACGACAGACTCAACACTAGTTACCCATGATGAGAATGAGGAAAAGGTGTCCATCTGCGTGGGACACTGGATTGCCCCCTGGCCTGCTAGCTCAGCCTCACTATCCCAACCCCGCCGCCTCAGCACTCCTTTCGGTCTCCTTGCGGACCCACGCTGCCCTGGCTTTCTCCCCAGTGACATCTGCTGACCCGGCCCCATCTGCTGACTCATATTCTCCTGCCCTGACTCCAGCGCCCTCCCTCTAAGGACCCTGGGGGAGGGGTCCCACACCCTCTGGGGGCTCCGAAACCCTGCAGCCCTGGAAGCCCCGCCCCTCGCCCACCGACGTAGAGGACGCCCTCCTTGGTCTTCTCAGCGGCCTCGGTGACCCCCTGCTTGGTTTTCTCCGCCGCGGCCACGACGCCCTCCTTGGCCATGGATAGGCCCTTCATGAACATGTCCATCCTGGCGGCCTGGGAAGGGCGAACACAGGGCACCGGTGCGCTGGTCTCGCACCCTCACCCCATCCTTTCCAGAGGGACAAGGGTGCCCCCTCCCCTCGATCTTGAGACCGCGGCGCCCTCCTGGGCCAGAGCCCACTCCCGCTGTCCCGGCTCCCCAGAGCGAGGCCACAGGGCCGCGGTGAGTCCTGGCGTCCTTGAAACCCCGGGACGCGGGAGGGGCCCCCACCTCGGTTATCCGGGGCCCTGCAACCTGCTGCCCTGCGGAACCAGAGCGCCGGGCTCGGCGCGAAGCCCCGGAGCCTGCCCGTGCACACGCGAGAGTCACACTGACATGCACATAAACATACTCCACGGATACGCTCACATGCACACCCAGGACACACAGACGATCAAACGCACACGGACCCTTGGGCACACGGGCGCGGGAGCACGTCCGCTCGGCCATCCAGGCTGTTGCAGATACAGAGCAGCAGACCCCAGGGCGCACACTGACACGCACCCCGGGCGCCCTCGCCCTCTCTGGGTTCTCCAGCCCCTTCCCCATCTCCGCCTTCGGCCCCTTCTCCTTTTTCTCCCCCATCCTAGAGTACCCTCTCCATCCCCAACCCCTTCCCTAACCCACCCGGTCTTCTCTCCATCTCCAACCCTTTTCCACCTCACTCCGTTCCCAGACTCTCCCCGGCCCCTGGAGCCCGGCGGCACGGCCGCCTCACCTGGATGCGCGGCCCGGGCTGGGGATGGAGTTGTGCTGAGGCTGCGGCTGCGGCTGCAGCGGGAGGACGCTGGGGCTCGGCTAGGCCGGGAGGGGTGGGCTCAAGGTCGTCAGAGGATCCGGCAGTGGCCAGGCGCTCTGGTCGGACTACAGCAGACGGGGCGCCGGCCCTAAACCAGGGCGCAGCAGTGCCCGGGCCTTGGGTGCGTCGCCAGCCACCGTTCGCGCCTTGCGCCTGGCTAGCTCGCTTGCTCTGGCTCTGGTGCTGCGGCAGCTCTGAGCTCAGCGCCCCCCCTGGCGGCCGCGCCGCCCCCTCGGCCTGACTGACAGGGGGCGGGGAGGGTGACATCTCCGCGGATCCTGCTAGCCTCAAGGGGCGGGCGAGCGCCGCGCCGCTGGGGACCCCGAGCGTCAGACTCGCGCTCTGCTCGCAAGAGCCTAGTCTGGTGGGGCGTGCTAACAGTAGGAAATCAGAACTGCAGCTGGCTTTGGGGTTCAGGTGGATCGAATCTCAGGGGTACCTTGGGGTACTCGACTCTCTTTTCTGAATTTTCGCTTCCGTAAAATATGAATGGTTAGTTAGACGAATGTTTATTGAGCGCTGAGACAGTGTCAGGCAGTGGAAAAGGAAAACAAGGTCCTGCTCTTAGGGAGTTATAACTCTCTCTCTCTCTTCTCTCTCTCTCTCTCTCTCTCTCTCTCTCTCTCTCTCTCTCTCTCTCTCTCTCTCTCTCTCTCTGTGTGTGTGTGTGTATGTGTGTGTGTAGAGACAAGGCACAGAACATAAAATAAACGTGTCAACACTTAAATTAAACAAGGTCATTTCTGTTTGAGGGCTGTTAGGAAAATAATAAATTGGGCATGTACCTGAGAAGAGAGCTGTCTGAGACAGTGGTCAGCGAAGGCCTCTGTGAAGAGGTGAGTAGGAAACTAGACCCCAGGGAAGGTGGGGTCTAGGCAAGCTTCATAAAGTGGGAATTGCAAGTGCAAAGGCCCTGAGACAGGACAGTGCTTAGGGACAAATAAAAGGCAGTGCAGCTGGAAAACCAGGAGGGCAGAAAGAGGTAGATAAGAACATTATTTTATGTGTGGTTTGGGTGGAGATTGTTAAAATGACTCCATAATGTCACACACACATGGGTCTTCAGCTGGTGCTATGGCAGAATTATGCCCAAGAAGTTGTAGGATACCAGAGGAAGAGACTCTGACAGCTTAGTGGGAGTCAAGGAAGGCTGTATAGAGGAGGCAACATCTGAGCTGGGCCTTGTGGGACAGGTGAGAGTCCATCTGGTAGACAGGGAAGAAGGGGATTCCTGGCTTTAGGTATAGCATGGGCAAAGGCACTGGGGCTGGAAATGCAGTGTATGTGACAGGCCACTAGGGGAGGGTGTGTCCAGCAGCTACGCGTATAGGACCTGGAAAAAACTGTTTGCAGGCCACTGACAGAGCTGCAAATTGGCATGTGTTTTTTGGAAAGCAATTTGGCAATGTTCACCAAAAACATAAATGCATGCTCCTTTTGAGCCAACAGCTCCACTTTCAGGAATTTATCACTCAGATCTCTACTTGTATGAGCACACAAAGACATTTGCGCAAGGTGTTCACTGCAACATGGTTTATTGCAGCAACAACAAAAACAGTAACAACAAAAACAAACAAACATGCTGAAAATGATCTAAATGTCCATTTGTAGAGGGCCAACTGGTTAATTGTGGTCTCCCCAGTGCACTGCTGTGCTGTCATTAGGAAGGACGAGCTAGATGCATGCTGCTGACATAGGAGTGTGTCAAGAGATGGTGTTTAAGTGAGAGAAGCAGATGCCAAACTGTAATGTGTGGAACTGGCTAATTTTGATACATAGGAAATACAGATAGGCACACACATACTTAACATATACTATATACATTATATAGACACCTTATATACAAACACATACATGTAATGTTTATAGCTGAATATACACAGAACGCTTCTGTAGGGATTAAAAAAACCCTCAACAGTAGTTACCTCTAGCAAATGGGACTGTGAGGTTTTCACATTTCATATCCTCCCTTCTTAGGCCATTTAATTCAGGAAGACCTCAGTTCGGTTCCAGATCACCACAATAAAGCAGCTATCGCCATGAAAGAGTCACAGGCCTTTTCTGGTTTCCCAGAGCATATAAAAGTTACATTTAGAATGTATTGTAGTCTACTACATGTGCAGCAGCAGTGTTTCTAAAAACAACATGCAGACCTTACCAAATGTGACAACGAAATACAAAGTGGGCACAGGCTGTTGGAAACATGTCACCTGTAGACTTGGTCAATGTGGGGTGACCACAAACTTTTAATATGTAAAAAATGCAGTGTCTGTGAAGCACAATAAGGCGAAGGACAATAAAATGAGGTATTCTTGTGTTTTACCTTGCATAGTATTTTACTAGTATAAATTTAAATGCTATCCTGGGGACACCGGTCATTGTTGTTGGCTTCTCAGCATTGGAGTTGCTCCCTTCGTGCATTTGGGGGATCCCCCGCCTTTTGAGACAGAGCCCATGTCCCTATCCAGGAGCTGGCAATGCTTTCCCAGACTTCCTTACCACCTGGACGTGTGACCTCATTCCTAGACACTACTCCTGGGCTTTGAACCCAAAGGTAGTGGCAGAGGGAGCAGGCACTAGACAGAGTCTGCTCTGGTGAGGACAGGTGGCAGTGGCAGTGATGGCAGGCCCTGTCAGGACCATGGGCTGCAATGGTGCTAGTTCGGGGAGCATCTGGCAGGACAGGGTTGCACCATTCATACTTGGCAGCCACATCTGGGGAGTCTCCTGGGCCTGCTCGACAGTGTTATTCGAAGCATCATTTCAGGCTGTGTGGTCTCCAAGGAAGATTCTTTGTCCTTTCAAAGAGTTTCCAAGATATCCAATAATGGTTAATTAATTCCTTGCCTGCTTAAGTTAACCAGAAGTGATTTCTGTGGCTCACAACTAAGAACTCCTGAATGTTAGAGTAAGTGATGAAAAAGGACAGAGAAGGAGGCAGGAGAGGAGAGAAAAACAATGTGAAGGGTGTCTCTACTTCCTTTTGTAGGAAGTAGGAAGTCACTGAAAGATTTTATAGTCATCATGCTGTCCATGATATCTCCCCAGGACTCAGATTTGCATTTTTAAAAAATATTTTATTTATTTATGAGTACAAGAACTGGGGTACAGGCCAGAAATGTAGGGGGTGAGAGGATTCACCAGAGATAGAGGGGAAAACAGAATAGGCAGACAGAAATACACTGCTGAGGGGAGCAGCAGGTGAGACAGGAGAGGTCTGCTGCGCCATGTGGGTAGCTCCCTGGCTGGATGGGGATCGAAGTCAGCCTGCAGAGGCTTCAGATAGCTTCACAGTGCTGTGCTTAACCCCTTGCGCCACCAGGGAGGCCCTTAGATTTGCATTATATGGGGACAAATGGAGGTGGGTCGGAAGGGGACAAGCAGCGAGATCAGTGAAGAGGCTGGGCAGAATCCACAAGAAGGACAACAAAGTCTAAACAGAAGCTGGGGTGAGGCTGGAAAAGGACTGGATGGAGAGATTTGGGAATCATTTAGGAAGTAACTTATTGGGTGTTAGAGATTGTTCTTTCTTAGTCAACAGGGTGAATGGCCTTGCTGCAAATGAAATAGGCATCAGGAGGTTGGTCAGTGTTGCAGAGATGACACTGAGCTTGTTTGGTGTGCGAGGAAAGTGCCAAGCCTGTTAGACAGCTGGAGAGGCATCTAGCAAATAGAATACCTGCGCCCGGAGCTCAAGGAGTCATGCAGGTTGGCTTCTGGTACAGATTTGCCAGTCCAAGATTGGCAAGATTTCAATGATATACTGGGAAATTTTTCAACATGTGGCTCTCTAAGCAGGGAAACACCTCCATCTGCAGAGTTTGCCTGTACTCATGGTATAAATTCTCCCACCGGGGTTGATTTCAAGCTGTTTGTGTGATGTCACTGAGCAGAGAATTGAGAAATAATGGCTAGTAGCAATCTTTATAAAGTATTCTTATCATCCAGACAAAATAGATAGAAATAATCTTAGGGGCATAGATACTAGTAATATAATTAGAAAGTTTTGTTTTGAGTATATAATGTCTTTGTTCTTAGTATAATTTATATAATCATACATTTATACTATTTTTAATGTTTAATAAATGACTTTAACAACTAGCTCACAAAACTCCTGAAACTAATAATTGCTCAGGTTCAAGACAGCCCAGTAGGTCACTGGATTTTAAGTCATCAGCACAGAGGTGGTGGCTAAAGCCACAGTGATGTGTGATTGCCCAGGGCAACATGGAGAGAGAAAAGACAAAAGGGTCCAGAACAGAATCCTGAGACATTGCATCCTTCATGCATGGTGGTGACCAGAGGACCTGGGAAAGACCAGGAGGGAGCAGCATTGGGATAGGAGGAGAAGATGGATAGTGGTAGCAGGGAACCAAGGGCATTAGAGGACAACTGGATAAAGAGCCCAAAGCAATGAGTAGTGAAGAGTTCTTGGATTGGCAGAAAGTGGGCTTTTAGGGCACTTAAGAGCAGCATAGGAGGCTGTGGGGTAGGAGCATTCAGGGAAAAGCTTCCAGGAGGAAGTAACAGTTGAGCTGGGTTTTGAAAGAAGGAAATGTCCAGAGTGTCGAGGAAACAGAAAACAGGTTGAATTCTGAATCAGGGAGGAAGTTCATTTGGCTGCTTGTATAAAAGCTTAATTAAAGCAGGTGTTTTGTTTTGTTTTTACTTAAAGAATCCAGCAGTGGCAGTCCGCAGTTGGTGTGATGGCTTTACAGTCATCACTGACCCATACTCCTATTTTCCTGCTCTACTGTTCTAGGTATGGGGATTCCACCTTCAAGGTCACCTCATGGTCCAAGGTGGCTGCTGCAGCTCCAGCCATCATATCTATGCAGAAAGCAGGAAGAGGGAAGCAGGGCAAAAGGAGCACCTGCCACTTCTCTGTCTCTTTCTTAAAGAGTTTCCTGAGAAGCCAACTACTTCTGCACATCTCTTGTTGGCTTCCATGAGCTACAGGGAGCTTGGAGAACTGTGGTCCATTAGCTGGGTATATACTTCCATGAATCAATGGGCAGCTCTCTTGCCTGCCTGTGACTATGCAGGCGCCTCTCTTTTTTCTTTCTCCGTTTCCTAATAAATCTGTCTTTTTAAAATGTTAAAAAAAAAAAAAAAAGATGGGCCTCCCCGGTGGCGGTGGCACAACAGTTGAGCGCTGGGCTGTGAAGCTGCCCGCAGCCTCTGCAGCGCCGGTTTGGTCCCCAGCTGCCGGGTGAGGGTCCCTCATGGCATGCAGACCTCTCCTGAAGCGCCTGCTGCTCCCCTCAGCAGTGTATTTCATCAGTCTGCCTGTTCTGTACCCCGCTCTGGCTCTGGTGAATTCTCTCACCTTCCCACGCTTCTGACTGTACCCAGTGCTTATATAAATAAATAAATAAATCTTTAAAAAAATAAATAAAATGTTAATTAAAAAAAAGGGAGGGGAGAGAAAGATCACTGAGTGGGTCACTAGTATCTCTGTCACTGTTTCTATCTTCTCCCAACTTTTGTATTTTGAAAAGCTTCGAGGAAGGGGGCGGAGCAACATGGCGGCGAGGAGACGCTGCGAGTAAGATCTCCCATTAAAAAAAGTTAATAGGGAGGAAAAGCGGCAGGTCCCAGTGAGAACTGGGACACGGAAGATAAACGGGTGACTCCAGCAAACTACCCGAAGAAGAAAGTGGCCATAAAAGAGGACCAGAAGGGAGGGAAGCGCAGAACCCTGCTCCCCTCCCCCGCCCACAGAGGCGGCACTCTCCGACCGGCAGAGAGGAGGAAAACAACACACTAAAACGACCAACAAGAACAAACGACGCAGCAAGCGGGACTGGGAGTGGAAAGGAACTATTGCAGCCACCACACCCCATGAACGGGAGCTCTGGAGAACCCTGCAGGATCCGCCGCGGCGGTGAGCAAACGGCTCCGGGCGCCATTAGAGAAGAACAAAGACCCCGGGAGACGCGCACACAGCCCCGGGCTGCCGATAAGCTTGCGCGGAAAGCGGCGCGCTTGGCGCGCTTGAAAAGCAAACGCGGACCGTGATCGCGGCTGCCCAGGTCTCCGCGCCTGCGACCTAGGCTTGTGGGGAGACGCGCGGAGGCCCTCACGGGGGTGAAAGGCCCTCACTGAGTAAGCAGGAACCAGGCGCCCAGGCACGGGAGCGGGGTGCAAAAGGCGCCATTCCCGCGCCACTGAACTGGGCTACAGCCCGCGTCCTGGACCTGAGGGCTTTGAACTGAGACCCGGGGCACGAAATTCTGGGCGAGGGTTCTCCACGACGGTGGGGCACAAGGCAGACACAGCACCCCAAAGCCGTTGAGCTTTACCCTACCATTCTCGCTCTCTGTTCCCTGTCTCACGGGGGTGGGGGGGTTGAAAAACAGCCCCCCAAGGACAATAGGAGAGATCTCTGGTGCCACCTAGCAACCAGAAAAAAAGTCACTAACACCCCATAGAACAGGGAAATTTCTTAAGACTTCTTGAAAAGGGCAGAAGGCTTCTGGAGGACCCAGTGGCCAGCTGGGAAGTTAGCCCACGCCAGGCCCCTTCCAACCAGCAGTCGGAGCCCACAGAGGGAGCAGGCACCCACGTCCAGGGCAGACCGGGCACACAGAAGTGTGTGCCTGAGACAGGATGTACAGGGACTGCGTCCCGCTTCGCCAGTTTAGAAAAGGGACATTTCTTCAGTAAAGACTTCCTGAAACCAGCAGAAAGCCCCCCCCAGAAGCCAGAGATGGTTCCTGGAGGAGCCAGAGGGGAGCGGAGAAGTTCACCCAAGATGACGGCCAGTCCGAGCAACACAGTGTCCCAATGCATACGACAAATTAGAAAACAGACAGTAGGGAGTAGAAGAACCACACGCAACCTAACAACGCCTCAGGAAAGAAGCACACCACAAAAAGAAAACCACCCTCCAGATTGCAACGACAGTAACATGGAAGAACTTCTGAGCCTTCCAGAAAGAGAATTTAAAATTGCCCTGATTAAAAAAGTGGCAGAAGTCATAAAGGAAAACAATGATCAGAAGAAGGAAATTGAGTCCCTAAAGAGGGAAAACAATGGTCAGAAGAATGAAATTGAGTCCCTAAAGAGGGAAGTAAAAGAAATGCAAGAGATCAAAGAATTAATGGAGGAACTAAAGAACTCTGGGAAAAGCAATGAAAGCAGAATAGATGAAATGGAAGAACGAATAAGTACTCTTGAAGACACAGAAATAAAAAGAACCAAAACAGAAAAGGAAAGAGAAGTACGAAGGAAAAAGACCGAAGAAAGACTTCGGGAACGGGGCCTCCCCGGTGGCGCAGCGGTTGAGCGCTGGGTTGTGAAGCTGCCGGCGACCTCTGCGGCACCGGTTCGATCCCCGGCTGCTCCCCGGCCACCTGAGGAGGGTCCAACATGGCGCGCAGACCTCTCCTGCCGCCCGCTGCTCCCCTCAGCAGTGTGCTTCGGTCTTTCTGCCTGCTCTGCTCCCCGCTCTGGCTCTGGTGAATTCTCTCACCCTCCCGCGCTTCTGACTGTACCCAGTGCATGTATAAACAAAACAAACAAACAAATAAATAAATAAAACATGCCTCTATTAAAAAAAAAAACATTTAAAAAAAAAAAAAAAGAAAGACTTCGGGAACTATCTGACTCCATGAGGAAAGGAAATATAAGAGTTATAGGAATTCCAGAAGGAGAGGAGAGAGATGTAGGAACAGAGAAAATATTCCAGGAGATAACTGAAGAGAACTTCCCAAATGCGAAGAAGGAGCTGAAAATTGATATACAAGAAGCAAGAAGAACACCAAACTTCCACGACGAAAGGAAAAACACAGCAAGACACATAATAGTAAAGCTCCCAAGAATCCAGGACAAGGAAAAAATAATGAAGCTGACAAGAGGGAAGAGACAGATAACATTCAAAGGAAAACCAATCAGGCTGACATCAGACTTCTCTGAAGAAACACTACGGGCAAGGAGAGAGTGGAGGGACATAGTCAACAGACTCCAAGAAAACAGATGCCAACCAAGAATACTCTATCCCGCAAAGCTCTCCTTCCTCTTTGAAGAAAGAATATGGACCTTCCCAGACAAAGAGAAACTCCGGAATTTCATTACGACTAAATCCCCACTCCAAAAAATACTACAAGGAATCCTAAAGCCAGAACCTCAGAGGGATGAATAACAACGAAAGAAGACCAAAAAAAAAAAAAATTTATTAAAAGAATAAATAAATAAAATCAAAGGAAAGACAAACACAATGGCAAATACAGATGCTAACATATCAATATTAACTCTAAATGTAAATGGACTAAACTCTTCAATAAAAAGGACACAGAGTTGCAGCCTGGATTAAGAAACAAAACCCAACCTTTTGCTGTCTCCAGGAAACACGTTTAGCTACAAAAGATAAAAATAGGCTTAAAGTTAAAGGATGGAAAACAATCCTACAAGCAAATGGACCAAAAAAGAAAGCAGGAACAGCTATACTTATATCAGATAAAACAGACTTCAAACGCAAAAAAATAAAAAAAGACCCCAGTGGTCACTACATTATGATCAAGGGGACAATACTTCAAGAAGAAATAACACTCATTAACATATACTCACCAAACGAAGGAGCACCAAAATATATCAGACAACTGTTGTCCTCTCTGAAAACAGACATCAGAGAAAACACATACGTAGTGGGAGACTTCAACACACCACTATCAACAATGGATAGATCAACAAGACAAAAAATAAGTAAAGAAACTAAAGCTCTAAATAAGGACCTAGAGCATTTGGGCTTAACAGACATCTATAGAACACTAAACCCAAAAAAAACGGAGTACACATTTTTCTCAAGCGCACATGGATCATTCTCCAGGATTGATCACATACTGGGGCACAAGACAAACATCAACAGATACACCAAGATTGAAATCATACCAACCATTTTTTCTGACCATGAAGGCATCAAACTAGAAATAAACCATAAAAAGAAGGCAAGGAACTATCCTACCTCATGGAGATTAAAAACCACACTACTGGAAGACCACTGGACTAACGAGGAGATCAAAGAAGAAATTAAAAAATTCTTTGAATTGAATGACAAGGAGGACACTAATATCCTAAATGTATGGGATGCAGCAAAAGCAGTAATAAGAGGAAAATATATAGCAATAGAAGCTCACATCAAAAAACAAGAAAGAACTCATAGAAACAACCTAATCTCGAAGCTCAGAGATCTAGAAAAAGAACAACAAAAAAACCCCAAAACCAGTAGAAGAAAAGAAATAATAAAAACCAAAGCAGAAATAAATGAAATTGAAACTAAAAAAACAATCCAAAAGATCAATGAAACCAAGAGCTGGTTCTTTGAAAAAAATCAATAAAATAGACAAACCCCTAGCCAGGCTCACAAAGGAAAAAAGGGAGAAAGCACAAATAAACAGGATCATCAATGAAAGAGGAGAAATCACAACGGACACAGCAGAAATCAAAAGAATAATCAGTAACTGCTATGAACAGTTATATGGAAACAAGTTCAACAATCTAGAGGAGATGGACAAATTCCTACAACTCTACAATCACCCAAAGCTAGATAAAGAAGAAATAGAACACCTAAACAGACCAATTACAAGCAGCGAAATTGAAATGGTAATCAAAAACCTTCCCAAAAACAAAAGCCCAGGACCTGATGGATTTACAAATGAATTCTACCAAAGATTCAGAGACGAATTAGTGCCTATCCTTCACAAACTCTTCCAAAAAATTGAGAAGGAAGGGACAATACCAAACACGTTCTATGAAGCCAACATTACACTAATACCAAAACCGAATAAGGACAACACAAAAAAGGAAAACTACAGGCCAATCTCCCTAATGAACACTGATGCAAAAATCCTCAATAAAATTTTAGCTATCAGAATCCAACAATGTATCCATAAGATAATTCACCACGACCAAGTAGGATTCATTCCAGGGACACAAGGATGGTTTAACATCAGAAAATCAATCAACTTTATTCAACACATCAACAAAAAGAAATACAAAAACCATATGATAATATCAATAGATGCTGAGAAAGCTTTCAACAAAGTGCAACACCCATTCATGATAAAAGCCCTTGAAATTCTTGGGACACAAGCAACATACCTCAACATCATAAAGGCCATCTATGACAAGCCAACAGCCAGTATCATCCTCAATGGTGAAAAGCTGAAAGCAATTCCATTAAGATCTGGAACAAGACAAGGATGGCCACTCTCACCACTGCTTTTCAATATAATACTGGAAGTCCTAGCCAGAGCAATAAGACAAGAGAAAGACATCCAAGGAATCCAAATAGGAAAAGAAGAAGTCAAACTATCACTATTTGCAGATGATATGATAATATACATAGAGAACCCCAAAAACTCCACAGAAAAACTAATTCAACTTATCAATCAATTCAGTAAAGTGGCAGGATACAAAATCAACATGCAAAAGTCAGTAGCCTTCCTATACACAAACAATAAATCTGAAGAAGAAGAAATAAAAAAAAACATCCCTTTTATTATTGAAACAAAAAAATCAAATATTTGGGAATAAATCTAACAAAAGAGGTAAAGGACCTATACAAAGAAAATTATAAAACACTGTTAAAAGAAATAGAAGAAGACACAAAGAAATGGAAAGACATCCCCTGCTCATGGATTGGAAGAATAAACATTATTAAAATGGCCATCCTACCAAAAGCAATATACCGATTCAATGCTATTCCAATCAAAATTTCAATGTCATTCTTCAAAGAAATAGAACAATTGTTGATGAAATTCATATGGAATCACCAAAAACCCTGAATAGCCAAAGCTCTCCTGAAAAAAAAAGAAGGAAATGGAGGCATCACACTCCCAGACTTCAAACTATACTACAAAGCCATAATCATCAAAACTGCATGGTATTGGAACAAGAACAGACATACAGACCAATGGAATCGAATAGAAAATCCAGAAATAAACCCACAGATTTATGGTCAACTAATCTTTGACAAAGGAGCAAAGACTATGCATTGGAGCAAAGAAAGTTTGTTCAATAAATGGTGCTGGGAAAACTGGGTTGCTACATGCAAAAGAATGAAGCTTGACCACTACCTCACACCATACACAAAAATCAACTCAAAATGGATTAAAGAACTAGACATAAGACCTGAAACCATAAAATACATAGAAGGAAATATAGGTGAAACACTACGTGATTTGCATATCAAAGACATCTTTACAGACACATCACCCAAAGCAGTGATAGTGAAGGCAAAGATAAACAGCTGGGACTACATCAAATTAAAGAGCTTCTGCACAGCAAAAGAGACAATAACAAAAACAAAGAGAAATCCCACCAACTGGGAGAACATTTTTGCACCCAACGCTAATGATAAAGGACTGATCACAAAAATCTGCAAAGAGCTGATGAAACTCAACAACAACAAAGAAAATAACCCAGTCAAAAAATGGGCAGAAGAGCTAAAAAGAAACTTCTCTGAAGAGGAAATGCAAATGGCCAACAGACATATGAAAAAATGTTCAACATCACTTGTCATCAGGGAAATGCAAATCAAAACTACCATGAGATACCATCTCACACCAGTGAGAATGGCACATATTAAAAAAACTAGCAACAACAAATGTTGGCGAGGTTGTGGAGAAAAAGGAACTCTCCTGCACTGTTGGTGGGAATGCAAACTTGTCCAACCACTATGGAGAGCTGTGTGGAGATTTCTGGACCTACTAAACATAGAGCTTCCATATGATCCAGCAATTCCACTCCTAGGTATTTACCCAAAGGACACAGAAACATCAATTCCAAAGAGCACCTGCACCCCTATGTTTATAGCAGCACTATTTACAATAGCTAAGCTTTGGAAACAGCCCAAATGCCCAAAAATAGATGACTGGATCAAGAAGATGTGGTACATATATACCATGGAATATTACTTAGCATTCAAAAAAGATAAACACATGCAATTTGCAGCAACATGGATGGCGCTGGAAGGGATCATGCTCAGCGAAATAAGCCAAAAAGAAAAAGAAAAATACCGGATGGTCTCACTCATAGCAGGAATCTAGAAAACTTAAATAAGGGATCAGGAAAATGAATAACTATAAGAAAGTGAAAATCAAAATCAACAAAAAACTATGAACCAGAGACACTTTTTGGGGGGTGGGGCCCGGGAGGGGAGGGATTGGGGTCAGAATGGGGCATGTGCAGTTGTATGGGGGAATATAAAAGTAAAATTTATTATTTAATAAAAAAAATAAATAAATAAAGTTCCTTCCCATTAAAGAAAAAAAAAGAGTATTAAATAAAATGTAAAGGACAATGTAGTTACTATAAGTTCTATTAGAAATATGTGCCATCAGAAATAAAATTCCCATTAAAAAAAATAAAATAAAAATACAACAGTTTCTAATAGACATTTTCTAAAACGAATTACATTTTTGCCAGTACCTAATTATGGATTAACATTTAAAATTCATCAGGTTCCATTACTATATTAAAACATCCTATCACCATGTTTTATCAAAAAGTATATTAAATTGGGAAAACAATGTGTCCACAGAATAAAAATTCAGACAATAGCAAAAATATTATGCAATTAAGCGTATGTTTCCTTCTCACCTTAAATCTTAGTCTTCTTTTAGGGCCTCTCTGGTGGTGCAAGGGGTTAAGACACAGCACTATGAGGCTATCAGCAGCCACTACAGCACAAGTTCGGTCCCCCACCAGGGAGTTACCCACATGGCGCAGCAGACCTTTCCTGACTCACCTGCTGCTCCCTTCACCAGTGTATTTCAGTCAATCTGCCTGTTCTGTTCCCCACTCTGTCTCTGGTGAATCCTCTCACCCCCCACACCTCTGGTCTGTACCCCAGTTCTTATATGCATAAATAAATCTTTAAAAAAGATCTTAGTCTTCTTTTATAGCAATAACTTCTATTCATACCTTTTGTAATCTTCCAGAAACCACTTGTGCATAGTCAAGCTTATACAAGCACAAATGCTCACTTTGTGTCACACAAGGGATATCATCCTTTTCTTAACTACTATTTTTTTTTTTTTTGTAAAATAGACATTAGTGGGCCTCCCCTGTGGCACAGTGGTACAGTGGTTGAGCGCTGGGTTGCAAAGCTGCCCACAGCTTCTGCAGCACCAGTTCCATCCCCAGCCGCCGGGTGAGGGTCCCACATGGTGCACAGACCTCTCCTGCCGCCCGCTGCTCCCCTCAGCTGTGTACTTCGTCGGTCTGCCTGTTCTGTTCCCTGCTCTGGCTCTGGTGAATTCTCTCACCCTCCTGCACTTCTGACTGTACTTAGTGCTTGTATAGATAAATAAATAAATCTTAAAAAAAAAAAGGAAAAAAAAAAGAAAAAAAAAAAGAAAAGCTTCGAACCTAGAGAGAAGTTGCAAGAATAGTACCATGAACATGAACAAAACTTCCAGAAAATGATAACTCCAGTACAGTGACTATGCAGATGCCCCTCACCTAGATTCAGTAATTGCTAATGTTTGCTACATTCTTTCCATATGTGCTGTCCCCAGAAGAAAGTGGCACAGTTATTGGGTTGTGATTTTCCAGGACAGTGGATTCTTTACCCCATGTCATACTGCTGGTCCCCCTTTGGGGCCCAGGATGGTAAAGCCCAGGCCCCCGTGTCTCTTTCTGGCCACACCATCAATCAATGAGTTCTCAGGGACCTCTCCTTGTTTCCGTTCTCACTCCCCTGGGAAAATGGGCTTCTCCTTTCTTCTCTTCCCTCTCTCCTTCCTAGAATGTCTAGGAGAAAGGCAAGTGAAGCTTCTGGGGAGAAGTGTGGGAGAATGTGGAGGAGGAGTTGGGAGAAACTTGTAGCTGGAGCACCTGGAGCACCTGGAGCAGCTACAGCAGAAGGCTTTCTCTTCTGAGGATTCTGGGGATCCCAGACCTGCCTGGGTTCTGCAAGAATCCAGTTGTGCTTTATAACTCTGTGTGTGGTGCCTGGCAGTGTGATTAAACATGTGTCAATCTTCTTGCTGTCCAGAGGACTCAGGGCAGGGAGAAGGACAGGCAGGCAGGATGGGGCTGAGAACGGGAGAGAGGAATGCATGGTATTTATCAAATACCTACTGTGTACAAACCAGTGACTACTATATCCATTCTATCCATTCTATCATTAAACCCGACAAACAAGGCCTTAAGGCATTTTTCATCCCACTTTACAGAAGATACCCAGCCAGAGAGTCATGTAACTACTCATTAGCAGCAATTGTTTTCAATCTGTTTTCCTTAAGTGCTGGAGATTCAGCAGAAAACAAGAACTTGCGGAGGAACAATACCCTGCTCTCTAAAATATTCTAGAATGTTCTAGTAGGAACTGACAGGCAATAAACCAGTAACAAACTAGGATGCCTTAGTTTGTGTTGCTCCTGTCAGAATCAGCCACACTCACCTTGCTAGATTAAGGGTCTACTATTCCTTTTCCCTCTGAACCTTGAGTACAGATCTTCCTGGACTTATGACAGGGTTCCTCCTTGGTAAGTCCATTGTAAGTTAAAAATATCATAAGTCAAAAATGCATTGAATACTGCTAAGCTATCAAATACCTTAGCTTAGCCTCTCCTGCCCTCAACCTGCTCAGAATAATAACATTAGCCTACAGCTGGGCAAAATCATATAACACAAAGCTTATTTTATAATTAAGTGTGGAATAGGTCACATACCTTATTGACTATTGTGTTGAAAGTGAAAAGCAGCCTGAGGGTGTCGTTTCCCACATGATCCTGGGGCTGACTGGGACGGCTGCCCAGCTGCCCTTGCCCAGCACCACATCACGAGTGAGGACCACACCACCTCTTTGACCCAGGAAAAGATCAACATTCAAAACTCAATGTATGGTTTCTATTGAATGTGAATGCAAATTGCTTTCACATTATCATTAAGTCAAAAAACCATAAATTGAACCATCACAGTTAGGGGAACCGTTCTAAGTACTGGAGGACACAGCAATGAATGAAATAGACCACCGGGATGATGAGGGCAGATGATAAGTAAAGTAAGGTTAGTAAAATATGTGGAGTGGCAGTAGGTGATAAATGCTAGGAGGGAAAGCAAAATAGACAAAGGACATGAGAGGCTTTGACACATAAATACAGTGGGCAGGGAAGGCCCCACTTGAGTTAGGAATCGTGGAAACAGTCAGTGTAAAGCCCTAAGATGGGAGACGCCAGTGTTGCTGGAGCAGACGAGGGAGGGGAAGGGTCGCTGGAGGGGACTGCTGAGAGATGATCCAGACCCTTGTGCTGCAGCAGAGGAGAAAAGTGATTTAACTTACATTTTCAAGGTCACTGTTAGGGAGTAGTTTGTTCCTGGGAAACAGGGTCAAAGCTGGAGACAAGTTCAGATGTCATCACTGCATTAAGTCCTCATTTAACACGATTGGTAGGTTTATGGAAACTGAGTCTAAGTGAAATGATGTAGGCTAACTGATGTTCCTACCACTTATTTCTGGTCACATACACACCCTCATATGTCTATATAAAGACCCAAAATATATCTATTAGGAAACAATAATTTGCATTCACTCATTTTTAAGCCCTCCTTATTCCTTTTCAGGAATTCCTGTGCTGGAGCCTGTCCCTGCAGCTCGGGGATCAAGGCCGGACACAGCCCTAGACAGGATGCCCTTCCATCACAGGGCACATCACACCCACTCCCACTTCAACTGGGACAACTGAGACGCGCCAGTGAGCATCATGTCCACCTCCTCAGGATGTGGGAGGGAACTGGAGACCCCAGAGAAAACACACCGACATGGGGAGAAGGTGCAAACTCTACATAGACAGTGACCCTGGCTAGGAATTGATTTTTTTTTTTTTCATCAACATTACAACAAAACGGTGTTGAATGAAAAAAAAATTTTTTTAAAGCTGTTACTTTTTAAAAAGATTTATTTATTTATGCATAAAAGAACTGGAGTTCAGGCCAGAGGTGTGGGGGGTGAGAGGATTCACCAGAGACAGAGTGGGAAGCAGAAGAGGTGGATTGACTGAAATACACTGCTGAGCGGAGCAGCAGGTGAGTCGGGAGAGGTCTGCTGCGCCATGTGGGTAGCTCTCTGGCCGTGGATGGAACCCGCGCTGCAGTGGCTGTGGGCAGCCTCATAGGTTGCATCATAACCCCTTGCACCACCAGGGAGGCCTTTGAATTATAAAACGTTATTTGAGGATTTGTTAACAGAGAAGATGACAGTTGCTTGCTTAGGTTAGTATGGTGGCAATGGAGACAGAGAGAAGAGGCTGGGTCCTGGATATATTTGGAAGGTAGATCTAAAGATAGAATGTGCTGATGAGTCAGAAAGAGAGACATCCAGATTATCCCAGAATTTTGGACACTGAAAGGTTGATCTGGGAATAGGGGGAGGTCAGTTATAGGTACAGGGGAAGGTCAGGAATTTGGCTTCAGGTACAATAAGCCTGAGCACCATAGACACCCAGGTGGAGCTGTGAGCACACAGTCGGCTATGCTTTCCTGGATTAAGGTCGGCACCAGAGGTATATTTTATATATGACATGTAATGGATGAGATCATGAAGCAGCAAGTATTGTCAGAGTAGAAATGAGGTCCAAGGTTTAGTCCTGGGTCCTTCTTCAGCAAAGAGGATGTACCATACCATCAATGTTCACATCTGTTTTCTCCAGTGCCCCAAACAATGACTGGTACAAAGTAATGCTATGTGAGTGTTTACTGAATAAATAGCAGAATGAATGAATAAGTGGTGCTAAGTGCTAATAGGGGGATGAGTTAAATAAAATTGGGAGAGAATGGTCTCCTTCCTAGATGTGATCAGGGAGGGCTTCTTTGAGAAGGGAAATTTTGAGCCCTGAAGGAAAAGGAAGACAAGTCAGTCATATAAAGAGTTAGGGAGGAAAGAACTAGTGCAAAGTCCCTGAGGCAGGAAGCAACCTGGTGTGTTGGAGAATCACTGTGAGGCTGGATTTTGTAGGAACTTGAAGGCCCCATACCAGGACTTTGGATCACAACATAGGTGTCCTGGAGGGTTTTAAACAGAGGCATTAAGGAGTCAAATTAATATTTTAAGTGATTCCCTCTGGAGAATGTCTTATAGGAAGGTAGGCATGGCAGCCAGGAGAGTGTTAGGAGGGATTGGATTTGCCTAGGTTGGAGCCAATGGGGAGTGAGAGGATTCAAGATATTTTAGGAAGAGGATGGCAGTTTGGGGAGCTAAGAGCCCTACTTGTTCAACCCCATTGTGAAGATGTCACCTACAGTCTGACTTGGGAGTGTCTTGGGGTTTGGGGCTAGGACCCCAGGAGGGTTGAGGAGGTCGCTCTTAAAGTTTCTCCTTAGTCACCCAACTCCAGACTCCAGGAGATCCAGAAGCTGGTAGGTAAGGGGGCTGTGGCTGGTAAGGTCATTCCATGCCAGGCTCTGGGCTGGGGGGCCTAAGGCAGCTTAGACTAAGTCTGGCACTTGGGGAGGGTCCTTTCTCTCTTTCCCTCCAGCAAATCTAGGTTCCTGGTCTCTCCTCAGGCTTTCTCCAGTGCTTCCACTGGAGAACATTCATGGACATTCCTGGACATTCCTCCAGCCGAGAAGTGGGCCTAGGTCCCTGTCCCTGAACTTGGGCCGTGGGCCTCTGAGAGAACATAGTGGACCTGATGCTGGGCCAGATTTCAGGGCTAGGCCTTAAGAAACTGGCAGCTTCTGCTTCCTGTCTCCTGGGATGTGTGCTCTGGGAACCCAGCCATCAGGCTGTGAGGGAGCCAAACGGTTGCAAGAAGAGGCCGAGGCCTCGTAGAGTTGTCTCAGTTGACACCCCCACCTGAGGTTCCAGCTGACAGCCAACACCACTGTCCCAGAGGAAGCAAATCACTCTGCTCAACATGTGAGTCACCTCAGCCCACAGTGAGAAATGAGCTGTCCCTACCCACTGCTGCCCAAACTACAGATCTGTGAGCAAAATCAGACTGTTGTTGCTTTAAGTCACTTAAGCTTGAGGTGGTTTATTCTACAGCAGTGGTTAGCTGGGACACCAAGTTTCACCTCTCCAGAACCATCCATCATCAGATACCACTGAGTCTTCCTTCTAAAAACCCCTGAAATCCATCATTTTCTCTCCACCTTCCTTCCCGCCCCATCTGTCACCTGGACAACATTAGCATCCTAATAGATCTCCTCCCACTCACTCGTGACACTCAGCATCTGTTTCATACACGGCATTCCAGAGAACTTGCTGGAAAGTCCATCTAATTTTTCCCAATCCATTTGTACACACTTGAACACTCAGTGGTTCTCCACTCTCCTAACATCCCTCCACTCTTTGGGTGCCAACTACACAGGCCACTCTTCTCTTCCTACAGTGCCCCATGTACCCATTGCTCTGCAACAGAGGAATCTCCATAAAAAGGAAGGTTCCCTGCCCCACCTTCCCGAGTGGAGGGGCTGAGTGGCCAGCTGAGGATATGGAAGACTTGGAGTTGACACAAAGGAGACTCAGGAAGGAGAGACACAGATGGGGAGAGACACATGAAACAGAGAGACATGTGAAGGAGGGTGCCTTTGCTTCTGGGCCTTGGACTTGCACCAGGGACTTGGGAAACTCGGAGGAGACAGTTGGAGTCAGGGCATTTGCAAGAGACGTGGGTGAGAAACCTGTGGGGAGGATGAAAACAGGAAACTTTAATTTGATTGGTATTTTGATTTTGCTTCTTTCATCCCAGACTTACCTGGCCCCTTCTGCCCCTTTTCTGTGATTCTCCTCCAGAAGGTGCCTGAGACTTGTGGCAAGCCTTCGGGCCTCAGTGGCCCTGCTTGGGGCCAAGCCTGTTTGGCTGGGCATTTACCCACGAGGCGATGGGTAACTTCGGGTGTTTTATTGGGAAACTACATCCTTTCACTTCTTCCCTCTCTATGCACAATCATTCTACAAAAGATCTTTCTTCCTAAGAGTAAGCTTTATTTTGATGTGGCAGCTGGCAAAATTACTTTAGATCCTACAAGTTTGGGGTCCCTGGGGTGTCCCTCAGTCTGCCTGTTAATGGCCCAAGTGCCTTTGCACATGCTGCTCCCACTCCCTGAGATGCCCCCCTCCACCCACCTCATTAACTTAGGTCTCAGCTCAAATGTCACCTCTTTCATGAGCTGCCTGTAAGTCGGTGGTTCTTGAAATGGGGTCCCTGCCCAGCGTCAGTGGAAATGCCAAGTCTCAGGATCAAACCCAAAGTTAAGGAATCAGAAATTTAGGAGCTGGCAGTCTGTGTTTAACAAGCCCCACAGGTGGTTCTGATTCACGCACTTGAGAACTATTGCTCAACATACTCAGTTTGGGTCAGGACTTTCTCTTCTTCCAAGTGCGAATTCCTTGCCTTCAGAGAACTGCATTTCTGATTACACTGGTCTTGTGAGATGATCCGGTGTCTGGCTCTCCTGGTAGACCAGAGCACAGGGGCATTAATTTTTTGCTCCTTTCTGCTCCCCATTCCTGTGTGCCTGACTTACATCTGGAGCTTAGGGGATTGTGAAGTCAAGAATGACACAGTGAAGGTTTTCTATGACCCAGAAGACTGGGTAAAGGAGGAGTCAGAGTCCTCGGTGGTTTTTGCAGGTCTTTTATTGGGATTTACCCAGTACACAACAGGCAAGGGTGCTGGGGGGCCGGGAGGCTGGCAGTCCTCCTAGCCCCCAGCAAATCCTCATTCTATCTGGGCTCTCCGGTGATCTCTGCTTCTGCTTCTTTGCTTCTTTCTTGGCTTCTCTTTCGGCTTCTACTGGTGCCACACTTAAAAGCCCAGTCTTAGCCCAGGTGAATCCCATCTACCTATGCCCACACCCTACTCCACGTGCCCGCCATCAGGCATGCATTCAGGACAAGGATCCATCATCTATCCTGACGGCGGGAGGGCAGAAAAGCCTGACATTTTTTCCTTACCCTACAGGGATATAGGTTGAACAAATAAATATTGACTGTCAGCCTCCAAGTGGAGTGAGCTGTCCTGCCCTGGATGGCAGGAGGGTAATGGACTGGGAGATCTGGGATCCTAAAAGTAGCCTAGGGGAAGGTAAGAAATTTTAAGAAACTTGGGGAGGCTTCAGACCCTGCTAGAAAGGCAGCTGTCCAGCTAGGTCGAGGGGGTTAGTCAGAGTCAGAGCTTCCCCTTAGTCCGCCCCTCCCCCACACCGAGCAGCTCTCAACTTATTCCTATCGACTCCTGATGAACCAGGCCTTGTTTGTGGGCTTACCTGTTTTGTGTAATTTAATACAATGAGCTTCTGAGTTGAGAATCATTAACATTTCCATTTTACAGATTGGAAACCAAGATTCAATGGCCAAGGTGAGGGCAAGGAGAATTTCCACCCAGGTTGTATGCCCCTTGTCATTAGTGCCCAGGCAAGAACACTCAGGTGGGTCAGGAGAGTAGAAACACGTGTGCAGGGGCCCAGAAGGATGTGTGGAAGCTCATCTGCCCTTCCAACAGGCAGCCTTGGCCAAAGTGGATAGTGGGCCTGTGAGGTAGAAGACTCAGTGTGGCCAGACCTTCCCAACTTTTCAAGAGAAACCAGAAAAGTGAATTTTTAATATAAAATCTCTGTCTCTTAAACCCAAGTGCTTCTAGAGACCAGATATTGCCTGTGGCAGATGACAATGGATGACAAATTGAGGGGATAAATGGCAACAGAGACAAGCAAGGCAATACCACAGTGTATGTGTGTAAGGGCAGGAATGACCACAGAGCAGCTTTTCTGATCCCATGCAGACCGGGTAAAGGAGGAGTCAGAGTCCTCAGCGGTTTTTTGCAGGTCTTTTATTGGGGTTCAGCGGGTACGTGGCAGGCAGGGATGCTGGGGGGCTGGGAGGCTGGCAGTCCTCCCAGCCCCCAGCAAATCTTCACTCTATCTGGGCTCTCTGGCGTTCTCTGCTTCGGGCTTCTTCTTTCGGCTTCTACTGGCGTCCCCGTGACACCCCCTTAAAAAGCACAGTCTTAGCCCAGGTGTACCCACTTCAGGTGCCCGCCATCAGGCATGCATTCAGGACCACAGGGTTCCCTCATCTATCCTGATGGCGGGAGGGCAGAAAAGTCTGATTATTTACCTTACCCTACAGTCCACCCCTTCAGGGTTTTCTGCCATATAATCCACACATACACAACTTTGTTTCTTAGCAAACACAAACAATGCAGCCATGGCCCACAAAAGCAAATACATCACAATATAACAAAATACAACAGAACACAAATAAGTCCAGGCAGGGCCCCAACCTAGTGCAAAAGACAATTATTGGTACCAGCAGATGAGCCACCAAATCTGCTGCCAAAGGCACTGCTCATACGAGGGAGGGGAACCACTCACAGCATCTACTGCAACACGCCAGGAGCCGTCAGGCTTCCTGGCCTTCTCTGGCTGTAGTCTCGGCTACAAGCCACACACCGCATCCACCCCCAGGATGCACTAGCTCTGGGATTGGCGATTCTATTCTGTTGGGGGTAATCGTCAACCCTCAGGGTTTCTGTCTGCAGTCGCTCCAACACTCGGCCTTCATAGCCACCAATACGACTCGCAGACCCCTGCACTCAGGCCAACCCACTGCACAAGCACATGGGTCAGAGATCCAAATTCTACATGCGGCTTGGGCTCCACCCCAAGCCACGTTCCCCACCCATCCCCCAAGGACGGGTTCCTCAGCAACTCACCCTCACTCAACAACGAGCAGGGCATCACCCACAGGTGATTTTACGAGACTCACAGGTCTTCAGCATACCCAGGCTGCTTAGCAGCTGCTCAGGGCTTTCCAAACTTAGCATCAGCACCAGCTTTTGCCTTCTCAGTTGCCTTTTCTCCTCTGCCTGGCTGCTGGGCATACACAGGCTGCTTTGGCCACCAAGGCCTGCTGGCCACCCCCAGATTCCCATCTCCTGGGGTTTACAAACAAAACTGTTCCACCCCCAGGGTCCCAAAACATATCAACCTGCAAGGTCCTCCGCCTTCTGGCGGGATTGTCAGTCCATGTCCATCAGTCAAAGTCCATTGGCCTCTCCCTGCATCAGCACTGGCGAGCTCCAAATTGTGGTCCTCTCCTCCCCGAAGATTCTGCTGCCTCAGGGGTCGTTGGCTGGTCCTTTCGGGTGTCGTTGGCTGGTTCTCTCAGGCGTCTCCTCATGCCAGGTCTTGTCCTGTAGCTCCTGGACCTTGTCCCTCTCCTGTGCTGCCATGATGCCTCCAGCGTAGTCACAGGCAAAGTCTGTGTAAAGGCAGGACAGGACACAGTGCAGGTTTTCTGATCCCATGCAGGCCGGGTAAAGGAGGAGTCAGAGTCCTCAGTGGTTTTGCAGGTCTTTTATTGGGGTTCACCAGGCATATGGCAGGCAGGGGTGCTGGGGGGATGGGAGGCTGGCAGTCCTCCCAGCCCCCAGCAAATCCTCACTCTATCTGGGCTCTCTGGCGTTCTCTGCTTCTCTCTTGGCTTCTCTTTCAGCTTCTGCGGCTGCTACTGGTGCTGCTGCTGGCGTCCCTGTGACGCCGCCCTTAAAAGCACAATCTTAGCTCAGCTGAATCCCATCTACCTATGCCCACACCCTATTCCAGGTGCCCGCCATCAGGCATGCATTCAGGACAAGGATCCATCATCTATCCTGATGGCAGAAGGGCAGAAAAGCCTGACATTTTCTTTACCCTACAGTCTGTTACTCCTTAGTCCCTCCAGATGTTCGGAGGGCTCCATACCCCTCTGCATGGATCATCTTGCCGACTTACGCCAATTGTAAGGGCAGAACTGGACACGGTGCAGGTTCTCTGATCCCATGCAGACCGAGTAAAGGAGGAGTCAGTCCTCAGTGGTTTTTTGCAGGTCTTTTATTGGGATTCAGTGGGTACGTGGCAGGCAGGGGTGCTGGGGGGGCTGGGAGGCTGGCAGTCCTCCCAGCCCCCAGCAAATCTTCACTCTATCTGGGCCCTCTGGCGTTCTCTGCTTCTGCTTCGGGCTTCTTCTCTTTCGGCTTCTACTGGCGTCCCCGTGACACCGTCCTTAAAAAAAGCACAGTCTTAGCCCAGGTGTACCCACTTCAGGTGCCCGCCATCAGGCATGCATTCAGGACCACAGGGTTCCCTCATCTATCCTGATGGCGGGAGGGCAGAAAAGCCTGATTTTTTACCTTACCCTACAATGTGTAAGGTCTCTGACCTGCCACAACCTGGCTATGTCAGAGTCACTACTCCCGCCATCTCTGGGACAGTCCTAAATTTAGGATCCACTCTCAGTGGGATGCAATGACCCTGACCTTGGCATCTCTGCCTGCACATGACCAAGAGCCCAGTGGACATGGGCTGGGTCTGCCTGGCCACAACGGAGTTCCCGGCCCTGGACCTGCATGCAGATGGCACTCACTGAATGCTTGCTGATGGAAGGACAAATGTAGGCCCTTCTGAGCGGGCCCCCACCATTGTGCTGACTCCTCCCCCTTCCCCTGCCCAGGGTTAAAAGCCTACAGCTGGGTGCCCCTTTGGAGGTTGGTTCCCTTGGAGCTCCAGCATGGCTGCCGCCAGCCCTGTAAGTCCACCTACCTACCTCTCCTGTAGTGAGGGACAGGGCTAGGGTGGTAGGATCCCAGCAACCCCACCTCACTTCTTTTTTTGGTCAGGTCAGGGAGGCTGAGGGTAAAATCCAAGACTACAAGGAAGAGGAGAAAGAGGAAAAGGAAGAGCAGGCAGTTGCGGGGGCGTCCATAGTAGAGGACTCCCAGGCTGCAAACTCTCCCTGGGATCCACCGTCCCTGAGGAAGGCCCGAGATGAGGGGCCCTCAGGAATCAAGCTGGAGCTGCACCCACTGCTGACCAGGTATGGCAGGCCCCTGCCTTGTGGCCTTGGATGACCCCTTCTTCTCTAGGCCCTGGCTCTCCTTCCAAAAAGGCCAGAGTTGGCCTAAGACTGTGTCTTTGTTTGCCCTTCTGGCCTTAACTCAGCTGAGAGTCCGGGTTAAACACTGGTCCTTCAGGATAAAGGACTCTAGTCAACTTGCGGGGAAGAGGGGGTGTCCTGTGCTCCCAAATTCCACTTCCCAGTGTGTCTTTGGAAGGGAGGGCCCTGGCTGCCAGCCCAGGTGGTGTCAGGGTGGGCCTGGAGACCCTCTTCTTCCTGTTTGCACCGCTTCCCAGGTGGGCTCTGTGGTTCTCCAAGAATGACCGCACCCGGGCCTGGAGGGAAAACCTGCACCTGGTCACCAAATTTGACACCGTAGAGGACTTCTGGGCGTGAGTGTCTGGCCCTCGAAAGGCTGGGGCCTGGAGGCTGTGAGCTGGAGGTCCTTCCCAGTGGGCTCCCTCCAGAGGGCTGCTCCTGACACAGTTTTCCCAGCCCTTTCTTAGTTCTTTTAGCATTTGCTGAGATTGGGGCTTGGTAGGCTCTGTCTGAGGTGAGGGGTCATGGGTCCCCTTGAAGTCTTCTGGGGGCTTACAGATTTGGGAGAAGCAAGACCTTGATCTTGACTCTGCTGCTCCATGGCTTCGTGATCCCCGGCAAATTGCTTCTCCTCTTTGAGTTGGTCTCAGGCATAAAGTGAGGATTAGATGGCTTCAGAGTGTCCCTGGTTGTCAAGGGAGGGAATCTGAAAAGTGCTGGAAGAGCCCTCACCTGGGGCTCCAGAGGCAAACCCCTCATGGGGGTCTAAAATCCTCTCAGGGTTCGGATGGTCAGGGAAGGCTCAAGGGAGAAGGTGGAATGGGAGGGTCTGTGAAGTAGGAATGGAAATTCAGCTGGGCTCAGTGTGACAGACGCTTAGAGGTCTGAGGTGGGTGGACAGCAGTGGGAGGCTGCTAAAAAGTTGAGGGGTGATGCCATTTGGAAGTAGGCCCTAAAATGTGCAGATGTTCACCCTGGGCTGGTGGCCTCTCTCCAGGATATACAGCCATATCAAGCTGGCCAGTAAGCTCTCTTCAGGCTGCGATTATGCCCTGTTCAAGGTAAGCTCTGCTTCTGTGTGCCCCCGCCCCTGCCCTGCCTCCACGGGGCGCTGAAGGCCTGACTCTTCCCAGCTGCTGCTGCATCTTTTCCTGACAGGTGGTTTGGGGGTGGGGCACCATGGACAGCTTCCCTCAGAGCTGTGTGATTTCTGACAGGAGGACAGGCTATGCAGAAGCTTAGACAAAGTGTCAGAACTGAATTTCACCTGGAAGGACCTTTAAGGATCTGGAAGGGGTTGAAGGTTGAGGGATTACTGGAAAAGGGGGTCAAGGAAGGAGCCTAGGTTTCTGGCCTGGCTCTGTAACTAGGGACATGCATCAGAATTGCACAAGCACACTCAGCAATGTCCAGACCCATCCCTGAACTTGCTGACCCTGTGGTGGGCACACGGGCCCCTGGCGTTGGTGTTGCACTATCTCTCTGGGTGATGTGTATGCACCCAGCTGCACCTACACAGCTGCTATGTCCAGGCTTGGTCTGTCCAGAGGCTTCCTTAATCACTTCCGTTGAACTCTTGTCTCAAGGAACTTGGTTCAGTAAAGGACACACTCCTGCAAGACTATAAAAAGTGACAAATGTTGAGGCTCATGGGTCTGTGACATCTCAGAGTAGGGTCTGGGGAACTGTACCTTGTGGTGGAACCTACTTGTACAGAGGGGACAGAGGCAAGAGAGAACCTGGTCTGTGGAGGCCTATTGAGGGATTGGAGCAGGACCAGGGAGGGCATGTAGGCCCCCACTGCTCTTTGAACAAAGGGAGGCAGTAGATTGTCCTCCTGTCCCCCAGGATGGCATTGAGCCCATGTGGGAAGACAGCAAGAACAAGCGGGGTGGCCGCTGGCTGGTCAGCCTGGCCAAGCAGCAGCGCCACATCGAGCTGGACCACCTGTGGCTGGAGACAGTGAGTGGGGGAGCCAGGGGTAGGTGGGCCCCCCAGGAAAGGGGCTGGGCTGTGGTGGGCCCCTTTATGGCAGTGGTCTCAAGGCTGGTGGGCCAGTCCCTGTGCCCTGGCTGGAGCTCTTGCCATGCCCCCCTTTGGGCCCCAGTTGCTGTGTCTGATCGGGGAGAGCTTTGAGGAGTACAGCCAGGACGTTTGTGGGGCGGTCATCAACATTCGCACCAAGGGGGACAAGATTGCCGTGTGGACGAGGGAGGCTGAGAACCAGGCCGGCGTGCTGCATATTGGGTGAGGGGTACCTCTGGCACCGGGTGGGGGCTGGGAGAGAAGGTGAGTGGAGGGTGACTTGGCTGTAGAAATCTCTGGAACTCTACATGTTGCCTCTTCTCTCTTATGCACCTGTATAAAGGGTTTGGTATCAGATTCCAACTTCTAGCAGAACTTTTTGGCATTAAACAGTGGTATTTTGGTTAAGATACAAAGCGGGAGTGACTATGGCTAGAACTGGGTAGGAGATCTGGGTAAAGGACCCAGGGTCCCTGGTCCTATTGAGGACCCCCGCTGATCAGCTGTCTCATTTCCTCTCTACTCCCCACCCAGGCGTGTCTATAAAGACCATCTAGGCCTCTCCACAAAGACCATCATCGGCTACCAGGCCCACGCAGACACGGCCACCAAGAGCAACTCCCTAGCCAAGAACAAGTTTGTGGTGTGAGGGGCCCCTGAGTTTCTCACTGTTCTTTGTGTGTGTGTGTGTGTGTGTGTTGAGGGACTGGACTGCACCATCCATCCTAGGCGGGACTGGGGGGCAGATAGCCTGGCTCTTACGGTCCCTGGTTCCACCCTAGGGTGGGGTGAATCACTAGGGAAAGTAGGAAGATGAGACGAGAGAATTCTATGATTCCACACTTATTCTTTGCTCACCTGGTAAGAGGGTTAGGTGGCCTGAGGGTCAGATTTCCATTTTGGGAAGGGATGGGTTTTGAGATCACTGACACAGAACTGGATGGGGTCAGGGATGGAGTGGGTGCTGCTCCTCTTGGTCATCATTCTGCTTAAAGACCTTTGTGAGTCGTCTCATGAGATGTGCAGTCTTGGAGCTCACCCTGTTTCCTGTACCTTCCCGCCCTGTGGGTGGGTCTCCAGGTCCCTGGGTCCCCCTCCTCTCCTTTCCTTTCCCATCCCAAGGGCTGGAAGATTAGAGACAGAACATCATCATCCTATATGCGGAGATGTGGGAAAGTGAGAACACCCCTTTCCTCAGCTGTGTACAGGGATGTCTGGGCCTTGCCAGGGGCTGAAGTGGAGGTGGGTAGATGAGGGCCTTGGCTCAGTTGAGAGCGGGGCTAGTCAGGCCTCACCCTGGTTCCGCCGGAGGCGGGATAATGTGAAGATGAAGTTTAATAAGCCCTTTCTGATCTGTTCTAAATAAATACTTTTGAATAAAACTGGAGTGGTTTTTTTTTTCACATTTTATTTAAATTTTATTTTTTATTATATTCCCCATATAATTACAACCCCCTTATTTTTTTTTTTTAAATTTTTTTTTTCTTTTATAGAGGCATGTTTTATTTATTTATTTGTTTGTTTGTTCGTTTGTTTCGTTTATACATGCACTGGGTACAGTCAGAAGCGCGGGAGGGTGAGAGAATTCACCAGAGCCAGAGCGGGGAGCAGAGCAGGCAGAAGGACCGAAGTACACTGCTGAGGGGAGCAGCGGGCAGCAGGAGAGGTCTGCGTGCCATGTGGGACCCTCCTCTGGTGGCCGGGGAGCAGCCGGGGATCGAACCAGCTCTGCAGAGGCTGCGGGCAGCTTCGCAACCCAGCACTCAACCACTGCGCCACCGGGGAGGCCCACAACCCCCTTATTTTGACCCCAAGCCCTCCTTTCCCCGCCCCCCACTCCCCATAGAGTGTCTCTGGTTCATAGTTGTTTGTTGATTTTGATATTTTCTTTCTTATAGTTATTCTTTTTCCTGGTCCCTTGTTTAAGTTTTCTAGATTCCTGCTATGAGTGAGACCATCCAGTATTTTTCTTTTTCTTTCTGGCTTATTTCGCTGAGCATGATCCCTTCCAGCTCCATCCATGTTGCTGCAAATTGCATGTGTTTATCTTTTTTGAATGCTGAGTAATATTCCACGGTGTATATGTACCACATCTTTTTTATCCAGTCATCTATTTTTGGGCATTTGGGTTGTTTCCAAAGCTTAGCTATTGTAAACAGTGCTGCTATAAACATAGGTGTGCAGGTGTTCTTTGGAATTGATGTTTCTGTGTCCTTTGGGTAAATACCTAGGAGTGGAATTGCTGGATCATATGGAAGCTCTATGTTTAGTAGGTCCAGAAATCTCCACACAGCTCTCCATAGTGGTTGGACCAGTTTGCACTCCCACCAGCAGTGCAGGAGAGTTACTTTTTCTCCACAACCTCGCCAACATTTGTTGTTGCTAGTTTTTTTAATATGTGCCATTCTCACTGGTGTGAGATGGTATCTCATGGTAGTTTTGATTTGCATTTCCCTGATTACAAGTGATGTTGAACATTTTTTCATATGCCTGTTGGCCATTTGCATTTCCTCTTCAGAGAAGTTTCTTTTTAGCTCTTCTGCCCATTTTTTGACTGGGTTATTTTCTTTGTTTTTGTTGAGTCTCATCAGCTCTTTGCAGATTTTTGTGATCAGTCCTTTAACATTCGTGTTGGGTGCAAAAATGTTCTCCCAGTCGGTGGGGTTTCTCTTTGTTTTGGTTATTGTCTCTTTTGCTTTGCAGAAGCTCTTTAATTTGATGTAGTCCCAGCTGTTTATCTTTGCCTTCACTATCACTGCTTTGGGTGATGTGTCTGTAAAGATGTCTTTGATGTGCATATCATGTAGTGTTTCGCCTACATTTCCTTCTATGTATTTTATGGTTTCAGGTCTTATGTCTAGTTCTTTAATCCATTTTGAGTTGATTTTTGTGTATGGTGTTAGGTAGTAGTCAAGCTTCATTCTTTTGCATGTAGCGACCCAGTTTTCCCAGCACCATTTATTGAACAAACTTTCTTTGCTCCAATGCATATTCTTTGCTCCTTTGTCAAAGATTAGTTGACAGTAAATCTGTGGGTTTATTTCTGGATTTTCTATTCGATTCCTGTTGGAGGTGGCCACCCCGCGTAGTGAGAAGAAGGGCTTTGACCCGAGTCCCTAAGGCATGTGAAAACACATGTGTCTCAGAGGAAAACCTCTGAGTGACAGAACTTGGTGTTGAGGGCCTGGAAAGTGACCTGCGTGGAGTCAGGCTTCTACATCTCCACAGTCTGAAAATAACAAAATGGAGAGACCCTGCACAGTGAGCAGAAGGGCCTTGACCCAAGTCTTTAAGGCATGTGAAAACACATGCATCTCGGAGGAAAACCTCTGGGTGACAGGACTTGGTGTTGAGAGCCTGGAAGTGACCTGCGTACATCTCCACAGTTTGAGAATAACAAAAATAATGAGCGAACTTCCCAGGCTCTGGCTAGGGGGCGATAAGATTATGTGCGTGAGAACTAACCACCTGGTACCCTACTGTCTGAAGTAAATAGATAATAGTAAGAAAATAGACTAATCACTCATACATGTTATCGTTATATGGTATGCTTTGATGTTACACCTGCTGCAATTAAAATAGTATATAATGAGCACTAAGACAATAAAGATTTACTGCATGCTGGACATGACAGTCCCCCATGTCTGATTTCCCTCACTGTCGTGTCCCAGGTTTGGGCTCACTAGAAGTCCACAGATTCCATTGGTCTGTGTGTCTGTTCTTGTTCCAATACCATGTAGTTTTGATGATTATGGCTTTGTAGTATAGTTTGAAGTCTGGGCGTGTGATGCCTCCATTCCCTTCTTTTTATTTCAGGAGAGCTTTGGCTATTCGGGTGGGGTTTTTGGTGAAAACTGGAATGATTTTTAAGGAGGATTTTTAAGTTGAGTACTATTCTGGTTCCCCCTGTCCCCCACTCCCTCCTTGATCTACTGTCCTGCTTTGTAAGGGCTCATGTGAGACTCCCAGGTACCAAGAAGCCCCGTCAGGGCCCAAGCTGGCATGGTGAGGGAGGGGTAGGACTTAGAGGTGTCCACCACTAAAAGGGGTTAGCCAGGTGGTGGGCTGCATGACCCTGGCACATGGGCAGAACAGGGAGCAGGAGGCGCGGTACTCCTTTGGCTAGGGTCTGAACCTGTATAGGTAGAGTTGAATTCCCATCGAGTGAAACGCACGTATGATGGGCTCAACCAGAACACTGCACCTGTGTTAAAACCACAATCCTGGCACCATCCTCATCCGCTCACCAGCGCAGTTTGCCTCCTCTCAAGAGATGGGCCTCGACAGCAAGGCCCTGGTTGGCGGTTGCTGGTAGAGCCTGGCGGGATCGGGGATCTGGGGGTTCTTCGCCTCTGCGTTTTGCTGAGCTTCTGGCAGTATCTCAGAGTCAAAGCACCCTGGGGAGTGGGCGGCGGCGCGTGGGGCGGAGCCTAAGGCGGGGGCGGAGCATCATGGGGAGGGGCCTGCGGGGGGGGGGTCAGGCCTGGGGCGGAGCTTGGCTCAGAGGCGGAGCCCCTGTGGACGCAGCCTAAAGGGGAATGAGTGGGGGCTGGGGGTGGTGCCGGGGGCGAAATCCCGATTCGGGGGCGGGGCTTGGAGGGCTTGAGTCGTCGGGGGGCGGAGCCTACGAGGGGGCGGAGTCAGGCCTAGAGGCCGAGGGGCGCCGAGGGGACCCTGCGGGGCGAGTGGCTGGGCGGTCCCGGCGCCGGGGGCGGTTCCTACGGGGCGGGCGGGGTCGGCGGGTCCGACCTACGCGCTGTGTGGCTGCGGCCATGAAGCCGCAGCCGCCGGGCTAGGCCCCGGCCGGCTCCAGCCCAGGGCCGCCCGCGGAGGGCCGAGCCCGGTCTCCGGCTCCGGTCGCCGGGCCGGCGGGCGGCGGCTCATCATGCCCGGCAAGCATCAGCACTTCCAGGAACCCGAGGTCGGCTGCTGCGGGAAATACTTCCTGTTTGGCTTCAACATTGTCTTCTGGGTGAGCGCGGGGTGGGTTCCGGGCCCTGTGGTGGGGGTGGCGGAGATGGCGGTTCTGTCCCCCCCTTGGTGAAGACCACCCCTTGTCATAGGGCTTAAGGCCGTCCCCTCACACCTTTCTCCCACCCCGCGCGCCACCTCCATCCCCCCCCCAGGGAACCGCGATGGGGCCTGAGAGGCCGGGGTTGCAGGGGGCGGGTCCCAGCCCCCGCGGGTGTAGGGAGGGAATGGGGAGTCCCCTCTGTTTTCTCTTGGCCCGATGGAGAAAGGGACGGTGTTTCCTTGCAGGCCACAGGGGTGTGCTCGGTATGGGTCGACCCTATCACACCCAGCCCCCCTCTGACCCTGGGGCGTGGGTGCGCATGGAGCCCCACCCCTTGTTTAGCCCCTGGGGAGGGTTTTCGGGAAGGGAAGGGCCGGGAGGGAGGAAGCCTCCTACTGAGAGGTTTGCCCAGAGGCACGGCCTATTGCCCAGGGTGGGAACGAGGAGGAGGGGCTCCCGGAACTGACCCTGGGGAACGGAATTCACCATTTCACAGCTAACAGAACGGAGGCTCCAGGGCTGGGCTGTCCCTGCTTGGTGAAGGAAGCTGCTGGTGCCCCTCCTAGGGTGGCATCTGTGCTCCTGAGCCCTGCCAAGTCATCTTTCCCTGCTCCCTCCCCCGTCCCACGTCTCCCGGGCTGCTGCCTCTGCAGTCTACTCCAAATGCCAGGTTCATTCAGTTTCCTTCAACAGGATTGGGGAGACTGCCCTCTGCCCACATGCTGCTTGCAGCAGTGGGGGTTGTCCTTTGGCCACAGCAGTGAGTGCTTTGCTCACCAGGGCGTGGGTGATGTGCATAGAGCACTGATCTGAAAATTTGGAGGCCTGGGCTGTGAGTTAGTACACAAGTGACTAATCTGAGCTTCAGCTTCCTTGCCTGATGGTGGTAGTGATGGTGGTGGGGCTATAAAGCAACCTGCCCCTGGGGTTGTTAGGCAGGTTAAATGAATTCTAACTTACTGTCTTCTCACAATTTATTCTCTAAATTTCAGTGATGAGGGAAGAGGCACAGAGAGGTTAAGTCATTTAACGTAGAGTCACACTAAGTGCAAAGCAGAGGTGACTGACTGTCCAAGCGCAAAGGGTGTCAGTGAGGCAGAGCTTTAAGCTGAGGGAGCCCCCTAATGCCAATGGAAGACTAGCTTGAGGGACTCAGCTTGTCACAGCCCCTCCCCTTTACTCCCCTTCCCCACCAGCTTGAAGGAGGTTGTGGGCCGAGAGCTTGAGTTTTACTTTTACCTGAGGGCAGTGAGGGCTTCAATGCAGGGAGGTGGATATGATCTGGCTTTTGTTTTAGAGGCACATTTGTTTGGCTGGGATGGGGATGCCGGGGCAGGATTTGGAGGTAGGGACTCTAAGGGTGGAGAGCTGCTGCAACTTTGTGGTGATGGAAGGGTGCAAAAGGGGAGGAACGTTCCAGGAGGAGTGAGGGGGCTGAATTGACAACACTGGACCACTTGGGGGTGGAGGAAAGGTTTAAGATTTGGGTCAAGGTAGTCTGAGGGAGGCACCTATGAAACTAGCCCCGAGACTTTTTGGTAATAAGGGTAAAGTGGATGTGGAATGGACATTGCTGTTTTCCCGGTCAGAACCTTCTAGTGGTTTCTCACTTGGATATGGTCGAGATTTCTGCCTGAGGTCTCTGTACCCAGTGGAGTGTGCCCCTGCCACTTTTCATTTTGTCCCTTGCCAAACATGCTCCTTTCTCGGGGCCTTTGCCTGAGGTCCCTTCACCTGGAATTCTCTTCTCACTGCACTTTTTCATCATTCAGATCTCAGCTGAATTGTCACTACTTTCCCTAACGCCCTCTTCGAAGAATGCCCCCAGTGTCCCCAGTCACTCCCACTGCATCACCTGTTTGACTTTCTGTAAAAGATCTTGGGATCTGAAATTACCTTGACTGCTCACAGTGGACTTCCGCCACTGGAGGGTATGCTCCCTGAGGGCTGTCAGCTAATCCTGTTCATTGGTTTGGAACTGAGCATTTAGAAGAGAGCCTGAGACATGGAGGTGTTTCTGCAGCAGGCAGGCAGATGTAGGGGTATGGGTCAGGAAGAGGTCTGGGCGGGGGGCATCTGGGAGATGGAAAATGAGAGTGAGGAGGAAGAAGGGCATATGTTGGAGATGGAATCTCAGGAGGTCAAGTGCATGAGGCAGGTGGAACAGAGCCTCCTCCTAGGGAGGCTGAGAAGTGACAGAGGAGGAATGGCATTGAATTAACCGTGAGGGGTTCTGGAGGGAGAAAGCGTAGTCAGGTGGGCTGAGTCAGGAGTGATATTTGGTTTCACATCCCAGACACTGCCTGGGGAGCGAAAAGACTTTTTTAGAGAAAGAGTATAGCAATGGGCAGAGCTTGGGCCAGTGGGAGCAGTGGGAGAGAAAGATTGAAAGGAGTTTGGTCTGGAGTGGAGTTGACCTTGGCTGTGTGCTGAAGGGGAGAGGTCTGAGGGGTGGTAGTCCTAGGCTAGGCAGGAGGGTGCACTCTAGATGTCCAAGAGGCTGCCCTGGTCATGCAGCTGGTCTGGTCCTCAGTGCGCTCAGTGGGGCAGTAGGGCTGGTGAGGGGGTTCAGAAAGCCTAGGCAGAGCTGTGGCCACATGTTTTCCAGGTATAGCCATTGGTTCAGGCTGGGGTCTCTGATCTGGGCCCTGCTCTGTGTTGGGATTCCTTGTCATCGAGGGGCTTTGGTTTGAGCTACGAAAATGAATTCTGGTGGATAGAGGTTGAGAGTGTGGGGTAGATGGCAGTCACAGAGGTGCAGGGCAGCAGGATGGCCAGACTAGGGAAGGGGCAGAGAGTAGGCTAGGGCCCAGAACCCCAGCACTGGCCTGTCAAGGGTGTAGAGGTTCAGGATGCTACTGCTGCCGCTCAGTGGAAACATCTCTGCTGCTCTTGCTCTGCTTCTGATTTTTAGGAAGAGATCTCTGATGTCCATCCTGGGACTAGGGAGGGTTCAGTCTTCCAGATGAGGTCCCGGGGGAAGAAGCACTGAGATGTATTCTTTGCAAGGTGGAAAGTCCCAGGATCTCATTTACAACCCTACCCCTCTTCCTCTCTCTTCCCCTGGCTTCCTGAAAACTCAGTGTGGGGGAGGGGGAGGATTTGTGCTGGGGTGGGGAAGACTGAGGAGGGTCTTATGCAAGTGCCCCAGCCCTCAACTCTGCTGATGCTCTTGCAGGTGCTGGGAGCCCTGTTCCTGGCCATCGGTCTCTGGGCCTGGGGTGAGAAGGTAAGGGGTGGGGCTGCCTGTGGGTCAAGATGGTAGGATAGTCAGCCCTCCACCCACAATTGCCTCTGCTACCCCCACCCCACAGGGTGTTCTCTCCAACATCTCAGCACTGACAGATCTGGGCGGTCTGGACCCCGTGTGGCTGTTTGTGGTGGTCGGAGGTGTCATGTCGGTGCTGGGCTTTGCCGGCTGCATTGGAGCCCTCCGGGAGAACACCTTCCTGCTCAAGTTTGTGAGTACCCCCTAAGCGCCCCCATCTAGATCTGCTTGGGAACCCAACCTCCTCCCCTTCACTTCTTGCATCACTTGATATAGTCTGTGCTTAGTAATGCAGTAATCATCAGCTTCATGTTATCTGTACTTATAACATCATTTTTGCTCTCAATGACAAACTCAGTGGCCTAAGCAGACAAGGGTATTTATTGGGTTCACAAAGAAGCCCAGAAATATGATGGCTTCAGGCATGTTTGGATTCAGGGCCATCACTGTCACCTGACCTGATCTCTGTTTCTCAGCTCTTTCTCTTTGGGTTGGTTCTGTTCCCCATGGGGTGGAAGGGTGCCCAGGAGTAGTTGGGTGCTGCCTTCATGCTGCCCTCCCGGGAACTACTGGAAAAAGCTGAAGCTCCCTCCCGATTGTACTGCCAGTGACCTTTAATTGTATCTCCTCAGTTCTAATTGGCCATCTTTGGACCCATCCCTGTAGTCTGGGGTGTGGAGGAGGAGATAGAGCTGGGACTGGTGAGCTCCTGGTGCAGGCTCAGCACTTTATCTGGAAGAGTCGGAGCTGGCTCCCTGTGAACCACTACAATTGAAGGTGTATATGAAGGGGTGGTGGCTAGAGACAGGGGAACTGGTAGATAGGTAAGGATGGTGCTCTTTTGCATCATAAGAAATAATATGAACACAATAGAAATGGGGACTCTGGGCCATCTTACATTAGGGTAGGGATGGGAGCTTGGTTCTGGGACACCTTCAGGCCCTGCATCTCTTGACTCCCTACCGCTGTGTGCCCCCAACCCTAGTTCTCCGTGTTCCTTGGCCTCATCTTTTTCCTGGAGCTGGCAACAGGGATCCTGGCCTTCGTCTTCAAGGACTGGATTCGAGACCAGCTCAACCTCTTCATCAACAACAATGTCAAAGCCTATCGGGATGACATTGACCTCCAGAACCTCATTGACTTTGCTCAGGAATACGTGAGTCCAGTATCCATCATGGGCAAGCTGTAGGAGGTACCTACAGGCAGCTAAGGGAGTGAGCAAGTCCCCTGTGTGCCGGGACCATTCCCTGGCTCACCCAGGCCTGGCAGGTCCCAGGGAAGAGGGCCAGGGGCCTCCCTGTCTGGGGGGGAAGCTGCAGGGGCCCAGGATGGGAAAACAGACTAGAGGCCCCAGCAGCTCCTAACACACTTAAGTGAGGATATTTGACATAGAAATATAGATTTCTCCTACTAAACCATGGGTCCACAGAATCAACAGGGGCTGGCATTGCCACTGCCCTCTTTGCCGGTACAGGGGCTCTCTGTTCCCTGCAACAGATGTGGCTGTCCCCACATCTCTGTATCTTATTCTACCCATTGGCCGCCTTCTCTTGTTGCTGTTATTTGGCCTTAACATGTTAAAAGCCCCTGACAGAAGCCCTGCTCTCAGATTTGCAAACCTGATCCCTGTGAAGAAACAGCCTGAGCAGGGCATGAAACCCTGTGCACTTCTGCTCGCACACTGACACGCACGCTCAGTCACGGACCTTTGGTGTTGCCCACCCCCCTTCGGTGCTAAGGTCTGGAGGTGACGCTCTCAACCAGAGCAGAGGCAGAAGTGTAGCCAGGCGCCCAGGATGGGATTGATTTGTTTATTAAACACACACAAGCTCTGGGACAGGTGCTGGGGATTCAAGGTGACAAAAACTGGGGCCAGTCCTTGTGTGGATGGCAGGCTGGGAGGAAAGATGGATGATAAACAAGCAAAACAAAGAAACGTGTGTAAAGTTATCCATTGTGGGAAGAGCTGTCATGGGGAAGGAGAAGGCCTCTGGGGGGTGGTCTTGAAGGAGAGGGAGCACCGATGTGGAGCAGGCAGACGTCGGGTGGTGGCTGGGCAGCGTCCGCCCAGAGCCGCCGGCCATACCTCACTCCCACTGGGCCCATGAGCCCACCTGTGTGCTGCTGAGCTGATTACATCCTGGTGCCACTGAGCTGGCCCCTCAAGGATGACTTTTCAGCGGCCTGTGCTGTGTCAGTGAGTGAAGGCTGTGTGCCCCTGTCCCCTGCTCCATCCTGAGCTTCCTGCTTCTCTGCAGCCTGCGCTGCTCATCAGGGTCCTACCTGGGGAGTAGCCCATGATGTTCTGGGAAGGGGTCGTAGGGATGCAGATGCTGACAGCAGCCTGTATGAAGTGGAGTGGGACCATTGTGAGGGTGACTGGAGTACCCTCCTGTCCCTGCAGAGAGGAAGAAAGGAGGTCATCAGAAAATCTGGGGCAAGTGTGGGGAGACCTGGCACAGACCTGGGGTTCAGTGGTGATTCCCCCTCAGGGGTTGGCTTGGCACCAGCTCCTCAGGGTGCTACCGACCCTACACCAACCTTTTGTCCCCTCCTTCCCTTTTCCAGCCTTTCTTGGCCTGAGAAGCTCAGGAGCCCCTTCCTTGTACCCCTTACTCCCATCATCCAAGGCAGGAGCCTAAAGCTGCCATCATGGCCCCAAGTCTCCGGGGTGTGTGGGGCGGTGTGTCCACTGGTCTAGCTGCCTCTAGACCTCCTCCCAGCCCTGTAAGCTCAGACCCACCCCAAACAGGATGCTGCCTGGGTGGACCTGGCTTACTGGGGGCTCTCCTCCCACTCCCTAGTGGTCTTGCTGTGGAGCCCGAGGGCCCAATGACTGGAACCTCAATATCTATTTCAACTGCACTGACTTGAACCCGAGCAGGGAGCGCTGCGGGGTGCCTTTCTCCTGCTGTGTCAGGGACCCTAAGGTATGTGAGGCCTGATGGGGAGGGCAGGGACTGTGCATTGTGCAGCCAGGTTGTTCTGGGAACAACTCACTATAGAGCCATTGTGGCTTGGCCTCTCTCTGGGGCTATGGATGGGGCAAAGGTCAGTTTACATGGAGAACCCCTCCTAGGGGAGCAGTTTGTGTCTGTGGGCAGAACTGAGGCTTATTGTGGTGGGGGCTGTACCTCGGCAGCAAAACCTGTCTGTCAGGAGCCAGCCTGCCGCCACACCCCTGGGCCACTGCACCGGGGTAGGTTTGGGGATTCTCGCCCCTTTATGATTTACCTCAGAGTAGAAGCTTCTCACAGTCACAGTTCACCTGGGACATCGTGGGCCAGGTTTTGCCTGTTCTTGTAAAAACACAAGATTGCAGGATTCTTAAGCAGGAGGCAGCTCAGGATTATGTTTGCAGCTGTGTGCTCCCTGGTGGAGAGGGTGTCGGGGAAAGAGGCAGTCAGTCCTTAGGGATCCTTATTTAAGAGTAGGGGACCTGCACCAGAAACCCCGGTTCCATCTGCTTCCCCCAGAAGTACTGATCCTGTGCTGGGCACCTGGCCCTGTGGGTGGCCCTGCACTGAGTTGCTTGTTTTGTGTCTCCTCAGGAAGATGTCCTCAACACCCAGTGTGGCTATGATGTCCGACTCAAACTGGTAAGGGGACTGGGACAGGATAGCTGGGGCAATGGGATCCTCTCATAGCTCCTGAAGGCCTCAACCATTCTGAGGGGAGGGCTGCCAAGTCCTGGAAAGCATCCAGGCATGTACACTTTGTACTGCCAAATGTGGGGGACGGTGGATCCCTGTGCATCGTCTCCTGTGTGTTTGCTCATTCCAACTCTTTGTTGAGCTCCCACTGGGTGCTCTGAGTTGGCAGAAACATCAGATTCATGCTAATTAGACAGGCAGACAGATCTTAAGGAGTTCCCGTTCTAGTGGAGGGAGAAAGACATGGATAAATTAATGTGATCAGTAAAATGATAATTTCAGCTTAGACCTGGAAGAAAATAAAAGGAGTGGATATGATTGGGGTTGGGCAGTCAGGGAAGGCTTCATGGAAGAGAGGGCATTTTGTGCAATGCCCCCCACGTTAAGGAGCCAGGTGTTCAAGGTGGAAGGACACGCACGCTCAGGAATGCGATTGGGGGAGGTGAGCTTGTCAACCCACTGTGTCTGATGGGCAAGACTGCAGGAGCGTTTCTGCTTAGACCTGAGATGACAAGGCCAGTGTGACACAGACTGGCCTGTGTGTCCCCAGGAGCTGGAACAGCAGGACTCAATCCACACCAAAGGCTGTGTGGGCCAGTTTGAGAAGTGGCTGCAGGACAACCTGATCGTGGTGGCCGGCGTCTTTGTTGGCATCGCCCTCCTCCAGGTACTGCTGGTTGCCCCTGCCTGTGCACTGGCCTTTCTGCCCCTCCAGATGCCTCCCCTCACCTACCATCTGTCTTACAGATCTTTGGTATCTGCTTGGCCCAGAACCTCGTGAGTGACATCAAAGCAGTGAAGGCCAACTGGTGAGGCTGCCACGCTGGCCATGGCCACCTGCCTGGCCTACCCAGGGACCCCCCCCCCCCAACTGTGTCTGATGGGCAAGGCTGCAGGAGCGTTTCTGCTTGGACCTGAGCCCCATGTGGAGCTCATGTATGGGTGTGCTATGTACCCATGGAGAAAGCCGTGTAGCTCTGCCTGGGCAGCCCATCCTAGAGCTGTGTGCAAGGAGGGTGGAGGTGGGGGGAGTGGCGGGCTCTCCATGGGACTAGGAAGGGCACAGCTAAAGGGATATAGGCCAGGTGAAGCGGGAGTGCCCATGGCCCAGGCTGGGACACACTTGTCTGTCCATGGCTGTGCGGGGCAGGTTCTGGGATTGTTGCCCTGGACACTGCCTCCTGCAGCCTCAGAGCTCACTTCTCTACTAGCTGTGACCTTGAGCCTTCTAGGAGCCCACATCAGCCTCCATGTCCCAGACTCTAAAATGGGTCCAAGAATTTTCTCTCCCTTGCTTGCCTCTCAGGATCAAACATGATGATGGCTACAAACTACTCAAATAAACAAAACCTTGAACCCACCATCTCGGAGGTTCTGGCAGCTGCAGGGCCTCAGCAGAGCTCTCCACCCAAGGCCCCGGCTCAGACCCACCTTGCCAGCGTGCTTTCTTTGGTCTGAGGGGTGTATTCATTGGAGCCAACCTTTAAAACTTGGCATATTTCACATAAAAGTCCAGTCCCTGGCTTCTCATGAAGAATGGCCATGTGACCACAGCGGCTCTTCTGTGGCAACTTCTCCTGGGACCTGCACTTCCCCTTTCTGCTCACCCAAGTGCCCTGCCTGACCCCTGTAGACTGGGAGTTGAGCTCCCCCACCTCTGTAGGGTTATTCCTGCAAACTCTCAAGGCTGCTGGGGGCCAAGCCTGGGGTGAAGCATGGGGGTATGAAGTGGAGAGGAGGCATTCAAAAGACCATGGCCTGGGCAGAGTCTGGCCTTGTTGGGGACTAAGATGGATACCAGGGTGCCCAGGAAAGTGGCCAAGGGAAGGGATGGAGGGCAGGAGGGTTTTGGAAGGAAGCCACTGGAATCCAAGCCTTGGCCTTCATGGAGCTGGGAAAATACGGTTTGGAGGGCCATCAGTGGTTGACTCCTGGGCTCATTTGGGATCAATTTCAAAATCGCCCCAGTGGCCTGCAGAGCTGCCTCATGCCCACCAGAGGGCGTGCCGGCACAACATTCTCTGGCTGGCTGCTTTGCTCCAGCAACCTCACCCCTGTACCGCTGGTACAGCTGTGTGCCTGGTGTGTGCACCTTGCTTACTAGTGCTTTGGGGAATTCAAGGACACAGGCTGGGCAGTGCCCTGGGATCCCTCACAGGCGCCGGCCATGGTGATTTATACATGCTACAATAAATGAAGCTCACGGTGTACATGTGTCTTGCATTTTCTGATTTTGAAAGGAGCAGCCTGGCTCAGAGTTGCCAAGTTCTTCCTTTTAGCTGCACGAAGCAGGGAGGGAGTGTGGAGTGACTCTGCTCTGCCCTCCCTGGACTGTCCTGTGTGGATGAAAGGAGGGCTTTGTGTTGGTTCATAGATCTCAAACTGATGTGCTTTGGGCCAGGTAGGTTATATAAATTAATAAAGTAGGACTTTGGGTTGTAAGGCCTTTACAATAAAGTGCCATTTTGACTTTCCTACTGTTAACTAAAGGCAGGCCACAGACACTGCTTTGTGAAGAAAGAACTACTTGCACTATCAAGTTGAAAAATGACAATTGGCTTTGAGAGAAAATAGGGCATGGTGGGGACTATGGCAAAGCACAGAGCCCCATCTAAAGTTGGCAGCTGTCAGTGAATTGTAGCTCATTTCTGTAATGGGGGAATGCAAATCTAATTCTAGAAATCTGGAGAATCCAGACATCCAGATTTTCCTGCAAAATCCGATTTTTAAGTTGTTGGTAATTAATGAAAGATTTTAAAATGCTGTCAATGAAATGAAAGGCCTGGGGACCAGCTTTGGCCCCTGTGCTGCAATAATTCCCACCAGGACCTGGTTGCTGTGCTATTCAGGGGTGCTAGGAACTGCCTCCAGTGAGCAGGGTGTGAGGCACACACCCAGCACCATGGCTTCCAGACAAAAGCTGGGGCCCCTGACGGGCACAGGCTGTTTGTGGTCTATACCCACTACAACCAATGCAGCTCATGGTAGTGTGTGCGTGTTTTGTGTTTTCTAACACCTTTCATTTGCCCCCAAACTTCATACCCTGTGTGGTGAAGATTCTTTCCTGATGAGACAAGTTGCTCAGAATGGGGAGGGAGTTGCCCACAGCCCATGCCCAGGAGGAGGTACCTGCCCATCCTGTCTTTCTGCTGCCTCCGGGAAGAAGCGCCACCCTCAGATTGCCCACCCATCCGCGCCATTTCCAGGGTGTGCTGAGTGATATCTTAGGTGCTGGGACTATAGAGGAGAGAAAAGGACACACTCCCACTCCTTTGCTGCGTTCTCATGGGAGAGACACTCAAGTTAATAATATATGCCATGAGGAAAGTGGAATGGGCTGGGAGCAGGACCCTGCTGATGGTCTGTGGAGAGGGGACCCTCCCAGGGAGCCGTCTCTGGGAGCTCTGGGGAAACTTCCAGGTTTTGGTAGCAGCCTACAGGCCCTGTAGCTTGGGTGTGCTCAGCATGAGGGAGTGGGCAAGGGGTAGAAGTGGGACAAGTGTGAGTGGGCAAGGGGTAGAAAAAAGTGGTGGGACCAGAATGTTTGGGAATAGGGTTGATGAGATGAGCTAGGAATGACTGGTAGGAGAGGTTGTGGCCCTGGCTGGGGACCCAGAGTTCCCCAAAGTTCACTTCAGTCTACCTTTCCACTTACCCATCCACCCACTCCTCCATCTATCCACTTCCTGTGCACCCACCTACCACCCCTCCATCCACATACTCATCCATCCACTAATCCCCACCCACTGTGATTCACTCAGAAGTCCCTGGCTGGAAGTTCCTGGCTGGAGACGGATTATTGAGGCAGCTCAGATTTGCCCCAGGCCTCAGAGGCCATAGTCTCTTGTCAGAGGCAGAGCAACCACCAGCAATGCAATGTGTACCTGGTGTAAGCACAGAATGATCACTCCTAGGTGGTATTTCAAGCTGGCTAGAGACAAACGTCCTCTTTCACAGAGTAGAACATGGGACAGTAATTTTCCTTGTACTGAGAGGAGTCTTTGCCCAGATGGAAACCTCTCCAGATGTGTAGAAAATACCAGGAAGCTTGTAAGTCCATCCCCTGCCAGTTCCTCTGGTGCATCCATGGGCTTGGAGACCAAGGTCACCTTCCAACCCTATCAGGGAGGGGTGCACACTGACAGGAATAGGCATTGTCTGGCAGCCTGAGAGCCTTCTCCCCCAGCCCCAGGAACTCTGGCTGCTCATTCTAACGAGAGGCTTGCAGGAGGGCAGCGTGTGACATCAGGCTACACCAGAGAGAGGGTCATAGGGGAAAATCAGAAGGGACCAAGAAAACCTAGCAGGTGAGTCCCTGGATCTGTGGGTGAGGAGATGGTCAGATGAGTTAGTTAAGGAGATCTAGCCTTGGGCTGGGAGGTTAAAGTAGTACAAGCCTGGAGGGAGTCATTCCTGGAGACCACCAGAGGGCACCAAAGTGCAGTCCATGTAGGCAGCAGGAGGGGAGGAATCAGAGGGAGGGGCTATGAATGTGGCGGGTGTTGGGGGAGGCCCCTGTGATGGAGAGACCATCCACCTGTCTAGGATCTGGAAGCTCAGACTATATCGGTGCCCAATCCAGGCCTTGCTCCCTCTGCCCTCTCTCTTCTAGGGGCTCCCAGAGGCCAATGCACACACTCCTCCACATTCCCTTCCACTTACTCATTCAACCTGATTCACTGAACATCTACTATGTGCCACTGTCATAGGCATTTGGGGTTACATGAAGGAACAAAACCACGTCCCTACCCTCCTGGTGCTCAGTCCAGACCAAGGGTGGGCAGGCTTTGTCTGCAAAGGACCTCGGTGAATATTTCAGGCTTTGGGGGTCTTTAGAGCAGCAAGTGGGCAGGGCAGTGTTCCAATAAAATTTTCTGCACATTGAAACTTGAATTTCACCTAATGTTCATGGGTCACAAAATGGGATTTCTCTTTTGATTTTTTTAAAGGTTTATTTATTTATGCATGAAAGAACTGGGGTACAAGCCAGAGGTGTGGGGCGTGAGAGGATTCACCAGAGACAGAGTGGGGAACAGAACAGGCAAATTGACCGAAGTACACTGCTGAGTGGAGCAGCAGGCGAGACAGGAGAGGTCTGCCCCGCCATGTGGGTATCTCCCTGGCCAGGGATCGAACTTATGCTGCCTTGGCTGCAGATAGCTTCATAGGTTGTGTCTTAATACCTTGTATCACCATGGAGGCCCATTTCTCTTTTGATTTTTAACTGTTAAAAAACATAAGATCATTTTAGCTCTGGTGCTCTCTAAAGACTGAATTTGTCTCAGAGGTTGGAGTTACAACCTAGGCCCAGGGAAGCAGAGACAAACTCAGCACAGGGATGAGCCCTCAACTGGGACAGGTATGAGTGCTATGGAAATAGCTGGAATAAGGGGCGTTGGGAGCATGACAGGGGGGCATAACAGGGGGGCCTCTGTAGGATATGGGATGGTCAGAGGGAACCTGGCTGAGAAAGAGAGATGGAGCAAAGATTTTTAATTTAAATTTTCAATTATTTTGATAGTGCAGGTACAACAGAACTTAAAGATATTACTTTAAAGGTGATATAAAGATGGATCAAATGCCGTCCCCCTCCTGCCGCGGTACCATCCACAACTTAGCCTGCAGCCTTGGCACTAATGTCGTGCCTGTGTGCAGTGTTCAGTATCATTTTTTGTATCTGAAGTGGCAGGATTCCACCCCATCTTGCCGTGGCTGGCTTTTCTACATTCCACGGCTTGTTTTGAAGACCTAGTCACATTTATGCGTGTAAAACTACTTCATTTTGTGCGACCTCAGGGTGTTTCCCCTCAGGGGTATGCTGAGTTTTGCCTCCCTGGCATTAGGCAATGCCTGGCAGACAGTGCAGCTGTTCTGCCTTTGGGGTCCTTCCTACCCCCAGGCTCTGCTTAGAGGCATAGTTAAGCCCCCTCTCTTGGGTTTCAGCTGAAACAGACCAGGCTTGGCTGGGCAGGAGGCAAGACCTACTGGGGAGAAGGGTCCCTTCCTGGGCCGAGGGGTCTCATTTCCACGCCTCACTTGGCACTGGCCTGATGAGCAGCATTACCACACCTCTGAGGCCTGGAACTCAACCCCTCAGAGGCGTGAAAGCCACACTAGCAGCCCCTTGGCACTGCCAAGGCTGTTGCCATGGTGATACCTCCGTGGTCCCTTGTACAGTCATGCAGAGGGGAACTTTAGCACCCGAATATAGAGGGGCCTCAGCAGCAGCCCAAGGGCCTAGCCTTGACAGGAGGCCTGGACACCCTTGAACAGCTGGGTCCTGCTTCCAGGGAGGATCCTCTCTGTGAATTAGCTCACCAGGCCTATTACCTTCCCAGACCAGACCCTCCCAGGCTGCTCCAGCGTGCCCCACCTCCAGTCTGTGGCAGACTCTTGGGAATCACAGCTGGGGTGGGGTGGGGTCCTGGCAGAGGGGCCACATGGAATTCCAGCAACTCACCCAGTAGCCTACATTTGCCAAGCACCCCTGTGTGCCAGGAATTGGGCAGTGGCTCCAACATACTTCCTGTCTCCTGTCGAGGGGGCTTGAGGTCTGGTGGGAGAGGCAGCCAGCCAAATCACTACTGATTTATTGGTTTGAATTCATGGTGCAGGCATGTGGTGAAACACGCACACTGCATGGATGGATACGTACAAATTCTCTCGCACTCTGGTCTTGGGTCTCTTCTGCCCCTCCTCGGAAATGGCCTGTGCATTCAATAGCTCGAGAAACACAGCCAGCCAGGAGCCAATCCACACAGCACAGACCAGACGTCTCTCCCCACACTTTTTAGTCTGCATTTTTCACTGACCAGCATTTCTGGGAGATAATTACATATCAGTATGTATAGATCCACCAATTCTTTTTCACAACAGCAAACCCATATTAATAGCTAGAACTTACACTTGCTCTGAGCTGGGTGCGCCTCTTGGCACCTTATTTATATGAACTGGTCTACGCTCCCAAGCAACTCCGAGATAAGTGAAAGGATTGGCGCAGTAAAGAAAAGGAGAGCCAGGCTAAGTTTCTCACAGGCAAGAAATTTGTTGGGCTTCTGGGGCGAAGTTCGCCGACCCCACACGGGGATCAGAGAAGTCTCACCCGTTGGGGGATAAGGGCAAGCTTTTATAGGGCGGCGTCTGGCTTTGGAGGTAGGTGGAGAATGCTGAGTCGAAGTTGCTTTTCAAAGAAGTTTTTTCTCTCAGAACTGGTTGTTCTTTCAACACAGCTTGTCAGGGCCCGTGCAAACCAGGCGGAGCTGGCTCCGGGGATGCAGGTGGCAGCAGTTTCAAGTCCCCCCCTCTGAACCCCATCTCTGCCCCCACCTCGACCTTACAATAAGTACTCCACAGGCCAGGAGGCCAAGGAGGATGTGGGGGTCCAGGGAGGGGCTCCAGGTCCCTCCTGATGGACATGTAGTTAGTTTCTAGGCTGTGAAAATCCTAATTCTCTTCTCTTTGGGCACAGATCTGGAAGGATAAATATTTTAAGAGAATTGCCGGGTTAAAGGGCATGTGCATTTTTAATTGGCATGGCTATTGCCAAATTGCCCTCTGAAAAGGTTGCAGGGATGGTGATGACGCAGGTGGCGCCTGCCCTCCAGCTCCTGCAGCTGGAGTCACCTTTTTCAATCTGAAAGAAAAGAATGATGGCTCCTTGTGATTTTCCTTTGCGCTGCCTGATGAGAGAGGTAGACACGTCCTTCTGTACAGATTGGTACAATCTGATACAATCAGAATTACACCGAGCAATGTCCGAGAGACTGGAGTGGTTTTTTTTTTGTCTGGAGTGACTGTGGAGTTGGCCCAGGAGCCTTGCAGGTGAAGATGTCCCAGCTGGCCTCTGGGGTGTGGGGTGATGCCTGGAGGGCATCCTTGGCAGAGGGGACCTGAGCAAAGGTTCAGGGGTGTGGGAGGAGGGCCTATGGAGGCAGTCCCTCTTCTCAACTATGTTGCTCCTGCTTCCTGCTTCCTTAATCCTCAACCAGGCTATTTCCTCGCTCCCTGGCACAGCTTGAACTAAACGTCTGATCCTGGGGGGGAGGGGGGGCAGGGGTGAGAAGGGGGTTGTCTATACCCCATAAGGTGTCCCTCCAGAGTCCCCAGAGAGGATATGCTCCCTGCCAAGCCTTTAGTGAGGTAGCCCCCATGGCCCTTCCCCTCCCCTCTGCCTCCCTCCGGTGCCTGCCACCAGCCAGGGGAGCGTACATCCTCATTAGCACGGTTCAGTGGCCAGTGCTGGTAATTGATCTCCCTCCGGCCCAGTGTGGACAGCGGCTAATGGGGACGAATGGGGCGGGAGGTGCCTCCTAGGGTTGCTCACCTGGGGGCCCACACAGGCGGAGATGCAGAGGAGAAGGAAATGCACTGAGCAGGCCTGTGTTTCAGCAGGGGAGTTGGAAATTTTCTCTGCCTGTGCCCCCCAGGCTGCCATCTGGCCTCCAACTGGGACTGTGGGGCAGGGGTAGTTGGGAGAGTGGGTCTAGAATTCAGCTGCCTGCTGGAGGTACCATCCCAGGAAGGCTAAGAGCTTTGGAGCCGCAGGGAAAGGCAGTTAGCGTCTCTCACTAGTCATGAGTGACAGGACGGAGACACTCCAAAGTTGGCTTGGGCAGCCTTGGGGCCAAACAGGAACAACGATTTCACTGTACAGTTAGTCTATGAGTGTTCTAAGTGCTTTCTGTGTGCTAGGCACGGGGGAATTGCGAGGTGTCCAAGACCGTCAAGATCTTCTCACGAGAGTATGTTTGCATAGGGAGATAGGCAGGAATTAGGAAAGGGAATCTTGAAGATGATATTGTAATAAGAGGTGATAAATGCGCAGAAGAAAATAAGCAGAATTATGTGATAGGCATGTCTGAATGGAGGTGCTACTTTTGGAAGGGGCCCAGGGAGACTCACCAAGGAGGCAACATGTGAAACGAATGGCAATAGACAAAGCATTCCTGGCAAGGAGAACAGGCAGTGCAAAGGTCCTGGGGTGGGAATGAGTTTGGGCCATTTGAGGAATGAGAGGGGGCCAGTGTGACTGAAGGGGGTGAGGGCTGTGAAGGGCTGTGATAAAGAGATGAGTTGAGAAATGGGTAGCAATAAAGCAAGAATGGTCACAGTCAAGGCCAGAAGCTTGGCCAGAAGTCAAGGCCAGTTGTTGGGTGTGTGGGATCATCATGGACCTGACTCTTTCCTGAGGTGGTATTCACCACACACAAAGACACAGAGTAAGGTCTTACTGGGTCAGCTGGACTTGGGAAGAGTCCTGCCACCCTCTGGTCACCCAGAGGTGACTGGACCTGCCTCAGCCTGACCTTGTGAAGGTGTCCAGTCCTTGCTTCATGTGTTCAACTGCATTGTTGAACCTCTGGCTCATTTGAGACACAACTCAGGCAATCTTCCCAGCAACCAACAAATCCATTAATGAGCCTTAATGTTTTAGGATAAAACTTAACGCAGAAATGTGTTGGAGTTAGCCTGGCAGACAAGCAGGAGTATTCTAGAATTCATACAGGGTTTTAGACATAAAACCCACGTATGTTTTTTATGGGCAATTTAAGCAATTTCCAAGGGTAATCTAGACTGTTCTCTTGATTTTTGCCATATGTGCTGACTTCACTGTCAAATATCCGTTAGCCTTCCTGTAGGGCTGAGGCATGTTCTGGGCCCACAGTGGGCTGGTGTTTACAAACAGGGGAGGGAGCTCACATGGAAAGACCACTCTAGATTAGTGTAATAATCTGTCTTCTCTGAAGACATAGCCACAACCCACACCCTTGCTTATATTGTTCCCCCACTCAGTGCATACTGCAACTTCCCCTCATCGGTGCCTGGCCAGTTTCCTCATATCCCTGAAGGGTGTACTCAAATGTTTCTTCATTTCCCTGACTGTCCATTCACCTTCCCCCCTTCCTCTATTACCCTTTAGTAAAACTCACTGTGGCTAGCTTTTGGGTTCCAGATCCCAGTAACATATGATCTAGAAAAAAACATTTGCCAAATGTCAACATTGATTTATGACTTTTTAAAAAATCAGAACTTCTTAGCTACTAGAAATAAAAGGGATTTTTTTCAAAGCTGAGTAAAGGGCCTCTACCAGACATGTAGAACAACTTAATGTTGAAACATTAGTAGAAATAGGCAAAGGGTGCTGACTTTCAGTGCTACCATTCAGGATTATAGTGGAGACCCTGCCAATGCAATAACACAAGAAAATAAATAAGATATACAAAGATTAGAAAGGAAAAGACCAGGCCATAAACAATGTCTTTCATTTTGTTTCCAATTAAATGCAGACTTAATATATTTTTATTAAGTTGAAGAGAAGTTCAGTGTCCTCAAAAAAGGTTCTTAAAAGTGGTGTAGGTAGAACTGATTCTTTAATGGCAACAGTCTGAGGGAATCCACCAGTGCTCAAGGAGCCATGATCATAGTCTTATGAAAAAATAAATAAATAAATAAATAAATAAATAAAAAAGGATGGAAGCACAGTTTCCTGAGACCAGACAGAACCAAATGAGAGAGAGCTCTTGGAGTGTTAGGAAAATATTTGGTTTTTGCAATAATTGATGTTGCTTCCCAAACAGGGACAAGAATTTTAGGTCAGTGGCATCTTTGTGGCAGGAGAAATCTGTGACCCCTGGATTCTGCACTGAGAACAGGGAGGTAGGACCAAAAATCAGGTGGGAGCTGCAGGGATAAGAGGTATGAACTGCAGGAAATCATTTTACTTTTTCTCCTGAGATATTTAGAGTTGGAATTTTCTGCTGTTTTCCATGAAATTTTAGGACACTGAGTTTAATTCCTACTTCCCACCAATGCCCCAGCAGATTCAGGTTCTTGATGTACCAATGACATCCTCAGGAAAAATAGCCCTGACTCAAAGTGAACTGGGTGTGGAGGTGTGTGGGACTGAGAAGATCTCTACCTGGTCTCCATCTCTTTCCTTATATTCCAGAAATGGTACCTGGATTTTCTTTGGGGGAGATTCCACCTCCACCTTTGGTTCATGTTCTTCAAGGTGAGCAAGACAGGACCCAAGAATATTACATCCCTTTGACCATGGGTTTTGACAAAAGACTCCTGCCCTTGAGTCTTTGCTAAGACAAAAATTCCCTCTCCTTGGAATTCTGGGGCTGCAGGTCTGTTCCTGCTCATGGTCCCTGAGTGAAACTGACACAGAGAAATCTGGAGAGCGTGACCAGTTTTAGCCTGGTGACCACACTGGAACCCCTGGATCTAGTCATGTCTGATGACTCAACTTTCCTGCTCTTTCCAGTGACGTGAGCAAATAAATAGCCCCTGTCCCATTTTTGGTCTAAACTGGTTTGAGTTGGTTTTGGGTCACCTGCAGCCAAGAGTTATGGCTGACACTGTGAGAATGAGAATTTCTGGGTGGAAGACACTGAAGGTCTTAGTCATACATGTCACCTATGGAGGATGTGGGGTATATAAACAGCTTCCAAATAAATGGAGTCCAAGCTGGCTACTTCCTTCATCCAGTATTGACACTTTCAAGGTGGCTACCCCCTTATCCCCTGCCCCCCCACAAAGCCCAGAGGGATTGGAAGAATGGTCAGACATCATGGTAAGTTGTTTTTGTAAAATCAACATCATTGAAGTATATATAAAACATACCCATTGTAAGTGCATATTTCAATGAGTTTTACAGATGGATTTCCCCACATAATTCCCACCACAATCAAGAGAGCAAATGCTAATCCAGGGTCCTGTTCCTCTCCTTGAAGAACATGGATCAAGAGGAAACTTCCCCAGAGAAAATCCAGGTGCCATTTCCGGGAGCCCAAGGTTACCCTGCGGCCCTTCCTTCTAGTCTCAGCTCTGCCTGATGGCTGCTGCCCAACAGCTGCTGATCTGCTTTCTGTCACTGTGGGTTAGATTTTGCCCTCTAGAGTTTCATATATAATCAGTCGTCAGTATTTGCAGATTCCATATTTGTGAACTTGCCTACTTGCTAAACACACATTGTGCTTTCCTGCTTGTTCCTAGACAGACTCAGAGCAACACAACAATTAATTAGACTGATGAGCTCGTCCCCCTGTTGAGGCCCAACACACCTTGATTCAATCTCATATGGTCAACCAGTGTCCCTTTTGCGGTCTATTTAGTGTGACTTCCAGGGGGTGGGGGATTCACCTTTGTGCTTTTTTGTTGGTGCTTTTGCTATTTAAGATGCCCCCTAGCATGGCGCTGAATGCAGCCAGCACCGTGTCCTAAATGCAGGAAGGCTGGGGTTGCCTCATGGAAAAAATCATGTTAGATGAGCTTCCTGCAGGCCCACGTTACAGTGCTGCTGGCCATGAGGTCAATGTTAACGAATCCGCAGTGTATTTTAAATAAGGTGTCTTTAAACAGAAACGCATATACCATGAAGTTATCTATTGATCTGTTGATGAAAATGTCGCAGAGGCTTACAGGACTCCAGCCCTGTAGTGGCCCAGCGATGGTTCAGTATCTGCAAAGGCAGTGTCTGCTGAGACTTCCGAAGACAGAACTACAACGAACGGCAAGTGCCGACAAAGCTGCAGACCAAGCTGCAGCCCACAGATGCCGCTCCTTAGTCTGGCTCTGCTGCCTTGCATGATGCTTTTGAGAGTCGTGCATGTCGTTGGGCCTGTCGGCATAGCTTCTTTTTACTGCTGAGTACTATGCCATGGTGTGCCCCTCCCGCTTCTTTATTCATTCACCAGTTGCTGGCGCATTTGGATTGTGCCCAGTTTTGGGTGATTATGAATAGCGCTGCCATGAACTTTCATGGACAAGTCTTTATGTGGACATATGTTTTCATTTCCATTCCAAGTATTTTCATAGGAGCAAATAAATGTCAGAGCTGTTGAATCTTTATAATAGCCTCTGAGAAGCAGCCTCATATTCAACCTTAAGAGTGACTCACTGCACCCATTCCCCAGCCACATTGCCTCTTCCCCTGTGGGGGCCTAAAGGCCCCCCTTCAGATTGGCTTGTGCCAAGATGGGAAGGAGCTTGGCTCTGCCATCATCTCCCCATGGGCCTCAGGGTTCCCAGCTGTAAGACGTGTAGTTTCAGTCCCCTCCAAGGAGCCCTTGATTCCCAAGTCCATGATCTTAACCTGAACCCTGCGGGAAAGCTGAGCAACTGGGGCCAGGCCCAAAGCAGCCCTTGGGAGGCCAAAAGAACCAGAACCAGAAGTGACAGAGACCAGGTAGCCAGGCTTGTTGGTATGTGAGTCTTCCATTGCTGAGTCCACACCCCTTGTGAGAGGTGATAGTTCTGGATTCTTGTTTTGGGGATCCTCCTCCTCCATCATGTGCTGTCTGGTGGGGATGGTCCATCAAGGTCTGATCGTGGCAAAGGAGGACAGGGTGGGCATCTCTGTCCTGGGGCTCTGAGCCCTAAGCAGAGGGAGGCATGACAGAAGGACTGCCTCGCTCTTGGCTCTCTGCAGACCTAGATGTTCCAACTGCTGTTAATTAGTCAGTTGACTAGAAAACTTCCAGTGCATTCTGGGAGCTTTCTTTGCTTGCAATCAGTTAACCTGGCATCCTGGACTTTGCTATTTCCCACCGTCATGGACCTGAGGCCACAGCAGGGGCTTGTCCCTTGGGAATCTCTTCCTCTGCCTTTACCTGGGCTTGAGGAAATGCAGGAGAGGGAGAGTCAGGTACCAGCGCAGAAGGAGGGGTGCCAGCCTTAGGCTGAGAAGATTTCTGTTTGGGTCCTGATTTGTCAGACACCCTCTGGGACTCATCTTCCTCGTCTCTGAAATGGGCACCTGGACCCATTTCTGACATCGTCCTTGACCACAACCTATGGCCAGCACTGTCTGTGTTGCTGGAGAGATCAGGAAGGAATATCAGAGGGGCTTCTGCCCTAATTGGGGTGGGGATGGCTGAATGAGATTGTAACCTGGTGGTGCCCAGGAACTGGGAGGTTCCAGGTTCCCTGCCCCACCCAAGGGAGGGTGGAGCCGAGCAGGGAAGAGAAGAAGAAGCTGGAGAGGAGACTGGGGAGGACCAGAGAAGAGACCACGAGAGGATGGAGAGCCAGGTGGAGCCCTGGAGGAGGCACGTGGAGCAGAGAGACACATGAAGAAGCTGTGCTTGTTTCTTGGTCCTGGACTGGCTGAAACAGATGTGGGTGAGAGACCCATGGGGAGGTTAACAGTGGCAGCTTTTGTCTTGATTTTGCTCTTTTCCTTCCAGATTTTTCTATTTCTGATAAGTCTGGCTGTCTGCCCTTTGCTATGGATCCCCACTGGAAGGGGCCTTAGACTTAGGCTTTTGGGCCTTAGTGGCCCTGCTTAGGGCCAACCTTGTTTGGCTGGGCAATTACTCATGACGGTATGGGTGACTTCAGGTGCTTGCTTTGGAAGCTTTATTCTTTGTCTTTTCTGTATTACACACTAATTGTATTAAAATTCCTTTCTATTAAAGGTGTTTTGCACTAGAGTATGTTTTGACTTGATGCAGTAGATGGCAGAACCTATTTAGAGTGGGCAGGTTTGGGGGTTTTGGGGTGCCCCAATGTCCTGGAGGCCAACTCAAGCCATTTTCCAGACCTTGGTCAGTCCTTGGCCCAGAAACTGACTTTCTTAAGCAAAGGGGAATTTATAGGAAGGCAAGGGAAGAAATCAGGGCAGGGCTAGGGATCTGAGTAGTGAGAACATGGGGACAGTTCTGCCTGGCTTTGTGGATCTGGCTTAGGACTCAGCAGGATAGAACTTAGTAGGTCTCATGACTGACACCTCACCAGGACTGCCTGTGGTGGGAAAGGGTTGTCTCAGGTGCTGCTCTCTGAAGATTGGGGGAAATGCAGGGAAGGCAGAAGCCACAGGTGTCCCCTAGTTGTTGACAAGGATTGTGGGAGGCCCTGAAAGTGCACAGAAGGCTTTGGTGTTGCAAGCTCAGAAGGAGAGGTGGCTTCTCCTGCACCCACAGAGTGGCCACCCTTAGGAAGGGGTTCCCATCTATTCTTTCACTGATCCATGTCTGCCAGGACTGGAGACAGAACAGGAGAAAGGCTACAGGCCCGACTCTGATGCGTGTGGTCAGTGCCAGGGAATGCCCAGGATGGGTGGTTAGCCTAGCTAGGAGGTCAGGGCCTTTGAGGGGGAGATATTTGGGGTAGAAGCCTGGAGGTGGTGAAAGACAATGTCACAGAAGGAGGGCATTTCCAGCGGGACTCTGGCTTTTCATTTTGGGACTCCTTGTCTGAACACTATGGGGCTCAGAGGGAGCAGGGGACTGGGCTACAGGTGCATGGCTGTCCACTGTCTGGTAGGTGAGCTGCCCTGCAGGGAAAGAAGGATGAGGGTGGGAGTAGGGGAAGCCATGGGTGGGGGAAGGACAAGGAGTGAGGGTTGCAGGCCCTTCCGGCTGCCGGCTGCTGAGGACACCCCAAGGTTACCTTGGCCTGTAGCTCCATGGCTGGAGCAGCTGCCAGCGATGACAACAGCAAAGCAGCAGCCTCTGTGAGTTTTATTATCATTCAAATGAGGATGTGGAGAGGTATTTCATTTGATTGGTAGAATAATAGGAGCCATTTATCTACCTTCTCTCAACCTTTCATATCTGTTTCACTATTTTATGGGATCGCATACATCATAGTAAAGGCAAAAATGTATTTTTCCCCCTGACTTGAGGCTGGGAGGGCACAGGAATGGGAAGCTGGCTCTTGGAGTGGCTGGCAGGAGCTGAAGGAAATGAAATCAAAAAAGATTATTATTGGTGACAGACAGTTACATCTGAAAGGGAATAAGAAACTCCCCAGTGCTATGCAGAAGAGGTGTTTTAAGTGGAAGATCTAACAGCATCAGGCTCTGGGTCTGGGAGAGGGGTGGGGCTAGGGCAGGCCTGCGGGCTGGGGGGACAAGGTAGGAGCAGTGGGGGCTGGCAGAGCCTGGAGAAGGCTGACACCAGGGGCATGTGGCCCAGCTGTAGTTCTTTGTCTTTCTTCAGTTATAATAAATTACACATGTCATACAAGAATCCATTCTCCTTTTGAAACAATTAGTACATTGCAGGTAGAGCCCCTGGTGACCACCAGTCCCCGCCTCACCCCTGCCCGCCTTCCCCAGATGCAGCCACTATTAAGATTATTTTTTTCTTCTTGATTTTGCAAAGATATAAAGGTACCTTAAAAGAGGTAGTACGCCTGTGAATTTTTCCATTCTTAAATTGTGTGATCCTGGATCGTGCAGTTTCTTGTTTCTTACACGCATTGCTCTCAAGCTCTGTGAACGTAGATCCTTGAGGGCCACCATCCTTCCTAGAACTGGCCTGTGAGTATCTCTTCCAGGATGAGACTGTGTTAGAGAAACTGATGTCCTCTTGATGGGCACTGGTGTCTTCCAGCTTTTCACAATGAGCAACACACAGGAATCCTTCTCCCCTCCTAGGTGCCAGGTGAGGGCAGGTAAGCAGTGAACTCTGGCAGGTGAAAGAGGGATGTGCATTTTCAGGCGATGTTGCTGTTGCCACTGTGGGGTTCCAGCCAACTTCTTCAGATACAGGGCAGCAAGGGGCACTAAAACCGGCCAAAGACACTGACAAATAGTTTATTAGTCACTGTCTGAGTTCTTCACCTGTGCACTCAATTGCAAGACTACTCAGGCTCAGAGAACAATAACAATGGGATTTATTTAACAAACTAGGGAAAGACTAAGAGTTACTGAGGCCAAAAATGGCCATTTACCTCTTCTGAAGCAGTGTCTAGTGTTTTCAAGTTCTAAACAAAAAGCATCTAAGATGGCATCTTCTCGCCACTGAAGACACAACAGGAGATGCTCCCAGAGCTGCCAAGATGCCCCAGCACAGCACCACACAAGTGACACTCAGAACAGCAGCTGCAGTGGCTGAATGACCCGACAAATGGCCACACTCATGCAACTCAGCAAGGTGCCCGGCTCCGGGCCTTCACCTTCCCCGCCAGGCTGTAACAGCAGCAAAACCAGGAACAATTTCAGTCGCTCAGTTACTTGCAAAGCCTCTGAACTTTTTCTCTCTGAGGCTGCCTGCTGGAGTCCTCTCCACATCTTTCAGAGGCCCATACCAGCCTTCTAGAAGATTGGCATGGTGGGGGCTTAAATCACTGACCCTGGAACCACTGAAGATCTGAAAACACTGAATCCCAAACAAATGCTGAATCCCTAACACTGAATGCTCAAATGCTGAATCCAAATATTCAAACGCTGAATCCCAAACACTGAATCCTTGGGGCTGCTTCTGCAGTCCCTTATATTTCTTCTCAGAGTCTCCACCTCAAAATGTGATAATTTTTAGCATTTTCCCGAGGGCTATCTATCCTCACCAGCAACCCCCTCCAGAGGGCACCACCTGTTAACAGTCTTTGGGAACTAGGCTCTTTATCCTGGGAAAAAGAATTGAGTTCTGGAATTCTACAGGGAGTCACATTACAAAGATTATAAGAAATAGTTGCTTAAAAAACCCCGGCTTTGTAGATTCACAAAGCACACAATTCATTTACTTAACGTGTAGCATCCACAGAGTATATTCACAGACACATGCGACGGTCACCACTGGCAATTTAGAACTTTTTTATCATTTCCAAAAGAGACCCCTAGCATCACCCTGTCCCCACCATTTCCCCAACTCTAGCCAACCACTAATCTACACTCTGTCTCTGCAGATGTCCCACTCCTGGACATGTCATATGGCTGGAATCCTACACTATATGACCTAATGGGTCTGTTTCCTTTCTCTTAGTGTAATGTTTTCCAGGGTCATCCATGTTGGAGCACGTGTTAGTTTTCATGCCTGAATAATATTCCATCACAAGGACAGACCATACTTTGTTTATCTGTTCATTTATGATGGATATTTGGGTTGTCTCCGCTTGTTTTTAGATTATTATGATGAATGCTATCAAAAATCATGTAGATGTTTCAGTATGGGCATATTTTCCACTATTCTTGGGTATGTACCTAGGAGCAGAATAGCTGGATCCTTCGGCAGCTCTGAGTATGAAGAACTCCTAGACCGTTTTCCAAAGTGCCCGCACCCTTTACCATTCTGACCACCATTGTGCAGGTTCTGATTTGTCCTGTATCTTGCCAGTACTTGTTATTGTCCATTTTGTCTCTAACTATTTTTGTAGGAGATGCTTTTTGAGGCCACTTCAGAAGTTGGTGGCATGAGCTTGATGCAGCTGCATCAAGCTGCATCAAGCTGCATCAAGCTGCATCAAGCTCCAGGACCCTCATGAGCTTCTCCAGGGGAAAGGCTGGCTCTCTCTCCATCCACAGCTCTGTTCTCTCCAAGTTGGCTTCATCTCAGCCTGAGCCTGGCCACCGAAGAGGAGAAGGGTTAAGGGCAAAGGCCCTCTCCAACTACTTCCTCATCCAAACTTAAAGGCTCCTTCTCTCAAAGGCCCCCCAGGGGGCAGTATTGGTGAAGGCGATGCAGAGAAACAAAAGACACATCCAATAGGATGTGCGTTTACATGCACACTGCTTTACTCAAGTCTACCCATTCTAATGTTATTCTTAGCCAGTAACACCTTCACAGAAACATCCAGAATAATGTTTGACTAAATATCTGGACACCGTGGCCCCATCAAGTTGACACATAGAATATATATTGAAGGAATCGGTTCATATGATTATGAAGATTGACAAGTCCCAAGAACTACAGGATGAGTGTGGACGCTGGAGACCCAGGAGTGGCCATGGCAGTTCAAGTCCAAAGACCAGGGCTCAAGACAGGGCTGAACTGGTATTTCAGTTTGAGTCAACAGGCACGAAGAAAACTGATGTCCCAGTTTGAAATTGTTGCGGGAGAAGGATTTCTCTCTTACTCAGGGGAGGGCCAGTCTTTTTGTTTTATTAGCCTTCAGCCAATTGGACACTGCCCACCTATACTGGGGAGGGCAATCTGCTTTACTCAAGGTACCGACTGAAACATTAATCTCATTTAGAAACCCCTTCACAGAAATACCAAGAATAATGTTTGACCCCATCAAGCAGACATATAAAATTAACCTTTGCAGAGGCTGCCATGGCCATCTCAGCTACCTCTTAACTATCAACTGAGTCAGCATATTTTTCTGGGGATTAAGATGGTCACAATGGGACGTCGGTCACTTGGAACTAAAAGATACCTGATAGATACTTTTAAGGTGACATCAGTACTTTTGAGGGACTCAGATTTGGGGGGCCACCAGGGACCAAATGATACCCCCTGATGTGACTAGGCAAATGGGTCTCTTGTCTAGAGTCTGTAATCCTTCCTTCCAGTGGGGAGCCCCTGTAAGGGACTACCGTTAATGAAACCTGGGCCACTGCTCCCTGAGTCTCACCCTCCCCCAGATTCCTGCTGCCCACCCACAGGGATGGGCAAGTTCTGTCCTTTTCTATGTGCTGGCTCCCACGCAAATGTCCTTTATCTGGGGTCCCCTGAGCACAGCCTTGTTTCTGCTGGGACTGCACAAAGGCTTCCTGAATGCCAAAGGAGAACAACAGGTATTTAAACACAGAGAACCCAAGAGACCCATCCTGGCATGGCCCAGCCGGCATCTCCAGCCTGATCTTAGCCCCTGGGCCTCGTTTACCAACTGCTGGCTGGTGGTTTCAATTTCCAGGTCTGCATGGCTTCTGCATGTCAGGCAGGACAGCTCTTCTGGACTCTGCCAGGAGCTCCCACTGGGCATCTTATTGCCTTGATGGACTTGCCCCAGAGGGAGGGTCCTACAGCTGTCCTCCACCCACCACGTGTAGCTCTCAGTACAAAATGCCAAAAGAAATGACGTTATCTCCCCGTGGTTGTGGCTTTACCCCCACCTGGGTTGGGGTGACATTGAGATCTTCCCCAGTGTGGGCTGCTATTGCCTGCAAAGCCTCTTACCCCAGCAAACTGCCCACCACCCACAGCAGCCAGACCTCTGCTGGCAGGATGCAAACTCTATAGAGAAGCAGAATGGGGAAAAAAGCAGCTAAATTTTTTTTTTTTTTAAGATTTATTTACTTATGCATACAAGAACTGAGGTACAGGCCAGTTGTGCAGAGGGTGAGAGGATTCACCAGAGATAGAGTGGGGAGTAGAACAGGTGTGCTGACTGAAATACCCTGCTGAGGGGAGCAGCGGGCGAGACAGGAGAGGTCTGCTGTGCCATGTGGGTAGCTCCCTGGATCGAACCCTGTGCTGCAGAGGTTATGGACAGCTTCACAGTGCTGTGCTCAACCCCTTGTGCCACCAGGGAGGCCTCAGCGGCTAAATCTTTTTTTTTTTTTAGATTTATTTATTTATTTATACAAGCACTGGGTACAGTCAGAAGAGCGGGAGGGTGAGAGAATTCACCAGAGCCAGAGTGGGGAGCAGAACAGGCAGAAGGACTGAAGTACACTGCTGAGGGGAGCAGCGGGCGGCAGGAGAGGTCTGCGTGCCATATGGGACCCTCGTCTGCAGCCGGGGATCAAACAGGTGCTGCAAAGGCTGCGGGCAACTTCGCAGTCCAGCGCTCAACCGCTGCACCACCAGGGGAGGCCCCCCCAGCACCTAAATCTTAACTCTGAGCTTCCAAAACCCCAAGTCTCATCATAAGCAGTAAATGCCCAGCGTGTCTTTTGTCCTCATCACTTAGAGATGAGGTTGAGGTTCCTGAATAAGGAGTAGAATGAATGAGCTGGGTCTGTGGGGCTTTCCTATGTGTACAGGGGAGGGTAGGGAGGGTGAATCCCCAGGGAGTGTTGGGATCTGATGCCATCTGAGCCCTATCTCCTGGCTGAGGTTCCTGGGTGTGGGGTGTTGACAGCAGACAAGATGTGGGGAGGGGGGTCAGCAGCAAGCCCATAAGACAACCCAGTGAGTGTTCCAGTCCCACAGCACAGAAGGGAGCAGCCAAGTTCTCCAGGAGGTCCTAGAGGGGCCTCCCAGTTGTGATTAGGGGAGGCCAAAACCATTTGGCCCTTACAAGCAGGGACCAGATGGGGACACAGACACCTCATCAGCTGCCAGTGCTGAAAGGAGGTGACAGCCAAGAACCAGACGTCCCCATGCTTGTCTTAAGGGGTGCCAGTAGGGACAACACCAACCTGTGACCCATCTGTTACCCCCCTATGTTATGACATCATCCTTGTTCTCTGGAATCTGGGGACAAGGAGATGGGGGAGGGAGGTTCTGAATCAACTGAGTTTAAACCCAAATTGTTGAACTGACCAAGACTTATTTGCTGCTGAATAGAAAATGGGGGTTCAGAATAAAGAAGAATACAGAGTTGGAATATATGGTGGTGATCTTGGTACACTTGGGTTTAGTGGCCTGAATATTCATACCCACAACCCACAGCTTAATTCTGGACAATGCGTGCCCCAGGGGTCAGAGGCAGCTAAGCAAGGATCCCTCTAAGCCCTGGTCGTGCAGATGGACACTGGTGTGGACTTGAATGTGCCCTCTGCCTCCTCAGGACCCATCCATCTGGCGCATGCAGGTTCTGGGGGAATAAAGTGGTAAAGTGGAGAGCAGAACCGTCCATATTCCAGGGCCCCTGGAGTCCTGTTTGGTGAGGGCACTGACAGGGGCTTACAATGAGGAGGGAGGAATTTGGGCAGGGGACCTGGGTGGCCTGACTGGTAATAGGAGGGTTCTGGAGGAGGCTGCTGGGATGTAGGAGAAGGTGTCCTTATGTAGACCCAGGGTGGGGCAGACCCAGTGGCCTGGGGACCTGATCCCTGGCAAGTCTCTAAACTACCTGAATCCTCAGCTCCTTGCCCAGAACAGCGGGTGCTGCTGTTTCTGCCTGACCCATGCCCTCCCCGTGCTGTGCTCAGCCTTCCTCTCCTAGCTGGTCTGGTAGGGCTGACCTTGATCGCTAGCTTCAGGTGTGGGTGGGTCTAGCCAACAAAACCCACCTCCTGTCTAAGCTTGGGTTTCTGAAACAAAATACTGCGGATGGTGACTCCAACCACAAACATTTAGGTCTGACAGCCCTGGAGACTGGGAAGTCTAAGATCAAGGTGCTGGCAAGGTAGTTTCATCCTGAAACGTCTTCTCTTGGCTTGTAGGTGGGCTCCTCATGTGGTAGGGCAGGAGAGAAAGGAGAGGGACGGGGGATTGGAGGGAGGGTCCCTCTGGTGTGTCTTCTTAAAAGGACGCTAATCCTGTGGATTAGGACCCAACTTTATCACCTCATTTAACCTTAATTGTCCCCATCAAGGCCATATCTCCAAACTACAGTCACACTGGAGACTGGGCCTCCAGAATATGATTGTGTGTTTTGGGGGAGACAAATATTCCATACAGAACAGTCCTAGAAACACTGTTTGCACGCCTGGTCTGAAACTTGACCTGCTCATGGACTTGTCACTTACACAAGCCATTCTATTCCAGGACTATGTGGTTTGGGTCTCTGTGACCTGCAACTGAGATAGTTCTGTGATAACTGTTGTAGAAGTAGCACATGTTTTTGTTTTTGCTTTTTTTAAAGATTTTATTTCTAATCAAGAACTGGGGTACAGGCCAGATGCATGTGAGGGTGAGAGGATTCACCAGAGACAGAGCCGGGAGCAGAACAGTGATGAAATACACTGCCGAGGGAGCAGCGGGCGAGACAGGAGATGTCTGCTTCGCCATGTGGGATTCTCGCCGGCTGGCCAGGATCCAACCCGCGCTGCAGAGGCTGCGGACAGCCTCATAGCACGGCGCTCAACCGCCTGTGCCACCAGGGAGGTCCCTGCGCAAGTATGTTTTTGGCATGCAGCGTGGGGGGAGGAAGTGTTCATTCAATTCCTAGAGAGAAAGCACAAATGTTGAATATGGGGGGGGGGGGCGAGGAAGCTGATGGGAGAAAATGGGGAGAAGACAGAAAAAGGCAAATAGGGTTGAGGGTGAGGGAGAATGTAGGCCTAGAAATAGTAATGGGACAACTGGAAGTGTAATCTGACAGGCAAGTGGGGAGAAAGGAAAGAAGCCAGGACATACACTGGAGACATTCGGCTCCTGGGAAATTCAGTTCCTGGATGATTTGCTAACTGGTGTTGGGAAATCTGTGCAGGTGAAGCCTGCAGCCACATAGCTGGTGTGGACGCTGAGTCAGATGGTGCCCAAAAGAGCCGGGCCACCCCTCGGCCTGCTTGTGCTTCACTGCAGATTTACTTCCTTTAAAAGGAGCAATCTAGATCAGCTGTGTTCCTGGCCTCACCTTCTCGAAGCCGCACTTCCCAAGGCACTGTGAATGAAGAGCAGACCCCTCGCGGGCCTTCTGGGTCCACCCCCCACCCCACAACCCTGTCACCTACTGGCCCTGTTTCTCCTGTAAGCCTAGCCCGACCTCTGGCCCCTGCTGTTGCCTCCACTTGGAGTGCCTTCTCAGCACTAACCTTCACCTTCAGCTTCTATTTCTTCTGTTAGGGGAAAGGATGTCCTGAGCAAACTCCGTACAGGCTTTGTGGACTCCACCCTTAAAGACACTGGGAACTACAAATCCCATGACCACCAAAGAGAAGGTTGCAAGGACCTGAGGGCGGAGTTAAGCAACTCTGTTCTGAGTATTTCACCCGCCATTTGGCTGAGGGTGGGGGAGGCGCTCTCTTGGCCTCACTTGGTTTTTCGCCAGCTCAGAGGGTTATTGGGATTCCAGATCAGTGGAACAGGTAGGATGCATTTACGAACTTATTTCCCTCTTTTTCTCCCTGAGTTACCCATTTCCCCATTTCCACATCCCTTGTAAATAAACCTTTTATCAACCTTTTGTGTGTGTCCACAGCTTAGCATTAATAAGTTCCCTTTAAGCACGAGGGTGAGGACCCACAGTCAGGCAACACTTCCATAGTCCTGGGTTCCTGCCCCAGAGCAGAGTAGCCCTCCTGGGCCCCCTCCTGAGTGGCTGTCTATCACAGGGTCCGTGCTCACTGTTCTGAACAGCACTCACCACCATGCGAGATGGATTCTTCCGGTTACCTTCTTTTTTGTCTTAGGGGTTTCCCCCTTCTCCCGTATCAGTTCCTGTGGGTCCAGATTTCTGTTGTATGCTCACTGCTGCACCCGGACAGAGCCTGGACTGGAGCAGACACTAAGTAGAGTCCCTGCCTGCCCCCTAAAGACTTATAGAGAACTCTGTGCCAAGCACAGGGCAGTGTCTCCAGGGTTAGAAACTCAGGGGTGCAAAATTGGCTCCCAGGCTTTCTAAACTTGACCTTATATCTTAGCACCCATTATAACACACTCAACTACTACAACACATTAACTCTGAGTCTCTTCTGTCACTTGGTCACTTTCAAGCCCTCTCCCTTCTCACTAGGAGTGCAATTAAGGTGGTGAAGGGGCCCACGGCAGGGTGGAGGGTGAGCTTGAATGGGGGTGAGCTTCCAGCCTCCACATTCCCTGAGTTCCTTTGGCCTGCACATGGGCTCCTGCTGAGCCCCCTTAGCCTGCCTGGTCTGGCCTTCATCTCCCATCATGTGTCCCTTTCCAGCCTCTGGGCTCCCCAAATCATATTCCACGCCACTCTGGTGATGGTCTTAATCCAAGACAAACATTCCATGGGGCACAGTGGCCCTCTGAGTTGCTCCAAGCTTGGCTGCCCTAAGCCCCCCCCCCTTTTTTTTTTTCCCCCTAAGCCCTTCTAAAGGAGTTTCTTTTGTCTTGCTGGTGGAAGGGCTGGGAGGATGGGCGCCTCTGTGAGCCTTACTAAACCCCAGGCCTCCCTTTACAAGTGAGGAACAGTCCCACTGCCCTGGGTCCCCCAACTCCACACTGGGTGAGGGGGTTTTTCTCCAGCCCTCCCAACTGGAAGGGGGCAGAAACATGCCTATCTCACTCCAGGGCTCTCCAACCCTGGGGGTTTGGGAGGATCTGACCTGTTGCTGTTGGCAGAAAGGTGAGCCTTAGGGGTATCCAGGGTTCCCTATAATCCTCATGTTACAGGGCAGCCCCGATATAAAACGGGTTGCCTGACTGTGGAGCCTCACCTGTGCGCTTAAAAAGGACTTACTAATACTCTACTGCAGGCACACACAAAAGGTTAATAAAAGGTTTATTTACAAGGGAAGGGGAAATGAGGAAATGTACAACTCAGGGAGAAAAGAGGGAAATAAAGTCTTAAATGCGTCCTACCCTTTCCGCTGCCCTGGAATCCCAATGGCACTCTGAGAGCTGGCCGCGAGCCACGAGCCGTGAAGCCAAGAGGAGAGAGACCCCAAGGCCCACGTGTCTGGCTTTATACCAAACCTGTCTTCTTAACTCCACTCTCAGGTCCCAGCAACCTTCCCTTTGGTGGTGATGGGATTTGTTTTTCCCAATGTCTTGATGGCTTTGGTCTGGAGTGGGGGTGGGGTCCACAAAGACTGTGTGGAATTAGCTCAGGACGTCCTTTCCCTGTAACACTCAGAGAAGAGGGGAATACAGATAAAGGGAGAGCAAGGGGTGTGAGGAAGAAAGCAGAAGGTGGGGGGGCACCTCCACCCCTGCTTTTCAGGATGCACCATGATGGAGATAAATCTGAAGGTCCTGGGTGCCAAGACTTCAGGAAGCAAGGCTGCTACTGAGGGAATGTGCAGGGGGTGTGCTGACCAAGGCAGTGTGAGGGGGTGAGGAGGGCTGAGAAGGGAGTTTCATCTTGCTTTAAGTAGCTGCAGGACAGAAGTAGATTCTTGGTTTCGACAGTTGAAGGCTGCAATGCAGCTCTGCTCCAGGTCTAAGCTGGGGGCGGGGTCGTGGAGAGGAGGGTGGAGTTGTGGGAGCCGGGAGCTGGGGGGGGGGGGGGGGAGGCGAAGAGACCCCACCACCCACCAGCCCAATGCCCCTGCAGAGGGGTGGAGGCCCGCTGGCTTGCCAGCCCCTTTTCACTTCATTGCCTCCTCATCAGGCTCCATCTCAGCCCCCAGCCCCTGCCTCCCCACCCTGCATTGCTTAATTTTTTTCTCTCTGCTGCAATTTATTATTTAAGTCCGCAGAGCAACTGAGGTGAAGCTGACTTCCTGGGAGACGCCTTGCGGCTTGGGCTCGGCCTCCTGGACTTGAACCTGAGGGTGTGGGGACCAGGGGTGGGGGTGTCCCAGGGAGGTGTCTGAGCCAAGCCAGAAGCCTGGATGCGGGAGTCTGCTTCCAGGTCAGGATGTCTGGTCTGGTCAAGCACCCTTCTTCCCCTAGGGAGGCCCCTTGAAGGGTGGGGGCATTTTAGCCACGCCCCTTCCCCCTCGGCAGGCCCTGCGGGAGTGTCCAGCAGTGTTTGAGAGGGGGCAAAGACTGCCTGCGGGGAAGCCGGGCAGGCATCAGGAAGGCAGGGCGGTTTTGTGAGTGCTCGTAGGGTGACCGATTTAAAGAAAAACAGAATTGCACTGAAAAACCAGGAGATTTCATATACATACCTGGATTTCCAGCTTCTGGAAAAACTAGTCGATCCACACTAAGCTGCCTTTCTCAGTCATATCACGCCATATGCGGGCCTCATGTGGAAGGGGCCTGATCTGGCATTAACCACAACCTTGCCTGCCTCATAACTCAACCTCTGGGCCGTTCAGCCCCAGGAGATGACTGGGTTTGAAACCCGGGCTCAGGGTATGATACAGCAGAGGACGGAAAGTCAGGGCCCCTCCCCCACCCGCAGCTGCCGTGTGGGTTTCAGCAGGGAGGGACTCTCTCTTCCTTTCTCTTATTTCTGCATATTACTCATTGTAATGCCAAGTCCAGTGCCTGGCATGCAAAGGTGCTGAATACATACATTTTCAATGAGCAGGCAAATGAATGAGCCCAGAGCAGTCACCACCATCCAGGGTTAGTCTGTGCTGCAGGCCAAGGGAGCAGAAGGACAGACTGGAGACCCCAGGAAGAGTCTCAGGTACTTAAGGTGGGTGGGGCTGAGAGCCTGAAGGCAGCTGAGGAGCTGGGGTGTAGTATTCAATCACCTGTGCTTAAATAAACTAGAGTCTGGGCCAACCCCAGTAAGGCTGAAGGAAGTGGGAGGGCTCTCTGTGTTTTTAAAAATACATCTAGTGGTAACAGGGCTTTACTTGCTTGTACAAAGTGTGTCTACCTTCAGCACATCCTGCCCTACTGTGTGCTTTTCTCATAAAAAGCATCAGTTATATGGATGAGGTTGTCATCCTGAGGGGTGGGCCTGGAGCCTCACTAAACCTGGGAGCCAGAATGTGTGGCTGGGAGGTGACCATCTGCGCCCCCACCAGGGGACTGGGTGTCTTTCTAGAGCTACCCTGGCCCTTAGGCCCTAGGAACCCCTCTTTGCCACTCATGGGGTTTTGAGTAAGTTTTAGAAGGAAGGAAAAGTATGAAACGCCTGTGTTTGTTTTGCCCAAGCAAAATCCATTTATAAAGTGCAGCACTTGTTTAAGAAAAAAACAACAGCTATTGACAAAATATAAGAAAATAAATTAAAGCAGCAGCTCCTTAAAAGGACCCTGTCCAATAATTTGATTTTTCCCCCCTTCTTCCCTCAAAGGCCAGAACGACACAATCAATCTTGCCGTTCCATAGGCTGTCTCGTTACAGCTTTTTCTTAAGTGGAGAAAAAAGAGAAAAAAATGAAAAGAAAATAAGGCACCAGCTACAGCGCCATCATCTCCTGCTCCACAGCAGCCCCAACCAGGTCCCTTTGTTTCCCCTGCCCCTATTTGTCCTGCTGGCAGCCCAGCCCTGGTCCCTACCCAGCTGTGCTTCAGGAGCCCAGGACTTCTCCTGCCAGAGCCTCAGATGCTGAGGGGTCCCTGTCCTGTCCCCCAGTCCATGAGTGGGTTCCCAAGCAGATTTGACAGCCTCATCCATATAACTGATGCTTTTTATGAGAAAAGCACGCAGTAGGACAGATTGTGCTGAGGATAGACACACTTTGCACTAGCAAGTAAAGCCCTGTTTCCACCAGATGCAGGACCTCAGATGGAGGGGGCTCCTACACTCCCCTAATTACAAGCCCCTTCTCCCCAACCCCTCCCAAGACCCGTCAGGCCAGCGCTGCCCCTGTGTGGCTCCCATCCATCCCCCTCAGGGGCACATGCTGAGAGCTTGCTCCACTGCTGATGGTACCCTGTCCGCTCTGCCCCGCCTTGACAGGTAAGGCTTGTTGGGAATTAAGCCTGCTTTAGTGGCAACACCACCTATGGCCTTGGCTGCATTATCACAGCCCTAAAATCTTCTCTAGCTCAGTAACACCCAGGTTGTGAGGATTGAATGATCAGCCACATGTAATAGTAATAATAATGACAATAAAGCAGTATAATTGAGCACTAGCTCAGTGCCTGATCTTGAGTCATAATCCTTTTTCTGACATTATTGAATGAAATCTTCAGTTCAGATGATTATTGGCTTTATTTCATAAGTGAGAAAACCAAGGTACAGAGGATTTAGGCTAATTACCTGTGCTTTTATAACTGGGAATGTTATAGGGCAGCCCCGATATTGAACGGGTTACTTTGGGCTGGTCAACCACGGGTGAAGCTTGGAAACCACGTTGGGCGCCAGCTGTTATAGGGCAGCCCCGATATTGAACGGGTTGCCTGGCTGTGGGTCCTCACCTATGCGCTTACAAGGGGCTTATTAATACTCCACTGCAGGTATACACAAAAGGTTAATAAAAGGTTTATTTACAAGGGAAAAGGAAATAAGGAAAATGTACAACTCAGGGAGAAAATAGGGAAATAAAGTCTTTAATGCGTCCTACCCGATCCGCCTACCTGGAAACCCAAAAAGCACTCTCCGAGCTGGCCAGATGCTGCGAGCTGGCGGAGAGTCAAAATGGGGGACCCCTCCAAAGCCCACGTGTCTGCCTTTATACCAACTTGGCTGCTTAACCCCACCCTCAGGTCCCAGCCACCTTCCCTTTGGTGGTGATGGGATTTGAAGTTCACAGTGTCTTTGGCTTTGGCCTGGGGTGGGGGTGGAGTCCACAAAGCCTGTATGGAATTAGCTTTAGGACATCCTTTTCCCCCTTACAGGAAGAGGGAAGAGTTTTTTTTTTTTTGTTTTGGGGGGGAACTTTCTACATACTCTTGCTTATTAGCCCCCATTTTCCTCTGGAGAGGTCCCCAGTAAGCGCAATCTTTGTGGGAGGACATTAGTGGAGCTGGTCTCCTGCAGTGGGAGCTTAGGAGAGCTAGTGGGCTTGGGAAAGACTCAATAGTGAACCTCAACCCAGTCTTCAGTCTCTGGGCTCTCTAGACCTGGGTGCCTCAGGAACAGGAACCTCCAGTACCTGTGGATTTTGGCAGCCCCAACTATACCTTTCCTTTTGTTTAATATAGTCAAAGTCCTTCTCTACATTTTGCCATTAGAAAACTTTGCCTGCAACAAAAATGTAGTAATAACACCAAGAGTAGCTATCATTTCTTGAGCACTTACTATGTCCTGGGTCCTGAGATGAAGGTTTTTTGTTGGTGTTTTTTTTAAGATTTATTTATTTATTTATACAAGCTCTGGTTACAGTCAGAAGCACGGGAGGGTGAGAGAATTCACCAGAGCCAGAGTGGGGAGCAGAACAGATAGACTGATGAAATACACTGCTGAGGGGAGCAGCGGGGCTGGCGGGGGATGGAACCAGTGCTGCAGAGGCTGCGGGCAGCTTCGCAGCCCAGCACTCAACTGCTGCGCCACCGGGGAGGCCCCCCTGAGATAAAGGGTTTTATAATCATTATTGTGTCTCATCCTTGCCACACTCCTAGAATTGTCCCTGTTTTCTAGGCAAGGGATCTTTGGATAATATGTTTGGATTCTTGCCCAGCATCACACAGCTAGAAAAAAGGACAGCTTTGTTCAAACCCTGAGCTGCTTGAGCCTAAGGCTTCAAACATAAAACTTTAACATGCCTGACATTTAGCAGTGCCCACTAAGTGATGAATTTAGCACTTGTGTATATATGCCTGCATTGTATTTATTTAAAACTTCTGGAATGTCCCAATTTCAGGTAAGATGAGGCAAACACACTGCACCCTCCGTCAAATCAGTGGCAAGTTTACTATTTTTCCCCTCCTGTATCCTTTAGGTAAAATTCAGTGGAGTTAGAAATTGTGAAATAGATAATAGCATCTATAGAGAGACTTCTGGGAAAAGCCTTCTGATTCTGGCTTGAGGACCAAGAAAGTAGTCTGCTATTGCTCATAAAAAGGCAATAAGTGTCTCTTATTTTTCTTTTCATTTTTGTTTCCCTCCTTTTATTTTATTATTTTATTATTTTGTACCTCAGCACCAAGCAATCATGTGACATTGGCAGCAGCAGTAGCAACAGGAAGAGCAGGGGCAGCCAAAGCATGTTGGGCTGGTAGGAAGCTAAAACTCTAAAAAAGGAGAAGTTACCTCTCCAGTGAAGGAGCCATGTTTCATAAGAGTGCACAAGCCATTGCTATTTTGCTGCTTCTGCTGTTCTGACTCAACAGAAGCAGTTACTGCAAGAGTGTGGCATGTGGGAGTAAATAAAGTCCCAGTCTTCTGGTCTGAGGACTGCAAAAGGGGAACCTCAATGAATGTGAAAATACAGGGCAGATCACCAAGAGGGGGGAGTTGGGAAAAGCAGTCCTTTAAAATGAAAGCCTGGCTTCATCCCCAAATGGTACATGATCTGACCCAAAATATCACACACAGATCTGAGAACTGAACTATGACCACCACCCAAATCTTATATTGGCCTTGGGTGGTCCACTTATGGGACAGATCTAAAAACTATGCAAAAGCTTTGAAAATGGAATTGCTATTGGAATTACAACCTGCAGGAGACTCGAGGCAACTTGTGGCCTGAACCCAACAATGTTAATACTGCTAAAGGAAAAATATATTCTGTATAGGAAAAACTAGGAAACTCTCAATTCAGAAAAAGACAATCAACAAATGCCAATGTTGAGATGGTTTTACTGGGATAACAAGGACTTTATTGCAGCTACTAAAAGTGTGTAAAGGCAAACATTCTTGAAATGAATATAAAGACAGAAAATCTCAGCACAGAAGTAGATCTCAAGAAAACCAAGTGGAACGTAGAAGTGAAAAAATGTAATAATTGAAACTGAAATAGGGCCTCCCTGGTGGTGCAGCGGTTGAGCCCTGGGTTGCGAAGCTGCCCGAAGCCTCTGCAGCTCCGGTTCCATCCCCGGTGCGCAAGGAGGAGGGTCCCACATGGCGCGCAGACCTCTCCTGCCGCCCGCTGCTCCCCTCAGCAGTGTACTTTGGTCCTTCTGCCTGCTCTGCTCCCTGCTCTGGCTCTGGTGAATTCTCTCGCCCTCCCGCGCTTCTGACTGTACCCAGTGCTTGTATAAATAAATAAAATAAATCTTAAAAAAATAAATAAATAAATAAATTCACTGGGTGGGCTCAGTAGCAGAATAGAGATGATGGAGGAAATAGTCAGTGAACATGATGATAGACCAATAAAAATTATCTAATCTGCCTAACAGAGAGAAAAGAGATTGGAAAAAATGAATGAACCCGGCCTCAGATACCTGTGAGACAACTCCAAAAGGTCTAACATTCATGTCATTGAATCTTTGATGGATAAAATAGTGGGGTCTAGAAAAAAACTTTGAAGCAATAATGGTGTAAAATTTCCAAATTTGAAGCTCCAAATATGAGCTTCCAATATGAAACTCAATGGGTCCCAAATAGGATAAACACAAAGAAATCTCTACCCAGACACATCATGAACTTTTGGGACCAAAGATAAAGAAAAAAAATCTTAAGAGCAGCCAGAGAGCAATGGGGAACAATGGTTCAAATGGTTTGGATTCTCACTGGAAATCACAAAGGCCAGAAGGAAGTAGAACAACTCTGAAAAATGCTGAAAGATAAAGGACTATCAAGTCAGAATTCTTTAGTGGACACAGCCTTCAGGAATGATGGTAAAATAGGCATTCTTGGATGAAGGAAAGCTAAGAGAATTTATTGCCAAGAGACTTGTTCTAAAAGATTGCTAAAAGGAGGTCTTCCAACAGAAGAGAGATAATAGCAGAAAGAAACTTGAAATGTCAGGAATAAAGAAACAGCAGCAGACATGGTGACTATTTGGAAAATTTTAATAGACTATCTTCTCCTATTGAGCTCTTTAAACTATATCAGGTGGTTGAAATCAGAAAAATGCAACACTGTCTGGTGGGATTTTCAGTGGATGTAGATGTAATATAATAAATACAATGGAAAAGGAGTTGGATAAAGGGATCCCTGTAGTGGTAAGGATTCTACATTCCACATGAAGTGGTAAATATTACTTCTAAGTAGGCTGGAGATGTTAAGTGTATCTATTGTAATTCCTAGAGTAATCACTAAAGAATGATTCAAAGAGATAAATTTTTTTTTTAAGAAAGTTAAAACACATTCATAGGCAAAAAGTGGTGTAAAAAATGGTGTAAATTTTCCAAATTTAGTGGGTGAAAAACATAAACATATAAACTTAGGAAACTCAGTGGGTTCATAACTTAGATCTTACATTTTCTGGAAAACTGTAATTCTAAATAGATGATAGATAAAACCTTTGGAAGAAAACATGGGGGGGGCGGATCTTTGTGACTGGGAACAAACATGGTTATGACATTGAAAGCACAATCCTTAAAGGCAAAATTGGACTTTATCAAAATCAAATTGCTACTCAGAGAATGATATTGTTAAGAGAACAAAAAGGCAAGCAAGAAGCCTGGAGAGAATATTTGCACACCGCATGCAAAGATTTGTATCCAAGGTATATGAAGAACTCTCAAAACTCAACAAAAAAACAACAATCCAATTAAAAATTGGGGAAAAGATTTGAACAAACATTTCCCCCAAGAGTATATAAGGATGACTAATAAGGACATAAAAAGATATTTAACTTCATTAGCCATTAGGGCTAAAAGTTACAACTGTGCTGCTATTAGAATGGACAAAATAAAAAAAAAAAAACATGCTAACAAAACCAAGTACTTGCGAGAATGTAGAGCAAATGCAATCCTCACCTATTGTTGGTGGAAATGGAAAATGGTAGTCATTCTGGAAAATGGCTGCAAGTTTCTTACAGAACTAAATATACATGCCATCTGACGTAACAATCCCATTTCCTGGTATTTATCCTAGAAGAATGGAAATGGGTACATAAATATTCACAGCTGCTTTGCTGATAATTGCCATTAATTGGAAACAACCCAATCATCCTCCAATATGTGAATGGATAATCAGTAGTATATTCGTTCAGTGGAATACTACTTTGCAATAAAAAGGAACAAACTCAACACATGCAGCAACTTGAATGAAATTTAAAGATATTAGGCCAAGTGAAAGAAGAACTCAAAAGGTGTGTACTGTGATTTCATTTATGTGACAGACTTGTAAAAACAAAGATAAAAGGATGGAGACTAGGCTGGTGATCTTCAGAGATTACAGGTGAGGGAAGGATGTGATTATAAAGGGATTGCATGCAGGAATTTTATAGGCGTGATGGAAATTTTCTTTATCCTAAATGTGATGGTTGCAGGACTCTATGCGTGTGTTAAAATTCATAGCAAAAACAAAATTCTACTTTATTTAAAATTAAAACAAAAATTTCCAAGGGGAAAAATTCCTGAGGAGTTCAGCAGGGAGTTCATCCCTACTGATTCAGAAAGTGACTCAGTATGAAGATGAATCAGGTGAAGTTTACGTTTTTTAGGTTCTTACAAAGTCTGTAACAACACAACAGAAGATTTCACCTTAGTCATCATCTTTTCAGGGAGCCCTTCCTGACCCTCCCTACCCACAACAAAGTAATAGCCGGTATTAGTTTCCCACTGCTGCTCTAACAAATTTCTATCAACCTAGAGGTTTAAAACAACACATTTCTTGTTATCTCACAGTTTTGGAAGTCAGAAGTTCAAGCTATGTTTTACTGGGCTAAAATCAGGTGTTAGCTAAACTATGTTCCTTCTAGAAGGCTCTGAGGGAAAAATCTCATCCCTTGCTTTTCCCTTTTCTAGAGGTTCCCATTCCTCCATTCTCAGGATCCTGCCATCTTCATAGCCAGTGATGTTCAGCTGAGTCACTCTCACGCTGCTCTCTGGTACTCTCTTCCGCCTCCCACTTCCACTTCTAAGGACTGGTATTGCTGGGCCCACCAGAATCCAGAGTAATCTCTCCAACCCAAGCTCAGCTGATTAGCAACCTGTATTGACACCTACTACCTGTGCCAGATGTCACAGGTGAAGGCCATGGTCCTCCACAGGGCTGCCTTCACTTCAGACACCAAGGACAAGTTCAAGGGGACCTCAAGCCACACTCACTTCTTTCTACGTGGCTACTAGTTCAGGGGTTCACTTCCCATTAGGTTCTATGATGTGTTAGAATGACTCCGAGAACTCAGGAAAGCGCTCTATCTGTGACTACAAAAGGACTCAAATCAGAACCAGCCAAAGGTAGAGACACAAACTTCTGGAAAGGCCCCAAACATAAAGCTTCCGTGTTCTCTCCCCACATTATCACATTAACATTATCAGAAAATATTACCCTTCCAGCTGTCAAGGCATGACAATACACCCAATACATACGATCCCTGACTTAGGAAGGGTCAACTTAGGGGTTTTTTTTTGATTGTATGATGGTGCAAAAGTGATATGCATTCAGTAGGAACCATACTTCAAATTTTGAATTTTGATCTTTCCCCAGGTTATCAATATGCTGTATGATGCTGGGCAGCAGCAGAGAGCCTCGGCTCCCCATCACTCAGTTGACCATGGGGCAGGACAATTGATACCTTGCAGTCTACTGTATTGTCAGTGTTCTTTGGATTCAGCTGGTCCCCAACTTTTGATGATTCCATTTATGATATTTTCAATTTACAATGGATTTATTGATAAGTAGCTCCATTGTAAGTTGAGGAGTATCTGCACTGCCAACCAGGAAGTTTTGTGTCCAGAGTTTTTATTAGAGTTTCATTGTGTACGTGCGATCAATTGAATTGATTGGATCACCGGCTTTGTGGTTGAACTCAATGTCTAGCCTCTTTTTCTACCATGGTGGGTTGATACCTTGTGATTCAGAATGCCAACTCTTTAATCACAAGGATGATCTTTCTGTATGACCAGGCACCATCCTGAGTCAACTCATTAGCATAAACCATCAGGTGTGGTCTAGGGGCCACCATGAATAACAAAGACACTCCCATCACCCCAGAAATTCCAAGGATTTAGAGGTTACCTCCCAGGAACCAGGGACAGAGGCCAGCCAAATCTTTACTATTCCAGAGGAGTCAACCTTAATTCCCCCTTTGGCATCAAACCTAATGTAGTAACAGGTTCTGGTGGATGAGAACATGAACATCTTCATCAGGGACTTTGCTATGCTAATCACAGCCTCCCAGTTGCACTTAACACATCACTCCATTTTGTTTTCACACCTACCTCTTTATAAAATGGTCTTATTTCTTTTATTGTCTGTATCCCCCTCTGCTATGAGGGCAGTTCCCTTGCACATGAATGAATGAGAAAAGGAGTTAGGGGAGGCGCCCTTCTCGTCGTGGAAGGATGAGCAGGGTAGTTAGCAGAGGCTCCAGGCAGAGAACAGTTTGAGCAGAGGGACAGGAGAGGGAGAGTGGGTGGGTGTTGGGGAGCCCTGAGTGGGTTATTGTGGTTAGAGCCCAGGGGTGTGTTGTGGGAAGAAAGGGACATGTTGGAATAAGGAAAACCCAGATTTGACAGCTGCACATGCTAGGCTTGATGGCACTCCTGGTATCTGCTCTAGTGCCTTTGCTCTCTAACCCAGATGGCAGTAGGGAAGTCCAAGGGTGTGCAAAATAGGGCTTAGACCTTGGGATCTGACAGACATGGGCTCAAATCCCAGTTCCACTACTTATGGTCATGATCATGAGCAAATCTCCACACTTGCCTGTGGCCATCACAGTGGCTGGCTCACTCAACACTCCTGCCCAATCTACTTCTCCTTTACCTTCCTCTGGCTCAGAGAGCCCAGAGACTTTGGTTTCCCAATATCTTTTGCAGCAAGTGACACAGATCTGGCCCATGAGCTGAAAGTGGAATCTTGATTAAGGGTGTTTTGGTAGTGGAAAAGACCCAACAAAAATGCTGGATCAGAATCTTGCCTTCTCATCTTCTAACTTTGAAACAAATTGTCAAAACCAGCAGCAGCATATTTGGGGCCATGCAGGACGAGCTCAGAGTAATGACCTAAGCAAAGCTGGGTAGAAAGATGGAGGCCATCAATGAGCAACTGGACCAATGTCAGCAGTTACCCACTCTGGGTATTGGCTGGCTATTTGTTACTTAAAGTCAAACACAGTCCAAGTTAATACACTCTGTATTAATTAGTCTCTCAGTTCTCTCTATTGTAAACTAGAACTAGTAATATTTATCAATATTCACTATACTCATGTCACGTACCAAGAACTCCTCTAGGTGCTGGTGCCAAAACAGTGAACAAGCAAAAAAGTCCCTATAATTTTTGCATTTGCGTTTGGTGAGAGAGACAGACAATAAACCCATAAATAGACAAGAATATATCTGAGAATGTAAAGTATTATGAAGAAAAGACAGAGATTTGACAGAAAGAGACTGGTGTGGACCTGACATGGGGTCCCCATGCTAGGACTCTGTGAAGAAGTGATACTTGATCTGAGACCCAAATGAGAAGACAATGACAGAATAGAGAGTGGGGAACAGCATTCCAGGCAGAGGGAATAGCCAGGGCAAAGGCCTTCAGGCAGGGCCAAACTTGCTGAATGGGCAGGCCACAGTGAAAACCCGGTGGCTAGATGGCAGAGAGAGAGGAGGGATGGGAGAGGATGGAATTTAGAAGCTATCTTAATTTCATCCCCAGCCATAATTTTCCTTGACAAGTGTTTCCAGAGAGGTGAGTGAGGGTCAGATGACATATGTCTTGATAAGCAGAGTAGATTTATTCTAAATTCAAGCAAAGGCACTGGGGGGCTTTAAGAGGAGTTGGGTCAATGACTTGATTACCAGGCACACCTAAGTGCTTAATACATGCCTATAGCCTAGGGTAGAAGGTGCATTTTCTTGATGGGATTCCTGTCCCTTCTCAGGCTCTGCCAGCCCCTCCCCTGTCCTGCCTGCCTCATGCTCCCAGCCCCTGAGCTGGACCCCTCCGGCTGCCTTCTGAATTTTCCTGACCCTGCTGTCCTCCCCTGGGGCTGATTGCTCCCTCCAGAGCAGGCGAGCATAATTGCCGCTTTCCACAATGACATAAAAATCTAAGAGGCACGATCAATACAGCGCACACACATCATCGTCTTTCATTGCAAACGATAAAAACGTAAACAGCAGGGGTGGCGGCAGCTCTGCAGTGGGGGCTGGGTAGGCTGCCACCTCCTTTTTGCCCCTCACCTCCCTTGGGGGCACCTTCTCTAAAGGCCATTGGGAAAATAGTTTTCTCCCTCTTTTCCTTGCAGATGCAGCAACCCCGCCTCTTTAACCCAACTTCAGAAATCCAATTTGTTTTCTTTTGTTTGTTTGTTTCCTCTCATCTTTTATGTCTCCCAAAATACAGAGCTAGGAGAGAGCTTGCTGGAGGCAGAAGGAATTGCAAGTGTCTTGCTTGTCACAAGCCGATGAGCTGACCTTGAAGGGAGACCCATGTGAAGCCCAGACCTCTGTGGCCAGCTTCTTTCCCTGCACGTCCACAGCTGCCACCCACAGCTTGTCTTGGAACATGCACATTACATCCCCAACACTCAGACGCGCAGCAACGACTTCTTCAAACTAGTTACTTGATGAACGTCATCCAATTCCGATTCAGCCTTGCCACACTCTCATTTGTGAAAGCCAATCTGCTTTATGATTCTAACCTCTGGCTAGAAACTGCTCCCAATTTCATGTCATCCATAAACTTGATGAACGATTAGCTTGCTTCTCTGCAGTCAATCATTTGTTTATTCAAGCAGCATTTAGTGAGCACCTACTGGATACTGGGTATGGGATATGGAGTTGAGGGATACTGGGTACAAGATATGGAGTTGAGGGAGAGCAGGCTCTGCTCTTGAGGGGCCCCTATGCTGGTGGCGGAGCACATGGAAACGGGTCATTCATTATGACCTGGTGCTTAATTGGGTCAGAGAACTGGCTGTCTCAGGGGAGGGGCAGATTATGTTGGCCTTGAGATGCTAGAGGGGGATTTTGCCAGGTGGAGAAGAAATGGCATTCCAGCTAGAGGCCAAAATGTACATAGGTAATGAGGTCTGGATGGTGACAGGGGAGAAATATGACGATGACGATGATGATGATGATGATGATGATGATGATGATGATGAGCTTCAGGTTGGCATCCAGGATGCCTCTTTGTCTCTCGACTCTGCACATTCCTGTTTCATCCTGAGGCTTCTGTGGCAGCAAAATGGCTGCCACTGACTCCACTTATACCCTCCCAGGTTCAAATCCAGGGAAGAAACTCAGCTCTTTTCTCAGCAAGTTCCCTTGACTCTTATTGGGTCACCTGCTCAGCCATGACCAATCAGGACATGTGTGGGGGATACAGGCACTCTGATTGGATTCTGGGGTGGAAAAAGCTCCTTTTCAAGCCCTCTGGCTGAAAGGTGGATGGGAATTCCCAGAGGAAAACTGGATGGTGTTGGCTCTGAAAAAGGTGACAGGATGCGGTGATGTAACCACCATGGTTGGGCTGTTGTTCCAGGTGGTGCAGCGGGGAGCTCCTTGGGTGCTTTCTGCCTGGTGGTACAGAGTTGCTCAGCAGTCACTCTGAGGTTGGGGTCAGAGCTGAGCCTGCTGGCTACCACGTTCTGTTTGCAGGCCACTTGAGAATATACTTCTGCTTCCCCAGATGCTAGATTTAAGCCAGGCAGCAAGCAATTTCTAGTCATTCCTCCTGTCCTCAGCCTTCCCATTCTTCAAGCTCTTTTCTTGTCTTTCTCGAAACCCAAAACCCTGTGGGACTGGCCACAGGCACTGTGTACTTGGAACTTAGCACTGGAAGGTCAGTTGGATCCAGGACTGCTCACCAGCACGTCCTGTCCTGAGTGGTGTCCACCCCAACCCAGCACAGTGGCCTTTCCTTGGGATTTAGGGTGGCACAGGGGCTGCTGCGTGGATGGGCCTGTGCTTTGATGACAGACAGATCTAGGCTCTAGTCTATAGTGACCAGGCTTAGGCTCAGCTGTGAGTGACAGACTCTACCCCTGAGAGAAAGATTATGCTAAAAACAAGATAGAGGTTATTTCCCTCTCCAACAGTCAAGAGCCTAGAGGCTGGAAGAGCAGCTTCTCCAAGTCAATAGCGATTGTTCCCTCACTGCTCATCCATCCTCTTCAAGTGGCCTCCACTTTGTGGCTCAGGATGGAGGAGAAAGGGACAGCAAAGGCATGTGCTTCTTCCTCTCAGAACACTTTCCAGAACTGCACATGACACTCCCGCTTACAGTTCTAGGCAGAATTTGGTGATGTGACCAAAATGGCCCCAGGGGAGGCTGGGAAGAGAGTCTTGATTCTAGGCAGCCATCAGCCCAGCTGAAGATCAGAAGGTGAGGACAAATGGCTCCTGCATAGTAAATAAGAGTCAAGAGCACAGGCTCCTAATTGTGCCCATCCCTGTGGGAAACAGCCTGGGAACTGCCCTGGGAAAGGGGACGCGTGTTTCTCGTGTTGGAAGTAAGGAAGGTGAGGTAGAGGGAGGCCAGTGGGTTTGCCCAGTATGCTCTCTTTTCTCTTTCTCCCCTTCCTTTGCTAACTTCCTTGCTCCTGCCTGGACCCAGAACATAGCTCTCAGTCCCCCTTGATTATTCCCAAGGAGTGGGGCCTTCTCTGTCTCCTCCTTTGGGTCACCAGAAACCTGGGTCTCCTGTGGGTCTGCGGCGCCCATCCCCCAGCAGAGCAAGTGGCATGGCCCAAATCCGCAGGTTTATTTATCTCTGTACCAGGCTTACGAATCTTCCCCTAACTGCACTCACTTGTAATTGATGCTGATTTAGGCTCCCACAAATGTGGGCTCTGTTACTCTGGGCTCTTGAAAACCATGCATACCTACCTTTCTGTTTCCACAGCCCATCTGTAACCCAGGACTAAACCACGTCCTTCAGCTCTCTCAAGGGTTTCTCGACAGGTATCAAGTGAGAAATAATGTGGGTAATGTGTTCCAGTCAACTCAGGGATAGCTGCTGCCTGAGCCCACAGTGCCACTAAATGATAATTGCCCTTTGTCCTCGGGGGAGTGGGGGTCAGGCCCAGCATGGGAAGTGTTCACCATCCAGTCTGGGGTGGGGGCGGCAGTCTGCAATGATACCTGCTCCCTGAGGGGGAGGGTGTGTGTGGGAGGTCCTTGTCAATTCTCAAACAGAGAGCAAGGAAGTGGGCAGAGAAGGACAACTGGCATTGTGGAAGTGTCCAGAGGCTACAAAGATCCAGGCACAGCGTTCAGTTCAGAGGTCAACTCCAGCCTGGGGAAGGACTGGGGGATGGCACGCAGAGGTCAGGGTCTGGTCCTAGGCAGAGAGAGGAAAGACGCAGGTTTGCAAATGAAATATTGACTTGCAGAGAACATGGGGTGGGGGTGGAGGAGCTCTAGTTACCAGCATCTCCCACATGGGCAGCTGAGATGGCCCCACCTGGCTTCTCTAATCCAATCTTGAATTCCTCTCCTCCTAGCTCACCCCCTTTTCCTCCATGAAACTTCCCCCCATCCAGTATCTCCATAATGTAGGCAGAGGATGACCACTTTCAGGGTAAGCCCTGCTCCCACCTCTTCACCTTACAATGGTGCGGTGGGTTCTCATTGCCCACCTGATCTTTCCTCTGTTTTTCTCTGCACTTCATTTCCTCTGCTCTCTCACCTCCACCGTCCTGCCATACCGCCTTCTACCTGCTCCTCACACCTACCAGGTGTGCTCCTGCTTCTGCCTTTGCACTTTCTGTGCCCTTTGCCCGGAATCTTCTTTCCTCAGCTCTTTGTCGGACTGACCCTTGGAGCGATCTTCCCTTACCCAGCTGCCCTCCTCGCCTCTGAAGTAATCTCTTCTCCGTCGCTGCCAGGGTCTGATTTATTTTATCGTTGTACTGATGACTACGTAGGATGAGGACTGGCTTGCTGGTTGCCTGTCTCCAACATGAACGTGAGCGGGGGAGGCAGCCTGCCCTCTCGTTTCTGCTTGTCTCTGCCGGGTCTGCCACAGAGTAGTAACAGGCAGTAACGTACTGCAGGGAGGCAGACTTGTTCGGTTGCCCCCCACCCCTCTGCCTCCAAGTGAACCCTGGAAACAGGGCTCTGTGCAAGTCATTAGTTTATTTGGGAGGTGATCAGGCAATGGAGAGGTAGCCAGAAAGGGAAGTGTTGTTCTCCAGCGACTGGATAGAAATGGAGTCCCCTCTCCTACTTCCCCTCAACAAATCTCAGGCATGGAACACGGGACCACAAAGAGTCAAGCTGAACACTATCGGGGAGAAGGAAATGGACACTGGGCAGGCAGCCAGTGGTGTGTGGCAAACACACTTCACACTCTGGGGCAAAGGAGAGGGTGGTCAGAGAGGCCAGAGCCCCAGCCTTGGGAAAGAGGATGTGGGGTGGGGTGAGAGCTGAGAGCCCTGCTCTTCAAGTGAGTTGGTTTCTTGGCCTCCTCAGGTTTCTGGCTCTCCCAGTATCCTCTGAGGCCCGCCTGGGGCAGGAGGAGTTTAGAGAAGCTGGTGGGGAGACCTCTGCCCCCCTTCAGGCAGGTGTGCATTTTCTTTGGCAGCTAATTACTTAGGATGGATGATTCTGACTCAAATGGAAGCCCTGTCCTCCTCTCCCTCCCTCCAGCTGGGACAGAACAGGTGGTAGAGGGAGCAGAAACTCCTGCACAGTGCTTGCAGGACTATTCATCATTGTGGGTATTTACACCCCACCTGGGGCCAGAACTGGGGCAGAACAGGTGGTGTCAGGAGAGGAAGGCAATGAGGAGGTGATGGGGAATTAACTCTCCTGATACTTTCTGCAGAGGTGGCTGGCCCTGTGTTGGAGCAGAGTCCTCTGGTTTGCAGGGAAGGGCTGAAATCACACCAGAGGAAACAGTCTGAGGTAATCAAATGCCAGAGCATTTCCACTTTGTCTGTCTTTGGAAGATTTGGAGATTAAGAAGATGAACCCAGCTGAAGGTTGGCTGTTCAGCTGGGGGTAGGGGCAGGGGAGGGAAGGAAGCCCCGATGTATAGCATTTGCTGATTGCTGTGGTGTAAATACTCTCACTGTGGCTGACTTCAAGCTGCCAGTTGTTAAACAATCAGCTCACAAATCTCAAATACTTAGCAACTGGTACCTAGGAGCTGGTAGGAACCTCCCCAGCAGGCCTCTGGTGTGCGTTGAACCACGGGCACCCAGTATGTGTCCCTGTGTGTGTCCAGAGTCACGTGCCAGGGACACAAGGCTGCCTAGCCTCTGCTGCTGTGAGCACACAGATTTGGCATAGAGTGGGATGGAGCAACGTGACAGTCACTTAACAGGATGGCACGTGGTGGGCATCACCTCAAGGCCTCATGTCATCCTTCTGGTGTTGAATCTGGTGTCTAGGATGGAGACTTGAATCCGCCTCTGTCCATACTGGGCAGTGCCTGGGGCTCTGGGCAGTTCGGACCTCCTCTGCCTGCAGTGAATAGGAGGAGGCTCTTCCAGCTCTGCCATCCTGCAATCCTCTCATGCTGTATCACACATCCCTGTTTTAGCCCTTGCCACCTCTGCTGGCTGCCTAAGACCTCAGCCTGGGCAAACACTCCATGGCATTGCCAAGGCCCCCAGGCATCCTTCAGCTTGACTCTTTGTGGTCCCATGTTCCAGCTGTCTTATTTCTAGAGGTAGATGTGACAGGAGTTGGGCACCAGGTCATGGCCCTCTAGAGTCAGCATTTGGCTCCTGGGCAGTCTCCTCCCAGCAGACCCTCCCCAATTCCAGCCTTCGTGCCTAGGATGGTGTAGGGTAAAGAAAATGTCAGGCTTTTCTGCCCTCCCGCCATCAGGATAGATGATGGATCCCTGCGGTCCTGAATGCATGCCTGATGGCGGGCACCTGGAGTAGGGTGTGGGCATAGGTAGATGGGATTCACCTGGGCTAAGACTGGGCTTTTTAAGGGCGGCATCACGGGGACGCCAGCAGAAGCCAAAAGAGAAGCTGAGAGAGAAGCAAGAGAAGCAGAAGCCGAGAGAACGCCGGAGAGCCCAGATAGAGGGAGGATTTGTTGGGGGCTGGGAGGACTGCCAGCCTCCCTGCCCCCCAGCACTCTTACCTGCTGTGTACCAGGTAAATCCCAATAAAAAGACCTGCAAAAAGCTACTAAGGACTCTGATTCCTCCTTTACCCGGTCTGCTGGATCATAGGAAACCTGCACTGTGTCTATTCCTGCCTTTACAGATGGCATCTGCCCTTTTCCTATCTGGAGTCAGAGCTCAAACTCCGGCCCTCTCCAAACCCTGGTGTCTAAAAAATGTGGAGGCATTTTGTGAGCCATAAAGGGCTCTGCAGATATTGTGAAACATGAGGGTGTAGATCATGTTCACTGGACTGATTTAACAAATTCCAAAGTTCCCGCCTGGGGTAGGGGGGGAGCCCCTGAGGGGCCACCAGGGGCAGCATCCTGTGGCCCTGCTCTCCTGCCAGCATCGGTGGGGCTTCTCACTGTGGGCTCTCTGAGGGATGAGCAGAGTGGGGGTGACTCTCTGCAGGCTGAGCTTCACAGTGCAGACATGGCTTTCTTATTTTCTCTTGCACCTGAGCTTTAAATTAGCCAAGTCTCTTGGCAAGCTGAGGCAATGGTAGGAAGCTCTTAATAATAGATACAACTGACTGTCTGCTAACAAATTGCTGAAGATGGCAATTAGCATTTTAATTTAGGTCTTTTTCTTCACACTCACCTCTGGAGACCTGGGTTCGAATCTGGAATTGGGGTCACCAGTAGAGGTTTGCCTGTGTCCTCCTAAGTCCCTGTGGGCGGTTTGTCTTTGTCATACAGCTCAGTGTCGAGTATGGCCTGAGGGGGGCACTGTCTGTCCAGATGTGGAGCAGATGGCAGCAAAGCACAGGTCTGCGGTAGGGAGGCCAGAGAGGAGCAGCTGGGCATGGGGGGTGGGGGGGTAAGGATGAAGGGGTGGGTAAGGATGATGGGGAGAGGCATGGGGGAGGGGGAGGGGCAGAGGCTGGCAGTGAGGAGCTGGGGGGTGGGAGCAGGCTGGGTGGGGCTAAGTACAGGGCGTGGAGGGAGCGGCAAGATGTTGGGGTGGGCAGAGAGTGGCACCAGGGAGGGGGCTGAGCAGGGAAGAAGGGCGAGTGCACCTCCCTCCTAACCCCAACCCACCCCCATCTGCCCCAGGCCTGTACTGAGGGCTTTTCCCTTCCCAAGCACTGATTTTCTTGATTTTTCTTCAAGCCACAGCAGCCTGGGATGACTGGAGTGTTAGGAATAAATGATTTAACAGACCTGTCTTATTTCTTTCTCTCATTCACAAAACAGCATTTAAAAACAGCAAGAAGAAAACTCTTCTCTCAGAGGCTGACAGCTGGGGATAACGCTTTGGGGCCCAAAGAGAGACAAGCTCATCCCTGTATCTAGTGAGTGTGTCTGGGGCCTCTCTTCTCAGACTCCACACCCACCCATCTCACCTCCTCACCTTGGAGTGGAGACATAGGTGGCTCCTTCTGAGACAAATCCTACTTATCTAGTCCTGCGTCCTTAGCCCACTTCCGACTCTCAGAGTTGCTTGAAGATAGCCAAGTCATTGAAAAATGACCTACATTTCCTCTACCATGCAAAAGCATCTTTGACATATGAAATGGCAGCTCCAGACTCCCGGGGATTTGGTACCAGTCAGAGATTCAAGGCTCCAAGAAGGTGAGTAGGTCTTGTTGAGGAAGGTGATGGGGGGAGGTACTGAAGACCCACAGTGGGTGCAGGGAGGCTCTGAATGCTCTAAGAACTGACAAAATCCCACAGTGCTCTTAGGTCCAGCATTTCAGTCTTGTGCAGTAGTATGCATGGGGTGACTGGAGAGAGAAACTTAATTCTCTTCTTTGGTCTCCTCTCTGATGTCATCTCTATTACTTTTGGGGTTGCAAATGTTGAAGGGCAAAATTTCATCTGGCTAAACAAATCTGGAAAGGAAAAATCAAGGAAAAGAAAAATCTGTAAGTGAAAAATCAAGTGGTAAGTCAGGTTTCAGGTAAGGTTTGATCTAACTGTATGGCATCACCCCAATATCTGATTTCTTTCCCACACTCTGTACTGTTTTCCATAGCTTCATCCTAAATCTGAGTCCCTTCAGGATCGTAAGTTGATTGCCAGAAGTTCCTTGGACTCCATGTATTCTAGTTCTTTCCAGAGAATAGGGAGGAACTTTGTATGTTCTATTCTGGGATTCAGCATTGATTGACCTGAATTTGGATACATGCTTATTGTTAAATCAATGGTTGTGGCCCTGGGATGAGCTGTCACATTGTTTTGAGCCAGTTTAAGCCCACAGCTAGCACTGGCAGTGGGGTCAGTCCCACTTAAACTACAAGCAGGGAAGAATAAACCCTCCCACAGGAAGATAGTTTGAAGGCAATGACCAACCTCTTTCTATCTTGTTTGTAACCACTTGTTTTATTTACTTTTCTTTTTAAAGATTTATTTATTTATTTATACAAGCACTAGGTACAGTCAGAAGAGCAGGAGGGTGAGAGAATTCACCAGAGCCAGAGTGGGGAGCAAAGCAGGCAGAAGGACCGAAGTACACTGCTGAGGGGAGCAGCGGGCAGGCAGGAGAGGTCTGCGCGCCATGTGGGACCCTCTTCCCTGCGCACCGGGGATTGAACCAGCGCTGCAGAAGCTTCGGGCAGCTTCGCAACCCAGCGCTCAACCGCTGCACCACTGGGGAGGCCCTTGTTTTATTTTCTTAAAGATTTATTTGTTTATGCATACAAGAGCTGGGGTACAGGCCAGTGGGGTACAGGCCAGAGGTGCGGTCCTGGGGGGTGGTGAGAGGATTCACCAGAGACAGAGTGGGGAACAGAACAGGCAGACTGACTTAAACACATTGCTGAGGGGAACAGGGGGCGTGACAGGAGAGGTCTGATGCACCATGTGGGTTGCTCCCTGGCCGGTGAGGGATTCAACTTGTGCTACAGAGGCTGTGGATTGCTTCATAGTGCTGTGCTTAACCCCTTGCACCACCAGGGAAGCCCTGTTTGTAACCACTTGTAATGGAATTATACAACCACAACCTGTGCTGCCTGGTTTTTGTTGTTATTGTTGTCCTTTTGCTGTTTATTTAACCTCAAAACTTCAACTTTGGGGTATCATGGGACTTCTCAGTTACTCAAATACGTGGATGGATATTTCCTAACCCTATCCTGATGCTGGACTAGTTTGTATGATGTGCTTTAACCATTGGAATGCTAGGTGTTCAGAAGCTTTAAACCTGGCTTGGATTCCTTTTTGGTTGTTCTTCCAGCTACCATGAGAAAGGCATGTGCTGAGCAGCCCCTGGTTCCAAAATGTGAGACATGTGGCACCAAACTGAACCCAAGGTATGGCCTGAGGGTCACCCAGTTGACCCTCAGACTATGGACACACACAAAAAATGTTTGTGGTTTTAGGTCACAGAGATTTTAGGGTTGTTTGTGACATAGCATGATCACAGCAATGGCTGACTGATGCCAATAGGTGAAGGTTGCCAGGTTAGTTCATGCCTGGCATTCTGAGTGTGCAGGGCAAGGGCAGCATTATCAGAAAGGGAATTAGAGGATCCCCCAAAGAAGGCCCCTTTACTCTCTGGAATCTAGAAATGTATCTGGTTTTTCTCTTGCAGGATGTCTCATATCTTTTTGGGCCAAGGAGAAAGATTTCTGCTTTGGGGAAGATGTCAGAAGATGGCCTAAAAGAACAATGAGACCCATCCCAGCAGCCTCAAGCTCTGCTTCCTGTCCCCTGGTCATGAATGAAAGCAGAGGAGAGGGAGAGAGACAGAGACAGAGACAGAGCCAAAGAGGCAGACAAAGAGAGAGACAGACAGAAACAGAAGAGCCAAGAAGTGGTCCGCGGAGCCTTAGAGCCAGCCCGGGGTAACCTCTGGCCTGAGCTGGTTTTGGTCCTGATGTGGCTGCTTGGCTCTAAGCCTCTTTGTGCAGTTGGTGCCTTCCTAGAAAGCAGCCTTTAGATTAAAGTTTTATAATTTAATCTCTATTTGAAATGCCTTTAAGAGAATCCAATTGGACAGTGAGGAAAGGCAGAAGCTTCTCAATGTCTGCTCTAACGGTGGGCTTGTCTGTGTGGTAGTGGCACTTCACTGGTGGTGGGCTGGGAAGCACGGCCACGCCTAAACTCAACACGCCTATGGGTCTTTCTCAAGTGAGTGAGCGCTGCCCTCCAGGCGTGGCCCCCTCCGGGATGTTGTTCTAGTCAGGTTTCAAGCAGCCTTGGTGCCCTCCCTGGGCTTAGGCATGATGGGGTTTAGAGAACGGGGTCAATGTCTTTCCTTACACCTTACAATTGGCCAGGGCGGTGCCGGTCTTGGCAGATTCTTCAGAGTGAAAGGTGGCCAGACTGGACCCTGTGGGTCCAGGGCTCTGTTGATGTTAGAGAATGAACTTGGACTCTGGGCATAAGTGCAACCTAAACTCTACCAGTTGGGTGATTGGCTTTACCTTGCAAGCCATAGCTTCCCAGTCTGAAATAGCAGAGGTACCTATTTAACAAAATGCCTGGCCCACAGTAACGATCAGCCAATAGGAGTTACAACAATAGGAGTTGTTTGTTTTCAGAATTACCCAGAAGGTGGTGTGGTTAAGAGCTTTAATTCTGGATTTGAATCTCCTGGGTGAAAATCCTGGAACTCTCTCTTTCTAGGTGGAGCTTCCAAAAACTTCATGTAACCACTCCAAGCTTTGTCTCTTCATGTGTGAAACAGCTTCATAATAACTCCCTCAGAGGATGTGGAGGACTCAGTCTGCTATTTCGTGGATCTGAAGACATCTAAGCACAGAGGCTGACAGACACAGAGTTAGTGCTCAGTGCATGTGGACTGTTGAACCTCATCTCCAATTGCTACCCTGTTGGGAACTGATGCATGGGATGACCTCAGTGTGCCCCTCAGCCTCCTTCAGCACTTCCCTTCAGTCTTCTGGCCCTTGACAGAATGCTCTGGTCACTGAGATGGGACTCCGCTGGCAACAAGCAAAAGACCAGAGAGAAGATAGAACTGCAGGCAGGAGGGGGTGACCAGAAAGTCTTTCCTTGCCCACAGCCAAGGGCCCCACAGTTACTGGTCAATACTTCATTGACTCCTGCCATCACTACATATCTCCACATCTCTAACTTGAAGGGGGGGGTCTTTGCTGCATAGTCTGGTGTTCCCATGGCAACCTCTCAGCAACGCAAAACAGCCATTGCTCCCATAACAGGCAGCCTTCACCCTTCCTCCTGCAGAAGTCACATTAGCGGTGCCCCAAGGAGCCCTCAGCACCCTGGACAGAGGACCAAGTCAGCCAGCAGCCTCTTTTCTAACCCCCCTAGTTTTCTGGGCTTGCTGGAGGAGGCAGTGGTGGGGAGTTATTTGTTCTAATGTATATCGATTGAGGGCCTATGATGTCCAACAACACACCAAATGCTTGTTAGGGACCCAGCATGGAGAAGACACAGAGCCCTGCCCTCGGGGACTAGAATTATAGTTGGTCTCTACTTTAGGAAGGAGAGAAAGGAGCAAGACAGTTTCAGTCAGTGCTAAACACTGAGAAGGAAATGAAATAGAGCCACGTGGCAGAGGGAGTTGGTAGAGGGGTCAGGGCGGGTCTCTCTGGACCTTCAGCACTGAGCACTGAATTAAGGGGAACCTAGCCAGTAAGACCCTGGGAAGAGTATGTCCAGGTGGAGGGAAAGTGAGTGCAAAGGTCCTGAGGCAGGAGTGAGCCTGAGTGTTTGAATGAATAAACTGAGGCTGGAGGGTGCTGGGCAAGGTAGACAGCTGGCTCCATTATGAAGGGCTTTGTGAGCTGGAGTCAGTTTTGGGATTTTATTTGAACTACAATGGGCAGCCAACAAGTGTTTTACACGGAGTAGAGGCATGGTTAGAAACAGCTTTAAAAAGAATTTTTGGATTATTTTGGGTCAAAATCCTGCCTGGGAAGCCCCACATTTCCTGAGTGAACTATGTTTGGCTGAGAAATAGAACTGCAGCTTCTTGTAGCTGGTCTTCCTTGGACCCCTGTTTTGCTCCTTTTCCCCCTTTCTAGTGTGGAGACCAACTAGAATTCTAGTCCACGAGGGCAGGGCTCTGTCTGTCTTCCCAGGAACCAAGGGGATCCTCTCACCCAGTATATCACCACCCTTACCACCACCCTCATCTCCATGACTTTGCCATTTTTGGTTGCTGACAGCAAAGCCCTCACCCCTGGACCCAGTCAAGCATGTTCTACCCCACCCCCCCAAGCCATTTGAGAATTCACCCTGATGAATGGACAACCTCAGACCTATGAATCCTTCAGCCAGTCCAGGCCTGAGCGCTCAATCTCTCATAACTCTGTGTTAAGGATGTGGAGTGACACCTGAGACAGCTGGATAAAGGATGAAATAAGAGGCTTGATAAGTGGGATTGATGGCTGTCCTTGCCCAGACTGAGCTGGGGGAAGGGCAGAAGACCACCTAGGATGAGTTATTTGTCATCCCAGGGTGTCTGGGGTGCAGACTCGCTCCAGTCCACATGACAGACAGGCTTCCGTTGATCTGTGGCCCCTTCGGGAATCTCAGTTCCAAGGTGCCAGAGAAGGCCCTGTGTTCTTGCGGTCTGAGAATTTAAGAAAAACAAAACATTCTCCTGTGACTAGAAGACACAAGCTGGCAGAAGGGGGCATGAGATGCTGGCACAGGCCTCTGGGAGGCGGAATGGCAGGAAATGGGACCCCCCACCTTCAAGTCCTATCATAAGCAGACAGCATTCTTTTCCATGCAGGACAAAGCTGAGCCAAATTGGCTTAAGCCCAAAGGGACTTGACTGGCTCACCCAGATGAATAGTTTAGGGGTGTCTTTTCTTCAGGTGTGGCTTGATTCAGGACTCCAACAACACGACCAGTCCTTCTATTATTTGGCTGAGCCTTGGAACAGGCTCCATTCTTGGCAGGCTCTCTCCTTATGGTTGCAAAATGGCTGCCAGGAGCATCCAAGATCATGCTTCCTTATTTATATCCAGTGGGAAAGATTCCCAGAGTTGAACTAAAACCCCAAAACTGACTCTCTTTGGTCCACATGATCAGGACTCCTTTATTAATTAACCTGTCATTGTGCAGTGGGAAATACTGATTGGCTAAGCTATCCTGGACTCATCCCTGAAGCTGCAATGTGGGGCCAATTCTACCCAAATGCATAACTGGGAAATTTAGGATTCTCTGAAGAAAGGGTGGGAAAGAAGTAGATGGTGGAGAAGTGACACGATGTACCTGCCATCACCTTTCAGTCTCATTTCTATTATTCCTGGATAATACCCACATCTCTCCTTAATCACTGACCCAAAATCCTTCATAGAATTTCCAGTTCTACCTATCCCCTCATACGAAATCCTCTTTATGAGTCAGGACCATTTGGTTGCAAGTGACAGAAACACAATTAAAATTGACATAAGCCAAAAGGGAATTGTCTCACATAATTGTAAAGTCCAGAGACAGTGCTGCTGGCATTAGACCCAGGTGGTCCCAGCAACTCTGAAGGTGTCATCAGTACTTGGCCTTTCTCCATCTCTAGGGTCTGCTCTTCATGTGACTTCCTTCTCAGAGGAACTCTCCAGGAGTTGCAGGATGGCTGCAGCTGTCCAGGGCCTGTTCAGGATGGTTTGCCCAGTGTTAAGCCAAAGTCCTAGGGTGATACCACTGGTCCACACCTGAGCAATCAATGAGGTGGGACGGGGCCAGCATTAGTTGAATGGCCAGGCCTGAGTTGTGTGCCCCTGAAGCTGCAGGAGGGGTGCCCCACCTGCCACGCAAGGACTAATGGAAAGTCAAAATGCTGTTTCCAGAAGAGCCAGCCTGGAAGCTGGGAAAATGACAATGGCCTGCAGTGACCATGCATTACCCACACTGCATTGCTCTCCAGATGGCCTTCCCGCTCTGGGTGTAGAACTTGGGGTTGGGGGTTACTGTCATCTTCCTTTCTTTAGTTAGTAAGTGCTTAATAAACCCTGCAGAACAAACGAGAGTGGCTTGAAGTTTGATGTCACAATCACAGCTGTTGTGGGTGGTGCAGCTACCCACACACTCTGCAAGTATCACCTTCGGGAATTACACTTAAAACAAGAACATAGGAACAAATGGATGCCCAGAGATGTGACATAATTCTCCTGGGTCACACAGCTGGTGAGTGACAGAACTGACACCCTTGCCAACCCTGCTGGGTCTAGTCCCCCTGGCTTTACCTTTGGCTCTGCACCCCCTCCCCCAACAGTCCGCCCCCAAACCCCACTCACTGGTAAATGTGAGCAACAGGGGATTTGCAAATATTTTGCATGTTTACTGGCCAGCCCTTGTTGTATGAAGAGACTGCACTTGAGTGACCACTAGGGCTTGTTCTAGGGAAAAGGGACAAAGTCTGGGCTACCCCCTTGCAGTGCCTCAAGGAGGGCCAGGTTTTCTTGTTGTCTGTTTACACTTGCACTTGCTGTTCCCTCTGCCTGGGATGCTTTTCCTTGCAAGTCTCTCAGCTCCTTCAAGAGGCCTCCTTAAGTCGCCCCCACTAAAAACACCACAGAGCGTTACAGCACTGCTCAACCTGGCATGTTCTTATTTGCCTACTTGTTTATTTTTTAATCTCATTCCATTGGAATGGAAAGTTCTGGGGAGCAGGAAACTTGTCCATGGCTTGTTCATGGCTGTTGGATCCTCAGGGCCGAGAAGGGTCCCCAAACACAGTAAGTGCTCAAGAAGTACCTTGACATGGGAAGGTTGAACGCATGGCCTCACAGAGCTCATGGTACGCTGTTGTGATTGCTGAGCTCGTCAAGCCTTTCTTGTGTGCTTGCCCTTCTGGACTGGGGCCTCTGCTTGGCAGTCTGGCTTGTCTGTTGCCCACCAGGCTGAGTTGAGGGGCTGGAAACCACCCAGGGTAGGCGGCTTTCTTGCATGAGTGTTTTCCTGCGGGCTGAGGCGGTATCCCCGGGAAGAGCTTGTGTGCTGACTTGCAGGAGGAATGTCCAAGGGGGTTCCCAAGAGTACGTGTGTCTGCCCCCCTGGGCTGCATATCCCTGTGTGGCCTTCGAGGTGGCTCGTGATGGGAACACAATTGGCGATGTTCCCCAGATGGCATCAAGATGGGGTGGGTGGGGGTGGGGGATTGGCAACTGTCTTCCCATTGCACAGTGACAGCCAGATGTCTTGATCTGTGACTCCTGGTCAAGTGTCCCCACCTGGGCTAGGAGTCAGTTTGTGTGTCTGGATCTCTCTTTAGTAGGGCCTCAGCCCCTGCTGTGTCCACACTCTCGCCAGCATGGCTTGCTTTTTGGGTCTCCTTACCCCCCAGTGCATCTTTCAGATCCCATCACTTTGTGGCCTCCATACCCAGTTTCTTAATTTTAGAAATAACCAGAGTCTCCTCCATCCACCTCTGCTGTGCTGGAGCACAGGAGAGAAATGACCATTTACTTGTCCTGGCAGGATCAAATCTTCACAGTCCTGAGCTGGGCATGAGATCATGACCATCCCTGCTCTCCCCTCAGAAAGGAGGCAAGGCTAGAAATCCAGAGGTTTATCCCACACCAGGTGAGGCCAGAAGGAAGATAAGCGACAGCACATCTGGAATAAATCCAAAAGTCATACCAGGGCCCTTGAAGACCTGCCAGCTGCTCATGTCACTTCCAGTGCCCTGGGCTATAGCTCATGTCTCTTGGCTCTGCTCTCCCTTGGAACGCCATCTTCCTGGTAGCTCAGCCTCACTGTTAGACTGCAGAACTAGGGGTTCTCTGGGGTCCCTCAAACTTGCGTGCTTTAAGTGGATTCTGCCATCCACCACATAAAGACAAACATTCTCTTAGTGTGAAAGAACTTTAATAGGATTCATGTGCACAGACAGAAGAGAAGAGAAGAAGGATAATAGTTTCCAAATAAAACACCCAGTTACCTATTCCTAGCCAAAACAGGGCTGACCTAAAGTAGGGCCACTGAGACCCAAAAGCTTGGCACAAGTCTAAGGTAGCTTCTGGTGGGGAGCCATAGGAAAGGGGCAGAAGGGACAAGGCGAGTCTAGAAGGAAAAGAGCAGAATCAAACAAAGTACAAGTCAAGGCAACTGCTGCCATTGTCCCCACGGGTCTCTCACCCGCATCTCTTTCAAGCGTCTCTACATGTCTCCTTCCATGTCCCTCATGTCCCTGGTGCAAGTTCAAAGCCGAAAAGTAAAATTGCTCTACTTCCTCACATGCCTCACTGCTCCATGTGCCTCCTCCTGTGACCCCTTCAAGTCTTCTTCTAGGTCTCTTCAGCTTCTCTCTTCTTGGCTCCACCCTTCATTAGAAGGGGCAGGGAACCTGGAACCTCCCTTTGTGTGGAGATGACACTGTAACATCACCACTTCTCATTCACTCAGCTCTCCGCTCAGGGCTCAGGCCCACATGGGAATCTTGGGAGGGCTTATTTGCACCCCCCACCCCGTGCCCCCCAATTTCCCCATTCAGGAGGCCTGGGTGGAGCCTGGGAGTTTACATTCCTAACAAGTTCCCAGGGATGCTGAAGCTTCTGATCCAAATGACTTTTGACTTAGTGGGGACTCTTTGGACCCCTCCAGTTTGATCACTGCTACCGCCCACCCCATCTTTCTCCATGACAACCTGCTGCTTAGCTTCCTTTTATCTTTTTTCCATAGCACTTATCTGTGCTTATCTTTGGGTTTAGATTGCTTATTTGTTGTCCATCTCCACGACAGCAGACCAAACCCCAGAAAGGCTGGGGCACGTTGTTTTCCATTTCCTGAGTCAGATGTGAGTATAGTACCTGCGTTGGGACAGACACAGGGGCACACCCCCACTCCCACCCCTCTGGGTTCTTCTCAGGCTGGGTGAGCAAACACATAAACATTGGACAGATAAGGAGGAGAAAAGACCAAATTTAATCACATGCATGTGGAGAATTTATATGACTGTAAATTCTAAGGCAAATGGGCCAAATCTGGGGTTTATATGCTGTGTTAAGGGGCCTGAGGCATGAAGGAGAGAGAAGAGGGGTCTCTCTGATGAGGAGGGATGATTTCATGTGACTAAACCTTGCCTCTAAATGTTTGCTCTGCCTTAAAATAGGTTTCTCCAATAAAGAGGTCGTTTCTGAGATGTCAAAAATGTATCCTTTAAGGTTATGGAGACAGCTTCTCCACAGTCCCACAGGGCCTTATTGGACCTCAGGTCCACACACCCAGGTGACAGTTATTGGAAAAGTCCTACTTTGGACACTCTGGAAATATCCTGCCTGAGTACTTTTGGGGAGACTGATCCCACACCAGGCAGAGTAGGAGCTCAGTCAACAGGCGTTGGATGCAGGGATAAGGAGTTTTCTCTACTCTGCCATCTCAAGGGATCCCCTGGTGTTTAGCAGAAAGGTCTCAGGAAATCTGCCTGAATTCAGCAGGCAGATTGTGGAGCGGCTGCTGTGTGATAAAAATTCCAGAGTGGAATGAACGATGAACGTTCTCTGCCCTCGGGCACACACCCACTAATGAGCCAAGGAGGCTATTTTCAAGCAGCCAAATGTTGTTTCCACCACTCAGTCTATAATTGTGCTGCTGACACTTGGTGTGACCACATGGAAGAGGCGAGATTATTATTATTGTTGTTATCTAATATTTCTTAGGTATCTTGTGGTGGCTGCGCCATTTCGCTCCTGGCTTCTAATCGATTTCTGTTCCCTGAAGACATCTTGAGAACCAGTCTCCCAGCTCATCTCTCGGGAGTGAGAGTCAAGGAGCTTCCCGGCCCTGGCGGGGCAGCTGAGAGGCTTGGGAGCGAAGAGGAGGCTGAGTGTACCCATGGGCTGTTTTTAAAGTTCTCATCTAAATTGTAGAATGTGGAAGGATTGAACTTTAAGAGAATTTCCGCAAGTAAATGATTTTTGACTCTGGCTACTTGACAAATGCCCTCACCCTACATGTCTTCTGTAGAGCCCAGCAGCAAATGCCACATGCAGCCTGGAGAGGAAGCAGGACCACAAACTGTCCTGGACCCAAGACATCTGTGTGTGCCCTTTGAGCAAGAGGAGATAGGGGAGGACGACCCAGGGGAAGGGCACAGAACAGGAAACTGTGTCAAATGCCACATGGGGTGGGGCAAGAGCTTCGAACACCCTCCTACCCCTTAGGGGCAGCTGCCTGCCCAATCCTGTCGTCTGCCACCCCAGCCGGGAGGGATGGGCGTAGTCTGGGGTCTGGGGGAGTTTCTGCAGGAGAGACACATTTCCTGCCTAATGGGAGATGGTTGGATTGGTAATGAGCATTCTTGCTAATTTGGAGGAATGATTTAGCACCAGGAGGAGCTTGGGAAAACATCTTCTGAATAGAGAGAGCAGGCTAACCCCCACCAGGCTGCAGCTCAAAAAATCCCTTCACTCCCAGGTGTTTGTGTCAGTGTCCATGGGGAGGGACTGAGAGCACTGGGTGCTGCCTCCTTTGGAAGGAAGGTGGGGAGGTAGGCACCAGTCCAGAGCTTGAGAAGGGAGGTGACCTGAAAGCACAGGTCCTCTCCAACCCCCCTCAAGTGGGAGGTGCAGTACAGAGGGTCAACCTCTGAGGCTGGGAGAGGAAAGCTGTGCGGGAGCCACGGCCCAGCCATGTAGCCCAATGGACACTCACTCTGCCCTCACTGTCTTCCCCTGCTGTGGGGACAGTGGGTGGGGTAAGAGCCACACATTTTTGTCCACTCAGTAAATATTTATGAAGCACCTACTATGTGTCAGGTGTCATTTGGGGATCATGTGGACATGTCTGTCGGGGTCCCTGCTCATGTTCCAGTGGAGAAGGATGAGGACATAGACAGGTAAGCAGTAAATGAATAAGATAGCATCAGGTAACTGCAGTACGGAATATAAATCAGAGAGATGTGCGAGAGAACGCCCGGGGGCAGCAGAGGGAGGTGACACTTCAGCTGTGACCTGAGAGATGACGAGAATCTGGGGGAAGAGCAAGCCAGCCAGAGGGAACAGCAGGGGCAAGGGCCCCAAGGTGGGAACCAGCTTAGATTATTCTGGAGATGGAAAGAAGGGAAATGACTGAAGCAGGGGGAGTAGGGGTGCAAATGGAAAGGAGTTTGCATTTCATTCTAAGTGTAACAGGAAGTCATCCGAGATCTTCAAATGGGGAATCCCATGCTCGGATTTGCTTTAGAAAAGACTGTCCAGGATGCTCTTTCAGAAGAAGACAAGGGGTAGGAATGGAAGGAAAACTCCAAAGACTGTAGTGAGAGGAGAGGGCTTAGGCGGGGAGGAGGTGGCGGGGGAGGGGGGTGGGGGTGGGGACGTGGAGGGGCGGTGACAGGCAGAAGGGGAAGGGGCGGGGCTGGAGTAGGTCCGGGGGTGGAGCCAGCAGTATCTGCCAAAGGGTTGCTTTCAGGGGCAGGTGGAGGCGAAGGAAATCCAGACCTGGAACCTGGGGCATAGGGTGGGGATCAGGGAGTTCGGTTGGAATCTTGATTCAGAGGTGTAGGCCTGGGAATCGGTATTTTTAATGCGCCGACCCTTTCCCTCCCTGTAGGTGATTCAGGTGAAGTTCTGAGCTTTAAAATTCCAACTCTGGAAGCTGAATTTTCTGTGTATAAAAAACAGTCTGAGGTTTGGGATGCCAAGTAAGGGATCAAGATACAAAGGTTTAAACACAGGAAATCACTTATCATTTTACTTGTTACTGCTCTGTCCATGCCTTTTCCCAGGAACCTACCTCCCCAAAGGCCCTTTCTCTTCTTACACTCCAGATTGGAAGGTAGCAGGAATCCTGCTGCCTGCGTGTTGAGTAAAAGAAATGAGTAAATAAGAGGTTGATACCCCTAAACCCAATCTTGGCTGGTACCTAAGATTCCAAGGGTCCCATGCAAGATTTCAAATCTACCTGGAATTCCCTTAGGAATCAAAGATGGGCTTAAAAGTAGCAGACTACTCTCCCTAGGGTTTATTTTCTTGCCAAAAAAAAAAAAAAAATGTTGGGGGTTGGGACCCAGTTCCTTCTATTTGTCTATGGTCCAACCTAGCTTCTATTCTAAGTTTACCTCATGATCCAGAATGGTTGCTGAACTTCCAGCCATCGCGCCAAATTGGAAGGAGTAAATGGAAGAACAAAGAGGGTAAGGCTCCCCCTTTTAAAAGAATCTGCTCAGAAATCCCACATTTGCTTATATCTCATTGCCAAAATTTAGTGCATGGCCTACACCTGGTTGCAAGAGAGGCTGGGAAGTGTAGTTTTCTTTTTTTCCTTCTCCCCCCTCCCCCACAGAGCCCAGGACTCTGCAGCAAGATAGAAGGGGCAAAATGGATGTTGGAAGACAATTCGTCACCTCTGTCCTAACACATTAAGAGTGAAACCATATAAATAAGGTAAGGCATCCGCTTTAAACTCTCTCAGAACCTTCAGTATCTACGGCCCTTAGACTCCAGGTGCCACAGGCTTACTTCTTCTGGATCTGGACCCCCTCACTTTTTCCTTTGCTCCCCCCTCAATTCATCTCTGCCTGCCCTCCTCTTCCCTCTCTACTGGTAGCTTCAACATGTCAAACTCATTCCTCCCTCAGGGCCTTTGCACTTGCTGTCGCCCCTGCCTGTCCTTCCTCCAAGGTCCTTATGTAGCCAGTTCCTTTCAGACTCCTTACACCACCTGCCGTCCCCTCCTCACCAAGTCACTCTCATACCATTCATCTGTTTCATTTTTCCAAAGCACTCAGTATAGTCTGAACTTGTATGTTTTATAGCTACACTTCACAAGAGGAGGGAAACTCACTTTTGCTGGATGCTCCGGGGTCTGCCTCTTGACATTCAGGTGAATACGCAGCTAGAGGAGGATCTGGGTCTGCCTTTTCTTCTGTGAGGTGGCCTGTGGAGTGCGGTGTAACAGGTGGCTGCCCAGGGCCCAGCATCACTGTCGCATTTCTTCAGAATGGACCTTGTTGCGGAATGGACCTTACTCTGGCAGCCTCGGATCAGCCTCCCTGGGGGAGTGGGGGGTCTCACTGATGTCCACTGCACGTATCCATTTTGGAGGGAAGGATGGTTATGGTTTTGGGTCCCTGTTCCAAATATTCAAACTGCCTCGTCTGTACCTGGAACTCAACAGATACCCCGGGATCCCTTGTTATTGTCACCCTGGAGGGCCTTTTCGCCCTCTCTCTGGGCAGACCCCCTGATCCCTGGTCTCTTGGTTTGCTCCCTCATGGTCATGGAGGGTAAACTGCAGGGCTTCCTGAGATGCCTGAGAAGTGAAGACGGCCTACAGGTGTCTCCTTCTCTCATCTGCTTAATAGCTTACCTGGGTTATAGAATCTAGTTGGGAAATAATTTTCTTTCAAAATGTTAAATTCACTACTATGTGTCTTGTGTGTCTTCTAGTTTCTCTGCAAACTTGTGACTCTGCTATTGTTGTTGGGCTTCTGAAAGATTGCTGCATGTGCTTGGGGTGGGCGCAGTTTTAATCCACCATTCTATGTAAAACGTGTGTCCTTCATTCCTCTACAATTTTCTTGAATTATTTCACGGACGGTTTCTTTCTATTTTCTTTTTTCTTTGGCTCTGTTACTCAGATGTTGAATCTCTTGAATCAGGATTTCAATGTTCTTACCATCCTTCTTCTATTTTCCATCCCTTTATCTTTTTGCTCTATTCTCTGGGAAATTTCCTCCAATTTGCTTCCTAATCCATCTATTTTAAAATAATTTCTTTCTGCTTTTACTTTCCAAAGCCTCTCTTTTAATTCTCTATTCTTTATGTGTCCCTTTTATTAGAGCTTCATGGATATAATCTCCTTGAGACTATTAATAATAATTTTAAAAGGTTTTCTTTGCCTTGCATGGTCTGTTTCTGCACACTATTTTTTATTTTTTACTTGTCTACTTTGTTCTCACATGTCTGTGATAGAGGTGTCCCTGATCTGTGCTCCACCAGATCATAAATAATTACCAAAACGTGAAATTGAAGCTCAGAGATCTCCAAGGGTCAATGGTTGGGGGATCCACCCACATCAGTAGCTTGCAGTCTTTCATGTGGGACTGGTCAGATTTCCTAGGGAAGCTCTTTCAGGCTCCTGCCTAAAGGAGTCTGGTCTATTGGCTTCTGGAACTAAAGCCTTTTCAGTTATATATCTAAGTCTTGGCTATGCCTTGCTTTCCCCAGTCCAGAGAATAAACCCTGACTTTTGAGGTTCAGGAGGTGAGGGGTGGCTACCCAACAGCTTGGAGTGAGGTTGGTTTTTGAAAGACTTTGCTCTGTTTTAACTTCAGTTGTTCCCCATTTGCAGGCATACCTGGGGCTCCACGTTCCTGAGGCTTTGAGGGACTCTGGGGTGAGAATTGACTTGAATCTATTCTGGAGAATCAAACAGCTGAGCAATTTGTCTCTCCAGCACCTTGTGTGCAGGTACCACCCCTCCCTGTTTCCAGCTTCCAAAGTCATTGCATCATCTTCTTCCCTGTTATCCTTCCCATTGAGTTGACATCTCAAAAAAAAAAAAAGTGTTTTGCGTGGTTTCAGTGGGAGCTGGAAGGAAGTGCAATTAGATATGGATGCCCAGTCTGCCCAGATGCCCAGTCTGCCTCCCTGTCTCCTTATCTCACAAATGAGGGACTAGGAGTGAAAACTAGGGGCTTTCCATGGTGATGGACAGTGGTTACATATCTGAATCCCAGCCTGTATTTATGGAGGTCATCACTTTATGAGACCCACCACCTCCCACTCTGAAACTGAAAAGTCTAGAAACACCTCCTGTTGTCCCTAGCAGCTAGACCAAGTCTGTGTCCAAACCCAGCAGATAAGATGCTCATTGCACCAGATCTGGGTTTGGAACTAGTGAGCAAAGCAGGTTCAGGGAGAATCTTCTGGGTGCATTGGCAGCAGCACTGTGCCTCCTGTGAGCTGTGGGGGCCAGTGTCAGGGTGCAGGCATCTGGCTAGATTCTTAGCAGGATTTGTATCATGATCATGACCCTGATTTGGACCAAGAACCCTGAAAGATACACACAGCTGGCTAGCGGCAGGCGTGGAGTCAGGGTCAAAGTGGAAGTTTCCTTCCATGTATACTTCTCCCGTGCTATCAGGCCCTACCCAGCCCTTTGAAGCTGCATCTGGAACCCCACGAACTCCCCTCCAAAAGACCTCTTCTTTCCTGCTTTGCCTTTCCTGACGGACCCTCTCCTGCCCTTCCTGGTTCTTGACCTTCTTGACCTTCTTGAAAGACATGTCTCTTTGTGACAGTCAGCACTGGTCATGTATCCTCATCTACTCTGGTCATACTCCTGCTGTTTAGCCATGTCCACATCCCTTAGTACACCCCAGCCCTTGACCACCAAAGTCATCTCGAATCATTATTGAAGTGTTTTCAAAATTATTGCCAGTTTCATATGTTTATACCTTCTTATTCTCACTGGAAATGTAAATGCCTCATCCCTTCACTGCAAAGTATAGGGCCAGGCAACATGCAAAATGTTCAATAAATATTTTCCCATTTCCCTGTTCTGTCAAGGAAATAAGGTGCTTATGAACTCATGTATGATTTACAGACATGAATGTCAGTAGTGAAAACTATTCTCCCTTATCTGAGCTGAGTTTTCTACTAGTTTTTATTGTAAAAACAATAGAACATGAAAGAAATGTTGGGAAAAAAAAGGGGGGAGGAATCACCCCTAATTCTACTAGGCATAACTATTTTCATTTGTGTGTGTGTGTGTTGCCTTCAAGCCTTTTTCTGCAAGTGTTCACACATTTACAAACCTCCAATCCTAGTACTTGCTTCCCACAAAATTCACCGCAAATACCACTTTCCAGGGCAGTTTTCTCACCCCAGTAATTCCTGTGCCCTCTGTCCCTGCCATTCTTACCCCCAGTGTTATTGTCACACCTCTCCCCAGGTGGATGTGCCCAGGAGACTTCAGAGGCCGGAATCGAACCTCTGGGTTTCTCCATCCCAAATCCAAGGCAGGGCACATGGCGGTCACGTCTCACAGCCACGCTTTTGTATTCTACACTGTCACTGCATATTAGAACAGACGCCTATCCCCTGTTGCTCTACAGTTTTCATAACGATCTTTTTTAACAGGTCCAGAATATTTCATTAAGTGGATGTTTCATAATTTAGTTAACCAGTCCCCTATTGGGGAAGATTTGGGCTGTATCCAGGGTTTTTTGTTTTTTTGGGTTTTTTTTTTTTAAATCACAAATAACATTGTAACAACTGTTCTTGCCACTATAGTTTATTTCTCCTTTTAAGTAAATTCATAGAATCCCTGGATCAAGCAGACTCCTGGTTCTTTAGCCCCTCTCAACCTAGCAACAACCTCACCTGGTACCAGCTCACAGGAGAGACACAGTTGCCCCCACAGCCCTGTCCTCCTTCATCATAAACACATCCTGTGGCCAGTTGGAGCTGCCTCCCCAGCTCTTCTCAGAGATCAGGGTTGGAGTTTCCCTCACTCAATAAATGTTTATTAAAGTACTATTTATCTTGGATTCTCCTGGGCCTGCTACAAAATCTTGCATGTCCAAGATGCTCACAACATTCACCTCATGTGTCTGCCTGCCCTAATCTGTGTCCTTTCTTCTGCCATCAACCCACCTGCCTGTATTTTCCATGGTCCTGATGTGGTTTTTGATCCAAGGGGTAGACCTGGGTTCAGGGTAGGCCAATCAGAGTGCTGCCTCCCTTCTCAGCAAGGATTGGCTAAAGGGAGATCATGTGACGCAGCCAAAGCCAGTGATTTGCAAACTTGGGACATGGTGAGAGGTGGCATTTCTTCCTCTAAGGCTGAGGGGATGATGCAGTTGTGATGACATAATATTGACAGTGAGATAATAGTGGGTGGGACACTGGAGCTGCTGGTGGCTATGTTGCCATGTACAGGGAGATCCTACTGAGAATGGCTTCAGGGTAAGTTGAGACTTTTTTTTTGTAAATTGAAGTAACATTGATTATAACACTATATAAGTTTCATGTATTCATCGTTAACATTCTTTCATTTATTCCTTCTGTTCCAGAACAGGAAGAGGGGCACCCCAGAACCCCCAAACCTGCTCATTCTAAATATGTTCTGCCATCCACTGCATCAAGATGGAATATACTCTAGAGTATAAGATCTTTAATGGAAAGGAACTTTAATACAATTAGTGTGCAATATAGAAAAGACAGAGAATGAAGTTTCTGAAAGAAGCACCCAAAGTTATCCATCCCCTTGTGGGTAAATGCCCAGCCGAACAGGGTTGGCCCAAAGCAGGGCCACTGAGGCCTGAAAGCCTGCCACAAGCCTAAAGCACCATCCAGTTGGGACCCATAGAAAAGGGTCAGAAACAGCCAGACAAGTCTGGGAGGAAAAGAGCAAAATCAAAATCAAGACAAAAGCTGCCATTGTTAACCTCCCCACGGGTCTCTCACCCACATGTTTCACCCAGTCCAGGACTAAGATGCAAGCGTAGCTTCTTCACATGTCTCTCTGCTCCACGTGCCTCCTCCAGGTCTCCTGGCTCTCCATCCTGCTGCATTCCTTCTAAAGGTCTCTCCATCTTCTACTCCTCCCTGCTCACCTCCACCCTCCCTTGGGTGGGGCAGGGAACCTGGAACCTCCCCTTTCCTGGGCACTACCCTGTTACGCTTCTGCGTCTATTTGTTAGACTCCACTCAGTGCGGTGCCTGTTCTGGCGTTGGGGGAAACAATCCTGAACTAGGGAGAGTATCTGCTTTTATTGGCCCTTCAGTCCACACTGACATTTGAGCAGGGACTTGGATGATGCAAAGGGACCGCATTTCAGGAGAGAGCGCCTGCCAAAATGCGCTGCCCAAGGTAGAACAGGGAACAATCTACAGATTTTTGTTTTTAATTTTTTTAAATTGTGGTAAATTCCATATAAGAGTTGCTATCACAATCATTTGGGATGCACAGGTTTTGAAGACATTTCTGAACACCTGAATCTTACAGTACCTGAAGCAGTTACTATCCTCTGATTTCTCAGTTCTGGTCAAATTTCAACTAGACTCTCTGCCACTGGCTCCCTGAAACCTTATACAATCCATGTTGAGTGAACAAATAGATAAATGAAAAAACAGGAAATAAACCAAAAGTCTCCAGAAACATACACTTCCCGCAGCAACATATCGGTAGCTTTTGTCCCTGCAGCCTCATCAGCGCTGGGTGTTATCATCAAACCATTATTAAGCCTAGAATATGAAATATGGGGAGGAGACAACTGATCCAAGGAGCGAGAACTGGGATCCAGCCTCGTCTCTCTTCCAGAGAGTTCTCAGTGCTCATCCCCGCACAACTGGGCCACGGCCACTTTGTTCTCTGCTCTGAGCTGTTGCCTTATGGTAGGTTGTGACATTTCCACCTGGAGGTGTCTCGCTTATTGCTCTGGGGACGTTTTTATTTTTTTATTTAAAGAGAATTTTCATGGCAGTCTGTGCCACCAAGGGCCGTCGGGAGCCCCTGGCAATATGATTCTGTCTGAAGAACAAAGAGGCAAATTTGCAGAAGATCAAATGCAAAGGCATCATGAGAGAAGGAGAGGGCTGGGAGTTACAGATGAAAACGGTGGCGCTTCCAGCCCAGATCTGTGTGTTTTGCTGAGATCTGAGAGTTATGAATAATGGAGGATCCACACACAACCTGGGGTGCGTGACTGTTGGGGATGTGGGAAGAGGGCCCCCCGCCTTGCTGAAGACACCACCTTGCCATGAGGAGTAAGTAGGGCTGGTCACAGCCCCTCCGGGCAGGGTCAGCGCAGTGAAAAAGAACGGTGAAGAGAACAAGGATGGAGTTGAGGAGCTTGAGAGCCGGAGCCCCAGCAGCCGCAGGGCTCTCACTGCCGCGTGACAGAAGCTCAGGCACAGGGAAATCTGCAAAGTGGGGTCTGGGTATCCGTGAGGATTTCAGGGGGAATGCAGGACGATTCTGGGCAAGATGTCTTCTCTGCCAGGCTCAGGAAGGCACCCCTGCAGCCCCATGTGGGAGTGAATGCCCCTCCTCCTGGCAGCTACCTGTCTCCTGACGCACCCTGCTCTCCCGTCACCCCCTACTCATGCTCCTCAAGGCTTGCTTGCACTTAATGGCCCAGTGCCCCTCCCTGGTTTCTGCCCTGTGCTCAAGCCCAGCCCCAAGCCTCCCTCCCTTCTACAGCCTTCCCATTCCACAGGCCTTACCCCAGCACCAGGCCCGCTTCCCCTCTGCCCTGGTGCTCCCCCTCCCACCTCCTGGAGCTCTCCATTGCTGGGTCAGCTGCCCACCTGTTTCCACAATCTGCCTGCCCAGTGAGTCCTCATGGGCACCACAGACTCCTCTCTCTGAAGCTCTGAGGCATCTGGTCCTCCCACCCTATTCCTTGGCAACATTGTCTCTGTGGACATGGCCTGTCCTTCTGGGAGTAGATGCCTCATTTTTCCTGGCCTTTCAGCACAGGAACTGACAAGGGAGAGCTGCTTTCCTCTGTATAAACGGAAATCCAGACATTCGCTCTCCAGGCCTTCCTGATCACTAGGTTGGCCCGTCAGTTATACCACCCCAGCTGGCAGGGTCACAAAGAACCGGGACCACTCAGAATCCAGGACCTGTCCTGTGGGTGGGCAGCGGCAGCACTGGCAGCAAGGGCAGGCTCGTCCATCTTCCAGAGGCAGCAAGAACAGGACCCAACGGGGCAGGTTGAGAGGTCGAAACCAAGGGCAAGGGTGGTGATGTCCTCAGGAATTCCTCCTGGTTGTTCCTCCTCTAAGCTTGACGCTTGAGCCTCCCCAGGGCTTCTGGCATTCAAATATCCTGTCATAAATACCTGCCCTATTTACAGCAGCCAGGTATTGTTTCTATTGATTTAAATTATGTTCAGTTACGTTATATTGATAGATCCTGGCTTGTCATTCATCTTTTTCAATGTTGGGGTTTCCCCCTTACTCCGGCATCTCTTTAAAATACATTTAGTATGTTTAAAAAAGATAAATCAACATAAAGTAAAATATTAGGTCAATTAAAAGGTCCCTCAAATTAAGATTTGGGGAATCTATCAAAACATGGCCTAACAATCTCACTTTGGAACTTGTCCTTCTCCTGTCTTATTGAATTACTATAGCTTGGAGAATAGTGAGATTTCCAAACTGGACCCAGAAACCCTCATCTTCTTCCTCCTTCCTATTTTTTCTTACAGCCAAGTGCTTCATTGTGTGACGAGACCTTAGCTCACTGAGGCTTCCTCTCTCAGGGGACAACTGAATTGCTTTCCATCTTTTGTTGCTACCATGCGGTGAATGCCCCCATAGCTATACCGCCTCATCTGTGCAAAGTGGAACATTTATCAAGTCAGAAAATAAGATACAGAACAATCTGCAGATATGTCATGTTTTGCTCAAGAAAGAGGGAAAATAAGAATCTCTTATACCTCCATAATGACACTCTGGAAGGATAGATACAAAGCTGATCCTAAGCACACCTGCCTTTTGTGGTGGCTGAGAGGCCTGGGGAGCTGGAGGCAGGGCCCAAGGAGGCCAGTGACGTTCCTATTCACCTGTGAGTCTTGTTTTGCTTCTGGAACCACATGACAGTATTACCTAAAAACAATAGTAAGTGTGGAGGTGACACAGATGTGGTCAAAGTTGGTATTGATGGCTGAATCTCGGACCTCCTCCATATTGTGGCTTTGGGCCAGGCTATTCCTTCACCCACTGGAGACAGTAGGGAGGCTGGGGCAGAGCGTGACAGTGAGGGTGGGGCCTGTATTGCGGAGCACTGCTGGGCTGTGTGCCAGTGACTACTCCAGCTGGGAAACCTGCCCAGTGTCCTAAGGTGTGGAGGAGGAGAACTCCTTGAGACTGGACACCTCCCCTCCCAAGACTCCAGAGGGGCCCACCAGGTTAGGGAGCTGTGCAATGATGGCCAAGTTGGCAGGTCCCCCTACTTATAGAGACATTACCTGTTCTGCCAGTGAAGCCATGAACTGCCCCCCACAGCGGAGCCTAGCAGAGCAGCCCACTCCCCTGTTGGACCCTGAAGCTGGTAGAGGCTGAACTGAGAACACCTTAATCTCCTCTGCAGCTGGACGAGGACCTTGGGTTTTGGGGAGAGAGCAGAGGAGCCAGGGGCGCTTGGGGGAGGGCTGTGCACCCGCCTGCCTGCCCTGCATGTCTCCAACAGCCTTTGTTCGTGAATAAACACTCTAGGGCTGCCTCCCCCCAACCTGAAAGCCGCTTCTGCCGGAGAGAGAAATCGTATACAATCTCTGCTTTAGATGTACAAAAAGTCTGAAATTGCTTGGAGACCAGGCAGAGGGAGGCTGGGCGAGGCTGGGGGGATCTGGGCGGGTAATTGCAGGTCATCTATCTGCTCTGTCAGCGCGCGCTTGCTCCCGAGCTTTGCAGAAAGGACTCTGTGAATTTGCCTTTCCCCGCGCCCACCTCGCCCCCCCACTCCATCTTGCATTACTTACTCTTTCCTCAGCAGCTGTAAAACCTTTTTCCTAAAGCTGCCCTCAAGCATAATGAATAGGAGATATTCGGAGCTGGTAAGAAAAGACAACCCAAATGATGCACATTGCCTTTTTGGGGGGCCCTGAGATGGATACCCACCTGGCAGGAATCTGCTGGAGGGGCATTTGCTTGGAGAGATTTCCACGGAACCTCTGCCTGTCTCTGCAAGCACCATAAAAAGAGTCTCAGTCGTGCCGTCCTCTACTTCATTCAGGACAATGGCCCCTTCACATGGGCCTTAAGGTACAGGACCCATCAGAACCCCCTCAGCCTCTCCAGCACGCAATTAGGTTCCTCAGGGTAGCCTTTCAACACCCCTTGAGTCAGTTCTGACAGTCCTAAAACCAGTACATTCCCTGAATTGAAGTGAGGAGTGCGAGACAGGTATGTGACCAGCCTAGCTCCTGGAGAGGGTACAGGCTCAGAGATATGTGCCCTAACATGGTGTGATGGTGTGACATGAAAGTCCTGGGAGGGGCTATGGCGCTGGCCTTGCTCACTGAGGCACTGAAGGACCCCGGGGCCACCAGCAGCAGGACTCCAGAGGAACCTTACACCCCAGGAACATGGGAGCCCCTGGCCCTGGCTCTGGCTCACAACTGCTCCAGGTCCTGGCTTCCTCATCACACCACAATAACACCAGAGGGGCTGGTATGCTCACACAAAGAGCACCAGGCGTGGTCCCAGCACTTTGTATTACCTCCCCTGCCCTGTCTGACTTGCCGCTGGGTCAGGCTCCGAGCGCCCTGTAGGTGGGGCTGTTTATAAACGATAACCGACCTTTCGTATAAAGATCCCCCGCTGGAGATGGAAGTGGAGACTTGAGTTAAAAGTTTCCCTAGAGACCATGGAGGCCCCACTCCTTTTCTCACCACCTCAAAGTGATGCTCAGAGAAGTTAAGGAAATCTCTTGGAGTCACACAGAGCTGGGTCCACGATAAGTGAGAAAGTGGCCACATGACTGCCTGTCTTTCAGGGTAATGGAGTTGGCCACAGGGCGGGGGTGGGCAGCAGGTGCTGGTCGGGGTGGTGGCAGTTAGTGGAAGGAGGCTCCTGCCCGTGTTGCTGCAACCCTTCTCCTTGGCCAAAGTGGCCTCAGTCTTGTGTCTCTCCCAGCGTAGAGAGCTGGGGCAGCGACTGTCCATAAGCCCCCAGACACTTCCCAGCTCCTCTCTAACAGGGAATCTGGAACTTTTTATGTGGCTACTTTTCCACCTCTCCAGCTTCCTTCTGTGCCCAGGAGGGTGAATGGGTCAGGATGTGATGGCAGTCAGGGATGAACCCCAATGCAGTGCACTTAATCCCACTGACCCCCTGTGGCTGGTGGAGGAAGGAGGGGTGATTCTTGCTCCCCGCCATGGGAATGGTCATATCACAGGGCTCCAGCCTGCAGAGATGTCAGTGACCTGGTCCTGGTGCGTTCTAGGGGCAGTGGGGGTGAAGCCCTTACTGGAGTGCTCCATCACTTTTGTGGAGGCAGAGCTTGCCAACTCTGATGCCCACAGCCAAGCCAGGAGGGAGGCAGCTGGCAGCAGACCAGCTGATGTTTCACTGGTGGTGGACCTGGCCGGCAGGCCCACATGGGTGACTGTGCTAAGTCTTGAAAAGGAAATCTGAACTTTGAAAGAAGAACTAACTGGATTTTTAGATACTGTATTGGTCACACGTGCCCACGAGCCCCCAGGAGTCTCTGTGGAGCAGAGGTCTCAGGTGCTGACAGGGCAGGAGGGCTCAGGCCGCTGGTTGGGTGGGGCTGAATTTTGATGGGGGTGGGGAGGCACCCAGATTACCACACCACATACCTGGAAAGGCCAGTGTGTTGAGGTCTCTTTCCTACCACAGCCTTCTGATTCTGGGCTCTTCCCCTTCCTGAGGGAGGGGAGGGAAGGCACTGGGCATCCCCTCCTTGCCTCCTGCATGTTGCATCTCCTCAGCCTCTCTGGTCCTTCCCTGCTCAGGAGGGCAGGATGGACCCCAAACATGGCTGGTTCACTGGCACTGCACCCTGCTCAGAGGACCAGCTTCAGGTCTTGGTCAAGGATGGTCTTCTGGCAGGTCTTCTGCCTTTCCTATATTGCCCTGGGCATGAGACTGTTTTACCCTCTTGCTTCTTCTGAGGGGTGTCCCCTGGCAGGCACCTTGGCAGGTTCTGGAAGTAGGACACACTCACACCTGACCTCAGTCCCTCATCTAAGCCCCAGCATCCCTGTCCATAAAATGAGGCAAAAATACAATCAGTACAGAGGAGCTTGCAGAGGCACCGGGGTCTCCTCTGACCTGATGACAGGGAAGGAAGGGGTGCAGGTGGACCGGCCGGCCTGGACCTTTTGTTAACAAGCTTCAGATTCAGAGCCCAGATGAGGGGATGCACAGCCCCAGAGAGATGTTCTGTCAGGACAGAAACTAGATGTTCATCACTCGCTATTAACTATTGTCAGTCTCACTCGCTCTTCCTCTCCGGCTCCCCAAGGGCTTTCTCAGCAACCCCTCCTAGCTCCATCCTCAGGCTCTTTCCAGATCCCACCCCACCACCCTTCCCATCTCCCTCCTGCTCTGCTCTGTCCTGCCAACTGGCCCCTTGCAGGCATGCTCCCCTTTCGGACCTCAGCCTTGGTTGTTCTGTTTACCAGAAGATTCTCCTCACAGGTCTCCATGAGTTTCACTCCCTCTCTTCCTTGGATTGCTGGTGACATTTTATCAAAGACCCATAGAAAAGAAGACCTGCTTCCAGACCACCCGTCCTGTCACCCCTCCCTCGCCCCATTTTTCTTCATAGCGCTTTACCACCTAACCCTCTACATGCTTATTATTTCTCAATTTCACCCCTGATATAGGTGACTACAGAAACAGAACCCTTTGTTTCATTCCCTGGCCTGTCCATAGCACCTATAGCACTGCTTGACACGTGGTAGGGCATCTGTGGACTGGTGGTGAATGAATGTATAGTTAAATGCAGGCATTTAAGTTATTCCAGTTTCCACAACCCTTTGGGACTTTTTTTTTGGGTGTTGTTAACATATGAAACCCAAAAGATAGTATTTAAGTGAGATTTTCTTGGCCTCGAAGAGCATCTGAGGCTGAGCATGACTGTGGGTGCCTGAATCTAGGGGTCCTGGCTTTGGTTAGTGCCCATGAATAAGAATGTTCCTTTTCAGGGATGGGGACATGGAGGCTGCTGTGAGCCCCAAAGAAGAGGCAACATGGTCTACGGCCCTGGGGCTCAGAACAAAGTCCCACAGAAGTCTAGGCAGGTCCAGGGGATCCCAATACAGAATAACGCAGGCCTTGAGGAAGATCTTCAGAAAGGGTATTGTGGGATGAGTAGGAGCTACTAAGCCAACTAGAGAAAAGAAAGTGAGAACAAGGGGATAGAGCAGACACAAATTCAGGGTCAACGTGTATTGACAGATGGACAGTCCTCTGCCTGGAGTTTCATGGGTTCTGTGTGAGAAAAGGTCATGGGTCAGCAACACAGGATTAAACAAGGTGAAACTGGACAGGACTTGTCAGAGCCTTTAACACACAGTGTCCACAGGGGCACTCTAGGACAGCACATAGTATGCCTCATTTCCCAAGCTGATTTACTTCATAGAGCACTCTGAAGGCCCAGAGACCCACTTTACTCACCTTGGGAATTAGTAATCAGCAGAGGGGCACATGGTAGCCAAAGGAGGGGACTGGGATGGGACAGAAGGAGAAGAGATGCTGTTGTCAATGAAGCTAAGGCCCATTTGTCAATTCTTTGAATGGCCTGCAAAAGAGTTTGGATTTTATGCTATAGGAAGCTGATGTTGATGATGATTTTGTATTTAATCTGGATCTGTTTAGTGGTTCCAAGTGCTATCAAGATGCTAAAGAGGTATCGATGAAGAGGCCTGGCACTGGGGCAAACTGGAGCTCACGTGCCCCTCTAGGAAGTGAAAGGCTGTACTACATGCCTGCAAGAAGCACCCATCCTATAAACTACATGAATGGTGCTTCCTGGAGCTGTGTAGTGCATGTCCTGAGCACCTGTCCGTAGCAGCCCTAATGGGGGGACAGGCTCGCTCAGCGCTGTGAATTGGTGCTGAATGGGAAGATGGTCACTAATATTAGAGCTAACTAGTGTTCACAGAAGACTGTATTTCCTTGACCCTTGAAATGTGGATGGGCCATATGGTCACTCCTAGTCAATGATAAATGAGCAGAAGTCAGATGTGTGCCACACGCCGAGGTTGTACACATCCATGTGTTTTTTGCTCTCTTCTACAATGAGGCCATGTGCCACACAGGTCACTACATGATGGTTCCATCAGTCCAGGTCCCTAAGAGGCTATGGGGACAGCCCTTCGACGGCACTGGCTATGCCATGTGAGAAAGAAAGAAACATCCATGTGGTAAGGCCCTGAAACTTGGAGGTGTTTGCTACTGCGGTAGAGCCAGCCTGTCCTGACCTACGCAGAAGGCAGGACTTTCCCCTGGGTTTGACCCAGGCATGCCCACTGCTGGGACCAACGACTCAGGAACACTGGCCACACAGCTGCCCCATGAAGGGGAAGCCCTTGATCTGACATCCTGTCCCAAGCAGCAGCCCTTCCCCACCCTGTCTTGTGCTGACGACACTGTTGAGCATCTACAGTCCAGACTCTGTTACTCTCACCTCCAATTGCAAAGAGAAATCTTCTGGTCTTAAATCTTAGGTGTGGCCTAATGGCCACAGGCCCTTAGAAAACTGTCTACAGAATGCAGCTAACCTGTTCATTTTGCACCTTCCTAGGCAATCTCATAAGCTTGTGGGTGTTTGGGGACAGGACAAGACTCTGGTTTGTGATTAACTGGAAGAGAATAGCTGGTTACAGAGAAAGAAGGAAATGCTAAGACTCTTTTCAGAGTTGCTGGCAGGCAGCTCTGGGGTGGTGGGGGGACTGTGACAGCAACTGACATACTCACTGAATCAGCCTTGAGGGATACAGGAAATGGTGATTAAGAAGCCGGCTTGCTGCTGGCTGGGTGACCTTGAGCAAGTCACCTCACCTATCTGCGCCTCTGTTGCCTTGCAGGGAAGTTGGGGATCATCCTAGAAACTGCTTCTCAGGGACGCTGATAATCAGAGTGAGGTGCAGCCCTCCACTGACAGGAAAGGCTCGGTAAATTCCAACTTTTGAGGTTCTCTGTGTTGGGCGTCAGCAGCACAGAGTTGGCTCTTGGAGCGTCCCTGCCATTCACTGCAGGAGGCTAACCCAGGAAGGGGCCATGATTGGGTTTCCTGAGACACATGCAGACTGGGTCCCCTGATCCCTACCCCCAGCCCAGGGTCCTGCCAGTAGCAGGTTATCTGTATTCCTTTCCTAGGGTTGCTATTATAAATTGACACAAACTTGGTGACTACCCCCTGCCCCAGTTTTTAAAACTGTGGTTTAAAAAAGTACACCATCTGAAATGCACCGTCTTAACCATTTTTAAGTGCTTAGCTGAGTCATGAGAAGTACCTTCACACTGTTGTGAAACAGATCTCCAGAAGTTTTTCCATCTTGCAACACGAAAGCTCTAGATTTTGGTGAAATTGAAAGCAACACAAATTCCAAAATCAGTCTCAGAGGGATAACATCAGGAGCTGGCAGGACTGGCTCCTTCTGGAAGCTCTTGGGGTGAATCCACTTCCTTGCCTTTTCCAGTTTCTGGGGGCCACCTGTTCTCTGTAGCTTCTTGGCCCCTTCATATTACTCCAACTTTTGTTTCTGTTGTCACATCTCCCACTTCTGTGTCAACCTTCCCGTCTCCCTCTTACAAGGAAGCTATGATTGCATAGCTGGAAGATCCAGGTCAGCCCCCATCTCAAGATCTGAAACTAAATCGTATCTGTAAAGTCCCTTTGGCTGTGGAGGGTCACTGGTTCCAGAAGTTAGGGCCTGGGTCCCTTTGTGGGAGCACTATTCAGCTACTGCACTGGCCATTTTGGTTAGCTCAGGGCCTGTGTGCCTTTCTTAGCAGCCCGAGGAGCAAGACTGGGGAAAGCATTGGAATTAGGGGCTCTTGGGGCAGCAGGACCTTCTATGAGGCCACTTCCACCACCTCAACTTCTTTAGGTGGCCGTGTCTCCCCCACACCATTCATTGAGCCAACAAAGCACTGAGGATAGAGGCAAAAATTGCTTTTTTCATGATACTTTTGTTCTTGTGGGGAATATGGAGAAGGAAGAAGGCAAATACCTGGAATGAGAGGCAGGGAAGTGCTAAGGAGAAGAAAGAGGCAGGGGTAGGGGAGGAGGATAGGGTAGGACCTTCTCCCAGGTGTGGCAATTCAGTCCACATTTATAATGCCAAACACTGTTCTAGGCCCCGGACACAGCAGCAAAGACAGGCCCAGCTGCTGTCCTGGAAGAACCTCCTGTTTTAGCAGAGAGACAGCCATGGAGTAAATGGATGCGATGAATTCAGAGAATGATGAGGCTCTACCAAAATGGAATGGTGTCTTGGTTGAATTAATGATAGAACCACTTCATCCAGAAGGTCATAGAGGGCCTCTAGGAGGAGGTGATCCCTGAGGACAGGTTAGTTAGCATGTGGAGATGACAGAGTGTGGAGGGCAAAGATAGAGTGTGGAGAGTTCAGGGGGCAAGGGTTCTAGATCAAGGAGACAGCAAAGGCAACATAAAAGTGAAGCACCTGGAGACACATTGTCTGGGCTGTAGATGCTCAACAGTGTCGTCAGCACAGGACAGGGTAGGGAAGGGCTGCTGCTTGGGACAGGATGTCAGATCAAGGGCTTCCTCTTCATGGGGCAGCTGTGTGGCCAGTGTTCCTGAGTTGTTGGTCCCAGCAGCGGGCATGCCTGGGTCAAACCCAGGGGAAAGACCTGCCCACACCTGGTAGCCACCTTAGTCAGAGTGAGGGCAGGCCCTAAGGCCTAGCTGGAACCACCCAGGCTTGGCTCATCCCCTACCCCTGAAGGGAAGCTGCCTTGGGTCTTGCTACTCCAGAACAGGGCCCTGTTCCCTCATGTGGGCTGGTTTCTTTAACGAGACCATCTGTCTGGCTTTCCTCACTCCGCTGAGCCTGATGGGGCCATCTATCTCCGCCTTCCCATCGCCCATCTGTCTGTCACCACCTGGAACCCCTGCCACCCACACTGGGCTCTGACGGGGGCCTGGCAGGTTTGGCCTCTGGCCTTTGTGTTTATTCTTCTCATCTGGCCACATCTGGCCTCCGTGCTGAGTCACTCGCTCCATCTGCCTGTCCTCGCTATTGGACGGCCACTGTCTCTCCCTGGCTCTCCCAGCGCCACGTGGCAGCCCACGCATGCAGCGAGTGCCAGGGTCTGCACACACGTGGGGAAGTGACTGTGAGCAACTCTGTGCCAGCCTGTGTGCTGGGTGTGGGGCCCACTTCTGGAGCCCCTAAGTCCCCACCGCCTCCAAGGAGAAGGGGCCCATTTGCTGAATCTCAAAGAAGGTGGGTCTCCTTCTTTGTGGCCCAAAGGCCACAGCCAGGCCCAGGAAGAATACAAAATGCAGGAATAAGCCCAGCCTACTCCATGCCAGAGTCAAGATGCAGGGGAGTAGGGAAATGAGGGAAGGGTAGCCCTCTCTTGCCGGGGTTCACATCCCAGCAGGGTGGTTTCCAGGACTGGAGCTCTGAATTTGGGCGGGTCACTTATTCTTTCCAAGTCTTTCTTCATATTTTTTGAAAAGCAGGTTGCACTCGGATGCCTATCGTGTTACCATCATGTAACCGCCCCCATCTCTAGCAACAGCACCCCACATTTGCTCAAACCCCTCCCCACAATTCCGGTGGTTTGGGCAGGGCTGACATTCAGGTTAACTCCAGGAGAGGGCATCTGACCAAGAGTTTAACCAATCAGAGCACAGCAAACTCTGCCCCTCCATCAGTGATTGGCTCAGGAAAAGTTGGGCCCCGAGCTGGGGTCAATGAGGGCTAGAAGATTTGCTGGAACTTACCTAAGGGAAGGGGCAACTCTTCACCCTAGGTCTGTGAACCATCAAGGGTGGCCAAACCTCCTAAGTGGTGAAGCCAGCCTATGAGGGGAACCAGCAAAGGGTGAGCAGAGCCAAAACATGAAGAAGGGGAGCAGAGTCCCAACGACCCCTATATCTAGCTGGGCTTGACCCCGCCCTCACCTCTGGAGTTTTCCATTAGCAATGCCAGTGCTTTCCCAGTTACCATAGAGTTTGAGCTGAGTCATGTCACTTGCAACCAGTCTTATGTGACAGATCCTCGAAGGGGTCTGACACCTGCCTGATTCTAGTAGGCACTCAACAAATATTTATTTTAAAGTAAGGTCTTTGCGAGTGAAAAAAGCCAGTCTCAAGAGATAACATGTCATATGTTTCCGCTTACATAACATTGTCCCTATGGCAGTTACAGAGATGGCAGATCAGCAATTGCCAGAGGTCAGGGACAGTGGAGGGGGTGGAGGTGGACATGAAAATAATGTGATAGCATGAGGGACAGTGTGGTTCCTCAGATCGCATAGGTGATAAAATGACACTTTGTACCAGTGCTAGTTAAGTAATATGCATCATTTTCAGTTAACATAGTAAACAGTGTATGGGACCTCTCAGCTCAATCTTTGCAACTTCCTCTGAATCTATAATTCCAAAATGACAAGAAGTTCTTTGTAGACTGTTACAAACCAGTAGGTCTTGGCCCTAAATGGCAAAGAGCATGGATGTTGCAATCAGACAGTCCCGAGTTAGAATCCCAGCACTGCCATTTAGTTAGTGAGCTGAGTGATCTGAGATCTGTTGTGTCTCTTTTCTCACTCTCAGAGTCCTTATCTGTGAAATGGGACTCAGCTTGCCGGGTGGTGCGGAAGAGAAGATGAAGTGGACTGCACTCTGCCTAGCTCATGGCAGGCACATGGCAGGCAATAAACAGAGCTGATAGGTATAAGAGGATACAAATACAGGGCTTCACAGGAAGTCCATGGCTTGTAGGGGTCAAGGTCTTGGCATCTGGAGCCAGCCTCCCTGGATTTGAATCCTAGTTCTGCAGCTCTGGGTGACCTTGGGTAAGCTACTTGGCCTTTCTGGGCCTCACTTTCTCCATCTGTAAAGTAGAGATAATAATACTTCATAGGCTAGTTTTGAGGATTAAGAGATAATGCACCTGCTGCCCTTAGGGAAGGATGGTAATCAGAGCCCTGGGTACTCATTTGGTGGAGAGCCTGGCTCCCTGGGTGGGATGGGGAGCGTGTGCCTGGCCAGACAGTGGGATCTGTGGCAACTTTGCCCAGGGAAACGCTGACTTCCTGGGATATTAGTACCTGGATCCTACAGCCAATGAGAGATCCCACCCCTGGCTAAGCAAGACACCATCGGGGTCCTGAGAACCTAGGCACAGGCCTTCCCAGTTCTGCTCTCCCTGGAAAGGGAGCATGTAAACCTGAACTGGACTCTACACGGAATGGACTTTGAGGTACAGCTTCCCGGGAGAAAGGGAAGGATATGGGATTCAAGGTCAGTGAAATAAATTATGAGAACAATGGGGGCTGGAAAGTGTGGCTCAAGTGGGGGTAGGGAAACTTCCTCTGTCCCCAGATATATATTTCATGGTTCTGTTGTGGCTTTAAGATGCCTAAAATTTCATCATCACTGAGCTTATCTCTTAGTTTAAACATTGCCCGCACCTACGTTCTGGTGCTCTTTTAAACTAGAGGAGTAACATATTATGCCACTACAGTGTGGATTAATTTATGACAGGGTTTGAGGTGAGGTCTGCTAAAAGAAGATAGAAGAGGGATACAGGAACAAGGGGGAGAATAATGCTGAAGGCACACTTGGCCTGTCCTGGCTGGCTCTTAGTGATAATCTATTTAAAGGCATCCCCTCGCTGTCCTTGTTGATGTAGATCCATTTGAACAGTTTCAGGGTTGCAGTCTTTGTTTGATGCGGCTCTGAGCCTGGCTGCACAAGGGCCCAGCGCTGAGAGGAGGATGGCTCCTGGCAACGCTTACTAGCCAGGTGAGAGCGTGGAGTTCCTGAGGAGGAGGAGAGGCAGTACAGGCAGCAGTACAACATTTGACAGCCTAGTGCCTGCTACTGCTGGGAGGATGGCACATGGTGAAGGTGAAAATTCCCATCCTGGAACCAGACAGGGACACTTGTGAGAAGGGAAGTTCAGACTCAAATAAGCTGATCATTTGGTTGGGTGGGAGAGCTTTATTAGCTGAGAATAAGACAGGACCCAAGCTGGCTTCAGCAAACAGGTATGGCTCGGCCTAGGACTCACTGTGCGAACATTCAGTAGTTCTTGAGACCACATGCTTCCTGTTAAGCATGAAGGAGAAGAGCGTTGTCTGTAGCTGGGCATTCCCTGCAAAATCTTCCCAAGACACTTTCTGACTGATCCGGCTTAGGTCATCATGTGATTCCCCAAACCAGTTGCTGACTGCAGGATTGGATATGCCGATTGATATGCTGGGGTCATGGTAGGTGGGAGGGAGGTGTACGAACTTTGTCCCAGCCTGGCAGAGAACAGAAAAACAGAGCAGGGCTGACTGGCAAGAAAGCAAGCAGGACACTAGCTCCTCACAATAACTTAACCCTCATACCCAAGCTTTGTCCCCTTATTCCCCTGAACCACCTCTGTGGAGACTCTTCTTAACTGTCAACAAATGAGAACATCGAGATGGAGGAACTTGCCCAAGGCCACACACCCAGAAAGGGATTCCAACCTTGTTCTATTTTATTCCAAGTTCTTTACTTCAGCCTCTCTTGGTCCAGCCTGTCTTCCTCCTCTGGCCCTGCTATTCCACAACATTTAGACTCCTAGATTTGGGAACTGGAAAGGATCTTAGCATTTATGACTTCTGAGCTCCTTCAGTGATGTGTTCAAGGTCTCTCAGCCAGGGAATGGCAAGAGACTAGAATCTTTGTCACTTATCTCCTGTCTGTCTCGAGTCACTTGGGAACCTGTGTGGTTGCGCTCTTCATTTGCTTGCTAGCCTCAGTTTCTCCCAGTCCACAAAGCTCCCGAGGGCACTGTGACTCAGGCTCCTTGGCTGATGGGCTGTGCCCTTTCTGGGCCTCAGTGTTACTGCTCTTTGGGTGTGCCTTATTCCTCCTCCAGACCACTTTTCCTCGCTAATTGCCTTGTTCTAATTCTTTAGAGGTAATTTTCTTCTGTTACTTTATTTCTACAGTTAACATCCTCCAATTAATTTCATAGCTCTTGAAAGTTCTCACATAAGTTGCTCTAAAAACTCTTTCAGTTTCATCATTGGGATAATGAGTCTGGTCATCAACTCCTGAGGCACTGGGGTGCATTGGCTGCATATACAGTCTTTTGAGAATAGACTCATTTTACAGGGAGGGAAAATTAAGGTCCTAGGGCCCTACAGGGGCAGGCAGAACTGAAATTTGAATCTTCACTTCCTGCTCCTGCTACAGGGAGAGGCAGTTGTATATAAATCCCCGGTTCCCAAATGTGCTTCTGAACATCTGGAGTGGCTCTGCAGTGAGCTTGGTGGTCATGCCTGTCCTGGGAAACCACCCTGGTGTTTGGGAATATGAAGTTCAGGGGAACAGTCTCAGCATCCACGCACGAATGCAAAGAAGGCAGTGGTGGCTCCAGCCTCTCCCTGGCAGAGGAGGGGGAAAATGCAACACCAACTACATTTGCAGAGAAATAAAAAATGATTTCAAATTCTATTTTCCTGTCTCTCTCAGCACATCCCCTGGCGCTATTTTATCTAGTAAATAGGAGGTCTAGTTGTTATTCTCAATTATGATACTAATTCTCTGGGTGACCCTGGGCTACTTACCTCTCTACAAGGAGCAGGTTTCTCCATCTATCACCACCTGCTCAAGGACAAAAAGATGTTCTACTGGAAGGGACCACCCTGTGTCTGGAATAGGCCTGGGCCCTCATTACCCAGCAGGCTCTGCAGGCAGGGGTGTGGGGTGGCTACCCATGGGTGAACAGGATGGTGCGGCCTGGTGCCTGCATTCAGCATTCATTCTCTCTCCTCTTTCTTTTCTTTCTTTCTTAAAAGATTTATTTATTTATGCATATAAGAACTGGGATACAGGCCAGAGTTTTGGGGGGGGGGGGTGAGAGGATTCACCAGAGACAGATGGGGAACAGAACAGGCAGACTGACTGAAATACACTGCTGAGGGGGGCATTGGGTGAGTCAGGAGAGGTCTGCTGTGCCATGTGGGTCACCTCCCTGGCCAGGGATCAAACTTGTGCTGTAGAGGTTGCAGTAAGCTTCATAGGTTGCATCTTAACCCCTTATGCCACCAGGGAGGCCCCCTCTCTCCTCTTTCTTAATCAAAGACCCCTCCCTCCCTATAGTTTTGTTTTGTGTGTTTATTTTTTATTTTTATTTTATTTGTATTTTATTCTGCCAACCTCCCTGTCCTGTTTCATTCTGGAATTTTCTCCTGCCCCAGCTACCCTCACCCCAGATTTGGGGGAGGAGCGGCAGTAAATTCCCAACTGGCCACCAAATTCTAGCATCATGTAGTTAGTTTGATGTTATTTTCTTATTTTTCCAGCCATCTTGCCTCCTTAGAGGGGAGGGGGCAAGGTTGCCACGGGCAATTGGCCTGGAATCTGTTTACCTCAGCACTCAACATTCCCTCTCCCTGCCTCTCTCCCTCTGTCTTCTTCATTCCACTCTGGCTCCCCAAGCCATCTGGAAGCAGGCTTTCTATTCCCCTCTCCACCAACCACATGTGAGAGCCGGAAAAGGCCAGTTTGAGCTTCATGTGGGAGGCCCAAGCTTCCCTGGAATATGGGCAACTGGATTTTGAAAACAACTCATTGGTGACAGAGGGGAAAAATACAAATAAAGACCCATAGAGACTCTGGGCTAGAGTTTGGCAAATAGGGACGAAAACAAGTCCCTGATGAAAAATTCTGATGATTTTTGCTCTTGTTCAGAACTGAAGACTAGTTTTAGAATATTGGTCCTCAGGAAAGAAAGGGTTCAGGTGGAGGTGGCAACTGAATCTGCTTCTCCATGAGGCAGACATCTTTGCGGCCTGGGGGGCTGAGTCCTCATATTCACAAAGCCTCTACACTGCATTAATGGAGGGTGCTCTGTGAGGCAAGCAGGAAGTATAATCCTTTGTTGCAGTTTTTGATAGAAAAGGAAACTGCAACTGAGAAAGGGGGTTGGTTCTCTCTATGGTTGAGGGTCCCATCCTGGTCTTTCTGCTAAGCAGGCAGGTGCCTTCTGTGGAGACAGAGCTTTCCATAGCTTAGGGAGGAACTTCAAGTCAGATCTGTGACAAATTCTCTCCTAAAACCCAGGGTGACAAACAAAATAATCAACAACTTGAAGGTCAGGTGCTGACCCCTCAAACTGTGGACAGCCATGAGATGCAGCAGGTCCAGATGGCCCTAGAGGCCTTAGGAGGCCAGAGTGGGGACAGAGGACTGGGGGCCTTGGGAGGCAGCCACTACTTACCACCTGGGTTGGGAGCCTTTCAGTATTTTGGTAGCTGGCTCACACCATGTGTCCTGGATATCCCTTGGCACCCTCCTGGGTCCCTGGACGAGGAGCCAGGACACGTCGTCCACAGAAGCCAAACCTTCCAGTTCTCACTGACATAGACCTGGGAGGCTGGCAGGAGGATGGGAGGCCAGGCTCTAGGGTCATTCAGCTGGCCTTGGATTCCTTACCTGTGAGTGGGGGGCAACTCTAGCACCTGGTGGAGAAGATGACCCTGGTTCAGTGCTTGCCCAGAGCCTGGTTCAGAGCCTGGCATTATTGACACTATGATTTGATAAACATTCACTGTTCTGACTTCCAGAACTGCTCTTCCATCCACCTCAGATCCCATTGTGAAAAACGTGACCATCAAGCAGCAAGATTAATTTTCGTAACAAGTAGACCAGCATCCATACATCCGACAGGGCCGGGAAGCTACAGCCACAACTGTTCTCTCTGTTTTAGGCCCCTTCAGTGGGAAGTGTAGAGAATCTACTCACAGGGTGCCACACAGATGACAGATCCTCTCTGGGAGTTATGACTGCAAAGATGGGACATCCTGGCTTGTTCACTTGCCCAGGTCTTGCCTGGCTCTGGAGGATCCCCTCCAGACTTCACACTGTCCTCTGAGTGTACAGGGATGCGCAGAATAAGGGCCCAGAGGCTACCCGCAGGAGGCCCTTCCCACACAGAAGGTGGCATTAGAGTCACCACGCCATCTTCTGAGGGGTTGTGTGGAAGTGTTATGGAACTCTGCCTCAGCAGTGGGAGCCACAGGAGCAGTGGTGTTCTTTTACCCTGCTGCTCCACCACAAGTCAATTGTGGCAGTTGCTCCTCAGAGACCTTTTATGTAACAGCGTACTTTCTGGATCATGGAATGGACCAATCAGGTGCAAGCTATGAGCTGATTGGTGCTAAATGGTTCAATCAGCTACAGGATTGAAAAATGGTCCACTCAGACTTGTGGGTGGGGCACCCTGAAAGAGAATATAAGCCAGGGTCAGAGGGACCTGAGGGGAGACGATGCCAGCCCCTGAAAAGAGATGGCACCAGCCTCTGAAAAAAAGAAGACAATTCCAGCTTCCCAAGGAAGAAGAAAGTAGGGGAAGACTCTGTTTCTGGTCTCCGAAAGGAAGAGGAAAAGAAGCTTCCAGTAGCCCAGCTCTGAGGAGGGAAGAGAAGCTGAAGACCTTGTCAGAGACTGGGCCTCCGGTCCTGTCTCTAACGTTGTCTAAAAGGAGCACAAAAGGCCCTGGGCCTGGAGTGTCAAAGAGCCATTTGTTGTTGGTATAACCCAATAGCTCACAAAGAGCTGTTAACACTGGGTGTTTCTGATGCTGCCTCTGAGGGACCAGTAGTGGCCATCACTACTGGCCACTGCTATCCAGCACTCCTGGTGATTGGTGGCGACTATCACTGATGCTATCTGGGTGAGACAATCACCACTTGTGGACACAGTGAGCTCTTTGTTTCCCCTATTTGTAAAATAAGCCTCATGGTTGTTGCTCTTGGAGCCTAAGGTCTCTTGCAATTGTGTGCGTGGGTGAGAACCCACAGACAGTGACCTGTCCTCTTATCAGGCACTGTCCTTTATTAGGCTTCAGCCCATGGGCCCTACTGTGTTGGTGTTGTATTGCTATAGCACTTGGTTTTGGTTTTTGGCCTTTGGAGGCTTTCTGGCAGCTCTCTTGTCTCAGAGCCCGGGCAGGTGAGTGGGCATTCCATCCTTCCCTCCAGCCTCCTGCCTTGTTGCCCTTTTGCCCTGTTCCAGAAGGGGTCCTTCTCCTTTGAACCCGAGTCACAGTTTTGGAAGGCAGCCCTCTTCTTGCACTAGGTCTCCTACGTGCCTTCTCACCACACATGCACATGTGGCACAGCTGATAGCAAGGGGCATCTCCCTCGGGGGGCAGGAGAGTCCCAGCCAGGTGCAGGATGACAGGGAAGGAACTTCCCCACCCAGATGCCTTTTCTGCCTCTTCTCTGTTCACACCACCAGCCTTGGAAGATTCTGATTCTACTAACTGACAGCAGTAAGGCCACCACTGCACCAGGCCTTATGGCCTCCGGGATAGAGGATGGGGAAGGCGGGCTTTTAGAGGGAACCTCAGTGTAGTCGCTCTATTCTTCATCCAGGACATCCCCATCAAAGCATGAGGGTCCCCATTGCTCCCATATTAGAGTCACCAGGGGCACTTGTTAAACACACAGATTCTGGGTCCCATCTCCATCCTGCAGTGAGAACCACAGGGGGCAAGTCCATGAAAGTGACCTTTCTAAGGATGACACCATACATTCTCTTGCTTCAAAGTGTTTGAGAGCCACTCCCAAGAAGTCATGCTTCTGGGGACAGAATTCTCAGCTCCCTCCTCCCCTACCGCATACTGCCTGGTCTGATGCGTTACAGGCACACTACAGCCGCACCCCAGCTGTGATTTGGGAGAGAAGCAGAACCCCTCTCCTCTGTTTTGACTCCTCTGAGCCTTGTGTCCCAGAGGGCAGAAGGCACCTTGCCTTGCGGCTTCCTAAAAGCAGCTCAGATAGGAGCTGTCACAGTTGAGGACATGTCCTCCTCAGGCACCAGCTGGTGGGATTTGTTGGGATAGGGAGGCCCTAAGCCAGAGGTCAGAGCCTTCCCATCCAGGCTTCACCATCTCCCATCAGCGTGATGAGGGCAAGTCTGTGCTTGGTGCTGGGGCATGACTCTGCCAAGCAGGCATGGCCCCTGTTTCCACAGAGTGAGGACTCAGATGATCAACTCACCAACAAATCAGCAAAATGAAGTGATTGCAAATAACAATAACTATGGTGAAGACAAGGAAAAGGGGTAGGAGTGCGTGCTGATAGAAGGTTGGGGATTGTTCTCTGAGGAGAGAAGTGAATGCAGTTCATTGGCCTGATGTAAATGGTGGCATGGCCTCCAAGCCTGAGTGGACAGCGTGTTCAAAAGTCCTGGGGCAGGAAAGGGCAACTGCTAAGGGAGCAGATCACTAATGTGACAGGAGAATATTGAGGGAGAGGCAGTCAGGAGAGGTCAGCAGTCAACAGGTCTTGCAGGACTGGTGGGGTTTATTCCAATTGTAAGGGGAAGCTTATTCTATCTGGGAGGAGTGAATGGGTAAGTGAAGTTGAGTGTGGGTCCAGATCAGTACCAGGTGCATGCTCTCTGCTCTCACCTGGGACAGTAAGGCTGGGACATTAAGGTCACAGCTAGCTTGGGACCATCACCTCTATAAAGAACTTGAGATTGTTCCCAAGTCCAGGCAGTGGGATCCCATTTGAAGACATCAGGATGGGGCTTGTCTAATGACTGGCTTCTCTCTCTCTCTCTCTCTCTCTCTCTCTCTCTCTCTCTCTCTCTCTCTCTCTCTCTCTCTCTCTGCCACGAGGTGACAAGTAAAGAATATTCCTTCTCTCCTTTGTTTCCTCCCACCTAAAATCCAGCCAGAGTTTTTCAGAGGTCCTTGAATGAAGTGCCCCAGGTAAAGACAGACACTGGGCATTTTGGGTTTCTGGATCTAGTGAGTTTGGTGTCCACACTGGGGAACCTCTTTTCACCTCTTCCTGGAGGATGGATGCACTGGCCACCTGCCTGAGGCTGTGCAACACACTGGGGATGCCTGCCTCTGGGGACAGGAGTGGGCTGCAGGGAGAAGGAGCAGGAAGGAAAGAGGCAGAGGCTGTGCCGGGAGGGAGGGCGACTGTTGCCATGGAAGGAGCTGCAAGGTATTCTGGGATCAGAATTCTCACTGCAGAGGACTGAGGGGGGGGGGCGGTGGAGATGGTTGGGGAAGGTGATGGGGAAGCTAGTGTCTTTCCTTTGTCCTTGGCGCTTTCCAGCATCCCTGCAAGACAGTGAGTGGTCCCCCAACGCCCCTGAAGCTGGCGGTTCTGCAGCGGGCCCCCTAGCGATCCCCTGCCTGTCCTGCCCGTTTGCCTCACGTACAGAAGGCAGCCAGTGGCCCCTTTCCAGGAGGCCTGTTTACCAGCACGACAACAGCAAATTAGTGCTTTTACAAGGCATTCAGCATTTATCCCAGCAAACAAGCTCACCACAAAAGGGGGCCTGCATGCCTGCTCCCCGGAATCTGCTGAAACGGGGTTTGCTGTGCATCTTAATCGACTTCCTTCCACCCACCACATTAAATGCATTTAATCTACTCTTGCAAATGGCTAATTTTGAAAATCCTCTTATCAGAATTAGGTTCTCAACATCCATATTTATTTACTTTTCATTTTCATAATCTTTTTTTTTTTTTTTCCCTGTGTTTGACTGAATTCTGTTTTCAATCGTCTGACTCTATCTCACAGGTCCCGGCGTCTGGGTGTGGGGGCGGGGCGGGAGGCCATGGCTGGGCACGAATGGAAAATGGAAGCATGGCAGGGATGGAAAAGGGTTGGATTTAGGAACTGACTTCAAGGATCAGAAGCTGGGCTTTCCCGGGGTGGGGAGCCATCTTTAGGAAAGTACAAAAAGCTGAGACTTGAGCAGAATTGGGTTAAGAAGACGAGGATGTCTTGACAGGTCCTGGACTCTGGGGCAAACCTCTGTTTTAACAAAAGGGAACCAGAAGACAAGGCAGAAACATGCAGGAAAGGGGTTGGAAACCACTGCTAAGCCCAGGTGCCTTCTGGGTGCCAGCTCGGTGCTACATGTGCAGGCAGACCTCAGAGCTGTTGCAAGTTCAGTTCCAGACCACAGCAATACAGTAGACAGCCCCATAAAGGAATACATGTAAAAGTTCCCAGCACATGTAAAAGTTCAGGTTACACTATCCTGTAATCTATTACAAGTGCAGTAGCATTGTGCCTAAGAAAACAAACTACATACCTTAATTAGATATGACACAGACATGAAATGAGCACAGGCTATTGAAAAAAAGGCTGGACATAGGGTTGCCACAAATCTTCAGTTGGTACAAAACATAATATCTTCCCAGCGCAATGAAGCGAAGTGCAATAAAATGAGGTGTGCTTGTGTATATCATCCCCAATGCTCACGTCGGCCCTGCTTGGGTGGTGGGAGCCCTAGCTTACAGATGAGAAGACTTGTGCAGGATTCCAATGTACACCTTCCCTTTTGCATCATACTGTCAAGATGGCTTATCCATTTGAGCGTGTAAGAAGCACAAGCAATGGGCTCATGACACGGGCCTGTGAGAAACACAGATTCAAGGGAGAGGCAGCCTTTCAGAATCTGGAAAATGGCTCACCACGTTGTAGCCTGTGCCAACAGAAGTGTGGATTTCTTGGGTGCCTTTCCCAACCAGATTAAAACCTCTGAAAGTGACCAGTGACTGAAGAGCTGTGAAGAGTGGGCTAAGCCATTGACTGGGTGATTTTTGTTATTGCTGGTCCTGCTTTCCCCTATCCCCCAATCCCTCGTACTTATGAGCTTCTGTGGGACAATGACTAGAGCAAAACCTGGAATTTGATTATATTTCAATTCCTTTTGATATCAGCTGGGCACCTCCTATGGGCCAAGCAGTGTTATGCAGAATACTGAGCTGGAAGGATGCATCAAAACTATTTCCAGTGACAGGAAGAACATTTAGTGCATTTTGAAAGAAAGGCATGGAACCAAAATATAAGCACATATAAATGAGGTTATTTTATTCTCTCAAAGAGCAGCTAAGTTATTTTGTAGCCACCTGCTCTGGCAAAATAAGTGGAGATTTTCAGATCTAATAGAAATTTTTAAATTGTAAGGCATTACACTTGGTAGCTGAGATTAGGGCTGAATTGTCAAACTGCACTTCTGCCACGATCACAGCGTGTTTGACCTTGGGCAGGTGAGAGACTCAATATCCTCATCTAGAAAATGGGGCTTGTGGTAATGTTTATCCCACACTTATGCAGACTTAATGCTGCACGTGGGGCTTTCAGTGCAGGATCTCATGAGCCATACGCTTAACAACTAAATAGCAAACGTTATTATGTATAATAATTTACACAATCAAACTCAGGTTGAAAGTGGAGAAATAAACATTGATTAACTGTTTTCCAACATAGAAAGCAGGCTTGCTAAGCACCTGGAAAGTGAATTAAACTGTCAGTGGGTCTCTGGGCCCTGGTGCCAGGAGCTGGGGGAGTGGCGGTCCAGCGATTTACCCATGGTTGAGCAGCCCCCTCGCTGGCTTCTCTGGGCCCTCCTTTCCCTCCTGCCTCCCTACCTCTGGAATTGAAGGAAGTCTGTAGGATATGCCAAAGGAAGTTCCTCAGGCTTGTAATAGCCTGCATGTGATCCCCCACCTCACCCACCTGAGGCTAAGAATTTGCAGAAGACAAAATTTCCTCCCATCCCATGTTAGGATGTGTGGGTGTATGTCTGCAGGAAGGAAAGCAGTGGGAGTGTGTGTGTGCATGTCAGGGAAGGAGCTGGTGGGTACATGAGCAGGGAGACACCTGTGGGTGTGGGTGTAGGGATTTATGAATGAACGAGTGTGTGTGTGTGTGTGTGTACGTGCACACACACACATGCGCTCACACTCCCACAGGGACAGGGTTTTGTAAAGGAGAGCCTAAAAGAAGTTCAGTGTTTGGTAAAACCAATTCCTCCAGTGTCCACTATGGATCAGGAACCCTCCAGCCTGAGTATCCAAGTAAGTTAGGTTTAAGTGAGTTCAAATTTTTGAAGGACTGAAGACTCTGCTAGGTGACAGAGTGGAAGGCCGGGCCACCAGGTAGTGACAGGGTGTTTTGGAAGGACAAGGGGGGAGGGTGTTGGTAATGGGGGCATGGATTATCTTCAGAGGTGGGCAAGGTAGAAGTGGGGAGTAGATGGTTATGTGGACAAAAGAGGAGGTGACCAAGCGCAGGGGGACTCTGAGAACAGCATCCAGGATGCTGTCACTGTAGTGCTGACCAGTCAGGGAGAGTGGACAAAGGATGGAGGCCATGGAGGGAGGGTGAACTGCCAACCCAGGAAAGCATGAGGACTCCACCCTGATCTGATGAGGTGGATGGGACTCGGGCAGGGGAGGGCTGAGAAAGGGTGAGGATCTGCAGTGACAGAGCTGCACAAATACCAGGTATTTATAGTATTATCTGTTGATTTTGAAAGCTGAGTCAAGCTGCATTTAAAATATGAGATTACATACCAGAGGAAAGAATCTGGTCCTTTATTAAGAGAAAACAGAAAAGCTCCAGAAGCAGGTCTCTCGGGGGGAGTGGGGAGAGAGGAGCAGTAGAGAAAGGAGGCTCTGGCTGGGGACCCCTCCCCAAATTTGGCATCTCCTGCGAGGAGTTGTCAGTTCTGTTGCGACTGCCATGGGAGTCTCCTGAGAAGCGGCTTCTTGCTCTAAAGCTCTGGCTCAAGCAGAATAAAAATCTTCCATTGGTTCCTTTAGCACAACTCAGTGGGGATGAAGTGTTTAAAATTTGTAGACACATGTACACACTCACACACACACTCCTGCTCCTCATGAGCCCCTGGGAGCACTGAGGGCATTTCCCCAGATTCTGCCCACCCGGCTGTATGGAAGGGTCAGTGCAGTTTTGCTTGTGAGTGACAGAAAACCCAACCCCAACTGGCTTATGCACAAAAGGAAATGTTTTGGCTCTCATAGCTGAGAAGTCAGAGGGCTATCTTCAGATTAGGCTCAATTGCCAGCTCTGTGTGGGAACTCCAGAAGCCCTGGGTGCTGCTGTGTGCTGGCAAGATAGCTGCTCATGCTCCCCTCCCTTTGGGGTCATTTCAGAAGGAAGATCTTCCTGATCCAGTATGTTGTTGGCTAGAATTACACAAGATGTCCCTTTGCTGGGGTTCCTAGACACTGCCCCACCAAGGAGGTCATCAGGGTGCTGGACATGGCTTTGCCTGGCTCGGGCATGTGGTCTCTCTTTTCACACTCCCCTCTCCAAGGCCAATGAGGAGGCAGGTGGGGCCTCTGATGGGAACTCAGATGCATGCCACAGCTCACCTATGCTAAAGGGAAGCTGGGAACAGAGCAAGGGAAATTCAAGAGACAGGGTAGCGGTCTTACTCACTGTGGTGGCCATTTGTCATTTTCCAGTTGTGCAGAATCCAACTATTTCATGGATATAACCCCAGATTTCCCCTCTACATTTGGGTAGCTCAGGCACCCACTTCTCAGAGCAGAAGTTATCAACTTCTCCCTCTTCCACTCCAGATGCAATCAAGGTCTGGGCTTTTCTACTACATGATGGCTCCCAGAATCCTGACTCTTGAGCAGTATCTCAGGGACCTTGGGGACAGAAAGAGGGTCTGTCCTACCTCCCCAAGTTTCTGGCACTGAGATGGGCAAGTTTCCACCAAGACAAGACTACAAGTCATCTTTTTGGCTTCCTGTCTCACTTCCTACTCATCCCTAGACCTTTTTCCCAGCCTCCCTCCTGATTTGGGGAGACCCTGACAGATAGTCAATAATTCCCTTTTACTTGCAGTGGCCTCAATATCCTCTTGCTCATGACACCACTAAGTCCAGTTTGTTCACTCCAGACCTGGTAAACGAAGGGGGCTATTGACAGCTCTGGAGGGGAGAGAATTTCAACCCCCACTCCCAGCCAGGCCTCTGCTGCCAACTCCCAGGTAGACCTCCATATAGCTGGCCTTCACGATCAAGCCCCCTTCCAAGGGGCTTCCCCTTTCTGGAACTTGCCCCAAGTCCTAGTTTCTAGTCTGAGCAATAGGCTAGTCCCTGACTCATTGGTAGGATCCTGGTAAGTTGTTCAGTGAATGAGCTGGGGCACACTGAAATTTTAATCAGCGTGTTTGTCTCCCACTCACCCACCTCTGCAGAACCACATTTCTTCTCGCCCCGAGGACGTCTTTCCTCTCCCAGCCTCCACAGTAAAGCATGAGTCATTTGCTGCAGAGCCAGACATCCAGGCTGCAAAGGCTCAAAAGCCACCAGCCCAAGCAGGAGGGACGAGATGCTGATGGACCTGGGGTTTTCTGTTCTTGGAGGCTGGGGGAGGATGGAAGTGGGAAGGGATGATATCCTGTGATGGCAGAGCAGTAAGTGCTTCCCTGCCACCCCGGCATCCCTCCTTTCCATGCCCTGCCTCCAGAACAACTTCCAGAATGCCCCATAGAGCCTAAGTCCCTTCTAGTAATCTCTGTAGTTGTCAGTTGTCACCAATGGTTAGTGGCCAGTTGGTTCCCCATTAGTGCTCTGAGAGGAGTGGTGTTTATCTAAGCCCCAGCAATCACAGTCCACCCTCGGGCTTGGCCATCCCCCAGAATGGAAGGTGGTGACACACTGAGGGGGGCAGTGGCATAAGGAGAAAGATGGGTCCTTTCCCAGGCTATGTGGGAATGGGTTTGCAGTCACCCACAGAGCTGGAATGGCAGCAGGACCAGTGCTCTGTCCGAGGTTAGGAGCCTGCCTCATGCATCTACAGAAAAATATGGACTCATTTTGACACCAACACTCAATTGGGAATTTTGGTGCACATACGTCTAGAAAATGTGTGGTCATGTTATTAGCACACAGACTAAGGGGCACCCCAAGATCCCCAAACTTGCACACTCTAAAGGGTTGCAGCCATCCATGCACACAAAGACAAAGCATACTTAGTGTAAAAGAATTTTAATAAGATTAGTATATATCAGGAAGATAGGAATAGAACACCCAGTTATCCATCCCCTGTGGGTAAATGCCCAGTCAAACAGGATTGGCCCAAAGCTGGGCCACTGAGGCCCAAAAGCTTGCCATAAGTCTAAGGCACTTTCTGGTGGGGAGCCATAGGAAAGGGGAAGAAGGGGCCAGGTAAGTCTGGGACCAAAGGAGCAGAATCAACGTACAAATCAAGACAATGGCTGCCATTGTCAGCCTCCCCATGTGTTTCTCACCCATGTGTTTCTTTCAAGAGGCCTTTCTTTCAGGGCCTTCCAACCCCAAGGCCCTGATGTAAGTCCAAAGGCAAGAAGTAAGCAAGCTATTCTCCAATATCTCTTCCAGAGTCAACTTGTCTTCCATGTCACATAGCTTCACCTGGCCACTCAGTTCCACCCCTCATTAGGTGGGGCAGGGAGCACGGAACCTCCCCTTTTAGTGGAGTTGTCTCTGTTATGAAGTGTGGAACTAACTCAGTTAATCCACATTCATGATCCTCAGGAGGCTCCTGATACTGGGTGAGCCTGTGTCTGTCAATCACCTCAGTAGGTGGCCTCGAATCACCTCAGGAGGGGGGCAATGGGGGTGGGGTGTGGCATGGGGTAGTGTGGGTGGAATGGGGGTAGAGGTCTGTACTGAGCTTGGCAGTCCAGAAAAACTTCCCTGGAAACCCCCAGACTAGTACTCTTCAAATCTGTTCCCCCAAAATCTCAATAGTCTGTACTGGAAGTTTCCTGGGATGACTTTAACTTATCCACCCCCGCCCCCGCGAAGTGCCCTGTGTACCAAAATCTATCACTTGGTAGAAAACTCCTCAGTAGGTCTTATTTAACACTTAATGAAGACATGAATATGTGCTCCCCAAAAGGCTAGTAGTGGTACGTTAGTTCATTGGGGGGGGGGGCCGGGAGAATGCAGCTATTCAAATACATGAGTTGCACTGGCCACATCCAAATCAGAATTAAATCTAGTCAGATGCCAGAGTTAAAAAGACCCAGTGATATATTGGTCTGGCGGTTTCTTTTATGAAAACAGCTCTAAAGCGTTGCCTATTTTTCACTCAGAGCTCACTTTAAGTGCGTTCCATTTTGGACTTTATAATTTATCTTAGAGCTCCCGCTGTATCTTTGCTCTCCGAGTCTTGCGATGGCTCTGGGCTAAAAGCAATAACCGCCCTCAGATAAAGGAGAAAGGCTCGTGTGGCCAGCGCTCAACCCTGAAAGAAAGAGATTTCCGGGAGACCCCAGGTGGTAGCTGCGCTGCGGGGGCCCTTGGTCTGGGCGGGTGGTCCTAGGCCGCCTTTCATCAAAGGCTGCGAACACTTCAGTACAAAACAACCCGCAGCCCAACGCAGGATGGCTTCTGCTTCTGTGTGTGGGGATCAGTGGGCAACACCCCTGTAATCACGAGTAACGTGGGAACAAGCTCTGCTGAGTGGCCCAGCTCCAGGATGGGCTGTGAGTGGGCTGGCTGCACGTGGCAGATTTGGCCGCCAGACCCGGGATCGCAGCCAGGGGCTGATAAGAAGGATCCAGGGGGTTCGCAAACATTTTAAATTATTTGTTTGTGTTAATCTTATGAGAAAGATCGTGTGATTCACATACATTTTCAGCATGAGGCTAGAGGGGGTTAGATTATAAAACAGGTGAATGGATTTACTGATAATATGTAAGTAGGGAGGCCACAAAAGTGAGTGAGGTCTGGGAAATGTGACTCTGAGCTATGTTGCTGCCCTCTTGGCTAAAAGCATGCAGACCTTAAGCTTCCACATCCTTTCATAGTGATGCGCCTTCTGAAGTCAGAGAGCAGCTATGTTAGATAGATATTTATAGTAGAACGTGGAGGTGGGATGGGCTGTGTGTGTGTGTGTGTGTGTGTGTGTGTATGTGTGTGTGTGATTTATTTATTTTTGGTCACATTTACACAAAAAGAGCTAATCAAACCAGAAATTATAAATCAAAAGGAAACAGACCATACAGTGAAGTTCAGTTTTTTCACACATTTTTGCAGTTTTGGAAAAACCAATTCCCAACAATGAAAATCAGTTAATTATACGGTAAGTTAGAACTGGCCTTAGAATGCCCTTTCTAGGTCAAAGACAAAACCCCAAGCTCTCCAACATGTAACAAATGCTTACAAATCAGTGAGAAGAAAGACCTTGTGGAAAAATGAGAAAGGATTTCAAAGCAAATGCAAACAACATTTAAATATCAGAAAAGATGTTCAACCTCCTGCATAATAAGAAATGCCAATTAAAATTATATTGACACATCTGCTTCCAGCTATGATGGACTAGCTTGTATCAAACCAATTGTCATATTGGGAATAGTTAGAAAAACTGGATGAAATATTACAAAAGCAACTGTTTGGATTTATTGGAACATTACCAAGCCTCCCAGATTCCAGAGAGAAGAAAAGCACAGAGAGGGGAGCCCAGTATTTGGCAATGCTCTACCGCTTGAGGCACTTTCCAGTTCCAAAGCAGAGCCTGAGAGCCTAAGAGGAGTTTCTGGCAATTTCGTGGGACTGGGGAGACAAAAGTTGGAATTCAGAGTCTCTTTGGAAGTCAGGACATTATTTGTACAACCATGTTCATAGCAGTGTTATTCACAATAGCCCCAAAGGCAGATGCAACCTCAGTGTCCATTGGCAGATGAACGAATAAGCGAAACTGATCTACACATACGATAGAAAGTCATTTAGCCTTTTTTTTTTTTAAGATTTATTTATTTATGCATACAACAGCTAGGGTACAAGCCAGAGATATGGGGGCGGGGGGCGGTGAGAGGATTCACCAGAGACAGAGTGGGGAACAGAACAGGCAGACTGACTGAAATACACTGCTAAGGGGAGCAGCGGGCGGGCGAGTCAGGAGAGGTCTGCTGCACCATGTGGGTTGCTCCCTGGCCGGCTGGGGATCGAACTCATGCTGCAGAGGCTGCAGATTGCTTCATAGTGCGGTGCTTAACCCCTTGCGCCACCAGGGAGGCCCATTTAGCCTTTTAAAGGAAGGAAATTTGGCACACACTATAGCATGGATGAACCTTGAGGATATGCTTTATAAAATTAGCCAGACACAAAAAGACAAACACTGTATGACTCCATTTATATGAGGTATCTCAAATAGTCAAATTCATAGAAATGAGTTAGAAATAAAATGGTGGTTTCCAGGGCCTGGGAAGAAGAGGAGAGATACTGTTAAATGGATACTGTACAGGGCTTCAGTTTAGCAAGATGGGAGCGTTCTGGAGATGGAGGTGGTGATGGTCACACATCGTGGAATGTTCCTAGTGCCACGTAATTTGTAAATAGTTAAGGTGGTAAATTTTTTTTGTTATGTGTATTTCATTCCAATTAAAAAAAATAAAGACTCTGGTGAACAGCCTGGGTTTTCTTCTGAGATTGCAAAGGGCTCTATCCCTGGAGCAAGTGACCCTGAAATAAACCAGTGCTCAGGGGCTGCTGACCCATTGCGAGTCACCTGAATCCTGACTGGTAAAGGCAACCTGAGGTGGCTAGGGCTCTTCACTTAGGCAGGAGTAAAGGTAACTTCTCCTTGGAGGAAAATAAATGTTTGGATGGTCAAATGATCTTCCCCCAAATGATCTTTTCCACGTTCATCTATTTTATCTGACATTTAATGAAAAAAAGAAATGTAGAAATACAAGAATGGGACAAAAATCAAAAGAAGGATCCAGATATTTGAGATCCTAGCGTGGATTTTTTTTTAAGATTTTATTTTATTTTTAATTTATTTATGCGTACAAGAACTAGGGTGTAGCCCAGAGGTGAAGGGGGTAAGAGGATTCACCAGAAATAGAGTGGGGAGAAGAACAGGCAGATCTACTGAAATATACTGCTAAGGGCAGCAGCAGGCAAGACAAGAGAGGTCTGCTGTACCATGTGGGTCCCTGGCCAGGGATCGAGATCAGACCCTCTAGGCTATGGCACTAAGTCTCAACATTTATGCCACCAGGGAGTCCCCTACTAGAGTGGATTTTTAAATAACTGTAATTAATATAAAACACTACATCACCACCAAGTTGGATTTATTCAAGGAGGGCAAGGTTGGTTTTCAAAAAGTCTGTGTAATTTCCAACACTAACAGAAGAAAGGACAGAGATGATGATCATCTTAGTAAGTGCAGAAAAGGAAACATCACTTGTAATTTTTAAAAGCTCTTAGCAAACTAAGTATACACAGAAACTTCTTTAATATGATAAAGGGTACAGACAGACAGAAAACATACAGCAAACATCATACTTAATGATAATATTAGCATTTTTGTGCCTGAGGTTATAGATGAAATAAGGATGATCTCCATCTCTACTTCTCTCCAACATAGTATTGGAGGTCCTTTTAATGCACAGGTCAGTAAATACAATAAAAAGTAGAGGGATTGGGAAGGAAGAAATACATTATGGTGTATAGAGAAAAATCACAGGAATATATAGATAAACTCTAGGAATTAGTACTTGAATTTAGCAAGGCCACATGATACAAGGCCAATATTTTCATATACCAGAAAGAATTTGTAAATGAGTTTAAAAAGTGGTGACATTTATAGTCATGTAAAAACTAAATGTTTGGGAATAAATTTAATAAGAGATAAATAAAGTTTCTATCCAGAAGTTAGTTATAATCATTTTAAATACAAGACAACCCAAATGACACCAATGGTAGAAAAGATAAATAAATTGGTATACAGCTACCCATTGTGTAACAACATACAACCTCAGTACACAGTAGGCTAGACCACCTAGGCTTGTATAATTATACTCCATGAGGTTTGTATAATTATACTCCATCATAAGGAAATTACCTAATGATGCATTTCTCCGAATCTATCTCTGTTGCTAAGTGGCATGCGACTGGAGGTATTCAGTGGAATACTATACACCAGTGAAAACAAGTGACGGTCAGCTTGTTGCAGTATCAATCAATCTCACAGACGTTACGCTGAATGAAAGAAACCTTACACCTAAGTATGTACTATATGATTCCACTTATATAAGTGGCTAAAGTAGGCAAAACAATTATAACTGTGGTGATATCAGTCAGGTTAAGAGTACCATGGGGAGAGGAGATAGGGACTAGAAGTGGGGGTGAGGAATGCTCTGGGTGTTCTGATCTTGTTCTATATCTTGATCTTGTTTATGATGTACATTTACTTTGTGAAAATTTATCAAATTGTACACTTATGATTTGTGCTCTTTTCTACAGGTATGTCAGATTTAAATACAAACTTCATTCATAAAAAATTATACTGAAACACCAAAAACTGGCGGCCATCCAACGGTTGAATGGCACTCTGTGTTGGTGTGTGTAAACAGGCACTCACACACCTTGAAGGTGTATACAGCTTCTATGGAGGATGATCTGACAATATGTCTAGTTATGTGCTTAAAAAATTAACTGACTATTGTTTAGGGCAGTTTTATGTTCACAGCAGAATTGAGCAGAAAGAACAAAGAACTCCTATATACCCTATTCCCCCCAAACCTCCCGCCATCAATGTGATAAGTTTGTCAAGAAATCAGCATTGATACAAAACTATCCATCAAAGTCCGCAGTTTACATTAGGCCTCTCTCTAGGTGTTCAGTTCATGGATTTTGACAAATGTATAATGATAGTAACATTCAAAATAGTTTCCCTGTCCTAAAAATCACCTCCCTGCCCCCTATCCCCTGGAATCTTTGGCAACTACTGATCTTTCTTTTTTAATAGTGGTAAAATGCTCATAACATAAAATTTATCATTTTAACCATTTTAGAAATGTACATCAAATATGAATGAATGTACAACATCACCACCAGCCACCTTGAGAGCTCTTTTCATCTTGAAAAACTGAAACTCTGTGCCCATTAAACAACAACTCCCCGTTCGCTGTCCCCCTGTTCCGGGAACCATTGTTTCTTTCTGTCTACTTTCTGTCTCTGTGAATTTGACTCTTCCAGGTACCTCATGTACCTGGAATCACACAGTATTTGTTCTTCTGTGACTGGCTTATTTCACTTAACATAATGTCCTCAAGTTCCATCCACGTTTTATCATATGTCAGTATTTCCTTCCTTGTTAAGTGTGTGGATATGATACTTTTTGTGTCTGTCCGTGATCACTTTGCCTTCCCCATTGGGCTATTGTGAATAATGCTACTATGAATCATGGTCTCTTTGAGACCCAGATTTCAATTCTGTTGGGTATGTAGCCAGAATTGGAATGGTTTGATCATATGATAATTCTATTTTAAATTTTTTGAGGAACCTCCATACTGTTTTCCATAGTGGGGGCACCATTTTCCATTTCCACCAACAGTGCATAAGAGTTCTGATTTCTGGGCCTCCCCTGGTGGCGCAGCTGTTGAACACTGGGTTGCAAAGCTGCCCACAGCCTCTGTAGTGCCAGTTCGAACCCCGGCCACTGGTGAGGACCTCTCCTGATGCGCCCACTGCTCCCCTCAGCAGTGTATTTCCAGTCTGCCTGTTCTGTTGCCCACTCTAGCTCTGGTGAATTCTCTCACCCTCCTGCGCTTCTGACTGTACCCAGTGCTTGTGTAAATAAGTAAATCAATCTTAAAAAAAAAAAAAAGTACTGGGCCTCCCCGGTAGGGCAGTGGTTGAGCGCTGGGTTGTGGGGCTGCCCGCAGCCTCTGCAGCGCTGGTTCGTTTCCCCGCTGCTCCTGGCCATTGGAGGAGGGTCCCACATGGTGCGCAGACCCCTCCTGCCGCCTGCTGCTCCCCTCAGCAGTGTACTTCGGTCCTTCTGCCTGCTCTGCTTCCCACTCTGGCTCTGGTGAATTCTCTCATGCTCCCGCGCTTCTGACTGTACCCAGTGCTTGTATAAATAATAAATAAATAAATAAATAAATAAATAAATAAATAAAATCTTTAAAAAAAACAAAAAAAAGTACTATGGTTTAAAAAAAAAGTTCTGATTTCCCACATTCTCACCAACAATTTTTATTATGTTATTTTTTAAGTAGCCATTTTAATAGATGTAAGGTGATGCCTTAATGGTTTTGATTTGCATTTTCATAAGGATTGAGCACCTTTTTGTGCATTGATTGGCTATTTGTACATTTTCCTTTGGAAAAATACCTATTCAAATCTAAAGGAAAACTGTTTCTCTATTCAGAATACTTCTGACACCAAAATGCGTGGGAGTTTTTTCCCCCACACCAACCAATTTTCCAGCTCTCTGGACACCGACTGGGTGTCATAATTTAATTCAATTCTGACACTAACAACCTGGAGTTAGTGTCAGACTCTACAGGTTAAGAACTCAGTCCCTCAGACTGCCCCCACTTAGATGTCAGTTGCAAGTAATGGGTCCTCAGGGCACCCACACTTCTGTCTGACTTGGCTACAAAGTCACTTATTGCCACTTAAGTTTAATAATTTGCTGGAATGGCTCAGACGCTGAGAGAAACATTTATGCACACTTGCTGGTTTACTACAAAGGATATATTATAAAGGTGAAAAAACACATGAAAAAGCAGAGGGTGAGATCCAGCAGGGTCTCAAGCACAGCAGCTTCTGTCATGGAGTTGAGGTGTGCTAACTCCCAGCATACCAATGTGTTCATCCTTCCAGAATCTCTCTGAACCCCACTGTTTAGAGTTTTTCTGGAGGTTCCATTGTTTAGGCATGATTGATGAAACCATAGCCAATTGGTGATGAACTGAAATTCCAGCCGTGATTCTCACCCTGAAGGTTGGGGGTAATGTGGAAAGTTCCAAATCTCTGATCACATGGTTTGTTTCCTTTGACCATCAGCCCCACTCCTGAAACTCTCTAGGGACCCACCAAAAGTCACCTCATTAACATGCAATTAGCATACATTCTAATCATTTTGGAGATTCCAAGTGACTTAGAAGCTTTTGTGTCCAGAAACTAGGATGAAGACCAAGTGCATATCTGTTTCTTTTATCACAAAGACAATGGCTCATTTTTCATTGATTTTTTTATTATTGAGTTATATATAGTTCTTTATACATTCTTAATATTAACAACTTATTAGATATTTGAATTGCAAATACTTCCTGTCATTTTACTCTATTGTGTCCTTGGATGCACAGAAGTTTTTTATTTTGAAAAAGTTCACTATGTAATTTTTTTCTTTTATTACCTGTACTTTTTGTGTCATAGCTAAGAATTTTTTTTAAAGATTTATTTATTTATACAAGAACCGGGGTACAGGCCAGATGTGTGGGAGGGTGAGAGGATTCACCAGAGACAGAGCCGGGAACAGAACAGGCAGACAGACGGAAATACACTGCTGAGGTCTGCTGCACCATGTGGGTTGCACCCAACCTGCAGGGATCCAACCAGAACTGCAGAGGCTGCGGACAGCTTCACAACGCTGCGCTCAACTGCCTGTGCCAACAGGGAGGCCCATAGCTAAGAAATTATTGCCAAATCTAGTGCCATGAAGTTTGTTTGTTTTTTTTAAACTAACCAAGTTTATTTATTTATTTATTTATACAAGCACTGGGCACAGTCAGAAGCGCGGGAGGGTGAGAGAATTCACCAGAGCCAGAGCCAGGAGCAGAGCAGGCAGAAGGACCGAGGTACACTGCTGAGGGGAGCAGCGGGCGGCAGGAGAGGTCTGCGCGCCATGCGGGACCCTCTTCCGGTGGCCAGGGAGCAGCCGGGGATCGAACCAGCGTCACAGAGGTTGCGGGCAGCCTCGCAGCCCAGCGCTCAACCGCTATGCCACCAGGGAGGCCCCGTGCCATGAAGTTTTCTTCCAAAATTTTTATAGTTTTGATACTGGGCAATAAGGGGCACTAAAACTGGCCAAGAACACTGCCCAAACTCAGGTCTCTGCCTGAGTTCCTCACCTGTGCGCACGATTGCAAGATCACTCAGGTTCAGAAAATAGCAGCAAAGCTGGGAACAGTTTCAATTGTTCAGCTGCCTGCAAAGCCTCTGAAATTTTCTCCTCTGAGGTTGGTAGCTGGAAGCCTCTCCACTTCCTTTGGAAGATCGGGAGTGGTGAGGGCAGGAATGGATGACCCTGGAATCACTCACTGAATCCTGGAAAACGTTGAGTAATCACCTAAGACCTTGAATCCCAGGGGCTGCTTCTGCAGTCCTTTATATTTCCTATCTGAACTTCCACCCCCACCGACACTTTGTCCATATTTCTCCCGGGGCTATTCATCCTCACCAGCACCACCCTTCGGGGGTGCCACTTGTAACAGCCTTTGGCTTCAGCCCCTGACTACAGTTTTAGCTCTTTCAATGAGGTCTTTGATTCTAACCCTTTGAATTAATTTTTGTATATGGTGTGAGGAAAGGGTTCAACTTTATCCTTTTGAATGTGGATATCCAGTCCCCAACACTATTTGTTGAAAAGACTGCCCTTCCTTGATAGAATGGTTTGGCATCCTTGTCAAAAATAATTTGATCACATATGTGAGGGTTTATTTCTGCACTCTATTTCATTTCATTGGCTATATGTTTATCTATTTGTCGGAACCACTCTATTTTAATTACTGTAGCTTTGTCATAAATTTTGAAGTCAGAAAGTGAGACTCCAACTTTGTTTATTAGCTGCTGAGTTTTGCACTGTCTCCATGGTTTTGTCTTTTCTAGAATGTCATATAGTGGGTAGCCTTTTTAGATTGTCTTCTTTCACTTAGTAATTATGCATTTAAGTGTCCTCCATATCTTTTTCTGGTTTGCTAGTTCATCCCTTTTTAGTGCTGAATAATATCCCATTGTCTCCAAGTATCACAGTTCATTAACCCATCCAGCTCCTGATGGACATCTTAGCTGCTTCCAAATTTTGGCAATCATGAATAAAGCTGCTATACACATTTAAAGTAGTTACTGGCATACTTGGATTAGTATCAGCCATATTTATTACTGTTTTCTGTTCATTGTCTTTGTTGTCTGTTTCTTGTGTGTGTTAGTGTTCCACTCCTTTTCTGTCTTCTGTGTTTTTATTTTATAATTCCATGTTCTCTCCTTTCTTAACATATCAATTATACTTCTTGTTTTTAATTTTATTTGGTGGTTATCCTAGAGTTTGCAATATACATTTATAGATAATCCAAATCCACTTTCAAATAACAATATATCACCTTATACCACTTTCAAATAACATTATGCCACTTAATGGGAGTGAAACTATCTAATTCCTTCTTCCCATCCATTCTATCATTAGTGTCCTACATTTCACTTACCTATAAGCTATAATCATCAAATACATTGTTGCTATAATTATTATTATTTTGAACAAAGCTGTTATCTGTTAGATCAATTAAGATTAATTCTTTTTAATTTCACCTTCACTTATTACTTCATTAATGTTTTTTTTTCTTTATGTAGACCCAAGTTTCTGACCTATATCATTTTCCTTCTCTCTAAGAACTTCTTTTAACATGTCTTACAAGGCAGATTTAATGCTGACAAATTCTCTCAATTTTTGACTGAGAAACTCCTTATTTTTCCTTCACTTCTGAAAGATGATTTCACAGAGCACAAAATTCCAATCTGGTGAGGATTTTTTTCCCCCTCTCAACACTAAGTATTTTACTCCACTTTCTTTTTGTTTGCAAGGTTTCTAGAGAGTTGGATGTAATTCTTAATTTTGTCCCTCTATAGGTAAGATGATTTTTATCACTCTGATTTCTTTCAAGATGTTTTAATTCTTGTTTTGTGAAGTGTGAATACAATATGCCTACATGTCTCTTTTTTGGCTTTTGTTCTGTTTGGTGTTTTCTGAGCTTCTTCAATCTTTGACATGGTGTTTGACATTAATTTGGAAAATTCTCAGTTATTATTGCTTCAAATATTTTTTCTGTTCCTTTCCCTCCTGTCTAATATTCTTATTATGTGTATATGACATCTTTTATAATTATCTCAAAATTTTTGGATATTCTGTTCTGGTTTGTTTGTTTAGTTTTGGAAGTTTCTTTTTCTTTTTTAATTTATATATTTTTTACATCATTTTTCATTTTTGTACAATATCATGTAGTGTTTCGCCTATATTTCCTTTTATGTATTTTATTGTTTCAGGTCTTATATCTAGTTCTTTAATCCATTTTGAGTTGGTTTTTGTGCATGGTGTTAGGTAGTAGTCAAGCTTCATTCTTTTGCATGTAGCAACCCAGTTTTCCCAGTACCATTTATTGAACACACTTTCTTTGCTCCAATGCATATTCTTTGTTCCTTTGTCAAAGATTAGTTGACCATAAATCCGTGGGTTTATTTTTGGATTTTCTATTCGATTCCATTGGTTTGTGTGTCTGTTCTTGTTCCAATACCATGCAGTTTTGATTATTATGGCTTTGCAGTATAGTTTGAAGTCTGGGAGTGTGATGCCTCCATTCCCTTCTTTTTTTTTTTTCAGAAGAGCTTTGGCTATTTGGGGTTTTTGGTGATTCCATATGAATTTCATCAATAATTGTTCTATTTCTTTGAAGAATGACATTGAAATTTTGATTGGAATAGCATTGAATCTGTATATTGATTTTGGCAGGATGGCCATTTTAATAATGTTTATTCTTCCAATCCATGAGCTGGGGATGTCTTTCCATTTCTTTGTGTCTACTTCTATTTCTTTTAACAGTGTTTTATAGTTTTCTGTGTATAGGTCCTTTACCTCTTTTGTTAGGTTTATTCCCAAGTATTTGATTTTTTTGTTTCAATCATAAAAGGAATGGTTATTTTGATTTCTTCTTCTTCAGATTTATTGTTTGTGTATAGGAAGGCTACTGACTTTTGTGTGTTGATTTTGTATGCTGCTACTTTACTAAACTAATTGATTAGTTTGATTAGTTTTTCTGTGGAGTTTTTGGGGTTCTCTATGTATATTATCATATCATCTATGCATAATGATAGTTTTACTTCCTCCTTCCCTATTTGGATTCCTTGTATGTCTTTCTCTTGTCTTATTGCTTTGGCTAGGACTTCCAGTATTATATTGAAAAGCAGTGGTGAGAGTGGACATCCTTGTCTTGTTCCAGATCCTAATGGAAATGCTTTAAACTTTTCACCATTGAGAATGATATTTGCTATGGGCTTGTCATATACGGCCTTTATGATGTTGAGGTGTGTTCCTTGTATCCTAAGAATTTCAAGGGCCTTTATCAGAAATGGGTGTTGTGCTTTGTCAAAAGCTTTCTCAGCATTAGTTTTGGAAATTTCTTTTAACAGGTTTTCAAACTCACTGATTCTTTCCTCAGCAGTGTCCATGTTACTGATGGGACCATCAAAGGCATTCTTCAATTCTCTTACATTATTTTCAGTGTGTAACATTTCTTTTTTTATTCTTTTATTCTTCCATTTCTCTGCTTACGTTCTCTATCCATTCTTGAATATTATCTACTTTCCCCATTAGAGCTCTTAGCATACTGATCTTAGTTATTTTAAATTCCCAATCTGACAATTTCAGCATCTCTGCCATTATCTGAGAGTGGCCTCGTGCTGTTCTTTCTCCTGTGTTTTTGCCTTTCAGTATGTTTTTTAACTTATCTTGAAAGCTGGGCATAATAATGAAAGAACTGTGGTAAATAGGTCTTTAGTGATGTGGTAGTAAGGTGTGGGGTGAAGGAAGGCTTTCTAAATTCCTGATTTATAAGCCTGTGCCCCTGGGCTGTGACCTTCAAAAGTGTCACTCAGTTTTCCACTCACACACCCCCACCTTAGGTGGGACAGGAAGGCTAGATTGTGTGGCAACAGAATATTTTCCTCCCCCCACAATGAAAGCAAGATGGAACTGGAATTGGGTATTTTTCTTCTACGAGATCAGTTATCATCTGGTAAAATAGCTTCTTTTTGAGGACAGTCGGCTTATTAAGAGAAACAGAATGTTCTGGGAGATTTCAAAATAGCAGCTTCTTCCCTCCATTGCTGGAAGCAAGAGGACTTTTTTTCTAATCTTCACTCTAAGAACATGGTAAAGCTCCTAGAGGTAAAACTCACAAACACTGTGGGGGTTCCCCTAAGACTGTCCCCTCCCTGAGTTTTTAACTCTCAAACTTGTCCACCTTGAGCTTCCAGCAATTCATCAATTACGGCTTAGGCTTTCCTACCCAAAACTGGTTCCCCCAGAGATTTCTGGTCCTGGCTTTCTGCTCTAATAAATTGTGATTCTCTGTGTGCACCTGTCTGCCTTTCTAATTTTGGAGACAACAATTTGCTCTGTGACCTCCGTTCTCTGCTGGGTCTAAGAAGGGTTGTTGCTTTTCAGTTTGTCCAGCTTTTATCTCATCATGTGAATGGAAGAGATGACTTCCAAGCTCCTTACCAGAAGGTCTGGGACTTATCTCCCATCTTTACAAATTTTTATTATGGATATGTTTAAGCATGCACAAGAGTAGAAAAGACAGTATAATGAACTCATGACTCATCAACTTCAATGTTCACCATTATTCCACAGTTCTTGTTTCATCCAATTCTCTTTCACACACATTTTTAGTTTTAGCAAATGTACTTTGTTCTCTCTGTCAGAGGAGGCCCCACCCCGTGAATCCTGGGTTAGGGGTACAGTGGAGCATGACTGGCTCCACTGTGGGGACTCCCTGCTCCCACCATGACATCTGGCACAAGCTGAAACCAGTATGAGTAGATTTTGATGGCTGACCACAGCACAAGCCTTGGGGAGAGAGGTTTGCGGTATACGGGGCCCCAGAGCTCAGCATGCAGCCAGCTGGTGGCTTCTGACAGTGGCAGGGTGCTCGCTCCTGTAGCATCAGCCTGAGTGACTCCACGGAAGCCCAGGCTCCAGCAACTTGGACATGTACATGCCCTGGTTCCACTTGGGGCCCACCCCCAATGCAAGATTGCCAGGTCTGGGTGTGCCGGCCTGGTTTTGAAAACAGACCAATCAGGTTTGAGTGCCCACCTGTGCCATTCAAGGTTTTGAGATCATTCAGGTATTGAAAATGGACCAATCAGGTTTGAAAGGCAGGCTCCTGGAAGGGGTTATAAGCTGGGCTTCAGACAGCTTCAGATACTCTCATCTGGATGCTCTACTTGAAAGCTCTTCCACATAGACCTCCCAGACCTTTGCAGCCCTCTGAGTCCTGAACTTCACATCAAACAGCTGCCTGATTGCTGCATCTGCCTCCAGCTCTGCTTGCACATCACCTGATGACTGGTGCTGCTGGCCAATGCCCGCATCTCTGAAAGAGATCTACCGCTGGTGCCTGATCCACGTTGCTGACTGCTGACCTGTGTCAGCACCACCTCCTGTTGCTGCTGCATCCATCACCATCCAGTCTGGCCTCTGGCATTGCCTGACATAGCCTCTGAATAGGTGCTGCTGGCTGCTGCAGCGCCACCTCATCAGCACCACCTGTGACTACCACCATGAGCTGGATCCAGGTCCACCGCTTATCAGTGTGCTACCAGCTCCAGGCTCTCATCTAAGGGACAGTGACATCTTGTATGGGCAGCTTTTGGCTTTGGACTACTGGACATTGTAGAGACTGTCCAGGATAGGAAAGCCAGTCATTTGCGGTCTTACCAACTCTTTCCTTTTCCCAATTTCCCTTTTGTTAATAAACCCCAGTGTCGCTGCACCCTGAGCTTGAGTCATGTCTTACAGTTATAAGTGCATAGGTGAGGATCCATGAGCAGTGCCATCCCCCAGGCTTTGCACAGTTTCATCGTTAGCAATTTCACTTCTAAGAATTTATATTTATATATATATATATATCTCTACACATACATATATAAGCAGAATTAGAAAAGCAAGAGATTGGAAGTAATATGAAGCAACAAGGGACTGGTTAAATACACAATGGAGCATCCAGCAATGGAGAACCATCCAGATGTAGAAATGACCAAGGAATGGTGTTATACGGCAGCGTAAAACATTTCCCAAAATGTATTGCTAAGTAGGGGGGAAAAACAAAATAAACAAAACAAGAGGCCAAAGGATCCATCCAGTACATCACCATTTGTATAACAAAAAGGGGAAAGGTGATGTGAACCTATTTTCTGGTAGGTGCATAAAACATCTCTAGAAGGATAAACAAAATGAGATAAGAGTGATTGCCTTTGCAGGCATTGCTGGTAGCTGGGAAGAGGTGTGAGGGAGATTTTCATTTTTCTTTTGATTTTTGAATCATGAGAATGCATTACCCTGCTGAATGAATGAGTGCAATTTTTTTTTTTCTGAAGGAAGGAAATTCTCTTGCAGCCTGGAGGCTGGCAAGATGATGGATACGGAGACCCACACATTTATTGAATATTCATGCCATTGGGTTATCACCCCGGTAAGGTGTGCTAGTGAGGTAAGCAGTTCACACCCATTTCACAGATGAGGAAGCTGGGACTCAGAGGCAGAAGGAGCTAGGCCCAGAAACTGCATCCAGGAAGTGGCAGAACCCGCTTGGCACCCAGGTCTGACTCTGGCTGACAACCCAGCCCATTCCCCCACAGGAGGTGAACAGGCAGCTTGACTTCTGCATGACTATGACCAGAACAGATCTGAATTGCTGGGTCTCCAGACATGAACTCAAGGTCCCTTGTGGGGGAGCCAAATCCACTATGCACGCCAGAGCAGCCACACCTTCAAGTTCATCCACTCCTTCAGCTGCTGAATTAATCCCAACATTCTTACTCCTCTCCCACCCCCCACACCTTTGAAAACAAGATCCAATTTAATTTAGGGAGAAAAAATGTACAAAAGCCGTAACACTCATTTTATCCCTTGAAACACAATCAGGCTGAAGGAAAGAATTAATTTTTAATTCATCTTAATTACTCAGAGAAATAATCTATTGGCACAGCCTGGCCCGGGGATGCCCCTGCTGGATCTCTGCCTGCTATCAAAAGCACCTGAATCACTCCAGGAGTTGACCAGAAGGAGGAGGCTGGTGGGGTCAGGGCTGGCATTCTTGTACAGGTATCCTATGCATCTGTTATCTTCCTTCATCCCCATCTCAGATTTCTTAAAGCTGAGATTTATTCCTTAGAAATGCACAATGGGGAATGCTGGTTTACAGGAACTGCCAGACCATTTTCGACCTGGGCTAAGTATTGTTGACTACGTCTTCCTCATTGTTTCCCGTTTGTTAAGCAGAGGTTGATTGCACACCTACTATGTGCCAGGCATTTTGTGGGAGCTGGAATCCAGAGCACAGGTCCCTACCCTCATGGAACTGACATTCTAGGTGGAGGGGCTGGGAGAGACAGGGAGTAAACCAGTAAGCAAGTAAATACAATGATTTCAACTGGTGATAAGTAGAGAGCAATGGGTTGGAAAGTGATGGATAAGGGTTTGGCAACAGCAGACAGGGAGTCAGGAAAGATATCTCTAAAAAGGGGCTATTTAGGGCTGAGGCCTGGAAAGAGCTTGCCAAGCAGGGGACATGGCAACTAAAAAGGCCCTGAGCCAGGGACAAGACAATGGTCTGGAAGTGAAAAGGCCAGTGCAGCTAGTATGACTGAGGCAGGGAGTGGGTGGGAGTTGATGACTTCCAATTTCATTCTTATACCAGGGAAAGCCATTGTATGCCCTGCATGCATACACTAGGTGCTCAGTCGGTGCTTGCTGATTGGCAGAAATGGCACCCCCTGAACGGAGAGCTTTTGGGAATCCATTCGCTGCCATTTTGTCCCTTCTTTGCTGCCAGGGAAATTCAGACAACTGCTAATGTCCAGGAAACCGCCCTCTGCCAGCCCTCACCAACACTGTTTTGATGTGCTAACAACTCTTAATGAGGATCCTAATGAGTCACTAAAAATGGCATCATTAGGTTGAGAACAGAACAGTCCACACAAGCAAATGTCCAAAACAACTAGATTAGCCAGGGAGCAGATACTGCCCCTTCCAGCCTGCTGGGCAGGCTTTCCCGTCACCCCCTGCTCCCTACTCCCTTACCCCCCAGCCCCAGATCCCCTGGTCCCAAACAAGCAGGGAACTCATTTTCTCCCTAGGTTATTATTCCCCATCCCAACACCTTTACAGACAGTTTTGTTGCTACCACATGAAGCTGTTATCTAGGAACTGAGAAAAAAGCAAAAAAAAAAAAAAAAAAAAGTATAAGGATTTGCTTGAATATAAAAGTGGTGAAGCCATTGCTGGAGGCTGGTCAGAGCGTGAAGTGCTAATGCATTAGGGCAGAGGTTCTAAAATGAGGGCTGCAGGCTAAATCTGACACAAGTATGTTTTATTTGGCCTACACAGCAGTTACAAAAAAAATTTAAATCAGCTTCCTACATTAAATTACTGGAAGGGTTTACATAAAAAGTTGGATGTTCAGCTTTTCCTGTGTTTATTTTAGTACATAGTGTGGCAGTGCTGGGCTGGGGTTGGGTAATGACCGTCCCTTAGAGAGGGCATGCTCTATCCTCTTTGTCACAGTGCCCACCACCCCCCTAGAGCTCCCCAGTCTGAAGCCAAGTGTCAGTTGCCATTTATCATTAAGTGTGTCCAATTGATTTTCTCTTTGGAGATTTAAGAAGAGAGAAAATGTATGTCTCAGAACTCCTCTTTATCAAATCAAGAGAGAGAAAAGAGAGAGAAAGATCAAGAGAGAGAAAAGATGGGGAAGAGACTACTTCTTGAGGATGCAGAAACAATTCCCACACATTTAATATTCAAGCAAAGTATATCTGCCTCCAAAGAATCCACTAAGATGCCAAGATGCCAGGGGAACATGTCCCCACTCCCAATCCCAGCCTGGCTCTCTCCAACCACAGTTGCTGAAGACTTTGGCTCCTGCTGTAGGGATTGTCCTTTCTACTCTGGGGGCACTTTCTACTGCATGGGCAACAACAGAATCTACGTTTTCATCATGGAGAATTAAAATGATTTGCTTTGAGTACGGTACAATATAATGAATACCTTGAATGAATATTCTTTGTGAACTTGAAATTTACCATTTTTTCATTTGAATATAGATTTTAAAGCCCAGAAACAGGACCTTCTTAACACCTTCTATGGCCCAGCAATGAAGCCCACTGAAGACATTTAAGACTTTAAACATCTGGGGAAGCTGGACACACTGGCCAGGACCTCACACATGGTCAACAGGCATTCTGGTGACATGCAGAAGACCTTTTTCAAGGTGCTCAAAAAGTGGGTTGGTTGAGCTACTTCTTATTATTTTGTTTTTAAAAGTAAGTCATGGACCTCCCCTGGTGGTGCAGGTGGTTGAGCGCAGCACTGTGAAGCTGTCAGCAGCCTCTGCAGTGCTGTTTCGATCCCAGCCGGTGAGGGTGCCACATGGTGCAGCAGACCTCTCCTGTCTCGCCCGCTGCTCCCCTCAGCAGTGTATTTTGTCAGTCTGCCTGTTCTGTTCCCCGCTCTGTCTCTGGTGAATCCTCTCACCCTCCTGCACATCTAGCCTGTATCCCAGTTCTTGTATAAATACACAAATAAATCTTTAAAATAAATAAATAAACAAAAATCAGTCATGTGTGTGCATGGAAAAGAAGTCAAATACTGCAAAAAATGTTATCATGAAAATTAGGTATCCCAAAACCCAGACTCTTGTCTCCTGGTTTTCCTTCCAGAGGCCTCTGTGCTCCCATGGAGCAGGAAACTGAAGTGGGTGGAGTTGTGTCTCACCCTGTCAAAAAAAAAAAAAAAAAAAAAGGATATGCTCATGAAAACTGTGATCTTTTTTGGAATAAAGTCTTTACAGATGTAATTAGGTGAGGATCTGGACTTGAGGAAATTGTTGTGAATCATCCAGGTGGGTCCTAAATCTAATGAATCATATCCATATAAAATATCACAGAAAAGAGGAGATAGAGACTGGAGTGATGTGGCCACAAGCCAAGGAATGCCAGAAGCCCCCAGAAACTACCAGAGACAACAAATAAGTTACCCCGCAAAGCCTCAGGACAGAGCACAGCCCTGCTGACACTTGGATTTCAGACTTCTGGCTTCCAGAACAACAAAAGAATTCATTCCTATTGTGTTTAAAGCCAGCAAGTTTGGGGTAATTTTTCTGGCAGGCACAGGAAACATATCTAGAGTTCCTGCCATCTCTACATATTTCTTCTCATTTTCTACATTCAGGGAGTGCACTGTGCCCAATGAACTCCCTCTGGCTCTTTTTTTTGCTGAATAGAATTGCTGGAAAATATGTCTCACAGACAGCTGCATGGTCTTCTGTATGTTACTGTTTTCAAACACATGCTCTATCACATGGAAGGACTGTTGACTGGTCCACCCCATCACTTACTGATGCCACTGAGGTTGTTCCCGGTCTTTCATGACTACAAACAACACTGAGAAGGACATCTTCTCCCACACAGGTGTGGACACCTGCGCAAACACCGTAAGACCGATTCCTACAGCGGAATTGCTGCAACCAAGAGTGTGTGCATTTCCCATTTTCACAGGTATTGCCAAATTGCCCTCCGAGGAGGTTATACCACAGATTCCTTTTTAAAAGAACATTTTTTTTCTCATTATAAAAGTAATCTTTTAGTAGAATTCTTAAGTGTGATTTGATTATACCCTGTAACCAAAATCTTTTCTAGCAGAACATAGTCAATGGGAAAATAACATCAATTACCTGAAATTTTCTTGCCAGCCTGGCTGGATTGGCTCTCTTCTGTTAAACAGTGGGTTCTTGTATCAGGCGTCTGCTTTTCTCCTGGGGCCTCTGTCGGGGGTGCAGGGCTTGAGGACTGGCTCTCTGAGCCCAGATGGTTGCCTGGGCCCCCTCCCTGTCAATGACTAATCCAGCCTGCCCCAATTTCCAACCCCCATGTTCCCTCTGCATGAAGGGGCAGAAGGGAAACAGAGCATTGCTCCTGCATCTGGACAGTCCTCTTCAATACCAAAGGTCCAACTTATCCTTGTTCTTTGTGTTCTTGGGCCAGGCTTTGACTCAGAGGAAAGTTCCCTGTTCCTTGCTATGATGAAGAAGAGGGTGGCCTGGTGCCCTGAGGCTCCCCCCAAACTCCATCTTGCAGGCAATGGGGGCCCTCTCTCATCTTCCTAGCCTGGCTCTGTTGTCAACACTGATGGTCAGTCTCCTCTGGTGTACCTACCTCCAGGTCAGACCCTCACAAGGGTTGTGGGATTGTGGAGTGATCCTGAAGATCATAATGTCTGGTCCCTTGTTTAGGGATGGACAAACCAAGGCCCAGGGAATGAATTGACTGGTCCAAGGCCACACCCACAATGGTCCCCAATCACCTATTATTGAAAACCTTGAGCTCTTTCCATGGGATAAAGAAGATATGGGCCCCACCTTCTCCTCCAGCCTCATCAGCTACTTGCTGCCTCACCTAAAAGGCTTGAACAGATCAAAGGTATCTGAAGTGCACCTGCTGCTGCCTTCCATTGCACCTACCCCCAACACACATGAGGCTGTGGCACAAGTCCAGCTCACATTCACACCAACCTCTTCACCCCTTGGACTGGCCTGCTAAATTCCTTGTCATTTATTATGACTCAGCTCAGATACTCCCTTCTCCAGGAAGCCTACCTTTCTTTTCCCTGTCTGCATTATATGCCTCTTCTTAAGTACCTGAGTACATCTCTAAGACCTCAGTTACCACATTTATTATGATTTGTTTGGGGTCTGTGTCCATGCCACCACACAGAGCTCTTTGAGGATTGAGAAGAAGCCCAAGTGGTCTATGTCTCTCCCGTAACACATGTTGGAAGAATGAGAGCTCAAGCAGAAGCTAGGTGACTGTGATGGACTACTAAGAAAGAATCCTAGGGTGGGAATCAGGAGACCTAGATCACTGCTATATATTTATTATTTATCTGTCATTAGGCAAGTCTCTTACCTTGTTGAGACCTTCATTTCCTCATCTGTAAAATGGTGCAATTTGACTGTATTTCAGTCAGCTGTTTTATGTAACGATTATAGACTCTGAGTGACAATAAGCATTATGCTGTTTCATGCATTCATGGTTGTCTGGGTGTTGGCTGATCCAGCCTGTACTCCACAGAGTGACTGATTGGATTGGGCTCTGCTCTGCATATTTCTCATGTTCCCTGGCTCAGTGGGGTAACCAGGTACTGTCTTTAGATGGGGATGCAGGGGCACCAGAGGACAAGTGGGATCATGAAGTGGCTTCATAGGCTTGGAAGAGGCATGTTTGCTCATGTTCCACAGCTTGTCATGGTGCTGAATCCAAAGTTAAAGAACCAGGGGGCATTCAGCTTCTGGGGAGAAACTGCTGAGTCACACGAGAAAGGGTGTAGATACAGACAGGGTGCGAAATTGGGACCAACAAACCAGTCTGCCTCGGGCTGCCTGGCCCCTGAAGACCATGCAAGGCCTGGGAGGCCATGATCACTGGGATGGTCCAGTGTCTTCTCCTGTTCCCGCCAGTTCACGCCCTCCTGCCTGCTGAACTGCTTCCCCCCTTCTTCTGTCAGCCTGGGGCCAGGTCCAGTGGAAATTCTATGAGTACAATTCTGTCTTCTCCCCATCTCAGCCTGTGGTTTTCAGCCTGTAAAGAAACCTCTGCTAAAAGCTGCTCCCTCCTTCAGCAAAAGCACAACCGCCCACTTGTTCTCTCAAACCTGAAGCCTGACATTAGCCTCCTTCTCCTCCCCTTCAGACTCACACCAAGCCTGTGCATTTCACCTCTGAGGCCCCTCCAAACCCTGCTACCTCCTCCCATTTCCGTCTGTTCTGCCCTGGCTCTGGCTGGCTCATGTCTACCTCCCAGCCCAGAGTCCAGGCCCTGCCCCCTTAAGAGGCAATGCCATGCTGTCACCTGCGAAATCTTCATAACAGGCAGATCCTACTGTATCAGGAACACTTTGCTGGGTCCTTCCTGCTAACAGTAGGGGCAACCAGGCAGGAAGTTAAAGCAATGAAAAGATGGGTGGGTGTTATAATCTGAATTGTGTCCCCCACCAAAAAAAAAAAAAAAATGACATGTTGAAGTACTAACCCCCAGTGCCTTGTAATGTGATCTTATTTGGAGATCAGGTCTTTACAGAGGTAACTAAGTTACAGTGAGGACATTAGGGTGGGCCTTAATCCAATATGACTAGTGTCCTTACACAAAGGGAAAATTTGGACACAGACAGACATGCATGAAAGGTAGATACAGGGAAAAAGCCATCTGCAAGAATGCCTGAGGCTATTAGAAGTAAGGAGAGAGAAATGGAATAGATTGTCTTTCATAATCCTCTGAAGGAACCGTTCCAGCTGACGTCTTGATCTTGAACTTCTGGTCTCCAGAACTGTGAGACGATTTCTGTTGTCTGAGTCCTTCAGTTTGTGGTACTTTGTTACTAGCAGCCCTAGGAGAATAACCCAGTGGAGAAAACAAATAAACAAATCAAATGTTAGCACAGCCGGTGGGAAATTATATCTGGGAATCAATAGGGAGTAGTGGGGACTCTGGCAAACCAGGGAGCCCACGATCCAACAAAAGGCGGTTTCTGCAAATACCTGTGATGTAGGATTACAAGCCTGCTATCACTAAAGCAGACTTTTTAAAGGAACCTGGAACTCTAGATTTCTTTATGAAATCGCCTCATCTTTTAATATTGTTAAGAGGTACAAAACAAAATGCTACAGGTCAGAATTGGTCTGAAGGCTGCTAGTTGTGACTTTGGGCTTAGAACAGGGATTGACTGACTACAATCTACTATCCAAATTTAGCCCTACAGCCTGTGTTTATAAAGTTTATTGGAACACAAAAATGCTCATTTATTTACATATTGACTTTGGCCACCATCACGCTAAAGTGGCAATTGAGAAATTGCAAAAGAGCTGTTGGCCCTCAAAGCCTGAGATATTTACTCTCTGGTTCTTTGCAAATGAAGTTTGTCAACCCCATGACTTAGAGAAGAAATCCCAACCCTTCTTCTGGCATAAAATATCCACAGTAGTCAGAAATTCCCTTCCTTGTCTGCCACTACTGCTGCCTCCCCCCAAACACACACAATTACAGTTGACCCTTGACAACATGGGCTTGAACTTCTAGGTCTATAAATCTATAGGTGTTTTTCTACCTATGGGTCTGCATTCAAGGATTCAATCAACCATAGATGCCAGTGACTGAATCCCTGGATGCAGAATTTGGTGTATTGGAGGATGACTAAAAATTATATTGGATTTTCCACTGTGCAGGGGTTGATGCCCCTCACTATTGTGTTGTTCAGGGTCAGCTGTATTCTTCAGAAGTCCTGGGCTTCTTTGGTTCCTGGAATAGTCCCTGCACTCAGGGGCTGTAAGCTAGTCCACACCATCTGTGCCATTTCAGAGGCCCGTCCTGCTGGTCTGATCCACAGTCTGATTTTCTGGTTTCAGTTCCCAGGTTGTTTGTAAGCACATGGTGTTCCTGAAGCTGCCTTTCCTTGCTCCCTTTTATGCATTCTTTGTAAGCAGCCATCTTGTTCTCATTTGTTGCACTCTGTGGCTTTGGGAGACTAAGCATCTTGAGGGCAGGTAGAGCCTGCTCAATCAGCCTCAATAGCTACCTTGAGCACTGGGGCCCAGCCTCAGCCCACCCCACAGGCAGGGGCTCAGGCGAGAGGGATGTACTGGGAGGGAAGGGGAAGAAGAGCTGAGATGGCAGAGAAAGTTTGTCTGTAGGAGCTGTACCCTCCAGGGTACTCAGCAGCCTTCTGATGCCCCCCAGAAAGGGTGCCAGCTCCTTGCATCCTCTCCCTCCAGTGCTCTGTTGGGAGTTCATGCTCCGCCAGTTGCCATCTCCAACTGATAAATGGAGTAAAAGCTGGAGCCCCTCTATACCACAGTGGGGCCCTATTGTCTCCTACTGAAGGGAGCTCATTTATTTATCACCTCACCCATTCATTCACCTGATACATTTTCATGCAAGACCAACTCAGAAAAGCAATGCTCTGGGACAGTGGAGAAAACAAGAATGATTCACTCAGGGCCCCTGGAGGGAAGTGAATTGTACCACCAAGTTTCACTCCTTCTGCATCAGGTAACAGCCTCAAAGAGAGTTGAGTGCACCCCCCCTCCCGCCTTTGGCTCTAGGTTTGTCCATGAGGCTGGCTTTGGGCCAATGGCAGATGGGTGGAAGTAACAGTTCTGATGTAAACCTCAGGAGGCACCTTGTGTCTCCTCCTCACTTTGCTGCACATGTCACTACCTGGGAAGAGCCCACTTGGTTTGTTGATCCAAGGAGATGAGAGATAGGTAAAACAGTAGCCCAAATCAACATAAACCCCACACCCCTGGATCAGTGACAGACACCTAGCAGCCAGCTGCCCAGCTGAACCCAAGCTGACCCCCAGGTCATGGGTGATAATAAACATGTTCCTTTCAGTCATTGAGTCTTCAGTGGATTGTCACACAGCAACAAGTAACCCAAACTGCCTCTGTCCTCAAGACCCTCCACCAGTTAGGAAACAAGCTAGGTCCCCAAGTAACCAGTATATAAAGCAGGAAGGCTGATTAACTTCTGTTTGGCATCTATGGTAGGTAGAATAACAGCCCCCCCAAAGATGTCCAGATGTCCAGATCTAATCCTTAGACTCTAGGAACAGGTTAAATTATTGGGTAAGGGAGATTTAAGATAGCAGATGAAACTAAAATTCTTAATCAGCTGACCTGAATATAAGGAGAGTAGCTTGGGTTAGCTGGGTGGGTCTAACACGTATCAGGGGACCCTTATATCAGAGAGAGCAGGAGACCAGCTGGAACCCGAGAGATGGTGCTTGACCTGTCACTGCTGGCTTTGAAGAGAAGGAAGCGGCCACAAGCTTTAGCATGCAGGCAGCCCTAAGAACTGGAAAAAGCATGGGAATAGATTGTCCTTAAAGCCTCCTAAGAGGAAGGCAGCCCTGCTGACTCCTGGATTTTAGCTCACTGACTCATTTTGGACTTCTAATCTCCAGAATTGTGAGAGGATAAATGTATTCTCTGCTAAGCCACCAAGTTCAGCAACAATCAGAAACCAATTCAGCACCCTTCCCTGTCCCAGCTCCATCCCGCACCCACTTGCCACCCTCCTCTATCAGCTGTTCCTGGAGGCATACCCTCTCTTGACACATACCCAGGCCCCCTGGCCCTCTGACTTACACTTGGGTGCTGCTAATGGGAAGCATGTTCTGGAAACAAGGGTGGGAGGAGACAGAGCCAGGTATTTCTCCCTACCCCACACACTTCTTCCCCCATCACCACCCTCATCCACCCTCCTTACCCCTCCTTTGAGATGGCAGCTGTGTCCACAGCCCCTACAGGTGGCTCTCCTCTCTGGCACAGCTCTCCCCAGTACCAGTCCTCCTTCCTCTCCCTTCTTGGGTGCAGAGGTGGGAATGGCCTGTGGCTGATCCCTCCTGATTGTGGCTTCCTTTATAAATCCACCTGAACCTCTGTAGACAAACCCCTCCTTAAAGTCTCTGAGTCCCTAACAAGTGACCTTCCATCCCCTGCCAGAACCCTGCCTAATGACGCAGGGTGTGGCCATCAAAGAATATGCCAGTGGATTCTGTGTGGAAGTCAAGGGAATGCTTTGGGAAGGATGGCTCTTGATGTATTGTTTGCAGTTTCTCCACATGTGGGAATGGGAATCCAGGACCCTGGAAGCAGGAAAGGGGCCTGGGGCTATTGACTCTTGCCCCATAATCATGTGAGTGATTAGGTGACTTGCTCACCTCCCTGCCTGCCCCTAGAATGGGCAGTGTTGGGTAGACCTCCCAGGCCGCGTGAGGAGTGAAGCAGCTGGCAACTTTGGAAGCAGGATAGATGGTGGCTCCCGGGCCCAGTGGGACAGTACAGGGACAGAGCATTAGGATCTTGACAAGCGATCATCAATGTGCTTAGGGAGCAGTGAGCAGCTAGCGTGCCTGAACAGTAAGACCTGTGTCTGGAAAGATACATGGGGTCATGGCCCAGAGGCATTTAAAATTAGTGCAAAAACGTTTGGCTTCAATTCAGCTGGCAGTGGGCTGCCCAGAGGGTTTTTGAGCAGGGAAGAGAGACATGATCCAAGTGATCCAGAAGAAAGAGAGACCGAGAGAGACAATAGAGAAAGAGTGGAAGGAAGGGAAGGAGAGAGAATTTAGAAGGATTAGGATCGTTGGCAAGTTCCTTTGGAGAATTTCTCAAAGCCATCTGTGTCTTGTTTTCTTTGTGCAGAAGGGGAAAAGGAGGTAAATAGCACTCTGGAAGCACTGTATTAACAACTTGGGCCCTGAGAATAATTCTTTTCCTAGCTAATGTGTCTTTCAGCTACAACTCCTCTAACCAGAGTGGGCTGGGAATAAGCAGGTCACCGTGTTGAGTATTCTGGGAGGATCATCCCATCAGAGTTTATGAAATGGTGCTCTCTGTGGTTGTGCAAGGCTTAGCTGCTACAGGGACAAGGGAACAGAACAGATAAGTTTAGGGGACCTGACTCACAGCTCTGCTCAACCTGGAATTCCTAGCCTCTTCCCTTCTAGACATGGAGGTGAGAAGGACTTAGTCCTCAGGCTCTGGCTAACTAATATGCTTCCTGTTTTTCCTTTCAACAGGAAAGGGAAAATCTGAGCAGGTAAACACAATTACACAGAGCCACCTGATAAATGAAGTTGGTAGAAGCCATCCATGACTTGGTGACAGCATACTCCAAAAGGGCAGGAAAAAAAAAAAAAAAACACACCATTCTCTTAATTTCTACTACTTAAAACCTGGCCTGCACAGAAAGGCCAGCCCATTAAATGCTGTTTGTTTTTTCTGGTCTACTATAGCAGTGACATCTGACTTTGGCATCTTTTAAATGTTGTCATCATTATTTCCTTAAGATGAATTATTTGGAACTCTTTTCCATACTGTTTGGGAATTTTTGTTTGCAAGAGTCAGAAACCTCATTAAGCTGGCTCAAGAAAAACAAAGGAAGAGAGAAGTTCAAGAGTATGAGCTGCAGCATCAGGCATGGCTGGATCCAGGTACAAAAACACTCTTCATCAGAATTCTGCTCCCTATCCCTAACACAGGTTTGTTTTCTCTGTATCGGTTTCACTCTTCAGTGGCTTCTTTTTCCTGCAGCTCCAGGTTTTTATTTTAGGCTAAGCAACTCCAGAAGAAAGGGAGTAAAGACTTCATTTTTCTTAGATGTGACAAATGTCCCAGAGTGGAGTCCTATTGACTTGTCCAGGGTCATGTGTCCACCCTGACTTCATTGTGTTGGGAATAAAAAGCTCTGAGTGGGTAAATATTAGCCAGGTGCCTGTCCTAGGTGCCTACCCCTAGGAAAGACGGTTTTAGCAGAAAAGTACCCCAGGCACAATGAGTGAGGAAAAGGTGGATGCTGGGTGGGCCAGGGACCACCACATATTCATTCCTTATTTTCTTTTTCATTTTCAATAGTCCAGTGAACTTTCTAATTCAAGAACATACATGTCAATAAACCTGCAAGTACAATGAATCACCGCTAGACCTGGCCAAACTGACTGAGTTCTTGCTCACCTTCTTGGGAGCTGGGAAACAGTCATGATGCGGCCCTACAGAGGCTTGGGCAGGAACACTGGCCCCTCCATTTAATGTAGTTGTCCCCAGAGCAACAGACAGAAGAGTCATTGAACACATCAAAAGGGCCCGGCCTTTTGCTTGTATAAGGAGTAATAGGGGCACAGCCCCAGCACAAGCAGGTCCTAAGGCTGGTGTAAGGAAAGGAATGAGGGAGATGCCATTACACTCTAAGATGGGTCCCTAAATAGGGGTCTAGCCATGTTATTCAGAATCACTTGGTTGCAAATGACAAAGATGAAATTCAGACTGATCAAGCAAAATAGTAATAGTAAAATTATTATTCATAATAAGTAAATTCTGGTTGTAGTAGATATAATTAATAACAGTTGATATATAATTGTATTTTAATAACATAATTGTATAATATAATAATTACTAATAATATTATGGATGCTATTATTTCCTGGCTCAGGTATGGCTAGCTCCAGGTGTTCAGCAGGTCTTCAGGAAGCCATAGATCTCATCTCAGGTCTGTTTTCCTCTGTTGGCTTCATTCTTAAGTTCTCATCAGTATCAGACTGTAGGTCTCTCAGCTCAGCAGTCCCAGTAGAAAGAGCAGACCCCCTTCCAACAGTCCAGGATTCTCCTGGGTTGGACTTTGGTTCCCTATATAACTGGGGGAATGGGAGACACTGGCCAGAGCAGGGGCATGTGCACCCCACCCTTCCCGAGTGATCAGCTCCTTCCAACTATAAGGACTGAACAAGGGGGAGGGATGGTCCCATGGAGAGGGATGTTCCCTGCAGGAAAAAACAACAGCTGTCCCTCGTTCGGGAGGGGGATGGTGGGGAGCATTTGAAGAACAGAACAGAAGGCGGCAGCATGCCAAGCAGAGAGGAAGGGTGTTGCTGGGGGAGAGTCTGAGTGAGGAATGTGTGATGGGGGTGGGGGAAGAGGGGGGCCGGAGCAGGTGTGAGGGTCACAGATGGCAGAGGTCCTGGGTGGCAGCACCAATGGACAGCCCTGCGGGCAGTGCAGAGGGAGACAGGAGCTGGGGTCAAAGGCCTGAGGGGCAGTTTGACGCAGCTGTGGAGTCCTGTGCTCTCGGCTAGAGTCTGACACCCACACAGAGCAGGCGCCCCCTTCACTCCTGAGACTCTGCTGCCGAGAAGCTTCTGGTCAGTGACATTCCGGGCTGTTCTAAATGGCAGAGGTGAGGATGACACTTGTCCTCTCTCAGGAGGCTCACTGCTGCTACTCTGCAGTGCCCGCAAAGGGCTTCCTGTGCGTCTGGCTTTACTCTGGGGACAAGGACATGGAATGAGGGGAGACCCCAAGGCCCAAGTTCCGAGAACTCACTTCCTAATTGTAGCCAGTGACAGGCCCTTGCTATTTCCACTCAGGCTCTCACCATGCCTGGCTCGTGGACAGGCGTGAGGAAACGTGTGTGGAATAGACAGCGCTTGGTGGCAACGGCTCTGTCTTGAGAGGAGCTGCTTGTAATCTGCCCCACCTGTAACTGGCTGGGAGGCTGTCACTTAGTCACACACCCTCGCTGGGCCCCCAAGTCCTCATTTGTCACATGAGGGGTAAGAGCAGCCTGTTCCCAAGTCCCCATTCTAACTCTAACATTCCCTGGCTCTCTGGCCCGAGACAGCCACACTCGCTCTATCCCGTCTCCCGAGAGCTCTGGCTCCTACCCAAGGGCCCCTTTGTGCCCTGTGCAGAGCCAGCCTGGGCTGGCCTGGGTAGGGGAAGAGGCATTCAAGGCGCTGTAATTATTGTAAAGAGGCAAGTTTAAGTGTTTAGTTTTATGAGGTAGCCGGCCCTCTCTGTCAGCAGAAAGCCACGCAGCTCCCTGGGTACGAGTTAATTTCCTCCGTGGCTCGTTTTCTCACCTGCCGTCATTTTTTCTCAGCTGCTTTATGGCTTTCGGAGCAGTGTGTAGTGGCAGTGGCTTCGAGCGCCGGAGCAGGAAGCCTCCCCCATGCAGGAGCCCACAGGCAGCCAGGCCCTGCCGCGGGCAGTGGAGCCAGTGGCCTCTGCGCTGGATGGTGCTTGAAGGCAGCAGCCTAGGGGGGAGGCAACAGCGATGCTTCAGAGCCACACTGGCCCCAAGCAGGCCATGGCCCCTGGAACCTCTGGCCGAGCTTGCAAGGAACAAGTCTAAACTAAAACAATGGTCAGGTCAACCTCGAATCTGTCCCGAGTGCCCTAATTAAAGAGTAGGAGACCTTCCTTACCCTCTGGCTCATAGTGAGCAAGGAGGGGTGTGGGGAGCATGCAAAGCACCAGCTTTGGCCTCAGACAGACCTGGGTTCAAATGCCAACCTTACCATTGCGTGTCACCTGAGCCAGCTGACTTTATCTCCTGGGCTATCATTTCCTCACCTGCACAGTGGGGATGTCTATGGCTTCTGCCCCATGGTGCTGAAGGGATGGAGGTGTGCTGTATATGCAGAGCACTTGACACAGAGTCTGCTCCCCACATGTTAGCTTGCTTTCCTGAACTGCCCTGTTGCTCAGAATGATTCTCCCACCACCCCTGTGGGCTGAGGGGAACTTGTCCCCACACTGGGGAGAAGCAGGAGTCCTATGAGCAACTAGACAACCTCTGAAAGATGCCTGTGTCCACCAAAGCCAAGAGCAGCCTTTCAGTGACATCCAGCCCAGCCATGCATGTGGCATTGACATAACGAAGACCTATGGGGTCCCCAAACTAAGGATTGTTAGTCCCTCCCCAGGATGAGGGATTGGAGCTCTAGAGAGATGTCCATGTACTGAGACTCTCTGGGTGCTTAGAAAGCCAAGCCAGACACCTGGGAGTCCCCAGAGGGCATCTTAGAGTCACAGCAAAAATGGGCTTGCTTCTTGAGGTTATAGACTGGCAGTTTTGAGACCCCATCACCTGATCTCACATAACTGGTACCTCTAAGGAATAATGGCGATAAAATAAAGGGAGGCAACTGGATATGCTGTAAGGAAGGGCTCTGTGAATTGGACCTGAGCTTGAATCCATTATTGCCCTTGAGCAAATATCAAATAATTTCATCCAAAAACTGGGGGAGGGGGAGAGCAGCTACTTTCCAGGGCATGTGTAGAGGATTAAATTAAATGAGTAGAACGCCTGGGCTGTCTTGCACACACTGAGAATGCTGGGGGTGATATCCTACTCAGGTGCCTAGCAGCAAGGAGTTGGGACACCCAGGGTTTCTTCAAGATTCTGCTTCTGCTCATCTTCACCCTTGAGCATATAAGTGCCCCCACCCCTGGCAGTGAATCTCTGTTAAACTGTATACCCCTGTGAGACTTCATTAAAGTTATGAATCCTCTACCCAGAAAAGTACACACATATAGCACCCCATAGATCTGGTGAGTGATTTCAGAGATTCTGGTCCCTCCTTTAATCTATCTACAAATCCTTTGTTAAGACCCCCAAGCAGATGTTTCCTCCAGCACTTTGTCTTCACCTTCTTTGTCTTCATGTGGGGGTGCAGGCTGAAGGTGGGTTCCATGTGGTTTACACTTGTCCTTTTCAGACCCAGAATTACCTGGATTCACAGACTGGCTACAATTAAGCAATGCCCTGCCCATATCTCACACTATAATTGGAAAACTGATTCCATGCCCACCTTCAGTAGCAGACCCTGAGTAACCATTCCGTCTACCCCCTTCTCCCGGCTGTGACTATGGGTTCAGGGATGTTCAGGTAACCCTCGATCAATGAGAAATGAGATTAGTTGCAGAGTTTCTAGGAGAGCTTTTGGAAGCTCAGAAGACATTATCACCATTCACCTGAAGAATGTGGCATAAGACTGAAATGGCAGCAGTTGTTTTGCTACCAGGAAGGTACAGCCTGCAGCTGCTCCAGGTGGAGGGATGGAATAGGGTCTGAGCAGGCAAAGGATGAAACTCACAACATAGAAGTCAAACAAGAGAAATGGAGCTGCCAGATCAAGCATACCTCCAGACTTGGAAACTGCGTAGCCCTTATGGTGTAACCAAGTAGACTGGGGTTTCCTGTCACTTGTAAGCACAGAGTATTCTACTGGAAACCCCTGGTAGACTGGATTAGAGAATAGATGAGGGAGGAGAGCTCAAGAGTTAGAAAGGTAATTCTTTCAAAGGCTATGGAAGATTGGAATATCTACTCATGCATCTGCTGCTGGGGAACCAGGAAAACGTCTGGAATGAGAGAGTTGATTTATTTTTCAGTATTATTTGTCTGGAGAGAAGGACGTATTGGCTCCTTGGGGTTGAATTAATCACCAATTCCATTTAAGTCTGCAAAGTTTTCCTGAAAGCCAGTCATATTGTAAGCTCTCCGGGGAGGGATGAAAGATACACGTACAAAAGGACTGTCCGCGGGGGGTGGGGGCATCTCCCAGTCGGATGAGGAAGACTTAGATAAGACTTCGCGACACAGGCAAGATGGAATAAGTGCTCAGATCAAGATGGACCAGTGGGTTATGGGAGCCCAGGAAGAGGAAAATGCAGGGCCCAGGGAAAAGGGATAGGGTCCCTTTCTCTGCTCACAAAGGCATGGCGCCACTGCCTTCTAGAGAGACCACCTTTTTCCAATTCATAAAATAATGCCTTAGGGGCTATTGCAGCCCCAGGTGCCAGGAGCATTCCAGCAGCTGCCCCTCTACCCTAGTCCTGAATTCTCCGAAATGCTGTGTTCTCCAAAGTGTGCGTTGAGGACCATAGCAGGAAGGGGGTTTTAGGAGGCACCAGGAATAGAGAAAAGTCATACTGTCTCAGTGGGGTGATGAGAAAGTACTTCTTTGCAGTTCTCTCTACAACCTTCTATGGGGGACGAAGTCTCAGTTTGGTGCTAGCTCGCCCTTTGCGTGTCTCTAGCACCTGCTGACCTCCCTCTTAGCCAAAAGAAGGAGCAGGCCTCAGCCTACTGCCTTCCGCAGGCAACAGGCTTTGCTCAAATTTCCGCAGACTGTTTTGTTTTCATGGCATTTATTTTAGCAGTTGTCTTCTATTTATGGCAAGTGATATTGGCTTTCCATTTATGGCAGTGATAAAAAGCTTCCCTTTACATTTCATTTCTTTTAAGTCTTTTAAAGGGGGCTGATTGAAAGGCAAATATTAAGCAGTACAAGTAGGACACAGATATTACCCAAATTGTGACAGTGGAATGTGAATGATGGGTCTGGAGGGTAGTTATTGCACAAATATGGACTGCCTACTATGTGCCGGGGCTGGGAAAAATAGCAGGAAAGCAAGCAGGCAAAACCTCTGGCCTCATGGTGCTTACGGCCTAACCAGAGCATAAAGAGGGGAGGACATCACCAAGATGAACAAAATGCAGGATGTGTTGGTGGCAGTCAATGATCTGCCTGAACCGAGGCGAGGACAGGGATGGCGCTGCCTGCTGTGGGTGTTGCCCTGCAAACCTGCTGCCTGGAGCTGAAAACCTGTAGCAAGTACAGGTTTGGAGGAGGAGGTGAGGCCTGTGGCTTTGAGGCACCCCAGGAAGTGGCACACGGGCAGAAGGAAACAGAAAAACCCAATCCTATAATCCTCTCCTCCTGGTTTAGAGACTCTGGTCAGTCCTGACATCCGCAGGAAACCCCACAGCTAGGCTCTGTCCTCCTTTCTTCGTACCAAAGAGCAAAGCAGTACCTGCTTTGAGCAGGACCTACCTGCTCCCAACCTCACTTTGCAGAGCTGAGAGGGGTCACTTGGAAAGCAGCCCCTGTGCACAGCATGGGCTCAGCTTCTCCTGGCCCTGCACTGTGCGCAGGTGCGGCCCCATGCATGAGTTCCAGACCCAGCATGACAGGGCCCTGCCGGGCGCTGCAATCACTGCCTTCTGAGTCATCAAACTGCCATTGACTTATGGTCAATACTGGTACCGGGTGCTAAGTGCACTTTATTATTTCACTTCTTTGAAAATTGGTCATCTATCTGTGGTCCATCTGTAGCCTGGTAGGTAGGAAACTGGGAATGTGAACCCCAGCTCCCCTGTTTACAAGCTATCTGCTTCTGGGCAGATTCTCTTGCTCTCTTGAGATTTTTATTCTCTTGCAAATGAAATGGGAATAACACATGTCTGAGGTCACTTGTGTGTGTTAGGCACCTGCAGCCAGCCAATGGCTGCTGCCCCCATCCACCATAGCTCTAACTCCGAATTGCCGAGGACCCTGCCTTCTCCTTTCACACACGAGTTGGCAGGAGGAGGAGGTGTTTACTACCCCACACCAGGTGCTTTTCCCCTCACTGAAAGTACAATAGCAAACAAAACAATCACCGCTAAGCTTCTCACTCTTGTGGGAACAAGTCATCAGAGAAATGCATGAGATTTCAGCAAGTGAGGACAATAAAGAATGTTTAGCCAATTCAGATTGGGAATCCAGAGAGGGCTTTGCTTTGGGGCAAGAAGGGGTGAACTTTGCAAAGGTTTGGGTGCCGGGCACTACAGGTAGAAGGAAGAACAAAGCTAAGTCTCTGTGAATTGTCTGAATGATTAAAAGCAAGCCACCCCTGCTGGAGGCAGTGGGTGCTGGTGACGTCAGTAGGGGAGGAGGTCATGTGTCAGTCCCTGCTGGAAAAGGAGAGACCTCTTGGGGTTCATCCAGCATGGGAAAGCCAGGGGTTCGCATTCTGTGCTGGGGTCCCTTCAACAGCATCTTTAAGGACCTCCCACTTGACTGGACCCTGGGCTTCCACCCACTAGGTCAGACAGTCCCTGCTGCCCCCCCCACCCCCCCACCTTGCTTCTGGGGTCAGTTTCATTTTGACCAGACCCACAGAGTGCCACGTGCTGGCTGGAGTTCTCTCCCTGAGTCCCAGTTCTCCTCTAGCTTGGAAGAAATCTTTGTAGTTTGCACGAAGGAAGGGACAAGAAGGAGGGGGAGAGAGTAACGTGTGTTCGCTGGCAGCAGAACCACAGCAGCAGCCAGTGCTGGAAACCATCCCAAGTATTTAGAAATTAAAATAATAAAAGAAAACTGAGCATATGGAGTTTGTAAAGTGCCGTCCATCTCCAAGAAGGGATGAGATTTATTCTGAATGCATAGAAGGGCTGGGCTCTCGGTGGACATGTCCGAGGACTAAGGATGGACTCTTGTCAGGGGGTCAGGGAAAGGAGCATGCGCTGCTCTGGGCCATGAAGAATGGGGGAACCCCCTTTGGATTGTACTTTCAGAGAAGGAGGAAGAATGTCCTCTATGTCTCCCTAACCGCAGGGGAGACTCCAGTGCTGCTCAGCCCAGGGAGCGCCCCTCCCCCCCAGCCCAACCCCAAGCCTGTCTTTACTTCTTCCTCTCTATATCCAACTCCAGAGATGTCCTGTTGACTCAGCCTTCAAAGAATATCTAAATGCAGCACCTTCTCACCTACTCCCTTCCTCTACTTTAACCCAGCACCCTCCTGTCACCCAGCCACTAACAGCCACCTCTGCCTGGTCTCTCGATGCCTCTTTCCATCCTCCCCGCCCCTCCACTCTATCCTCTGCAACTAGGCCTCTCCCTTAGAAGATACTCATTCCGCTTTGGATAAGAGTTCAGCTCCGCCCATGACTTTCAGGTCCTGCATGATCGAGGATCTACCTGCTCCCAACCTCACTGGCTTTCCTTCTTCCCTCAAATAAGTCAAGGTTATTCTGCCTTAGGGTCTTTGCAAGTGCGGTATCCCCTACCAGATACACTCTTTTCGAGTCTTTCTATGCTTGGTTCCTCATTCAGGGCTCATCTCAAAGGCCACCTCCTCAGAGAAGCCCTCCCTGCCACCCCATCTAGAAAGCCACTTCTCCAGTTCCTTTTGACATCACTGTTTATTTCTAAATACACCATCACTATCTAACATTGCCTTGTTCATTTGTTTGACTCTTTTCTCTACCACACAATTGCCATGAGCCCTAGACCCTGTCTGTGCTTTTTCCTGCTATGTCCTCCACACCTGGAACAGTGCTTGACCCAAGTAGATGCTTCACAGGTATCTACTGAATGGGAACTGAATGAATGCCTGGCCACCTGGCTTATTTGAGCATCAACCAGGTGTTGAGCAATACCCACGCATAGCCTTGAGATTGCCGAGTGGCAAACAGCCCCTCTCTTGGGTAGAATTCATGAGGTTCTGGTGGAGCTCACATGATCATGAGTCAGGGCACTGCAGAGTGAGCCTGCTTCCAGCCAAATCACTGGACACCCCAGCATATCTGGGGGCTCCCTACCCTGACAGTAGGAAATCAGGCAAGAAATCTCAACCTCCCATTCCTAGAGCAGGGTGCCCACTTGGGAAGCACAGGTGCCTGGTGTCCCCTGTGCAGACAGCCTGGCTGGCAGAAGCCAAACAGGTGTGCTGGCTGGAAGGGATGGGCAGCAGGGGTAAAGGGACGGCGGGCATCCTGTGAGCACCAATGAAGTAGCAAACTGGCCAGTTCAGGAGTCCAAAGGGTCCTTGAGGGCCTTTAAGTGCCTTGACCTGGGGGTACAGAGGAAACTATAGGAGCAGAGACATCTGTGGGGACAGGGCAGAGAGGCCCTGCGTAGCTGGGCCTGTGAAGGGGGCAGAAGGTTTCCTCCCACAGCCCCTCCCCTCTTCCCTTCTCTACCTCCCCCTCCGTCTGGCTGCTCTTCTCCCGCTCTGCTACACACTGGCCTCCGCAAGATGGATTTTCCTGGCTGTGCCAATCTTGCTGCCACCTGTTCGCACTGTGCTGGAGCCAGCAAAGTGGCTCAGCTTCAAACCCAGAGCAGCTGGGAAAGCGGTTGCCAAGCCTCCTTGTCCCTCTCGTTCCCCTCCTTTGTTGCAGTGGCAGCAGCTTGGGCCCCAAGACATCCTGTCACCTGCTGTCAATTGGATGGCCCCTTCGCTCCCCTCCACACCCACAGCTGCCCCTCCGGCTTCCCCAGGCCTCAGCCCCTCTTGGGAGGGCTAGAGAGCAGGCCACGGGTGGGGCCTTCACAGGGGTGCTTGCCACCCTGCCTGTCACCTACCCCAGCCTGGACTCTCAATCCCCTTCTCCTCCCCCTTCATGGGATTCCTCAACTTATTGCTCTTTCCCCAGGAACTCCAGATAGAGGACTGAGGCTGGGACAAGGGCCTCAGACAGCCAGGAGGACTCCAGCTTGACCTGCTGAGACTGTGACAGTGCCGGTGGCCTGCAACATTCCCAGACAGAGCCACCCGAAATTCCAAGAGAGAGAGCTTCGAAAAGTCCCTGCACTAGCAATCCAACCCCTGCCAGAGGCTCTAGTCCTAGCCCTGCCCCTAAAGCTCTGACTCCATGACCTTGACAAAGCCCTTCTGAACCTGATTTCTTGCCTGCCAAGGGGCTAGGTTGGTGCCTGCCCATCCTGCAGTGCCAGCGTACAGAACAAACAGAGAACGAGCTCCTTGAACTCCTTAGGGAACAAGGCAGGGATATAATTAAACACATGCGTGGGACAGAGAAATGCAAACTGTAAAGTACTGTGTAGCAGGGGGAGCTGTTTTTGCTCATTCTCTCGGGGTATGGACCAACTCTGGGAGAGATGGCTAGGCCCCCTGGCCAGAGTGCCTGCCTGTACCCTCTCCTCCTCCTGGAAAAAGGTGTGGGTTGTGTCTATCTTCAGAAATACCAGCTCCAGCTGAGGGGGCATCTGATGGCTGAGAGACAGACACATCAGAAGATAGAGCAAGACACAGGCAGACAGACAAATAAACACAGATGAAATAGCCGGTGAGGCCGATGGCTCTCCTGATGGGAACAGACAGGCAGCGGCGGCTGAGCTCCCATAGCCTGGGGCCTTTCTCTGCTCCACTGGGCTCCTTCCCTGCCTCCTACCCTGTGCCATTAGCTCTCCTGCTCCCAGACTTTCAGGCACATGCACATGCAAGCGCGCATGTTTGCGCATGCGCGCGCGCGCACACGCACACACGCGCGCGCGCGCGCACACACACACACACACAGATCCTGGTGCTCACACAGCTGCTCCTGCAGTCACAGAGGGCAGGGCTGGGGGCAGAGACCAGCCTCTCCCAATCCTGAGAGGCTACGTAGAAGGGAAATAGTCATCAGAATGTGTGTGTGTGGGGATCTTCCCATGGTGCCAATGACTTGGGGTCTGAGGAGCTATACCTTTAAACCATTTCTGTGGAGCGGGGACCCTAATCCCTCAAGATGAGTGATCAAGAAGAAACTGAGGAGGCTGGTGGAGGAAACATGGCATCTGTTCAATTTTGTCACCATGCATCTTTCTCTGGGTGCTTGGTGTTGGTCACCAGGATCTTGAGACAAGCAGAGAGCCTAGGGGCTCCTAACACCTTTTGATTGATGGGGAGAGAGTGGGCTGGGATTGCCAGGTCTGGTGAGGTATGGAGAAGGCAGGGGCTCAGGCTGGCATTCGCTACCTCTTTGCCCCAGTCATGCATCTCCCCAGATCTGCTCTTTCTAGAATGAACAAAGGATCAGGCCCATCCCCCCTTACCTTCTCCTCCCCCAATTTCCCTTTGCACATGCAATAAAATTCAAATCTACTTTATGACTTACCAGGGCCTCAAGGTCAGCCCTGATTTCCCTCTCTAACATACTTCTTCTTCACCATCCATCCACTCCTGCCTTTTTGCTCCTGCAATAAGGTCCCATCTCAGGGCCTTTGCACTGGTGGCGCTTTCTGTCTGAGACACTCAGGTTCTGGTTCTTGCCTTGGTTGCCTCTTCTCATGATCTAGATCTCAACAGAGAGAGTTTTCCCCACTGCACTGAGTGCCCTCCTTCCTCTGGGCACTAATCTCTCTCTGTAGTTTTCATTTGTTTGTGGCATAGCAGATACCCCTGTGTGAAAATACTTCCTTTGCATGTTTTTAGTCTGTGCCCTATAGAAGGCAAGTTCTTGTCTTGTTCATGGCTATATTCCACAGCCTGAACTGTCTTCCACATGTCTGAAGAAGAGCCTGGAACACAGTAGACATTTAATAAATATTCCCCAGTGAACAAGAGAAAGAACCTAAAGAGTTACCCGAGAAACTGAACAGAACAGAGGAGAATGTGGCTGGAGGACAGACATGATTTTGAGGGGCCAGGACCAGAAAGGCCTCCAAGGGACACACAATGCCAATGCCCATCTTACCATGGATTTTGCTTGGCTTGCTCCCTGTAAGGGAAGTAAAAAATTATCAGGCTTCTCTGACCTCCCGCCACAAGTATTAATGATGGATCCCTGCGGTCCTACATGCATGCCTGATGGTGGACACCTAGAGTAGGGTTTGGGGATGCATAGGTGGGCACCCCTGGGCTGAGACTGGGCTTATAAGGGTGGCATCACAGGGAACCAGCAGAAGAGAGCAGAACCATCAGGAAGGCAGAGACCACCAGAGAATGCCAGCCTCCCAGCTCCCTGAGCCCTCTGCCTGCTGTGTACCTGGTAAAATTTCAATAAAAGCCTGAAAAGCCACTGGGGGCTCCAGGACTCTCCTTTACCCGTCTGCCCAGATCATAGAAAACCTGCACTGTGCCTTCCTGCCCCTACATCCCCTTTACATCCATCACCTAAAGACGATACACTAGTAGCTCCATTTTACAAATTAGGAATGTAGGGGCAGGAATGGGCACAGGGCAGGTTTTCTATGATCCAGCAGATCAGGTAAAGGAGGAGAGAGTCCTGGAGCCCTCGGTGGCTTTTGCAGGTTTTTATTGGGATTTACTAGGTACACAGCAGGCAGAGGTGCTGGGGAGCCAGGAGGCTGGCAGGCCTCCCAGACCCCAGCAAGCCTTCACTCTCTCTGGGCTCTCTGGTGTTCTGTGATGATCTTGTTCTCTGCTGTTCTCGTGGTTCTGCTTCTTGTAGTTCTCTGCTTCTCTGTTTTGTTCTGTTTCTCCTGGTTCTTCTGTTCATTCTTACTCTGCTGGCACCCCCGTGATACTGCCATTATAAGCCCATTCTTAGCCCAGGTGAATCCCATCTACATATGCCCACACCCCATCAGGCATGCATTTGGGACCACAGGGTTCTGTCATCTATCCTAATGGTGGGAGGGCAGAAAAGCCTGATACTTTTTACATTAGCCTGCAGGGCAGCTGAAGTTCAGAGAGGCTATTCAGGTGTCAAAAAAGATACTGCTTAAAAAAAAAATAATAAGGTGGTGACTCCACATCTCACACTTCCTCCCCTGTGGCACATGGCCTCCCAGCTGGCTGGAGAAGGGTCTTGGGCTGCCATCTGTCTTCCCAGAGTCACTCACAGTCACAGTTCTGCTTGAAACAATAGCAAAGAGGAGCAGTGTGTGTCAGGATTTCAGGAGCCCAGGCTAAACAGGGCACTGGTCAGAAAAGAGAAGCCAGAAAAGCTAGTCTTGGGTCTTGATGGGCAAAGAAGAATGAACAGAGATCTGACTCATGGCTGAGAAGAATTTCCTGGAGGAGACTTTGCAAGGAGGCCTTGTACTTGGTCTCCAGGACTAAAGGCTTGTGTCTGAATCCTAGACCTGCTTCTAACAACACACCTCATCTTCTGGCCTCACTGTCCTCTTCTGTGGAATGAAGATAATAATGCCTCACTCCCAGAGTTACTATAAGATGACCCAAGCCCTGTGTGTGAGTGTTTTTATAAACTTTCAAGGGTTGTATAGATGTACATTGGTGGAGGCCCATTTGGCTTCGAGTTGGAAATCCACTTCAAACTAGCTTAAGAAGAGTATCTTATGAGCCCTTGTATTTGAAAAATCCTTGAGGTAAGGGAGGTTTGGCTTCAGGCATGGCTGAATCAGGGTGCTCCAACAGACTGGATCTCTCTCCCTATCTCCATGTTAGCTATCTTTGATGAGAGACTCCTTTCTTTTTTTTTTATTTATTTTTTTTAATTAATAAATTTTATTTTTATATTCCCCATACAATTGCAATCCCCCCATTCTGACCCCAATCCCTCCCCTCCCGCCCCCCACCCCAAAAAGTGTCTCTGGTTCATAGTTTTTGTTGATTTTGATTTTCACTTTCTTATAGTTATTCATTTTCCTGGTCCCTTTTTAAGTTTTCTAGATCCCTGCTATGAGTGAGACCATCCGGTATTTTTCTTTTTCTTTTTGGCTTATTTCACTGAGCATGATCCCTTCCAGCGTCATCCATGTTGCTGCAAATTGCATGTGTTTATCTTTTTTGAATGCTGAGTAATATTCCATGGTGTATATGTACCACATCTTCTTGATCCAGTCATCTATTTTTGGGCATTTGGGCTGTTTCCAAAGCTTAGCTATTGTAAACAGTGCTGCTATAAACATAGGGGTGCAGGTGTTCTTTGGAATTGATGTTTCTGTGTTCTTTGGGTAAATACCTAGGAGTGGAATTGCTGGATCCTGTGGAAGCTCTATGTTTAGTAGGTCCAGAAATCTCCACACAGCTCTCCATAGTGGTTGGACCAGTTTGCACTCCCACCAACATTGCAGAAGAGTTCCTTTTTCTCCACAACCTCGCCAACATTTGTTGTTGCTAGATTTTTTAATATGTGCCATTCTCACTGGTGTAAGATGGTATCTCATGGTAGTTTTGATTTGCATTTCCCTGATTACAAGTGATGTTGAACATTTTTTCATATGCCTGTTGGCCATTCGCATTTCCTCTTCAGAGAAGTTTCTTTTTAGTTCCTCTGTCCATTTTTTGACTGGATTATTTTCTTTGTTGTTGTTGAGTCTCATCAGCTCTTTGCAGATTTTTGTGATCAGTCCTTTATCATTAGTGTTGGGTGCAAAAATTTTCTCCCAGTTGGTGGGGTTTCTCTTTGTTTTTGTTATTGTCTCTTTTGCTGTGCAGAAGCTCTTTAATTTGATGTAGTCCCAGCTGTTGATCTTTGCCTTCACTATCACTGCTTTGGGTGATGTGTCTGTAAAGATGTCTTTGATATGCAAATCACGTAGTGTTTCGCCTATATTTCCTTCTATGTATTTTATGGTTTCAGGTCTTATGTCTAGTTCTTTAATCCATTTTGAGTTGATTTTTGTATATGGTGTGAGGTAGTGGTCAAGCTTCATTCTTTTGTATGTAGCGACCCAGTTTTCCCAGCACCATTTATTGAACAAACTTTCTTTGCTCCAATGCATAGTTTTTGCTCCTTTGTCAAAGATTAGTTGACCATAAATCTGTGGGTTTATTTCTGGATTTTCTATTCGATTCCATTGGTCTGTATGTCTGTTCTTGTTCCAATACCATGCACTTTTGATGATTATGGCTTTGTAGTATAGTTTGAAGTCTGGGCGTGTGATGCCTCCATTCCCTTCTTTTTTTTTCAGGAGAGCTTTGGCTATTTGGGGTTTTTTGTGATTCCATATGAATTTCATCAATAATTGTTCTATTTCTTTGAAGAATGACATTGAAATTTTGATTGGAATAGCATTGAATCTGTATATTGCTTTTGGTAGGATGGCCATTTTAATAATGTTTATTCTCCCAATCCATGAGCAGGGGATGTCTTTCCATTTCTTTGTGTCTTCTTCTATTTCTTTTAATAGTGTTTTATAGTTTTCTTTGTATAGGTCCTTTATCTCTTTTGTTAGATTTATTCCCAAATATTTGATTTTTTTTGTTTCAATAATAAAAGGGATGGTTTTTTTGATTTCTTCTTCTTCAGATTTATTGTTTGTATATAGGAAGGCTACTGACTTTTGCGTGTTGATTTTGTATCCTGCCACTTTACTGAACTGATTGATGAGTTGAATTAGTTTTTCTGTGGAGTTTTTGGGGTTCTCTATGTATATTATCATATCATCTGCAAAGAGTGATAGTTTGACTTCTTCTTTTCCTATTTGGATTCCTTGGATGTCTTTCTCTTGTCTTATTGCTCTGGCTAGGACTTCCAGTAGTATATTGAAAAGCAGTGGTGAAAGTGGACATCCTTGTCTTGTTCCAGATCTTAATGGAATTGCTTTCAGCTTTTCACCATTGAGAATGATACTGGCTGTTGGCTTGTCATATACGGCCTTTATGATGTTGAGGTACGTTCCTTGTATCCCAAGAATTTCAAGGGCTTTTATCATGAATGGGTGTTGCACTTTGTCGAAAGCTTTCTCAGCATCTATTGATATTATCATATGGTTTTTATATTTCTTTTTGTTGATGTGTTGGATAACGTTGATTGATTTTCGGATGTTAAACCATCCTTGTGTCCCTGGAATGAATCCTACTTGGTCGTGGTGAATTACCTTATGGATACACTGTTGGATTCTGATAGCTGAAATTTTATTGAGGATTTTTGCGTCAGTGTTCATTAGGGAGATTGGCCTATAGTTTTCTTTTTTTGTGTTGTCCTTGTTCGGTTTTGGTATTAGTGTAATGTTGGCTTCATAGAACGTGTTTGGTATTGTCCCTTCCTTCTCAATTTTTTGGAAGAGTTTGTGAAGGATAGGCACTAATTCGTCTCTGAATCTTTGGTAGAATTCATTTGTAAATCCATCAGGTCCTGGGCTTTTGTTTTTGGGAGGTTTTTGATTACCATTTCAATTTCGCTGCTTGTAATTGGTCTGTTTAGGTGTTCTATTTCTTCTTTATCTAGCTTTGGGTGATTGTAGAGTTGTAGGAATTTGTCCATCTCCTCTAGATTGTTAAACTTGTTTCCATATAACTGTTCATAGTAGTTATTAATAATTCTTTTGATTTCTGCTGTGTCCGTTGTGATTTCTCCTCTTTCATTTATTATCCTATTTATTTGTGCTTTCTCCCTTTTTGCCCTTGTGAGCCTGGCAAGGGGTTTATCTATTTTATTTATTTTTTCAAAGAACCAGCTCTTGGTTTCATTGATCTTTTGGATTGTTTTTTTAGTTTTGATTTCATTTATTTCTGCTTTGGTTTTTATTATTTCTTTTCTTCTACTGGTTTTGGGGCTTTTTTGTTGTTCTTTTTCTAGATCTTTGAGTTTCGAGATTAGGTTGTTTCTTTGAGTTCTTTCTTGTTTCTTGATGTGAGCATCTATTGCTATATATTTTCCTCTTATTACTGCTTTTGCTGCATCCCATACATTTAGGAAATTGGTGTCCTCCTTGTCATTCAATTCAAAGAATTTTTTAATTTCTTCTTTTATCTCCTCGTTAGTCCAGTGGACTTCCAGTAGTGTGGGTTTCAATCTCCACGAGGTAGGAGAATACCTTGCCTTCTCTTTATGGTTTATTTCTAGTTTGATGCCTTCATGGTCAGAAAAGATGGTTGGTATGATTTCAATCTTGGTGTATCTGTTGATGTTTGTCTTGTGCCCCAGTATATGATCGATCCTAGAGAATGATCCGTGTGCGCTTGAGAAAAATGTATACTCAGATTTTTTTGGGTTTAGTGTTCTATATATGTCTGTTAAGCCTAAGCACTCTAGATCCTTATTTAGAGCTTTAGTGTCTTTACTTATTTTTTGTCTTGTTGATCTATCCATTGTTGATAGGGGTGTGTTGAAGTCTCCCACTACGTATGTGTTTTCTCTGATGTCTGTTTTCAGAGATGCCAATAGTTGTCTGATATATTTTGGTGCTCCTTCGTTTGGTGAATATATGTTAATGAGTGTTATTTCTTCTTGAAGTATTATCCCCTTGATCATAATGTAATGACCACTGGGGTCTCTTTTTATCTTTTTAAGTTTGAAATCTGTTTTATCTGATATGAGTATAGCTGTTCCTGCCTTCTTTTTTGGTCCATTTGCTTGTAGAATTGTTTTCCATCCTTTAACTTTGAGTCTATTTTTATCTTTTGCAGCTAAATGTGTTTCCTGGAGACAGCAAAAGGTTGGGTTTTGTTTCTTAATCCAGCCTGCAACTCTGTGTCTTTTTATTGGAGAGTTTAGTCCATTTACATTTAGAGTTAGTATTGATATGTTAGCATCTGTATTTGCCATTGTGTTTGTCTTTCCTTTGATTTTATTTATTTATTCTTTTAATAACTTTCTTTGGCCTTCTTTTGTTGTTATTCGTCCCTCTGAGGTTCTGGCTTTAGGACTCCTTGTAGTATTTTTTGGAGTGGGGGTTTAGTTGCAATGAAATTCCGGAGTTTCTGTTTGTCTGGGAAGGTCCATATTCTTTCTTCAAAGAGGAAGGAGAGCTTTGCGGGATAGAGTATTCTTGGTTGGCATCTGTTTTCTTGGAGTCTGTTGACTATGTCCCTCCACTCTCTCCTTGCCCGTAGTGTTTCTTCAGAGAAGTCTGATGTCAGTCTGATTGGTTTCCCTTTGAATGTTATGTGTTTCTTCCCTCTTGTTAGTTTCATTATTTTTTCTTTGTCTTGGATTCTTGGGAGCTTTACTATTATGTGTCTTGCTGTATTTTTCCTTTCGTCATGGAAGTTTGGTGTTCTTCTTGCTTCTTGTATATCAATTTTCAGATCCTTCTTAGTGTTTGGGAAGTTCTCTTCAATTATATCCATGAATATTTTCTCTGTTCCTACATCTCTCTCCTCTCCTTCTGGGATTCCTATAACTTATATTTCCTTTCCTCATGGAGTCAGATAGTTCCCGAAGTCTTTCTTCGGTCTTTTTCCTTCGTACTTCTCCTTCCTTTTCTGTTTTAGTTCTTTTTATTTCTGTGTCTTCAAGAGTACTTATTCGTTCTTCCATTTCATCTATTCTGCTTTCACTGCTTTTCCCAGAGTTCTTTAGCGTCTCCATTAATTCTTTGATCTCCTGCATTTCTTTTACTTCCCTCTTTAGGGACTCAATTTCATTCTTCTGGTCATTAATTATTTTCCCCTTATCATTGTTTTCCTTTATGACTTCTGTCAGTTTTTTAATCACAGCAATTTTAAATTCTCTATCTGGAAGGCTCAGAAGTTCTTCCAAGTTACTGTCGTTGCAATCTGGAAGATGGTTTTCTTTTTGTGGTGTGCTATTTTGCTGAGGAGTTGCTGGGTTGCAAGTTGTTTTTCTACTCCCTACTGCCTGTTTTCTAATTTGCCGTATTCCTTGTGACACTGTGTTGCTGGTACTGGCCGGCATCTTGGGCGACCTTCCCAGCTCACCACTGGCTCCTCTGGGGAACTTCTGCTGGGTTCACAAGTCTCCAGCAAAGACAGGTCCCTGCTCTGTCTCCTCGGTGAGCCTTCTGCTGGGTTCACACAGTCTCCAGCAAGAAGGGTCCCTGCTGCAAACTGCCGGTGCTGGCGACGCGCTCCCCTGCATGCCTGGTCTGCCCCAGCGGTGGGTGCTGCTCCCCTCTGGGCTGGAACTGCAGGCTAGAAGGCGCCCAGCATGGGCAAGCCTCCCAGCTTACCTCTGGAGAGACTCCTTTCTTATGCAAGTCATTGCGAATGGGTGGCCACAAGTCACTCCAGGCCCCCTCACTGAAAGAGGACCAACCCCACCTGAAAAGGAGCCTCTCCTGCCTCAGCCTAAGTCCCAAGATTGATTCTTATTGGTGTAAACTGGTGGCCCAACCTGAGCCAATTACTGGAAATCAGGCTACTTAGATCTTTGATTAGCTATCCTTAAAGCCAGGAGAGTGGGGTTGGCACCATATGAACCACAAAGACTAAAGAAAATGGGGTGCTGCTTCCAGGTGAGGAGGGGGCCTGGGAACCCAGCTGGACATTAACAAACTTGCATGGCAAGATAAATGGTGACCTACTGTAGGACTGTAGGATAAATGTAAATTGGTCAGGCTTTTATGCCGCTGGCCTCTGCGACTTTCACCTGTGGCCTTGATGGTGCTAATGCAGAAGGTGCTTGGGATCATGGGCTCAGGACAAGCCCAGTGGTGGACACCTGAAGTATGGAGTGGGCCTATGTAAGTGTGCACACCTGAGCCTGGAGGAGGTATCACACAGGTGATGATGGAGGATGGCTACGGTGGCAGAATGGCTATGAGAGGATGAGTGACTACAGAGGCAGGACCATGAGGGAATGCCAGAGAAAGCCCAAAGAGTAAAGATTTTATGGGGGCTTGGAAACCTCCCAGCCTCCTGGACCCCCGGTCTTCTTGCTTTGCCAGCCTGCAAGCTTGCCCCACAACAATTGGTGTAGAAAGACCATTAAAGCCTAAAAAAGCCACTGAGGGCTCTGGGGATTCTCCTTTACCCATCTGCCCGAAACCAGAGAGAACCTGCCCCATGCTTGCTGGTGCTACACCTTCCCACCTGTTGTGCCAGCAAGCACAGGGCAGGTTCACTATAGATTCCAGCAGATGGATAAAGGAAAGTCCCAGAGCCCTCAGTAGATTTAACAGGCTTTAATGCTCTCTCAGGGAACCATGTACATAGGCATACCAGGCAGGGAGGCTAGCATGCAAAAAAGCAGGCACGGGCCTGGCAGGGATGGGGGTACTGGGAGGCTGGCAGGCAACCGAGCCTCACAGCCCTCCTCCCACAACTTATCTTTATGCTCTTTCTCCAGGCTCTCTCTGTCACACTCTCTCTCCTCATCTTGTGGTCTCACCTCTTTTGTAGTCCTACTTCTTGTCCTCTAGCATTCATCATCTGTCTCTGAGTGATGCTGCCCTTATATCCCTAGCCTCTAGGCTCAGGTGTGCACAATCAGGCACACGTGCCCCACACCCACGGTCCCAAGCACCTCCTGCATTAACACGACGAAGGCCACAGGTGATAGCCACTGAGGCTGGTGGAGAACAAAGCCTGACTAATTCATTTACCCTACACCACCCTCCTAGCTGGCACTGCAGAGCAGCTCTCTTTGAAGCGCCAGGTCCCAGGAGGGTCTACTCTAGGGCTGCCCTTCAGGGGCTCAGAGGAAGCCACTTCTTTGGGAAAGTATTAAACAGAGTTGTGAGGGTTAAACACCATTGTTCTATCAATGTGGCTTGTAAATGATGAACATACCCTTCAAAATGCTAGAGATTGTCCTTAATGTTGTTTTAGAATGGGAGAGAGAGACAGGGAATGAGAGAATTTTGGAACAGGAAGGAGTTTAGAAATCACTGGCCACTTCCCCACCCTCATTTAAAAAAAATAGTTATCACTGCATGGTAGCCAGCAAAATGAGTTTGAAATGCAGATGGTATCTTGTCACTTCCCTACCTAGACCCTCCACTGGCTTCCCTTTGCTCTTGGCATAGTCTATCAACAGATTCCACTCCTCCACCTTTGGTCCCTGGGATCCAATCCCCGAGTACCTCTCCAACACCCTGCCTCCTTATCCCCTCCCATCGTCCCTGTGTGCCCCTGCCTTTCCTTTAATTGTGCAAACAAACCAAGAGGGTTTCCTTCTTGGGTGCTTTGCACCTACTATTCCCTCTGGCTGAACCACTGTCCCCCCAGGTCTCCAAATCACTGCGACCTCATCATTTAGGTCTCAGCTGAAACAGCACCTCTCTTCCCTACTTTCTCTCACTTCACCCATTTTATGTTATTCACCATCTGGAATTATCTTGGTGGTTTATGTGTTTGCTTATTTAGTGCCAGTCCTTCTGCTTGCCACCCCCAGTGAGAAAATCAGATTCAAGGAAAAAGAATCTACACGCACAGGACCTACTATATAGCTGGCGGTCAATAAATATTTGGTGAAGGAGTGTATGATGGACAGATATGGTGATTAGTGGATAGGTAGATGGATGGTGAGTGGATGGGCAGATAGATGGGTGGTAGAATGGAGGGTAGATGATAGTAAGTAGGTAAATGGGTGGATTGGTGAGTGAGTGAGTGGATGGGTGAATTAAGTGAGTGAGTAGGTGAATAGATGGGTAGGTGGGTAAATGCATGGATAAGTGGATGGATGGATGGGAGGATGAGTGGGTGGGTAGATGGGCTGAACCCATGCTCTGCCTAGTCCTGCCTCCACTCTTTATTTTTTTGCTCTTAAAAAAAGTGTGTACTCAAAGAAATGGAGCCAATCCCCTGCTCATAAATAGGAAGAATTAACATAATTAAAATGGCCATCCTACCAAAATCAATATACAGATTCAATGCTATTCCAATAAAAATCTCAATGACATTCTTCAGAGAAATAGAACAAATACTAATGATAGAACAAATACTAATGAAATTCATATGGAACCACAAAGAAACCATGAATAGCCAAAGCCCTACTGATGAAAACAAAGGAGAAAGGAGGTATCACACTTCCAAACTTCAAGCTATACTACAAAGCCATAATAATTAAAACAGTTTGTTATTGGAACAAAAGTAGATACACAGACCAATGGAACCAAATAGCGAGCCCAGAAATAAAGCCACACTTATATGGACAACTGATCTTTGACAAAGGAACAAAGAATATGCAATGGAACACATACAGTTTGTTCAATAAATGGTACTGGGAAAACTGGACCACCACATACAAAAAAATGAAACTAGACCACTACCTCTCATCGTGCACAAAAATCAACTCAAAATGGATAAAAGAACTGGACATAAGACCTGAAACCATAAAATATATAGAAGAAAATATAGCTAAAACTCTACAAGACATACATCGCAATAACATCTTTAAAGACTCTCCACCCAAAGCAAAGATAGTCAAGGAAAAGATAAACACCTGGGATTACATCAAACTGAAAAGCTTCTGTACATCAAACTGAAAAGCTTCTGTAAAGAGACATTAACCAAAACAAAGAGACACCCACTGATTGGGAAAAAATATTTGCACTCCATACAACTGATAAGGGACTGATCATAAAGAGATACAAAGAACTCACATGACTCAACAAAAACAAAGTAAACAATCCAGTCAAGAAATGGGCAGAAGAACTTAAAAGACATTTCTCCAAAGAGGAAATGCAAATGGCCAACAGGCATAAGAAAAAATGTTCAACATCCCTTATAATCAGGGAAATGCAAATCAAAACCACATTGAGATACCACCTTACACCAGTAAGAATGGCACATTAAAAAAAAAAAAAAAAACAAGCAACAACAAATGTTGGTGAGGATATGGTAGAAAAGGAACTCTTCTACATTGCTGGTGGAAGTGCAAACTTGTCCAACCAGTATGGAAAGCTGTCTGTTTCCTTAGTCTAAAAATGGAGCTACCATATAACCCAGCAATTCCACTCCTAGGGATCTACCCAAAAGACACAAAAACATTGATTCAAAAGAACACCTGTACCGCTATGCTTATTGCAACACTATTTACAACAGGTAAAACCTGGAAACAACCCAAATGCCCAAAAATAGATGACTGGATCAAGAAGATGTGGTACATATACACAATGGAATATTATTCAGCAATCACAAAAGATAAACTCATGCCATTCGCAGCAATGTGGAGTGTAGGGTAAGGTAAAAGCATCAGGCTTTTCTGGCCTCCTGCCATCAGGATAGATGAGGGAAACCTGTGGTCCTGAATGCATGCCTGATGGCGGGCACCTGGAGTGGGTACACCTGGGCTGAGAGACTGAGTTTATAAGGGCGGCATCACGGGGATGCCAGCAGAAGACGAGAAGCAGAGAAGCAGAAGCAGAACCACGAGAGAAGCAAAGAAAACACAAGAGAACGCCGGAGAGCCCAGATAGAGTGAAGACTTGCTGGGGGCAGGGAGCCCTGCCAGCCTCCCGGCCCCCCAGCACCCCTGCCTGCTGTGTACCTGGTAAATCCCAATAAAAGCCTGCAAAAACCACTGAAGGCTCCAGGACTCTCCTCCTTCACCTGTCTGCTGGAATCATAGAAAACCTGCTCCGTGTCCTTCCTGCCCTTTACATGGAGCTAGAAGGAATTATGCTCAGTGAAATAAGCCAGAAGGAAAAGAAAAATATCAGATGGTTTCACTTATAGCAGAAATATAGGGGAACCAAATAAGACATCAGTGTAAAAAAAACAACAGTACAAAACACAACAAAGCAAAAACAGACAATTATAAATCATACTAGGAGGAGGAGGGAGGGGGATCAGAGGGAGGGAGGGCGGAGCACAGGGGACTGAGGTGATGGTGCACGGGTGCACTGGTGAAGGAAACTCTATAGGGACTACACCTGAGGGGGTGGGGGGAAGCAAATATTGTTTAAAAGTGAACAATGATGTAAAAAATGTTTAAAAATTAATTTTAAAAAGTGTGTCCCATTACCCCCTTTAGACTGGAACTGACTTGTAGTTCTGGTAGAAAAAAACCCTCCAGAATCCCCATTTCACGTGGGCTCACACGATGGGGCTTCAGTACCACCTGCCTTAATAGCTGAATTCAGCTGACCTCCAAGCCTAATAAACCAATCATTATAAGATTCACAAAACCCTTTCCCTCCATCTGCCCTCACCTGCAGCTGTTTCTCCTCAGCTGGGTCTGCCTGTCACCATTTCCAGGAGCTGGGAGAGAGACACAGGCAGCCTCCTTACCTAGCAGGTCATGCTGGTGAGCTGAGCACTTTTGTCCTCACAGCAGTTCCCAAGGACCGGTGTCACTTAGTCCCTTAGAGCTGCTCCTGGAGGCAGGAAGAGACAGGCTACCTCTTTGAGGATCCTCTGCCTGAGCTTGGAGATCTGGGAGGTTGGCAGGGCTGGTTGCCACCATGGGGCTGTGGCAGCCTCACACACAGCCTTCTATAAACTGCGCTGGCATCTCAGCGACAGAGACTGAAGAAGGGAGGAGGCACTGCTGTGACCCTGGCTCACTCCTATCCCTGAGGGTCCAGGGGGATATGTGGGCTAACAGGACCCTCAGGAAGCAAGGTGGACTAAGAATGCACATCCAGGGGATGCCATGAGTCAGGTCCTAGGCAATTCTTAGCATGAGGTTCCGAGGGAAGCGTCCTCCCTATCTGGAAAATTCCATCTTGATGAAATCTGATTGAAGAAAATATCAACTCTTCACATCACTGATGAGTGGAGGTGGGGGAGTGCCAAGGAACTGTGGTACAGACAGAAGCATATAGTAAGAAACCATATTGTAAAAAAACTAAAAGCAAGCAATACGATATCAGTTATGTCGACATATGTGTGTGTGTACACAGAGCAAAGCCCGGAAGTTTATGCACCAGGTTTTCAGCAGTGGTTCCCTCCCTGGGAAAGTCTGAGATTTGAAGTGGGGTGATTTTTAGTCTTTGTTTGTTTTTAAACAAAAAATAAGGTATTCAGATTTTATATGTGATGTTAAAATTTCATTTTAAAAGATATTCACCAAGTATGTAATTTAGAGTGTGAAGATCAGAACAGCTCACAAAGAAAGGGGCGGGAACATCACAAAAGGGGCACAAAAGGGTGCTGGCTGACACAGGCTCCCCTCATGGCAAGCTGGCTGGCCACTGGAGTCAGCCCTGGGCAGTGTTCCCTGTGAGTGCCCCTGTCAACTTGGGCACTGGGACTGGATACCCCCTGGGACTGGATACCCCAAATGCCTCCCCAGACCTGGCATTCCTTACAGCTCCCCGCAAGATCCCATCCTGAGAGAGCTGATACAGACCCAGAAATTAGCTCCAAGGCTTGGGGGACCAGGAAGGCAGGGAGTTGGGCCCAGAGGGAGTGGGGAGCATTCTGCTGGACTGATCTCATAATGTCAGGCCTGCAGCATCTGGTCTTCTGCCCAGCTGAGTGACAAGAACCCACGTGCTCATGCAAGGGGGGTTATTTTATTAACCAGATAGATTAAGCATCTCTCCTTCTAATTACCAGTTTAATTAACCTTGGCACATAGTATGTACCAACCCTCAAGGGACTGAGTCAGAATTACTGCGCTGGGTGAATGCCGCCCATCTGCTGGTGTTAGATTCAGCTGGCCCTCAAGAGGCCAGGCTGTGGGCTTTAAGGACCTAGAGTCTGGCAGTACCAGGGAGAAACTAAAGAAGAAAGAGGATGGGGGTTGTGAGAAACTCTAAAGAGGAGGGTCTTGCCATGGTGCTGTATTTCAACAGGGTTGCCTCTTCAACTACCCTCCTGCACATAACCCTGGACATGGTGACCACAAAGAAGTCAGTCTGGGCCACCTCACTTGGGCCTTCCAGGTATCTGCAAAGTACTTTGGAACCACAAGATTTGTGTTCAACTGCCATTTAGTGAATGGTGCTTGTGCATGTGTTGCCTCAAATTCCCAAGCCTCAGTTTTCTCATCAATAAAATGGTTACAGTGATACTTAGAACACTGGTGAATTTATGAGGTTTGACTTAGCAAATAGAGGTCACAATGCCTTGTAATTTACATTCATTTATTCATTCACTCGGTACATATTTTTGTAGCAAGCACCCCATGTTTTTGACATAAGTAATATAACGATGATCAGGAAGAATTTAGAGACTGAGTGCTCTGGAAAATGACAGTGTTTGGCTAAGAACCTGAGTCACTCGCACATGCATGTGCACACACACACACAGAGGCAGACATTCCCCTTCACAGCCATGAACAGAGCATGTACTTCTCTGCCACATGCCTACATGCATGAAGAAGGCCTCCTGGTTCCCATGTTCTCAAGAAGTGGGAGGCCAGGGATGCCATGTGATAAGAAGCTCATAGGCTGCAGCAAAGGGGTTTTAATACAGTTATTTATTTGTTTAAAAGCTTATTAAAACCCTAACCTAGTCTTCTCTTCACTAATGCAGTGTTATTGGAGCCTCCCGATGTCTGAGTGGGAGGGTGAAGATGAGTGTGTGCATATGCATCTGTGTGAGAGAGAAGATTTTTGATGTAATTGTGTGTAGGGTGTGCCGGTGTATGTGTGTATGAGTGTACATGTATTTGTGTGTGAGTGTGTCTGAGTGTGGGGGGTATGTTTATTTGTGTATTTGAGTTCTTGCAATGGTGAGCAGTGTACCTCAACCTATTTTTCACTATCGCCCTAATAAGGAGCTTAGTAGACAATTTATTCCCTAATTGCCCCCTCTCTGAAATTGTAATACCACAGATACACTACATATCTGTTTATATGCCTTATATAGGGAGTCAGTTATTTTCACTCACCCACAACTTCAAAGAAACAATTTCCACCCTTGGGGACATTTTTCTGTCCCTGTTGAGAGTTCATGATATAGAGGAAGAGTTTCTGGCTCCCGGGACCTGGGACCTTGACATTGCATGCTGGGATTACCAGCTGCAAACCTTTTAGAATATTCCTGGTCCCCACTTAGGGAAACTGCCATAGGCCTGGGAAAAAGTCAAGAAATCCAGGTTTAGCAAACTCCTGGGGGATTGTGATGCCTCGATTTGGGGTGGGGGAGGACTGGGGCAATCAGGAGTTTAAATCCCTTAAGGGTTTTTCTTCATCCCCCATCCAGTCCTAGAGAACAGGGGCTCTCAACCCACAAAGACAGCCTCCGTGTACCAGAGTTGCCCAAATGACGCTGAGGGGAGGTTGGTAACTCTGCCAGAACCCCTCCCACAGGCTCAGGAGCTAGAGAAGACAAGACGAGGTGTATGTCCCCAAGACCAGGACCCTGCAGCTGGAGTCTGGAACAAACACTGACCCAAGTGTCTGGAGTCCCGTTTTCCATCTGTTCAATAGAGCCACAATTGTCGCACACACTGACCTGGGCCTCGCTTTTGAAAGCCCCAAATTCCCCCCATCCCAGGGACTCAGTGTACGAGGTGCTGGAGAGGAGGCAGAAGCTTGCCTCAGTCCTGCCCACCAGCCCAGTCAAGGATTGAAATAGGAGCTCCAAGCTGTCAGGGGTGGAACCCCATCTGGGTTTTGTCAAGGAACTGTTTGCAAAATCAGTAAAAAACAAGGACCCCCTACCTGGTCCTGCCCTCTGCGGGTGTCAAAGAAAATCTCTGCCTCTTTGGAGGACTGGACTAGTGCCAAGCCCCAGCCCTGCATGTCTGAGTGATCAGAACACAGGGGACCAGTTGATGCTCTGTGGGCACTGGTCCTGTCTGGGGCTGCCTCAGGGCAGATGGGGGCCTGGAAGGGAGAGGGGGGCTATTGTGGTGGTTAAGGAGCTGTGTGGGGTAGGGTGCGGTGAGGTAGGATGGGGGCAAAAGTGGCTCAGGGAGGGCTTGATGGCAGCAGAGAGGGAGGTAGGATAAGAATGGATGGGAGAGAGAGAGAGCAAAGAGAAAGTGCAGCGGGGTGGGGGGAGGACACTGCAGTCTGGTGGGGAAGCCAGGAAGGCATCCTTCTCCCTCTCTTAAGCTTTTAAAGGCATCAGAGCATCTTGCTAATTGTTCATCTCCCAGAGACGCTAATGAAATTAACTCTGCAAAATGCTCATCAGGTCATCTGCAGAGGGCACAGTGCCAGGCTTCGGCTTAGTCCAATCCCATCCTCCTTCTCCTCCTCAGCTCCTCCTGTCCTTTCCTGATGATCCTCCCCCTCCTTTTCACACAGGTCCCTCAGCAGGAAACACCTCACCTCTAAACCTGCCTAAGAGTGCCCAGTGGGGAAACTAGGAATGGGGGCTGTGTAGCCAGGGCAACTTCAGAGTCAGAGATGTCATGGAGCTCACAAAGAAGGAAATGTCTCTTTGTGTGTGTGTATTTCTATTTTCTGAGAGTACATATGTGTGTGACGACATATCCATCATAGGAGCATGTGTCTCTAAAAGTGAAACCATTTGTTAGACTAAACATGCTTTCAATCACTAAGCAAACATTTTTGGAGCTGTTTCTAGGGTTAAATTCTCATCCCATCCCTTACAAGCTGAATGGTTTTACATCTCCTATTGGGAACTTGGTTGTGCATCTATACGGTGGGGACAATAATGGCACATACTTCATAAGGATATGAGAATTGAATGAGATAAAACAGGTAAGGAGTTCCTTGGTGGGCACGCAGCGAGGTCTCAGGAAATGCCGGGAGCTGTCCGTGGTGCTGAAAGCTCCAAGGCCAGATCTCAGTTCCTGTACCGAGGCACCACCAGGCCAGCCAAGAAGTTCAGGCACAAGTTCTCAGCACCAGGAGGCAGCATGGAAAGTGGGCACATGAATATTCTATGCAGAAAAGGAGCAGAGATATGTCAAAGTGTTTTTATGTGTATGTAGATACATACAGGGAATTTGTTTTTATTGGTTGTGTTGCCAAGCAAGCACATGTGTGAGTTGGGTGTAGGAAGTGCACTTGTGTTAGGAACAGAGACTGAGTAGGTGTTGGCATGATGTGTATGTGTGTGTGTGTGTGTGTGTGAGAGAGAGAGAGAGAGAGAGAGAGAGAGAGAGAGAGAGAGAGAGAGAGAGAGAGAGATTCAGGGCATGGATGGGTCTTGGAGTTCTGTGTGCAGAAAGGACTGGCCTAAATGTTATTGGGGTTCCTCTAATCAGGCTTGTTTTCTAGTACTCTCTCCCCTCTCAATTTCCACACATTGCTCACTTGTCTCATGACCCAATTCTCACTCCACCCTACTTACAACTGAGAGGACACCTATGTCTTCTCCCATAGGCTACAGCTTCCCATAGCGCTGAGCACTGCAATCTAATAAACGCTTGCCCTATGTTGGATAACAATCTAGAACAGATGTTTATAAAGTATGGTTGTGTGTCATTCTTTCAAATGCAAATGACAGCAACCCAAATGGGCTTAAACAACAAAAAAGGGAATATAGGTAACTGAAAAACCAGGAATGTATCTTGTAGCTTCAGGAGGAGCTGGATCCAGGCTCTCTCTTCTTCAGGCTCCACTCCTCTCTGCCCAGGCTCAGTGCCTGGCATATTCTCCCCACATGGTGGTAGTTCCAGTATCATATCTTTCTTGCCCCAAGTCCAGCAAGAAAACAAATTCTTCTTAGTTCTGACAAAAGCCCCAGACATGAGTCTCAGTGTGTGACATCCCTGAACATATCACTGTGGTTCAGGGAATAGTGAATCTTGAGTGGGGCAGCTCCCTTACAGGGGTGGTCCCTGTAAGGAAAGATGGGAAGATGTGCTTCCAGAAAACAGGAACTGGATGCTGAGAAGTGGGCATATATGAATGCTAGGATCAGGCAGGGACATCAAGAGCCAGTGTAGGCTCCCCAAGAGCAAGTCCTGACTGCTGAGTTCATTTCCTTTTTGATTGGGATATTGACCTGTAGATCTGGGCAATGCTGAAGGCTCATGAGTCTCTGGAGCTCTGCAGATCTTTCTGTTTATTTTGTGGGTACAGCAGTGAGTTGAGGGATGGGTCAGAGGCTTCCTCAGTGGACAAAAGAGAAGCTAACTTATTGCCCTAGTGCAGTCTCCAGTGGGGAGTCACTAGATTCTGTTCCTGGCCCTGACCTCAGCAAACTGTTTAGTAAGGATGTGGTTGAAGCTGCAGCTTGGTTGAAGGAAAGTATAGAAGACTTCCTGATCTCATTTGAGAATGACAGGAAGCTGAAGAAAATAGCAAGTACTCTGCCTGACAGCCTCCACATCCTGAGAGGGCTCCATATGGGAAAGAGGGATTAGATGGAATATGATGGAATAGAATTGGGATGAATTGAAGTCTCTGCATTTAAATTTAGAAAGCCAGCAATCTAAGAGTAGACAGGAAACACCCAGTTGTTGACAGTACCTATGGTACAGCTCTAGGCACAGTTCCTCAAAGTGTGGGACCAATAGAAATAGTTGGTAGGGAGTGGAGAGGGCTTGGTAAAAACACAGTTTCCTAGACACCTCCCCAGACATATGGAATCAGAACAGGGATAAGGAAAGGCCTGGAGATTTGTATTTGAACCAATATCACAGGAGCTCTGGCCCACCTCCAAGTCAGTGATGGCCTTACCAAGAACTCCCCAATCCAGTGGGCACTAACAGCCCATGTCACTGGCCAGCAGGTGATTTGACTCTTACATGTGTATTGGGCCATGAAGGAAGGAGATGTGCCATGAGGACAGGATTCCCTTCAAGAGGTGCCTTCAGAAGAGTGGCCTCGCTGGAGAGCATCCAAACAGGTAGCAAGGACAGGCCTGTGACAGAAGCAGAACTGTCTGGACTGAAAGGAAAAGATTCAGGGATTGACAAAGGTTTTGTCTCCTGAAGTAAAAGAACAAGTCTTCTGAAATAATAGAAGCTAAAAAGGAATTGGACATACTCGATGTAGCCCCAGATGAAGAACCCAAAGAAGGGCAGATTCCTGCTCCCCAGAGAGAAAAATACCTGGCTAGCACGTGCTTAGAGATGAGATCCACACTCTGTTACTGGTATATTGCAAGGGAGACTACAGAAATTTGTTGAAGGTTACCAACCATGTAGGCCAGGTCAGGCCTCTCCCCTCCAAGTCTGGGGCTTAAGGGCAAAGAAGGTTGGAGATGTCAGGAACCCTGCTCCTATCTGGCCATCTACGAAACAAGCCCTTCTTGGCAGCCCCCACTCTGGATTCTTAGGCAAAAATATCTTCCTAAGAACTGAGTGATTGAGGGAAACATTCATGTGAGGATCTGGGGACAGAGTGTTTCTGGAAGAAATGAAAATAAGAAGGCACAGAGATGGGGATGAGCTTGGGTGCTTGAGAAACAAAAAGTCCTATGGGCTCTAAGTCCATGGCCAGGGTGTAGAGAGAAGAGTAGCAGACAACTGATAGAATTACACTGCCTGATCCTCTGGGGCAGGGTGGGGGTTGCTGTATCAGTTCTGGCCAATGAATTGAGTGGAAGCATCACAATGACAAACCTCACTTCTTCTGGACTTAGCCATTGATTGCTGATGGGTGTACCTAGAGTTCCTTTTTCCTCTACCTCACTGATCAACAATATCCCAGAGAGTAGCTGCTTTGTGAGCCTGTGTCTTAGAGTAAGGATGATCTGGAGCAAGCAACCCATTATGGGCAAATGAGAAATAAGCCTTAGTTGATTTTAGCCACTGAGAGGACTGATTGAGGACTGATTGTTACCATATCATAAACTATACTATCCTGACTGCTACACAGGCCATTCCGTTCCACCTCAAGAAAGAGGGTTAGAGAAGTGAATAGAGCAAACAAATTGAACAGAGACCCTTCCTTTCCTACACTCCAAATTTATCTCCAAATTCTAATCCTACAGCATAAAATGCATGAAGAGGAAATATAAGGAGCATGGACATTGAAGTCAAACCTCCCAGGGACCCATCTCAGCTTTTCTCGCAATCATTGAATAAGGCTGGAGCTTGACATATGGCAATACCCCTCTCCAAACCTCAGTTACCTGAGCTGTAGAATGGGGAAAGTCATGTTCATTTAACAGAACTGCATGTGAAGATTAAACCAAATTATAAATATAGTCAAGGACATCGCAGAAAACACCACACTCCATTATATCGTTTTAAACCCCAGTCCCCAACCTTGGAGCATTGTCCTCAACCACTTCCCTCCAGTATCCACACCCCAGCTCTCATCATCAACCTCACTCCATGGGCCCCAACTGCAGGTCTTACTACTATTTCATCTCTCCCACCACCTCTTTGGGAACAAAGTGGAGAGTGGTGTCAAAGGGAACAGCCTGTTACACATTGCTTCCTCAACACACACGCGCTCTCTGCTCTCTTTCCCCAGCAGACCCAGAGTACATACAAACAATCCCTGAAGCATAATTCAAAACCCAGAAGCTGGTGGGTATTTGTGAACATCTTCATTTGGGCTCATATAAGGTTAATTTTGCCTATTTTTTAGTTAAAATTTTAGGTCCAAAGATTTCAATGGCTTCTATTGAAAATTTAAAAGATATTCCATAGTGCCCCTCCCAACTGGCACCTGGAGCAGAAGAGCCAGCTGCCCCTTTAGCTGGGACTCTGTGTCAGTCCCAGCGAAGTCATTGCTTCCTTGGCTCTGCCATCCAGCTCTGTGGATGTGTCTCTGAACACTAGATGCTTTTTTTTTTTTAATGTAGAGTTAAGAGGAAAGCAGAACATTTCTCATCACCCTTCTCTATCAAAAGTGGAAAACAAAAGACAGACCAAGAGAGGGCCTCGTGTTTCAAGAAATATAAGAGAGCTCATATCTCTTTGTGCAAGCGAAGACCATTCTTATCCTGCCCAGCGAGCAGCACCAATTTGTATTATCGACCGTCTGTCCCCTGTAGGCGTTTTAGTTTGCGACCCCGCCGTTACCCTTCTCATCCCTCCAGACCCAGTGTAGGACCCTCTCCCCGCGCGCGCGTTTGTCATTTTCTCCTTCAAGACAACCCTGTTTATTTTAACCCGATTAGGGAATGGGGGTGGGGAACAGAAGACTCCAGCAGCGGTCAATGCGGGAGGATCCAGGAGGCAACGTGACTTGCCCAAGGTCACAGAAGTAGAAGGCGGAGGCGCCTAGACCCTATCCGAGGTCTCTCTAGCGGCCAAAGCCCAGCTCCTTCTTTCACGCCCACGTCTCCCGCGCGCTGCGCTCTCCCGGCGCAAACACCTAGCGCCCAGCAGATGCGCCCTCGGGTTGTTTTCCTTAGGCGCCAGCGCCCTAAGGTTAGGGAAACCTTGGATCACGCTGGATCCACTGGGCTACGTGGTTGTGACTGCGGTTGTCCCCAAGTCTGGCCTGCCGGGTACTGGGGGTCCCGGCATCTCCGCACGCGGCCAGGGCCTGGAAGCTCTCCCGCAGTCCCCCTTCCAGCCGCGGGCTAGCGGCGTACCGCGGCGCGGGGACGGCCTCCGAGCGCAGCCGGGAGGAAGGGAGTGGGGTGCTGTGGGGGGAGAGAACTGCAGCGGAACCTGCCCGGACACCCCTGCCCCAGACGGATCTCCGCAGGCTGGCTCCGCGCCGGGGTCGCCGCAGCCTCGGGCCCCTCCCGGGCCACCTGTGCGCCGGCTGGCGGGCCCGGGAGAGCCCGGATCCTGAGACCTAATCCGCTCCGGGTTTCAGGCTCCTGCCCCGGCCCCCGGAGGCCGCGCGGGGCGGTGGACGGCCTCCCCACCCGATACCCCTGTCCTTCCCTGGGGGAGCCTCGGGCATCGCCAGGAGGGATCCCCGGAGCTGGGGGTGGCCCGAGCGTGCGGCGTGGGGCGGCTCAGCCCCTCCTTTCTCCCCCCGCCCCGCCCTGCCGCCGCCCCGCTCCGCAACTCCAGTCCGGGTTTTGCGGCGCCCGCCGGCCCGCTCCCCGGCTGCGGGCTCCGCGCGGCGGCTGGCTCGGTGCGCGGCGCGGCTGGCGCTGCGCTCCGCCCCGGCTGCATTGCTGCTCTCCGGGTGCCCAGGGGAGCCTCGCGCCGCGTGCGCCCTGAAGCCAGCCACCCAGAGGCAGCTCAGTCCGCTGGCATGGGCCCCGGGGGCGCCCCGGGCAGGGGCTCTGGGCTGAGGCGCTGAAAGCCGCCCTCCCGCCCGCGGGGCCCCGCGCGCGGCCGGCGAGCCCGCCTGCCCGCCCGCGGCCATGGCCGTCCGGCCCGGCCTGTGGCCAGCGCTCCTGGGCATAGTCTTCGCCGCCTGGCTCCGCGGCTTGGGTGAGTCACGCGCGCGCTCTGGGGAGGGTTGCGGGGGACCGTGCGCGCGAACGCTCGCTGCACTGGGGGGTCCTCGACCCGAGCTGCTGGACCGGGCTGGGAGCCCCCCGAGGCCAAACTTTGCGAGGCGGGACGTGGGGGCTGCCTCTCACTGCTGTACTGCTTCCCTGCGCGCTTCTCCGGAAGCCTGGGTTGTGCCAAGTCCAGGAGCAGCTGTCAGCGCACGGGGCTCGCGAGTGTAGACGCCCCACGCCTCCGGGCGGGGGAAGTTTGCTGTTTGCCCTGCCTCAGAGAAGGGTCGGGGTTTCGATCAATGCCCCGGAGAGCCTGACTTTGAGGGTCATAGATTGGAGGGTTTTGACCACATCCCAGTGCCCAGGAAATTGAAAAGGGGTATTAAGATACCTCTTGCCGGTAGCATCTGCCCCAAACAGCTACTCACCATCTCCCAGCTTGGCACCTGGCCTCTGCCCACGTCCGGAACACAATGTCCTCCTCTGTCCCTGCCACACACGCTCGCACACGCACACACTCAGGCATGGAGGCACATACAAGGGCCTCTGGCCCTTGCAGCCATCATAGTCAACGCGCCATGGCCCCCGCTGGGGCTAGGGCTCCTCGCCTCCCTGGTGCTTGGGACCAGAGTTGTCTGCAGTGGGTCCACTGCCATTCCCCTTCTCCTTTCACTCCACAACCTCATCCTCTCTTCACGTCCCTTTGACCACCCTAGCCTACCCCTAACTTGCCCAGGAACTCTACCCTCAACCTACCTCCTTGGGAAGAGGGGGGTTCCCCTGCATCCTTTGTCTGCTCACCCTGAGCTTCAACCTAGGCTGAGCTGTTGGGGTCTCCTGATCTCTGCCTCCCCGCCCCCTGCCCCCCGTCCCCCGCCCCCCCCCATGCACTTAGCAGAGCTGAGCTTCTGTGTGTACGTGTGTGTGTGGGGGGGTGTCATCTGTGTGTGTTCAATGGGAGGTATGGGGCTTGCCCTAGCAATTCTTGATTCTTGCTGCATGGAGCACCTGGGGGTGGGGGGAGGTGCCCTCCAGCCTGGTCAGACCACTTTTAATCTCTGGAGTGTCAGAACAGAGCGCTGGGGTGCCTGCAATGTGAAGCCAGACTGATAGGAGATCAATGCGTGAGACTTCAGAGACCAACCCAATGATTGAGCTGATGGCTGTTTCCTTAAAGGGTGTCTGCGTAGTGTCTTGCACCCACCACTGACTGACTGCTCTCCCCATCCTGATCCCCTCAGTCCTTTCTCCACCCCCTCCCTTCCCACCACTCTATCTTCCTTCTCCATCAGTCCCCCCTCTCCCCACTGCCCCATGCCTTCCTGCCCCATAGTCTCCCTTCCTAATCCTGGTCAGGTTCAGGGGCTGTGCTGCCGCTGGGTATGTGTTCATATTGCACACATGTGCATTTTAGGAGTGTGTGTGCAACATTCGGGGGATGTGGGTTGCACCAATGACCATGGTGAACTGGAGGTGTCTATGCTGCACACATGGGGGAGGTGTTGCCAGATACCGAGTCGGTGCCCAGAAAATGTGGATTGAGTTGGATGTGTGTGACAGGGCTGTGTGGTCATATCTGCATGTTGCCCACGTGAGCACATGTGAAGGCCGTGGGGTGGCATGTGTGCCCTGGTGATGGCAGGGGCTGGCGGTGTGGGCAGCATGGGTATGTGTGGCCCGCTGCACGTGTGTGATGGCTGTGAGCAGCGGCCCAGGCGAGCATGTGTAAATAAGGGGACTGTGCTAGTGATTCAGGGTGCCGCAGCCTAGGGAAGTGCCACATCGATTCCTTGGGAGGCCCTAGAGTGGGGGAGCAGCATCCTTGGTTGGTGGGCCACCTGTTGGGACCTGCTTCAAGGTTGTCCAGGGAGCTGGCAGGTGGGCTCCTGTGCTACAGGGCAACCATGGAGCAGAACCTGCCTCTGGGCATCAACTGTCAGGCCTGTGGGAGGAGCTGCTGAGGGAATAGGGGGCCCATCTCATCTGGGGCCCCGTGCTGAGGGCACATGTGCCCTGGCAGCCTGGCCCTGCGATGACCCCACTCTTCCTGCACCGCCCATCAGCTCCTCAGCAACAGCAGGCACTGAAAAATGTGTCTGTGAGTGGCTGAGGGAGGGATGGCCAGGCGGGCGGCAGGGGGCGCCGGGGGCTAGCATGTCCGCAGCCTCCTGCTCTCCTGGCCAAGCGCCACCCTCTGTCGCCTAACATCACACACCTCCACCTCACAAAAGGCGGGCCCTTATGAGGGTGGACCCCTCTCTGTCCCCACACACAGGGACCTGTCTGTCTCAAGGATCTTCTCATTCACACCCAGTCGCACAGCTGGCACCTGCCTCCCTGCCCTCTGGCCACATACACCTGACCGTCTCCTGGTCACACAGATCTCTGCCCTCCTAGGGGTTCCATGGGGAGCTGGCTTTCCTGAAAGATCTGGCTGAGGGGTAGCGAGCCGTGGCATTGCCCGTCCTTGCCTCAACATTCTGTCCTGGTGACGCCTTGCTCAGGACTGGTCCTGGACCCCTCTGTCCACCCCCACCCCAGCTGGAGCAGCTGTTTGGGAGGAAGGTGTCTTAATTGGGTTTGGGACACCCCCTACAGGTACTGCTAGGAGAAGGCTGGTCCTCTCACGGTTCAGCCTGCTCCCCCTTGCCCATGTTGGGGGAGGGGGGCTCGCTCAGGAACCAGGGGATTGACATTGGTCCTGGTGCCTGACCCCCAATGAAGAGATACTGACCTGGGCAGTATCTCAGGGGCCTGGGCACCTCCTGTCTTATATCCCTTCTTCCTGTCTGGTGCTGCCCTGGGCCCCAGATCAACAGGCTCAGTCCATGCAACCTGGAAGGCAAGAACCTGCCCTAAACTTGGGGTGGGAGACCCTTTCTCCAGACAGACACCCCAGAACTGGGCTTGGCTGCCTTCTTAGAACATACCTACATGCTAGGCCTGTCATTCCAGGCCAGCCCTGTCCTCTGCCCACCCGCAGACCCCTTCACTCCCAACCCCAGGGCTGGAAACCTTAGCATCTCAGCCCCCCTTTCTCCTTCACGCTTCATGTCTAACCCATTGCCAAGTCCTCCGGCTCATTCCTACTTGTGACATTGCTTGTATTCCTCTCCTTTGTTGTCGCCCCTTTCTCCTTCACCTTTCTCACCGAGACCAGTGCTGCTCCCCCTCCTGTGCTTCCTCCACTTAAACTATTGTCCCTTGTACCAGGCTAGAACCTTCAGAGGCTCCCCAGTATCTGCAGGTAAAGTCAAACCCCAAACCTGGGGCCCTGGGGGAAGCCCCCCTATCACCATACTGCCAGCATGCATCGCTTGGCTGATCCCTCATGAAGGTGGATGTCCTCCTGGCTCTGACTTGCTGGCAGTTGGGCATCTATACCCCCAGACAATCTCTGCCATCCACACTGTAGCTCCCTTGCCTTGAAAAACCTGGCCCTGCCTGCCACGATCCCCACCCTATACCCCAACATCCTCGGCTCTGTCCAGACCCAGGTCTACTGGGCAGGACCCTCCCTGCCCACTGCCACCTCTCCAAGCAGAGATGATCCCAGATGTGTCTTCTGGGACCCAAACCTGCAGACTCAGGACCCTGGGATGTGGGACTGAAGGGCACCAAGCTATGGCACTGCCTATCTCCATCCTCACAGTCTGTCCCGGTGGCCCCTTACTCAGGCCCCTCCTTACTCTGGGCTGGCCTTCACACCAGCACTTCCTTGCTCTATGTAGCACCTACGTGGGGCTCCTGGTTCCTGAGGCTGAGTCCCAAGAGACTGTAGCCCCTGGGCCCTGGCCACCCTTTCTGCCCAGATAGACTTAGCTTCCTGTGACCAATTCTACCAGCCACCCCTTCACTCTGCTGGTTTGCTGCATGAAAGTGGCAGTGAAGGATCCTCTTGCTTCTGGGGAGCGTAGGCCTCATCTTCAGTTAGATGGAATAAAAAAGGCAGGGGCTTTGGAGGCAAACAGAACTAGGATTGAGTCCAAGCCACTTGACCCTGGACAAGTAACTTTTACTCCTTGGCCTATTTCCACATCTATAGAATGGGGTCACATCTACTTCCCGGGATTATAGGGACAGGTTTACGGTGACATGGAGAGAGGATCTCCCTCCTCTATTTCCTCTGGCATTTGAAGGGGCACATATTAGGACAAAACTGGGCTCTTAAGATGTAAAACTGGGGTCTTAAGGGCCCAAGCTGAGAGGTAAGAGAGAAACCATCTGTGAGCTAGATGGGAGAGTCAGTCTTCACCTCTGGCTGCTCCAGCTCCAGGCAAAGCCCCAAGGAGGAATCATTGCTCTGGGTAGAAGATGTCCTCCTATCCCTGACCCTTGCAATCTGTACACACCATCCCCTGCAGGGACTTGGGCCTGATTCAGACACCGATTCCTCCAGTGTGCAAAGAGCTTTGTTTGGGGCTTCTGTGAAGATGATAATTTGAGCCAGCCTGGCCTGGAACTGTGTGCTGATGATCAGCTCTGATACCCAGAACATGGTAACAAAGGAGGGTAGGAGCCCTGGCTGAAACTCACTTTTCATCCTGATTTTGCCTTTTGATTACTGTGTGGTCTTGGACAAATCACTTAACCTCTCTGGCTGTTTGCTTCTTTGTATACAGACTTGATAACTCTTTTGGGACAGAGGCTGCTGCCCAGGGAGGCTGTCTTCAGAGTCTGGGGGAAAGGGGGACTATACATTCAGCACAGTTTCCTCCAAGAACTGCTCACACCTGCCAGCACCTGCCAAAGCCAACAACCACCCAGCAACAGCTGCCCAGGTTGTACTTGTTCAACATAAATTTTGTGCCCTACGCACTTCCCTAATCCATGCCCTGATCCCAACCTAGAAAATCCAGGCGGCTCTAAGGCAAAGATGGGAATTGGGAATCCCAGCACCAAAGTCAGGAAGCAGGGTCCTGCTGTAGCTGGTCATCACCCCCAATGGCAAAAACAGATCTTCCAGGGCACCAAGAAAGTTACAGTATCATTGCCTGAGCTCCACCCTCTTCCCAAGCACTGTGTCAGATGCCACAGGGAGCCTTTGACCCCAGAGCCAGTACTCCAGGTCCATAGAGAAGGTGGTGGAATGGTTGAGTTGACAGGCTCTGGATTTTCTAGGTTGGGATTAGGGCATGGGCTAGGGAGGTGCCTAGGGCACAAAATTTATGTTGAACAAGTACAAGGTCAGGCCCCGAGAGTGAGTACCTCTTGGAATTTTTTGCCCTTGGCACCATCTGGTCTCACCTTAGTCCTAGCCCTGGATCCAGCTACTCCCTGAATGTCTTCAACTTCCTTGTCTGTAAAATGGAGTTGTGCAGATTAGGTGGGATGATGCTTGTCAATCCTGGCGCATAGTAGGTGCTCAGTAAATCTTAGCAATTGACTATAATGAATATGGCAGAGGGTGCTGTTCCTCCTCTCCTTGGGGGAGTCCTTGGTGCCTCCTTGTGGGAAGGGGGAGAGTGGGGTGGGGAACTAGGTGGGAGGGCAGAGGCCTGGGGGACACTTCATGGGGGGAGAGGGGAGACTTTTTCTCTGCCACTGGATGCTCAGGAGCAGAGCAAAAAGAAGTCTCCCCTCCTCCAGGTGTGGGAGCAGAAAGGGTGGAGCCCCAGTTTGAGAAGGGAGCTGGGGAAACTCATAGAATCTGGAAAGATTCAAGGGGTAGCTTCTATCCACAGAATAGCCTGCAAAGGAGTAAGTTTTAGGACCCATTTAAACCAAGGGGTTTGGAGGCTGAAGTCCCTAAGTCCAGTGAAGGGCCAGCCCTCCAATGGCTGACTCCCCCTGAGCCAGGCCCCGCCCCACACCTGAATGCTAGCACTGTGTCGTCTAGAAGGCTCAGGGTCACCTTGAGCTCCAGACGAATATGTGGCTGAGATTTGAGGAGGGGGTGTCAGTCTAAATTGATTGACAGAGCCCTGGAGACTGGTTTCAGGGCGTCCTGGGGAAAGGCCGTGGACCCTGTAACCCACCAATGCCCTAGCGCTCCCTAGCCAATGGGGGGGGGGTAGGGAAGAGGGGGCTCCACTGGCCCCACCACAGCAAGTCCAGCAGAGAGCCCCCAGCAGGGCAACACGCCGAATTAGATCCCTACCCCTCTTCCTGGGGTGAAGACTAGATGGAGTTGCTGTTTTTTCCTAAGTCTTTTTAAGACTACCACCCCCCCAAAAAGAGTGCCAAGCCCTGGCAGCTGGGAGTGAATCCTTTGAGCCGGGTCGTGACCCGAGCCGACATCCTCAACCCACCGCGCCCACCCCGCGCAGCCCCGGACTCCGCTGCAGCGGTGGCTCGGGGAGGCGGGCCCGGGGTGGCGGCGGCCTCCGGCCGCGCCACGGAGCGCGTGAGCGGCCGCGGGGCAGCAGGCGCCCGAGCCAATGGGAGCCGAGCGGCGGGGATTCGCAATTAGCAGTTGCGCCCGCCGCCCGCCCGGGTTCCGGGGGAGGGCGCCCTGGCGCGGGGCTGGGGGCGCCGCGCGTGCTGCCCCGACGCCCCTGCCCGGCGCCCGGCATTGAACGCGCGGGAAACTCGGGCTGCTGCGCCGAAGGGGGCGGGATCCGCCCGCCCGCCAGCCCGCCCGCGGCCGCCCGCCGGATTAGCGGCTCTTTGTTCCGGGCCTGTTAACAAGTTCCTGGCTGAGCGCTCGGCTGCCGCCCGGGAAGCGGACGTCCAGCCTCCCAACCTCCAGGCGCGGCGGTTCGGGCCTGCGGGGCTCCGGAGCTGTCAGGCCCAGCTGCAGCCCCCGCCCGGGTCAGCTGAGATGCGGCAGGACGGCGGGCTCCGAGGGCTGTCTGGTGGGGGGTGGGGGGTGGGGTGGGCCCTCCAGCGCCCCCAGGCTGACCCCACTGCGGAAGAGAGGAGCCTATCCCATTCCCTGAGCGCCTCCTGTAGGCCAGGCGGCTTCAAATACACTTCCATCATTGTCCCCATTTTACAGATGAGGGAGGGCGCAGCTGACCTGAGGGAGGCCCAGCCATCCTAGGTAGGGCTGGGGTTCCAATCTAGGGCTTCGGTACCCAGAATAATTCTGCTAAGAGTGTTACAGGGCAGGGACGGGGCACCCCAGGACCCCCATACCTGCCTGCTCTAAATAGGTTCTGCAATCTTTCACATCAAGACAAAACATATAAGACTTTAATATAATTAGTGTGCAAAACAGAAAAGACAGGATATAGTGTCTAAATCAAGCACCCAACGTTACCCATCCCCTCTTGGGTAAATGTCCAGCCAAACAGGGCTGGCCCAAAGCAAAGCCTGAAAGCCTGCCACAAGTCTAACACACCTTCCAGCGGGGACCCATAGAAAAGGGTCAGAAACAGCCAGACAAGTCTGGGAGGAAAAGAGCAGACTCAAAATCATGATAAAAGCTGCCATTGTTAACCTCCCCACGGGTCCCTCACCCACATATGTTTCACCCAGTCCAGGACCAAGAAGCCAGTGCATCTTCTTCACATGCTTCCTCCAGGTCTCCTTCTGGCTCTCCATCCTGCTTCCTTCTTCTCCAGTCTCCTCTCCAGCTTCTCCTCCCTGCTCAGCTCCACCCTCCCTTGGGTGGGGCAGGAAACCTGGAACCTCCCCTTGTTCCTGGGCACCACCCTGTTACAATAGGAGAGAAGCCTGGAACTGGAAGAGGAACAGCTTTGGTGTCTGTCAGCCGCCACATTATATATATAAATTTGGTGATGGGAATGACCTTTGAGCCCTTGTGGGACTCTGCCTGGAATATCTGAGCTTAACTTCAGGACCATGAAGTAGGTGAGATTAGTCCCATTTATTAGATGAAGATCTTGAGGCTTGATGAAGTGGCCGTGCTCAGTGTGACCACCTCGCCTACCCCTGTGGAGCAGAACCCTACCTCATATGGCCACTTGCTGTCAGGGACTTGTCTGGTCGATACCTCATGGACTTGAAAGACAGGGAGAATCTCTGGGGACCTTGATTTTCTATGTGACCTTAAGTTAATCTCCTCACCTCCCAGACTCCATTTGCCCCTCTGCATACTGCTTCCTAAACCCACCAGGATGTGACTGGGTTCTCTAAATCTGGGTTCCTAAATTTGGACAGGAATGTCCAGGCCACAGGACTTTGATTATAAACTTCTCTAGAGGTTGGCTTTCTCATTTGCTGCACTGCATCAGGTGACCAGGACTGCCCAAAGCCACTGTGATAATGAGAGGGAATCCACCCTAGTGACCTCCAGCTCAGCGGTTCTTCATACAGCCTGGTTCCAGGCCTACCCACCCACCTACCTACCTGTGTGCACGCGCCCCCCCCCCCACACACACCCCTTTCATACCTGCCTCTGGATGTCATTCCTAGGAGCTCATCCCACTGTACACAATGTCCCAGCAGAGAATGCTAAGTGTGTCTGTTGCTGATGTTGGAAACCCAAACCCAAACAGATAAAAAAAAAAAAAAAAAAAAGGTGGGTGTAGATTTACTGGTACATGTAACTGAAAGGCCAAGGGTTGCTCTAGTTTCAGGCATGGTTGGATCCAGGGAGAACAGTGTGACCAGGATACATGCCTCATCTCTCTCAACAGCACTCTCCAACAATCTCCAGGAATTACTAGTGATCCATCCTTGCAGGTTCAGTCTGGGGGTAGGGGCAGGAGGAGAGCCTCTTTGCCCTCAACCATCCAACAAATGAACCGGTCTTTCCTCATTGGTGTCCCCAAGAGCCAGAGTTTATGCTTATGTACTTTGACTTGGACCCATGCCACCAGGCCATGTCCCGCATGTAAGCTGCTCCACCACTCACAGCTTCTTGTTCACTGAAAAGGAATGGACACAATATCCTTGGATTTAACCATTGTGTCATCAATACAATTTGCCCAAGTATTCAGTAAAAAATGCTGACTAGCACCAAGGATACAGTCAGAGACACGAAGATAAAGACCCAAGTCTAGTTCAAGGTTAGCTATTTAATTGACTGTGTTAGTTAGAAGACAATGCTAGCCATTCAACAGGATTTGCATTCCCTTAATTGTGCTGTCATGTGGTTCCTATCTCAGTTTGCTGATCCTGAGATTTATTTTTAATCAGGTGCCTCACTGAAATTCAGACATGCTGTTTCCAACCTGCCGCTGATCCACTAAAACAGTGACCATATAATAAAGGGTCCTTGGGGTCACAGCGTGTCCCTGTGTCCCTGCTTTTCTGGTCATCTGCAGCTGATTGAGAAGCTCTGTCACACTCATGCCTGGGGTTCACATCAGGTTCACCTCTAGTGGACATGTGTTGGGTTTACATTCTGTCCAGCTTCCATTCCCTGTGCCACCAGGACCACACAACCTCTTCTTTTGTGTAGGGGAGCTGCCTAAGGACATTTCAGTCAATGATGATTCCCTGTTTGTGAAATTATACTCTATGACATTCGCATAGTGAGGAAATCGCCCAATGATGCATTTCTCAGAAGGTACCCCAGTCATTCAGCAATGCATGGAAGTACAGCCTCAGTGGGTGTTTGGGGGTGTGGGGCTTCATCTCAGCAGCAGGAACAAAGTGAAACAAGTAAGTGATTTTCCCTGTCCTGTTTCCTTTCCTGCTTCAGAGCCTACTTTTTACACCATTTGTTCTATCGCTCAACAACCCAATTTCTTGCCAGTATGTCCCCCTTTATCTTAATTTTGAGACTCACTTTTGATGCTTCCCTTGAAGAACCCTAGTGGATGCATTTACCAAATCAAACCTTATTTTTTTGAAAATGACACCACAGCTCACATATCCACCCCACAACTACTCTTGTGTCCTCTTTCTCAGAGGTCAGCTGCGGCATTCAGCAGGATCCCCCCTGCCAAGACCTAGGGTGTGATTTCCCAGGACCAAGAGACCTGAACTCATTCCAAACAAAGAATCTCAGCTTGCTCTCCCCTTTTGGTTGTCAATGCTTCCTTACTGAAGTTTATCCTGCCTTCCCAGAGTTTGTTCAGTGCCCTGCAAAATGGTAGGTTGAGAAAGCCAGCTTCCCAGTGTCCCCCAGTCAGTAGGCTACCCTTTACCAGTCTCCCTCCCACTCTCCTCCTGCCCAGTGTTACTGCGGCATCTCCCACTGCCCTCAGCTGGACCTGAGCTCAGCCTTCCCTGCACGCTTCTCCATCCCTACCTCTCATGTGGCCTCTATCCCTGGCTTTGGCTGTCTTTTCACACCGGGCACTTCTGGTCAGAATCTGAACCTACCTAAATATCTGACAGCTGTTCCAGCACTTTCCTAGAGACTCCTTTCCCTCCAAATTCTGTGGAATCACAGAGCCAGAGATCCATCTTTGAAACCCGCCTGCTTCTCCCCTTTCCTTCCATTTCAGATCCCTGGCTTCCCAGGGGGCTTGTCTTTGAATTGGCTAAAACCTGGCCTGGGAACCCTTTTAAGCATGGTCAGCATTCCCACCCCAGCAGTGATGTGCTGGTAAGTATTTAAGAGCTGACTCTCTGGGAGAGACATATTTACCTATTTCCATGGTGAAAATATTCCCACCATAGCCTATTTCCAGCTAGCAATGCCAACCAACTTGCAGAATTCCAGAAATTTTAACAATGAGCTTTCCTGAGTCAAGATGAGCTGACCCCAGCACACCGCTCTTTCTGGCTCACCCAGCCCTTTAAAGATGTAGTCACATGGAGGAAGTGGCACAGGATGCTTGGGTCTCTCCCAACAGGACTCTTTGAGCTCCCTAAGCTTATAAGGACCTTTCTCTGCAGCTACCAGGCTCTTTGGAGGGCTGAGGGATGGGAAGTCCATTAAGCACTAGGCGGTTGCGTGGTTAAGAGCCAGAACTCTGCAGTTGGTGTGGGTTAGAATCTGAACCAGATGACTTTAGACAGGCAGTTTCAGCTCTTGTGCTAGTTTCCTCATCTGGAAAATGTGGAAAATAGAAGGTTCCTACCTCGTAGGGATGTGAGTGTTCAAAGAGTTCCTCTATGAAAACATTTAGCCCAACACCAGGCCCTCAGTGACTGCTCCACGAATAGGAGCTTCAGCTGATGCTCCGTGGATAGCAGTGGGGAGACTCACTTTTGGCCTCTGTCTATGACTTACCCCTGAATGGGGGAGGAGGGAGGGTCCTTGGTTAACAGAACTGGCAGAGCACATCAAGGGCAGGACCCTTGACTCTTGAATCTTGGCAAAGTGCTCATTCTGGGCAAAGTGAATCTTGGCAAAGTGCGCATTTTCGTAAGAGTGCTTGAGAAGAAAGGTTGACGTGGCCAAGGGCGACTTGCCCAGAGTGACTTGGCCAGTATGTCTCCTAACAGCCTGGAAGCTGGCGGGTCCTGGGTTGGGCAGAGCAGAGAAGTGTCAGGGGTTATAGAGACATGTGAAAGTGCAGCTGCACTGAGCAGGGACAATGTCGGGTCTGTTCCCTGGCCACCCTCCTTCCTTTTCTCCTGAGTTCTGGGGGACCTGAGGCCTAAGGAGAGGGGCCCCACTTGGGGCTTTGGCATGGGCTGTGAAGGGAGGAGGAGGAAAGCACGTTCTCCCCTGTGGCAGCACGTGTACAGGGCGGCCAGGAGGCTCAGCGGCTGGAGCAGACAGCGCCTGTGGGGGACCAGCAAGAGAAGGGCTGGCTACATCGCTGAGCCGGGAAGTGACAGGCAGTGAGCGGTGTTTAAGGAAGATTAATCTGGCAGCGTATGGAGGATGGATGGGAGCTGGGAGAGGCTGGAGGCAAGGAGACCAGCCAGGAGACTGCCACGGTCATCCAGGCAAGAAATGACGAGGCCTCTCTTCCCAGCGAGTAGGCTGAGTAGGATGGAGAGAGGGAGATGGATGTGGGAGACATTGGAAAGGAGGAGCCTCTGGATGTTGCATGTGGGGGTTGAGGGACAGGGAAGAGGGAAACATGATTCAGAGCTTTCAAGCCTGGAGAAGTGATGTCAGAAATGGAAAATGGATGAGGAGCTGCAATGGAGAAGCAGCTGAAAGAGCAGGAAAGCTCCATCCAGGCAACTCACCACTGTGCCCCAGCCCCAGCCTAGCGTAGATGTCAGATAGGGCACTGTGGCCACAAGCCACAGAAACTGACTCTGGGCAAGTCAAACAAAGGGAAGGTAACAATATACTCAGGGCTTACAGGTGCAATAGGTAACCAAGAGACAGGCTCAGAGTCGTGTCCTACAACAGAAGCCCTCAAAGGTCAGGGGGTGGGGTCGGGGGATGGAGCTGTCCCCTTTAAGTCAAGGCACTGAAGACAGGAGAATAAAGTGGACCTACTTTGGGTGAGGGTCCGCAAGAAAGCAACACAGGAAACTGAGAGACGACCTTGGCAGGCAGCAAGCTCCTTGCTGGTGGGGCTGACGAAACAAACCTATCAGCATCAGGTGGCCTTGGGGAGGCTCTGGGGTAAAGGAGGGACTTAACTTCAGAATTGACCTGGGCCCCACTCTCTTTACCAGTTGTCCTTGAGAAATTCCTTACCCATTGGCAACTGGGCTTTCCGGAAGGATGAACCCATCTCATGAGATTTTGTCATCTCCCCAGTACCTCTTTTTTTGACTACTCGCTGGTTCTCCCCTGGCACAGCAACCCCACACTTCCTTAGGTGACCTCCTTCCCAACACCACATGGTCCTGGTGGGATTGTCAATCATGGGGCCCCACCTCATGGCAAAGCTCCTGACAAGGCTGGCAAATCCTGGTAGAGATCCTGAACACTATGTTTGGTCCAGAGTGGCCACATGACCTGGACTAAGCCAATCAGGATCTCCCTCATAACGTTTCCTGCCTGAAGGCAGTAACCCTCTCTGCCTCTGGGGTTCGGATTGCTATCTGTGCAGATGTAGGCAGCGATGCTGTGTCTATGGCAGCTACTTCCTCTTTGTGTGGAGGGAGCCTGACTAGTGAGGCCAGAGGATCAGAGCCCTACAGAGGGGAGATAGCCTAGTAGCCCCAAAGTCCCAGAGACATCCCTGGGTGGGCAGGGGTAGGGACCTGGCAGCCACTTATAAGTGTGTACCCCATCTCCCAAGCATCCCCACTGCCAGTGCACCCCAGGCATCACCACTGCTTGTGCATCCCCATCACCCCTGCATTCTTCACCCTGTGCACTGTGCTCGGCACTCCACCCCTTCCTCCGTCCCAGCTCTAAGAGGCTGTGTTCAGGGCCTTCAGACTTTACCTATTCAGTGTGAGGTGACAACCCGTAGTCAGGTGGGAATGTGTAAAAGCTCGTTGGAAGCCCAGGACTGGCACTTGGAGATGCAGTAAGGGCAGGCAGTGGAGATGAGAGGCCACTTCCTAAAGAGTTGCCTGTGGGCTCCCTGAGCTCAGATCCCATCCTAAGAGGCGATTGGGGAATGACTATGGCTGAGACAGAAAAGGAGGATTTGGAGGGGGTGTCAATTTCAGGGGAGCCAGAGAGACAAGTGAGAGCCTGGAGAGAAGTTTGAAATTTGGAGAACAGGGAGGTGGCCTCGAGGCAGCTGCAGGGAAGGCCAGTGGGTGAGGTCTGGAGACATGCCCAGGCAGGACGTCTGGAGGAGCACTCAGCAGCCTGTGCTCACGTGCTGTGGTGGGTGGGCAGGGCGTAGAGGCTGCTTGGGCTGTGTAGACCTGGGAGAAAAAGATCTTAGAGCCTGGAATTCAGTCAAGTCTTCAGAGGAGGAGCCTGAACAGAAGAAGCAGGGGAAAGACAAGCAAGGTTGCTTAGTGTCTGCAAAGCACTTGCACAGAAGCTCTGCTGGTAGGCTGAGGGAGAGTGGCCGCCGATGTCACAGGGCAGCCACTGCAGAGCCAGGTCCCAGTCCCTCTGGTGTCCATCTATGGACAGCCCAGAGCTGGTGAGCTTTGGAGAGAAGCAATGAGGATGGACTGAGGGGCAGGACTAGGTAAATAGGCGCCTTCCATCCTAAGTAAACATTAATGCAGTGCCTACTGTGTGGCCAGCACTGCATTCAGTCAAGACCAGGGTGGAAGAGTTGAAGGCAGCAATTGAAGGCAGGCAGAGGGCTAAGTGCCCTTGAATGAGTTAGATATGGCACATTGGGTGGCAAGTTAGATGGTATGGTCAGGCCTCTCTGAGGAGGTGACAGATGAGCTGAGATCTGAATGACAGGAAGGGGCCAACTATGGGTGCATGGGCTGGAGGTGGGAATGAACTTGGTTACTATAAGGAACACTGTGGTCTGGACCCAGGGAAGTGTGGAGTTGGAGGAGGAGAAAGCATAAGAATTGGTATCTATCTGTGTTCATATATGCTGTATGCCCCTTTGCTTCCAGAAAGGCACAGAGTTGCTGAGGTAGCTCTAATAGAGCACATGGGGGTGAAGAGGGAAACTCGGAGATGGGGGTGCTGCAGCAGAAAGCCCAGATCTGGGATGGCTAGAAATGGCCCTAGCCTGGACCCTGGCATGCATGTTCAGAGGGTGAGCCCCCAGCCAGACATACTCTTCGGCCTCTTTGGGGAAACAGTGAGAATGACCTGGGCCTGGGCCATCATGGAGATGACCTGAGGCATTGGAATGGAGAGCAGGGGTGAGGGTGAAGGAGGGTATGGGGTGAAGGCAAGAGACCGTTGCTGCACCTGTAGCTCAGCCCCTGCCCCTCCATCACCTCCTATAACAAATATTCACTGTAACATAAGCTGAAGGAAGTCCAGTGAAGTGGAGATTCATCCCATTCTTGAGCACATGCGTGTACACACACAAACATTTAATTAAAATGAAAATCACATCACAGAATTAGCCTTTTAGAGTACACAGATCAGTAACATTTAAACCATTCACAGTGTTGCATAACCATCACTTCTGACTAGTTCTGAAACATCAGCTCTCAAGGAGACCCCGTTAGGCAGTCACTCCCAATTCCCCCCTCTCTTCCTGTCTGCCTGGGGGAGGCTATTCTTGGTATTTCATGTCAGTGCAGCCACACATCATTTTTTTCTCCTATGACTGACGTCTTCCACTTGGCATAATGTTTTCGAGTTTCCTCCTAGGGGTAGCATGTATCAGTACTTCGTTCCTTTTGATGGCTGTGTAATGTTCCAGTGTTTGGCTTGAGCACATTTTGTTTATCCAATATCATCAACTGATGGTCTTGAGGGTGTTTCCACCCTTTGGCATTTCTGAGTAACACTGCTTTGAATGTTCATGTGCAAATATCTGTTTAATCACCTGATTTCAGTTCTCTTGCATACATACCTAGAAGTGAAATTGCTGGGTCCTACAGTGACTAGGTTTAATTTTAAAACAAACTTTTTCTTGACAGTGGTGCCATTCTCTCTTCCCACCAGCAATGCATGAGCTCTCCACATCCTATGCTTATTTTTGAAATATTAAATTCTTGGAAAAATTGTCTTTCCCCTGTCTTGGTGTCCAGCTTTACTTAGTGCTGGGGTCCATGTAGAACCTGCCGGCCAGGCCAGCCTCCCTGCCTGGAGTGGGTGTCATGGTCTGGAATGGATATCAAAGGGCAGCTTGGGGCCTAAGGCAGCTGGGCGCATGAGGATCTACAGGCTGCCTGTCAGGGAGGGGACTGGGCCTCTCTCCACGCTCTCCAGACCCTCCACCCTCTCCTTCCTCTGAGACACCCCCAGCCCAGAGCTGCCCGCTCCATCCTCTGCTCCATTCTGTGTGTGTCTCGTCACCAGGATAAATGTAGCTACAAACAATGCAGCGGGCTGGGTGCTAATTTGTCAGACGCAGTGCACGCCTGTGATTCCGAATACATTAACATTTTCACATGAAATCATTTCAATTTTTAGTGATTAAGAAGTATTTGTTTTAAAAGCATCAGGGTGATTTACTGCAGGCCTGGGGGCGGTGGGGGCGGGGGAGCCCCCCAGATGTGATGTCATTCACGGGCACCAGCGCAAGCAAAACTCATGCCAGTCACCGCCCACCCCGCCGAAGGCTGAGGATTTCCTAGGCATGGGCTGGCGGAGGCAAGGAGTAGGCGAGTCACAGGACCCCGGGGGTGGAGACCTGGGGTCTGAAGGTCCCTTGAGGGCCCTGAGGCCCAGAAACCTTGGTCCTTCTATTTTCTCCCCTCTTTTCCATGTAATTTCAGCCTCACTCAAAGTCACCTCCTCAGAGAGGCTCCCTCTGACCCCCTAACCTCAAGTAACAGTCTATTACTCTGTTTTAGCTTCTTTGTGGCACTTGTGCTTGGAGAGGACCTTCTTAATTGACTTATTTACCCTTATATTTTATACCCCCAGTAGAACTTAAGCTGCTTTTGTTTTTGTTTTTGTTTTTTAAAGATTTGTTTATTTATGCATATAAGAGCTGGGGTACAGGCCAGCAGTGTGGGGGGTTGAGAGGATTCATCAGAGACAGAGTGGGGAACAGAACAGGCAGACTGACCAAAGCATGGTGCTGAGGGGAGCAGCGGGGGAGTCAGGAGAGGTCTGCTGTGCCATGTGGGTTGTTCCCTGGTGGGGGGATCGAACTCATGCTACAGAGGCTACGTACAGCTTCATAGGTTGTGTCTTAACCCCTTGCACCACCAGGGAGGCCCAGAACATTAGCTTCTTGAGGTTGGTGGTCTGTTATGTCCCTCATGCCTAGAACAATACCTGGCACTAAGGAGACACTACATATTTATTGGATGGATGGATGGATGGATGGATGGATGGATGGATGGATGGATGGATGGACGGACAGGCGGCTCAGTGGTTGAATGGGGAGGGGAAAGAAGATGATTGTTCCAAAGATCCTTCACCATATCATGTAACCTGTCATCCTTGAGTCAAATTTCCTCTGTGACTTGAGGGATGCTAACCTTCTCCAGACAAACGCCCTCTAGGGTCCCAGAAAATTATAAGCTCATTATCACTGGGACTAGGGCTCACAGGCCTCCCTTCCTCCAGTTTTTAGAGCCTGCCTTTGCCTCTCTCTCTCCAGATGGCTGGGCATCGCTATGAGGGGTCTCTAGGACTTTGGACAGACCATGTCCCAGCTGCTGCTGGCCCTCTCCTCCCCTCCCAGGGCTCTTACGCAGCATGGCCCTCTCAGAGCAGCTCACGGAGCAGCTAAGTTCTGGGAACGAAGGACATGCCTGCAGGGGGCACGCCGTGGCCTATGTAAGACAGGATGTGCTCAGAGCTTTGTCGAGTAAGAATCAGTTTCCTGCAGGCTCCTTTCTTTCTGTGGTAGCCGTACGGGAGACCCTTCCTCATCCTTCTGTGCCTCCCAAACTCCTGTGGCCCCACACCCGACCCCTAGTCCCCGGGATCAGACACCTCCCCCACCTACCCCAGTGAAAGGAAAATAACTGGAAGCTTTTATCGTTCAGCAGAAGCAACATCAGAAAACAATTATTGTTTTAATTACCTGCTGTCGCCGTACAAGACAGGGAGGTTGTAAAGTACGATAAAATCTTTCATGTTAATGGACTGCCAGCCTGGGCCAGGGCACGATTTATGGGACTGCAGCTGGCAACTCCAGGCAGCTGGTATGGAGCCCCTACCCGTCCCTGGGGCCAGGTCTCCCACGCCAGGGGCTTGGCACCCCTTTTGTCCATCACACTTGTCCCAACATGGCAGGGACACTTGCCTTCTGGGCCCAACAGTGCTAAAGACAGCACATACACAGGAGTGTCCTGGAGGCCCTGTCCCCTGTGGAGCATTGGATCAGCCCTTTTTTCTGCTCCTAGGAAGAGGTACCTGGGGCAGGCTGGGGCAGGCATGTGAGCCTGTCTCCCTACAGGTCGTGTCTCCCTTCGACTCCGCTCTGCTCTGGCCGCCCATCCTCCAGCAATATAGATGAGTGTTCCAGGTACCTCTATGGGCTCCTGTGCCACCTGGAGCTGGTCCTCCCCATCAGCCCTCTAATCTTGAACCTGTCTCCTCCTCCCCCACCATCTTCCCCTTCCAGAACCTGAGTGCTAGCCCCCCCTTCCCCCAGGAGAGCTCTTCAGCTGTCCTCATGCCCAACCAGCCTAGCCCCGATCCTGTTCCTGCCTCTTCCTAAAGCCCCTAGTGGCTCATCCCTGATCGGGAACCAGCCCAATCTTCTCCTAAATATTTTACACACTGTCTCACAATAGAACTTTGAGAAGGTACTATCCTTGAGTCCCCCATTTTATAGAATTGGAAACTGAGGCATGAAGAAGTCAAGTGTTTGGCAGACAGTCTGACTTCAGAGGGCTGGTATGAAGCTAAGTGGGATAACAGTTGTGAGATGTTTGGAACAGTGCTAGGAAGGGAGCTCATCCCCACTACATCTGGCTTTAATAATAAGGCTCATTTTTATTGCTGTTCAACCTAGAGCTTATCAGCTGCTTTCATTATGCCTCACTTTCCTCATCTATAAAATGGGGACAGGGATCCCCTGTTCTATGGGATAAAAGGATCACATAAGACCATGTCATGGTGCAGGGCTTAGTGCAGGACATGTCAAAGTGCAGGACAGGGTATGTGGTGAGAATTCAGGACTCATTAGCTGCTGTCCTTGCTGTTGCCATGGTAATGTTGGCAGAAGTTGAGACTGTGAAGCTAAGTTGAGTCTACTTTATGCAAAGTCATTACTGCCACACCAACGAGTTTCAAGTTTCAAGCCAGTGCAGAGATAGTGAGGAGTGCTGAAGATTTTAAATGTGATCAGATCTGACTTTTAGAAGGATCATAATGGCCCAGCGGTAGATTGATGGGTGAGAGTATCAAGGATTCATACCAGAATGACCCAGATGAGGGCTGACGTGCCCTGCTCTGTGATCACAGCTGGGAGAATACCAGCCATGTGAAGGTGGATGGGCAGGGCTTGGGCAGAGGCAAGTCAAGGGTTTGCATCCTGCTAGTCTCTACCAAACTTAAACCTTTTAAAATCATCCTTCCCTTCCTGTTGCCAAGCATGGGACTGACCACCCTCATCTCCAGGACATGGATCATTGGCTAAAACCCAAGGCACAGCAGGCTACTGGGGTGCAGCTTCTTGAATGTCCTCAGGAGCTTGGGTTTGTCTCCAGACAGGCTAGTGTGCAGTCTGCTAGTCAGCCCCAGATAGTGTTATTCAAGAATTCATTCGTTCACCCACTCATGCACTCATTCCACAACACATGTCTCCAACAATTGTTGGTTGAGCGCCCTCTCTGTACCAGGCTCCTGGCTGGACCCTGGGGATGCTGGGAGGTTACGGTAGCTCTGGGAGCTGATGTTCTAGTGGAGGAGATGGGCAACGAGCCAGTGAACAAATGAAGAAATGAAATAATTGCATGCTGTCGAAGTGCAGAGGAGAACAAAGAAGGAGCAGAGACAGGGTCTTCCCTCCTCTCTCTTCCGCTCAGCCTCTGTCCTGTCTGCCTGTGAGAAGTGGCTCTCAGCTCCCCAACCCTGCAGAGATGCATGGTTGGCATTAGCCGCCCAGCCTGCCAGATATGTCTCCCTGTCTTCCCTGGATTACTTCTCCCATTTTGGCCATCACTTCAGAACTCTAATATATTCCCCTGAGCCCAGGAGGGGCCATTCATTTAAAAATCTTTCTACGGTGCCTTCTCCTCTGAGGATCCTGAGGGGAAAGAAAAATGCCAGGAGAAGATGAAAAAGAGAGAAAGAGGAATCTGATTTCAGAACTCCCAAACAGCAGGACAGATGCAGAAGGATACAGGACCCTGCTTGCTCAGAGATGGATTTCTCCAGTGTTCATCCTCCCTCTTACTATGGGAACCTGAACCCCCTTCCCACCTTGCCCTCCCAGGGAGAAGCTACACCTAGGTCCTGGGAGATGGTGTCCCTGATTACGATTCCATTTGCCAGTGTCCTTCCCTCTCTCCTCCAGGAGTGAGGAGCCAGGTGTGCACTGTGGACCACACCCCAGCCTCAGCAAGCTCCTGCCCAGTAGGTGGGCCAGAGTAGCTGGCAGGCTGGGCCCACTCTGTGCCAGGTGGTTAGGGTAGGCACGTGCCAGTGTGTCAGCCTCAAGCAGAATGGAGTGTGAGGAGTTAATGGGAGTGCTGTGAGCCCTGTTTGGTGCTCACATGCCTCTCTAGGCTGGGAGTCATCACCCCTCTGGGGTTTTGGGGCAACTGCTTCTCATAAATGCACTCAGAAATTCCAGGCCCCTGCTCACACAGAGGGTGATCCCTATGCTTTTCAGTCAGCATGACCAGGGAGAGAGGTGGTCTCAGGGTGGCTTGGTGGGGTGACAGGTGTTCTCATGCATCACAGAAACCTGGGAACGGGGCCTCTGGCCAAGGCCTGGCTTGTATACCTGGGGGTGGACATTGGCCCTGGTGTCACTGAGGAAGTATGTGCCCATGGGTGAAGGTGATCTCTCTACATCTTGGAAAGCAGGGATGTCTGCCTTTCCAGGCCAGCCCCTGGAGGTTCAGGGCCACCTGCCAGAACTGCTTCTCTCTAAGTGTGAACAGAAGCTGCCCGCTGAGTCCAGTGTGCACTGAGTGTGTAACACACGTGAATGGTCCCAGGTGGGGGCAGCTGGGCAGCTAGCTGGGCTCCCTGCCCATGGCTGAGCAAGTTTTCATCCAGGATTCTGTAACTACCCCAGTCCAAATTTCAGGAAATTCCCTGATCTCCTCCCAACAATTCCAGATGCTCCAGAGCCTCCGATACATTTCTCTCATATGCTGGCATTTCCCTGCCTGGCTCCGTTCTGTCCCACCTGTCAAACATGAAATCACTGGGTTCTCCTCAAAGGGCAGCACTGAGTCCCTTCTCAATATGCAGATGTGTTGAGCAAGTGTGTGGGGAAGTGTAGAGTGGAGTGCACTGATGTGTCTGAACATGTGTGTAGAGATAACATGCTTTGCGTAAATGGATGCTTTGATAAAGAGAGTGTGTGTGTGTGTGTATGTGGCCTCCTACTGTGTGTATCCTTAAGTGCTCTGGGATGTGGGGTCCATGTGTAAGTTTGTCTTAAAAAATAGGTTCATCTGGAATTTGCAGCAACTCTTTCATCACTGATAAGGGGCTGACAAAAAAAAAAAAAAAGAAACAAAAGGTCTGAACAAATAAACAGTCTTCTGGATAGAGAAGTGTAAATGTGAGCTCAGCCAAGAATTGGAGCTAATCTTTTTTTTAACATTTAAATAAAAGATCTGGAAGAGGATGTGTACAGTGAAATTACCAAGTTTGCAGTTAAATCTAAACTCTCCTGGGTGGTAGTAAAATACCAAGCTGGTGAGGGATAAGCTTTAGGAAAATCTTGTCTTCAAAGGCAGTGGGCTGGCAGAGACTGGCCAGTGAATTTTAGCTGGGGAAAATGATGTGGTTGGTCTCTGTGAAAGGGTATTTGGAGCTTCTTCTCTAGCGGGGGAGCCAGAAGGGCAATAGAAAGCTGAACATGGTTGGGAAGGGAATTTGAAACCAGCCATAAATGATCCCGTCTCCCCACACAAGTGAAGGGACTTGCATCCTGCAGTCTGGTGAGCTTGTGGCCATGCCTCCTTAAGGAACCACCAGTCTGAGAACCTGGATTTTATTAGACTTGACATGATCTGGGTAATTCATTTCCCTTCCTTTACACTCAGTTTATACATCTGTGAAATGGAGGTAATAATCCCTGGGGGCCTACTTCACAGGGGTGTGAGAGAGATCAAGATCTCACATAGATGACAATGTGCAGGTAACTGTTGAAGTTCAGTACAACTGGGAGTGGTTGTTACAGAGAGTTGTGATGAGAAAGGTACCATCATATAAAATCAAACTAGCTCACCTGGGACAGCTTCAGTGTACAGACAGAGGCTGAGAGGGGATATGGTAGAAATTTATAAAACCAGAAAGAGCATAGAGAAGGGAACTTGGGCTCCTTCGCTAAATCCCAGACTGACAGAATGAACTCTTCCCCGTTCCTGGCCCCCACCAAAGCTCAGGAGAGGTAAGTTTAAACCCAGTAATAGGAAACCCTGCTGCACTCAGCAGGGAATAAACTTTGAAAATCATTTCCCCTAGAGGTAATACAGGCTGGAAATATAAATTACTTCCAGAAAGGTTTACATAAGTTCACGGATGGCAGAGTCAGAGTGGCTCCTGGGCAAAATTGGAATGTTAGGAGGCCTTTGCCCTATCAGGATAATGTCAGAGGGGAAGTCCCCATCAGAGCCAAGTGCCAGGGCTAGATCTAGCAACCTGTAACCCTGTCTCTTTATGTGAGTCTATTTGTAGGGCTTGTGTATTCCTAGCTGATGAAGATGACTCCCCTCTAATCAGTCCACCTTTGTTCTGAAACTCTCTTTTTTTAGAAAGATTTTATTTATTTTTGCATAGAACTGGGGTACAGGCCAGAGGTGTGGGGAGTGAGAGGATTCACCAGAGACAGGGTGGGGGACAGAACAGGCAGATCTGCTGAAGTACACTGCTGAGGGGAACAGCAGGCAAGACAGGAGAGGTCTGCTGCGCCATGTGTGTAGCTCCCTGGCCGGGCATTGAGCTCAAGATGTTGTGGTAAGAGCTCTGAGACTTAACCCCTAGGCTGCCAGGGAGCCCTGAAACTCTCTTTACCTCCTCCCCCAGTCCATCACCCCCATTGCTCTTCTCATGTGCCTCCTTAAACTCCATAGAGTTCCCTAAGTCCTGCTCCCAGGTTTCCACACTTGCAGTGCTGATCGCTGTCTCCAGTTCCCCCAAAATCTCACATGCTATAACAGAGAAGCAGCTATTTCCTCCCTCCAGGCAGTGTCTTCTACCGCAGGCACCTAGCCTGGCAGTGCTCGTGAGCCAGTGAGGACTCAGATCTCCTGCCAGGCCCTCCAATTAATGCTGTTGGCATGCAGTCTCTCTCTCTGGCTGCCTGCCCAGAGCCTTTCTCTGTCTGGCTGATTCTCCCAGGGTCCCCAGCAGAGACTGGCCAAAGGTAGAGTGATGTTTAAGCCCCTCAGGGACCCACAAGCCTGGAGAGCTTGGGTACCTGAGGATGCCACAAGGAAACAGGTCTGCTTGAGTCTGGGCCAGATTATCTATCCCAGGCAGAGGGTCTTGGGGAACTGAGATTAGCTGGAGAAGAAAGGTTATGTAATCTGCTTCCCCACTATGGTTCCCAAGATGCTTTCAGCCTTTACAAAGTCACCATGGATGGACTGTATTTAGCTTTGGGCTCTGTTGTAGCACCACGGACAGCGGACCTGGGCACGTGTGTTTTCAGAACCAAGGACAGCTCCCTAAGGGTCTGCTGCCAGCTCTTGGGGCTGTGCCTTTCCAAACTCTGCTACCTCCCCCAGTAAGGTCCCCACCACCACCTCCGTATAATTCATTTATTCATTCACCGAGATTTTTGAGCACCACCTACTATGTGCCAGTCACTGTTTTAGGTACTTGAAGGACATTGTTAAATGAAATGAAAGCTTGCCTCATGGAGTGTCCATTTTCTGGAGTGTGGACTCCCACTCCCTCGGCTTCCACTCAAGTTCCCCGAGCTTGTTCCAGACAAGGTGGCCTAGTGCTCGCTTCGGCAGCACATATACTAAAATCAGACAAGGTGGCCTTGCCTGCCTTTGAAGAAAGAACATAGTATGCCTTCTTGCATTCCTAACTCTGCTGCTGAAATCTAGTGGGAGGAAACTGGAAAGGTAGGAGTAGAGATTGGTGAGATCAAATTCAAATGGTATTTTAGAAATCAAGGAACCCGGTATGATCCGATCATGACCCTTCTGGAAAACCTTCCATGGTTCCCCGGTGTCTATGAAAATTAATAGCAGTTCCTCAGCCTGTCATTCAAGCCCCTTTGTAAAATGTTTCTGATCCACCTTGCCAGCCTTATCTTCTTACCTCTGATCTCATGTTTCCTACACTTCAACCAAACTAGATTCTCAGTTAAGGATCTTTGGGTTGCAATATGGCAGAAATTCAACTCAAACAGACATAAACAGTAAGTGGATGTTATTGACTCTTGTAACTGAAAAGCCCAAAGGTATGCTGACTTCAGCGGAGGCTCCATCCACTGGCTGAAACAATGTCACACGAACTGCTTTCTCTTTTGCTCTAGTCTGCCTTCTCTGGTGTTGGCTGGGTCCTTGGCCTCCTCAGGACAGGCCCTGGCAACCCTCCCTGTCTTAGAAATTAAGCGACTATAAAAAAAAAAAAATAAAAAATAAAAAAAAAAAAAAGAAATTAAGCGACTACAGCAGCCCAGCCCCAACATCCCCACCCCACACCATTCGGGAGAGCACGTGTCTCCATGGAGCCCTTGTCTCTCCCAAACCAATCACCACAGCCAGGGCAGGAAGTAGAATAAGTCTAAGTCAATCAGGCCCACTCCCAGAACTAATAGGGAGTCATTTCCATCCAAACACTGACTGAACGTGGAAGAGCAAGGGGTTCCCTGCAAAGGAGACTGCTCTGGAGGGAAGCGGGGCTGGGGAGGCAGTCGCCTGGTCCAAGTATCAGTGTGCTGTTCTCTTTTCTGCGTCTGTGATTTGGCACCTGTTCCTCCCCTGCAGCCCCAACCTACTGATACCCCAGACGGCCTTCAAAGTGCTTCTCAGACACCGTTGCCTTCCTGACACCACTCTTGTCGTTCCCGTTGGGGAGTCACGTCTGCCTCCTCTGGTCTCTCACAGTACTTTGCTTTCTTCTCCCTGGTGTCTGCTCATGCGTCCCTGACCTGCCGGCACTGGAGGGGGTGGGCACGCCTCCCAGGGCACGTGTGCTGGAGCTGGGTGAGGGGTGGCCGCTGTCACGTTGGCTCGCAGGCAGGCCAGGAGGGCTGTCTGGCCAGGCAGATCCAAGGCTGTCCCTGCTGCCCAGGTCTGCCCCCAACTTTCACTGAAAGTTTGAACTTCCCAGTCTGTGGGGAGAGTCCTTGTCTGAAGCTGCCCTGGCTCAATGTGATGGGAAGGCGGAGGAGGTGTGTGGAGGAGGCACCCCTACCTGAGAGCAAAGGCACTCAGGGGAGGGTCCAGGGGATTCCCAGGAGAGTGGATGCTACCGCACAGGCAACACCGTGTGTCCCACTTCCCACTGTGGCATCATTGCCGCCGCCTCCTCAGAGTGCTAACCTTTCCCTGTCTCTGGCATTGGGTGAGGGGCCTGGGGTGGGGAAGGATTTGTAAGGAAAATGCACATCTGAGAAGAGACGGATACTAAATGGCCGAGGGAGGAGGGAAGGAACTCAGAGATGCTGGGGGCTCAAATGTGAGGGGCGTCGTGACAGACTGAACTGTAAGTCTGGGCAAGGGCCTGGTGGCAGAGCTATCATTCATCCACCACCAGTGCACTAACGCTCACAGCAGCCCATCTCTCTTCCATGCTTTTGTTTTAATAACAAGTTGGGCTCAACAAGGCGGGAGATGACATCTCCTGATCTCTTTCTCCATTTTGTCCAGGAGCCACTGGTCTGGAGCAGAGCTCCGTGTGGCCGAGGGCTCATGTAAGGGACAAGCAGGCATTCTCTGCCACTGCCTCCCCCGCCTCAAGCACTTCCTGGGGGGAGTTAGTCAGCAGGACAAGTGGGAGTCCTCTTCCCAACCTGGCTCAGGCCTCCATGACCACCATCTTCTAAATCAGTAACCCAGAGAATATCAGAGAAATCTTATTCTGCAGTAGGGAAAACAGGACCAGCTGATGGGAACACACTCCTGGGTGACCCTACATGGCCCCCATTGGAAAGGTAGGTGGGGCAGGGCAGGGGAGAGCTTCCTGCCTCCCACTCTTGCCCTCTTCAAGGTTTCCCCCACTATCCTTGAGAAGCCTATGGCTGGGGAAGGGCTGCTGCCCTTGCCAGTTTCCTCTCCTGGGCTTTGGTTTCCTTACTGGAAAACGTCCATCAGATGGAGGGTGCCTTGGCCCATTCAGGCTGCTGGAAGACTGGTAACTTGTGAACTGGTGACTTTGGAACATGTCTGGGTCATAGAGGGATGGGGTGAGGGAGCTCTCTGGGGTCTCTTTTATAAGGACATAAACCCCACTTATGAAAAGTCCACCTTCATGACCTGATCACCTCCCAAAGGCCCTCACTTCAGAGTACCATCACCTTGGGGGGTAAGATCTCAACATATGAATTGCAGGGGAGGGACACACAAATCTGAAGTTTGTGACAGAGGGGAGCGAGTGACCGGGCGTTGAATGGAGGCCGTCTGGTCAGCCAGGAGCTGAGAGCCATGCAGGCAATGGGAATTTCAGGAATTGTTCTTGTCTCTTCCACTAAACTTGTGAGGTCCTAGGTCAGGACAGCATGGTAATGATGTGGAGCCAAAGTTGTAGGAGGCACCAAATGTCTGCTCCAATCTATTTCCTTTGAATCACAGAGCTGCTCAGTGATGCAAGCAATGTGGGTACCTTTTGCAGAGAGGGATGCCCCAGAGTCTGAGGGACTTGGTTGGACATTCTACTAGCCAAAGGTGTGGCTGGACTCCGACATGGGCCTTCAGCCCTCAGGTCAGAGCCCTGTCCCTTACCTGAGCCTTGCTCGGGGATGAGCCCGAAAGAGCTGGGCAGCATGGCTGGGGTCTCGGGACACACTTGGAGCCAGACTGCTGGTTCTGCCACGGGTAGCAATGTGACCTCTCTGGACCTCAGTTTGCCATCTATAAAATGGGAATAATAATTCAGTTGACACTTGAATAACTAGAGGGCTCGCTAGGGGTGCTAGCCGCCCCAACACACACACCATTGAAAATACATGTGTAGGGCCTCCCCAGTGGCGCAGCGGTTGAGCGCTGGCTTGAGAAGCTGCCCACGGCCTCTGCGGTGCCGGTTCGATCCCCGGCTGCTCCCCAGCCACCGGAGGGTCCGACGTGGCACGCAGACCTCTCCTGCCGCCCGCTGCTCCCCTCAGCAGTGTACTTCATCAGTCTGCCTGCTCTGCTCCCCGCTCTGGCTCTGGTGAATTCTCTCACCCTCCCGCGCTTCTGACTGTACCCAGTGCATGTATAAACAAACAAAAAATAAATAAATAAATAAATAAAACATGCCTCTATAAGAAAATAATAAAAAAAAAATTTAAGAAAATACATGTGTAACTTTTGACTCCCTGAAAAGTAACCGCTGGTAGCCTGCTGTTGACTAGAAGTCTTACTGATAACAAAAAGTCAGCTAATACATATTTGTATATTAAATGTATTCTATGCTGTATCCTCATGTTGAAGCAAGCTATAGAAAAGAAAATAATGTTAAGAAAATCACAAGGACGGGAAATACATTGACTTGGCACTACTGGGCTGGATTTGCCAGTACAGTGAGCTTATATCATCTGTTTACAAGAAAATTCATGTATAAGTGGACCCATCTAGTTTAAACCCATGTTGTTCAAAGATCACCTTTAGTTTCTAACTCATCAACTTGTTGAGAGAATTAATTGAGATATTGAATATAAATATGCATATCGTGTAAAACAAAGATGGACTGTCTTATCAAGTTAAACACATGCTTACCATATGCCCCGGCAGTCCTGTTCCCACGAGAAATGAAGATGTCCACCAAAATGCTGTGTGTGAGAGTCACAGCAGTTTGTAATCCCCCAGATCTAGAAGCGGCACCGGTGAATGGATAAACAAGCTGGGGGAATTCAGACAATAGAATACTGCTCAGCGAGAAAAAAAGAACCAATGGCAGATTAAAGCAATACCATCGATGAACCTCAAAGGCATGTGGCAGACACAAAAGACCACATACTCTATGATTCCATTTCAGTAACAGTCTAGTAAAAGCAAAACTATAGTGACAGAAAGCATGTCAGTGGCCCTGGGGCGTTGGGAGAAGGACTTGATAGCAAAGGGCCTTGAGGGAACATATTTGGGGGAACGAATCTATTCTCAATCTTCATTGTCAAAACTCATTGGACCATAGATTTAAAGGGAGTGGATTTTATCTTATATATCAAAGACAATCCTAATTTTTAAAACCCATAGCCAGGGCCACAGTAAACACTATGTTCGCTGCTGTTGTGATGATTACTGTGACCATCATAATTTCCCCTAGAGGGGTCTTTGGATTGGTTGGTCACATTTGGATCTGCCCTGGCCATGCCTGGTGCTCACCTAAGCTCAAGGTGGAGGAAGAGCCTCCCATCCTCTTATGGGTGACCCTTCCTGCCAGGAGTGACTGTCCTCTCTGCCCACCTGTCTCTGGTGGGTGTAGACAGACATGCAGGACACATGGGGAGAGTGCTCAGCTGCTTCCTGCATCTGCCTTCCCTCCTGCTGATCCTGTGAGGCACTCGGCAATGTGTTAGTGAGAAGGATGCCACAAGAAATAAAGTTTGTTATGAATTATTCTACTTGGGACTAATTATAGGCACAAAGGAGAGAATTATTTACAGAGGCAGGAGGCATTGGGGAGGGAGAGGGACCCAGAGGCGTAGAAACAAGGTGGAGAGCTGGAGAGAGTTAAGTAAAGGGGGCTGTGTTTGGGGGAGTAAAATAAATATTAAATAAAAACTGTAACTAAACTCAGGTCCAAACTGATGAAAGTGTCCCAGCACAGATCAGCAGCCTGAGCCTTTGTTGTCAGGAACTCCAGATAAATTGCAATTTCTTGGGGACCAGGGTTCTCTGGAAAGAGTGGGGGCAGACATAGGATGGTTCCCCTCTGAAACTGCAGAGCGCCTGTGGGGGTATCTGTACTGCTGGCAACTGTTTTCCATGTTCCCAGCCTGTCCCAGGGAAGGAGAGGCCAGGGGAGGTGGGAGTGGAGGGAGACTGAACCAAATGCAGGTGCCCACTGGTTCTAGCAGGCCAGTGAGGCAAGAGGCAGGAGGGGACTAGGTGAAATGCACCAGGCCTAAAGGGGAGGGCCAATTGTGGCTCAGGGGAAGGAGTGGGATAGGGTATGGTGTGGCCCCAGTTTCCAGTTCTCTAACAGGAGGTAGGGAGTGTGTCTGTGTGAAAGTGGCCTGGCTTCCTGTTGTTTCAGTTGGTTCCAACTAGGTCCAGCCATAGGCTCCCTACCCAGTGCTCTCCATTGTCAGCAGTCGTGACACCCTCAAATCTGCAGGTGAGCAGGTTGGTGGCTCTACCAGCTCGGTGGAAGCGCCCTACCTGGCCAAAGGGCACAGATCTTACCCATTCCTGAGAGTGAAAAGTAAGATGAGGTTTTTCAGTTTTTATACCTGGTAGCACACCATCTACCCACTCAACCAGGCAAGAAATGATGGTCATCTTCTGGCCCCACCTTGCCTCCCTTCTGGCCAGGTGGGTCACTCTCCACACCCTGCCCTCTGGATGCTTCTCACATGCATTCCCTGTCTCCAACAGCCTGTTCCTGGTTAGGCAGCTCCCTATATTCTGTGACAATGACCTTTACTCTCCCACCCCCTCCCACAACAGAGCTCTCTAAAGCTCTCTGATCCCTTCTGCTCTATTCCAGAACCTTCCCCACTCTCTTCACGTCTTGAATCTGAGGCACAGATTCAAAGCCTCACTAATCCACCCCATGTTGCCATCACATAGCCCTGGCTTAAATTCTTTGCTTCTGCTATTCCCCCAGCCGAATGTCCTTCCCTGCAGCTCCTTCCAGTCCTTTACCTTTTCCCCAGGGCAGAGCGTACCCCCTTTTCAGGCCCCTGTTCCTACAGTGGGGCACAGCCAACTTCCTCTGCCACATGGTGAGCACCCCAGTCTGCAGCCCAGGGCTCAGTGCCTGCCACAGTGCAGGTACTCCAGAAACGTGCTCATTCCTCCACTCAGAAATATAAATTGAGAGCCTCCAGTGTGCAAGGCCCTGTTCCAGGTGAATAAGAGAGACAAATGAAAGCAAAGAAACAAGTCAAATGGGGAACCTGTCAGAGGGGATGAGCACTGCAGACAGACAGGCTGCTCTTTTGGATAGGGTGCTCAGGGAAGACCTCTCTAAGGAAGTGCCATGAGCCAAGATCTGGAAAAGGAGGAGTGAGCTGCAGCATCAGTGGGAACAGCATCCCATGCAGGGGGAACAGCAGGTATAAAGGCTGCCAGGTAGGCCCAAGTATGAAGTAGTAGAAGAACAGATAAAAGGTGCTAGGTAGTGAGTTGAGAGGATATCTGGTGAGGGGCTGGAGAAAAAGAGGCAGATCCAGCAGGTTTCCAGCTGCATCAGTGACAGTGTTAGGGGGAAAGGATGTCCTGAGCTAATTCCATACAGGCTTTGTGGACTCCACCCCCACTCCAGACCAAAGCCATCAAGACATTGGGAAAGACAAATCCCATCACCACCAAAGGGAAGGTTGCTGGGACCTGAGGGTGGAGTTAAGCCAGGTTTGGTATAAAAACCAGACACGTGGGCCTTTGGGGTCTCTCTCTCCTCTTGGCTTCACGGCTCATGGCTTGCAGCCAGCTCTCAGCATGCCATTTGGGATTCCAGGGCAGCGGAAAGGGTAGGACGCATTTAAGACTTTATTTCCCTCTTTTCTCCCTGAGTTGTACATGTCCTCATTTCCCCTCCCCTTGTAAATAAACCTTTTATTAACCTTTTGTGTATTATTAATAAGTCCTTTTAAGTGTGCGGGTGAGGACCCACAGTTAGACAACCCGTTTTATATCGGGGCTGCCCTGTAACAGTTTGGCGCCCAACATGGTTTCCAAGTTACACCCGTGGCTGACCAGCCCAAAGTAACTTTCCTTGCGTTGGTCACCATAAGCACACTAGGTCTGCAGGACTTGCAGTGTAATCTTTGTCTCAAGTCTTCAAAAGTCTGCTTTTTTCCCCTACTGTCCACATGGGGAGCTATGGTTTGGATGGCCATGCAGGATGGTTGAGAAGCAGCAGCCTGCAATTAGAAGCTTGGAGTCTTCTGCCCTGAGATCTTCACTGAATCTCATGTTATCCAGGATCAAGGAGAAAGCAGATCAAAAGAACAGGAGGGAGAGAATATCCTGGGCAGAGCCCTAAAGGTGAATACCAGGAGGAGCTCTTGGAGTCAAATATGTCCTTCTCAACATGAAGGTGGAGGTGACAGCCCAACTGTAGGGGCTAAGTCAGGAACAGGATTAAAGGGTAGAACTATGTGACCCAGAGCAGGGGAATGAGAGAGGGGACCTAGACTAGAATGAAATCAAAGGGCTACAAAGGTGATCTTCTTGTCCTTGATAGAGGATTGCTGAACAATCACTGACACTACCTCCAGGAAGCACTCCTGAATGCCTCAGATCAAACCCCTCAGTTAAAGTGTTTCTCTGACAGAACTCATGATAAGTTGTGACCTTGGAATCATATCTGGTTCTGACACGTAACTAATGTTTCCTCTAGGAATGGTGAGATCCTCAGGGAGAAGCCTAGGTTTTGCCCTCCATGGTAAATCCAGGCTGCTGCCCAGGGCCTGGCAGGAGAGGCGGAGGACACCAGGAAGAGCAGGCGCAGTCCTGGTGTGGAGGCCCCAGAGGAAGCCTTGGCTGCTGGGAGGTGAATTGGCCCAGAAAGAGGTCATGCTGACCTTGAAGCCAGGCAGACTGTGGGCTGCTCCAAGTGTCTCAACAGGGGGTGGATGTGCTAGGGAACAGGGTGGATGCAGCCACTGCACAAAAGCTCCACCCTTCCACCGGGAGCTTCCTCGGGGGCACCCCCACCCCTTTCTCCTGGTAGAATGAAAGAAGCAGCCGCCCCCTTGGGCCTCACACCCATTTGTGCCCCTCTGGTGGCAGTGCCCAGAAAGGGCAGATAAAGGTCTGCCTGGTCCACATCTCCTGCTGACTCCACACGCAGCAGCTGGGACCTTTCCTCCTGGGGTCTTTGTTACATGAGAGGATGCTTGGTAACCCCCCACCCCAGTCCCCTTCTCAGAAACAGGATAGAGGGAGACAGACAGGGCAACTGTAGGGTAAGGAAAAAATGTCAGGCTTTTCTGCCCTCCCACCATGAGGATAGATGATGGATCCCTGCGGTCCTGAATGCATGCCTGATGGCGGGCACCTGGAGTAGGGTGTGGGCATAGGTAGATGGGATTCACCTGGGCTAAGACTGGGCTTTTAAGGGCAGCGTCACAGGGATGCCAGCAGCAGCAGAAGCCGAAAGAGAAGCCGAGAAGCAGCAGAACGAACGGAAGAGAAGAGAAGCAGAGAGAATGCCAGAGAGCCCAGAAAGAGTGAAGATTTGCTGGGGGCTGGGAGGACTGCCAGCCTCCCGGCTCCCCAGCACTCCTGCCTGCCGTATGCCTGGTGAACCCCAATAAAAGACCTGCAAAAACCACTGTGGGCTCCAGGACTCCTCCTTTACCCTGGATTATAGAAAACTTGCTCAGTGTCCATTCCTGCCTCTACAGCAACCTAGGGGACTGGCCAACTCTCCCAGCTGGTCCAGGTGGGAGAGCAGGCACCTTAACCCTTGAGCCCTCCTCTGGGGCCTCCTTGGCTGGGGGCCCCAGCTGGCAACAAGCCTATGAGGGTCTCGGGGAGAGTGCCTTTGGGGCTGAGGTGGGGGGCCTCAGCAGTCTCTTACTTCCCTCAATTCATTAAGAACTGTAAATTTTCTCATTAATATACTTAAAGTTCGTTTTAAGGGGAACAAGCGCAGAGATAATTGATAATAAACCCTCCATTAATGCCCTTGGTTTACTGTATGTAATTTATATCCGCTGATAGCGTCTCTCACTCCCAATTACCCATTTAGCCGTGGTGATAACAGCAGTTCAATCAGACCAATACCAACTTTTATATATTCCAACCCAATAGCAATAAATACCCACTCAGAGTGACTCACTGGGCCCACTGTCTTTTTTTATTAAGATTTAAATATTCATGCAATTGTTAGTGATTTATTAAGAGCTAATGACCCCTTCAAGAGGTTCTAAATCTTCACCCAAAGAGGCCCTGGCCTTTCTCTCTCCCTTCACCCCCATCTCTCCTTAATTTGCACCCCCCCCACCCCCACAATCGGGAAGATAAGCTGCTCTTCCACAGCCCTGATGACATCACAGCATCACCCATGTTACCCTGGCGATGGAAGGCAGGTGCAGCGAAGGCCAAGGATGGAGGTCAGGTCCAGGTTGGGGTGGGGGGTTTGAAGATGGAGACCCTTGCTCCCTCCCCCACCAGGCCTGGGGGACACTGTAACAGGAAGGCCACACTCTGGCACTGCCACCCCTGCTGACCAAAGGCCCCACATTGTAGCCTCCTCTGGTCTGGCTGGTCTCCAGGAGCCCCTCCTCCCCATGCTCTTCTCCGCATTCTCCCCCTCCCCACCTCACAAGTCCAAGTCTCTGCCCATCTCTTTATGGGCCCTTGTGAAGCAGATCCACCAGTTTCCCTCTCCTCTGCTACCCTGTCCCCCCTTTCTTTCATTTACAAATGTTCCACTCTGATTGCATCAAAGATAAGAGGGGGTGCAGAGACCTGGGGCTGGAATTCCAGCCCAGAGAGGGCAACAGCTTGCCTCAGGCCTCGCAGCAGGGCCCTGGCCACCTTTCTCTCCCTCCACATTCTCTCCCGCCCCTTCCCCACCTTCTTCAGCCTTCTCTCCTCCACCTGCAAGACCTCAGAGCCCATTAAAGGGGCAGGAAAGATAATGAACAAACCAGGAAAACATGAAATCAATATCAGGAGAAAAAAGTACAACTGCCATTAAGTGAAATAAACAAGCTGGTAATTATTTGGACAGCGGGTAATTAAAATAGGGTGAGGGCTCAGTACTGTCTCATCAGATGTATAATGGGCACTGCCAGACACCCTCTTCCCAGCTAGAAAGTTGCTTTTGCTCACCCAAATTGGGGGGTGGGGGGTCATTGAAGGGCCATGAAGGGATGGGAGGCGTCTCTTCTGTGTAGTGCTCCCCCAGCCTGTCTGTTCCCCTGTCTCCAGCAGCCTCTTGGCTCACTCTGGGTCAAACTCTGAGACCAAGACCTGAAGTAGAGTCACTCCCCAAGCCCTCTTCTCCGGCACCCCACTACTTCCTAAGCACTACTCTTTCTTGGACCCTCAACCCCTGGAAAAGGAGAAGTGTCCTCAGACCACAGCTAAGTGTGAACACTTGTGTTGACAAATTCTGGCCACCTGGGGTTCTGGACCAATGACCCCTCAGCTTCTGCCTAGACCCCAAGGCACTCCTTTGAGAAGCCACGATGAGGGGTCCCAAGGAAACCCCTCCTTGGGTGATGGGATCCTGAAAGGTATAGGAAGAGTGCAAGAGGGGAGAACAGATAGGAAGAGCTGTGATGGAAGTGGGGGTGGGGAAAGAGGGTGTTCTCTTGTCTTCTGTGACCCCAATTCTTGGATTTGTAAAGTCGAAGGAAGTTTTGGACACTGTCCAGTCCAGCTTTGGACGGCCAACTTGCTTGGCCCACTGTAGGGTAAGGTAAAAGGTATCAGGCTTTTCTGCCCTCCCGCCATCAGGATAGATGATGGATCCCTGCGGTCCTGAATGCATGCCTGATGGCGGGCACCTGGAGTAGGGTGTGGGCATAGGTAGATGGGATTCACCTGGACTAAGACTGGGCTTTTAAGGGCGGCGTCACAGGGACGCCAGCAGAAGCCGAGAGAGAAGCCGAGAAAGAAGCAGCAGAAGCCGAGAGAGAAGCAAGAGAAGCAGAAGCTGAGAGAAGGCCGGAGAGCCCAGAGTGAAGACCTGCTGGGGGTTGGGAGGCCTGCCAGCCTCCTGGCCCTCCAGCACCCCTGCCTGCCATATGCCTGATGAACCCCAATAAAAGACCTGCAAAAGCCACTGAGGACCCTGACTCCTCCTTTACCCGGTCTGCTGGATATTAGAAAACCTGCACTGTGTCATTCCTGATCCTACACCCACATAACATTTAAATATTTAAATTAGTTGTCAACATTTTAAATGGGAAATTTCACAAAAAAACTGAATTTCCGTCTTCTCTTGGAAGAAAAAAATCCAAATCTCGTTGGCCTCTTGTCTGACTTGCCCAAGGAGCAGCACTTGGCTGGCCTGAGAGCATCCCCTGGGCAGCCTGGAGGCCCTCTGCAATCCGGGCCCCCCAGCTCAGCCTCTGACGCCACCTCAGTTTGCCACCCCTGGTCCTTCTGAGGTCCAGAGAGTACAGTGACTTGCCAAAGCCACACAGCCAGGTAGAAGCAGGTGGAGGCTGGGGACCCCATCTCCTGATGCCCACCCGAGGGCCGCTCTGTGATTGTGGGTCCTGAAGCAGTCCTGGCAGAGCCAGCGCCCCACTTCAGAGCTTGCAGTGAGCTGTTGGGAGGCGTGGGACTCCAGTTCAGCCACTTCCCTGACCCCCAACCTGCCAGGTCCTGAGCAGAACCCAACTGAGAAGCGGTGACTCAAGTCTGCCCTTGAGGGGGTAAGGGTTCATGGAGGAGGCAGTCATGGCAAAACCAGAGTATAGTTTTCTCTGCCAGGGAGCTGGGAAAGCAGTCATGCATCCCCTGTGCAAAAAGCAGCTGGGGAGGACATCCTGAGGAGGTGACACCTTGAATTATGAATTAATAGGACTGGGAGGCATTGGTAATGGGTGGGGTGCCCTCAGGTACCTGGGGAAGTTGGGATGAGGGAAGGGGGCCAGAAGTGCAGAAAGAGAGGTGGATGCAATGAGTGGAAGAAGACCTGGCTACTGTGAGACTCCCCTGAGGCTCCTTGGCCCGCTGCCCGGGAGCAGCTTTGGGGGAGCCACCAAGCTCAACTTGGGATGTGCCCAGTGTGAGGTTCCAGGAGGAGTGTCTAGAGGCAGAAGTGTCAGAATAGAACCCAGCAGTGAGGGGACATGGAGGCCCTACTTGGGGAGCCATGGCAGGAGGTGGGCAGGGACCGTGGTAGCAGAGACCCTAGGAGAGGGCAGAGCACAGCCAGGTGGCTGCCGGACAAGGAACAGAGGAGGAGCTGGGTGTGGGCCTGGTCACACAGCTGCCAGGGGCTGGTGGGACCCCCGAGTACAAGCTGGATATGTGGGGTAGTGGCAGAGTTTCCATGTATGAGGAGGGATCCGGACAGACTTAGCTACTGAGATTGCAGTTCCAGGATGCCCCGTGACCTGAGACGGCAGGTTCACCATCCTGGTGAGGGCGTCAGCCTCCCTGGCCAGATCTAGTGCAGAGCACGGCCAGCGGGCCATGGTGGTGGGCCCACTGTGTGCCCAGGAATGCCAGAGAACATGCGCACCACACGATCCTGGGCGCTATGTGTCCAGGCTTTCCCGGTGGAGCAGTGGCGGCTGGACGCTGGACGAGGCAGGGATACAAGCCCACGCTGCACCCTGCCCTGTGGCCACGCCTCGCACAGCATCTGGCACCTGCATCAACCCCCTATTTGTTGAATGCGGTGGCCTGGCAAGGTGCCTGGGGCACGGTGGCCAGCCTGCCTGGGCGGGAATCCATCACTGGCTACTTCGCTTCTCCCTGCCTCCGTTTCACGCCTGGCAGTTGGAGATTACAAATTGTTGTTTGGCTTCTAGAACTGTTGTGAGGGCAAATAAGAAAATGCACGGGAAGTTAGGCATGGTGGCTGTGACGGCGTGTGTGGGGCGCAAGGCCGTGCCGTGGTACTGCTCCCGCAGCCCAGGGCACTGTGCGGGTTCCCGCTTGCCCCTGGGCTCCCTGCCCTGCATGCAGAGCCGGGCTGGGGGAGCAAAGCTGCCACTCCTGAACCACCCCGGCCCCCGCTCTGGCCAGGTTCGCATTAAACTAGTGAGATATGTAATGCCGCCATATTTGAGACAGGGTCTTTAATTAAATTAATTGCCGGCAACGTTGTAAAAATGCTGATGGGTCATAAACAGCGTGCCTGTGAGGCCATTCGTCATCTCCTCGGACTTGCAAGGCCAGCTGGGGGCAGGGGCGGTCCTGCCAGGCTGAGGCCACCAGGGAGCTCTGCTGCCACCAGGGCCGCAGACAAGAGAGGGGAATGCAACCTGGTGTGGGGAAGCTTGTCTTATGGGTGCAGGAGGAGATTAGCAGTGCTGGTCTTACTTAGCCTGGAGGTTTGCCTGGTGAAAGACATGGATGAAAATTGAGACAGGAGTTGGCAGGAGAGGCAGCAGGGGCATCCTGCTGACCATTCAGAATGACCCTCGATCCATGGGCAATCTGAGAGTCAGGCCCAGCCCAGCCACTGATGGCTGTGTGACCTTGAGTAAGTCCTTCCCTCTCTGAGCTCTAGATTTCTCATTAGGAGGACAGGCAGACCTTCTCCCAGCTTCTGTGCCCAGTGCCCTCCTGGCCACCCTAACTCTTCCTCTTGCCTTGCAGGGAACTGAGCCAGGGGTCCCTTTATGTTTCTTACATCTCTTTCAGCTGGGGCTGCCACAGGCCCTGGCAGCACTGAGAGCCTGTGTGCAACCTCCCGCTGTGTGCTGGTGAGGGGGCTGGGCCGGTGCCCACCGACCCTATGCCAGGCAAAATGTAAAGGACACACACACACACACACCCAGAAACGTGCCTACAACAACACACTGCACCAGCAAAAGATTCCAAAGCAGTAGAAGAAACCTTCCTTCCCCAGTTCTCTCTGGGCTGTGTGACCACATAATTACCCTGGATTCCATTCTATTTAATTGCAGCTTATTAAATTCTAACCAGCCAATTATCAGCCACAATTACAGCTTAATTCAGGGACACAATAGCTATTTTATCGTTTGTTAATCAAATGCTTATTTAGACCTCAGCTTTATTAACTATTTCTCTGGCCCAAAGCAAGACCCTGGGACAGGAAGGAGGCCCTGGGAAGGGGTCCCTGCAGGCCTGTACCCCCATCACTACACTCCCTCCCTGGGCAAAGTCCCTTTTACAAGCAGGTTTGTTGACTTAGAGATGGCAAGGGAGAGGCATTGGATCAGGCACTGGACGTAGAGTTGGCAGACCTGAGTGTGTTCATTCATGCACATAGTTATCAAACACCTACTGTGTGCCAGTCCCTGTGCAAAGTTCTGGATGTTTTGACAATAGCTGTGAACAAGACAAGAACCATGACACACTTCAGCAGGAGGGGGCACAGATAATAACAAACAAACAAGTACTTAACCAAGATGGCTTCGGATAGTGGTGTTATGAGGAAAATAGACTGGCAAAGAGGCTGGGGGTTCTAGAAGGGGTGATTTCAGGCTCAGCAGCCAGGGTGGGTGGGGGTGCTTTCAGGGGAGGTGAAGTTGGAACTGAGACCTGAGGGATAAAAGGGGGGCAACTGTGGAAGATCAGCCAGTAGCATGCTGCAGGCAGAAGAGTAAGTGCAAAGGCCCTGTGGTAGGATTTGCTTGAGTGGTTTAAGAAACAGAGAGGGACAGCATGTAAATGGAGTGGTCAGAGGGTGGCATAGTAGAGAGTAGAGCCCAGGAAATGCCCTGAGCCTGGCCTGACTGGGAGTGTGGAGAGCAATTCTGCCCTTTCGTGCCGTGTGACCTTAGGCCATCCAGTGCTTCATGATGCTCATCTGTCAAACGAGGGAAGGTAGAAGGCACCCAAGTACAACTGCCTGATGACAAGGTCTGGTCTGCGGCAGCTGGCAGGCAGCGTGGTCCGGTCACGCACCCCGCTCTGTGTGACTGACCTCTGAGCTGAAGTGGTGCCTTCCCCACCCCCGCAGCCACTCTGTGCTCTGCCGTTCAGCTTGCCTGCGTGTCCTCGTCGTGGTGCCTGTGTCTGTCCTTGTGACCAGGCCCCTGGAGCCCCCTGGGGAAGAGGGTGACTTTCGTCCAATCTTAGGGATGTGGCTGCTGCGTCTGTGATACTTTCACGCACGAGTTACCATGGAAACTGGAGTACCTCACACATGTGTGCACCCGCATGCGTGTGACTCTGGAGAACAACCCTCCATTCCAAGGGACACAGTGAGGGGCTGTTACCGCCACCCAGTCACCTCCACTGCCTGACGCTCACAGACAGGACAGACTGCCAGTCGTCCTCCCTCCCTCACTGAGCACACCCGGGGGCAGACCTGCCCTGCCCTCAGGGAAGCCCTTGCTGTGGGAGCCACAGGCAGGGAGGCAGATGACTGAGGGCTGGACCAAGGGAATGGATGAGAAATAAGACAGGCCTTGGTGGATGCTTCCTGTGCTGGGGCAAGTGTGGCTGTCCTGACCCACCACGGCCTGGTTCCAGGCCAGAAGGGTGTGCTCCAAGGAGAAAACAAAGGCTAAAGAAATAGGGGGCTGGTGTGGGAGTCTGGGTAGCTGAGTGAGTCCTGAGGCAGCTGGTGGGCAGCACAGACGGGTTTGTCAATGTTGGCTTTGAAGAATTCTGGAGCATGCACCTCCACCTGTGCTTTACTCTGGTCCCGTTTCTATCCATCCTCGCCTCTAGGCAGGTCCACTCTGCTGACTTGCCTCCTGGAGCCTCAAGTTTCTTTGTGTGGCCCCCAAATCTGTCATCTTGGAGCCTCCTGGTCCCCAACCCCCAACTGCCCAGGGTCTCTGACAGCAAGTGCAAGTTTGTCCCTGCTTATCAGTTTCATAGAGAGGCTCCCTCATCACAGAACTGCCCATGTTTGAAAAAGAATCACTCCTGAAGCATCTCAGGCCACGGGGGGGGGGGGGGCGGGGGGGGCCAGACAGGCAGGAGAGCACAAATCCCCGTTGCCCTCCATCGGTGCCCCTCTACCCTCCACTACTGTGGTCTTAGCTCCCAGTCCCATCTGCCTCCCCTGGATCCTGTACATCTGCCTCTGCCTGCCAGGGTCTAGCTTGAGCATTTCTGGGGTGGATGGATGGATGGATGGATGGACGGATGGGAAGGTGAGCAGAGCTGGCTCCTGGCCAGACATGAGCCCTCCACTCCTAGCCGTCCTTTCTGGGCTCTGGTCCTGTTTGAGGGAATAATATCTAACATTCATTCAGCAAACATTGTATATTTACTGTGTGTCAGGTGGGGCTGCATGAGGGGTGGGGGCTGTCACCAAACCTGCCCTCAAGGCATTGAGAGTGGGGAGGCAGACTCAGGAATGGTGATGATATGATGTACAAGGTGCTAGGGTGGGTTCTGGGGCTCAGGAGGTATGAGTGACCCTAGCTCAGTCTGGGGTCCAGGAAAGCTTCCCAGCAGAGGAGATATTTAAGCTAGCCTTGAAGGATGAGTAGCAGTCACCTGGGCAGATGGCAGATGGGCATTGGGTCCGAGTGAGTAAGTACCCATACTCCAACTGACTTCATCCAGAACAAGGAATCCAGAGGTAGCTCTGACTTCCCCCTTGGGGCCCCAAGCCTCAAATGCTGCCAGGACAAGTTGGCCCCTGTTCCCTGAGTTCTTCATTCTCTGAGTCCCTGCTTCAGACCAGTGGTTGGGCCTATAAGGCCTGCAGAACTGGTTCAGCAGAAGAGGGGGGTCTCTCTTCCCAACAAGCCAACCCAAACCTGGAATCCCATCTGTTGGGATGGTACAACCTGCCCGTGTTGGAACCTGTCTGTCATATGCGCACCTCTGGGTCCAGAGGTGGGGTCAACCCAGCCCACCTGGACCATATCACCACATTGCCTAAATAGGGTAGGGATGGGGCCCTCTCTGCAGAAAAGCAGGTGCTGTTAGCCAGAGCAGGAGGGAGGCAGGGCCTAGAACTAACAGAATGTGCACATTCCCTTAAAGAATCACAGGTAGTCAAGATGCTGCCCCACAGGGGTGGAGGCGCAAGAGGGGTGAGCAAGTGACAGCTCAGGCCCTGGGCCAACAGGGCCTCTGACGCCAGGTGACGGGCGGGCGTGAAGGGTTCAGGGCTCTATCTTGAGGCACTCTCTTCTTCCCCACCTAAGTGGGCCTACCAAATGCAAACCCCCAGGCAAGGCCAGCTGGGAGCACAGATGCAGGGGCTTGGGGGTGCAGCTCTGCATCCAGAACAATAAAAGCAGGGCCTTGCCAACCCTGCCCTCTTGCCATATCCCTCCACCTCCTGGACTGTTGGGAGGATGACAGGAGCTGGTATTGGACAGGGACTGGGCAAGCCTGCTCTTGGGAAGCAGTGCTCACATCTCCCGCCTGAGAGGGGCCAGGTGACACCCTGCCCCCACCCCTCCTTCCTTTTCCCAGAGTCTTCATTCAGTAAATATAAGTTCATTAATAGCTTGATTAATCACACCTCATATTTTCATGGTGCTTTTAAAAATAAAACATTTGAAAGCATTTTCACACTCGCCCTGGGACTCAGAGCTGCATGGCAGATCTTATCATCCCAGACTGCAGGTGAGAAAAGAGGGGCTCTACCTTACAGCAGAAGCACTTTGGGGTGTGGCAGAGGGCATCCCGGAACTTGAAGCTCTCTCTTTGCCTGTGGGCCACTGCACTCTCCAGGTCTCCCTACAGGACAAGAATGAAGGGGCTGGGGCCTCCCTGGTGGTGCAAGGGGTTGAACATCAGCACTATGGAGCAGTCTGCAGCTACTGCAGCACGAGTTTGATCCCCAGCCAGGGAGGTGACCCACAAAGCACAGCAGACCTCTCCTGTCTCACCCACTGCTCCCCTCAGCAGTGTATTTCAGTCAGTCTGTCTGTTCTGCTCCCCACTCTGTCTCTGGTGAATCCTCTCACCTCCCGCACCTCTGGCCTGTACCCGAGCTCTTGTATGCATAAATAAATAAATCTTTAAAAAAAAAAAAATAGAGTGAAGGGGCTGTTTTTGGGTAGATGTAAAATTCAAGAGCGAGGAAGGGGTAGTCATTGAGTCACTCAACAAACACTCCATCAGTATCCAGATCACACCTGGGCTCCTGCCCAAGCAGGTTCATGGTCTGGTGAGCATGCAAAGAGATCCAGTCCAGAATGTAGTGTGCATCCTGGAGGGAGGCTCAGGGGACAGTGTGGCCACTCAGGTGAGTGACAGAGTGTGGATTCAGGAAGACTTCCCAGAAGAAGTGGCACAATTATTGACACTTAAAGACTGAGTGGGAGTTCCCAGAGGGACTCGTGAGGGAGTCCATTACGGTGCACTCCACTGGATGCCTCTCATCTGGCCATGCACTGCCACTCCTGCCTCCCTCCCCCCTTTCCTCATACAGGGGATTCGCATCATTATTCTGCAGACTGAGGATTCCATTGTCCTTGCAATAAAATCCCAACTCCTTTTAGGACCCTAAAAGTCTCCAGGTTGGGGATTCACCTCCTAGGAGCCTCCCACCTCCCAGTTCCCCACACTGGCCTCCTGGCTGACCTCACCAGGGCAGCTGCTACCCGCTGAGAACCTCTGCTATTCTCTTTTCCTAAAACCCTCTTCTGCTTGAACTTGGCTCCATTCAGATGTCATTCCCACAGAGACCTCCTGTACCCACACTGTTTCGGAAATAGCTTGCCTTACTTGAGAACCCTCAGCAATGTCTAGAATCCTCTATGTTGTTTTATTTCTCTGATTTAAATGAAAATTTTAAATTGAAGCAGGGGTTGTGTCTTTCTTGCTTACTGTGCAATATTCCAGAAGGGTTCCTGGCTCCCCATAAGCAAATTGGGGGGATGAGGGAGGGGGGAGGGAAGGAAGGAAGGAAACACTTCAGGTCATGGGAGCACAGTGGGAGAGGACGGAGAAAGTGGCACCTATCCTAGGTTCAGCTCCGACCATTACCCAAGTGTCATCCCCCTTTGACCCCCAGCATCCCTACACACACATGGACACCCACACATGACATCATCTCTCAAATCCCTTCTCCCTCACTGCCCCTGAGAAGATGCTGGGAGTGGAGACCTCTAGGATCTTTGCCTCCACCCTTGGGGGGTGACCAGAGCAGGGGCCCCAGCTGGACTGACTTGGGCAGCCTGTGCCCTCCTAAGACAAGAGGGAGCCAGCTGGCCAGTTTCGGGGCTCACCAGAACTGGGGTTCCTGTTTCAGGGCTGAACAATGACTGCAGCCCCACCTGCAGTTCCCAGTGGCCAAAAGCCTATTGGGGATCCCCTAGATAGTGAAAAGAGGTCTTTGAACTGAATTGTAAGGAAGAGATTGGGCCTTATTTTGCAGGTGGGCCACAGTGGACAAAACGTTGGGGAACCTGGGCAGTGGGTCCTGGACGTCTGGGCCTGTATCCGCCAGCCCTCCTGCAGCACCCATGTTTCCTTCATGTTGGTGGCCTCAGCACCCCACTCTGAGTCCCCAGTCACGAACACCAGCACCAGGCAGCCTTGAGCTGGGTGACAGGGGCTGGGGTAGACAGGCTAACAGTGGCTTTGGACACCCACTTTCTTCTCCTGAGCTAAGAGCTGTGGTGCCAGTGAGGTTGGACCTCCATGCGGAAAGGTGAAACACTATGTTTGGTTTCGGGGAAAGTGAGGTGGGGGACCTCTTTCCAGAGTGACAGTGGAGCCAGAACCTGAGGAAAAGGTAGGAAAGTTCTGGAAGAGGAAGGGTGGGTGTTTTAGACAGAAGTGCATAGACAATGACCTGGAGGTGGGGAGGAAGTGTTTTGGAGACATCAGTGGGTGTTTCTGCATCGGAAGTCTGGAGAGTTGAAGAGAACCCTCTCAATGGGCCAGCACAGAAGACTTAGGGATGCCAGCCAAAGACACTCGGCCCCATCCTGAAATACCCACAGGAGCTGAGCAGACAATAGTAATAGGCACGATTGTTTAATGATGAGGATATGTTCTGAGAAACATGACATTGGATGTTTTTGGTACTGTGCAAACATCATAGGGTATAATTACACAAACCAAGATGGTCTGTCATACTACATACCCATCCTGTATGGTACAGCCTGTGGGGACCACCACTGCATAGGCCTCCCCTCATTGACCAAAACACCATTAAGCAATGCATGGCTGTAGTAGAAGCAGGTCCAAAGTGAGGAGGGAGTTGTGAGGACTGTTATAAGAATCATAGATCATCTGGCACAAGCTTGGTGTTATCTTTGATAGGCAAGTACAGGATCAGGTCAAAGAGAAAGAATGCTCATTTTAAGTAACTGATGGGAAGGGAAAGAGCTGAGGCTCACGCTGTGCCTTAGTTCAGACATGAGGTGTGACTAGGACAGTAAGAGGGGTCTGGCAGATTGCAGGTGCTAATCGCAAGGGTGGAGGTCACAGCCTGGAGGAGACACGGTGGTGGGGGGGCAGGGGGGAAGCTCACTCTGACTGTGAAGAAAGCTTTGGGTAGCCCCAACAGCCTGTCTGGGGGGAGCCTGAATTTACTCCCACTCATGGCCTTAGAGTGTCCTTGCTAGAGGGCAGAGCTGCAACCTGGAGGGTGCCCCCTGGGTCCACATGATAAAGCCTCCCCTCCCCCGGGATGGGGAGGGGAGGCCACCAGCCTGGCGTGACGGAGGCCCCGGAGAAGTGAGCTATGTCCCTTATTGGTCACAGTACATTTATTTTTCATTAGCAGTTAAATGCAGACATGAGGGATTGTGCTGGGTTCAACGGGCAGCTGACGTGAGCAGTGCTTGGCGCAGTGATCGATAGGGAGGCTGGGGGCCCACATTTGCCTATTCTCCGCCCCCATGTCCCCAGCCCAGACCCCTGCCCACCAGTCCCAAGCCATAGGCAGGCACAGGCCACAACATTGGCCCATGGGGGCTCCCACCTCTTGTAAACCTGTGATGTCTACCTATCACCTCTCAGCCCCCTGCAGGCTGCTCAAGATTCAAGTTTGGCCCTGGCATCTGTGAGATGCTGCAGCTTCCTCATACAAGTCTAGAAAGACCACGGATCAACCAGTTCCCCGCTCCAGGCCAGCCTCTGGAGCCCGACCTCCCATTCATTTGCAGGTGCTGACACAAAGGTGGAGGTCACATAGCCAGGCTTTGGGAGACCTGAGTCAGGTTTAGTTCTGCCCAGGCTGAGCCAGATGCCTGGGTCAGGGGCTGGCAAGCAGCTGTTGAGTGACAGTGAGTAGACGTAATAACAAAAAGTGAGTCCAGGTGAAAGCTGGAGGTTCTAGAGGGTGTCACTTGTCCCTGTGCCCTGAGATTCCCCATCTGTAAGATGTCTACACAGTTTTGCCCCAAAACCTACACCCTCACTTCCCTCAACCTAATGGGAAGACCTGAGGGTGCTGGCAGGGCCCTGTGGTGGTTCAGGATGGGGCAGGGTTGGGCAAGGTGAGCTTTCCCCAGCTGCCAGCATGGTCCCCGGGCAGCCTGACCTTCATCATGTCGCTGCAGGAAAGCTCCCTGCCAAAGAGCCATTCCAAGAGGCAGAAGGACAAGCTGCAGTGAAGCCAGGGGGTGGTCAGGGAGGGGAGGTGGGGAGGGGAGGAGTGGGTGACACCCCCAGCACCACCGCTGCTGCCAGTCCCTGCCTTGCTGTGTCAGAAATGCTCCCACCTCCCTGCATCCTTCCCACAGGGAGTATTCCTGGGAAAAGGCACCTGCCAACTCTGTGCCTCCGTTTCCTCATCAGCCCCCACCCTGAAGAGATTGCTGTGAGGGTTACTGAGGCAAGGGAGAGGAAGCCCTTGGCATTAGTGATAGCAGCCTCAAAAATGCCTTTTTCATTTCATCTTCACAGCAGCCCTAAGAATTTGGTACCATCTCCCCATTTTGCAGGCGAGGAAACAGGCTCAAGGTGGGGTGCCTTGCCTGAAGTCACACAGTTTCTTTGCATCACTCAAGCCTGCCAAACTCATCCACTCTGAGCTGCCCTGAGCCAGCCCAGGATGCCTGCAGGACAAGATGCAGATCCCCTCCTCAAAGTCACAGTCTTGGGGTGGAGGTGCAGATGGAGGGGGTAGAGAGTCCCCGTGCAATAGGAAAAGAGGGCAGCATGGATGCCCCTGGGGTGGGCGGGGTGTGCAGTCTAGGCCCAAGGAACCAGGCCTCAGGGTTTGAAGTCCTGGGGTAGGGGTGGGGAAGTGCCCTTGGGGAGAACAGAGGAGCCAGGAGGCCTCTGTGTTGAGCCCCAGGAGACTTCTCCATGGGGCAGATGACAAGATATGTGACTGGCTCAAGGTCACCACTAGCAGGGAGCAGCAGAGGTCTCTGAAGCCCAAGTTTCTCCCTCTTTATGCTCAGAGGCCCCTGCTGATTGTAAATGTAGGTTGGCGCAGAAATCACAGCAGCCCTAGAGGGGAACTTTTTGAGTGGAAGAAGCTGAGGATGCGCCCCCATCCCCAATCCCCATGGCTTCTCAGGGGTCCTGCCGGTTGGAGCAGACGGTCAGACGGCTGTGGGGTTTACTTTCACCAAAGCCACAGAGCCAATTACCTGTGTAATTAGCAACAAATGACTTGTGGGATGCTTGTGGTTTTCAGTTAAAATTAGAAGAAAACCCATATCCAGTTCTCCTTGAAGGGTAGGGCATGCCCGCGTCCCTCAGGCTCCGAGACACTCTCCTGGTTACACCCAGCCCAGGTTTGCTTGCCCCAGCTCCTCCCTGGGGCCTCTGTCCTACAAGACTGTCACCGGCACCCCAGGGGCCCCTCAGAGCTGCACCCCGACACTGCCTGCTCCTCTCCTTCGTTTACTCAGTGTGTTCTGAGCACCTGCTATGTACAGGGACCAGGAGTGAGGATTGGCTCACAAGCTGTCCCAGGGGCAGCGAAGGCACCGAGCAAACTATCCCTCCCCTGCCCTGCCCTCAGCTGTTCACCTGCCTTGCTAGGGTCCCCTCCTCCCCTCTAGCTTTCCCCTGGGCCACCCTGGGCTGCTGGCTGCTCACCAGATCCCCAGACCACTACCAGAATACTAATAAACCCTGACCACAGCCACATGGGGAGAGCCCCCTACATTTTGGGCTTCTACCCCATCTCATTTCACCCCACACACACACTCTGCAGAGGCTGGTAGGCCCCCATTTGTCAGAGGGATACACTGAGGCTCAGGAAGGGCCATGTGGATTGCTGGGTGGAAGTGGCAATGTCTGGCTTCACTCTGCCCATCGGCCCCACCGCCTGCATCCCAGTCGCCTTGGCCGTAGGGCCCCAGCTCACTGTCCCCCTTCACCCCTGCTGCAGGTGCTCAGCAGAGTGCCACGGTGGCCAACCCAGTGCCTGGCTCCAACCCAGACCTGCTGCCCCACTTCCTGGTGGAGCCTGAGGATGTGTACATCGTCAAGAACAAGCCAGTGCTGCTGGTGTGCAAGGCCACGCCCGCCACGCAGATCTTCTTCAAGTGCAATGGCGAGTGGGTGCGCCAGGTGGACCACGTGATCGAGCGCAGCACAGACGGGAGCAATGGTGAGGGGGCTGGGCAGGAGGTGGGGCACTCTAGGGGTGCAGGAGCAGGCTCCCACCTTGAAGAGAGAGTCTCTGTGCAAGCAGGAGAGAAGGAGCAGCATGATGCCCGCCTCGGGGGTGGGCCAGGACCAAGGAAACTGGCCTCCCGCTTGGAGTCCTTAGTGAGTTTGGAGCTGCCTACAGGAGGGGTCTAAGCCTCAGAGGACACAGAGGCCCACAGAGGACTTGCAGGTGCCCCAGCTACATGCCCTTGAGTGCAAGGCCAGGATGGCACCAGCTCTGTGCCCTCCACCCCAAGCCCCCAGAAGAGGCAGGACCCATAACTAGGACCCTTGGTATCTACACCTCACATTTGGTGATTTCTTTGTGTGCCCATTTGTTCATTCATTCCCTGAGCAACCCCTCCCATGCTGGGGACACAGTCCCACCAGAGGTGGACTTGACTGAGTCCTGGGGGTGAGGCAGCAAGAGGAAAGTAGGACGGAGGCTACTCAGGGGAGGTGACATGTAAACTGAGGGGCATAAGAACTGGTCAGGGAGGAAAGAATGAAGGGATGGCCCAGGCAAGGGACATGGCACAGCAGAGGCCTTGAGAGAGACCAGCAGGGAGGATGTAGGATGTGTGCAGGAGGCAGTGGTGCCATCCGGGAACCTCACCCTTTGGACTCTGGAGTGAGGTCACCATCCTGTGGGATTTCAAATGACAAGTGATGGGGCCAGCGTGGGGGACAGGGTAGATCCAGAGACGCTGAAAGGGGAACCTGTGGTACTTGGTACAGGCAGGAGGGAAGGGTTCTGGGGGAATGGGCCTCTCATAAGACACCCCACCTCTCTTCTTAGACAGCAAGTAGGCAGTGGGCCCATGGCCAGAGACCTTTGTTTGGATTCCAGTGCTCCCTAAGAGCAGACCCTGCAGAGCTGACAACAGACTCTTCTTGTGCCCCTGACTAACTGAATCCCAGTTAAACTTATTTTCTCTCCCTTCTACTTGGTGCTTTGGGGAGCCCCATACACACATGATGAGCCCTCAAATTCAGTCCTGAGCCCCTTCCCATCTTGGCAGATGGGCATCATCTAGCCTGAGACACACATACACACCCATAGGGTCCAGTCGCCAACATGAAATCCCAGCCTCAGTGCAGCCAGGACAGGAGGACAAGGCCCAGGACCACTCATGCTATTGGCAAGGGCGGCAGGAGGGCTTGGGGTGCTCATCCTTCTAGGCAGGAGGAACTGAGTGGCCCAGGAAGGACTTCTGGAGGAGGCATCCAAGCACAATTCTTAAAACCCTCCAGCATTTCCCAAGCCAAAGGACCAAAAGGCACAGGCACAAACACAAGAATGGCAGCTGCTGCCAGGGCCTCAGACTTAGGGAGGGAAAGAAGGGACAGGGAGGAGCTCAGGGAGTGCTGCAGCTAGATTTGCACTGTGGGATGTTGGGCTGAGCAGAGGAAGACTGGAGTGGGGCAAGGGGGGCTTACCTGGGAGAAGATCGAACAACCCAGGAGTGAGCAGAGAGTTGAGCAGAGTTTAGGCATCTTGTCCTGTTCAGGAGGGGAGGGTATGGAGGCCTCTCCTCTGACTCATCTGGCCTACCAGGCTCAGCAGAGGCTGCTGTCCTTCCCCCAAGTCCTAGCCCTCCCCCTCTTAGTGATTCCTGCCCTGGCCTGCACATCGTCTGACATGCAGTCCTCAGGTGTTAATTGGCAGATGCTTGGATTCAGCCCCCAAGTCTCTCTAGGCAGGTGATCCAGCTCTGCCCCCACTTTCAGGAGGAAATGTTGAGGTCGGTGACCTCTGTGGCCCAGAAGAGACCTGGGTGCCGTCAGCCCCTTCCCATCTTGGCAGAGGTACCAGAAGCCTCCCTGCCTTGCCTTCCCAGGCAGCTTTAGAGCCCACCTTGTCCCAGCGGGAGGGTCTGCCTCTCGCGGGCAAATTCCCTCCCTCCCTGGGCTTCAATTGCCTCCTCTGTAAAATGGGCATGAGGAGAGTCCCATGCACAGCCAATGTGAGCCCAGCTTTCCTTTCTCCCCGTCCTACTCTCCCATCTTCTCCCAGGGTCCACAGCCACTTTGGGACATGGTAAGCCCCCTCCCCCCGCCCCCGCGCCCACCACTGCTATGGCTGTGCAGGGAGAGAAAGGACACGTGAGGAGAAGAAGGAAGCCACAACCAGAAACCGCCCTCCTGCCGCGGTGAGGACCCTCTTGGAAGGCCCCAGGCCAGCCCCGTGCTACTCCCAGCCTCCCCGTCCAGGTCCCACACACACACCCCTCTCTTCTCTCCTGCCTGGAAGTCTGGGATCCATGGCTTGGCTGAGACCCAGGCCCCCACCTCCCTCACAGTCACAGGCTGGGCCAACCCACATACCAGAGTCCCCAACAGACTTGCAAGGCTTGGCTTCCTTCAAGCTTGGCAGGGAGCAGAGCTCCTGGGGACACACTCCCCTGGGTGGGCTCCTGCCCTGAACCCCCAACCCAGACCTCCTGTGTCCAGTACATCTGAATTGTCTTTGATTATGTTGCTTTCTCAACCAAAGGCCACTGTGCAATTTGAGGTAAAGAGATCTCTTTCCCTTTCTCTCAAGCAGATGCCAGGGTATGGCTGGTAGCACTGTGCAGACACACAGAATGCAGACCTTGACCCAGAAATGTTCTGTGGCAAGATCAGAAGTCACCCCATAGCTGCAGCTCCACCCATTCTTGGGTGGGGTTGGGGATGGCTGGGCAGATACCCCAGGAGAGAGCACCGCCATGTTCCCCTCAATTGCCCTCATTCCCCATCAAGTAGGTTAGCAGTTAGGGAACAAAGCCTGAAAAGCCCTCAAACCCAAATCTGCTGATGCTATTAAGGCCCAAAGTTAACAAAACCAAGCTTTGGAGTCCTGTCTAAGAGTGTAATTCATTATTTGTTAAACAAAATGATTGATTACTAGAAGCAAATCTGTAAGAAGGAGAACCTAAGTCCCAGCTTGACCTCAGAGGGCCCCCCCTCCACTCCTCACCCAACTCTCCACCTCCCCACACACTCAACTCACCCACCCAGGGTCTCCCCACATGGCCATGGCATTCACACGCCTACTTACACCCCACATGCTCCCGGGCCAGCAGGAGCCCCTCCTCCTTCCTCCCCATCCCTCCCCAAGGCTGGCATCTGCTCACATTTACCAGGTTGGTGCAGACAGCAGTGCCCAGGAACTGCTCCCAGGAGCCAGGCTGCTCTGTGACCTGCAGGGAGGAGGGCACAGCCTTTCACATCAAACACCGGGCAGGGCAAGGTCTGGGTGTCCCCATCAACCCACTACCCTCCCGGAGTTTGTGGAATTCAAGGGCATCTTTTGCTGAGCCCCTGCCTGAAGCTGGGACATTGTGGACAAACTTGGCCCTCATTCATAGCAGCAGGAAGAAGAGGAGGTGGTAGGACAGAAGGGGGAGGAGAGAGGGAGAGAGAAATAGGAGCTTAAATTTAGTGCAGTTCTTCCCAAGCTGAGTTGCCTGGGCGGTATGTGAGGTCCTCCCATCCCCCCTCCCAAAAGACTGGAGCTGTCCATCCCTAGACCCATCCAACCGGGAGACAGAAAAAAGCACCTAGTTTAGAATTTTCTGGAGGTGTCCCACCACTAAGCCCAGAGTCCAGAGGAAAGTGGTCTTATTTCTACCCCTGGGTATACATGGCTCCTTCTTAGATACCCCAAGACTTGGTGTTCCTCAAAGTTCACTGGTGCCCAGGTCCCCTCTACAATACACAGACCTTGTGAGGGAACCTTGGTGCTCAGCCCTTACCCCAGCCCCACAGAACTCACACATCCGGGGCCCTAGAGAACAGGAGAGAAAAGGGGCAGCAGGCAGTACCTAGAACAGATGGATCAAGCCCAGCTATAATGACCTCAGCTGGAGGTGACACCCCCACCTTCTGTGAGAACTCACTGGAGGACAGGAGTGAGTGATAGGAAAATCTGGAGACCCACGGTGGGAGCTGGAGAAACTTGTGGAGAGGGGCCTGGGCAGGGGTCAGGGAAAGACACGTTAGAGAAATTAAGAGAGAAAACAGCCTCCCGGGCTGGCTGCTAGCTGGACTGCCTCGCCTCCCGCAATGCAGCCCTAATTGAATTTCTCTGTTAACAATGGAAACACCTCGGCAGTCCAGCTCTCTCCCTCTTTCTGATAAGCCAGTGACCCGAGGGAAATTGGGGTCAGGAGGAGGAGAAATTGGAAACAAACAGTCTTTTCTCACTCCTGGGGACACTGGTTTTGGCTGGGGCCCCCAAGGAGCTGGAGGAGAGCTGACAACTCCCCTCTGTGTCCTCAGAGGCGCAGACCCTCCCCTGCACGGCCTCATCCCAGGTCCTGGTGTGGCCCAGGGCAGGAGACTGAAAGCATCCATCTCCTTGAGAGGGTTCCCCCCATGCAGATTAACCCAGTCAGGGGTAGAGCAGGCCCCAGACACCCATCTCAGCCAGCTTCCTCTCTGTGGGTCTCCCTCTCTCCACCACTATAGTCTCTCCCTGTGGCAGGAGCACCCCGGCCCACCCTAAGGTGACTGCAGAGTACCCAGAGTGCTCTTTGGATCCAGACAGCCCGGGTGCCTATGACAAGCTGCTCCTCTCTGGGCCTCTATTTCCCCATCCATCAACTGGGAGCAATATGATCTAGGGGTATAACTTGAGGAAGCAGGGATGCTGTGGTGTGGAAAACCCTTGCTAAGCCCTAGGGGTCTATTATCATGCTCCATAACTGCAGTAATTATATTGTTAATAGCTGTTATTATATTATCACAGCCAGAATCTACCTGCTAACCCCCACGGAGGTGAGCCAGATCCTTCTTCACCCATTTTTACCCACAAAGCCCCCAAAGCGGGCCTGTCTGCCCACCCCCTCTGCCCGAGTGGTGGGAGGCCAGCCCTTCCCCAAGCTTCCCCATGCTGTTGTCTCTGAACAACAGGAACCCCCTTTGGAGATATTTCTTTAAGTGACTCCAGGGAGACAAGACTTAGATAACAAAGTGTAATGAATGGAAGTTCTGAGGCCTCCTGGCCTTCAGGAGCTATCAGCTCCTGGGACCCTTCTATGCTCCCTCTGGGCTGATGGGTGCACCCAGTCTCCTGTCCAGCAGAGGGAGTGCAAGGACCTCACACACACACACACACACACACACACACCCTGGTTGCACACATGGACCCCGTGAGAGGCCCAGCATGGCCCCAGTACGCTCTCTCCCACCAGGGCTGCCAGCCATGGAGGTCCGCATCAACGTCTCGAGGCAGCAGGTGGAGAAGGTGTTTGGGCTGGAGGAGTACTGGTGCCAGTGCGTGGCCTGGAGCTCCTCGGGCACCACTAAGAGTCAGAAGGCCTACATCCGCATCGCCTGTGAGTCCAGGGCCCGGGTCTCGGGTGGGGGGTGGCCCAAGCGTGTCACCCGGGAAGATCCCATCAGAAAGCCTCAGGTCCTGTTTTGATGGGTGGAGGAAGAGCCTGTGCATGCTGCCTAGTCACCTGTAGGTCCCCTGGGCACGTGGTACTTCTTCACCTCTTCCTGCCGTGTGCTTTGGCCCCTGTGGGACTGGGAAACAGGCCCAGCCAGGCGGAGCTGACTTGAGGCTCTTGGGCTGGAGGACATGCTTGTTCTTCTCCCAGATTTGCGCAAGAATTTCGAGCTGGAGCCATTGGCCAAAGAAGTATCCCTGGAGCAGGGCATCGTGCTGCCCTGTCGCCCACCAGAGGGCATTCCCCCTGCTGAGGTGAGAGGGGCTCCGCTCCACAGGTGGGCAGGGCTCCCAGGTCTCCTTTCCACCTGCCCAACCCCCCAGACTGAGCCCCTCCCCACTAGGGGTCACTCGCTCCATCAGGCAGCAGAGGCATGCCTCTCCCCCAGGTGGAGTGGCTCCGGAATGAGGACCTGGTGGACCCAGCCCTGGACCCCAATGTGTACATCACCCGGGAGCACAGCCTGGTGGTGCGACAGGCCCGCCTGGCCGACACAGCCAACTACACCTGTGTGGCCAAGAACATCGTGGCACGTCGCCGCAGTGCCTCGGCCGCTGTCATCGTCTACGGTGGGCATCCACGATGGCGGGCAGAGGGCCTCCAGCCTGGGAGAGGCCCTAGAGGGGCTGGCAGAAAGCAGTGAGGTGTGGCTGGCAGGGTGAGAGAGCCATGGCGACAGAGCCAGGTGGACAGACAGTGGCCTGACCAGGAAGGAAAGGGAGAGGGCTGGCTGTGGCTGTGGGGGGCCAAGGGGCGTGTCTGAGGGGGTGGGGCAGTTGGGGTCATATGTGGCCAGACCATGGCCTGGCTTACTAGAAGGCTGTGGGAAGGGGGAGATGAGGGTCCAGGATGGGAGTCTAGGAAAGGCAACAACACACCCTGTGCTCTGTGCCCTGGCCCCCCACGGTAGGAAGTAGTTTCATGGGCACCCCCAGAAACAGGCAGAGGGAGGGTGCAGGAGTGGCCTTTATGAAAGGCCATGGGTCTGTGCCAGAGGAGCATGGGAACTGCAGTTAGGGCTGGCGGCCCCGAGTGTCCACAGCACCCACTGGGAGAAGGGGCTGTGAAGTGGGTGCTGCTGGGCCCTAGGGCAGTGGGCACAAGCATGGCCTCCCCTGGGGGGCTTCTCTTCCGGCACAGCCCCAGCCAGCCCGTTTCCAGCTCAAGCCCCCCTGCCCTCCTGCCCTGGTCCCTGGGCCAGCGTGTCCGAGGAAGCCCCCGCTCCCTGACCCCAGTCCTTCTCTGTCCGGCCAGTGAACGGTGGGTGGTCGACGTGGACCGAGTGGTCCGTCTGCAGCGCCAGCTGTGGGCGCGGCTGGCAGAAACGGAGCCGGAGCTGCACCAACCCGGCACCTCTCAACGGGGGCGCCTTCTGTGAGGGGCAGAATGTCCAGAAAACAGCCTGCGCCACCCTGTGCCCAGGTACCAGTGGCCACCACCTCCCGCATCGCTCCTCACCACACCATCTCCGTGTCCTGGCTTCATCTCGCCCACCAGCCTGCCCCCCATGGCTCCATCCCACCTGCCCACACGCAGAGCCAGGCTCAGTCCAAGGCCAGGATGGGGTTCAGTGTGATCAGAGGCAGGACTTGTTCTTGGTCCCGCCTGAGTCACAGAGTCTGAGGTGTAGTCGGGACAGATGCAGTCAGTGCAGGACAGGGCCCAGCCCGGGGGCTGCAGAGCCACTTGTGCTGGGACTCATAGGGTCCTCTGTGACTAAGCGCTCTCACTGCCCCAGGGCCAGGACGGCCCCTCTGGCGTGGGTAGAGCCAAGCAGGTCCGGCCTCATTGTGCCTCCCGCCATTAGCATGCGTCATCCAGACCAGCTGGACACCCAAGGACATGGAGACTGTCAACTGGGCCCTGGCCCCAGCATTGTATCGGGTCCAGATGTCCAGCAGGGCCGCATCAGCGGTCCAGACGTCCAGCAGGGCCACATCAGCAGTCCACCAGGGCTGGCTTCCCAGCTGACCAACTGTCTGTTTTGTGTCTAGTGGATGGCAGCTGGAGCCCATGGAGCAAGTGGTCAGCCTGTGGGCTTGACTGCACTCATTGGCGAAGTCGGGAGTGCTCGGACCCAGCACCCCGAAATGGAGGCGAGGAATGCCAGGGCGCTGACCTGGACACCCGCAATTGTACCAGTGACCTTTGTGTGCACAGTGAGTCCTTTCTTTCCTGGGAGTCCACTTTGCTTCACCAGGATTGGCCCTGCCCAGTCCAGGGAGGTGGTGGCCAAGGAAATAACCAACCCTTGCAAAACAGCACCTCAAGAACCGCCCCCACCCCGCCCTGCCGGATCTCCAACACACGCCCACACACTCCCCAATAGCAGCCACACTTCCCCTGAGAGAAACACATTTAAACCTTTACCAGGCACACCCATTCCCCAGGAAATCAACTCCCAAACACCACCCCTGCAGATTTGCCTCCGCAGGGACCCCACGTACACAGCAAGTCCTATCGGGACTCCAGACTTGTGAGGCCTGTTAATTACAAGGCCATAACTAACAATTAAAGATCTCCGTTGGATTTTTTTCTTTAGAACACACCCTCCCCCATTCTTTCAATTAAAAACCTAATTATCTGTGTCAATTCCTTTCTGATGGACATTTCTTCCATTATGCAAAGCCCTTCTCAAATCAATATAGTTTCCTCCAGGAAGTCAATCACCCCCTACAGACCTTGCCCAGGCCTCAGGGAGGCAGCCAAGGAGAAGAGGCCTTGAACCCCAGCACCTGGACCAGTGCCCAGATTGTCAGCCCTCCTGCCCCCAAGAAAGCAGATGTTCTGTTTTGAGGATCCAAGGAGCTCACCCTAGCCCCAGCTGCCCTGAGCCCCAGAAAAGCAGGTTTAGCCCACACCAAGCCTCCCTGGGAAGTGGCTCTTAGCATCCTCCATTATTTGGCAGCAACCTCAATCTGAATCGAGCCCTCAATTCTCAGAGTGACCTGGCAAGGTGGTAGCAGATGCAGGGCTTGGATGCACATGGACTGGCTCCGTGCTCCTCATCACCTGCATCAACCGCCCCAAGTGCCGATGCCCAAGGAATGGAGGCCTCACCCTTCTGGGTATAGACTGCTGACCTCTCCTTCCCGGCCTCCCATACCTTTCCCCTCCCAAGGCCACACTCTCTCCCGCAGCTGCTTCCGGCCCCGAGGACGTGGCCCTCTACGTGGGCCTCATTGCCGTAGCCGTGTGCCTGCTCCTGCTGCTGCTTGTCCTTATCCTCGTTTATTGCCGAAAGAAGGAGGGACTGGACTCGGACGTGGCTGACTCGTCCATCCTCACCTCAGGCTTCCAGCCAGTTAGCATCAAGCCTAGCAAAGCAGGTGAAGGGCCCCTTATCCCCAGCACTCGTGCGCAAGCCCCATGCCAAGGATGGTCCTGATGGGGCCACCCCTAGTCCCACTCCCTGAGTCTGTCTCTATCCTTGCAGACAATCCCCATCTGCTCACCATCCAACCAGACCTCAGCACCACCACCACTACCTACCAGGGCAGTCTGTGTCCCCGGCAGGATGGACCCAGTTCCAAGTTCCAGCTCACCAACGGGCATCTGCTCAGCCCGCTGGGTGGTGGCCGCCACACACTGCACCACAGCTCACCCACCTCTGAGGCTGAGGACTTTGTCTCCCGACTTTCCACCCAGAACTACTTCCGCTCCCTGCCCCGCGGTTCCAGCAACATGGCCTACGGGACCTTCAACTTCCTCGGGGGCCGGCTGATGATCCCTAATACAGGTGGGAAGGACCCCAGAATGCCCTGGGGAGCTCTGAGAGGCAAGCCCAGAGAACAAGACAGCCCCGATGACCCTTCTATGCTTCTCAGCCGCAGCCCAAGTCACTGAGCCAGACCAGCAAGGAAGGGGGATGGAGTTAGGAGAATGCAGTGGTGACTGGCATGAGGTTGTGATCTCTTCTACTGGGACTACTGCCCACTCATTTACTCAGCCAGCTTGCATGGGCCAGCTCTTGGGCCCAAAGGGAGAGAGCAGGTGGCCACCCCAATGACCCCAATGAGCAGTGAAGAGAAAGCAGGTAGAGTAGCCCCTTATGCCTAAATAAGGGACCCCTCCACCTACCACCTCACAGAAACACATGTGTCTGGGTTGCCAAGAGAATGGGGGTCACCTTGGCCTCCTGCTCTTCTTCACTTGCCCACTCACACCCTGATGAAGAATCCACAGGCCCTTTTTGTGCTCATTTTTCCTGGAAGTACCTCAGCCTCTAGTGTGGCTGCCCACTCCCACCATGAAATTCTCTATTCCCTCAGCTTAGAGGATCCTGAGCGCCCTTGACTTTTTGCCCCTCCAGCTGCCCCTGGTGTCTGCTCCCTAAGTGTAGGTATTTCTCAGGGCTCCCTCATGGCCCCTGCTGAGTCAGTCATCTCACCCACTTCATGGCGTTAGCCCGTGACTGTGCAGCTCCCTCCCCCTGCTCCATCCCCAGCCACAGCTCTCCTGGGCAACAGAGCTGCACACCCAGCTGCCTCCTGGGCAGCTCCATCTGGATGTCTCACAGCACCTCAGATTCCTCGTGCCTAAAACAGCACCGTCTCCCACCCTCCCCCAGAACCTCTTGCTTCCCTCTTTCCCTCCTCAGGGACAGTACTGTCTCTCGAACCAGAAACTGGGGTCACCTTGACCTGCTCATCTTCACTGGCCCGCTCACCTCCACGCCAACTCGGACAATACCAATCCCATCATTCTTCCTCCTCAGTGGTCCTGCAGCCTCCTGCTCCTCATCTTCCCCGAGGCCTGAGCCACCGTCCACCTCCCACTTGGTTCATGGGTCCCAGCATTCATCCAGGAAGCCATACGTGATCATGTACCACAGCCCCCAACAAAGCCTGCAGGACCTGTCCCTGCCAACTGTGGAGGCCTCTCCCCTCCCACAAACCTTCACTGGCACATGGAGGCCACAGTGGGCTCCCAGCACCACAGACACACTGTGCTGCACTGTGGCCCCATTCATCAACCCCTCCGCGTGGTGATATCGTGCCCCTATCCCCATTGGCTGCTGGAATGATGTCAGGTGGCTGATACCAAGCCCTTAGAAAGGGGCGCAGTAGATACTCAGTGACCATCAGCCCTTTATTCCTCAGGCAGGGTGAGTGACCTGCTTGCATCTGGTGCCCAGCACCCTTGGCTTCCGCCCACTTGCCTCTCCCATTGGCTGAGCACTTCGTGAGCGCAGGGCCTATGGTTTCCCTGCCTGTCCGAGAATGGGCATTAGCTTTCATTGAATGAGTATGCAAGTGAGTGTGCCTGTCACACTTAGATCTCGGGGACTGTCACCAACACTGGCAGCCAGCACCAGGAGGCAGCGCGGGCTAGCGAAGGAAACAGCAACCATAAATGTGCCATCAGTGGCTTCAGTTCCAGGAAGCAGTGGCACTCCACCTGGCCACCAAAGTTGCCCACCCCAGAGAGTGTGTGCACTTTCAGAGTTGGTAGGATGGAGTCATTGAACTTCTTCCCCCTCCCCACTATGTAGGGACTCCCAGTACTAAAAATGCAGGAAGATGGGACAGGATCACCCCCATATTGGATCCTGCCCACTGCCCCTCCCCTTGAATCACTCCCTTCCTCAGCAGGCACTTTTGATGCTGCCCCTACAAGACAGTTGGATGATTCTGCCAGACAGGGTGATTCGTGTGCCCTGGCTCCCAGACTGGGGGGACAAGAGGGGCAAGCTCCATCTGCAGGGGACCACTTGCCCTTCAGGAACCAAAATCACCCAGAGGTGACCAGGAACGACAGAGAGGGTGGGAGGGCAGAGTACCCAGGCAGAGCATGCCTAGGGCAGTAGTTCCAGAATTGGCAGGATGTGAGACATGGGCTGGACTGAAGATGCTGCTGCAAAGGCCATTGGGGCCAGAGGCAAAGGGCTTTACATACCAGGCCAGGGAACCAAACCTTCCCTGAAGGCAAGGAACGTTTTGAGCTGAGAGGGCCCTGGTGATGGGGAAGGTAGGTACAGACCTGGCACCTTGGGTTCTGGAGATTCTGAGCCAAAGCTAACTGGGCATGCTTTCCCCCCTGTGCTCCTCAGTTACTCTTGGGCCACCCTGACTCAGCTTCATGCCTGGGTGGGTGATTAGACAGAGGAGACACCTCGGCCCCCACCCCAGGCTGGGGTCAGTCCCCAAAGAGAAGCTCCTGGAGGGGCTGTCGAATTGGTGTTTGGTATCTCTGCAGCCCTGGTAAACCTCTCCTTCTGCTCTTTCCCAGGCATCAGCCTCCTCATCCCTCCAGATGCCATCCCCCGAGGAAAGATCTACGAGATCTATCTCACGCTGCACAAGCCAGAGGACGTGAGGTGTGGGTATAGGCCCCGCCGCTGGGCCGGGTAGATCCTGTTCGCTGCTTCAGTCTCTATAATGGCCCTTTCAACCCACCCTGGGGGTTGGTTGGTGGGGAGGGGAGGGGTGCGCTGCTCTGCCCAGAGCCCCACTCCAGGATGGCCCGCTGACGCCTTTCCCTCCCCACCCATATTTCCCCACTTGAGGTTGCCCCTAGCTGGCTGTCAGACCCTGCTGAGTCCCATCGTTAGCTGCGGGCCCCCTGGAGTTCTGCTCACCAGGCCTGTCATCCTGGCCATGGACCACTGTGGGGAGCCCAGCCCCGACAGCTGGAGCCTGCGCCTCAAAAAGCAGTCCTGCGAGGGCAGCTGGGAGGTGAGTTCAAGCCCACCCACCCCAGCTTGGGCTCAGCTGGAACTAGGCAACCCATCCCTGAGTCTCTGGCTGCTCCTGGAAGCTGCAGTGGGCCTTGAGCTGACCCATGGGCCCTGCCTGTAGGACGTGCTGCACCTGGGCGAGGAGGCACCCTCTCACCTCTACTACTGCCAGCTGGATGCCGGCGCCTGCTATGTCTTCACCGAGCAGCTGGGCCGCTTTGCCCTGGTGGGTGAGGCCCTCAGCGTGGCCGCAGCAAAACGCCTCAAACTGCTTCTGTTTGCCCCCTTGGCCTGCACCTCCCTGGAGTACAACATCCGCGTCTACTGCCTGCATGACACCCATGACGCGCTCAAGGTACCACCGCCCATCCCTGCCACGGGGGGCCTACAGGCTCCTGCCCTGGGGTGGGCAGGGGCTGGGGGCAGAGGCAGGGTGCAGTGGGGAGGGGCTGCCTGGCCCCCAGGCTCTACTGACCACCATGGTGCTGCAGGAGGTGGTGCAGCTGGAGAAGCAGCTGGGAGGACAGCTGATCCAGGAGCCTCGCACACTGCACTTCAAGGACAGTTACCACAACCTGCGCCTGTCCATCCATGATGTGCCCAGCTCCCTGTGGAAGAGCAAGCTCCTCGTCAGCTACCAGGTAAGAGTGTTCAAGGTGCCTGGGGCTGGGCATATCTGGAGCTGGGCACGCCTAAACCTGCCTCTCCACCCCTCCCAGGAGATCCCCTTTTATCACATCTGGAATGGCACGCAGCAGTACCTGCACTGTACCTTCACCTTGGAGCGCGTCAGCCCCAGCACCAGTGACCTGGCCTGCAAGGTGTGGGTGTGGCAGGTGGAGGGCGACGGGCAGAGCTTCAACATCAACTTCAACATCACCAAGGTGGGCAGGAGAGGCATCAGCAGTGCTGTAATGTGCTCCACCCTATCACCCTGCTCTGTCACCCAGCCCACCTGCTCCTAGAAACCACTTGGCAGCTTACTGGAGTCTCCAGGGAAGGAGGTGTAGATGCAAACACAGACAGTTGGGGACAGACGCAATCAGACTTGGGGGACAGCATTGAAGGGGAATGTGGGAGCAGTGGGAAAGGGAAAGAAGGCAGCCCAGGTACCCTTGGGGGCTTTCTGAGAAGGAAGTTTGTACTAGGCCTCTAAGGATGAGTAAGAGGCAGGCAGGCAACAGATAGGGAAAGGGTATGTCTGGCAATGGGAACTGAGAGGGAGAACAAAGGCCACTAGTGAGAGGAGAGCTGTGAGTCCTGAGAGGTGAGCAGAGGATAGGCAGGTGACTAGGGGGTGGGAGAATGAGGCGCTGGGTTCCCCTGCTCACTGGCTGTATAACTTTGGGCAGGTCTCTGCACCACTGAGCCTTGGGTCCCTCTGAGCTCCATTGAGTGCCCATGCCCCCCACCTGTTCTGGGGTGATCTGGGTCACCCCCGGTGGGAGGCACCCATGGACCTGGGCTGGAAGTTCTAAGAGGCACCTCTACCCTTCCCTACCCCCAGGACACGAGATTTGCTGAGTTGCTGGCTCCAGAGAGTGAAGGGGGGGTCCCAGCCCTAGTGGGCCCCAGTGCCTTCAAGATCCCCTTCCTCATTCGGCAGAAGATCATTACCAGCCTGGACCCACCCTGCAGCCGGAGTGCCGACTGGCGGACTCTGGCGCAGAAACTCCACCTGGACAGGTGGGTGGGAGATGGGTGAGGAGGAGCTGCGAAAGTCATCTGCTGTCCAGCCTGGGTGGGTGGGGTGGACAGGATGCCCTGTGAGGCCTGTGCCTCACCCACCAGCAATTGGGGCATCTGGGGTACCAGGGTGGAGGGGTTTCCCTGCCCTCGGGTAAGCACAGGGGTGGAGGGGACAGCCTGAGTTGCGGGCAGGCTGGTGACAAGCTCCTCTACTTCCTTTGCAGCCATCTCAGCTTCTTTGCCTCCAAGCCCAGTCCCACAGCCATGATCCTCAACCTATGGGAGGCGCGGCACTTCCCCAATGGCAACCTCAGTCAGCTGGCTGCAGCAGTGGCCGGACTGGGCCAGCCAGATGCTGGCCTCTTCACAGTATCCGAGGCCGAATGCTGAGGCCAGCCAGGCCCACAACGTCTACACTTCACCAGCTTTGGCACCCGCCAGGGACAGGCAGAAGCCAGATGGGGCCCTTTCCCCACACCGGGAGAGCTGCGTGAACAGGCCCCTGCCTGACGGACACTGTCCCTTAACACTGGTCCTTCAGGCCCGGCCTTCACTCCCACCCCACCATGGCCTGCCTGGCCAGGCTGGGACTGCCGCCTGCTCTGACTCTGCTCCGGCCCCCGGGGCCCAGAGTGGACAGTGCCTCAGCCTCAGCTGGGCCCAGCCTGTCTGTGTGTGTGTCTGTGCGTGTGATGCTACCTCTCCTCTTGCCCCTGGCCCGGGGGCCGCATACACACGGGCATGCACGCACACCCTGGGCTTGGGACATGGCCCTCAGAGCTCCTGTCTGAGCTGGACCTTATGCAAACATTTCTGTGCCTGCCGGGAGGGGGCACGTCTGAGAGGCCCGGCTCCAAGCCTGCAGGACCAAGGGGCCACAGCCGACAGGGGGAGGCCCCTGGATTCAGGCACATGACCACCACACGGGTATGTGCCCACGCATGTCTCGTGTGCTCATCTTACACGCATCCCCTCCACACACACGCATCTCATGCTGTACACCGGAGGCTGCTCACGTCTCTCATGCCTGGTGTCGGTCTACATCTGCCTCTCACATGCTGCCCTTCTCCCACCCACCCAGGGACACCCAACAGCTCCTCCCTTTCCTCCCCCAGCCCCCAGCTTCGAGGAGCCCTGCCCAGTGGGGCATGTGAATATGCAATGGGAGCCCCGGGCTGGTCAATGGCAAGTGTGCATGCCGTGGCGTGCCGTTCCTGGGGCTGGCCGGTAACCCCATGTGGGGCCTGTCACGTGAAGTTCGTGCCCTGACTCTGTCTCAAGTGCATTCACGCACTTACACTTGGCCTTATGTACACAGCCTTGCCCGGCCGCCGGGGCGCGTAGGGATTTTAGCGGACGTGAATGTAAATAAATTATATATATATATTGCTAACCCAAGTGCTACTTCTCTTGGGGAAAGCCAGGGGTTGAGATCAATAGCCACAGAAGGGACACACAGGCTGTTCTGGGAGTCCTGAGTTACTAGACCTGACTGGGGAAACAGTCGGGTCTAGAACCTGGTCCAACAAGGCTGGTTCCTGGCGACTTCCTCAGACATGGGTCTTCTGGGCAAGGCGGCAGGCAACGGCAGTGACCAGCGCTGCACCTTTGCCGGATCCGTCCTCCGACTGCAGGAAAGTGACCACACAGCGAGGGGCCAGCTCCTGCACTGTGGCCGCCACCAGAGTGGAAAAGCTGTGAGGGGGAGGGGCTAAAGTAAGCCCAGGTTAACCAGGCCCCCTTGGCCAGGCCCCCTCCCCAGCCCAGCACCCAAACTCACTGGGGGTGCAATTTGTAGAGGGTCCCATCCACCCCCACAGACACAGTCAGCTCTTCCAGGCCCCGGTTCTCACGAATCTTCTCCACCACGGCAGCCACACCTGCCCCACAAAGCTGGGCAGCCCGCTGGGACACAGCCTGGCACACCTCCAGGACCATCAGGGCATCATCTGTGTTCAGGGGCAGCCCCAGATCCTCCAGGATGGCTCGGACCTGCCTCAGGGCCAGGCTGTCGCTGGGGATAGGAAAGAACAGAGCACAGAGAACCAGGGTCCTGCAGTCCCTACCCACTTCTCTCACGGCTTCTCCATCCTCTGGGGTGAACCTCCCACCAACAAGCACTTCACCCAAAGTGGACAAAGAGACTCCTTTGGGAGGCTGGAGGAGGTAATGTAGGTCTCATGCACCTTTCAATCTCAGAGAGAAACTTGGTTTTGAAGATGTCCCTGGTCTGAAGATGCTGGGTCTGCTGGCCCCGGAAGAGAACTCCAAGACTGGTCAAATGCAAGAGAACATGGCGGACGATCTCCCCCAGGTACATGCCACTGATCATCTTCTCAAACCTGCACAAAATCATGTCTTTGCATAGGGCAGGAGACCTAGCCAGCCAGCCATCCTGCTAGGGCCAGCCCATACCTCTGCTTGCCGGGATTGATGGATGCCTGGTCAACACGTGCATCGAAGCAGGTGCTGAGCATGTCCAGAGAGCCATCATCCCCAAAGGCACCCCACTCCATGTTGATACACATGTTGCCAGAATCCCCGGGCACACTTGCCACATTCTGGAGCTCCTCCATGTAGCAGGCATTGGTGCCAGTTCCTGCAGAGAGATCCGATGGGGTAGGAGCCACTGACTGAGGCAGACAAGGCCCTGTTGAGCCCTTCCCATACTGAGAGGGCAAAATTTGGGCTCATTCCCTGCCTCTCAGTTACCCCATGCTCACAACCTGCCCAAGGTGCTGGTCCTGCCACCTTTCTGACATCTCTGCCACAGACCTCTGCCGCTGACCCTCCAGCATCAGCTCCTCCAGGTTTCCACTACTTTGAAGCCCCACCAGCACCGCCATCAGTGCATGTGTCATGTGAGCCCACGTGCTGCTAAAATGTCATTCCATTAGGAGTATATGACAGGCCTCTTCCTGCGGGTGAGAGCCCACGCTTCCCAAACTGGCCATCAAGGCCTTTAATCAAACTAGCAGGTGTGAGCCAGGAGCTGAAGACTAAGAGAGGACTCAGACAAAACGAGGCCCACAGTGGCCACAGGTTGGGCAATGAGCAGCCAACTCTGATAGTGTGTTGTCTAAATAGACATGCAAAGAAGAGCACTGTGGGGACCCTGACGACTGGTGAGTCTTCCAAGGCTACAGAGAGGAAGTGACATTTGTATTTGAGGTCAAGAAGCACAGAAAGGAAAGGCATTCCAAGCAGAGGGCATACCCTGGGTAAAGGCATCTCCCTCCTCCCCAACACTCAGTCAGCTCTAGGCAGGTGGTCTCCTGAACAGGCCCACCCAAAATTTCTCCATCCAGTTGTTTATTCTCACAGCATCTCTCAAGAAGACCCAGGTCTCGCAGGAGGCCAGAGTGGACCTTGTATTCTAAGAGACCAGTGCCCAGGGATCAGTGGAAGTCCTCCCTCACCTAACTGGATCCTTTCTTCCTAAGTCCCACTCATACTGCTTTCTCAACCTCATCACTCTGGCCTGCAGAACCAGATTCATCTCTCTGTGAATGCCATGTGATGTTCTGGGCTTAGCCGCTGGCAGATGGTCAGTTCTGAGAAGGCAGGGAGTTCCCCTTCTTCTTGTCTTCCTGTCCCTTCATCCATCCCTCAGCTGGCCACAGAATAAGTGATTAATATAGACTTAAAATTTTGGAATACCTGGAGGACTCTCAGCCCTCCATCTCTATCCCCTGCCCCACAGTTCCTAGCACTGGTTGGGACCATGGCACCAGGAGCCAGGCATCATGCCAGGCATTGCCCCCTCTCGTTACATCCTCATGTCCCTTTGAGACAGGCATTATGACTCTCCATCTCAGAGACAGAGAAATGGAGGCTCTGGGACTTGCCCATGGTCCCGCAGGTACACGTGGCAGAGCCCGTATTTCCACCCAAATCTGTATGACTCCAAAACTCAGATCCATTGAACAGTGACCAAATGGAGTCTTTGAGAGCTTAAGTGACTGTGAGACAGCAGCTGAGCTGAGCTAGACCCCCCTTACCTGATAGAGGGTTCCAGTTCCCTATTGGGTAGAGGGGGATAATCCCATATCCCCCAAGCCAGGGAACATCTAACTCAAGAAACCACCAGGAGGCAGTGAATTATCATCAAACAGTAGGGCCCCTCCTCACCGACAATGAGGCCGACCTCGCAGCAGGGATCCTCATAGCCACAGGACATCATGGTCCCCACTGTGTCATTGACAATGGCAACCACATTCAGCTCCACTCCCTGCACACAAAAGGATGCTGCTAGTTGCTGGGCAACGGGGTCGTCACGGCAACTGGTGCTGGACCCAAAGGTCTCTACAGCAGAGGCCCCCCCTGTCACAAAGCAGGGGACCCTTTGCTCCCCTCAAGGTCTGCTGAAAGCCCCAAAGCAACTATGGAGTCAGGGAGTCACCCAGACCCCTTACCTGTTTACGCCCAATGGCTTCCCGCAGCAGACAAACAACATCTTGGCCCTCACAGTCTGATGCTTTAAAGCCTTTCGTCCAGTTCAGGAGGATGCCCTGCAATGGGGCCAAGGTGGGGCAGGAAGCTGTAGGTGTATCTTACTCTGTTTCTCCAAAGCTTGGATCCCTTCATTGTACACAATATCTCCCTCCCTGGCAGGATTCCCTGTCCACTCTGCCATAAGGCTGAGTACTCTGCCGTCTGCCCCCTCCCAACTCCCTGGGAGGCTTCTGGTATGAAGGGACCTATTAATAAGCCACAGATCTACGCATTCTATTATTAGAAGCCTCAATGGATCTGAGGGTCTGGCCATCTTAAGACATTTGCCCAGAAGGAATGGCCCTTTGTAATTGGGTTAGGAATGAACAGAGCTGATAAAGTGAGTGCTGCGTAGGTATGAGAAAGGGGCAGACCACAGATTCTAGTCTTTCAGAAAGAACTAGCAAGAGCTATGGGAATGGAAGGAATTTCTCCCAGTATTATTTCCTTTTATCCCTTTAGCCATGTAACAACAGATATTCTACACTCATTGTCTCAAAAATAGAAACCAGAGAGAGGAAGAGAAGAGATAGTCTAGAGGAGACCAGATCATGAGTAATAGCAAAGCTTCCATGCTCCCTGACAAGGGAAGGCCCCCACACACACCAGCTTGGAGAAGGGGGGCAGGTGTAGAGGGGAGATCTGGCCAAGCCGAATTTTGGATGACTTCCGAGAAAGGAGTCCTATGTCCTTTTCTGTGGGGGAGGGAGGAGACAGAGGGATTTGGGTGATTTGAGAGCAGAGGAGGCCTCTTCTCCTTCCCTATTTATGGACCACGGAGATGCCAAGACCCACAAGAGGAAGCAGCAGAGTCTAGACCACTGGAGTCTGGGTGACTCCCTGAGTCCCCCATGTCTGCCCATTCTGTACACATGTGCAGCCAAGATGGGCCCCTCTGTGGAGAAGAGATCCAAATTGACTAACATGATGTTCTCCCCACAAAAAACATTGTGGACTCAATAAAGTGATAGGAAATGCGGAAGACTGTGTTTCTTGCATGCTTCACTATGCATACTGAGTCCCACATGCTCTTCCCACTTGAAAAAGAATAATCAGGTGTGTGCATTTAGCTTAGCCTAGAGTGGAGCAGACCCACAGGAAGGCCCTGATGATTACTTGACTCAAAGGATCACCATGTAAAAGAAAGCTGAGGACAGTGTCTGAAAGGTGACAGTGGGAGCAGAGTGCGAGGACTGTGAAGATGGTGGAGTGGATGAGCACAGGCGAGAACACAATGGCACCCTTAGTGAGCTCCTGGTCACAAGAGCCTTTTTGGCAGAAGAGATGCCTGAGCACCTGGCTCAGAGTTCTTGGAGGAGTTGTCCCCACGACAGGCCCCAGGTAGGGAGTTGAGTACTCTCATGAGGACACCCAGTCCCCAGCCAGGCCCTGAGAAGACACAGCAAAGGCAGGAAGGGGAGAGAAAGCTAGCAGCCCCTTCAAGAGAGCGGAACAAATGTGGTTCCCCTGGGTGTCATTGGTCCATGAACCAACGCTGGAGGTGACATAGCCCCTATGTCCCTCATGTAGTCCCTATCCGAGCACACACTGATTCTGAGGAGCCCAGACATCACCCGACTCTCCTGCCCACTACCAGCCCCAGAGGTGTCCACAGCCTGATCCTAGGCCTCTTTAGAGTCCTGCATTCCAGGCCACTTCACCACACCCCCTCCACCTAGGCACACCACACCTGGGGGAACTGAGACCGAGTTCAAACCCAACCAACCAGGGCCTCTACCTGCTCCCCCAGCTGGCCCAGGGCACTTGAAGCCCTCTCACTGGCCTCCTACCCACTCCAGGAAGGGTATGTAGGGGTCGAGCTCCCAGGGATGACTTCTCCTGGTCCTCCCTTCCTTACCTGGTCCAGGCCAATCTGCTTGCAAGGGAAGGAGAAGGTAAAACCCAGGGGGAGGCTCTGCCCACTCAGGCCCTGCTTCTGCTGGAAGTCCACAATGCAGTCCACGATGTGGTCGAAGAGCTGAGGGATAGGGCAAGCCAATGTATGGGGCCACCTCTTGCCTCAATCCTTCCCCACTCCTTACATCAGGCCCAGGCTGTGGGTACCTGCTGTCCAGAGCCCTGGGCTACACTCTCAGGGATGGAGTAGACCTGGTTGGTGATCTGCACACCTCCTGTAGCCACACGCACCAGAAGGACCCGAAAGTTGGTGCCCCCAAGGTCCAGGGCCAGGAAGTCCCCTCGTTCTGTGGGTGCAGAGACCTTCAGTGCCAGGACAGAGCTGGACAGAGCTGGCTCCATCACAGCACACTGGGTAACTCCCTGAGCCTGTGTCCCAGCCCCACCCTCAGTCCAGGTCCTCACCGCTGCCATCAGGTGTGGCCCGGACGTAAGTGGGCAGCATGCGGAGGGAGGAGACTTCCCCTCGGAGCCCCTTGGCCATGGCCTCTCGCATCTGTGTCTGCACCGCTGCTAGCTGCTGTTGGCTCAAGCGGAATGGTGCCAGGGTCTCCTCCAACAGGCGCCGGTGGGCAGCCAAGCGGGCAGCCACAGCGGTCACCATTGCCACACCCCGGCCACCCCCATCCACCGTTGGGATGAAGGACACATCACATTCTGGGGCCAGGAGCATCACTGTGTCCTGTAGAATGCTGAGGAACCTATACAGACACATACCAGGCACACCCTGGCTTGGTACCCAGTCCTGAAGTCCCGGGCCCCATTACTTAAAATCAGTTTAATTCTAAATCCATCTGTGCAACAATCATATGCCCAGCACCCCAGAAAACTCCTCCCTTGCACAGCCAAGGAAAAGCATCCTTTCTCTCCTCTGACTTCATTGGCTGCCCGCCCCCCTCCGGGTCCCACCTGGCCCTCACACTGTTTGGGTACCATTCGTACCCACTGCCCCACACCCTCCAGGTGCTACCACAAGCATACTGGTGTTCCTGCTACCTGCTGTTACAAGCTCGTGTGTATTCCCAGTACCTGGGGTGCCGCTCAAACACGCCACCTCCGGTGGCCACAGCAATCTGAAGCGTCTGCTGCTCCCGGCTGTGCTGGAGGCGGGTGAGGACAGCGGCCAGGGCAGCAGCACAGAGCCGGGCAGCCCGAGTGCACACAGCCACACACACCTGCTGCACGAGCTTGGCATCCGAGGCCCCGACGCTCAGGCCCAGGTCCTGCAGGACAGCCTGCACACGGGCTGCCCCGGCTGAGAAGCTGGGGGGACAGGGTGCTGCTTTGGGGCTCAAGTAGCCCAGAAGCTCCCAGCCTGGCCGAAAACCCCATGGCTATGCTATGGGCAGAGCCATACCCCCTCTCCCAAGATGAGATCCCTTTGTCCAAGTCCGCTCCCCTCTCCCACTCACCTCTCCATTTCAGCCACATGCTGCAGGAGGATGCTGCCCTGGCTCAGCAGGGAGGAGGAGACACAGCCTCCAAAGAGGACCCCACGCTCAACCAAGTGAACTAGCACCAAGCGCACCAATTCACCCAGGTACAGACCCCCAATCATCTTCTCAAACCTGCAAGTGGGAAGGGTTGCTAGCCAGAGCCTCTCCGAAACCCTCAGTTCACCCTGTCCTGCCTCCAACTTACTTTGGGGTCCCTAGACTAGAGGTTCCAGAAGCAGATGGTCTCCCAGGAAATAGGTGTTTTACCCAGAACCTGCTGCATCCTTTTCCAGCTTAGGTGGGATTCAGGGGGCTCCTGAGGTTGGCATAACCCACAGGAAGACAGTAGACACTTTACTCAGCTTCCTCCACTGCCCTATCTGTCAGGGTTGTCCAGAGTCAAGAATAAGGGAAGAGAAGGAAAGGCTGAAAACTCTGGATTCTAGAACCTCAAACCCTTCCTTCTTTGATTCTGTCTAGGCCCTCCCAAGGGGTAACCTGGAGACCCTTCAAGTGAGAGAGAGAATGGCTGGAGGGCTCAAACAGAGGGATAGCAGAGGGAGAGGAAAGCAGAGCAGGGATGGGGCCTGGAGCAAAAGTTTGGCTCACCTCTGAGCACCAGGATTCAGGGACTGGTGGTCCAGGGCATGGTCAAAGGTGGTCAGCACTGGCCCCAGGGCCTTGTCATCGCTGAAGGAGCCCCACTCAACACTGACACAGACACGGCCCCGGTCCTCATCCAGTACTGCCACATGCCGTGCCTCCTCCATGTAACATGCATTGGTGCCAGTGTCTGGCAGGGAAGACCCCATCAGGGCCTGCCCACCAGGCAGCCATGCACAAATCCACCCACCACCCACCATCACAAATGGTCCGCAGCTCACCTACAACGAGACCGATCTCACATGGCCCAACCCCGGGTTCACAGCCCATCATGGTGCCCACCGTGTCATTCACCACGGCAACCACATCGATGCTATAGGCCTGGACAATGGAGAGGGCAGAGGTCATAGCCAGCCTGCATGGGCAAAGCAGAGAACCTGGGGAATGGGCAGGACTGGGGCTTCAATGGAGATACCCAGAGCCCATTAAACATGTGCGTCCCCATGCCTGCACTCTTGGGTACCATATGCTCCAGGTTCTCCCACCCTACAGAGAGTTTTCCTCCCATTCCACACCCACCCTGCCTCCTCCACCCCCAACTCAGGCCCTGGAGGGCTCCACTTCCCACCTCAGTCATCACCTCCAGAATATCTGTGCTCCCCACAGGACCCAGGTGAGATGAGCAAGCATGGCACCTTGAAGACTGCACCCTAGACACCTCCTCGAGAGGGCCTCCTCCTGGCCTCCTCCTTCCCAAGCCTGTTCCTTCCAGCCCTGACTTCTGCCACTCACACACCATAGCAGTGAGTCCAGACAGAACCCTTTCTCACACATCCAGACTTGTGTTCATGACCTTCTCTGAAAGGACATACCTGCCCAATGCCAGCATGATACGCCTGGCAAACGGATTGTTCAAGGCCCTGTTCTGTCTTGGTGGCCCTCCCCAGCACACCCAGTGTCACTGGGCTCCTCAGCAGGGATGAGCTGTCATTGGAATGCTTTCCCCACTAGATGACAGTATCAAGTCATTTCACCTGTTTCCACAAGAGTCCTAAACATTTATTTGACTTTTCTTAGTCTCAGTCTCCTAACCTATAACATGGGAATGGATGCAGCATTTAACCCAGGGTTAAACACAATAAAGAATATAAACAGGAAAGGAAAGCAGGTCTTTCCAGAAGCATTGGCATTGCCTATGGGTAGCTGGTGTGGTCTGCACAGGCAGCCCTCCCAGCATCCCTGCCTCCACTCACCCCCTGCCTCTGGATGGCTTCTCGCAGCATCTGGACCACATCCTGGCCTTCCACACCACTGCACTTAAAACCTTTTGTCCAGGAAATGAGGGTGCTCTGGGGGCAGAAATGCTGGGTCACTCTTCCAACAATCTTCACGGGGCTGCCCATCACAGCCTCCACCCTCCATCCCCATGCCCACTCTGCCTCACCTTGTCCAGGCCCGTCTGGTGACAAGGGAAGGGGAAGTTGAACCCAAGCTGCAGACTCTGTTTGTCCAAGGGGAGCATATCCAGGAATTCCGACAGACAGCGGGAGGCAAAATCAAAGAGCTGTGGGACAGGAGACAGGTGGGGGCTCAGCTCTGCACACTGGAGCCCCAACTGCCCAGCAGAGCTCCAGGGATTAAGCACTGAGCACTCACCTGCTCACCGGGACCCAACATCACCTCTTGGGGAATCACAAACTCCTGGCTTTGGGGCTCCATCCTAGGCCCAGCAGTGCCCATCAGGGTCACCCACAGAACACGTAGTGAGGCCCCTGTGGCCCCCAGCTCCAGCACCACAAAGTCTCCTTGCTCTGGGGGCAAGAAGATCATAGGCACACAGCTGGCAAGACAGCCTTCTGCCTGCCTGAAACACCCCCAAAGCCCACAGAATCTGGGCAAGGGACCTTAGAAATAGGGATGGGAATAAGGAACGTGCCCCATTTCCAGATCAAAATATTTTCCCCAGGGCTGGCCCCCTGTCTTAGTCTATGCCACCCACCAGTGCCATGTGGGGTAGACCCCACAAAGGTGGGCAGCATCCGGACAGCAGAGGCGGAGCTGGCCTGCCCCTTCAGTGCCTGCTCCATGGAGGCCAGGAGGCTAGCTTGGATCTGCCGCAGCTGCGCCTCCGTCACCTTGAACTTCTGTAGACACTCCTGCACCTGGGGAGAAACAGAATGACATCTGGATCTGCTTGACCTAGCCCTGTTTCCCGATTCTAGCCAAAACAGAGTCTAGTCCTGCTCAGCTCATCCCCACAACCCCTCACCAGTCCAGACCAGAACTCATCCCTTGGTTTCCCCAAGAGATGGTGAGTGCCGTGCCTGAGCCCTCTGGAGCCTGGCTTGTCTCCCGGTACATGTCTGCCTCCTGGGCTCTTCACACACGCACAACTCTCTTTAGCTCACATCCTCAGAACACTCCTTTCTAGAAGGAGGACCCACCTGCCTCCGCCTCCTACTCCATTCTCTCCTGGCTCCTGCTCAGCTCCCTACATCCCCCTTCACTTCTTTGAATTTGAAGTTTGACGAGGCCTTTCCAGACACATACATTACAGATCCACTCTGGCTTGCCAGAACCTAGGCAGTTGTTTTTAGTGAGCAAATGAACAAGGGCGTGAATGAACTTCAAGTTCAGGTGCTTCCCTCTCCCAATCCACTCAGGAGGAGCCTAAGCAAGCCCAGCACAGGAGAGCCTGGAGCCATCCCTCCCATCAGCCGGCCGTACTTCCCACAGACACTGGCTGCCCACTGTTCCAAGCCCTGTGCACTGCGTGACCCACCCAGCCCTACACTGGGGAGCTAGGACTCCATTGTAGGGGAAGAAAATAAGCAAAGAAACATGTAATATAGTTCTGGTAGTGATGGTAGAAAAGAAAGGCAGGAACTGAATTTAGAGAGTGGGCAGGAGAAGAGGGATTTTGGGATTTTGGGATTTTGGTCAGGGCAGGTCTCCCTGAGGAGGTAGCCTAAATGAAGGAAGGGAACAAGTCATTTGAAGATCTAAGGAAAGAGTGTAAAGGGTTTTTCTTCAGAAGAAGAGGATGAATTTGGGGTAAGGCAGGGCCAGGCGGGTACCAGAGTAGGTAGGCCGGGATGCAGAGGGTGGGACACCATGTTCTTATCCAATGGAAGACTGAGATGAGGAAGCTTCCATCTCTGGATGGAGAACTCCCCTAAGGGCCCTCTGGCCCATTCATCAAAGAAGCCCCAAGGGCCTCCCTGGGTTTCTTGGGGACTCACAGCCCTGTGATTGCATTCTCCAAGGCCTAACCTTTCCCCGGCCCCCACCTGCTGTTGCCCAGGGATACCATTCCTCAGATGCCACGGGACTTGTACCTGCAAAGTAACTACTCAGGCACGCAGAGAGAACCAGCTAAAAGAGCTGCCCATGGAGGGAGAGAAGGGAGACTCGGTTGTACCCCTGCTTTAGGGAGGGAATGGGAACACCTCTGAGGCAAGTGATCCTAACTGGAGTCAGATGTTTCCTTCCAAGTTTATGTTACAGCAGATGCTTTTTGCAGTCATGTGCACTAGGAGGGATGAGTCCTGTGTTATAAATGAGGAAACTGAGGCACAGAGAGGGAACATCATTTGCCTGGCCCACTGATTGTAGAGATGTTTCCACACACATGTGAAATGAAGTCTTATAAAAATTAGCAATTTCCTGAAAAGAACCCAAAGCTGATGAAGTCTGCAAGTGAAGAAATCCCATGGGTCCTGGAATAAGAAAATTTATATCTGAGTCTTCACCCACCACTTCCTGGCTATGTGGCCTGGCCTGTGACAAATCAAACTGAGAGAATAATAATACTCAGAAGGCCTGCACACCAAGAGCTGGGTCTTGTCCTCAGCTCAGATCCACACAAAGCAGCTGGCTCCAGGCAGGCACTCATGAAGGATTTGTTGATTGAGTGGTTGTGGTGACAAAAGAACTAAAGGGGATAATGTATGTGAAAGTGTAAAGTGCTGTTCAGATATAAGGGGTGTTTTATCACAGTTTAATGACAATAGCAGTTCTGGGGAAGTCTATGACTTGAGCAAATGGATGTTTTTCTTCCTTTTCCTCCTGGGTACAGTGAGAGGAGCAAGAAATAACTGGGAGATGGGCAGAGGCCACAAAAGATTATGGAGGACTTCCCTGACCAAATCTGATGGGTGTGAAGTAGCCAGGAGCAGCTACTGAAGTCCTCCCTGCAGGAAGAGTAGGAAGAGGCCACAGCCAGGAGAGCGAGGGCAAAGCCTCAGACAGGGTCAATTCAATATGGCTACACTGCTGGCTCCTTTGAGCAACTTGCTGCATCGGTCAGTCTGACCCTATCACTCACCTCTCTGAGCAGGTTTTCTCTTCTATGAAGTAGGAGCAAATATAGCACCCACTTCTCAGAGGGGCATGAGGCTGAGAAGACAGTAGCTGTTAAAGGGTGGAATAATGGCCAGCCAGGAAGACATATTCAATGAAATGTGGGTTCCTTTTCCTCTGTGCGGGAGAGTCTGGTTCCAAGCAGAGCCCAGGGTAACACGTTCGGTAAGGGACTCTGAGACAGGGCTGGGCTCTCACCACACAGCCACATGAGCCTGGTCCTCAGATCATCGTGGGAAGGGGAGTTGAAGTAGAGGCCTGTGGAGCTGATGGGGACCAAGGTCACAGGAAATTAAGCATCTGTGAAGTCTCCCAAAACCAAAGGAAATTATCTTTAAACTACAGATGTGTGTGTTGGTGCCAGCAGGGGAAATGTGGGACTGGCACAGGGAGGAGAGGGTGGTGGTGACAGACCCTAGAGAAAGCCCAGTCATGGCTCAGTCCTGTGGCCCAGTTATGGGTTGGGCCCAGAGGAAATGCTTACAGCAGGGCCTGGGGCAGTTTTGGATTGAGGTGAAGTGGGAGCATAAAATGCAGTAAGCAGTGATGCCCCCACCATTTGTGCAGTAAGACAAGCCTAGCAAAGCAAACCAGTACCTAAAGAAATGACAGGAACCAATTCAAAAGCCCTTTCCTGGGGCCCTCCTCTATGCAAGTTCTTTTTCTCCATTAGCTCGCTTCATCCTACAGGGGTCACGGGGAAGACTAGATCTTATTTTCCTCCATTTGCTGATGAAGAAACAGAGAGTAAGAGGTCTGAAATGACTTACACAAGTATTTCCTGCTTGAGGGTGTGGTAGGCAAGGGCTTCTAAATCTTTGTCAAGATGACAGAAAAAAGAGAAACTCACTTCTGAGTTAGCCCAAGGCATGTGGCCTCTGCTACAGAATCACTTCTGAGTTAAGTTCACCCTGAAATCACCTGTGGGCCTGTGAGGACTGTGCTGAGGGGGTAGGGGGAGGCATGCAGGAGTGACTGGAGCTGTAGGGAAAGGAAGGGTCCTAAGAACACAGGAAGGAGGAGAGGGCACTAAGCAAGGAAGTGTTGAAAACCCCTAAGACTCCTTTCTAGACAGTGCCAATCCATTCCCCGTGTGGCAAGGTGGCAAAAAGAGTATATTTATAACTGAGACACACCAGCTCAAGGTCCTGTCAGGCCTTAAACTCAAGCCACTTCATCTCTTCATGAGCCTCCTCTTCATAAGCTCCAAAATGAGATCACCCCCTCCTGGCAGTCATGTGGAGTCTCCAAGGAGGTGGAAGGCTCAGCTGTACCATGGGATCTCCAGCCCATGCTGCCTCTGACAGCCTTGAACAGTCAGGAGATGGGAGCCCCCTGCTGAACTTACCAGCTCAGAGCTGTCTGAAAGGCAGGGCAAATCCTTCTGGGGGCAACCTGGGACTCTGTTCCCCCTCAATGCTCCAGACCCCATGGCGTCCATGTGATTCCACATTGTAGGGTGGCCACCTACGGGAGCAAAGGGGCAGCAGGGTGAACCATTTACTCTGCAAGCCCTAGGAAGCCATAATCCAGACCCTGAACTTTCTTCCTTGTGAAGGTCACCAGGAACGAAGTTGTGGACACAGCTCAGAAACTCTGACCATCAGAGAGCCTTTAGTAATCAACCAGAAGGCCCCCAGAAACATGTGGAAGAAGAGAACACTGGGAAGTCTGATTTTTCAATCCAAAGCCATTCATCCATTGTTGTTCATTCATATTTACTGGTTCCTGATGCTGTGTCAGATGCTGGGGTACAGATGAAGCAGACCTACATCCTCCATCTAGACCTACCCAGCCTCACCAACAATCACAGTACACAGATGGTGATAAAGATGGACATGCTGTTGTGTTTAAAGATTTGGAACACAGGACATGGTGTTAGAAGTTGCCAAAGATATGCTGGAGAAGCAGGCAGGACTATGGAGGGACTTCATGCCAAGCTACACTGTGTAAGTTTCATCCTGATGATGATAGGGAGCTGTGGACAGGGGTGCTTCAGAAAGGAGTTCTACTAATGTTGGGACTTTGGGCAAGGCATTCACCACTTATTCGAATTTCAGTTTCTTCATCTGTAACACAGAAGGAAAAACTTACCTTCACAAAATGGAATAACACCTGGGATAATACTTTAGGAAATTTAATGCACAACACAAATGTTAGCTCAAGGGTGGGTTTTGGAAGATGCAGTGATGCCAAGCTAAAAGACCCCTGCGCTCAGAGTCAAAGTCTCAGCTCTCTGCAAAGCAGCTGCCCTGGGTCTCTCAATTCCAAGGTCTCAATTTCTTTATCTCCAAATGAGGAGATACTGAAAGAGCGCCTTGCTCAGAGTGTGTCTCCTCATTTGCTTAGCTGAATCTGAATGGAAAGTGAATGAGCCTCAATTTTCACTGCCATCACAGGACAAAAATTCAGTTCTTGTAACAATTCACAGAGTTAATGGTTCTCAAAGCCCTTTGCACACAGTAAAGAACATATGAAATGTCAGGTGTTTTGCTCACTCAAGCTAGAGGTGGTGTTGCTGTCCCTGGAAGATTCCAAGGGAGCCTTCAGTGAGTCAGGTGTCCTTCAGGGGTGGAGGAAGAGGGAGATGCAGGGGGAAAATAGTGCAAAACTTTATATTATGGCATTGCAGCCCTTTACAGTGTCTACAACCTGTTCCTTCTCGCCATTCCCCTCTACACTCTAGGTGCAGTGACTGCCTGGTCTCCTGCCACTGAGACTTCATCCACAGTGCTCCCCAAGTCTGGAACTGCTGTGTCTGACTCATTCATGCACCTTCAATGCCCAGCTCAGGTTTTGGCACAGGTAGGTGTTAATACAGCTTTGAAAAACTGAGCGCAAGGGATCAGTATTACCAAGAAATATAACAAATCTTCCCAAAGATGCATTTACCTAGACTCAGTTTCTACATCTGCCAAGTGGGAAAGTTAATTTCACCCATGTTACAGGTCTGTTTCAAGGATGAATGGGGTAAATGAAGCATTTACCTTTGGAAAGGGCCAAGGGCTGCACATGTGGTGAACTTTCATGTTCAAGGCTCAGCTAGCTCCCTCATTCACTCACTCTCTTACTCATTCCCTCTTCCATTCAACATTTAGTCAGCACTTCTATATGCCAGATTCTGCAGCTTCTCCCAAGAAATCCTGGTGTTTACTTTCTCAGTAAATGTATTCATTTCTGTCTCTTCCAGATGAGAACCCCTGTGGGGAGGAACAAGTCCCCCGTATCATTAGGCCTGCCTGCCCCCAAGAATCCAGCCCAGGATCTGCATATGTTTAAGTGTGGCCCCTTGGTTTTTAACTCAGTGAATCAACTACATGGAGTGAGTCTTCCTTCTGAAAAGTATCCAGGGACTGCTGCTAAGGCTAGGAGCCACCCAGGAGGACCAGCTGGCTTAGTCTTTCCAGACTCCTCTAGTACAGGCCAAGCAGAGGACATGAGGGCGAGAGGCAGGAGCAGCACAGGCAGGAGTCTCTTACCAGGGAGAAGCAGCAGTTGGTTGCTCTCCTCGCATCCAAGCTCTTTTCTCTCAACTTGAGACATCCCACTGTCCCGGTTTGCACCCCAAAATAAACCTCACGACCTGAGTTACAATGTTTCCAAGTCCCACCCTGTTCTTCTGCAACAGCTAATTGAGGAAGTTGCATTTCCTTTTCAATCTGCCTGAGGTAGGCAGGGCCATGATGCAAATAAGCAAGATGACCTCGGGAAGCAGGAGCCCTAAACTGGCCCAGGGACTCTGAACTGGGATATCCCTTCTGTGATGCTGGGGATTTTGTCCATTTACATTCAGTATGAATTTTGAGGTAGTGGCTCACCCCTGCAAAGGAGATGTAGGGGCCGAGCCTGGGAAAGGTGCTGTAAACTGCTTGTCCAAAATGTGGAAGTACTAAGGAGCCCAAGGCAATGTGGGAACACAAGAGTAAGAGACTAACTCTGCCCTAAGTGGGTCAGGGCAAGTTGAGGAGGCTGAGTCTTGAAGAATGGCATTATATTGGCAGAAATGGTGCTGGACTGAGAGAACATGTAAAAAATCATGGAGCACAAAGCACCTTCATGAAATGGGGTACAGATTCAAGGGCCTAAAGTGGATACGTGTGGGTGGGTCTATAGGGTGGGAGAGGTGACAGGCAGACTTTAGTCTATAGACCAAGTGGGGAGAGTAGGGTCTTCTCTACTGGAAAGGGAGAGTTTCAGGCTGCAGTGCCATTGTTGGTCAACTTGGTTTTCCCTGACCAACTTGAATGGGTGTTCCTCTAAATCTATATTCCTCAAAAAGTTCCCCAAGGTCATGGCATTAGGAAGTGGGCCCTTTGGGAGGTGAAGAGGTAGGGAGGGCAGAGCCCTAACAGTTGGGATGTCCTCATAAAAGAGGTCCAGTCCTCCACGTGAAGATGAGAAGTTGGCTGTCTGCCACTCAGATGAAGGCCCTCACCTAATATTAGGCTGGCATCCTAATATTAGACTTCCAGTCTCCAGAACTGTGAGAAATAAATGTTTTTTGTTTATAAGGCACTTGTGGTATTTTGTTATAGCAACTTGACCAGACTAAGACATCATCATGGTAGGAAATTAGACATACTGCACCAATTTTCATTTTAGGGGAATTGGTGGGAAGATACTTTAAAACTCTGGACCACCTCATCATCAGTAACCCTGTCGTTATCCAGATTGTAGTGGCCCCCACTCAACAGCAGAATGGAGGCCAGGAACGACGGGTCTTATCTCACTTTTGGTATGACCAGGCCTGGAAACATGTCAGATACAAGCCCTGCTGCACAGTTCACTGAGTACCAATCAGGCACCAGGCTCTGAAGGGTAAGAAGTCAGGGTAAGAGCAGAGAAGACAGACTGGCTATCACCTACAGCATCTTGTCCAGTCTGAGTTCCAGTCTCAACCTAGCTGAGTTGGGAGAAACTTTGGAACTGAAAGTAACAGGCCCATGCCGAGAGTACCAGGGTATGCAGTCTTCTGAGTCAGGGTGAGGGCACGCACCTAACAAGCAATACCAGGACTCTTCATCTGCATTTCTGGAGGCCATTTCCCCAGTAGTCAGGGTGTCATTTCCCCAGCAGTCAAGCTCTGTCAGAACCTTTGAAGGGAGGGGTGGGCTGGGGTTTTGGTCTGTGAGCAGCTGTGACAGGCGTGGCTCTAGTGGGGGCACAGCAGAGGCCCAGAGTTCTCTTCCAACACCAAATGCCCAACAAGGGAAGGACAAGTCCTGACAAGGCTGCCTCATAGCCCCTTAAGGCCAGACTCCAGCTGTCCAAAAGGAACTAAGGAATGGGGAGAGGCAGTCAGCTGGGGAAAGGTAGGCTACAGCTAGAGCCCCACTGCTAGGCTGGGAGCCAGGCCCTCTCTGCTTGGAGCTGCTCAGACTTGCTTCTCACAGCACAGTGCCTTGGAGCCAGGCACATAGGCGCCCTTTAAGCTGGCCCACCAAGCCCTCCATACCCTTGTTCTGCTGATGCGCTTCCTCCAGCCATCAGACTGTTTCTTGCCATTAGGACTTTGTTCATGCTAATCTGTCTGGAATGACCCCTCCTTTGCCCTCTCTAGCCTTTTTACCTAATTTTTCTTCATTCTCTAAATGACACTTCAGTCATCATCAATGCTGGGGAGCCTTCCCCAACGAGTTACCTCTGGCCCTGACCCCTGCTGTGTGTGGCCTATTGAAATACTCTGGTTTCCACTGTTAAGTCTATAAAATCATCTGTTTAGGTGTTTGTCTTCCCCCACTGTAGTGCAGGTTCCCAGAGAATGTTTCTTACTCATTTTTGGAGCCCCAGGGCCAATTCTAGACTTGACAGGAAATAGGTACCAATTAATTTTTGTTAAATTGAAGAGTCCTCCCACAGCCTTGACAGTTCAGGGCTTTTGAAACTGATAGGCAATAAGCAACCTCTTCCTGCCTTCCTGATGTATGTAGTGACAGCAGCCTATCCACTCTGGATTTATAGTTTCTTCTATCTTCCCACTGGTACTTCTCTCCCATCTACCCACTATCTGCCTCCCCTCACCCCATTTCCATCTATTAAATCAACTTAGGGCCAAAGCTCACAGGTGAGAATGAATCCATCCAAGCCTGAAATTTCCAGTGAGAGGTAGGAGGTATAGTGTAGTACAGAGAGCATCAGCTCTGGCGTTAGACACGCCTGCTTTCAAATAACATCCCATTTACCAGCTATACGACCTAAGGTGAATTTCTTTACTTAATGAGCCTCAGTGTTCCACAAATAAAACATACAGACTAATTTCTCCACAGGATTTGCCTTAGGTTGGGTTCCTCCAGAAGCAGACCTATCTGAATACAAATAGGTTAACTGGGAAGTGATCTGGACCAGGGTTGGGACTAGGATGAAGCAGTGAGGTGATTTAGCACAAAATGTGAAGGCCACTCTGAGTTCACAGTGCCCACCCTGCCTTTACATGCCTTTACAACTCACTCTAGTCCTAGCCCTGATTCAAGAAGCACTGACAGGAAAGCAAGAAGAAAGGAAGAGCGGGAGGAAAGAGGGAGGGAGGGAGGAAGTCAACAGAATATACACTGTTAAATTGCTGTTGAGAGCTACTAAGGCTCAATCCCACAGGGAAACTCTGGGAGAAGGTGGAACACAGCCAACTGAAAGAATGACCTTGGGAGTTGAGGAAGGTGAAGTATTTATCCTCCAATTTCCATCTTTCTAAGGCTAGGGGCTGCCTCAGGGGTCCTAACCTCCAGCACTCCCAGCCTATGCCACACACGAGCCTAGAGAAGTACAAAAGCAGAGGGCTGCAGGTTCTTATAACAGGCTCTTTGGTATGTAATAGAATGGCGAGTGTCCAGGGAGAACAGGTAAGGCACAGCCTCTGCCAGAGAGGGCTATTTTAAGGATAAAATGAAATAACACAACCACAGAGCCTAATCTAGAGATGCCCCCTTCTCTTTCCTAATATGTGGCAATAACTTGTGAAGTTCACAGAGCTTCGCAGTTCTCCATGAGTTGGCAGCACAAGGAGCACTGCTGCTCATTTTTCAGAAGAAGCTAAAGAACACCCACAGGTCCTAGGAGAACCCTAAATGCCCAGGACCCAAGCTTGCCTTGGAAGACTGGTGGTTGATGAAGCCAACACAGTAGAGGGCTCTCTCCTCTAAGAACTTATTTGCACTTCATCTCTGGCTTTTACACCTCTCGTTCTAACACTACTTATGGACATGTAAAATTAGCATCACTTTAATAACAACTGCTGCCACTTACTCATCATCTCTCAAGTGATAGATACCACACCTAGTACCCATTATCTTAAACCTGAGAATCCCAAAGGTATGACTTTTCCCACTTTATGGACAAGGAAATTAGGTTTCAGAGAAGTTAACTTTTATCAGATGCAGTGGTTCAGACTCCGGCTGATGTGGTACTCTTTCTACTTTCTTCACTGTCTCATTAATGCCCTTCCCACAGGACCAGTGGCACAGGAGAGTAAGACAAATAAGCAGCCTTTACAATTGACTGCCCCCTTGGGCGGGAACAACAGTCTAAGGGTAGCTGTTTTCACATGATTCCTATTAGCTATTCCTGGTCCTGCTGATCCACAATTTCGTCCAACAATTTGCCACTGACCCATGTTCTAGGGAGACTGCTCAATTTTAAGCTAAATAATTCACTTTCTAGAATCAGCCATTTCCCTTTTCTTATCTTCAGGCAGAGAGATAAATATACTATATCCTGTTTATAGAGCTCTACCTCCAATAGATTGCCATTTAATGAGAGAGAAGACTAGTAAAAGCTGAGCTGATGGGACATAACTGATAAACTACTTTTCATTGGAAGGAAAACAGGAAAATAATCAATACTAGAGTAAAAATATAGCATTTTCTACAGGACTGAAGGGGTCTCATTGCTATAGACAAAAAGTGGCTTTATTTGTTCCTCTAAGCATTTGCTTCCTCATCTGAAAAATTTGGGAGGGATAATATCTACAGGTTGCCATGAAGATTAAATGTCACTGCCTGAACTACAGTGGTTGCTAAAAAAAAAAGTCTTGTGTGATGTTGGCTGCAGTGTCAGCACCATCCCACACCAAGACATGGAAGCAACACACAGCGCGCCTGCCATCCTGCCATCTGCTAACAGAGTGCTTGTGTACAAAGGCACCTAGGCAGGCAACATGCCTAAAAGGCTGTACAATGCCTTCCATTCCAGCTTCTCTGAGGCCCACAGCCTAGTATTGACTTCATTATCATTTTAAAATAAAGAGACCAATAGCTTTGACTTAATAAATCAGAAGGTAGCAGAGTCTAAGTGGTGACACTTGTTAATACTGTCCAAGCATCCTTCCCTGGTCAGCAGCCACCCCTCACAGTCTTCTATTACATCTTCAAATCAGCTTGAGCCCAAGCTGGCTTTCTTAACAGCCTTGTTTGGTCATATCCCCAAGTAGTTTTCCTGCTATTCAACATCCTCTGTCCTTTGGCGTCCACTCATGCATTGAGGACCACATCTCTACTGTATACTGGAATTTTTCTGGGCAATGTGGTTGAGAATGTATACTTGTCAACAAATGTACTAAAATAGAAGCTATTTCCTATTGCTGGTATGACCTTTGACAGCAAGAGAACCAATCCTGGTTTTAATAGATGAATATCCCTATCATCGCCACTGGTTAATCTAGGAAGAGAAAAAAATTGCATAGAAATTAATAACAGCATTCACTTACAAATTCCTGGGAACAATGGCAGGACAGATCCCTCAAAAGTTCTACACTCTGGCTAAGAATTCTTAATTGCCTAAGTCAGCAAGATGAAGTGATAGGTCACTGAATGGCAGGGATAGCAGAACAAAAAGTAGACTCAGTGCCCTGGCACCTTCCAGAATGTCAAGATCAAGGGACTATCCACACAGGTTAGGAATTGTGCACTATACACTCAATGACTACAGACAGTGCGTCAAAGACCAGTAATAAATTCATTTGGAATCATGTAATTTATGTCTGAGAACTAGCTCCACAATTAAAATACTCCCATCCCAAATCCCACAACACAGAGAAAAAATGAAAGCAAAATCTTGTTGAAGTAAAATTTCATACAAACATAGATAAATATATTTAAATTTTCTTTTAACGATTCAAACAGACTGTTATAAAACAGAATACTATACACAGATATTGGTATAGATTATAGAAAACATAAAAACTAGAACGCTGAAATGGTGCTGGTGCTGAAAACTGCAGGGCTGAAACTTACTCAACAAAGAACTGGAGGCCACTAAGGCTTAATGAACATGGCCCACCCCTACTGCTAATGGCTTTGTCAACCTTTGGACCCTAGAAATTCAGGATTTTCTCCTTCTTCCTCTGCCTGCTTTGGTCCTTGTCCGGCTACCCGATGGGACATTAAGTTGCTTTTTGAAGTCCACTAAGCAATCTGTGGCTTCTGATATAGAAACAAAAGACTTGATAGGAGACTCATTTAAGTCAAGATGTGCAAGGGGATCCTGCATGTCTCTGCTGCAGCCTGCCTCTTCCATTCCTGGTGAAGGCACCCTAGAGAGAAGGGGGAAAAATTTTGAATTCAATATATATCAACTACTGAGCACTAAGTACACATAATGTATTTTACCATATATTGTAAGTGCACATAAACTTTGCAATACTCTAAATAAGTACTATCATTCTCCTTTCACAGATGAGCACACAGGGTAAATCATATACCTATAGCCACACAGTTAGGAAGGAGAGAATGAGGATCCAGACTCCAATTCTCAAGCTATTTGAAATCTAAGTCAGAAGACCAGGGCTGGGTAGGTGGGGTTAGAAAGGCAGAGATGAGTATTACACAGCTTATGCTCTGCATGCTTTAACACCATGAGTGAACTGAGCTAGTTACCCAATTCTTAGCCCAGATATATGGAGGTGACCAAGTTACACAGTTCCAGTGATTTCTACTTCAACAGTTTGAATATCACACTACACACAGAAACCGGACCAAGTCTATACTTTTCTAGAACTGCTGGCAGCCACACTTTAGCACACATCCCAATTCACCTGTAGGCTCTTATTTCCGAAGACTTGGTTTTTATCTCTGCATCTGTGATAGGAAAGAAAAAGAATATTTTGAGTAGTGTTGTAATCTATCACTTTTCAGTGATCTTGTGCTTCCTGTGTTCTGGGCACTGCTTCTCACCAAGCTTATCCAGGAAGCCCAGATCCCCAAACCATTAGACCAATGGAATGTAAGCTTTAGCATCCACTAGGCTCAGTCCAAGAAATTCTGAGGTGAATACTTGAATGAACCACTTCAGAATAAATCTATTTCAAGTCTGGACTCTAGGAACAAGGAGTTTCCAAGGGAAATGTGCCACCTGCAGAGATTCACAACCTGCTGATATAGAGGCAGTAGGATGTGGAGTTCGGAAACACTGCCTTTTTATAGCCATCAGAAGGAACAACAGATTTGTTTGGTGGGATGAACTATTAGAACTAGATGGTAGGCAAAAATCACCAGGCTTACGGAAAAGCTCCCATCCCATCTGCATCTAGTGAATTTTAACAGTAACAACTAATAACAACAGTAATAAGAGCAGCTAACATTTATCAAGAGCCTACTGACACCAAAGAATATGTTTGGAGTTTGCAATCTATGAAGTTGGTATTACTAACTATAGGCAATGCTCTTAACCAATCCACTTTACTGCTTCCTAAATAGGACTTTGGCCCAAAGAGATAGAATTACTTCCTATAATTCCTCAGGATCACAGGATGGGACATTAAGTTAAAGGTAACATATGAGTGATGCATAAAACATTAGAAAAAGGTAGTAATGTCTGCATATCTAGTCTTCGACGCATGTTCCTTTACAAGGTATTTGGAGTCTGTGATTGGGAAATGTTTTTTCCCAGTTCAACAGGTATTCCAGAAAGTTCAGGTTTTATAAAGCCTGAAATAAAACACCTGATGAATAGGCTAAAACAGGGCATCATCTCCCCCATCTTCCTTAGGGAAAGATGACTCAACTTGAGTCTCAAAGACTGGCTGATTGGGTCAAATGTTCATATATATAACTCCAACAAATAGTCAGGGAGTTGGCAGTAGCTATGTTCCCTGGAAGGCCTTAGACAGGAGCTCAGAAAATTGGTTCTAGGGTTCCTCACCTGCAGTCTCATGCTCTGACCCTTCCAAGAGATTAAGGAGATGGCTTCCACTGCGACTTTTTTCCTGTGAGAGAGAAAAATAAAAAGTTACTTCATGGCAGAGAGCTTAAAATACAGCTTCCTTGCCCACATCACACCTGTCTCCAAAAGAGAAAAGGTGTGGGACACAGCTCTAAGAAAATCTTTTGCTTTCTAATAAATGATGGTACACAAGTAAAAAGGTAACCATGATAAAGAGAAGATATCTTTATACCAGGACTATTAGCCAAGAATGGTAACTGAATTAAGGCAAATTATTCCACCATATTAAAGAATAGTAACCTTTGACCTATGATAAATTAGAAGAGATTTAAAATAGAAAATAACAGTTTCAAGATAGCTTCTAGAGGTTCTATGATATAAGGACTTAAATATAAGCCCCAATTCCATATCAATACCTCAAAGTCATCCTATTCATACAGGGGTCACTCTTTCTTCTGTCATGACAGCTAACATTTCCCCATCTTAGTGTGTGGTAACTGCCACGTGAGGCGATGACTACTATGTGACTCAGCCTAGAATATGGAGTTGTTACTTTATCTTTGATCCAAATCTAGACTTGCTCTTCCTGATCTCTAATCACAAAGTCCAGAAAGTACATCCACCTTCCCAGTGACCAGTTATCAGACTCCACAGCTTCCCAAGGTCAGGTACCCAAGTTCAACAAAGTTGATCTATAGATATGTTCCTGACAGTGGAGGTAAAACTGGGTATCCTTTCTGAAAAGCAACTGGGTGGTAAGTTTCAAGTGATGTTTATACCCACTGCCCTAAGAGTTTCACTTTAGGAAATCTATTCTAAGGAAATAGTAAGTGGCACAAAGACTTATTAATGTTTTAAACACTGCCTTATGATACAGATGAACTGGAAAGAGACTGAATGTTCAATAATATGAGAATAGTTAAGTGACCATTTGTGTGATATAAACACTGAGTAATTTCTTAAAATATACCCAGGAAGGTATCTATACTACAATGTTAAGTGTATACACACTCACATACACAGATAATGTGTGTCTGTATGGGGGAAGAGGGCATGGGAAGTTGTGCCAACTACCTTAAAAACTCACAGGAAAAAGGCTAGAAGAAAATAGGCCAAAATATTAAGTTATCTGAGTAGCTAAATCATGGATGATAATTTCCCGATTCTTTATATTGTTTAACTTCCTGTATTTTCTACAATGAGGATAAATTACTTTTTTAATTAAAAGAAATAATTTTGAAAAGCACAAATCTTGCTTCAAGAGAAACAGAAGAGAGAGCAGGAAGAACAGAGGGAAAGAGGTAAGGAAAAAAAACTCAGAACAGAACTGTGGAGGGTTAAGGAGTTTATTTTGTTTTTTGGGGTTTTTTTGTTTGTTTGTTTGTTTTTTGTTTTTGCATAAAAGAACTGGGGTGTATGCCAGAGGTGCTGTGGGTGAGAGGATTCACCAGATACAGAGTGGGGAGCAGAAGAGATGGATTTTACTGAATTATACTGCTAAGGAGAGGAGTGGGCAAGCCAGGAAAGGTCTGCCTTGCCATATGAGTCAGCTCCCTGGCTGGGGATGGAGGTGATAGCACTGAGGACACCAGGGAGGACCAAGAAGTGTTTCTTAAAAAATCCCACACATACCTTTGGGTTCTTCAACTGCTGTCGCTTCCCCTCCACAGTTGCATATACTCTCTCACTTTCTTCAGACCCACCTCCTTTGTCTTTCCTTGCAAGCTGGAGACAGGACTCTACATGATCCTGATACTCCCTTAATGAAAGCAGGGATTTACAGAGATAACACTTTTCATTCCTAGCCAACCAGAAGGAAAAGGGGAAAAAAGAGTTTTTAAAATTTGCTTTTGCCACCGGGCTTCTAGATATGTCTCAAATTGTGTTTTTACATCTTAAAGTTATTCTGTGGGAAAGACATGTCAACCAATGCAGATTTGCTCAGCAGGATTGCCAATAAAACTAACCCGACGCCAATCAAAAGGACTGAGTGATTAGCGGTTTTCCCTGGCTGTTTCTCTGTACCCTGCTGTTGCAGCAGTGGGATGGTAATGAAATCAGCTCTTCTAACTATTTCAAACAATGCTGATTGCTCTTCAGACATAAAATATTCTGTCAAACTCTTCTGAAATTAAGTGTAATAGTTTTTTCAAAGGGAAGTTAAATTTTAGATAGAAAAAGGAGCACCAAAAGCATTAAATCAAGATGACATTTTTACCAGGGTGGATGAAGTTGTCTGATTAGTAAATCAAGTCTGTCTATATGCTGATTTCCTTAATTCTACAACCTGAAACATCAACTAGGAAGTTACCAAAACCATGTAGTTCTGGCAGAGGCTTTTGCATAATTTCACACACACAGTTATTTTTAGAGGAAATTGTGTCCTTGAGTTAAGGTTTATTGGGCATCAGTGAAAATGGGGACAAAGAAAGACAATGAACATTTAAGTATTTTTCTCTGAGAACTGATGCAGGGCCTTTAAGTACAATATCTTAATTAATTCTTTGGCCCTCATAGGAAGGTACTATTCTTGCCAAGATCCTACAGCTAATAATTATAGTAGCCAGGTCTGCCAGATTCATAAGGTCATCTGAGTTGCTTTGTTTTTAAAGATCATCCTTGTTTTAAGTAGATAAAGAAAAATTTCCAAAGCATACTATCTTAGATTTATAGCAAGAGAGATCTGGACTAGCTCTAAGGAAGAATTTCTTTGTAGGTGTTTAAAATTAGAGAAATAAGTACTTAATCATTTGGAAAAATGGGGTTAACGCTGCCTTATGAGAAAAGCTAAACTAGTGTACCCTTCAAGGTTTACCAATTAATCCTAAAAGCATTTATTAATCCCCACTATGTAGAGACAGCAGCACTGTGTGGAAAAAGCATAATAAATTTTGAGTCAGGTAGACTTTGCCAATTCTGACCACATAATCTTAATTTCATAATTTATCTTCAGATTCTTAATCATTTTTTTAAAAAAAGAATATCTTATCAACTACTGTGAGTTATAAAGTAAATGAATCACCTACCATAATGGCTGATACATATTAGGTGCTCAACAAATAGCTATTATAGTTACAGCTGTCTCAGATACATTTTATTAGAACCTAGGGATACAAAGCATGAATGAAAGCAAGTATCTATCTTCAAATAACAGCCAGAGAGACAGAAATGTCAAAAATGGAAAAAAAAGAAAAAAAAATACTGCAACACAGCTTGTGATGAATACTACCCACATAATAGTAGGATCTCAAAGGAGCAAGTGAGTAGGCCGTGCTCAACTGGATTAGGGGAGGCAGCCATGCAATTTAGGATCTAAGATACGTGTTTCAAAGATATTCTGCCTAATAACTAAGTGCGCTAATGTACTACTGGTAATGGGGAGTGGGGGGAAGTGAAGAGGGTACTTACACCTGCCCCCACCCTTTGTCAAGCCAAACCCACAACCCAAGCAAGTCTTCTGTATTGCCCAACCTTTTGCAACTCAACTTCTGTATCATTACATAGCAAAATAGCTCACTGCTTCCCCAAAGCACCAAACACCAATATATAAAACACCAGTATATATAAATTCAAAAAGAACAGAAAGCTAAGAGCAATGTGGAAAGTGAGTGGGTGGCAGAATTTTTTAAGGGTGATTAAAAGGGATACAGAGGCCACCTACACTGACATAAAATGGGAATAAGAAAAAGAAAGGTAGGCACCTAACCAATGAAGTGACTGGCAGACCAAAGGAAACCTGGGTAAGAGGAACTGGTCTCTTTATTCATTGCAAGCAATGGTATGTTAAACAAGAGCTCTCTGTAAGAGCATACCCACTTACTTGTCAATGTCTAGGGAAGTCTGAGCAGCTGTCCCACTGTCGCTCTTGCTCTTAGCTTCTTTTTGTCTCCGAGTCAACACTTTCAGAACAACAAATGAGACAGGAAAGTTAAGAAAAACTGTTAGTTGGCAATAGATTCTGAATACGAAAGACAAAATGTATAGTTAAAAATCCTACTTCAGATAAGCTCTGTCTGGGAAACCTGGCCTTAAATAGAGAATCACGCCTCTAACGCATGTATAGAAACTGCTGCCACAAGATGTTCCCCTATTTGCCATGAGCACTACAGATCTATCTACTCCACACCTAGAAATGTTTGTGTGTAATACCCCAACCTGCAGCACTTGAAGGACAGAGAGCTATGCTTCGCAACCAAAATTTCCAATCAATGAGGCTCTCTATGTAATAGAGTAATAATAGCTACATCTAAGAGCCCACAATAGCGCCAATCTTGACAAAATTCTGCACTCTGCCCCATTTCCAAGTAAGAAAGCTGGAGCTCAGAATGGTTAGCACGGTGAGTCTCTCCCACTATACCCTGACCATCTTCCAACTCTAGATGTCCAATACAGACAGCTTTAACCCCAGTGATATACAAATACTTTGTCTCACACCAAAAAAACCACATCTGTTTATAAAAACCAAGGTCTTTTAAAGGGTCTTGGAGGTTACTGAATCAAGTGTTTTCCAGTCTTCATTCCTTGTTGTAACAGGAAAACTTGTGACCATCTCACTTCAAATCACGCCTTCCTTCCTTCCTGACACTGGAAATCCCCATGAAAGAGAGGTTAGGAAAGTTATCAGTTCACAAAACAATTTAGGCTGTGACACATTTGTCTAGTCCAGAGGTCAATACACTTTCTGTAAAGGGCCAAATTTAGTATTTTAGGATTGACAAGCCAAATATTTTTGTCACAACACTCAACTCTGCAGTGTAGAAGGTAGCCATAAATAGCACATAACTGAGTGTGGTGAGTTCCAATAAAACTTTATTTATAAACACAGCTGTCTGTCTAAATTTGACCCCCTGCTGGCCATTGTTTACCTACACTTTTAGCCCAACCTCCTATTCATAACAAATGCCTTCTCTAAGCATCCCTAACATGTAATCACACTGTTTCAATCCATTCACTGCAAAGAATTCACTTTCTCTTAAGGAAAGCCATTCTATTGCTATACAACAATCTGGCTCAATCTGCATTAAGTGAAGATCATAGGAATAAGTTTGTTACCTTTTCCACAAATCAGGTCTTTGAACATTTTACAAAGTGAAATTACAATATTGGGTTTACTCAGCTGTCTATCCCATTAAAATGTAATCTCCTTCAAATTAGGGACTCTACGTAGTCATTAAGTAAATCCCTAATAAGACTTGGGTTGCAGAACCTTTTGAGCACCTAGGTTAGCTCTAATCCAACCCTCCAGACTGACACTATTATTCTATTCTATTAAAAGGTATGCAAACAAACTCAAAGGAATGAACTTCACCAAATTATTACAACTAGTAAGCAGAACACATGATAGAATCTAGATCTGATTCCCATACCAATAATGTTTTACCTTCCTAGCAAACTTCCTCTATGTACACTCCAATTTGTCAGCCTCTCTTTATATGTGTGACACCCCAAAACTCAACAAGCAGTCTGACCAGAAAAGAGGACAGAAGAACTACAAACTATCTTATGTGGACTCATACTGTAATTTGGCCAAGGCTGTTTGTTTAATTGACAGTCCAAAAATATTATTGGCTTAAATTGAGCAATTAAGATCCATCATCTAGGCTCCCCTCTCAAAGCATCTTCAAATAAAATGTTATCAACACAGGTCTCTCTTAGTTACTAAAATTGTTGGGTATCCCGACCCCCTATATACAAGACTTTATATTTGTCCCTGTTCTTTTTAGTAGAACATTCCAGTCTGTTGAGTTCTGCAGTCTTGATTCTGCCATCTGATATTAACTCTCTTTTCCAGTTTTGTGTCAACTGCAGATACAACAAGTATGCTTTCCACATCTGCATCCAAGTCACTGGGGAAAAATGGTCGTAAAAGATATAACCAATGAGGGAGCCCTCCCTAGTGGCACAAGGGGTTGAGAGACAGGCACTATGAAGCTATCCACAGACACTGTAGTACGAGTTCAATCCCCGGCCAGGGAGGTGACCCACATGGCGCAGCAGACCTCTCCTGACTCACCCGCTGCTCCTCTCAGCAGTGTATTTCAGTCAATCTGCCTGTTCTGTTCCCCACTCTGTCTCTGGTGAATTCTCTCACCCTCCTGCGCTTCTGACTGTACCCAGTGCTTGTATAAATAAATAAATAAATCTTTAAAAACAAAACAAAACAAAACAAATATTTATTGAGAATCTTCAATGTACAAGTCACTTGGGGAGAAAGGAAATTATAAAGAGAAGACTTGTTCTTAAGGAGCTTACAATTTACTAAGGGAGACAGAACATATATACACTGAAATAACTATAAAACACAGTATAAAGATATGCATAACAAAACAAGATCATACATACAAGCAACTATTAATAGTGTATATACACTCTGGGGAAGATGATAGAAACAACTAGAGATTAGAATAGAAGGAAGGTATAGGTTTCACTATATACTTTTCTGTACTATTGAATTAAAAAGTAAAGAGGAGGGGGGAAGGGAAACCAGGTCTTAAAGAGGTCTTAAGCATGGGTTAGAGCACAGATTTTTTAAAGTAAAAATAAAGTACTGCAGGAGAAAAACATCCTGGACATAGTTGTATAACTACCTTCCAATCCACCTCCTATTCTATCAGTCAGCCCACATTTCTCCATCTATGTACAAGGACGTCATGAGAGATTTTATCAAGTGCCTTGCTAAAATCAATTCTTAAAAGGTTGGCACCTCACAGATTACAGAATCCTTTAAGGGTTGTTTTCTCACTCTCTATTTCTATTTGTCCCTCATCTAGACTACCAAGTATTTTTCCAAAAGGAATACTTGGAAACCACTCCAAAGACTGGGCTAGAAAAAGAATTAATTGCTTTCAGCTCTTTATATATACCTCTATTGCATTCAGCACATTTCTGTTATTTGTTTATATGTCAATTTCCTTTCTATGAGGTATAACTTTCTGAATTCAGAGGTTCTAGGTTTTGTTTTAATCTCTTCAACATCCTCAGCAGAGTCTAGGACAGATTAGATGTTAATAAATATTTGCCAAATTAAATCAGCAGTAGATTCAAGGGGGAAAAAAAGAACTCTTATTTTATGAAACCTACTCTGTGCCAGGCCCTTAATAAAATATAATCTCTGATCCTTATAACAACCCTGTGGGGCACATATCATTATTTATATTTTGTAAGTGATGAAACATTAAGTAACCAAAACCAAAAAGTTACCACAGTAACAAAGAAACATGGCACCAGGAATGCAATGCAAGCCTGACTTTAAAAAAGAGTATGTTCTTCTACAGGAGAAGGCTGCAGGAAAATAAGAGGGTAAAGGATAGGAAAAGAAAAAGTAGTGAGTGGGTAAGTGATAAGAATCTGAGAGGAGATACTTAGCAGAGGGGTGGGAACTATGTGCTAACTCAATTATTATTAAAGGTAACGATCAGAGTGGACTGTAATGGGCACTGCGAAATCTGCTGCTCCTACAAAAGAGCAGCAAAGTTTAAGTTGCTCTAAAAGAGCCACCTACTCCAGTTTATAAAGTAGGGACAGCCATTTCAACTAGCTGCAGGCAAGGAGTTCATTATGAAATTTATTTTTTTTAAAGATTTACTTATTTATTTATACAAGAACCAGGGTACAGGCCAGACGTGCAGGAGGGTGAGAGGATTCACCAGAGACAGAGTGGGAAACAGAACAGGCAGACTGACGAAATATACTGCTGAGGGGAGCAGCAGTAGCAACAGGAGAGGTCTGCTGTGCCATGTGGGACCCTCGCTGGCCGGCCAGGATCGAACTGGCACTGCAGAGGCTGCGGGCAGCTTCACAGTGCTGCACTCAACTGCCTGCACCACCAGGGGAGGCCCCATTATGAAATTTAAATCCAAAAATCTAGATGCTGGTGACAACACAGTCAAAGATTTCAAAAGGAAACAGTGGAATTTGAGGATAATGATCATGAAAACATCTACCAGGCAAGGTGAGCAAAACAGAGAAAAGGAGACCAGTGAGAGTGAAGGAAGGAACCACCTATAAATCTACAAACATCAACTGGTAAATATACCACCAGATGGAAAATACCCTAAGGTGAACTGCACTCTGGGACTTGTTTAGCACTGTACAGATACTTCAGAATTGGCCAGAAGATATCTAAGTTGGGATTCTCCTAGCTGTGCAGCCCCAGGCAAGTTCCTTAGCAGAGCTGAAACCTACAAAGTGATATAATATCATCCACTCTCACAGGCTTTGGTAAGAATTACATCAGATAATTTGGCAAACATGGGTAGTTGTTATATAATTCTCTTCATTATTCTTCCAGATTTATTTCTTAGCCTCCAAGATTTAGGCCCATCTTTAGAACCAGTGCCTACAAGTCTGTCTATAATTTGGGTTAGGTTTTAATCTTAAATGGTTCCCATACTAATTTGCACAAACAGGAATGACAAGTAAATAACCAACTCATTACAGAACAATTATCAATAATACGTAAATATCAGCATATTCCTTTCCAAAATCCAAAGACATCAAAAGTAAAATCATATGGCCTAGAAGTGTAAAGAGTGAAGACAACAGCTCCTTGAGAAAAGTAGAAATTACATATAAAAAGAAGAGAGGTTTGGCAGCATGACAGTAGTTAGCCTTCTCAGTTTGAGGACACAGAGCTGTATGTGCTTCTGCTAAGAGTGGCCTTCCCTAACCTCCCACTTCCTCAGTGGGATATAAGAGGAAGAAGAGTAGGCACTCCATCTACAAGTTGCTGGCCTCCACTAAAACCAGCTCCAATAAAAAGGCTACCATTAGAACAACTAATCAACCATCCTCTGAGAGTGGATATTTTAAATCTTAATTAGCATTAAATGTAATTTAAGATTCTGCTCCTCAATCCCATGACCAAATTTCAAGTGCTCAATAGCCATGTGTGACTACTGGCTACCACAATTGACTTCACAGTTATAGAACATTCCTGTCATTGCAGACCATTCCACTGGATAGCCCTTCTCCTTTAAGAGAGTCAGGACTAATCATATCATATCTTAAATCTCTTTACCTTGGACATGATGAGAAACCCAAGCATCCTCTGGCATCCCTCATCACTTAAGATTCTCATCCCCCTCGTGACTGTAATCTGTCATCTGGAGGGACTTTTCTAAAATGAATCAATCTCCTACTCCTAGTCTTAAAATGACTCTGGTATTCATGTCAGTGATTAACAAAATTCCCAACATTATTAACTTCCTCTGTGACTGCTCCCTTCATCTTCCTTTAACTTAAAAACGATTGTCCTCTGAGGACCCTTCTTCTATTTATATCTTTCTCAAGTACTGGATGTTACATCTCAACACAGCACTACCAACCTAGAGATGGCATAAATATTCTCCTTACTCTTGATGTTGCTTCCAGAGTATACTGGTATACTGTAAAGACCTAGTTTGAAGAACAAACCATTGTGCTGCCCCTGCCTCTCCACCCTGGGAGTCATCTACTAGTCTCCTGGTTACCTCCCCTCCACCAGCTATCTCTCATCCTGACCATTCACTGTATTTTTCTTCACCACTCTCTCCAGCATTCCTGGTGACTTCATTACCTATATTTTAGACTGAGGCATATGAAGTGGCAGTTTTTGTAGGTTCAACCTAAGGTATGAGTCATTCAGTACTCTGTTATCTTAGTTCTTGACCCCTTGGTGGATCACACCTTCTCATTCTTTCTCAAGTGAGCTCTTGAGAGAGGAGTAAGCCTTATGCCCTAAGGCATCCATTGTTATGTAATGAGTAAAACTCTGTTCTGTGCATCAGGTACATTCCACCCTTAGATGTAAACAGTTTGTACATTTTTTTATGTTCTGCGGTTCTGATGAGAAACCCTGATTGAGCTACTTCGAAGATCTCAATTTCAGATGTCCTATTCTCTGATCACTGCCATCCTTTCCAATTACTCCTTCTAATATTTTAACCCTGATAATCCTTTAGTTCCACTGAGGTGTCTAACTCCAGACACCTTTTCACTGTCCATGACCCTGATACATCCATACTTTCCTTCTGACCTTAGATCTCAGTTATCATATTAACAACTCCCTTGGATCTTACCTCAATTTATTTCTAATTTCTACTGTACTCCCTGGCAAAATCCAAATTTGGTTAAATCCAACTCTCTACCTAAATCCAACTCTCGCTACCCTAAACAGCACATATTGGATGAGCTCACATATATTTAAGACCACAAACCTCAAGTAGTCCCTCAGCCTAGCAACTCTAATATGTTTCCATGGTCAGTTATTCTTCTGCTCTCCCAAAGACTATTTCACATCTTACCCATTCTCCTCAGTCCTACTATAACCATGCTTACCCTGCTATCACCATTCTTTTCTGTTTTAATACAACTTTATTGAGAAACATTTCACATACTATACCATTTTTCCATTTAAAGCATGTAATTCAATTTTTCATATATTTAAAAAGTTGTACAACTATTACCACCATCAGCTTTACAACAATTTCATTAACTGAAAAAGAAACCTGTCCCTATTTTAACAGTCATTTACCATTTTCCCCAAACTCTCAAGGCAACCACTAATCTGCTTTATATCTCTATGAATTTGCCATTCTGGTCATATCACATAAATGGTATCATATAAAATGTGGGTTTTTGTGACTGGCTTCTTTCATTCAACGTGATTTCAAAGTTCACAAACACTGTAGCAGATGTCAGTACTTAACTCCTTTTTTCTCCATAGTAACTGAACCATCTTACATTCCCACCAACATTGGACTGGGGTTCCAATTTCTTCACATTCTCACCAAAAATATGTTATTTTTTATTTTCTTGTTTTAATTAGCCACCCTAGTGGGTATGAAGTGGTATCTCATTGTGATTTTTGACTTGCATCTCCCTAATGACTAAAAATGCTGATTATATTTTCATGTGCTCATACATTGCCTTTGAGAAATATCTATTTAAGTCCTTTATTTCAATTGAGTTGTTTGTCTTTGCTGTTGTCAAGTGCTGAGAGTTCTTTATGTAGTCTGGAATCTAGTCCTTACCAGACATGATTGCAAATACTTTTTCCCATTAAGAGAGAAAACCATTAGGTGAGTGTTTGTTTTTTTAATTTTCTTTTCACAAAGGATAGTGTATCCTTTTGATACACATGTTTCATGTTTTTTTTTTTTTTAAGTTTTATTTATTTATTTATTTATTTATTTAAAAAGATTTATTTATTTATTTATTTAAAAAGATTTATTTACTTATTCATACAAGCACTGGGTACAGTCAGAAGCGTGGGAGGGTGAGAGAATTCACCAGAGCCAGAGCAGGGAGCAGAACAGGTAGAGTGACGAAGTACACTGCTGAGGGGAGCAGTGGGTGGCAGGAGAGGTCTGCGCACCATGTGGGACCCTCGCCTGGTGGCAGGGGATGGAACTTGTGCTGCTGAGGCTGCGGGCAGCTTCGCAGCCCAGCGCTCAACCGCTGTGCCACCAGGGAAGGCCCATGTTTTATGTTTTGATGCAAAATGGTCAATGTATGAAGTTCCACATAGCTATATTTTTTCTTCTGTTGCTTGTGCTTTTGGTGTCATATGTAAGAATTCATTGCCAAGTACAAAGTCATGAAATTCTACCCCTAAGAGTTTTAGCACTTAATATTCAGTTCTTGATCAATTTATGCATATGGTGAAAAGTAGGCTCCAACATTTTCTTTTGCATGTGGATATTCAATTGTCCCGCACCATTTGTTGAAATGATATTCCCCAACTATCTTGTCCTGATACCCTTGTTAAAAATCTATTGCCCATAAACACATGGTTTTAATTCTGAACTCTCAATTCTATTTAATTGATATATACATATGTATGTATGTATATATGTGCGTATCTTTATGCCAGTACCACCCTATCTTGAGATTAGTAAATTGTAAAATCAGGAATTATGAACCCTCAAGTTTGATCTTTAAAAGTGTTTTCACTATTCTGGATCCCTTTAATTTCCCAAGATCCAAAAATGGAATTTTCATTAACCCAGTTGCATGGGCCAAAACCTTGGTGTCCCCTGAGTCTTCTCTTTCTCTTATACTCCAACAAACCCTATAGGTTTGGCCTTCAAAATACATGCCAAAGTTGCTCAGTGCACTGCAGTCACTGTGGCATTCCTGCTACTCTAAGGAGTATGCCAAACACACTCTTGCCTTAGGGCCTATTTATACTTAACCCTTTTACCTAGAATGATTGTATTCAAATATACAATTTGAATACCTCAAAAAGCCTTCTTCGATCTTTTTATTTAAGAAGATCCCCTTCCCTGGTCTTGGTCATTCTCTATCCCCTGTTCTTGCCTTAATTTTCTTAAATTTTATTTAAGATATGTAATCTTAAAAAGCTTAAGAATGTAAGCTTTATGTGAGCACAGACTTCTCTTGTGTCCAGGCTGTAGCCTAAGGTGGCATAGCAGCATCTAGATTATGGATTCTAGATGAACATCAACTGACTGTTGGTAAAGAGGAGTAAATACAGTATAAACATCACAGTCATGTGAATTACTCAGGCAGAACTTCTCTAAGTTGAGCAGTCTGTGGTGTGCTTAGTCAGAAACCTGAGTCAACGTTGTCTTCTCTTATTCTGACCCTTAATCACAAATTGTGATTGGTTTTCTCACCAAGCAATTCTCAGGTCTGTCCACTGCCATTGACACTGCTTCATTACATGTCTCCCTGTTTCTAGTCTCAAAACCTTCAATTCATATTTCATACTGTTCCATGAATAACTCAGGCCCAGCATTAAAACTAGCAGTACTCAGGAAGTCTTCCCTGATCCAAGAAGGCCCCAGTCTCTACATTCAAACAGGACCCCACACTAAGAGTTTATCTAATACAGCACTTCTCATACAACATCTGAATTATTACTTTACCTATTCATCTCTTCCACTTAATCACTTCAGTATTCCACATTCCCGCCACAAAATTGACACTCAATATAAATGCATATTTAATGAAACAATTTGGAAAGATAGTTTTTATTCATACGTTTGAGGTATTTTCTTGGTTTTAAGAAAAGAATATTTTTTAATGACTTAGATAAAAGTATCTTTAAAGCCCTATCTGAAATAACTTGAAACAGGCTCTCTCTGCTCATTCCATTCAATAAATACTTATCTTCTCCCAGGTACTAGATTTGATAATGTTTTCTACTAGTGATCATTTCTACCTCTAAAACCCAATATAAATATGTTGATAGTTCCTAAACTATCAGTACCTATGTTGCCAATTTTTTTTCAGCGACTACATACCATTTTCATAAATGCCCTAAAAAGATAGGAAGTCCATTTTACCGATGAGTAAATAAAGCTCAGAGGCCTTGATTCTAATAAATACTTTTGTCTAGCACCTGATTCCTATAAATACCTGGTCTTGAATCTGATTCCTAGTCTGTTACCCTCTAAAGCAAATACCAAAATAGCAAACTGCCTTCTTTGCTGCAGAAGCCCCCTGTCTTTACTCAAGTTGTAGCAATTTCCTTTCAAGTTTAGAGACAAGTTTGCTTTCCCTAGAGTTACAATTTAATGTTGAGCTCTTGACCTTAAAACTTCAGTGCTGCTATAGTTATTCCTGCATCTCAAGTATTATCATAGCTTGCATAACACCTGTCTATACAAAGACAAAAGTATTCATACAAAAATATTCTTAGCAGTGCTCCCCACCTCCAAGCTACATGGAAGAGTCAATACTGATAATAATCTTTAAACCACACAATTCTACTACAGATATAAAGGGGCTAGTCCCATTCTATTTTTATGAACAAAATCCCTTAATTTATGAGGTATTAAATAATTTACAGGTCTTAGAAAAAAGTCACTTCTTTAGTTTTACTAACACTTTATATTATTATAGGTCAATCTTTTTCTTAAATAGCTAGGATTTTTATTTAAGCAAATTGGCAATGCATATCTAGAATTTTAAAATAATTCATATCTCTGATGCATGAATTTTGGGAATCTACTCTGAAGAACCATCTGAATTTTAGCTGAGACTATAAGACAAATACATTTTATCAAAGCATTATTTACAGCAATGAAAATCTAAACAACCCATGGTTCAAATACAGGGTGAAATACTATACTGAAATATAGACTGATTCCAAAGAAAGACTAAAATAAACCAAAATATTAATCATAATTGGGGAATAGAGCTTTGGGGTAATTCATTTTCAACAATAATTTTCTATTTTGCCAATTCTTTTTCAATGAGCATATACCACTTTTATAATTTAAAAACTTGCTTAAATATCAAAAGATGATATTGGCAATGATTATGAATGCCATTAACATAATTTATGGTAACTTTTGAGCACTTCCAGACACACACACACACACACACAAAAACACCTAACAAATCATTTCATATTGGGTACATTCAACTTTTGACTAGTGCAGGAAATCTGCAGAAGTGAAGCTCTGGATGAGGTGTGTGAAGGTGTGATATTATATCAGCACTAGTCCTGGTCACCATGCCCTTTCCAGATGTTCACAGAACCCTCATATTCTGGAAAACCATTGCTATAGACAGGAATGGGCAAAGTATAGGTTGGCCATCTTTTATTTACAAACTTTTAAAACCCAAGGACCTCATTCATCTATATATTTTCTAAGGTTGTTTTCATACTATCAAGGGAGAGTTAAATTGCTATGACAGAGACCTAAGCAGCTGTAACAGAGATCACAGGGTCTGTAAGGTCTAAAAATTTGCTATCTGTCCCTTTAAGAAAAGTCGGTTAATTTTCCTTATGTGGGCCTACTTATGTTAAGATATTGTGGAGGAAATAAAAATGAATGTGATACAGTTATATTGATAGTAATACTAAGCTTAGAGTATAAATCATGAATGCTTCAGTCATAAAAAGAAACCTTTGAGTTAGACCCTACTATAAAGTAAAAGAATCTGAGATAATAGCATCAAAAATGCTATGCTATGTGTGAACTTTGCTTGCACCCTGATTTCAACCAACCAGCAACTATTTTTAAAAAAACGACGACACAATTATGATATTCAAGGAGATTTGAACAAATCAGATATTTGATGACAGTAATTTTCTGGTGTAACAGGCATTATGGTTAGTTGGTTTTTTTTTGTTTTTTTTTTAACAAGATCGTATCTTTCAGAATACACAGTAAAGTAATGAAATGTTATCTGGGATTTAATTTTAAATCATCTGGGGTGGGGATGTCTAGAGGGGCCCTATGTATAGAATATAGATGAAACAACAGTGACCGTGAAAAGATTTTTAAGTTTGAAATGTTCTATAATTCAGAGTAAAACACTCAAATACAAAGTTCTTTCATAAGACAAGAACCAAAGTTAAGTTGGACATTGTCTTTTGAAGAAACCAGTATATAAACACAGATGTAAGAACTCAGAACAGGGGCCTCCCCAGTGGCGCAGCAGTTGAGCGCTGGGTTGTGAAGCTGCCTGCAGCCTCTGCATGCTAGTTCGATCCCCGGCCCCTGGGCAAGGTGGGGGGGTCCCACATGGCGCGCAGACCTCTCCTGCCGCCCGCTGCTCCCCTCGGCAGTGTGCTTCCTCAGTCTGCCTGCTCTGCTCTCCCTTCTGGCTCTGGTGAATTCTCTCACCCTCCCACGCTTCTGACCGTACCCAGTGCTTGTATAAACAAATAAATAAATCTTTAAAAAAAAAAAAAAAAGAACTCAGAACAAAAACCCAGATGCTTTCTAAAGAATCATTAATAGTAATCAAATCCAATGGTCATGTATTGTCATCAGAGCCTAAACTGAACTAATATTAAGTTAAGTAAAAAGACTTTAAAATTTTCAGAACTTTACTAGTGGCTGCTTTATCAAGGTTCCTCTGAAAGTGAAATGGATGACAGTTGAGTATAGAATAAACACACAAGTTCTTTATGGTTTATAATGCAGTATGTTCAAATATGTATGCTACAAATCGTATGTATGCAACAAATCATCCAACTTAAGAAGTAGACTACTGACAAAACTGATGAGCCAATTGTACACCTCTGCCTGATCTCATCCTCTGCCTCCACCCATCCCTATCCCAAAAAAGCCTTTATTCTCAAAATTATGTTATCATTACTTTGTTCTTACATAAACACAATTTTACCATAAATTCTTAAAACAATACATTGGCTATCACATTGGATTGAGTATTCCACGTTGGTATTTTTATCTGAACATTCATGGATGACTCTGTGAAGTACAAGCTTTTGAATTAAACTGGTTTTGTATTCCAGCTCTTGCCACTTTCTAGATATGTGATCTTGGGGAAATTACTTTCCTGTCATGTCTCACTTTCCTCTTCTACAAAAACTGAATAGTATCTGCTTCAAAAGATAGCTGAAAAAAATACCAAAAAAAGTATAGTTTCCAATATAGAGCAGGTATTGCTGTATTAGCCATGATTTATAAAGACTTAGCAACTTGAATCCTTATTCTTAGTGAAAAAACAAAATCTTGCTATCAAGTATTTCCTTTAACTAAGTCCCCAGACCATAATAACAAATCAGTCTGTAAATGATCAATCTCCATAGTCACCACAGAAGTCAGATAGTTCTCCTGATCCTTTAACTTTGCACACATGCTATTAAAGAGGTAACTCATGTTACATAGATGCTGTTCACCATCAAACTGCTGTTTGAATCCATCAAACTGTTTCTTCCACATAATTGAAAGCTGACAAGGTCATTCTGATGAGATCAGATTTCATGCTTGCATTAGCGGGTAAAGGATTCTAGCACCCTGCTTTTCTAAAACTAAGGTTTCCGTGGTCTCCTCAAAGTTTCCCCTATGTGTCTCTGTCTCTACATATGGGATGGCAGAGACCGTAGCAATGAAGAAGACTGCTACTTCTGCGGTCAGACTTGGGCTGGGTCCCTGGCTCTGGTACTTACTAAGTCTGATGCTCGACAAGTACTAAAGCTCTCTGATATCAGCTTCCTCATGGGTAAAATGGAGGTATCAAATACCACTTACCCTCTAACGGTAATATCCTTACTGTGACTCTAGGATAGCTGAATGGAGATGACTAATCTAATATTAATTCCTTGAACTTTCTTCTTTCTTAAAATGCTCTAGATGCCTAAATTAAAAAGTGTGACTAGATCATGAAGTGAGAGAGAGAACTTCTCTAAAGTGGTTTTTAGCTGTTAATATTCCTTCAACACATAATGCTTTGGGTATTAGCTCAGGTGTTAATAAGAGCTATTTTATTTTTCAAGGAAGGAATAAGCACATCTGGCAGGAGAAAACTGCTAAAAGAAATACTGAGGTCTGGCTTTTCAGCAGGAAGGCATAATAAGTAGAGGAAACTAAACCAAAGACAAAGTCAATGTGAAGAGAATCAAGATGCGAAGAATAAAGGAAATGAGGAATCAAGGAGACAAGAATTGTAGTCAAGACTGCCCTTCACATGCTGCAACTTAAGGAACTTCATTAATGCATCAACAGTGGACATGACATGAGGAGATGTTCTTCAGAAAGACTGAAACAAAGTGGTCAGAAGACAACTGAGATGACGCGAGTGGGAGCCAGTACACACTGCTGCTATGTTAATACAAGAGGAGAGAGTTACACACAGTGGGACCTCACAAGTCTGGAGTGGAGACTAAGTGTTCGTCTAGTAGTTAAGAGTTATGATGTATTTCTGTATCAGTGCCACAGGCCTCCAAATAAGATGGTGGTCTCACCAAGAAACACCAAACTTTTGGGGGGTCAAGCCTATCAAAAAGGAATCTTCTTCATGGCTAAGTTCAGAGCCTAGGCTCTGTTCCAAAACATCCTCTTCTTAAATGTGTTTGCATTTATTTTGCTTCTTTCCCTTTTTTGTTCCAGTTTTATTTGGATAAAATGGACATATAACACTGCTTTAGTTTAAGATGTAGAAAGTACTGATTTGCTGTATGTATACATTGAGAAACGATTACCACAAGAAGTTCAGTCAATAATATCTACCGACTCACAGAGTTACAAGTTTTTTTTTTTCTTCTGGTGAAAACTTTTAAGGTCTCTCTTAGCAACTTTCAAATCTGCTATACTGTATAATTATGGTCACCAAGCTGTAATAAATTATATCCCCACGTCTTATTTATCTTATTATAACTGGACATTTCTACATTTTGACTATCACTCACCCCCTCATCAGGCAACCACCAATCTGTTCTCTATGAGTTTGTATTTTTTCCCCAGATTTCACATACAAGCGAAATCATACATATTTAGAGTAATATCCTCAACATCTATCCATGTTGTCACAAATGGCAGGATTTTCTTTATATGACTAATTATATTCCACTCCGTGTATGTGTGTGTTTATCACATTTTCTTTTCTTTCTTTTTTTTTTTTAAAGATTTATTTATACTAGAACTGGGGTTCAGGTCAGAGGCGCAGGAGGGTGAGAGAATTCACCAGAGAGAGTGGGGAGCAGCACAGGTAGACGGACCGAAGATGCTGCTGAGGGGAGCAGCAGGAGAGGCAGGAGAGGTCTGCCACGCCATGTGGGTTTCTCCCTGGCCGGCCAGGAATTGAACCGGTGCTGCAGAGGCTGCGGACAGCTCCACAGCACTGTGCTCAACCCATTGCGCCACCCAGGAGGCCCTATCACATTTTCTTTATCTGTTATCTATCATAAACACTTAGGTCATTTCTGGGTTTTAACTATTATAAATAATGCTTTAATAAACAAGGAAGTACAGACTTCTCTTCAAGATAGTGATACTATTTCCTCAGATATAAGCCCAGAAGTAGAACTGCTGGGTCATATAGTCCTATTTTCAGTTTTCTGAGCAAACTCCATATTGTTTTCCATAGTGTTCCTACAATTTACATTCCCACCAGAGTGGTTTCCTTTCTCCACCTCTTATCTCGTCTTTTTAATGATAGCTATCTGACATGTGAGTGATATCTCACTGTAGTTTTGATTTGCATTTCCTTGATGATTAATGACACTGAGCATCTGTTCATGTGGCTGTTGGTTATCTGTATGTCTTCTTTGAAAAATAATTCCTTAGTTATTTTTTTTTTTTTTTTTTTTTTTTTTTTTTTTTTTGTGGGACCCTCGCCAGCGGCAGGGGAACGAACCGGAGCTGCAGAGGCTGCGGGCAGCCTCGCAGCCCAGTGCTCAACCACTGTGCCACCAGGGGAGGCCCCTTAGTTAATTTTTCAATCTGACTGTGTTTTTTGTTATTGAGCTGTATTAGTTCTTTATATCTTTTGAATATGAACCCTTTTCAAATATTTTCTTGCAAATTTCTTTGCAAATATTTTCTCTCAGACTGGTTTGTACTTTTGTGATGCAGATGCTATGCAGCTGCTTTTTAGCTTAATGTAGCCCACTTATTTCCCTCTTGCCACCATTGAAGTCAAATAAAAAAAGAATCACCACCAAGACCAATGAAAAAAAGTTTATCTCCTACATTATCTTTTAGGAGTTTTGTGTTTAAGCTACATTTTGTTTATTAGTTACCATTCTCACTTTGGTTTCCTTGTCAAAAAATATTTCCCCAATGGAGATAAAAATTAAGTACAATTTGTATAATTTGTTAAAGTAAAAAACCACAATCTCACTCATGAATATAAAGAATTTCTAACAGCATGAAAAAATACTTACCATGTTATGTTAGGGAGGGAAAAGTCAAAAGAAAAACAGGAAGGGCCTGTGTATGTGTTTGTATAGTTGTGTGGTATGTGTGCACATAGTTGAATCCCAATTCCAATAATGGAAGAAAAAGTGCTTGCTTCCGTAGCCCCCAAAAATGAATAAGGTAATATACAAAAATACTTGGTTTTACTTGGTTGGTTTTACTTCCATTACCTTTATATTCAGCGAAAAAAAATGGTGTTTTTTTTTTTTTTTAATTACCAGTTGCTTGAGAGATTTGTTTCAATTCCTTTATTTTTTTAATTTTTTTTAATTTTTATATTCCCCATACAATTGCAACCCCCTGATTATGACCCCAACCCCTCCTTTCCTCATCATGCCCCCCCCAAAGTGTGTCTCTGGTTCATAGTTGTTTGTTGATTTTGATTTTTTTCTTTCTTAAGTTATTCTTTTTCCTGGTCCCTTATTTAGGTTTTCTAGATTCCTGCTATGAGAGAGACCATCTGGTATTTTTCTTTTACTTTCTGGCTTATTTCGTTGAGCATGATCCCTTCCAGTTCCATCCATGTTGCTGCAAATTGCATGTGTTTATCTTTTTTGAATGCTGAGTAATATTCCATGGTGTATATACACCACATCTTCTTGATCCAGTCATCTATTTTTGGGCATTTGGGTTGTTTCCAAAGCTTAGCTATTGTAAACAGTGCTGCTATAAACATAGGGGTGCAGGTGCTCTTTGGAATTAATGTTTCTGTGTCCTTTGGGTAAATACCTAGGAGAGGAATTGCTGGATCATATGGAAGCTCTATCTTTAGTAGGTTGAGGAATCTCCACACAGCTTTCCATGGTGGTTGGACCAGTTTGCACTCCCACCAGCAGTGCAGGAGAGTTCCTTTCTCTCTACATCCTTGCCAACAATTGTTGTTGCTAGTTTTTTTAATATGTGCCAAGAGCTGATGAGACTCAATAAAAACAAAGAAAATAATCCAGTCAAAAAATGGGCAGAAGAGCTAAAAAGAAACTTCTCCAAAGAGGAAATACAAATGGCCAACAGGCATATGAAAAAATGTTCAACGTCACTTGCAATCAGGGAAATGCAAATCAAAACTACAATAAGATACCATCTCATACCTGTTTCAATTCCTTTAAATACACCACTTTGGATACACAGCTCCTGTTGATCCTGTACTAAGGCACCTCCTTCTCCTACCTTATAGCTTCTTCCTCCCATCAACAATGGTAATGGGTTCTTAATCCTTCCTTCTTGTTGCCCACCCCCTCCTAATTCTACATGGATTCTAATACTCTTTTCCCTGTTACAGTGCCACTTCTGTTCACACTGATTAGATCTTTCTGCAGGATCAGCACTGCTTCTGCTTTAAGAAATAAAAGCTTCAGCGGTATTCACACTAAAAAGGATTGCTGTCCCAACTGCATAAATCTGGAAACTTGGTGAGATTGATAGGTTGGAGGGAAAAAACCTAGACAGCACCTTTGAAGCAAAAGGCAAATCACTAATATAGAACTTATATAAAATGATATGAAAATACTAAGAACCTAATAGATAGTTGGGCAAAGTTCAGTGAATAATTATTCAAAAAAGAAATACAAATTGACTTTTTAAAAATGAAAAAAAATTCAAATGCACTACTAATCAAAGAAATATAATGTATATTAAAATTACCTATCAAATAGATGATGGTTTTTTCAAAAGGAATATTCCTTAATATTTGGATGGTGTGCTCAAAGGAACACCCTCATACTGAGTAGAAGTTCAATGAGTATTCCACTTTTAGTAATCCAGTTTAAAGAAATAACTCTAATAAGAAATATAGATGATTTTACACATTACAAGGCTCATTGCTATTTTGGATCATTAATGGATAAAAAGGGTAAAAAAACAACATCTGAACTTAGGGAAACAGTTAAGTAAAAATCTATTCTTTTTCTCACCAATCAGAAGTAATCCTTCTCCCTCTGTGAATGGCTTGCTGCCTCTCTTTTAGCACTTCAACTGATTTGTATCATACTTAGTCATGCACAAGTCTGTTTGCCTCATTGAACTGTAAATTCTTTGAATACAGATTTGAGGTACAACCCAGCTCTGTATAACCATTATCACCTCTTATGCACACCAAGCACCTAGCTAGCACACTACTTTTTACTAAGCAGGACACAAGAATCACTGTTGCAAAGAAATGAATCAATGATTTTGGAGAATATAATTTTATACATATAAAGACATATAAACACACATAAAAGACATGAAAAAATACTAAATTTATATATGAACTAATTCTACCACAATTTGGAATAAACTCAATTCCGTAAGATTACATGAATGAATAGATTGCAGTAGTTAGTGCCCCTTTACTGTTTCTCCTTCCTGCCTGAAACACAGATGACAGGTCTAGAAATGCCACAATCATCTTGAAACCATGAGTCAAGAAGCCACAAGTCAAGGACTGTATGGCCAAAAGAGAAAAGTCTAAATTCTCATTATACCACTGAATTACTGCCTCACTCCAGAGATCTTATTATATGAGAAAAAAGAATCCCTACACGTTAAACCCATTGTTTATGGACTTGTTATTGTGACTGAGAGAATTTTGATAGGCATTAATATGATTTTGTTCCTTATTCTGACTTATAAACAATACATACCCATCTACTTAGGTACAGTGAATAATCATCAGTAGACACTTAAATCAAGTAAAGCTAGTCTTTCACTAGACTGATGTATGCTTTCCTGAGAAAACTTTCATTAAAGGTTATAGTCAATGACTACCGGCAGACATTTTGTTTACTGTTGAATAGAAACAAGTGGAGCCAAAAGAGGGAGAAGACATCAGTTACTCGAATTAAATTTCTAACACTTGTTTCTAAAAAAGTCCTTTAAACTACCATGGGATAAATACACAAATAATAATTCTATTACAGCTGAGAAACACTTTGCTTCATATTAACCCATATAATTCAGGTTACATCTGTTATTCTGCAACTGCCTACTATTTCCTTTCATAATGCACAAACTATAAACCCAATGAATTACCTGAAAATTCCTGTACACCCTTCACATTTTTTCTATTCATGTGACTTTTGTCTACTGTTCTCTTATATTAATGCCCTTCCCTCTTGATTTCTAATCACACTTCCTCTGAAACACAAAAGGATTTTATCTGTATGTCCCTTAGTAGTTTTAACCTTGTATTACAGTTATTCATGTACATGACTTATCTACCAATTGTACCATAATCTCAGTGAGATCAGGGCCTGTGTTTGGATTTGTACATCTCCCTACAGGTCTGTCTCCAAAATCCATGTTATTTCTAGTTAAACCTATGCTATTTCCCAACTTTTAATACCTCAGTAGTTAGGCGCCAATAACCATATACTTAATCTGCTCATCTATCTGTACATCCATTAAGGTATACAAAACGTTCATTAGTATCAGTGAGAAAACAGAATAGGGCAGAAGTTATATTCAGTAAGCAAATACAGGTATATAAAACAGAAAAAGTTAATTTTGTCCAATTTAAGAAGTTTTACTTAAGAAATGTTCAAATCTTACAGATTTTTGCTGACTCACCCAAGTCAAGCCTGTTAGTCCACTTCTCTGTTAGTTTTCAGGCATCCCCCGCACTTACTTATCCACCATTATTTTTTCAGGAAATATCAGTGAAGAGAAAAATCTACTCCTGGCAGAATCCTGATATAACAGTGTAACTTCCATGGAAAGAGGAGGTTCCATGGTCCCTGCACCACAGACCGAAAGGTGGAGCTGAGGATCAAGGGGAAGCTAAAAGGATCATACAGAGGAGACTGGGAAGTGAAGACTTGGAGGAGGCACATGGAGCAGAGACATGTAAAGCAGCAGCCACACTTGCTTCCTGTCCTTGGACTTGGGGGACATGGAAGGAGACACTTGAAAGAGACATGAGTAAGAGATGCATAAAGAAGGCTGACAATGGCAGTCTTTCTTTTGACTTACACTATGATTTTGATCCTTTCTTTCTGGATTTCCTTGGCCCCTTCTGCCCCTTTCCTATGGTTCCCCACTAGAAGGTGCCTTAGACTGTGGCAGACTATTGGGCCTCAGTGTTCCTGCTTTGGGCAAACCCTTTTTAACTGGGCATTTACCAATGAGGGGGGATGGTGAACTTTGGGTGTTTCATTGGAAAACTATCCTTTCTCTCTCCTCTCTCTCTACTGCATTTAATTATTAAAGTTTTTTCCTATTTAAAGTTTTACACACTGGGCCTCCCTGGTGGCGCAGGCGGTTGAGCACCACCAAGGCGAAGCTGTCCGCAGCCTCTGCAGCACAGGTTGGATCCTGGCTGGCCAGCGAGAATCCCACATGGTGTGGCAGACCTCTCCTGTCTCACCTGCTGCTCCCCTCAGCAGTGTATTTCAGTAGATCTGCCTGTTCTGCTCTCCGCTGTCTCTGGTGAATCCTCTCTCTCTCTCTCTTTCTCTCTCTCTCTCTCTCTCTCTCTCACACACACACACACGCACACACACACAGAGGCACTTCTGGCCTACTCCTCAGTTATTGTATGTATAAATAAATAAAAATAAATCTTTAAAAAAATAAAATATATTTTGTCTTTATGTTGGTCGATGGCACATAAAGTGTGCAAAGTTTGAGGGTGTCTCAGGGTGTCCCTCAGTCTGCCCACTAACATTGACTCTAAGCCACAGCCCTGTATCTTGATCCTAAGTGTATACTGTTAAGGCCTTCGGCTTCCCTAACTCTCCTATGATCTATTTCTCCTAGTTTATCCTTTACCAATTTGACTCTCAAGCTTTTCCTTGCCCTTTCAACTTTCCCATAGTTCTACCTGGCTGATGGCTTATCTACGGATTAGCATACAGAAACACAGACCTCAGAAAGACTATATAGGCAGTTAAGTATATTCAATAATAATAGAATCTACCATTTATTAAATATCTATTATATAGCAGACAGTGCTGGGCATATTACAAAGCCTGCTTCTCATGACAATCCTGATGATGTCAGACCAATATTACAAATGAGGCACCTGATTCTCAAAGAGGTAAGGTAATTTGTCCAATATTACCCTGCTGACAAGTATTACAGCTGAAATTTAAGCTCAGATCTGTCTGGTTCCAAAGCTGCTTCTCTTACTCTATCATATTGCCAAAAATAAAACACTGGCTGTTCTCCCGGCTTCCAACCTTGTCCCCACCCTAATAATCTATGCACACAGCAGTCAGTATAATCCTTTGCTCAAATATTAATTCGTTCTTTGCTCAAATCCCTCCAATGGCTCCTCTTTTGCTCAGAGTAAATGCTAAAATCCTTACTATGGCCTAAGAGTTCTATGTAACATGTCTCCTTGTTCCCTCCCCAATTATTTCTCTGATCTCATTGTTTCTCTCTCCTTCACTTACTCTATTCTAGTGACATTGACTTCTTTGTCATTCCTCATACACACCAAGGATCTTTGCACTTACTGATCCCTCTGCCTGTAACACACTCTCCTTTCCACCTCAAAATTCTCTTAGCTTTTTCTACCTTTCCTTTACTTCCTTTACTTCCTCTAGGTCTCTGCTCAAATGTCACCTACTCACCTACAATGTAACTTACAATGGGATCTTACATCTAACCAATTATTTTAAGTTGCTATTTTCTCTATCCCCACAATTTCTCTTTCTTTCCAAAATATTTAAAACTATTAACATATTGTCAGTATCCCACTATCAGATTATAAGCTCAATGAAAATAGGGACTTTGTATATTCTTTCTATATTTTATATACTGTATCTGGTAAAGAGTAGGTACTTAATATTTATTCAATGAATAAATGGAGAATTTTATTCCCCCTAGGTTTTTAAATAAAAATAATCTCACGAATAGTCTCATTTCCAGAAAGCAAATGCAAAGGCAACCTGCCTTTGTCCTAGTCTAGATTAAGCAAATCTTCTCCCTTCAAACACAGCCTTTAAAAAATACTCCCTCTAATTTTTCCATAGTTGTGAATTGATAGACATGTCATTGAGCAACAAACTGAGCAGTCTGAGCCAACTTAACAGAGTATAGTATTATAATCAAATAAAAGTTACAGCAAAGTTAATCAGACACATATTTAATGATATGCATAATTGTTATTGTGCTGCACGGTAACTAGGCATAAATGGTAGACATTTCATGTAAATGACTCTAATTACTATTTCTTTTACACAGCCAAACCAAGCATGTCTAGGATCAGATTCAGAGGAAAACAGGAAGGAGGGCAAAGCTGGATACTTAACTCTGGGAGGTAAGTCCTCTTTCTTATTCCATCCCCTTAGGCATTGAGCTCATAGTCTCCCCCAAACTCAGTTATGTATCTACAGAAATAACTTTTTTCCCTCCAAAGTGGAGGAAAGAGGCTTTCTCTCACCAAATGCATGACAATTAGGCTGCAGACCCTGCCACTGTCTCCAGTCATAAAACTGAGGGAAACAACAATCACTACTGTCTCTGACAAGGAAGAAAGGGGCATGCAAACTGGTGGAAAGGAAGTACTATATACCAGGTTGCAGGTATTTCACATAGCTCTTCAAACTACTTCCCATCCTACCTACTCTGTTTCCAGGATTGTAGAAGAGTAAGAAGAGAATGGGATCATTCCAGTGAGGACTCCCTGCCCCAACTCTTTCCTAAAGCCTAAAATGTCACCAGAGAGGATACGTAAGTAAGCTAACACTACTGGGAAAATTAAGAGGAAGTTTCTTTTTGCTAAGCATTTCCTTTGCTTCTCAATTATCTAACCCATAAGAGGATAAAAGCCCTCCCCCTACTTTCCCATGGGTTTATCCACACCCATCTAGTCTTTACACCCCAGGTTATATGCCTGTCCTCTCTGGGATCATCTCTAGGTGCTGCAATTCTCCTCTTTCCTAATTCACTTACTGTCAGGGACATTCATTTGGATACATGATCATTCACTTTGTGTCATCTTGTAATTAATTTCTTAGATAAATGCTTATCTCCCCAATGAGACTGCACATTGCTTAATGGCAGAAATTTTGTCTTGAAATTCTTTAATAACCCACATAAGGTCTAGCACCATTAAAAATAAACTGTTCCAGGGGCCTCCCCGGTGGCGCAGCGGTTGAGCGCTGGGTTGCGAAGCTGCCCGCGGCCTCTGAGGCGCCGGTTCGATCCCCGGCTGCTCCCCGGCCACCAGAGGAGGGTCCCACATGGCGTGCAGACCTCTCCTGCCACCCGCTGCTCCCCTCAGCAGTGTACTTTGGTCCTTCTGCCTGCTCTGCTCCCCGCTCTGGCTCTGGTGAATTCTCTCACCCTCCCGTGCTTCTGACTGTACCCAGTGAATGTATAAACAAAACAAATAAGTAAATAAATAAATAAATAAAACATGCCTCTATTAAAAAAAATAAATAAAATAAACTGTTCCATAGTATTTAGTGAATTAAAGTTAAATAGGAAATCAATAGGTGGTAGAAAGGAGTCAAATTTCTAGTTCTAGGAAGACACACCGGGGTTGAAAAGGTTAAAGTAATCTCTCTTTGTCTTTATTATACTTCTGAGCTCATTTTTAAAACAAATTTCCCTATGAAAAAGAAAGTGTAGCTGACTGTCAGAATACAGCAGACAACTTCAGATCGAAGTTGAGACATTAGGATCAGAGCTACAAGAAACAAAGTGCGAAGATGTGTCTTTATATTAGAAAACACAAATCTATAATGTCCAGAAGAGTCCTCAAGACTCAACGTAAATAAATAACTAACAGTATGAGACAGGATCGCTGACCCTTGGCCCAAGGGAATACAGAGAACCTGAAAGGCTTTCCCTGAATGGGTGACAATGTAAATCTTCAGTCTGCTTTGCCCACTTGATAGTGTCAGCTTCTCACCAACTTGTTTTCAATGAAAACAACCTGGTTCTGGTGGTATAAATCTACATTTGTTTTGGAAAAAACCCAGAAACAAACCTGAATCAATTTCAGCAGCAAGTATTTGGGTATGTGAGTTTTTCTACCACACCCCAATAAAAAACAGGCTTAAAAGCAAATACTATGTAACTGAAAGATGCCTGAAAGACATCTTTACCAAAGCTTCACTCTGTGCACAAATGATCAGAGTTCACTCTGTAGACATAAGGAATAGCTACTCTACAATACTCCTTTCCTAATAATTCTAACCTGAAGAAAGTCATCTATTCTTCTCAAACTCACATATTTCTGGACCTCAATGCTGACTCAGGTAAATAGTACTAGCTGGGTAAATGTGTTTGGTGAGACAGATAAGACAGCCTCTTCCTTCTCTGATGACCAAATATCCAGTAAAGAATTCTTTCAGTCACTGGAACTCTGCTAAAAATGAGACAAAAGAGCTATGTCAAATTAAAATTGCATCTAGAATCCTAGTTCTTCAGTGCTCTACCATTAAATGGAAGTAATAGATTTAGGTCCTTAATTATCATTGTTATTTATAAAACTACACTGCTATTCATAAAGATCCTTTAAAATAATGACAAAGTTGAAAAAAAAGTCGATCAACACGGCAGCAAGTTAGGATCTAGTTCTTCCATAAAAAACATCTGATAGGGAGAAATAACAGGGAGTTCCCAGCGGGAACTCGACACATTAGACAAATTTGGCGACATGGTGATTCACTCAGATGCAGAGGAAATTTGCAAAGACAGGGGAAGGGAAGAGAGAAAATCATCAGAATCCTTTTCCCCTCCCCCACACAAAAAGCCGGCCCACTTCATCAAGAAGAAAAGGAGGAAAAGGGGCCTCCCCTGGTGGTGCAGCAGTTGAGCACTGGGCTGCGAAGCTGCCTGCAGCCTCTGCAGCACCGGTTGGATCCCCAGCCACTGGCGAGAGTCCCACATGGGGCGACAGACCCGTCCTGTCTTACCTACTGCTCCCCTCAGCAGTGTGTTTCATCAGTGTGCCTGTTCTGTTCCCCACTCTGGCTCTGGTGAATTCTCTCATCCACCCGCACTTCTGACTGTACCCAGTGCTTCTATGTATAAATAAATAAATAAATAAATAAATAAATAAATAAATAAATAAATAAAATAAGAAAAGGAGGAAAAGCTTGGAGACAACAAAGCCCAGAGAGTCCTGAGACAGCTAAGAAGTCCAGACTGTGACAGGTAGGCAAATGGGACCTCCCCACAGGCATACAGCACAGGCACGAGCCTCTTTGTTGTGGCACTTCCCTCTCCTCCCCGCTTATGGAGACCAGTGAGAACATTTAACCAGTCGAACTTACCAGTGTAAAGAACATCACGGGGAGCCTCACAGGGCTGGTACCTACAACGGGGTAGGGGGGGGGCTCTTGGTACCCCTAGCCCTCAGATGAAGGAGGCCGCAGGAGTCCCATCACCTGCCCAACTACCTCATGGGCCCAGAAAGAATGCCAATCCAACCACATCCACAACTGCAATTTATCCTGTGCCCTTTTGTGCTTATTTGTTTTATCCTCCCTGGGAAGACTTTTCTACTCGGCCCTACAGACCAGACTAAACAGTAATGACTAGTTCACAGGAAGGCATCTGAGTCCTCAGAAGCAATTCTCCCCTCATCTGTTTGTGTGTTTGCTTATTGGTCAGTTGGTTGTCTGTTGTTCCTTTCCGTCTTTCCTATTTCTGTTTTCTGATTCTTCTATTTTTCATCTTTCTCTCCTTTAACATTACCATCACTACTTTCTCTTCTCTTTCTGTTACATTCCCTCCTTTTCCCTCCTCCCCCTATCTAGCCCTTTCTTTCTTCTCTCACCTTCATTCCTTTTACAATTCCCTATCATCCTCCTCTTTTGTCTTATCCCTTCTTTCATTCCTTATTCTCTCTCGATCCCAGTATCCTTCTGAGACCTGCCTAGAGTGACCTAGCAGTTCAACAAAGAAAAATATATCCCACCCAGCCTCCAGGCACCTCCCAGTGGACTTAGCCTCCATATGAGACTCTTGACTACCACAGGCTGAGACATCAGATCCCATGCTATGCAGGGCAGGGGGAAGGGGCGGAAAAGCACTGGCTCCTGGAGCAAAGAGAAGCTCAGAACAACACCTATCATAATGGATGAGTCTCTGGACATGTGCCCGGGTGGGAACTGTAGGAATCCCCCAACTCTCAAGTCCGGTAGCCCTTAAAGCCCTGGGAAGAGTGATGGGAACTACCACCTGCCTAAAGCAGGGGTACAGCTAAAGAGCAACAAGGGGAAACTACAGGAACGCTCACCTACACCTCTACTCACCAGCCACAGTGGCTCAGACACTAGGCAGACACATCCACACCTCAGAAAGAGAAATTAGAAGTCATGCCCACCAGGACCAGTGGTACAAGGGCACTACAAACAGAGAAAAGCTAAAGGCTAACAATGGGAACAAAGAATACAAATGATCAAGGAGGCCCTTTTGAGAACAATACACATCAGAAAGAAAGTCAACCTCCAGAACCTGATAATATGTATACAGAAGAATATCTCCACCTATTAGACAAAGAATTCAAAAAGGCCATAATGAAAACAAATAAAGAGTTAAGAGAAAATGCAGAAAGAGTGGCCTCCCTGGTGGCACAAGGGGTTAAGCACAGTGCTTTGAAGCTATCCTCAGCCTCTGCAGCACGAGTTCTACCCCAAGCTGGCCAGGGAGATACCCACATGGCACAGCAGACCTCTCCTATCTCACCTGCTGCTCCTCTCAGGAGTGTATTACAGTCAGTCTGCCTGTTCTGTTCCCCACTCTCTCTGGTGAATCCTCTCACCCCCCCGAACTCTGGCCTGAACCCCAGTTCTTACATGCATAAATAAATAAATCTTTAAAAAAAGAGAGAGAAAAATGCAGAAAGAGACAAGATTATAATCAATGAACTGAGGAAGAAAGTGAAGGAACTGGAGGATATCCAGAGATTTGTGGAGGAGCTCAAGAATTCTGGGAAAAGCCATGAAAATAGAATAAAATAAATGGAACAATGATTCAGTACTCTCAAAGATACAAACATAAAATGAACCAAGAAAGAAAAGGAAAGAGAAGCACAAAGGAAAAAGAATGAAGAAACACTTTGAGAACTATCTGACACCATGAGGAAAGGAAATATAAGAGTCATAGGAATCCCAGAAGGTGAGGAGAGAGACAAAGCAATCAAGAAACTATTCAAGGAGATAACTGAAGAGAACTTCCCAAGCATGAAGGAGGAAATGAAAATATACATACAGGAAGATAGAAGAACACCAAATTACCACAATTGAAAGGAAAACTACAGCAAGACACATAATAGTAAAGCTTCCAAAGGCAAGGAAAAATTAATGAAACTGACAAGGGCAAAGAAACAGATAACCTATAAAGGAAAACCAATCAGGCTGACACCAGACTTCTCTGAAGAAACACTACAGGCAAGAAGAGAAGGGAGTGACATATTTAGCAAACTCCAAGTAAACAAATGCCAACTGAGAATACTCTACCCAACAAAGCTCTCCTTCCTCTATGAAGGAAAAATAAAAACCTTCTCAGACAAACAAAACCTCCAGAAATTCATTACTACTAAACCCCACAAAAATATTATAAGAAACCCTAAAGCCAAAACCAATAGAGGAATGAATAGGAAGAACAGAATAAGGAATAAAAGCACAAAAAGGCAAACAAAATGGCAAATACAGATGCCAGTATATCAACATTAACTCTAAATGTACATGGACTAAACTCATCAATAAAAAGACACAGTAGCAGGCTGGACTAAAAAACAGAACCCAGCCTTTTGCTGTCTACAGGAAACACATTTAACTACAAAAGATAAACACATATTGAAATTAAAAGAATGAAAAACAATTCTACAAGCAAATGGACCAAAAAAGAAAGCAGAATAGCTATACTTATATCAGATAAAATAGACTTCAAACTAAAAAAGGTAAAAAGACATAGCCAGTCACTACATTATGATAAGGGGACAATACATCAAGGAAACATAATACTCATCAATATATACTCACCAAAGTATATTAGACAATTATTATCATACATGAAAACAAACATTAGAGAAAATACATATGTAGTAGAAGACTTCTATATACCACTATTACCAATGGATAGATGGAGACAAAAAATAAGCAAGAACACTAGAACTCTTAAATAAAAGCCTAGACCGCGTGGGCTTAACAGACATCTATAGGGCACTGCACCCAAAAAAATCTGAGTACACATTTTTCTCAAGCGCACACAGATCATTCTCCCAGACTGATCACATACTGGGACACAAGACAAACATCAACAGATACAGTAAGATCAAAATCATACCAATTATCTTCTCTGACCATAAAGGCATCAAACTAGAAATAAACCAGGAAAAGAAAGCAAGGAACCCTCCAAACTCATGGAGACTGAAACCCATACTACTGGAAGATCAATGGACCAATGAGGAGATCAAAGAAGAAATTTAAAAATACCTTGAGCTTGAGACGAATGACAACGAGGACACAACTCTCCAGAATGTACGGGACACAGGAAAAGCAGTTATAAGAGGAAAATATATAGCAATAAAGGCTCACATCAAGAAACAAGAAAGAACTCAAAGAAACAACCTAATCTCCCACCTTAAAGAACTGGAAAAGAACAACAACAACAAAAAAACCCCCAAAAGCCCATAAAAGGAAGGAAATAATAAAAATCAAAGCAGAAATAAATGAAATAGAAGTTTAAAAAAAATTCAAAGATCAATGAAACCAAAAGTTGGGTCTTCGAAAAAATAAACAAAATAAACAAACCTCTAGCCAGGCTCACAAACAAAAAAAGGGAGAAAGCACAAATAAATAGGCTCATAAACAAAAGACAGACACAGCAGAAATCAAAAGAATAATCAGAGATTACTATGAACAGTTATATGCAAATAAGTTCAGCAATCTAGAAGAGATGGACAAATTCTTAGAACTATGCAATCATACAAAGGTAGATAAAGAAGAAATAGAACACCTAAACAGACCAATTACAAGCACTGAAATTGAAACCGTAATCAAAACCCTCCCCCAAAACAGAAGCCCAGGACCAGATAGCTTCACAAATGAATTCTACCAAATGTTCAGAAACAAATTAGTGCCTATCCTACACAAACTCTTTTAAAAAAAATCAAGGAAGGAAGGAATACTACCAAATACCTTTTATGTATCCAACATTACACAAATACCAAAACCAAACAAGGACAACACAAAAAAAGAAAACTACAGGCCAGTCTCTCTAATGAACACAAATGCAAAATGCTCAATTTGATGCAAAAATGCTCAATAAAATCCTAGCCAATAGAATGCCACAATGCATCAAAAAGATAATTTACCATGACCAAGTGGAATTTATTTCAGGGGCATAACATCTGAAAATCAATTAATATAATCCAATACATGAACAAAAAGAAAAATAAAAACCTTATGATCCTATCAGTAGATGCTGAGAAAGCATTCGACAAAGTTCAACATGCATTTATAATAAAGGCCCTTGAAATTCTCAGGATAGAAGGAACATATGTTAACATAATAAAGGCCATATATGACAAACCCATAACCAATATCATTCTCAATGGTGAAAAGCTAAAAGCATTTTCCTCAGGATCTGGAACAAGACAAGGATGTCCACTCTCAGCACTGCTTTTCAATATAACACTGGAAGTCCTAGCCAGAGCAGTAAGATAAGAGAAAGACATACAAGGAATCCCAAAAGGGAAAGAAGAAGTAAAACTATCACTATTTGCAGACAATATGATAATATACATAGAGAACCCTAAAAACTCCACAGAAAAACTAATCAAAATAATCAACCAGTTTAGGAAAGTAGCAGGATACAAAAATCAATAGCCTTCCTATATGCAAACAATCAATCTGAAGAAGAAATCAAGAAAACCCTCACTTTCATAATTGAAACAAAAAAAAAAAAATCAAATACCTGGGAATAAACCTAACAAAAGAGGTCAAGGGCCTCTACAAAGACAATTATAAAACATTATTAAAAGAGATACAAGACACAAGAAATGGAAAGACATTCCCTGCTAATGGATTGGAAGAATTAACATTATCAAAATGGCTATCCTACTAAAAGCAATTTACAGATTCAACACTATTCCAATAAAATTTTAATGACATTCTTCAAAGAAATAGAACAAATATAGATGAAATTCATATGGAACCACAAAAATCTCAAATAGCCAAAGCTCTTCTGACCAAAAAGAAGGAAAATGGAGGTATCACACTCCCAAACTTCAAACTATACTACAAAGTCATAATTAAAGCTATGTGGTATTGGAACAAAACAGATACACAGACCAATGGAATCGAATAGAAAACTCAGAAATAACCCCACATATTTATGGACACCTACTCTCTGACAAAGAAGCAAAGAATATACAATGGAACAAGGACAGTTTGTTCAATAAATGGTGCTGGGAAAACTGGACTGCTACATGCAAAAGAATGTGAAGCTAGACTACTACCTCACAATGCACAAAAACCAACTCAAAATAGATAAAAGAATTGGACATAAGACCTGAAACCATGTGGTATATATACACAATGGAATATTACTCAGCAATCAAAAAAGATAAACTCATGCAATTTGCAGCAACATGGATGGAGCTGGAAGGGATCATGCTCAGCGAAATAAGCCAGAAAGAAAAAGAAAAATACTGGATGGTCTCACTCATAGCAGGAACTTAGAAAACCTAAATAAGGGATTAGGAAAAAGACTAATTATAATAAAGTAAAAATCAAAATCAATAAGCAATTATAAACCAGAGACACACTATGGAGGGGTGGGGAGAAGGGAGTAGGATCAAAACAAGGGTGCTGGGAATTGTACAGGGACTATAACCAAGATGAAAATGCATACATTGTACAAAAATGAAAAATGATATAAAAAATATATAAAATAAAAATAACTAAAAAGTTTCTGTACAGCAAAAGATACATTAACCAAAACAAAGAGACACCCAACTGATTGGGAGAAAATTTTTGCACTCCATACAACTGATAAGAGACTGATCACAAAGATATACAAAGAACTCAGACGACTCAACAAAAACAAAGAAAGCAATTCAGTCACAAAAATGGGCAGAAGAGCTAAAAAAAAACCCTTCTCCAAAGAGGAAATGCAAATGGCCACCAGGTATATGAAAACATGTCAACATTACTTATAATCAGGGAAATGCAAATCAAAACCACAATGAGATACCACCTTACACCAGTGAAAATGGCTCATATTTTAAAAAAAAAAAAAAAAACAAGAAACAACTAATGCTGGCAAGGATGTGGTAAAAAAAAAAAAAAAAAAAGGAACTCTCCTACACTCTCCTACACTGCACTCCTACTCATGCAATAAACAAATTGCATGAGTTTATCTTTTTTGATTGCTGAGTAATATTCCATTGTGTATATATACCACATGGTTTCAGGTCTTATGTCCAATTCTTTTATCTATTTTGAGTTGGTTTTTGTGCATTGTGAGGTAGTAGTCTAGCTTCACATTCTTTTGCATGTAGCAGTCCAGTTTTCCCAGCACCATTTCCCAGCACCAGTTGTGCCAACTGGTCCAACCACTATGGAAAGCTGTGTGGAGGTTCCTCTAACTATTGAAAATGGAGCTACCATATGACCCAGCAATTCCACTTGTAGAGATCTACCCAAAGGACACAAAAACATTAATTCAAAGGGACATCTGCACACCTATGTTTACTGCAGCATTATTTACAATAGGTAAGATATGGAAACAGGGGCCTCCCTGGTGGCACAAGGGGTTAAGACACAGCACTATGAAGCTACCTACAGCCACTGCAGCACGAATTCGATCCCCAGCCAGGGAGATAACCCACATGGCGCAGCAGACCTCTCCTGTCTCGCCCTCTGCTCCCCTCAGCAGTGTATTTCAGTCAGTCTGCCTATTCTATTCCCCACTCTGTCTCTGGTGAATCCTCTCACCCCCCACACCTCTGGCATGTATCCCAGTTCTTGTATAAATAAATAATCTTAAAAAAAAAAGATATGGAAACAACTCAAATGCACAAAAATAGATGACTTGGATCAAGAAGATGTGGCATGTATACACAATGGAATACTATTCTGCAATCAAAAAAGATAAACTCGGGCCTCTCCGGTGGCGCATCGGTTGAGTGCTGGGTTGCGAAGCTGCCCACAGCCTCTGCAGCGCGGGCTCGATCCCCGGCTGCTCCCTGGCCACCGGAGGAGGGTCCCACATGGGGTGCAGACCCCTCCTGCTGCCCGCTGCTCCCCTCAGCAGTGTACTTCAGTCCTTCTGCCTGCTCTGCTCCCCGCTCTGGCTCTGGTGAATTCTCTCACCCTCCCCTGCTTCTGACTGTACCCAATGCTTGTATAAATAAATAAATAAATAAATCTTTAAAAAAAAAAAAAATGATAAACTCATGCCATTTGCAGCAACATGGATGGAGCAAGAAGGGATTATGCTCAATGAAATAAGCCGGAAAGAAAATGAAAAAATATCAAATGGTTTCACTTTTAGGAAGAATGTAGGGGAACCAAATAAGGGATCAGGAGGAAAAAATAATAATAAATTAAAAAACAAAATTAACAGGCAACAATAAATCAGAGACACTCTGCAGGGGAGGGGGAAGGAGAGGGATCAAAACATGAGAGAAAAGAGCACAAGGGACTATGGTGATGGTGCACAGGTGAACTAGTAGTGGGAATTATACAGGGAGTACATCTGAGAAGAGAAAGCATACATTGTACAAAAAGGAAGAATGGTGTAAAATATATAAAAATAAAATTAAACAAATAAATTTAAAAAAATAGTGAAAAATCTTTAAGTCATTCCGCGATTTACTGTAATAACTAACGGGAGCTGGAAGTTCTTAAGTACGTACTATGTTCTTAAGTACATACGAGCGCGCTAAGCACTCTCCTTAAAATTTCATTTAACCTCACAAAAACTGAGTAATATCATTACCATTATTTGACGGATGAATAAAGGGAGGCTTATAAACTGGCCCAAGATCACACACAAGTAAGTGACAAAGGTGAGACTCAACCTCGGAAAGACTGGACTCCAGAGCCCATCCATCCAGAGCCCATCTCAGGGCCTCTATCCTTGAGAAATAACTCCAAAATATAGCAACATGTTTAGGCACAAAAGACTCATTACTACATAAATATAACATGACAACTCAAAGCATTCTAATAGACAATAGCTAAGTAAATAGAGATGATCCAGATTATCAAATATTATGTAGGCACTAAAAATAGTTTTACATGTAACTTTTGGTGAAAAAATCTATGCCATAAGTAGAAAAAGCAAAATTTTACACATAATTTTCAACTAGATAAAAAATATAATGCACATGGGAAGATCTAAGTTTAATGTCAAATTTAAAAGGGCAACTTGCAGAATATAGTATGGATAATATATATAGTATGGAGATACATATAGTATGGTATATGCTATATACTGGAATATATAGTATGGATCCCATTTATGTAAATAGTGCCTGATTAATTTAAAGTGTTCAATAAACTAAGCCATTACTGTTATTATTTCAGTGAACACAAATTACTTTGCAAGAAGGAGAAAAATCTTATTTCTTTAAATTTTAAGTTTAGGCAACAAAAGATACTTCCTTATTTAATAAATAAGTGTATTACTGTAAGAAAATTAAATAACATGTGCCTTTCTTTCTTGGAAATCTTAACTTATATAAAATACTTTACAATTATACAATTTCAGATTAAATATCCCTAAAGTTATAGTGGGAATCAAGTAGCATTGAGAAATGTGACAACACATCCAACTGTCTAAGGTATATGCAGCATGTTGAACACAAAGAGCCGTGCCTCTAACATATTGAGAGTTTGAAGTCATGGAAAAAAAGGTGTAATCAGGGTGCTACTCCAAGGGTTGGGATGAACAAGCAGATTCTCTTGGCCAGAAGCTCACACTGCATCAAAACTAAAGTTTTTGGGGGCCTCCCCTGGTGGCGCAGCAGTTGCGCGCAGGGCTCAGAAGCTGCCCACAGTCTCTGCAGTAGGGCCGGTTCAATCCCTGGCCAGAGGGTCCCACATGGCGCGCAGACCTCTCCTGCCATGCCCACTGCTCCCCTCAGTAGTGTATTTCATCGGTCTGTCTCTTCTGTTCCCTGCTCTGGCTCTGGTGAATTCTCTCACCCTCCCGCGCTTCTGACTGTACCCAGTGCTTATATGTATAAATAAATAAATAAATAAATAAATAAATAAATAAATAAATAATATTTGAGGGGGAAAAAAAACAAAACTAAAGTTTTTGGTGCACTCTTTGAGAGAAAACCAACAGCTCCAGGATGTTGCAGTAAGTAGAGACACACAGGACATGAATGGAAATTATGGACATTTTTGGCTACTTTCAGAATTTACACACACACACACAAAATGAAAACTCCCAAGGAACTTATTTAGAATGAAAAAATGGGCAACTCTAGAACTTAGTTCCCCAAGCTTCATAGTTATTCAACATATTTTGAATATATAACAGTTGAAATGCAACAGAAATGGCAGCACACTGATTTCTGCTCTACCTATGCAAAAAGTAAGTTGAAACATTAAAAGATGAAACTTTTTTTTCCATTCCCCTTCTAAATGCAACAAAATAGTGTACCTGTCAAATAACTAGAAATTGAAAAGTACTAGAAATTTAATTAGAAAACAAAATTAAACACACACACAATAACTTTAATTATGAAGAAGAGCTGTTTTTCTCACTCAGTACTATACAGGATTACAAAACCACCACACAGACAAAGAATTGGGTTGTCTTAATGAGTCTTTACCTGTTTCTTGTCCCATCAGCCCATTGCAGTACATGGCATGTTGCTCAATCTTTGTGGGTGGAAAGCCTTGGTCACAGAGTGGGCAGGATATCTGGACACTGGATGAAAAGGTAGAAGCAGGTATTTTCTTCTTAGTATCGTCCCTGTTACCAACCTGAAGAACATGACAATCAACAATTTTAACAGCTTTATAAAATATCTTTTACCCCAAAGAACCACAAGCGATTCCATTCCATATTTCATTTACATTCTAAGAGATGATACCAATCAGTTTTCCAAATTCAGTACTAAGGATTGAGGGATACCCTCAATATAAAAGTCACAAGTTCATATTTATTCAGTGCCTACGCTACTATGTGCCAAGCACTCTGTATGTATTACTCATTTAATCCATATAGTAATCTTATAAAGGAATTAACATTCCCTTTTCATACATCAGGAAAGCATTGCTCAAAACAGTAATGCAACTTGCCCAAAGTCACAGTACAATCAAGTACTATTTGCTTCCCAAACCTAAGGGTACTCCACTCTACCTCACTGTAAGGCACTGTTCTCAGTGGGTCAGTATGCTATATCTGCTGTGTGTCAAACTGCATCTTAAGGACATTTTCTCAATCTCACAAAAGAACAGTGACCGCTGGAACTGACTTCAGATATAAGGAGTTGGAAGACAAGAGTTTTAAGCAAAAGCAGCACAACTGAAATTTAAGTAAAGAACCTAGACCTCAGCTTAGACCAGTAAGATACCACCTCTTGTGTCTCGTGACTTTTTTTTTTTTTTAAAGATTTATTTATTTATTTATTTATTTATTTATTTATTTATTTATTTATACAAGCACTGGGTACAGTCAGAAGCGTGGGAGGGTGAGAGAATTCACCAGAGCCAGAGCAGGGAGCAGAGCAGGCAGAAGGACCGAAGTACACTGCTGAGGGGAGCACCTGGTGGCAGGAGAGGTCTGCGCACCATGTGGGACCCTCACCCTGTGGCCGGGGAGTAGCCAGGGATTGAACCGGCACTGCAGAGGCTGCGGGCATCTTCGCAATCCAGCGCTCAACCGCTGCACCACCGGGGAGGCCCCTGTGTTTCGTGACTTTTATATTGAAAGAGGAAATACAACTAAGGCCCAGATACTTAAGAAGACCCAAAGAAAAGTCATTAACAACTCTGTCGAGGCTATTCTTATACCTTATCTCGCTTAGCCCTCAGTGTTTTATAGTTATCATTTCTCCTATAGTTGCTGGTGTCTCTCACAAGCAGTTTTATTTTGCCTTTATAGGTCAGAGCCAAGAACTCTTCAGTGATTAATTCAACAGTGTGTATGAGCATTGCACTTGCTTCAAAGGACAGCATATCCTATCCAATCAATGTGAAACTGTCCTGCATAGCTACTGCTTCCATTTAAGTGTAAAGAGCACTCGGACTGTCACTATTTCTTACTACATGGTAAAAATAAATCCTTTTCTGGTATAAGAACAAAACAGAACCACAAGTGTAATAGGTATGTACTTTGAGCTCTGAACTAACTGGGCTTCTTTGGTCTTTAAAGTTTAGGCCATCCCTAATATCTACTGCTTGTGAATATGACCTAGTAAAAAGAAAAATAGGCCATCTAAATACTAAGTCAAACAGTTTCTTCAATTTCCAGAAAATATCATTCTCAACACACACCTGCCTTTCACTTAAAAGATATACTCTAAGGGGTGGGGGGGAGGGGCAGAGGAGAGGAAGGGAAATAACAGTGGTTGAGCTCTGACAGTATTCCAGGCTTGGCCAAATGTTTTCCATGTCCATTCCTCATAACAATCCAATTGGCAGAAAGATATCACTAGCTCCAGTTTTATGGAAGTTTTAAAGAAGACTTGGAAAGACAGAATAACCCCCTGATCACAAAGTTAGTAAATTGATAATCCAGACTCAACACAGGCCTAGCTAGCATCAAAACCTTCATTATTTCCGTTTCACCACGCTGTGATAAAGCAAAAATTATCCTCTCCACTTCATTTCTGGAAGCCTACCCTATTAGGTATTGGCAGACTATCTGGTTCTATTATTTTCTTGGGGGTGGGAAAGAATCAAACGGGTCTATAAGTTCTAGTGTTCTTTATCCCAAGCTTAGTCACTGAATTAATCTTATAAGAAAAAGTTATCTTGTGCATAAAGGCCTATTTGAGGAGATGAAAGAAAAATCTACATACCCTAAAATTTGCAAGTGATCTTGAGTTATTGAAAGATTGTGGTAACTGGGTAGTTAATTAGCATTCTAAAGTTCACTAAGCACAGAAATGTTATATGACATGAAAAAGACTGGTGCTCACACCCAGCACTATATGTCTTTGTGTTCATCACCATCTCCACAAAACACTGAGAACTCAACTATTAATGTATTTAAGAGGGAATAATCTATTATTGTCTTATTGTAAAATTCCAATCACATTTGTAGGCAACCAGAAGTTTCTGGTTTTATATTAAGGTTTTTTTTTTTTCCAAAACCATGAAAAAGATCTATTTAAATGTGAACTACAATGGAGGAGCCTCAAAAATAAAATATACATGCAGCTTTTATTAGGGCCATGGTCAGAAATTTCATCTCTGCAGAGCTTTCTCTGCTTTTTAAATACATACAGCCACTTCACAAAAGACGTACTTAAGACACCCAATTTTGACCCAATTGGCTGGTCCTTATCTTCTGGCCTCAAAAGCAATCTCGCCTCAAGAAATGAACCTAGTGAAAATAAAAGTATGTCCTACAAATCATCAACAGCCCTCTGCTCTTCAACCACCCAGCTTAAAAAAGCTATTGTTTAGATATTTCCCAGACAAATCAAAACAGCTATTTAAAAACAAACTACTTGATTCTGAATAACTTATTAAGAACTGAATAACTTATTCTGAGAACAAAAAATCTGACACACCAACTAAGGGAAACTCCCAAGCAAGATATTCAGAAAATCTTGCTTCCAAAGGGACTATAAGAAATGAAATCAAGAGGGATTACAGTTCTGCCATAGGTATCCCAAATACCTCAAATACTGTCTAGTAATTCTGTTAATAGTAAACTGGTATCACTGAACAGCCATAATACATTACAAAGCAGTAAAATAATAACTGGTTCCACATGCAAACCTCTACTTGTGCCAAATTTCTGCTATTTCATCTTCTTTATCTAATTTAATCTTCAGAGCTGTCCATAAAATAGTAGTCTGATTTTAAAAATTGGTTATTTTCATCTCCATTTTATATATGGAGAACTGCAATTTAGAAAAGCACTCCTCTTCTATGTTCCCCTAATGCTCTGGCCTCTCTTTATCATTACATTTGTGAGACCACATTTTAAAGATCTTTTTATGTGGCTCCTCCCTTACCAAGCCCTTTGAGGGCATGGATTGTTTTTTTTTTTTTTTGCTTATTTATATGTGTATGTCAGGAGTCTAAAACAATGACTAGCACATACTACAAACTATAAATATCTGCCAAATAAACAAATGAAGTGACTAAATAATTTGCCAAAAGTGACAGCTAGGTGATAGGGTTGGCATTCAAAGCCATGTCTTATTTCTAATGCTCAAGGAACATCATCATCTTGCCTACTGCCCCTGGCATCAGGGAATCTCAGACTGTCAGTTGTGACAGATCAGGTTCCAGGGAACCAAGTAGTGTGCATGATTCATGAAAGCAGAATTTCTATCCAGTTACCTACAGTGCAGAGACTAGGCAGAGGATCTAATCTTTACTTTAAAAGCTGTTTTCAATTTTGTATATGGAGTATAAATAAGTGATACGAGAATGAAGCTTTTTAAAGCGTTCAGGAGAGTACATACAAATGTAACCAAAATCTCTATTTCCACAGACAAATTAGTTTAATTCTCAAGGAGCTCTTCATGTGATTTTAAATTCTTTAAAAAAAAATTCTTGGTAAATTGTTTTGTTAGATTCAATATGAATCTTAATCAGAAATATAAACCTATATCAATCAGCATTATGGCTGATGCCAGATACACAAAGTTAGAAAAAGTAATAACACAAATAGAAATTGACTAATTTTATCATGCGCGCTATCCTGACTTTGTATTTCTGATCACATCTAGAAATTAGTGCTGAAAGTTGCAATGTAAGTATAGGTGCTTTTTCCAAGATTGTTCATCCTTATTACTTTTCAATTTATAATGGAAAATATCCCACCATTTGGAGACAAATCTAGTTCAAAATCTAGTTCCAGCAGTATTATAAATTTGAATTTGAGCAAATTACTTAAATGTCCTAATCCTCTGCCCAGTTCCCCATCTTTAATAGAAATAATAAAACATTATAGTACTCAAGAAGAGGAGTGAAAGAAAAAATATACTCAAGAATTGATAGCTACTATTTTTAGAAACAGTGCTGAACTGATCTTAACTACAAGAGTCTCCAAGGGTCCCTAAAGCTACAACCCTCTGTCACTAAAGCTTTCGCTGTTACATAAGAGAGAGGACTACCAACAGAAAGAAAACACTCAGAGAAATCATAGAGAATATTCACCTCCTTGTCCGCCATTATTATTCTTAGTTCCTCTGGGTTCTCTCTGCTACCTGGAGAGACTTCTCTTTCAACATCAAAAGTTTCAGGGGAACTTAATTGTGTCTCTGTAATTTAAAAAATTAAAACCTCATAAATTTTCATAGTTAAAAAAACAAATACCCATTTCCCCTAAAGCTTAGTATGATAATGCTGCAGTGAGAATACAGACCTAGAGCACATCTTTTTAAAACTTCATGGAGTTATAATTTATATACAATAGAATTCAATTTTCAGTATATAGTTTGATTATAATTTGTACCACACAACCACCACCACCACATTCAAGATATAAAGTATTTCTAGACATCTAAAAAGTTCTAATGTATCTCTCTGTAATCAATCTCCTCCCACTTGGCTCCTTTCAATAACCAATTTACTTTATGTTTCTAAAGTTTTGCCTTTTCTAGAATGTCATACAAGAGAAATCATATAGTGTGTCATCCTTTATTTCTGACTTCCTTCATTTAGTATAATGTGTGTGAGATGCATCTATGTTGCAACATACACGCATTCCTTTTTATTACTGAGTAGTATTCCACTATATGAATATATCAGGGTTTACTGATAAATTAATTCATTTAACTATGCTTGTTTCCAGCATAGTTCTGATTTTAAGGTGTATATTTTGACAGAAAACAAAAGCCTGTGGATAAGTTCTGGGATTAAAAGAATAATTAGAAAAGACAAAAACTGGGAGTAGAAATAGAAAATACATTTTAGACAAAAATGACTACTATATCCTTAAAGCAGCACTTCTCAATATTAATTCAAAAAATATTTATTGAACAAGTTATAGGAACTATATAGGCAACCAGCAATATGGAGAAGTAAGATGGGGTCCCTCATAGTCTAGCTTAGGGGTCAGCAAACTGTCACTGATAGGCCAACTCCATCAATTGCTTATTTTTATAATTAAAGGTTTATTGAAACACAGCCACACTCATTCTTCTTTACAGTTACATATGGGGTTGCTTTTATGCTAAAATAGCAGAACTGAGTATTTTAAAAGAGAGACTATATGGTCCACAAAGCCTAAAACATTTACTACCTAGTCTTTCATTAAAAAGCCTGCCAATCTCTGATCTAGACATTTGTCACTTAATATAACAAAAGAATAGCAACTATATTTCAAAGAAGGACATTAAACATGGAAAATAAATTGGTCTCAACACAAATCCATTAAGTTCTCTGTTACATGACATGGTACATACTATATATCTAACTGCTAGTGCTATGCTTCACAAATACAACGAATGGCCAATGTTGGACAAATAAAATACCTAAAAAATTCTGAGGTATCTTCTGAATCATCAAAGTATTAAATACATTTCTGTCTTAACTGTATTTATTTAATACATCAAAAAATTCTGATGTACATACACACACAGATTTTTACTCCCTTGTTGAAAAAAGGTTTAGCATGCGTAATTTTTAAAATCTTGTCATGTTTCCCACAGAGATATTCCCAAAAAATATATCCATCCTGTTAGAAAATAAAAGCTGCTCACTGCTTCCATTATTGTACTCATAAAGTCTTTAATTAAGCATTCTGTGAACAGCTGAAATGTTCAACGATAAAGACAACTTAAGAGGGCATTATTAGCTCCTTAGAAATAAACAATGCTCACAACACACACAATGCAGGCATAAGGCTGGAATCCTGCATCTTTAACAAATAACTCTAAAAAAGGATGTTATCATTTTGAATGTAAGAACTCTGGAATTGTCAGAAACAGGAGATGACACAGGTAAGTTGGTAAGATTTACTACTCAATCTGTGTTTCACCCATTTAGAACAAATTTTTGACAATTTATCAATAGATGCATAGCTTCTAAATTATATCTTTAAAAACAGCTTCAGGAGTCCATGAAGAAAGTGCTATACTTTCTTAGCAAAAGGAACAGTAATATTATAGAAACCTTTTGCAATATGTCAACCAAGAGTTGAATTTAATTAACAAATGACAGCAAGTCATGATCATAAAAGTTACCTAACCTCAGTCATGAAGGGTTTGCTTTTTCCTCTCTCATTAACTAGGGATTTCAAGATTATTGCATTTGCAGGTTCCTCCTGCGAGATCCCAGGGTGACGTCACATGCCGTGATCCTAAAAAAAGACTGAGTGACTTCCTAGCAGGATGGCACAAGTCAGCAGTCCCAGAGAGAGAGGGGATAAAGCTTTCTTTTCACAAGGATAGCTCAGCATCCCTGAGAGCTCCTGCCAAAATCAGAACACTTTACAGAGGGCTTGCTTAGTGGGTATCATTAGGCAGTAATCCAAATATATTTCAAATTAATTAAGAAACCACTTTCAATTAAAAAAAACATAGCTAAATGTTAAAAAAAAACAAAGAAAGTAAAAGAAAGGCCTTTATGATATGCTTCCAAATGTTTAAAAATATTTACAGGACTTTCCTAGACTAACATAAAAGCTCAATTTGAGTATCTGTGGGAAAAACTTGAATGAACCAAATTAAAGAACTACAACTCTCTTGGACCATACAGATTACATGAGACCTAAGAGAAACTAGATATGACTTATGGCAACTTTTGTACAACACCTGCTGCCCAAAGAAGTAACATTAATTGGAAGTCCCTATACCTCACGTAAATGAGGTTACTGACAGATACAATGGACTCCTTTTTTTTTTTTTAAGAAAAGCCAAAAAAGAAAAATAAGCTAAAACAAATTCTTTAGAAAGTAATTCATATCACAAAATAATATTTTATACCATACAATGATTCAACTCAAATTCCCTTAAATGGTATCTTAGTTCACTTAAAACTATTTTATGTATCAAAATCTATCCCTGTACAACTTTGAACAAACATCTCGTACACTAAACCAAGTTATGCATGTCTTTGCATCTCTAACAAAAAAGCAAAGCACAGAACTTAACCAGGTTAAGTGTCTTGTCTAAGATTGAAAACTGAGAAAAAGTCAATGACAAGAGTGTGTGCAAAAATTATTTGCTAGACTGCCTATGCCAAACACCCAATGAATGACAATGTAAAACTACTGGTAAAATGTTCTCAGAAAAAATATGCTTGATGAGAGGCAGATTTGAGGACAGTTCAACTTTGAGAACCTATAAATCAAAACATAAAGTTCTCTTGGATCTGAATGTCCAGTTAAGTAAGTTCTATTCCTGCCGCTTTGTTGCCATCTCTGATGAGGTTGGTAACAAACAAGCAGACAAGAGAGTCATGTTAACTTCAAAACTAAAATATCCTTAGGAGAAAAAAGATTGAGAATCTGAGCCAACATCCATTAAAAAAAAAGTGTGTGTGTGTGTGTGTGTGTGCGGGCGCACACACACACACACACACACACACATGAGTATATGCACACATCTATGTGGAGACACACATATCAATCACATAAACCTCCTGAGAGTGGGTTAGAAAAGTCAGCAAAATTAATAAGTACAAAAAGGTAGATAACAAAGGATCAGAAATTCAGTAAAATCAAAGTAGGGAGCTTACCAGGACATACAGTGATTTCCTCTGCAGAACTCTCTGGCATAAGGACTGAGCTTCTCTTACTAGTCAAAGCAGCAATGCTGAAAAATGACCAAACCCCAAGTGAATTCCCAGTAAAATCAGAACATAGGACCAATAGCAATAGTGAGTCATTCACAAATCCACAGGTAATCTGATACCTGCTATCCGATACCATAAAAGCACAAGAGGGACTCAAGGAATCAGTAGTGAAAACTCAAGGCCAGAAATAGGGAAAATAAACATGCTTACAATTTTGGGTCCAGTGAAATTACTGAATGAAAAGAACCCCCTTTTGGTGTCTTCAAAAAGGAAGGCTGAAGGGTAAGGACTGTATGAATACCACAGAAAACAAAAGCTGCACTACAACATAACGAAGTCAAAAGATATTTTATAGTCCACCTCGGCTTTCTGAAGGCTACAGATTTGTAAATTCAGAAGAGAAGATATTGAGATTCTCATGACAACACAGATTTCCCCTCACCTTGCAGTTAAATGTCCTCTTTATCTCAAGATGTGGCTTCCCAAACAACACGAATAAGATACAATTCCAAATTGCCCTACAGCAAAAGTCTGTCCACACAAGTTGATTATCTCTTGAGAAAAACATAATTATGAATTTTTCCCCTCACCCTACCTTCTGGTTTTCCCTGCCTGTTCATGGAGTGCAATCTCTTCCTGATATAGAAATATAAGCCTAGGAGATAGGAGCATCTGACCTAGCCCCTCCTCATGCTTCATAGAGCTTTACGATTAGTTTGATCAAATATGCAAGAGGACGCTTAAAAACACAAATCTGCACATCAACCAAGAACCACAGAGAAGAGAGAATAACCACATCAGTGATTCATGATGAATAACTAAATCCTGATAGGAAACCACAAGCGATTTCTCTTTCTAAATAAAACATCTCGTAGCATTTGCTATAAACCCAATTCAGACACATTTCATTCCACGTGTAACATTAGGGTTCTATTCAAAGAGTCCATCACAAAACAATTTGCTGACATTTATAAAATGGGCTAATCAATTTGAAGTCAAACCACATTGCCTGTGATTCCTACTCTCTCCTGATGACAAAGCGTATAATCATTTATTAAAACCTACATCTGCTGTGCACAAGACTCACCACAACAAAGCAGAGGGGCCTGCAGGAAACAGAAGGCCTACTCCACTTAAAACCACTTCCAAAACAGTCTTAACAGCAGGAGAATCAAACCAAAACCATATCTTCAGCTCAAAAAGAAATACCTAGTACTATCAATGAAAAGCCTCAGAACACCAACTAAATTACAATAAATAGCAATTGTACCTCAACTTCCGTATGGGAGATGAAGGTCACTCAACACTGAATTAAGCTCTTGAGTAATCCCCAAAGGTCAACAATGAGATAAGAGGTAAAAAGGACTGAAAACCTGATTCAATTAATAATGTAGCTTGTAACCAATCAACCACTATATATTAAAGTGACAAGACTTAAGAGGATAACCCCGTCAATCAACCAGAAAGAATAATTGAGGAGATAATGTAAAAACAATCATTAAAGGGAGAGATTAAATCAGATTACAAGTGGCATAGGGAATGAGGTGATATAGGCTTTGCGTGGCCTGAATAACATAAAGACCTCAAAGAGGATATGCCTAAGAGTAGACGTAAAAGATGTTTATGGTTTGGATATGCATATAAAATAAGTATAAGCAGAGAGAACAACTGTAGAAAGAGGACAGAAGAACCATAAAGGTACCAGAAACTTCAGGTACAGTTTGTTGAGATAGCAGGATGTCCCCACTTCAGGAATTGTGAAAACAATTTGTGCCAAGATGGCTGGACTAGACAAGAAAACCTCTGATCTCTTCCATTCTAAATTCTAGACTCCTATGAGATGAATATTTGAGTAAAGGGAGATAATGATTTCTCCTAGTCTGTGCTAATAAAAGCAGCTAAAAGATCACCATACAGTCTTACTCACATGACTCATCTCTTATTCTAAAACCATCTGAGGAGAATTCAGACCCATAACAACATATATAATCTTACCTTTGTGAGGCAGGTACAGAGTTTCCTTCTTCAGATGTTTCTTCAACAAATAACCCTTGAGAAGACTGCAAAGAAATATGTAACATTCTAAATATATAAGTACAGATGAACCGATTTTTCATCCTTTAAACAAAATTTAATTGTTCAACATTATCACTCAGCAATTAGGGATAAGAATAAAATAAAACATTTTATCTAAGTCAGCAAGTTTCAGAAAAAGAGCATAACAGTCTGTGGAGTTAGAGGACTGGTGATTTAAATCATGGCTGACTCACCTATTAACTTTGTAATCTTGGATAAACCACATCTCAATCTGTTTCCTCATCTTAAAATGGTTATTAATGATTGCCTCACAGAAGTTACTATGAGAACTAAACAAGGTAATATATGCAATGAACTCTTTAAAATATAAGACATATTGGTAAGTCAAATAAATTATGATTTCAAAAAGCAGTTATAAAGCTTTTGTTGTGGAAGGAGTAACTATAGAGAAAAGTCCAGTTATCGGAAATATTGAGTTGGGGGCAACAGTGCAATACAACTGAGCCATAACACAGGACATTTCTAAGGGGGAAGGTTATGATTCCTTTTGCTACAAATCTTCCACTAATGCCAACTCATTATCAAAAATGAGTTATCAATAAGCATAACAGCAACTACTGGAGCTTCTGAGGAAATGCCTGAGCTTTGAGGCGTCATCCAAAAGATAAGAGTTCCTTACCAAAGTTTTCAGGGTTACCTAATGAGTTAGGCAACTACCACTCAAGTAAATGATGAAATATACTAAAAAAAAAAACAAGAAAAGCTGAGATGAGCTCTCAGTCAAAAGGAAGATAAAGTTGGGCCTCCCCGGTGGCACAGCGGTTGAGCGCTGGGTTGCGAAGCTGCCCGCGGCCTCTGCGGCGCCGGTTCGATCCCCGGCTGCTCCCCGGCCACCGGCGGAGGATCCCATATGGCGCGCAGACCTCTCCTGCCGCCCGCTGCTCCCCTCAGCAGTGTACTTCGGTCCTTCTGCCTGCTCTGCTCCCTGCTCTGGCTCTGGTGAATTCTCTCACCCTCCAGCGCTTCTGACTGTACCCAGTGCATGTATAAACAAAACAAACAAACAAACAAAATAAATAAATAAAAACATGCCTCTATATATTAAAAAAAAAAAAAAGGAAGATAAAGTTATAGAATGATCTGGTATATTGTCATTATGAAAAATGAGGGTTGGACAAAACTGTCAAAAGGACTAAAATACAACAGCAATAAATATTTCACCCGATTATTTGAAACCAGCAGCGACAAAAGTGTCATTCCTGAAATCGCAACAAAAAAGGTAAATAGTGACACCTAGTGTCCATTTAGTAGATTTTCACCTTTTTAGAATGACTAATAAATAAGCCTTGCGACTTAAAAGCAATTAGGGCACTAATGTGATAAGATACATCTTTGGCTAAAATGTATTTTACTTTTCCCAGTGTTAAATTTTTTTACATTATTATACACCTATTATGTGCCAGGCATGTGCTAATTACTTAAATGCAATATTTGCCTTTAACCCTCACAAGAACCTTCTGAGACAGAAATATTTTAGAAATGAGAAAAATTAAAGTTCGATGGACTAAATATTTTGCCAAAATCACAGCTGGTGAAAAGTGGAGTTTGGACCTTTCTGACTCCAGAAAGGAGTCTACTGTTGTTTAGTCACATTATCTTCCCAGTCATTTTAACATAGAATCTCAAGAATGTCTTCACTTCAATAAATCCTTTTTAATTTCTAAACTTACAACTCCATGGAAGTAATATGAACATTGGGGAAAAGGAAGGTTCTTTAGAATATGAAAACAACATGGCAAAACAAATTTTGGTTAGTAAACCCATATCTAATAAGGTTAAATGGAAAGCATGATAGGAATGTCATTTCAATTAAAGATGCTTGGCCTAACAAAGATATTGCAGTCTCCCTGAAGAAATAATAAGTTAATGGTAAAGAGATGACTTGTAATGAATCAGAAAAACAGTAACTCAAAGACCTAAAATCAAGTAGTGTCTTCAACACCATGGCCTGGGAAGTAAAAATGAACAGACATATCATCTGATCATTACAGAAATGTTCTCTGCTGTCAGGCACTGATTGGTTATCAGGTCTTTCCATAAATCAGTCCAATCATCCCTTAAAATTTCAACTTTCTGTTCACTGTATTTTAGCCTTCCAGGTTACCTTCATCTAGAAAGAAGCCCAATAGATGGAGAACCTAAGTAATCTGGTTACTAAAAATCACTTCCATAGTAAATAAAATTCTTTTGGTGTACATATCACCTGAAGTTTGGTTAGTCAGTCAGTTCTCATACTCCCACACAAACTGGTCATTTCTAGAAAGTAAATTCCATTACCTGGCCAAAAAATTAAGGATCAAATCCCAAAAGAGTAGTGACCATGTCACTACCACTCCTCTACCCCCCTGCCATAAAGCCATTTAAATGACCTCTCATCTTCACTAATAACTTCCCAGTCATCTCAATGATGCTAGAAACCAGTTATTACCTGATTCTCAAACTTGTATAACCCTCCTATAGACCAAACAATTTCCCTCTGGTAAATGATTTTTCTGAGTTCTTATTTCTGGGACTCTCTAGCTATCTTTGTCAAACATGGACTCTCAAATATGGGCAGTTGCAACAAAACCATTATCAATAGAAAATGTTTAACAAACTCTCCCTACCCATGGCTCCTAAAGCAAAAGACCAAGATGAGACCTGAAATAATAATCAAGACTTTATTTATTTGTCTATAAATTAGTTTTTTTTTTAAAAAAAAAAAAACCTGTTCTATATTGATAAGCTGCAGTGAACTAAACAGTCTCAGAAATTGCTGGGCAGAGGGTATAAAAATTTGAGCAACCGGGGCCTCCCTGGTGGTCCAGGGGTTAATGTCTCAGAGTTATCAAGCTATCGCCAGCCACTGCAGCATGAGTTCAATCCCCAGCCAAGAAGCTAACCCACATGGTGCAGCAGACCTCTCCTCTCTCACCTGCTGCTCCCCTCAGCAGTATGTTTCAGTAGATCTACCTGTTCTGCTACCCACTCTGTCTCTGGTGAATCCTCTTATCCACCCTCTGGTCTACACCTCAGTTCTTGTATGCATAAATAAATTTTTGAAAATAAGATAAGTACTAAAATATTTTAAAAATTTTGAACCACCTTTCTGAAAAGCAATTTGGCAGTAAATAGCAAATGTGACCTTTTTTTTATGTTCATAACCCAGCATTTTTCTGGATCTCTATCCCTAAAGACATTAATTTTAAATTCAGAGAAGTTTTATTTAGAAAAATGTTTATCATAATGAAAATATCCAACAATAGGAAAATGGTTAAAATATTATGACAAATTCATAAGCTAGATTATTATATAGCCTTTAAAAACACAATCTATAAATAATTCTGAAACCATATAAGATATTTACATAATGCTAACTTAAAAATTTAAATAATATGATCTAAGTCATATGAAAAGGAGGTACAGGAAAAAATGTGAAGGAAAAGATCTGTAAATGATACAATTATGGATACTTTCAATTTTATTTTTTTAACTTTTTAGCATTTTTCAAAATTCTACAAGACTTATAAAATTAAAATTAATGACTATTTTGGATACTACCAGGTTGCCTGCCTTGTTTCCTTTTACTGAGGACCACCCATCACCCCTCCTCACCACATTATAGCAGTAGGCTCATAATGTGAGCCCAAATGGGCCATAAGTTCTTTCCTAGAAATTAGACATTGGAATTGGGAGAAAGTAAATCTCTTATAACCTGTATTTAAGTTTGGGAAATGCAGGATCAGTATCTTCTACCTACTATGTAAAACAGAGACGCAAAGGAAGTCAGTATGCAGGAAGAAAAAGAAGCAGACAGAATATAACAGTAAGATGCAGAAGAATTACAGGTGATTTTCTAGACATAGTTAACCTCCAGACTTGGTTACCTTTGTATTTTAGAATTTATGATTCATTCTGTATCTTTTGATAATGCCCACCTTTTAATTAAGTTAGCTTGATTTGGTTTGTTATAGCCAAATAGTACCAGTTAATACAATTTGGTGGCCTATTAATGAAGTCACAGAACTTTAATAATTTAATAAGGTCAAACACTAAGTTCTGACCACTTCCCAGACTATTTCAAAGGCACTGCTTTCATTATGGGTGCCTTGGTGGTGGGTGTGGTATGACGACACACATCTGAGGAGGTATGAGCCTACTCCTCTAAATCATATATAAAGAGACATGCTTTCAAACCTCAGATCTTGATACATATCTATGCTCTAGAACTCTGGCACCTGGGATTTTCAAGCTAATAATCTGAATTACAATAAATCATTAAATGTTCACTTTGTGGAGTTAATTTATACTTTTAAGGGAAATCTCTGAATTGCAAAGAATACACAAAACATTTATCATAAGCATACTAACTTTCCTTTAAAAAGAGGCCAGTCACAGACCTCCCTGGTGGCGCAAGGGGTTAAGATGCAACCTATGAGGCTATCCACAGCCACTGCAGCACAGGTTTGATCCCTGGCCAGGGAGATACACATATGGCACTGCAAACTCTCCTGACTTGCCCACTGCTCCCCTTAGCAGTGTATTTCAGTCAATCTACCTGATTATGGTGAATCCTCTCACACACACCCTCCCCCGCCTCTGGCCTGTTATCCGAGTTCCTGTATACATAAATAAATAAATTTAAAAAAAAAAAAAAAAAAAAGGCCAGTAACAAGGTGAACTGCTAAGCAAACTACTTTCTCTTCCTATATGGCAATTGTTCCAGAGTGTGGATAAAGGCTGCTAGGGAAGAATAATTCCCACAGGGGCCTCCCCGGTGGCACAGCGGTTGAGCACTGGGTTGCGAAGCTGCCCGCGGCCTCTGTGGCGCCAGTTCGATCCCCGGCTGCTCCCCGGCCAGCAGAGGAGGGTCCCACATGGTGCGCAGACCTCTCCTGCCGCCCGCTGCTCCCCTCAGCAGTGTACTTCGGTCCTTCTGCCTGCTCTGCTCCCCGCTCTGGCTCTGGTGAATTCTCTCACCCTCCAGCGCTTCTGACTGTACCCAGTGCATGTATAAACAAAACAAACAAACAAATAAATAAATAAATAAAAACATGCCTCTATTTAAAAAAAAAAAAAAAAAAAGAATGATTCCCACAGTTACCCTCAATGAATAGAGTTCTGGTCCCTTAAAGAGAACTACCATTTATTGTCTATAATCTCCTAAACATTATACTAGGCATTTTACATAATTCACATGAAATGCTATTATCATTTTATAGATATAAAAACTGAGATTCAGAGGGCCTCCCCGGTGGCGCAGCGGTTGAGCGCTGGGTTGCGAAGCTGCCTGCAGCCTCTGCAGCGCCGGTTTGATCCCCAGCTGCTCCCCGGCCACTGGAGGAGGGTCCCACATGGCGGGCAGACCTCTCCTGCCGCCCACTGCTCCCCTCAACAGTGTACTTTGGTCCTTCTGCCTGCTCTGCTCCCTGCTCTGGCTCTGATGAATTCTCTCACCCTCCCGTGCTTCTGACTGTACCCAGTGCTTGTTTAAATAAATAAAAATAAATCTTAAAAAAAACTGAGATTCAGAGAGGTTAAATGACTTGTCCAAAGGCACATAATTACTAAAACACAAAAGTCAAACTTCAAATTCCAAATTCATGTTCTCTACACCATGCTTTGAAATTTCTCTCAAGTAACCTTTCTTGAATCCTTAATATAAGACAAACAGGGTGACAGAACATGGTATCAGCAAAACAAAACCAAGAACAGAAATGCAAATAAAATACAAGCTAGTCCTAAAATAAAACTCTCTTTAGGGACCTCCCTGGTGGTACAAGGGGTTGAGTGCAGCGCTGTGAAACTGTTTGCAGCCTTTGCAGCGCGAGTTCAATCCCTGGCCAGGGAGCTACCCACATGGCGCAGCAGCTCTCTCCTGACTCGCCCGCTGTTCCCCTCAGCAGTGTATTTCAATCAATCTGCCTGTTCTGTTTCCCTCTCTGTCTCTGTTCTGTTTTCCTCTCACCTCCCACACCTCTGGCCTGTACCCCAGTTCTTGTAATCATAAATAAATAATTTTTTTTTAAATTTCCCTTTAGAAGTATAGTTTACCAAAAGATTTTAACTATGTAATTGCTTTTATAATATTCAGAGGAAAAGACAAAATAAGCTTTCATCTATAATATGTTTTAGATATATCAGAAAAAGAGGCAAACTAAATGTCCCCAACAAGACTGTTTTCAATAAATTATATAAAACCACCAATAAAAAAAACCACAGATGCAACATTATGGTAGCTAAAAAATAAACTGGTAAACTATCTGCACTTAATATCACAAAAGTTTCCCTTAACATACAAAAGGTACCTAACAAGCCACTAAGAAAAAGATAGTCAAAATGTAAAAATGCCCAGAAAATCTAAAATGACAAGGTAAATACAAACAGATCTCAACTATATACATAATAAAAAATACAAATTAAGATTACATTTTTTATCTCTCAGATTGGCTAAGATCAAGAAGTCCTGGTACTACTGTACCCATATGAACTGTGGTGAAGCTGGTACTCATGCACTGCAGTCAGAGTGTAAATGTACACCTCTATGGACCACAATATGTCAATAGCTAACAAGGTGCACGCAGCCAACAGTTAAATCTACAAGAAATTATCCTACAAATATCTCCCATTTGGATAAAACATTCTCTGCACTAGACACTACTACAGTAGTGCTTTTAACAGAAAATGTGAGAAACAACTTGAATCCAACAAAAGGGCCCTATATAAAATAAACTTATTCATATACATTGTATTAAAAAATTATTATTGTGCTGCTATGGGATGATCTCACAGAAATAGTAAATAAAAAAACAAAATAGAAAATAATATATAGAGTATGCTATTATTTGTGTAAAGATGAGGAAAGACTATGTACACCCATTTGCTTGTACTGCATAAAATATCTTGGAAGGATACCCTAGAAACCAGTACTAAAGGCTGACTCCAGAGCAGTTGGCTAGAGATGTGAATAAGAAACAAACTTACTTTGTTTCTATCTTTTTAAAATTTGAGCCAAGTGAACATTATTATTCAATACATTAACTTCTTAGGAAAAAAAAATTTTTAATGAAATATGGTACATCCCATATGGCAGGATAATGTTTTCAAGCATGTAAGATAAATTAAGTGGAGAAAAGAAACAATAACTTATACAGATGACTCTTCATTTTATTGAAAAATTTTAAAATATATATTTTTATATGTGTAGAAATGATTGTCTCAGTGCTGGAATTAAGGGTATTTTTTTCCTTCTTTACACTTTTTTAAGTGTATTATTTTCCTGATTTTCCAGAGTTAGCACATATTACTTTAAAAACCAGAGGAAAAGACCACAAAAACAACAAATAGCTAAAAATAATCCTTGTTTAATCTGTGAATAAATCATCCTTAATCACAGCATCACTGACCCTTACCTGACCATGACTGGTTGTTGGTTCTTCCTCCAACAAAAGTTTCTCTTTCAAGCTTTTAATTGGGCTTTCTTGGAAATCCTTGGTTTTTGAATGCCAGACAGATGCCCTAGACTCCTGCCTCTCCTTTTTGTCTTCATCTCCCATCTCTTCTGAGTTGCCTTCATTTTTTTCACTAGCCTGATCTTCTTGGCCACATTCACTCTGGATCAGAGAAGGAGGTCTAGGTAACACTGGTTCCCCAAACCCTTTTTTTTTTAAGAGCTGCCTCTGGGCCATTTTCAGACTCTTTTGGTAAACCTCCAACTGACAGAGAATGACCTTGGTATACTGGTTAGGATCTACTCCAGAAGGGCAGAATGGAATACCCCAGAAGTAGTGCACAGTGCCACCAATGTCCTGGAGACTCTTGGAATCTGCTGAGGTAGGCAGACAATGCCTACCTGTGTCCCCCCTACCATGGGTAGCTTTGTGCAAAGCACAACCCCTCCCAGTACTTTCCTGTGGCTTCCCACACTGTGTGTGCTCAGCCCAGTGGCCAATACATCTGTCAAAACATTTAACGTTCTCATTCTCAAACACTGGCTGGCTTGACTGGTCCCAGCTTCCTGAGCTGCCAGAGACCGGCTCCTCTTCAGTGTTTTCAGTGTGGTCCCAAGGCTCCTCTCTTTCCTCAGCCTCGTTTCCCTGACTGATATGTGAGCCTTTAAACAGTGATGGAGGTACCGGCTGCCATATGCCTGTAAGTATTTGAGAAAAAGTAAGGCTAAGGACAAACTTTTTTATTAAAAGGGCTTGGTAAGTTATCACTTACCAAGAATTACATAATGTGGGTAAAAAAGGCTCTTCTTTGGGTTTAACCATATATTGTTTTTCCCTTGGAGATAAATATATGCTGCATTTTAGTAAGATCTCAACTACTTTCTGATTTAACCTCTTTAACACCACACCAAAGGGATTTGGGACTTTTCTATACATCTACTCTCAGCATGAGATCCCTGTGATAAGGTTCTACTTGATGAGTGGAAGGAGTCAGAACAGGGAGACATGCCTTCAGTGGTCCCAGAGTCTGCGGTCTTCTCTTGGTGGAACTGTGAAGATGGTCCAGTGGCCAGAAGTCGAGATCTGGTAGCTGAAGCATCTGAAAGCCGGCAACTCTGAAACAAGTGATTCCACACCAGACCATGTTTATTATTCAAATAGCTACACAGGAAGGTCAGAAAGGGGAGGTGGGGGTCATGTCCCTAAGAGATTCTCCTCTCCAAAGCGTAGATGCTCAATTCAAATGAATTCCACAAAGTGTACTGAATGCCTTCTACGTGCAAAGTGCTGCATTAGATCACTATATTAAAAGGAAGGCTCAGGACCTGCCAGTGGCAAATCTTCTTCACATTTAAAGTAATTTCAATTATACATATTTGAGTCACAATTTAACATTATTTGAAAATTTTTTAAACTGCCCATTTTTTCACTCCATAACCCACCCTGGTTCACATTCTGCTCTACCCAAAAAACAGTAGAGGTAAGCACATTATCATTTTGATTTCCTGCCATTTGGTACCGTTTTTCAGATGCTGCCAACTACTATATTTCATTCTTTTAAGTCAAAGACTTTAAAATCTGCAGAGTGGAAAAAAACTCTCTCATATAGAATTAACAAAACATTTCAAATTGAGCACACCAACAAATCAACATGGACGTTAAAAATTGTTAGGGGAAATATATGTTAGTTGAATATGTTATGAACTACCATAGCTAGCTCCTAATGCAACCATTAACACTGCAGAAGTGAAAGAATATTGCTGATCAATCCTCACAAAACTTTTTCAACATTGCATATTTACATTCAAGCTTTCTGCAATGGCTTTCCTCAAAAGCTTCTCCTCTTCCTCTTCTTGGCTATTCACTTCCCTGGCTTCCTGCTCACTCATTTTGAGAGCCAGAGCAAACTGTTCTTCTTCTGTCATCTCTGTAAGAGAACAGGGGAAAGAAAAGGGGAGGGATACGACAAACATTGAATAAGCATGGAGGCAAAAACAGAATTAGTAAACTTTTCAATTGAAGACACTACAGACAACTGTGTACAATTCTGTAACCTTATAAATGAGGGAAGTCCCCCAAAAGTAAGGTCTGTTGGTCAAAATTCTTAGTAGTGCTTACAGCAAGAATCCTGGGTTAATTAGACTGTAAGCTGTCATGAAGTTAGAGTTCTTGACTATTTTGTTCACTCTGTATCTCTAAGCACATAAAAGAGTTTTTTGGCATGTGGTAGATACTGCTAAATGAATAAAAAGAGGAACTGATTCCCACTCCAAGACTTTTTGCTATATATCATAAGACTGCTTTATGTTCAAAATTCAACAAGAATTTTATGCTTCATGATTCTCTGATTTAGCCAGTGAAAAAGAACATTCCCTAGTTACCAAAGTGTGGTCCCCAAATACCATTTCCACTAATAGTAAGTGGGGTGTTTTTGAGAAATGGTTGATACCAAGTCTGACACATAACACATAAAAGATGAGCTGGCATATCTGTCATATCTGTAAAGAAAAAAAAAAATCTCACATACCAAAAGGATCATATCAAAAGTTAAGAGCTGGGCCTCCCCGGTGGCACAGCGGGTGAGTGCTGGGTTGCGAAGCTGCCCGCAGCCTCTGCAGCGCCAGTTCAATCCCTGGCTGCTCCCCGGCCACTGGAGGAGTGTCCTGCATGGCGCACAGACCTCTCCTGCCGCCCGCTGCTCCCCTCAGCAGTGTGCTTTGGTCCTTCTGCCTGCTCTGCTCCCCGCTCTGGCTCTGGTGAATTCTCTCACCCTCCCGCGCTTCTGACTGTACCCAGTGCTTGTATAAGTAAATAAATAAATAAATCTTAAAAAAAAAAAAAAAAAGTTAAGAGCTAACTTTAAAAGATTCTCACTAACCAAAAATGAAACCACTGGAACATCAGTAAGGATAATGAATGCAGTGAGTTAAAACAAACCAAAAGCGGGGCCTCCCTGGTGTCACAGGGGTTAAAGTCTCAGCACTGTCAAGCTATCTCCAACCACCTTGTCCAGAGTTCACTCCCTGGCCAGGGAGCTAACCCACAGGGCACAGCAGACCTCTCCTATCTCTCCCAATGTTCCCCTCAGCAGTGTATTTCAGTAGATCTGCCTTTTCTGCTCCCCACTTTGTCTCTGGTGAATCCTCTCGACCCCTGCACCTCTGGCCTACACCCCAGTTCCTGTTTGCATAAATAAATCTTTAAAAAAATCAAGTGTTAAATCTCTGAGTTCATAGTGCTACTTAAACACACACAACTAAACTGATCATTGTTAAAGAATATTAGTGAATCAATTATTTTGAAAACTGGTAAAATAAAGAATAAAGAATCAAGCTTTTGTCCTATTCTTCCAATACAAGCTGTACTATAAGATAATCAAATTAATAAACAGAAGTTTCTCTTTAAAAATTATTTTAAAAACTCCAGATAATAAATGTAAAAAAAATGATAAACGATCATTAGGACACTAGAAGAATAAGACTTGCTTACTATGAATGAAGAATTGAAATGGGCTAGAAAAGTATATGGTGAGGCAAATTTACACTCTCTGAAGCTTCACTGACTTCTGGAGAAACCATATATAATTACTGTATTTCCACAGGAAGGTCCTGATTTCTAGTCATGTAAATAATGGACACACACTGTTTTCCACATTTATTTTCATGTCTTTGATTTTAGAGTGATATATGAGTCTTTAACTGACTACCTTTATATTTATTATACTTTAACTACTCATTGGGTTTTAATGACCCAATAAGTTGAAGCAACTTGCAAACCGTGCAGTTATTTCTGTCTTGACAACTTAAAACAGTGAAGTAATATTAATGTATTAGGTATATTTGTGCCATTGTAGGCTATACTATAATTCTTTAATATGTGAAATCTAAATGGTATCTTTGACTTTATGATAGCTGAGCATGTGATACATGTATTCTAAAGTTTTTAGATTATAATGTTCAGATAGGTGAATACTGAGTTTCTTTTAAGGCAGAGTGCTTGCCTATTTTGTTCATTATTGTATCTGTGTTTCTTTCAAGAATAAGATGATATAAGAAAGAGTCTCTTAGGGCCTCCCCTGGTGGCACAGGCGATTGAGCGCAGCCGTGTGAAGCTGTCCTCCACCTCTGCAGTGCCAGTTCGATCCTGGCCAGCCAGCAGAATCCCACATGGTGCTGCAGACCTCTCCTACCCCACCCCGCTGCTCCCCTCAGCAGTGTATTTCAGTCAGTCCGCCTGTTCTGTTCCCCACTCTGTCTCTGGTGAATCCTCTCACCGTCCTGCACATCTGGCCTGTACCCCAGTTCTTGTATGCACGAATAAATAAATCTTTAAAAAAAATTTAAAAAAAAAAGTCTCCTAGAGGAATCTCTTAAGATAATTTGTTTTAATATTCTTTTATTTCAAAAGACAAGAGTATTTTTGGAGAAACAAAGTTTCATATGGGGCCTCCCTGGTGGCGCAGGGGGTTGAGTGCAGCACTGTGAACCTGTCTGCAGCCTCTACAGTGCCGGTTCGATCCCCACCGACCTCGGAGCAACTCAATGGCTAGCAGACCTTTCCTGTCTCGCCCGCTGCTTCCCTCAGCAGTGTATTTCATCAATCTGCCTGTTCTGTTCCGGGCTCTGTCTCTGGTGAATCCTCTCACCCTCCCGCACATCTGGCCTGTACCCCGGTTCCTGTATAAATAAAATTTAAAAAAAAAAACTTAAAAAAAAAGTTTCATATGAATGTTACCATGTTGGAAGATTGTTTTTATTTAAAACCTTTTAGGTTTACAACATACTATTTGTCAAGTTTAGAAGAACTCCTTTTTCCATTTCAGATCAGGGCTTCTACAAATAAATACTTTCAAGAAGCAGGAATGGCATTGCTTAAAAAGCTGATGGCGGGGCCTCCCTGGTGGCACAAGAGGTTAAGACACAGCACTATAAAGCTATCTGCAGCCACTGCAGCACGAGTTTGATCCCAGGCCGGGGAGGTGACCCACATGGTGCAGCAGACCTCTCCTGACTCACCCGCTGCTCCCCTCAGCAGTGTATTTCAGTCAATTTGCCTGTTCTGTTCCCACTTTTGTAATTCAGAATATACAGGTTATTTGCAAGTGTTTAGTTTATTGTATTAAATTATTATTGCACTTAGCTTAAAAAGAGAGAAACATTGTAATACTGGAAGTCCTAGCCAGAGCAATAAGACACGAGAAAGACACACATGGAATCCAAATAGGCAAAGAAGAAGTCAAACTATCACTATTCGCAGATGATATGATAATATACATAAAGAATTCCAAAAACTCCACAGAAAAACTAATTAAACTGGGCCTCCCCGGTAGTGCAGTGGTTGAGCGCTGGGTTGAGCACTGGCTTGCGAAGCTGCCCACAGCCTCTGCAGCACCGGTTCGATCCCCGGACACCGGGTGAGGTCCCACATGGTGCGCAGACCCCACCTGCTGCCCACTGCTCCCCTCAGCAGTGTATTTCGTCACTCTGCCTATTCTGTTCCCCGCTCTGGCTCTGGTGAATACTCTCACCCTCCCGCACAGCACGAGTTCTGCAAGACTGTACCCAGTGCTTGTATAAATAAATAAATAAATCTTTAAAAAAACAAAACCAATTAAACTAATCAATCAGTTTAGTTTTGTAAAGTGGCAGGATACAAAATCAACACACAAAAATCAGTAGCCTTCCTATACACAAACAATAAATCTGAAGAAGAAGAAATCAAAAAAAATCATCTCTTTTATTATTGAAACCAAAAAAATCAAATACTTGGGAATAAACCAAACAAAAGAGGTAAAGAACCTAAACAAAGAAAACTATAAAACACTGTTAAAAGAAATAGAAGACACAAAGGCATGGAAAGACATCCCCTGCTCATGGATTGGAAGAATTAACATTATCAAAATGGCCATCCTACCAAAAGCAATTTACAGATTCAATGCCATTCCAATAAAATTTCAATGACATTCTTCAAAGAAATAGAACAAATATTGATGAAATTCTTATGAAGCCACCAAAAGCCCCAAATAGCCAAAGCTCTCCTGGAAAAAATAAAAAAGGAAATAGAGGCATCACACTCCCAGATTTCAAACTATATTACAAAGCCATAATAATCAAAACTGCATAGTACTGGAACAAGAACAGACATACGGACCAATGGAACCAAACAGAAAATCCAAAAATAAATCCACACATTTACAGTCAACTAATCTTTGACAAAGGAGCAAAGAATATGCACTGGAGCAAAGAAATTTTGTTCAATAAATGATGTTGGGAAAACTGGGTCGCTACATGCAAAAGAATGAAGCTTGATAATACCTCACGACATGCACAAAAACCAACTCAAAATGGACTAAAGAACTAGACATAAGACCTAAAACCATAAAATACATAGAAGGAAATATAGGCAAAACACTACATGACATGCACCTCAAAAACATCTTTAAAGACACATCACCCAAAGCAGTGATAGTGAAGACAAAGATTGTGGAACCAAGCTTAGCCGAGGTTTCGCCATTTTGTATATCCTCCACCTTGCTATGTTAGTCCTTGTCCAGCCGCATTCCGGAGATAGTTTCAGCAGTCACAACCCTCACTCCACTTGGTGACGAAAAAGCAGACCACCCCAGCCACCAATGAGGGCAGTCCTATCCATAAATGGGACAGCATCTCTAACCGTGCAATCAGTTTGAAACTGTAACCGCGCGCCAAAATGCCTTTGTAGTAGCCAATGAGTAATTGCCAGCTTCTTTCAAAGTTCGCGCCACTCGCGACCCTATAAGATACCCCTGCTTCCTCTGTTCGGGGCTCTCGACCTCTGCCGTTGTATCAGTGCGTGTCAAGGGCCCGGTCTCGAGCCCGTAATAAACTCCCTTTTGCATTTGCATCAGCTGTCTTTGGATTCTTGGAGGCTATGCTTGCCGAGTCTGCTGATCTTGGGGACAACAAAGATAAACAGCTGGGACTACATCAAATTAAAGAGCTTCTGTACCACAAAAGAGACAATAACCAAAACAAAAAGAAACCCCACCGACTGGGAAAAAATTTTTGCACACAACACTAATGATAAAGGACTGATCACAAAAGTCTACAAAGAGCTGATGAGACTCAACAAAAACAAAAGAAAATAATCCAGTCAAAAAATGGGCAGCAGAGCTAAAAAGAAACTTCTCCAAAGAGGAAATGCAAATAGCCAACAGGCATATGAAAAAAGGTTCAACATCACTGTAATCAGGGAAATGCAAATCAAAACTACCATGAGATACCATCTTACACCAGTGAGAATGGCACATATTAAAAAAACTAGCAACAGCAAATGTTGGCAAGTATGTAGAGAAAAATGAACTCTCCTGCACTGCTGGTGAGAGTGCAAACTGGTCCAACCGCTATGGAAAGCTGTGTGGAGATTCCTCAACCTACTAAAGATAGAGCTTCCATACGATCCAGCAATTCCACTCCTAGGTATTTACACAAAGGACACAGAATCATTAATTCAAAAGGGCACCTGCACCCCTATGTTTATAGCAGCACTATTTACAATAGGTAAGCTATGGAAACAACCCATATGCCCCAAAATAGATGACTGGATCAAGAAGATGTGGTATATATACACAATGGAATATTATTAGCAATCAAAAAAGATAAGCTCATGCAATTTGCAGCAATATGGATGGAGCTGGAAGGGATCATGCTCAGCGAAATAAGCCAAAAAGAAAAAGAAAAATATCAGATGGTCTCACTCATCCCAGGAATTTAGAAAACCTAAATAAGGAACCAGGAAAAAGACTAATTATATTAAAGAAAAAAATCAAAATCAACAAGCAACTATAAACCAGAGACACACTACAGGGGTGAGGGGAAGGAGGAGAAGAGGGATTAGGGTCAAAATAAGTGAGGTGGGAATTGTATGGGGAATATAACCAAGATGAAAATGCATACATTGTGCAAAAATGAAAAATTATGTAAGAATTATATAAAATTTAAAAAAACTAAAAAATAAAAGAGGGAAAAATTGCACTTAAAGGATTACTGAATATTACTTTTTGTGAAACTGAACATTCTGTGTGCCACTTACAAACATAAATAAGTATCCAGGAAAACTTTACTTTTTTTTTTCCTTGAAATTTTTTTTAAGTATTTATTTATTTATTTATACAAGCACTGGGTACAGTCAGAAAGGTGGGAGGGTGAGAGAATTCACCAGAGCCAGAGCAGGGAGCAGAACAGGCAGATGGACAAAGTATACTGCTGAGGGGAGTAGCGGGTGGCAGAAGAGGTCTGCGTGCCATGTGGGACATTCACCCGGCGGCCGGGGATTGAACCGGCGCTGCACAGGCTGCGGGCAGCTTCACAACCCAGCGCTCAACCACTGCGCCACTGGGGAGGCCCGGAAAACTTTACTTTTTAACTTAAGGTACAAAGAATAAAGTATGCAACAAATTAATACTTGAATTTGACTGTGATTTAATTACTGGTAATATTCCACCCCCAATTACTGGTAATATATGTTTAGCTGCTTAGTCTCAAAAAAAAAAAAAAAAACTTTTCCTATATTGAAAAAAAAAAAAAAAACACGAGGGCCTCCCCTGGTGGCACAGCAGTTGAGCACTGGGCAGCAAAGCTGCCTGCAGCCTCTGCAGTGCCGGTTCAATCCCCGGCCATGGGCGAGGGTCCCACATGGCTCGCAGACCTCTCCTGCCTCGCCCCCTGCTCCCCTCAGCAGTGTACTTCAGTCTTTCTGCCTGCTCTGCTCCCTGCTCTGGCTTTGGTGAGTTCTCTCACCCTCCGGCGCTTCTGACTATACCCAGTGCTTGTATAAATAAATAAATAATTTTTTTTTTAAAAAACACGAACAAATGGTCTCACTCATAGCAGGAATCTAGAAAACTTAAATAAGGGACCAGGAAAATGAATAACTGTAAGAAAGTGAAAATCAAAATCAACAAAAAACTATGAACCAGAGACACTTTTTGGGGGGTGGGGGGCAGGAGGGGAGGGACTGGGGTCAGAATGGGGGGGTTGAAATTGTATGGGGAATATAAAAATAAAATTTATTATTAATTTTAAAAAATTAGAAAAAATAAATAAATAAAATCTTTTTTAAAAATAAATAAATAAATAACACGAACAAAAATTGAAATTTATCAAAAGTTTAAAATTTTCTTTGGAACATGCTGTTAAGAAAGTTAAAAAATTAAAAGGTAAGTCACAAATGGGGAAACACACCGCCAATACAAATAATCTGCAGAGGACATGTATTCAGTATTTATAAAGAATGCCTACAATTCAATAATAAGAAAACAAGTGATCTAATATTTAAGCTAATTAGCAAGAGATCTGAACAGATACTTCACAAAAGAAATTATGAGAACCACCAATATGCACATGAAAAGATAATTAGTCATTACAAAAATATAAGTTAAAACATACAACTAGAATTGCTAAAATTAGAAAGACTGACATCCCAATGAAGTCATTAAGTCATCAAGAAAGGCTGATTATATCCTCTATGTTCAATGTAAGAGGACCAAAAACCATGTAATGCAAAAGAGGTAATTCTGAGTTCTTTGTAATACTCTGCTTTTTAAAATACTCCATTTCCCAGAGGTTCTGAAGAGATGAAGCTTTGCTTTATTAACTGAAGTATTCTCCAGACTCTACTCTCTTGTCCCATAGTTGAAACAAGAACTTTAATGAGTAACACAGTGTGGTTCTATTTTCTAGTATCTAGGAAGAAGACACCAGGGCCAGACTGCCAGGGTTTAAATCTTCATTTTGCCTCTTGGTTGTGCCTTACTTATCCTCTGTAACTGGATACTGGTGTTGGTCTGTTAACATCTCCCTCCCCCATTTACTTTGCTTCTTTTAATCTTTGGACACATACATACAGCAAATGTACTCTTGACTTTAGGAAATCTCATGAAAATACCATGTTTTTTAAATACTTGTTTCAGTTCACACCTACATAGTTCACAAAATATTTAAGGCTGCTATGAAGATTAAATAATTTAATACATGTGAAACAGTATAGATCTTGGCAGACAAGTGCCTAACAACTGTTAATTACTACTACCAATAATCAATAATCCAATTATTTGTTGTTATCGTGCATTATTTAAGGAAATTCAAAACTTTGCAATACAAAGTATTATCTTTCTAACACAGCCATTTTATGTACATTTTACAGATAGCAATAAAGCGACATAACTGGACAAAACCACCATAACACATAATTAATGGGTAAAAGGACATTTTTATTCACTAGTATTCACTAGTTATTGTCCCATTTTTACATAACATGATCTAAGACTCAAACTCAGGATCACTATTGACTAGAACACATTTTACCTGACCTTTCTATTATATAAGAACGCAACCATTAGAAAAAATGGAAAAACAAACTGAATCCCACCTGAGAACATTAAGGAAAAATGTCAAGTGTCAACCTTAGAAGCTCCAACTGAACTGCTTCAGCTTATCAGATTATTCTGCTGAGCTAAACAGAGTAGTAACACAACTTGTGTGAGACTGATTACACTGATCATAATTTATGATGATTAATGTCCCCCAACACTCAGGTTGGCCTCACACTGAGATGTGAAAACAGGCTGTTAACAATCCAGAACACAAAATTCAATAGTATACATCGGAGAATCTATATAATTTGTGGGTATATAAAATGTTTGAAAGAACATTTCATACAACAAAAAAAATAAACAAGGTAAATTATTTTCCTGCCCAAATCTCTTCCTTAGAACTTTCTTCTCATACAATTCTGCAATTGTGATAAAGTTGATTTATCTACATATAGCAGTTACAGTGTAAATTTATAAAACACTTTTGAAAGCATGAACATACTATGTCATAACTCTTATGGATAGGTGTACCTTCTCAAACAGTGTGATATCACTTCTGAGAATTTATCACAGGCAATCACCAAAAAGAAAAGTGCCATAAACAAAAAGATGTGAATACTAGCACTGACTTAAATACCTAAAATCAGGCAATGGTTTAAGTTAATTGTATCAAGTTAACTGAAGAGACTCAAAAGTTGGTATCGAAATGCTAAACATGAAGGCATGTAAAGTATTACCGTATATGAAAATGACACAATCAACTCCTGGTTCTATATTTAAGGAGCTTGGAAGTTGTTATTTGTCCTAACAAATAAAAAGATGGCTAGACAAAAAAATCAATACAGCTTTTCATGGATCCATTAAGAAATGGAAAGCATAGGGAAAAATGTTCCTGGATGAAGAGACAAGGAGGGAATACAGGTACTCACTAAACATAGAGACATAAACATTAAAAGTAAATAGATTTTAAAAATACACCACAGTAACACTAACTAAAAGAAAGACTAGCATATTAATTTCAAATAGAGCATACTTCAAAGCAAGGAAAGGTATCAAGAATAAAGAGCACTACCATGTGATAAAGAGGTCAATCTTTCAAGAAGACATAACAATTCTCAACATGTATGTGCCTAACAACAGAGTCACTGCATGAGGCAAAAACTAGAGAAACTGAAAGGAGAAATAGATGAATCTACTAAAGTTGAGAATTTCAAAGTTAAAAACTTCAAAGTTGAAAACTTTGATGCCTCTATCAGAAATGGACATCCAGCAAGAGAAGAAATTCAGTAAGGATATGGGTGTTGTTAAACTAAACACCACCACCTATCAACTGCTTATAATGGACCTTCAACCAGTAACAACAGAACATACATTCTCAAGCTCACACAGAATATTCACCAAGACAAACCACATTTTCAGTATAAAACACAACAAATTTCAAACAAAAGAAATGTCTGAGGCCTCCCTGGTGGCACAAGGGTTTAAGATGCAACCTCTGAAGCAATCCGCAGCCACTGCAGCATAAGTTCAATCCCCGGAAAGGGAAGTAACCCACATGGCGCAACAGATCTCTCCTGATTCACCTGCTCCCCTCAGCAGTGTATTTCAGTCAGTCTGCCTGTTCTCTTCCCCACTCTGTCCCTGGTGAATCCTCTCATCCCCCACACCTCTGGCCTGTACCCCAGTTCTTATATGCATAAATAAATAAATCTTAAAAAATAAAGAAAAGAATGTCTGCACCCCTATTACAATGGAATTAAACTAGAAATTAATAACAGAAAGATAACTAGAAAATCCCAAATATATGGAGATTAAATAGCACACTTCTAAATAAATGGATCAAAGATGAAATCTCAAGGGAAATATAAGACTATTTTGAGCTAAATTAAACAAAAAAACAACTAATCAAAATGTGTGAAATGCAATGAAAACAATGCTTACAAGGGCATTTATAGCATTGAGTGAGTGAGTGAGCGTGTGTATGTGAGCGTGTGAGTGTGTGTGTGTGTGTGTGTGTGTGTGTAAAAAATCTAAAATCAATTATCTAAGTTCCCACTTTAGGAAAACTGTAAACAACTGTGCCATAGATTTGATAACCTAGATGAAATAGACCAATTCCTTGAAAACATAACACACCAAAACTCATATAAGAAACAGACCACGTGAATAGGTCTGTATCTATTAAAGAAATAGAATCCATAATTAATAATCTTCCAAAACAGAAATCACCAGGCCTACATGTGTTCGCTGGTTAATTCCACCAAACATTTAAAGAATAAATTATACAAATTCTGTATATGCTCTGCAGGTAGAAGCAGAGGGAATATTTCCTAATTTATTCTATGCGCTACATTAATCCTAACATCAAAATGAGAAAAAGGCATTACAAGAAAACTACAGATCATTATCTCTCATGAACACAGATGTAAAAACACTCAACAAAATATTAGCAAATCAAATTTAGTAACATAAAAAAAATTATGTATCACAACCAAGAAGACTTACGCCATATATGTAATGCCAGTTGAACATTCAAAAATCAATTCGTACAATCTATCAGATCAACTCAACAAAAAAGAAAAAAACACATGATCATATCATGTAATGTAGAAAAAGGCATGGAATAAAATCAAATATACATTCATGATAAAAAAAAAACTCTCAATAAACTATAAATAGAGGGGAATTCTGTCAACTTGATAAAGAAAGCCTACCAAAAAAAAGTTATTATATTTAAAGGTGATGTTCCCTCTTACCACTCCTTTTCAACATCATATTGATTTGCTAACGCAGTAAAACTAAGAAAAGGAAATAAAAGGTATACAGATTGGGAAAGAAGAAATGAAACTTTGTTCATATATACTATAACTACCTATTTAGAAAATCCAAAAGAATCGGTAAAAAACTTCTGGTATTAATAAGCAATTATAGCAAGGTTCCAGGACACAAGATTAATATAGAAAAATCAATCAAGTTCCAATATACCAGCAATAAACAAGTGAAATTTGGAATTTAAAACTCAATACCGGACCTCCCTGGTGGTGCAAGGGGGTAGGTCTCAACACGATGAAGCTGTCCACAGTCACTGCTGCACAAGTTCCATCCCAGGCCAGGGACCTAACCTACCTACATGGCACAGCAGACCTCTCCTGTCTCGCCTGCTGTTGCCCTTAGCAGTGTATTTCAGTCAATCTGCCTGTTCTGTTCCCCACTCTTTCTCTGGTGAATCCTTTGACCCCCGCACCTCTGACCTGTACACCAGTTCTCTTATGTATAAATAAATAAATCTTTTTAAATAAATAAATAAAAGAAAACTCAATACCATATATATTAGCACCAGAAAAATAAAATGCTTATACTTTAGGTATAAATCTAACAAAGTAATGTGTAAGATCTACAAGAGGAAAACTAAAAAATTTTGATGAATGAAAAAGAATTTAAATGAAGAGATAATCCATGTTCATGGAAGGAAAGATTCAATATTGCTAGGTGGTCAGTTCTTCCCAATTTGAACTACTGAGTCAATAAAAATTCCAGCAAGTTACTTTATGTATATTAACAGACTTATTCTAAAGAGAAGGTGAAAGACCCAGAACAGCCAACACAATACCAATTCTTCATTTCTTCCAAAAAACAGAAGAAAAGGGAAATAATGCCCAACTATTCATCCTACTACCAAGCCCAATGACATCACAAGAAAACTATAAACTGGTATCTCTTATGAATACAGATGCAAAAATCTTCAAAATAATACTAACCAAATTCAACAACATATAAGAAATATACAAAAATATACAGCAAAAAAATAGAAAAACACTACAACTATGTGGAACTTATCCCAGAAATGCAAGGTTGGTTTAACCTATGAAAATCAATTAACTCACTGAATGTGGAACCCACATAACTATCTCAATAGATATAGAAAAAGCATTTGTCAAAATCTAGCACCCCTTCATGATAGAAACATTTGAAATGGTTAAAATGGTATATTTTATGTGTATTTTACCACAATAAAAAAGTAATGAGCAAAAGTGACATATCGCCAAAGAAAATATGTAAATGGCCAATAGCATGCAAAAAGCTGCTCATTATCATCAGCATTGGAAAAATGCAAATCAAAACCACAATGAGATACCACTTTACACCCTTTAGGATGGCCATAATAATGTTAAAAAAGGAAAATAACAAGTGTTGGCAAAGACGTGAAGGAATTAGAACCTTCATGCGCTGCTGGTAGAAATATAAAATAGTGCAGCCACTTTAGAAAACAATCTGGCAGTTTCACAAACAATTAAATATTGAGTTTACCATAGAGCTAAGGAATTCCATTCCTAGAAAAATACCCTAGAGAAATAAAAACATGCCCACACAAAAACTTGTATATGAATGTTCAAAGCAACTTTAGTCATAATAGCCAAAAAGTAGAAACAATCCAAATGCCCATCAAATGATGAATGGATAAACAAAATATGGTACCATCATGTAATGGAGTATTATTTGGCAATAAAGGAATGAAGTACTGATACATGCCAAAATATGGATGAGTTGAATCTGAAAATATTAAGCTAATTAAGTAAAAGTCACAAAAGTCAACATATTATAAAATTGCATTTATATGAAATGTCCAGAACATATAAATCTATAGAGATAAAAAGTAGGTTAGTAGTTGTCTAGAGTTGGACGGCATGCGGTAAGCTTTGGGTAACTGATTAAGTATATGTGATTTCTCTTTGGGCTGATGAAAATATTCTAGAATTACACCATGGTGATGGTTGCACAACACTACTAATACACTAAAAACCACTGTACACTTTAAATGGATGAAATATATGATATGTATGATACGTAAATTATACCTCAATAACAGGTACCATAAAAAGAATTATCTCCAAATGACAACCTCAGACAAAATGAGAGAACTGCCAAGAGACAATTTCTTTTAGTAGAAAGAACATGATACTGGCAGAAGTTAGGACAGAAATAAACAGCCTTTGAAAAGGCATAAATAAAGTATGGAGGGCCTCCCTGGTGGCGCAGTGGTTGAGCGCTGGGTTGCGAAGCTGCCCGCAGCCTCCGCAGTGCCAGTTCAATCTCCGGCTGCTCCCTGGCTACCGGAGGAGGGTCCCACATGGCGCGCAGACCTCTCCTGCCGCCCGCTGCTCCCCTCAGCAGTGTACTTCGGTCCTTCTGCCTGCTCTGCTCCCCGCTCTGGCTCTAGTGAATTCTCTCGCCCTCTCGCGCTTCTGACTGTACCCAGTGCTTGTATAAATAAATAAAATAAATCTTTAAAAATAAATAAATAAAGCAAAATATTATTAATATTTTGGGTTTATAACAAGCAAAAGTAAAGTGAACAGCAAAAATAACACAAAGGAGGGCATAAAGTAATTGGGAATATACTATTGAGGTCATTATACTAGATGTGAAGCAATATAAAATTATTTGAAGGTGACTGTGATTGTGTATTAAAAATGCAAGGGTAAACACTAAATATTTTTAAAAAGAGAAATTATTTGTAAGTCAATAAAAGAAACAAAATGGAATCATAAAATAATATTCAACAATACAAAAAAAGAACAGAAAAAGAAAAAGGAAACAAAGAACAGTAAAAAAAAAATAAAGCTTTCAAAATGGTCAGTTTTAATTCCAATCACATCAATGATTACACTAAATGTAAATGTAAAAGACAGAGGTTGTCAGACTGAATAAAAAAAGCATGACACAAGTAAATAAATAAGTAAAACCCATGTTGACTTAAAGATGAAGAATAACCAAACAGACAACTATCAGTAGTATTCCAATGATAATAAAATTTAACGATCATTTAAAGAATTTTATATCTTAAAGTAACTACTACCAATAATTTTCAAGACTGATAGTAACTTGAATATATCCAATAGATCTAATCATACTGACAGCTGTCTCTAGATATAATGCAATGAATCAATAACAAAAGAGCTATTCATGGATAATTTTAGAAAGTTGAGAATTATACTTTAAATCAAATTCAGATTAAGAGACACCGACTTGTCTAAACTGTTGCAACAATTTCAACTAGTTACCGTACTTTCTGAAAAGTTCACTGAAATATATGAACATTGCACTTCACATTAAAATGCAAAAATATATTTATTATTAAATATATTTAATAACTTTGTGATTAGCAATGTCAGAAGAGAAGGCAAAACTTCCAAGAAAGGATTTCTGTGATATTTTGATTTATAATAATAAATATATATATTTGGTGTTTGTGCCTGTTCCCGTTAAAGAATTCCTAAATTTCCTAAATGAACAGTGACAAAGGCATATTTTGCTTTTCATAATAAGCCCCCTTCAATCACATTGGAGTTTATGTTAATGACTTCCTTTTAGACCACCCCAAAGGATGGAGACTGGCTGACAAAGGAAACCAACCACATAACTGAAGGGTTAGAACTTTCAGCCACACCTCACACCCTGCCTTCTGAGATGGGAAAGGAACTCACTTGAAGGTAAAGCAAGATTTAATCAATGATTTAATCAATAGAGCTACATAATGAAGCCTCCATAAAATCCCTGAACTACAAGATTTGGCGAGCTTCTGGACTAGTGAACACATCAAGATTACTGGGAGAACACCTGGAGAGTGGATGGACGCTCCCCACTTCTCCCCCCATGCCTTGCCCTAAGCATCTCTTCTATGCGGTTATTCCTGAGTTATATCTTTTGTAATAAAGCAGTCATCTAGTATGTAAATCATATCCCTGAGTTCTGTGAGCAATTCTAGCAAATTAATCAAACTAAAGGAGGGAGTAGTGGGAACCTCTGATTTACAGGCAGTTGATCAGAAGCACACAAGTAACAATCCAGACTTGCAACTGACATCTAAACTGAGGGTAATTCTATAGGACTAAGCCCTTATCCTATGGAATTGGATACTGTGTCCAGGTGGAAAGTGTCAAAATTGAATTTAATTACACAACAATCAGTCAGTGTCTGCTGGAGAACTGGAGAGTTGCTTGGTGTGGGGGGGAAAAAACCTATACATTTGTAGTTTTACAAGCCTTTCAACCACACTGAGGTTTGTCTACTTTTAGAACAACCCTTACAATTTTTTTAAAGATTTATTTATTTATGCATACAAGAACTGGGGTACAGGCCACAGGTGGGGGGGGTGGGGGGGAGGATTCACCAGAGAGAGTAGGGAGCAGAACAGGCAGATCTACTGAAACACACTGCTGAGGAGAGCAGCGGGGGAGCTAGGAGAGGTCTGCTGCACCATGTGGGCAGCTCCCTGGCCAAGGACTGAACTCGTGCTGCAATGGCTGCGGACAGCTTCATAGGTTGCATCCTAACCCATTGCACCACCATGGGGGCCCACCCCTTACAACTTTAATGACAAAAATATTAACAGATACTATTTTTTAAGCTGCTAGTAAGAAACTACTTAAGTGTTATTATCGTCATTTTACTGATGATGAAACAGAGGTAGGCTGAAAGCAATGACTTAAGAGCCACACAATAAGAACTGAAATAAGGACTCAAATTTAGTTAAGCTCATAATGAAATGCATACATTGTACAAAGAAGAAAAATGATGTAAGAATTATATAAAATAATATTAAAAATATATATATTAAAAAAAATAAATTTAGTTAAGCTACCTTCAAGCTCCATGATGCAGCAGTCAGCACATCTGCTTTACACACAAAAGGTCCTGAGTTTGGTTCCCAGTGGAACCACAAAAAATAGCTTATATTTACATCCAAATAAATTCAAGCACACCTAGACTTGGAGGCAATATTTTTAATTTCAACACTCTACCTCTAATAAGTCAACTGTATAAAATATAGATAAATTCCAAGTGACTCATAAAAAATTTAATGAAACGCACGATAAACAGAAAATACGTATGTAACCTTATTCACAGAAACTTCTTCCTAATGAAGAAACTAGTGTCAATTCTATGACTCTTAGAATTTCCAAACCATTTTCAACACAAAAATGAAAACATACGTGCAATTTTTCTTTTAGCCAAACACTTTGCTCTATTTGACTGTTTCATCTTCATTTTCTGCAATCCATTCTCCTCCTTTGGTTCCTGTTATAAAATAAGAAATATGATCAGAGAATTACCATTAAAGGTAACAGTCTTTCTGTCCCCACTACAGCTAATAGAGGTGAGCCTCTAAAGTATCAATGATTGTTGTAAATGTTTACATAAAACTGTAGAAAAAGATCTGTTTCAGTAAAAAAGGAAAACAGAAGTGAGATGAATAAACTTGCTACAATTTATGATATATGGACATTACCTGTTACATATACATTCATATAAAAATTGACCCATCTGCAAAACAACAGTAAACATTCACCCAAATTCAGAATAAACTTGATTTAAGGTTTAAAAGTCAATACAAATGCTTATACTCAGTGCATATTTATTTTAAAATCAGTACTTAACAACAGAACAATTGAAAGAAAGTGTGCAACATAGGAAACAAGACTTAATTTTCGGGCCTCCCCGGTGGCGCAGCGGTTGAGCGCTGGGTTGCAAAGCTGCCGGCGACCTCTGCGGCGCCGGTTCGATCCCTGGCTGCTCCCCGGCCACCGAAGGAGGGTCCCACATGGCGCGCAGACCTCTCCTGCCGCCCGCTGCTCCCCTCAGCAGTGTACTTCGGTCTCTCTGCCTGCTCTGCTCCCCGCTCTGGCTCTGGTGAATTCTCTCACCCTCCCGCGCTTCTGACTGTACCCAGTGCATGTATAAACAAAACGAACGAACAAACAAACAAATAAAAAAAAAAAAAAAGTTTCTAAATTAAAAAAAAAAAAAAAAAGACTTAATTTTCCTCATATATAGAGCCCTTACAAATCAACAAAAAAAAACAATATAACCTCCTCCTATCAGTAAAACACATGACGAAACAATTCACAGAAAAACATGTACAAGGGACTCATAAGCATATGGATCAAAGATGAATTTTGAAATATATTCCAGCTCATTTTAACTAATATATTAAACACCACAATCTTATTGAACTGCTTTAAAATTCTTCCTGTTCTTCTTGAGAGCTTGTTTGGAGGTTCTAGCAGGGGAGCGCAGCTACTCGTATACCCTCGACCGAAGACCGGTCCGTCTCTATTCGGGGAAGGCCGTCCTCTTCCACCGAGCGCGCAGCTTCGGGAGGGACGCACATGGAGCGCTGAGGGAGGAAGGGGACACCCGCCTAGCCAGCCAGATCAGCCGAATCAACCCTGGCGATCAATGGGGTGACAGATGTCGCAGTCAGATCGCCCTCACATCCCCTGTTCTTCTTAATGACAATACTTAATAATACATATTACATATTTGGAAGTTGCCAAAAGACTACATCATAAAAGAGCTCATCACAAAATACCTGTATGTGTGATGATTGTTAGCTAAACTTATTTTGGTGGTTATTTCACAATATATACAAATATCAAATTATTACGGGCACATTAAGGAGAGATTGCAGGTTAAGTTCCAAACCACCACAATAAACTGAGTCACACACAAATGTTTCTGGTTTCCCAGTGCGTATAAAAGTTATGCATATGCTATACTGATGTCTGTTAAGTGTGCAATAACATTACTTCTAAAATATAAATATATACTTTAAAGAGACTTTATTGCTAAAAAATAAATGAGCAAATACTGGTGGGAAAATGATGCCAAAAGATTTGCTCAATGTAGCATTGACACAAATGTTCAATTTGTAAAATTATATTTAATTAAATTTTATGACCTCTAACAGTGAAGATGTATGCTCATATTTGTCATTTAATTTCATTTCTCTAGTAATCCATTTTTACCGTACCTTTGAATTATCAGTTGGAAAGGTTATGGTTTTTCCTTTTAAATAAACTGTTACAAGTTTTTAACTTTTATTGGCATAAATGTTGATGTTTAAAAGATATTTTGCATTGATATACAAGAAGCAAGAAGAACACCAAACTTCCACGACAAAAGGAAAAATACAGCAAGACACATAAGTAAAGCTCCCAAGAATCCAGGACAAGAAAAAAATAATGAAGCTGACAAGAGGAAAGAAACAGATAACATTCAAAGGAAAACCAATCAGGCTGACATCAGACTTCTCCGAAGAAACACTACGGGCAAGGAGAGAGTGGAGGGACATAGTCAACAGACTCCAAGAAAACAGATGCCAACCAAGAATACTCTATCCCGTAAAGCTCTCCTTCCTCTATGAAGAAAGAATAAGGACCTTCCCAGACAAACAGAAACTCTGGAATTTCATTACGACTAAACCCCCACTCCAAAAAATACTACAAGGAATCCTAAAGCCAGAACCTCAGAGGGACGAATAACAACGAAAGAAGGCCAAAAATAAAAAAGTTATTAAAAGAATAAATAAATAAAATCAAAGGAAAGACAAACACAATGGCAAATACAGATGCTAACATAACAATATTTAAATGTAAATGGACTAAACTCTTCAATAAAAAGACACAGAGTCGCAGGCTGGATTAAGAAACAAAACCCAACCTTTTGCTGTCTCCAGGAAACACATTTAGCTACAAAAGATAAAAATAGACTCAAAGTTAAAGGATGGAAAACAATCCTACAAGCAAATGGACCAATAAAGAAAGCAGGAACAGCTATGCTTATATCAGATAAAACAGATTTTAAACTCAAAAAGATAAAAAGAGACCCCAGCAGTCACTACATTATGATCAAGGGGACAATACTTCAAAGAAGAAATAACACTCATTAACATATATTCACCAAACGAAGGAGCACCAAAATATATCAGACAACTATTGTCATCTCTGAAAACAGACATCAGAGAAAACACATACGTAGTGGGAGATTTCAGCACACCACTATCAACAATGGATAGATCAACAAGACAAAAAATAAGTAAAGACACTAAAGCTCTAAATAAGGATCTAGAGTGCTTGGGCTTAACAGACATCTATAGAACACTAAACCCAAAAAAACGGATTACACATTTTTCTCAAGCGCACATGGATCATTCTGCAGGATCGATCACATACTGGGACACAAGACAAACATCAACAGATACACCAAGATCGAAATCATACCAACCATCTCTTCTGACCACGAAGGCATCAAACTAGAAATAAACCATAAAAAGAAGGCAAGGAACTCTCCTACCTCATGGAGATTGAAAACCACACTACTGGAAGACTACTGGACTAATGAGGAGATCAAAGAAGAAATTAAAAAATTCTTTGAGCTGAATGACAAGGAGGACACCAATTTCCTAAATGGGATGCAGCAAAAGCAGTAATAAGAGGAAAATATATAGCAATAGAAGCTCACATCAAGAAACAAGAAAGAACTCAAAGAAACAACCTAATCTCGAAGCTCAAAGATCTAGAAAAAGAACAACAAAAAAACCCCAAAACCAGTAGAAGAAAAGAAATAATAAAAACCAAAGCAGAAATAAATGAAATTGAAACTAAAAAAACAATCCAAAAGATCAATGAAACCAAGAGCTGGTTCTTCGAAAAAAAATCAATAAAATAGACAAACCACTAGCCAGGCTCACAAAGGAAAAAAGGGAGAAAGCACAAATAAACAGGATCATAAATGAAAGAGGAGAAATCACAACGGACACAGAAGAAATCAAAAGAATAACCAGTAACTACTATGAACAGTTATATGGAAACAAGTTCAACAATCTAGAGGAGATGGACAAATTCCTACAACTCTACAATCACCCAAAGCTAGATAAAGAAAAAATAGAACACCTAAACAGACCAATCACAAGCAGTGAAATTGAAATGGTAATCAAAAACCTCCCCAAAAACAAAAGCCCAGGACCTGATGGATTTACAAATGAATTCTACCAAACATTCAGAGACGAATTAGTGCCTATCCTTCACAAACTCTTCCAAAAAACTGAGAAGGAAGGGACAATACCAAACACGTTCTATGAAGCCAACATTACACTAATACCAAAACCGAATAAGGACAACACAAAAAAGGAAAACTACTGGCCAATCTCCCTAATGAACACTGATGCAAAAATCCTCAATAAAATTTTAGCTACCAGAATCCAACAATGTATCCATAAGATAATTCACCACGACCAAGTAGGATTCATTCCAGGGACACAAGGATGCTTCAACATCCGAAAATCAATCAACGTTATCCAACACATCAACAAAAAGAAATATAAAAACCATATGATGGTATCAACAGATGCTGAGAAAGCTTTCGACAGAGTGCAACACCCAATCATGATAAAAGCCCTTGAAATTCTTGGGATACAAGGAACATACCTCAACATCATAAAGGCCATATATGACAAGCCAACAGCCAGTATCATTCTCAATGGTGAAAAGCTGAAAGCAATTCCATTAAGATCTGGAACAAGACAAGGATGTCCACTCTCACCACTGCTTTTCAATATAATACTGAAAGTCCTAGCCAGAGCAATAAGACAAGAAAAAGACATCCAAGGAATCCAAATAGGAAAAGAAGAAGTCAAACTATCACTATTTGCAGATGATATGATAATAAACATAGAGAACCCCAAAAACTCCACAGAAAAACTAATTCAACTCATCAATCAGTTCAGTATGTGGCAGGATACAAAATCAACACGCAAAAGTCAGTAGCCTTCCCATACACAAACAATAAATCTGAAGAAGAAGAAATTAAAAAAAAAATCCCTTTTATTATCGAAACAAAAAAAATAAGATAGTTGGGAATAAACCTAACAAAAGAAGTAAAGGATCTATACAAAGAAAACTATAAAACACTGTTAAAAGAAATAGAAAAAGACATTAAGAATTGGAAAGACATCCCCTGCTCATGGATTGGAAGAATAAACATTATTAAAATGGCCATTCTACCAAAAGCAATATACAGATTCAATGCTATTCCAATAAAAATTTCAATGTCATTCTTCAAAGAGATAGAACAATTATTGATGAAATTCATATGGAGCCACCAAAAACCCCGAATAGCCAAACCCCTACTGAAAAAAAAAGGGAATGGAGGCATCACACCCCAGAGTTCAAACTATACTACAAAGCCATAATCATCAAAACTGCATGGTACTGGAACAAGAACAGACACACAGTCCAATGGAATCGAATAGAAAATCCAGAAATAAACTCACAGATTTATGGTCAACTAATCTTTGACAAAGGAGCAAAGAATATGCACTGGAGCAAAGAAAGTTTGTTCAATAAATGGTGCTGGGAAAACTGGGTCGCTACATGCAAAAGAATGAAGCTTGACCACTACCTCACACCATACACAAAAATCAACTCAAAATGGATTAAAGAACTAGACACAAGACCTGAAACCATGAAATACATAGAAGGAAATATAGGCGAAAGACTACATGATATGCACATCAAAGACATCTTTACAGACATATCATCCAAAGCAGTGATAGTGAAGGCAAAGATCAACAGCTGGGACTACATCAAATTAAAGAGCTTCTGCACATCAAAAGAGACAATAACCAAAACAAAGAGAAACCCCACTGACTGGGAGAAAATTTTTGCACACAACACTAATGATAAAGGACTGATCACAAAAATCTGCAAAGAGCTGATGAGACTCAACAACAACAAAGAAAATAATCCTGTCAAAAAATGGACAGAAGAGCTAAAAAGAAACTTCTCTGAAGAGGAAATGCAAATGGCCAACAGGCATATGAAAAAATGTTCGACATCACTTGTAATCAGGGAAATACAAATCAAAACTACCATGAGATACCATCTTACACCAGTGAGAATGGCACATATTTAAAAAACTAGCAACAACAAATGTTGGCGAGGGTGCGGAGAAAAAGGAACTCTCCTGCACTGTTGGTGGGAGTGAAAACTGGTCCAACCACTATGGAGAGCTGTGTGGAGATTTCTGGACCTACTAAACACAGAGCTTCCATATGATCCAGCAATTCCACTCCTAGGTATTTATCCAAAGGACACAGAAACATCCATTCCAAAGAACACCTGCACCCCTATGTTTATAGCAGCACCATTTACAATAGCTAAGCTTTGGAAACAGCCCAAATGCCCAAAAATAGATGACTCGATCAAGAAGATATGGTACATATATACCGTGGAATATTACTCAGCATTCAAAAAAGATAAACACATGCAATTTGCAGCAGCATGGATGGCGCTGGAAGGGATCATGCTCAGCGAAATAAGCCAAAAAGAAAAAGAAAAATACCAGATGGTCTCACTCATAGCAGGAATCTAGAAAACTTCAATAAGGGACCAGGAAAATGAATAACTATAAGAAAGTGAAAATCAAAGTCAATAAAAAGCTATGAACCAGAGACACTCTGTGGGGGATAGGGAGCGGGGAGGGGAGAGATTGGGGTCAAAGTAAGGTGGTTGCAATTGTATGGGGAATATAAAAATAAAATTTATTTTTAAAAAACTTAAAAAATAAAAGATATTTTGAGGGAGAAAATCCCTTTATTTTGTTCAAACATAATTAAACATTATTAATTTTACTTGTACAGTTTGTTCTTTTTTTGTATCAAAAAGGGCAGGTTTCTAAAAAGGGAGTGAATAAGGTCATTGCATAGACACAAGTAGGCAGAAAGAGTTGCCCCCAAAAGGGACAGGTTTATTAAATAAAAGAGAGACCCACACAATCACAGGCAGGCAAGAAAGCTGCTGCCCTGCAAAGGGAGAAAGTTGGTGGCGAGGAGCACCTGCAGAGGTGCAGATGGGCAGAAGGGCTGCTGCTGTACTTGTACAGTTTTACCAGCTATATTATACAGTAAATATGGAAAAAGCTTTAGTAAAAAATAAATTGTCTTTCCAGACTTATGATTGTAGCACATTTTCAGTTATTTTGTGTAACTGACAGTAGGAAAAAAGTTATATTTAAAAAATTGCTTTCATGGGGTCTCCCTGGTGGCTCAAGGGGTTAAGATGCAGCACTATGAAGCTATCTGCAGCCACTACAGCACAAGTTCGATCCCCAGCTAGGGAAGTGATCTACATGGTGCACCAGACCTCTCCTGACTCACCCGCTGCTCCTGTCAGCAGTGTATTTCAGTAGATGTGCCCTTCTGCTCCCCACTCAGTCTCTGGTAAATCTTCTCAACCCCCCACACCCCAGCATCTATGGCCTGCACCCCAGTTCTTGTATGCATAAATAATCTTTTTTAAAAAATCGCTTTCAGGGCCTCCCTGGTGGCCTAGGGGTTAAGTCTCAGAGCTATCACCTCTAGGGCCTGAGTTTGATCCCCAGCCAGGGAGCTAACCTACATATGGGGCAGCAGACCTCTCCTGTCTCACCTGCTGCTCTCCTTAGCAGTGTATTTCAGTGAATCCACCTGTTCTGCTCCCCACTTTGTCTTTGATGAATCCTCTCACCCCCTGCACCTCTGGCCTACATTCTAGTTCTTCTGTGGAAAAAAAAAAATGACTTTCAGGCAGTTTTGTTCTTTAAGACTGCCCACCTGTGTCTATGCAAACATCTCTCATCCTTTCCTCAATAAAATTGCTGTATGCTAATGAAAAAAAAATCACTTTCATAAACCTTTTCCCAAATACTATGGGTTTTATGCAGTTTTTATCAAATCTTGGATTTTACCAAGTGTTTTTTTCCTCATATGGATTTTTTAGACACTGGTTTATCATATTTGAATTTTCCAAGTTTTGCAGTCTGTCATATAAGATACAGAAATGAGAATGAAATTTCCTTCTAATATAGTCATGTCTTTAAATAGGTTAGTTTCCTCATGTGGTACTTACATTTATTATAATAAGCATCAATGATTGACTTTTTCCAATTCAAAATACTACTTAAAAAATGCTACTTAAAATACTACTTAAAAAATACTACTTAAATGACTTCCTTGGGGCCTCCCTGGTGGCACAAGGGATTTAGTCTTAGCACTCTGAAGCTATCTGCAGCCACTGCAGCATGAGTTCAATCCCTGTCCAGGGAGCTAACCCACTTGGTGCAGCAGACCTGTCCTGTCACGCCAGCTGCTCTCCTCAGCAGTGTATTTCAGTAGATCTCCCTGTTCTGCTCCCCACTCTGCTCTGGTGAATCCTCTCATCCACCCCCTGCACCTCTGGCCTGTACCCCAGCCCTTGTATACATAAATAAAAGAAATCTTAAAAAAAAAGACTTCCTTAATAAAGGTGACTTAAAAAAACTTATAAAGTTGAGACATTTCTCAAACTTTTATCATTTAGTTTTGAATTTTATATAGGAGCTTAGATAGTTGATTTCAACAGGGTTAATAACCCTGAGGCCAGATTCATTTTTAGGTTTTCTGCAGGAGTCTTAGGATTTTATTGAATTTCCAGGCACCAGACTAAATTATTTAAAAAAAAAAAGAAACCAACCCCACAAGTTTTGTACTTTGTAGATTGTCACTTCATTTTTAATTAGTTTTGTTGTTATACCAAAAGGCATACTGTGTATTGTTACAGAGAAGCAGGATAATATAACACAGTATAGACTGGGAGATTAAAATGAACTTTAGTATAAGGGGGACTCAGTACTTAAAATATCAGTAACATTGTATCTGTTACCAAATTCTTTAGAATATTTGGGGACAATACTTCTATTTTATATGATTTCTTTAAGATTAGTAATAATATTATAATCATATAAAATAGAAGTATTGTCCCCAAATATTCTAAAGATTTCAAAAAGGATAACAAGGAAATATTATAAACAACTTTGTATCAAGAAATTCAACAATGTAGCTAAAATTTCAAATTCCTTGAAAGACAAAAATCAAAATTCATCAAGACAACTATTTTTTTTATTTTCTTATTAATTTTATTTTTTGTTCATTTTTAAACAATATTTAAAACATCATTGTTCATTTTTAAACAATATTTGCTTCCCCACCCCCTCAGGTGTAATCTCCAGAGTTTCCTTCACCAATGCACCCGTGCATCATCAACTCAGTCCCCTGTGCTCCTCCCTCCCTCCCTCTGATCCCTCTCTCTCCTCCTCCCCTGCAGGATGTCTCTGATTTATAATTATCTGTTTTTGCTTTGTTGTGTTTTGTACTGTTTGTTTTTTTTTACACTGATGCCTTGATTCCCCTATATTCCTGCTATAAGTGAAACCATCAAATATTTTTCTTTTTCCTTCTGGCTTATTGCACTGAGCATAATTTCTTCTAGCTCCATCCATGTTGCTGCGAATGACATGAGTTTATCTTTTTTGAATGCTGAATAATATTCCATGGTGTATACGTACCACATCTTCTTGATCCAGTCATCTATTTTTGGGCATTTGGGTTGTTTCCAGGTTTTGCCTATTGTAAATAGTGCTGCAATAAGCATAGGGGTACAGGTGTTCTTTTGAATCAATGTTTTTGTGTCTTTTGGGTAGATCCCTAGGAGTGGAATTGCCGGGTCATACAGTAGCTCCATTTTTAGTAGACTGAGGAACCTCCAGACAGCTTTCCATAGTGGTTGGACTAGTTTGCACTCCCACCAGCAATGTAGGAGAGTTTCTTTTTCATCACATCCTCGCCAACATTTGTTGTTGCTTGTTTTTTGATATGTGCCATTCTTACTGGTATAAGGTGGTATCTCAGTGTGGTTTTGATTTGCATTTCCCTGATGATAAGGGATGTTGAACATTTTTTCATATGCCTGTTGGCCATTTGCATTTCCTCTTTGGAGAAATGTCTTTTAAGTTCTTCTGCCCATTTCTTGACTGGATTGTTTATTTTGTTTTTGTTGAGTCGTGTAAGTTCTTTGTACATCTAAGAAAGATAACTTTAATAGCCTTATGTGTGTGTGTGTATATGTGTGTGTGTGTATATATATATTTAAAGATTTATTTATACAAAAGCCAGGGTACAGGCCAGAAGCGCGGGAGGGTGAGAGGATTCACCAGAGACAGAACGGGGAACAGAACAGACAGACTGACAAAATACACTGCTGAGGGGAGCAGCGGGCGAGAGAGGAGAGGTCTGCTCACCATGTGTGTTGCTCCAAGGCCAGCGGGGATCAAATCAGCACTGCAGAGGCTGCGGACAGCTTCACAGCGCTGAGCTCAACCACATGCGCCACCGGGGAGGCCCACCTTATGTATATATTAATGATATTGAAACTGTAGCTAAAATCCTTCCCACAAATAAAAGTTCAAGCCCATACAGCTTTACTGGTATATTCTATAAAATATTAAAGTTAGAAAAAATCCAATCTAGGGGACTCCCTGGTGGCGCAAATGGTTAAGACACAGCACATGAAGCTACCCGTGGCCACTGCAGCACAAATTCGATCCCCGACCAGGGAGGTGACACACATGGCGTAGCAGACCTGTCCTGACTCACTCACTGCTCCCCTCAGCAGTATATTTCAGTCAATCCACCTGTTCTGTTCCCCACTCTGTCTCTGGTGAATCCTCTCATCCCCACCCCCCACCTCTGGCCTGTACCCCAGTTCTTGTATACATAAGTAAATTAATCTTTATTAAAAAAATAATCTAATCTACCAAAACGCTCAAAAAAAAAAACCTGAAGATACACTATTTCCCAACATATTCTAAAAAGCCAAAATTACTCTGACATCTAAATCAGACAACAGTATTATAAGAAAACTAGAGACCAGAAACCCTCAAGAACATAGCTGCAAAAATCCTAAAAAGAAAAATTTAAGCAAATCAACAGTATTATATATAAAAGGCTTATAATGTGTCATGAGTAAGTGGAGTTTATCCAGGAATATTAGATAAGATCAATGTAATTCACTGCATTAACAGGTAAAAAAAGTCATCACAATGCATGAAGAAAAAAGCATTTGACAAAATCTAATATCCATTCTTGATCAAAATTCAGCAAACTAGGAAGAGAAGAAAAATTCTTCAACCCCTTTGAAGGCATCTACATAAGAAACACCATAGTTAACATCATAATCATTAAAGTCTAAATCTTCCCCCCTACGATCAAGTCAAAAATGTCTTTCTCTCACATTTCTTTTCAGCACTATACAGGCAGTTCCCATCAGGGAAATCCAACTGCAAGAAGAAATAAACAGTGAATCCTGTCTACTCAACTGACACATATCCCCTCCACCCTCCTACTGCCCTAATCAACTTTCAAGGTAGGAGCGCAGACCTGGGTGGGAGTGCCTGGTCAGGGAGCAGGAGTTAGACTGAGGCAGGTGGCAGAATGGGAAGCAGCCTGCAGTGGCCAGGGCCCCTGTGGCTGCCAAGTCACCACTCTAAGACCAGCGCCACCTCTAGCTCACAGACTCCAGCAGGAAATGGGGGATAAGTAAGGAGGTCTCTGTACTAGGGCTGGTACAAAGCAGACTTTTTGACAAGTAGGTGGTAGAGCGCCAAGGAAGTTGTGGCTACAAAACCTGTTCACAAGAGTGCACCCTCTAGGAAGTGGGGGAAGAAACCTCACCCTTACAGGCTAGGGTACTGTGGCACACCTGTGAAATTAGGTTAACATAAGTACAATGAACTGATTCACACAGTTCCCTTCTAGCATCTGATGGAGAAATTGCTCAGGACTTCAAAACAGATCTGAGAATGCTAAAACTTATTTTTCAAATAAATTAATAGTAATAATGTTCCAGATTCCCCCTTCTCCAAAGTAACCTACCAAATCATACCAAATAGGAACATTCGGAGACCATGGGAAATCTGTGAATTTAGCAAGACTGCAGCATTCAAGAAAAATATGCAAAAATCAACTGTATATGTATATACTAGCAACAAACAGCAACTGGAATTTTAAAATACCCTTTATAACAGCATCAAAAATTAAATACCTAGTTTAAATCTAACAAGATGGGAATGATTTGACTACTGAAAACTACAAAATAGTACAGAGACATTAAAGAAGATTTGAGAGAAATGGAGAACTATACCTTCTTCATTGGTCAGTAGTCTCCATATTAAGATGTCAGTTCTCCCCAAATTAATCTACAAATTCAATATCACACTAATAAAATCCCAACAGTTTCTGTAGAACTGACAAGCTAAATTTAAAATAATAGAGAAAAAGGGGGCAGGGAGTCATAATAGTCCCCAAAAGTGTGCCTGGCACAGAATCTACCAGAACTTCTACTTTAAAACAGCTTGTTCCTGACCGCCGGCGAGGGTCCCACATGGTGCACAGACCTCTCCTGCAGCACCCGCTGCTCCCCTTCAGCAGTGTATTTCGTCAGTCTACCTATTCTGTTCCCCACTCTGGCTCTGGTGAATTCTCTCATCCTCCCGCACTTCTGACTGTACCCAGTGCTTATATAAATAAATAAATCTTTAAAAATAAATAAATAAATGAACACTGTTAAATTTATAAAAAATGATAAAAAAAAATAGCTTGTTCCTAGCAAGGGTTTTTTTTTACACCCCCCCCCCCCCGTTAGTCATACGTCTTAAGCCAGTTCAGGAAACTATTCTCTAAAAGATGTGTTGGGGGTGGGAGTGGGAGTCATGGCAGGCAGGAATACATTTTTCTCTTTCCAGAAAAGCAGACTTTTATCAAACTGAAATACTTCAAAGTCACAGCTGAGGATCTTGAAAATGGAAAACTGAACATTGAAAGAAATAAGAATAAATACATTCAAATAATCATCTGGTCCCATGGACTGTTTTGGTACTGACAGAATCTACTGGTTATTTATTTTTTTTTAAGATTTTATTTATTTATTTATACAAGCACTGGGTACAGTCAGAAGCACAGGAGGGTGAGAGAATTCACCCGAGTCAGAGGGGAGAACAGAGCAGACAGAATGACGAAGTACACTGATGAGGGAGCAGCGGGCGGCAGGAGAAGTCTGCGCGCCATGTGGGACCCTCGCCTGGTGGCCGGGGATCGAACCGGTGCTGCAGAGGCTACAGGCAGCTTTGCAACCCAGCGCTCAACCACTGCACCACTGGAGAGGCCCAAAATCTACTGGTTATTGACCCTTAAGGGCATTTTATTTCAGGCAGTGAGGCAAATATTCCAGCTAGTATCAAAGACGGGATTTTTTTTCAATATAGTACACTTTTTTTGTCTCATATAAATGTGTTTAAAATAAGTAATTACCTTATAGATCAATGGCTTAACAGTAAATTCTTACTTTTACTCATATACTATATTAAGAAGTATTCTTCATCTAGAAACATTGGATAAACTTCAAAATATTAGCTAGCAATTTATATCCATGTACATTTTTATCATAAAGCAAAAGTTTTTGAAAATAAAAATAATAACAGTTACCATGTATTGCATGTTTACTAGTGCCAGGTACTTAATCTGCATTATCTGATACAATTCCTCTCAAAATTCCTGTGAGAAGAGTTATCCCTGGCCCCATTTCACAGGTATGTAAAGCTTAAGCAGTGTAAGGTCAACAATCAAATAGGCTCTGTCCAACTATAAAACTCCAGGTGTTGCTTTTTTTCTTTGAATTTGTTATTGTTTTATTTTGTTTGTTTTAACATGGAAGGATTTAAGAGAAAACAACTAATAGAGTTCTTATCCACATAGGATAGTTTACTGCCTGCCAAGTGAAACTATATCCTGAACATTTAGAACAAATAATAATAAACTTACTGAAGTATAAATCTAAGAAATTTATTAATATTCCTAATCCTCACAACAATCCTATAGAGTAAATATTACTAGTTTTTTAGATGTGAATAAAAGTTCAGAAAGGTTCCAGAGCTAGTAACTAGTAATTCAAACACAACAGTAAGATTTGCACAAGTTCATGTTTAATCTCTTAGAGACTTGATGACAGTGCAATTGTGAGCATGGATCAGTCCAAGTAACTACTCAACAAACACAAGCTATGATGACCTTCCAATAATCAGGTTTGTACCACTGTAGTGGCAGGATGGGCACAGGGCAGGTTCTCTATGACCCAAGAAGACAGGACAAAGGTGGAGTCCTGGAGACCTCAGTGGATTTTTGCAGGCTTTTATTGGGTTTACCAGGTACATGGTAGGCAAGGGTGCCTACATGGTAGGCAAAGCTGGCAAGTTCCCAGCCCCCAGCAAGTCTTCACTCTCTCTGGGCTCTCTGGCGTTCTCTTGCGGCCTCTGCTTCTCTAGCTTGTTCTTCTGGAGGTTCTCTCTTTCGTTCTGCTGTTCCAATCTCATTCTGCAGACTTTCCTGTGACACCGCCCTTATAAGCCCAGTCTTAGCCCAGGTGAATCCCATCCACATATGCCCACACCCTACTCCAGAAGCCCGCCATCAGGCATGCATTCAGGACCTCAGGAGGGAGGGTAGAAAAGCCTGATACTTTACCTTACCCTACAATCCACCCCCTCAGGGTTTTCTGCCATACAGTCTATATCAGTCTATATACAAGTTATATACACGTTTCTTTTGGCAGTATGAACACTGTGCCCACAAAAGTAAACGGTACACATCACAATATAATGATATAACAAAATACAACAGAACACAAATTAGTCCAGACAGGGCACCAACCTAGTGACAAAAGATAAGATTACTGGCACTAGGAGATGATCTACCATACCTGCTGCCACAGGCACTGCTCATACAAGGGAGGGGAACTACTCGTGGTATCTGCCATCACACGCCAGGAGCCATCAGGCTTCTCCGGCTGTGGTGTAGGCCACAAGCCACACACCATATCCACCCCCAGGATGCATTCACTCTTGGATTGGCGATTCTTTACTCTTGTGGGTAATCGCCCAATCCTCAGGGTTTGTCTGCAGTCATTCCAACACTTGGCTTTCATAGCCACCAATGCAACATGCAGATCCCTGCACTCAGGCCAACCCATTGCACATGCACATGGGTCGGGGATCCGTGGATACAAGCTCCACATGCGGCCTCCACCACAAGCCATGTTCCCCACCTGTCCCCCAAGGACAGGTTCCTCAACAGTCACCTTCACTCAACAATGAACAGGGCATCACCCACAGATGATTTTAAGAGACTCACTGGCCTTCTTTAACAAACTTAGGCTGCTTAACAGCAGCTCAGGGCTTCCCAATCTCAGCACTAGCTTTCGCCTTTCTAAGTTGGCTTTTTTGATACATCTCATCTGCCTGGCTGCAGAGAACTTGGCGAGGGCTTACTCCCTCAGCTTCTTGGGCTCTTCTCATGCCTGCCCTTCCTTTACTCTGGCCACTGCCTCTCTGGGCTGTGGCCCGAGGATTGCCAGGCAGTGCACAGGCTGCTTTTGGCCACCAAGACCTACTGGCCATGCCTTGATTTTTATCTCCTGGGGTTTACAAATGATACCATCCACACCCAGGGTCCCCAAAATGTAACATCAACCTGCCAAGTTTCCTCCTCCTTCTGGCAGGATTGTCAGTCCAAGTCCATAGGTTTTTTCCTTGTGTCAGCACTGGGTAAGCAATGAATCATGGTCCTCTTTCTCCTACAATTCTGCTGCCTCAGGGGTCGTGGGGCTGGTCCTCTTGGGCTGATCCCTCCTCCATGCGAGGTCTCATCCTACAGCTCCCAGACCTTGTCTGCCTCCTGTGCTCCTGCAGTGTCTGTAGTGCTTCCCACAGCTCCCGGACTCTGGTCACCACTGGTACTGCCATGGTGCCTCCAGCTTTGTCACAGGCTCTCGGTCTGCTATTCCTCAGTCCCTCCAGAGGTCTTTAGAAGGCTCCACACCCGTCTGCTTTGGATTATCCTGCCGACTATGCCAATTGTAGTGGCAGGATGGGCACAGTGCAGGCTCTCTATGACCTGAGCAGATGGGGCAAAGGAGGAGTCCTGGAGCCCTCGGTGGATTTTTGCAGGCATTTGTTGGGATTACCAGGTACACGGCAGGCAGGGGTACCGGGGACCAGGAGGCTGGCAGGCTCCCAGCCCCCAGCAAGTCTTCACTCTCTCTGGGCTCTCCGGCATTCTCTTGTGGCCTCTGCTTCTCTAGCTTGTTCTTCTGGATGTTCTCTGTTCCGCTCTCGTTCTGCTGGCATCCCTGTGATGCTGCCCTTATAAGCCCAGTCTTAGCCCAGGTGAATCCCATCTACATATGCCCACATCCTACTCCAGGTGCCCACCATGAGGCATGCATTCAGGACCGCAGGGTTCTATCATCAATCCTAATGGCAGGAGGGCAGAAAAACCTGATACTTTACCTTACCCTACAGCCATTAATCTTCACATTTAGAAAAAAAAAGTAAAACACTTCCTGACTTCTTTTGCAGCAAGACACTAAATCATTTTGTTAAATATTCAAATAAATAAAATAGTACCAAGAAGTAAAACCTAACATGTGTATTTGGAGAGTGCTTACTAACACAAAGCAAGCTAACAGATATTAGAAGATACAAAATTCCAGGCCTCCAGGAAATCATAGACTAGTAATGAAGGGAAAAAAAAAAACAAAAACAGGCAATTTCAAAACCTAAGTAAGCTTTGGCTCTCTGAAAGCACAAGACAGAGTCCTCCAACAGTCCTGAAAAATCTACAAGGACCCCCAAAGAAACTGACATCTAAGGTGAAGAAGTATTTGGAGTTAGCATTACAGGCAGAATATCAAATAACCCATTTAGTATTCAACACACAAGACCAAAAATAAAATGTTATAAGATGACTCTACCAACCATTTCTTCATGTTCTACAACAACAACAAAAAAATCTCATTTTAAAAAATCAAGTCATTAAAAGAACATAAAGTATATATAAAAAATTAGTTGGTAGGGCCTCCCCGGTGGCGCAGCAGTTGAGCGCTGCATTGCGAAGCTGCCCACAGCCTCAGCAGTGCTGGTTCGATCCCCGGCCACCGGGCGAGGGTCCCACATGGCGCACAGACCTCTCCTGCTGCCAGCTGCTCCCCTCAGCAGTGTACCTCGTCAGTCTGCCTCTTCTGCTCTCTGCTCTGGCTCTGGTGAATTCCCTCACCCTCCTGCACTTCTGACTGTACCCAGTGCTTGTATAAAATAAACAAATAAATCTTTAAAAAAATTAGTTGGTAGTCCAGTTTCATAAGCAAGCTCTAGTAAACCTTAAAAAAACAGGTAATACTTTTATAATTTAAACTGTGGTAGGATACCGGGCCTCCCTAGTAGCACAGTGGTTAAAGTCTCAGTGCAAACAAGCTATCACCAACCACTGAAGTTTGAGTTCAATTCCTGGCCAGGGATCTGACCCACATGATGCAGCAGACCTCTCCCTGTCTCACCCACTGCTCCCCTCAGCTGTGTTATTTCAGTAGATCCGCCTTTTCAGCCCCCCATTCTGTGTCTGGTGCATCCACTCCCACCACCCCCACCCCAGCACCTCGGGCCTACACCACAGTTCTTGTATGTATAAGTAATGAAAATAAATCTTATAAAAAATAACCTGTGGCTTAAAAAGCATACACGGATCACAGCTGCCCAGGTCCCCATGCCTGCTACCTAGGCTTGCAGGGAGACCATCATTGAGGTGAATGTCCCTCACTGAGTAATCAGAAACCAGGTGCCCGGACACAGGAGCAGGGTGCAAAAGGCGCCATTTCTGCGGACACTGAACTGGGCTACAGCCGGCGTCCTGGACCTGAGGGTTTTGGAACTGAGACCCAGGGCATGAAATTCGGGGCATGGGATCCCCACGATGGTGGGGCACAAGGCAGACACAGCACCCCCACGCCGTTGAGGCGCTCCATGCCACTCCCACTCTGTTCCCCCGACCCACGGGGTAAAAAAAACAGTTCCCGAAGGACATTAGGAAAGATCTCTGGTGTCACCTAGCGACCAGAAAAAAAATCACCAATACCCTATAGTTGGAAACCAGGGATCCCAAAAACACCCTCAGGCGCTGAGAGAGGGTGGCCACGCAAACAGGGGTAAGGAGGGAAATAAAGCCTGGAGCAAGACCCCATCCTGGAACTGAGAGCTAGGCACAGGATCCGGAGCATGGGACGCGCCATAGCAGCAGGCACTGCACAGGGTGACAGCCAGCATTTTGGATCTGATAGCCCTGGAAGTGAGACCTAGAGTGCAGAATTCAGGGCGCGGGATCCATACAGCTGTGGGCACAACACCGGGTAAACACGAGGCAGACACAGCACCCAGCTTGAATAAGAGCCCCTGTGTTGAAGTGCTCGCCTCCACCCCCCACCTCCGCTACTCAGAGAACCACGGGGAAAAAAAGCTCAAGTCAGCAAGTACTGGTCTCTGGCGCCACCTCGTGACCAGAACTAAATCACCAACTAGCTGATTCCCTGTTGGAACTGAGTAAAGACAGAGGGAGGGAACTGTAAGGGACAGAGCCCAGCAACACAGCATCAACACCTTGGTGGTTTTGGCCTACCAGTGTTGGTCTCAGTCTGGTAAACAGTTTCCGACACCCCTAGAGGAGCACTCCAAAGAGATGCCCGCCAACACCATTGGCACAACGTCCCAACGCGTAGATCTAATTAGAAAGCAAACAACAGGCAGAAGAAAAAATATAAATAACCAAGCAAGCCAGCAGGAGGACACACCACAAAAAGAAATACAGTCACCAGAGCTCAACAATGACATGGAAGAACTTCTTGGCCTATCAGATAGAGAATTAATAAGCATCCTGATTAAAAAACAGAAAGAAAATGAAAAGCAAAAAAATGATTTGAGACAAATAATCACTGAACTGAAGAATGAAATTGAGACCTTAAGAAAGGAAAGAAAAGAAACGCAGGAGATAAAAAGATTACTAGAGGAGATAAAGAACTCTGGGAAAAGCAATGAAAACAGAATCAATGAAATGGAAGAATGGATCAGTATTATCGAAGATACAGAAATAAAAAGAGCCAAAGGAGAAAAGGAGAGAGAAGTGCAAATGAAGCAGTATGAGGAGACTCTTAGACAATTATCAGACTCCATGAAGAGAGGAAATGTAAGAGTTATAGGCATTCCAGAAAGTGAGGAGAGAGACAAAGGAACTGAGAAATTATTCAAGGAGATAATTGAAGAAAACTTCCCAAGCATGAAAAAGGAGATGAATATAGGCATACAAGAAGTGAGAAAAACTCCCAATTACCATAATGAAAAGAAAACTACAGCAAGACACCTAATAGCAAAGCTTGCAGGAGTCCAAGACAAGGGAAAAATAATGAAACTGGCAAGGGGGAAGAAACAGATAACTTATAAGGGAAAACCAATCAGGTTAACGTCTGACTTCTCCAAAGAAACATTACGGGCAAGAAGAGAATGGAGTAACATATTCAGCAAACTTCAAGAAAGCAAATGCCAACCAAGAATACTTTACCCTGCAAAGCTCTCCTTCCTCTACAAAGAAAAAGTAATGGACCTTCTCAGACAAACAGAAACTCCAGAAATTCATTACAACTAAACCCCCACTCCAAAAAATTCTCTAAGAAGTTCTAAACCCAGGGCCTCCCCTGGTGGCGCAGCAGTTGAGCGCTGGGCAGTGAAGCTGCCCTTAGCCTCTGCACCACCAGTTCGATCCCCGGCCCCCGGTGAGGGTCCCACATGGTGAGACAGACCTCTCCTGCTGTGCCTACTGCTCCCCTCATCAGTGTATTTCGTCACTCTGGCTGTTCTGTTCCCCACTCTGGCTCTGGTGAATTCTCTCACTCTCCTGCGCTTCTGATTGTACCCAGTGCTTGTATAAATAAATAAAATAAATCTAAAAAAAAAAAAAAGTCCTAAAGTCAAAACCAACAGAGGAATGACCAAGAAGAACAGAATAAAGCAAGGAATAAAATCACAGAAAAGACAAAATGGCAAACACAGATGCCAACACATCAACTCTAAATGTAAATGGATTACACTCATCAATAAAAAGATAGAGACTAGCTGGCTGGATTAAAAAACAAAATCCAACCTTCTGCTGTCTCCAGGAAACACATTTAATCACAAAAGATAAACACAGAGTGAAAGTAAAAGGTTGGAAAACAATCCTACAAGCAAATGGACCAAAAAAGAAGGCAGGAACAGCCATACTTATATCAGATGAAATAGACTTCAAATTAAAAAAAGTAAAAAGAGACATGGACGAACACTACATTATGATCAAGGGGACAATATATCAGGAAGACATAACACTCATCAACATATACTCACCAAATGAAGGGGCACCAAAATATATTAGACAATTATTATCAGCTCTGAAATCAGACATTAAAGAAAATACATATATAGTGGGAGACTTCAACACCCCACTCTCACCAATGGATAGATCAACGAGACAAAAAATAAACAAAGACACTAGAACCCTAAATAAAGACATAGAACTCATGGACTTAACAGACATCTATAGGACACTGCACCCCAAAAAATCCGAGTACACATTTTTCTCAAGTGTGCATGGATCATTCTCTAGAATCGATCACATACTGGGCCACAAGACAAACATCAACAGATACATGAAAATCAAAATCATTCCAAAAATCTTGTCTGATTATAAAGGCAGCAAGCTAGAAATAAATCATGAAAAGAAAACAAGGAACCCTCCCACTTCATGGAGATTGAAATCCACACTACTGGAAGGCCACTGGACTAATGAGGAGATCAAAGAAGAAATTAAAAAATACTTTGAGTTGAATGACAAGGAGGACACCACTTTCCAGAATGTATGGGATGCAGCAAAAGCAGTAATAAGAGGAAAGCATGTAGCAATACAGGCTCACATCAACAAACAAGAAAGAACTCAAAGAACCAACCTAATCTCACATCTCAAAGAACTAGAAAAAGAACAACAAAAAAACCCCAAAGCCAGTAGAAGAAAGGAAATAATAAAAATCAAAGCAGAAATAAATGAATTAGAAATTAAAAAAAAACAATCCAAAAGATCAATGAAACCAAAAGTTGGTTCTTTGAAAAAATAAACAAAATAGACAAACCTCTAGCAAGGCTCATAAAGAAAAAATGGGAGAAAACACATATAAATAGTGTTATAAATGAAAGAGGAGAAATCACAACAGACTCAGTAGAAATCAAAAGAATAATCAGAGATTACTATGAACACTTATACGCAAACAAATTCAACAACCTAGAAGAGATGGACAAATTCCTAGAATGATGTAATTATCCAAAGCTGGACAAAAAAGAAACAGAACAACTACACAGACCAATTACAAGCAGCGAAACTGAAGCAGTAATCAAAGCACTCCCCAAAAACAAAAGCCCAGGCCCAGACGGCTTCACAAATGAATTCTACCAAATGTTCAGCAGTGAATTAGCGCCTATCCTACACAAACCCTTTCAAAAAATTGAAAAAGAAGGAATACAACCAAATACGTTCTATGAAGCCAACATTACACTAATACCAAAACCCAACAAAGACAGCACAAAAAAAAGAAAATTACAGGCCAATCTCCCTAATGAACACTGATGCAAAAATCCTCAACAAAATCCTTGCCAACAGAATCCAACAATGCATCCATAAGATAATTCACCATAACCAAGTAGGATTCATTACAGGGACACAAGGATGCTTCAACATCCGAAAATCAATCAATATAATCCAACACATCAACAAAAAGAAATATAAAAATCACATGATAACATCCCTAGATGCTGAGAAAGCATTCGACAAAGTACAACACTCATTTATGATAAAGGCCCTTGAAATTCTCAGGATACAAGGAATATACCTCAGCATCATAAAGGCAATCTATGACAAGCCCACAGCCAATATCATTCTCAATGGTGAAAAGCTGAAAGCATTCCCATTAAGATCTGGAACAAGACAAGGATGTCCACTCTCACCACTGCTTTTCAACATAATACTGGAAGTCCTACCTAGCCAGAGCAATAAGATAAGAGAAATACATACAAGGAATCCAAATAGGCAAGGAAGATGTCAAACTATCACTATTTGCGGATGATATGATAATATACATAGAGAACCCCAAAAACTCCACAGAAAAACTAATTAAACTAATCAATCAGTTTAGTAAAGTGGCAGGATACAAAATCAACGCACAAAAATCAGTAGCCTTCCTATACACAAACAATAAATCTAAAGAAGAAATCAAGAAAACCATTCCTTTTATTATTGAAGCAAAAAAAAATCAAATACTTGGGAATAAACCTAACAAAAGAAGTAAAGGACCTACACAAAGAAAACTATAAAACACTGTTAAAAGGAATAGAAGAAGACACAAAGAAATGGAAAGACATGCCCTGTTCATGGATCAGAAGAATTAACATTATCAAAATGGCCATCCTACCAAAAGCAATCTACAGATTCAATGCTATTCCAATTAAAATTTCAATGTCATTCTTCAAAGAAATAGAACAATTATTGATGAAATTCATATGGAGCCACCAAAAAAACCCGAATAGCCAAACCCCTCCTGAAAAAAAAAGGGAATGGCGGCATCACACTCCCAGAGTTCAAACTATACTACACAGCCATAATAAAAACTGCATGGTATTGGAACCACAACAGACACATGGACCAATGGAACTGAATAGAAAATCCAGAAAAAAATCCACAGATTTATGGTCAACTAATCTTTGACAAAGGCGCAAAGAATATGTACTGGAGCAAAGAAAGTTTATTCAATAAATGGTGCTGGGAAAACTGGGTCGCTACATGCAAAAGAATGAAACTTGACTACTACCTCACACCATGCACAAAAACCAACTCAAAAATGGATTAAAGAACCAGACATAAGACCTGAAGCCATAAAATATATATAGAAGGAAATATACGCGAAACACTACATGACATGCACCTCAAAGACATCTTTACAGACACATCACCCAAAGCAGTGATAGTGAAGGCAAAGACAAACAGCTGGGACTACATCAAATTAAAGAGCTCTGTACCGCAAAAGAGACAATAGCCAAAACAAAGAGAAACCCCACTGACTGGGAAAAAATTTTACACGCAACAATAATGATAAAGGACTGATCACAAAAAGCTGATGAGACTCAACAAAAACAAAGAAAATAATCCAGTCAAAAAATGGGCAGAAGAGCTAAAAAGAAACTTCTCCAAAGAGGAAATACAAATGGCCAACAGGCATATGCAAAAATGTTCAACATCACTTGCAATCAGGGAAATGCAAATCAAAACTACCATGAGATACCATCTTACACCAGTGAGAATGGCACATATTAAAAAAACTAGCAACAACAAATGTTGGCGAGAATGTGGAGAAAAAGGAACTCCTGCACTACTGGTGGGAGTGCAAACTGGCCCAACCACTATGGAAAGCTGTGTGGAGATTCCCCAACCTACTAAAGATAGAGCTTCCATATGATCCAGCAATTCCACTCCTAGGTATTTACCCAAAGGACACAGAAACATCAATTCCAAAGAGCACCTGCACCCCTATGTTTATAGCAGCACTATTTACAATAGCTAAGCTTTGGAAACAACCCAAATGCCCAAAAATAGATGACTGGATCAAGAAGATGTGGTACATATACACCATGGAATATTACTCAGCATTCAAAAAAGATAAACACATGCAATTTGCAGCAGCATGGATGGAGCTGGAAGGGATCATGCTCAGTGAAATATGCCAGAAAGAAAAAGAAAAATATCGGTGGTCTCTCTCATAGCAGGAATCTAGAAAACCTAAATAAGGGACCAGAAAAAAGAACAACTGTAAGAAAGAAAAAAATTAAAATCAACAAACAACTATGAACCAGAGACACACTATGGGGGGGGGGCAAGGAAAGGAGGGGCGGGCTGGGGTCAAAATAAGGGGGTTGCAATTGTATGGGGAATATAAAATTAAAATTTAAAAATAAATAAACTGTGTCAGGATATGGAAAAAGATGAAAAGCTTTCCATCTGTTTTAAGCATAAATCTAATACTAAAATCTGATGAAAACAGTACCCCCCAAAAAAGACAGCTATATAAAACCAAAGCCACCAGAAATACAGATGCAAAACTTCTAAATGATATAATTAAGACAAATTTGATACATGTCCAATTAAAATTTACTTCAGAAATGCAAAGGTGTTACATTAGAAAATGTATTCACATCTAATGTTAACTAACTAATGGAGAAACACTGTACCATTATCTTGCTAAATAATGAATAGGCATTTGATTAAACATCCATTCCTAAAAATACTAATAATAAACAATTAAAGGCTATTTCTGTAAGACAATAAAAAAGAATTATCAAACAAATGGCAAAACATCAGAAGTATGCCACTAAAATTCAAGATCAAGACAGAATGTGCTCTATCATTGATATTAATCAACATTATTTAGGAAGCCATAGTCAATACAATGAAACCCCCCAAAAAGTATAAATACTAATAAAGAAAATGATCATTATTAATAGATGTAAGTGCCTACCTAAAAAACTCAGTATAACATAGTGAACAAATTATTTTGAAAATGTGTGATAGATCAATGGAATGAAATAGAAAATCCAAAAACAAACTCTTTTGAAAACATTTTAATTTACAATAAAGGTAATTTCAAGTCTTTGAAGAAAGGATAGATTATTGGAAAAGGTTAGTAGTAGAAGTGTATAATCATTGAGACTCAGTTATTCAATATATATGTATACTATTTAAAAATACACATAGATGTAGAGAAAAGCATTAGAAGACAAAACAAACACAGAGGTTAACCTCTAGATGGGTGGGAAAGGATGCAGCTGGGGAAGGATATACTAAGTCAAGAGGCCTTGTAAGATAGTGAATATAGGCATTCAGATTATTTTTTAACTATGCACTTAACATTTTATGCATTCTCCTATACATGTGTCATATTTGGCAATTTTTTTAAATTTAATTAGCTCTGTATGTGCATTTACAGAAAGAGCTCCAAGAAATACTAAGTGAAAAAGCAATACTGTTTGCACAGCATGAGTCCTTTTCTAGAAAAGTTTCACTTGTGTTATATGCATAAAGACTTTTTTTAGGGAAAAAACTGTTATCTTCCATTAAATATCCACTGACTGAGGTGTATATCTTCATTTTGTACCTTTCTATACTATTTTGTTTTCAAACAGTATTGAATTGTGTTTATTGTTTTGATTTTTTAACATAAACATATATAACTTTGTAACTTATCTGTGTCTGAGTATTTAGCTACCTAATTTTTGTTAAGGCGGGTTATCCAAGTGGTAGAATTGATGTATTGTTTCACTTAAGTTAATTAATTTAAATTTAAAAAGCTACAGGTAGCTACTAATCGCAATCACGTTACAGAGTACATCTGAAGATAAGGTGCAATTACATTCTCTTTCTCTCACTTCCCAGACCAAGAAAATTAATATTTACATTTGATTTGTATTATTCATATAGTTCATAACTACTTATATTCATATAGTTAGATATTCATATAGTTTTAAAATACCATGTTGGGTTAATACATTACCAAACTGAGAAACTATGAGCCACTCCTCAGCCAAACAGAATCACTACCTTATTTTAAGTAATTCTTAATTCCATTTACAAATCAAGTGGAGCTGATTAAAAATGCACAGTCTAGCAAGGTTTAGGTTACAAAACTATTAAGGTTTAGTTGGCATTAAGGTTTAGTTACAAAACTATTCATGGATAAGGAGGGCTAGTTTTGAGACCATTCTTCAGAATACCAACCTCTCCATCACTATCAGATATCACAATGAATGCATCCTCAAGTCTACGCTTCTTCTTCACATTGACCAAACTGGTAGTTTCTGCACTCTTCTTCTCCAGATTCTCTGACTCAGAGGCTTCTTTAACTTTTTTCTTTCTCCGAGGCATCCTTTTGTCTGAAAAACAAGAAAAAATAATTTACTTAAATTATATACCTTAATTGTAAGTTTTCTAGGTGCTATTTGAAAAAAGATGTGGAAGAAAAAAATATCCATCTGATAGAAAACTAGATTTCTGAATTTCTCCAGTACTAATTAAAATTGATATTTTCCTATAAACAAATACATGTATTTAAATCTCATCTCAGTAAGGACATTTCAAAAGAAATAATGTAATAATTTATCCTGGTTCCTTTAACATTAACTTAGATAACTGATTCCCTTGACCACATAATTAATAATTTTTTTGGTTTTTTTTTTTTTTAAAGATTTTTATTTATACAAGAACTGGGTGCAGGTCAAGAGGCGTCGGAGGGTGAGAGGATTCACCAGAGACAGAGTGGGGAGCAGAACAGGCAGACAGACTGAGGAGACTGCTGAGGGCGAGACAGGAGAGGTCTGCCACGCCATGTGGGTATCTACCTGGCTGACCGAGACTCAAATCCGCATTGCAGAGACTGCGGGCAGCTTCACAGTGCTGTGGTCAACCCACTGCACCACCGGGGAGGCCCATAATTAATAATTTCTTTTAAGAAACACCAATTTCTCACCATGATAAAGCCGTATCTACAAAAATCCCCACAGCTAACATCACACATAAAGGTTAAAAACTCAATGTTTTATCCTTAAGAGAGTAACAAAAATGCCTGCTTTCATCATTTCTATCGTCCATTATACTGAAGGGTCTAGGAAGGTCAATTATGCAAGGAAAAAGAAATAAAAGGCATTCAAATTGAAACGGAAAAAGTAAAACAATCATCATTTGCGGACAGAATATTTTGTATTTAAAAAAAAACTATTATACCTATTGAACAAGTTCAGAAATACAAGAATCAAGTCAATATACAAAAAAATCTATTTTATTGCTACCAGCTACAAATAGTGACTGAGTTCGCTGTCTACTGGATATGACCTACAGGCAGGTGGAAATCTCCAATAATAATAACAAACAAATGGAATTAGGGAACAAAGAAGAGTGTCAATGGGACTGTAAAATGATGTAACACTGGAAGTAAAAAGTCATGGAAGGAAAAAAAAAGGAATGAAATACTGATATATGCTATAACATGAATGAATCTTTAAAACATGTTAAGTGAAAGAAGGTAGTCACAAAAGTCCACACATTACATGATTTCACTTATATGAAATGTCCAGAACAGCAAAAAAGTAGATTAACAGTTGTCTAGGGGGCCTCCCCAGTGGCGCAGCGGTTGAGCGCTGGGTTGCGAGGCTGCCCGCAACCTTTGCAGCGCCGGTTCAATCCCCGGCTGCTCCCCGGTCACCGGAGGAGGGTCCCACATGGTGCGCGGACCTCTCCTGCCGCCCGCTGCTCCCCTCGGCGGTGTGCTTCGGTCCTTCTGCCTGCTCTGCTCCCCGCTCTGGCTCTGGTGAATTCTCTCACCCTCCCGCACTTCTGACTGTACCCAGTGCATGTATAAACAAAACAAACAAACAAGCAGACAAATAAATAAATGGAACATGCCTCTAAAAAAAAAAAAAAAACAGTTGTCTAGGTCTGGAGAGTTGGGATAATCCCTAAGGAGCAAGGACATTTATTTGTGAGGTAATGAAAATGTTATAAAAGCATCTACTCTTCAACTGTATACTTTAAATGGATGAATTACACATATATACATACCAATATATCAATAAAACTTTCTTTAAAAAGGATAATATCAAATGTTAGCAAGGACGTGAAGGAACCAAAAACCTCATACACAGCTGATGAGAATGTAAAATTCTGCAGTTATTGTAGAAAATATTTTGGCAAAATCAGGCAAGAGAAAGACATAAAAAGCCTCCAAATAGGGGAAGAAGAGGTAAAGCTTTCATTATTTGCAGATGCTATGACAACATATAGCAAGAACCCTCAAAAATCCATGGAAAAATTAAAACAATAAAGCAGTTCAGTAAGGAAGCAGGTTACAAAATCAATACACAAAAATCAGTAGCATTCCTATATACAATCAGTCTGAAGAGGAAAAAATTAAGAAAACCATTCCATTTACAATTGTACACAAAAACATTAAATACCTGGGAATAAATCTAACAAGGGAGGTGAAAGAACTGTGCAAGGAAAATTGCAAAACATTGTTAAAAGAGAAAAGAGACAAAAAGAAATGAAAGGCATTCCCTACTCATGGATCAGAAGAATCAACATTATCAAAATGACCATTCTACCCAAAGCAATTTACAGATTCATTGCAATTCCAATAAAAATCTCAAGGATATCCCTCAAAGAAAAGCAACAAATATTAGTGAAATTCATATGGAATCACAAAAAAAATCCAAACAGCTAAAGCCCTCCTGACTAAAATGGATAACAGAGGTATTACATTTCCAGACTTCAAACTGTACTACAAAGCCATAATAATAAAAACAATGTTTCAGGGCCTCCCCTGGTGGCGCAGCGGTTGAGCGCTGGGCTGCGAGGCTGCCCGTAGCCTCTACAGCGCCAGTTGGATCCCGGGCCACCGGCGAGGGTCCCACAAAAAGAAAAACAAAAAACAATGTTTTATAATTTTCCTTGTATAATTCTTTCACCTCCTTTATTAGGTTCATTCCCAGGTATTTTTTTATTTTTTGTGTGTGAATAAAACAGGCACACAGACCAATAGAATCAAATAGAAAGTCCAAAAATAAAACCACACAAATATGGTCAACTAATCTATGACAAAGGAACAAAGAATATACACTGAAACAAGAAAAATCTCTTCAATAAATGGTGCTGGGAAAACTGGACTGCCACATGCCAAAGAATGAAACTAGACTACTATCTCACACCATACACAAAAATCAACTCAAAATGGATAGAAGACTTGGGTCTAAGACCAGAAACCATAAAGTATAAAGAAGAAAAACAAAACTCCATGACATAAACTTCAGAAATATCTCTGAGGACTCATCTTCTAAGCCAGGAAAATTTGGGCCTCCCTGGTGGTGCAAATGGGTTAAGATGCAAACTATGAAGCTGTCCACAGCCACTGCAGCACGAGTTCATTCCCTGGACAGGGAGCTACCCACATGGCACAGCAGAACTCTCCTGACTCGTCCACCGCTTCCCTCAGCAGTGTATTTCGGTCAGTCTGTTCTGTTCCCCACTCTGTCTCAGGTGAATTTTCTCACCACCCCCCCACACACACACACCTCTGGCCTGTACCCCAGCTTTTGCATGCATAAATAAATAAGTCTTTAAAAAAAAAAAAAAGCTAGGAAAACAAAGGGGAATGTAAACAGCTGGGACAACATTAAACTATATAGCCTTTGGACAGCAAAAAAGAGAGCAGCCAAAACAAAGAGACAGCCTACAGAATGGCAGAAAATATTTGCACACCATGCATCAGATAAAGGATTGGTATCAAAAATCTACAAAGAGCTTACAGAACTCAACAAAAACAAAGACAACAATCTAATCCAAAAAAAAAAAAAATGGGCAGAAGTGGGCCTCCCCGGTGGCACAGCGGTTGAGCGCTGGGTTGCAAAGCTGCCCGCGGCCTCTGCGGCGCTGGTTCGATCCCGGGCTGCTCCCCGGCCACCGGAGGAGGGTCCCACATGGCGCGCAGACCTCTCCTGCCGCCCGCTGCTCCCCTCAGCAGTGTACTTCGGTCCTTCTGCCTGCTCTGCTCCCTGCTCTGGCTCTGGTGAATTCTCTTACCCTCCCGCGCTTCTGACTGTACCCAGTGCATGTATAAACCAAACAAACAAACAAACAAATAAATAAATAAATAAAACATGCCTCTATTAAAAAAAAAAAAAAAAAAGGGCAGAAGACCTAAAAAGACCCTTCTAAGAAAAAATGCAAATCGCTAACAGGCATATGAAAAAATGTTCACTTATTGCAAATCAAAACAATGAGATACACCTCACACCTCTAAGACTAGCCTATACTGAAAAAAAAAAAAAGAACAAATGCTGGCGATGTGGTAAAAAAAAGAACCCTCTAACATGGCTAGCGGGAATGCAACTGGTCCAGTTACAATAGAAAGCTGTGTATAGAGGTTCCTCAAAACACTAAAAATGGATCTATCATATGACCCAGCAATTCCACTCCTTGGAATCTACCCAAAGGACACAAAAACACTATCTGAAAGCTTCACTCCTATGCTTACCACAGCACTATGTACAATTGCCAAAATTTGGAAACAACTTAAATGCCCCAAAACAGATGAACAGATCAAGAAGATGTGGTATACCTACACAATGGAAATCTACTCAATGATCAAAAAAGATAAACTCATGCCATTTGCAGAAACAAATGGGGGTGGGGGAAGATAAATATGGGATGATTTCACTTATATGTAGAATATAGAGAAACCGAAACTAAAGGATCAAGAAAAAAACATGTAACTTGCAAGTTGACCATAGAGCGGAGCCATAGAGCAGGGGAAGGGTCAAAACAGGGGTGGGGGGCCTCCCTGGTGGCGCGGGAGGTTGAGTGCCACACTGTGGGGCTGTCCACAGCCTCTGCAGCACAGGTTCGATCCCGGCCAGAGGGAGAGAAACCCACATGGCGCTGCAGACCTTTCCTGTCTCGCCCGCTGCTCCCCTCAGCAGTGTGTTTCGTCAATCTGCCTGTTCTGTTCCCCGCTGTCTCTGGTGAATCCTCTCACATCTGGCCTGAAACTGGTTCTTGCATAAATAAATAAATGTTTTAAAAAAAAAAAAAAGGGTGGGAAGAACACAAGTGACTGAAACGATGGGTGCTATGGTGGTAAGAGAACTATGGAAACTACACAGGAAATAAATAAGGAGACTCACGGAAAGGGTAAGTGACAGGAACAGCTGGTAGGAGAAGCAGTCAGAATACACACCTTTTATCAATTGCGTTCACTGTTTCATGGGCAAATTCATGGCACCCCAAAACATGTATTGTTATAAAGAAACATCAAAGGTCAACATAAAAAATATAATGAAAAAGTTTGAAATATTACAAGAATCACCAAAATGTAATACAGAAACATGGAGTAAGCATGCATACATCCACAATGGAATCGGGTTCAGGAACCCTAAACAAAAGCCCAGAAATATATACTCAATCTTAGAGTCAACTGATTTTCAACAAGGATGCCAAAATCATTCAAAAGGTAAGGAACTGGGCCTCCTCGGTGGCTCAGTGGGTTGAACGCCATGCAGTGAAGCTGTCTGCAGCCTCTGCAGCACAGGTTCAATTCCTGGCCGGCCAGGGAGAAACCCACATGGCGAGGCAAACCTATTCTTCCTGTCTCGCCCACTGCTTCCCTCAGAAGTGCCTTTGGTCCATCTGCCTGCTCTGCTCTCCACTCTGTATCTGGTGAATTCTCTCACCCTCCTGCACTCTGACCTGTACCCCAGTTCTTGTATAAATAAATCTAAAAATAAATTTTTAAAAAAAGGTAAGGAACTGTCTTTTCAACATACGCAGGCCAGAGGTACAGGGGTTAAGAGGATTCACCGGAGACAAAGTGGGGATCAGAACAGGCAGATTGACTGAAATGCACCACTGAGATGAGAACAGGGCGAGGCAGGAGAGGTGCTGTGAAAATTGTATAGCCACTTGTAGAAGAATGAAATTGGACCTCACCATACAAAAATTAACTCAAAATAGAGCTTTCTTTAAATTCTAAGAGCTAGAATTATGAAACTCTTAGAAGAAAATATAGGCATAATTCTTTGTGTGCTTGAATTAGGTAATGGTTTCTTAGATGCAACATCAAAAGCATAATCAACAAAAAGAAATATATAAATTGGACAGCATCAAAAATAAAGAACTTCTGTGCTTCAAAGGGAACAATTTCAAGAACATGAGAGAATAATCCACAGAATGGAGAAAATTTTTGCAAATCACGTATCTATCAGGGACTTGAACAAACTATATTTTTTAACTCATAACTCAATAATAAAAAGGTAAAAACACCATTAACACAAGAGAAAGGATCTAAGTATACATTTTTCCGAAGATTTTCCTAATTTATTCAAATAAGCACATGGCAATATGTTCAATATTATCATCACGGAAATACAAACTAAAATCACAGTGAGATACACTTCATACCCATCAGAATGACAAAAATCAAAAGATAACACAGTAACAACGGCAAATACTTGGATAAATTGAATTCTCATATACTGCTGATGGGTATGTAAAACAGTGAAGCCTCTTTGGAAAACAATCTATCAGTTCCTCAAAACGCTAAAATTAGAGACCTCCCTGGTGGTGATTCAGTGGGTAAGTTTCAGCACCAACTACAGCATAAATTCTATCCCCTCCCTGGCTGCCAGAGAGTTAACCCACATATGCGGCAGCAGACCTCTCTTGTCTTGCCCACTGCTCCCCTTAACAGTGTATTTCAGTAAATACACCTGTTCTGCCCCGCCCTCAGTCTCTGGTGAATGTTATCATCTCCCTGCACTCTGGACTACACCCCAGTTCTTATATGCAAAAAAAAGAAAAAGAAAAAATGCTAGCGGTATAGTTACCATACTCAGCAATTCCACTATTAGGTAAATAATTAAGAGAAACACAGATTCACACCAAAACTTGACTACCATGTTCATTGTTTTTAAAGATTTTATTTATTTATGCATACAAGAACTGGGGCATAGGCCAGAGGTACAGGGGGTAAGAGGATTCACCAGAGACAGAGTAGGGAGCAGAACAGGTGGACTGACTGAAATGCGCCACTGAGATGAGAATAGGGCGAGGCAGGAGGGGTCTGCTGCGCCATGTGGGTTAGCTTCCTGGCCAGGATCGAACTCATGCTGCAGTGGCTGGCGATAGCTTGATAGTTCTGAGACTCTAATCTCTTGCGCTACCAGGGAGGTCCACCACCATGTTCATTATTTATGAAAACCCAAATGTCCAACGGATAAATAAGTAAAGAGTGGTATGGTCACAAAATGGAGTATCATCCCACAATAAAAAGGGGTGAAGTACTGCTACATGCAACAACATGAAGATTGAAAACATCATACTAAGTAAAAGAAGCCAGCACCAAAAAATTATATATTATATGATACCATTTGTAAGTCTCCATATTTATAAAGACAAAAAATAAATTAGTGGTTGCTTAGTGCTGAGGAAGATTAGGTACTGATGGTTAGGGATATAATGTTCTTTTTTAGAGTTTTAAAACTAATTGTTGTGATGGTTACACAACTCTGAAAATACTAAAAGCCACTGAAGTACACTTAACTGGCTGAATTTTATGGTATATGAGTTATATTTCAATAAAGCTGTTTTTAAAAAGAGTCTATAGTGATCAGAGGACAGTCACCTGTCCACTGTCCTCTGGAGTGCTAGAAATGCTCTATATTTTTATTTTGATTTGGGAGGCAGTTACATGAATGTATAGATAGAGCAAAAGTTAAGATTGGTTCTCTGCACTGTAAATGATATCTTAAAAAAATTGTAAGGCCTCCCTGGTGGCACAAGGGGTTAAGCACCGCACTATGAAGCAATCTGCAGCCTCTGCAGCTTGTTTCATCCCCAGCCGGCCAGGACGCAACCCACATGGTGCAGCAGATCTCTCCTGTCTCACCCACTGCTTCCCTCAGCAGTGTATTTCAGTCAGTCTGCCTGTTCTGCTCCCCACTCTGTCTCTGATGAATCCTCTCATCCCCCACATCTCTAGCCTGTAGCCCAGCTTTTGTATGTATAAATAAATCTTAAAAAAAAAAATTTTAAGTAAAAGTAAACATCTGAGTGAATATTTTAATTACTCCTCATAAAAATCTAAGAAATACATAAAATAATTATGAGGAAACAGGTTTCCTCATAGTCAAAGGGCAATTGCAATTTATTTCTCGACTCTATAACAATACACAATATTCTATGACTTAATCTTTACATCTCTTCTAACTAGAAATGATGTCTGATGTATAGTTGGTACACAAAAATATTTACTGAATAAATAGCATAAGGTATATAAATATTAGATGCTATATTAAGACACAGAAGAATAAAATTATTCTAAGTTGAACAAAGCTATAAGGAGAATAGTAAGACTTAAGGTAATCCTTGCGTCTAAGAGAACAGCATGAGTAAGGCTTGGAAAAACATCTTATATGGAATACTTCCCATCTTATTAAATATTTTCTGTACCTTAAGGTTATTCAGACCAATATGCTAAAAACTGATGGCAAGGGTAGCTATACCACCACATATGTATATATAAAGATACATAAATAAATACCCTTCTCCCTGGCACAGAACCACCTACAGGCTCCAAATGGTTTTCAAAAAATCATAGCAGATAAAAGATCTATAAGAAGGCATTAAAAAGAAACACCCAATAGGGCCTCCCCGGTGGTGCAGCGGTTGAGCACTGGGTTGCGAAGCTGCCCGCAGCCTCTGCAGCGCCGGTTCGATCCCTGGCTGCTCCCCGGCCACCGGAGGAGGGTCCCACATGGCGTGCAGACCTCTCCTGCCACCCGCTGCTCCCCTCAGCATTGTGCTTCGGTCCTTCTGCCTGCTCTGCTCCCCGCTCTGGCTCTGGTGAATTCTCTCACCCTCCCGCGCTTCTGACTGTACCCAGTGCTTGTATAAATAAAAATAAATAAATCTTTAAAAAAAAAAGAAACACCCAATAGAGAAATTCAAAATTCCAGTGCTTTCTGAGATTTAGCCATACTTTTCCCCTAGTAATTTCACAAGTTAAAACAACAGTCCCTGCTCAGCCCACTTAGATAAGCAAAACAGCATATAGTTCAACTCCTATTAGTATAAGATGCTACACTTCAAAACGAAGAACTCACTAAACAATGGTTTATCTTCAAACACTTGAGCTGAGGCTATCAAATGAATTACCACTAAGCTTTCTTTGAGTCTCACTGCTAAAAGGAATATCCTGGGGCCTCCCTGGTGGCACAAGGAGTTAAGACGCAACCTATGAAGCTACCCCAACCTCTGCAGCATGAGTTGGATGCCCAGCTGGCCAAGGAGCAACCCACACGGTGCAGCAGACCTCTCCCTGTCTCGCTCGCTGCTCCCCTCAGCAGTGTACTTGGGTCAATCTGCCTGTTCTGTTCCCCATTCTGTCTCTGGTGAATCCTCTCACCCACCCACAACCCCCCCCACACACACACACACCTCTGGCCTGTACCCAAGCTCTTGTATGCATAAATAAATAAATCTTTATAAAAAAAAAAAAAAAAGAATAGCCTGGATGCCAACAGCTTTTTAATCATGACAGGTCAGAACCAAATGTCTCTAAAACAATGTACAAGCACAACAGGTGGCCCAACAATGAGACTTGTTATTTCTTACACAGGTAACATTTTTTGGCAGTGTCCTTGAACATCTCCAGTTCAGTATAGTACTTACTATTTTCTTTCAGCACATCCATCACCTTGATTTGTCTGAAGAACAATCACTGACGAGATAATTTAAAATCTTGACATAATACCTACCAAACTGTCAAAATTTTTCTGAATGCTTTGGGGGCATAGGAATCTTAACAATGCTTTAGAAATGACTAATTCTTACTTATTCAAGAAATTTGGTACCAAGCTCCTTATCAACTGAATACATGAACTTGATTATTTCTATTTTTTTAAAGAGATGATAAATTAAATACATGTACATGCACTAGCACTCACAGACTTGTGATGCATATTTCCCAGCCTATGTTCAGTCTCAGGAATGACAAGTGTGTAATAACGGAATCCAAACACACCTTGATAATAAATATAGGGGCCTCCCTAGTGGTGCAAGGGTTAAAGTCTCAGCATTATCAAGCTATCGCCAACCACTGTGGCATGAGTTCAATCCCAGGCCAGGAAGCTAGCCCACACTGCTCCCCACTCTGTCTCTGGTGAATCTTATCACCCACCGCTCCCTGCTCCCAGCACCCCCCAACCTCTGGCCTGCGCATAAATAAAAATCTGTTTAAAATAAGAATTATTATTATATTTACTGTGTCCAAGGAACCTTACTGTTCGAGATACTTTACATGCATTGTAAGTTATTTCTCCCATATGTGATAGGCATCACTATTTTACACTACTTTTGTCATGACTTTACAAGATTTTATCACTTTTTTAGTATACTATTTTTATCACAATTTTACACATCAGAACTTAAAGTCAAACAGTTGCTAAGTCAGTAAATGGCTATCATGGGAAATGAAGCTCAATGTGTCTGATTCCAAAAAGACACATTCTTTGATTCAATTATAACGCACTGCCTCCTAGACACGAAAAAATAAAACTTTCATGTTCTCCTCGGGGTTACTTATATAAACGTAAATACACTGGAATACTTAAATAAATACTTAAATAATACTTAAATAAACGTAAGAACACTGGAATCAGGCTGCCTCGATTCAAAACCAGTTTTACCACTTATATGTGTCTTGATTCTCAGTTACCTTATCTATAAATTGAGGAGAATAATGGTACTTCTCTCATAAGATTATCGTGAAGATTAAATCAAAGCTTAAAAAATTGTCACCCGAAGGAGGGGACACACACCTGTTCTGCTGAAGGGACAAATATGGATTTCTAAGGAAAATCTTATTTTTTTCCTGGGCAAATAACTAATGAAAGCAAGAACTACTCCCCAACAAAGCAGTACCCAGGCAGAGGGGCCAGATCTCTCCGGGCGAGATCCCAACAGTGGGGACCAGCGCGGAAAGGCGGCCAAGCCTCCTTCCGGAGTATCGGGATGTTCAGCGCAGGAACACGCCCTGGAGGGGCAAGCAGGGGCCAGAGGACCTCAACGTCCTGCATGAAGTGGCGAAGGGGATTCCGGGAGGATGGAGGTCGCACCCCCGGTGAGTGAGGCTGGCGTGGCACCGGAGACGGGGAGCCAACCCAGGCGTTCCAAGTCGCCCACCCGGCGTCCCGAGAGCTCACTCGGGCACCCCGAAGGCCCATCCTGGGGTCCTGGGGGGCTAGCCCGGGCGGCCGGAGGCGCCCACCCGCCGTCCCGAAGACTACCCGGCTTCTCGAAGGGCCCACCCTGGCATCGGGAGGCGCCCACCTCAGCGTCCTAGACGCCCCTCGGCGGAGGAGCGGGCCGAGGCCCAGGTGAGGGCGGGGTGACGGGAGGAGGGCCGGCCCGAGGGGTGAGGACGCGGCGGGTACTCACCGAGCCTCGGGCACCGCGCCGCCGAGCCCCTCCTCCCGGCCCCAGGGGTCTTGAGCTTCCGCGGCGCGTCAGGAGCGGGAGGCGGCGCGCGCGCGCGCACCTAAAGCAACGCGCACTCCCGGCGAGCGCAGGCGCGGGCGCCCCGAGACGGGGCGGAACCAACTCGCGCCGCAGGGGGAAGCCCGCGCAAGGACGAACCAACTGTGCGAGGCGGGGCGGGGGGGCCGCCGCTACCCCTAGGCTTAGATGATCTGCAAGTGTGTTTTGCTACACCATTTGCAGACATTTTAAGGAAAACCAAAGAGCATTGGTAGGGCCCCAAAAGGCTACAGTGAAGCAGTTAGAGTCTTCTCTGCCATATCAAACCACCTCCACGTGTGTATGTGAATTATACCAAAATTATCTGTTCATGTGATGGTTCCAGAGAAAACCTTGATTTGGGTCGTGAATGTTAAAGTCTACTCCTTTCCGGGGAGGGAGAGAAATGTAACATTTAGGAAAGTCAGGTGGAAGTGTAAAATTAGAACAGCCACTTCTGAGGATAGTTCTGAATCCTAAGGCAAGTTAGGGATAATTAGGCAGCCTCCAGGGCAGTGCAGGGACTTCAGGAGAGTTAAGGAAGGATCCAGAGATAAGGGCAACAAATTCCAAAGGGGACTAATCAAACACCCCAGGACTAGGAGCAACAGGACATTCCTGGACAAGGACGATAAAGAAAAAAGATAAGGGCTGGGACACAGAGACTTAGTTCTGGGCACAGAGGCATTTAGGCAGTGAGTGAGACCACTGAGAACTAACCAATCACAAAGATTCTGGTGGAGCTTTAGAATAATAAGGAAGAGAAGGTGTATATTCCCTGGGACATGACTCCACTTTCCCCTTCCTTGGCCCTCCCTGGCCTGGTTCCATGGCTTGGGAGTCCCACTTTATTTCTGTTCCTTTTCTTCTCAATAAATTTACTTTCGCTACACAAACCTGCCTCGTCTTGCTTGCTTGCCTGAGGGTCTGTGAAATTCCTGCTGCAGCTTAGTGAGACACCAACCCATGGTGGTCTAGTGGCTGGGGCTCAGCACTGCCACTGCAGCCTGGGATCTGTTCCTGGCTGGGAGACTAGGCCTGAAATCCTACAATTCCGGTATCAGTTTCATGAGGTGAAAATTTAAATGTGCATTTTATGACCCAGCAGTTTAACATCTAGAAAAATACAATAATGTCTACAGGTGTACACAAAAAGACATGTTCAATGAAGCCTGCTTCCTTGAGTAAAATGTTGCTTGGACATCCCTGTTCGGGTGCCATTGCCACGGACAGGACAGCCAATGAAATTCTCTCCCATTAATGAAGACTTGGAGTCTAAATGAATTTGCAGTGGGGGAAGGCTGAGGACAGTGCCATGGAGAGCAGCTCTGCCTTTCACTCTCCCAGCCCAAGCTTTTATTACAGATAGTGATTTCCTGAGTGAAATCCATACAGGCTTTGTGGATGCCACCTCTACTCCATCAAGACACTGGGAACTACAAATCCCATGATCCCCAAAGGGAAGTTGCAAGGACCTAAGGGCGGAGTTAAGCAGCCGTTTTCTCAGTTTGTAAATAAAAACCAGCCATGTTAGTGGAGTTCAGGGCCTCACTTGGCTCATATTCTTGGCCAGGCAGGTTTAGTCTTGGCAGGTCAGTCGGGATTCCAGATCAGCAGAACAGGTAGGACGCATTTAAGAATTTATCTCCCTCTTTTCTCCCTAAGTTGTACATTTCCTCATTCCCCTTCCCTTGTAAATAAACCTTTGGTTAACCTTTTGTGTGTGCCTGCACTGTAAGTCCTTTTTAAGCGCATGGGTGAGGACCCACAGTCAGGCAACCTGTTTTAGAGCAGGGTTGTCCTGTACAATATGAACAAAGGAACAATAGCTGCAATTGTGTTTTTGCTTATACAGTTTAATAAGTTACTGCTGAAAACAAGTCTTCCTGGTTAGTAGGGAACATGAGCAGAAGCCAGTACATCCTCAGAGAACAGGAGTCAATTCTGGGAAGAAGTTCTGGAACTCCGTATGCAGAGTAAACAGTTATTCGCCAAAAATTCCAGCCCCCTTTAGGGCAGCAGGCTCCCAACAAAATGTAAATATTAGAAATGTTCAATAAGACAGGGATGAATAAAACATGATATTGTAAGAGTATAGTGTCCATTGAAAGGGGAGGTTCCAGGTTCCTATTAAAGGATGGAGCTGAGCCTTGAGGAGAAGCTCAAAAGGACTGGAAGAAACCTTGGAAGAGGGCTTAGAGAGAATAAGAGAAGAGTTGGAGAAGGCACATGGAGCAGAGATATGTGAAGAAGCAGCCACACTTGCTTCTCCACTTTGGACTTGTACCAAGGATTTGGGGGACATGGAAGGAGATACTTGAAAGAGACAGATATGGCTAAAAGACCCATGGGGACGCTGACAACGGCAGCCTTTATCTTGACTTGTATTTTGATTTTGCTCTTTTCCTTCCAGACTTGCCTGGCGCCTTCTATCCCTTCATACGGTTGTCCACCAGAAGGTGCCTTAGACTCGTGGCAAGCTTTTGGAATTCAGTGGCCCCACTTTGGGCCAACCCATGAAGGGATGGGTAACTTTGGTGCTTCATTTGGATACTTCGTTTGGAAATTATATTCTTTCTATATTGCACACTAATTCTAATAAAGCTCTTTTCTATTAAAGGTCTTATGTACTCAGGTCTCCCCAATGGCTCAGCGGGTTGAGCGCAGAGCTGTGAAGCTATCCACAGCCTCTGCAGTGCAGGTTCAATTCCTGGCTCACCAGGGAGAAACCCACATGGCACGGCAGACCTCTTCTGTCTCCCACACTGCTCCCCTCAGCAGTGTTTTCCATCATTCTGCCTGTTCTACTCCCCGCTCTGTCTCTGGTGAATTTTCTCGCCCTCCCATGCCTCTGGCCTGTACCTCAGTTCTTGTATAAATAAAAAAAATCAATCTTTTTAAAAAAAGGTCTAAAAGGTCTGATGCACTCTAAGAACTCTAAGAGTTCTATCTTTATGTGGCAGATGGAAGAACCCATTTAGAGCAGATAGGTTTGGGGATCTCAGGGTGCCCCTCATTCTGCCAACTAACAATATGTTCCTGCAATAAATTACAGAAAAACCCTAATAAATGAGTTCTTTTACATATCAACATTTGATAATCATAGCATTGGTTTTTTGTTGTTTTTTTAAAAGATTTATTTATTTATACAAGCACTGGGTACCGTCAGAAGTGTGGGAGGGTGAGAGAATTCACCAGAGCCAGAGCGGAGAGCAGAACAGGCAAACTGAGAAAGTACACTGCTGAGGGGAGCAGCGGGTGGCAGAAGAGGTCTGCACACCATGTGGGACCCTCACCCCGCGGCCGGGGATCAAACTGGCGCTGCAGAGGCTGCGGGCAGCTTCACAACCCAGCACTCAACCACTGCGCCACCAGGGAGGCCTTTATTTATTTTTTTATACAAGCACTGGGTACAGTCAGAAGCGCAAGAGGGTGAGAGAATTCACCAGAGCGGGGAGCAGAGCAGGCAGATAAACAGAAGACACTGCTGAGGGGAGCAGCGGGCATGGCAAGAGACATCTGCGTGCCATTTGGGACCCTTGCCAGTGGCCGGGATCCAGCGGGCACTGCAGAGGCTGTGGACAGCTTCACAGCCCAGCACTCAACCGCTGTGCCACCAGGGGAGGCCCTGTATATATCTCTTCTGGAAGACTTGTCAGCCTTCTGAAGGCACATCATCCTTGTAACCCTAGCAAATAGCAAAAAGACTAGCTAAACATAAGCAATAAATGTTGATTGAATTGAAAATGTTTCAATAGAAGGCCAGAAAAATCCTTTTGGAACATCATACTTAAGAATACGGGCCTCCCTGGTGGCACAGGCGGTTGAGCGCAACACTGTGAAGCTGTCCACAGCAAAGCTGTCCACAGCTTCTGCAGTGCCAATTTGATCCCCACCAGCCACAGAGATACCCACATGGCATGGCAGACCTCTCCTGTCATGCCTGCTGCTCCCCTCAGCAGTGTATTTCGTCAGTCTGCCTGTTCTGCTCCCCGCTCTGTCTCTGGTGAATCCTCTCACCCTCCCGTGCATCTGGCCTGTACCCCGGCTCTTGTATAAATAAAATAAATCTTTAAAAAAAAAAGGAGAAGAAGAGGGCTTCCCTGGTGGCACAGGCAGCTGAGCACTGCACTGTGATACTGTCCGCAACCTCTGCAGCGTGGGTTCGATCCCGCTGGCCAGCAAGAATCCCACATGGCGCAGCAGATATCTCCTGCCTCGCCCACTGCTCCCCTCAGCAGTGTATTTCGTCAGTCTGTTCCCCACTCTGTCTCTGGTGAATCCTCTCACCTTCCCACGCATCTGGCCTATACCCTGGTTCTTGTATAAATAAAAAAATCTTAAAAAAAAAAAATATGATGCAGTTATTGGCAGCCATCTTGCAACACTGAGGGGTGCTAGCCTCACATAGGCAAACCTGGACATTATTCCACTTGTTGTTTTTATACTTTCTGTGATGTGTTAATGTCTATATCATTGTTAAAACCATGCCAAGGATGAGCAGCCAAAATATCACAGTTGGTGGGTTCTCATCCTTACGCTTACAGCTACAATTTCAGGATACGACTCAGACTCAGGGGTTTATGTACAAAGAGGAGAGAAGGATAGAGAATTTGGAGAGGAAAGAGTTAGAGGCAGGGCCAAAAGGTAAAAGTTCACAAAAGTTGAAGGTCACGAAAGTCTTGAAGGTCTCTGCAAGATGGCACCACAGCAGCCAGCAAAAACAATCAGAAGGTAAACCCACGGACTTATGGATAACTAATCTTTGACAAAGGAGCAAAGAATATGCAGTGGAACAAAGACAGTTTGTTCAATAAATGGTGCTGGGAAAACAGAACTGTTACATGCAAAAGAATGAAGCTAGACTACTTCCTTTCACCATGCACAAAAACCAACTCAAAATGGATTAAAGAACTTGACATAAGACCTGAAACCAGGGCCTCCCCAGTGGCGCAGCGGTTGAGCACTGGGCTGCAAAGCTGCCCACAGCCTCTGCAGCGCCTGTTCGATCCCTGGCTGCTCCCCGGCCACCGGAGGAGGGTCCCACATGGCGCGCAGACCTCTCCTGCCACCCGCTGCTCCCCTCAACAGTGTAGTTCAGTCTTTCTGCCTGCTCTGCTCCCTGCTCTGGCTCTGGTGAATTCTCTCACCCTCCCACGCTTCCGACTGTACCCAGTGCTTGTATAAATAAATCAATCAAAAAAAAAAAAAAGACCTGAAACCATAAAATATATAGAAGAAAAAATAGGTGAAATACTATATGACATACACCTCAATAACATCTTTAAAGACACATCACCCAAAGCAAAGATAGTGAAGGAAAGGATAAACAGCTGGGACTACATCAATTTACAGAGCTTCTGTACAGCAAAAGAGACAGTAACCAAAACACAGAGACACCCCACTGACTGGGAGAACATTTTTGCACTCCATACAACTAAGGGACTGTTCATAAATATCTACAAAGAGGTGACAAAACTCAACAAAACCAAAGTAAACAGGGCAGAAGAGCTAAAAAGAAACTTCTCTGAAGAGGAAATGCAAATGGCCAACAGGCATATGAAAAAATGTTCAACATCACTTGTAATCAGGGAAATGCAAATCAAAACTACAATGAGATACCATCTTACACCAGTGAGAAAGGCACATATTTAAAAAACTAGCAACAACAAATGTTGGCGAGGGTGCGGAGAAAAAGGAACTCTTCTGCACTGTTGGTGGGAGTGCAAACTGGTCCAACCACTATGGAGAGCTGTGTGGAGATTTCTGGACCTACTAAACATAGAGCTTCCATATGATCCAGCAATTCCACTCCTAGGTATTTACCCAAAGGACACAGAAACATCAATTCCAAAGAGCACCTGCACCCCTATGTTTATAGCAGCACTATTTACAATAGCTAAGCTTTGGAAACAACCCAAATGCCCAAAAATAGATGACTGGATCAAGAAGATGTGGTACATATACACCATGGAATATTACTCAGCATTCAAAAAAGATAAACACATGCAATTTGCAGCAACATGGATGGAGCTGGAAGGGATCATGCTCAGCAAAATAAGCCAGAAAGAAAAAGAAAAATACCAGATGGTCTCACTCATAGCAGGAATCTAGAAAACTTCAATAAGGGACCAGGAAAATGAATAACTATAAGAAAGTGAAAATCAAAATCAACAAAAAACTATAAACCAAAGACACTCTATGGAGGGTGGGGGGGGGGAGGGAAGGGATTGGGGTCAAAATAAGGGGGTTGCAATTGTATGGGGAATATAAAAATAAAATTTATTATAAAAAAAAAAAAGTAAACAACCCAGTCAAAAAATGGGCAGAAGAGCCAAAAAGATACTTCTCTAAAGAAGAAAGGTAAATGGCCAACAGGAATATGAAAAAATGTTCAACATCACTCATAATCAGGGAAATGCAAATCAAAACTACAATGAGATACCATTTTACACCAGTGAGAATGGCAAATATCAAAAACACTAGCAACAACAAATGTTGGCAAGGATGTGGAGCAAAGGGAACTCTCCTACACTGCTGATGGGAATGCAAACTGGTTCAACCACTATGGAAAGCTGTGTGGAAGTTCCTTAAACTACTAAAAATGGAGCTTCTGTATGATCCAGCAATTCCACTCCTAGGTATCAACCCAAAGGGCACAAAAACATTAATTCAACAGGACACCTGCACTCCTATGTTTATTGCAGCACTATTTACAATAAATAAGCTATAGAAACAACCCAAATGCCCAAAAATAGATAACTGGATCAAGATGTGGTATATATACACAATGGAATATTACTCAGCAATCAAAAAAGATAAACTCATGCAATTTGCAGCAACATGGATGGAGCAGGAAAGGATTATGCTCAGTGAAATAAGCCAGAAAGAAAAAGAAAAATATCAGATGGTTTCAATTATAGAAGGAATGTAGAGGAACCAAATAAGGGATCAGGAGACAAAAATAACTATAATAAAGTAAAAATCAAAATCAACAGGGAACCATAGACCAGACATTCTGTAGGGAAGGATGAGGGAGAGGGATCGGGACAGGGATGGGAAGAGCACAATGGACTATGGTGATGGTGCATGGGTGAATTGTGGTGGGAATTTCACAGGAAATCATACATTGTACAAAAATAATATATATAATATATTATATATATAATATATTATATATAATATATAATTATATATAATATATATTATATATAATATAATATATATTATATAATATAATATATTAATATAAATATTGTAATATATATATATTACATCATCCTTCATTTTGCAGGTCCAGTCTGCAAGATATATATATATATAGGTCCATTCACATTGGTCCATTTACAATCCCAGCTATTTGATTGGTAACGGTTAATCAGCACCAACCTGACCTATACTGAGGTCGGGCCTGCCTTTCAAACTTAATTGGTCCATTTTACTTGATTGGCACAAATGGAGCTGCAATCAGAAACTCCAAACTGCAACAGTGTGCCCAACCTGACCCATACTGAGGTTGGGCTTCATAACTGAACACTAGGAGACAAGGGGTGGGAGATATAATTCTAGCTGTTTGATTGGTGCTGGTCAAGCTCCAATAAAATTGGCCCATTTTCAAGTCCATTTTCAATCCCATGTTGGTCCATTTGCAGTGTGGTTGGACTTCAAGTGTTCAAGAGCCCCTTTGGCTCTGGTGCAAGCTCTCATCTGATTGATCCATTTAGCTTGAAACTACACATCCGATTGATTCATTTAGGAATCTTCAGCCAGAAATTAAAGGGAAAAGCTGAGTCCCTGCCCAGAGTGGACCTGCATTGTGGTCAGGATAGGCCCAGGGGCTGGAGGGCTCTGAGGCACCATGGTCAAAGCTGGCCTTAGGGGGCCTGGAAATAAACTACAGCAGAGCTGGGTTTAATAATTTAGGGGGTCTTGCTTCAATTAGGAGTCATGATTTCTGTTACTTGCAGTGAAACAATTTCCCAATTGATATTAACCTGAATGTTCACCAGTAAGGGAATGATATATTACATATTTCCTTCAAACTCCATTTTCCTATAAATGGCAATATTTCAACTTTCCCTATAGCTAAATAGTATTCTTTTTCTTTTCCTTTATTGAGATAACATTGGTTTATAACACTATATGATTTCGGGGAATACCCTCAAACCTCTTCAGACGGTTATACTACCCACACCATCCAAGTACCCATATTTCTTTAGCCTACGCCATTGCACTCATTCTTTGCTCTTCTCTGCAATGCCTTTTTTTTTTGCACATAGTACCATCCCTCGCCTCTCTCATCTCTACCAAGAAAAGCTGAGACTGCTTAGGTGTGCCTACAGTGGAGTAAAGTCATCCAGCAATGGTTGAAGTAGAAGCAAGTTCATTTAGTGTATTATTTCTCAACTAGTTACAATTTTGGGTGGGGAACATGTTATTCACCTCCTCAAGCCATAATAAATAAGAAATTAGCAGAGCTTCTTTCACAAAGTATGTTTATGGAGGTAAAGTATGTTTACATCATTGTATCTACTTTGGGGGTTACAGGTTTAAACCTCTATGAATGTATATTTTCACATCCTGCCCACTGCCAATGCTACAATAATCCTCCCTCCATGTTCCACCGGAACTCTTCCCTCTCCCAGTCCACCCCACCATCCTCAAGGTTGGCAGTTCTTTATTTTTTTTAATGTAAACCTAGGTATGTCCATCTATTTAGGTAAACCTGTAACAAGAGAGGCATACCACCGCATGTACTCAGCAACCCAGAAAAAGCTCCTATTAGGCATGTGTACAGCACCTGAAATCGTCTTATTTTTGGTCTTAGCATTTAAGTTTTGGGTATATTTCATCTATATTTATTTATAAGGCATACACGTGATTAAATAATGTGTTTTTATTATTCCATCTACTTTTTTTAAAAGCTTCCAAATCAGCTTAACTGAAGAACAGCTTGGTAAGGCAGCAAGCTGTTTTAAAACTGTTGTAATTAATAAATAGTCAACTATATGAATATAGATTTCTTTGGATATTATGAATCAAAAGAGACATGCCTTCAATAACACAAAAATACATATATGTAAAATTGTTCATTGGTGATTAGAAAATACTGGAAATTGGAAATAGGGTTCGCACAGGGAGTTGGCCAGCTGCCAGGAACACCATGGCCTTGATTCCAGCCCACCCCCTTAACCTCCCTACCATCTCCTTCTCACCACCCCCTACTCCCATGTCCTACACCAAAGATGGGGACCATGGCCTGTCAGCACGTTTTCTATAGAAAATACTTCTTGACTGCAATGAGAGAAAGCTGAGTACATTGTTCCCTCTATTGTGGAAATGTGACGAGGTGAGAGACAGCATGCGCTGAATGGACCTCAGACCTTGAAAATATGAGGAAGTTTTCTGGTAGCTGCAGATGCTGTTCAAGAGATTAAATTCTAACATACAAGACATCATTACAAATCCTGTAAGAGGTATGGAGATAAATATGGTGTTTCCTCTATCATTCCAAATTTCAGATCAATCAAGATTCATTAGAGAACAGTAATAGGGGTGAAACAGTCACATCTGATAACACAGAGACTTACCATGAGAATACAAGTTCTTCTGGTCATCCTACCTTTAAGTGTCCCTGTGTCAAGAATTAAATTTTACCAGTATTTGCTGGGTCATTGTAATAATACTCACCTATTTCAGATAGTTCCTGTGAGGTGTCCTATTTGTATATTTCTTACTTGGGAAGATCCTAGCCAGATTACTAGAAGTTTCATTAGTCATCTAAATTAAAGACATGGGTTTGATTGTGGAGGATTTGTAAACCTTCAGCTAGATGAGGAAACCCAATAGCAAACTGATGTTGAAGAATCTTTTCAAGTAAACATCTGAAGACTGCACACATCTCTGCAACTTTGTACCTACAAGTGCCATTTTATAGGGAAAATTATATTAAGTCACTGTTTCAGGAACTTGATGTATATATTTGTAAAAGTAAAGTCTATATTTAGTAAAAGCCTTAAAAAAAGAAAATACTGGAAATAACCTAAATGTCCATTCATAGGAGAATGGAATACTCAATTAATGGAGTATTGTGTAGAAGTAGTATGCAGCAGTAAAACACACAAAAACAAGGAAAAGGACAGCTTCAAAACTATAAACCAGTTGTCTAGTGGGGATGGATAGACTCAAAGTGGGAGGACTGAGGGGCAGCAGTAGTCATTGGAATAGCACAGAAATATGGGGAAGAGGAAACATTCTATGCTAAGACATTTTTGTACAGTTCTAGTTGTGGAACTGTAACAGCGTGGTCCCCAGGAAAAGGGGAAATTCCAGGTTCCCTGCCCCACCCAAAGGAGAATGGAGTTAAAAAAAAAAAAAAGAGAAGAAGCTGAAGACGAGACTGAGGAAGGGAGGAAGCAGGATGGAGAGCCCAAAGGAGACTTGGAGGAGGCACATGGAGCAGAGAGACATGTGAAGAAACTATGTTTGCCTTTTGGTTGTGGACTGGTTGAAATAGATGTGGGTGAGAGACCTGTGGGGAGGTGACAATGGCAGCTTTTATCTTAATTTTGATTTTGCTCTTTTCCTCCCAGATTTGTCTGGTTGTTTCTGCTCCTTTTCTGTGGGTCCCCACCGAAAGGTGTTTCAGACTTGTGGCAGGGTTTCGGGCCTTCCTCTGGGCCAATCCCGTTTGGGTGGACTTTTCCCTATGTGGGGACGGGAAACTTTGGGTGCTTGATTTGGAAACTATATTCTTTGTCTTTTCTGTATTGTTTATTAATTGTATTAAAGTTCCTTTCCATTAAAGTCTTACAAGGGATTAGCATAATCCGTTAACCCAGTTGTAGAAACCAAGACCCTTAGGCATCAACACTCAGATCAGAAGGCACAACTATCAGACTGCTATAGGGGCACAAACCATCCACCCACAAAGATGAGCCCCTCCCTTAAGATGATAAAACCAAAAAAAAAAAAGATGATAAAACCTAACACAGCCCTCACAACAGGGCAGCACTCTGTCTGGCCACCTGTGACCGTGCAGGTGCTTCTTTTCACCAACTCACTCTCTCTGCAGGGCAGCAGACTTCCTGCCTGCCCATGACCTGTACCAGGTTGGACTTCTCTTCACTGACCTCCTTCAGCAGAGGCAGCTCTCCATAAGGCCTCCCGCCTGCAAACATGCAGGCCTCTCTCAGCAAACCTGGCCCTTTTGGGGCAGCTCTTACTGCCCACTTGTGTCTATACAAGTGTCCTTTATTCTTCTGTCCCTTTCCCTAATAAACCTGTTTTTTTTTTTTAAAAACATTTATTTTTGCATACAAGAGCTGGGGTACAGGCCAGAGATGTGGGGGTGACAGGATTCTTCAGAGACAGAGTAGGGAACAGAACAGGCAGATTGACTGAAAATAGACGACTGAGGGGAGCAGAGGGCAAGACAGGAGAGGTCTACTGCACCATGTGGGTTGCTCCCTGGAAGGCCGGGGATCAACTTATGCTGCAGAGGCTGCAGACTGCCTCATAGTGCGGTGCTTACCCCTTGTGCCACCAGGGAGGCCTCCTAATAAACCTGTTTAAATATAACTAACATCTCTGTCTTGTGGAGAAACTCGCCTGAGAAACTCACCGCATGCCACTGAAACGGGTGCTCTGATGTAACCTTTCCCAGAGTGAACCCAAGGATCCCGCACTCCAAATCCACTGACTTCAAAAACCACATCAGATGGCAGAACCTATTTAAAGCAGGCAGATTTGGGGGTTCTAAGATACCCCTCTCCCTGCCCTGTAACAGAACCATGTTAATATTTTACATATTGTACTAAAAGATAAAATCAGCAAAGATGTGGGGTAAATCCTAAATGGAATAAAAACAAATAAACAAAACTGTAAAAATTTATCACAAATCAGTAATATAACCAAACTGAAGAGGAGAAAAAAAAAGCAAGTGCACATTGAAGAAGGAGAAAAACCAAAGACGGAGAAATGCATATGTGTATGTGTACCCTAAATCTATGTACTGAAAGAACTTAGAAGCAATGACATCCCAATAGCATGAAAACACCTAGTAATCAGATCTTGGTTTTTAAAAATCATTCTCTTCTATAAAGAACTAGGACTACTTGGAAAAATTACTGACTCCAGGGAATGTACAAGATGACTTTGGATCATCTATGCAAGAAAGCAAAGAAGTGCCCAAAGACGAGGGCATATCAAACATATGCTGAAACCATCTTGAAATGTTTCCTACTGTCAAGTTTGGGCCAATATGAACATCAAAATAAACAATGACATTCCTAGAGTATAACTCTTTGAATGAAATAATTCTTGAGTTTATATTGGTATAAATACATAAATAAATAAGGGAAGAGGGACAACTCTTCCATTTGATAGAATGTCAATTAATAAATATATAATAGAGAGGGACTCCCTGGTGGTGCAAGGGGTTGGGATGCAACCTGTGAAGCTATCACAGCCTGCAGCGCGAGTTCAATCCCAGCCAGGGATCTACCCACATGACTCAGCAAATCTCTCCTGACTCGCGCACTGCTCCCCTCAGCAGTGCATTTCAGTCAATCTGCCTGTTCTGTTCCCCACTCTGTCTCTGGTGAACTCTCTCACCCCCACACCTCTCGCCTGTACCCCAGTTCTTGTATGCATAAATAAATCTTTTTTAAAAAATAAATAAATACATAATTGAAGTAGTGGTAAAATTAGAAAACCACTGTGTGACAACCATCAGAGTGATAATTAAAGCAAGTGTCATCAGTGGATACTAAAACTAGTGGATGCAAGTTTGATGACTAACAGGATCTTTATATATTCTCAAAATGTTTCCTCACAAAATACAAATTAATTACAAAGAAAAAAAATAATAACTTTACAGTGGATATAACTGAAATGCACCATCTTAATCAAGTGATCAGAGATATTATCACTAGGAATGAAATATGTTGCATCGTGCAACACCACACTGATAAAGAAACAGGAGTCCTGGAGCTGGCCACATAATGCAGGATGCTGCTGAAGAGCAAAAGCCTGGCCTTTTTATTGACAGAATAATTATACAGCATCAGTTGTGAGAGGAAGGAGGACAAAGAGAAAAGGGAGTGGGTGAATTTAGAAAACTGTGCTGTGTTGATAGTAGCAGGGTTGTGAGTCTGCACTCCAGGCACTTCTAATTTGCTTGATGACTTGGCATTGTAATTGAGATCAAGCTCTAGATATCCAGCCATGGTTTCAAATCTTATCAACAAGGCTTTCCACTGATCAGCTTCTAGGGTCCCTTTTCACACATAGGTTATAAGCCCCCTGGGCATTCCAGGTCTAACCTGTGATGCACAGCCTTCCCAGAGTGCTCAAGCTTTAAGCTCTTGGTTAATTTGAAAGGCACTGTAGGGTAAATAGTTTGGTAAGTGGTTTTCTGGCTTTTCTGCCCTCCCACCACTAGGATTGCCCTGGCTGATGCGGTACCTACAGTTGTTACATTGTTGCAAACTGTCTTACTTCTGTGGGCTGTGGGAGGAGTATTGAGATCCTCACCAAGAGAAGCAGAAGCAGTAGCAGTAACAGTAGGGAAGCAGAAGCAGCAGGAGAGAGAAGGGGCATAAGAAGCCAGAGAAGCCCAGAGTGAAGACTTGGGGTGGGGGCGGGGGGGGGGTGTGTGGTTACGTGCACTGAGCAGGTTATGTATGATCCAGCAGATGCGTAAAGGAGAGTCTTGGAGACCTCAGTGGCTTTCTCAGGCTTTTATTGAGCTGCTACATATAGAACAGCAACCAGGTACACGGCAAGTAGGGGTACCAGGGGGCCGGGGGGCCAGGAGGCAGGCAGGCCTCCAAGCCCCTGGCAAGTCTTCACTCTGGGCTTCCCTCTCTCTCTTCTCGCTCTCTTTCTCCTGCCTCTGCTTCTGCTTCTCTTGGTGACGATCTCATTACCCTTCCCATGGCCCACAGAAGTAAATAAGACAGTTTGCAATAATGTAACAACTGCAGATGCCCCATCAGGCAGGGCAATCCTAATGGTGGGAGGGCAAAAGAGCCTGAAAAACCATTTTCCCTACATGCCCCTACAGGTATCTTGCAAAGTTTGCCTCTGACTGATTGACCAGGCAGTTCTGACCTAGTATAGGAATGCAGAACTGCAGGTAATAAAATGGTGGCTGCACAGGTCACTTAGGATTAGCAGACCCACAAAATACATAAATATCATGGGCTTTCCCTGGATGGCCTTTCCTGAGGCTTCAGAGTTGAGATGGAGGAGGGTAGGACAGAAAAGGGCTAAAAAGGAAAAACAAAGAAGAGAGAGAGAAGAGAGAAAGAGAGAGAGAGAGAAAGGGGAGGAAGGGAGGGAAGGAGGGAAGGGAAGGAAGGAAGGATCCTATTAAATAAGGATGAGCTAAACACAACTGAATCCCAAGAGACCCATACACAGTATGGGAGGGAGGGAGGGAGGCAGGCACCTGACACTTCATAAATGCTTAGTATAGGCAGCTTGGTGAGCTTAGGATTTAACTCAAGATGAATCATAAAGTATCTCTGCTTTAGTATATATTTTTAAAATGTCATGTAGATCTGGAAGAGGCAGCACATTGAATCTGTAAATGACTTTATGGGATATGGCCACTTCATAAGCTCAGATAAAAGTGGTAATAAAGTATCACTTTTAACATTCAAACAGTAGGAATCTATATAAGATCATGTTTGAAATAAAGTAAGCAAAGTAAGTCATGATCTAGTTCAACTTCTTCAGTTCACACTTTGAGAAATTGAATCACAGAGAGGCAAGGTGACTATAGACTTGCCCAAGTCACACATTTATAAACAAAGTTGGGGCAAGGAAAGTGGGGGTAGGAACAAAGTGGGGGAGTAGGGCTAATGATGTAGGGTAAAGCACTATGGGTGCTTTAATGGTGCATGTGGTGTGGTGACATACATCTGAGGAGGTATAAGCCTATTCCCCTAAGTCACATAAATTGTTGTAAACCAGTGGTGCCTCAATAAAAAATAAATAAAATAAACAAAGTTGGAACTGTTAAATATGCAGTTAATCCACAAAAAATGTTAACAATAAACAGCACTAGAAAAAAATGTGCACCATCTCTAATAAAGAAAAACAAAATTGAAGTTCCACAAGACACATGTTAAATTAGTAAAAATGAATAAGACAGACAAACACAATGCTCACAGGACTATGAAAAAATATATTTCTACATTGGACACTTACAATCAACAAGTATAATCTTTCCAGACAGAAATTTAGCAATAGCTGACAAGAAACATAAAAATGATTACACTCTCAACCTGAGCAATAATACATTTGGGAATACATCTCAAAGAGATGATTCAAAAGAGAGGAGAACAGATTTGAACAGAAATGATTATAGCCAGACACTATGGTATAGTCAGAATCTAAAAACAATCCACATGCTCCCCTGTGGGACAAAGGCTAACTAGAAACAGGCCAAAGTGGAGCAACACAATATTATTACATTGCCACAGGGAATCTCAACAAGAGGATCTTGTAGAAATGTGGTTAGAACCCTATTAAATAAGGATGAGCTAAAGACAATTGAATCCCAAGAGACCCATACACAATACTGACAGCTAATATGTATGTCGCTGAACAATGTGTATGTAGGTGCCAAAACAAAAAGTAAAAATGGCAGATGTAAATACAAATATATCAGTAATATTAAATGTGAATGTATAAAACAATCCAATCAACAGAGATTGTAGACTAGATTGAAAAACCAAGATCCAACTATGTTTACTGTAGGAATCACTCTTTGTATTCATATATACAAATAAATTGAAAGTAAAGAATATAACAAGATTTATCATGCAAACAGTAATCACAACAATTGGAATGGCTATCATGATAGTATACATAATAGACTTTATTTTTTTTAATATTTATTTATGTATACAAGAACTTGGGTACAGGCCAGAGGTATAGTGGGTAAGAGGATTCACCAGAGACAGAGTGGGGAGCAGAACAGGCAGATTGAAACACACTGCTGAGGCTAGCAAGGGGCAAGTCAGGAGAGGTCTGCTGAGCCTTGTGGGTAGCTCCCTGGCCGGGGATAAAATTCGTGCTGCAATGGCTGCGGATAGCTTCATAGGTTGCGTCTTAAGCCCTTGTGCCACCAGGGAGGCCCCACACAATGACTTTAAAACAAAGAAAGGTTACTACAAAGAAAAATATTTTATAATGATTAAAAGATCAGACTTTTGATTAAAAGTATCAGACTTCAAAAGAGAAAAATTTTACTAGAGACAAAGGATATTTTATAATAAGAGATTCATACATTAAGAAGATACAATTGTATGGGGAATATAAAAATAAAATCTATTATTTAAAAAAAAAATACAGGGCCTCCCCGGTGGCGCAGCGGTTGAGCGCTGGGTTGTGAAGCTGCCCGCAGACTCTGCGGTGCTGGTTCGATCCCCCGCTGCTCCCCGGCCACCGGAGGAGGGTCCCACGTGGCGCGCAGACCTCTCCTGCCGCCCGCTGCTCCCCTCAGCAGTGTACTTCGGTCCTTCTGCCTGCTCTGCACCCCGCTCTGGCTCTGGTGAATTCTCTCACCCTCCCGCGCTTCTGACTGTACCCAGTGCATGTATAAACAAAACAAACAAATAAACAAATAAATAAATAACATGCCTCTATAAAAAAAATAAATAAATAAATAAATAAATCTTTTTAAAAAAAATAAATAAATAAATAAATAAAAAAAAATACAAACTGGCTTTTGTTGTCATGTTTAAAAAAATAAATAAATAAAAGAAGATACAATTACAAACATATGCATCTTAGACCACCAAAATACATAAAGTAAAAACTGACTGAAATGACAGGAGAAGCATACAACTCAACAACAAATTTGGAGAATCCAATACCCTAATTTCAATAACGGATAAAAAAATTATGCTGATGGTGCTCACTTCAGCACCACATATACTAAAATGGGAGTGATTCAGAGATTAGCATGGCCCCTGCACAAGGATAATACACAAATTCATGAAGCGTTCCATATTTTTCATACAAAAATGAAAAACAATGTAAGAAAACAAAATAAATTATGCAGATGATCAACAAGGAAAAAGAAGACTTGAAAAACACTATAAGGCAATTAGACCTAACAGAGCACTATAAAACACTCTACCAAACATTAAAAGTATACTCTTCTCAAGGGAACATTTTCCAGGATAGTCCATATGTTAGTACACATACCTCAATGCATTTAAAAGAATAGAAATAATTTATTATCTTCTTTTATGGAGGATAATAGTTTGGATATTTTCAAGGAAAAACAACTAAATTGATAAAATATTTTATTTATTATATTTATTTTATATTGTTCTTATTTTTTTTAAAGATTGATTGATTTATACAAGAACTGGGATACAGGCCAGATATGCGGGAGAATGAGAGGATTCACCAGAGACAGCAGGGAACAGATCAGGCAGACTGACCAAAATACACTGCCGAGGGGAGCAGCGGGCGAGACAGGCAAGGTCTGCCGCACAATGTGGGTATCTCCCCAGCCGGCTGGGCTGGAACCCTCACTACAGGGGGTGCAGACAGCTTCACAGTACAGCACTCAACCGCCTGAGCCACCAGGAAGGCCCTATATTTTTCATTTTATATAATGTTCGATTGCTCCCCCAGATATAATCCCTGTAAATGTCCCACCACCAAATCACCCGTGAACCATCACCATAGTCTCTTGTGCTCTTCCTTCCCCTGTTTTGACCCCTCTCTTTGCCCCTCCCCTGCTCATTTATTCTTTGCCTGCTAGTTTTGTCTTTTTTCCTGACCCCTTGTTCAGTGCCAAGGACCAGCACAGCAGTAGACGATGAGGCCACCACAGGGTTGAGAGAAGCGTGCAGGGTGGTCAGGGCGTCGGTGAAAGAAATGACAAACAGACACACTTCAAGAGTGAAAATCTGAGTGTAATTTTCTTTGAGTTTGTGACCAGTATATATATGTTTTCCAAAAGCACAGGAACAATGAATATCAATGAAATCAGCTTGCTCATGGGCTCAGCCTATCACCATCAGGGTGGTGATCTACATAACAAGCAATGACCTTTATAGAAGAAAGAAGGAAGTTTAGAAAGACAATAAGGGATTAAAGTTTGTAGTTCTAGAAAGACGGGATAAGATTTTTAGCATTCTTGTAGTGGTTCCTGATGGTCGTTATCTTTTCATAAGCTTCTGTCTTTTCAGGGAACTTCCACTGTACTTCCTCTGCTTCAGGGTGTTTTGCTGTTCTCCCCCTGCGTGCTGGTTGCCCAGCCCGGACCTAGGGACCGTGGCGAAAGCCATTCCTAAAGGTCACTGCAGGGGGAGGTGCAGCAGGTATGTCTTCAGAGGGTTTTGCTGTTCTCCCCCTGCGTGCTGGTTGCCCAGCCGGACCTAGGGACGGTTAGCCCTAAAGGTCACTGCAGGGGGAGGTGCAGCAGGTCCCCCTTTGTTTTTAGAACGGAGCTGGAAGGCGTACATATGTCGTTGAAGATGATGAATGGACCTGTGAAGTAAGCGGACACAGAGGGGAAGGAGTAAACAAAGGAGCAGGACGAGTAGGGAAAGAACAATAAAGGAGAGAACAAGATGATACCAGTGAGTAGGAGTCAAAGATTGGAGAGTGGAAGCTAGAGAATGAGCAAAGGAAGAGAGTGAAGTGTGCAGATGAGACTTACTGATAGCAGAAATTTCAGCTTGGAGAGACGAAAGGTCATGAGAAAGGTCATTGTCTTGCCAGATGCCCAATAGGTGATGTTTGGTAAGATTCCAATGTAAGGAAGAGTTATAATGTAAAGGCGTAACACAAATGAAACGAAACTGAACATGGCAACGAGTAGACAGTTGTTGTTTGAGAAGTTGAACCTCATTGCCAATAGCAATAACAATTTCTTCCAGAGCATTTAACTTTTTTTTCTAACTTATAATCAATGTCCCGCTGTATTGCGAGCGCCATGGACACGTTTTTGGTAAGGTCATTTACAAAAGAAGCTGTCTTAGCTTCCTGAATTAAAGCAACAAAGGAAGCAGCTAAAGAGATAACTAAGGAAATCAGAGCGGCAATGCCTAGAATAAGGGTAGCAATAAAACGTTTGGGACGAAGAAGAGCATGTACTTCATCTAAAACTTGCATGGCAGTATTATCATACCAAGGCATATTATGTAAATCAACAGGTAACATAACATAGGAGGGTCTTTTGAGCAAAACCACCACAGGATATAGACGAACAAGAGAGGGGGTGATACAATTAGTAACAATGCAACTGGAACAATGAATGGAGTAAGAAGTCCCATGCGATTGAATGCGTGTAGCTGAGGCATTCCCCAGAAGTAGAGCGAAGGGGTATCCAACATAGGCACGCACTGGGATCTTAGCGGTGTCCTGTCCAGGTTGTTTGAATTGTACATCATCAAAGGCAGTGAAAAGACGAAAGAGTTCAGGCTTTATGACAGAGCTTTCTGTTCAGGGAACCGGGTTATTCAGTCCTGCCAATGGAGGCAAGCTTTCTCATCATTTTCAGAGGTGTCTGGAACCCTACGAACAAAGCAGCAGTTTCTCCACATTTTAGTTTAGCTCTATGTCAGCTCCCTGGAAGAATTGTACTGAAAGCCACACAAAAGGTTAGCTCTGCTAGAAAAAGAAAAAAAAAAAAATATATATATATATATATATATATATATATATATATATATATATAACATTGCTGTAGAGTGTGGTCAGTCAAAACAAGAAAACTTTGTTGAATCAAGGCAAAATGTAAAAACATTTTCAATGTTATGCCAAACAAAACAGTAAAAATCAGGTGTATCAACAGTTTATACAGTTTTTTGTAGAAAAATTTTTTACTCTCAAAATTTTATTATTTTGAATCAATTGAGGCCTTTTTCTTTTCTTATTTTGTGTAGAAACAAGTCCTGCAGACATTAAACCATTGAAGTATATAATATTGCAAGGCAACAATAATCATTGACAATTTACATACATCAGGTATTGAAAGATTTTGTTTTAGAAAACCAATGTTAACATTTTTGTACATATTAGAGTTTTACCATTTTTTCAAGTGACAGTGATTTCCTTGTAGTGTAACTTTACCAGGTAAACCAGATAGGATAAATTTATCTAATGTCCTTCCCAGGAGGAAAAGGAGAAAGTTTGTGGAGTATCTCTAAAGCTCTGCTGAGGTTCCACAAAATTTCCTTTAATTGATTAAATGACAGGCTACCAAATTTTATTTTAATTTAGATTTTTGGGAAGCTATGTCATAAATACTTAGAAAACAGCAAAAACAACCATATTTAATTTTTATAAAAATTCTAGCCCTGAGTATAATATTGACAATCAAATCATAACCTTTAATTGTCATCTCAAAAATCTTAGTTTTTCAGACACTAAAAGACATTATGTACCCAAAATCATTAACCTAGACAAGGGCCAAGATTATACCCAATGTTAGTGTATAAGTACATGTTTTGAAACAACCCATTAAATTAAAACTCAGTTATTATTAACCAAAAATTATTTTAGCTAATGTGTTCCCAAAATACTAAAATAATATAAATCATTTGAGTATACAAAATTTGTTTTTTGTAAAATTTCTTTGAGATTTTTAACACTTTCCTTAGCCTTGTTACTTTTTTTTTTTTAATATTAAATTTTATTTTTATATTCCCCCATACAATTGCAAACGCCCCATTCTGACCCCAATACTTCCCCTCCCGCCCCCCACCCCCCAAAAAGTGTCTCTGGTTCATAGTTTTTTGTTGATTTTGATTTTCACTTTCTTATATTCATTTTCCTGGTCCCTTATTTAAGTTTTCTAGATTCCTGCTATGAGTGAGACCATCCGGTATTTTTCTTTTTCTTTTTGGCTTATTTCGCTGAGCATGATCCCTTCCAGTGCCATCCATGTTGCTGCAAATTGCATGTGTTTATCTTTTTTGAATGCTGAGTAATATTCCATGGTATATATGTACCACATCTTCTTGATCCAGTCATCTATTTTTGGGCATTTGGGTTGTTTCCAAAGCTTAGCTATTGTAAACAGTGCTGCTATAAACATAGGAGTGCAGGTGCTCTTTGGAATTGATGTTTCTGTGTCCTTTGGGTAAATACCTAGGAGTGGAATTGCTGGATCATATGGAAGCTCTATGTTTAGTAGGTCCAGAAATATCCACACAGCTCTCCATAATGGTTGGACCAGTTTGCACTCCCACCAAAAGTGCAGAAGAGTTCCTTTTTCTCCACACCCTTGCCAACATTTGTTGTTGCTAGTTTTTTTAATATGTGCCATTCTCACTGGTGTGAGATGGTATCTCATGGTAGTTTTGATTTGCATTTCCCTGATTACAAGTGATGTTGAACATTTTTTCATATGTCTGTTGGCCATTTGCATTTCCTCTTCAGAGAAGTTTCTTTTTAGCTCTTCTGCCCATTTTTTGACTGGATTATTTTCTTTGTTGTTGCTGAGTCTCATCAGCTCTTTGCAGATTTTTGTGATCAGTCCTTTATCATTAGTGTTGGGTGCAAAAATGTTCTCCCAGTTGGTGGGGTTTCTCTTTGTTTTTGTTATTGTCTCTTTTGCTGTGCAGAAGCTCTTTAATTTGATGTAGTCCCAGCTGTTTATCTTTCTCTTCACTATCACTGCTTTGGGTGATGTGTCTGTAAAGATGTCTTTGATGTGCAAATCCCGTAGTGTTTCGCCTATATTTCCTTCTATGTATTTTATGGTTTCAGGTCTTATGTCTAGTTCTTTAATCCATTTTGAGTTGATTTTTGTGTATGGTGTGAGGTAGTGGTCAAGCTTCATTCTTTTGCATGTAGCGACCCAGTTTTCCCAGCACCATTTATTGAACAAACTTTCTTTGCTCCAATGCATAGTCTTTGCTCCTTTGTCAAAGATTAGTTGACCATAAATCTGTGGGTTTATTTCTGGATTTTCTATTCGATTCCATTGGTCTGTATGTCTGTTCTTGTTCCAATACCATGCAGTTTTGATGATTATGGCTTTGTAGTAGAGTTTGAAGTCTGGGAGTGTGATGCCTCCATTTCCTTCTTTTTTTTTCAGTAGAGCTTTGGCTATTCGGGGTTTTTGGTGATTCCATATGAATTTCATCAATAATTGTTCTATTTCTTTGAAGAATGCCATTGAGATTTTGATTGGAATAGCATTGAATCTGTATATTGCTTTTGGTAGGATGGCCATTTTAATAATGTTTATTCTTCCAATCCATGAGCAGGGGATGTCTTTCCATTTCTTTGTGTCTTCTTCTATTTCTTTTAACAGTGTTTTATAGTTTTCTTTGTATAGGTCCTTTACCTCTTTTGTTAGATTTATTCCCAAATATTTGATTTTTTTTGTTTCGATAATAAGGGTGGTTTTTTTGATTTCTTCTTCTTCAGATTTATTGTTTGTGTATAGGAAGGCTACTGACTTTTGCGTGTTGATTTTGTATCCTGCCACTTTACTGAATTGATTGATGAGTTGAATTAGTTTTTCTGTGGAGATTTTGGGGTTCTCTATGTATATTATCATATCATCTGCAAATAGTGATAGTTTGACTTCTTCTTTTCCTATTTGGATTCCTTGGATGTCTTTCTCTTGTCTTATTGCTCTGGCTAGGACTTCCAGTATTATATTGAAAAGCAGTGGTGAGAGTGGACATCCTTGTCTTGTTCCAGATCTTAATGGAATTGCTTTCAGCTTTTCACCATTGAGAATGATACTGGCTGTTGGCTTGTCATAGATGGCCTTTATGATGTTGAGGTATGTTCCTTGTATCCCAAGAATTTCAAGGGCTTTTATCATGAATGGGTGTTGCACTTTGTCGAAAGCTTTCTCAGCATCTATTGATATTATCATATGGTTTTTATATTTCTTTTTGTTGATGTGTTGGATAACGTTGATTGATTTTCGGATGTTAAACCATCCTTGTGCCCCTGGAATGAATCCAACTTGGTCGTGGTGAATTATCTTATGGATACATTGTTGGATTCTGATAGCTAAAATTTTATTGAGGATTTTTGCATCAGTGTTCATTAGGGAGATTGGCCTATAGTTTTCCTTTTTTGTGTTGTCCTTATTCGGTTTTGGTATTAGTGTAATATTGGCTTCATAGAACGTGTTTGGTATTTTCCCTTCCTTCTCAATTTTTTGGAAGAGTTTGTGAAGGATAGGCACTAATTCGTCTCTGAATGTTTGGTAGAATTCATTTGTAAATCCATCAGGTCCTGGGCTTTTGTTTTTGGGGAGGTTTTTAATTACCATTTCAATTTCGCTGCTTGTAATTGGTCTGTTTAGGTGTTCTATTTCTTCTTTATCTAGCTTTGGGTGATTGTAGAGTTGTAGGAATTTGTCCATCTCCTCTAGATTGTTGAACTTGTTTCCATATAACTGTTCATAGTAGTTACTGATTATTCTTTTGATTTCTGCTGTGTCCGTTGTGATTTCTCCTCTTTCATTTATGATTCTGTGTATTTGTGCTTTCTCCCTTTTTTCCTTTGTGAGCCTGGCTAGGGGTTTGTCTATTTTATTTATTTTTTCAAAGAACCAGCTCTTGGTTTCATTGATCTTTTGGATTGTTTTTTTAGTTTCAATTTCATTTATTTCTGCTTTGGTTTTTATTATTTCTTTTCTTCTACTGGTTCTGGGGTTTTTTTGTTGTTCTTTTTCTAGATCTTTGAGCTTCGAGATTAGGTTGTTTCTTTGAGTTCTTTCTTGTTTTTTGATGTGAGCTTCTATTGCTATATATTTTCCTCTTATTACTGCTTTTGCTGCATCCCATACATTTAGAATATTGGTGTCCTCCTTGTCATTCAATTCAAAGAATTTTTTAATTTCTTCTTTGATCTCCTCGTTAGTCCAGTGGTCTTCCAGTAGTGTGGCTTTTAATCTCCATGAGGTAGGATAGTACCTTGCCTTCTTTTTATGATTTATTTCTAGTTTGATGCCTTCGTGGTCAGAAAAGATGGTTGGTATGATTTCAATCTTGGTGTATCTGTTGATGTTTGTCTTGTGCCCCAGTATGTGATCGATCCTGGAGAATGATCCGTGTGCGCTTGAGAAAAATGTGTACTCCGTTTTTTTTGGGTGTAGTGTTCTATAGATGTCTGTTAAGCCCAAATGCTCTAGGTCCTTATTTAGAGCTTTAGTTTCTTTACTTATTTTTTGTCTTGTTGATCTATCCATTGTTGATAGTGGTGTGTTGAAGTCTCCCACTACATATGTGTTTTCTCTGATGTCTGTTTTCAGAGAGGACAACAGTTGTCTGATATATTTTGGTGCTCTTTCGTTTGGTGAGTATATGTTAATGAGTGTTATTTCTTCTTGAAGTATTGTCCCCTTAATCATAATGTAGTGACCATTGGGGTCTCTTTTTATTTTTTTGAGTTTGAAGTCTGTTTTATCTGATATAAGTATAGCTGTTCCTGCTTTCTTTTTTGGCCCATTTGCTTGTAGGATTGTTTTCCATCCTTTGACTTTGAGCCTATTTTTATCTTTTGTAGCTAAATGTGTTTCCTGGAGACAGCAAAAGGTTGGGTTTTGTTTCTTAATCCAGGCTGCAACTCTGTGTCTTTTTATTGAAGAGTTTAGTCCATTTACATTTAGAGTTAATATTGATATGTTAGCATCTGTATTTGCCATTATGTTTGTCTTTCCTTTGATTTTATTTATTTATTCTTTTAATAACTTTTTTTTTTTTTTTTGGTCTTCTTTCGTTGTTATTCGTCCCTCTGAGGTTCTGGCTTTAGGATTCCTTGTAGTATTTTTTGGAGTGGGGGTTTAGTCGCAATGAAATTCCGGAGTTTCTCTTTGTCTGGGAAGGTCCATATTCTTTCTTCATGGAGGAAAGAGAGCTTTGCGGGATAGAGTATTCTTGGTTGGCATCTGTTTTCTTGGAGTCTGTTGACTATGTCCCTCCACTCTCTCCTTGCCCGTAGTGTTTCTTCAGAGAAGTCTGATGTCAGCCTGATTGGTTTTCCTTTGAATGTTATCTGTTTCTTCCCTCTTGTCAGCTTCATTATTTTTTCCTTGTCCTGGATTCTTGGGAGCTTTACTATTATGTGTCTTGCTGTGTTTTTCCTTTCGTCGTGGAAGTTTGGTGTTCTTCTTGCTTCTTGTATATCAATTTTCAGCTCCTTCTTCTCATTTGGGAAGTTCTCTTCAATTATATCCATGAATATTTTCTCTGTTCCTACATCTCTCTCCTCTCCTTCTGGAATTCCTATAACTCTTATATTTCCTTTCCTCATGGAGTCAGATAGTTCCCGAAGTCTTTCTTCATTCTTTTTCCTTCGTACTTCTCTTTCCTTTTCTGTTTTGGTTCTTTTTATTTCTGTGTCTTCAAGATTACTTATTCGTTCTTCCATTTCATCTATTCTGCTTTCATTGCTTTTCCCAGAGTTCTTTAGTTCCTCCATTAATTCTTTGATCTCCTGCATTTCTCTTACTTCCCTCTTTAGGGACTCAATTTCCTTCTTCTGATCTATCACTTTTTTAATCATGGCAATTTTAAATTCTCTTTCTGGAAGGCTCAGAAGTTCTTCCAAGTTGCTGTCGTTGCAATCTGGGGAGTGGTTTTCTTTTTGTGGTGTGCTTCTTTCCTGAGGAGTTTTTAGGTTGCGTGTGGTTCTTCTACTCCCTACTGTCTGTTTTCTAATTTGTCGTATGCGTTGGGACACTGTGTTGCTCGGACTGACTGACATCTTGGGTGAACTTCTCCGCTCCCCTCTGGCTCTTCCAGGAGCCATCTCTGTCTTCTGGGGGAGCTTTCTGCTGGTTTTAGGCAGTTTTTACTGAAGAAATGTCCCTGTTCTCAAATGGCGAAGCGGGATGCAGTCCCTGCGCCTCCGGTTTCAGGCACACTCTTCTGCGCACCCAGTCTGCCCCAGACGTGGGTGCCTGCTCCCTCTGTGGGCTCAGACTGCTGATCGGAAGGGGCCTGGCATGGAATAACTTCCCGGCTGGCCACTGGGTCCTCCAGAAACCTTCTGCCCTTTTCAAGCAGTCTTAAGAAATGTCCTGTTTTATAGGGTGTTAGTGACTTTTTTTTTTCCTGGTCGCTAGGTGGCGCCAGAGATCTCTCCTATTGTCCTTGGGGGGCTGTTTTTCGCCTCCCCCCACCCCGTGGGACAGAGAACAGAGCGGGAATGGTAGGGTACACCTCAACAGCTTTGGGGTGCTGTGTCTGCCTTGTGCCCCACCGTCGTGGAGAAACCACGCCCCGAATTTTCGTGCCCCGGGTCTCAGTTCAAAGCCCTCAGTTCCAGGACGCGGGCTGTAGCCCAGTTCAGTGGCGCGGGAATGGCGCCTTTTGCACAGCTCCCGTGCCTGGGCGCCTGGTTCCTGCTCACTCAGGGAGGGACCTTCACCTCAGTGAGGACCTCCGTGTGTCTCCCGCAAGCCTAGGTCGTCTCCCCGCAAGCCTAGGTCGCAGGCGCGGGGACCTGGGCAGCCGAGATCCAGGTCTGCACTTGCTTTTCAAGCTCCCCGAGCGCGCCGCTTTCCCGCGCAGGCTTACCGGCAGCCCGGGCTGTGTGCGCGTCTCCCGGGGTCTTTGTTCTTCTCTAATGGCGCCCGGAGCCGATCCTGCAGGGTTCGCCTCAGCTCCCATTCACGGGGTGTGGTGGCTGCAATAGTTCCTTTCCACTCACAGTCCCGCTTGCTGCGTCGTTTGTTCTTGTGGGCCGTTTTGGTTTGTTGTTTCCTCCTCTCTGCCGGTCGGAGAGTCAGCCTTGTTACTTTTTAATTCTTTTAGACCTTCAACATTTGCTTTAACACTTATCACTTTACTTTTAGGACCATTAAAATATCTATTTTTAATACATGTTTTTCTTTGCAAACACACATTTTACATTACATCGATTTAGGATTGTCACATCTTTCATTAGCAGTAAGGCATTACAATACTGTTATTTGTTTGTACTAGATGACTTAAATGTGAACACACAAGGTAATATGACATTAGAATTTTTAGCTTTCACAAATAGGTGCAAAAAGTAAACCTGAAAGTTTAGTTGTAGTTTTAGTTTCTGTTATGACTGGAATTCCATTTTGCATGGCTGTTAATAATATAATGGCACATACCTAGGTTTTTCTAGGCTAGCTAATAAAGAAGCAATTAGGCAAATTAATAAAAACAAAAAAAATCAGAGCACCATATAGATAATATGTACATTTTTCACATACATGTGACTCAGTAGGAAGGACAAAAGTACTTTTTATACCAGAAATTTCTTTTTGAAATAAACACATTTAAACAAAGTATTCATAACTTTAAGGCATATATGCTTTGAATTATATTATAAAATTTAAACTAGTTTTTGTTTATTAAAAAATTGTTTGATTAAGATCTTAAGATTTGTTTTATGATAATTTATAAAGGCGCCATCTATAATTAGTCCTCCGGAGGTAAAAAACAAAACAAACACAAAGACAGACAAACAGATACAGAGATCTCTTGATAACATTTAAAATTTTGGCCATGTGTATATATTTTGAAACATAGTTATTTTACCAATATGTGTGAATATACTGAGGTTTTTAATGAGTTAACAGCTAAAATCTGTACACAGAATAAGTGTCTAATCTTAATTATTACCAAAGACCTTGGGCTCCAGACCACAGTAGTCACGGCAGTTTTTACTAATTTTTTTTTTTTTTGATAAGAAAATATTTTTGGAGTTTACATTTTTAAGAAATGATTATTTGGCTTTAGGTTGTTAACATATTATCTCACTGGGAACGGTCATATTTTAAAACATAAAAGTACACTGTTATCTTGAGAACAGGAGAAGAGGTAAATTTTTACAGTCTGCCTGTAAAATTTGAGGTTTAGAATTTAGCTCAAAAATGTCTGTATCATCACTTTATGTTTTACCAGGTTAGTTTGTTTTAACAAGAAACTTAATCTTTTACAGGTCCAATAAGTAAAATTAAAAGCTTTTATTCAACCAATAAGCATTTTGTATAGATTGTTAGCACGTCAAAAGTAACTCAGCAGTTTTTGCCTAAGACAATTTAGACTTTAAAATCAGAGAAACACAGGGAAATGGAACTTTTTTTGTAGAATGAACCAAAATAGTTATTTAAGGTGGATAACAGAAAAGTTCAGTCCTCCACAGCAGGAAGGTAGTAGAGACCTGTCAGTGATCCCAACACTGGAGAAAAAGTCCAGGCAGCTGCTTGTTGAGATCAAGGGCAGCGTCCACCAGCCCACTGCAGTGGGTTCATACTATTTTAATAAAAACCTTTTATTTATATTATAGTCATATAGTCTCATACACTCATATTTAACCATTTTTTATAACTTTAACAATTGTGAATGAACTTTGAATACTATTATTTAAAAATGCTTTATTTATTTATTTTAAAAGAAACAAATGGCAAAAAACTTCACTGGGGGGAACCTAGCCTCTTCCCCAAATAATTAACAGGAAAAGATTGGAGTATTTTTTCTTTTATTTAAGGTCATGTCACATTATTTGCTACTTGTTTTTGAGTTTTTATTTTTATCTCAACAATTTTAGCCAAGTCCGAGCTGGAAATTTGGGCTGGATTTTGGAATGGTCTCATAATTGGGAACCGATGCCTCTGCAAAGAGGTCAGCATTGGCTCTAGAATCAACTTTTGGCTTTTGAAAAACAATTTTACTATCCCAAGAATCCTGATCACTTTCTCTAATACTGCAGGCTATTTTTTCTTTTACCTTTTGTTTTGCATATTTCATTTTGCCTCCAGCCAGGCAAAAAAAGACCTATCTGTTCAGGCAATTGTTTTATTAATACGGGGCTGTCAGCTGAGTCCTCATTGATGTTATTTAGGGATACAGACAGCCATAAGTTTTTGAGTTATTTATTTATTTATTTGTTTGTTTGTTTGTTTGTTTGTTTGTTTATTTTTTTATTTTTTCCAGACTCTTGATCTAGTGTCGCGGGGGAAGTATTTAAGCAAACTTTAATGTAATCTTGAAGCATACCAGTTTTTTTTTATAGGTCTAATTAGTTCTTTACAGAGGGAATTAGCATTTTCCCATGCAAGTTGTTTAAACAATAAATCTCGTGCTCCGGAGGATGGAAGAACCTTATCCAGAGCAGTTTCTAATCTAGCCACAAAATCCTGGTACATTTCATCCTGGCGTTGGTGTATATCAGTGAGATTAGTGGGTTTGTACTCAGGTGAAGGAAGATTTTTCCATGAGGCAACTGATAGTTTATTAATTTCAATTAGGACATCTTTTGGAAGGGCAGCTTGTCTGCATACCTCAGCATATTTGTCTGTTCCCATGAACATAGAAAGGGAAATTTTCTCAGCCTTGACCTCATTATCATGCTTCTTAAGGAAAGGCATGTACTTGGTCCTCATATTCCATGCAGAATAATATATACATTCCTGAAGGAAGTACAGCCTTGGCAAGATTATGCCAATCATACGGGGTCATCCAGGTGGCCGATAGCATGTCAATAATTTGATAAGTATAAGGGGAGTTATGACCTGTTGTCTGAACAGCTAACTGTAATTCTTTTAGAGTTTTTATAGGGATGGCCTCCCATGCAGGGCCATCGTCATCAGCACGAGTCAAGGTCGGAGGTCCGGCCACGGGAAAGGCAAATGAAAAATCTCCCATCTTACTGGCCTCCCTTGCTGATCCTAGAATGCCTCCCAGCGGCCCTCGATGGGCCTTGATATGATTAGGATTATTATGTAATGCAATGTTAGGTTTGGTAACAACTGGAAAAAGGTTAGCGGTTGGGCGGGAGGGTTTATCATTTTTGAAAGTTAATTTATCTAGTATTTCAGTATATTCATGATCATTAAACTCATCCTCTGACTGGGAAAGGGATTCCTTTAATACGGGAGCAGAGGCTTGAGTGAATAATGACGTGTTTAGATCATTATTGTTTTTAGGATTATCCTGAACTTCATCCTGTTGGCCTTCCCACAATTCTGCCTCAGTGGCATCAACCAACAAATCTCTAATTTGTACCCACAAGGACAGAGCCTGTCTCGGAACCTGAGATGGTCCATGAAGGGCATAAAACTCTTTCACTTCTTTTCCTACTTTCTTCCAAGTTTCCAGTGACAAACTACCTTCTTCTGGAAACCACGGGCATACCTGTAATATAAATTCATAAAGTTGCAGTAGAGCTTTCTTATTTACTTTAATACCACGTGTTTCAATCATGTTTTTTAATATAGATAGAAAAAGATCTCTGTTTTTGGTCTGCTGTTGACCCATGGTCTCATGGTGCTTTTGTTCGCTCAAGCAAAGATTTCTTTCAACTGTGCTGTCCGGCCCGTGTCCCTCGCAGGAACTTGCGGAGGCGTCTTAGCTTAAGGTCTGTCCGTATAAATCCCGGACCAGGCTACTCCGAAGAGCAGATGACCGTTATGCCGTATGACATTCCTCCACGGGAATTGCGGGTGCAGCCCACTCAGACTCCGAAGCCACGAGGCCGTGGAGCCGTATTCATACACTCTCACCCACACACAGCACCACGAGCATTCACTCTTAGAAAAACTTCTCACTATTTCAAACTGATCACCCTTTATCAGCGAGCTCCAGACGCTCCAGTGAGGATCCTATCCCTGACTGTTTAAAAGAGGGTATTTTAAGGGAATCACATTCACACTCACACACAAGAAGGGAGATAGCTTACCCAACACGATCTCTTCGTTACTCACCTCTTCTTTGGGTGGAAGACTCAATGAAATGAAATGAAATGTCGGGGCCCCACGTTGGGCGCCACCTGCCGCGGATCAGCACAGCAGTAGACGATGAGGCCACCACAGGGTTGAGAGAAGCGTGCAGGGTGGTCAGGGCGTCGGTGAAAAAATGACAAACAGACACACTTCAAGAGTGAAAATCTGAGTGTAATTTTCTTTGAGTTTGTGACCAGTATATATATGTTTTCCAAAAGCACAGGAACAATGAATATCAATGAAATCAGCTTGCTCATGGGCTCAGCCTATCACCATCAGGGTGGTGATCTACATAACAAGCAATGACCTTTATAGAAGAAAGAAGGAAGTTTAGAAAGACAATAAGGGATTAAAGTTTGTAGTTCTAGAAAGACAGGATAAGATTTTTAGCATTCTTGTAGTGGTTCCTGATGATCGTTATCTTTTTTTTTTTTTAATAATAAATTTTATTTTTATATTCCCCCATACAATTGCAAACGCCCCATTCTGACCCCAATCCTTCCCCTCCCGCCCCCCACCCCCCAAAAAGTGTCTCTGGTTCATAGTTTTTTGTTGATTTTGATTTTCACTTTCTTATATTCATTTTCCTGGTCCCTTATTTAAGTTTTCTAGATTCCTGCTATGAGTGAGACCATCCGGTATTTTTCTTTTTCTTTTTGGCTTATTTCGCTGAGCATGATCCCTTCCAGCGCCATCCATGTTGCTGCAAATTGCCTGTGTTTATCTTTTTTGAATGCTGAGTAATATTCTATGGTATATATGTACCACATCTTCTTGATCCAGTCATCTACTTTTGGGCATTTGGGTTGTTTCCAAAGCTTAGCTATTGTAAACAGTGCTGCTATAAACATAGGTGTGCAGGTGTTCTTTGGAATGGATGTTTCTGTGTCCTTTGGGTAAATACCTAGGAGTGGAATTGCTGGATCATATGGAAGCTCTATGTTTAGTAGGTCCAGAAATCTCCACACAGCTCTCCACAGTGGTTGGACCAGTTTGCACTCCCACCAACAGTGCAGGAGAGTTCCTTTTTCTCCACACCCTTGCCAACATTTGTTGTTGCTAGTTTTTTTAATATGTGCCATTCTCACTGGTGTAAGATGGTATCTCATGGTAGTTTTGATTTGCATTTCCCTGATGACAAGTGATGTTGAACATTTTTTCATATGCCTGTTGGCCATTTGCATTTCCTCTTCAGAGAAGTTTCTTTTTAGCTCTTCTGCCCATTTTTTGACTGGATTATTTTCTTTGTTGTTGTTGAGTCTCATCAGCTCTTTGCAGATTTTTGTGATCAGTCCTTTATCATTAGTATTGTGTGCAAAAATGTTCTCCCAGTTGGTGGGGTTTCTCTTTGTTTTTGTTATTGTCTCTTTTGCTGTGCAGAAGCTCTTTAATTTGATGTAGTCCCAGCTGTTGATCTTTGCCTTCACTATCACTGCTTTGGGTGAAGTGTCTGTAAAGATGTCTTTGATATGCAAATCCCGTAGTGTTTCGCCTATATTTCCTTCTATGTATTTTATGGTTTCAGGTCTTATGTCTAGTTCTTTAATCCATTTTGAGTTGATTTTTGTGTATGGTGTGAGGTAGTGGTCAAGCTTCATTCTTTTGCATGTAGCGACCCAGTTTTCCCAGCACCATTTATTGAACAAATTTTCTTTGCTCCAATGCATAGTCTTTGCTCCTTTGTCAAAGATTAGTTAAGGAAATGGAGGCATCACACTCCCAGACTTCAAACTATACTACAAAGCCATAATCATCAAAACTGCATGGTATTGGAACAAGAACAGACATACAGACCAATGGAATCGAATAGAAAATCCAGAAATAAACCCACAGATTTATCGTTATCTTTTGATAAGCTTCTGTCTTTTCAGGGAACTTCCACTGTACTTCCTCTGCTTCAGGGTGTTTTGCTGTTCTCCCCCTGCGTGCTGGTTGCCCAGCCGGACCTAGGGACCATGGCGAAAGCCATTCCTAAAGGTCACTGCAGGGGGAGGTGCAGCAGGTATGTCTTCAGAGGGTTTTGCTGTTCTCCCCCTGTGCGCTGGTTGCCCAGCCGGACCTAGGGACGGTTAGCCCTAAAGGTCACTGCAGGGGGAGGTGCAGCAGTTCAGTTTCTCTATATTCCACCTATAAGTAAAACCCTTCTGTTTTTCTTTTTACTTCCAACATATTTCACTGAGCATAATCCCTTCCCCTTCCATCCATGTTGCTGCAAATGGCATGAGTTTATCTTTTTTGATAGCTAAGTAGTATTCCATCATGTAAATATACCACATCTTCTTGATCCAGTAATCTATTTGGGGGCATTTAGGTTGTTTCCATATTTAGCCATTGTAAATAGTGCTGCAATAAACATTGGAGTGCAGGTTTCCTTTCAAATTAATGTTTTTGTGTCCATTGGGTAAATTCCTAAAAGTAGAATTGCTGGATCATATGGTAGATCCATTTTGAATAAATTGAGTGTACTCCACACAGCTTTCCATAGTAATTGGATCAGTCTACATTCCCGCCAGCAGTTTTAGAGGGTTCTAAAAGTGTAGAGGGTCCTCCCTGGTGGCTTAGGGGTTAAGACTCAGCACTGTCACCACAATGACCTGAGTTGGGTCCCCAGCCAGAGATCTAACCCACAGATGGTACAGCAGACTGCTCCTATCTCACCCACTGCTCCCCTTAGCAGTATATTTCAGTCAGTCTGCCTGTTCTGCTCCCCACTCTGTCTCTGGTGAATCCTCTCACCCCCTGCACCTCTGGCCTACACCCCAGTTCTTCTACATAAAATAAATAAAAACATTTTTAAAAAATGATAGAAATAATTTAAAGTTTATTTTCCATCAAAATGGAAAGAAATTAGAAATCAATAGCAGGAAAAAAAATCAGGAAACTCACAAACACATAGAAAGTAGATAACGGGCCTCCCCAGTGGTGCAGTGGTTGAGTACCACGCTGCGAAGCTGTCCACAGCTTCTGCAGCGCTGGTTCGATTCCCCGCTGGCCAGGGAGAACCCCACATGGCACAGCAGACCTCTCCTGTCTCTCCTGCTGCTCCCCTCGGCAGTGTGTTTTGGTCAGTCTGCCTGTTCTGTTCCCCACTCTGTCTCTGGTGAATCCTCTCACCCTCCCACGCTTCTGACCTGTACCCCGGTTCTTGTATAAAATAAATAAATCTTAAAAAAAAAAAAGTAGATAACACACTCCTAAATAATCAATGAGTCAAAAAGGTATCAGAAAACACTTTGAGATGAATGAAAATCAAGATACCACATACTGAATGAAACCTATGAAATACAGCTACAGCAGTGCTCGGAGGGAAATTTATAATTATAATTGAAACAATGCGAATCATCCAAAAGAGTGCTCAGAGTTCAAAGGGTACTAATGAGACAGTGCCAAAGGACAAATCAGGCCATTGTCAGTGGGGTTTCACCCACTCAGTTACACTCAGATTTAGGGTCCAACAACAACAGGGTTTATTTAATAACCAGAAATTGTGGAAAAAGAAAGAGATTGAGACCATAAGTGGCCAGCTATCTCACCCCAGATAGTGTCCACAGTGTCCAGAAGTTCCAAACAAAGGCTGATCATGGAAGATAAAATAACACTGCAGCAGTCCACAATAGCAGTCTAAAGGCTAGGCTGAATGCCAAACCAGACAGCAACAGTGGTCAGCTCTTTGAGATGGTAGGCCAAGCACAGCAACGGTGCTCCTTGGAGTCAATTTCAGAGGCAGGGTTAGAGGAAGATGCAATGGCTGAGTCTTTGCAAAGGTCTACAGAGATGTGAACATCTAGAAGTCTAAAGTCTATGAAGTTCGACAAAGTTCTATGAATGTCTGATGAATCCCACAGAGGTCGACTGCTTGATGCTACTCTCTCTTCAGATGCTTGGTGCAGAAACCTTCTTCAAAGGTGGGCTGATGAATGCTTCTTCGAAGGCTGGCTGCTGACATTCTTTGAAGGCAGTCCAGTGAACTCCTTTCTTTGGAGGCCAGGAACAGAGTGAATGAAACTGGCTCTTGCTTGGCTTTATATATCCTTCAGGGTCACCTACCCCATAAGCTTGATTGGACCATTTTCAATCTTAAGCATCTGATTGGACTATTTAGCACCAATCAGTTCATTTTCCATTTTTCAATCAAAATAATTAGTTAATGAAGTGGGCTTAAACCTGATTGATCCAATTAGCTCACACCTGATTGATCCAATTAGCTCACACCTGACTGATCCATTTAGCTTACACTTGAGTGGTCCGTTTTGTTCACGCCCGATTGGTTCATATTTAAATCCTAGAACCAGATATAAAAGGGAGAAAGCCCAGTCCAGCCTGCACTCTGGTCAGTGCAGGCTGGTAGTCCTCTTGGTTCCAGCAAGCCATGGTTGGAACCATCCTCACTGGGGCTGGGGGAGGGGAAACATTTGCAGGCAGTAGGCTGAGGCCAGTTTGCCTCATCCCCCAAAAATCTATCTTGTCCTGCAACCTCTGGCCCCTCACCTCCAGGTATCTGGTAACATAATGACAATATTTGGAAAAGAGAGCTCATAAACCAATATGCTAACCTTCCATCTTAATACATTGGAAAAAGAAGAGCACAAAAACCCTAAAGCAAGCAGAAGGGAGGAAATAATAAAGATTAGAGCTGAAATTAATGAATAGAAATCATAAAGGCAACAGAGAAATAACAATGAAACTAAATGCTGCCTCTTTGAAATGATCAACACAATTGACAAAAAATTAACTGATTAACAAAGACAAAAAGAGAAATGATTTAAATTACCAGAATTAGAAATTAAGGAGGGGACATTACCCTTGACCTTACAGAAATAAAAAGAATTACAAAGGAATACTATGAAAAATTCCAGGGCAAATTTTGATGAATGAAATGGAAAAATTCCTAGAAAGACACAAACTAACAAAACTGGCTGAAAAAGAAATATATAAGGCTTTCCTGGTGGCCTAGGGGTTAAGTGTCAGCCCTATCACCATGATGGCCCACCACCTCTGCCTGAGCTCAATCCTCGACCAGGGAGCTAACCCACATATGGCCCTCCTTAACAGTATCTTTCAGTAAATCTGCCTTCTCTGCTCCCCACTCTGTCTTTGGTGAATCTTTTTCTCTCTCTCTTTCTGTCTCTCTCTCTCTCTCTCTCTCTCTCTCTCTCTCTCTCTCTCTCACACACACACACACACACACTGGCACCAGCACCTCTGGCCTACACTCCAGTTCTTCTAAGCAAAAATAAATAAAATCTTTAAAAAAAAAAAAGAGTCTGAATGTGTAATCAGAAAACCTTCCACAAAGGAAACCTCGGCCCCAGATGGCTTTATCATGACTTCTATGACATATTCAAAGAATAATTAATAATGATTTCTTTTTTTTAAAGATTTTTTTTTACTTTTTATTTATTTATACAATCACTGGGTACAGTCAGAAGCACAGGAGGGTGAGAGAATTCACCAGAGCCAGAGCGGGGAGCAGAGAAGGCAGAAGGACCGAAGCACACTGCTGAGGGGAGCAGAGGGCGGCAGGAGAGGTCTGTGCGCCATGTGGGACCCTCCTCCAGGGCCAGGTTGCAGCCGGGCATCTAACCGGTGCTGCAGAGGCTGCTGGCAGCTTCGCAACCCAGCGCTGAACCGCTGCGTCACGGGGGAGGCCCAATAAAAACCCACAAAACAGAAAAACAGAAGAGAACACTTCCCAACTCATTTATGGGGCCAGTATTGCCCTTATACCAAAAACAAAGACACAATAAGAATAGGAAACCACAGACCAGTATCTCTTATTAATATGGTTATGAAACGCCTCAAAAATATAAAGACCTAAAGTAACAAAACTCTTAGAAGAAAACATAGGACAGACTTCATGACATTGGATTTGGTAATGATTTCTTATATATAACCAATGGCAGAGGTAATGAAGAAAAAGAAAAATAGTCAAATAGAACTTCATGAATATTTTTAAATTGTGGAATCCTAGTCAGGCCAGAGGTAGGAGAGAGACACCCCCCCAATGCAGTCTGAGTCCTGGGCAGGGGGAGCCAGTCCACCCCCTGCAGGCGGGTGTGGGGGTCAGCTGCATCTTATGCTACTAGGGTCTTGGAGTCTAGGAATCTCTGGGTGGAGAAGTGGGGCCACCTCCATGTGGATCGGAAGTGAGGGCTGGGCTGCCTCAGCAAGGAGTCTCAGAAGGGGAGAGGAACACAAGGCTACGCTTCCACATAATCAGGCCCATCTCCAGTCCCAGTCAGGCCAGAGGTCTGAGCCGGGATGCCCCAAGGTAGTCTGTGTTGTGGCCAAGGGGCTCCAGCCCATTCCATGCAGCCAAGGCTATAGACTGGGCATGGGGACCAGGATAAGATGGGGGAATCTCCTTCTGGTCTGACCCTCACTTCAGTCACATCAGTGCAAGGCATCTGTAATGCAGGTGCTTCTGCTGCAGACCTCCAGGAGAGGAACAAATCAAAGTCACCATCTGGGGCAGACCCAAACAGAGCACAGTTGGAACCATGGGAGATAAGACTGAGGGACAAGCTGGTGTGGCAACCTATCACATGAGCTCCACCTACAAAATCTCTGGGGCTAGGGAACCAAACCCCTGATCCAGAGATGTCCAGAGATGTGTGCAACATGAGTGAGGCTTCTTCCTTTTCCAATTGGGGGAGGAAAACATCAGAGATGTGACTGGATACCCAGAACAGGGCTGAAAACCACCAAAGGAGTCTAGAGGAGCTAGAGCAACCATCTGCTGGAGTCTGTCCCCACCAGGGAACTTGTCCATGGGAAGAGTTAGGTTCCCAATGTCAGATTATTAGACTAAGAAGCAGCATTCTGCAACAGTCATCAGAATGGATGGGACAATCAGGGTGAATGAGGAGGCACAGGACCCAGAGATCACCCTGGTCTGGAGAAAACAGGACAGTCTCCTATATCACAGGAAGCTCCAAAATTAAGGAGTCTGAAGAACCACTCCATACACCTGCCCTACAAAAGGTTCCTGAAGTGCTCTGCCTTCCTACCACCTGACAGTTGCTCCGGGGATATAAGCAGCCTGGTCTGCTGTGGTCCAGGAATGCAGGTCCTCACCCAGGAAAAGGACAAGTTTCCAGGAAAAGGACAAAGCTCATGGGCCAACCATGGATCTAGGGTGTGCGTTGAGGGAGGAGCTGGAGTGCTGGGTGCGGGGGAGGGAGAACAGGGGAAAAGGGGTGGTATGTTGGTGGAGTATTGTTGGGAGCTCACACCCAAGGGGCACAATAACTATGCAAAGATGATTGACAATGTAAGAAATTTAAAAATAAAAAATTTAAAATAGCACCTCCCTGGTGGCACAGGGGTTAAAGACAGCACTATCAGGCTATCGCCAGCCACTGCAGCATGAGTTAGATCCCCAGCCAGCCAGGGATCAATCCACGTGTCGCAGTAGACCTCTCCTGCCTCACCCACTGCTCCCCTCAGCAGTGTGTTTCAGTGGATCTGCCTGTTCTCTCCACTCTCTCTGGTGAACCCTATCACCCTCCCCCCCACTTCACACCTCTAACCTACACCCCAGCTCTTGTAAGCATAAATAAATAAAATAAATCTTTTTTTTAAAAAAGGTTGCAAGGGGGGCCTCCCCGGTGGCGCAGCGGTTGAGCGCTGGGTTGCGAAGCTGCCCGCGGCCTCTGCGGCGCCAGTTCGATCCCCAGCTGCTCCCCGGCCACCGGAGGAGGGTCCCACATGGCGCGCAGACCTCTCCTGCCACCCGCTGCTCCCCTCAGCAGTGTACTTCGGTCCTTCTGCCTGCTCTGCTCCCCGCTCTGGCTCTGGTGAATTTTCTCACCCTCCCGTGCTTCTGACTGTACCCAATGCATGTATAAACAAACAAACAAATTAATTAATTAAAAAAAAATGCCTCTATTAAAAAAAAAAAAGGTTGCAAGGGGGTGGGGAAGGAAGGAATGGCAAGTTATTGTTCAATGCATAGAGTTTCAAGATGTAGATTTCTGGAGATGGTGATGGCGAAGGTTGCACAACTATCAATATATGAATGTACTCAGCACTACTGACTGAACCCTTTAAAATGGTTAGGGTAGGGGTCTCCCCTGGTGGCACAGTGGTTGAGCACTGGGTTGTGAGGCTGCCCGGAGCCTCTGCAGCGCCAGTTTGATCCCCGGCCACCGGCGAGGGTCCCCCCCCAAAAAAAAAAAAAAAAAAAGAAAAGAAAATGGTTAAGGGAGTAAATTTTGTGTTATATACATTTTACCAAAATTTAAAAAATGGGAAAAAATCTATAAATTCGCTATTATCTTCTCAAGACCAGTATACTTAATAATATTCCTTATGTCTATGAATAAGATCACTATCAACCCATCCCCTCAACTACAATACAAATTTCATGAATGACACATTCCCAGTTGAGGCACATTCAGCAGGTCAGAGAATCTTATTGTCTTCAGAAGGACACTTATCCAACCCCCTCTTTTGCCTTGGTCTTGGTTTGTGCCCTTATCGTGTCACACCTGGATTACTGCCATAGTTTATATACTATTTTGATAAAATACTAATCTGATCCTATCATTTTTCTGCATAAAAGTCTTGAATAGCTCACCACTGCCCACAGCTCCCACAAGTAGGCTCAACCTAACCTTCTAGGCTTAGCTCCTACCACTCTCCACACTAGACTTCAGTTGCCAGTCCCTAGTGTCACACATTCTGACACTTTAACATCTGTTACACAATTTTCCCATTGTCCCAAATTAACTTTCTCTCCTTGTCCATGTAGAGAAGTCTCAAAGTCTCCCTTTACGGAACATCTCTAAATCTCCATTCTAAAACATTTACTTGCAGAAAATTAATGATTTTATTTAATTAAATAAAACATTTAGTTGCTTCTTCCATCAGTCAGTCAATAATAATTGAGAGCCAACTTGTGCCCTAACACAAGGTACTAAAGAGACAGTAAACAAAATAGATCCAGGCCCTGTCAATCTAATGGGAAATACAAAATAATACACAAATAATTATAAGCCTGTTGAATACGATAAAGACAAAGTTTGGAAACTATGGAACCAAAAATGTTGTCAGAAGTTATTAGGGATGACTTCCTTGAGAAAATATATTTAAGTTTTAAGTTGAAAATTAAGTAGGGGCCTGGAGCCAAAGGCCAGTCCTTAACCATTTTCGTGTAGTCAACTAGTATTTATTGAGTGCCTAATATAGGCCAGGTATTACTTTAGATGCTTGAGATATGTCAAGGAACAAGTCAAAATTTCCTTATTTTCCTGGTGCTGATATTTCAATAATTACATTCTAATTCATCAATTCACTTACTGAACAAATATCTATTGAGCTTACCATGTCTGGCATTATACACAAATGGTAAGAATAAAATACGATGCCTCCCCTGATGGCGCAACGGTTGAGCGCTGGGCTGCGCGAAGCTTCCCGCAGCTTCTGCAGCACCGGTTCGATCCCCGGCCACCAGCGAGGGTCCCACATGGCATGACAGACCTCTCCTGCTTCCTGCTGCTCCCCTCAGCAGTGTATTTCGTCAGTCTGCCTGTTCTGTTCCCCACTCTGGCTCTGGTGAATTCTCTCACCCTCCCGTGCTTCTGACTGTACCCAGTGCTTGTATAAATAAATAAATCTTTAAAAAAAAATAAAATAAAATATGAAAGTAGAAAAAAAATTCCTTGCCTCAGGTTATTGTTAGTTGATTCTAAATTTACATGAAATATAATACTATCTTGAAGAAAACAAAACTTTAGAAAATACAACCAGTAGACCTCAAGATGTATTATAAAACTAGGGCCTCCCTGGTGGCGAAAGGGATTAAGCACCGCACTATAAAGCAATCCACAGCCTCTGCAGCACGAGTTCAATCCCTGGCTGGCCAGGGAGAAACCCACATGGCAAGGCAGACCTCTCCTGTCTTGCCTGCTGCTCCCCTCAGCAGTGTATTTCAGTCAGTCTGCCTGTTCTGTTTCCCACTCTGTCTCTGGTGGATCCTCTCACCCCCTGCATCTCTGACCTGTACCCCAGCTCTTAAATGCATAAATAAATAAATCTTTTTTAAAAAAAAGATGTATTATAAAGTTATAGTCACTAAGACAGTATGGTTTGGGCACAAAGGTAGACAAACAGAATATTGATACAGAACAGAAAACCCAGAAATGGACCCACTATACATATATACATAGACACATGATATATGACAAAATTGACAACTGTGCAGTATGAGAAAAAGGTCTTTCTAAATAAATGGTATGAAATCAAATTAATATTCACATGGGGGGAAAAGTACATCTTTATCCTTACCTCAAACCATCATGCCCAAAAGTCTATTCCAAATGATATTTAACCTATGGAGAATAAAACAATGTGTTTTTAGAGGAAAACAGGCAAATGCCTTCAAAACTTTGGGGTAGACAAATATTTCTTTTTTTTTTTTATAAATAATAAATTTTATTTTTATGTTCCCCATACAATTGCAACCCTCTCATTCTGACCCCAATCCCTCCCCTCCCGCCACCCACCCCCCCAAAAGTGTCTCTGGTTCATAGTTTTTTGTTGATTTTGATTTTCACTTTCTTATAGTTATTCATTTTCCTGGTCCCTTATTGAAGTTTTCTAGATTCCTGCTATGAGTGAGACCATCTGGTATTTTTCTTTTTCTTTTTGGCTTATTTCGCTGAGCATGATCCCTTCCAGCGCCATCCATGCTGCTGCAAATTGCATGTGTTTATCTTTTTTGAATGCTGAGTAATATTCCACGGTATATATGTACCATATCTTCTTGATCGAGTCATCTATTTTTGGGCATTTGGGCTGTTTCCAAAGCTTAGCTATTGTAAATGGTGCTGCTATAAACATAGGGGTGCAGGTGTTCTTTGGAATGGATGTTTCTGTGTCCTTTGGATAAATACCTAGGAGAGGAATTGCTGGATCATATGGAAGCTCTGTGTTTAGTAGGTCCAGAAATCTCCACACAGCTCTCCATAGTGGTTGGACCAGTTTTCACTCCCACCAACAGTGCAGGAGAGTTCCTTTTTCTCCGCACCCTCGCCAACATTTGTTGTTGCTAGTTTTTTTAATATGTGCCTTTCTCACTGGTGTGAGATGGTATCTCATGGTAGTTTTGATTTGCATTTCCCTGATTACAAGTGATGTTGAACATTTTTTCATATGCCTGTTGGCCATTTGCATTTCTTCTTCATAGAAGTTTCTTTTTAGCTCTTCTGACCATTTTTTGACTGGATTATTTTCTTTGTTTTTGTTGAGTCTCATCAGCTCTTTGCAGATTTTTGTGATCAGTCCTTTATCATTAGTGTTGTGTGCAAAAATGTTCTCCCAGTTGGTGGGGTTTCTCTTTGTTTTTGTTATTGTCTCTTTTGCTGTGCAGAAGCTCTTTAATTTGATGTAGTCCCAGCTTTGCCTTCACTATCACTGCTTTGGGTGATGTGTCTGTAAAGATGTCTTTGATGTGAATATCACGTAGTGTTTCGCCTATATTTCCTTCTATGTATTTTATGGTTTCAGGTCTTATATCTAGTTCTTTAATCCATTTTGAGTTGATTTTTGTGTATGGTGTGAGGTAGTGGTCAAGCTTCATTCTTTTGCATGTAGCGACCCAGTTTTCCCAGCACCATTTATTGAACAAACTTTCTTTGCTCCAATGCATAGTCTTTGCTCCTTTGTCAAAGATTAGTTGACCATATATCTGTGGGTTTATTTCTGGATTTTCTATTCGATTCCATTGGTCTGTATGTCTGTTCTTGTTCCAATACCATGCAGTTTTGATGATTATGGCTTTGTAGTATAGTTTGAAGTCTGGGAGTGTGATGCCTCCATTTCCTTTTTTTTTTTTTTCAGGAGAGCTTTGGCCATTCAGGGTTTTTTATGATTCCATATGAATTTCATCAATAATTGTTCTATTTCTTTGAAGAATGACATTGAAATTTTGATTGGAATAGCATTGAATCTGTATATTGCTTTTGGTAGGATGGCCATTTTAATAATGTTTATTCTCCCAACCCATGAGCAGGGGATGTCTTTCCATTTCTTTGTGTCTTCTTCAATTTCTTTTAACAGTGTTTTATAGTTTTCTTTGTATAGGTCCTTTACCTCTTTTGTTAGATGTATTCCCAAATATTTGATTATTTTTGTTTCAATAATAAAAGGGATGGTTTTTTTGACTTCTCCTTCTTCAGATTTATTGTTTGTGTATAGGAAGGCTACTGACTTTTGCATGTTGATTTTGTATCCTGCCACTTTACTGAACTGATTGATGAGTTGAATTAGTTTTTCTGTGGAGTTTTTGGGGTTCTCTATGTACATGATCATATCATCTGCAAATAGTGATAGTTTGACTTCTTCTTTTCCTAATTGGATTCCTTGTATGTCTTTCTCTTGTCTTATTGCTCTGGCTAGGACTTCCAGTATTATATTGAAAAGCAGTGGTGAGAGTGGACATTCTTGTCTTGTTCCAGATCTTAATGGAATTGCTTTCAGCTTTTCACCATTGAGAATGATACTGGCTGTTGGCTTGTCATAGATGGCCTTTATGATATTGAGGTATGTTCCTTGTATCCCAAGAATTTCAAGGGCTTTTATCATGAATGGGTGTTGCACTTTGTCGAAAGCTTTCTCAGCATCTATTGATATTATCATATGGTTTTTATAATTCTTTTTGTTGATGTGTTGGATAACGTTGATTGATTTTCAGATGTTGAACCATCCTTGTGTCCCTGGAATGAATCCTACTTGGTCGTGGTGAATTATCTTATGGATACTTTTTTGGATTCTGATAGCTAAAATTTTATTGAGGATTTTTGCATCAGTGTTCATTAGGGAGATTGGCCTGTAGTTTTCCTTTTTTGTGTTGTCCTTGTTCGGTTTTGGTATTAGTGTAATGTTGGCTTCATAGAACGTGTTTGGTATTGCCCCTTCCTTCTCAATTTTTTGGAAGAGTTTGTGAAGGATAGGCACTAATTCGTCTCTGAATGTTTGGTAGAATTCATTTGTAAATCCATCAGGTCCTGGGCTTTTGTTTTTGGGGAGGTTTTTAATTACCATTTCAATTTCGCTGCTTGTAATTGGTCTGTTTAGGTATTCTATTTCTTCTTTATCTAGCTTTGGGTGATTGTAGAGTTGTAGGAATTTGTCCATCTCCTCTAGATTGTTGAACTTGTTTCCATATAACTGTTCATAGTAGTTACTGATTATTCTTTTGATTTCTGCTGTGTCCGTTGTGATTTCTCCTCTTTCATTTATGATCCTGTTTATTTGTGCTTTCTCCCTTTTTTCCTTTGTGAGCCTGGCTAGGGGTTTGTCTATTTTATTGATTTTTTCAAAGAACCAGCTCTTGGTTTCATTGATCTTTTGGATTGTTTTTTTAGTTTCAATTTCATTTATTTCTGCTTTGGTTTTTATTATTTCTTTTCTTCTACTGGCTTTGGGGTTTTTTTGTTGTTCTTTTTCTAGATCTTTGAGCTTCGAGATTAGGTTGTTTCTTTGAGTTCTTTCTTGTTTCTTGATGTGAGCTTCTATTGCTATATATTTTCCTCTTATTACTGCTTTTGCTGCATCCCATACATTTAGGATATTGGTGTCCTCCTTGTCATTCAATTCAAAGAATTTTTTAATTTCTCCTTTGATCTCCTCATTAGTCCAGTGGTCTTCCAGTAGTGTGGTTTTTAATCTCCATGAGGTAGGAGAGTTCTTTGCCTTCTTTTTATGGTTTATTTCTAGTTTGATGCCTTCATGATCAGAAAAGATGGTTGGTATGATTTCAATCTTGGTGTATCTGTTGATATTTTAGACAAATATTTCTTAAGCAGGACAGCAAAAGGACTTGTCATTTTAAAAATGAGGAAAATGTTCACTTCCTGTCTATAAATACCTTCCATTTTGTGTCACCCCTTGCAGCGTTTACACCGGATGCTGCGTGGCATGAATCATTTAATAAAGCCAATTAATCTCTTTAAATATAGAAAAATGGGGTCTCCCTGGTGGCTCAAGGGGTTAAGATGCAACCTATGAAGCTTACCATAGCCACTGCATCATGAGTTCAATCCCCAGCCAGGGAGCAACCCACATGGCACAGCAGACCTCTCCCGACTCGCCCGCTGCAGTATATTTCCTCTTAGCAGTGTATTTCAGTCGCTCTGCCTGTTCTGTTCCCGACTCTGTCCCTGGTGAACCCTCTCACCCCCCACAACTCTTGCCTATACCCCAATTCTTGTATGTATAAATAAATAAAACCTTTAAATATAGAAAAAGTGAACCTACATACTAAAATTAAGTGGTTTTCATCAGAAATCATATTTAGGAGAGTGAAAAGTCAAGCTGCAAACTGGAAAAGGATATTTTAGAGTAAACACATCCATAAAGAATTGGTATCCAGGGGCCTTCCTGGCGGCACAAGGGGTTAGGATGCAACCTATGAAGCTATCCGCAGTCACTGAAGCACGAGTTCGATCCCCAGCCAGGGAGCTACTCACATGGCACAGCAGACCTCATCTGACTCACCCGCTGCTCCCTTCAGCAGTGTATTTCAGTACATCTACCTGTTCTGTTCCCCACTCTGTCTCTGGTGAATCCTCTCAACAACACCACCCCCGCACCTCTGGCCTGTACCCCAGATCTTGTATGCATAAATAAATAAATCTTAAAAAAAAAATAAGAATTGGTATCCAGTGTCCTTTTGCTTGGTAGAAAGAAAAGGTCAGATAATCCCACAGAAAAGCACAGACCAAAGAGTGAAATATGCACTGCACAGATGAGGATACCTGAATGGCAGATAAACCTGTGAAAGGATAGTCAGCTGCATTGGGAAATGCAAATTTCAACCAAAGGTAATTGCATTACATACCCACCATCACAGTTAAAATGATAATAGACATCAGGTGTTGGTGATCATGTAGAATAAGTGCAGATAGGAGTGTAAAATGGTAGAGATACTTTAGGAAATCTAATCCATATGGCACAACAGACTTCTCCTGTCTCGCCTTCTGCTCCCCTCAGCAGTGTATTTCAGTACATCTGCCTGCTCTGCTCCCCACTCTGTCTCTGGTGAATCCTCTCACCTCCCCCCGTACCTCTGGCCTGCACCTCTATTCTTATATGCATAAATAAATAAAAATAAATCTTTTTAAAAAGGCACATACAAGAATATACCTAGCAGCACTATATATATAATAGCAAAAAGCTAGAAACAAATAGGCAATTAATTTATGGAATATTATGCAATAGAATACCATATCGTAGCAAGAGTAAACAAACTGCAACTACATGCAATGATCTCAATTATTCTCAAACACAAATACACACACACACACTTATAAAATTATTCCATTTATATAAGTTCAAAAACAGGCAAAATTGGGCCTCCCTGGTGGCGCAAGGGGTTAAAATGCAACCTATGAAGCAGTCCGCAGCCACTGCAGCACATGTTCGACCCCTGGCTGGGGAGTTACCCACGTGGCACAGCAGACCTCTCCTCACTCTCCAGCTACTCCCCTCAGCAGTGTATTTCAGTCAATCCTCCTGTTCTGTTCCCCACTCTGTCTCTGGTGAATCCTCTCACCGCCCCCCTCCACCTCTGGCCTATACCCCAATTCTTGTATGCATAAAGAAAATCTTTTTTTTAAAAAGCAGGCAAAATTAATCTAATTTTGTGATGTTAAAATCCAGAAGTGGAATAAGGGGTTAAAACCCAGCACTATGAAGCTATCCCCAGCCACTGCAGCACTGAACGAATTTGATCTCCTGCTGGCCAGGGAGCTGACCCACTTGGCACAACAGACTTCTGTCTCGCCTGCTGCTCCCCTCAGCAGTGTATTTCAGTACATGTGCCTGTTCTGTTCCCCACTCTGTCTCTGGTGAATCCTCTCAAGCCCTGCTCCTCTGGCCTGTACCCTAGCCCTTATATGCATAAATAAATAAATCCTTAAAAAAAAAAAAGTCGGGGCCTCCCTGGTGGCGCGGGCGGTTGAGCACAGTGCTGTGAAGCTGTCCGCAGCCTCTGCAATGCCGGTTCAATCCCGGCCGTCCTCCGAGCAACCCACATGCCACGCAGACCTCTTCTGTCTTGCCCGCTGCTCCCCTCAGCAGAGTATTTCGTCAGTCTGCCTGTTCTGTTCCCTGCCTTGTCTCTGGTGAATCCTCTCACCCTCCCACGCATCTGGCCTGTAGTTGGGTTCTTGAATGAATAAAATAAATCTTTTTTAAAAAGGCAGAGCCTCCCCTGGTGGCGCAGCGGTTGAGCGCTGGGCTGTGAGGCTGCCCGCAGCCTCTGCAGCGACGTTTCGTTCCCTGGCCACCGGAGAGGGTCCTACCAAAAAAAAAAAAAAAAAAAAAAAAAAAGGCAGAAGTTGTTACCCTAGGATGGTGACAGTAGTGATGGGAAATGGCACAAGAGGACTACTTCATTGCTAGTAATGTTCTGGTTTTTGCTCTGGGTTCTGCTTACCCCAGTGTTCACTGTGAATATTAAGCAAACCATACCCTTAATGATTTGTGCATGTTTACGTATGTATAGTCATACATTAAAAAAAAAAAACTTACTTAAATGAGTAAAACAGGGGAGGTTTTTTGTTTGATTTTTTGCTTATCCATGGCCTCTTTTACAGAGAGAAATCAAAAACATTCTTGAAGGAGATCAGAATATAATGTCCTTTCTTCCCCTCACCACCATCTCTTATGTCCCCTTGTCCCTTTCCCTCTCAGCTCCCTATTAACCTCCAAGTCCACAAGATGTTTATGTCCACTAGTTTTTGAACACTTTGTCGAATTGTTATATGATTGTCCAATATTTGTTTTTGTCATTCTGACTTGCTTTGCTGCACATAACTATCAAATTTCCTCCATCTTGTTGAAATGGCTGCATTTCATCCTTTCTTGTGACTATGTAATAGTCCATGGCATGTATGTACCCCACATTTTTGACCCATTCATTAACTGAATGGAACAAATTGAATGGCTGCTTCCATGTCCTAACCATTGTAAATAATGCTGCTGTGACTATTGTAGAACAGATGGGTTTTTTTTGTTGTTTTATATTCTGTGGTTATATGCACAACAGTGGGATAAGTCCTATGGTATTTCTATTTTTAATTTTTTTTAAGATTTTATTTATTTTTATACAAGAACTGGAGTACAGGCCAGATGTGCAGGAGGGTGAGAGGATCCACCAGAGATAGAGTGGGGAACAGAACTGGCAGACCGACGAAATACACTGCTGAGGGAAGCAGCGGGCAAGACAGGAGAGGTCTGCCTCACCATGTGGGATTCTTGCCAGCTGGCCAGGATCGAACCCACGCTGCAGAGGCCGCAGACAGCTTCACAGTGCAGCGCTCAACCACATGCGCCACCAGGGAGGCCCTCTATTTTTAATTTTTTAAGGAAAATCCAGATTGCTTTCAGTAATCGTTTCACCAGTTTACATTCCCACCAATAGTGCAATAGGGTAATTTTTCTCGGCATCCTCTCCAGCACTTGTTGAGGGTCTTTGTGAAATGTACCATTGTCACTTGTGTGAGGTGGTATCTCATCATAGTTTTAATCTGCATCTTTCTTTTTTTTAAGAATTTATTTATTATTGTGTAGAAGAACTGGGCTGTAGGCCAGAGGAGTGGGGAGTGAGAGGATTCTCTAGAGACAGAGTGGGGAGCAGAGCAGTCAGATCCACCTAAATACACTGCTAAAGGGAGCAGCAGGCAAGACCAGAGAGGTCAGAGGCACCACATGTGGGTCAGCTCCCTGGCAGGGGATCAAACTCATGTCAACTCATGCCACAATGGCAGGCGATAGCTTGATAGTGCTAAGACTTTAACCCTAAAACCACCAGGGAGGCCCTGCATGTCCTTTTTAGTGACATGTCTGTTCATATCTGTTTGTTAAGTTATTTGGGTTTTTGTTGTTGAATTTTATAAGATTTTTATATATCTTGGATATTAATCCATTATCAATTATATATTGTATATTTTTTTCCATTCAGTAGTGTTTAATTAATCATATTATGTTTTCTTTTGCTGTATAGAAGCTTTTTAAAAAAGATTTATTTATTTATGCGTACAAGAACTGGGATACAGGCCAGAGGTGTGGGGAGTGAGAGGATTTACCAGAGATAGAGTGGGGAGCAGAACAGGCAGATGTACCGAAATACACTACTGAGTGGAGCAGTGGGCACGTCAGGAGAGGTCTGCTGTGCCATGTGGGTCACTTCCCTGGCCAAGGATCGAACTCATGCTGCAGTGGCTGCAGATTGCTTCATAGTGCTGCTTCTTAACCCCCTGAGCCACCAGGAAGGCCTCAGAAGCTTTTTAATTTGAAGTAATCCCAATTGTTTTTTTTTTTTTAAGATACATTTATTTATGCATATAAGAGCTGGGGTACAGGCCAGAGATGCAGGGAGTGAGAGGGCTTCCCAGAGACAGAGTGGGGAACAGAACAGGCAGACTGACTGAAATACACTGCTGAGGGGAGCAGCAGGCGAGAAGGAGAGCTCTACTGCACCATGTGGGTTTCTCCCTGGCCGGACAGGGATCGAACTTGTATTGCAGAGACTGTGGACTGCTTCATAGTGCGGTGCTTAACCCCTTGCGCCACCAGGGAGGCCCCCAATTGTTTTTTTTTTTGTTTGTTTTGAATTCCCTTGGCATAGGGGTTGAGTCATCAAAATTATCTTTATTGTTGATATTGTGGAACGTATCCCTGATGTGCTCTTCTATGTATTTTATTGTTGCAAGTCTATATCTAAATCCACTTGGAATTTATTTTTATGTATGGTGTTAATGAGTAATCCAACTTCATTCTTCAGTTCTTTTATGAGTGCCTTTCCAATTTTCTCAGCATAATTTATTAAAAAGAAAGTCTTTTCCCCAATTTATGGTCATAACTGTTTTGGGTTTTGGTTTTTGGGTTTTTTTTTTTTTAAGATTTATTTATTTATGCATATAAGAGCTGGGGTACCGGCCAGAGGTGTGGGGGGATGAGAGGATTCACCAGAGACAGAGTGGGGAACAGAACAGGCAGACTGAAAAACACTGCTGAGGGGATCAGCGGGCAAGACAGAAGAGGTCTACTGCACCATGTAGGTTAGCTCCATGGCCAGGGATGGAACGCATGTTGCAGTGGCTGCTGATAGCTCATAGTGCTGAGATTTAAACCCTTGAGCCGCTGGAAAGGTCCCTATTTATGGTCATAAATGTTGTCATAGATTAGGCACTGATATATGTGTGGATTTATTTCTGAGCTTTCAATTCTGTTCCATCTATCTATATTTGTGCCAATACCATATTGATTTTAATCTATTGCTTAATAATAGAGAGGTAACATGACACTGTTAGAAATAGAGAAACTGTTTCTCTCCTTTTTACTTAGGGTTGCTTTTGCAATTAAAATCCTTAATAGTTCTTGGGGCCTCCCTGGTGGTGCAAGGGGTTAAGATGCAGCACTATGAAGCTACTGTGGCCACTGCAGCAAGAGTTCGATCCCCGGCCAGGGAGGTGACCCACCTGGCAAAGCAGACCTCTCCTGACTCTCCCACTGCTCCCCTCAGCGTTGTATTTCAGTCAATCTGCCTGTTCTGTTCCCCACTCTATCTCTGGTGAATCCTCTCACCCTCCACACCTCTGGCCTGTACCCCAGTTCTTGTATGCATAAATAAATCTTTAAAAATATATAAATAAATAAAATAAATAAAATCTTTAATAGCGCCATATGAATTTTGATATTTTGTAATCACTTTCTTTGAAAAATATTCCTGGAATTTTGATGGAGAGTGTATTAAATTTGTATATTGTTATAGGCAAGATAGTTATTTGATTATACGCGTTCTCCCCATCCACAAGCACAGGCTGTCCATCTCCTTATGCCACTGTTTTGCTTTGTTTTTAAGATTTATTTTTATTTATTTTTTGCATAGAAGAACTGGGGTGTAGGCCGGAGGTACGGAGTGAGAGGACTCACCAGAGACAGAGTGGGGAGCAGAAGAGGTGGATTTTATTGAAATACACTGTTAAGGGGAGCAGCAGGCCAGACAGGAGACACTGAGACTTGGTAACACTGAGACTTAACCCGTATGTCACCAGGGAGGCACGGTTTTCAAATATCTTGCAGTTTTCATTGTACAGTTCTTATACCTCCTTTGTTAGGTATAAGGTATTTAATTATTTTTTTAAAGATTTATTTATTTATACAAGAACCAGGGTACAGGCCAGATGTGAGGGAGGGTGAGAGGATTCACCAGAGACAGAGTGGGGAACAGAACAGGCAGACTGAGGAAATACACTGCTGATGGGAGCAGCGGGCAAGACAGGTGAGGTCTGCTGCACCATGTGGGTTTCTCCCCAGCCAGCTGTGACCAAACCGGCACTGCAGAGGCTACAGACAGCTTCACAGTGCAGCGCTAAACCACCTGTGCCAACAGGGAGGCTCAAGGTATTTAATTATTTTATTTAATTATTTAAGTGTTTAATTATTGTGAAGGTATTTAATTATTTTGGTATTTAATATTTTGAAGCAATTATACATGAAGTTATTTTCTTCATTACTTTTGCTTCTTGTTTATTGTTTGCATATTTAAAAAAGCTATGGATTTTTAGTGTGTTGATTTTGTGATCTGCCACTTTGTGGTATTCATTTATTGTTTCTGATAACTTTTTTTTTAGATTTTTTTTTTCAGTTTGAATTTGCATTTTTTTAAATTTTTTTTTAAATAATAAATTTTATTTTTATATTCCCCATACAATTGCAACCCCCTCATTCTGACCCCAATCCCTCCCCTCCCGCCACCCACCCCCCCCAAAAGTGTCTCTGGTTCATAGTTTTTTGTTGATTTTGATTTTCACTTTCTTATAGTTATTCATTTTCCTGGTCCCTTATTGAAATTTTCTAGATTCCTGCTATGAGTGAGACCATCCGGTATTTTTCTTTTTTTTTTCTTTCTGGCTTATTTCACTGAGCATGATCCCTTCTAGCGCCATCCATGTTGCTGCAAATTGCATGTGTTTATCCTTTTTGAATGCTGAGTAATATTCCATGGTGTATATGTACCACATCTTCTTGATCCAGTCATCTATTTTTGGGCATTTGGGCTGTTTCCAAAGCTTAGCTATTGTAAATAGTGCTGCTATAAACATAGGGGTGCAGGAGTTCTTTGGAATGGATGTTTCTGTGTCCTTTGGGTAAATACCTAGGAGTGGAATTGCTGGAAATGCAAATGGCCAACAGGCATATGAAAAAATGTTCAACATCACTTGTCATCAGGGAAATGCAAATCAAAACTACCATGAGATACCATCTTACACCAGTGAGAATGGCACATATTAAAAAAACTAGCAACAACAAATGTTGGCGAGGGTGTGGAGAAAAAGGAACTCTTCTGCACTGTTGGTGGGAGTGCAAACTGGTCCAACCACTATGGAGAGCTGTGTGGAGATTTCTGGACCTACTAAACATAGAGTTTCTGATAACTCTTGATGGCGTCTTTAGATTTTCTATATGTAATATATCATTTGTAAATAGTGATAGTTTCCCTTCCTTTTTTCCTAGATTTCCTTTATTTCCCGTGTGTCTGATAGCTATGGCCAAATATTCTAGCGCTAAGTTAAACAGAAAAGGTGATGGATCTCCCTGGTGGCGCAAGGGGTTAAGCACAGCACTATGAAGCTATCCACAGCCTCTAGACAGGGGTTAGATCTGGCCTGCCAGGGAGCTACCCACATGGTGCAGCAGACTTCTCCTGATTTGCCCACTGCTCCCCTCAGCAGTGTATTTCAATCAACCCGCCTCTTCTTTTCCCCACTCTGCCTCTGGTGAATCCTCTCACCACACCCCCTCCCCACCGCACCTCTGGCCTGTACCCCAGTTCTTGTATACATAAATAATCTTTTAAAAAAGAAAAGAAAATGTGACAGTGGGCATTCTTGTCTTCTGCCAGATATTTTGGTGAAAGTGTTCAGTTTTTCACCATTATTGGTTATTATATTGGCTATTGGTTTTTGATATATGACTTTTATTATATTGAAGTAGATTCTATCTAGCCACATCTTGTTTAGAGTTTTTATCATAATAGGTGTTGAATCCTATCAAATGCTTTCTCTTCATCTCTGCATCTGTTGATATTATGATATGATTTTTATCTTTACTTTTGTTGACATGGTATATATTATGTTAATTGATTTATATCTATCAAACTTACTGTATCCCTGAGATAAATCCCACTTGATCATGGTGTATAATCCTTGTAACATACAGTTGAATTTGATTTGCTAGTTTTAGTTTTTGCATTAATATTCACCAAGGATATTTGTCTATGATTTTCCTTTATTATGCTGTCTATGAGGTAATGTTGCCATCATAAAATGTATTAGCAAAAGGGCCTCCCTGGTGGTGCAGGAGTTAAAGACAGTGCTGTGACGCTCTTACCAGCCACTGCAGCACAAGCTGATCCCTTGCCCGGCCAGGGAGTAACCCACATGGAGCAGCAGACCTCTCCTGTCTCCCCACTGTTCCCCTCAGCAGTGTATTTCAGTCAGTCTGCCTGTTCTGCTCCCCACTCTGTCTCCCGTGAATCCTCTCACTCCCCACATCTCTGCCAGCCTTCTGGCCCCCCAACCCTCCTGCCTGTCCATTCTGCACCTGCTTGTTGGCATTTAATGAAATGTTACCGCAGTTAAAAATTAATTTTTAAAAATCAGCATAGTGTTTTTTAGCTTCACTACTTCTGAATGCAGCCCCATATTTTCATTATCTTTATTCTGTTGTTTTTAGCCTGTGTTTACCATCAGAATTGCCAAAACTATTGCCCTGAATTTCCCTCTGTCATACTCTGTAATTCCAGAGTCGCGGCTCCTTTCAAGGTTTTTTTCTTTTGTTCTGGCATTTATACTGTTCTTCTGTCTCGTCATTTTTTATTTTGTAACAATAGATTTTCAGCTGTCATTGAAGTAGTAGGTGGACATGTACTGGCAAGTGGTGGTGGGTATAAAAGAGGACCAAGGCAATATGCATTCAGGCAAATGAAAAAAGAGCCCGAGTACTCCAGCTTACTGGAAATCACCTGCAGTAGACTCAGAATTTGAAATTCCCATTGTAAAGTGTTTCTTTGTAGGGGACGGCAAAGGCTTTATACATCTCAGCCTGGGATGGGGGTAGTGGGTGTTTTGGATGTCTCAGCATAAGTTTGGGTTAGTAGGTGTTTCAGGTATCTCAGCCTAGAATATAAGGAATCCAGGTGTTCTGACCCATTCAGCCTATAGCTGTTTTATGGTATGAGCCTCAGACTCAAGCCAGCAGTCTTCACTCTGTGCTCTCACCTCAGAAGCTCTCCTGCAATGTACCACACCCACTCCTCCTTGTGGGTTGTACTGTTACTTTACACAAATTTCACTTAAGGAGTTTTCCCTAGGGCCTCCCCGGTGGCGCAGTGGTTGAGCACTGGGTTGCGAAGCTGCCCACAGCTTCTGCAGCGCCACTTCAATCCCCCGCGGCCGGCGAGGGTCCCTCATGGCTCGCAGAACTCTCCTGCTGCCCACTGCTCCCCTCAGCAGTGTACTTCATCAGTCTGCCTGTTCTGCTCCCTGCTCTGGCTCTGGTGAATTCTCTCACCCTCCCGCACTTCTGACTGTACCCAGTGTTTGTATAAATAAATAATCTTAAAAAAAAAAATTTCCTACCCCTTTCAGTTAGGCTGCTGCTGCTATTTTGCACACTGATAACTGGTTTTTGTTGCACGTGTTTAGAGGAGGTGAACCTGATCTCTTCACTCTGCCAATAGGTTGCCAGGTTTATATTTTTTAATTGAAGATCTCTATAGATCTCTATACGGGGCTCCCAGGATATGATGCTAAGTTAAAAAAAAGTGTAAATCATGGAGACAAAATTAGATTAGTGGCTGCTTAGGGCTCAGAATGGGAGCTGAAAGATGCAAAAATGCACAAGGTTTCTTACTGTGCAAGTACCCCCATGGTGTAATTTTACAACTCTGGAAATATGCTATTAATCATTGAAATGTTTACTTTAAATGGATGAATCCTATGATATATAAATTATGCCTCAGGCCTCCCTGGTGGCCTAGGAATTAAGTCTCAGCACTATCACAGCTATGACCTGAGTTCGATCCTAGCCAGGGAACTAACCCACATATGACACAGCAGACCTCTCCTGTCTCCCCTTCTGCTCCCCTCAGCAGTGTATTTCAGTTAATCTGCCTGTTGGGCTCCCCACTCCATCTCTGGTGAATCCCCCCACCCTACCCCCGTATCTCTGGCCTACACCCAAGTTGTACACAAAATAAATTAAAATAGGGCCTCCCCAGTGGTGCAGCGGTTGAGCACTGGGTTGCGAAGCTGCACACAGCCTCTGCAGCGCCGGTTCGATCCCCAGCCACCTGGTGAGGGTCCCACATGGTGCACAGACCTCTCCTGCCGCCCGCTGCTCCCCTCCGCAGTGTATTTCATCAGTCTGCCTGCTCTGCTCTCCCCTCTGGCTCTAGTGAATTCTCTCACCCTCCCGCGCTTTCCCGCGCTTCTGACTATACCCAGTGCTTGTATAAATAAATAAATAAATCTTTGAAAAATAAATTAATTAAAATATTAAAAATAAATTATGCCTCAATAAAGCTTTTCTTAAAAGATTTTTTTCTTAAAAGAGTAAATGTAACAGTATGTTATGTTTTATACATCAGGAAAGGTAAAAAGGAAAGGATAAAGGGTTAGAAGAAAGTAGGCATGGACAAAAGATCGTTTTGACCTTTGCTTCACATAATCAAAAAGAATACTTTCAGGGCCTCCCCTGGTGGCGCAGGCGGTTGAGCGCCGAGCTGTGAGGCTGTCCGGGGAGGTCCCACATGGCGTTGCAGACCTCTCCTGTTGCGCCTGCTGCTCCCCTCAAAAGTGTATTTCAGTCCATCTGCCTATTGTGTTCCCTGCTCTGTCTCTGGTGAATCCTCTCACCCTCACGCGCATCTGGCCTGTACCCCAGTTCTTGTATGAATAAACCTTTAAAAAAAAATACTTACTTTTTAAAATTCCCTAAACTGAAATGAACTGAACTGAATATCAAATTGGTGATCACATAAGTGAAAAATTTTCTTCAAGGACTTTTTTTTTTAAGATTTATTTATTTATTTATTAGATTTATTTTTATTTATTTATACAAGCAGTGGGTACAGTCAGAAGCATGGGAGGGCGAGAGAATTCACCAGAGCCAGAGCGGGGAGCAGAGTAGGCAGAAGGACCGAAGTACACTGCTGAGGGGAGCAGTGGGCGGCAGGAGAGGTCTGCGCGCCATGTGGGACCCTCCTCTGGTGGCCGGGGAGCAGCCGGGGATCGAACCGGCGCTGCAGAGGCTGTGGGCAGCTTCGCAACCCAGCGCTCAACCGCTGCGCCACCGGGGAGGCCCTCTTCAAGGACTTTAGGACACAGTATGTTGCCTGAACACTCTGACACAATTCAAGAAAAAATTACAACAAACTTTTAAACTTTCCTCAGTAGTTTTATCTTTTGTAGTAATTTCAGATTTGGTCTTTTAGACTTTGTCTTTATATTGTAATTGAAAACAAAGAAATAATAATGTTAGTAACATAGGAATCAAGATTTTCAGTGAAATATAAACAATTTTAAAATCAAAGAAATTAAATGAAAACTGAATAGAAAACACTAATCTGAACTCATTTTTAACGTACATCCTTATATTCTTTCCTAAGCTGGAAATGGACTAGAAGCAAAGTGTCCCTATTAACAAAATCCCTATTAACAAAATCCAGACTGGGGTAGCTAATATTTCCCACTAAAAGTGAACAAACAATATAGGTCTCCTTAGAGAAATGGCTGAGTCAAGGTCTCACACAAGGAAAGTATAAGGTGAGCCTAGACCATCTTATTTGCAGGAGAAACAAGGAAGCTTTCAAAGATTTATAGGCTGATATCAAAAGGATCAAAAGGAAAAAAAGTTCCATCACTAACCAAAGTTATGAAAACCTGAGGTTCAAGAGAATAATTCCTTCACCCTTTGCCCACTGCTATTCCCTCCACCTTCTTTCTTGAGCAATTTAATTCTAAAGTAACTACGTGGTGCAAAACAAGATAGGCATATGCACCTATGCCTGGGAAGAGCTGCAGTGGCACTGGGTGTAATGATGGAGCCAAAGGGGAAGGAGGCACAGGAGAATTGCCAGAATGGAGAGATATCAAGTAGTATAAAAAGAACATCTTGCAGAGCCTCCCTAGTGGTGCAAGGGATTAAGCACCGCACTATGAGGCAAGCCTCAGTCTCTATAGCACGAGTTCGATCCCCAGCCGGCCAGGGAGCAACCCACATGGCGTGGCAGACCTCTACTGACTCACCCGCTGCTCCCCTCAGCAGTGTACTTTGGTCAGTCTGCCTGTTCTGTTCCCCACTCTGTCTCTGGTGAGTCCTCTCACCCCCCTGTATCTCCGGTATCTCTGGCCTATACCCCACCTCTTGTATCCATAAATAAATGAATCTTAAAAAAAAAAAAATCTTGCAAGGCAACAATATGCTACAAAGTATCAGGGTGAGGAAGCTATCCATAAAGGGGGCCAGGCCTGCCTGAGATGGCTGGCAGAGCCTGACTTGGGGGATGACATTTCCCCCATGGAGAGCAGTATAGAAAGTGGTAATCCAGATTATGGTGTTTAGGGGACAAGCCAGGATCAGGGCACGGAGGTGTGTGGTGGATTTGGATCCACCAAATCAATAAAGGATCTTAGAGCCTTTGGCAGATTTAACAGGCTGAAGCAATCAAATATAGGCAGACCAGCAAGCAAGCAGGCAGGTAGGGAGGCAGGCGGCAACCAAGCCTGACTTGCTCTATTTTCCCTACAGAGTGTATTAGGGCTAGCTCTGTCCATTGAGAAAGCCAAGAAACAGCAACACCCAAATGACAGACAATAAGCACACCTAGTGCCCAGTCTGTGACTTCTAAATACCATTCTCCGGTGAAATGATCCAGGATCTTTGGAGAAATGGCTAGCTCCAAGACTGGGGCAGGAAGGAAATCAGCATCTTGTTATTCCAGAGAGCAAAGCATTGCGCAAAGAATGATTAGGAACCTGCCAAAAGGACAAAGGAGACTCTGTAGGAGCAGAATAGGCACAGTGCAGGTTTTCTGATCCAGCAGACAGGTAAAGGAGAATCTTGGAGCCCTTAGTGGGTTTCTCAGGCTTTTATTGAGCTTTACATGTAGTGTGGCAAACAGGTACACAGAAGGCAGGCAGGGGTGGGGGTGGGGGGCCTCTAAGCCCCTGGCAAGTCTTCACTCTGGGCTTCTATGGCTTTCTCTCCTCCTCTTCTCTATCCTGCCTCTCTCCTGCTTCTGCTTCTGTCCCAGACTATTAATACTCCTCCCATGGCCCACAGAACTAAACAAGATAGTTTGCAACAATGTAACAATTGCAGGTACCCATCAGGCAGGGCAATCCTAATGGCCCTAGGGCAGAAAAGCCTGAAAAACCATTTACTCCTACAGACTCCCACTTACCAATTTTAGGACAGTTTGAGCATCAAAATACTGATAGGAATGATCGCAACCCACTGAGTAAAAGGAAACCATGAGCCCATTTGTATATAAATGAATAAATGGGAAATGTGATGAACACGATAATTACTGGCTTCAAAGTAATTCCCCACAATATACTTACTGATCATAAGCAACATACTTATTGATTATAAATTACAAGAGTAATTTTAAAATTGGTAAGTCTGGCAGACATCATCTTAATAAGGTGATCATGGTGAACATCATCAGTAATGAGACAGAGGAGGGCTGTACCCTACCTAAAAGGCTGCAGTAAAGATCACAACCTCACTTCTCTAATATTTCCCCTAAGAATGCATAATCTGAAGAAATGGCAAACTCAAACTGAAGGACATTCTATAAACTAACTGGCAGGTAATCTTCCAAAGTGTCATGAAAGATAAGAAAAGTAGAAAGTACTTTTCAGAGGAAGGAATTATACACAAAATGACAGCTAAAAACAATTGATTCTAAACTGGATCCTTTTGCTACAAAAAAAAAACACTATGGGGCCTCCCCGGTGGCGCAGCGGTTGAGTGCTGGGTTGCGAAGCTGCCCGCAGCCTCTGCAGCGCTGGTTCGATCCCCGGCTGCTCCCCGGCCACCAGAGGAGGGTCCCACATGGCGCGCAGACCTCTCCTGCCGCCCGCTGCTCCCCTCAGCAGTGTACTTCGGTCCTTCTGCCTGCTCTGCTCCCCGCTCTGGCTCTGGTGAATTCTCTCACCCTCCCGCGCTTCTGACTGTACCCAGTGCATGTATAAACGAAACAAACGAACAAACAAACAAATAAATAAATAAAACATGCCTCTATAAAAGAACAAAAAAAAAAAAATTAAAAAAAAACACTATGGGTGCCTCCCTGGTGGCCTAGGAATTCAGTCTCAGCACTATCACCACTATGGCCTGAGTTAATTCTCTTCCCACCCCACTGCCCCTAGGACGCTAACCCACATGGCACGCTGCAGACCTCTCCTGTCTCACCTGGCTCCCTTTGGCAGTGTATTTCAGTAAAATTTGCTTGTTCTGCTCCATTCTGTCTGTGGTGGCTACTCTCACTCCCTGTACCTCTGGCTTGCACCCCAGTTCTTCTACACAAAAAATTAATTTAAAAAAGAAAAATGCCTTTTGTGAGCCAGAAAGCAAGTTCTTGGGGCCTCCTTGGTGGTGCAGGGGTTAAAGTCTCACTGCTATCAAACTATTGCCGACCACTGTGGCCTAAGTTCAATCTCCCACTAGGGAGCTGATCCACATGCAAAGCAGCAGACCTCTCCTGTCTCAGGACCACTGACCTACACCTCAGTTCTTCTATGCATAAATATATAAAAATCTTTTTTAAAAAAAGATTTTTTTTAAACAAACACCAAACACCAGCAGAAGAGAGAAAGAGAGTAGCAGTGGTGGAAGTAGAGAGAAGCAGAGACAGCGGGGACACCGAGAACACCAGAGAGCCCAGAAAGAGTGAAGACTCAGTGGGGGCTGGGAGACCTGCCAGCCTCCTGGCCCTTAGCACATCTGCCTGCTGTGTACCTGGTAAAAGCTCAATAAAAGCCTGAAAAAGCCACCGAGGGCTCCAGGATTCTCCTGGAGAATCCTGGTGTTTCACCAAACACCAAGTCGGCCTGCACCTTGATGTTGGACTTGCTAGCCTCCAAACTGTGAGAAATACATGTTTGTTGTTGAAGTCATTCAACCTATGGCATTTTGTTTTAACAGCCCAACTACTACTGGCACATAATATAGTAGGTTCTAAATAAAGACTTGTAGGGGCAGGAATGGACACAGTGCAGGTTTTCTGATCCAGCAGACCGGGTAAAGGAGGAGTCAGAGTCCTCAGTGGCTTTTTGCAGGCTTTTTATTGGGATTACCAGGTACACAGCAGGCAGGGGTGCTGGGGGGGCTGGGAGGCTGGCAGTCCTCCCAGCGCCCAGCAAGTCTTCACTCTATCTGGGCTCTCCGGCGTTCTCTGCTTCTCTCTCGGCTTCTGCTACTTCTTTCTCGGCTTCTCTTTCAGCTTCTGCTGGTGTCCCCGTGACCCCGCCCTTAACAGCACAGTCTTAGCCCAGGTGAATCCCATCTACATCTGCCCACACCCTATTCCGGGTGCCCGCCATCAGGCATGCATTCAGGACCGCAAGGATCCATCATCTATCCTGATGGCGGGAGGGCAGAAAAGCCTGACATTTTTCCTTACCCTACAAGCCTGTTTTGATGTGATTCAAATTATTATGCCAGTTCAAGATCTACAATGATTTCTGGATGTAGGGCAGGAAGGGCATAGAGCAGTTTCTCTATGATCCGAGCAGACAGGTAAAGGAGAATCCTGGAGCCCTCGGTGGCTTTTTCAGGCTTTTATTGAGCTTTTACCAGGTACACAGCAGGCAGATGTGCTAAGGGCCAGGAGGCTGGCAGGTCTCCCAGCCCCCACTGAGTCTTCACTCTTTCTGGGCTCTCTGGTGTTCTCGGTGTCCCCGCTGTCTCTGCTTCTCTCTACTTCCACCACTGCTACTCTCTTTCTCTCTTCTGCTTTTCTGCTGGTGTCTCCGTGACACCGCCTTTATAAGCACAGTCTCAGCCTAGGTGTGCCCACCTATGCATGCCCACACCCTACTGCAGGTGCCCGCCATCAGGCATGCATTTAGGACTGCAGGGATCCATCATTAATGCTGACGGTGGGAAGGCAGAAAAGCCTGATACTTTTTCATTTACTCTACATTTGGAAATCCATTGGTAGAGATGACAGGATCATCTTAGGCAACTCTAAATTACATATATTAAACTAGACTAAATCACTTTGATCCAGACTACTCACTCACTGAAACTGGTTCTAAAAGTGGGATTTATCTGACTTGGTTTTCACTGAATGGAAACTAGAACCTAACATCAATTTGTTAAATTATCAGAAAAATAGTTTCCAGAATAATAGCTATCATTTACTAAGTGTCAGGCAATGTGATAAGTAATTTATACAGATTATTTTGGTTAATCTTCACAACCACCATTTAAAGTGAGTAGCATTTTCTCATTTTACAGATGAAAAGGCAGATTTACAAATAATAAATAATTTACTGAAGGTCACATAGGTTATAGGTGCAGAATGAAGCAGGTGATTTCAAGTTAAGTGCCTGCAGCTTTAACTGGGCTTGTTTATTGATCAGAAACTAGAAGGGTTAACCCCGCCCTGCTTGCCTCTGATATCACTGGGGTCCAAGATTTAAGGAGGCAGGACAGGACACAGAGCAGGATCTCTATGACCCGAGCAGACACGCAAAGGAGGAGAGAGTCCTGGAGCCCTTGATGGCTTTTACAGGCTTTTATTGGGATTTACACGGGAGGCAGGGGTGCTGGGGGGCCGGGAGGCTGGCAGGCCTTCCAGCCCCCAGCAAGTCTTCACTCTTTCTGGGCTCTCCGACGTTCTCTGGTGGCCTTGTTCGCTGCTGCTCTCTTGGTTAGTGTGTTGCTTCTGCTTCTGTTTCTGTTTCTCTGCTTCTCGTGGTACAGCTCTCTGCTCGTGTCCCTGTGACTCTGCCCTTATAAACCCAGTCTTAGCCCAGGTTAATCCCATCTACATAGGCCCACACCCTACTCCAGTTGCCCGCCATCAGGCATGCATTCAGGACCACAGGGATCCATCATCAATTCTAATGGCGGGAGGGCAGAAAAACCTGATACTTTTTACCAAAGACATCACATGGACCTAGAATGGCTGAAGTCCCTGGACCACTACTGGGATGATGAGAAGCAGCAACCTTGTCTGTTCACACTAATATGCCATAAAATGTGCTCATTTTCTTTTTTAAAGATTTATTTTATTTATTTATGAATACAAGAACTGGAGTATAGGCCAGAGGTATGGGGGAAGGGGGGCTGGTAAGAAGATTCACCACAGAGTGGGAAACAGAACAGGCAGATTGACTGAAATACACTGCTTAAGGGAGCAGCAGGTGAGACAGGGGAGGTCTGCTGCACCATGTGGGTTAGCTCCCTAGTTGGGGATCAAACTCTGTGCTGCAGTGGCTGCCAATAGCTTAATAGTACTGAGACTTAACCCTTGCACCACCAGGGAGGCCCCCAATGTGCTCATTTTCTAAGTAGTACGTGATATGGATCAAGCTGGAAAACTCCACTTGAATCTAGTCTAATCTTCCCCCTTCCACTCCTTTCCAAAATCCTCTAGGTATCCCAATCTATGATCAGCAAACTCTCCTATGCCCTCAATCTGTCCTTGGAAAGTCACTCATTAAAACCTGACATCTGGGGCCTCCCTGATGGCGCAAGGGTTAAGACGCAACCTATGAAGCAATCCTCAACCACTGCAGCACGAGTTCGATTCCAGGCCAGCCAGGGAGCAACCCACATGGTGCAGCAGACCTCTCCTGACTTGCCCACTGCTCCCCTGTAGGGTAAGGAAAAATGTCAGGCTTTTCTGCCCTCCCGCCATCAGGATAGATGATGGATCCTTGCGGTCCTGAATGCATGCCTGATGGCGGGCACCTGGAATAGGGTGTGGGCCTAGGTAGATGGGATTCACCTGGGCTGAGACTGGGCCTTCAAGGACAGCGTCATGAGGACGCCAGTAGAAGCCAAAAGAGAAGCCAAAAAAGAACAGAAGAGCAGAAGAAGCCGAAAGAGAAGCCGAGAAAGAAGCAGCAGAAGCCAAGAGAAGAAGAGAAGCAGAGAGAATGCCAGAGAGAGCCCAGATAGAGTGAAGATTTGCTGGGCGCTGGGAGAACTGCCAGCCTCTGGGCGCCCAGCACCCATGCCTGCCATATGCCTGGTAAAATCCCAATAACAGACCCGTAAAAGCCACTGAGGACTCTGACTCCTCCTTTACCCGGTCTGCTGGATCTGAAAACCTGCACTGTGTCCTGTCCTGCCCCTACATCCTCTCAGCAGTATACTTTGGTCAGTCTGCCTGTTCTGTTCCCCACTCTGTCTCTGGTGAATCCTCTCACCCCACACACACACCCCTCTGGCCTGTACCCCAGCTCTTGTATGCATAAACAAATAAATCTTAAAAAAAAAAAAAAACAACCTGATATCCCCTGGAGACACTCTTCCATGCAGCCCTGAAGACACTCTAAAATGACCCAGCCTGAGAAGTAAACCAGAATTATAGCAAAGATATGCCCCCCAGAATGTGATTTTTCCACAGTTTCCTCAGGGCACCCCTACTGTTCTGGGGGTTCTAAGTCAAACAATACAAGTCTTAGTAAAACCAATCACTTTTAGACAAATGTTCACAGAACTGAGAAGTAGAAAACCTAAGTGGTAATCCAGGTACCATCATGATCCCCACAGCCGTGATTTCATGGCCCCATTCCACCCATACTAGCCTTGGTTACTGTATTAATCATGTTTTTTAACCTGTATTGTATGATACTTTGATATCTGGGGGCCTTTTGGGCCAAGGTAGAATGAATGATCAAGGTAGAATCTCGGGATTAGAATTCCTAGCATTAGCAAACATCTTGCCTCCAAGCACACCTTTCAAAGCAGCTAACCCAAAATCCTACTCCCAACTCTCACACACCAGCCAATATTCCCTCTACTTGAATCAGACAACTTGGCACCACCTTTATAGCCCGGAGCCTGCTGTAATTACTCAAACTAGCAAACCTTAAACTATCTCATCCATTCCTTCCTGTGGAAACCACAATAAAGTGGTGCGACATTCTCCCATCTGCCTATTCCCATCCCCACCTTCCATATCTTGGTCAACACTGGCACTTCCCCACAAGGCCCTCCATGGGGAGTCATACCCCCTTCCCTCAGGAACTGTAAGAAACTTTCAACAGCATTGAACTCCCATGTCATCATTCAGTCACCTCTATATATTAAATCCTGGGTATACTCAAAATAGTTGTCACTTCCGCTAGCAGTTAACATATATTTCTATTATGTATATTTTGATATTTGGAGTTTAATTTTCCTGAAAGCAGCAAGTATTTTTTACTGAGTTCTGTAGCAAGGCACTGCAGGTGCATACACACACACACACACTCAACTGAAATATTTACTAATTTCTGACCCTTGCAAAGTCATTTTCTTTAAAGATTTATTTTTATTTATTTATGCATGGAAGAACTGAGGTGTAGGTCAGAGGTGCAGGGGGTGAGAGGATTCACCAGAGACAGTGGGGAGCAGAACAGGCAGATCTACTGAAATACACTGCTAAGGGGAGCAGCGGGGAAGACAGGTGAAGTCTGCTGCGCCATGTGGGTTAGCTCCCTGGCTGGGGATCGAACTCACGCTGCAGTGGCTGCCTAAAGCTTAATAGTGCTGAGACTTTAACCTCAGTGTCACCAGGGAGGCCAGCAGAGTCATTTTCTTAGGATTGATCTTCTCCCATAGCAACAATATAAAGTAGAACACACTGGAAAATGGATCTCACTTTCTATAGGAAAGAAATAAAAAGCCAGCTCTACAAATATAAGTCATCACCTGTACAGCCAGCTACCGGCAAAGAATCCAAGACTGAGTCATTATTGGAAGCACTTACACAAAGACAAAGCAGCAAACTGTTGACATTAGCAATGTAGCTCAGAATTCGTAACACAGTGTCACAGGGGACAATCTATGCCAGCAGTAACTAGAGAATTAATAGAAAATATCTTGTGTCTTGAGCATGTAATTGGTTTGGGACTTCGGGGAGTTGTGGGGGGGCTATTTTCCAATAATACACATAGCATCTTAAGTATTCCACCCCCAGGATTTACTCCCTTCTGTTCAAAAAATATCCTTGAGTTCTGGGACTTGAAACAAAAATTTGCCCTCCATCCCTTGGGATTTCTAACTGACTAACTTGCATTATTTATTTATGCAAATACGGGTAACTAGAAATCTTTAAGACAAATTCGTTTTCACTGGTTTTTAGGTTGGTCATCTAGTGTTGGCAAAAGGACATGGATTTGCAGTCTGAGGATCAGTGTCCAAGAATGAGTTCTGTCACTAACTAGCTGTGTAACCTGATAAAATCGCCACTTCTTCCACTCCGTTTTTTTTTTTTTAATTTTTTAAAAGATTTATTTATTTATACAAGCACTGGGGTACAGGCCAGAGGCGCAGAAGGGTAACAGAATTCACCAGAGACAGAGCAGGGAGCAGAACAGGCAGAAGGACCGAAATACACTGCTGAGGGGAGCAGCAGGCGAGACAGGAGAGGTCTGCGCACCATGTGGGACCCTCACCCTGTGGCCGGGGAGTAGCCAGGGATTGAACCGGCACTGCAGAGGCTGCGGACAGTTTCACAGCACTGCATTCAACCTGCTACACCACCGGGGAGGCCTTCCAGTGTGTTTCATATAAGAATCCCTCATATGAGAACCACCTTGAGGATTAAATGTTATAATGCATGTTAAATACCAGTCATCTACTGCACTGGAAACTCCAGAGCCTGGCATGAGGTCTGAGAGACAGTGCTCAATATTTGTAGTATAAATGAGTAAATCCCACTGATAAGCATGTGATCTCAAACAAGAAGTTTCTCTTTCTTTCGCCTTCTCATACCATTTTCTGGGGATCCCTGATGGTACAAGGACTTAAGTCTCAGCACTATGAAGCTATCAGCAGCCACGGCAGCAGGTTCTATCCCTGGCCAGGGAGCTGGCCCACATGGGGCAGCAGATCTCTGCTACCTTGCCTGCTGCTCCCCTCAGCAGTGTATTTTAGGAGATCTGCATGTTCTGCTCCCCACTCTGTCTCTGGTGAATCCTCTCACCCAAGTTCTTCTATGAATTAATAAATAAAAATAAATCTTTCAAAAATAATAATAATACCACTTTCCCCTTTTCAATGGGCTCCAGTTATACTGTCCTTTTCTCTGTTCCTCCAACACAACAAGCTCATTCCTGCCTCAGGAACTTTGCACCTGCTATTTCCTCTGCCTAGAACACTCTCCCGCAGTTCTTTAGTTCTTTGCATGCCCTCTCCCTCATCAATCAGAGCTTACGTTAAATGTCACTTCTTCAGAGGCTTTCTCTGACCACCCTAATGTCTGCCCCATCATTTACCCAATGTGTATTCCTGTTTTATACTCTCCTTAACACTAATTACTACCTGTTGACGGGTTTATTAATCTCCTCCACTAAAAAACACACTACAACAGCTTCCCTATTTGTCTCCTTCATTCCAATACCCAAATACCCAAAATAACATCTAGATCATAGTAAACTCTCAATAAAACATTTGAATTAGAGCCTCCCTGGTGGCGCAAGGGGTTAAGATGCAATCTTGAAGCTATCCACAGCCACTGCAGCACAAGTTCGATCCCCGGCCAAGGAGCTTCCCACATGGTGTCGCAGACCTCTCCTGTCTCGCCAACTGCTCCCCTCAGCAGTGTATTTCAGTCTATCTGCCTGTTCTGTTCCCCACTCTCCCTCTGGTGAATCCTCTCACCCCCCACACCTCTGGCCTGTACCCCAGTTCTTGGATGCATAAATAAATCTTTTTTAAAAATCTGAATTAATGAGGTAGAAATACATAATTATGTCTCATTCATTCAATAAATACTTGGTATGTACCTATGAGGGTTCAAGCTCTATTTCAAAGTCAGCTGAAAACAAAACAGACAAAATTCTCTGCTTTTCTAGGGTTTGTCTTCTGTAGGGAGACAAACAATAAACAAACTATATGTCTGATAATGGTAAGTGTTAAGGAAGGGGGAAAAAAAACCAAGAAAGCATGAAGTGTGTATGGAGGAATAGATCTTTAGATAAGGTAGCCAGAAAAGGAAAAGAGAGACTGTAGGGTAACTGGTTTTCAGGCTTTTCTACCCTCCCACCATTAGGATTGCCCTGCCTGATGGGGCACCTATAATTGTTACATTGTTGCAAACTATCTTGTTTACTTCTGTGGGCTATGGGAGGAGTATTGAGGTAGTCACCAAGAGAAGCGATCCCGGAGAAGCTGAAGCAGGAAAAGGCCAGAAGAGGCCAGAGAGGCCCAGAGTGAAGACCTGCTGGGGGCTTGGAGGCCTCCCAGCCTCCTGGGCCCCCCAATCCCACCCTGCCTGCCGTGTACCTGGTTGCCACGCTACATATAAAGCTTAATAAAAGCCTGAAAAAGCCACCGAGGGTTCCAGGACTCCTCCTTTACCCACCTGGTCTGCTTGGATCAGTGCCCATCCTGCCACTACAGAGACTAAACCATGAGAAAATGCATTCCAGGAGGCAGGGTAACTAGGACAGAAATGAAGGGGTTGAATGCTAACACAGCAAATGAGATCAGGGAAGTTAATGGAAGTCAATGTATGTTTGCTGAAGTATGGACTTCACTTTTAGGAAGAGTGAGGTGCAACGTGGGATTGGAAAGGTTTGGGGAGTCTGAGCACAGGGTTATCACGATAAGCTTCTTACAGAGGGGATGCCTGAAGGGCAATTAAAGAACCCTAGCAAGAGATAGTTGCCGGGCCTCTCCGGTGGCGCAGGCGGTTGAGCACAGCGCTGTGAAGCTGTCCACAGCCTCTGCAGCGTAGGTTCGATCCCGGCTGGCCAGCGAGAAGCCCACATGGCAAAGCAGACCTCTCCTGCCTCACCCACTGCTCCCCTCAGCAGTGTGTTTCAGTCAATCTGCCTGTTCTGCTCCCCACTGTCTGTAGTGAATCCTCTCACCACCATCCTCCCCGCCCCATCTCTGGCCTGTACCCCGGTTCTTGTATACATGAATAAATAAATCTTAAAAAGAGAGAGAGAGCGCGATAGTGTTACAGGGCAGGGAGAGGGGCAGCCCAAACCGGGCAAACCTGCCTATTCTAAATGGGTTCTGCCATCCGTCACATCAACACAAAACATATGAGACTTTAATGGGAAGGAACTTTAATACAATTAGGAAACAATACAGGAAAGGCAAAAAATCTAGTTTCTAAATCAAGCACCCAAAGTTACCCATCCCTCCTGGGTAAAACTCCATCCAAATGGGATTGGCCCAGAACAAGGCCCCAAAGCCTGCCACAAGTCTAAAGCATCTTCCAGTGGGGACCCACAGAAAAGGGTCAGAAACAACCAGACAAGCCTGGAAGGAAAAGAGCAAAATTAAAATCAAGACAAAAGCTGCCATTATCTCCTCCCCACTGGTCTTGTAATAGGGTGGTCCCCAGGAAAGGGGGAGGTTCCCTGCCCCACCCAAGGGAGGGTGGAGCTGAGCAGGGAGAGGAGAAGCTGCAGAAGAGACTGAGGAAGGAAGCAGAATGGAGCCAGAAGGAGACCTGGAGGAGGCGCATGGAGCCTAGAGACACGTGAAGAAACTGTGCTTGTCTTTTGGCCGTGGACTGGGTGACACAGATGTGGGTGAGACCCATGGGGAGGTGACAATGGCAGCTTTTATCTTGATGTTGATTTTGCTCTTTTCCTTCCGGGCTTGTCTGGTTGTTTCTGACCCTTTTCTGTGGGTCCCCACTGGAAGATGCTTTAGACTTGTGGCAGGCTTTGGGGCCTTGTTCTGGGCCAATCCCATATGGATGGACTTTCACCCACGAGGGGATGGGTAACTTTGGGTGCTTCATTTAGAAACTAGATTCTTTGCCTTTCCTGTATTGTTTCCTAATTGTATTAAAGTTCCTTCCCATTAAAGTCTCATATGTTTTGTGTTGATGCAGCGGATGGCAGAACCCATTTAGAATAGGCAGGTTTGCAGGGTTTGGGCTGCCCCTCTCCCTGTCCTATAACAGTCTCACCCACATCTGTGTCACCCAGTCCAAGACCAAAAGGCAAGCGCAGTTATTCACGTGCCTCTCTGCTCCATGCACGTCCTCCAGGTCTCCTGGCTCCATCCTGCTTCCTTCTCAGTCTCTGCAGCTTCTTCTCTTCCTGCTCAGCTCCACCCTCCATTTGGGTGGGGCAGGGAACCTGGAACCTCCCGCTTTCCAGGGGACCACCCTGTTATAATAGTTGCCCTGAAAAACTGGGATGGAGCAGTTGTGGGGACGTAAAATTAAATTTTATGTTTGACAGTTGCTGGCGATGGGGGAGAGGGGCTTGAGGGGGTCTGGGCTGGGTTTTAGCACTTACAACTCTATTGGTATCTATTATTTGCCGTAAAAGAATCACTGAGCCTGAGCCCAGGTTCCACCACTTAATAGCTGCAAACTCTTTGGGTTAACTATTTCTAAGTTTACCTACTAGTGAAATGGGGGAAATATTTCTATATATCAGGACCTTCGTGAGAACAAACTGAGAGTCAAAGGCTGACCGTGAGCAACGTGCGAACCCAAGAACCAGCAAGGGGCCGTCAGGGAGGGAGCCGACTGCCCTGGATAAGGCAACCGACTTTCAAACCCACCGCACAAGCTCTAGGTTGCAAGAGGCGCGAGAAAATTGAGCGCTTAGGCGGACGCCGCAACGCGGTCTGCGGCCAAGCATCGCGAGATTTGTTGGACGATGGCAAAGTCCCACCGAGATCTCGCGAGAGTAAGGCTGAGCGCCTGCTAAAACTTGCGGGGAAGATGGAGTATCCCAGTTTGGGCACCATGGAGGCCGCGGACGGCGGAGGGACCCGGCCTTACAACAGCTCGGCGGAGAGGGAAGGCCGAGAACAGGACGGACCGCGCTTCGACCGCGAGAGGGCGCGCTACCTCTGGGAAGCCGTGTCCGGGGCCCAGCCGGTAGGGCGGGAGGAAGGTGAGTGCGGCGGTCCTCCGCCGCAGGAAACCCCTTGCTCCCCAGCCCCTTTCGAGGGGAGGGGACGGAAGCGCGGGGTGGGAACGCGGACCCGCCCCCGGGGCTCTGGTCACACCCCCAGACCTGCCCCCTGCGTGACGCTCCTTGGGATTCCCGGCCTCGTGAACCCGGTCAGGGCCAGGCAAGTGTAGGCTAGCTCCCCTGAAAGCCAGGACCGCGACACCGCAAGAGACAGACCTCAGAGCACAGATGGTCGAGGGCCTTCCCAAGCCCAGGGGCTCCCCACCCGCGCCACCCTTGCCTTGCTCATTCACCAGAGCACGGTTCTTCTGCAGCTCAAGGTCTGTAATCTATCCACACCTTGGAGAACGAACCACAGAACCGTTTCTGCCAGACTTATAGCCTCCTCCCCATGTCTACCTGATTCTCTTTCGTCCCAGTCTCCAGGTCTTCCCGCCCCTTATGTCTCTGCATCCCTTCTCTCATAACCCACATGAGCTTTTTTTTTTTTTTTAATAGAGGCATGTTTATTTATTTGTTTGTTTGTTTGTTTCGTTTTATACATGCACTGGGTACAGTCAGAAGCGCGGGAGGGCGAGAGAATTCACCAGAGCCAGAGCGGGGAGCAGAGCAGGCAGAAGGACCGAAGTACACTGCTGAGGGGAGCAGCGGGCGGCAGGAGGGGTCTGTGCGCCATGTGGGACCCTCCTCTGGTGGCCGGGGAGCAGCCAGGGATCGAACCGGTGCCGCAGAGGCCGCGGGCAGCTTTGCAACCCAGCGCTCAACCACTGCGCCACCCGGGAGGCCCCCACATGAGCTTTTTACCCCCATGTACCTCCTGGCCTTGGGGACTGAGACCAGGCTTAACCCGTTTCTAGGTATCTGGCCTTCACTGGCTGGGTCCTTTTCCGAGATACAGAGCAGGAGCCTGAGAAGCTAACCTGGGTATGCTTTGTCTTCAGCTTGTTTTTATCCCACTCTTGACTGAAGCCGTAGAGAACAGGATATACAAGACCATCTGGTGGATCACTGACTTCTGAGCTGAAGCTTGCTTTGTATTTGACTTGGCATTGCATGAGACAGAAAGAGGAGACTGCAAAGATCTGGCCCTACCTGGGCCCCCCTTCACAGTCCTTAGCAGAGCTAGCTACATAACTCTAACCCAGATGTACACTAACTGGGTTTCTCTGCTAATCCTGTTAGGCTTCTGCAGGGAAATGAGATTTCTCTAATGATTGGCTTGCTTACTGAGCAGACTAATCTTGGAAAGTTTATTATGTTGCTCTAAATTGATTGTCCTGGGATTAAAATGAATTTTTGACCAAATCCAAGGAAAAGATGTTTAAATTTGGGGTAATACACAGACCTATCCCCTGATGTGTGCATCTCCAGTTTAAAAACTAGTCTAATCTGACTCCTAAATTAATATGTGCTGCCTCCTGGTCTCCTTCTGGTTCTCTGTCCTCCTTCCTTTTCTCCTCCTTTCTCCAGTCTCTTCCCCAAATTCTTCTCTCCTCCCTGCTCAGCTCCACCCTTCCTTGGGTGGAGCAGGGAACTTGGAATGTCCCCTTTTCCTCAGGACCACAATCTAGTGTTAGATAACAGCAATCTAGTGTTAGACTGTTTCCAAGAGACCTCCCTGGTGGAGCATGGAGTTCTCAGCACTATGAAGCCAGCGGCAGCCACTGCAGCACAAGTTCAATCCCTAGCCAGGGAGCTAATCCACATGGCTCAGGAGACCTCTCTTGTCTCGCCTGGTGCTCTCCTCAACAGTGTATTTCAGTCAATCCGCCTGTTTTGCTCCTCATTCTGTCTCTGGTGAATCCTCTCACCCTCCCACACCTCTGGCCTGTACCCCAGTTCTTGTATGCATAAATAAATAATGTTTTTAATAAATAAATAAAAAGATGAAATAGTGCCTTTTGGGACAAAATGGAATCACCTTGAGGTAATTGTGCTAAGAGAAATAAGCCTCAGAAAGTGAAAAACAGATATTGGATGTTTCCATCTTTGGACTCTTAGTAACAAAAAATATATACACTGACAAAATAGTTTTAGATGTAGTAAAAAATATATTGGTTACTAGAGGGAACAGGGAGGAGAAAAGAGGGGATAAAGAAAGTGAGGGCGTTGGGCCTCCACGGTGGCGCAGTGGGTTGAGCGCTGCGCTGTGAGGCTTCCCGCAACCTCCACAGTGGGGGTTCAATCCCGGCCAGCCAGCGAGGGTCCCACATGGTGTGGCAGACCTCTCCTCTTGTGCCCGCTGCTCCTCTCAGCAGTGTATTTCTGTCATCTGCCTGTTCTGCTCCCCGCTCTGCCTCTGGTGAATCCTCTTACCCACCCGCACCTCTGGTCTGTACCCTAGCTCTTGTATAAAAATAAATAAATCTTTAAAAAAAAAAAGTAAGGGTGTCAATTAGCACAGGTTTGTTGGAGGGTAAGTGAAGCATGTGTACATATGGAGGAGTAAAAATGTAACCGCAAAGTTATATAAACTTGTAAATGACTGCTAAATTTAATAATAAAAGAAGAATATTTCCATCATTATAGTTAGTTCCTTTCTGCTACTTTACCATAACTCCACTCCCACCTCTTGCTCTAGGCGACCACTGATCTGTTTCTTTGTCTCTATAAATTTGTCTTTTCTGAACATTTTCACATTGATGGAATAATACAACATGTAGTCCTTTGCATTTGATTTCTCTCACTCAACATGTTTTTGAGGTGCAGCCAAATTACCTTGTAAATTAGTATTTCATTCCTTTTTATTGCTAAGCATAATTCCAAGTTCATTGATTGTTCTGCCATTTTGAATCTGCTCTTGAGTTCCTGTAGTGAATTTTTCGTTTCACTTATTGTACTTTGGGTTCTATTTATACACATTCTAGGTAGTAAAGTTTTAGCACCACATCATCAATGCCTTTATATTTGCTTTCTTCATGTCTTTTTTGTATGATAAAAGTTTGAGTTGCTTGAGATCAACAACATTATGGGTTTATAAAATAGAAGTACTAAAGTAAATTTAGTGGGGCTAACTGTCCAGTTCATTCTTATTTACCACCCTACACTACTACCCTACTGTACTGTTTGATCAGCTTTCTTTTCTTAGGCTCTTTTGTTGTTTGCTGCTTTCTAACTATAATTATACCTAGAAGCCCACTACCTCCTAATAAGCCATAAATTGGGGAGTAAATAGGTTTCATCTCTCTCTAAGGGCGAACGCCCTTAGATTGATAGATTTTTGCAGAGCTGAATTGAAGATTAAAGACCACATCTTGGCCCTAGGCCCAAGGAATAGCTAGTCTTTATAAATTAGTGGCATTCCTAATTAGTTGAAGTATAAGAGGTGATTTAGTTGTGCAATTACCAGATATTCTGGCCCTAAGTCAGCTTACATTACCTTAAGTCACCAAAGACAATTCTAGCTTGAACTGAATGTTGTTTTGTCTCCCAGATACTACTTCCCCTCAGTTTCTGAAGTTTATGAATTATCTTGCTTCCCTATAGTAGCACTCTCTGACCCTACCTCATTGACCCTGTGGAAATAAACCCTGTGCTTCATGTTCTAGTTCTCTCAACTTCTGCCCCATACATTGTGTTTGTCTACAATATGGATAAAAATTAAATCGTACAAATCAGATGTCTTTTCATAAGATTTGGAAGGCAAAAATGCAGTGAAGATCATATTCCTATAGCTATTGGCTGTTACTGCCAAGAAAGGTCATGGAACTATGAGATCTTCCTACATCAGTGTTCCAGGATCCATTCCCTAGCTTCATAGGGTGAGAGACAGTTCAGTAACAATGGAAGCTTCTTACTTCCAACAAGGCTGCAGTGGAGTCCTCAGAGACTATAGTTCATCTATTAGAACAGTTGTACATTGTTCCTAGGAACATTTCTGAAGGTCCAACTTAGTATCTTCAACCTTTCTAATGCTTTTCTAAGCACATAATTTCCTATATCAAGCCTATGCCCCTCTGGAGAGGCAGTTGGTAGTTAGAGTTGTATGTGGCTATCAGGACATCAGGGATGCACATTCAGGCTACCATTTCAAAATTCTCATTAATTTAAATTATTTTTCCCTCTCTGGACATTAGCTGCCTCCAACCTCATACATTCTCATGGTTTTTATAGGTTAGGAACTCAGGAAAGGCATAGCTCAACCTGATTCCAGGTTTCTTAGGGAGCTGCAGTCAGATGGTGGCTAGAGCAAACACAGCAGTGGGATGGAGATGCTGGGAGCTGGCCAGGCACCTTTCTCTTTTAAGGTAGTCTCAGGGCCTCTCCATGTGGTATCTGCTTGGAAACGTTAGCACTCCCTCAAAGTATGGAAGAAAACTGCTTACACAGTGACTAAAGACTTTAAGAAAAAATATTCCTAATTTGGTTATTTTTAATCATTTTTATCTCCCTGTGTCTTTGTTGCTTAATGATCAGCCAGTGATTCAAAAGAGCTCATTCTCAAACACCTGGAGCCAGTAAGGCCTTGGCCCTCTGTCGTTAAATCTGTGTTGATAGGGAAGCACACTTAAAGTTCAGGCTTTAAAATCTTCCTGGATTTTTACTTTCTGTCACGCCTTTTTGCATCTTTCCTGCGCATGTACATAACCTCAGAATTGGCTGAGAGTACATGGCTAACTTCAACCCTCTTGGGTCTCCACTGTCATGCAGTCTTAGCCAGGTACACTCTTTCCCCAACCGTGACTACAGACTCAGGGTATTAGGGCCTTTGGCATTCTCTGCTCACCTGCCTCTTTGAGATCACTTCCACCAACAAAATCAGTAGGTTTGGGCATTACTCACCTCTCCAACAGGCATTTCCTCCCCCTTCCATAGGTAAGCTATTGGTTCTCACATTCTACCTGTTCCTGGTAGAACCTCTGTGTTGACTGAGAGTAGGAGGGAATGAGAGCACCCAGATTCCCACTGTTCGCACCCAGATTCCCACTGTTCCCACCCAAGGCTCAGCAGGTGTGCAAGCATAAACGCTTCCCAAATTCTTAAGTGCGAAGGTTAATTTTCAGCGCTAAAGTGATTCTTTTCTGGGCTCATCCATTTTTATGGTTGCTTTTTAGGGAAGAGGACCTCATTCTTCCATAGCTGAAAGTCCTATCCTGTATTCATTTTGTTTTGTATTAAACTTTACTTCTTCTGCCTGACTTTTGACTCCAAGACCTCTTTCCTTTTCCATGTCGGCATTGTTTTCCACAGCTTAAGTATGATTGGTAGACCGATGATTCCACACTTTTTTTTTAAGAGTTATTTATTATGCGTACAAGAACTGGGGTGCAGGCCCTCCCCTGGTGGTGCAGGCGGTTGAGCTGTGAAGCTGTCCGCAGCCTCTGCAACACCGGTTTGATCCCGGCCGGCTGGCGAGGGTCCCACATGGTGCAGCAGACCTCTCCTGTAGTGCCTGCTGCTCCCCTCAACAGTGTATTTCGGTCCACCTGCCTGTTCTGTTCCCTGCTCTGTCTCTGGTGAATCCTCTCACCCTCCTGCGCATCTGGCCTGTACCCCAGTTCTTGTATAAATAAATAAATAAAAAGAAAAGAACTGGGGTGCAGGCTAAAGGTAGGGGGAGTGTGAGAGGATTCCCCAAAGGCAGAGTGGGAGCAGAACAGGTGGATCTACTAAAATACAGTGCTAAGGGGAGTAGTGGGTGAGACAGGAGAGATCTGCTGCACCATGTGGGTCATCTCACTGGCTGGGGATCGAACTCGTGCTGCAGTGCCTCCAGATAGCTACATAGGCTGAGACTTATCCACTTGTACCACCAGGGAGGCCCTGATTCCACATTTTATATCTCCAGCTCTGACCTCCTCCCCACCTATATGTCCAGTAGACCATTCATGTTTAGTGTAGCTGAAAATTCCTCCTCCAAAAAATCTTCCTTTGTTTCTCACCTCATTTGTTCAGTTGCTCAAGTTCAAAAACTATTGATACGTTATCCTTGATTCCTCTCCTTCCTTCACTCCCACCCCAATCTAATTTTAAAAATTAGATGTTGGATCTACTTCAGAATGTAATTCCAAATCCATTCTCTTTTCTCTTTGCCAATCTGCCTTGGCCAAGCATCTATCAGGTATTGTCTTCCAGAATAATCTTCCCTGATTTATATTCAACTTCATTTGTTCTGTGCTTCCATTCCTATCCCCATACAGTCTGCTGACACAACAGAATATCTTTTCAAAACATAAGCCAGGCCTTTTTGCCACTAATTACACTAGGAATAAAATTCTTTGTTCATATCATGACTTACGAAACTTAATATTGACTCAACATCATCTGAGTAGTCTTGCAATTGTGCACACAGGTGAAGAACTCAGATAGTGACTGGTAAACTATTTGGGCAATGTCTTTGGCCAGTTTTAGTGTCCCTTGCTGCCCTGTATCAAAGGCAAGGATGGTTTAATATTAGGGCTTCCCTGGTGGCACAAGGGGTTAAGTTTCAGCATCATCAAGCTGTCACCAGCCACTGAGTCCTGAGTTTGATCCCCAGCCAGGTTGCTAACCCACATGGCACAGCAGATTTCTCCTGTCTTCACCTACTGCTTCCCTCACTGGTATATTTCAGTACATCTTCCTGTTCTGCTCCCCACTCTGTCTCTGGTGAATCCTTTCACCCCCTCCCCACACACACCTCTGGCCTACACCCCAGTTCTTGTATGCATAAATAAATAAAAATAAATCTTGGAAAAAAAGATAAAATCATAAAATACATAGAAATAAACATAGGTAATAAGTTCTTTGACATGATATCTGTGGATTCATCTCCAGCAGCAAGAAAAACAAAAGAATATAAACAAATGGAATTATGTCAAACTAAAAAGCTTCTGCACAGCAAAAGAAACAATTGTTACTACAAAAAGGCAGCTTTATGAGAGAAGCATAATGGATATGGAAGATTCTTGCAAGCCACATGTCAGAAAAGAGGTTAAGGGCCTTCCTGGTGGCGCAGGGGTTAAAGACTACTATCAAGTTATCCCCAGCCACTGCATCATGAGTTTGATTCCCAGCCTGGCCAGGGAGCAACCCATATGGTGCAACAGACCTCTCCTGCCTCACCCACTGCTGCCCTTCGCATTGTATTTCAGTACAGCTGCCTGTTCTGCTCTTCACTCTCTCTGGTGAAACTTGTCACCCCCAGCACTCTGGCTTACACCCCAGTTCTTGTATGCATAAAATCTTAAAAAAAAAAAAAAAGAGGTTACTATCCAGAACATATAGACAACTGATACAATTCAACAACAACAAAAAATACACTAATTAAAAAGTGGGCAGAAGCTCTAAATCTTTTCACTAAAGAGAAGGCAGATCTTTCACTATACAAAAGAACAGACACATGAAAAGGTGTTCTATAACACTAAGAAAACGTAAATCAAAACCAAAAAAAAATGTTTAAAATTAGTAAAGAAAGTTGGATTACATGAAATTATAAAGTAGCAGTATAGAGTGTGAGAACATTGTAGAGGAGGTTTGATATAATAGTATAGCATAATCCTGCATTTGAGGCAGGATTCAGAAACAGTGCTGGGGTTTTTTTGGTTTGTTTGTTTTAGTTTTTTTTTTTTTAAAGATTTATTTATGCATACAAGAACTGGGGTGTAAGCCAGAGGTGCAGGGGGTTTGAGAGAATTCATCAGAGATAGTGGGGAAAGAACAGGCAGATCTACTGAAATACACTGCTGAGGGGAGCAGTGGGTGAGACAGGAGAGGTCTGCTGCACCATGTGGGTTGCTCCCTGGCCAGGCTGGGGATCAAACTCCTGTTGCAGTGTCTAGGGATAGCTTGATAGCACTGTCTTTAATTCCTGCACCACCAGGGAGGCCCAACAGAGCCTTTTTAATTAAAGATTTTTTGTTTTCCTCTCTGTAGTGGAGCACATGATCCAGAAGAACCAATGTCTTTTCACCAACACCCAGTGTAAGATTTGCTGCGCCTTGCTCATTTCTGAGTCCCAGAAGCTGGCACACTACCAGGTATGCTATTGTACCTTTAGAATTGCTTTACTTTCCAGACCCAGTGCCAAGCCCCCACTTCTTCCTGGCTTACATGGTGAAGTATCATTCCTTCTTAACCACCCGGATGTTGCCTTCATACTTGTTGACTGTGACTTGAAGATTTACTTAAATTTCCTGAGTCTCTGGCCTCCCCGGTGGCGCAGCGGTTGAGCACTGGGTTGCAAAGCTGCCCGCAGCCTCTGCAGCGCCGGTTCGATCCCCAGCTGCTCCCCGGCCACCGGAGGAGGGTCCGACATGTCGCACAGACCTCTCCTGCCTCCCGCTGCTCCCATCAGCAGTGTACTTCGGTCCTTCTGCCTGCTCTGCTCCCTGCTCTGGCTCTGGTGAATTCTCTCACCCTCCCACGCTTCTGACTGTACCCAGTGTTTGTATAAATAAACAAACAAATAAATAAATCTTTAAAAAAAATAATAATAAATAAATAAATAAATAAATAAATAAAATTTCCTGAGTCTCATCTCCCATCCAAATCAAGATCATTAGGGGGCCTCCCCGGTGGCTCAGAGGTTGAGCACTGGGTTGCGAAGCTGCCCGCGGCCTCTGCGGCACCGGTTCAATCCCTGGCTGCTCCTCGGCCACCAGAGGAGGGTCCCACGTGGTGCGCGGACCTCTCCTGCCGGCAGCTGCTCCCCCCAGCAGTGTACTTCGTCAGTCTGCCTGCTCTACTCTCCGCTCTGACTCTGGTGAATTCTCTCACCCTCCCGCGCTTCTGACTGTACCCAGTGCTTGTATCAAATAGATAAATAAATCTTTAAAAAAAAAAAAAAAGATCATTAGGCTTATGTCTTTCTTGCGGCTTGGTATAGTAGAAAGTATGTGCATTGGCTTTAAATAAACCCGAGTTTGAATCACAATTCTATTTCTCATCTTCAGCAGGAAAGCTTAGGCTCAATTTCCTGATCTATAAAATAGAAATGAAGGTAATTTTCTCATAGATTGTTGTGAAGATTAGGTTTGACAGAATGTAAAGTGCCTTGCACAGAGAACGAACTGAATAAACTAGGTTTCTTCTACTTCTCCTCAGAAGTTTTTCTGAGGATTAATCAGATGACAATCTACTGGTTTTGATTGCCTTAGATATGAATTGGCATGTCGCTATCCTTGATCTTTTTCTTGGGTTCTTACAGAGCAAAAAACATGCCAACAAAGTGAAGAGATACCTAGCAATCCATGGAATGGAGACATTAAAGGGGGAAACGAAGAAGCTAGACTCAGATCAGGTAATCCAGCTTCCATCTTGAGACCACTTGCTTCCTCATGAAGCCTTTCAGGCAGGTTGGTGTGGTTAAAAGAACGTGGGCATTGAGTTAGACTGAATTGGCTTCAAATTCCAGTCCTGTTTTGTGACTCGGGGAAAATCTTATTACTTCTCTGAGGCTTGAATTCTTTCTCTAAAATGAAGATGCTAATCTAAACTACTTTCTAGGATTTTTCCAAAGTAAAATGAGGGAAGGTTCAGAAAAAGTACCCAACACAGAGCCTGATTCATAGTGAGGGTTCAGTTTGCCTGTTCACTACTCAAGGAGAAAAAGCCAGGCGACTTACTTTCTTGCGATCTGGGGGATAGAGCTAAGTTTAGCACTTGGATATTTTTAATAAACAGGTGGAAGTAACACCTTTCCAATGCTTGCTCTGATTGAGATGTAAATACATTTGCTGTTTGGCTTAGAAGTACTCTGAGAATTATGCTGAAACTACCCTATCCCTCAGGGATACCATTTTTATTTTGTGTGAAGCTGTGCAAGCATCATGGATATCATAACATGAAAAATCAGCAGACTAGGACCAAATACTAGTTCTGCAACTTACTGTTCGGATAACTAGGCAAGTGACTTAACCATTCTGTACTTTACCCATACAGGGGAAATAATAATTCCGACCTCTTATGGACATTGTGAGTTAAAATTCCAGTTACTAATGGATACTCAATAAATAGGTGTTTACACTATAAACTCTACCTCCTATTTTTGTGACCACAGATTTAGAAGGACCTGTTCATCCCTTCTCCAATTTCACTAGATTCATCCCCTGGTTGCCCTTCTCCTTGATGATTTAAAATATCAGAAAAACAAGGTCAACTCTGACACTGGGCAAATCATTTCCCCTCTTTGTATCATGGATAGTCAACTCTCAGGATAGCCCTGTAAATGAAATGAGATCAGAGTCTCCCTTGTCGCCAACCCAAGAATTATCAGCTCAAAATGTCAGTAGTACCAAGGTTGAAAGATGCTGTCTTAGAGGGAATACTCCATTTATAGATCAGACCTTCTTAGAGGGAGGCTGGGAGTGCTTAATATAGACTTGAAATACATTGTTTTCTAGCCTATCATAGTCAACAAATAAAACCCAGTGATCTTATTCAACAAACCCTGAGCATCTACCAGATGCTGTGTGTCAGACTCCAGCAGGGAGCTAAGGAGAGGAAACAAAGATGAGTTAAATGGTCCATGTCCAAATGTTGGACTGTAGTTTACAGAAAATTCACCTAAACTGTGACACTCAGTTTAGGGTGACAAGTGGTACAATAGAGGATTATTTAATGCACTGTGGGAAGGGATAAGATTAATTCTTCCTGTAATATTCATACAACATGGCTTGATAAATGTTTACTGAATAAAATATTATCTTGAGTAAAAGTCTCCCAGAAGAGGTACTATTTAAACTGGGCCATGATGAAGACTAAGCAGATGTATCCCAGATAGGAAAGAAAGGAAGATCACTCTAGACAGCAGGAATAGCCCAAGCAAAGCAAGGAAGCATCAGAGAATAAAGTGGGTAATGGTGAGTAGAGCCTGGGACAAAGGTAGCTGGACAAGAATACAGAAAGGTATGTTGGGCCAGTGTGTAAAGGGGGCCTTGAATGCCCATTCGCCTATGGGCAGTGGGGAACCATTGAAGATTTTCTGGCTGGAAAGTGGCATGATCAGACCTGTGTTCTTTCTCCTAACCAGAAGAGCAGCAGAAGCAAAGACAAGAACCAGTGCTGCCCCATCTGTAACATGACCTTTTCTTCCCCTGTCGTGGCCCAGTCGCACTACCTGGGGAAGACCCACGCAAAGAACTTAAAGCTGAAGCAGCAATCCACTAAGGTGGAAGGTACTGGTTTTCCTGAGTAGTGCTATATTGGGACCCCTCCCATCCTCAGGGCAGCAATGCCAGGTGTTCCCAGAAATGGTCACTGGAGCCACAGACTTAAAGAGGTTAAACTACTTTTCAGAGTCCTTAAAAATATCAAAGTAGACCTAGCTTGACTGTAATGCAACCTCAGAGTTGTGCTCACCTAACATCCCTTCCTTTGGTTATATGTTTTTTTTTTTTGGTGTGTGTAGAAGCTTCTAAGCCCTGAGCTTTTGTCCTGACTCATAATTTTAACTGAGGAGTACCAAAGTCTCCCAGGCCATTCTCTTTCCTGCCTCTCCCACATAGCATCTACCTGCCCTTATTACCATGTGTTCCAGGTTCAAAGCTAAATCCTTGTCTTTTCGTGTACTAAGGTTATGCCCTGCTCACTTTAATCCTCAAAGCTGCCTGTTCTCCTCAAGACAGGGACTTACCTTTCAAAGCTGAAAACTTCAGTGCTACCACTACTGCCCAGCAAGCTGTGTTTGCAATTTGCCATTAATTCATCCCCTGTGCTCTAACTTCTATAATAACTCCCTTTATCTTATCACCACTGGGGCTCAGCCCATGCTTTCATCTCATTAGCTCCTGACTTTCTGGGATTTTTAACTTCTGCTAACTGCAATTAGTCAAGCATGAAAGGTCTTTGATCTTTATTTCATTTTTTCTTGTAATTTTTGCTTCTCTGTTTTGGACCAAGAAGTAGGCTACACTATCTTATTATCCTTTCTTATATTACTGTACAAGACCACAGTGTTTAAGGAGGCTCTGAAGATTTAAAAAAATCACTCATAACCTCTTGTCACACCCAAATCTATAGTTATTCATGCTGTGAAACAACAGAATTTGGACTTTCAAATCACAAATAATCCAGGTTTAAATCCTGGTACTGCTTTTTACCATCTGTATAATTTAACTTCCTTGTGTCTGAGGTTCCTCCCTACAAAATGTTGAATATGATCTACTTCATATGTTGTAAGAATGAAATAATGTATAGAAAGAACCTGGAACTTAACAGATGCTCAGAAAATGACAGCTACTGCTGTTAATTTTAACACCATCATCAAGTCAATGGAATCCCCCATAAAATGGCAGTAAGTGGTCAGGCGTAAAAAGATTAAGCATTAGGCCAAAGGAAACTAGCTTAAGAACACAACTTTGTAACGTCACTTATCTTTATATAGAATTATCTTTCCATAAATAGGAAAATTCCCTAGAATATGTTTGGTCCCAAAGATTCTGTATTCAAGAGGTTATTTTGTATTCACTATTCAGCCTTTGCCACATACAGATATGTTTTCATACAGTTGTAATCATAGTGCATGTTCCTTTTACTTCTCATTTAATTTTGCAGCTTAAGCTTATTAAATGAGTTTATAGCTATATTTCTGAAATCAATTTTTTTCTAATACAAAAGTAATACAAGATACAGAAAATATGGAAAATATAAATGAGAGAAAAGTTACTCATTATTTTTCCATTCAAAGATAACCACTGTTAACATTTTGGAGTACAGTTTCTTCTGTTAACTTTTGTAATTTGTGTGTTTGTGTGTATATCTGTGTGTAATATTTGTTTTCTGTGCAGTTAGGGTAAATCTATGTGTAGTGTATATAAAAATTGAATAATTTAAATAACCTTATTTTAATAAAAACAGTGTCTACTGATGATTAATTCTAGTTTAAACAATGCAAAAGGTACAAAGAAATAAATTATTACCCAAATCCTACCTCCAAAAGAGAAACCTTATTAATATGTTGGTGAATATTTCAAAATACCAATACTCACATGTAGAATTGTGCACGTATTTCTTTCAACAGTCATATATTGTATGTGTAATTTTCTTTTATATTCTTTTCATTTAATATAACATTTGTATTTGCCCACTTTACTAAAAACTTTCCATAAACATTTTTATCAACTATTTAATATCCCATCATACCACCTTTAACTATTCTTCTGATGTGAAACATTTTGTCCCCTTCCCCTCTTTTGGTATTTATAAATAACACTACAGCAGACATCCCTGTAGAATGCTCTCAATATTTCAAGCTGCTTCCTGAACTAAAACTCCCATACCTCAAGTCCATTAAGAGGTTCCTCCAACTTCACTTTACCATTTACCTGATACTTCTCCTTAGTATGTTTTAAAGAATGACCTTTATGTCTCAACTACCATTATTATCTCATGTTAAAAATTTACATTCATTGTGAAAAGTATTGAAAGCATCCTTTCACTTTAGGCTTTTGGTCTTTCGTCCATGCTTTACCAGTATGTTTTACTGCTTTTTTATAAAACTGAGGACATAAGAAACAGATTGCTATATGACCTACCTTTTATTTTCCACTCAACACCACATACTGAATATTTTCTCATACTATTAAATATTCTACAACATATATGTTACTTTTGTAGTGACTTGCTGTAGGGTCAGGAATGGACACTGTGCAGGTTTTCTATGATCCAGCAGACCGGGTAAAGGAGGAGTCAGAGTCCTCAGTGGTTTTTTGCAGGCTTTTATTGGGGTTTACCAGGTACACAGCAGGCAGGGGTGCTGGGGGGCCAGTAGGCTGGCAGGCCTCCCAGCCCCCAGCAGGTCTTCACTCGGGCTCTCCGGCCTTCTCTCAGCTTCTGCTTCTCTTGCTTCTCTCTCGGCTTCTAGTGGCGTCCCCGTGATGCCGCCCTTAAAAGGCCAGTCTTAGCCCAGGTGAATCCCATCTACCTATGCCACACCCTATTCCAGGTGCCCGCCATCAGGCATGCATTCAGGACCGCAAGGATCCATCATCTATCCTGATGGTGGGAGGGCAGAATAGCCTGACATTTTTCCTTACCCTACACTTGCTGAAACAAAGTCTATGACAAGGAAAATTGAGAGTCCCTATCCTGGAAAACCATTGTGGGAAAAGCCAGCAGGTTTCTTCTGGCTTGCTAAAAATCCTCAGAACTTCCCCCATTGAAGTGCTGGAATGAAAGAGCATTATCACCATCCGTCTGTGAGTGCTGCAAACCACCACCACCACCACCACCACCCCCCTCCCAATCATTGGTGGAGGTTCTTGGCCACATTTTTTTCCCTCCCAGCCCTCTCTCCCTGCCCCGCCCCTAGCAGACCACATTTTTTAACCAGTGGTTACTAGCATTCCATCCCTCTAGGCTCTTTAGAGAGGCATGGCTTCTGCTTTGTAAGGCAGTGTTCAGTATCGGGCCTGCAGCCAGCAACAGGACATTTGCTGCTTCAAGATGCTCATAACAGACTGATGAATTGAATTCATTGATCAGGGCTACCTTTTCTGAAAGTGGAAGCATGAGTTGTAGTCTTCAGGTCTCCCTGCCACCCTCTGACAACCTGACATAGGAAAGAGGGCATGATCTAGAGCCACACCAACCTGGGCTCACCACTATGTAGGTGATCTTGGGCAAGTTACTTCACCCAGCTGAGTCAAATTTTTTTTTATTTGTAATAAATTGATGACCTACCTCCTCAGGTATTTCTGACAACCCAAGGCAAATATATATGTACAATGTATTATAAATATATAAGCACATACCCAAACATCAATGTCATCCTCTCCTTTACTCAGTCTAAAGCCAGCGCAGCCTAAAATGCCTTTTTCTAAATGACCCTCAGGCCCTCAGTTTCTATTTTGGTGTATTGACTTCCAGCTTTGTAACTGAGAGGGGGTGGGGAGACTACTTTGAGGAAAGGAATAAAACAATGACTACTTGTCCCACTTGCTATGAAGTTCTGGGAAGTCTGAGGGTTGAAAAGACTGCAAGTATGTGAGCATTGTAATTTGACAGCTTAAGGGAAGAAGTGCAGAGCCTCCTGAGAATATGCTTAAATCAGCATTAACTAGTTAAAGCTGCTGAACAAAATAGCTCCCCAATTAGAGAAGACTTTCACTATGTGATTCACATAGGCAGTGGCACATCTGCAAGTGTGATAAAATAGTGACCCAGCCTTTCTTTCCATTCAGCATACTAGAAGACCTGGCACTTTCTCGGTTTTTTAATTGTTTCTGTTTAAACTCTCTTACCGCAGCTCTGTCGAAACGCCTTACAAACCCTTTCCTTGTGGCCTCCACCTTAGCCTTGCACCAGAATAAAGAGATGATAGACCCAGACAAGTTCTGCAGCCTCTGCCATGCAACTTTCAACGACCCTGTCATGGCTCAACAACATTATGTGGGCAAGAAACACAGGAAACAGGAGACCAAACTCAAACTCATGGCACACTATGGGCGACTGGCAGACCCTGCTGTCACTGACTCATCAGGTAAGGGGGCCCAGCTCACACCCAGAGCTGGATCTGGGCTTGGCAACTAGGGCTCCCTGATCATCAAGACAGTGCTTTTCCCCCATAGTGCTTCTTAAATAGCAGTCTTAGCAAACTCAGATGCCTGCAACAGCTAGACAGGAAATTTTAAATAAATGAAAGAGCCAGGAAGGTATATGTTCAGCTGAAGAGTGCATGCCTCTTCTGATCAGTTCTAGCCAGTTAACTTATCCTTCCATTTCTCAAAAGATTTCAAGAAGCCAGATTTAACTAAGGATTCTTCTCACTTTTTTTTTTTTTTTTAAGAGCTGGGGTAAAGGCCAGATGCGCGGGAGGGTGAGAGGATTCACCAGAGCCAGAGTGGGGAACAAAACAGGCAGACTGACGAAACACACCGCTGAGGGGAGCAGCTGTCAAGACAGGAGAGGTCCGCTCACCATGTGGGTTGCTACGAGGCCGTCGGGGATCGAACCGGCACTGCAGAGGCTGTGGACAGCTTCACAGCGCAGCATTCAACTGCCTGCACCACCAGGGAGGCCCCAGATTCTTCTCACTTTTAAATGAGCAACTAAGTTTTAAAAACTTAAATCCTGGCGCCTCCCTGGTGGCGCAAGGGGTTAAGCACAGCACTATGAGGCAATCCACAGCCTCTGCAGCATGAGTTTTTGACCCCTGATCCCTGGCTGGCCAGGGAGTAACCCACATAGTGCAGCAGACTTCTTCTGTCTCGCCCGCTGCGTCCCTCAGCAGTGTATTTCAGTCAGTCTGCCTAAACTGTTCCCCACCCCGCACCTCTGACCTGTACCCCAGTTCTTGTATGTATAAATAAATAAATCTTTAAAAAAAAAAAAAAACAACTTAGAATCTGTATCAGTCTGACCTGTTTTCAAGCCAGATTTAGGTCAAGGACCACCAGTATTTCACCTCTGATTTCAGCTCTTTGTCATCCACATCTCTTGTGTGAGGGGTTCAGCAGCCTGTGCCAGCTTTTAGAGTATCCTCTAGGACCATCATCTTCAGCAGCCAAAGCCTGCCTGTGCCCCTAGAATAGTGTAATGAAGGAGAACACTCTGACTCAAACGCACCTCAGGATTGCAAGTCAACATTACAGGAATGAGCATCACAAAAAAGTTAAGAACCCCTCTCAGCACAGTAACTTCTCAGAGCCTGTAGGAAAGGGGAGGGGGAGATTATTGTTTTCTCTTTCATTCAGTCAGTAAACAATTACTGATCCCTCATTGGAGTACAGTAGTGACCCAACACTGACACAGTTCCTGTCTCATGGAGCCTCTGTGAGTCTTGGTGTTGGTCCTCAGGACTTTCTTCCAAGCCATGGAAATGCAGCATCAGTCAGCATTTGAGGCCCTAAGACATCCAGGTGTAAACAAGTTGGCTTCAGGGAACCTGTTGCTCAGGATCATCTGTGTTCCCCACACAGTCATGGAAAAGGAAATACCCAGATGTCCCAGACCACATAGGGTGTGGGGCAGAGGCTGTGACGCAAGGAGGATATCCCTTGAGCAGGGTGCCAAGGTTTGCTCCTCCAGTGCTATTATAGGGTCCAACTTTACAAACCTCTTCAAAATTGGAAAAGGATGACTTAATGTCCCCACATATAGGAAGTGCCTTCCCCTTTAACAGTATCAGTCCTATATTTGGGAATTTGGAAACCAGAAACAAGCTGCACAGAACCCAGCTTTACCACATTCTTCTATTTTCCCCTGTAACTGATAGAAATAAAGTAGCATCCAGCAAGCAGGATCCAGGGTTCTCTTGTAGTTGACCCTTTGTTTCCACTCCTGTGGATCAGGTGCTTGGCTCTGCCCTGGTTGTTTCCTCATTATCTCTTGTCTAGTGGCGGGACTCAGGATATGCATTGTTTGGGGCTGCCTATCTTAACTTGTATCCATTCTGTTCTTTTATCTCAAGCTAAAGCCTTTCTGTATCCACTTTCCTCCTCCATTTGTCTAAGACTAAATTACCCATACTTACCCTTGAGCTGTAGCCCTCTTTTTTTTTTTTTTTTTTTTTTTTTTTGCATAAGGTATCTAACTGCTCTGTACATAAAACCAAAACCTTTCATGAAAACATAGGCAGAGGGATAGGGATATCATGTCCCCTTTTGGTATTAATATATACCTTATAATTTAATCCTGACAGCATTTCTATAAACAGGTTTATTTTCCCTCTTCACTAGAAAGTTCAGATTTAGAGTGACTTGATCAGGGTCATAGAGTGATATGTTAATAAGTGGTAACATCAGTATGAGTTTCTAGTTCTAACTCTAAAACTTAAACTCCTTTCTCCTGTTTCCAGCTCTGGGAATACTAAGCAGGAGGCTTCCCAAGTACAGAACATCAACAGAGACTCTGAGCCCACTCTGACCCCCTTCTTATAGAGGTGGGATGTGGACCTAGGTTTCACAGGCAGTGACTTCAACTCCCAGGGATTTTGCCTTTGCAAAGTATTAAGTTTGTTAATAGTTTGACTTTTCCATGTTGACTTTAGTCAAATCTTGTTCATTTGTTTATTGACTCAGTCATCCAACATTAAGCTATGGCTATTATAGTCCAGGCCTTAGGCTAGATGCTCTCACATATAATTACATGATTAAGTCCTCACAAAAACTCTCCATTTTGCAAATGAGGACATTAGGATGAGAAAGATGAAATGATTTTCCCTAGGCCCCACACTAGGCAGTAGCAAAGCCAGCATTGACACCCAGATCACTGGTGGCCTGGGAGTTAATTCTCAGTGCAATCACTGCTATGGCCTGAGTTCATTTCCCGGCCAGGTTGCTAACCCGCACATGGCGCAGCAGACCAGACCTCTCCTGTCTCACCTGCTGTTCCCCTTAGAAGTGTATTTCAGTAAATCTGCCTGTTATGTTCCCCACTCTGTCTGTGGTGAATCTTCTCTCTCTCTCACTCACTCACTCACTCACACATACACACACACCACCCTGTACCTCTGGCCTACTACGCAAAAATAAAAAAAAATTTTTTTAATTGCTCTAAAAAAAAAAAAAGAAATGAGGGGGCCTCCCTGGTGGCCCAAGGGGTTAATTCTCAGCATTACCAAGCTATCAGCAGCTATTACAACATGAGTTCAATCCCCGGCCAGGGAACTAGCCCACATGGTGCAGCAGACCTCTCCTGTCTTGCCCTGCCACACATCTCTTGCCTACACCCCAGCACTTGTATGCATTGAAAAAAAAAAAAAAAAAAACCGGGCCTCCCCAGTGGCGCAGTGGTTGAGCGCTGGGTTGCGAACCTGCCCGCAGACTCTGCAGCGCCGGTTCAATCCCCGGCTGCTCCCTGCCACCGGAGGAGGGTCCCACATGGCGCGCAGACCTCTCCTGCCACCCGCTGCTCCCCTCAGCAGTGTATCTCGGTCCTTCTGCCTGCTCTGCTCCCCGCTCTGGCTCTGGTGAATTCTCTCACCCTCCCGCGCTTCTGACTGTACCCGGTGCTTGTATAAATAAATAAAAATAAATTTAAAAAAAATCTTTAAAAAAAAAACCAAAAACCCAGAATAAATTCTGTGTTGAATCCAGGAAACAAATTCCATGGAGCTCCTGGCAAGTGTTCCATAACAAGTATGGGTCAAATGTGAGAGATGGTCCAGTATGTCCAGATCACTCTCATCAAGGGCAGCATGTACCAAGTAGATCAAATAAGACTTGGGGTTTGTGCTATATGTCAGGCTCACATTTCTCTGATTTACCCAAGACTGTCAAAACTAAAACCTGAGTATCATTCAGACAGCCAAATCCTTCCTGAGTACTCAGCATCCCTCCAGGTTCCCGGACTCCTCCTCTGCATCATCCCATCAGTTTCTCTCCCTACTTAGGCCTTGCCTCCTGCAAAGAACAGGTCTGCTTTTTCTGTCCCCTGCTTATTCCCAATTTCTTTAACCCCTATATATAAAATAGGTTTTCAGGTCTGATTAAACTTACCTATAGTCAAATATGTGATGAGTTCTTCTCCAATATGTGCTAAACACTTTATGTATGATAACAAACAAGACAGGCATAATATTCTTAATGACAGGTATGGCAGCCATTGAGCAAATAACTACAAAATTAACGCACTTTAGAAAAGGAAACAGGAGCCTCCTTGGTGGTGCAAGGGGTTAAGACTCAGCACTGTGAAGCTATCTGCAGCCATTGCAGCCTGAGTTCCATCCCCAGCTAGGGAGTTCACCTACATGGCAAACAGACCTCTGCTGTCTTGCCCACTGCTCCCCTTAGTGGTGTATTTCAGTAGATCTACCTGTTCTGTTCCCCACTCTTGTCTCTGGTGAATCCTCTCACCCTCACACCTCTGGCCTGCACCCCAGCTCTTGTATGCATAAATAAATAAAATAAATCTTTTCTTTTTTTTTAAAAAAAAAGGAAACAAATGGAATATGTAGAGATGACTTGAGATGGGAGAACAGGGAATCCAGAAGGCCTCCCACAGGGCAAGGGGATAGTGTGGGGCAAAATAATGCTGGAGAGAGAAACAAGTGTCCAGTCATGGCATTGTGGGCCTTGTTAAGGATTTGGGCCTTTCTCCCAAGAACTTAGGAAGACATTGACAGTTTAAGCATTATTAGATCATTCTGAATACAATGTGAAGAAGGGGGCCTCCCTAGTCGTGCAGAGAGGATTCAGTCTCGGCACTATGAAGCTATCACAGCCGCCGCAGCACAAGTTTGATCCCCAGTCAGGCAGCTGACCCACATGGCGCAGCAGACCTCTCCTGGCTCACCCACTGTTTCCCCTCAGCAGTGTATTTCAGTAGATTCATCTGTTCTGCTCCCCAGTCTGTTTCTGGTGTATCCTCTCACCTCTCTGAACCTCTGGCCTATACCCCAGCTCTTATATGCATAAATAAATCAAACTTTAAAAAAAAAAAAAAGAACGGCTTAGCATAGGGAGGAAGGGTAGTAGAGATACTATCAATGAGTCTGTTGTAGTAATTCATACTGGAGAAGATGGGCACATGGACTGAGATAGCAATGGAAGGGGTACACAGAAATATGATTCAAGAGCTGTGTAGGAAGAATTGTCAGGACTTGGCCATCAAATGCAGGAGGTGAAGGAAAGGGAGCAGTTTTAGGATGCCTATGCAATTTCCAAGTAGTATGTTAGAGGCAATCTAGACCTCAAAGGAGAGGTCTGGGTTAAAATACTACAAGCTAAGTAGGTCAAAAACTAAAATATTGATAGAAGTTTTAACCTAATCAGTAGTAATTGAAGTCAGAGAAATGAGTGAGATCCCTCACTCATTTTTGTTTTGTTTTATTTTTCCTTCGAGAGTTTAGAGAGAGAAGAACTGAGGGTCTAAAATCGAGTCCTCTGGAAATTCTGGCACATGCTACGCATGGATAAGCCTTAAGGACATTATGCTAAGTGAAATAAACTAACAGTAAAAGGCAAATCCTCTATGATTTCACTTGTATGAAACATCTGGAGTAATCAAGACGCATAGAAGCAAAAAGTAGAATGGTGTTTGCCAAAGGTTGGTGGAGTTCTTTAATGGAGAGTTTCAGTTTTGTAAGATGAAAATGTGGAGATTGGTTGCCCTATGTGAATGTGCTTAATGTGATGGAAACAAAGATTTCTCTAACCCACAACTCTCCTTGGACATTTCTGAATTGTACGTGGAAAATGACTTTGATGGTAAATTTTCTATTCTACATATATATTATCACAATTAAACAGTAATAGTAATAAAAGGGGGGTGGAGATTGAGCCCTTGGAATGACAATATTAAATGGTAGAGGTGAAACTAGAGAAACTCTGATGGAACAACCTGAGGCAAAAAATTAAAAGTGTGGCATCCTGGAGGCTGAGACTTGGGAGACTGAAGAAGGGAGAAGTGACCAGTTCTGTCAGCTTCTCTTGAGAATTCAAATATGATGAGACCTAATAAGCACTCATTTTGTCTATCAAATTTTATACAGGAGAGCCCATGGGCCTTGGAAGGCTTGGGGGGAGAGGGCCATTGCAAAATCATTGAGAGGCAAGGAAATGGAGAAGCAAGTATAGACAGACTTTCAGGACTTAAAAAGGGAGGATTTAAAAATGAAAATGATGGGGCCTCCCCAGTGGCGCAGCGGTTGAGCGCTGAGTTGCGAAGCTGCCCGCAGCCTCTGCAGTGCCAGTTTGATCGCGGGGCTAGGGTCCCACATGGCGCGCAGACCTCTCCTGCTGCCCGCTGCTCCCCTCAGCAGTGTACTTTGTCAGTCTGCCTGTTCTGCTCTCTGCTCTGACTCTGGTGAATTCTGTCACCCTCCCGCACTTCTGACTGTGCCCAGTGCTTGTATAAATAAATAAATCGTAAAAAATATATTTTAGGGGGCCTCTCCTGGTGGCGCAGGCGGTTGAGCACAGCGCAGTGAAGCTGTCTGCAGCCTCAGCAGCACAGGTTCGATCCCGGTCCACTGGCGAGAATCCCACATGGCGAAGCAGACCTCTCCTTCCTCACCCGCTGCTCCCCTCAGCAGTGTATTTCAATCAGTCTGCATGTTCTGTTCCCTGCTCTGTCTCTGGTGAATCCTCTCACCCTCCCACACATCTGACCTGTACCCCGGTTCTTGTATGAATAAATAAATCTTTAAATATATATATGTATTTTTTAAATGGGGGAGGAGATTCAGGTGTTTTTCCAAATATACCAGATGTTTAAAAATCAGCTTTAATGACTTTAACTTCCTAAAATCACAGGGGCAAGCCAATATATCAAATGATAAACATGAAAATTAAGAAGTGTGGGTACTGGACATATCTGGTTTTTTAGAAGTACCAGTAAATTCTGCAGTTGCTCCAAATGATTTGATTCTAGCTTACAGACAGTTAAGTAGTATACTGAGATCTTATAGCTTATAGGAGACCTGTGGTGCAGAAGGAAGACATGGACAGAGGATTCACATACCGAAGGGCAAATCCCAGCGCTGGCCGAAGTCAGCCACTTAACCTCTCTGGGTATGTTTCCTACTGAAAAGTGGAAATAAATGGAGACATCCACCTATCTTGCAGAATTTTTCTAAGAATTCAAGGACATAAATATCAAAAATTCTATTATGGTACCTGGTGCTTAGTTGATAGAGTGGATAATTGTAATGTGGTGTCAGTGACTTAACCATTGGTGGTTGTCACTCCCATACCAGCCCCAGGAACCCCTGACCTTGGGGGAAGGGTGGTTCTGCTAGTCCATAATGTATCCTATTAGTTTTGAACCATTGTGTTCAAACTTCTGGCCATAAATGTCTTAAAAAAGACTGTGAATTCCAATTGTAATAATTTTGCCTTAAATTCTTTGAAGGGACATTTCTCCCAGGAAATAACCTGAACTATATAAGGGAAACGTAGTTGGGAACATAGGCTAAAAGGAGCTGGTTAGTCAGTGTTCTCAGTAGCTGCAAATGGTTAAGAGATACTTTTTGCCTCTCCTTTGCCAGCATGACTTAGGAAGCCCAAAAATGTAAAATGATAACAGTGATAAAAGCTCACATTGTTGATTGCTTACTGTGTGCCAAATGCTTTTATTTGGATCATTACAATAACCCAATGAGGTTGATACTAATATAACCTCTTTTTTTTTTTTAAGATTTTTATTTATTTATTTATACAAGCACTGGGTGCAGTCAGAAGCGCAGGAGGGTGAAAGAATTCACCAGAGCCAGAGCAGGGAGCAGAGCAGGCAGAAGGACCAAAGCAGGCAGAAGGACCGAAGTACACTGCTAAGGGGAGCAGCGGGCGGCAGGAGAGGTCTGCGCGCCATGTGGGACCCGGTGGCCGGGGAGCAGCCGGGGATTGAACCGGCGCTGCAGAGGCTGCGGGCAGGTTCGCAACCCAGCGCTCAACCTCTGCGCCACCGGGGAGGCCCTAATATAACCTCATTTTATAGGTGAGGAACCAGTCTCAGAGAAGCCCCACTTTTACAAATAAGGAAACCAAATCTCAGAGAGGTTAAGTCACTGGCCTGTGGTCTTACAGGTAAGAAATAATAGAGCTGGTATTTGAGCCTGGGTGCTTTCACTCTAAGCTGTGTCTTTAAGATGCCAAATGACTTAAAAGGTATTAGAGCCACAAGGACTCTTCAAGGCATGTGTACATGACTTTCTTGTACAGCTCACACCTGGCCTGCTAGAATAAGTACAATCTTTGTAGTCAGCCAAACCTGAGTTTATCACTTTGTATGTTAGTCGTGTGACCTATTTTCCTCCTCTGTAGAATAATGTTGATGATTCTCACAGGATTATTATGGGAGCAAACAAAATTATCTGCAATGCATGCCCTATTATCAGGCACTTAGTAAATATAAGTACTTATAAGTTGTATATAGCGGCAGGAATGGGCACAGTGCAGGATCTCTGACCCGAGCAGACGGATGAAGGAGAGTACTAGGAGGTCTTGGTGGCTTTTGCAGGCTTTTATTGGGATTAACCAGGTACACAGCAGGCAGGGGTTTGGGGGGGCCGGGAGGCCTGCAGTGAGAGTCCTCAGTCTTTTTTTTTTTTAAGATTTATTTATGTAAGAGCTGGGGTACAGGCCAGCAGCGCGGGAGGGTGAGAGAATTCACCAGAGATAGAGCGGGGAGCAGAACAGGCAGACTGACCGAAGACACTGATGAGGGGACCAGCGGATGAGACAGGAGAGGTCTGCTGCGCCATGTGGGAATCTCCCTGGCCAGCCGGGAATCGAACCCGCACTGCAGAGGCTGCGGACAGCTTCACACAGCGCAGCGCTCAACCCGCTGTGCCACCAGGGAGGCCCAAGTCCTCAGTCCTTCTAGGCTCTCCGGCATTCACTCGTGGCCTCTGCTTCTCTGCTCCTTTCACTCTGCTCTTCTCTTTCGCTCTTCTGGCATCCCTGTGACATTGCCCTTATAAGCCCAGTCTTAGCCCAAGTGTACCCACTTATGCATGCCCACACCCTACTCCAGGTGCCCACCATCAGGCATGCATTCAGGACCACAGATCCATCATCAATCCTAATGGCGGGAGGGCAGAAAAGCCTGATACTTTTTTTTTTTTTTTTTAAGATTTATTTATTTATTTATTTATACAAGCACTGGGTACAGTCAGAAGCGCGAGAGGGTGAGAGAATTCACCAGAGCCAGAGCGGGGAGTAGAGCAGGCAGGAGGACTGAAGTACACTACTGAGGGGAGCAGCGGGCAGCAGGAGAGGTCTCCGTGCCATGTGAGACCCTCCTCCGGTGGCCAGGGAGCAGCCGGGGATCGAACCGGCGCCGCGGAGGCTTCGGGCAGCTTTCGCAACCCAACGCTCAACTGCTGCGCCACCGGGGAGGCCCAAGCCTGATACATTTTTTACCTTACCCTACATGGTGTAAATGGCTTATAGTTGTGGCAAGCTAAGGATCAGAGGGGAGAAGAGATTTAACCAAGGTCATGGCACCTGATCCATGCTTTCTCTGCTAGACCATGTGGAGAAATGCTACTTTGTCATTGAAACAGCCCTGGTAGTGAGACAGGGTATCTGTGAGCCCCCAGGTAGAAAGACATTGATTTTCATAACAGACCTTTCATTAAGTACCGCTACTATAAGCCCGAGGAAAGTGGCACCTTCCCAAAGATCTGTCAGCGAAGGGCATCCTTACTGAGGCTATATTTAGCACAGTCGAAGTGGAAAAGAGACTTACTCCAAATGTTGCCTCTTTTAATTGTGTCATTTTAGTTATGTCATTCTTTTTTTTCCAGTGATTCTTTAATTTACTCAACAGATAGCTATCTGGGCCAGGCTGAATTCTGAGACTGGGGCACAGGGGAAATGAGATTCCTAGGTCAGGGAGCATAAAGGCACACAGCCTTGGTCCTCTGAGCAGCTAGTAGGCCTCTGGGAGTCTCATCAGGCCCACCACCTGCCCTCACCCCACCCACCCAGCCTCAGAAGAGCACATGCATGCTCTGTGAAAAGCATCAGTCCCCAGGTCCCTTCTAATTGAATAACTAAGCATCTTGATTTTGATGTGTTTCAGCTGGAAAGGGCTATCCCTGCAAGACGTGTAAGATAGTGCTGAACTCCATAGAACAGTACCAAGCTCATGTCAGCGGCTTCAAACACAAGAACCAGTGAGTAATCATCTTTTGAAATTCAAGGGTCTGCAGCAGGAAATCAGGGCTTCTGAATCAGAACCAAACAAGGTACTCCTTGGTTAGAATAGAATCCTAGCAGCCTTTTCTCAGTCAATAGAAAATCAGTTAACAGAAAAAGTGTCTCTAAGCTTTTTTCCCCATCACTTGCTCTCCGGCCTTTGGACCTATTGGGCTGAACATTTTAGTATAGAAATGTAAATTATTTCCATGTTGGTCTCCTAAAAGTACTTGGAATTCCTGGCCTTAGCAGTCTGTCTAGGGAATCGTGAACATAGATTCTGTAACAAGAGCTCCCCCTACAGGTTCTTTCATTCATTGACTAAATAATTACTGCACGCCCTCTGAGTGGTGTCCTACACAGACCCAGTTCCTGCTCATTACTTTACATTCTCATGGGCAGAGATAAACAATAAGTGAATAAAATCCAATAATTTTAAATTCTTAAATGCTTAGGGAACAGGTAAGTGGAGTTGTCTGTTTGAGCCCCTGTTTTGTTGTAAGCTATATGCCAACCAAATTCTGTCAAATAATGTTCACAGCTGTAGGAAGAAAGGACAGTTTTTCAGATTTTATAGATATAGGTACCCACCATTCAAATGATGTTGTGATTCAACTGAGGGCTTTCTGGCTCACAGAATACTCCTCCCGGCATCATGCCGAAAAGAAAGTTGTGGCACCATGTGATAGGAAGAGGTAAGGACCCTCAGGGTTCTCTCCCTCTCAGAGGGGAACTGTGTAGTATGGACAGTGTGCCACAACATAACCTTCTGAGATAGAAGTCATCATCCCCACTTTACAGGAAACCTGGGTTTTAGCAAGTCTGCTGAAATGATTGCTTTGATTTTGGTGGTTGGTTCTGCATTGCTAATAGAGCCAAATGAATTAGAGGTGGTAGAATCACTGTCACTGATGGAGTGAAAAATGTCCTTGGTCTCTTCTTCCACACTGTAACAAATCTTCCTCTTTTCGCCTGCATCTTTAACTATCAAGACTCCGTGGGCCTCCCCTGGTGGTGCAGCGGTTGAGCGCTGGGCTGCGAGGCTGCCAGCAGCCGATTCGATCCCCAGCTGCTCCCCGGCCACCAGGTGAGGGTCCCACATGGCGCGCAGACCTCTCCTGCCACCCGCTGCTCCCCTCAGCAGTGTGTTTCATTCAATCTGCCTGCTCTGCTCTGCTCTCCGCTGCTCCGACTCTGGTGAATTCTCTCACCCTCCCGCACTTCTGACTGTACCCAGTGCTTGTATAAATAAATAAATAAATCTTTAAAATAATAATAATACTCAACGGTAGCTCTGATTTAAGATCCTTGCTTTTAAGGGAACCTAAGTTAAGTGGCCTGCCCAAGTTTACAGATACTTGGAGTTAAACACAGGAGTCAGACTTCTTTGACTTCGAAGCCCATTCCTTTTGGTCTGCCACTCACAAATGGAACTCATTATCCTCACTTTGTGGAATGATGTGAGGATTAGAGATAATACATGCGAAGTACTAGTACCAACAAGAGGAGATGTTAAAGATAAGCTTTTGGGCCTCCCTGATGGCACAGCTCTATCACGCTATCACCAGCCACTGCAGCACGAGTTCGATCCCCGGCCAGGGAGCTAACCCACGTTGCGCAGCAGACCTCTTCTGTCTTGCCCACTGCTCCCTTCAGCAGTATATTTCAGTAGATCTACCTGTTCTGCTCCCCACTCTGTCTCTGGTGAACCCTCTCACCTCCCCCCATACCTTTGGTCTGGACCCCAGTTCTTGTATGCATAAATAAATAAATCTTTAAAAAAAACTCTTTAAAGATAAGCTTTCATTCAACGAATTATTGAGCAACTATTATATGCCAGGCCCTGATGTGGACACCAGAGGTTCTGTTCCTTGATTCTTTGCATGCCCCTCAGGTGGTAAAAATGGGTCCTAAACAAATAAGACATCAGGTGGTATTTGATGCCCAAAAAGTGGGCTATAGAGGGACAGAAAAGCTACTTTAGATTCAGTGTGAAAGGGAAAATAGTCATTCTTTACTACCCAGATTGTGTAGATCCCTGTAAGCAGAGTAAATGATTTGGTATAGTCCAAAGGAATGGACTGGGGCCTCCCTGGTGGTCAAGTCTCACTGCTACCACCATGACAGCACACTGCGCTGCGACTGCCTGAGTTCTGTCTCTGGCCAGGGAGCTAACCCACATATGACAGCAGGCCTCTCCTGTTTTACCCACTGTTCCCCTCAGCAGTGTATTTCAGTAGATCTGCCTATTCTGCTCTCCACTCTGTCTCTGGTGAATCCCCTGTGCCTCTGGTCTATACCCCATTTATTCTATGCAAAATAAATAAAAATCTTACAATAAAGGAATAATCTTTAAAAAAAAAAAAAAGGAATGACTGTTTCTGAATCTACCAGACTTAAAACTTACCCTGGGCAAGTTATTCACACTTCCTGAATTTTAGTTTCCTCATTTATAATATGGGAGTGCTATTACAGAATTGCTATAAGGGGGAAATAGGATGCTGGAAGCAAAACATCCAGTATTGTTCCTCACATGGAGCGACTCTCATTTATGAGCTACCCTGCTTGTCACTCCAAGACCCTGGAAGAATTGTATTATTAATAGAATGAACTACCTGGAGAACCATCACAACTGCCACAAACTGACTCTGTGTCTTTGTTCCTTCTGAAATTACAGGTCACCAAAAACAATGGCATCACCCCTGGGCCAGATTCCAACACAAAGACAAACCATTCAGAAAGACTCCACCACCTTTGAAAACTAACGGTGTTTCTGCTAGCACCCCAGATTGAAGCAGCCATGAGCCAGCATCCTGTGACTGTGGTCAACCTTTGGCTTCCTCTTCCTTCACACCTGGAGATACGTAGGCCTGAGGCAAGAGTGGGCCACAGGAAGCCGCTGATTGTTCCAGGCAAACCAACCCCTGTTCTGCCCTTTGGAATGGGTCCTGTTGGTCAGGACAGGGGAAGCAAGGGTCTTGCGAGGACTTTAGGCCTCAAAGGGTGGTAATTTACAGGATGGGCTTTACCCTTCTTCAGCCTCCTTGGGCCAAAGGCCAAAGATCATGAGGCCCCCAAGCTGCCTTTCCTCTGTGGGTCAGTTTTGAACTATTCCCCACAGCTAAGGAACTGAGCTCTCCCTGGGCTTCATGCATCTCCAGTGAAACCTGGAGCTTTCACACCAGACCTTGGCCTGTGCAGAAAAGGGTAGATGGAAGTGACTCCAATGGCAGTTTGGAACTAGTGTGATACTCCCCATCCCCTAAAAAGTGCAGGTTTCTCTGAGCCTGGGACTGGATGCTGGCCCATTGCACAGGTTTCTGCCACTCTGACACAGTCCTGGTAAAGTGTTGATGTCCCTTCTGCCCCTTCTCCATAGGTCCTAAATGGTGCTAAGCATCTGCAGCAGCTGGGGACACGTTAGAGCAGAAGAAGACCTCAGTACCAGTATGGTAATAGAAAGCTCCAGTGGGGCTTTTCCCCCAACTCCATCAGAGGTGCTCTGACCCAGGGTCATGTGGTAAAGTCCCCACATGGAAGTCTCCTTGATGGTTCTGTGTCCTTAAAAGCAGACTGCCTCATGCCAGGAGCACAGAGGAACAGCCCCATTAGTCCTCTCCTTCTCCCTGTGCAGCAGGCTGCCTGCCCAGGTTGCTATGGTGCTAGCCTTTTCCTCATATCCCCCAGGAGATTCCTGGGTACCAGGGAGCAGGTTGGGCCTCCCAGGGAAAGAAATGGAAAACTGTTGTGGTTTTCTACAGTGGGGAAACAGATATTCCCCAGGCCTTCAGCTCTGCTGTTTCACTGCTTGGGACTTCATTAGGAGTGGATTTTTCCTTGTAGCTTTTAAGAAGAAATTCCAGGGACTATCACCATTAGAGGTCCTTCATTGGGTCCAAGAAACCCCTACCTACTCTCATTACCTCCTCCCCCAACTCTCTGTCCCTTTGCCTGTGAAATGCCTTTAAGTATTGTGTGTGGGTGTGTATGTGTGTGCTTATGCTTTGTCTCTTGGTCACTGAAGCATCTAAATAAAGGATTTCTTTCATGAGCCGCACTGCAGTGAACAGACCTGGGATTTGGGGCCATCTTGCTGTTGGATCTGGAACATATGTCTTGACCCCTCTCGTCACCTTGCTTAGACTCCTAGGGCAGTAAATACCCATCTTCAGAGTTGGACAAAGACATATATCCAAATTGCTGAAAATCCTGTGGAAATTTTCCCAGGTGCCCTAAAACAACTTCATCTGTTCATGTATCTCCCTTTGTCAAGTAGGCCTCATGAAGGTTTTTAGGTCTAAGCTGGGAATCTGCTTTGTTTGACCCGATTATTATGGCTGCTGTGTGGAGAAGACAGGCATGCTCCAGGCTAACCCTTTGAGAGCAGAATCCTCCCCTAATTCATGCCTACTTCCCTGATGTCCAGAATGTGCCATGAAGTGTTTCTTGAATGAATGAATGAATGAGGGTTCATGAGGAGAGGGAGCTTTTTCCTGCTTAGCTCTTACACAGGAGCTGGTCTGTTTGACTCATGACTGGTGATTCTTGGAAGAACCTTTTCCGTGACCTAGAAATGAGCTGGGAAAGGAGTGAGCGTGATGACTTAGGATTCCCTGGTCAAACCTTTCTTTCAGATAGCCAGATCTTAGGATGGTGCCCAGGCAGCCTCAGCTCCCAGTTTTCACTCAACAAACTGTTCTTGGGCACCTGCTCTTGGCCACCTGGGGAAAGACCTACACAGGCCCAGGATGAATTCTTGGCTCTCAACTTCCAAAGCCTGGACTATCTCAGCAGTTTCCCAGAGTCCTTCTCTCCCTCCCAGGAGGCCAGAGTCAATCCCACCTACCAGGCCAAGGAAGTGAAGGGGTGGAAGTGGGGGAGGGGGCTGCCATACCATGACTCCTTAGCCTGCAAAACCTCTTAGTTTAGGAATCCAGCTTTCCTGTGATGTAAGAATACATGAATGAATACTTTGCCCTTGGGGAGCTCACATGTTAATATTGTGGCAGTGATCAGGGAGTTATACTCAGTCCTATGGGAATGTCCAGGATATAGACACTAACTCAGCCAAGGGTATGAAAAAGCCAGAGAAGTAGGTAAAGTAGCATTTGATCAGCATAACAGCCTTTAATGTTAGGTGGTGATACTCCATTTTATAGAGCAGGAACAAGGATCAAAGAGGTATGGTGATTTGCCCAAGGTCTTGACGACAAGAAGTAGCAAAATGGAGAGTAAAATCCAGTTTTCTAGATATTTCTAATCTAGAACCCTTTCCAAACAAGGACCAGAGTCCTTCCCACATGACCCTGGCCTGCCAGGGCCATGATCACACAAATCAAGCAGCCAGTCCAAGCAGAGGCAGCAGTAGTACCTACAGAATAGATCACACAGGCTCAATGTTCATATCTCCAGCCCCCATGCTTTTCACTTTTCCCAAGATTACCAGTAATAACTAAGAAACCTAAATCAGAGTGGTTAGCTAATAAAGGGAATTTATTGATTCACCTCATGAAATATCTGGGTACAGGGATGGCCTGGTTCAGGTTGTGTCACAGTGTCCAGGGTTTATTTCATCTCTACTCTGCTTCCCCCATGTGGTCTCTTTTTTTTTTTCTTTTTTTTTTATTTATTTGTTTGATGGTTTGTTTATACATGCACTGGGTACAGTCAGAAGCATGGGAGGGTGAGAGAATTCACCAGAGCCAGAGCAGGGAACAGAGCAGGCAGAAGGACCGAAGCACACTGCTGAGGGGAGCAGCGGGCGGCAGGAGAGGTCTGCTTGCCATGTGGGACCCTCCTCCGGTGGCCGGGGAGCAGCCGGGGGATCGAACTGGCACTGCAGAGGCCGCGGGCAGCTTCGCAACCCAGCGCTCAACCACTGCGCCACCGGGGAGGCCCCCCCATGTGGTCTCTTTCTCAGATTCTCCAGAAAGTAGCACGATGGCAACTAGCAGCACCAGGCTTAAATCCTGCTAGATTAGAACCTCAATGGAAAGAACATCCTTCTATGCTAGTTACAACAAAAAATTCTGATATTAATTGATGATTAGCTCATTGGCCCTGATCCCATCCTAAACCAACCCCTGTGACTGGGGGAAACCGTTCTCTGATTTGGGACCTGGGAAAGAATGTGCTTCACCTAAAACACATTGAATGGGAGAGATGCATCTCTAAAAGAAATTGGGCTCCTACCAGACTCAGGGAGAAAAATGGATATGGGTGGGCAAAAAGAACTATTGTCAGCCATACCCATAAATTGTCTTTATTCAATCTTTTCTCGTTTTTCCTAAACTTAGAGATACAGTGCACATTTTGTAATGTGCATCAATATTCAGAGCACAGTTTGATAAATCCTCACTTATTTATTCAACTGGGCAGTCACCCTCCAGATCAAAAACACTGTCAACTCTCTAAAAGGTTGCATTGTTCCCTCTCTTAGTCAGAATCCCCCGAAAGTAAACACTGTTTTGACCTCTGTCACCACAGATTTGTTTTGCTAGCTCTTGAATTTTATAAAAATGGAATCACACATCTTTTGCTCAATTTTATGTCTGTGAGCTTCATCCATGTTAGTGTACTAGAAGTTCATGTTTTTCAATGTTGTGTAGTAGTTCATTAGATGAATGTACCACAGCCATTTTACTGTCGACAAATTGTGATTGGGTTGTCTCTAGTTTTGTACTGTTATAAATAAAGCTATTGTGAAAATGTGTTTATCATTTTGCATGCATGTACATGCACATAGTCTGGTGTGTAATTGCTGCATTACAGAGTAGGTGTGTGTTTCATTTGGCTAGATACTGCCAAATGGTTTTCCAAAATAGTTCTACCAACTTAACATTCCTCCTGCAATGTATGCGAGTTCCAGTTGCTCTACTTCCTTGTTAGCACTTGGTATTGTCAGTCTACCTACTTTTGGCCATTCCAATCACACCCAGGAATTTGAACTCAAGGGTCCTGACTTTACATCAGGGCCCCTCTTATGATGAGCACCCTACGATCAGGTTTGAATTTCTTTCGCTAGGAATTAGTGCCCAGTTTCTGCAATATACAACACAGGTAAACCTCAGAGGAGCTCCTGTCCACGGTTCCAGTGGCCAAGGGAGGTCTCACTGAGAGAGAGGCAGTTTAGTGTGGTGGCAAAGAACTCAGGCCCTGGAATCAGGCAGCCAAAGTTCAAACCCAACTCTGTCACTCTAGGTCTTTACCTGGGAGTAGAGCATCAGTGTCTGGCGCCTCCCCGGTGGTGCAGTGGGTTGAGTGCAGCACTGTGAAGCTATGTGCAGCCTCCGCAGCGCGGGTTTGATTCCTGGCCGGCCAGGGAGATGCCCACATGTCACGGCAGACCTCTCCCGTCTCACCCGCTGCTCCCCTCAGCAGTGTCTTTGGTCCGTCCACCTGTTCTGCTCCCCGCTCTGTCTCTGGTGAATTCTCTCACCCTCCTGCGCTATGGCCTGTACCCCAGTTCTTGTATAAATGAAATAAATCTTAAAAAAAAAAAACAGTGTCTGACACATTTTAAGTACTATGTAAGTAGTGACGACTGTTTCTGTTATTGAAGTGCTTGGTCTCCTTGGACAGGTGAGTCCAAAGGCAGATGGCACCTGGTATAGCCCCCTCCCTATATTTATTTTTTTTAAGATTTATTTATTTATGCATATAAGAACTGGGATACAGGCCAGAGGTGTTGGGGGTGAGAGAATTCACCAGAGAAAGAGTGGGGAACAGAACAGGCAGACTGACTGAAATATACTGCTGAGGGGAGCAGCGGGTGAGACAGGAGTGGTCTGCTTCACCATGTGGGTAGCTCCCTGGCTGGCCGGGGTTGCAGATAGCTTCCCAGTGCTGTGCTTAACCCCTTGTGCCACCAGAGATCTATATTTAAACCCATGATTTATGAAATGCCAGAAACCTGATTTAATCTGAAGAGAGAGGGGAAAACAACAGGCTAGTCAGAACTAATCCCTGGGTTCTATTTCTACTGCTGAGAAAACCTCATCTTATCCCAGGCACTTTAGGCTCTACAACAAATAATGCCTGAGAAGACTATAAGGAACTATGCATATAAAGCTCTTGGCCCAGAACTGGGAATAAAGCAAATGTTTGGCTATTATAATCTCTCAGCACAAACACAGAATCACGTATGTACCCATATAGTAACCATGAGGCATGTTCTGGGAGACACTGGTCTGGCATTTGGGGGCCCTGGGCATTGGTCTGACTCTGCCACCAGCTTGATGTGACCTGGAGCCTTGAAGTACAACTTGGGAGATTCAGTTCCCAGCCAAAGTCCTGAAGAGAGTAATGAGGGCCCTTCTCAGAGCAGATAAAGAAGAAATACCTTCCTTCACAGCACCCCTGCCAGGTGAACTCTTCCCACCCCTAACTAGACCTGTTGGGACGGGACAGGAGTAGAAGGGTCACCAGCATCAAATACAGTAGAATTTCTCCCTCTGATCATCTGTCTACCTAACATCCTAATCTACCCTGTCCTGTACCAAGCTCTCGTTACAAAGAGGGCAGACAGATCCCTGTTAAGACACTTTTAGTTTCAATGTCTGCAAATGCAGCTTACCTGTCCCGGAATATCAAAACCAAGGGCTCTGGAAATGGGTCAGCTCTACAGTGCAATGACCTTGATGGCCACTAGGTGGAGAATGCTCCCCTTTTGCTGGGCAAAGTACACCAGACCCAGGACTTCACTGATAAAATGCTGAAAAGGATGACTTCTCCTTGAGCCCCTGTAGCTGAAAATTCATTTAGGCCTCAAAACAACTTGAAAAGGACCCATTCAGATGAGAACCTCAGAGGCAAAATCTTCCAGAGCTTACACAATCAAGGAAATAACCATCGAGAGATTTGACACAAGTTTTTGTTAGCATACCTCTAACTCTACTTCCTAAGGCCTCCTTATCCTTCCCGCAGGACATTTAGTCACTGGCCTGGGAGGACACTTGATGTTTGGCCTGTGCATCAGCCTTTAATTTACTCTTCTCCCCTTGGTAACATCTCTGCACCATTCTGAGAAATTGCCCCTTTTCCCTGGTTCTAAGGGTGAACTCGTGACCCAGGTCTGGAGGAGCTAGCACTCATCTTTGCCAACAGATAAGGACAGTGCACCTGAGAATTAAGCCAACACAAAGGAAAACAGCTGAGAAGAGACTGGTTTCTGACGAACATCTCTATCCAACCATGCCTGAAGCTAATGCTTTCAGGACTTTTTAGTTTTCAGTCAGTAAGTTCTCTTTTTCCTTAAGTTAAGGAAGCTTAAGTTGGGTTCCTATCACTTACAACCAAGAGTTCTGACTAATACATACTACAGTTCTTTTCAACCTGGAGACCTCCACCCATCCTGAAAAGATCACCAACCCCCAAGGCTGAGCTAGCTGTCATTTTGGGCTCCAGGATCCCTATTCCCCCTCTAGCATTTCCCTTTATATTCTGTGCTATTGTCTGTTTAATTCCCTATCTCCTCTTTTAGATTAGAAACTCTTTGAGGGCAGGAACTGAGTTTTATTTATCATATTGCATCCATGGTACTCAGCATAGGAGTGTGATTGTTCTGATAATTGCTTGGTGTTTAAGTAAATTATTGGATACATGAATAAATTTGGATATGGACTGGTGGGGATCTCTGCTGGGGTTTCACAGAAAAAAGAAATTTCTGAAGGAGATGAGCCTCTAGTGGTGATATATATAGGGAAAGAGTTAATGAAAGCATCTAGAAGAGAGCATCTGGAAGAGATGAATGGTGGGGCATAGTAAAGGCCTCTCATGAAACTTTATCTCCTTGTGTCTATACCCCTTTGCAGTGGGACTTGTCACTCTACCCATCAAGATGGGGAGTCCATTTCCCAGCCCTTTAAATTTGGACTGGCATCAACACTTGCTTTGACCAGAAAATGCAGCAGTGTTGTTGAGGCTCAGTTTGCAGGATTTTTTGGGTCCTGTGAAAATGAATTCAGCAGTCTCCTGTTTGGCTGCATAGGGCGTTTATTTAGAAACATATGTCTGTGAGCTTCCCTGGTGGAACAAGAGGTTAGGTCTCAACACTATGAAGCTATCTGCAGCCACTGCAGCACGAGTCGAATTCAGTCCCCAGCCAGGGAGCTACCCACATGGCGCAGCAGACCTCTCCTGTCTCACCCGGTGCTCCCCTCAGCAGTGTATTTCAGTCAGTCTGCCTGTTCTGCTCCCCATTCTGTCTCTGGTGAATCTGTAACAGAGTGGTCCCCAGGAAAGGGGGATGTTCCAGGTTTCCTGCCCCACCGAAGGGAGGGTGGAGCTGAGCAGGGAGAGAAGAAGCTGCAGAGGAGACTGAGGAAGGAAGGAAGCAGGATGGAGAGCCAGGAGGAGACCTGGAGGAAGCACATGGAGCAGAGAGACACATGAAGAAAATGCTCTTGCCTTTTGGTCATGGACTGGTTGAAACAGATGTGGGTGAGAGACCTGTGAGGAGGTGACAATGGCGAGTTTTATCTTGATTTTGATTTTGCTCTTTTCCTTCCAGACTTGTCTGCTTGTTTCTGATTCTTTTCTGTGGGTCCCCACTGGAAGATGCTTTAGACTTGTGGCAGGCTTTGGGGCCTTGCTCTGGGCCAATCCCATTTGGATGGACTCTTACCCACAAGGGGTAACTTTGGGTACTTGATTTAGAAACGATATTCTTTGCCTTTCTTGTATTGTTTCCTAATTGTGTTAAAGTTCCTTCCCATTAAAGTCTCATATGTTTTGTGTTGATGCGGTGGATGACAGAACCCATTTAGATCAGGGGTCTCCCTGTCCTGCAATAAATCCTCTCACACACACGCCCCACCTCTGGCCTACACCCCAGCTCTTATATGTATAAATAAATAAAATAAATCTTTTTAAAAAAGAAAAAGATGGGGCCTCCCCTGGTGGCACAGGTGGTTGAGCGCCGCGCTGTGAAGCTGTCTGTAGCCTCTGCAGTGCTGGTTTGATCCCAGCCGGCCAGCAAGGGTCCCACATGGTGCAGCAGACCTCTCCTGTCTCGCCCGCCGCTCCCCTCAGCAGTGTATTTCGTCAGTCTGCTTGTTCTGTTCCCCGCTCTGTCTCTGGTGAATTCTCTCACCCTTCCATGCATCTGGCCTGTACCCTGGTTCTTGTATAAAATAAATATATAAATCTTAATTTTTTTTTTAATTTTTTTTTATAGAGGCATGTTTTATTTATTTATTTGTTTGTTTGTTTGTTTGTTTGTTTGTTTTGTTTATACAAGCACTGGGTACAGTCAGAAGCTCGGGAGGGTGAGAGAATTCACCAGAGCCAGAGCGGGGAGCAGAGCAGGCAGAAGGACCGAAGTACACTGCTGAGGGGAGCAGCGGGCGGCAGGAGAGGTTTGCGCGCCATGTGGGACCCTCCTCTGGTGGCCGGGGAGCAGCCGGGGATCGAACCGGCACCGCTGAGGCCGCGGGCAGCTTCACAACCCAGCGCTCAACCGCTGCGCCACCGGGGAGGCCCAAATATATAAATCTTTAAAAAAAAAAAAAAAAGATATATGCATAGTCCCAGTGGGCAGCAATCTTAAAAGCCAGGAGCTGCATTTTGCCAGAGCAAGGGGCATCCTTAGATACTGTCCTTTGATGGGATTTACTCCTTTGTGGAATTTTTTCACTTTGTGGAATTTATCACTTTGGGGTGGAGTTGGGTTCATTGTTTTGTAAGACTGATAATCCTTTCTGCCTCCACCTCTGCTGTTTAACCTTGTGAAAACTTCCATGCTAAATTTTCTATTCTAAGCTTCCATCAATGTGACATTGTAGAAATTCCAAGGCTAGGACTTGGGCTTGCAACTTCCACTCTTGCAACTGAAGAGAAATCTGGGTTAGACCTTTGACCTTGTGCAGATGAGAGACCACATGGTGAGAGGCCAGCAGCCAGCTCCACACATTAGGAGGACGTCTCAGGCCCCAGCACAAAGGGGCTACCAGCATAAGTGATGACATCAGGAGAGACCAGCAGAACTGCCTAAGTAAGCCCAGCTCATCCACAGAATTATAAGAAAAATAGTCTTAAATCATTAAGTATGGGATGGTTTGTTACTCAGTAAAATTTCTCAGAATAACCTGATATAGTAACCATGCTTAGTTTTGGCGTCCTGGTCTCTATCTTCTTATAATGGGATTTTCCTTAAGGAGTCCCACCTTCAGCTCCTGTGGTCTGGGTGGTGGGTGAACTCCACTCTTCTGTCTTCTGTTAGGGCCGTTGGGAAGGATTTGCTCAGTGGGAAGTCCTCAAGCCCAGAGCTGTTGGTAGCCCAAACTTCATTTCTTGGGGAAGCTGCTGGAGAATGGAGCAAGAGGGAAGAAAGCAGAAGAGAGAATGAGTCGTGAACACACTTTGGGGCCAGATTCCAGCTGAAACCTGAGCCACCCTGGATTTTAAAATTGAATAAGCCAATAAAGTCATTATTTTGTTTAAGCCCTTTTGGGATGAGATTACTGTTAATTGCAACTGAATGAAAATGTTCCCCGAGGGTTGGAAAGTTTGATAGGGGCTGAGCAGTTCCTGGTAAAGGGCTATTAGGGTAGGACAGAGGTCCCTAAAGAGTACTGGAAAGGGAATTTTTTTTTTTCAGTCTCTACTGTTAGTCCCTGGAACAGTACATAATATCTGTCTTAGAGGACTTCATAGGCATAAAGGACTCATCACAATTGTGATAAAATTACTGTGAAGGAGTGGCCTCCCTGGTGGCCTAGGGCCTAAGTCTCAGGGCTATCACTACCATGGCTTGAGTTGGATCACTGGCCAGGGAGGTGACCCACATGGCGCAGCAGACCGCTCCTGTGTCTCCAGCTGCTCCCGTCAGCAGAGTATTTCAGTAGATCTGCCTGTTCTGCTCCCCACTCTGTCTCTGGTGAATCTTCTCACCCCCCACACCTCTGGCCTACACCCCAGTTCTTGTATGCATAAATAAATAAAATAAATCTTTATAAAAATATTACTGTAAAGGAAAATGACAATACAACCAGAAAATATATTAAGGAGACTGAACCTACTGGAAGTGGGGCAGGGAAGGTCTCCTTGAGGAAATGACATTCAAGCTGAGACTGGAAATCTGAATAGGGATTAATTAACCTGTGGGGTAAGGGATGTTTGAGGCAGAGAAAACAGCATGTGCCAAGGCCTGGAGGCAAGAACATGCTTGTCCCCTGAAAGAAGAGAGAGTGGGCCACCAGGTAAGGAGAAAGAGTGACAGGAGTCAGGTCCCTCAGGGCATATCAGGATTTTCAGCAGAAAGCATCAGCCAGTTTAAGTTGTGAAACTACCAAAAGAGCTAAAGAACTGGCCTCAGGCTAGTTCCTAGCCGTCACATCACAGAACAGATGCAGGACGGACAACATTGTCTCCACCAACACTAAGCACTGGACACTAATGCCACTAGCCCCACCAGCTTGGACATTTGAGAAGATCTCCAGTGCCCCATACTAGGAAAACTCAGTCTTATGACCATGGGCCTCAGCAGGGCACATTCCCCCTAAGCCTCCCAATCTGCAGAGCAGGGGGCTCTCTGGAGTTGATGCTAAGAATGGGCAGAATCTAGGTCATAACTGGAAGAGAAACTGGGGCAATAGTTAGTTTTTACAGCTTCTATCATGAGAGGTGAACACTGCCACACAGTTTGGGGTCCTTCCCCAATCTTACAAATAGTTTCAAATGACAAACATCCCCTCTATAGGTTGTTACAGACTAGTGTAAGATTTGATCTTGCGGTAACTCTAAAATGTGTCCACAAATATTTTTTCAAGATTTATTTATTTATGTATATAAGAGCTGGGGTGTAGGCTAGAGGTGTGGTGGGGGAGGTGAGAAGATTCACCAGAGACAGTGGGGAGCCGAACAGGCAGATCAACTGAAATACACTGCTGAGGGGAGAGCAGGTGTGCCAGGAGAGACCGGTCTGCTGCACCATGTGGGTTGCGCCCTGGCTGGCTGGGGATGGAACTTGTTGCTGCAGTGGCTGACGATAGCTTGATAGGGCTGTCTTTAAACCCTGTGCCACCAGGGAGGCCCCCACAATTTTTTTTAGTATTCCTCTTTTCAACAAGTTTATTCTTCACCTTCTTGCATGCTCCTCTCCCTCCATTTAGGCTGCAATTACTAACTCACTTCTGGCAAATAGCATACAGTAGAAATGATGGAGTGTGACTTGGAGTGTGACTTCTGGGTTATGTCATAAAAGACATTGCAGTGTTGGTCTTTCTGTCCTGGTTTGTTGACTCTGAGGGAAAACATCTGACATGTCATGAGAACACTCAAGCAGCCCTATGCAGAGTCCAGTAGAGAGAGAAGGTCTCCTGCCAACAGCTAGTTTGGTATTTTAAATCACTGAATTTTGGGGTGATCTGTTATGCAGCCATAGATAACAAAAACAGGTATTTACCTCAAATAATATGCATCCAGTGGGCCTTCCTGGTGGCGCAGGTGGTTGTGCGCCGCACTGTGAAGCTGTCAGGAGCCTCTGCAGCGCAGGTTCAATCCCAGTAGGCAGGGAGAAACCCACAGACCTCTCCTGCCATGCCCACTGCTCCCCTCGGCAGTGTATTTCATCAGTCTGCCTGTTCTGCTCCCCACTCTATCTCTGGTGAATCCTCTTACCCTCCCACACATCTGGTCTGTACCCCGATTCTTGTATAAATAAATAAATCTTTTAAAATAATAATAATAATCATATGCACCCAGCAATTTCACCAGCAAATGGGGTTTATTTGGAAATGGCAACAAATGGCAGTTTGGCAAAACATGGCACATTTCCTTAGAACAAAAGAAGAAAATGTTCTCTCTCTTTTTTTTTTTTTTAATAGTGAAAACAAATTATATTTAGAATTAGCCAGCTGGATTCAGTTTAGATGATCCTAATTTTGTTGGCAACAACCAAAGCATCCTAGTCAGAAGCTAGTTGAACATATGCCTCCTTCTCTCCGTCAGGTCTGATCAGGGTGTTGACCTTGGCCGCCTCAATGTCATAGAGCTTCTGCACAGCTTGTTTGATCCGGTGCTTGTTGGCCTGTTGTTCTCTGCTATCTTCTTCATGACTGGCTGGGTGGTCAGAGGGAACTTGCTGATGGTAAGCTTTAAATCATTACATTTTGGGGTGATCTGTTATGCAGCCATAGATTACAAATACAGGTGTTTTTCCCGGGATACCTTCTGAGATTATGTGGGCTGTCTTCAGAATCTCTTTGTCTTGGGTCACCTCAGAAGTGGGTGACTGCAGATTTGTGTGTGTGGCTTTTAGCACTGTTTTCCTGGCCTTCATAGCTTTTCCTTTGGCCTGAACATTTGGAGAGGAGCAGGGGCTACCTTCTTTTGCTTTGGAGGGGCATCTTGGTAAGAAATGTGTCAAGAAAATTGTTCTCATATAGATTTTAGAAAGACTATTGTAAACCAAGAGTCAATTGGAGGAAACTGAGCTCTCGAAGTATAGTGGCTTCTTGTTGGTTGATTAAGGATCTCTCACTGGCTGAGCTGTTGCTGGGCCTCTTCCTTTCTCCACTGGGGCAGCAAAGCAGCATCACTACCGGTTGGATTCTATAGTGTGTGTGACTATGCATGTGAAGAACTCTCTTCTAGCCTTCCAGTCTTATTCAAGTAAGATTTCTGTGTATTAATTTCACATATCTTTATCCTAGAAGCAATGGGAAGCCATTGAAAGGTCCAGACAAATAACAATGACATGATGAATTTGCCGACATGTAAACCAATGAGTACCATGGCCAAGGAGCCTACAGAGGATCATGAAGACACAAAGGAATGAGGAAGGAGAGGAAATTTATTAGAAGACTTTTACTCATAAAGAGTTTGTTTTTAGGGCCTCCCTGGTGTCACAGGGGTTAAAGTCAGTGTTATCAAGCTATCCCCAGCCACTGCAGTGAGAGTTCCATCCTTGGCAGGCCAGGGAGCAACCCACATGGTGCAGCAGACCTCTCCTGACTCGCCCACTGCTCCCCTCAGCAGTGTGTTTCAGCAGATCACCTGTTCTGCTCCCTACTCTCTCTGGTGAATCCTCTCAGCCCCAGCACCTCTGGCTTACACCCCAGTTCTTGAATGCATTAAAAAAAAAAATCAAAAAAGAGAGTCTGTTTTTTTAAAAAAGATCAAATTGGCTTAAGAAAAAATTGTTTTCAAAACACTGGCAAGGATGTGGAACAACGGTGCTTCAATAACAAATAAATTTAAAAATGGAAAAAACTGCTGTTTCACATAAATGAAATGTCCTAAGCAATAATTTTTTAGCTTCAGGCATGGCTAGATGGAGGCACCCTCCATCTCTTGGCCCTCTGGCTCTCTGTGTTGACTTCGTTCACAGGTAGGCTCTCTCAAGCAGCACGAGACTTCCACATTCATTCTTCAGCATACTCTGAGAGTGTTAGTTTTCCATTAGTTTTGTAACAGGGTGGTCCCCAGGATAGGGGGAGGTTCCAGGTTCCCTGCCCTACCCAAGGGAGGGTGGAGCTGAGCAGGAAGAAAAGAGGATGCAGAGGAGACTGAGGAAGGAAGGAAGCAGGATGGAGCCAGAAGGAGACCTGGAGGAGGCGCATGGAGCCTAGAGACACGTGAAGAAACTGCGCTTGTCTTTTGGTCGTGGACTGGGTGACACAGATGTGGGTGAGACCCGTGGGGAGGTGACAATGGCAGCTTTTATCTTGATGTTGATTTTGCTCTTTTCCTTCCGGGCTTGTCTGGTTGTTTCTGACTCTTTTCTGTGGGTCCCCACTGGAAGATGCTTTAGACTTGTGGCAGGCTTTGGGGCCTTGTTCTGGGCCGATCCCATATGGATGGACTTTTACCCACGAGGGGACGGGTAACTTTGGGTGCTTCATTTAGAAACTAGACTCTTTACCTTTCCTGTATTGTTTCCTAGTTTTATTAAAGTTCCTTCCCATTAAATCTCAGATGTTTTGTGTTGATGCGGCGAATGGCAGAACCCATTTAGAATAGGCAGGTTTGCGGGGTTTGGGCTGCCCCTCTCCCTGTCCTATAACAGTTTCAATAAAAGACCCAAACTGACTCTCATTGACCCTGTTTGCATCACATGCCCATCCCTGACCCAATCACAATGGCCTGGAGAATGGAACATTCTCATGATCCCAGGTTCTTGCACATATGCCCACCATAGGAGCCAAGGGAGAAGTATTGACTCTACCCAAGCCCCTGTGGACTGGGAGTAGAAGATGGTCAGGATCTCAAAGAAAATTGAGGCATAGTTAAGTTCTCAGAGTAAAGGCAAGAAAACTGAATGTCAGGCATCTGGACTGAGGAAGGACATGCCCAGCAACAAAGAGCAGCAAGTGCAAAAAAAAAGGGCACAAAGGGTACCAACCAGGGATACTCAGGAGGACTGCCGGGCTCAGTGCAGCTAGTGAACAGAACAGGGGAAGGGGAAATAGGACATGAAGGAGCAGCAGAGTTCAGTCTGGAAGGTTCCTGGGCACCAGGCTGAGGGGATGCCTGTCGGTGTTAGAGTAGTTAAAGCTGAGATGTGACTCAGTTAGATCTGTGTTTTATTTATTTATTTTTATTTATTTATGCATACAAGAACTGGGGTACAAGCCAGAGGTGTGGGGGTGGGGGTGGGAGGATTCACCATAGACAGAGTGGGGAGCAGAACAGGCAGATTGACTGAAATACACTGCTGAGGGGAGCAGCAGGCGAGACAGGAGAGGTCTGCTGTGCCATGTGGGTATCTCCCTGGCCAGGGATCGAACTCATGCTGCCGTGGCTGCGGATAGCTTCATAGGTTGCGTCTTAACCCTTTGTGCCAGCAGGGAGGCCCAGATCTGTGTTTTAAAACTGCTGGGTGGGCAGCAGTTTTGTTTTTTTTTTTTTAAAGATTTATTTATTTTTATTCATTTATTTATACAAGCACTGGGTACAGTCAGAAGTGCAGGAGGGTTAGAGAATTCACCAGAGCCAGAGTGGGGAGCAGAGCAGGCAGAAGGACTTTGAAAGAGGCAGCAATTCAACTGTTAATGGAACAGTGAGAATGTGAGAGATCAACTGCAGAGGGTCAATGTGAGAGGTTGTGAGTATCAGAGGGGATCCCAGCAAGGCATATGTGACATGGGGTTGCCAGTCTAAGGGATGCTTCCAAAATGCTCACGGTTGTGTGTCCCAGAGTAGAAATTGGACATGGATGTGCCCAGAGGGTGGTGAATGAGGGGTTGTGAGGGCTCCAGGAGGGTTAACCATCACAGTCTCTTCCCTCTGGGCCGTAGAAGTGTGTTTCCCATTCTTTTGAGTGGGTCCCTGTTAGGCCCATAGTTGCTAATATTTAAGTTAACCTCTCTTTACTCAGCACAAGGGTGTGCCAGGTGTTGAGTCCTCACAGAGGAGAAATTATTCCCATTTTACAGAAAAGGAAAGTGAGGTTTAAGATTGTCAGGGCTCACGGTTTTTAGGATTCAAACCTACATATGCCTGACTCTATCACCCAAACTTTACCACTCAGTTGCTGAGTCAAAGCAGACTTCCCTGGAGTCTGTGGGAGAAGACAGCATAGAAGAGAGGAGTAGGAGGGGGTGTGATAGTCAAGTCCTAATAATGATCAATTCTGAGTAGCAAAGATATGGTATTGCCCTGTGTACTTTTTCTACATCTTAAAACTTTCTCAAACTCTATGTTGTTTCAAAAGAAAGAAATTAAGGAAGGAAGACAAAAAAGCACAGGGCTAGGTCAGAGGATGGAGCCAGGCTGGGCTGGAGTGGGGCCTGGGCAGGGGCTCAGGGGAACCCTTCTGCACAAGAGCCCCAGTGTTCCCTGGGCCCGGCTGCTATCCAAGAGCAACAAGGTCGGCACCAGGCATCTGCCTCCTTCCCCCACCTCAGCTCTCGGCAGGTGGGAGGAGGGCCCTGGCCTCAGGCGTCCCTCCTGGAACCCAGAGTCTGCAAACCCCTGCCCAGGACATGGTACTTCACAGGCACCCTATCAGCCCCCACACACTCACCTTCAGGTGATTTCCACCTTCCTGGATAGCAGCTAAGGACAGAAGCAGAACATGGGCAGGTATAGTGTGTAGCATCAACAATCCCTCGGAGGAGGGACTCTGTGGAGAGGCACCCTGAGCTCTCCCACTTTGTCCCAAAAGATTAAGTTCAAGTGTCACTTTTGTTGTTCACTCACTCGCTACATGACTTCAGACAAGTCTTTCCATCTGCTTGGACTTGAATTTCCTCACCTACAAAACAGAATGAAGGATCCCTACCCCTGTGTGTCTTTGAGGAAGTCTCAAAGCCTACAATGTATGTAGAATGCCCTGTTGAGTATGCTGCCTGGCATCAAGTGCGGGGTCAGCCAAGGTGAGGACTCTTAACTCATTCATTTCCTCCAATATCGCTGGGGAAAGGGAAGTAGGAATGTGCCTATTTAGTGGGTGGAGAAACTGAGGCAGAGGCAGGCTAAAGGCATGATCTTAGGATGGCAGGCTCCCGGGCCCCTACTAGGGGACTAGGGGTGTTTGTGTGTGTGCGTGTGTGTGTGTGTGAACATCTTTGAAAGAGGCAGCAAATTCAACTGTTAATGGAACAGTGAGAATGTGAGAGATCAACTGCAGAGGGTCAATGTGAGAGGTTGTGAGTATCAGAGGGGATCCCAGCAAGGCATATGTGACATGGGGTTGCCAGTCTAAGGGATGCAGGCGTCTCAGCAGGGAGGCTGCACAATGTGGGCTCAGAAAGCCTTTGCTTTGCCATTGGCTCAGGGAAAGGTGGGAAGGGCCTAGAAGTTGGATGAAAGCTGTGTGGTGTCCAGCTCCTGCTGGCAACTCCCTCTGTCGTTCTCCCCTCCTCCACACAACCACATTCACTATGGGGAGCCAGCTGAGGACCAGAAGTAGTGTTATAGGGCAGCCCCGATACAAAACGGGGTGCCTGACTGTGGGTCCTCACCCGCGCGCAGCCACCTTCCCTTTGGTGGTGACGGGATTTGTCTTTCCCAATGTCTTGATGACTTTGGTCTGGAGTGGGGCTGGGGTCCACAAAGCCTGTATGGAATTAGCTCAGAACATCCTTTTCCCCTAACAGTAGGGAGTTGAGTTTGTCAGAGAGTTCTGGAGGCCACCTCTGGGCAGGAGGAGCTCATTTGTTCAACTGCTGGGCATCTACAGTGTCAGAATCCATAACCTTGCCAGAAGGGCTCCAGCAAGAAAGAACCCTGGGTGGAGAGGAAAGGGTTGGAAACCAGACATGCTGCTTTTAAAAGATACCCAATTCTTTTTGGTTTTATCTTTGGGAGGAGACCACTCTTTTGTTTGATGAGGAAACGAACAAAAATTTTAATTACTTTAATGGGTCTTTTGGTTATGCAAAGGAAAAGCCTCAATCGCTGTTGGAAGTAAGGGTGGGAAGAGCTAACTTCTTCCACATAACAATGGGGAAGGAAGCTGCTTCCTCTAGGCCAGGTCTCCACCAGTCAGGGCTAACCTGGTGGTAAACCTGAGACACCAGCTGACTCTGGGAGCTATCCCGGGAGGGGAAATAGAGCTTGAGGGATGGACTTCAGGTAAGGGTTGGGTGGATCAAAGGTCAGTTGACTTTCCAGTTTGACCATTGTTCAGATGCTTTAGAGACAAGTGTTTGCAGGTGAAGGAAACCTGAGTCAGGTGGGCCAGAGAACTTGGGGGTGGGGGCACCTATGTGTACCAGGCACTTCCTGCCTTCCATATGTACAGCTGTTTAGTTACAATTCTAGAATGTGCAATGAAGAAATAACAGGTCCTAAATAATCAAAGCAAGTGCTGTGTTCTAAAGGCTTTACATACTAACATGTCTAGTTTTGCAGCAACTTTTTGAAGGTGGTACTGTCATAATACCTGTTTTATTAATGGGGAAATTTACTAATGGAGATGGAGTCACTGTCAAGACCATGTTCGTGGTGCTGACACTTGAGTCCTGCCATTCTGTGCTCAAAATCACTTTACTCCCTGCTTCTTTCTCCAGCCTCAAGAGAGAGAAGGCATGTGGTAAGTCCAATGGGCTTCTTTGAGGAAGTGAGCTGAGACCTAAGAATGAGATGAAACTACCCAGGTCTGGAGTAGTATCATTCCTGTGTAAAGGCCCAGAGTTACGAGTGGGCGCAAGGACAAAGTGAATGAAGGACTTGTCCGGAGAAGTGGGAAGGAGCCAGATTATGAGAAGCATTTTTTTTTTTTTTATGCTCAGAATCTTTATGGGAAACTATTTTAAGGGGTGGCTGTGATTGGTCAAGTCTAATTTGTATTTTATTTTTTTAAAGATTTATTTAAACCTACAAAAAACTGGGGTACAGGCCAGCGGTGTGGGGGTGAGAGGATTCACCAGAGACAGACTGGGGAGCAGAACAGGCAGATCTATGGAAATACACTGCTGAGGAGAGCAGCAGGCGAGACAGGAGAGGTCTGCTGCGCCATGTGGGTAACTCCCTGCCCGGGGATCGAACTCATGACGCAGTGGCTGCCCATAGCTTCATCGTGCTGTGGTTAACAACCCTTGCGCCATCAGGGAGGCCCGAGACCAGCCAAGGTCTGAGGAAAGGCGTGGGTCAGGACTACTGGGTCTAGTTCCCCGACAGTTGAAGAGCAGGGAATTCAGCAAGGGGCTAGAACTTGGAAGCCTGGCCTGGGTGGACCCAAAGAGGCGGGGTCTGAGGGGGTGTGCAGTAGCCTTGGGCGGGGCCGCGAGATTGGGTGGGATAGCGGGGCTGGTCTTCAGGTGGGCGGCACGCTGTGCCACCCGCAATCACGCGGCTGTCAGGGTCGAGCTGGTCCAGAAGGGGTGGGATCCGAGATGGGCGGGTCAGAAGGTGGGCGGGGAGCCGAGCCGCCCGCGGCCGCGCTGCCGCGGAGGGTGCATTCCTGGCTCTCTGACCGAGGCTGAGCGTCGCCTGGGTTGAACTTGCGGTCCCCACTCGGTGCGGGCGTCGGGCCTGGCGGGAGCTGAGAGACTGGCCGCGGAGGACTCAGGTGAGCCGGCACTCTGTGCAGGGTGTGAGGCCGCGGGCGCTCGAGGCGAGCCAGCACCCTGAGCGGACCCAGAGCGCGCTCCTAGCCGCTAGGGGGCGAGCGGCGGCGGTGCCCTGGGAACTGCCCCTTCTCCGCGTAGGGCACCTAGACGTCCGCTCGGCAGAGGGGGGTGAGGGTCGGTAAATCAGTAACCCGCTGAGCACACAGGGCCTTTTGTCCCGCTCCGTCCAAAGAGCACCCTGGCCGCGGAGCTGGTTACTCATTGCCCACCCGGGCGGGGGCGGGCCGGCTGTCCCTGCCAGCTCCCTCTCGGGACCCGCCGACTCGCACCTCCCGCCGGGGTGGCTGGGTAGGGGTGGAGGGGGGAGAGCGGGCTGGTCCCTAGGCTGCAGGACCGTCTGCGCGCGCTGCGTAGATCCGAGGAAGCTGCGGCTCCGAGAGGTGCAGCCTTTTGCCCTGGGTCCCTCAGCGCTTAAGTCCGGGAGGCTGGAGAAGAAACCAGGACTGCCTGATACCAGATCAGGCCCCTCGACCCCGCCTGCCTGTCTGCCGCCAGACATGTGATCCAACTGAGGGTCCTGAGGGTCTAAGGTCAGGGCAGAAGAGGGTGGGAATAAAATCCCCAGGCCTCCCTACCCCACTCCCAACCCAACCAGTGCAGGCAGAGAGCTGCCCTCCCTTACGGAAGTGGGACTGGGGGCTGGAGGGAGGGGTTCTGTTAATAGGGAAGGGAAGACCTTGGAAGCTGACTGTGTGCAGAGACAGTGGCTCCTAAGCTAGGTGGAGTAAAAAAATGTAGGGTCCAGAGGCATGGACAACAGAGCAGGCATACCCAATTTTGAAAGGCAGTCTCTCCTCAGTGCTGAAGAGGCTGAAGGGGCCAGATTGTGTGGCCAAAGAGATTGACTGGGGATAAACAGCCAGGACTGGATCCAGCTGGACGCAGGCAGACATTAAAGACTTGTAAGCTGGAGGAGTATGTGTCACATAGTGGCTTTGTAATTTTTTTTTAAAAATATTTTATTTATTTATACAAGGACTGGGGTACAGGTCAGAGGCAAGGGAGGGTGAGAGAATTCACCAGAGCCCGAGCGGGGAGCATAACAGGCAGGCGGACCGAAGACACTGCAGAGGGGAGCAGCGGGCGAGGCTGCCGACAGCTTCACTGTGCGGCTCTCCACCCTCTGCGCCACCGGGGAGGCCCTGGATGTGTAATTTTTAAAGCTCTGCTGGAGAGTGGAGGCCAGTGAAGCCTGGGATTTGTTTGCAAATGTTCATGTAAGAGGTGACCATGCCTCGCCTGCATCTGAGGAGGGGAGGTTGGGTAGGAGAGGGAGCGAAGAGGCAACCATGAGGAAAGGGGGAAGGAGTGAAGAAGGGATGGTGGAGAGGATGGGTTTGTGGGCAGCCCAGAGAGCAGATAGTTTGAAGGAAGAAATGATGACTCCGGCGAGGAGAAGCTAATTGCCCCTGAGCCGGACCTGGATGGAGGGCAGTGGCTGAGGAGAGAGGAGCAGTGCATTTCCTGGACAAGGTAGGTCCGGAGACACAGGGCAGCCTAGCTTACTCAGCCAAGGTAACAACCCTGGGAATTAGCTGATCACCCTCTTCCCCTGCCCTAGACGAAGTTGTTTTGAGTATTCTTGGTGGCATTTGGAGGAGGGTAATCAGATGGGGTGTGTCCATCACACCTGACCAGGCACACACTGGAACCAGATGTGACTGACCGAGGGGAGAGCCAGGGCTACAGTCATGAGGAGAGTTCAGGGAGAACATTCCAATGTCGTGTATGCCCACACATTTCTTGCTTATCCTGCAAAGCTGTGCTATGAGGACAGTAAGTAGCCCAGAGAGGGAAAGGGACTTGCAAGTTGGTAAGAGACAGGATTTGAACTTGGCTCTGTTGGACACAAAAGCCTGTGTTGCCTCAGATGAAGCTGTGGGGGCCACAGAAAGCAGAGCAATCTGTCAGAATGAGGAAGAACTTCTGTTGGACACGCGCTACCCTGTTAGTACTGAGCGCCCTGCTGCTGGAGGTATCCAGAGTTGCTATAAGGACTGGGGGGGGGGGGGACAGGGGAGCAGGGCGCGGAGGTCAGATCAGATAACATCCAGATGGTGAAGTTTGGCCATGTATTATATTTCAAATCTTTTCTTTTTTGACTCCTCAGCAATAAATTCATTTATTCAGCAAAAAATAAATTATGTGTGCTGAGAGTGAGCAGAAGCTATGTCTCTGTTCTCTGCTTTCCTCTGAGGAAAGAATCCCAGAACTGCCCTTTCTGTGAACTCGTGCCAGGGTCTCAGCGGGACCAAGGAGAGGAAGCCCAACCCACCCCCTGTGCACAACCTACTGTGGTTTGGTGCCTTGGTCTCCAGCAACTTCAGAGCTGCTTTCAGTCTCTGCCCTGCTGCTGCCTGGCAGGGGGCAGGAGGTCTTGGACAAGTCTGCAGACCATTTCCGGTCTCAGTTTCCTCATCTGCAAAATAGGGGGATAGTACCAGCATGCGCATGTGATAGGAGCTCTTCTCTTCCTCCCCCTTTTGTAGGAAAGCCTTTGGCAGAAGCCCAGCCTGGGTGCCTTTGAACAGCAGCAGGAAGGAGATGCGGCTGCTGTTGGCCCTATTGGGGGTCTTGCTGGGCGTGCCCAGGCCTCCAGCTTTGTCCTTTGAGGCCTCTGAGGAAATGGAGCTGGGTATGGCCTTTAAGGTGGGAGAGGATGGTAGGGGTGGGCACTGGAGGGGGCTGCTGGCCAAGCAAAACTGGAAAGGGTCCTGCCCAGGTTCAGAAGAAGTGGCAGCAGGGCTCAGGGTCCAACCATTGAGAATCAGTGTCTGGCTCTCAGCAACCATCCAAATATCTCTGTGTCCATGAGAGAGGATTGGCATTGCAGGGCACAGGGCCCTCGTTGGGCTGCAGAGCTGGTGGTGAGCCGTTTGTGTGTGTGTGTGTGTGTGTGTGCACCGCGCGTGTGTATGTGTGTGTGTGAGCACACTTGGGTATGTGCCTTGGGGAAGCTATATAGCATGTGTGGTGTATTTGCTGGGTGTCTGATGTGCCCCCAGGGTATGACATGTGCCTGTGTGTGGCACCTATAGCATGTGAAGTGTGTGTATATCTGTCTTAGGCAGCGGCATGTCCAACCCAGCATGTGTGTGATGTGCACCAGTGGTGTGATATTTGCCCTGTGTGTAGTATCTGGCATGTGATTATGTGTATTGAGGACCAACAGATGTCCAGCATGTGATGTGAGATGCTTGTGCCCTGCATGTGCAGTTCTGTTCTCTGTATGCAGGAGATTGTGGAACTCACTCACCTGTCCTTGGCCCACAGAGCCCTGTCTGGCCCCTAGCCCAGAGCAGCAAGAGCAAGAGCTGACAATGGCCCAAGGACAGGCTGTGCGGCTGTGCTGTGGACAGGCTGAGCGTAGTGGCCACTGGTACAAGGAGGGCAGTCGCCTGGCACATACTGGCAGAGTACGAGGCTGGAGAGGACGCTTGGAAATCGCCAGCCTTCTACCCCAGGATGCAGGCCACTACCTCTGCCTGGCACGGGGCTCTATGCTTGTCCTGCACAATGTCACCTTGATTGTGGATGGTAAGGTCTGGCAGGGGCTGCAGGGACCTGGGAGAGAAGCCCCTGGTTCTAGACCTTAGATGCTTCTTTTTGTCCCTGACATAGACTCCTCAACCTCCAGCAATGGTGATAAAGACCCCAAGGTCCACAAGGACCCCTCAAATGGGCATATTTACCCCCAGCAAGGTCAGTATGAGTCCACAAGGATTTATTTCCCTGAGAAGAGACCTGTATGAAAGCAGGTGTTCATCCTGGAGCACTAAGTTCTCCCAACACCCCCACTTCAGCACCCTACTGGACACACCCTCAGCGCATGGAGAAGAAACTACATGCAGTGCCTGCTGGGAACACTGTCAAGTTCCGCTGTCCAGCTGCAGGCAACCCCATGCCCACCATCCGCTGGCTCAAGGATGGACAGGACTTCCATGGGGAGCATCGCATTGGAGGCATTCGTGTGAGTCTCCGGGTTCCAGGGCCATCTGCTCCTCCATTTTCACTCTCCCCTCCATCCTCTCCTAGCTATCAGATCCTCAGTTCCTTCCCTCATGAGGAAGGCGGTGCTAGACTGACAGTGCTAGACTGTGGACCTGGACAGATCTGGTGCAAGTTCCTTCTCTGCCACTTTCCAGCCACTGACAACTTCTCTGTCAAGCAACTCCATTTGTAAAGTGAGAAGGCTCACTGACCAGCAGATATCAGTAAGTTTTAGCAGCTCATTCACTGCAGGGACAACCTGCAGGGTGAGTTGTACGTCGTAGAGGAAGATGAGACTCAAAGAGACAAAGACCATCTCCAGGTAGCACAGCTAGGAAGAGAAAGTTAAAACTCAAAGACTCAAACCCAAGGCTCAGATATTTGATGTTTTCTGCTTCTCACAATGTCCTTGTCCTTGGCCTGACCTCCCCAGCACCTAGAAAGCTTGGGAAGACCCAAATGGGCAGGATCTGGCCTCATGCCCTGGCCCCCAGGGTTGCCATGGGTTGGTGACTCCTCATGGACTTTTTTTTTTAAGATTTATTTATTTATTTGTTTGTTTGTTTGTTTATTTATTTATACAAGCACTGGGTACAGTCAGAAGCGCGGGAGGGTGAGAGAATTCACCAGAGCCAGAGCGGGGAGCAGAGCAGGCAGAAGGACCGAAGTACACTGCTGAGGGGAGCAGCGGGCGGCAGGAGAGGTCTGCGCGCCATGTGGGATCCTCCGCCGGTGGCCGGGGAGCAGCCGGGGATCGAACCGGCGCCGCAGAGGCCGTGGGCAGCTTCGCAACCCAGCGCTCAACTGCTGCGCCACCGGGGAGGCCCTCCTCATGGACTTTTCCCTCACCCCCAGCTACGCCATCAGCACTGGAGCCTGGTGATGGAGAGCGTGGTGCCCTCGGATCGTGGCACGTATACCTGCCTGGTGGAAAACTCTATGGGTAGCATCCGCTACAGCTATCTTCTGGATGTGCTGGGTGAGCGGATGGGCAGGCGAGGGCTGGGGGCCCTGACTCTGCCCTAGTTGGGGCCCAGTCTGGGAGACAGTCTTAGCTGACTCCAACTGCTCAGAATGTCCAGGTGGGTCAGGGGGAAGTTCAGGGAATAATGTGGGCCTAGAAGAGCAGGGGTTGATTGAGAAGAAAACTGTGAAAGACATGGGCAGAGGCTACAGGCTGGGGTCTAAAAACAATGCATTTGTGGGGAGTTGTGTGCCTGGGGTTTGAATGCTCGCCTGAGTTGGTGTCCTTGCCCCTAAAGGCAATAGGGAGCCATGGAATGTTTAATCAGGCTAAACGATGGACAAGTAAGGTCTGAGCTGGTATCAGGAGTAAAGCCCGGGAGCTGGGTGGTGGCTGGAGGCAGGTGACCAGGGTACTTCTGTGGGTGCCACTGGTCAAGGTTGACGGCTCGGCCCGGCCCCCAGAGCGGTCCCCGCACCGGCCCATCCTGCAGGCGGGGCTCCCTGCCAACACCACAGCTGTGGCAGGCAGCGACGTGGAGTTGCTGTGCAAGGTGTACAGCGACGCCCAGCCCCACATCCAGTGGTTGAAGCACATCGTCATCAACGGCAGCAGCTTCGGCGCTGACGGCTTTCCTTACGTGCAAGTCCTGAAGGTCCAGTCCCTGCTGGCACCTGCTCCCTACCCTTCTCCCACAGGGCGGGAAGGGTGGTGCCAGCTCCCCTCCTGGCCACAGTGTGGCCCAGGCCCTGCTATGACCCTGAGTCTATCTCCTCTTCTCAGACAGCAGACATCAATAGCTCAGAGGTGGAGGTCCTGTACCTGCGGAACGTTTCTGCCGAGGACGCAGGCGAGTACACCTGCCTGGCAGGCAACTCCATCGGCCTCTCCTACCAGTCGGCATGGCTCACAGTGCTGTCAGGTGAGCCCCAAGGGGTCCAAAGGAGGCTGCAGGATCCTGCTGTGATATGTTAGGTGGATGGTCTCCCTTGGCCTCTGGGCTCCAGGCGTGGGACGTGGCATGTGGATTTGTGCGTTGAATTCTACATGCAGTCATCCCTCTGTGGGTCCACATGTGACTGTTAGTGCTACCCTCTGGGATATGGGCATGAGGGACTGGGTATAACGTAGCTATTTTGGTGTGTGTCCCTCTGTATGTTGGGGTTGTATGTGCCCATATCAGCGGGTGTGGGGCCAAGCCCTGTGGCTACTAAACAGCCAGTTATCTCTGTGTGTGTGTGTCCATCTGTGGGCAGAGGAGGACCTTGCATGGACAGCGGCAGTGCCTGAGGTCAGGTACACAGACATCGTCCTGTATGCTCTGGGCTCTCTGGCTTTGGTTGTGCTCCTGCTGCTGGCCGGGCTGTACCGTGGGCAGCTGCTCCAAGGCCAGCACCCCCGCCAGCCAGCCACTGTGCAGAAGTTGTCCCGCTTCCCTCTGGCCCGACAGGTACCATTCCATCCTTCTCTCCCATATTCCCTCCTGTGTACTGAGACTTTCGGCTCCAATTGGCCAACCAAGTCTCCCACTTTGCAGTTCTCTCTGGAGTCAGGTTCCTTGGCCAAGTCCAGTTTGTCTCTGGTGCGAGGTGTCCGTCTCTCCTCCAGTGGCCCCCCATTGCTCGCTGGCCTTGTGAGTGTAGATCTACCTCTTGACCCGCTGTGGGAATTTCCCCGGGACAGGTAGGCTGAGCAGTATGAGGATGAGGGTGCAAGCTCCAGGCAGGTATGAGGCCCTGGCATCAGAGTTCTGGGCTTTCTCCATTTCCAGGCTGGTGCTTGGGAAACCCCTAGGCGAGGGGTGCTTTGGACAGGTAGTCCGTGCAGAGGCCTTCGGTATGGATCCTAATCGGCCCGACCAAGCCAGCACCGTGGCTGTCAAGATGCTCAAGGGTGAGTGTGTCAGCCTGGGGGAGACGCCATGGCCTTGGGACTAACAGCAGGGGCTCATGGTGCTAATGAGTGAGCACTGGGGGCCAAGAGAGGCTGCTGGACTCCAGCCTGGGACCTGGGGCCCAACTCTGCTACTGACCCTCACAAGTCACTTCTGAGCCTCAGTTTCCCCATGTGTCGACTGGGTAAAGAGTCCCCACCTTCCAGCCCTTAATTCCCAGGAGGAGCCTAGTGCATTATATCTTAACTATGGAGGTGATAATGACTACAAAGATATGGGGTGACGGATTTGGTACCTCCCTGTCAGTTGTGACCTCAAATAACCTTGTTAGCCTCAAAGGCCCTCCATCTCATTCTCCTTGATTGCCACCCCCAGTGACACCCTCAGCTTCCCCCAGGCTTTTTTCAGATCTGTCCCCATGTCCACCATTATAAGAAAACAGGTCTACTTAAGTGCCATCCTACTCCCAAGCAGCAACCCCAAGATGCTCAGGGCACACCTGAGACCCATCATCAGGCCTCTTGCTGCTGTCCCCCATCCCTCTCCACAAGAGTGACCCAAGTAGCTGTTCTGCTCCCCTCTTTCCCCTCTGCACAGCTGGGGCCACCTGGCACTTTCTGGGAGGCAAAGATTGAGAAATGTTCATTGTGAGATCCAATGGGGAGGTTTTATCATTGGCCCAGAGCCACAGATCAGTTCTAGGGCCTAGGTCTTTGTCCTCTGCCTTCTCAAAAGAATCTGAAGCCATTTCTTCCTGACCTTTCCTAGCTGCACGCTGCTGGCAGCTTTCTGAATTCCCTACCTAGATGGACTCCAGGCCTGATCAGAGGGACCTTGGGGAGCCAGCCCGCTTCCCGCCCCCAGGAACCCACACTTGACCCAGGGACTAATGCCATGCCCTCCAGACAGAACTTCCTTCCTGTTCAGAGCTCTTCCCTCTGCCCTGCTTCTTGGTCCCATTCTGTCAGGAATAGCCTTGACCTTATGGCATCTTTGCAATTGCTAGGAGAGGTAGGGTGTGACTTTTTGTCCCATTTCACACAAGAGGAACCAAGTTAGGAGACTTCCTCCCTCCCTCCCTCCCTCCTCTTCCCTCTCTCCCTCCCTCCCTCTCTCTTTCTCTCTCCTTCTGTCTCTCTATCTGAGGTAACACTGGTTTACATCACTTTCTATAACTCAGAGGAATAGGTTCAAGAGACTTTTTCAAGGCTACATAGGCTCGCAAGGATTCAGGTATGATGCTGTCCCCTACCCAGAGGCCTCCTTGGTTTAGTCACCTTGGCTGTTGTCCTTGCAGATAATGCCTCTGACAAGGACTTGGCAGACCTGGTCTCTGAGATGGAGGTGATGAAGCTGATTGGCCGACATAAGAACATTATCAATCTGCTGGGAGTCTGCACCCAGGAAGGTGGGATGGGGTGGGGTTAGGGGTGCGGGTGGTTGGTACACGGAGCCACAGTCCCAGCAGCTTCTATGTACCCCTCTTGACACAGGGCCCCTGTATGTGATTGTGGAGTGCGCCGCCAAAGGAAACCTGCGGGAGTTCCTGCGGGCCCGCCGCCCCCCAGGCCCCGACCTCAGCCCTGACGGGCCTCGGAGCAGTGAAGGGCCACTCTCTTTCCCTGCCCTGGTCTCTTGCGCCTACCAGGTGGCTCGAGGCATGCAGTATCTGGAGTCTCGGAAGGTAAGGGCTGTGTTAACACTCTGGACCCTTCCAACTAATCCATCGCCACACTTTCATGGCCTTGGCATTAAAGGTCTCCAGCTTCTCCTTTCTCCCCTTTATACCCTGTCTGAGTGTCCCCAAGTCTTTCCATGTACAGTTGACATGGTATGTTCCCATTACTTCCTTTCACAAGTGTGCAGAGCAAGGGAGGAGGTGATAGAGAGGGTGTGGGCTTTAAAGTTGGAGCACTTAGGGCCTCCCCGGTGGCACAGTGGATTGAGCGCAGCTCTGTGAAGCTGTCCACAGCCTCTGCAGTGCAGGTTTGGTTCCTGGCTGTCCAGGGAGATACCCACATGGTGCAGCAGATCTCTCCTGTCTTGCCCACTGCTCCCCTCATCAGTGTTTTCGATCCATCTGCCTGTTCTGTTTCCTGCTCTGTCTCTTGTGAATTCTCTCACCCTCCCGCGCCTCTGACCTGTACCCTAGTTCTTACATAAATAAAGTAAATCTTTAAAAAAGATAATAAAGTTGGAGGACTTAGGTTCCCCTTTCTGAATTTTGACTTCCTCATCTATAAAATGGGTACATGATCCCTGCCCTCAGTGCATTCACCGGGACCTGGCTGCCCGCAATGTGCTGGTGACCGAGGACAACGTGATGAAGATTGCTGACTTTGGGCTGGCCCGTGGTGTCCACCATATTGACTACTACAAGAAAACCAGCAATGTGAGGGGAGCAGGGCAGAGCCAGATAGGGGGCGGGGGGTACTTGGACCTCTTGATCCGGCACCAATGCCCCCTCTCCGTCCAGGGCCGCCTGCCTGTCAAATGGATGGCACCTGAGGCCTTATTTGACCGAGTCTATACACACCAGAGTGATGTGTGAGTCCCAGAAGCTGGGGTTTGGGGTGTCTGTGGCCAAGATTGTCCTACCCCACAGAAAGGGAAAAGCACTTGCCCAGGGTCACACAGTTGTGGGACCTGAATGTGATCAGATTAAAAAAAAAAACCCCAATCCCCACTCCTGTGATGCTTGTGGGTCCCCTCCCCATACCAGCCTCAAGAGTGGGTAGCCAACCTGTGCTCTGCTGAGCCCCCATCCTGCCTCCAGGTGGTCATTTGGGATCCTGCTGTGGGAGATATTCACCCTTGGGGGCTCCCCGTACCCTGGCATCCCTGTGGAGGAGCTGTTCTCACTGCTGCGGGAGGGACATCGAATGGACCGGCCTCCAAACTGCCCCCCAGAACTGTGAGGCTTCATCCGCCCCACTCTCCCTTTCCTGTCCCCATCCTCTACTCTCCACTTGACCTCAGAGTCTGGCCCTGGGGACTCACCAGCATTGACTCAAAAAGTTGCTAAAGCTGCCACCTCCTCAGCCCAGGTGAGGAGGTTCTAGTCTGGCTTCTGTGCCCTTCCATAGAATCACCCCACTTGCCCCTTTTGACACAATGCACCCAAGGCCCAGAGACCTCCCCCAGAGTCCCTCCAGTGCTCCCCTTACCCCAACTTTCAGGATCCCTCTGACCCTACACCTCACCTCTCACAGGTATGGACTGATGCGTGAGTGCTGGCATGCGGCACCCTCTCAGAGGCCCACTTTCAAACAGCTAGTGGAGGCACTGGACAAGGTCCTGCTGGCCGTCTCTGAAGAGGTACTGTTCCCCTCCTGCCCCATGACTTCCTTCTCCTGCTCCCCTCTGGGCCTTCTCCTTGCTGACTACCAGGACTGACCAGCCCTGTTCCCTGCAGTACCTGGATCTTCGCCTGACCTTTGGACCCTACTCCCCAACTGGTGGGGACTCCAGTAGCACCTGCTCCTCCAATGACTCTGTCTTCAGCCTCGATCTGCTGCCACTGGGATCCAGCTCCTTCCCCTTCCCCAAAGTGCAAACATGAGCAGGAGCATGAGATTATGTGGGCCACCAGGCCCAACCAGAAACCTTAGACCTCCTGGCTCAGCAGCAACCTGGCAGTGTTTGACCTCGGCAGCCCCAGGCACTGACCTCAGGGTGCTGAAAGGTTCTGCTTTGGGGAGGTCTGCTCAACCTACTTGAGGTTTCCTGCTCTGGTCTTGGGTTTCAACCCGTGACAAGGCCCTTAACCCTGGGAGTTATGGCCCCAGGGTTCTAGAAGTCCGAGTGTTAGGGTTCTGCTTGGGACTTAGCATACTTAGCATTCAGCCCTTGTTCCCGGGGTCTGGCTGGACATGGCTGCAGGACTTTCCTAAACCTCTTGCTTCCCTACACCAGCTGAGAGATCTGGCAGTCTAGAATCTCCTCTCCTAAGGCCTTCCCACCTCCCCTCTGCTGCTTGTCCCAACATCTTGGCTGAAGGAGCATTGGCCTGTGCTCCTGGCTGAAAGGCTGGAAGCCTGCCGAAAACAGAGAAGCAAATGGCCTTTTATAAATTATTATTATTATTTTTTTTGAAGTAAACTTCTGTGTGCCTGGTGTCTTCCCTGCAGCAAATGAAGAGCAAATAAGGTGGAGGGATCCCCCAAACTGGGATGCTGCCGAGTGACACAAACTGAAAGTTCTCTGTCAAGTTTTAGGGTTGCATTCACCTCAAGCTGTCTCCAGGTGGACCAAGTTCTATGCAGCACTCTTGCTCAGTCTGTCTTTCTGGTACCATCTTGCGTATGTGATGGTGTGAAGTGAGCCAGGGTAATTCATGGGCAGAGACCACAGCTCCATCCACTGTAGAGATACCAGTGCCCTTTGCACATGTGTCAATGTGCCCTCTGCACATGCATGAATGTGTCCTGTGACTGTCCCCAGGGAAGCTGGCAACACCCCTCCCCCCATCTGCTGAGCTGACCGTTAACACAGCATGAAAGCCTGAAACCCAGCCTCAGGGCTGCAGCCTGCTCCCACGCTCTGCCTCTGTCTGGGGGCTCATGGAGCCATGCCCAACCCGCCTCACCCTGGCCAGTCTCCCAGGCAGCAGCTGGTTGCCGCCTGGCTGGGCTGCAGCTGTCCCTGCCTGCCTGGTCCTCCGCTGGGGATGTTGACATGGCCCTATTCTCAGACACCCTCCTTGGGGGCAAGTGGGAGGGGGGTGATCAGCATCCAGGCCTCTGAGCCTGGAATCTTCCCTGGCTCCATCCCTGAAGTATCTATTGCTTTTAGCCCCTAAGCCCCAGAATTGATAGGTGAGCATGCCTGACCCAGTGCCTGGTGCTTACCCTTTGTGGGAACCACCTGAATTGCCTCCCTAGCCCCCCAGGGGTTGGTGGTTGAAAATACAAAGGGAAGGGATAGATATAGGAACCGGGGCTGGAGCTGCCCTGGAAGGCTGAGCAGCAGCTAATGGCCATGCTCCTCTCCCCACTCCTGGCCTCCCACCATGCACTCTAACTCACCATGTCCCCCACAAAACCACCTCCTCCAAGACGACCCCTCAGAAGGCACCAAGCCTAAAGTCAGGGAGTCGTCCCCAAACAATGACTTCCTCTCAGGTACCTGAGAGGACGGGATTTGAAGTCAGGAGTTTCAAATCCTATCATTTCCACTGTCCCCACTTTTTTGAACAGCATGAGTTTTTTTTTGGGGAGGGGTGGGTTCGGGGAGGGTGCTCCTTCCCAGGGCAGGAGTTAAGCTGAAATGAATCTTGGGTGAACACGTTTGGGTGAGCATGTTTGATGCAGCGTTCACATGGATTATGCTGAGTGTTCTGAGAACTGGTGCTCCAATCTTAATAGGGACCCTGAGTGCCCCCCACCCAGCCCATGTTCTCCACCATCCCTTCCCTGATTCCCCTGCAGGTGGTTCTAGAAGCAGCTTCCAAAAGCAGGTCTTGGCCAATGTTCCTGCTCTATCTAAGGCCTCCCATTGTCTCCCTGGAGTCCCCAAACTTTCTGACTGACCCCCACTGTCACACTTAGAATCTCCCACTGAAGGTCACTGGCCAGTGATCATGTCCTTCACCAGCCCAGCCAATGGCAGGAGAGGCAGATCCTTCAGAGCCCACCTGGAAGGAAAGGGGTGAGAGGCTAGAATATAGTGTGTAAAGACAAAGAATGACTACTGAGCACCACTGTCCACTTTCCAACCATGAGCCACTGCCATGCCAGACTCAGTCACCCACCACTGTCCCTCACCACATCCTCACCAGGTCAATTATTTTTCCTCCTTAACGGTAGAGAAATGGAGATGTGATGGGCCAAGTCCCAAGGATGTAGCTTGAGTATCCCCCACCCTGCCAGGTTCTCAGCAGGTCCTGTGCATGTGGGAGACCAGTGCCAGTTCACTTGGAGTGACAGAGGCAGCTGCTGCCTGGCAGGTCTTGGGGACCAGGAGGAGCTCAGCTGCCCACCCAGTGCCCCCTCCCTGCCTGCATCCCTGGCAGGCATGCGCTTGCTGGGGCCCTTCCACATTCCTGATGTCCCATGTCAGAATGAGACAGATGCTGCTAATTCCCTTGAGCAAGCTTGGCTGCTCCATCACCTCCCCCAGTCTGCTCCAGGCAGCTTGGCAGCAACTAAATATGGCCCCCTTGGTCTGCCTGAGTTCTGATCTCTGGGTGACTTTCTAACACTAGGGGAGCCTGTGGAGAAAGCCCTGGGTCATCTCTGACTCTGCCACTTGTTTGTTGCGTGTGTCTGTTAGGACTCTGATAGCAGCAAGAGAGAGAACGCCACTCCAGTCACTGAAACTGCAGCCAAGGACAGAAGACTGCTGGGAGGGAATCCATACCTGGGAAAGAGGGTGAGGTTGTCTACAGTGTGGGCAGCTCCCATCTCTAAGCGTTCCCCTCTCTGAGCCTGAAGCTTGGGGAATAAGGACGCCGCCTTGGAGCAGCTGTCGTGTGGGGATTAGAAGGAACTAGTCCCGGGGCTGACTGGCATGATCTCATTCCCTCATGGCAGCCCATCCAAGAAGGCAATCGTGTCCCCATGGCCCAAATGAGGACACTGAGACTCAGAAAGTGGACATGGCTGGCCTGAGGTGACATGGGGCAAGTGGGTGAGTCGGCACTCAGGACCAGGTTCTCTGTCCCACCTCAGATTCAGTCCCACAGCCACAGTGGCTGGGTGGCTTCAAGGACCAGGAGAGGCTCTGGATTTGCACAAACCAGGAGACATCTCTTAATGGGAGATCCATGCATATGGACAAGCAGACAGTCACGGTGCCCAAGCACAGATGCGCTGGACCAAGTGCTCTGGGGTCTAGCTCTAGGACGCTCATGAGTTTCTTCCTAGGGCGTGCCTCCTCCCCCCTCACCTGGCCAAACCCTTTAGATCTCATTCAAACTTCACTTCTTGGGGTGGCCTCCCCAGCCCCTTTCCCAGTTTGGGCCCTTTCATTTAGAGGCTCTCATCCTTGTAGAGAGGGGCTCACTCTCAATCTGGGATGGGAGGGTTCTTCCTCCAAACTGTGAGCACCAGGGTGCAAGCACTGCTTTGACAGTTTTAGGCCTCACGTAATGCCGTTGACAGGTTCTTGGAAACAGGTCCTTGAATAATGTCCTGGCCAAGATCAAAGTGGGCCGGGATTGTTTTTTTCTCATCAGCGTTATAATGAAATGACTGTACAAAACATTATTCAAGCTTCTGCTGTAGTTGTGAGATTTGAGCATAAATCAGAAGCACCTAGAGGGCTTGGCTGGCTGGGCCCTTCCTTAGAATCTTGGGTAGGTTTGAAGTGGAGCCTAGAAATTTGCATCCCCAGAGGTGCAGATGCTGTTGGTCTGGGGGCCACCCCGTGAGAACCATATTTAGAGGTATTACATGTTAATCCTGTAAGCAACAGGAAAAAAAAACCCTCCAGTGGCATGAAAGGTTTTTTTTTTTTTTAAAGATTTTTTTACTCATGCATACAAGAACAAGGGTACAGGCTAGATGTGCGGGATTCACCAGAGACAGAGCAGGGAGCAGAACAGGCAGACTGACTGAAATACAATGGGCGAGACAGTAGAGGTCTGCCGCGCCATGTGGGTATCTCCACTGCCGGCCGGGATTGAACTGGCACTGCAGAAGCTGTGGATAGCTTCACAGCACTGCGCTTAACCACCTGCACCACCAGGGAGGCCCACAAAAGGTTTTCAATGAAAAGCAACCCCATATTCCAGCTCTCCTCCTCAGAGGTAGATGTCCCCATTTCCTGAGACTTCTTGGCCTGCCTGCCCCCCATGCTTGTGTAGCTATTGATCAATTTAGCCATTTCTGCTCTTGCCCCCCAAATCGCTCCCAGGGCAGCACCAGCAGAAGTGAGGGAGGTGCAGGAAAATGTTGAATGAAGACCATGCCCAGTCTAGGCACTCAGGTGTGCACAGTTGGGCTGTCATGCCCATCCCTTCCCACACTCCCAGCCCCTAACCAGGAGCTCCCCTACCCTTCCACCTGCTGTAGGATTTAGTCTAATCCCTGACTATGCATGAGAGGCAGCTGCAGCTCTCTCTGGGGGGAGGGCTCCCCTCCAAAGGAAATTTTTTATTCTCTTGCTACCGAAATCTGACCTTCATAGGCACCTGGGCCCCATGGCTAAGGCCTGTCCCCAGTAAGTGGCTGAGGAGGGGAGGGCGTGAAATTGCCAACAGCTGAACTCACCCAGCCTTTCCCCACATCCTCTCCAACCCAGTCACTCCGTACATTCCACAGAGCCAGCCACTTCCGGCCCCCCATGCCAACCTCACATTCTTGTGTTGGTCCTCGGGGCCCAGCCTGACCTGACCCTACTGATCTCACCACCTGGCCCTGTGGGATATGACTGTGCCTCTTGCAGTTCTCAAACCACCAGGCCACTCTTTCAGCCTTGAGAATTTAGCTCAGTTATCCCCTCTTTCAGAAAGTCCAACTTGACTCCTACCTCTATCCATGACTAAAATGACCCTTCTATGTCTTTCAGTCCCACTCAGGGCAGGGGCCTCTTAGGTTCCACCTTTGAGAACTCAAAGGCCCAGTGTAGAGCAGGCCAAGGTAAGGCTTGTTGAATGACTGAATGACCTACCAATGGTAATAAAGCTCCCAACCAGGCCCCCAGGAAGTCAGAGGTTGCAGTTTTCTTTCCTAGGAGGCAGGGATGAGGGCCTGGCTGACAGGGCTATGACAGCAAGATCCATATTAAATAGCACAGCTATAGAGCCTTCAAAAATGGGTAGCTCTGAATCCTCGGGAACTGAAAGATTATTATTACTACTGAGGCTGAGAAGGGCTTCACCAACACGGTTGAGCTTCTGTCCCTGTGGGCATAGCCCCTTCCAAGTAGCCCCTGAAGAGCAGTTAGAGATCAGTGATAGGGGGCACAGAATCCTCTGGAGCAGCACAGTCCAGTGGCACTTCCTGCTGTGAGGGCAATGTTCTGTGTCTATCCTATCTAATAGGGTTGCCACTAGCCACCTGTGGCTCGTGAGCACTTGAAATGTGGCCCATGCAACCAAGAAGTTGATTATTTTGTTTTAATTAATATAAATACAAATAGAAAGGGCTGTGTATTGACAGTAGCAGCCCCTTTGGGGCTGCTGTCCGTATACTGATGGGGCATTCTCTCCAGTTTACACAGCTGAGGGGCAATGCCAAGGCAGAATCAGTGTGCAAAGGGCAGAGATGCCCGCACCAGCGGGGATGCAGGAGCTGGAGGCAGCAGGCAGAGTCACAAAGGTTGCTCTGGGGAGATGAATGAGGAGGCTAGAGTAGGACAGAGAGGGGACCTTTGTTTCTTTTTAATGTTGTACCTGTGGGTGCATTACTTATTTACAAAATTTCAAGATTTTTCTAGAAAAGAAAAAATACCAGAGAAAAGAAGTATCCCCTCTGAGAATACACCAGCTTCCAGAGATGCCTGGTCCAAACCTCAGGCCACATCGGAGTTCGTTAGCTCCTCCAGGCCTCAGCACCCTTCCACACAGCCACGCTGATCTCCTGCCAGTCTCACACACTAGCCCAGGCTGGAATCAAGGTCTACCAGAAACATCCTGATCTGTGCTCCTACACACTCCCTAAACTCCTTGAATACCTGTCCCCATCTAGTCCCCACCCCAGGGAATTTTTTTGTTTTTTTATTTCTCTATCACCTCAAGCTCATGAGACTCCAGGCCTTTGCATTTGCAGCTCTCTACCTGGAGTGCTAATTCCCTCTCTGGCTGGCTCTCAGAACAAAGGCCATGCCCTAAGAGTGGCCTCTTCTGACCAGGCTGGCTGAAGTCCTCTCTCTGTTATTCCATATTTTAGCCCCTTGTTTGTTTTCCTTTGCAATTACCTTATTTGTTCACTCTACTGGCTGCCACCTCACTAGGTGAACTTTTTTTTTTTTAAGATTTATTTATTTATGCATTCAAGAGCTGGGGTGCAGGCCAGAGATGCAGGGTGGGCGGGGAGGCTGGGGGTAGAGGATTCACCAGAGACAGAGTGGGAAGCGGAACAGGTAGATTTACTGAAATCACTGCTGAGGGGGAGCAGTGGACGAGACAGGAGAGGTCTGCGGCGCCATATGGGTCACTTCCCTGGCCAGAGATGGAATTCGTGCTGTAGTGGCTGTGGATAGCTCCATAGTGCTGCATCTTAATGCCTTGCGCCACCAGGGATGCCCCACTCACTAGGTGAACTTTGAGAAGCCAAAGTGTTGTCTTGTCCACAGGGGTACCTCAAGTGCCTACAATAGGTCTGACATGCAATAAGACTACTTCCTGGAAGTTCATGGAATGGATACATGTCAAATGCATTTCTCCAAGTCAGAACTGAAATCCCAAGCTGGTGAGCTGATCACAAAGAGGCTTCCCAAGCCATTTAGAAGCTAGAGCAGTAACACCCAAATACATATGTAGCCTGCTGAGGGGACCACAGTGTCCTACAGTGTCCATAAAGGGACTATTAACCCCATTCCCCTCCTTTTACCTGGGGTTCAGCCCTGAGGTGGGCCTGGAAACCTAGAGATGGCTCAGGACTGTCATAACTCTTAAAAGCATCTCAAGGTTCAGGGTGTCTGCTTGCAAGCCAGCATCCCTTTCCCCCCCCCACTCCACCACCAACCATGTCAAGAATAGGATGGGGGACAAGGAACCAATATCTAAGGAAGGGCTGCAAATCCACAAGAAAAAGGCAAAACACTCGAAACACAAATACAGAGGGTGGATAATAGAGCAACTGACAAGAAAACCAGAGGATAACAAGCATAAGAGGAGACTGTGAATCTCAAGTAGAATCCAAGAGATGTCCTTTTCACCAATGAGAGGAATAGAAATTAGAAAGCTGGAGTCAGCAGGGATATGGGGTGGGGGGCTCCAGACTGCAGGCACAGGCACCCCAGAGCCATCTGGGAGCTTTCAGTTAATTATATAAACACATGGCTTTGATCTGGCAATTTTGCCCTGAATATAAATGCCCACCCCCCACCTGCCCAGGAGCAGGGTACCCACATATGACATTTGAAGAAGGTTGGGGGAAGGGTGAAAGCTATTTGGATTCCCTCACTTCCCATCTCTTGACCTCCTCTTCCCCTTTCCTTACCCACATCCCCTTGGCTTCTCTTAACATGAGTGGAGGACCTGATAGATACACAACCATGTAGAGGGACTCAGAAACCCAATGCTGAGTGGAAAGAGTAAGAAATGGAGTGAGCTCTAAAGCAAAAAGCCATCTGCATGCAAGAAATGATGACACAGAAAACACATGTGTTGGAAGAACAAGTACAAAATCTTTAGCACTGCTGCCTCAGTGAGGGCCAAATAGATACAAACAGGGAAGGAGGATCAAAGGGAATTGAAAAAACAAAGAAAGGAGGCCCAGCCTCCCTGGTTAAGCACAGCACTATGTAGCTATCTGCAGCCTCTGAAGCACGAGTTCAATCCCCCGACCGGCCAGGGAGCAACCCAAAAGGCGCAGCAGACCTCTCCTGTCTCGCCCACTGCTTCCCTCAGCAGCGTATTTCAGTCCTGCTTGTTCTGCTCCCCACTCTGTCTCTGGTGAATCCTCTCACCCTCTGCACATCTGGCCTGTACCCCAGTTCTTGTATGCATAAATAAATAAATCTTTAAAAAAGAAAAAAAAGAAAGGAGGCCCAGGAGCAGGGTACCCACAGGAGGGGGCAATGGTGCTTCTTGGAGGAGGTGTCCTGGGAGCTCAGGTTGAAGAATGAAGAGCTAACCAGATTGAAGTGTGGTATGTATGTGTGTGTGTGTGTGTATGTGTTGTGTTTACATGTACATGCACACTAGTACATGTATCAGAGAGAGAAAGTGAGGTTGAGGGAGTGTTGGGGTTAGAAGGGACAATAACATGTTCACTGAGCACCAGCTGTAGGCCAGGTGCCATGCTAGGCACTGGGTATATACTCTGTGATGAGACAGGCCACTACCCTGGAGGCTTACAATCTAGAGGTGAAGACAGACGCTAAAAAACACATGGAAAAGTGGGGGCTTTAATAAAACAGACTCTCACCATCAAAGGCTCCAGCTATGTGTCTATGGAGGGACCTGATGTGGACATGTCTCAGGGAATAGTCCCATGAGATAGTAATGTTTGAGTTGAAGGAGAGGAGGATTTGGCCTTGGGATGAGTGAAGGAAAAGCATTCTAGGTAGAACAGATTCATCAAAGGTCTGGAAGTGGGCAGGTGTGAAAGAGTCAGAGGTACTCCAATCTAGCCACGTGGACAGAGCACACAGTAAGGGAGAACAAGGGGTCAGAAGAGGCCACGCTACAGTCGTGTGGATTTCATTCCCAGGGGAGAGCAGAGCCAGAGAGCAAGCGGCTGCTAGAGCAGATGTAAGGAGACTCGTGAGGGATCTGTTGCTGTGTCTGGTTAGAGATCTGGGAATTGGAAAGCACCCCCAAAATACCCGTGTGGTCCCTCAAGTGATGGAAATGAGCCCAGAACATCCATGGAGGGACTGTCCAATTCCCCTCCCAACCACTACCCTGCGACCAGCCCTGTTCAGCACAATCAAATTGCAGGCCCCCAGACTTGGAGGCTGTGGAGAGAAGTGGAAATTGAAGGACCTCTGCATTCTTTCATCCAGAAGGGGACTTAGTGATGGGAGCAGGAGGGAGAAGATAATCAAGACCAAGAGCTGGGTGACCAGGTGGAGTCCACGTGAGTGTTTCAGGGGCCGGAAGAGGGGTTGCATGAAGATGGGTGTGGAAGATAGTGGAGAAAATCTAAATGAGACCAACATGCTCTGCTTGACTCTGAAAAAACAACCCACAGGGAACCAGCAGCCCCCCTGTTCTCATCGTCATGACTTGCATCCCTACCACCCCCAACTCCCATCTCTTGACCTCCTTGTCTCCTTTCCTTACCCACCTCTTTCCCCTCCAGTATCTGCAATTGCCTGGAAGTAGTCTCCATCACAGGGAGCGAAGTGAGAGGATGTGCTGGGTGGTGGTGCCACCTCCTGGTGGACAGAAGAAGTGCAGCATCCCACTTCAACCTCCTGGTGCTTGAGTGTTGGGGATTCACCTTAGGCTGAACCCATAGAGGTTTGTGGTAGGGACCCTGGAAAAATGTCCCCCCCTACTGGAGGTCCAGTCATTCCTGGAGGACTGTTCAATTTTTTGTATTTTTTTAAAGATAACTTTTTAAAAATGAATACTAGAACTGGGGTGTAGGCCAGAGGTGCCAGGATTCACCAGAAACAGATCAGGGAGCAGAACAGGTGGATTGACTGAAATACACTGCTGAGGGGAGCAGCAGGCAAGACAGGAGAGGTCTGCTACGCCATGTGGGTAGCTCCCTTGCTGGGGATTGAACTCATGTGGAAATGCTGGTGGTAGCTTGATAATGCTGAGACTTTAAACCCTGCACTACCAGGGAGGCCCTAGGACTGTTCAGTTTTGCTATACTTTTCAGAGTAATGCTGATAAGTTTCTTTCCATCCTACCCAGAAGAATTGATGGAAAAAACTACTATATCATCCCTGCTCAAAACCTCCCAGCACCCCCAGGATTGGGTCCAAGTTCCTTAATATGGCACTTAAGGATTTTTCCCATGCCCTAGTCATGGCTCTTTCTCTCTCTCTCTCTCTCTCTCTCTCTTTTAAAGATTTATTTATTTATGCATACAAGAACTGGAGTACAGGCCAGAGATGCGGGGGTGAGGGGGTGAGGGATGAGAGGATTCACCAGAGACAGAGTGGGGAACAGAACAGGCAGAATGACTGAAATACACTGCTGAGGGGAGCAGCAGGTGAGTCAGGAGAGGTCTGCTGCACCATGTGGTAGCTCCCTGGCCAGGGATCGAACTCGTGCTGCAGTGGCTGTGGATAGCTTCATAGGTTGCATCTTAACCCCTTGCACCACCAGGGAGGCCCCATGCCTCTTTCTCAATAGTTCCAATCCCTGTCTCCTGTCCCTCACATGTTCGTCCATCCTGTTGTACAGTTGCTCCTCTTCCTGAAACCCACTTCTTCCCACTGGCTTTCCAAACTCCTAGTCCTCTTTTGAATTTCCCAGCTCTCAGGAGAAGACCTTCCAGCATTTCTGGCATTAAGTACACAAATGGGATGGGTAAATGAGTTTCAAGTAGTGGGAATAACATGTGCAAAAGCCTAAGATACCTTCAAGGAGTCGGGTAAGGGCAAGACCAGTTACGATGACATAACTGGCTGACTGGCAGGTGTGCAGCCACAGACCCCTCACCGCTCATGGGTCCCAGTGAAGGCTTGAATCCCTGATGAGCAATAGGACTCAAATATTTTCTGCAGTGAAGGACAGATGTGTGTTTAGAAAGGCCCACATGAGCCCCACCAAGTGAAAAAGGCACAGGTGGGACTAGAGTAAGAAAAGGTAGCAGATGCATAGGTGAAAGATGATGGGGACTTGACTGCTGTGCTCCTACTTCTTGTTGATCATGTCCTGAGCGAGGGCTCCTAGTCATTGACTGCAGCCTCCTTAAGGGGACCCTGACTTGCCCCAGTAAACTCTATACCAGTTCTGGCTACCACCCTACCTCAACTTCTCATCCCTGGATAGTAGGGCCCTAAAGGCTGCCTGTCCCTCAACTGTGCCAGGACTTCCACTCATCTGAGCCCCTCCTGCTGCTTTCACAGGCTCTTTCACAGGAAGGTTCATTCCAATTTAAAGGGGGACAAGACACTTAGATTAAAAGTTTGGAAGTCTAAGTAGTAAGTGGCAGAGAAGATTTGAACTGGGGTCTGTCTACCTTCTCCACCAGACAAGGTGGCCTAGCAGTTAGAGGCAGAGCTCTGTCACCAATGGCTGTGACTTTGGGTGGATTGCTTTACCTTTGTCTGCCTCAGTGTCCTCTTGTACCCAATGGTGTAATAAAAATGGGTGCCACCCAGTGAAGTTTGTGAAGAGTTTGTGGAATAAATGTGCATAAGGGTCACAGCACAGCATATAGTAGATGTTCAATAAATGGTCGCTAGTCACAAGAACAGCAAACCAGTAACTTAACATGTTTTTAAATCGAGGGAAGAGAGAACCTTCCTGGGCAGGTCCCAGGTCTGGAGCTAAGTCACCCTGAGTTCCAAGCACAGATCAGGTGTCTAGGATAGCAGTTTTCAAGGGCTTCAAATGCCATACTGAGGAGTCACCAAAAGTTAGGGAATCAGGGGCCTCCCAGGTGGCGCAGCGGTAGAGCGCTGGGTTGCGAAGCTGCCCGCGGCCTCTGTGGCGCCGGTTCGATCCCCGGCTGCTCCCCGGCCACTGGAGGAGGGTCCCACATGGCGCGCAGACCTCTCCTGCCGCCCGCTGCTCCCCTCAGCAGTGTACTTCGGTCCTTCTGCCTGCTCTGCTCCCCGCTCTGGCTCTGGTGAATTCTCTCACCCTCCCGCGCTTTTGACTGTACCCAGTGCATGTATAAACAAAACAAACAAACAAACAAATAAATAAATAAAAACATGCCTCTATTTAAAAAAAAAAAAAAAAAAAAAAAGTTAGGGAATCAGAAGAGGCACAGACAGTACCCTAAACTCAGGGGTGGGATGCGTTCCCCTCTATGGGTGACAGCAGTGGCCTTGGAGGCTTGGACAGTGAAGGAAGGCAGTGGCAGAGGGAGTACATTGTCAATCTACAAAGAACTCCACAGTCCAGAGCTCTACTCTAATCAAAGACTCTCCCCTATGTAAATTCCCAGCTCCTCACACGGTGGCGATAGTGCACCACAACAGCCCTAGATCCCCTTCCAGTCTTTCAGTCAAAACAGTAGCCACAGGGCCTCCCTGGTGGCGCAGCGGTTGAGCGCTGGGTTGCGAAGCTGCCCGCGGCCTCTGCGGCGCCGGTTCGATCCCCGGCTGCTCCCCGGCCACCAGAGGAGGGTCCCACATGGCGTGCAGACCTCTCCTGCTGCCCGCTGCTCCCCTCAGCAGTGTACTTCGGTCCTTCTGCCTGCTCTGCTCCCCGCTCTGGCTCTGGTGAATTCTCTCACCCTCCCGCGCTTCTGACTGTACCCAGTGCATGTATAAACAAAACAAACAAACAAACAAACCAGCAAACAAATAAATAAAGCATGCCTCTATAAAAAAAAAAAAAAAAAAAAAAAAAAAAAAAAAACAGTAGCCACGTATCAGTGCCTTCTAGTTACCTCTGAGAGTTTTAGGGGGAACCCTTATAAGATAGAATCTATTCATATTCCCAACTTACACGTGGAAATGGGGAGTCCAACAGTAGCCTTAAAATAGAACTCAACCAGGATTTGAACTTTGGTCTCTGTCCCTCCCAGACTGTCTGCAGCAGCTGCCTGCCCCAGGATGGCAGTTCCTGGTTCCCTCTCCTGCCCCCAGTACTAGGCAACACTGCCATTGTTCAGCTGACAGATTAGACCTGCCCTGGGAGTGGAATATTATGCAGAATAAAGAGGACTTTCACTTTTATTTTCTCTCTCTGAAGCTTAGCTAACTGAGGTAGTTTTTTTGCGATGGCGAGGCCATAGAACAGCACCCATCCCCTGGGAAAGAGGAGCAGGGTTGAAGGAAAGGCAGTTAACTCTGATAGAGCTCCTCCTCTGTGCCACCATGCCAGGTTGTCTTTCCTGCCCGATTTTCAGCTCAATAATGAAGCACACACTGTGTGCTGGTCATAGGACATACTGTACCTCAAGCTTTGGGCACACAGAAGTCAACATTCATATATGTAGTTTATATATACTTATATTATAAATAGGCAATCAATGTAATAGATATTTATTGAATAATAAATGACATCCCTCTAGGGAGACTGAGCAAATGATCGGCACAGTGGGGCCTTTGTTTTCAGTGCAAGAAAAAGCAGCATGCCGGTGATGGGGAGGTGTAAAGAGTTGTGAAAGTGGCAGGAGGGGCCCAGATGAGCAGAAGTCCCGGGAAACTGTAAAATGCTGCCCAAAGTAGCAAATATTATTAAATACGCCTGGATTTGGTCAAAATGGCACTGTTATCACCTAAAGTCAAACTGTGATGGAATGAGGAAGGCAGGCCAGAGGCAGAGTAGAGGAGTGAAGATTTTTTTCTCTTTAGAGGGGGGGAGATTACACTGTTCGTGGGCTGCTAGGAAGGAGCAAGAAGACGGGAAGGTCTGGGGATCCAGAGAAGCAGGAGAAATAGTCATGAAAGCATCTGGGCAGGACCCAGAGACCACCACTACCGGTCCAGTCCTTTTCCGTGTCCTTCTCGGAGCGCTGGTGCAGGGCAGGTGGCGAATTCTGGTACAGAGGCGCAAAAAGCCAAAGGGGTCGCTAGCTGGATCGGGGAGGGGGGCACACCGGCCATCACCAAATATTGGCGGCGGCCTTGCCCCGGAGCTGCCCAGCGCACAAGAATCGCCTTTTCCGCGATTCTGCGCCGGCAGCCAGCGCAGCGACGGTCCTCGGCCAGGCCGACGCTGATTGGCCGGCGACAGTCACCTGACCGCCCCGGCCAATCAGAGAAGCTCTCCCAGCAATTTGCCCCGCGTGGGTCGGGAACGGAAGCCCGGGTTGCGGGGGGCTCTGGAATTGTGCGGGCCGCGTGCGTGAGCCCGGGTGCTGTGTCCGCGGAACTTGGGGTGAGAGGCCCGACCCCATCCGCCCCGCTCGTCTCGGCCCCGGCTGCCACAAACCCGGGTCCTTTCCTACGGCCACCTCTTTTGTGGACTTATGTGGCCGGACCCAGTCTGCCTGCTCCTGTCTCACTCGGTCATTGGTCCAAAGTGGTGGCTAGAGCCAAGTGCAAGGCACTCGCGCATCATGCGACCTAACCACGGTGCTTAACCTTGTTGAGCCTCAGCTTCCTCATCTGTAGAATGGGACTACCAAGGGGCCTCCCTGGTGGCCTAGGGGTTAAGTCTCAGAGCTATCACTGCTATTACCCCCATGGCCTGAGCTAGATCCCTGGCCAGAGAGCCAACCCACATAAAGCGTGGCTGACTGATAGTGTCTCCCCCACTGCTCCCCTCAGCAGTGTATTTCAGTAAATCTGCTCCCCACTCTGTCTCTGGTGAAGCCTCTCTCTCTCTCTCTCTCTCTCTCTCTCTCTCTCTCTCTCTCTCTCTCTCTCTCTCTCTCTCTCACACACACACACACACACACACACACACACACACTCCCTCCCCCATTCCCATCATTCCCATTCCCCCTCCCATTCCACCCCGCCATGGCCTACATCTCAGTTCTGGGCCTGGCAAATGGGGTGCTTCCAGGAAACATTGTTTATATTTGTTATGACTCTTGATATTCCCATCCTCAAGGAATTCACAAGCCTCACCACAGGAGGCATTATGTTAAAGTTACTTTTTATTCTTATTCTCTTAGTAGAATGAAAAGTGTCAGTATGTACTCAGTCTTCCAAATCCACAATCCTTCCCTTAGTCTGACAAGGGAAAGTTGAGCCTGCAGAAACAATAGTAGGAGAGGCTATACAAAACCATGGGATCCCTAGCATGGGAAACCTCAGCATTTGGGGATACTTATAATGCTTAAAATGCTACAGGGGTGTTCTGAAAAGTATCTTCTTACAAGGCTGCCAGGTACCATCATGAGCTGAGAGCGATCTTGACCTTTTCTGAGCCTCATGAGAATAATAATCATGACTATAACCATTGTAGGATTACCAGATGCCAGGCACAATTTGAAGCTTATGTTAACTCTCAACAACCCCTCTCAATAAAAGGACACTCAAGCACAGAGAATAACTTGCCTAAGATCACACAGCTATTAAGTAACAGAGCTGGGGTTTCAAACCAGGTCTTCTTGATCAGACACCACACAGGCAGCTGGCACACTAAAGACCAACCACACAGAGCTATGGAGAGGCCTTTGTCTAGCAGAGCAAAGATTTCATCATCCAGGAACCAAAGGAAGCCAGAGTGGCTGAGAGATGGAGAAGGAGGGAAACAGGGTAAGCAATAATCCTGAAATTCGTAGGCAGGGCCACATCTTGCAAGATATTCTAGACCACAGTTAGCAGCTGCTGTCAGTACATGGGAAGTGTGTGACAGGGTGTTTCTGACCCTTCATTTGTCACAGGCCTGGGCTGCAGAAGGCAGCAGGGGCCTCTCTCTTAACATGATTTGATATCCATCCCTGACTAGACAGAAGACCAAAGGCCCATCAGAACTCTAAGTTCCCTGTCTGTCCCCTGGACTCCCTTCTTGGGGCTAGGCTAGAGATGTCACCATCTTAAACCCCCAAATTCCTCCTTTCTGGTTTCATCCTTTGCCTTGGCCTCATTAATATGACTAATGAGGCCATCTGAAACCAATTGCCTCCTCACATTAACTAGCCAAGTCCTACACTTTCAGTTTTGATTTTGGAAATACCCCATTATTATTTAAGAGCTCTGCAGTTCTCCACTGGGGACTTCTTACCAACTCTAGACTCACTAACTGACTCTCCAGCTGAGGGACCCAGGATTTTTTTGGGGGGGTGGTGTGGGAAGAAGGGGAACAGAGGCTTTGGTAGCTGTCGGGCCTAAGGTGATCATTTTATTGATCCTGTTTTACCACTGACTACTTAGAAAGTCACTGGGATTCTCTTTCTCAGATTTTCTGGTTTTTCTCATTGTCTCTCCCACCCCCATCAAAGGTTTCAGGTCCCACCTCCTCTATGAAGACCTCTGCAGTACTCTCTCTCACCTGGTTCTTCCGCCAGATCTTCAAAGCACATGTATGTCCAATCACTAGCATGACATCTGTCTCTGCTGTCTCTCAGGCTCTTGAAACCAAAACGCATTCTTGCCAAAAACTTTAACCCATGTCTAAACAAGTCTCTGATTTAATGGCCAGTTGACAGGAAATGAGAGGGCAGAGGTACAGGGTAAATGGCACCAGGAGGAATCTACAGTCAACTGCAGGATGTGGGTGTTCTCAGGAAAACTGACCCAGTCACCTCAAAAGTCAAAAGTCATGGGAAACATAAGGTAGGACATTCTAGATTATAATTTAGATTATAAGAGACATAAGAGAAACAAGATCAATGCAATATCTGATCATTGATTATAGTGGGGGGAAAAGAACCATCCCCTAAAGATATGTTAGGGGAAATTTACATGTGCACAGAGAATTAAATATTAGGCAATATTATGTGGGAGAATGTCCTCTGCTTTAGAGAAGTTTTCTAAGTGTTTCATTGAGAAGTATTAGAATATTTATTTCAAACTCACTTTGAAATGGTTCAGCAAAATAAACAAATCAAATATGGCAAAATATTAACATACATTGAATCTAGGTGTTGTTGGTTATATATGTGTGTGTATATATATTCTATATATTTGGAAAAAAATCACAATAAAATACATTTGTTTTAAAGATTTATTTATTTATGCATACAAGAACTGGGGTATAAGCCAGAGGTGTGGGAGGTTAGAGGACTCACCAGAGACAGAGTGGAATGCAGAACAGGCAGACTGACTGAAGTACACTGCTGACAGGAGCAGCAGGCAAGACAAGAGAGGTCTGCTGCACCATGTGGGTAGCTTCCTGGCTGGCAGGGGATCGAACTCATGCTGCAACGGCTGTGGATAGCTTCATAGTGCAGTGCTTAACCCCTTATGCCACCAGGGAAGCCCTAAAATACATTTTTAAAAAAGCTGAACAGGGAGCCTCCCCGGTGGCACAAGGGGTTAAGACACAACCTATGAAGCTGTCTGCAGCCACTGCAGCCAGCATGAGTTCAATCAGCTGGCCAGGGAGCAACCCACATGGTGCTGCAGACCTCTCTTGACTCACCCGCTGCTCCCCTGAGCAGTGTACTTCGGACAATCTGCCTGTTCTGTTCCCCACTCTGTCTCTGGTGAATCCTCTCACCCTCCCCTCCCCCGCCTGACCCTCTAGCCTGTACCCCAGCTCTTGTATGCATAAATAAATAATTTTTTTTTAAAGCTGAACATATTGCTCACCCCTGGCCCAGATATATTCTTCTGACTCCCCATCTCAGTAGCTGATGCTGCCATCCCTCCAGTACTTCATATGAGCTGGAAAGCTGGACCGCACCCTGACTCTTCATATTCCCTCATGATCCCATCCAGTCTCCACAACCCATACATTCTACCTTCTGAAATACTTCTTTTTTTTTTTTAAAGATTTATTTTTATTTATTTATACAAGCACTGGGTATAGTCAGAAGCGCGGGAGGGCGAGAGAATTCACCAGAGCCAGAGCAGGGAGCAGAGCAGGCAGAAGGACCGAAGTACACTGCTGAGGGGAGCAGCGGGCGGCAGGAGAGGTCTGCGCGCCATGTGGGACCCTCCTCCGGTGGCCGGGGAGCAGCCGGGGATTGAACGCGCAGCAGAGGCTGCGGGCAGCGTCGCAACCCAGTGCTCAACCGCTGCGCCACCGGGGAGGCCCCTGAAATACTTCTTATTCCATCCTTTATCCTATTTCCCTACCACTGCTCTGCTTTGACTCACAACTATCTCATGCAACATGGCTCTGCTGTCTTCCTAGCTCCCTGTCTCCAACTCACCATCGTGCAGAGTCCCAGGGCCATCTTTTTCAGTGTTAAATCTGATTTTGGCACTCCCTATACCTGCAGAATGAGACCCAATGCTTTGGAGGCCTTCATTGTTTGCTCCCGACAGTTTTTTCATACTCTCCCCCTTTAGCCACATTCAATCAGCTGGCCCTTTGTATCCCTTTTATGTCCTTGAAGAATATCTTCCATGGGCCTCCCTGGTGGCGCAAGGGGTTGGGACGCAACCTATGAAGCTGTCCGCAGCCACTCAGCACGAGTTCGATCCCCGGCCAGGGAGTTACCCACATAGCACCGCAGACCTCTCCTGACTTGCCTGCTGCTCCCCTCAGCAGTGTATTTCATTTCAGTCAATTTGCCTGTTCTGTTCCCCACTGTCTCTGGTGAATCCTCTCACCGCCACCCCCGCCCCCCGCCACACCTATGGCCTGCAAAATAAATCTTTTTTTTTTAAATTATTGTGAGAACATGAAATCACCTTTTTTATTTTTATTTTATTTATTTATACAAGCACTGAAGTGCGGGAGGGTGAAAGAATTCACCAGAGGCAGAGTGGAGAGTAGAACAGGCAGACTGACGAAGTACACTGCTGAGTAGAGCAGTGGGTGGCAGGAGAGGTCTGCGTGCCATATGGGACCCTCACCTGGTGGTCGGGTATCGAACCGGTGTTGCAGAAGCTGCGGGCAGCTTCGCAACACAGCGCTCAACTGCTGTGCCACCAGGGAGGCCCTGTAAAATAAATCTTTAAAAAAACAAAGAATATCTTCCACAACCTAAAGAATATCTTCCACAACCTGTAGATATTACAAATCTACAGACAAAAACGTGTAAATACCGGGTCTCACTGGTGGTGCAGCGGTTGAGCGCTGGGCTGCGAAGCTGCCTGCAGCCTCTGCAGCGCTGGTTCGATGACGGGCCAGCTGGTGAGTGTCCCACATGGCACGCAGACCTATCCTGCTGTGCCCGCTGCTCCCCTCAGCAGTATACTTCGTCAGTCTGCCTGTTCTGCTCCCCGTTCTGGCTCTGGTGAATTCTCTCACCCTCTTGTGCTTCTGACTGTACCCAGTGCTTGTATAAATAAATAAATCTTAAAATAAATAAATAAATAAATTTAAAAAAACACAAAAAGATGTGTAAATACCAATTCCAGAGAATAGCCAACCTCACTGAGGTGGGTAGACATGTGGGTTCATTTAGCTGGGGCCTCATTTCTGCTCCCAAACCAACGTCATATCTTGCATTTGCCTGTGATGGCCAAGTGAGCTGCTGCAGGTCATTCCAGCCTTCAGAAGTCAACTATAAGAGGTAGCCCGGGCCAACCTCCCTTCAGCACTCCATTCTGTCCTGTGTCCAGCAGTGGCTGGCAGGGAAGGTTTGGAAAGGTTGCCTCTGGTCAAGGGCCCTGTGCTGAGGCTTCTTTCCTGCCTCTGCCTGCCTAAATCCCAAGGTCAAATTTTGACTGGTACTTCCATTCTAGACACCCTTTTCCAACATCTCACCCCTTGACACTTTATCAGGTTCCTTTCCCCATCAGAACTCTGGAGCAGACCCAATAATCAGTATAGAATGTCCACCATTTAGACCTAACTCTGGACTTGGGCCCCAAGGTCACTCAGTTGTCCTCAGCTCCTTGAGCACACATCCGCTCCCTTCTCTCTCACTCCCTACTTCTCTGAGAAAACAGAGCCACTGGGTAAGAACCCTCAATTTCTTTCTCTTCCCATTTAAAACATAACTGAGACATCACCTTACCTTTCCCCACATGTCCCAGAGGAATGAGGGGTTTCTCCTCTACTCTGTGGCCCATCCCTCCATCCATGATCTCATCTGCAAGCCCTGGCCCTTTGTATCCCTTTTATGTCCTTGAAGAGTATCTTCCATGGGCCTCCCTGGTGGTGCAAGGGGTTGGGATGCAACTTATGAAGCTCTCCGCAGCCACTGCAGCACAAGTTCGATCCCCAGCAAGGGAGCTACCCACATGGTGCCGCAAACCTCTCCTGACTCGCCCGCTGTTCTTGTATTTTTTTTAAGTGTGACTTCATTTTTATAGTACTTCTGGAAATACTTTTTTTTTTTAAGATTTATTTTTCTTTATACAAGAACTGGGGTACAGGCCAGAGGCATGGGAGTGTGAGAGGATTCACCAGAGACAGAGTGGGAAACAGAATAGGCAGATATACTGAAATACACTGCTGAGGGGAGCAACAGATGAGACAGGAGAGGTCTGCTGCACCACGTGGGTCATCTCCCTGGCCTGGGATTGAACTCGTGCTGCAGTGTCTGTGGACAGCTTCATAGTGCTGTGCTTAACCACTTGCACCACCAGGGAGGCTCAAGCCCTGCATGTTCTTGACCTCAGTGGCCTCTGAGTACTCTATCTTAAATTTACTCCTCTTATCTGGCTTTTCCAGCAGCATTATGCTCATTTGAGGATCGACTCATTTAATTCGCAAACATTTATGGAACATTTAGTCTGCCCCAGGCCTTGTTCTGGGCGTGGGGAACACAGCATTAAATAAGTTTTGATGGGTATTTCCATTCTAGACAGTGAGGAAGTCGAAATGTAGACAAAAACAACAAGAAAAATTAGGTAATCAAGACAATGAAGTATGGACATAAAGACAGGATTATCGCTCTAGATAATCAGTTTCACTAGATTGAGAACGCAAAAATAAAGTCATTCCCCTATGATCAATTGATTTTTTTTTTAAGATTTATTTATTTATTCACACAAGCACTGTGTACAGTCAGAAGCGCGGGAAAGTGAGAGAATTCACCAGAGCCAGAGCGGGGAGCAGAGCAGGCAGAAGGACCGAAGTACACTGCTGAGGGGAGCAGTGGGTGGCAGGAGAGGTCTGCGCGCCATGTGGGACCCTCCTCTGGTGGCCAGGGAGCAGCCGGGGATCGAACCAGCGCTGCAGAGACTGCGGGCAGCTTTGCAACCCAGCGCTCAACCACTGCGCCACCGGGGAGGCCCCTCAATTGATTTTTTTTAAAGATTTATTTTATTTATTCATACAAGAGCTGGCCAGAGGTGGGGGTGGGGTGAGAGGATTCACCAGAGACAGAGTGGGGAGCAGAATAGGCATATTGACTGAAATACACTGGTAAGGGGAGCAGTGGGTGAGAGAGGAGAGGTCTGCTGTGCCATGTGGGTAGCTCCCTGGCTGGGGATCGAACTTGTGCTGCAGCAGCTGCGGATTTGCTTCATAGTGCTGAGACTTAACATTTTGCACTACCATGGAGGCCCCAATTAATGGATTTTTTGGCAAGGTTGTCAGGACCCTTGCCAAGTCCCTCTGCAAATGGTGCTGGGACAATTAGATATCCACATGTAAAAGAATAAAATTTGACCCCTACCTCACCAAAAACTCAAAATGGATCAAGTTCTAAATGTAAAGAGTAAGACGATAAAATTCTTTTTTTTTTTTTTATAGAGGCATGTTTTATTTATTTATTTATTTGTTTGTTTGTTTGTTTTGTTTATGCATGCACTGGGTACAGTCAGAAGCGCGGGAGGGTGAGAGAATTCACCAGAGCCAGAGCGGGGAGCAGAGCAGGCAGAAGGACTGAAGTACACTGCTGAGGGGAGCAGCGGGCGGCAGGAGAGGTCTGTGTGCCATGTGGGACCCTCCTTCGGTGGCCGGGGAGCAGCTGGGGATCGAACCGGCACCGCAGAGGCCGCGGGCAGCTTCGCAACCCAGCGCTCAACCGCTGCGCCACCGGGGAGGCCCAAAATTCTTATGAATAGGAGAATATCTTCACGATTTAGGATTAGGCAGTGATTTCTTGGATATTATCAAGAGTACAGCAAAGAATAGGTAAGTTTGACTGCATCAAAATTAAAAACTTTTGTATTTCAAAGGATAGTATCAAGAAAGGGAAAAAATGGCCTTCCTGGTGGCGCAGGGGTTAAAGACACAGTGCACAGAGTTTGATGCCTGCAGCCAGCCAGGGAGTAACCCACATGGCATAGCAGACCTCTCCTGTCTGGCCCTGTTGCTCCCCTCAGTAGTGTATTTTGGTAGATCTGCCTGTTCTGCTCCAGACTCTGTCTCTGGTGAATCCTCTCACACTTCCGCACCTCTGGTCTACACCCTTGTTCTTGTATGCATAAATAAATAAATCTTTAAAAAAAAAAAAAAAAAAGGAAAAAACACCCCACAGAATGGAAAAAAAAATTGTAAATTTTCTAGTCCCTAAGGAACTTATGTCCAGAATATAAAAACACTAATAACAACAACAAAATACCCAATTTTTTAAATGGGCAAAGAATCAGAACATTTTTCAAAAGTGGATATACAAATGGTCAGTAAACACAAGAAAAGGTGTTCAATCACTGGTCATTAGGGCAGTGCAAATTAAAATGAGATACCATTTTGGGCCTCCCCTGGTGGCGCAGGCAGTTGAGCGCAGCACTGTGATGCTCTCCGCGGTCTCTGCAGCACCGGTTTGATCCCGGCCGGCCAGCGAGGGTCCCACATGGCGCTCAGACCTCTCCTGACTCGCCTGCTGCTCCCCTCAGCAGTGTATTTCATTAGTCTGCCTGTTCTGTTTCCCACTCCTCTCTGGTGAATCCTCTCACCCTCCTGCACATCTGGCCTGTACCCTGGTTCTTGTATAAATATATAAATAAATCTTAAAATAAAATAAAAACTGTAAAAAAAAAAATGAGATACCATTTTACACCCACTAAGATGATTAAACCCCAAAAGGCAAATTTTTTTAAAAGATTTATTTATTTATTTATACAAGCACTGGGTACAGTCAGAAGCACAAGAGGGTGAGAGAATTCACCAGAGCCAGAGCAGGGAGCAAAACAGGCAGACTGACGAAGTACACTGCTGAGGGTAGCAGTGGGCGCAGCAGGAGAGGTCTGAGCGTCATGTGGGACCCTCGCCGGTGGCCAGGGAAGAAAGTGGCACTGCAGAGGCTGCGGGCAGCTTCTCAGTCCAGCGGTCAACTGCTGCGCCATCGGGGAGGCCCCCAAAAGGCAAATTAAAAACAATATTTGTGAAGGTTTGAAGAAATTGGAACCTTCATACATTGCTGGTGGGATGTAAAATGATACATTCATATTGCTAGCATTCTTAAAAAAAATGTTTCTCAAAAAGTTAAACATGGAGTTGCTATAAAGTATTTTTTTTTATAGAGGCATGTTTTATTTATTTATTTATTTGTTTGTTTGTTTTTGTTTATACATGCACTGGGTACAGTCAGAAGCGCGGGATGGTGACAGAATTCACCAGAGCCAGAGCGGGGAGCAGAGCAGGCAGAAGGACCGAAGTACACTGCTGAGGGGAGCAGCGGGCAGCAGGAGAGGTCTGTGCGCCATGTAGGACCCTCCTCCGGTGGCTGGGGAACAGCTGGGGATCGAACCGGCGCAGCAGAGGCCGCGGGCAGCTTCGCAACCCAGCGCTCAACCACTGCGCCACCGGGGAGGCCCTGGAGTTGCTATATAACTCAATAATTCCACTCCCAGGTGTGTACCCAGAAAAATGAAAATGTATGTCCACACAAAAATTTGTACGTAAATGTTCATAGTAACATTGTTCGTAACAGTCCCAAAGTAGAAGCAATGCAAATATCCAACATAGGGGCCCCCCTTGTGGCCCAAGGGGTTAAGATGAAGCATGAGTTCAAACCCTGGCCAGGGAGGTGACCCACATGGTGCAGCAGACCTCTCCTGTCTCACCCTCTGGTCCCCTCAGCAGTGTATTTCAGTCAATCCGCCTGTTCTGCTCCCTGCTCTGTTTCTAGTGAATTGTCTCACCCCCTGCATCTCTGGCCTGCACCCCAGCTCTTGTATGCATAAATAAATAAATCTTTAAAAAACAAATAAATATCCATCATGTCCATTACCTGATGGACATCAATCAATCAATAAATGTGGTTTATCCATACAATGGAATATTAGCCATAAAAAGGATTGTAGTACTGACACAGCTACAATATGGAGGAATCTGAAAAGTATTATGCTCAGTGAAAGAAGTCAGACATAAAAGACCACATTTTGTATGATTCCATTTATCTGAACTGCCCCAAATAGGCAAACTTAAGAGACAGAGAATATGTTAGTGGTTGCCAGGGACTGAGGGAGGGAGGGAAAAGGGAGTGGCTACTAACAGGCCCAGGGTTTCTTTTTAGGGTGATTAAAATGCTCTGGGATTAGATAGCAGCAGTGATGGTTACACAACTTTGTGAGTACATTAAAAACCAAAGGGGAGGGCCTCCCGGTGGCGCAGCGGTTGAGCGCTGGGTTGCCAAGCTGCCCGCAGCCTCTGCTGCTCCGGTACAATCCCCTTATGCTCCCCGGCCACCTGAGGAAGGTCCCACATGGCGCGCAGACCTCTCCTGCCGCTTGCTGCTCCCCTCAGCAGTGTACTTCAGTACTTCTGCCTGCTCTGCTCCCTGCTCTGGTTCTGGTGAATTCTCTCACTCTCCAGCACTTCTGACTGTAACCAGTGCTTGTATAAATACATACATAAACAAATAAATCTTTAAAAAAAAAAAAAACCAAAAGGGAAAAAATACATCAGTAGGAAGAAGTATCAGATAAGTTTCAAGAATAGTAATTGTTGGGGCCTCCCTGATGGCGCAAGGTGTTAAGATGCAACCTATGAAGCTATTTGCAGCCTCTGCAGCACGAGTTCGATCCCCGGCCAGCCGGGGAGACACCCACATGGCGCAGCACACTTCTCCTGTCTCACCCTCCGCTCCCCTCAGCAGTGTATTTCGTCAGTCTGCCTGTTCTGTTCCCCACTCTGTCTCTGGTGAATCCTCTCACTCCCCACATCTCTGGCCAGTACCCCAGTTCTTGTATGCGTAAATAAATAAATCTTAAAAAAAAAAAAAAAGAATAGTAATTGTTGTAAGTTACTTAAGAAGGAATATATAATAGAGTGCCCTGGGGCTGATGGGGCCTCCTCAAGGTGAGGACCTGTCTGAGGGACTGGAACTGACAGTCCTGGGAGGGTTCTGATGGGAGGCTTCAATGCTGAGAGAACAGCAAACGCAGGCCCTGAGATGCACGGGTTTATAGATAACTAGTCTCTTAGGCCTTTGGAAAAGCACTCTCTCCCAAGCTGTTACCACCTGCCATGTCCTGTACTCAACAACAAAGTGTTTTCCAATCATGTTTTTTTGCCTAAGGTCTTTACAAGGGAGATGTGCAGATTTTCAGATTATTCTGAGCAGGGTTGTTTGTCAAATCATGGTTTTGGGATGTTGTGATTTTCCAGATTGTTCTGAGCATGGTTAGAGTTAAGGGAACAAGTTCCTAGATCTTTAACTTCTATCAGAAATCCTTCACCTACCTGAGAAATTGCCTCTCTCCAAGTCTGTTTCAGAAGGTTCCCACTGGCAAAAAACATTTTTTAAAAAAGATTTATTTATATATATAAGAACTGGGGTGTTGGTCAGAGGTACAGAGGGTGAGAGGATTCACCAGAGACAGAGTGAGGAGCAGAAAAGGCAGACTGACTGAAATACATTGGTGAGGGGAGCAGCAGGCGAGACAGGAGAGGTCTGCTGCACCATGTAGGTCACCTCCCTGGCTGGGGATTGAACTCGTGCTGCAGTAGCTGAGGATAGCATCATAGTGCTGATACTTAAGCCCTTGTGCCACCAGTGGCTCTGCTCCCCACTGTCTCTGGTGAATCCTCTCACCCCCCCCCACAACTCTGGCCTGTACCCCAGTCTTATATGCATAAATAAATAAATCTATAAAAAAAAAGGATTATTTGAGCAAAAATTTTAGAAGACCATCCACTTCATGAAGCTCTTACCCCAGAGTCTCTTCTCTCTCTCTTTATCTTACCTAACCTCCTTTTAGTATTTATTGAGCTAAGTTTAAAGTCTGCCATTCTACTACTTAACCAAATGGGACATTTCTCAAGTTTTTCTTCTTTCTCAGCCTGTTTCCATCTCTGGAGTGGGATGAGATTGTCTCCATGCAAGAAGACAATGTGTAGGTAAGTTGCAAAGAAGGAATCCTTATACAGGTGGAAGGGGAAGGGATAGTCACTCTCCTGGCCACAGGCTGCGCCTTTCCTAAACTACATCCCTCTAGAGCCCAGCATGCTTCCACTTGGAATCAGTGTGTTAGGAAGTGCTTGGCTGAAAGCTGAGGGTGCATCTAATACCCAGAGAAGGAATGGTTTTGGGGTGGGGCAGGGGAGATTGATATGTATGGTTAAAGAGCCAGGTGGCACCCTGAAGAAGGATTCAATTGGCAGCTCCTCTCTGGGGGCCAGAGTCTACCTCTATTCACACATTTAATCTATAGGAATGGGCCTCCCTGATGGCTCAGGGGTTAACTCCCAGCACTATCAAGCTATCTCCAGCCACTCTGGCCTGAGTTCAACCCCCGGCTAGGGAGCTAATGGTGCAGCAGACCTCTCCTGCCTCCCCACTGCTCCCCTAAGCAGTGTTTCAGTATATCTGCCTGTTCTGCTCCCCACTCTGTCTCTGGTGAATCCTCTCACCACCACCACCCTGCCCCCCGCACCTCTGGTCTACACCCCAGCTCTTGTATGCATGCATCTTGTATGCATTTATGCATGCATGCATAAATAAATACATCTAAAAAAAATCTGCAGGACCACTCCATTTATGAGGTTCTGAGAGTGGAAGTGACTCACTTGGTAAGTGGCCTGGTGCACGTTTGAATCCACATCTATCTTACTCCAAATCCTTAGGCTTGCACACTTTCTGAAAATGTTGTCTGGCACAGAGGCCTGTGTGTTCCCCTGAATCCTTTTTTTTTTTAAAGATTTATTTATTTATTTATTTATTTATTTATTTATTTATTTATTTATTTATATAAGCACTGGGAATAGGCAGAAGAGCGGGAGGGTGAGAGAATTCACCAGAGCCAGAGCTGGGAACAGAACAGGCAGACTGACGAAATACACTGCTGAGGGGAGCAGTGGGCATGGCAGTAGAGGTCTGTAGCACCATGTGGGACCCTCGCTGGCAGCCGGGGATCGAACCGGCGCTGTAGAGGCTGCGGGCAGCTTCTCAGCTCAGCGCTCAACCACTGCGCCACCATCCCCTGAATCCTTTTAGGGAGAGTTTATGTGTTGCACAACTCATTTGTTCCATAATTTGTACCATAATTCTTCAGTCTAATGGAGACACAAACATGGAAAAAAGGGGAGAGACCAAATCAAGAGTTAAGAGATGCTTTCCCAGTACTTATTCTGAGACTCAAACTCCTAAGCTTGGTCACTGGAGGTCAGAAAAGTAAGGGGCTCACTTATTGATTGGGGCTCACCTATTGACTGGGACTAGATTTGGAAATCAGTAGTTACTATAGGGGCTAATCCAGAGAAATGTGACTGCCTTCTGGAGTGGGATCAGGGAGGACTTCTGGAAGAAAGAGTCAGTTTGGGCATTGGAGGATATATATGAGTTTGCTTACTAGTCAGGTGGAAAGGGAGAGGAACCAGCATGAGCACAGGCTGATTGGAGGTGTCCTATACTGACACAATGAATACAGTGAGCAGCCAGGGATGATGATGAGGCAAGAATGGCAGGGGTTAGTAGCCACCACACACAAGACTTTCAAAAGAGAACATTTGAGAAAAAGAAAACTTGAAGGTGGGAACTTGGGGCTGGGGTCACAAGGCTATAGGGTAAGGTTGACAGACAGAAACTTGGTATTTTTGGTAGGAAGGAAACTTTGCTGGAGGGAGGGCTGTATGGTTTAAGATCAAGGCCTCTTTTGATCTTAAGTTAAAGTCTGATACAGTTCTGGGACAACCCTGAGGTGAAGAGAGAAAAGACAGTTTTTCCATCAAAGGGGTTGTTGGTGGTATTCACCAGCACCATTTGGGATTAATTGCCAAAGTCCTCCATGTCCCCAAGACTTGATTGTTTTGTCAGAAAGCAGATTCTGCTCCTGTCCAATGGGGATGAAGAACTTGAACTGGGAGCTGAGGTTTCAAGTTTGGCTTTGGGCAAGTCATACTTCCTGTCTGGAAAAGAGGGGTAGCAATTTAACATCTCAGGATTAAATGAGAGGGTGCTTGGAAAGTAGTCGTCACAGAGGAAAATCCCCAACTATTATTAGAACAAGATAACCCTGGCATAACCCACAGACAAGGACTGGTCAGTGCTGTGTTTCCAGAGGAAGTATTAATTTCTGAAAGACACTGCTGCCAGAATGAGCTTTCTATTGCATAGATGTGATCCTTCATCCTTAATCTACTCCCTAACTTTCTATGACTCCCTACTGCCCTCCAGATAAATTCTCTAACTTTTTTTTTAAAAGATTTATTTATTTATGCATACAAGAGCTGGGGTATAGGCCAGAGGTGCGGGGGGTAAGAGGATTCACCTGAGACAGAGTGGGGAACAGAACAGGCAGATTGACTGAAGTACACTGCTGAGGGGAGCAGCAGGAGAGACAGGAGAGGTCTGCTGTGCCATGTGAGTTGCTCCCCGGCTGGCCTGGAATTGAACTCATGCTGCAGTGGCTGCAGATTGCTTCATAGGTTGAGTCTTAACCCTTGAGCCACCAGGGAGGCCCCTAAATTCTTTAACTTATCCAACAAGACTGTAAGGTCCCTTTGACCTTCCCTGATCCTCACCTGATGCATCTTACTACATGGGTTACCCTCTCAGCTTCCCACACTAGCCTCTGGTCATACTAACTTTTGGTCAGTTCCTGCAAAGTCAGGTGTTTCTTGGCCTCTTCTGCTGTAACTTCACCTACACTCCTCATTTCCTGGCTTGTCCTGTATAAATTTCAGGACTCCCTCTGGATGTCATTTCCATGAGTCTTTCCCTGAAGGCCTATAAGGCCTCCCCAACTCCTCTAGCCTAGCACCTCTGGTTTCTCTCTCAGTGCTCTGTTTTGCTATTGCATATCTCCTCTGCTTACAACAGGGTTATGTTCTCATAAACTCATTCTAAATTAAAAATATAAGTTGAGGGGACTCCCTGGTGGCTCAAGGGGTTAAGCACCACACTATGAAGTAATCCACGGCCTCTGCAGCATGAGTTCAATCCCCAGCCAGCCAGGGAGCAACCCAGGGAGTCAGACCTCTCCTGACTTGCCTGCTGCTTCCCTCAGCAGTGTATTTCAGTCTGCCTGTTTTGCTCCCCACTCTGTCTCTGGTGAATCCTTTCGTCTCCCCCGCATCTCTGGCCTATACCCCAGTTCTTGTATGCATAAATAAATCTTAAAAAAATAAAAATATAAGTTGAAGTGCATTAAATGCACTTAACTTACCAAATGTCATAGCTTAGCTTAGACTACATTAAACACGCTCAGAGCCTTTACATTAGTGTATAGCTGGGCAATTATTTTTATTTAAAGATTTATTTATTTATGCATACAAGAACTTGGGGTATAAGCCAGAGGTGGGGGGGGGGTGAGAGGATTCACCAGAGAGATTGGGGAGCAGAACAGGCAGAATGACTGAAATACACTGCTGAGGGGAGCAGTGGGCCAGACAGTGGAGGTCTGCTGCGCCTGGCCTGACCAGGGCTGGGGATCCAACATGTGCTGTAGTGGCTGGCAGCAGCCTGATAGCACTGTTTTTTAACCCCTGTGCTACCAGGGAGGCCCTGGGCAATTATCTTGATTTTCATCCCAAAAGTCTCTTCTCATTAGAAGGAGAAGACACAGATGGGTGTTTTGTAGACACTGTGGGCTGTGAAGGCACAAAACATAATAACCAAAAAATGCTGGCAACACAGTATACTGTAGAGTATCGGTTGTGATTTTTTTTTTTTAAAGATTTATTTATACAAGCACTGGGTACAGTCAGAAGCGCAGGAGGGTGAGAGAATTCACCAGAGCCAGAGCAGGGAGCAGAACAGGCAGAAGGACCGAAGTACACTGCTGAGGGGAGCAGCGGGCAGCAGGAGAGGTCTGAGCGCCTTGTGGGACCCTCGCCCTGCAGCCGGGGATGGAACCAGTGCTGCAGAGGCTGTGGGCAGCTTCGCAACCCAGCGCTCAACCACTGTGCCACCAGGGAGACCCAGTTGTGATTGTTTTCTCCTGGAGTGACTCACTGAGAGCTGGCTTGCTGTCTGTGATGCCCAGGATCACATGAAAGTATGGGATCATATATGGAAAAAGATCAAAATTTAAAGTGCGGTTTATCCTAAATGTACATTGCTTTTGCCCCATTGTAGAGTCAAAAAGTCATAAGTGGGACCATCGTAAATTGAGGACTGCCTGTATTTACCTGCCTTCCCCACAAGGCTATAAGGGGAAGTTTAGTAAATATCTACTGAATGGGCCTCCCCTGGTGGCGCAGGCAATCGAGCACCACCTGTGAACCTGTCCGCAGCCTCTGTAGCACCGGTTCGATCCTGACCGGCCAGCGAGGGTCCCACATGGCGTGGCAGACCTTTCCTATTGCACCCGCTGCTCCCCTCAGCATTGTATTTCGTCAGTCTGCCTGTTCTGTTCCCTGCTCTGTCTCTGGTGAATCCTCTCACCCTCCCGTGCATCTGGCCTGTACCCTGGTTCTTGTGTAAATGAATAAATAAATCTTAAAAAAAAATAAATATCTACTGAATGGATGAATGAAAAGGGGGCAATTCTAAGAAAAAAGGGGTCACTGTACACTGGCCAAATGTCCCAATAGATATCTCAGCAGTGTAGGTGATATCAGTAGCCATAATTTACAGATAAGAAAACTGAGGCTAAAATAATCTGATTTTGCCTGAATTTTTAATTCCTGAGCACCTGTGGGTATGACACTGGGCTGGGTCTTCACACAGATGGTGTCTGGAAGGTGCATTAGCTAAGAGCAAGGGAGTCAGTTACACTAATGGCAGGTCTCTGGGGCTTGCAGGAGGGCTTCATCTTTTGGACCTCAGTTCTTTTTTTTTTTTTTTTTAAAGATTTATTTATTTATTTATACAAGCACTGGGTACAGTCAGAAATGCGGGAGGGTGAGAGAATTCACCAGAGCCAGAGCAGGGAGCAGAGCAGGCAGAAGGACCGAAGTACACTGCTGAGGGGAGCAGCGGGCGGCAGGAGAGGTCTGTGCGCCATGCAGGACCCTCCTCTGGTGGCCGGGGAGCATCCAGGGATTGAACTGGCACTGCAGAGGCTGCGGGTAGCTTCGCAACCCAGCGTTCAGCTGCTGTGCCACTGGGGAGGCCCCCCCCTTTTTTTAACCTCAGTTCTTTACGGTATTGCTAAAGGATTGAAGGAACTATGTGTATCAAGTGCCCAACATGGTGTCAGCACACTGCACAGACTCAGCCACGATTTATTAATTCTAGTCTCTGACTTAAGGATGGGAGGCACAGACCTAAAAATGGTCCCAGATCTGGGCCAAGGAGAGCAGGACACTTTTGCCCTTCTTCTCCCACTTTAGGAGCCAGTGTCCTGGGAGACTAGTGGGCCTGTGGATGCCTCAGCCCCATGCTAGTATGTGAGATGCTCAGCCAGGGCCTACTGGATGGGAAAGCTTCCTAGGGGATAGATGTGCCCTGAGAACTCTGTGGCCAAGTTCCAATGCACGAGGCAAGAAGGGCCCTTAGAAGTCACTCCAGGGAAGTCCAAAAGGTTTTTCCTGGGGTTCCAGACTTAACACCAAGATCTGTCAGTAACTTGTTCACCCCACATGCCTGTCCCCTGTTGCCTCCATTGCTCTTCCAGGATGGCTGAGAGGTTAGAAAGAGGAGTTCCTATAGGGCAGTGACATTCAGAGGTCAGCTCTGGGAGGAACCATGGTCCCAGTCCCTTTTCACACCTTAGCACCTTCATTTAACTCTTTACCTGAGGCCTGAGGTTTTCTGAGGCAAGCATTTCACCTGTTGTTTCCCTAGCACCCAACACTATTGCTTGAAATGCTAGAAATAGTTACTGAATGAAGCAGAGAATTACAGCTCAGCATTCATCAAGTGTTTAGTCTGTACAGTCCTTTAACACTTACATTTCTCAAGCCACCCTATGCAGTGGAAGCCACAGTTGGGGAAACAGACATGGGGCTGTCAAGTGACTAGTTCAAGGCCATACAGTGGCAGCTGCCAGGGTCTCAGGATGACAGGTGGGAAAGTAAAGGGCTGGGGGGAACCTTGAGGAATTGAGGCAAATGGCGGGGAGTAATTGTTGATCAGAAATGATTGGCTTAAATTATGAGGTGTGAGGAAGGAATCAGTCAGAGCTTCCCCACTGAATTGCCCAGAGGGTTAGCAAGAATGACTCCTTAGCAGAACAAAGGCTGGTCCCCATAGGCAGGATCTGGGCCCTAGACCGGCTCTTCTCTGGCTAGTTCTAACACACAGAACACTGCCAGCCTGACTTGGCACCTGGGAACATTCTTGGTACCTCACTGTCTTCTACAGAAGGAAGCCCCTTAGGGTGGCAGTGCCTGACTCCCCTCTATACTTCTGGTTCCAAGGGCACCCTCCCTTTGAGAGAGCCCACCTGCTGTCTCGGCAGGGCCCCCATCCCAACACTTACAGTGTGCTAAGGACCTGTTTACTCGTGTGCCTCCATGGCTGGACTGTGGGCCTTGGAGAGCAGCGGGCCGAGGGCATCTCAAACTCCAAGTCTACTGAGGCCGGTCTCTGAGGGGAGGTTGGGGAAGGTTGAAGGATGGAGCTTAGGCAGCCCAGCGCTGGCAGGGCACCGCCCAAAGTGGCCTTTCTCCCAGGTGGGCTCACGGTTAACAGATATAAGGGCCGCAGGTAAACACTCCACTGGGCCAATAATTATGCACATTTACTAAGCCCTGGGAGGAATGGTAGTCACGTGGCTCTCGAGGGCGGTGCCCTCAGCTTTGAGATGGAGTTAACTGGAATCACAGAAGGCTTTCTGGAGGAGGCGGACTTTTTATGGCGGTTGATGGTGGCTTTCTCTGAATAGTGAGGATGCGCTTAGCCCCCTAGGGATCAGCTAGCTCCCGAGGTGAGCTTTTTGCCCGGGAGCAAGCCCTGGAGGTGACGGGGTCGCTGGGGTTGGGGGAAGAACCTGGGGGCCGGAATCGTGAACTTAGGCTGGGCTCTGGTTCCTGGATCTGCTCCTGTGCTGTCTTTGATGATTGCATGCGCCGCGGCCACGGCAGGCCGGTGGTGCGGGGCCCCGGGAGCAGGCCTCGAGGTCCCAGGCGCCGGAGAGCAGGCACCCTGGCTGGGGGTTAGGCCCGCAGGCTCTGCCGGGCTAGCCAGGCGAACCCCCCGCCCGGCGCAGTTCCGCCGGGGTCGCGAGGCCGGGTCCGCAGGGGCAAGGCGTGCGCTCCCCGGGGAGCCCAGCTGCGGAGCAGGCGGCCCGCGCCGAGCGACTGTGGCACGAGAGGGCCATCTGCCTGGGTGCCGAGAACTGCAGCGTCCCCGGTGCGAGGCGCGGCCCCTCTGGGCCCCCAGCCCGCGTCCCCTGCCCAGCGCGCCCCGCACAGACAGACGCCCGCCCGCGCCCGCTGCCGGGGTCCCCGTGCCAGGCCCAGACCAGACTGGGCGCGGGAGGCGGTGCAGGGATTAGTGGACCCCTCCCCCCGCGCTCCCCTCGCTCCGCCCGAAGCTGCGAGGACCCCTGGGCCCCGGGCTAGTGAGGCAGCTTCGTCCCGGCGGTGCCCGGGCTGGGACCTCGGCCTCACTGGGCGGGGGCCGCACGGCGGCCGGCCGAGGTGCGGGCGCGCTGTCAGGCAGTTGCCGGGCTCGGGTGCCAGGGGTGGGCTCAGCGCGGGGGTCGCCGAGCCTCATCCCCCAGCCGAGGCCACGGCCGGATCGGCAGTGCCGGAACGGGTAACCCGACCCGATCCGGCCCAGCTCCGGGGAGCTGCTCACCCCGCACTGTCGGGCAGGGGGAGGGAAAGGCATGGGGGAGAGGGGGAAGGGCAGGGGTAGTGGGTGAGGGGCTGTGGGGACAGCCGGGCCGAGTCCCGGCCTGTCTGCGCAGCTCTAGGGCGGCTGCCTGCCGCACCCGGGACGAGCCAGCCCCCTGCCTCGCGGGCGTCGGGCCTGCGGCAGGAGGGAGCCCTGAGGCTGCACAGACTTGACTCGGGGAGGCCGACCCGAGCTGCTGCCTCCATTTTGTTTCCTGTTCAGCTTGGTCTGTGGTGATGGTGTGGGTTTGGGGTGCGGCCGGGCAGGGGGTTCACCTGTGGCCGCGCCGGCTTGGGGCCTGAGGCCTCGAAGACCCCAGCCCAAACCCCCAGGTGAGCCCCGCGGGCAGGAGGGGGGCGGCCTTGGCCTCGGGCCGAGCCGAGCGGGCTGAGGGCAGGTGCCCAGTGGATGGGGAGCCCGGGCTGTAACCTAAGATGGAGGCCGGGACTGACGCGGGCCCGAGCGGGGCTGGCGGGGCGGTCCGACCGGCCTCGGCCGGGCCAGGTGCCTCCGGGGTTGGGGCCGGAGACGGGTAGGGTACTTGAGCCTTGGGCAGCCCGGGGTCTGTGCAGCTCCCCGAGGGAGGTGAGGGGATCGGAGTGCCACCCACGACGCCCGCAGGCCCTGACACTCCTGGGAGGCGCGCGAGGCCTCTGGGGAGTCCGCCTTAGGCCCCGCCCGGGCTGCCGGGCCGGCCCGTAGGCCCGGGCCGCGAACGGGCGCGCAGGGGGAGGGGAGGGGGCGGTAGCGGCGGCTTTGCTGATTGGGCGGCGCGTTCGCGAGCCCGACTTCACCCGCCTTGAACCCCGAAGAGTGAGGCGAGGGAGCGCGCGCGGTGGGGGCAGGGGCGCGCGCGCACTCCGGGCCCTGCCACACGCGGGCCAGCGCGAGGCGCTCGGTCGCACGCGCAGCCGCGGGGGCGCGCGCGGTGGGGGTGTGAGGAGGTGGTGGCGGCGGCGGAATAGGCCGGGGCAGGTCGCGCTCGCTGCCTTCTCCCCTGAAGAGACGCGGGGGGAGGGGGGTGCGGCGAGCGGCTCCGCTCTCTCCCCACTGCTCCGCTCGCGCCCCAGTGTCATGAGGGTCACCCCCTCCCCCAGCCGGCCCGGGAGGGGGCGCGGGGCACGGTAACTAGTGCGCTGGGGTGGGCGGCGGGCCGGCGCGAGGAGGAGGGGAGGAGGCGGCCGGGCGGGGAAGATGGTGGTGGCAGTGAGGTGAGGGGCTCGGGGGAGGGTCTGGCGCGACGCGGGGTCGGTGGCCGGCGGCGAGGCTGCCGTGGGACCCCTCCCCCTCCATCACTACCAGCCGGGCTCTGGCCTAGCCGGCCGGGCCGCGGCGAACTTCCTCCCGGCGCGGCCCGGGCCCGCCGGCCTCCCGCGCGCACCTCGGCCTCCGCCTCCCCTCAGGTAGCGGGTTTGGGTAAGCGGGGCCGGCTGCCCTCCTGCAGCCAACTTTGCTTGCTGCTGGATATTGACGGGCGCGATCGGGTTGGTCAGGAGGTGCTGCCGCGGCTGCGGGAAGGAGCGCGGCCCGGGCAGGCGGCGGCAGCAGCCATGTTTGTCAAGCTGTAGCAGCTGCTGCTGCTGCCCTGACTCGGCTTCACCGCCTGCCTCCGTTTCTCCCCTGGCCGCGTCCGGGTTCTCGGCTGCTGCAGTCGTGAGCCAAGCAGGTCTGCAGGCAGGAAGGCGAGCTTCAGGGTGCACCCGCTTCGGCCCACTCGCCTGAGGCCTGGGCACGGCCGCTGCAAAGGCTCCAGCGCCGACTGGCCCTGGGTGCAGCGCTATTGTGACCGCTGCGCCTGAGCGAGCCTGGAAAGGGGGGGGGGCGGATAACCTTTTTGTGCGGCGTCGGGGAGCCCCCTCGAACCCCATAGCTCAATCCTTTAGGGAGATCCGGCCGATGGACCCCCCAGCGGGGAAGAGGGCGGAAGATTACTGTTTGAGATTTGGGAATTTACTGCCAAAGGGATTTTAAATTTAGTTCAGCCCAACTGTCCACCAGTCTGCAGTGCAGGAGAAAGGGACGGGCTATTTCCATGTGGCAAGATCAGCCCCGGGAAGATGGAGTTTGCGGAGGCTCACCGAGGCCATTTTTCCATCGTTGGCTCGGGAACTTTTTCCGCCCATGAAAGTGCTGTAGAAAGGCATCCAGGCCACTAGGCCTTGAGAAGTGGCTGCCATTTTGAAGATAAGCGTCAAATGGCCTATTAACTTGGATTAATTGAAGTATTTTTGGATTCCAGGTTGATGCTGGCCCAGGATGGATCAGACCTGTGAACTACCTAGAAGAAATTGTGTGCTGCCCTTTTCCAATCCAGTGAATTTAGATGCCCCTGAAGACAAGGACAGCCCTTTCGGTAATGGTCAATCCAATTTTTCTGAGCCACTTAATGGGTGTACTATGCAGTTATCGACTGCCAGTGGAACATCCCAAAATGCTTATGGACAAGATTCTCCATCTTGTTACATTCCACTGCGGAGACTACAGGATTTGGCCTCCATGATCAATGTAGAGTATTTAAATGGGTCTGCTGATGGATCAGATTCCTTTCAAGACCCTGAAAAGAGTGATTCAAGAGCTCAGTCGCCAGTTTGCACTTCCTTGAGTCCTGGTGGTCCAACAGCACTTGCTATGAAACTTGAACCCTCTTGTAATAACTCCCCTGAACTCCAGGTAAAAGTAACAAAGACTGTCAAAAATGGCTTTCTGCACTTTGAGAATTTTACTTGTGTGGACGATGCAGATGTAGATTCTGAAATGGACCCAGAACAGCCAGTCACAGAGGATGGGAGTATAGAGGAGATCTTTGAGGAAACTCAGACCAATGCCAGCTGCAATTATGAGCCTAAATCAGAAAATGGTGTAGAAGTGGCCATGGGAAATGAACAAGACAGCACACCAGAGAGTAGACCCGGTGCAGTCAAATCGCCATTCTTGCCATTAGCTTCTCAAACTGAAACACAGAAAAATAAGCAAAGAAATGAAGTGGACGGCAGCAATGAAAAAACAGCCCTTCTCCCAGCCCCCTTTTCACTAGGAGATACAAACGTTACCATAGAAGAGCAATTAAACTCAATAAATTTATCTTTTCAGGATGATCCAGACTCCAGTACCAGTACATTAGGAAACATGCTAGAATTACCTGGAACTTCATCATCATCTACTTCACAGGAATTGCCATTTGTAAGCTGTTTTTGGTACACCTTAAATGTATACATAAATGTATATATACAGACAACTTAAAGGGAAACTTGTAGTTTAGTTTTGGTTGCTTATCAGTTCACAACTGAAAGCCTATTACTAATGATAAGGTTTTGGGTGAAATTTTACTTTGATTTTAAAATTTATCTCTATTGTATGAGTTTGATTCTGTTCAGACGTTCTGAAATAACTCCTTTGAGGACTGGCTCAGAGTTAAACTTTGAAGAGTTTTTGGTTGAGTTCAGATTTAATTTTTCTCAAGATGGAGTTATACATTTGTTTCATTTTTCTTTTTTCAAAATTTTTTTGAGAAGAGGGGCCTTTGACTGGCTAGTACCATGATACAGTAAACCAGTTAATTACCTGGAGTTCTGTTTTGCATGAGGCATGACTTGTTTTCTTAGTTGACGGAGTGACTCTTGAGGCAGATTGAAATGCACTTTGGGTACAAATTGAAAGTTGCTAAGATGAGAAGGCTTTTTGGACATTAGTCAAAATTTAAATAAATTAATTTTTCTGAACTACCTGTTGTGAAAGTGCAGCATCCTATGCTTTTGATAGCAGCCAACATCAAAGTATGCGCCGGAACCTTTTGTAGTTTTTAATTTTGAAGTATATGTATGTGGTGTGTGTATATATAAATGGAGATAATCTAATTTGAGTTGTTTTCAGTAGTGATGTGTATTCTTGTTAAAGGAAGGCAAATGATCAAGTTCTTTTTTATTTGATCTCGGGACTGCCTGTAGGTAGGTAAGTGATCAGTTGACTTCTCTTAGTTCAGTTGTGAGACCTTTACAATTTCTAGCTACTTAGTTGTTAAACGGTTTGTTTCAGCTTAAATATTTGCTTCTGATAAGTTTCTGCTCAGACATATTGTCATGGTCACCTGTATTGTCACCCCCTCCACCAGCAGGTGCTTCTGAAATACTATGTAAAGTTTTAACCAGAAATAATTTTATAGTGTGTAGTGATTGTTTTGAGTGCGTTCATTTTACTAAATAGCCCTGCTCTTTAAAGTTACAGAGGGAGAATGTGGGTGTGTCGCTTTTGTTTCTGTTGATTCATATCTTAAATATGCTTTAGTATCCCTTGTTTGTTAGCTTAGCAATTGCAGTTTGAAAAATTTGTTTTGCTTATTATCTTTAGTCTGTATTGTCCTAGGTATTTTTTTTTTTTTTTGGTGGTGATTTGTCTATGCTGACAACCTATTGGCAGCATAGACAAAATTCTTTCTCCTGTGCTTGCATTGAAATTTATTTTACATATGTATAGTTTTTCCTTTATATTTACATAAAAACTAGGTCTGACAGTGGAAACAGATGTTTCTGTACGAGCATACAAATGGAAATATAAATTTGTCTGATTCAAGAGATGTCAGTGGAATATTGGCTCTATTAGAAACAATTGAAAATATTGGAGCCTATAGAAACCACGTATTATGCATTGAAAATGAGGTAGAAAATCTAAATTGCCTGAAGACTATGGGATTGAAGAAGCAAGTATTTAATTTATTCTTTCAGGCCTTTGATTGAAGGTTATGGTTGGTTTGTTGGTTTGATTTTCATTATTGATATTTTTTAACTGAGGATTTAAAGAAGTGAAGTCTGTCTCAAAATGCAAATTTAACTATACAGTGTAACTTGGGAAAGGTAAAAGTAATTCTAGTTAACACATCATTGATTGTCCTTACTATTCTCAATTGATTCATTGGTGTAGCAGATATTGAACATACTATATGTTATGCTTAGGGCTGGAAATTTTAGAAAATCCCTAGCAAATGCTATTTGTCGTTTATTTTGTCTGTAATATTGTGATAGAATAAGATTCTCTAGGTAAGAATAAGCAGCCTCTTCAGTTTACCCTCATCTACTCTTTGTAATTTTTTTTTATAACTGTAGTGATTTGTCATCATAGTTAATCCTGATATCTGGTGCTTTATATTTAATTGGGTTGATACCATCTGATTCCTACAAGTGTACTTATGCATCGTATAGTGCTTTGTTCATTGCATGTTTTTGGTAAAATATTGAAGGTTGGTTTCCAGAGCTTCTAATTTAAGCAGGCAATCACTTAGTTTATTAACTACTTTGGTTTATATTCTTCCCTTGGGTTTTCATGCCTTATAGTAAAAAGAGATGTCATAGAAAACATAGATTAGCCTTTAAGCCACTGAGACTGAAAGCTTTGGAGATGAGACTGAAACCCTTCAGATCAAAATTATCTGAAGTACTCTTTTTTTTATTAAGATTTATTCATTTATGCATACAAGAACTGGGGTACAGGCCAGAGGTGCTTGTTTTATTTATTTATGCATACAAGAACTGGGGTGTAGGCCAGAGGTGCGGGGGTCAGAGGATTCACCAGAGTGGGGAACACAACAGGCAGATTGATGGAAATACACTGCTGAGTGAAGCAGCGGGCGAGAGTCAGGAGTTGTCTGCTGTGCTATGTGGTTATCTCCCTGGCTGGGGATCGAACTCATGCTACAGTGGCTGCTGATAGCTTCATAGGTTGCATCTTAACCCCTTGCGCCACAAGGGAGGCCCACTCTTGGTTTTCTTTAGTGACTTCTGAAGGTCTCTGACACTTGCCTGGACCTAAAGTAAAGTAACTCCTGGGGTTCGTATGAGGCTGATTTTACAGCAGTTGTTTTCTTTTGTTCAAGCAAGTAGATTTTTTTTGAGAACTCATACTTGGGCAGTATTCATGAATTTGGGTATCCTCAAAGTTCTTAGGAGGGTACCAGCTCTGGGATGGTCTGAAATACATAATATAATAGTGATTCTCTTTATGTGAAGAAGACCACTGACAATCCAGTTAAAGTGGAGACTGAAATTTTCTAGTTGTAAAAGAGAGAAAAAGGTTATTTAGGGTTTTCTACTGAAAAGCAAATTTAAGTTATGAAAGTAAGTTCTTTAAATCTTTATCAAAATTTTGAATATGATGGCAACTAATTGTTAGACTGCGTCAAATAACTGTTACGGTAAGACAAGAACCAAATATAGTCTTTAATATTTGGTCCAGCAAAATTGTACAATGGAGATGACATACCTTATTATTTTTTTAAAGATTTATTTATTTATGCATACAAGATCTAGGGTCCAGGCCAGAGGTGCGGGGGGCGGGGGGGTTTAGATTATTCACCAGAGACAGAGTGGGGAACAGAGCAGATGAAATGACTGAAAGACACTACTGAGGGGAGCAGCGGGCGAGACAGGAGAGGTCTGCTGTGCCATGTGGGTAGCTCCCTGACCAGCCGAAGATCGAACTGGTGCTGCAGAGGCTGTGGATAGGTTCATAGTGCTGTGTTTAACTCCTTGCCCCACCAGGGAGGCCCTACATATCTTATTTTGCTTTACTTTTTCATGATCATAAGGAGGATGAATTTTTGTAAAAATATTTAACCACGTAATCAGTTTTAGTAATGTTCTCTTTGTTAAAATAACCACTGTAGAAAATTTCAGGCACACGCATACCAAAGAATAGAAATCTCCATGTGCTTCTCTTAGCTTCCAGAATTATTGATATTTTGCCAGTATTGTTTTATCTTTTATTATGTCATTTTCTTAACATTTTTTTTAAAGATTTATTTATTTACTTATACAAGCACTGGGTACAGTCAGAAGCGCAGTAGGGTGAGAAAATTCACCAGAGCCAGAGCAGGGAGCAGAACAGGCAGAATGACGAAATACACTGCTGAGGGGAGCAGCGGATGTGGCAGGAGAGGTCTGCGCGCCATGTGGGACCCTCACTGGCGGCCAGGGATCGAACCAGCGCTGCAGAGGCTGCGGGCAGCTTCGCAGCCCAGGCTCAACCGCTGTGCCACCAGGGGCGGCCCTCTCTTAACATTTCTTAATCCTTGATATACAGATCGCATCACTCTTTGAAGCTCCTATCACTTGTTTAATAATTTGACAATTGTGTAATGGTTGACCTAGATCATCCTTTCCTTGCCTGTAATTGAAGTGTTTCTTCTTTATCATTTATGTTGACTTTAAGAAACATAGCATCTTTTTGCTGATTTTTTTTGCAGTTTTATCTTGTATGATTTGCACTGTAATACTTAATAGGTGGAGATAGACCTGTATTGTATATGGGATGGTTGTTGGAATAGAGGTTTTTTACCCCATTTAAAAAATGGATATTTTACAAAAAGTAAATTTAAAAATGGATATTTTGCTGTTGAATTATTTGCAACACTCTCACCCTGTTACACACCCTGTACTAAGTTCTGTGCTATAGAAGTCATTAGAGTTGAATGGAGAGATGAATGAAACAAGACTTAAGGGAAAAAGTGGGACATGAATTAGCTTCATCTGGGTTGGGTTTGACTAGAGTTAGAAGGGTAATTTGAATAAGAGTTAAATGAACATGGTATATTCATAAGGTATATGTGGTGGATAGATTAGGCAAGGGGGTAGGGTAAGATACTAGGGCCTAGAAACCAAGCTAAAGCATTTTTTAAAAAAATTTATTTTATTTATTTATGCATACAAAAACTGGGATGTTGGCCAGAGATGCTGGGTGGGGAGGTGGTGGTGAGAGGATTCACCAGAGACAGACTGGGGAGCAAAACAGGGAGATCTAAAATATACTGCTGAGGGGAGCAGTGGATGAGACAGGACAGGTCTGTTGCACCAAGTGGGTTAGTTCCATGGTCAGTGATTGAACTGATGCTGCAGTGGTTGGCAATAGCTTGATAGTGCTGAGACTTAACCCCTTGCACCACTGGGAAGGCCCTAAGGCACTGCTTTTGATGTGATAGGAACTAGGGGACAGAGAGGGATTTTGGCTGACATATGATATTAAAATCTGTATTTGGAAAACTTTGGGGGAGAGTAGGAGGCAGGGTTAGGATGTAGGACTCTGCTGTGAAGGTTATTAAAATTTAGACTTGAGCAGAATCAATCAGTAATAGTAGAAAGATAAGGGGTAAATCGAAAAGATTTTTTCAAAGGGGGTAAATTAGCCCTCTTTGGGGTTGCTATATTGGAGGCAAAATTTGAGCCTTGGTTTTGAGCAGTGAAGGACATAAATGAGGGAAGTCTAAGACTTGTGTTGGTGCCTGAGATGACTGATTCCTCAGGGGTTCTCTCCTTTCCTTTTCCTCTGAGATATTTCTGTTTCCATCTTTCCTTTCTGAAAAGAAGATCTATTCTGTTTTCACACCTCTCAGGTTCTACTTTTGGACTCCTCTCTCGCACCTCTGGAGAACAGTGTTTTATTCATTACTCTTTTCCTTTGGGATTTTTATTCTTTACCTCGCCACTGAATCACTTTTTCTGCCTAAAAACAATGATGTTTTTCTTTTTAAAGGGATCTTCCTCTCTCTTGTACCCTCTCTAATTATCTTTCCCATTTACTGATAAATTTCTTGAAAGAATTACCTGCTTTGTTTACTCCTCATTGAAGCTCTGGGGGCTGACTTTTATATATATCTTCCACTTTGCTGAAGTTGTTCTTTCATAATTCACAATGACACTTCATACTTACACTGTTAGATTTGCAGCATTTTGACCACTACTACTTTGAAAGATTTATTTGTTTATGCATACAAGAACCTGAGGTACAGGCCAGAGGTGCCGAGGTTGGGGGTGGTGGTGTGGGAGGATTCATCAGAGACACAGCGGGGAGCAGAATGGGCAGACTAACTGAACAGGTATGCTGGTGAGGGGAGCAATGGGGGAGACAGGAAGGGTCACTGTGCCATGTGGGTAGGTCGCTGCGCCATGTGGGTAGCTCCCTGGCCGGCTGGGGATCAAACTTGTGCTGCAGCACAGCTTCACAGTGCTGGGCTTAACCCCTTGGGCCACCAGGGAGGCCCCTAATCCTTTTGTTCTTGATTGCTCTTTTCTTCCTTTTTTTCTTCTTTCTTTAGTTCTTACCCATTTTGTTTGATTCATTTCACTGCTGTTCTGCTATGTGAACACTTCCTTTTTTCAAGATTTATTTTTATTTACTTATGCGTACAAGAACTGGTGTATAGGACAGAGGGCAGCCGGGAGAAGGTGAGAGGATTCACCAGAGACAGAGTGGGGAGCTGAACAAGCAGATCCTTTGAAATACACTGCTGAGGGGAGCAGTGGGAGAGTCAGGAGAGGTCTGGTGTGCCATGTGGGTAGCTTCCTGGCCAGGGATAGAACTCATGCTTCAGAGACTGTAGATAGCTTCATAGTGCTGAGACTTAATGATGAATTCTTTATTATTGGTCTTTATATAGTTTTTTCCTCTTCAGTCTAATACAAATTTACCTCCAAAAGCTTTACCATCAGTGTCTCACTCCTTTCTCCATTTGTTTAACAAATAAAGGCTAAATTCAGTGTTATCTTTCATAGGATCCTGTACTTACCTTCCCCCAACTTATACCAAATCTAGGGCACCCTGGGATCAGCCTGGGTTCAAGTGTTAGTTGTGTCTTGCTTCATTTCTTCCCCTGGCTCATGCCTTTATTCTGGTCTGATTCATCTTTGCATGGTAACACAGTGTAGCATGGTGTCTCATTTGTAATAGCAATATTTATTGATTGAAAGAATGAATAATGTGCTAATATAGAGATACAAGTTGGGAAGGGAGTAAACTTTAGGTAGGAGGTGATAAGTGAACTGTCAGCTGTCATCTTCACAGTATTAGGTTTAAAAACAGCTTCTTTTAAAGCTTGATCTCTTCATACTTTCATTTTCTATGGCCTTTGAATTTGAACTCCCTAATATCTCAGACATTCGTTTTTCTCTTATTCTCTCTGTCAATCTTCTACTTAAGGAGATTAACCATAATGGTTTTATGTTGTACAGATCCGAGTGTGTACTGTGCTACTAGTTTAATTGGAGAGATCCCTTTGATTTCTCTGAGGCCGTTTCTCGTCTCTAAATTGGAGCTGGTAACTTCCTTGTCCAGTTGTTTAATAGGTTGCAAGGAGGTAATTTATATGAAACAAGCCAGCACTAATTCTGAAGCTAAGTAAATCTGAAGTAGGTGCTCAGTACATGATGCCTTTTATATACTGGGCCAAATGCACATTTTTTTTTTTAAAGATTTATTTATGCATACAAGAAATGGGGTACAGGACAGAGGTGCTGGGGCTGAGAGGATTCAAAAGAGACAGAGTGGGGAGCAGAACAGGTTGATTGCCTGAAATACACTGCTGAGGGGAGCAGCAGGCGAGACAGGAGAGGTCTGCTGAACCATGTGGGTCCGTTCCCTGGCTGGGGATGGAACTTGTGCGGCAGTGGTTGTGGATTGCTTCATTGTGCTGAGATTTAACACCTTGCGCCACCTGGGAGGCCCCAAATGCACATTTGGAAGGTAATTCTTGTGACTTTTGAGAAACATCGCTGTTATTTTTGCTTTTTTCTCTGTTCTTCCAAACATTCTTCTTCCTTAATTAGTAAGTAAAGGTCATTAACTACTGTTGGCAGATTTGGTTTTTTTTTGGTTAACTAATAGGAGAATTTGATCCAGTTATGTTTGGTGATTAGAACCTAATTTGTACAGTAGTATTAGTCTTTCCAAACCCCAGCTGTTAAGTGGTGTAACTTTTTTTTGTTGCTTTTTGCTGGTATCCTTCCTCATGGATATTAATGTGGCCCCCCCCCCCCACCTCCCGCAGTTTTCAAGGGAGCCCATTAAAAGGAGACCCTGCCCCTTTTCTGGTGTGTTGGGATGATTTTCATTGAACAGCATTTCTGAAACTTTTTTTTTATAAGATTAATTTTATTTATACAAGAACCAGGGTACAGGACAGATGCGCCGAAGGTGAGAGGATTCACCAGAGACAGAGCAAGGGAATAGAACAGGCTGAATGATGAAATACACTGCTGAGGGGAGCAGCAGTCGAGACAGGGGAGGTCTGCTCCCCATGTGGGTTGCTCCGAGGCTGGTGGGGATCGAACTAGCACTGCAGAGGCTGCGGACAGCTTCACAGTGCTGCGCTCAACAGCCTGTGCCGCCAGGGAGGCCCTCTGAAACTTTTTTAATCTCAAGTGTAGCCTTTTTTTTTTTTTTTTTAAAGATTTATTTAATTTTGCATTAAGAGCTGGGGTGTAGGCCAGAGATGCTGGGGGTGAGAGGATTCACAGAGACAGAGTGGGAAACAGAACAGGCAGACTAACTGAAATACACTGCTGAGGGGAGCCAGTGGACAAGTCAGGAGAGGTCTGCGCCATGGGGGTTGCTCCCTGGCCAGCGTGGGGATCGAACTTGTGTTGCAGAGGCTGCGGATTGCTTCATAGTGTGGTGCTTAACCCTTGGGCCACCAGGGAGGCCCTCAAATGTAGCCTTTTGAAGAAACAGCTGTGAATCATTTTAGTTACACAAGTAATACATATTTGAGGTAAAAAAAAAAAAAAGTCAAACTCCAAAGTGGAATATAAAAGTCAGTATGCCTATCATCATTCATATATGCCTTCATTTTCCTTCTTTTTGATTAGAAATTGCTTTTTTTTTTTTAATTTTATAGAGGCATGTTTATTTATTTGTTTTTTTTTGTTTATACAAGCACTGGGTACAGTCAGAAGTGTGGGAGGGTGAGAGAATTCACCAGAGCCAGATCGGGGAGCAGAGCAGGCAGAAGGACCGAAGTACACTGCTGAGGGGAGCAGCGGGCGGCAAGAGAGGTCTGCGCGCCGTGTGGGACCCTCCTCCGGTGGCTGGGGAGTAGCCGGGGATTGAACCAGCGCCGCGGAGCCCTCGGGCAGGTTCGCAACCCAGTGCTCAACTGCTGCGCCACCGGGGAGGCCCTGATTAGAAATTTCTTTGTTTGTATAAGTATATACTTTTTTTTAATCTTTTGGTAACAGAGGTGGCCTGGTATAAATGAATATCATTTAATACCTTGGTTGATGACTTTTATTAGTCATGTCCTTGTGTGAAAGAATATGTTTTATTATTGAAAATTTTGGTAAACATACATTTACGAACAGTTGTTAGAAATAATAAGAGAACCCTTGTATATTTTCTCTAGTTTAGCAATGATAATATTTTATAAGAATATCTAAGATTACAATCAGAATATTGACAATATAATTACTAATTTTACTGTTTCACCATTTTGGTTTCTTGCTTTTTATTTTATTTTAAAGATTTATTTATTTATGCATACAAGGGGTATAGACCAAAGATGTGGGGTGAGAGGAATCACCAGAGACAGAGTGGGGAGCAGAACAGGCAGATTGACTGAAACACACTGCTGAGGGGAGCAGCTGGTGAGACAGAAGAGGTCTGCTGTGCCATGTGGGTGGGCTCCCTGGCTGGGGATCAAACTCATGCTGCAGTGGCTACTGATAGCTTCATAGTACTGAGACTTAACCCCTTGTACCACCAGGGAGGCCCTCTTATTTTGCTTTTAAAGAAAACTGCTTTATTAAATATATTTCAGATTACCGCCTTTTACTTGTATTCATTTGTATGTATGTATTATATTCTTTACATTTTTATTACCAAGGTAGGTTTCTTACATTTACCACTCCACTCAAGATACTGAACTGTTGTTTTTTTTTTTTTTTTAAAGATTTATTTGTTTATGCATGCAAGAACTGGGGTACAGGCCAGAGATGGGGGTGGGGTGAGAGGATTCACCAGAGACAGAGTGGAGAGCAGAACAGGCAGATCTACTGTAATACACTGCTGAGGGGAGCAGCGGGCGAGATAGGAGAGGTCTGTTGAGCCATGTAGGTTGCTCCCTGGCTGTTGAGGGATGGACTAGTGCTCTAGAGGCTGCGGATTACTTCATAGTTGTGGTGCTTAACCCTTGCGCCACAATGAGGCCTGATACTGAACTGTTTTAACAGCGCAAAATGTCTCCTGTAGCTCTTTTACTCCACAACCATCTCCTTTCTTTTCTATCCCACTTCCTAAACCTTTGCCAACTACTTATCTGTCCTTTGATTCTAAAATTTTGTCATTTTTTTAAAAAAAAGATTTATTTATTTATGCATACAAGAACTAGGATACAGGCCAGAGGTGTGGGAGGTGAGAGGATTCACCAGAGACAGAGTGGGGAACAGAACAGGCAGATAGACTGAAGTACACTGCTGAGGGGAGCAGCGGGTGAGTCAGGAGTAGTGTGCTGTGCCATGTGGGTAGCTCCCTGGCTGGCCGGGGATCAAACTGCCCTGCTGAGGCTGCAGACAGCTTCATAGCCCTGTGCTTAACCCCTTGCACCACCAGAGAGGCCCTAAAATTTTGTCATTTAAAAAATGTTATATTGGAATTGGGTTTTTCACTTCCTAGAGATTCATCCAAGTTACTGACTATATCAGCATGTTACTCCTTTTATGACTGAGTAGTGTTCCATAGCATGGAAGGCAAACACCATACTTGTTAAATTATCCACTGGTTGAAGGATATCTGGACTTATTCTAGCTTTTAGCTATTAGAAGCAAAGTAGATGTTTTTGTGTACACAATTTTGCGTGAATGTAAGCTTTTTTGGGGGACAAATGCCCATAGATACAGTTGCTATATCCGAAAGGTGGTAATGGCATGTTTTCTAGGGCAACTGTCATTTATTTCTTAGCAGCAGCATGTGAGTGATCCAGTTTCTCTGCATCCTCACCAGCATTTGTGTTGTCGCTGTTTTTATTTTAGCCATTTTGATATTTATGTAATATCTTACTATGGTTTTAATTTGCATATTCCAGATAGCTAATGATGTTGAACATTTTTTTTGTGTGTGTGCTTATTTGCCATCTTTATATCCTCTTTGGTGAAATATTTGTGCCTTTTGCCCATTTTCTAATTGGATTGAGTTTTTTTTTTTTCCATTTTTTTACTGTTGAGTTTTGAGAGTTCTTAACATATTTTAGATGATATACATTCTTGATAATGGCTATAAACAATCCATAATCTTAAAATATTGTTTCCACTTTTAGATAATTAGAGAACCAATAAAATCATATACACTTGTGGTTCCCCTTAAAAAAATTGGAACAGATTTTAGTGTGTGTTGCTGTTAAGTAAAATTACTTTATTAAGGTTACTAAAGTTCTTTTCATATCTTCAATGACCCTATATAAAATACCACAATACTCAGTTAAAGATCACTAGAAGGATAAAATCCATTTTGGTGGATGAACAATTATATTTACACATTAAATTAAATTAAAAATAATTAGTGGTTATATGATACCCCCTTATATGCCAGGAAGAGTCTGAAGGTAGTCTCTCTTTGTAAATTATAAGGGTATATTCCCCTTGTCATCTCTAATTTCTCTTGATGCTGTAATTGGAGCTGTTGAGGATCCCTGGTGAAAGTAACAATGTGCAAGTTATATCTGTGCCTAGTAAAAATAACAGCCATTAATGCCATGCTAATTGTCATTGGAATTTTATATCCAAAGGCATTTCTTTAAACATTGCAGTTGGTTCAGTTGACAGTACGTTGAATCTATTTTTATAATTAGTGTATCCAGGAGCAGTACTTCCACTATGCCATTAAATATAAAGAATTATGGAGCAGTTGTTGAGAGTTAACAACATCCTAATTTAACGTGCTTTACTTTAACATATTAGAGCTTTGGGAAAGAAATTTATAGTTTAGTTAATTAAACCACTGAAATTAGTTCTTTGGTGGAGTAGATACTGGAGTTATAAGTAGAGTCTTGATAGGCATCAATTTCATAGTAATGTTTGTGGAGTTTATTTCCTAGGGAAAAAATTGCTGATAGTTGTATTATCAGGACAATGGGTTAAAAATTCTGATGTAGGGCTCCTGGTGGCGCAAGGGGTTAAGCGCCACACTATGAAGCAATCCGCAGCCTCTGCAGCACAAGTTTGATCCCGGCCAGCCAGGGAGAAACCCACCTGGCAAGGCAGACCTCTCCTGTCTTGCCTGCTGCTCCCCTCAGCAGTGTATTGCAGCCAGTCTGCCTATTCTGCTCCCCGCTCTGTCTCTGGTGAATCCTCTCACCCCCTACATTTCTGGCCTGTACACTAGCTCTTGTATGCATAAATAAATAAATCGTTAACCAAAAATTTTTGATATACATACTTTGGTATGATTTTTCAAAAGGATACACCATTTTACACAGTTCTAAATATTGTATGAGTTTAGCATTTGCACCTCAACTTTTATAGGCAGAGATGTTTTAAGTTCTTTATTAAGAGGGTGCATATGGGCCTCCCTGGTGGCGCAGCGGTAGAGCGCTGGGTTGCGAAGCTGCCCGCAGGCTCTGCGGCGCCGGTTCAATCCCCGGCTGCTCCCCGGCCACCGGAGGAGGGTCCCACATGGCGCGCAGACCTCTCCTGCCGCCCGCTGCTCCCCTCAGCAGTGTACTTGGGTCCTTCTGCCTGCTCTGCTCCCTGCTCTGGTGAATTCTCTCACCCTCCCGCATTTCTGACTGTACCCAGTGCTTGTATAAATAAATAAATAAATCTTTAAAAAAAAAAAAAAAAAAAAGAGGGTGCATAATGCTACTACAAGATTGATTTAATTAATATAGATTTATTGGAAATTATTTGCTTACTGTTTACATTTTTCCTGTGACCTTGGTGTTTATATCCATTGCTGACTTATCCATTTGGACTTTTTTTTAAAGATTCATTCATTTATGTATACAAGAACTGGGATATAGGCCAGAGGTATGGGGGGAGAGGGTGAGAGGATTCAGTAGAGACAGATTTGGCAAGCCGAACAGGTGGATTGACTGAAACACACTGCTGAGGGGAGCAGCGGGTGAGACTGGAGAGGTCTGCTGCGCTTTGTGGCTAGCTCCCTGGCTAGGGATTGAATTCATGCTACATCGGCTGCCAATAAATAGCTTCATAGTGCTGAGAGTTAACCTCTTGCGCCACCAGGGAGGCCCTAGATTTCAGTGTTTTATAGCTATTATTCTTTTTCTCACTGACTAGAAGTTTCTTTCTGTTTTTCATTTTGTTTAATTTTATGTAGTTTTACCATTGTAGCTTTATTTTTCATATAGCCAGATCTATGTTTTGGAGTGATTTCTTTTACGGGTTTTTTAGTATCCTTTTTGAAAACATTTATTAGACAGCTCTTACCCCAAGATTGCCTGCCTGTATCTATGCAGGTATTCTTTTTACAAACCTTTTCCTTGCAAAAGCAGCAGCAGCTCTCTGACTGCCTTTCTCCTTTTCCGAATAAACCTATTCTTTTTAAAATGTGAAAAAACCCAGAAAACATACATCCTTGGAGCTGTAGAGGAAATGTTTCCCCATTGTATTAGCTATCTGTTCTGTCTAACAAATTACCCTTAAATTTAGCAGTCTAGAACAAAAAACTTACTCACATAGGGTTAGGAATTGGGGAGTAGCCTAGCTGGCTAGTTCTGGCTCATTGTCTCATGAGATTGCAAGCAAGATGTCTGCCAGGACTGCAGTCGTCCAAATGCTGTAGGATCTCTGTCCAAGACTGCTCATGCATATGGCTGCTGGCTGTTTGTAGGAGGTCTCCGTTCATTATCACTTGACCATTTACATAGGGTTGCTTAGAGTATGTAACTGGCTTCCCCTAAAGTGAGTTATCCAAGAGAGAAGGGGACACCAGGCAGGAAGAGAGAGTGGGATATATCATGTGGGAGGGAAATAATACCAGTGCATGAATACCATGAGGCAGAGATGATTGGGGGAGATCTCGAAGGCTGGTTACCACAGCTATTCAACAAGAATTGAATAGTTTTTTTTAAAGATTTATTTATTTATACTTTCAAGAACTTTAGGTTGTAGGCCAGAGGTGCGGGGGGAGACGGGGAAAGGATTCCCAGAGACATAGAGTGGGGAGCAGAACAGGTGGATTGACTGAAATACACTAATGAGGGGGAGCAGTAGGCCAGACAGGGGAGGTCTGCTGTGCCATGTGGGTCAGCTTCTTGCCTGGGGATCTGCTGCTGATAGCTTCATAGTGCTGAGTCTTAACAACCCCTTGCACCACCAGAATTGAAGTTGTAATTAAAGAAGAAAACTTAAGTAGAAATAAGCAGAGATTAACCACTAACCACTTTTTTTTTTTTAAGATTTATTTATGCATACAAGAAATGGGGTGTAAGCCAGAGGTGTGGGGGGCAGGGCATGAGAGGATTCACCTGAGACAGAGTGGGGAGCAGAACCGGCAGATCTACTGAAGTACACTGCTGAGGGGAGTAGCTGGCAAGTCAGGGGAGGTTTGCTGCGCCAAGTGGGTTAGCTCCCTGGCCAGGGATCAAACTTATGCTGCAGTGGCTGGCTACAGCTTGATAGTGCCACCAGGGAGGCCCTAATCACTTCTTTTAAGCTGACCTTGTTTTGTCAAATTGAATGTTTCAATAGGTATGCAATTAAAAATACAATTAAAAAAGAGTTAAAAAAAAGGGGCATTAGTGAGACACCCTTGTACCTTGGCTGCTCAGTTACTCTTTTTTTTTCTTTTTTTTCCCTTTTTTTTCTTTTAAAAGATTTATTTACTTATGCATACTAGAGCTGGTGTACAGGGCAGAGATGCGGGGGGCGGGGGAGGGGGTGAGAGGATTCACCGGAGACAGACTGGGGAACAGAACAGGCAGATTGACTGAGGGACACTGCTGAGGGGAGCAGCGGGCGAGTCAGGAGAGGTCTGCTGTGCTATGTGTGTTGCTCCCTGGCCAAGCTGGGGATCGAACTCATGCTTCAGTGGCAGCAGACAACTTCATAGGTTGCATCTTAACTCCTTGAGTCACCAGGGAGGCCCTGTTCAGTTATTCTTAATGAAAAAGAAGATTGTGTACACTTTCCATTTTATAGCATAGTTTTTTCATCTTTCACTTCTATATTTTAAGATTAATTTATATAAAGCTGGGCTATAGGCCAGAGGTGCAGGGTGTGCCGGTGAGAGGATTCATCAGAGACAGAGTGGGGAGCAGAAAAGGTGGATTGACTGAAATACACTGCTTGAGGGAAAAAGCAGGTGAGACAGGAGAGGTCTGCGGTGACATGTGGGTAGCTCCCTGACCAGGGAACCAAACTCCTGCTGCAGTGGCTGTGGATAGCTTGATAGTGCTGAGGCTTAAAATCACTTGCTCCACCAGGGGAGACCCTCTTTTTTTTTTTCCCCCCAAATACCTGCATAGTATTCTGTAATATGAATGTTACAATTTCTTTTTTTTTTTTTTTTAAAGATTTTATTTATTTATACAAGAACTGGGGTACAGGCCAGAGGTGTGGGAGGGTGAGAGAATTCACCAGAGACAGAGCAGGGAGCAGAATAAACAAACCGATGGAAAACAATGCTGAGGGGAGCAGCAGGCAAGATGAGAGGTCTGCCACGCCATGTGGGTATCTCCCTGGCTGGCCGGAAATCAAACTGGCCGCAGAGGCTGCAGACAGCTTCACAGAGCTGCTCTCAGCTGGGTGGCGGGGGAGGCCCTGAATGTTACAATTTCAATTCAAGTATTCTTTGGCTGAAAGTTAGCAACCATACACATAGCAGTTTTGTTCCAGGAAGGCTGCTCTCTTTGACTATGGCAATTTTGGGAGGGGTTCACATTGAGCAGAGAGGAAGGAAGGGGACACCTGCTATGCCAGCCAGATAACCTAATCAACCCATGTTATCCATGGGTTGACACATGTCTCAGCCAGATTGACTTCACATCTGATATGGTAATTTTGAATGTATGCAAATACATTTGTAGGATAAATCTTGAGAACTGGAATTGTTGGTCAAAGTTATATTTAATTTTGAATTAAATTCAAAATCTTGCCAAATTCCCCACTAAAGGAGTATGTAGTATATATATTTACATCCCCAACCAGTAAGTGTGCCTATTTTAATGATTTTTAAGTTTTAATTATGGTAAATTACGTATAGCATAAATTAACTAATTTAACAATTTTCAAGTGTGTTCAGAAGTGTTAAACTATACTGCCTATACTCAGATTTTTGTGCAGCCAGTCTCTAGAATTCCTTCTGTCTTGCAAAACTGTATATACCCATTAAACAATTTACCACTTCCTGCTGGCAATTACCATTCTAGTTTTTGCTTCTGAATTTGACTACTCTAGATATCTTACCTAAGTGGAATCATATAATACTTACCTTTTTGTGACTGATTTATTCCGGTCCGGTTAGTGTAATGTCCTGAAAGTTTATCCATGTTGTAGCATGTGCCAAACTTTTTTTTCTTTTTAAAGATAATCTGTTGCATGTATATATCACATTTTGGTTATTGTGAATAATGCTAATATGAACAAAGATAACTCTTTGCGATCCAATAGGGATTCTCAATGAAGAAACTATAGCTGGGGGGCACAGAAAGAAAATTTATTTGCTATCTAAATTACCTAGAATTTGGATAATCTGTACTATTTTCTGTTTTTTGTTTTCTGAGTATTTTTTAAAGTATGGACTTAAAAAAATCAAGCTAGCTTTTTACATTTCTATCATGTGCTTAAAAATTAAAATTCATTTTTAAGATTTATTTATTCATTCATTCATTCATTCATTCATTCATTCATTTATTTATACAAGAACTGGGGTACAGGCCAGATGTGCGGGAGGGTGAGAGGATTCACCAGAGACAGAGCGGGAACACAACAGGTAGACTGACAAAATACACTGCTGAGGGGAGCAGTGGGTGTGACAGGAGAGGTCTGCTGTGCCATGTGGGACCCTCGCCCGCCAGTCGGGATTGAACCGGTGCTGCAGAGGCTACGGACATCTTCATAGCACAGCGCTCAACTGCCTGCACCACCAGGGGAGGCCCAAGAATTAAAATTTAAAATGAGGCACTTCTCCTGCCCTTTTGTGCCAATGCAGGTGTTTGGGGTGATCTGGGGTGTAGGCCAGAGGTGTGGGGGGTGCGAGGATTCACCATAGACAGAGTGGGAAACAGACAGGCAGAATGACTGAAGTACACTGCTGAGGGAACCAGCGGGCAAGACAGGAGAGGTCTGCTGTGCCATGTGGGTAGCTCCCTGGCCAGGGTTTGAACTTGTGATGCAGTTGCTTCGGAGAGCTTCATAGGTTGCGCCTTAAACCCTTGCACCACCAGGAAGGCCCAGTGCAGGTGTTTCTTTTCACAAATCTTTTCCCTTTGGAAAACAGCAGCAGCGGCTCTTCTGACCACTTGTGTCTGTGCAAGCATCATCTTTTTTTATATAATAAATGTGTGCTTTTGGATATATATTCAAAAATTTTTAAAAATATTTTGATTTTTATTTATATAATTACAAATTTTAAAAGCATAGTAATTGCATTTAAAGGGTCAAGATATGTCACATATTATAAAGGGTACAACTCAGTGACTTTTGTAGGCTACCAGGGAGACATCTGTACTTTTTTTTTTCTAATCCTAATGTTTTATTTCTGTTTTCTTGCCTAATTATTCTGGTTGGAACCAGATGATGTGGAATAGAAATGGTGAGAGTGGACATCCTTCTCCTGTTACTGATTTTACTAATTCTAGGGTTTAAACACATTCATTTCACCTTTAAGAATGATTTTGTCTGAGGGCCTCCCTGGAGGCGCAAGAGGTTAAGTTGCAACCTATGAAGCTGTCCGCAGCCTTTGCAGCACAAGTTCGATCCCTGGCCAGGGAGCTACCCACATGGCACAGCAGACCTCTCCTGTCTCATCTGCTGCTCCCCTCAGCAGTGTATTTCAGTGGATCTGTCTGCTCTGCTCCCCACTCTGTCTCTGGTGAATCCTGTCACCCCCCACACCTCTGGCCTACACCCCAGTTCTTGTATGCATAAATAAATAAAAATACATCTTAAAAAAAAACCTTTTCCACCTTTATTTTTTTATTGCAGTGTAATTGACATGCAAAAAAGCTGTGTGTTTAATTTATGTATCTTGATGAACTTGAGGATGAGCATACACCTTTGAAACTGTCCCATGTAATGTCATTCATTTAATCATAGCATCTAAAAGTTTCCTCCTCCCCACCCCCCCTTTTTTTAATTGTAAGCATTTGCTTGTTTGTTCTAAACTTTGGTAGTTTCTCCAGTTGATAATTGCTTCTGGTAGTTTTCTCCATTTATTCCCTATTTTTTTAAAAAAAGATTTATTTATTTATACAAGAAATGGGGTACAGGTCAGAGGCACGGGAGGGTGAGAGAATTCATCAGAGACAGAGTGGGGAGCAGAACAGGTGGACAGACCAAAGACACTGCTGAGGGGAACAGCGGGTGAGACAGGAGAGGTCCGCTGCTCCATGTGGTCTTTCCCTGGCCGGCTGGGAATTGAACCCACGCCACAGAGGCTGCAGACAGCTTTACAGCGCAGTGTTCAACCTGCTGCGCCACTGGGAAGGCCCCATTTACTCGCTGTTTTTGTGGAAACTGCCCTTGGAGTTTCCCCATTCCCTTATTTCCTCTCATGTTATTCTGGATACTTGACTTGGTAACATGTCCTCACAATATTTTCAGTTTATTTTTTGTTAATTGTTTTTAGATCTGTCTGTTTTTATCAGGTAAAATAAAGGATGGGAGAATAAGTACTGAATAAGTAACCAAGTGAAGAAGTTAAACTTAGATAACAGTTGATGTTCTACATGAGGTTTGGACTTAACATGGATGTTTTTGTCATGTGATCTGTAGGGCTGACTGCTTGGTAGAGTTTCACCACCATCTATGTTTGTAACAGGCTCTGAGCTAAGAACAGTCTGCATTTGGACCTCCCCTGGTGGCATAGCGGTTGAGCACTGGGCTGCAAAGCTGCCCACAGCCTCTGCAGCGCCGGTTCGATCCCCGGCTGCCAGCAAGGGTCCCACATGGCACGCAGACCTCTCCTGCTGCGTCCGCTGCTCCCCTCAGCAGTATATTTCGTCAGTCTGCCTGTTCTGTTCCCTGCTCTGGCTCTGGTGAATTCTCTCACCCTCCCGCGTTTCTGACTGTACCCAGGGCTTGTATGTATGTATAAACAAACAAACATTTCCTAAGCAGTGAAGAACATTAAAAAAAAAAAGAAGTCTGCATATTTTCCAACATTTTTTTTTAATTTGAATTTTATTTTTATATTCCTCATACAATTACAACCCCCTTATTTTGACCCCAACCCTCCTTTCCCCGCCTCCCACACCCTAGAGTGTCTCTGGTTCATAGTTGTTTGTTGATTTTGATATTTTCTTTTTTATAGTTATTCTTTTTCCTGGTCCCTTATTTAAGTTTTCTAGATTCCTGCTATGAGTGAGACCATCTGGTATTTTTCTTTTTCTTTCTGGCTTATTTCGCTGAGCATGATCCCTTCCAGCTCCATCCATGTTGCTGCAAGTTGCATGTGTTTATCTTTTTTGAATGCTGAGTAATATTCCATGGTGTATATGTACCACATCTTCTTGATCCAGTCATCTATTTGTGGGCATTTGGGTTGTTTCCAAAGCTTAGCTATTGTAAATAGTGCTGCTATAAACATAGGGGTGCAGGTGCTCTTTGGAATTGATGTTTCTGTGTCCTTTGGGTAAATACCTAGGAGTGGAATTGCTGGATCCTGTGGAAGCTCTATGTTTAGTAGGTCCAGAAATCTCCACACAGCTCTCCATAGTGGTTGGACCAGTTTGCACTCCCACCAACAGTGCAGGAGAGTTCCTTTTTCTCCACAACCTCACCAAAATTTGGTGTTGCTAGTTTTTTTAACATGTGCCATTCTCACTGGTGTAAATGGTATCTCATGGTAGTTTTGATTTGCATTTTCCTGATTACAAGTGATGTTGAACATTTTTTCATATGCCTGTTGGCCATTTGCATTTCCTCTTCAGAGAAGTTTCGTTTTAGCTCTTCTGCCCATTTTTTGACTGGATTATTTTCTTTGTTTCTGTTGAGTCTCATCAGCTCTTTGTAGATTTTTGTGATCAGTCCTTTATCATTAGTGTTGTATGCAAAAATGTTCTCCCAGTCAGTGGGATTTCTTTTTTTGTTTTTGTCTCTTTTGCTGTTCAGAAGCTCTTTAATTTGATATAATCCCAGCTGTTTATCTTTGCCTTCACTATCACTGCTTTGGGTGATGTGTCTGTAAAGATGTCTTTGAGGTGCATGTCATGTAATGTTTCGCCTATATTTCCTTCTATGTATTTTATGGTTTCAGGTCTTATGTCTAGTTCTTTAATCCATTTTGAGTTGGTTTTTGTGCATGGTGTTAGGTAGTGGTCAAGCTTCATTCTTTTGCATGTAGCAACCCAGTTTTCCCAGCACCATTTATTGAACAAACTTTCTTTGCTCCAGTGCATATTCTTTGCTCCTTTGTCAAAGATTAGTTGACCATAAATCTGTGGGTTTATTTCTGGATTTTCGATTTGATTCCATTGGTCTGTGTGTCTGTTCTTGTTCCAATACCATGCAGTTTTGATGATTATGGCTTTGTAGTATAGTTTGAAGTCTAGGAGTGTGATGCCTTCATTCCCTTCTTTTTTTTTCAGGAGAGCTTTGGCTATTCGGGGTTTTTGGTGATTCCATATGAATTTCATCAATAGTTCTATTTCTTTGAAGAATGACATTGAAATTTTTATTGGAATAGCATTGAATCTGTCCATTGCTTTTGGCAGGATGGCCATTTTAATAATGTTTATTCTTCCAATCCATGAGCTGGGGATGTCTTTCCATTTCTTTGTGTTCTTCTATTTCTTTTGACAGTGTTTTATAATTTTCTTTGTATAGGTTTTTTACCTTTTTCTTTAGATTTATTCCAAAGTATTTGATTTTTTTTGTTTCGACAATATAAGGGATGGGTTTTTTGATTTCTTCTTCTTCAGATTTATTGTTTGTGTATAGGAAGGCTACTGACTTTTGTGTGTTGATTTTGTATCCTTCCACTTTACTGAACTGATTGATGAGTTGAATTAGTTTTTCTGTGGAGTTTTTGGGGTTCTCTATGTATATTATCATATCATCTGCAAATAGTGATAGTTTGACTTCTTCTTTTCCTATTTGGATTCCTTGTATGTCTTTCTCTTGTCTTACTGCTCTGCCTAGGACTTCCAGTATTATATTGAAAAGCAGTGGTGAGAGTGGGCATCCTTGTCTTGTTCCAGATCTTAATGGAAATGCTTTCAGCTTTTCACCATTGAGAATGATACTGGCTGTTGGCTTGTCATATATGGCCTTTATGATGTTGAGGTATGTTCCTTGTATCCCAAGAATTTCAAGGGCTTTTATCATGAATGGGTGTTGTACTTTGTTGAAAGCTTTCTTGGCATCTATTGATATTATCATATGGTTTTTATATTTCTTTTTGTTGATGTGTTGGATAACATTGATTGATTTAAGAAGTCTGCATTTTTGAATGGATGAGATGAAATCAAACGGAAGATGTTTTGTAATGTGTTAAAATGATATGTAATTCAAATTTTAGTAACAGTATGTAAAGTTATAGGGATTATGGCTTTTTTTTTTCTTAAAGATTTATTTATTTATGCATACCAGAGCAGGCCAGAGGTGTGGAGGGGGAGTGTGAGAGAGAATTCACTAGAGACAGAGTGGGGAGCAGAGCAGGTAGGTCCACTGAAATCCCCTGCTGAGGGGAGCAGACGGCAAGACGGGATGGGTCTTCTGTGTCATGTGGGTTAGCTCCCTGAAGATTGCTTGATTGCACTGAGACTTTAACCCCGCACTACCAAGGAGACCCCTGGAATATGGCTCTTTCACTTGTTGCTTGTGGCTATTTTTGTGTGCTATGATGGGAGGGCTTGAGTATTAGAGGGAAAAAGTATGCCTTTTAAGCCTAATAACTTAACAGAAACAGTTTATCAGTCTCTTGTGTATCTTATCCCAAGAGTTATGAGATGGTCTTGTAAGCACAAATACTTGTTTGTGCAGGTTTATGCAACAATATTGTTTTGTTCATAAGCACATCTAATGTTTTAAGTTTCAATGAATGGAAACAGTAATTTGGTAGGTAAATTATCTACAAGTATAACTTCTCTGGTTAATGGAAAGGATGTTTATAGATAGACTGGTATGCCTTCTTTTTTAGGATTTATTTATGCATACAAGAGCTGGCGTACAGACCAGAGGTGTGGAGGGTGAGAGGATTCACCAGAGACAGAGTGGGGAGCAGAACAGGCAGTTTGACTGAAATACACTGCTGAGGGGAGCAGCGGATGAGTCAGGAGAGGTCTGCTGCCTCCATGTGGGTATCTCCCTGGCCAGGGATCGAACTCGTGCTTCAGTGTCTGTAGATAGCTTCATAGGTTGTGTCTTAACCCCTAGTGCCACCAGGGAGGCCCTGTAGGTCTAAATCTTGAAGTGTGAGAAGCTAAAAGCCAGAAGGTGATAGGAAGCATGTCTTAGTAGAAAAGCAGCATCAAAAGCCTGGAGATTAACAGCATGAAATTTATGTGTAACTGCACAGTATGAATTGTGTGATTCAGGTGGTGGTAAGCCTAAATTTGGGTGCATAAGTAGGGTTTAGGTCAGGAAGAGTTTCATTTCTGAGCATAAGAACTTAGTTTATGCTTTTTAGCTTCCAAATGAAATCTCATACAGAATACCAGTAGAAGACAGAAAAAAGATGAAGCTGCTTTGATTTGGGGGCAGAGAATAGATGGGTTTTTCCCTTACTTTCCTGGGCAGACCCTTAGGGACTCTCCAGAACACTATCTCTGAGGAACACAATTGGATCTACCTCTGGGATGGAGTGTTAGCAGAAGGATTTTGAGAAATCCAGAGGGAGAGATTACCTAATCGAATGCAATGTAAAATACATTGTTAGAGAGGAAATAACTTTGTGACCTGTGGAGTAGATCAAGGTAGAACGAAGCCAATTCTTTGTTTGAGCTGCTGTGAAAGTATTTGTTCTTCAGAATAGTCTGTTAAAAGATAATTAACATTCATTTTGAAACATAATTCTTTTAGAGATACATACTGAAATACTGTGAATGAAATAATATGATACCTGAGGTTTTGCTTCAAAATAATCCAGGTGTGGGGGCTGTGGGATTGAAGTAGTAGGAAGGAAGTAGGTGGAATTATAAATGAACTAAGTGGGCAATGATTTAATATTTGTTACAGCTGAGAAATGGTGGCATAGAAATTTATTTTACTATTTTGCTGTTGTCTTTATTTGACATTTTCCATAAAAATGTAAATAAAAAAGGAAAGTTCTGTGAATGCTTTTTTTTCAAAGTGGAAAATTGGTTCTATGTATTGATAATTATGATCAGAGATTGAATATGTATTTTTAAATGTGTTTAAGAGCTAATGTCAAAGTATATGTGAAATGCCCCATCATTTTTGTAGTGCTTTTCTTGGAAGGAAACTTATTTAGTTATACAAATATCTAGGTATAGTACCTAATTATGCTTTTAAAAGTAAGTCATTGGGCCTCCTTGGTGGCGCATGGGTTAAGACGCAATCTATGAAGCTGTCAGCAGCCTCTACAGCACCAGTTCAGTCCCCCTCCAGGGAGCAATCCACATGGCGCAGCAGACCTCTCCTGACTCTCCCACTGCTCCCCTCAGCAGTGTACTCTGGTCAATCTGCCTGTTCTGTTCCCCACTCTGTCTCTTGTAAATCCTCTCACCCCCCACACCTCTGGCCTGTACCCCAGCTCTTGTATGCATAAATAAATAAATCTTTAAAAAAAAGTAAGTCTTTATTTGTGACTTATTGTTTATGAGTAATTATGAGAGAAGGAAAGTATAAAGTAATTACGATTTTTTTTAAAGATTTATTTATGCGTACAAGAGCTGGGGTACAGGGCAAAGATTCGGAGGGTGAGAGGATTCACTAGAGACAGAGTGGGGAACAGAACAGGCAGATTGACTGAAGTACACTGCTGAGGGGAGTAGCGGGCCAGTCAGGAGAGGTCTGCTGCGCCATGTGGGTTTCTCCCTGGCTAGCCGGGGATCGAACTCGTGCTGCAGAGGCTGTGGATTGCTTCATAGTGAGGTGCTTAACCCCTTGCGCCACTGGGAGGCCCCAGTTATGATTTTTTTATGTCTTTAGATCATTGACAAATTAATTTCTGTTGTCATCTACAGGCTGTATTAGTAAGCAAGAGTAAACAAGTTAAGTTTGGTTTGCTTTTTTTTTTTTTAAGATTTATTTATGCATACAAGAACTGGGGTACAGGCCAGATGTGTGGGATGGTTTGAGGATTCACCAGAGACAGTGGGGCACAGACAGGCAGAATGACTGAAATACACTGCTGAGGGGAGCAGCAGGAGAGTCAGGAGAAGTCTGCTGTGCCATGTGGTTTGCTTCCTGCTGGGGGATCAGACTCATGCTGCAGTGGCTCTGGATAGCTTCATAGATTGCGTCTTAACCCCTTGCACCACCAGGGAGGGTCCTACTTTGGAATCGGTTTTAACTCACTAGGAAGCTTTGTTCTGATACTGACTTAATGGGACTGGAATTTTGACTAAAACACTACAACATGTATATTTAGGTACTTCTGAGTACTTAACCAGGAGCTAATATCAACTAATATCTTTTTAAAAAAATACTTATTTAGGGCCTCCCTGGTGGCGCAGCAGTTGAGCCCTGGGTTGCGAAGCTGCCCGCAGCCTCTGCAGTGCCGGTTCGATCCCCGGCTGCTCCCCGGCCACCGGGTGAGGGTCCCACATGGCGCGCAGACCTCTCCTGCTGCTCGCTGCGCCCCTCAGCAGTGTACTTCGATCCTCTGCCTGCTCTGCTCCCCGCTCTGGCTCTGGTGAATTCTCTCACCCTCCCGTGCTTCTGACTGTAACCAGAGCTTATATAAATAAATAAATAAATAAATAAATAAATAAATCTTAAAAAAATTTATTTATACAAGAACTGGGGTACAGGCCAGATGTGCGGGAGGGTGAGAGGATTCACCAGAGACAGAGCGGGGAACAGAGTAGGCAGACTGACCGAAATACAGTGCTGAGGGAAGCAGCAGGCTGGACAGGAGAGGTCTGGCATGCCATGTGGATATCTCCCTGGCCGGCCGGGAATCGAACCTGCACTGCAGAGGCTGCGGACAGCTTCACAGTGCAGCAGTCAACCACCTGCACCACCAGGGAGGCCTCAACTAATATCTTATAGATGAACCCAAAAGAAATTAACTGCATAAGATATCTCACCTCTGGTTTTAGGGAGTGAACACTGTTGTTAGCCTTTAGAAGACCTTGACAGTCTTAACTGTTTATTTGAGGCTTAGGTCCATAACTGAATAGCCCACTCGAATTAAAGCTGGTCTGTTATTTATTGTGTAGTTGAAAACAGTTTCAAACCTTGAGCTAGACCTAGTTTTTTGAGGGAGAAAAGATTACTTAATCATTTCTGTAGTATCAGGGTCTGGCCTAACTTGATGGCCAGTAAATATTTGTTGAGTGAATAAATGAATGAATGAAAATAATATCTTGCAGGTTTGTTATAGTTTAGTTTGATAAAAGTTCTTCTTCAGAGAACAACAGTACAAAAAAACAAAACTCCTTGTGAGTCATCTCCTTTTTATTCCTCTTGCTGTGACAAGAACTGATTTGAAGCAGCCCTGGAGTGAATTCAGAGGCCTGGCAGAGTTGAATCACAGAAAGTAGAGTCTCAATAAACAAAGTTATCTTTGACATAAGATTATCAGTTATTTGAGTCATGAGCTCTGGGTGAATTTCAAAAGTAATACATACTTTTTAAGGAACTCTCCTATTGCTGGTGGGAATGCAAACTGGTTCAACCACTATGGAAAGCCGTGTGTGGGTGTTCCTCAAATTACTGAAAATGGAGATACCCTGATCCAGCAATTACACTCCTAGGAATCTGCCCAAAGGACACAAAAACTTTAATTCAAAAGGATACCTGCACCCCTATGTTTATTGTAGCACTATTTACAGTAGGTAAGATATGGAAACAACCTAAATGCCCAAAAATAGCTGACATGGATCAAGAAGATGTGGTATATATGCACAATGGAATACTGTTCAGCAATCAAAAAAGATAAATTATTTTGGATGTAGCAACATGGATGTAGCTAGAAGGAATTATGCTCAGTGAAATAAGCCAAAAGGGGGGAAAAAAAAATAACAGATGGTTTCACGTACAGGAGGAATATAGGGGAACCAAGTAAGGGACCAGGAAAAAAAATAAAAATAATAATAAAAAAAAATTAACAGGCTGCTATAAATCAGAGACATTCTGCCTGGGAGGGGAAGGTAGAAGAGTCAAAATAGGGGAGAGAAAAGCACAAGGGGCTCTGGTGACGACAGTTCAAGGGTGGATTGGTGGGAATTTTGCGGTGAATACACTTGAAGGAGAAAGCATACAAGCATATATTGTACATAAATGAACAGTGGTGTAAAGTATAAAATATGTATATATAATTATAATTTTTAGGCATTTATGGAGTGTGTATTTTGTACTAGAATCATGCCACACTTGCTGTATGTATATGTTTATTTGTGATTATATTATCTCCACTTTACAAATTAAGTACTTGAGGTTCAGAGTAGTTAAGTAACTTGTTTGAATTTATAGTCAACAAATGTTAAAGTTAGGACCTATTCATGTCTAGCTTTGTAGACCAGCAACAACCTGTGCCCAAATTCTTGCTTCTTGGGTCTCTCTGTCATATGAGGGGGTGGGAAATGTAGGACTGTATGGAAGGATGTATGACTGTAATTAAGTATGTATGGAAGACTGTATGGAAGGATGGCTTTACGATAAAGGCACTTAGAATAGAGAGCCAAATGTTCTAGTCTTGTTGTCTTAAGGAAATTACTTAGGTGTGTAAGAGAGTATCATTTTCTTTTTTTAAAGGTGCATGTAAAATTTAGGATGATTAAAAAGTGCTTTTTTTAATAAAACAAAGCCATCTTTGTTTTAAATACCAACTCTAGACTCAAGTTTAGTATAACCCATTGGTGACTTCTTTTTTAACAACATTGATAAATTTTAAGTATGGTGTGTCTGTTTTGAAGAGATCTGGGCCATCTATTGTTAAATTATAGTGTAACGGTGTTGTGAGGAACATTTGCCATCTGCCTTGAGCAGAATTTCCTCATTGAATGAGAGTAAAATTCACTGTGTTAAGGTTAAGTGTAATTACAGGTACTGAAGGCTGAAACAGACTGATGTTTTTGTTTTCTTGTATTGTGACCTAGTGGAGAAAGAACACAGGTGTTAGAACAGAGACTAGACATGTCTGTTTGGCATTTGGCCTACTCAGTACTCATTTCTGAGCCTCAGATTCTGTACCTGTAACAAGGAGGTAGTAATTAATTATAATTTATCCTCACTATGAAATTTAAAAATATATGAATATATATTCTTACCAGTTTCCAGTACTTGGGTATCTAATAAATGCTTCCTTGTGTGAGTTAAACAATTGTATAGACAGTTACTGTATAGATTGTATAGACAGTTACTGCCTGCTTGTCAGAATCGTGCATCTTTTGAGATTGTCCTTTCTTACTCCTCTCACTCTTGCTTCATCCCCGATTTATTGAATCAGACTCTCCAGGCTCAGTGTTGGTGTTAGTAGGGGTTATGTTATTTCATAAAACTGAGATGATTATGGGCCTTCCTGATGGCACAAGGGGTTAAGTCTCAGCACTGTGACACTATCCGCAGCCACTGCAGCAAGAGTTCAATCCCTGACCAGGGTGTTAGCCCACATGGTACAGTAGACTTCTCCTGACTCACTTGCTGCTCCCCTCAGCAGTGTGTTTCAGTAGATCCGCTTGTTCTGCTCCCTGCTCTGTCTCTGGTGAATCCTCTCACCGTATCCCCCCCCCCACACCTCTGGCCTGTACCCCAGCTCTTGTATGCATAAGTAAATAAATCTTTAAAAAAAAAAAACCTCAGAGGGCCTCCCCGGTGGCGCAGCGGTTGAGCGCTGGGTTGCGAAGCTGCCCGCAGCCTCTGCAGCGCCAGTTCGATCCCCGGCTGCTCCCCGGCCACCGGAGGAGGGTCCCACATGGCGCGCAGACCTCTCCTGCCGCCCGCTGCTCCCCTCAGCAGTGTACTTCGGTCCTTCTGCCTGCTCTGCTCCCTGCTCTGGCTCTGGTGAATTCTCTCACCTTCCCGTGCTTCTGACTGTACCCAGTGCATGTATAAACAAAACAAGCAAATAAATAAATAAAAATATGCCTCTATTAAAAAAAAAAAAAAAAACCTCAGATAATTCTCATTTGGAACTAGGGTTGAGGATCATTAATCTGACTTCCTCTAGCTCTTGGGGAAAAGAAAATCCCTGAAAGTCACAGACTAAAGAAGTTAAAGGAAAAATAAGCCCTAAGTCATACCCCACAATTGCTTTTTTTCCCCTTAAAGATTTATTTATTTAAAAAGATTTATTTACTTATACAAGAACCGGGGTACAGGCCAGATGTGTGGGAGGGTGACAGGATTCACCAGAGACAGAGCAGGGAACAGACCAGACAGATTGACTGAAATACACTGCTGAGGGGAGCAGTGGGCCAGTCAGGAGAGGTCTGCTGTGCCATGTGGGTAGCTCCCTGGCTGGGGATTAAATTCATGCTGCAGTGGCTGGGGATAGCTTCATAGGTTGCATCTTAACCCCTTGCACCACCAGGGAGGCCCCAAGAATTGCATCTTGATGTAACGATGGATGAGCGTTGCTGGGTGCATAGTATGTTCTCAAATAGTGAAAGAAAAATTTGTGGGCAGAAAGACTACAGAGAATAAAATTAATTAATTTTTTTTTAAAGATTTATTTATGCATACAAGAACTGGGGTACAGGCCAGATGTGTGAGGGGTGAGAGGATTCACCAGAGACAGAGTGGGGAACAGAACAGGCAGATTGACTGAAATACATTGCTGATGGGAGCAGCAGGCAAGTTAGGAGAGGTCTCGCCATGTGGGTAGCTCCGTGGCTGGGGATCAAACTCGTGTTGCAGTGGCTGAAAACAGCTTCATAGGTTGCATCTTAACCCCTTGTGCCACCAGGGAGGCCCTAAATATTAATTTTTAAAAAAGATTTTATATATTCATACAAGAGCTGGGGTTGCAGGCCAGAGGTGTGGCGGAGTGAGAAGATTCACCAGAGACAGTGGGGAGCAGAACAGGCAGATCTACTGAACTACATTGCTGAAGGGAGCTGTGGGTGAGATAGGAGAGGTCTGCTGCACCATGTGGGTCACTTCCCTGGCTGGGGATCGAACTCATGCTGCAGTGGCTGTGGATAGCTTGCACCACCAGGGAGGCCCCAGAATAAAATTAATTTATGTCAAGAATGGGCTGGCATTAGATTTTCTGCTGTTGGGAAAGTGCCTATAATCAATGTTAGGAAAGTCCCCAGATTAAGCGCCCAAGAAAAGCCTTGAACTAAATGTTTTTTAATTTTTTTATGCATACAAGAACTGGGTGTAGGCCAGAGGTGCAGTGGGTTGGTGAGAGGATTCACCAGAGACCGTGTGGGGAGCAGAACAGGCAGATCCACTGAAACACACAGCTAAGCGGAGCAGCAGACAAGACAGGAGAGGTCTGCTGTGCCATGTGGGCTAGCTCCCCTTGGCCAGGGATTGAACTCTTGTTGCAGTGGCTGGGGATAGCTTGATAGAGCTGATACTTTAACCCCCATGCCAGCAGGGAGGTCCTGAATTAAATGTTTGAATCATTCATTTCCAGTATAACATATAGGCACAATTACATACAAGTTTCTTTTGTTGCTTCAGGCGAGAATATAGGTCTTCCCTTTTAATCTTCTGAGTATAGAGAGGGCTGCATATTTTCAGGTCTGTTTTCTGCACTATCACCAAACCCATGCTATGTGGTTCTGAAGTTTTATAAGGCATAAGCCAAAGACCTGTGCTAGGAAAAATGCCTGGGCTTGCCTATTTCTGTTCTAATTCTTTAACAGGTTGCCCTCTTTGAGCTGCTTCATGCTCCAGGCTGGGCTGGGCCTTGGCTGATAGTCTGGCACCATACCACATGGTACTTAATCTGTCAGTTTCCACGACTAACCTAGCAACTGCTTTGCTTTCCAGCTTTCATTGGACTATTTCCCTGATTTTCCTCTGTCCTTAGTCATTTTGTTTGATCTATTGTCCAGATATTCTCTTTGATCTATTGTTGTTGGGATCTAGCCAATAAGCAGGGATCTTTTCTTCTTACTCAGAAACAATTAGCTTTTACACAGTAATCTTTAATCTCTACTATAGATTGCTACAGGCTGAAATTGTAATGCTGCCAGAGATCTTCTGTCTAATAGTTCAGGTCCACTTTTCTTCTTAGTAAAAGTTAATATACTGAGCTCTGTCTACGAGGTAGAGAATTGGTGGGAGAAGACTAAAAGTACTCTAGCCCACTACTGTGTTTTGTGGTTGGTATGTTGTAGTTAGAAGATTCTGGCCTCTAATCCTTCCTTTTTGCTAAAGAACTATATACCTGGCAAGGTCACTCTGAGGCAGTTTGTAAATATGGGATGAAATCTGTGTTGCCTACTTCACCTGGTTGTTTGGAGATTCTGATGATATACTAGACATTAAAAGAGCTTTGACAACTAGAAATACACACATGCATTTACTAGATGCAACTCTGAGATGGGAGGTAAAGTATATGTTTATAGTAGTATGGTACCTCCATTCTGGAGGTGAACATTTACTTTGCAATTTTGACTTACGGCTGGGAAAGGAAATCACAGTTCTTGTAAAGTAAAAGATTTGTAATACCAGCTAAAAATAGCTACTTTTATTATGGATGCTCTATGAGGTTAGGAATAATATTAGAATGGATCTAGTGTTTGTTACAGTTTATACAATTTCTTACAAAATAGGAGGCAGTGTTTACCCATTTTTACCCATAAAGAGAGGTAAAGTAACTTTCCAAAATTTCATAGATGGTTGAGGGCAGAGCAGAAGTTAAACTTGGGCATTTCTAGTGTAACACAGAGTTTCTCTATTATGCTGGCATAGGAAGTGTGTCCCAGACTGTAATTTCTCATTTAACTACAGGCAAATGTTTGTAAGGGATTATGACTTTAAAGGCTTAGATGGTTTACAAATGGACAGAATAGCAGGATTATTAATCTTTTTATCCTGCTTATCTCCTATTCTTTGACAAGTCATTTGGTCTTCTGCCTTTCACTTTGTGTGTCTGAGAATAGTTTATCCCTTAGAGAGGAAATTCATTTATAATAAGTTATCGTGTAAATCTTGTTATTAGATTTAAGATGGCCTAAAAGAAAAGCAAATGATTGGTAAGCATATTTTGGGTTTGATTATATTGTTTTGACTTTGTGTATCTATATAGTCTTATGTAGGTTCCTTAATAATATTGATCTAAGATACTTTCTCAGTAGCAGAGGCAGCAACTGCATCTCTAAATTGATTACTGTGCAAAGATAGCAAATCAGTACTGACCAAAAGGGCAAGATGCTGTGGAGTCGGTTATATGAGGAGGAAAAGTTTTGTTGAATATGGGTCTTGAAGGAAGTAGGGAACAAATTTGGACATGGCATGATGCAGGCGTAGGGCACCCTGATGCAGGATGAATGCAGTATAAGGAACCTATGTAGTGCAAATTTATGACGGTTAGATCTAAGGCATAGAAAAGAGATATAGGGAATATGGTGGAGTGGGCAGATTGAACTAGTTTATTAAAGCCTTTTTAATACTGTTTGGAAAATGGGATATATTTGATTTTACTATTAGGAAGGCATCAAAGGTTTTTAAGAAAGAATAACAGTATTGGAATTGTCCTTAATTTAGGATAGGTTGAGAGACTTTATAGTGGGGGGTATATGTTTAGGGGACAGGACTGTTTGTTTATTTCAGGGTGAAAGTAAGTGAATTATTCTTAGAGAATCTTTACTGTTACATGTAGATGTTTGATGGTTAGTCCTGCATTAATCACAAGGTCTCGTTTTATAAAGTGTATGCTTAAAGGACCTCTCTGATGGTGCAAAGGGTTAAGTCTCAACTATCTAGCTAACACCAGCCACTGCAGCATGAGTTCTATCCCCAGGCAGGGAGCTACCCCACATGGTGCAGCAGACCTCTCCTATCCTGCCCACTGTTCTCCTCTGCAGTATATTTCAGTAGATCTGCCTGTTCTGCTCCCCACTCTGTCTCTGGTGAATCCTCTCACAACCCCCACCCCCACTGCTGGCTTACACCCCAGTTCTTGTATGCATAAATAAATAAAAATCTTTTTTTTAAATATTTATTTATTTAAATAAAAATAAATCTTTTTTAAAAGATTTATTTATTTTTGATACAAGAGCTGGGGTGTAGGCCAGAGATGGGGGTGGTGAGAGGATCCACCAGAGACAGAGTGGGGAGCAGAACAGGTGGATTGACTGAAATATATTGCTGAGGGGAGCAGCGGGCAAGACAGAAGAGGTCTGCCTTGCCATGTGGGTTGCTCCTTGGCCGGCCGGGGATAGAACTTGTGCTGCAGAGGCTGAGGATCACCTCATAGTTTGGTGCTTAACCCATTGCACCACCAGGGAACCCCCCAAAATAAATCTTAAAAAAAATAAAGTGTATGTTTAAGGAAGCATTTGAGTTGTTTCTATTAAACATTATTTTATTTTATTTATTTTTTTTAATAGAGGCATGTTTTTTATTTATTTGTTTTTTGTTTGTTTGTTTATACATGCACTGGGTACAGTCAGAAGCACGGGAGGGTGAGAGAATTCACCAGAGCCAGAGCGGGGAGCAGAGCAGGCAGAAGGATTGAAGTACACTGCTGAGGGGAGCAGCGGGCGGCAGGAGAGGTCTGCGCGCCACGTGGGACCCTCCTCCGGTGGCCGGGGAGCAGCTGGGGATCGAACCGGCGCCGCAGAGGCCGCGGGCAGCTTTGCAACCCAGCGCTCAACCGCTGCGCCACCGGGGAGGCCTAAACATTATTTTAGGTCAGTTATTTGGAATTGGAAATATTTTTCTGTTAACATAGTGCTCAATGGAGTTTAAGTGTTTATATTGTCAAATTAATTTTTTTAAAGATTTATTTATGCAGGGCCTCCCTGGTGGCACAAGGGTTGAGCATAGCACTGTGAAGCAATCCGCAGCCTCTGCAGCACAACGTCTATCCCCAGCCTCGATCCCTAGCCAGCTAGGGAGCAGCCCACATGGGGCAGCAGACCTCTTCTGTCTCGCCTGTTCTTCCCCTCAGCAGTGTATTTTAGTCAGTCTGCCTGTTCTGTTCCCCACTGCGTGTCTGGGGAATCCTCTCACCCTCCGCACTTTTGGCCTGTACCCCAACTCTTGTATGCATAAATAAATCTTTAAAAAAAAGAATTTAAAACAAAAAAAGATTTATTTATGCATGCAAGAACTGTGGTGTAAGCCAGAGGTGTGGGGTGAGGGGTGAGTATTCACTAGTGAGTGGGGAGCAGAACAGGCAGATACCCTGAAATACACTGTTGAGAAGAGCAGCAGGTGAGATAGAGAGGTCTGCTGTGCCATGTGGGTCAGCTTCCTGACTGGCTGGATATCGAACTCGTGCTGCAGTGGCTGGCGATAGCTTGATAGCACTGTGTCTCCTGGGTCACCACGGAGGCCCCATAATTTTTTTTAAAAATTTATTTATTTATGCATACAAGAACTGGGGTACAGGCCAGAGGTGTGGGGGGTGAGAGGATTCACCAGAGACAGAGTGGGGAACAGAACAGACAGGTTGACTGAAATGCACTGCTGAGGGGAGGAGCGGATGATACAGGAGGGGTCTGCTGTGCCATGTGGGTTAGCTCCCTGATTGGAGATAGAACTCATGCTGTGGTGGCTGCTGATAGCTTCATAGTGCTACGACTTAACTCCTTGTGCCACCAGGGAGGGGACACTCCATAATTCTTTCTTTTTTCTTTTTTTTTTTAAAGATTTATTTTTTTATTCATACAAGCACTGGGTACAGTCAGAAGCACAGGAGGGTGAGAGAATTCACCAGAGCCAGAGCAGGGAGAAGAGCAGGCAGAAGGACCGAAGTACACTGCTGAGGGGAGCAGCGGGTGGCAGGGGAGGTCTGCGCGCCATGTGGGACCCTCCTCCGGTGGCCGGGGAGCAGCCGGGGATTGAACCAGCGCTGCAGAGGCTGCAGGCAGCCTTGCAACCTAGCACTCAACCACTGCGCCACCAGGGGAGGCCCATCCATAATTCTTAAGCTAATTGAAATAATGTAAAATACAGTCAATAATAATATCACCTTTTTTGAGTTGGTACTGTGTGCCATGCACTTTATAACAACCTTATGAAAGTGACTTAGCCTGTTTTCACCATAATACTGTATTTTTTTTAAAAAAAATAATGATTTATACTAGTAAGGATAGGAAATAAACCCTTGAATATTGCTATTTAGGGTAGACTCATGCTCTAATAGAAGAGGAAGAATAGGCTTCTAATTTCAAGCTTTTGAAATAATATAAACTGACATAGTGCTTACACATTACCAGTTACTGGCACTTTATACATTAATGGATTTACATATTAGTTTATTCAGTACTTGTGGTAGCTCTCTGAAGTAAGATGATGATGCAAATAAGGTACCTAGACAAGACACTTTCACATTCTTCAAGACATTATATAGGATGACAGTGCTGAATTCCTTTGCTATACTTTTCTTACCATTTTTAGGAAATTCTGTGCTGCGGCATCTCTCTGTTTCATTTTGTCCTGCAAAGAAAATATGTGTTAAATTTACTTAGAAAATATTACTCAAGATACTCTAAAAGTCACCAAATTAGAGTTCTTAAAATGGCTAAAATTGTGACTTATGTGAATTTTATCTCAATAAAAAACTAATGCATGTTCATTGTACAAAAGTTAGAAAATATAGATAAATCAGAAAATCACTTGACAACCTCAGATCCAGTTATAATAATCATTCTGATCTTTATCTTTCCAGAATTTTCCCTATCTATATTTTTATTTTAAAATATATATTTTTATAAAACTTGAGGTTATTGTACATAAGCCCTTTTGCAACTTTTTTTCTACTTAGTATACGTGAAGTTTCTGAGTAACATTCCAAAATATAGATGTTCTATTTTATTTAGCCAAATCCCCGCCCCAATATCTATATTATTTCTCTCTCTTTTTTTTTTTTAATTTCAAAAGTGATGAGACTAAGGCACATGTAAAGTATTGCTTTTCTAAGCTATACCATCTTCTTAGATTGCTTCTCAGAGTTTGGTCAATATCTTTCTTGTCTCAAGAAAAGGCTGCTGCAAATCAGAAATATGTTGACAGCTGTAGAACAGTGGCTTCAGTGGTTTTGCTTGTGTGAATGGACTTTAAAAAAAAGTTAATTCTTCATTAGGGAATATTTTGATTTTGAAAATATTTGGGAAATGTGAATTTAAACATTTTGGAAAAGTCTTTTGTGAAGTGTAGTTACCCTATGTACAGAAAATCCTGGTTTATCTTCTGGAAATTAGTTAGGTGCAGTGTAAAAAGTATTTCTAACTGAAATTATGTTTGAATCCCAGCATTGCTGGCATTTTGTGAACCTAGGCAAGTTGTTTCCTGCCTCAGTTTTCTCATCCATAACATGGAGAAAAATGCTCTCCTCACTTATTCTGAGAACTTACTGTGAGATCATGAGTTAATAAAGTGTTTATATTTAGCACAGTGCCTCGCTGTCATTGTGCCTAATATAGCTGGCTAGATAGCTACATTGAGTACATTTATTTTGCTTAGCAGTTGCTCAGTGTGTGATATAGTGGAGATGCACTTTTCAAAAAAAAAGATTAATTTTTTATATATGCATACAAGAACTGGGGTATAGGCCAGAGGTGCAGCGGGGTGAAAGGATTTACCAGAGCAGAGTGGGGAGCAGAACAGGCAGATCTACTGAAATACACTGCTGAGGGGAGCAGCGGGGAGACAGGAGAGGTCTGTTGCACCATGTGTGTCAGCTCCCTGGCTGGGGATTGAACTCATGTTGCAGTGGCTGGTGATAGCTTGATAATGCTGAGACTTTAACCCTTGTGCCACCAGGGAGGTTCCTGGTGATGTACTTTAAAAAAAAATTTTTTTTAAGTTTATGGTGGTGCAGCGGTTGAGCGCTGGGCTGCGAAGTTCTGCAGCGCCAGTTGGATCCCCGGCCGCTGGGCGAGGGTCCCACATGGTGCGCAGACCTCTCCTGCTGCCCGCTGCTACCCTCAGCAGTGTACTTCGTCACTCTGCCTGCTCTGCTCTCCCCTCTGGCTCTGGTGAATTCTCTCACCCTCCCAACCCACGCTTCTGACTGTACCCAGTGCTTGTATAAATAAATAAATAAATCTTAAAAAAAAAAAAAAAGACATAACCTATGAAGCTATCTGCAGCCACTGCAACATGAGTTTGATCCCCGGCCAGGGAGCTGACACACATGGTGCAGCAGACCTCTCTTGACTCACCTACCGCTTCCCTCAGCAGTGTATTTCAGTTCTTTTGCCTATTCTGTTCCCCACTCTATCTCTGGTGAATCCTCTCACTCCTCCACGCCTCTGGCCTGTACCCCAGTTCTTGGATGCGTAAATAAATAAATCTTAAAAATTTTTTTAAAGGTTTATTTTATTTATACAAGAGCTGGGGTACAGGCCAGAAGTGCGGGAGTCCAGAGGATTCATCAGAGACAGAACTGGGAGCAGAACAGGCAGATGGACTGAAAGCACTGCTGAGGGGAGCAGCGCATGAGGCAGGAGAGGTCTGCTGCGCCATGTGGGTATCTCCCTGGCCTGCTGGGATGGAACTCGGGCTGCAGAGGCTGTGGACAGCTTCACAGCGCTGCTCTCAACCCCCTGGGAGGCCCCCGGTGATGTAATTTTAACTCAGCTTTAATTTTGACTTGGATGAATTGTGATACTGAGATGGAGGGTTTGTTTTGTTATTTTTTTGTCAGTCTTTGAAGAGGGATGGGGACCCTAGAGTGCTTTTGAGTTCTCAACACATGATTAATGAATGCTTAGATTGAAAATAGCTGTGGGTGTGTCTAAAATACAGTAATAAAACACTAGGAGTGGGTTTCCATTTCATTTTTGCTCAGAAAGATTGAAGGTAGAGCTGAGAAAGGCTTCAGAGAGAAAAGGCTCATCTATGACCCTTCCTCTAATCTGGAGTCACTCCAGTAGTTTTGCAGAAAACCCAATTTGTTAGGTATCCAGTGTCTGACTATACTAATAATATATATCCACATGATAAATAAAGATTGGGGAAAGAGACACATTGTACTGGAATGTTTGTTTTGAAAAGCCAAAATCTGGATCATACTGGGGACTAGTAGGTAGCGTGAATGTTGCTAAGAGAACTTAGTTTCAAAATTTAATAGTTGAATTAAATTCTGAAGTGCCATCACTGTCTCAAATTTGGTGGTATTGACTATTTCCAGACCAGGGAGTTTTGGGGCTAGACACTGTTTGGTGGACATCTTTGAAGTAAAGACCTTTAGTGTAGATGGGCTTTAATACCATTTATCTTTTTAATACGAATGAGTGTTTTGTGGATTGAAGGATCCTTAAGTTTTAACAGATACTGAAGTGAATAGAATATGGTACCTAATTTTGCTGCTTAGGAAATGGCTCACTGTACTTTACTTTGGTTCAATTAAAAATTGTTTTCTTAATTAAAAAATGTATTTCATTCTAGATAGAGGAGATACAGAGTATATTACACCTTGTCCTTATGAAGTCTGGAGACCTCTAGGATAAAACATAAAGTGGGGATTCAATATAAGGATGAGCTGAGAATGAATAGGCATAGGATAATTATGGAGAGGCACTTGGTCCACTGAAGGAACAAGGAATGCTTCTTGAAGGGACCTGGGAGAAAGAAGAGTTCCAGGCAGAGAGGAGAATTAAAGATTAAGTTTTTATTTACTTGTGCGTACAAAAACTGAGTATATGGGCCTCCCCTGGTGACGCAGTGGTTGAGTGCTGGATTGTGAAGCTGCCCGCAGCCTCTGCAGCGCCGGTTCAATCCCCGGCCACAGGTGAGGGTCCCAAATGGCACGCAGACCTCTCCTGTCGCGCGCCCCCGCTGCTCCCCTCAGCAGTGTATTTTGTCATTCTGCCTGTTCTATTCCCTGCTCTGGCTCTGGTGAATTCTCTCACCCTCCTGTGTTCTGACTGTACCCAGTGCTTGTATAAATAAATAAATAAATCTAAAAAAAAAAAAAAAAACCAAAACAAGACTGAGATATAGGCTAGAGGTTGGGGGGTGGTAAGAGGATTCACCAGAGACAGAGTTGGTAGCAGAACAGGCAGATCTGCTGAAACACACTGCTGAGGGGAGCAGAGGTCTGCCGGGCCATGTGGGTCACCTCCCTGGCTGGGGATCGAACTTAAGCTGCAGTGGCTGTGGATAGCTTCATAAAGCTGATGCTTAACCCCTTGTGCCGCCAGGGAGGCTCTGTAGCCTTCTCTATTTTAATATATGGCAACTCCATCTTTCATCATTGTGGCATAAGATCATGACAACATAGTTGGAAATTTAGTTTCCTCTTTCAGAAAATGAATCTCATAATTACTGTTACAACAATTATTATACTGTGATACCAATCTGTTTTCAGGCTTATTATTTGCCTGTTCTGAATATTTCATATGAATGGAACCATATAGCATATGATACTTTGTGACTGAAATCTTTCACATAGCATAATTTTTAATAGTCATCCTTGTAACTTGCAAAGTACCATATTTCTACCAGTTTTTGTGTGGAATTGTTTTGATTTCTCTTGGGTAAAATTTGTCTTTGGAGTGGATTTTCTGGATCATATGGTAACTCTGTGTTCACTCCTTTGAGTAATTGCCAAACTGTTCCAAAGTGGCTATATTACTTTCCCAACAGAAGTATTGAGAATTCTAATTTTCCACAACCTCTTCAGTGTTTATTTTGTCTTTCTGAGTGTATCCATCCTACTGAATGTGAAGTGTTATTTTCATTTCCATGATTGCTAATGTTGCTGAGCATCCTTTCATGTGTGTATTAGTCATTTGTTTATCTTTGAAATAACTTATTTAAATCTTTTTACCATTTAAAAAATTGAGATACTTTCTTTTTTACTGTTGTAGCAGTTCCTTATTAGATACAGATCTGAATATAAGTTTCGTATTAGATATATGGTAAATATTTTCTCCCATTTTATGGATTATCTTATTGTTAGTTTTCCTCATGGTATTCTTTGCAGTGCAGAATTTTGATGGAGTCACATTTGTCCTTTTATTTTGTTGCTTGTTCTTTTATTATTTTTATCTAAGGAACTTGTTCCACTTCAAGATCACAAAAATTTATGCTTTTGTTTTCTTATAAAGGTTGCATAGTTTTAGCTCTTACATTTAGATTTTTGATCCATTTTGAGTTAATTTTTGTATATGGTGTTATGTAAGGGTCTGACTTCATTCTTTTTCATGTTGATAACCAGTTTTTCCTTTTACCACTTGTTAAAAAGATACTTAGGGAAAATAGATCTCTTCCATTTTGAATGGATTTGGTACCCTTGTCAAAATTATTAGACTGTTTATCTTGGGATTTTTTTCTGGGCCCCTGATTCTGTCCTATTGATCACTATAACTGGTTTTGTGCCAGTACCATGCTGTTTTGTAGTAAGTTTTGAAATAAAGTGAGTCCTCTAGCTTTTTTCTTCTTTTTATAATATGCTTTGGCTATTTGAAGTTCCTTAGGCTATTTGGGGTCCCCTTAGGTTCCATGTGAATTTTATTTTCTAGTTCTCCAGAAAATAATAGATTGTGACATGATAGGATTATATTAAATCTGTAGATCTCTTTGGGCAGCAGTGACATCTTAACAATATTAAGTCTTCCAGGCCATAAACATAGATTTGTTTCCATGTATGTTTTCTTTTTCTTTTCTTTTTTTTTTTTTTTTAAGATATATTTATTTATTCAAGCACTGGATACAGTCAGAAGCGTGGGAGGGTGAGAGAATTCACCAGAGCCAGAGCAGGGAACAGAACAGGCAGACTGATGAAATACACTGCTGTGGGGAGCAGCGGGTGGCAGGAGAGGTCGAGCACCATGTGGGACCCTCGCCTTCGGCTGGGGATCGAACCGGCGCTGCAGGCTGCGGGCAGCCTCTCAGCCCAGCGCTCAACTGCTGCGCCACCAGGGGAGGCCCTCCATGTATGTTTTCTTTCAACAATGTTTTGTAGTATGAGTCTTTCATCTCCTTGGTTAAGTATTTTAATTCTTTTTGATGCTATTGTCAGTAGAATTGTTTTCATTTTCTTTTTTGATTTATTCTTTTTGATGCTTTCGTAAATAGGTTTTCATCCTCTTTTTAATGATTGTTAATATATAGAAATGCAACTGATTCTTATGTGTTGCAATTGTAGCGTCCCATGTTGCTGAATCAATTAATTAAAACATTTTTTGTTGAATATTTAGGGTTTTTTACATGTAAGATCTGCAAATAGAGATAATTTTACATATTGCTTCCCAGTTTGGTTGCCTTTTATTTATTTTTTTCTTGTCTAGCAGTCTTGACAAGAAAATCCAGTTGTTTGTTGAATAGAGGTAACAAAAGGAAGCATCCTAGCTGTGTTCATCATCCTAGTGGGAAACCTTTTTGTCTTTTACCATTAAGTATGCTTGTGCTCTCTCTCGCATGCTCACGTTCTATTTCTCTCTCTCTCTCTCTCTCTCTCTCTCTCTCTCTCTCTCTTTCTCTCTGTGTGTGTGTGTGTGTGTGTGAGAGAGAGAGAGAGAGAGAGAGAGAGAGAGAGACATTTGTTATGTTGAGGCAGTTTTCTTCTATTCCTAGTTTATTAAGTTCTCATGAATGAGTTGCATGTTGTCAGACTATTTTTTCTGCATAAATGTTGATGTCTTTTTGCCTTTATTTTGTTAATATGGTTTATTATACACTTACTGATTTTTTTTTAAGATTTATATATGCATACAAGAACTGGGGAACAGTCCAGAGGTATGGGGGTTGAGAGGACTCAGCAGAGACAGAGCCGGAAACAGAATAGGCAGATTGACTGAAATACACCTCTGAGGGGAGCAATGGGCAAGTCAGGAGAGGTCTGCCGCGCCATGTGGGCAGCTCCCTGGCTGGGGAACAAACTCGTGCTGCAGCAGCTGCAGATAGCTTCATAGGCTGCGTCTTAACCCCTTGCACCACCATGGAGGCCCCTATACTTACTGTTTTTCATATGTGTTACATTTATTACATTTTTCATATATTGAATAGTTTTTAAAAAGATTTTTTGTTAAAGATTTATTTATTTATGCATACAAGAGCTGAGGTACAGGCCAGAGGCGTGGGGGGTGAGAGGATTTACCAGAGACAGAGTGGGGAACAGAACAGGCAGACTCACTGACTGAAATACACTGCTGAGGGGAGCAGCGGATAAGACAAGAGAGGTCTGCTGCACCATGTGAGTTTCTTCCTGGCTGGTTGGGTATGGAACTCGTGTTGCAGAAGATGTGGATTGCTTCATAGTGTGGTGCTTATCCCCTTGCGCCACAAGGGAGGCCCCATATTGCAAAATATTTGTTAAACAGCTTATAAAACTGGCAAGGTTATCTGTTTTAATTTTATTCACTCAAAATTCTCTGATATTAAAGGATCAACAATGTGCTAGTGAACTCTCACCTTAGATGTGTGTTGTTTATAATGAATTGGAACTACCTATTTTTGCCCTAAGAATAATGGAGTCTGGCCTCCCTGGTGGCGCACGTGGTTGAGCGTCGCACTGTCAAGCTGTCCGCAGTCTGTGCAGCACGGGGTTCGATCCCAGCCGGCTGGCGAGAATCCCACATGGCACGGCAGACCTTTCCTGTTGCGCCCGCTGCTCCCCTCAGCAGTGTATTTCAGTCGGTCTGCCTGTTCTGTTTCCCGCTCTGTCTCTGGTGATTCCTCTTACCCTCCCACGCATCTAGCCTATACCCCAGTTCTTGTATAAATAAATAAATCTTAAAAAAAAAAATGGAGTTAGCTTTGCTTTGATTCAGAAGAAAAGCTGAAATAGCTCAGTACAATATAGTATTTTTTTAAAAAAAATTATTTATTTATGCATACAAGAACTGGGGTACAGGCCAGAGTGTGTGGGTGGTGAGAGGATTCACCAGAGACAGAATGGGGAACAGAACAGGCGGACTGACTGAAGTACACTGCTGAGGGGAGCAGCAGGGGTGTCAGGAAAGGTCTGCTGCGCCATGTGGGTTGCTCCCTGGCTGACTGTGGCTCGAACTTGTGCTGCAGTGGCTGCAGATAGCTTCATACGTTGTGTCTTAACCCCTTGCCTCACCAGGGAGGCCCATTATAGTTCTTTTAAAAAAATTTGAATTTATTGGACCTCCCTTTTAGCATAGGGGTTAAGTCTCAGTACCTTCACTGCTGCAGTCTGAGTTTGATCCCTGGCCAGGGAGCTAACCCACATATATGGCACAGCAGACCTCTCCTGTCTCGCTCACTGCTCCCCACTCTGTCTCTGGTGAATCTGCCTCCCCCCACCTCTGGCCTACATCCCAGTTCTTCTACACACACGCACGCAAAAAAAAAAAAAAAAAAAAAAAAAATTACAGATTTGTTATTTTAAATCATTATTTTAAAAAAAGATTTATGAATACTAGAGCTGGGGTACAGGCTATAGGTGTTGGGGATGAGAGGATCACCAGAGACAGAGTGGGGAACAGAACAGACAGATTGACCAAAGTACGCTGCTGGAGGGGAGCAGCGGGCGAGTCAGGAGAGGGCTGCTGCTCCATGTGGGTAGCTCCCTGCCCTGCTGGGGATTGAACTCATGCTGCAGAGGCTGTAGATAGCTTCATAGGTTGTGTCTTAACCCCTTGTGCCACCAGAGAGGCCCTTAAATTATTGTTATTAAAAATTTTTTTTCTATCTGGAATTGCTAGAAGCAGCAGAATGTTAACAGATGTTCAGAATATGATTTTCTACTAAGTTTATGTGTTTATACTCTGCCTGAATTAATAACCGCACCCTAACAAATGAGTTTCACCTGTTGAAAGTGATAGATTTTAGGTATCATAAATCAAGCATCTAAAGGGATATGTTTTACCTTGTGAATTGCCATTGTTGTTGTCTGTGAGTTTAATTTTTATAGGAAATATTTTGTAGACCCTTTTTATTATTTATTTTTTTGACATAACATTGGTTTATATATAGCTGCTTGTTTTAGAAACACAGGTTCTTCCCCCTCACTGTACCTACCACACTGTACCTACCACACTGTACCTACCACTTTATGGGAATGGAATCTTAGTATTGTAATAAGTTCTGTGGAAATTGTCATACAAAATGCTATTTCCCTCCTTTTTCCTCAAGCTCTTAAACTAAAGTTCTACATCTGGGTCTCCCTGGTGGTGCAAGAACCTCTGAAGCAAGCCACTGCAGTACGAGTTTGATTCCCCGGCCAGCCAGGGAGCAACCCACATGGTGCAGCAGACCTCTCCTGACTCTCTCGCTGCTTCCCTCAGCAGTGTACTTCAGTCAATTTGCCTTTTTTGTTCCCAACTCTGTTTCTGATGAATCCTCTCACTCCCCATACCTCTGGCCTGTACCCCAGCTCGTGTATGCATAAATAAATAATTAATTAATTTAAAAAGTTCTATATCATTGTATATATTTTTAAAAATTATTAAGATATTTTTGTACTAGTACAGAACAGTAATTCTAGTACACTTAAGATTTGTTAACAGGATAGATTGGAATTAAGTATATTTACCATAAAAATTTTTAAGAAATAAAGGAAAACAGCTGTACTGTTATTTAGCTGATTTTGAATAGTTAGCTTAACTATAGGTTTGGGATAACTCTGACAGGTTATCAGTTTAGCAATGATTGACAAATAAATGATCATAGTCAAATTTGTGGAAATCTAATGATTGTATTTTCTGTATAGGTAAACATTTCAGTTTTCAGTATAGGTATACAAAGGATTTGTTTTCCGATCCTATCTTGGTATTTTTTTAAAATGTGAAAGCCGGGCTTCCCTGGTGGCACAGCAGTTGAGCACTGGGCAGCAAAGCTGCCTGCGGCCTCTGCAGCACTGATTCGATCCCCTGCTGGCCGGGGAGGGTCCCACATAGCGCGCAGACCTCTCCTGCCGTGCCCGCTGCTCCCCTCAGCAGTGTATTTCGTTAGTCTGTCTGTTCTGCTCCCCTCTCTGGCTCTGGTGAATTCTCTCACCCTCCTGCGCTTCTGACTGTACCCAGTGCTTGTATAAATCAATCAATCAGTCAATAAATCAATAAATCTTTTTAAAAAAGTGAAAGCCAACTGGTTATGATTTTTTTTTTTTTTGGGTGATAACTTACAATTTGATAGCAAGCAAACATGTCTCTTTGGAACTTTTTCTTTTTTAAGTAGTATGCAATTTCTGTTTTATTTCTCATTATCTTTAATATGTGAAAAACTAATCATAGTTTTTTCAATAAGGACAGTCTTTGAGATTTAACTTAATTTCTGTTTGAAAGCTGAGTCTTAAATTTGAATATAACTCACAAATCACCGAATTGAGCCCAACTTTTTTTTTTTAAATAAAGTGTTTCTCTTTTTTAAATTTTATTTATTTATTTTAGATTTATTTATTTATACAAGCACTGGGTACAGTCAGAAGTGCGGGTCGGTGAGAGAATTCAGAGCGGGGAGCAGAGCAGGCAGAAGGACCGAAGTACACTGCTGAGGGGAGCAGCGGGCGGCAGGAGAGGTCTGCGCACCATGTGGGACCCTCCTCTGGTGGCCGGGGAGCAGCTGGGGATCGAACTGGTGCTGCAGAGGCTGCGGGCAGCTTCGCATCCCAGCGCTCAACCGCTGCGCCACCGGGGAGGCCCGAGCCCAACTTTTTATATCCTTGAGCTGAGGGGTTATTTATTCATTTGAATGATTTCATTCATTCAGCATAATCTTTATTGAACTCTTAAAACTGTGCCAGGTGGATACTTTTTTTAAGGCTGATATTAAGGAATGAAGATTGTCTGAGGGTGGGGCTTACCAGGTGTTTTTTTCAAACACCTGGTCTCACCAGAGACAGAGTAGGGAACAGAACAGGTGGGATGACTGAAGTACATTGCCTAGCAGAGCAGTGGGCGAGACAGGAAATGTCTGCTGCGCCATGTGGGGTCACCTCCCCGTCTGGGGATCACTTTATAGGCTGCGTCTTAACCCCTTGCACCACCAGGGAGGCCCCTTACCAAGTCTTTTTCAAGACATGGCACTCAAAGAAAATCATAATGTTTGCATATTCCTTAGGAGTAATAAATAGATGTTTTTTCTAGCAACTTGGCAACTTCTTTATATAGTGTACCAGGTGTGAAGCTCAGTCTTTAACACAAAGCTGTCTACCTCTCAAGTTGGGAGATATGTAAAGACATGGATTTAGAGCTGAGATGCAGATATTTAGATTGCAGAATATTGTTTATTACTTTTGGAGTAAAGACACAGCCAGGACAAGTTCAAGTAACTCAGTTAGTAATACATTCTACACGAAGATCTTCCTTGAGGTTATGCAGTGCTCTTTTCTGGATGCAGCCTGTCTTGCATGTCCTGGGAAGAATTTAGATCTGTTGCAATGTTATTACCTGTAGTTTTTAGGATTTTTTTTTTAACAACCATTATTGTTAATTCATAAGAATATCTGTTTGTTTGAGAGGATTATAGAATATTATCTGCAGAGCACCCACACCATGTTTTATTGAGATATTACAGGCTTATATCACTATATTGGAGCCCCAGTCTCTCCTCTCTTTTGAAGTACAAAGCTACTTTTAATATGTAGGGTTGTGCCCCACAGGAATAAAAAACGCTGGGAAGGGGTAACCCTCACCACCACATTCTTTCAGAAGCTGCCAAGGGGGCAGAGAAACTGCTTGAGCGGGCGCACAAAAGGGATCCACTGCAGATTCAGGGCATAGGGAATGTCATTGGTGCTGGGACCTGTAAGCACTACAAGAGAACACTTGAGCAAGATGGGACTGGTTCTAGGTACACAGGGGAAGGGCAAGAGGGTTGGACACAATGTTACTTGGATTCCTCCCTCTTGGATTGCCTTTTTCTGCTTTTACTGCATGACTGAGTCCCTCTGCTTGCAGGTAAGCAGAAAGGTAATACTAGCAGGCTAATGCAGAAAGACTGTCATCTGAGCACCATTCCTTTAATGGGGTCGCTCTGCTTTTTTTTCATCATCTTCTGGTGAGCTTGTGCTGTGGTCATGGCCATGGCAGTGGCTCCAACCTGCCTCCTTTGTTTCTCCCTATTTCAGGCTGATGTTGCAGATCTCCCAGGACCAAACATCTTGACAGTTAGAAGTTGTTTTTACAATTTTCTCTCTTTATGCCTCTGATGTTGTGTTGTGATCGAAGGGCAAGGCAAAAATATAATTTCCTTGCAATGATTCTGTGTATTATTTCAGTTTTTATCTCTTTAGAAATTAAAATAACTTACTTCTCTACACCCTGAATATAGATTGCTTATAAAAAACAAATATAAATATAATTGAGAACTACTACTCAGTAAAGGACTATGTTATGAACAAATAAGACAAAGTTAATCAGTTGTATTTATTTTGTAATTGTTAAACTCTTTAGTGTTTTTAACCCAAAATTCTTTAGGCATTGCTTTTTCAGAAGGCATTAGGTAGATGATACATCGTTTTATAAAAGTTTGATTCTTACTGATGCTCCATGTTTTATCTGTCTAAAGTGTCAACCCAAGAAAAAGTCTACTCCACTGAAGTATGAAGTTGGAGATCTCATCTGGGCAAAATTCAAGAGACGCCCGTGGTGGCCCTGCAGGATTTGTTCTGACCCGTTGATTAACACACACTCAAAAATGAAAGGTAATACTTGCATTTGATTATACATGATAAAATACTGTATGAAATTATAACTTATAGTTGCCTTTAGTAATAATAGTTTTACCTTTCAACATTTGTGAATGAGTTGTTAATTCTGTTGTTTACTTTTTTTTTTTTGCTTTGTTTTAAAGTTTTGCTTATATTTTGCTCTATGATCTAAGTACTCTCAGTTACTCTTTCTGTAGATGCCAGGAAAATATTAGTCTTATTACCTGAAGTTTGCATTGTCCAGAATCACTTTTAGTATATTAATATTTTCCTACTTCAGTCTACAGGTTTGTATTGCTTTTATTAGCTTTAAAGTTGAAACAGTAATAAGGATAATAAGGACTATTAATAAGTTACTTTTAAGATTTTAAAAATCTTGATGTAGAGTTTTCCTTTAATTATTGTAGCTTGTTTCTAATTTTATTTGAATCTCAGGTATCTTTTTATTTTATTTATTTTTTTTAAAGATCTATCTGTCTGTCTATCTATCTATCTATCTATCTATCTATCTATCTATCTATCTATCTATCTATCTATCTATTTATACATACAAGCACTGGGTACAATCAGAAGTGCGGGAGGGTGAGAGAATTTACCAGAGCCAGAGTCGGGAACAGAGCAGGCAGACTGATGAAATAAACTGCTGAGGGGCGCTTCGGGCGTGGCAGGAGAGGTCTGTGCGTCATGTGGGACCCTCACCTGTGGCTGGGGATCAAACCGGCGCTGCAGAGGCTGTGGGCAGCTTTGCAGCCCAGCGCTCAGCGCCACCAGGGGAGGCCCTCTTTTTTTTTTTTTTTTTTTAAGATTTCTTTCTTTATGCATACAAGTACTGGGGTACAGGCCAGAGATGCGGGGGTTGGGGGTGAGAGGATTCACCAGAGACAGAGTTGGGAGCAGAACAGGCAGATCTACTGAAATACACTGTTGAGAGGAGCACTGTGTGAGACAGGAGAGGTCTGCTCCACCATGTGGGTCAGCTCCCTGGCCGAGGATCGATCTTGTGCTGTAGTGGCTGCCAATAGCTTCATAGTGCTGAGACTTAGCCCCTTGTGCCACCAGGGAGGCCTGATATATATATTTTAGTTTTTGAGTAGGTGATATGTTCATAAAATTTAAAAAGTCAACTCATTCCTTTGCTCTGTCCCATTCTGTTTTCCGCCTTTTAACAATTAACCACCTGTTATTAATGTTCCTTCTAGAATTTATGTAAATTCAAATATGTTCTCATGTTCCTCCTCCTTATAATATAAAAATACCGTATGTATGTTTTATGACTTACTTTTTCACTTGTAGGGGGTGCTTTTCCATATTAGTGCATTAAAAGCCTCACCTTTTTTTTTTTTTAAGCCATGTAGCTTCTCACTCTTCTAATATGCTCTACTTTATATAACCATTCTCCTGTTGATGGATGTTCACGTTGTTTCTAATCATGTATTTTAAAGACTGTACATACATACATACCTGTGCTTTTGTGCACACAAACATTGTTGTAAAGAATAAATGTGTAGGGCCTCCCTAGTGGCGCAGCGGTTGAGCGCTGGGTTGTGAGGTTGCCCGCAGCCTCTGCAGCGCCGGTTTGATCCCCGGCTGCTCCCCGGCTGCTCCCCGGCCACCGGAGGAGGGTCCCACATGGTGCGCAGACCTCTCCTGCCGCCCGCTGCTCCCCTCAGCAGTGTATTTCATCAGTCTGCCTGTTCTGTTCCCCGCTCTGGCTCTGGTGAATTCTCTCACCCTCCCGCGCTTCTGACTGTACCCAGTGCTTGTATAAATAAATAAAACAAATAAATAAAAATTAAAAAAAAAAGAATAAATATGTATTTCCCAGTGAGACTGGCGCATATTAAAAAAAACTAGCAACAGCAAATGTTGGCAAGGATGTGGAGAAAAAGGAACTCTCCTGCACTGTTGGTGGGAGTGCATACTGGTCCAACCACTATGGAAAGCTTTGTGGAGATTCTTCAACCTGCTAAAGATGGAGCTTCCATATGATCCAGCAATTCCACTCCTAGGTATTTACCCAAAGGACACAGAATCATTAATTCAAAAGGGCACCTGCACCCCTATGTTTATAGCAGCATTATTTACAATAGCTGAGCTATGGAAACAACCCAAATGACCAAAAATAGATGACTGGATCAAGAAGATGTGGTACATATATACACATTGGAATATTACTCAGCAATCAAAAATATTAAACTCATGCAATTTGCAGCAACATGGATGGAGCTGGAAGGGATCATGCTCAGCGAAATAAGCCAGAAAGAAAAAGAAAAATACCAGATGGCCTCATTCATAGCAGGAATTTAGAAAACCTAAATAAGGGGGGCAGGAAAAAACCTAATTGTAATAAAATAAAAATCAAACTCAACAAGCAACTATAAACCAGAGACACACTATGGAGGGCGGGATGGGGTGGAGAGGGAGTAGGATCAAAACAAGGGAGGTGGGAATTGTATGGGGACTATAACCAAGATGAAAATGCATATTTGTGCAAAAATGAAAAACGATGTAAAAAAATGTATTAAAAAAAAAACCTGCATATTACCTCTTGAGCCAGTGGCAACTTTTGAATCTATATTTAAATTCAATGCATAACAATAAAAATGAAAAAAAAAAGAATAACTATTTCATATATACATTTCTATTTATCTGTAGGATGATTTATCTAAAGTAAGATTGCTGGCTTTAATTTTGCAGTTTGAATATTGAGGTCCCAAAGACTTGGTAGCTTTCTGCTTTAAAAAAATGTTATCTGTAGGGGCCTCCCTCATGATGCAAGGAGTTATGTCATAGTACTATGAAGCTGTCGGCAGCCACCACAGCACGAGTTCGACCCCAGCCAAGGAACTGACCCACATGGTGCAGCAGACCTCTCCTGTCTTGCCCACTGCTCCCCTCAGCAGTGTTTTTCAGTCAACCTGCCTGTTCTGTTCCCCACTCAGTCTCTTGTGAATCCTCACAACCTGTACCTCTGGCCTACACCCCAGTTCTTGTATACATAAATAAAAATAAATCTTAAAAAAAAAGGAAATAAATAGGGCCTCCCCTTGTGGCGCAGTGGTTGAGCGCTGGGCTGTGAAGCTGTCTGCAGCCTCTGCAGTGCCGGTTCGATCCCCAGCCACCAGCGAGGGTCCCACATGGCATGCAGACCTCTCCTCCAGTGCCTGCTGCTCCCCTCAGCAGTGTACTTAGTCTGCCTGTTCTGCTCCCCACTCTGGCTCTGGTGAATTCTCTCACCCTCCCGTGGTTCTGACTGTACGCAGTGCTTGTGTAAATGAATAAATAAATCTTAAAAAAAGAAAAAAAGTAGAAGAAAAGAAAAATGGAAATAAATAAAGTTATCTAGCTCTTTGGTAGCTTATTTGGACATTTAAATTCTACCAGTAAAAAATTCTCATAGAGCCTCCCTGGTGGCTCAAGGGGTTAAGATGCAACCTGTGGGGCCTCCCCCGTGGCGCAGCAGTTCAGCGCTGGGCTGTGAAGCTGCCCGCAGCCTGTGCAACACTGGTTTGATCCCCGGCCACTGGTGAGGGTCCCACATGGCACGCAGACCTCTCCTGCCTCGCCCGCTGCTCCCCTTAGTAGTGTACTTCATCAGTCTGCCTGTTCTGCTTCTGGCTCTGGTGGATTCTCTCATCCTCCTGCGCTTCTGATTGTACCCAGTGCTTGTATAAATAAATAAATAAATAAATCTTTAAAAAAAAAAAAAAAGATGCAACCTGTGAAGCTATCTGCAGCTACTGCAGCACAAGTTTGATCCCTGGCGAGGGAGCTACCCACATGGTGTAGCGGACCTCTCCTGACTCCCCCGCTGCTCCCCTCAGCAGTGTATTTCACTCAGTCTGCCTGTTCTGTTCCCCACTCTGTCTCTGGTGAATCCTTTTGCCCCCCTCACCTCTGGCCTGTACCCCAGTTCTTGTCTATATAAATAAATCTTTTAAAAAAAATTCTCGTAATCAGCCCCTTCTCTCCTTGTATCCCTATGGCACTGCTGTTTTCTTACTAATTGTGTTCTTTTGCACTCTAGTTGGGTGCTTCACATTTATTTGCCAAGTCCTGAGTACATTGCATAAATGCTGTAGTTGGTGTTTCGATTCAGTAATGAGCAAAACTTTAGCTTAGTTTGGTCTCTTGTATAATTAGTATCCAGTGAAAGAGACAAAGATACCAACAAATAATCACTAAATAGATGATTTCTTAAATGAGAAGTGTATGTCTATGGGAAAATACTGATATTAGTGATATAGTAGGAATACCCTGAACTTTGTATGCAGAGTTGGTTCAGGGCCATTTTTTAAAAAAAGATTTATTTATTTATGCATACAAGAACTTGGGTACAGGCCAGAGGTGTGGAGGGCAGTGAGAGGATTCACCAGAGACAGAGTGGGTAGCAGAACAGGCAGAGCCACTGAAACACTGCTGAGGGGAGCAGCAGGCAAGACAGGAGAGGTCTGATGCGCCATGTGGGTCAACTCCCTGGCCAGGCCAGGGATTGAACTCATGCTGCAGTGGCTGGCAATAACTTGATAGAGCTGTGTCTTTAACCCTTGCACCACCAGGGAGGCCCAGGCCCCTTATGTTTGATATGAGATTTGAGTGAATTCAGTTAGATCAACTGGGAAGAAGTAGATGATCGTTCAAGGTATGGGAAATCATTTATGCTCCATCCTTGAGAGGAAATGAAGCCCATAGACTGATGGAAGGTAGTACAATGTGAGGCTGGGAATTAGTTAGGGGGTCAAGTCATAAAGCATCTTGTAGTTTTAATTTAAACTTTTATATTGTCATAAGAACAGGGATAGCATGAAAGGATTATAAATAGGTGATGTGATCTTGACCTTTGTTCTTTGAAGTACTCTTTGACGAGTGTGGAAAATGGATTGTAGGGGAGCACAAATAAATTGGAAATAGTTAAAAGGGTCATTGCAGTGATTATGGTAAAAAGAGATTATGTAATTACTTAGATAAAATTTTTATGGGTTGTTAAAAGATGGGTAATGGGGAATGAGTGAGAATTAAATCCTAAGGTTTCTCTCTCCCAAGTTTCTGTATCTTAGATAACTTCCAAGTTGTTAACTTTAGTGCATAAATAACGCTGCTGTTTACAGAGAGCATTAGAACATCTGTAACTGTGACATCTGCTTTTTGGTATTAAAGCCATGGACATAGCATGGGATAAAATGTACAGTGAGAAAAAGGTATACTTACAGGAAGCCAATATTTGAGGTCTGTGTAGAAGAAACTGGACTTATAAAAGAGAATGGAAAAATCTGTAGGAATTAGAGATGGAAAAAGAAAACCAGAAGATTATGATATTGGTTACTTGAATCTTTTGAGAAAGAAGGTTCCATTTTGGGTGAACATTGCCTAAACATCAAATGAAATGTCCATTAATATAGAAGGTGTACATCACTGGTGATGGTTTTTGGTGGTATGATTATGGCTGAAGTTGAATTAGACTGCTTTTAGCAAATGGAGTCAGGCAGAGAAGAGGGATTGCCACAGCTGGAGAGGTGTATTGGGTCCATAAGGATTTTTTTAAATGGGAATGATCATGCAGATAATGTTGATAAGAGTTCTGAAGATACAGAGAAGCAAGACAGGCATGATAAGGAATCAAAGATAGAATCTTAACAGGATTTCTGAGATGGAAAGAGGTTAGATGAGGTTTATATCACAATGAGAAATTACCCTTGATGGGAGGTGGAGCAGCACTGTTCTAGTGTTGACTTTAGGAGTGGGTGAGTGTGTTGTGGTGGTAGGTTTGGTGTGTTATATTTGTGGATTCCTATCTTGCCTGTTGATCTGAGTCAGTGTGATTACATGAGAGAAAGTACCATTACTACTAGAAAGATACCTTTTCTTTTTTTTTTTTAATTAATAAATTTTATTTTTATATTCCCCATACAATTGCAATCCCCCCATTCTGACCCCAATCCCTCCCCTCCCGCCCCCCACCCCCCAAAAAGTGTCTCTGGTTCATAGTTTTTGTTGATTTTGATTTTCACTTTCTTATAGTTATTCATTTTCCTGGTCCCTTATTTAAGTATTCTAGATTCCTGCTATGAGTGAGACCATCCGGTATTTTTCTTTTTCTTTTTGGCTTATTTCACTGAGCATGATCCCTTCCAGCGCCATCCATGTTGCTGCAAATTGCATGTGTTTATCTTTTTTGAATGCTGAGTAATATTCCATGGTATATATGTACCACATCTTCTTGATCCAGTCATCTATTTTTGGGCATTTGGGCTGTTTCCAAAGCTTAGCTATTGTAAACAGTGCTGCTATAAACATAGGGGTGCAGGTGTTCTTTGGAATTGATGTTTCTGTGTTCTTTGGGTAAATACCTAGGAGTGGAATTGCTGGATCCTGTGGAAGCTCTATGTTTAGTAGGTCAAGAAATCTCCACACAGCTCTCCATAGTGCTTGGACCAGTTTGCACTCCCACCAACAGTGCAGGAGAGTTCCTTTTTCTCCACACCCTCGCCAACATTTGTTGTTGCTAGTTTTTTTAATATGTGCCATTCTCACTGGTGTAAGATGGTATCTCATGGTAGTTTTGATTTGCATTTCCCTGATAACAAGTGATGTTGAACATTTTTTCATATGCCTGTTGGCCATTTGCATTTCCTCTTCAGGGAAGTTTCTTTTTAGCTCTTCTGCCCATTTTTTGACAGGATTATTTTCTTTGTTGTTGTTGAGTCTCATCAGCTCTTTGCAGATTTTTGTGATCAGTCCTTTATCATTAGTGTTGTGTACAAAAATGTTCTCCCAGTTGGTGGGGTTTCTCTTTGTTTTTGTTATTGTCTCTTTTGCTGTGCAGAAGCTCTTTAATTTGATGTAGTCCCAGCTGTTGATCTTTGCCTTCACTATCACTGCTTTGGGTGAAGTGTCTGTAAAGATGTCTTTGATATGCAAATCACGTAGTGTTTCGCCTATATTTCCTTCTATGTATTTTATGGTTTCAGGTCTTATGTCTAGTTCTTTAATCCATTTTGAGTTGATTTTTGTATATGGTGTGAGGTAGTGGTCAAGCTTCATTCTTTTGCATGTAGCGACCCAGTTTTCCCAGCACCATAGATACCTTTTCTTTTTCAGGCGATCAAACAGTATAACTTAATTTCAAGAGAACTTCCTGGAGAGGGTAAATTTGTGTAGCTCCCTACTGGAGAGATGATAAAACAAGTTAAATAGATCTCTTTAATGTCAGCTAGTTATTTCATCTTACTTTTCTCGTTTTCTTTGTATTTTTCCCTTTATCTTTTTTTTTCTTTCTTTTCCCTGTGCTTCATAACAAATGTTAGTCAGCCAGTTTCTGGAAAACTTAATTAATGCTCTTAGAAGATAACCCTCCTTTTTTCTTATGTTCCTTTCTCTGTTCATCTTCATAGCACATATCTGATAGAATAACCAGTCTTACCATTGAGAATAACCAGTCTTACCATTGACACTACTCGGTAGTAGGAAATTTTGCATATAACTATTGTCAAAATAATTATTATTATTATTCTTTAATTTAAATTTTTTTGATGTCACATTTTTGTTCTTCCATATGTGGACATATTCCACTCATTTTCCATCAAGCTACCTGTGTCAGTACTCCACCTTTCTCCCTTTCCTCCCTTCACTACCTCCCCGCCTCCACCCTCCATTGTCCACTTCGGTAACCATTACATTCTTTCACTATTTTGCTTGTGTATGTTTTTTGTTACTTATATTTCACAAACCATCTCATACCTGTCTTTCACTTTAAAAAAAAAAGATTTATTTATTTATGCATACAAGAACTGGGGTACAGGCCAGAGGTGCTGGGGGTGAGGGGATTCAACAGAGACAGAGTATGGAACAGAACAGGCAGACTGACTGAAATACACAGCTGAGGGGAGCAGTGGACAAGACAGGAGAGGTCTGCTGTACCATATGGGTAGCTTCTGGCCAGCCAGGGATCGAATTCCTGCTGCAGAGGCTGTGGATAGCTTCATAGTGCTGTGCTTAACCCTTTGTGCCACCAGGGAGGCCCTTTCACTTTTTGACTTATTTCAGTTAACATAATCACCTTGCGGTCTATCCATTTTGTACCAAATGCTACTATTTTGTCATTTTTACTAAGAAATTTCCATACCATTTTCCGCAGGGGCTGTACCAGCTTGCATTCCCACCAAGAGTGGATGAGAATTACTTTTTCAACACAACCTTACCAACATTTGTTGGTTCTTTTTTATATATGGGCCATTCTCACAGGGCTTAAATGGTATCTCATTGTGGTTTTGATTTGCCATTTTCCTTATAGTAAGTGATGTTGAAAAAATTTTCTTATTTCTGAAGGCCATCTGAATGTCTTCTTTAGTAAAGTGTCTGTTTAGGTCCTTTGCCCATTTTGGGGGAGGGGGGGATTGTGTGGTTTTTTTTGTTGTTGGATTGTGTAAGAACCTTATCAGTTTTGGAGTTTAACCCCTTGTCAGATATGCAAATACTTTTTCTAATTCTGTAGGTGGCCTTGTTTTTTGTGGTTTCTTTTGAGGTTCAAAAGCTTTTTAGTTTTAGTCCCACTTGTTTATTTTTGCTTTTGTTTCCTTTGCTGTTGGTGTTTTGTCCCCAAATACAACTTTGTGGTAGATGTTCTGTAGTGTGTCCCCTATATTTTCTTTTTTTTCCCCCAAAGATTGATTTATTTATGCATACAAGAGCTGGGGTACAGGCCAGAGATGCAGGGGGGTTAGAGGATTCACCAGAGACAGAGTGGGGAACAGAATAGGCAGACTGACTGAAATACACTGCTGAAGGGAGCAGTGGGCGAGACAGGAGAGGTCTGCTGTGCCATGTGGGTTGCTCTCTGTCAGGCCGGGATCAAAGTCGTGCTGCAGAGGCTGCGGATTGCTTCATAGTGCTGTGCTTAACCCCTTGCGCTACCAGGGAGGCCCTCCCCTATATTTTCTTTAGGTTCTTACATCCAGATCTTTAGTTCATTTTGCATTAATTTTTGTGTATGGAATTAAGTATGGATCTTGTTTCGTGCCCTTTTTTTTAGATTTTTTAAATTTATGTATGCATGCAAGGGCTGGGGTGTAGACCAAAGGTGTGTGGGGGAGTAAGAGGGTTCACCAGAGACAGATTGGGAAGCAGAACAGGTGAATCTACTGAAATACACTGCTGAGAGGAGCAGTGGGTGAGTCAGGAAAGGTCTGCTGTGCCATGTGGCTTGCTCCCTGGCAACTTCAAAGTGCTGAGACTTAACCCCTTGTGCCACCAGGGAGGCCTCTTGTTTTATTTTTTTGTATGTGTCTATCCATGTTCCCAACACCATTTACTTATTTATTTTTTTTAAAGATTTGTTTATTCATCTATACAAGAACCGAGGTACAGGCCAGATACGTCGGAGGGTGAGAGGATTCACCAGAGACAGAGCGGGGAACAGAACAGGCAGACTGATGAAATACACTGCTGAAGGGAGCAGTGGGCGCGACAGAAAAAGTCTGCCACGCCACGTGGGGCCCTCGCTGGCCAGGCGGCTGGAATCAAACTGGCGCTGCAGAAGCTGCGGATAGCTTCACAGCGCTGCTCTCAACCACCTGTGCCACCAGGGGAGGCCCAACACCATTTATTGAAGAGTCTGTTCTCCATAGGCTGTAGCTCCTTTGTCAAAGATTAAATGTCCATATTTGTGTGGGTTTATCTCTGGGTCTTCTCTTCTGTTCCATTGATGTGAGTCTGTTTCTTTCCTGTACCGTACTGTTTTGATTACTATTACTGTGTAATACAGTTAAAGTTGGGACATATGAGACCCCCATTTTCCTTTTTCATTCTCTCAGGATTACTTCATGTATTTGGGGCCTTCTGTGGTTCCATATAATCTTTTTATGGTGAAAAAATTGTATTTAGAATTAGCCAGCTGGACTCAGTTTGGATGATGCCGATTTTATTGGCAGCATCCAAAGCATCTTAGTCAGGAGCCAGTTGAACATAAGTCTTGTGTCCATCAGGTCTGATCAGGGTGTTGATCTTTGCCACATCGATGTCATAGAGCTTTTTTGTAGTCTGTTTTATCTGGCACTTGTTGGCCTTGACATCTACAATGAATACAGTTGTGTTGATGTCTTTTATTTTCTTCATGGCTGACTATGTCATCAGAGGGAACTTGATGATGACAGTGGTCAAGCTTGTTTCTCCTGGGAGTGCTTTTAGGATATTCGGGTTGCCTTTGGAGTCACAGTGTCTCAGACCCCTGAGAGGTGGGTGAAGTGTGGATCTTCTTTTTCTTTGATTGTGGGTGCCTGTCAGTACTGCTTTCTTGGCCTTCAAAACTTATGCTTTTGCTTCAGCTTTACTTTTGTGTCATCTTCGTGGAAAAGGGTCAATTTTATAATTGTTTTATTCCTTTGCTAAAAGTCATTGGTATTTTTATATGTACTGAGTTAAATCTGTAAGTTGCTTTGGTAATATGGCCATTTTAATATGGCCATTTTCATTCTTTTAGTCCATGACTACCTTGTATCTTTCCATTTCTTTATATCTTACTTCCTTTAACAGAGTGAGTTTTACAGTTTTCAACATATAGATCCTTCAACTCCTTTGTTAAGTTTACTCCTAGGTATTTCATTCTTACTATGATTGTGAATCGGGTTCTAGTCCTTATTTCCCTTTGTTCTGATATAGTGTTTGCATTTAGAAATACCACTGATTTTTGTGTATTAATTTTGTATTCTGCCACTTTACTGTATTTCTAGAAACTTTTTGGGAGTGTCTTTTGGATTATGTAAGTATTAACATGTCATCTGTGAATAGAGACAGTTCCACTTCTTCCCAGTTTGAATTCCTTTTTTTAAAAAAAAAGATTTATTTATTTATGCATACAAGAGCTGGGGTACAGGCCAGAGGTGTGAGGGGTGAGAGGATTCACCAGAGACAGAGTGGGGAACAGAACAGGCAGTCTGACTGAAGTACACTGCTGAGGGGAGCAGCGGGCGAGGCAGGAGAGGTCTGCTACGCCGTGTGGGTTTCTCCCTGCCTGGCCAGGGATCGAACTCGTGTTGCAGAGGCTGTGTATTGCTTCATAGTGCGGTGCTTAACCCCTTGTACCACAAGGGAGGCCCTGAATTCCTTTTATGTCTTTTTCTTGCCTAATTGGTTTGGCTAGGGCTTCAAATACCATGTTGAGTAGGTGTGGTATTTTTGTCTTGTTCCTAATGTAAGTGGGAATGCTTTCAGCATTTTAACATTGAGTATGATCTTGGTATGAGGGTTTGCCATATGAAGGCTTTTATAGTGTTTAGGTAAGTTCCATTTGTTCCCATTTTATTGAGTCTTTTGATCATAAATGGATATTGAATCTTGTTGAATGCTTTTTTGGCATCTATTGCAATGATCAAGAGATTTTTTTTTAAAGATTTATTTATTTATGCATACAAGACCTGAGATGTAGGTAAGAGAGGATTCACAAGAGACAGAGTGGGGAGCAGAACGGGTGGATCCATTGAAATATGCTGCTGAGGGGAGCAGCGGTTGAGACAGGAGAGGTCTGCTGCACCATGTGGGTTATCTCCCTGGCTGGGGACTGAACTTAATGTTGCAGTGGCTGGCGATTGCTTGGTAGTGTTGTGTTTTTAACCACTGCATCACTGGGGAGGCCTGATCAAGTGGTTTTTATCTTCCTTTTTTGTTGATGTGGTGAATGACTTCGGTTTGTATATGTTGAATCAGCCTTGCATCCCTGGTATGAAGCCTACTTGATCATGGTGGACGATTCTCTTGACATGTTGCTGTATTTGGTTTGCTAGGATTTTGTTGAAGATTTTTCTGTATCTGTGTCCATCAGACATACTCATTTATAATTTTTTGTATTGTCTTTGTTTGGTTTTGGGATCATCGTAATGTTGACTGTATAGGATGTATTGATGGTGTTTTCCTCTGCTTTGATTTATTTTGAAGAGTTTGAGTAGAATAGGTATTAGATTTTTCAAGGTTTGGTGGAATTCATTGGAGAGCTGTCTGGTTCTAGATTTTAATTTTTAGGGAGTCTTTATTACCCTTTCAATTTTAGCACTTGTGATTGGACTGTTGAAGCTGTTTCATCTTGATTCAATCTATCTGGAGAGGTTACCCGTTTCTTCTGGGTTGTCCAGTTTGAATGGAAACTTTTGTAATAGGGACTATGATCTTGTGTATTTCTGCAATGTATTTTGTAAAATTACCCCTTTCTCTCTCTCTTTCTTTTTTTTTGAGTCTAGCTTATTGATTATATTTATTTTTTGAAAGAGCCAATTCTTGGTTTCACTAATCTTTTGGACTGTCTTTGTTTTCCATTTCATTTATTTCTGCTTTAATTATTATATATCTGTCAAAGTAATTCTGCTCACCACTTTGAAATATGACTTCTATTCGTGTCTTACTCTTTTATAGCAGTGTGATTTCCCCTTCCAACTTTTCATTTTGAATGTTTCAAACTTAAAAGACAGAAGAGAGGTACAATGAACACCAATATATACTTTATTTAGATTCAACAATTATTACTTTGTGCCAATTATTAGTTGATATTTGTGTAAAAATTAATTTATCATTGTTCATATTGTGAGCATTAATTTTTATTATTTAGCAAAGTTTCTATAAACAGATTTTTATAGTACATATTTATTAATTTTTACTTTCATATACAATGAGTATTAATGTAAAATTCCTTGTTAGGAAAATAGTCTGCTGTTGTTATACCTCTCCCTCTAATAACCTTTAGCTAAATGTTGATATCTTGTATCTCAGAATTCTATCCTGGATTGTTTTTAACTTCTCACTGCAGAAGTTGTAGATTAGTGATTTTTCAGCTGTGTCAGGTCCCCTCTCCTACACTGTGGCATCCTCCTGTCTTCCTTATTAAATTGTAAATTTTAGTTAGGCACTCAGTGTGTACATTGTTTTTTAGTTGTCTGCACATTTTAGCCATATAGTGTCCTATGCTTTTTTTTTTTTTAAATGCATTTGCATGTGGGAGCAGGGGACGGGTTGGTTTTTAGTATTTTTTTCTATTCATTGCTGTCTCAAATCTGCTAGTTTTTATATTTACTGCATAGTCTGGTACGTAATTTGTTGTTTTCATCATCTTGTGGAAATCTCACCTAGAGTCTAATGTATTCCTTGAGTTTTTTATATATATATATATATATATCACACTGCTATATATATATATATATATATATATATATATATATAAATATATTCCTTAAGTCTGTAGTAGTTACCTTCTATGCCAAGTGACCAGATAGCTGTCATCTTGGCAATTCCCTTCAACTCTCTTTCATTGAATTCCATTGTTTGGTTTGAATGTATAGTATGTATGTATGTATAGTAAATTCTTCAGTAGTTTCCTGAAAAAGAAACTACAAGAGGTAATTTTTAAATATCTTGCATTATCTAAACATATTCTTTTCTTACACTTGCTTGATAATTTAGTATAAAGCACTAGACAGGAGTCTTTTTTTTTTTTTTGCCCCACTTTTAAAGGTATTGCTCCATTGTCTCTAACTTTGAATTACTATTAAATATGGGTTATTTATTTTTTTTAAAGATTTATTTATGCATGTAAGAACTGGGATACAGGCCAGAGGTGTGGGGGTTGAGAGGATTCACCAGAGACATAGTGGGGAACAGAACAGGTAGACTGAGGGAAATACATTGCTGAGGGGAGCAGCGGACAAGGCAGGAGATGTCTGCTGCGCCATGTGGGTAGCTCCCTGGCCGTAGATTGAACTCGTGCTACGGTAGCTGCTGATAGTCATAGGTTGCGTCTTAACCCCTTGCGCCACCAGTGAGGCCCAAATATGGGTTATTTTGATCTCTGGTCCTTTGTATGTGACTTTTGTCCCTCTCTGTCTGACATATTGTAGACACTTTGTTTCTATAATTCACAAGATCATCTCTTGACTGAGAGTCTGTTTTCATCCATTGTACTAAGGACTTTTGGGCCCTTTTGATCTACAAATTTTAGTTTCTTTTATTCTAGACATTTTGTTGAATTATTCCATTGACTATTTCCTTTATTTTGTTTCTACTTTCCATACCACTTACTCAAATGTTGTGTTTTCTTCATTAGGTATAGTTTTCAACACTGCATACTTTTATATATACAGTTTTTCATCTCAGCAACAGAATAAATATTACATCATGCCTACCACCAAATGTCCAGTCACCATACACTACTAACAAGTTAGCCTCCTCTACTTATTCCACCCTCAGGATCCTTTCCCTCTGTTAACTGCTATTCTGTTGTCAGAGCCTAAGGGCTGTTGTCATTTTGTTTATTCTTTTGAATTTGTAGTTAAGTCCTTTTCCCCTTTATATTCTACAAATGAGTGAAATTATGCAGTATTTATCTTTCTCCTTCTGACTGTTATCATTTGACATAATATTGCAAATGGTAACACTTCTTTTACTTTTAATGACTGGGTAGTGTTTCATTGTGTATATATATCACATATTTGTCCATTTATCTGACTTTGGTTCTTGGATTGTTTCCATATATTGACGATTGTAAATAGTGTTGTATTGAACGTATGGGTGCATATATCAACTTTGTATTTAAAATGCTTTTTGAGTTTTACATTATGCCATTATGTTTTTGGTTTTCAAGAATTCCTTTTTGTTTCCTGCATCTCATTTAATGAGTATAATACCCATTTTATTTCTAAAGATACTAGTAGTAGTTGGGCCTCCCCGGTGGCGCAGCGGTTGAGCGCTGGGTTGCGAAGCTGCCCGCGGCTGCAGTGCCGGTTCGATCCCCGGCTGCTCCCCGGCCACCGGAGGAGGGTCCCACATGGCGCGCAGACCTCTCCTGCTGCCCGCTGCTCCCCTCAGCAGTGTACTTCGGTCCTTCTGCCTGCTCTGCTCCCTGCTCTGGCTCTGGTGAATTCTCTCACCCTCCTGCGTTTCTGACTGTACCCAGTGCTTGTATAAATAAATAAATAAATAAATCTTTAGGGGGGAAAAAAAAAAAAAGGGCCTCCCCGGTGGCGCAGCGGTTGAGCGCTGGGTTGCGAAGCTGCCCGCGGCCTCTGCAGCACCGGTTCGATCCCTGGGTGAGGGTTCCACATGGCATGCAGACCTCTCCTGCTGCCCACTCTCCCCTGAGCAATGTACTTCATCACTCTGCCTGTTCTGCTCTCCGCTCTGGCTCTGGTGAATTCTCTCACCCTCCCGCACCTCTGACTGTACCCAGTGCTTGTATAAATAAATAAATCTAAAAAAAAGAAAAAAAAAAAAAAAAGGAAAATACCGGAAAAAAAAAAAAAAAGGTACTAGCGGTAGTGTTTGTTAAAATTTCTTCTTTCATATATAGTCTGTTTCAGGTTCCTTTATTTATTTATTTGTTTATTTATTTATTTATTTATTTAGGTTGTTTATACTTTGTTCTCTAGTTTTTATGTTTAAGGCTTTCCTCAGATCTGTGTTCAAGAGTGAGGGCTGGGCCTCCCTGGTGGCACAAGGGGTTAAGACACAACCTATGAAGCTATCCGCAGCCTCTGCAGCATGAATTCGATCTCTGGCCAGGGAGCAACCCACATGGTGCGCAGCAGACCTCTCCTGACTACCCCGCTGCTCCCCTCAGCTGTGTTTTTCCGTCGATCTGCCTGTTCCATTCCCCACTCTGTCTCTGGTGAATCCTCTCACCCACCACATCTCTGGCCTGTACCCCAGTTCTTGTATGCATAAATAAATACATCTTTAAAAAAAAAAGAGTGAGGACCAAAGAGCATATGGGCACTTAATGAATGTGGAGCTTTATCAACCTTTAATTTCCTTGTAGGGTTACCTCCTGCTGCCTTTTCTCAGTACTGTTTCCATTTTTCCCTTAGCTTGTGAGACTCATGGGAAGTCTTTTAGTCTTCTACCTAGAGAATAAATCTGACTTCCTATCTCCCTGAAACGCTGTGGGCATTACTGCCCTATCTTTTTAGTATTCCATTCACTCAGTCTCTATTTTTGGTAGCGTTATACTTCTGTACTTTGCCTGGTGTTGCTGAGTCTATAGAGACTTTCTCTTTTACTCCATTTTTTTAAAATAGAGATTTATTTATTTATGCAAACAAGAGCTGGGGTACAGGCCAGAGGTGTTGGGGGGCGGGGAGAAGATTCACCAGAGACAGAGCAGAGAACAGAACAGGCAGATCGATGGAAGTACACTGCTAAGGGGAGCAGTGGGTGAGCCAGGAGAGGTCTGGTGCGCCATGTGGGCTGCTCCCTGGCCAGGGATAGAACTTGTGCTGCAGAGGCTGTGGATAGCTTCATAGGTTGCATCTTAACCCCTTGTGCCACCAGGGAGGCCCCGGAAATGGGTCTTTCCAGGCGATTTAGGTGGCTCAGAGGCTTCCTGTCTCTTGACCGAAATTTTCTTTTATACCTGCTACGAGATCGTTCTCTCCTCCTATCTCTGTCTCTGTTTCTAGACCGTCTGTCATCTCCACGTTTACTTCTTTTGTCTTAGGGTGAGCAACTTCTAGATCGACTTCCAGAATGCTTTCGTGATGCTGATCGCTTCCGGTAGTGTTGAGACTCCCGGCCCATGCTGTGGCCGCGGGAAGGAGAGCACTTAGTTATGACACGCAGGAAAACTGGACAAAGGAGGCCATTGTGCCGCCTTTGGTCTCTGGGCGAGGAGTGGAGAAATAAGAGGTGGCGGCCGCGCCAGTGGCGGCGGCCATCCGAGAGTGGCCAGCGAAAACAGTCTTTCACTCCATCTTGTAGGAAATCTTCTAGTCTTATACTGGGTGAGGGGAGAGAATGATCTGGTGGTTTGCGATGGAGGAGGAAATTTAGATATCCCAGGTTATTTGAGAGCTTTCAACCAGTCCTCAGTATTTATCCTCCAGACACCTGAGGTGTGAGGTATTGCCAATTCCTGGGTGCTTTGTGGATGCAGTGGTATAGGTAAAGTTCTTGTTTCTTGGATTTGGTCATTGGTGACTGAGGATTTGTCATCTTGGATCTGTTAAGTTAGTCACTGTAATACTTACCTTTGTGCTACATAGCTGTGTAATTATACTCAGCTGTCCTGTCTTGTTTTTCCTGTCCTTATTGGGCTTATATCTTAAAAAAATATCTTTACTATAGCTTTAGTGGAGATTAAGAGTTGAAATGAAATTATAAGTGTTCAGTACTTCATCTTGACCTGGAAATACTCTTCATTTTGTTTTTTTATTAAAGATTTATTTATTTATGCTCCCTGGCCGGCCGGGGATCGAACTTGTGCTGCAGAGGCTGCAGATTGCTTCATAGGTTGCCTCTTACCCCTTGCACCACCAGGGAGGCCCCCTCTTAACTTCATTTTGAATAAACTTTAAGCCAATCTTATTTTTAGACTATTCTGTATTTCTATTTCTAGGGTACCGTTCACAAAGCAATCTGGTAGAAATCAGATTACTTCTTAACGTTTTCTCAAGACTGGCTTATTCAACTCTGTGGCTTAATTCTTTTCTTTTCTTTTTTTTTTTAAAGATTTATATATTTATGCATACAAGAACTGGGGAATAAGCCGGAAGTGCAGGGGGCTGTGAGAGAATTCACCAGAGACAGACTGCTAAGTGGAGCAGTGGGCGAGACAGGAGAGATCTGCTGCACCATGTGGGTAGCTCCCTGGCCGGCCAGGGATCGAACTCATGCTGCGGAGGCTATGGATAGCTTCACATTGCTGTGCTTCATCCCTTGTGCCACCAGGGAGGCCCTCTATGGCTTAATTCTTACCACCATCTGATGTTCAACTCTGTCACATTTTTATTGTTTGTTTCCTCCTGAACTTTTTTTTTTTTAAGATTTATTTATTTATTTATTTATACAAGCACTGGGTACAGTCAGAAGCGCGGGAGGGTGAGAGAATTCACCAGAGCCAGAGTGGGGAGCAGAAAAGGCAGAAGGACAGAAGTACACTGCTGAGGGGAGCAGCGGGCGGCAGGGGAGGTCTGCATGCCATGTGGGACCCTCGCCGGTGGCCAGGGACCGAACCGGCACTGCAGAGGCTGCGGGCAGCTTCGTAGCCCAGCACTCAACCGTTGCGCCACCAGGGGAGGCCCTCCTCCTGAACTTTGTTCTTTGTATTTAATCCTTTTAAAAACCATTTTTAATTTTCCTGTTTCAGTTTTATGACTTTATTTGATAATCAGTGGTTAGTACTCATCCACATTGTAAATTTTGAAAGCTGTGACAGGTATATAGGTAACCATTGTATACAGCTTGTTTGTTGAATATTCATCCTCAATATGGTTTCTGCATAGTCACACATGGATATGTTATGGGACATTCCTTTTTCCTTTGGCCCAGACAGCTTTGTTGAGTCTGGTGTCAGTGCGCACATCTGCAGTGCCCATTTCTTTTATTACAAATTTCCAAATCTCTCTTAGTGCTTATGGGGGCATGCTTCTTTAAGTCAACTCTGTAGATGCTTTTGTGAATGTTGATAGTGTGTTGTCTGGTAACTGCCTGGTTGATGGCAGAATGAATGACCCTTCTTCTTGTCACCTTTTATGGGAGCTGTCTAAATCCAGGCAACAAGGAAACTGATTCAGAAGTGAGTGGCACAAGTACAAGCCAAGTATTCCCTGAAAAGAGTGTTGTCCTACTAGAGCAAAGAATTAGTATGGCTCTTTAGAGTACTAAAGAGAACTAATATTTGAAAAAAGCTATTGTCCTAAAACCCCTGTCCATGACCGTATCTTCCTGTGGCAGCTTTAAACTTTTCTTCATAATTATTGCAGGAATACCATCTTAACACTTCCAGATGTGCCACTCATTTTTTAATACACTGATGTCCCCATTATCTCTTTTATTAAAAACTAACCTTGCTCTAAACAGACTGTGGATATTAGTTATTAATAGATATTAGATATTAGATATAATATTAGATATCAATACTGTGGATATTAGTTTTAGGTTTTAGTTTTAAGGTATCTGGTGTAGGAAAACACTCTTACTTGTAGTAACTATCTTGTTCTTGATATTTATGTTTTCTTAGTACAGTAATCAATATTTTCAACTAGTCTCCTTTGCCGAATTAGGGTCCATCTTGCTATAAAATGTCAGTAATTTGCCATTATTCTTATTAACTCCCCCCCCCACCATTATTTAATTAGATTCTTTGTAAGAAATTTAGAACACCAATTTGTGAGTGTAGATTCCATTTGTGAGAGCAGACACACAATGGAGGTAACCCCAAAGCTGAAGGACAGCTTTGATTATGCAGAAATTGTGAGCTCACAGCTTTCTGATCAAACTTGTGCTGTTATGTATCTTATATTTCTTCTCTGTGTGGAAGATCTCATCAGCTTCCTGATGTCAGGCCTAACTCAGCTTCTTCTGAAAGTAAGCATCAGTGGGATGTATTGGTATTTTCACACCATTGATACCAATTTAGGTGGAGGTAGTGTTCACAGATTACTGGTGCCCTATGCAGAGGAACTTGATTGAGGGGCCAGAGTGCCAGAGTTCCAGGTACAAGTAGCAGGCCGCTGCTTAGTTGCTTCAGGAAAATCACCCTCTTCCCTCTGATGCCCAGTGAGGATGACCAAAATGGTCCCAGGAATGATGCTAGCTGAAAGTTTCCTCACATGCTGACAGGACTTTTTTGCTGTGGCTCAATAGCTTTCCAAGCACATCTTCAGTAGGTTAGTATCTATAGGCATTTTGTGAAGTTTAACCATTCAGGTACTGCCATTCTGGTCACCACCAATTGGTTTTGTGACAATCGCAAGAACCTTCTTTTTCTTTTCAATTCTGGATTTAGCTGCTGAATAAGTCCTCTTTTCCTGTGATCTTTCTGGAATACATAGCAGACCAGGAATATCTGCCAACTTCTCTGACTAACTGAGGGTTTCGGCTGCAGTGGGGCTTCTACTTCTTAGATGTTTTGGCTTTGACCTTGGTCTTAACCTTGCCACCAGCATCAGCTTTCTTGGCTTCAGGTAAGAAACTCATTAATAGCCAGCTTCTCAGCTTTTTTACCTGCCATCTTGTAAGATGGGAAAGAATTAATTCTGAGTTTTAACTGTCATCAGCGAATTAAATTCATACCCCTGCTGTTATTTCCTCAGGCTTCAAATATGTACATCCAACCTCATACTTGAAGCCTTCACCAGGATGTCAAATAGGTACTGAACTCTGCTTGTTTAAGACGGACCAGATTACTTCCCTCCTTAAACCAGTACTTCTTGCCTTAGTGATCAGCTCACTGCTATTTATTTAGTCAATGAAAATATCTAGAAATACCATCAAAGTCTTTTTGTTGAACGGCTTTTGTGAGATATAATTCATACAATATACAGTGCAGCCCTTTATAATATACAATTAAGTGGTTTTGGCATAGTCTCAAGGTTGTATAATCATTCCCATAGTCCATTTAGTAGTTTCATCATCTCCCAAAGAAAACCCCATTCCCTTTAGCTGCTACCCTCTTCCCGAGGCAACCAATAATCTACTTTCTGTTTCTATATGTTTGCTTATTCTGGACATTTCATGTAAATGGAATTTTATGTGATCCTTTGTGGTTATTTCTTTCACTTAGGTTTCAAGATTTATCCATGTATCAGTATTTCATCCTTTTTTATTTTTAAAGATTTATTTATATATGCATACATGAACTGGGTTACAGGCCAGAGGTGGGTGGGTGGGGGGGTTGAGAGGATTCACCAGAGACAGAATGGGGAACAGAACAGGCAGACCTACTGAAATACACTGCTGAGGGGAGCAGCGGGCAAGTCAGGAATGGTCTGCTGTGCCATGTGGCAGCTGCGCCAATGGTCTGTAGCTCCCTGGCTGGGGATCAAACTTGAGCTGCATTGGCTGCGGATAGCTTCATAGGTTGATTCTTAACCCCTTGCGCCACCAGGCAGGCCCAGTATTTCATTCTTTTTTATGGTAAATAGTGATAGTCTGTTGTATATATGTACCACATTTTGTTTGTCCATCCTTCAGTGGACATTCGAGTTATTTCCATCTTTTGGCTATCATGAATTATATTGCTATGACATTGTTCTCACCTTTTATTATATCTCAAGGTCTTTTGCTTTCTATTGTTAAAAATACCTTTCAATTTTTTTTTTTAAATTTTTCACTTGCTATTGCCTTAGTTTAGGTTTGAGTCATCTCATGCCTACACTATTTTGGTAATCTCTGGGTCTGAATCGCCTGTTTCCTCTTAAATGTGTTATTTAGTGGTAAAGGACAGTTACCTTTCTAAGGTGAAGAACAGCCTGTGGTTCTGTAGTTTAAATGAGACTCCTCATTGCCAACAGGAAAATGCCCACATTTTTGATATGGCATCCAAGCTCTTTGAGGTTTGGTCTCTACTTACCCTGCTTAGTCAGTTACCTTTCCTTCAGTTTTATGATTTAATGTTTTAAATCGCTAGTAGTTCCCAGCTGTTTCATTTGTTTTATCATTCATGCCTTTGAGAGTTCTGAGCTCTCAGGGTGGAATTCTCCTCTTTAATGGGTTACCTTTAAAATATTGCTCAGGTGTTTCATTTGTCCTCCAGTTATGATGTCCAATTACAATGTTTTATTTGTAAAAATTGAATCTGTGTTACTGCAGCTATATTCTTTTAGTATTATCTATTTACAGATCTCTTATCTACCAGGTTTCTATATTCTATTTAGTGCTGGCACATTCAGAAGCCTGTGTTTAGTTTTTTTATGGCAAATGATTTACTTTCCAAGTTGACTTTAAGAACCTTTAAGTAGGTACATACGTGTATCTTACCAGTGTTAATCCTCTTTTAAAAAAATTTTTTTTCTGCCTTTAAAAATTTTTTTATATATTGGGCCTCCCCGGTGGCGCAGTGGTTGAGTGTTGAGTTGCGAACGGCGGCGCCGGTTCGATCCCCGGCTGCTCCCCGGCCACTGGAGGAGGGTCCCACATGGCGCGCAGACCCCTCCTGCCACCTGCTGCTACCCTCAGCAGTGTACTTCGGTCCTTCTGCCTGCTCTGCTCCCCGCTCTGGCTCTGGTGAATTCTCTCACCCTCCCGCGCTTCTGACTGTACCCAGTGCTTGTATAAATAACAAATAAATGAATAAAAAAATTTTTTTATATATTTTTTATTTCTTTTTTAAATGTTTTACCTCATTGTTCATTTTTAAGCAATATTTGCTTTTCCCCTCCCCCTCAGGTGTAGTCCCCATAGAGTTTCCTTCACCAGTGCACCATCACCTCAGTCCCCTGTGTTCCTCCCTCCCTTTGATCCCTCTCCCTCCTCCTCCCCTGCAGTATGTGTCTGATTTACAATTGTCGGTTTTTGCTTTGTTGTGTTTTGCACTGTTGTTATTTTTTTGCAGTGATGTCTTAATTGACTTCCCTGTATTCCTGCTATAAGTGAAACCATCCAATACTTTTCTTTTTCCTTCTGGCTTATTTCACTGAGCATAATTTCTTCTAGTTTACACTCCAACTGATAAGGGACTGATCACAAAGATACACAAAGAACTCACACTACTCAACAAAAACAAAATACACAATCCAGTCAAGAAATGGGCAGAAGAACTTAAAAGACATTTCTCCAAAGAGGAAATGCAAATGGCCAACAGGCATATGAAAGAATGTTCAAAGTCCTTTATAATAAGGGAAATGCAAATTAAAACCACCTTGAGACACTACCTTATACCAGTAAGAAATGCACATATCAAAAAAACAAGCAATAACAAATGTTGGCAAGGATGCTGTGAAAAAGGAACTTTCCTACATTGCTGGTGGGAGTGCAAACTGGTCCAGACATTATGGAAAGCTGTCTGGAGGTTCCTTAGTCTACTAAAAATGGAGCTACCATACAACCTGGCAATTCCACTACTAGGGATCTACCCAGAGGACACAAAAACATTAATTCAAAAGAATATCTGTACATGGGCCTCCCCTGGTGGCGCATTGTTTGAGCGCTGGGCTGTGAAGCTGCCCGCAGCCTCTGTAGTGCTGGTTCAATCCCCGGCCGCCAGCGAGGGTCCCACTGGAGTGACAGACCTCTCCTGCCGTGCCCGCTGCTCCCCTCAGCAGTGTATTTCAGTCAGTCTGCCTGTTCTGCTCCCCGCTCTGACTCTGGTGAATTCTCTCACCCTCCGGTGCTTCTGATGGTACCCAATGCTTATAGAAATAAATAAATAAATCTTTAAAAAAAAAAAAAAAAAAAGAACATCTGTACACCTATGTTTATTGCAGCACTATTTACAATAGGTAAAACCTGGAAAAACCTGGAAACAACCCAAATGCCCAAAAACAGATGACTGGATCAAGAAGATGTGGCATATATACACAATGGAACATTATTCAGCAATCAAAAAAAGATAGACTCATGCCATTCGCAACAATGTGGATGAAACTAATCCTCTTTTTTTTTTTTTTTGAAGATTTATTTATTCATACACGAGCTGTGGTGTAGGCCAGAGGTGGGGTGGGGGTGGGGTGGGGGAGGATTCACCAGAGACAGCTTGGGGAGCAGAACAGGTGGCTCTATTGAAATACACTGCTGAGGGGAGTAGCGGGTGAGACAGGAGAGGTCTGCTATGCCATGTGGATTAGCTCCCTGGCCAGGGATCGAACTAGTGCTGCAGTGGCTGGTGATAGCTTCTTATTGCTGAGACTTATCCCCTAAGTGACATGGAGTAAGTTAGCTGAAATCATTTTCCAAAATATTCAGTATAGGGCCTACCTGGTGGCCTTTCTGAATAAGAACCACAGGCTGTTCTGCACTACTAAATACAGGCGATTCAGACCCAGAGATTACCAAATTACCAGATTACACCACCAGGGAGGCCCTTTAAATCCTCTTTCACATCTGGTTTCTATTGAAGGATTTAAATTAGTAGATAGAGACATAAGGAATTCATTGTTTTTAAGATGGACTGAAAAACAAAAATTTAGCTGGATTGTAATTTCATTATCAAGCCACATTTTTATGGAGAAAGAGCCATTTCAATCATCTTAAAGTTTATGAGTGCTTATAGGTACTTTTCATTCTTTGGTGGTTTAGTTTTGAAATTAGCGTTTATATAGATGCTACCATTGAAATTTATTCCACAACTTGGCTGCTCTTTCAGTTACTGTGGAGATTGGAGTTTTGAGAATAGTCACAGTTCTTTCTTTATGCTTTTTTTAAAATTCACTTTAGATCTCTCTTCAGCTTCTCTCTCCTCCCCCCCCCCCCATTTGAAGGAAGTAGATTTTTCCTATTTTTTCTTAGAGATGTTTGGGTTCTTTTGTGTTTTGAAAAAGAATGTACTTGTTATAAGAGAATGAAATGTGAGTTAACCTGAATTTTTATATAAAATGATCTTTTCTTAAAAGAGACAAATTTATTACATTGTATACACCTCCTCCTATATTTCTTTTGTGATATTTTTTACTAGTATGAAAAATGCTAAATGTATGGAAGATATACAGACACACACTAGATAATTTTGATTATGATATTGTCTGAACAAGATTTATGTTGTTTCTGTTTTTGGTTATTATATACCTACAACATTGGATGACAAGAAACTGTAGAATAACTGAATTTCTTTCTGTTTTTATTGTTGGTGGGATTTCCCTTTTCTTTTTTAATTTTCATATTTTGAAATGTCAAGTTCCACATTCTCTACAAAGCCAGTTGTTTTGCTCCGAATCTCCCCTCTCTGAAATCATTGGATTTATTATTGTGTCTGGGGGATCATACTACTTATTTCTTAGGGTTGTTGTGAGGAATCCATGCAACATAATGTAGCAACTTCATTAGTACATCAGGCATAGCATGTTGGAGAAATGCTTTTCTTCCTCTTACATTTGTGTCATAGTGTTCAGTGATTAGTTCTTATTATTATATTTGTGGTACTGCAAGATATTATATGTTCTTTGTATTTTTTGGTAATAAGGATTTAAAGATTTTATGGGCTGATAATAAAAGGAACTTAAGTTGACTGGTACATTATAGCATATTACCACGTCAAGCTGTTGAGTTTTTTTGTAAACTCTTAAACATTTTCATGCAAAATTAAATATTTAAAAACCTTGTATTTGACCTACATCAGAGTTTGTTCTGTAGGTATTTTTATTATTTTTTTGTAAACATGGGCTTCTCTGAATGAGGAACAGTCATTTTTAAAAATAATGAGACTTGATCCTTCCTTTATCTAGTTTCCAACCGGAGGCCCTATCGACAATATTATGTGGAAGCTTTTGGAGACCCTTCTGAGAGAGCCTGGGTGGCTGGAAAAGCAATCGTTATGTTCGAAGGCAGACATCAATTTGAAGAGTTACCTGTCCTGAGGAGAAGAGGGAAGCAGAAAGAAAAAGGATATAGGCATAAGGTAAAAAAAAAAAAAAGCCTCTTAAATTATCTGCATAGGTGTGGGCAAGAAGTAGGCTAGGGAGAAATATCACACTTCTACTTCTTTTGTGAGAATGAGATAAGGTAGACTTCAAAATATTTATACTGAAATTTTTTTTAAATTCAACTTTTTCTTGATTTTTTTTTTCTCTCTCTGCTTTTTTTTTTTTTTGTGTGTGTGTAGAAGAACTGAGGAGAGGTATGGGGGTGGTTGGAGGATTCACCAGAGACAGAGTGGGAAGCAGGACAGGTGGATTTACTGAAATACACTGCTGAAGAGAGCAGACGGTGAGACAGAAGAGGTCTGCAGCACTGTATGTGGGTTAGCTCCCTGGCTTGGGATCAAACTCAGGCCGTAGCAGTGATAGTGTTGAGAAGTAACCCCTAGGCCACCAGGGAGGCCATATACTAAATATTTTGAAAAATGATTTCAGCTAACTTACTCCATGTCACCTAGATGTAAGTAACTATATCATATGGCACGACTAATCTTACTTGGTTATATCTTACATAAGAAGAAACTGATCATCAAAACAAAACATTCTACTTCTCATCCTTAGTATTATTTCTCTTAAAAAAGAGATATCTAAAGCTTTAAACATTTTTATTTGTTTTGGTTTTTGTATGTGGTTGTTAACACTTAAGGTTGCAATTTTTTTTTTAATTTTTAAAAAGATTTATTTATTTATGTGTACAAGAACTAGGGTATAGGCCAGAGGTGCGTGGGTGGGAGTGTGAGAGAATTCACCAGAGACAGAGTGGGGAGCAGAACAGGCTGATCTATTGAAATACACAGCTGAGGGAGCAGTGGGTGAGACAGGAGAGGTCTGCTACACCATGTGGGTTTGCTCCCTGGCCAGCTGGGGATCTCTTTGTCTTTAACCCCTGTGTCACCAGGGAGGCCCTGCAGTTTGTTTTTGTATGTGGTTAATACTTAAGGTTGCAGTTTCATATCTTGTTATATTTTAATAAAGAACATCATGATTTTATTTTGATTAATGTTTTGGATTGAAGTTTATTGAGTAAAATTTGGTCTATTTTCTTTGTAGTCAATTCTAGAAGAGGAAGGGGTTCATCTTAGAGACTGGTATTGCATACTTCTCTATGTGCTAATATTTTTAGACTATTTTAGAAAAATCATGATTAAGATAATCTAGAGTCAGTATGTAGACCTACTCCTTTTTTTTAATGCCACCCATTTATATTTATTTTTATTTTTTTAATATTTTATTTTATATAATTCTTATATCATTTTTCATCTTTGCACAATGTATGCATTTTCATTATGGTTATATTCCCCATACAATTGCACCCCCCCACTTATTTTGACTCTAGTCCTTCCTCTCCCCGTCCCAACCTACATTCCCCCCCCTCCCCTTGGTAGTGTGTCTCTGGTTTATAGTTGCTTGTTGATTTTCATTTTTACTTTGTATTGATTAATCTTTTTCCTGGTCTCTTACTTAAGTTTTCTAAATTCCTGCTATGAGTGAGACCATCTGGTATTTTTCTTTTTCTTTCTGACTTATTTCGCTGAGCATGATCCCTTCTAGCTCCATCCATGTTGCTGCAAACTGCATGTGTTTATCTTTTTTGATTGCTGAGTAATAGTCCACTGTGTATATGTACCACATCTTCTTGATCCAGTGATCTATTTTGGGGCATTTGGGTTGTTTCCATAGCTTACCTATTGTAAATAGTGCTGCTATAAATATAGGCGTGCAGGTGCCCTTTGGAATTAATGTTTCTGTGTCCTTTGGGTAAATACCTAGGAGTGGAATTGCTGGATCATATGGAAGCTCTATGTTTAGTAGGTCAAGAAATCTCCACACAGCTCTCCATAGTGGTTGGACCAGTTTGCACACCTACCAGCAGTGCATAGACCTACTCCTTTTAACTTGAGTTCTCTGAGGATTTACTGTCATCATCTCTAAAACTAAGTTGATGGCATATACCTTATAGAAATATTGGGAGAATTAAAAATAAGTAGAAGTTATTAACATTTCATAAGATTGATGCTCTAAAACTAGTATGTGCTATTGTTAGAATGATAGACACTAACTGCATCCTTTCTACTTTGGGTCGTTGGTGAAGGTGTAAGTCTTTGTGTCAAGCCTTAGCTATATAGATGAACTAACTCACATCTTCCCCCTTTTCAGAGGATTTCACTAGGGCTTTTTGGTTCTAGGAAATTGATTTACTTTGGTCCTTCTTATGAGAATTAATGAGGTGTGTTGTGAAAATAAGCCCAGCTTGCCAATTTATTGCTTTATAAAAAGAGGCCACCTATCTAGTGGCCTGAATTTTTATTTAACACATTCAACAGAACATCAGCTTTACAAATATTAAAGTATTTGTGAACACTAAGTGATAGAAATTTGGTGTTAGATATTATCAAAGGTGAGGAAAAAAGTCTGAAGAGTTAGGTCTATATAACAAGAGTTTCAATGTCTTCATGCTGGGAGGAATCAAGAAAAGAACTTATGTAAATTGCTATACCCAAAGTGTCTTAATGTCTTTGGATTACATGACTAAACCCAGGAGACACCTTGGTTATAATCCAGATTGTAAGTAATACGTGTAGAAGAATCACAATTAGCCAGAGGCCTAAGGATAATCAGAGGTAAAAATTTCAGTCTTGTAGGACATATCTGACTGTCCCAATTTTCCCAAATTTATCTTCTTTATCCTTTTGCTTTCTCTTATGCAACTGAGTAAGTGCCTAGCCTTCATAAATCCGAAAGAAATTATTCTTGGGTATAAAGGGATAAGTTGGAAGGGTCTGGCTATTTTTGGATTTAGTAATGTAATGTTTGTAATATTAAGTAATGTATTGTTTGGAAATGCCCATTAGTTCAGTTTGGGTGAGGTGGCCATTCCCATGAGCAGGCCTTGAAGAAGTGCGGTAAGCTTGGAAAAAACTTCTGATTAAGAAGTGTTCACTGATTATCTTTCTGTTCCCCATCCATTTTTTTGAAAAGTGATGATCTTTTTCTCCTTTAAATTTAAGGTTCCTCAGAAAATTTTGAGTAAGTGGGAAGCCAGTGTTGGTCTTGCTGAACAGTATGATGTTCCCAAAGGGTCAAAGAACCGAAAATGTGTGACCAGTTCAATCAAGTTGGACAGTGAGGAGGATATGCCATTTGAGGACTGTACAAATGATCCTGAGTCAGAACATGACCTATTGCTTAATGGCTGCTTGAACTCTCTGGCTTTTGATTCTGAACATTCTGCAGATGAGAAGGAAAAGCCTTATGCTAAGTCTCGAGTGAGAAAGAACTCTGATAATCCAAAAAGGACTAGTGTGAAAAAGGGCCACATGCAATTTGAAGCACATAAGGAAGAATGGAGAGGAAAGATTCCAGAAAATCTTGGCCTAAACTTTATTTCTGGGGATGTATCTGATAAGCAGGCCTCTAATGAACTTTCCAGGATAGCAAACAGCCTCACAGGGTCCAGCACTGCCCCAGGAAGTTTCCTGTTTTCTTCTTGTGGCAAAAACACTGCAAAGAAAGAATTTGAGACTTCGAATTGTGACTCCTTACTGGGTTTGCCTGAGGGTGCCTTGATCTCTAAACGTCCTGGGGAGAAGAAGAAACTCCAACGAAGTCTGATGTGTGGTTCAAAAGTGCAACTCTGCTATATTGGAGCAGGTGATGAAGAAAAGCGAAGTGATTCCATTAGTATCTGTTCCACTTCTGATGATGGAAGCAGTGATTTGGACCCCATAGATCACAGCTCAGAATCTGATAACAGTGTCCTTGAAATTACAGATGCTTTTGATAGGACAGAGAACATGTTATCCATGAAGAAAAATGAAAAGGTAAAGTATCCTAGGTATTCTGCCACAAACACTAAGGTAAAAGCAAAGCAGAAGTCACTCATTACTAACTCACATACAGATCACCTAATGGATTGTACTAAAACAGCACAGCCTGGAACTGAGACATCTCAGGTTAATATCTCTGATCTTAAGGTGTCCACTCTTGTTCGCAAACCCCAGTCAGATTTTAGAAATGATGGCCTCTCTGCAAAATTCAGTGCACCGCCAAGCATTTCCAGTGAGAACTCACTAATAAAGGGTGGGGCTTCAAATCAAGCTTTATTACATTCAAAAAATAAACAGCCCAAGATCCGTAGTATAAAGTGCAAGCATAAAGAAAGTCCAGTTATGGTAGAATCTACAGTTACAAATGAGGACTGCAGTTTGAAATGCTGCTCTTCTGATACCAAAGGCTCTCCTTTGGCCAGCATTTCCAGAAGTGGGAAAGTAGATGGGCTAAAACTACTGAGCAACATGCATGAGAAAACCAGGGATTCAAGTGACATAGAAACAGCTGTGGTGAAACACGTTCTGTCAGAGTTGAAGGAACTCTCTTATAGATCTTTAGGTGAAGATGTCAATGACTCTGGAACATCAAAGCCATCAAAACCATTACTTTTTTCTTCTTCCTCTGGTCAGAATCATATACCTATTGAACCAGACTACAAATTTAGTACATTGCTAATGATGTTGAAAGATATGCACGATAGTAAGACTAAGGAGCAACGGTTAATGACAGCTCAAAATTTGGTCTCTTATCGGAGTCCTGGTCTTGGGGACTGTTCTACTAGTAGCCCTCTAGGGGCTTCTAAGGCCTTGGTTTCAGGAGGCACCCCTCAAAATTCAGAAAAAAATGGAGATGGTCTTCAGGTCCCAACCCATCCTAGCCCCGTTGGTGGCAACTCTGTGCTCTCTGGGGAGTTGCCCTCCTCCCTCCCTGGCTTAGCATCTGAAAGAAGAGACCTCCCTGTTTCTGGCAAAAGTCGTTCAAACTGTGTTACTAGGCGCAACTGCGGGCGATCAAAGCCATCATCCAAATTGCAGGATGGATTTTCAGCCCAGATGGGAAAGAACACAATGAACCGCAAAGCCTTAAAGACAGAGCGCAAAAGAAAACTGAACCGGCATCCTGCTGTGACTCTTGAGGCTGCACTGCAGGGAGACAGAGAGAAGGTTCTTTCAGGAAATGGTTCCTCTAGAGGTGGGGCAGAGGACCCTGGTCAAGAAGAAGAAGAGCCCCTTCAATTAATGGGCCATTTAACAAGTGAAGATGGTGCCCATTTTTCTGATGTACATTTTGATAACAAAGTCAACCAGTCCGGCCCTGATAAAATTCCTGAAAAGGATGCCTCTTATGAAAACAGAAAAGGCCCAGAGCTGGACTCTGAAATGAACAGTGAGAATGACGACCTCAGTGGTGTAAATCAGACGGTGCCTAAAAAGCGGTGGCAGCGTTTAAACCAAAGGCGCACTAAACCTCGTAAGCGCACTAACAGATTGAGGGAGAAAGAAAACTCTGAGGATGCCTTTGGGGTCTTGCTTCCTGCTGACCCTGTGAAGAAGGAAGATGAATTCTCAGAGCATAGACCTCCTTCGACGAACATATTAGAGGATGCACTGACAGATCCAAATCCTGCTGGCCACTTAGATTCAGTTGGGCCAAGGTTGAATGTTTGTGATAAGTCCATTGCCAGCATTGAGGAGATACAAAAGGAGCCAGGAATTCCCAATTTGACTCCCCAGTCTGAGCTCCCTGAACCAGGTAAGGACTTCTGGATAGAAAGGGATTGGAGAAAGTTATGATTAATGATGCTCTTCTGAAGTTGGTCTGTTTTAATAGAGGGACTGAGTGTAAATGGGGAGGGAATGCTTATCACTTGAAGTAAAGAAACTTGGGCTTTATGTAGAAGGGTTTGAATTTTGAGGGCCAAGTTTACATATACTTTCAGAAATTGTTTTAGCAAGAGCTTTTTTCTTTTATTAGCAAGTCTCATTTTGTTTCCACTTCTCATTTCCTACCTTTTTTTTTTTTTAAAGATTTATTTATGTGTACAAGAGCTGGGGCACAGGCCTGAGATGTGGGGGGTGAGAGGATTCACCAGAGACAGAGTGGGGAACAAAACAGGCAGACTGACTGAAATACACTGCTGAGGGGAGCAGCAGGTGAGTCAGGAGAGGTCTGCTGTGCCATGTAGGTTGCTCCCTGGCTGGCCGGGGGATCGAACTCTTGCTGCAAAGGCTGCGGACAGTTTCATAGTTTGTGTCTTAATCCCTTGTGCCACAAGGGAGGCCCTCATTTCCTACCTTTTTAAATCTATGCACTCATACCTACCTGGCAGGGGAGATACATGATCACAAAAGTGGTTTTTCCACATTGAATCTCACCCATTGCATTCCAGGTGTGCTGATACCTGTGATTTCCCAAAATGTGGCAAACTTGATTGCAGAATTTGTGGTAGTGGGTGACTTCATTCATGCTCTCCCCAGGGCAGGGGGAAAAAAAAAAAACCCTGGGGCCTCCCTGGTGGCGCAGTGGTTGAGCACTGGGTTGCGAAGCTGCCCATAGCCTCTGCAGCGCTGGTTCAATCCCACATGGTGCACAGACCTCTCCTGCCGCCCGCTGCTCCCCTCAGCAGTGTATTTCAGTCAGTCTGCCTGTTCTGTTCCCCGCTCTGTCTCTGGTGAATCCTCTTACCCCCACCCCTCTGGCCTGTACCCCAGTTCTTATATGCATAAATAAATAAATCTTTAAAAACAACAACAACAAAAAAAAACCCTGTAAGTTTTTTGTGACACCATTTGGTAGCACAGCTAATAGGCTCTAAATGTAAGATTTAAATCCAGTTGTAGTTTACAGAAAGCAGATAAATTTTATTGTGTATTACACTCCCGTTGACCACAATTTAAGGAAGGTGCATTATTTGATAGACAAAAGGGAACATGTGCTTCTGAAAAAATGAGTGTTTTATAGTACTTATTTGAAGGCCTTAGGTATCTTAACATCCCTTCTAGAATGAGGTTCGAGAATAAAGTCTTAAAACCTCAGATGTAAGGGTATTTACCTTAGCAGCAGAAGTCTTTCAAAGTATTAATATTATACAAGGTAGTTAAAGGTAAAGTTTAATGTCCTAAAAACAAGATTTCTTAGATATTTCCTATAGTAGATTCTGTTTTCTGATAGCTTTTTTGAGATATAATTCACATACCACAAAACTCAGCCTTTTGAAAATTTGCATTCATTTAGTGGTTTTTATTATATTCAGTTTTGCACAGCAGTCAACATGATCAATTTTGCATTACTCCAGAAAGAAAACTTTGACCATTATCAATCTTTTATTTCTTCCCTATCTGTAGATTCACATATTCTGTATGTTTCATTAAGTGGGTTCATAAAATAGATGTTGCTTTTATGTTTGATTTATTTAGTTTGATTTACACTCTTAAAGTGTATTTTATAGTATTAACCGTATGCACATTGTTGTACAGCAGATCTCTAAAACTTTCTCATCTTATGACTCTGGATTCTGTTCTCATTGATCTTCCTTTCCTACATCCTCTAGCCCCTGGCAATCACGAGTCTCTTTTTCTGAGTTTGATTACTTTAGATACATCATCTAAACAAATCATACAATATTTGTTTTATTGTGATTACATTATTTTGCTTAGCATAATGTTCTCAGACTCCTTCATGTAGCATATGACGGGATTCCTTTTTATGAGACTAAATAGTTAATTTTATGTACATATCTCATTTGAAAAATTCATTTATCTGTCAGTGGACATTAGGTTGCTAGTAGGTCTGGACTGTTGTGAATAATGCTGCAGTGAACATAGGTATACAAATATCTCTTTTAGACCCTGCTTTCAGTTCTTTTAGCTATATACCCAGAAGTATGTATGGGTCACGTAATTCTTTTTTTTTTTAAAGATTTATTTATGCATACAAGAATTAGGGTACAGGCCAGAGGTGTTGGGGGTGAGGGGATTCACCAGGGACAGAGGGGGAGCAGAACAGGCGGATTGACTGAAATACACTGCTGAGGGGAGCAGTGAGTAAGTCAGGAGAGGTCTGCTGTGCCATGTGGATGGCTCCCTGGGCAGGGATCAAACTCTTCCTGCAGTGGCTGGAGATAGCTTCATAGGTTGCATCTTAACCCCTTGTGCCACCGGGAGACCCTGGGTCACATAATCCTATTTTTAATTTTTCAGTGCTCCTAGTACCTTTTTCCATGTGACTGTACAATCTTAAAATCCTACCAGCAGTGCACAGGATTTCAATTGATCCCTATCTTTACCAATACTTTTTTTTTTTTTGAAAGATTTATTTATGTATACAAGAGCTGGGGTACAGGCCAGAGACATGGGGGGTGAGAAGATTCACCAGAGACAGAGTGCGGAACAGAACAGGCCGACTGACTGAAATACACTGCTGAGGGGAGCAGCAGGAGAGTCAGGAGACACCTGCTGCGCCATGTGGGTAGCTCCCTGGTTGGGGATCGAACTCATGCTACAGAGGCTTAAGACAGCTTCATAGGTTGCCTCTTACTTAACCCCTTGCGCCCCCAGGGAGGCCCAACACTGTTTTTTTTGGTTGAGGAATTTAGTCCATTAACATTTAAAGTAATTATTGATAGGGAAGGACTTACTATATGTAGCCTTTTGTTGTTTTCTTTTAGCTAATTTGTCTCTTTTCTTCTTCCAGGCTTCCTTTGTGTTTCTTTGTGGGTTTTTATTTGTGAGAAGGAGACTTTTGATTCCTTTTTCATTGTGTATATTTTGTATAGGCAATCTGTTTTTGTGGTTATCATGAGAATTAATATAAAACATTTTATAGCAATCTATTTTAAACTAATAACAATGTAACTTTAATCATGTACAAAAACTATATACTTTCCAATTTCTACTTTGTTATTGATGTCATAAGTTAAATGTTTATATATTGTGTGTACATTAACAATGTTTTATACTTATTTTTGTCCCTGTCTTTTACATTCTAGAGCAGACTTAAAAATGCTTTAAGCACCGCCTTTGCAGCATTACAATATTATATGTTTACCTTTCAGTTACTTTTATACATTTTTAATGTGCTTTGGTGTTGATATCTTGTGTTCTTTTGTTTCAAATTGCAAGATTCTTTAGCATTTCTTGTCAGGGAGGTCTAGTGGTTATAACTCAGCTTTTGTTTATTTTGGAAAATCACCTTCATTTTTGAAGGACAGTTTTATTGAATATAGTATTGGTTGGCAGTTTTTAAATTTCTGTACTTTTAGTATGTCATTTCACTCTCTTTGGCTCTACAAGATTTTGCTGAGAAGTCTACTGATAACCTAATGGGAACGCCTTGTGACTAGTTGCTTTTCTTGGTGCTATAAAGATTTTTTTCTTTGTATTTTGACTATTTGACTCTAATATGTCTTGGTGTGGGCCTCTTTGTGTTCATCCTGGTTGGAGGCCTTGAGTTTCCGAACTTTGCCCTTTTCTTTTCTCAGATTTGGAAGATTATTATTATTTTTATTTTTTTTTTTAATTTTTTTTTTTTTTAATAGAGGCATGCTTTTATTTATTTATTTGTTTGTTTGTTTTGTTTATACATTCACTGGGTACAGTCAGAAGCACGGGAGGGTGGGAGAATTCACCAAAGCCAGAGCGGGGAGCAGAGCAGGCAGAAGGACCTAGGTACACTGCTGAGGGGAGCAGCGGGCGGCAGGAGAGGTCTGCGCGCCATGTGGGACCCTCCTCCGGTGGCCGGGGAGCAGCTGGGGATCGAACCGGCGCTGCAGAGGCCGCGGGCAGCTTCGCAACCCAGCGCTCAACCGCTGCGCCACCGGGGAGGCCCTATTATTATTTTTTAAAAGATTTATTTATGCATACAAGCGCTGGGGTACAGGCCAGAGTTGCAGGGGATGAGAGGATTCACCAGAGACAGAGCAGGGGAACAGAACAGGCAGACTGAATGAAATACACTGCTGAGGGGAGCAGCAAGCGAGACAGGAGAGGCCTGCCTCGCCATGTGGCTTGCTCCCTGGCCAGCTCGTGCTGCAGAGGCTGCGGATTGCTTCATAGTGCAGTGCCTAACCCCTTGCGCCACCAGGGAGGTCCTGGAAGATTATTTTTGGTCATTATTTATTCAGATAAGTTCTCTGTCCTGTCCCTTGTTGGCCCACCTCCTTTTGGAACTCATGATGTGTGTATTGATCTACTTGATAATAGTGTCTATAATGGCAGGGAGGCCACAGAGCAGGATATCTAGGATCGGAGCAGACAATACCAGTAAAGGAGGAGTCCTGGAGCCCTCGATGTTTTTCTCAGGCTTTTGTTGAGCTTTTGTAGAACAGCAACCAGGTATATGGCCGGTAAGGGTGGGGGTGGGGGTTTGATGGGAGCAGGAGGCCGCAAGTCCTCCAAGCCCCTGTCAACTCTTCACTCTGGGCTTCTCTGGCTTTCTTTGTCCTCTTCTCTCTCTCTCCTTCCTTTTCTGCCTCTGCCTCTCTGGGCGAATATCTCAATACTGCTGCCATGGCCCACAGAAGTAAACAATATAACTTATAACAATGTAGCCAAATGCAGGTGCCCCATCAGTCTGGGCCATCCTAATGGTGGGAGGGCAGAAAAGCCTGAAAACCATTTCCTCTACATATCTTATGTAAGTGTCTTATGCGTTTCTTTTTTTTTTTTTGCTCTTCTGACTTAATGTCAAATGACTTTATTTGAGGTTGCTGATTCTATCTTAGGTTTGATTAAGTTTACTGTTGAGTCCCTCTAGTGAATTTCTCAATTAAGTTGTATTTTTTAGCTTCAGAATTTGTTTGGTTCATACTTACAGTTGCTCTTTGGTGATATTTTCATTTGTTCATGTTACTGTTTTCCTGATTTCTCTTTAGTTAATATATGTACTGTTTTAGAAATCATTCAGTTTATTCTTAAGATAATAATTTTCACTTTGATAATTTGTAGATCTCCATTACTTTGCAATTAATTTTTGAAGGTTTATTTTTGATCAGTTGATTGGGCCATGTTTCCCTGTTTCTTCATCTACCTTGTCATTTTTTTTTCTTGAGTTTTGTGTTTGAATAAACAACCACGTCTCTCAGTTCTTTATTGTCTGAATTCATATGGGAGAATACTTTTTCACCAATAAATGCAGCTAGAGATTCTGGGGACCTCTGAAACCTTTTTTTGGGGAGAATGAGTTTCTCTGGGTTTGTGTGTGTGTGTGTGTGTGTGTGTGTGTGTGTAATTTCCTAATTGTAAAGGCTTGTCCATTTCTTTTGCAGGAGCTTCTAATCTCTTGCTTCATCCAGGTTCACTGTACTATTGCAAAAAGCCTCTTTACTTTCATTCTAATGACTCCTGGGTATTCAGAGTATGCCAGCTCTCTGTCAGTTGCCAGAAATAGGCAAGCCAAATACCAGTCTCTTGGGCAGTTCTCCAGAAGTCCAGATTGCTAGATGCTTGTTCCACTCTTACCCTCCCTTTCTACCAAGAAGCCAGTATTTTGTAATTTCTCTAGATCTGCACTGAGCTTTGTTTCCTGCTATTTGCCTCTTTTTAGGCCCTCTGTTACTGAAGCATGCTCTCTACTCTTTCCCTTGTTTTCATTGGCCCTCAGGCATCCAAATTATGTGGGTTATGTTAGTGTTTCAAGTCAAGTCAGTCATCCCTCAGGCAATCCTACAAAGAGCTAAAATGTTGGACACATGCTTAACCCCAGCTGCCCCACACCTCATGTCCCTATCCCCCACCCATACCATGAGGGGGACCTCAGTTATGCTGACTTGGAAGTAGGAATAGCAAATTAATTGAATTGGCTCTTTTAACCCATTCTGGTGCAACTTTTAACCCATAGCAGTTACACGTGGTACTGAAACTTCTTAACTGGTTTCTGCATTACTCATAAAGGTATTTTGATGTGTATTTGCTCTCTCTATGAGGGAAATCATCTGGGAACTTCCTATTCTGCTATCTTGCTGATGTTACTCTTGCTTCATGTCCTTTTAATGCCAAAAAAGTCCCATAAAATAAGTGATATTTTATTCATTCTTAAGTAAGACATTTGAGTTGTTACTACTTTTTGGTTTTTATAAACAATGCTCTTACGAATATTCATCTGCAGTGTTTTTTTTTTTTTTTTTGAGATTTATTTATTTATGCATACAAGAACTGGGGTACAGGCCAGAGGTGCAGGGGTAAGAATATTCACCAGAAACAGACTGGGGAACAGAACAGGCAGACTGACTGAAATACACTGCCGAGGGAAGCAGCGTGCGACCGGAGAGGTCTCCTGTGCTATGTGGGTAGCTCCCTGGCTAAGGATCAAATTCGTGCTGCAGAGGCTGTGGATAGCTTCACAGTGCTGTGCTCAATCCCTTGCACCACCAGGGAGGCCTTTTGTGCAATGTTTCTTGTGTCTGTTTTTTCATTTATACTACTGGGTATATATCTAAGAAGGGAATTGCTAAGTCATTTGGTAATTATATAACTTAAAAAAAAAAAGATTTATTTATGTATACAAGAACTGGGGTGTAGGCTAGAGGCACCGGGGAATGGTGAGGATTCACCAGAGACAGTGGGGAGCATAACAGGTGGATCTACTGAAATACTACTGCTGAGGGGAGCAGTGGGTGAGACAGGAGAGGTCTGTTGTGCCATGTGGATTATCTCCCTGGCCAGGGATTGAACTCCCGCTGCAGTTGGCTGGTGATTGCTTGATAGCACTGTCTTTAACCCCAGCACCACCAGGAAGTCTCTATCTATCTAACTTTTGAGAAACTGCTGGAATGTTTTATAGAGGAGTTTTACCATATGTTATTTCCATTAGCAGTATATTGGGGTTCCAGTTTCCCTATCTGCTCATTGACAGTTATTTGATTATAGCTGCTGTAGTTGATGTCAAGTAGTAATCTCATTATTGTGACTTTGATTTGCATTTCCTTGATGGCTAATGATGCTGAGCATCTTTTCTTATATTTATTGGTCACATGTAATTCTTTGGAGAAAAATAAATGTCTGGATCCTTTGCTTTTTGAATCAGGCTGTTTGTCTTACATTATTGTAAGAATTCCTTATATGGTCTCAGTTAGCTGTGATTTTCAAATACTTTATCCTATTTTGTGGTTTTACCTATCATATTGTTGATGATTATATATATATATTTAAAATTGATTTATCTATACAAAAACTGGGGTGTAGACTAGTGATGTGGGGGGTGAGAGGACTAACCAGAGACAGAGTGGGGAGCAGAAGAGGCAGATCTACTGAAATGCACTGCTGAAGGGAGCAGCAGGCGAGACAGGAGAGGCCTGCCATACCATGTACCTTATCTCCTTGGCCAGTGATCGAAATCATGTTGCAGTGGCTGGCGATAGCTTGATAGTGCTGTGTCTTTAACCTCTGGTCCACCAGGGAGACCCTGATTATCTGTTTTGAAGTGCAGACCTTTTAAATTTTGATGAAGACTGGTTTCTCACCTGTTTTTTTCTTTGATTGCTGTTTTTTTTTTTTTTTAAAGATTTATTGATTTATGCATACAAGAACTGGGGTACAGGCCAGAGATGTGGGGGTGGGGAGAGGATTCACCAGAGACACAGTGGGGAACAGAACAGGTAGATCGACTGAGGTACACTGCTGAGGGGAGCAGTGGGCAAGTCAGGAGAGGTCTGCTGCGCCATGTGGGTAGCTCCCTGGCCAGCCGGGGATCGAATTCATGCTGCAGAGTCTGTGGATTGCTTCATAGTGCGGTGCTTAACCCCTTGTGCCACCAGGGAGGCCTGATTGTGTTTTTGATGTCTATCTAGGAAATAGACATCAAAAATTTTGATGCCTAATCAAGTTGTCTCAGCACCATTGCAGTCTTGGCACCCTAGTTGAAAATCATTTGACCATCTGTAATCCCCCCCCACCCCGCCCCATCTCAGTTCTTTTCTGTTGATGCATATTATCTTTCTTTATGCCAGTACCACAAAGTCTTGATTACTCACCTTTGCAGTAATTATTATAGCTTTGAAATTAGAAAGTGTGAGTCCCCCAGCTTTGTCCTTTCTCAAGATCATTTTGATTCTTCTATATATTTTGCATTTCCATATTAATTTTACTACCAACTTGTCTGTAACAAGAAAGCCTAGCTGGTATTTTTGATATGGATTGTGCAAAATCTGTGACGCTGTAGTTCAGTTTGAATAGTGTTGCATTTAACAATACTGTATTAAGTTTTCCAAACTCTGTATTTGTATTAGTGTTTTTCTCTTAATCTAGATTGTCTTTCATCTCTTCAACAGTGTTCTGTAGTTTTCAGTCTTGCGCTTCTTTTTTTTTTAAGATTTATTTATTTACACAAGTTCTGGGGTACAGGCTAGAGGCGCTGGAGGTTGAGAGGATTCACCCGAGATAGAGCGGGGAGCACAACAGGCAGATGGACTGAAAGCACTGCTGAGGGGAGCAACTGGAGAGACAGGAGAGGTCTACTGTGCCGTGTGGGCATCTCCCTGTTCTGCCGGAATCGAACCATTGCTGCAGAGGCTGTGGACATCTTCATAGCACTGCGCTCTACCCGCTGTGCCATCAGGGAGGCTCCTCTTGTGCTTCTTTTTATCCAGTGTATTCCTAAGTATTTCATTGTGTTGGGGTGAAAGGATGTCCTGAACAAACTCCACAAATAGGTTTTATGTACCCCACCCCCACCCCAGACCAAAGAGATCCATGAGATCAAGGACTACAAATCCCATAATGTCATCACCACCAAAGGGAGGATTGCTTAAAACTGAGGGTGGAGATAAGCAACCAGGTTTGGTATACAGCCAGACATGTGGGCCTTAGGGGTCCATTTTTTTGGCCGGCTTTCACTGTGCTATTGGGGTTCCAGCTCAGTGGAACTGGTTGCACACATTCACCAATTTCTCTCTTTCTCCCTGAGTTATTCATTTCTTCATTTCTCCTTTTTGTAAATAAGCACTTAATTAACCTTTTTGTGTATTCCTGCAGTTGAGTCTCAGTGTAAGTCCCTTTTAAATGTGTGGGTGAGGATCCATTGACATTGGGGTTGTCCTGTAAGAATTGTTGGGGTGGTTTTTTTTTTGATGCTATTATAAATGAAATTATTTTCTTAACTTTGTTCTTGTACTGCTCATCACAAGTATATATGTTTGATTTTTGTTTGTTGATCTTTTATCTTACAACTTTGCTGAATTTGCCTTTTTTTCCTTTTAGCTCTAATTTACATAAATTTCTTAGGATTTTCTGTATATGTGATAATATTAGCTAATAGAGATATAGTTTTGATTCATCTTTTTTAATCTTGATGCTTCTCCCTCCCCCCTCCCCAGTTAACCCAGCTAGCTAGTGCAGTATTGAGGATAAGTGGAATAAACAGACAACCATGTCTTGTTACTGATCTTAGGAGAAAGCCTGTGATCGTTCACAGTTAACTGATTTAGTTGTGATTTTGATAGATGGTCTTTTCAGATCAAGAAAATTCCCTTTTAGGGCCTCCCCCGGTGGCGCAGCGGTTGAGCGCTGGGCTGCGAAGCTGCCTGCAGCCTCTGCAGCACCGGTTTGATACCTGGCCCTGGTGGGCAAGGGTCCCACATGGCTCACAGACCTCTCCTGCCGTGCCCGCTGCTCCCCTCAGTGGTGTACTTCGGTCCTTCTGCCTGTTCTGCTCCCTGCTGTAGCTCAGGTGAATTCTCTCACCCTCCCGGGCTTCTGACTGTACCCAGTCCTTGTATAAATAAATAAATAAATCTTTAAAAAAAAAAAAAAGAAAGAAAATTCCCTTTTATACCTAGTTTGTTTACTTGAGATATTATTTCTGTCTATTGAGGTGACCATGCTTTCTTATTTCCTTTTTCTTTTAGCATGATATATTAATTACATTGGTTGATTTTCTTTTGAATTTTTCTGTTTTCCTGACCCACCAGGGTGGCAAATCCATAGGAAGGCCAACCACAACTTCTCAAAGATTTACTCTTCCTCCTTTTTCCCTTCCATTCTTTGTTAAGGCGCCTTTCCTTGTAGTGTCCTGGACGTTAAGATAATGTGTATTTCTGCTTCACCATAATTCTGAGGACAGAGCTATTTGGGGCCCTAATTTAGTCTTGTTTAAACTTCTGCCCTCTTCACTATAATAGTATGGCCAAATGCCACTCAGGACAAAAAGAGTTTCAGTGCGCTATTTCTCTGGGTTAGTACTTCCTGTTAATTTTGGGGGTATAGTTTTTTGTAATCTTGTCAGTGCTTTGATTTTCTTTTTTAAAGATTTATCTATTTATGCACAAGAGCTGAGGTACAGGCCAGAAGTATAGGGGTGAGAGCATTCACCAGACAGAGTGGGGAACAGAACAGGCTGACTGACTGAAATACACTGCTGAGGGAAGCCGCTGGTGAGACAGGAGAGGTCTGCTGTGCCATGTGGGTTGTTCCCTGCCTGGTTGAGGATCGAACTTGTGCTGCAGAGGCTGCAAAGGCTGCAGATAGCTTCACAGTGCTGTGCTTAACCCCCTGTACCACCAGGGAGGCCCAGTGCTTTGATTCTTAAAAAATAGTTTTTTAAATTTTTTATGTAGCATTTTTACTTGTTTTCAACAGGAGGTGGTTTGGACTGAACATTAGAAGAGTTGTTTGGGTTTTGCTTTAAAAAAACAAAAACAAAAAAACTGCCTCTTGAGATTCTAGAATTCAGGAACCCAGAGGTATGTTTGGAGGAGTGATGTTGCTATTAGTAGTACTCTAGTTCTCTGGGAAAATCCACCATTTTGATAATGGAGAGAAAACAGCAGTGCATCCTTAAAGGGACTTGGATTTTCGTTAAACAAATTTATTCAGTGTGTAATTTACGTACTATAAAATTCACAGTTTTAAGTGTACAAGTGAATGGCTTTTAGTAAATTTACTGAATGGTGCCACCATCCTCATAAACCAGTTTTAGACTATTTTTACTAATCCAGTAAGATCCCTTTATCCTAATCCAGTTAGCCCCTTTTGTACCTTTTAGCAACTAATCTCTCTGCCTCTGTAGATTTGCCTTTTCTGGTTATTTCACGTGAATGGAATCATATAATATGTTAATCTCTCTGGTCTTGTTCTTTTCTCTCTCTAAATGAATATAGCACATTTTATTTCATCAACTGGTGAACATTTGGGGTTGTTTCAACTTTTTGACATTTCATAATTTTTTAACTGGTATGTATATACCAGTTAAACCACTGCTAGACTTGTATTTATCTCCATTCTCCATAATAGGTCCTGTATCTGCTAGGAATATATGTGTATTTGCCAGGAAATATAGTGGCTTGTGCTCCTGCTTTGTTTTATCTTTGCTTCGCACAATGTATTGAGGTTTGCATGATTTATGCTTCTCTCCACTGTCTCATAATTTTCTAGCTTTTAGTATCCTTGGCTTGAAGGATTTCTCTCTAGTATCCTTTACTTTAGCTTGGCAAATGGCATCAGCTTGGCCATTTTTAGAATACTTGGTTTAGGTGATTTCTTGGGCTCTTTCAACTCAAAGGTGGTTTGACTGGGTACCCAGTCTAATTTACATAATTAACATAGGCATGTGGCAGTGGCAGCTTCAGCAGGTATAATTGAGGAAGGGAAGAAATAGGAGCCTAGGAACAGATAGGAAGTTATCTGTTTACCAATTATTTACTAATCTGTTTTTGTTTATTATGTGTTACTCCATTGTTCATCTTAAGGATGGACTTAATCTTTTTCTTAATGGGCCAGGTAGTAAATATATTAGACTTTGTGATCCCTACTGTCTGTCTCTTCCACTCTCATCTCTGTCTTGTAGTACTTAAACAGACATGGACTATATACAAATAAAGGTGCGTTATGACTATATTCCAATAAAGCTTTTATTTATACCAGGTGTAAACAAACTACCCATTGCTAGTTTGCCAAATTTTAAAACTAAAGAATTATTTTATATTACTTTGGTCAGGAGCAACATATGTGCTTGTGCAGAAACCTAATAGGTGTCAGGTGGAGTTTCTGTATCTGTATACATTAATTTCCAATCTTTTGTTTGCTTGTTTTGCTGTGGATCTCAAGGATGTAGAGAATTGGAGGACTAAAGCTTAGTCTGAAAGGTTACATAAGAGAGGTGAATATAAAGATAGGATGGAGGACAATGGCTTCAAGAGGAAAGTGAAAGAAAATGAACTCATGGAAGCTAGCTTGCTAGGAAGGCAAAAGGAGAGAGCATAATTTTACTAGGACTGAAATCCAGTTAGTGACTGGTGGCAGAGGAGATTGAAGTGTGTGATTATGTGATAGGACAGGGGTCTACTTAGTAAAAAGAACCCAGTGGAGTTGGAGTTTTAACAGATATTGATTTGAGTCATGGCCTTTCCCACTTAAATAATATCATGACTCAAATTGGGTTTTGGCAAGGCGCACCTCCTTTTTGAACCTCAGTTACATTATTTATGGGGATATCATCACCTGCCTTGGGTTGAAGTGAGGAGTGATGCATGAATGTTACATGTCTGAAGAGTGACTTGTACATAGTAAATAACCCCTGTCATTTCTTTGATCTTATCTGAGTTAGAAATGTTGCTGGTGTTTGGAAAATTTGGATGACATGTCTAATGGGAATATAATAAAGGCTTTCCATTTGTCTCAAAGTATGAAGTAATTGTCATCAGCTTTCATAGGTACAGATGCATACATTTATTCCAAGATGTGTTAAGATTTTTTTCCCCCTTCCAAGATGAATTTTTCACACATTATTTATAGGGAAAGAGTTTAAAGATTTATATTCATTTATTTATGCATACAAGAACTGGGGTATAGGCCAGAGGTGTGGGGGTGTGGTGGTGGTGGTGAGAGGATTCACCAGAGACATAGTGAGGAGCAGAACAGGTAGATCTGTGAGACAGGAGAGGTCTGCTGCACCGTGTGGGTTAGCTCCCAGGCCTGATTGAACTCATGCTGTAGTGGCTGGTAATAGCTTGATAGCCCTGAGACTTTAATACCTGCATCTGCAGGGAGGCCTTTTTTAGGGAAAGCTTTTAAATAAATACTTGCCTTGTGGTCTTAACTTGTTTTGCAGTGCTTGTTGGGAAAACCTCTTCAGTTTGGGTCACTTACAGTTTTATTGTATAACACTAAGAAGTTAGGAAAATTCTAGTGGTTACAAGGTTTAACAAGTCCCTTGATTATATTGGGAGGCTAATAGGTATACAAGTTTGACAGCTGTTTTCAGCCTTTACCGTACTTTTCTTTTTTAAATTAAGACCTCTTTTTCTTTTTAAGCAGCTTTAGCTTCACAGGAAAATTGAGGTATACAGAGATTTCCCATATACTCACTCTCCAGATACATATATAACCCACCCACACCCCCAACCAGAGTGCTGTTTGTTAGAATTCATGAGCTTGCCTTGACCTGCAATAATCACCCAATGTCCACGCTTTACCTTAGGGATTTGCTTTTGATGTACATTTTATGGGTTTGGACAAGTGATGTATAATTATGGTATTATACATAGTATTTTTCACTGCCCTAAAAATGCTCTATGTTCTGCCTATTTCTTAAAAATTTATTTATTTATTTATATACACACTGGGTACAGTCAGAAGCGCGGGAGGGTGAGAGAATTCACTAGAGCCAGAGCAGGGAGCAGAACAGGCAGACCGATGAAATACACTGCTGAGGGGATCAGCGGTTACGGCAGAAGAGGTCTGCGTGCCGTGTGGGACCCTCGCTGGCAGCCGGGGATCGAACCGGCGCTGCAGAGGCTGTGGGCAGCTTCGCAGTCCAGCGCTCAACCGCTGTGCCAGCAGGGGAGGCCCTATGTTCTGTCTGTTAATCCCTCCACTCCCACCCCTTGACAATCACATATACAGTATGTGGTCTTTTCAGGTTGATTTTTTTCATTTGGTGATAATACATTTAAGCTTCTTCCCTGTCTTTTCACAGTGTAATAGCTTTTTTTTTTAACTTTTATGGTTTTTATCTTTTTTTTTGACTTGATTTATTTATTTATACAAGCACTGGGTACAGTCAGAAGCGCGGGAGGGTGAGAGAATTCACCAGAGCCAGAGCGGGGAGCAGAGCAGGCAGAAGGACCGAAGTACACTGCTGAGGGGAGCAACGGGCGGCAGGAGAGGTCTGCACGCCATGGGGGACCCTCCTCCAGTGGCCGGGGAGCAGCCGGGGATTGAACCGGCGCCGCAGAGGCTGCAGGTAGCTTTGCAACCCAGCGCTCAACCGCTGCACCACAGGGGAGGCCCTAGCTCTTTTTTTTTTTTTTAAAGTACTGCTTTACTGGATATAACACTGTTTATCCATTTACTGGATATAACACTATTTATCCATTAATCTATATTATATCCATTAATCTATATTATATCATGGTTCCCTTCCTCATTTTGACAGTTAACAAATTTTGCAGAAATCCATGTGTAGAACATTGTTTCAACTTCTTTTAAATTAAATGTAAATAAATGAATTGTGTTTTACTGCTATGACATTGCAACAGTTAAAATTAGTGAAAACAAGGTAATCTCTATTTGTTATCCTAATAAATGTTTTATGACTCCTTTCCATATGTGCCACCACTTCAGCGTCTGTGCCAAATTAGCTATGCCTGTGACCTTTATCTTTTTGGTCTCAACTTTCGTGTTTTTTTTGTTTGTTTTTAATTGAGATAGCATCACTATTGTCATAGTCACCTAAGGCAGGAAAACCATGAATAGCTTATGCCTTTGGAAGACTGTGTCCTGCATTCTGTACGCACTAGCCTTTGCTTCCAAGGACCTTACAGTATAGTAACCTGTCATATCTTAAATGTATTACAACTAGGATAATATTTTACAGGGAAATAATATGTTTCATCACTAATTAAAAGAAAAATGGTATGATTCTTTGGTTTTTGACCATAAAATAAGATGGATTTTTTTTTTTAAAAGCCAGTAACCAAAGTTTTTTTTTTTTTTTAAAGGAGAGCCTCGTGTTGCCTAGACTTTATTTTTTTTTATAAGGATTTATTTATTTATACAAGAATTGGGATACAGGTCAGAGGCACGGGAGGGTGAGAGAATTAACCAGAGATAGAGCAGGGAGCAGAACAGGCAGATGGACCGAAGACACTGCTGAGGGGAGCAGTGGGTGAGACAGGAGAGGTATGCTATGCCACGTGGGTTTTTCCCTGACCGGCGGGGAATCGAACCTGTGCTCTAGAGGCTGCAGACAGCTTCACAGCGCGGCGCTCAACCCGCTGCGCCACCAGGGAGGTCCCCAAAGTTATATTTTTATCCTATTTTTTTTTCTATCTTTGACATACGAAGTATACAGTTTTTAAGTCATTGAGATAATGGCATACAGATAACTAACTATATATTTATACATATAATTTTTCTATTTAGAAATACTCATTTTTCTAATGTGAAAATCACTACAATCATGAGATGAAAGTGCGTGTGAAGTGCTTTTGAAATTCATGTGATAGTGCTGATTAGGTTAATATACTATGTAAATATCTGCACACTGTTCTAATAACATTTTATTTCAAGTAATTCATTGTATATTGAACTTTACCTGATTTGTTATCTATATTTTACTATTTGCATTGTTTGTAGTGGCATTAGTCACTATAGAATATTAGTTTTAAATCAGCCTTTTCCTTAAGATCAGTTTGACTATATGCATACATACGTACACACACACACATATATATATAAAACAACCATCCCCCCCACTCCTCCCCACTCCTCAACTTTTGCATATGAAAAGCGATGGCAAGTCATTTATAGCCTCTTGTAGTTTAAGGGAGAGTATTTCTGTTGTATGACTCCCCATCTTTGTACCTTTTTGAGTGTGAGGATGGTTGTATGAAAACAATGAGTTTTTCTCCAAAATTTTGGTAAATGCTGAGTTTGTTTCTCCAATTTTAGGTGTACGATCAGAGAAGAAACGCCTTAGGAAGCCAAGCAAGTGGCTTCTGGAATACACAGAAGAATATGATCAGATATTTGCTCCTAAGAAAAAACAAAAGAAGGCACAGGAACAGGTGCACAAGGTATATCCCATTATTTCAGCAACCTTTCATTGGTCCTTTTAGGATACTGCAGTGTTGACTTTATTATCATATTTTCTTTGTGGGACAATGATTTCTTTAACTGGAATGTTGCTTTTTTCGTTTTTTTTTTTTTTTTTTTTTTTTCGTTTTTTTGTTTTTTAATCTCCAGCTTCTAGTGTAGTGCCTATTGTATATCAGTTATACAGAAAATGAGTCTATGGTGGTGTGTGTATGTTGCTCCCCTTGCTTTCAGAGAGTTTTTAATCATTTAGGAATATTATTAGGTTAAATGTTTGGTAAAAAATCTAGAATATTAAAATTACATAATACTAGTTTTTCAAATCATTGTTAAAATATGTTACTAGCTTTATTTTTTAATTTTAATATCCTGAAGCTGAAGCTTTAATGTAAACTAGGGATATTTTATCCTTCTCCTTCCAAATAATATGCATATCTAAAATTTGATACATTCTCTTTCATAACTAATTTAACAGCATATCTAACAAGATTGATTTATCTAATAGCAAATCCATATTCGGATTTTTCCAGTTGCTCCCTAACCTTTACCTTGTTTATCCAAACCAAGATTCAGTATAGGACTACACATTATATCTGGTTCTTACAATTTCTTTCTTTCTTCTTCTTTTTGGGGGCATAGAAGAACTGGGGGACATAGAAGAACTAGGGTGCAGGCTAGAGGTGCAGGGGAGTGAGAGGATTCACCAGGGACAGAGAGGATTCACAGCAGAACAGGCAGATCTACTGAAATACACTGCTGAGGGGAGCAGCGGGTGAGACAGGAGAGGTCTGCTGTGCCATGTGGATTAACTCCTTGGCCAGGGATTGCGGTGATAGCACTGAGACGTAACCCTAGACCACCAGGAAGGCCCTTGGTTCTTACATTTCTTAAGTTTCTTTAAATCCAGAACTTTTTTTGCATGACTATGTAAGCTTTAAGATTGGCACATCATCATCTAGATTAGTGTTATTGCTTTCTCATAGATGTCAGTCATTAAGCATTTTTCTTTTTACTTTATTTTCCTTGTTAAGTGAAATTTCTAACTGATAATATGATAGATTCAGGTTAAACATTTTTAGCTAGGTTACATTGTAGATGATATTCTGTCTTATATTGCATGACATTAGAGTGGTGACTGATTATTCTTTTTTAACTTATGTTTTAAACTTTCTGATAAGAAGGGTGTGTGTGTGTGTGTGTGAGAGAGTGTGTGTGTGTGTGTGTGAGAGAGAGAGAGAGAGAGATTACTTTGTCTCCAAAAGATTGTGCTGGATGATGTTTCCCATCATCCATTTCCTTGTTGGGTTTTTTTTTTTTTTTTTAAAGATTTATTTATTTATTTATACAACCACTGGGTACAGTCAGAAGTGTGGGAGGGTGAGAGAATTCACCAGAGCGAGAGCAGGGAGCAGAGCAGGCAGAAGGACAGAAGTACACTGCTGAGGGGAGCAGCGGGCAGCAGGAGAGGTCTGCGCACCATGTGGTACCCTCCTCCGGTGGCTGGGGAGCAGCCGGGGATCGAACTGGCGCTGCAGAGGCTGTGAGCAGCTTCGCAACCCAGCGCTCAACCGCTGCGCCACCCAGGAGGCCCCCCCCCTTTTTTTTTAAGATATATTTTTATTATTTTTTATACAAGCACTGGGCACAGTCAAGCGTGGGAGGGTGAGAGAACTCACCAGAGCTAGAGCAGGGAGCAGAGCAGGCAGAAGGACTGAAGTGTGCTGCTGAGGGGAGCAGTGGGCGGCAGGGGAGGTCTGCGCGTCATGTGGGACCCTCCTCCAGTGGCAAGGGAGCAGCCGGGGATCGAACCGGCGCTGCAGAGGCTGCGGGCAGCTTCATAACCCAGCACTCAACCGCTGCTCCACCGGGGAGGCCCTCCTTGTTGGTTTTTAATAATAATCAAAAAAATCTTTCTTATATCAATAGTTGCTTTAAGAGTATAAAAATGAAGACTTTGAGATTTTTTTGTTCTGATTGTATTAATTAGCAATTTCTCTCATTAACTGAATCCTTTAATGGTCCTGAAGTACATGAAAAGCAGAGTAAATGCTTATTTCTTTGCTATTATTTTACCAATTTAACATCAAGGAGTTCATTATTATTTGTTTTAATTGGTGAAATATTAGGGAATCTTTTTTACTTTTTTTTCCCTGCATTATCACTGACCTTAATGAATTTTTATAGTTTTGGTGTATCTACAATTAAAAATTTTTTTTTTAATTTTTAAATTAATTTTTCAAAAGAATAATCATTCACCACTGCGGGAAACTAGATATAGATATTTTCTAATGTCATGCAAAAAACCTTTTTTTTAAATTGTGGTAAAATATACATAACTTAAAAATTTAACCATTTAAAAATAAGTAGTTCTGTGACATTAAGTAAAGTCACTTTGTAATATGACAAACATCACCATTATCTACCATCTCCAGAACCTTTTCGTGTTTCCAAAGTGAAATTCTGTACCTATTAAAAAAACTACTTTGGGGGCCTCCCTAGTGGTTCAGGGGTTAAGTCTCAGCACTATCAGGTTATCGTCAACCACTGTAGCATGAGTTCGATACCCAGCCACATAGCAGACCTCTCCTTTCTTGTTCACTGCTCCCCTTAACAGTGTATTTCAATAGATCCACCTTTTCTGCTCTCCACTCTGTCTCTTGTGAATCCTCTCACCCCTGCACCTCTGCCCTACACCCCAGTTCTTCTATGCATAAATAAATAAAAAAAAAAAACTTTAAAAAAAGGAAGTACTTTGCATTTACCCTGGCAATTCCCATTCTATATTCTGCCCCTATGAATTTGACTACAATATGTACCTCATGTAGGTGGCATCTTTGTCTTGAATCTGGCTTACTTAGTGTAATGTCTTGAAGATTTATTCATGTTATAGTGTGTATGTCAGAATTTCATTCCTTATTAAGTGTATTAGTCACTTTGACATTCAAATTTGTAACTTTGTCCCATGGCTTCTATTTTTTGCTCCTAGGTAAGTTCCCGCTGTGAAGAAGAAAGCCTTTTAGCCCGATGTCGATCTAGTGCTCAGAACAAGCAGGTGGATGAGAATTCTTTGATTTCAACCAAAGAAGAGCCTCCAGTTCTTGAAAGGGAGGCTCCATTTTTGGAAGGGCCCTTGGCTCAGTCAGAACTTGGAGGTGGACATGCTGAGTTGCCACAGCTGACCTTGTCTGTTCCTGTGGCTCCGGAAGTCTCTCCACAGCCTGCCCTTGAGTCTGAGGAATTGCTAGTTAAAACACCAGGTAAGATGGTGATGGAATCTCAGTATGTAAGTGGGTATGATTAGAGGAAGCTGGAGATTTTAGTATATTTTGACAGAAAGCCAGTAATGTATCTGTGTACAACAAAATGCCACTTATGTCCTAGTAAATTCCTGAAAAATTAGCTAATCTGATATAGTTTCTTACCATGAATTGGAGGCACATTGTCAAAAAGGCATATTTTTAAAGTTACTCTTTTCTCTGTTGTTATACTTCATGATTTTTGATCAGGAGTTGTGTCAGTCAACACCTAGAATGACAGGGTCTTTTGGAGAGGTAGAACATATTAATAGTGTAAGCAAATTAAACATGTGCTTCAGATCCTGACTCCATCAATTCTTGTGTTACTTGGGAAGTTGTTCAGCCTCTGAACTTGCTTCCTCATCTGTGAAATAGAGATCAAAATATATAACATTAATGTCATTAATCTCATATACAGTAAGCAGCTTAAGGTAAATTGTCCCTTTAAATTAGTTACCAATTGCTTTTCACTTTATCATTTTTTATATACATGTCTCTTGGTGAGAGTTGGATATAACATACTGTCCTACTTCACCTTTTGACTATTGAATTTTGTAATCAGCCAGGGAAATTTTTGATGTAATTTTTTTGCATTCCCAGTAATAACTTATGAGGTTATTCTTTTAAAATATCCTAATCAGACTTAGTCAAATAAGGAAAAATCTAAAAGATTTAAGAGAATCTAAAGATTTTTAAAGAATATTAAAGGTGTTTGCCATAGCATTACTTATTATGTGTCAAAGTCTGTCTTAGGTGCTTTTATATAACTTAAAAAAAATTTATGTATTTATGCATGGAAGAACTAGGATGTAAGCCAGAGGTGGGGGGATGAGAGGATTCACCAGAGAGAGTGGGGAGCAGAACAGGCAGATCTATTGAAATATACTGCTGAGGGGAGCAGTGGGTGAGACAGGAGAGGTCTGCTGTGCCATGTGGGTTAGCTCCCTGCCTGCCTGGGGATCAAACTCGTGCTATAGTGGCTGGCGCTAGCTTGATAGCACTGTCTTTAACCCCTGTGCCAGCAGGGAGTTATATATAATTTTTTTTTAAGATTTATTTTATTTATACAAGCTGTGGGTACAGTCAGAAGCGCTGGAGGGTGAGAGAATTCACCAGAGCCAGAGCGGGGAACAGAACAGGCAGACTCATGAAATACACTGCTGAGGGGAGCAGCGGGCGCAGCAGGAGAGTTCTGTTCGCCATGTGGGACCCTTGCCCGGAGACCGGGGATCGAACCGACCCTGCAGAGGCTGCGAGCAGCTTTGCAGCCCAGCGTTCAACCCCTGCGCCACTAGGGGAGCCCCTGTAATTCTTTTTTTTTTTTTTTTTTTTTTTTTAAGGTTTATTTATTTATTTATTTATACAAGCACTGGGTACAGTCAGAAGCATGGGAGGGTGAGAGAGTTCACCAGAGTCAGAGCGGAGAGCAGAGCAGGTAGACTGACAAAGTACACTGCTGAGGGGAGCAGTGAGCACGGCAGGAGAGGTCTGTGCGCCATGCGGGACCCTCACCTGGTGGCCGGGGATCGAACTGGCGCTGCAGAGGCTGCGAGCAGCTTCACAACCCAGCGCTCAACCACTGCGCCACTGGGGAGGCTATAATTCTTTTTTTTTTAAAAAAGATTTATTTATGTGTACAAGAACTGGGTTACAGGCCAGAGTTGTTGGGGATGAGAGGATTCACCAGAGACAGAGTGGGGAACAGAACAGGTGGATTGATGGAAATACACTGCTGAGGGGAGCAGTGGGCAAGTCAGGAGAGGTCTTCTGTGCCATGTGGGTAGCTTCCTGACCAGGGATTGAACGGTTCTAGATAGCTTCATAGGTTGTGTCTTAACCCCTTGCACCACCAGGGAGGCCCCCTATTATATAATTCTTAAGAGTAATCCTAGAAAGTAAATTTAAGTGTCACTTATTTAGAAACAACGAAAGTTCTAATCCTAATCCATTTATGTCCAGAATCGAGGTTCTACTTTACCTCACTTCTCACTTTTTTGCCCTTACCAGCTAGGATTTGTTAAAAAGGCAGTCTTCCCTTTTTACTTTCTCCTTTAGTTCTTTTGTGATTAAAAAAAAAAATACACACACTGACATAAGAACATCCTCACATTAGTTTGTGTCTATAATGGGAACTATTTTCTTGTTTCATGTTAATTAACATTTTACAGTAGACAAACTCCTATGCTGTCATTCCCCACAATATGAGATAAATATCAAAAACATGTTGATTTATTTTTTCATTGTATGTAGATTTTTAAAAAATATATAATTAGCTTGTGCCTATTTTCAAAATTATCTGATGAAAAGATGCGTGCATTTCAGGAAATTATGAAAGTAAGCGTCAAAGGAAACCAACTAAGAAGCTTCTTGAATCCAATGATTTAGATCCTGGATTTATGCCCAAAAAAGGGGATCTTGGCATTTCTAAAAAGGTATGTTCATTTGGTCAGTTCTAAAATATAGTTAAACTCAGCAAATAATGGGATTTAAAAACCTTTTAGTTCTACTTATAATATTGCTGTACGTATACATAGAAATTGCAGAATGTCAGTGTATACTTAGTCTTAGTAACTTATGTTAAGAGGCTATTTTGCTTTTGTGCTTATCAGTTGATTTTAGATTTTCTTTTAAAATGAAAAATGCAGAAAACTTAATGTGTTTAATTTCTTTTCTGCATGCAAAACCTCTTACCTTTTTTCTACTGCATTTTTCTTTTCTCTGTAAGTCAATAACCTACTCTAATCCCATTGCTCTGTCTGCATCACATCTCAGAAAAGACCCAGCTCAGTTATTTATCCAGGCTGAAACACTTGAACTGAAGTTTATAAACTCAAAAACTTTTTGTTAGATAACAAGTCATCCTCAAGCTACAGATTTATTTATTTATTTATTTTTATTTTTGCATAGAAGAACTGGAGCGGGTGGAGGTGTGTGAGAGGATTCCCCAGAGACAGAGTGGGGAGTAGAACAGGCCCATTTACTGAAATACACTGTTAAGGGGAGCAGTGGGCGAGACAGGAGCGGTCTGCTGCACCATATGTGGGTTAGCTTCTTGGTCGGGGATCAAACTCAGCCTGCCGAGGCGGGCTGCCCCAGTGATAGTGCTGAGATTTAACCCGTAGGCCACCAGGGACACCCTAAACTATAGATTTAAATAGAAAATTATTTTCTAATTCTATAATGAATAATATCTGGATATGGAGTCCTTAGAAAACATTTGACTTCCCTTATTTGTGAGGAATAACTTAGGAAAATACTAGACGTTCAGTTGTAGGATATATATATTTCATAAATAATTTGAGTCTTTAGCTATAGCTAAACCTTTATATTAAGGTCCCTAAGTTTTGTTTTGTTAGATATTTACCCATGTGGATTTGAATGAAAATGTAAAATTTAATTAATGTTCTTTTGCCTTCTTAGAAAGCCAAATTATATCCTTCATTTAGTTTATTCTTCTTAAAGCAGTCTTATGAAATTAACTTTTCATTTATTCTTAAGCTCATCTCCTTCCCTGAAAACTTTCTTTGCAGTTTTTCCAAGTTTCGGGGATGTCTTGTCTCCAAACCAATCTCTAATTCTGCAGTGCTTGCTTTCTCTCTTTGCTTTGTTCAAATCGTAGGCACTTGGCAAGAGAGAGAGTTAATAGTATTGCTAAAGGTGAAATACGCACAAATTTCTAAGTAAAGAAAGAATTCTGATTAGTTAAGTGAATTTTATTTTCCTGCAGTTCATTGAGATATAATTGACATATGTGATGATTTGAAGGAATAAGATGAATCTCAATGTTTTTGATACTTCATTATTTAAAAATAGTGTTAATTTAAACACTGCTCTGTCAGTCAAACTCAGTTTTATAATATAAAATATGACTTGTCGTGTTTATTAGTTAATTTTTTTCCTGGGGGATAAAAAGCATGATTTAGTTTATATACTTAATTTTAATTTTTATAAGCAAAGGTATCCCAGAACTCCTTTCTTTTTTTCGTTTGAGATGTAATTTATACCTATAAAATGCATAGATCTTAATTTTTCTGTTTGGTGGCTGTGGGAATTAAATATACCATGTAAGTACCACCCAAACTAGATATATTTTTTATCTACCACCCCTAGACTCCTTTTGTGCTCACTGTTTCACAAGAGTCAGTTGCTCATCAGTGTCTCTTCCTGAGGGAAAGCTTTTTTAATTCTCTTGCTATTGATTCATTTTGCTTGTTCTTTAAGGTGATATACTATATTGCTTTGCTTTTTGTTTTTTGTTAATCTGGTTCTTCTATTCAACATGTTTCTGAGATATACCCACAGAGATTTATCTGTAAGTTCATTGCCTGTCATTGCTCAGTTATATCCAAGTACAGTTTTACCCTCTTCTGGAGATGCACATTTGAGTATTTTCATTTGGGAACTAATTAGTCCTAAGTCTGGCATGAATATTTTCTGTCTTTTTTTGGACACAGTTTTCATTTCTCTTGGTGTAAATACTTAGGAGTGGATTGCTGGCTCAGGTATGTTTGCCTTTTAAAGAAACTCCTAAACAATTTTCCCACTAGCAGTATGTGAGAGTTCCAGTTGCTTCACATCTTTACCAGTGTTCAGTTTGTCAGTCATTTTAAATTTAGCCATTTTGTGTTTCCCTAATGATGGATACTGAGCCTCTTAGTTTGTGGTTATTGGTCATTCATGTATCTTTGTAAAGTGACTATTCAAACATAGATATTTTTTTTGTTGGTCTATTATTCTTTTTTATGGTTGCTTTTTAGGAGTGTGTTTATATTGGACATATGAATCCTTTGTCAGTAAACTTTTTTCTTCAGTCTGAAACTTGTGCCCATTCATTTTTGTAGTTGTGTCTTTCATGAGAATAAAGAAAAAACAAAACAGATGGATTTTTATTCCTGTGTTATTTTAACTTAGAAAATTGATGAGGTTGAAAATGAGAATATTTTCTGACTAGTTTTGGAAACATTTTAATTGTTTACGCTTTACAGATTAGGGTTAGTGTTAAGCAATGAACTATAAATAAGTCATCTATATAATATAGATGATATTTTTCTTTAAATTATAAATTATAAATTTTAATAAACCCACAAATCTCTTGTGGGTTTGTCTACTGATCTTTTTGTTGCATTTAACTGGATATCTTGGTATTTACCTCTTTGTTTTATTTGATTTTGTAAGACTGAGCTACATTTTATGTGAGGAAAGTTGTATTCTTATGATTAATGTATATTGTGAGCATTCAGAAATTCACAGCTGTATTTTATCTCGTTTTGACCTCAAACTTTTGGGACTTTATGGCAAAAATAATACCTGTGTGTGTGTCCACCAAATTTTGTTTATATATGTCATTGTGAAGAATATTATTCCTTTAGGAGGTATTTTCTTGGATGGAATTAATTTCTACAGGAATTTAAAAGTAGGGACAGTAAAATGTGTATGAATTACTCTTAACGTATTTAAGTGTTTTATGACTTTAATGTTGCTTTATTTTCTATTAACTACAGTTATTTAAATTAGACAGACATTTGATGACTCAAAAATTTTCAGTATTTAGAAATAATCAAGTAAATAAGTCAGTGTAAAATGTAATGGCTGTAAATTTAGTTAAGGAACTAGTAAATTTAGGTGATGTGGACATGGAACTGAGATGGCGAATTTTTTTGAGTGTATATATACTCAAAAAAATTCACCATCTCAGTGAATTTATATACATATATATATATATATATATATATATACACACTCCTTTCTCTCCCACTTCAATCAAAATAGCATCCTTATACTTTTTTACTTTGTGAGTATTGCCTTTAATTTTTTTTTTTTTTTTATTTCTCTGCGTATGTGGCAGTCATACATTTGGAACTTTTTTAAAAAATTTTTTTAATCTGTTGAATCCTTTTTTGTAAGCATGCTGTTCTTTTAATTGTCAAAAACATCCAGGATGCTATATCTTTGGCTATAGACAGTTTAGTTTGAGGCATGTAATGTAAAGGGTTTATTTTCCATTCCTTTGTAAACCGCATTGTATTTTATTTATTTGTAGTGTTACGAGTCTGGTCGCTTGGAGAATGACATTACTGAATCATGTGCTGTGTCTCATACTAAAGAGTTTGGTGGAGGTGAGTATTTTTGTGTTTTAAAAAGTGAAATGCGGGCCTCCCCTGGTGGCGCAGCGGTTGAGCGCTGGGCTGCAAAGCTGCCTGCAGCCTCTGCAGTGCCTGTTTGATATCCAGCCGCCCGGCGAGGGTCCCACATGGCGCACAGACCTCTCCTGCCACGCCCGCTGCTCCCCTCAGCAGTGTATTTCGGTCCATCTGCCTGTTCTGTTCCCCACTCTGGCTCTGCTGAATTCTCTTACTCTCCCGCGCTTCTGACTCTACCCAGTGCTTGTATAAATAAGTAAATAAATCTTTAAAAAAAAAATAAAGATGAAATGCAAAAATAAGTGTGAAACAACTTGTCAGTTAACTAAAAAAAGTTCTAAGTACATAAGCAAGACCAGTAAGGTTCTAAGTTCTAAAGAAGGCTTAGAACTTGGAATATGCTTCCTAAAACTGCATGTTACACTAACAAATGATACTGTCACTTTCACTGTTATGATGAATTTAGTTAAGCGGAATTAGAATTATATATGAGTAAGGAAATGTTGGGCATACTAGAAGATCAGCGCCTTGATTTTCTTATTAGATAATTCTCCAGACTGCATTATCTCCAGACTGCACTTTGTTGGCTTTAATTCAATTTTTATTTCTAGGAGAGAAAACAAGCAATCTGTATTGAGAAAGAAATTATAAATCATTTAATTACATATAGTCTTAGTTTCTTTAATCACATTTATAACCTTTGGTCAATGGGTGTATTCTTCAAAAAGAGTTTACACTTGAGCTTATTCCATTGTGATTGCTTCTTAAAGGCTTGGGAATCTTCTATATTAAGATGGAATTTGTCTCCTGAACTTCTGCTGGGTGGTCTGGTTGTTCTGCCATGAGGGATGGGCCTTTACTCAGTAACAGATTTAATAATCCTGATTTGAGCATCTACTCTGTCGGTTTCTTTCTTTAAGGACTATTATCTCTGATCTGTCTAAAGCATTATAGAGTGTTAGGATATTATCCAAATTATTCTTTTCTATAGATAAAACCTGAAGATGAAAGAGGTAGCAGAGTTGAGAAACTGAATCCAGATCTGACCAAATTCATGACCACAATAATGTCCTGTTATCCATCCCAGATTTTTTTCATGCCAGTTCTTTCTACCCTTTGATCATTTGTTTGCCATGGTGTTTATTGATTTGCGTCATTATGGAAATATTAATCCAGATTTGAGCACTCTGCATTAGATGTACTGCAAGAGTTCTCATGAGGAGATTGTATTTTATATCTTACACACTTCTTTTAATGTGACCCATGATTAAGTTTTCCAGCAAGTAAACCTAGCAACATGGTAGCTTATTTTAACTTTTTGCACAATTTTAATTCCATTATATTTGCTTGCTTTGCTTAATTAAAAAAATACTTAAATAAAAATGCAAAATATTTTTGTATATTCATTTTTTGTAAAACCTGAAGCCTGCCCTTTATCCCTTGTAAATTTCACCTAAATGTTTTAGTTTGGGAGAATTTTGAAACTTTATTCTGCCATGCTATTAACTCTATCTTTAGTCATAGATTGTCAGCAGCTTTGATAGCAGAGCATTTCTATCTTGATCAGGCAGTCCTGGAAGCGACCATTACGACAGTCTTTTAATGTCCAGTCTCCATGTTAATACATTGACTAAATATTCTGGAACATTAAGTTGAAATATTTATCATAGAAAAAGAGACTGGAATTTCAGTAACTAAATATGCCATATTAAGCCACTTAATTTATTTTATATTGTTGGATGTTCAAGGTTATACTACCACTACATGAATATCCTTTAAGCCACTAAATATATTGGGGAGTTCTTTCTCCCCACTTCCCCGTTAAACCAAATCATACATATTTCGACTTTCACCTTAATCCTTAAATGAGGTAGTTATTATAGTTTACTGTTAATATTGGAGGCCAAGTTTTAGTGTCTTTTCCTGACTACTAAGTGCATTCCTTCCCCACCTATAGTCTGTCATTTCAGTTATATAAAATGAAATGAAATAACCTGTACATTTAGTAGTATCTGTGTGAGGCAGAATTTATAATTATTTAGCTATTTCTCCAACTAGTCACATAGTCATGGGTAAGTCTCTTTTTTCCCTGTACCCGTTTTCCCCGTATGCAAAGTTAGAGAATTACATAGGTTTTAAAGTTGTTTTTTTACTCTAACACCCCACGACTCTATTTAATTGAAGGCAAGAATTCCTAGTCATATGTGTGTGATTAGGCAGCAGATAACACCTATTTTCCTGTCATAGGCACTACCAAGATGTTTGATAAACCGAGGAAGCGAAAACGACAGAGGCACGGTACAGCCAAGGTGCACTGTAAGAAAGTGAAAAATGACAGCTCCTCAAAAGAAACGCCAAGTTCAGAGGTATTACTCAGTTCCTCATCTTTTGACCTTCCAAAGCAAAGCTATTTTTCACAATAGAGACTGCATCCCTCTTCCCCTTGAGTTTACTTAAGGAAAGTCTTCTATGTAAATGGCTAATAGCTAGAGGAAAAGGAGATCCTGATCCTAGTAAAAATTAGGTACATATGACAACTGTACAGTATGACCTTTTAAAAGATCATACCCTATGCTGTAGATGTCAGATGAGTACAATATCAAGTTAATCATAGGACCTGAATGAATTTGGATATTGCCCTTTAAAAGTTGAGACTGCTGCAATAAGGGGTAAAACTCATTTGCTTTTTTCTTAATATCAATTTCTTAGAATAATGTTTGTAAACATTGACTTGTAGGATAGATAGATATAAAACGATTTCCTTGCAGAGCATCAGTATAGTCATTGGTGCTATGTTTAACTTTCCAACTCAGATTAAAAGAGAATTAGAACAGGTTAGATCATCATACATTATAATATAGAGTGTTCTTTCCAGGACAATAGAATGCCCAAGGTGGGCATTATTTAGGAAACACTGATCTTGGAAGGATAAATAAGTAATCAAATAAACTTAAGAATGTTTTCTCTCCCTTAGTGAAACCTTAAAATGGAACAGCTCAAAAAGTTCCAGTGGAACAGCCTCAGAGCAGTTAGTGGCAGGGCATGAGGCGCCCACTACCCGCCCAATCACAGCAGGGTTAGAACTAACATTGCATGCAGTCCGCCCGCGTGATTGGCTGAACATCTGTAAGTGCTTAATGACTAGACAAATAGCAGCCCAGAGGGAGGGGGTCAGATGAAGGAGACATGAATAATACAGATATGGGATATTATTTTTTTCTCTGCAAGGGAGAACTGATGCCACACAGGACTGCTGCAAGCCCCAAGGATACGATTGAGGAGGGTGTGGAGCACGACCCTGGGATGCCAGCATCTAAAAAACTGCAGGGAGAAAGAGGTGGAGGAGCTGCACTCAAGGAGAATGTTTGTCAGGTAGATACTGTTTGTCCACTTTTATTTTGATTGCATGCTTATCTTATAAGAGGATCCCTCTCATATTCTTCATGACTTAATCATGATTAGGATAAAAATTCTCTTGGATGATTCTAGTGGAGTTATTTCCCTTTAAGCTCTTAACTCTTCTCCCTCTTTACAAAAAGAGAAAGAGAATGAAATATTTAGCGTTGGTAAACCACCTGTCCTTATTGCTGGTCTGAAATTGAAATTTGTGGTTTTGCAGAGATCTTTTTTCCTCTGCCTTTCATGGTATCAAAATCTTTGAATTTCTAAGTTGTTAGAAGGTAACTTTTGCTTTGAGATTTTTTTATTGCTTTGAACTAGTGGCTTTAGAGAATCATTACTTTTGTTTTTCTGTTCACTTAATAAAGGTCCAGTATTTACTGTGTCTCAGGCAATTCTCAATTACTTTATAAATATGACATCATTTATTCTTTATAGCTATTTCATAAAGTGGGTTACCATTATCTTTATTTTATGGATGAAGAAACTAAGGCGCAGAGAGGTAAAATAGCTTGGTAGTAGTCACACAACAAATCCAGGGTTCAAGCCCTGGTAATTTGGGTTTGGAGTCTTAATCACTATGTTGTGTTGCTTCTCTGTGAGAAGTGACTCCACTTATTGTTAAAGAGCCTTTATGTGACTTTGGAGTAGAATCAATTAAATGGATGCTTTGGACATGTTTTCCTTTACATTCTTAATTTACATTTGCAAATTCTTTAAAAATGCCATATAAAAAGATGAAGATATTATTAATTTCTTTTAAATAAGGCAGCTAATAAAATTAACCCCAGCATAGATTGTTATTATGACCAAAATAATTTTAACTCAGTTTTTTAATGTAATCATATTCAGCCAGCTCAAGGATTAAAAAAAGTGTGGTGACCTTGTGTTCCTGATTTATTTGGGCCTGTCTTTGTTTAGATCTGTTTTCTTTGCAGAACTTACCAGTAACAGCTCCTTTCATTTTCAAGTGTCCCAGTTTGAAAAATGAATTACATGGTGATCCCAGTTAAAGGGTTTAGTCCATAACATTTGGTTAATTTGAAAATTTCATTCTTTGATATATACTATAATTGAAGTTTTCCTAGTTAAGTGATATCAAAGCTGTATTGTATGTCAAAGCTGATGTCACTGGCAATCTGATTCCACAAAACAATACATAACATTTGTGGTATTTATTAATATTTTGTGTGAACAGTGGATAAAAGGAGAGCCAAACATGAGACTTGCTCAGACCATGGGCTAATGATTCAAGACTTTGCTGCCTCTGACCTTTTACCCCTAGTTTTCCTATTTATTTGTTATTTTAGCTTTGATATTAAGTGGCCAAGATAAGGATCTTTAGGCTCCTGAAGACAGTAGTATTGTCTCATCACCTTTTTCCTTTTTTGTCTTACAGAAAAGACTTTCATTTTTAATACTTTTCTGGTAATCACTATGGAGAAACAAGTTAGGATATTTGGTAATAAATGTTAGGAATTTACAGAGTTTTGGAAAATCTTGTAGCATTTTCACAGTGACAGTCATTTACTTCCTAAGGTCCTATCTTAAGTGACACTGTATTATATAAGATCATTTCAGAAAGGTGTTGTCTGATATGGTTTTAGACATCTCAAGGATTGTTCAAACCTAGATTTGAGCTCTTTCAGGACTTACTATGACTTAAGTGCAGGTGGCCAGTATCTCTTGCTTGAACCATTGACTATCTCTCTTGGCTACTGTTTCATGTAGCAGTCAGAGGGATCTGTTTTTAAATGAACACTTGATTTCAGTCTTCCTTTCATAAAGCTATCTAATGGTGGTATTCCTTTGCAACTAGAATAAAACTGGGAATTCCATACCATCATCTATTAGGCCATACAATCAGACCCTTGCCTCAACTTCCGATTGCTAAGTTTTTGTCCACTTTAGTCCAGTAACATTGACTTATGATTTTCAAATGTGCTGTGGTTTTTCTTATCTGTGGACTTTCTGTATTTGCTGCCTTTCTGGTCCTTCTTTCAGGTTACATGTCATTTAGAGAACAGTCTGAGAGGCTTTTTTTTTTTTTTTTTTTTTTTTTTTTTTTTTTTTTTTTTAGTTTAATTTTATATATATTTTACATCATTCTTCCTTTTTGTGTAATGCATGCTTTCTCCTCTCAGGTGTAGTCCCCGCAAAATTCCCACCACCAATTAACCTGTGCACCATCACTGTAGTCCCTTGTGTAAGAACTGAGAGGCCATTCTTAGTCACCCAATCCAAAGTAGCTATTTGAATTCTCTACCCAATGCTTATCATCATCTGGTATCTATTCTGTTTGTTAAATCATTTACTTGTATGACAATACAAGTATTCTTAGTATTCTAAGTATTCTTAGACTGTAAGACTATGAGAATCAGGAACCTTGTGGAATCTGCCATAGAGGAAGCACTCATTTAAGTATTATTGGCTGAATGGATGGTGGGATTACTTGGTTCTGGCAAAGCTGCTTTTAATCATTGTCTTCATGAAGACCTTCTGCTCCAGATCTGAAAAACCCTTTTCTGTAGATAGATCTCTTTTCTTTCTCTTAACAGAACTGTGAGAAATTGGGTGAACTGCTGTTATGTGAGGCTCAGTGCTGTGGGGCTTTCCACCTGGAGTGCCTTGGATTAACTGAGATGCCCAGAGGAAAATTTATCTGCAATGAATGTCGCACAGGTAATGTGAGAGAGAGTGTGTGTGTGTGTGTGTGTGTAAAAGACTCTTCAAAGAAGGTTTGAGTTTTAAGTTTGTCAGGAAAAAGACATTGGAGAGAGAGTCTTGTGTAGTACAGTCACAGAGATAAATGTTCTGTAGTCTTTGTCCTCAGAAAAGTGTATCTTGTGAAAAATGAGTATGTAGCATAATGTAGTGCAAAAAGTGTTGTAGTGATACATTTAAAGTACCATGTGAGGGCCTCCCTGGTGGCACAAGGAGTTCAGTCTCAGCACTATCAAGCTATTGCCAGCAAATGCAGCATGGGTTTGATCTCCACTCAGGGAGCTACCCTGCATGGCACAAGCAGACCTCTCCTGTCTTTCACCTGCTGCTTCCCACAGCAGTGTATTTCAGTAGATTTGCCTGTTCTGCTCTTCACTCTGTCTCTGGTGAATCCTCTCACCCCCCCTCCCCCCATACCTCTGGCCTACTCCAGTTCTTGTATGCATAAGTTAATAAACTTGATCTTAAACAAAAAAAAAAAAAAACATGAATAAAGATGAGCCACTGCCACAGAGAAAGATATCTGAGTTTCACTTCAAGAGAAAAATAGAAATTGGTGTGAGGAGGGAAAGGACATAAGTTCCAGTAATGGAAGTATCAAATAATTTGGAGAATAGGAAGCATAGGTCATTGTGTTTAGAATTCAAGATATTTTCAGGAGAAGGGGCATTGGTAGTGACAATGTGAATGTTGGTCATGAACTTTACTTGGGGTGTGTGCACTTTTCTGTGTGTATGTCATACATCAATAAAACTGTTTACTAAAAGAAGAAAGATATTTTGGGCAGAATTATATTGTACAAATTGGGTCAGAAACTGGAAGTGATCGAATGAGCTCAGCCTGTAAAGTAACTCACCAGCGGTGCTAAAGGAGATTATTATTATTTTGACATTAAATGTGGATGTTAGGACATTTAAGTAGTGCAGGAATGCTGGCTGAAGGTATGTTTTGTGCTCATTAAACCATGGGTTTGGATGATGCTGCCCAAAGAAGCAGCATCTGTAGAGTGAGATTAGAGCCTTCTGTTGTACCTGGAGATATCCACTTAAAGGGGAACATGCAAGGTAAGGAGTCAGTCAAGGGATGTCTGAAGCCCATAGGAATGGAATGCCATCAGCAGGGGCAGATGTAATAAAGAGACCAAGGAATTTCTGAAATAAAGCAGCAGTGAGAAAATGCTTGACTTTTTACCAGAGTGTGCCACACTTAACCAGGTTTAAGAGTGAATAGGTAGAAATATACATAATTTCTTCCAATAACTAGACTTCAACAGAAAAGAGGTCAGTAGCTGAAGGGAGGATTTTACAGAGTCAAGAGGAAAACATCTTCAACGTAGAATGAAGAGTAACAGTTGTGTAGGGAAATGAAGTGCTGAAGGAGAAAATGCATAACTAATGAACTACAGTTAGAGAGACAGTTACAGTTAGAGAGACAATAAGGTCAGATGGGAATTAACCATTGAATTATAAAACAGAACAAGGAAGCTGAAGTTTTTTTCTTGGTTAGGTGAAAATAAGAGGAAAGCAGTTTCTAACTTTGAGGGAAGGATATAGATTTAGAGTAGTCTCTGTGGGAGATGAGAGAATTCACTGGTGTCTATGATGACCATGTCAGATTGAGTCATTTACTCCTCCTGCTGTCACTTTTAGGGGCATGGGAAGCAAGAGCTGGAAGATATTTGTGGGGTTACTTCACCTCCTTCATAATTGACTTTTGATAGTTATGGGAAATTGTGGCATCTCCAGCACTGTAAATGAAATTTAGGGGAAAAATTTTAGGTTTATATTTCTCTTAATCTTAGAAAAATCTTGCCTTTTGTGCCAGTGATCTGGTTTTGCTGTTCTTTATTATGAATTAATATTCTCTAAATATGTTAATTTAAGATAAAATCTATTTTTAAAGAAATCAACTTTATTGAAATATAGTTAGTTACTATAAAGTGGACCCATTTAAATGTATGTTTTGGTAAAATTTTTCTATTCATGTATCAGCAACCATAGTAAAAATTTAGAACTTTTCCTTAGCTCCAGAAAGTTCGCTAAGAACTTTTAGAAGTGTTCACTCCTTCAGTACTTACACACCTCAGCCCCATCGTCAGTTTCAAGTTGTGACTGCTTTCTGTTACAACATATTAGATTTATCTTGTTTAAAATTTTATAAAATAGAATCAGAGCATATGAACGTTTTTGTATCTAGGTCAGCATAAGATTTTTGAGGCTCATAATCTTGTTTAAAGCAGCTTTGTTTGAAGTGTAAATGATAGACAGTAAACTGCTCAAAGTATAAAATTTTATCAGTTTTGATGTGTGCATATATGTATACACCTGTGAAAACAATCACTTAGCATAGCTTTTTGAATTCAACAGTGTTGCAGATGTCTATATTTGATTTCTGGGTTTTGTTCCATGATGTGGATATATAATTCACTTTGCTTATTTGTTCATCTACTGACAAACATTTGGGTTGTTCTGAAGTTGGACCATTATAAATAAAACTGCTGTGAATATTCAAGTCTTTGCAAGGGCCCATTTTCTTTTCTCGTGTAAATACCTAAGGGTAGAATGACTACATCCTATGGTAGGTGTATGTTTAACTTCAAAGAAACCTCCAAATTGTTTTTCAAAGTGTTTTTACCATTTTGCAGTCCCATTAGTACTATACCTATTGCACATCGCTCATGTGTTTATTTGCCATCTTCTTTAATGAAGTATCTCCAGATTTTTCAAAATTTTTGATTAGATTGTTTATATATTGTTGAGTTTCAAAAAAGAGTTCTTTATATATCATCTGGAGGGCCTCCATGGTGGTTCAGGTGGCTGAGCAGTGCTGTGAAGCTGTCCACAGCCTCTGCAGTGCCGGTTCAATCCCTGCCAGCCGCAGAGCAACCCACATGGCGTGGCAGAGCTCTCCTGTCTTGCCCACTGCTCCCCTCAGCAGTGTATTTCAGTCAGCTTGCCTGTTCTGTTTGCCACTCTGTCTCTGGTGAATCCTCTCACCCTCCCACACATCTGACCTGTACCCCGGTTCTTGCGTAAATAAATAAAACATATATATATATATATATATATATATATATATATATATATATCTCATCTGGATACAAATACAAGTCATTTATTATACATATGCTTTTCAAATTATTGTTCCATTTTGTGTGACTTTTTTTTCATTTTCTTTTAAGGAGCAGAAGTTTTTAATTTTCATGAAGTTTGTTACATCAGTTTGATCTTTTTTCATGGACTTTGTTTTGGTGTCATATCTAAGAAGCCTTTGTTAAGCCAGTATCACAAAGAATTTGTTGTGAAAAATTACTGGTTTGGGCTTCACATTAGGCCTATGCTTATTTTGAATGACGGATGTGAGGTAAAGAGGTTACTCATTCTTAGGATAGGAAATTTTATCCTAGCTTTAGTAAAAATGAATAGAGTAAGGAGAATAAAGGAGTCATTTCTTAAAAATGTGACTAACCATATTTTCCTACCATAATCTAGGTTACTCTAGTTTAATGTTGGGTTCCAATTATTCAGAATTAGGCAGTAGTTTACTTCTTCCCATATATGTATTTTAAAGTTTTTCTTAAAATTGTTATCAGCTTGATACAGGGCAGCCAGGGGCATTAAAACTTGCCAAGGACACTGCCTAAATAGTTTACCAGCCACTGGTTATAAGCTGGGTGATTTCACAGTTTGTAGATGAGGTAGGTTATTTTCATGAGCTCCTATTTTCAGCACATGCCAGAGTGTCTGTCTCTTCAGGTCTGTCTATCTTTGAAGTTTGGATTCTTTCCCTTACATTGTATTGCGTCTCAGAGAAGGGAAGATTTTATTTTCCCAAATTAAACTTTTTTATTACAGAAATCCCCAGACATGCAAAAGAAGAAAGAACGGTGTAGAGTGTCCGTATATTCGTCATTTAGCCTCAGTATTAGCTTTGCTTCATTTTGCTTGTGTATTTCAAAATGTTTTTGTTCCAAAAGATGCAGCTTCTAAAAATATATATTCAAAGAGTAGCAAAATTAGTGTCATCTACTTCTCCAGGCCATTTTCTCATTTTCCTGTTTGTTTTAAAAAATGTTTTATAATATTTTAAATCAAGATTAAAATAAGCTTTCTGAATTGTAGTTCTTGGTAAGTCTTTCAAGATGATTTTAATCTACACTACCACCTTCCTCAACCTATTTTTATTTTTTTTTTAAGATTTATTTATTTATACAAGAACCAGGGTACAGGCCAGATGTGCAGGAGGGTGAGAGGATTCACCAGAGACAGAGCGGGGACCAGAACAGGCAGACTGACAAAATACATTGCTGAGGGGAGCAGTGGGCGAGATGGAAGAGGTCTGCTGCGCCATGTGGGACCCTCGCTGGCTGGCCAGCCGGGATCGAACTGGTGCTGCAGAGGCTGCGAACAGCTTCACAGCTCTGTGCTCAACCACCTGCGCCACCAGGGGAGGCCCCCTATTTTTTTTTTAATGTCATTTATTTTGTTGAGACAATGGTTATTTGTCCTGCTAAATTGTCCTCATTGTAAATTTGCTTGATTGCATCCTTTAACTTGTTTTTCTATCCTCCATGATTCCTGGAAATTTGTTATATCTAGAGACTGGATTAATGTCGGGTTATTTTCTTTTGACAAGAATACTTTGTAGGTTTGTGTACTTCTCAATGCATCAGCAAACTTGTGTTATCATAGTTTCCCACTTAATAGTGATATTATAATTGTTTAATGGGTTCATGTCGTCAGCCTGATCAACCTATTAAGCAGTTCCTTTCTGTGATACTGTGACTTATAAGAAATATATATTTGGTCTTTGTTCATTTCTGACAAAGAACTCTTAAACCCTTAAAATTTACTGAGTGATGAGAGTAATAGAGATGTCCTTTGTTTGTGTTTTGTTATGTTAATGAAGCAACTTTTGGATCTGCCACAACCCCTGAGAATGGGGCCTAGTTGCCTGGAAAATCAAACCTTTGATTAGGGGGTTGTAACTTTCAGTACCTCATTGCCCCACCTCAACTTCCCAGGAGGGAAAAGAGCTTTGTGGTTGAACTAACTACTTGTGGTCTATAATTTAATCAGCCATGTGAGGAGGCTTCCATAAAAACTCAAAAGGGTGGGGTTCAGAGAGCTTCTTAGTAATTGAATACATGGATGGATATTCAGGGAAAACGGCATGCTCAGAGGGCATGGACACCTCATGCTCTTCTCTCATATCTTGTCTTGTGTACTTCTTCCATCTGGCTCTTACATAGTTACATGCTTTTACAATAAACTGGTGATCTACTGAGTAAAATGGTTCTCTTGAGTTCTGTGAGATATTCTAGCCTATCAGTCAAACTCAGGGAGGGGATTATGGGAATCTCTGATGTGTAGTCAGTGGGTTAGAACACCTGGAATTTTGACTGGTGTCTGAGGTGGGGTGGGTGAGGGGGAAGCAGTTGTGTAGGACAGGGCCCCTAACCTGTGGATCCGATGCTTTCTCCAGGGTAGATAGTGTCAGAATTGTAGAACACCCAGCTGGTGTTGAAAGAGTTGATTTATGGTTTGGGAAAAATAGCACCACCTCCAAGTTGGTTCCAGAATTGTGTACTCTCCTTTTACTTAATGGTGAACATTTGTGAGTTCTTAAATTGGTATAAATTTGTAACCTTCTCTCTGTTTCCCAGGAATCCATACCTGTTTTGTATGTAAGCAGAGTGGGGAAAATGTAAAAAGGTGCCTTTTGCCCTTGTGTGGAAAGTTTTACCATGAAGAATGTGTCCAGAAGTACCCACCTACTGTCATGCAGAACAAGGGTTTCCGGTGTTCCCTCCACATTTGTATAACCTGTCATGCTGCTAATCCAGCCAGCGTTTCTGCATCTAAAGGTATGGTTTTTTCTTGGGGACCAGTCTCATTGTAGAATTTCAATTTCACTGGCAATGGGTGTTTACAGATGCGATATAATTGTGTGTCTCCTCAAGGTCTCTCTGACTGTTATCAGCATGTATGTGAGAGAGGAGAGTAGTTGACAAGTTCAGCAGTCATCATTGTTTTTATGGAGTATAGAATTGTGTGACAAGTTTTAAAATTCTTCTGTCTTCTGCTATACGTTTTCCTTGCCTTACTCTATTAGAGGAACAAAGTTTATTCTTGTCTTGTGGGCTCTTAACATCTGTGGTTGTCAGATGTGATATCATTTGGACATGCTCATAGGGAAGAATTTAGTTTTTTGTCTTAGAGTTGGTTTTTTAAAACTCCTATCCTGAAAACTTCTGATTCATGACTAGGTTGAAAGTTCGAGTTTCTAAACTTTCTATGTACGTAAGTAAACTCAAAATTTAAAATCTGTTCTCATTGGGAAAATAGTTTCTTTCTGTTCAATAATAGTGTATCTCTCACTGATTTACTTAAAAGCCAAATATTATGTCTGTATTGTTAAATGCTTGTGTGGGAAAGAACCTCCAGTTCTACCCACAGGTATTGAGAAAGAAAAAATTAGTAGTACTGACTTTTCTTTTATGACTTTTCTGTTAATCAGACTTTTGTAAAATGATTTTTGGGCCCTATATATCTCATTAATCTAAGTACAGTAATTTAATTTCCTTATTCAAAATTACAGTTTAACCATCAGCTACTTTCCCCTTTTCAGTTATTGTTTGGCTGTTTTGGTAATGATTTTAAGTTGTCAGAGTATGTATAAGGATGTTTTGCTCTGTACGAGGTTCATTTACCTGAAAGGCTTTTAGCATCATGGAGGAACAGGAAGCCAAAGGTACCTGTATGCATTAGCGTTCCTCCCAGTTGGCCCTTTTTTCTGATAGTACATGCACATGCACATGCCATTCTGCAATTGTGTCTGACTTTGCTAGGGGTCAGGGTTATGATTTTTAAATAGGACATTTCTTTGTAAGGCTTACAGTTGTGCCTTCCTACAGTGGTGACATACCACACAGCTCTTATCTCTGCTTTTCATAGCTTGGATGGGAGAATTATGTGATAAGTACCATAAGTGAATTGGGGGTTTAAGATCCCTGGTCCTAGTAGTGCTGCCTTCTATTTGTGACATTTTCTCAGTATGAGAAAATGAATAACTCCCTTTTTTTTTTTAACATTTAATGTTTTTCTTTTGTTCCTTCCCGGTTTTCTTGCCTCATATGTTTAGGTCGTCTGATGCGCTGTGTCCGCTGCCCTGTGGCGTACCATGCCAATGACTTTTGCTTGGCTGCTGGGTCGAAGATCCTTGCGTCTAATAGTATCATCTGCCCTAATCACTTTACCCCTAGGAGGGGCTGCCGAAACCATGAACATGTTAATGTTAGCTGGTGTTTTGTATGCTCCGAAGGTAAGACATGACTTCTTGGTATATGAATAGTCAAAAAAGAGATTAAATGCAGTAAAAGGAGTTTTTTTCAGATTGCTGGTAGAAGTAATTTTAGGAAATGATGTAATTTTAGGAAATTAATACATAAGAGTAGAACTTCCCCTCAATAGGGAGGGCTTTTATTTTTGTCGGTTTAAATAACGATTTGATTTTTATTAAAAAAAATAAATGAAGCATTAAGAAAAAGAGAAAAAAAGCAAAATCATGCTTGGGAAATGGGCAAATGTAGTCAAAGTCAAAAAATAAATGTATATTCCAGTCATGTAGATGAAAAAGTTTTGGGGGATGTAATGTGTAGTATTGCAATTAGTTCACAATACTGTATTGTATATTTTAAAGTTGCTAAGATACTAGATCTTTCAAAAAGTTCTCATCACACAAAAAAATTTATGACTGTGAGATGTTGGATGTGTTACTTAAACCTTATATATCAAGTCATTTTATCACACAGCTTTAAACTGACACAATATTGTATGTCACTTGTATCTCAATAAAGATGGGGGGAGAAACTGGAGGTTAAGAAATAAATAACAAACTCAAAATTGCCCCATCAAATTAGAACATTGCTTAATATTAAAGTGAGGGGCCTCCTTGGTGGCGCAGTGGTTAAGTCTCAGTGCTATCAGGCTATCCTGCCAGCCACTGCGGCATGAGTTTGATCCCTGGCCAGGGAACTAACCCTCATGGTGTAGCTGACCTCTTCTGTCTCACCCACTGCTCCCTTCAGCAGTATATTTCAGTAGATCTACCTGTTCTGCTCCCCACTGTGTCTCTGGTGAATCCTCTCACCCCCCACGCCTCTGGTCTGCACCCCAGTTCTCGTATGCATGAATAGACGTAAAACAATATTGAAGTGATATTATTGTAGACATCTATGCATATAAATAGGAAAGATAGATACCAGGATAGAAACTATTCTGTAAGATGGTATTCTTGTATAATTGTGGTACTTTATAACCCATTTTATTTGAATTTAAGGGGGAAAAGCACAAGGAAAGTGAAAGGACTTATGAACTTCTGTTAAATATTTCTGAATTGTAAAGAATATTAGTTCCTAAAAAGTCTTCTAAACTGGGGCCTCCTCTGGTGAGCTGGGCTGCGAGGCTGTCCGCAGCCTCTGTAGCACCGGTTCAATCCCCGGCCACCGGCGAGGGTCCAAAAAAAAAAAAAAAAAAAAAAGGTCTTCTAAACTGGAAGAAAAATAGATTTATATTTTTTTTTCTTTGAACTTAAAACATACTTCTTTTGAGCAGAGACTCTTGCACATTTTCTTTCTTCTTTCCTCCCATTTCTCATAGCCTGATTTTTGCTGTTAAGTGGAGGATATAGTACTCATTAATTGCCAGTCCATTTACTGTGGGAAATTAGTTCTGAATTCCTTATTTCAATTTTTGTCATTTGACTGAACTTCTGAGAAGTACCAATATGTGCTATAATTCTCCGCTTTAGGTTATTTGTCATTCACCTCTGCTCGAGGTACATGTTGGCTTCCTACAAATGTTTAGGCTACATGTTCTTATTCTAATGCTAATACCCTTATGGATATTGCTCCACTATATTCAGGACTATGCTGTTTTTGGTTTTAGATATATTAGTGTTGTGATCATCCTATATGAAATTTTATGTTACTGTACATTCTTTTCGTTCTAATAATATTTGCTCATTATAAAACTGTCTTGCAGTAAACACTGTTGCCTATTTATTGTACCACCTATCTGTTACAAAGAAAATAAAGTGTGGTATTTATAGCATTTAAATCTAACAGTCTCTCATTCTACTTTTAGAATGAAAATAGGTATCTGAGATGCTGAACTTCAGGCTCCAATAACTTTCTGTTTCTTGAACATGGGAAGGTGAAACAGTTTCAACATTAGACTGTTTTTGATTCTAGGTTGGGATAAAATGAGATAGTTTGAAGAGAGATGCCTGAATGATGGCAGTCCTTACTTGTGGGATCGGTTGGATGCTGAAAAACTGTCTATTAGTAAATCCTCATTAATAGCTCATTCCCAAGGAAACATAGTAGCTATAGCATCAACTCTCAATGTCTAGTCCATGAAACCCTGGGAAGGGAGCAGGACAATGGGAGACCCTTTTAGGGTCTTTACCGAGACTGTTTTTCTTTTCATAATAATACCAATAATGTCACTTCCATTTTTATTTTGTTGACACATGCACTAATGCCACAAAACCAATTGTTAGAAAAACTGATGGCACCTCAGCACAAATCACTGTGAGGGCTCCACTGTATCACCTAATACTTGAAATTTCACATAAGAATACCCTTTTTTAAAGATTAAACACATGCAGTTTGCAGCAACATGGATGGAGCTAGACGGGATCGTGCTCAGCGAAATAAGTCAGAAAAAAAAAGAAAAATACTGGATGGTCTCACTCATAGCAGGAATTCAGAAAACCTAAATAAGGGACCACGAAAAAGACTAATTAATACAAAGTAAAAATCAAAATCAACAAGCAACTATAAACCAGAGACATACTACGGGGGCGGGGGGGTGCGGGGAGAGGAAGGATTAGGGTCAAAATACGGGGGGGTGCAATTGTATGGGGAACATAACCGAAATGAAAATGCATATATGGTGCAAAAATGAAAAATGATGTAAGAATTATATGAAATAAAATATTAAAAAATGAATAAATAAAAATGGGAAAAATCCAAAGGGGAGGGGAAAAAAGGAATACCCTTTTATAAAAAAGGTCCTTAATAAACTATTAATTTTATTTTTAATTTAAAATCTTTTTTTTTATTTATGCATACAAGAGCTGGGGTGCAAGCCGGAGGTGTGGGGTGGGGGTGAGAGGATTAACCAGAGACAGAGTGGGGAGCAGAACAGGCAGATCTACTGAAATACACTGCTGATGGGAGCAGCGGGCGAGTCAGGAGAGGTCTGCTGTGCCATGTGGGTAGCTCCCTGGCCAGGGATTGAACTCGTGCTGCAGTGGCTGTGGATAGCTTCATAGGTTGTGTCTTAACACATTGCGCCACCAGGGAGGCCCTAAATTAAAATCTTGATCTTCAAGTGAACGTTGCTTTAATATTATGTGTAATGCAATGGGAAGTAACACATAAGGGGGTTCTGCTGCATACTGATGGTTATCTTAAGTTAATGTGCTTATGAAATTGCAATCTGAACAGGAATTACCTTGTTCATGGAACACCATTTATAGTTGTAAGAATTGCTGACAAACTATGACTCTTCATACTTGGATATTTGGCAGACATTTTCTTGAAAATGGACAAAAGTGAGAATGTAAATTCAAAGAAAACACCTGACAAATTGTTGCCAATGATAAAATTTGGAACACCTTAGTGAAAATGAGAATTTTGGAAAATTGTTACCTACTACACTGAGCTTAGCACCTTCCTAGTATTTACTGATAAAATCATGGTGGTTTAATAAATGTGACATTTAAATATTGTAAAATGAAATAGGTCAGTGATTGAAAGATCCACATGACTTAACACATTTTTCATGTGACCAGTGCATATGTATGTGTTAACTTTCAAACTTCAAGGTAGATTAATGAATTTTAATGTGATCCTACAGGGTTATTGATTTAGTTTCATATTTGACCTTGCAATTAAAGTCTACCCTGTGGAGTTTCAGTGTATAGTATTAAAGAGAGAAAATACATAGTTATTGAACAAGGTACTAAAATACTCCTTTTCCCACTATTTGTGAGAAATCATGGATTCTTTCATGTATATCAACTAAGCAACATACTGCAACAAGTTAAAAATATCTGCAAAAATATAAACCACTGTGCTTACTAAAAATATTTTATTTTGGAAAAGTTGTTCATGAAAGTGTTATATTAAAATGATAGCTGTATTACTGCCATTTAAACACAGATTAATATTTTTTCAATTTCTTAGTTTGATTTGTTTGGCAAATTTGTATATTTTTAACCTATTACATACAGAAGCTGGTGGGGGGAGGGGTGTCCCTCTGCTGCAGTCTGAGTTTGATCCCCATCCAGGGAGGTGACCCATATGGCACAGCAGACCTCTTCTGTCTTAACCGCTACTCCTGTCTCACCTGCTGTTCCACTTAGCAGTGTATTTCAGCGTATCTGCCTGTTCTGCTCCACACTCTCTGGTGAATCCTCTCTCACCCCGCCCCCACCCCTCTGGAGTATACCCCAGTTTTTCTATGCATAAATACATAAAAGTAAATTTTTTTAAAAAAAAATCTCTTTGGGACTTTACCATATTTTTCAAAAGTATAAAGTGATCCTGAAGCTCAAAAACCTGAGAAGATCTAATCCTACTATTTTAAGATTACCTTACTGTGAGAGGATATGGAAAGAGTAGAGTCTTATATTTTCACCTATGTACTTATTTATTATTTTATTTATTTATTTAATATAAGCGCTGGGTACAGTCAGAAGCGCGGGAGGGTGAGAGAATTCACCAGAGCCAGAGCGGGGAGCAGAGCAGGCAGACTGACGAAGTACACTGCTGAGGGGAGCAGCGGACAGCAGGAGAGGTCTGCGCTCCATGTGGGACCCTCCTCCAGTGGCCGGGGAGCAGCCGGGGATCGAACTGGTGCTGCAGAGGCTGCGGGCAGCTTTGCAACCCAGCGCTCAACCGCTGCACCACCGGGGAGGCCCCTTATTTATTAATAATATGGTAAATTTCTAATTTGAAAGCAATCAGTTCAGAGGATTCAACTATATGTTAAAATTTTTTTGTTCTTCCTAATGTCAGGAAGACATTATTATTTATTTTGTTTATTATTGTGTTTTCTTTTGATGGTTCAGATAGTTTTCCCTCATGTGTCTTCCTCCCTCTTGCCTATACATTACTGCCACCAGACAGGCCCTTCTGTTTCCCTCCCTTTTATATATCCAGTCTAATCCTGTTGGTTTTTCTCCCTCTCAGATTCTCCCTTAGCTCATAGCCTGTTATGTCCTTCCCTGTAAGACTGAGGTACTTGCCACTATTTTCTCTTAACTCTGTTTGGCCTGTCTTCATTGGGAATTTTTTTACCCCAATTATTTTTTCAGGCTAAAATCCTTTGAGAGGATTTCTGTCATTAGTTAAAATATGTGCTATTTTTACTCTGGTCATTGTATGTCTTTGATGGTCTATTCAGTGTATTGTTTTTATGTGAAGAGGAAGAAATGTATACGTGTGTACATATAGATGACTTTCAGAGGTTTACTTGTGCCTGCATTGCCCTAATTTTGCCAGTAAGATCTCATGTTTGCTTGCTGTAACTGTAACCCTCAGGCACTGATGTGGTTCAGAATATTGGAGAGGGAAAGGAATACTATTGTAGAAAAGTCTTCCCAAGTAACTGATTAAATTACTAAACCCTTGACTGGGAGATAAATAATTGGTTAGCAGTGCATCAAAAGCTGCTTCAGCTGTGTTCTTCTGTGAAGCTTTGTGATTCTGAGTGCCAGATTTTTTTGATTCCCATAGGAGGCAGCCTTCTGTGCTGTGATTCTTGCCCTGCTGCTTTTCATCGTGAATGCCTGAACATTGATATCCCTGAAGGAAACTGGTATTGCAATGACTGTAAGGCAGGCAAAAAGCCACATTACAGGGAAATTGTGTGGGTAAAAGTTGGACGATACAGGTAAGTGATCATGAAGGAATTTGGTACTCATTTTCTTTACAGTCTCTGTTTCTTAAACAGTGCTTACTAGCTTTTTAAAAAATTGTATTCCTGATGAGGCAAGGTTCTCCTGTATCTCCATTTAATTTTCTATTATAGAAGAAAAAAACTTCTGTTTTATGATATATGAATAATACATGTTTTCTATAGAAAATTCATTAATGAAAATAAGCCCATAATCTCACAAACAAGGAAAATAACAACATTTTGGCATATTTACTTGCAAATACACCAGTACATATACCCTCAAAATAATTGGCCTTTTAAGTTTGTACCCAGGTTTGTGTCTTGCATTTTCTTTTTTTTTCTTTTTTTTTTTTCCATGATCTGTGATTGTTTTAATTATCTTAAGCCTTATGGTCACATGACTTACACATTTGTGCTGATGGTACATCTATGTTAATGAGCTGGCAAAAGCACCATTACCAATCACACATATATGGTAGTGCTGTAAGTGTATCTACCTTTGAATAGCTGTTTAAGAGACAATCCTGAACTGTATCTTAGTAAAGAATTCTACAAGTCTACTATCTCTTGTCAAGCATGAGTTTTAAAAGTATTTGAACATATAGATTACCTATGTGAGAAGCATTTTCTTTTTTTTTTAATATTATTAAACTAAAATGCCTTTCATTAAATAAAAGGCAACATTTTAGGTACAGGAAATTTTAATCAAACAGGCATCTTAAGACCAAAAAGATAAAATGGGCACTGCCAGCTTATCTTCTGCCCTTGTCTTTACTAGGCTAATAACACAACTTGAAACACAAATGAGTCTTGGTCTGTATGTGAGAAGCAAAGGGAATTTCTCAGTATTTAAATATATTAATATAACCAGTTATATAAAATCTAAATATAAAACCAATTTCCTACAGATTTGGAGATGGCATTCACCATCTCAGTTAAAAGTCACTAATCAAGTACAATTAGATCTTAGAAAGGGAAACAGTCACTGTACTTGACGAACCGTAACTGCTATCAAAATTCAAAACACCACATCTTATTCATTTAACCACAAGTCAATCTTATTTAAATCAGGACTGTCAAACAAAAAAAATTCTATCAGCCATTCATGATCTGAATTCTGGTGTATGAACTCAATTTAAATATGGTACACACAAAAAAGTCATGAGACATTTTTCCTTTATAATAAATAAGGCATTGCCAACTATTACTCAGTAGTAGCTTTCTTGAGATAAGCTATCAACTCTGCCCTTTCTGACTACTTCTTAATGCCAGTGAAGATCATTTTTGTTCCAGGGATGTACTTCTTGGGATTCTCCAAATACTCCATCAGTGTGTCCTCTTTCCAGGTGATGCCTTTGTTCTTGTTGGCATCTGTGTAAGAAAATCCAGGGGCCTGACCTGTCTTTCGCCCAAAGAGACCATAGAGATTTGGCCCAGTTTTGTGCTTGCCTCCCTTTTCCACAGGATGGCACTGGGCACACTTTTGAACAAAAATCTTCTTGCCCTTCTCAATGTCACTCATTTTTAAATCGCTTTTGTCGCGGGCGACACGAAGGTTAGAGCTCCCAAGCCGGACATCCTGCTCCTTAAGTCCAAGGACACGCCGGTCCGCGACTATGTACCGGTGTTGGTGCAACCGAACTCGCTCCGCTTGCATTTTCTTTTAAAAATTATTTTTATTGAACTTGGAGCGTACAAAAGAATATCACAACATGTGTGGTTTTATTTTGAAAAATAGCAAAAAGAACACGTGGTATATATACCTCCTAATAAAAAAATAGAGCATTACTCATACATTTGAGGCTTCCTTCATGCCCATATCTGAACTCACCCCATAGGTCACTGTTGTATTATATTGTTTTCTTACCCCTTTGTCATGTGTGTTTTAGATCTTTATCTTAAGGAATTTCTGTTGCTGTATTTTCCTGCAAGTTACTTTTTTATTCACTCTCATATTCCTGAGATTGACTATGGTTAGCTAAATGATGAAGTGCATTCACATTCTGCTTTAATAGCCAAGGCCAAACTGTATTCCTTTCTGTGCCTTTTTTTTTTTTTTTTTTTTTTTTTTTTTTTGGCAGGGGGTTAAGGGTAGTGGTTTCTTGGTGTCATTATTCTGTATGTCTAACAGTTACTAAAATTGACTTTTTTAAAGGCCAAATAGTATTTCATTGTACAGGCATACTTCAGAGATATTGAAGGTTAGATTCCAGGCCACTACAATAAAGCAAATATTGTGATAAATCAACTCACACCAATTTTTTTGGTTTCCCAATACAAACAAAAGTTATGTTTATGCTGTGTTATGGTCTATTTAAAGTATGCAATTGCATTATTTCTAATAAAGCATTATACAGATGTTAATTAAATGTGACACAGAGACACAAAGTGAGCACATGCTGTTGGGAAGATGACACTGGTAGACCTCCTCATTGGAGAGTTGCTACAAGCACAACAAAGCAAAACATGCAAAATGAGGTATGCCTGTGTAGTGTACCAGTTATTTATATAATTTCCCTTAATGTTGGGCTTTTAGATTGTTTCCAAGGTTTCATTCTTGTAGATGACACTGCAGTGAACATTATAGTCACAAATCATAGTCCTCTTAATAGATTTTTTCCTAGTAGTATAGCTAAGTTGAAAGCAGTGTGTATGTGTATAAAAACGAGGGTGGGTGGGTGGGTGGGAGTTTTCAAGCTTGTAGCATATACTACTTGTTCGTTCTGTAGTTAAATAAATGGTAGGAATTTAATATGGACAGTCATTGTTCCTTTTTCCCCTTCTAAAAGTATTTTCCTAGTGCTTTTACAGCTTTCTTGAGGTTACCTTATTTTCACTTTTTCCAGGTGGTGGCCTGCTGAGATCTGCCATCCTCGAGCTGTACCTTCCAATATTGATAAAATGAGACATGATGTGGGCGAGTTCCCTGTGCTCTTCTTTGGATCTAATGACTACCTATGGACTCACCAGGCCCGAGTCTTTCCCTACATGGAGGGGGATGTGAGCAGTAAGGATAAGATGGGCAAAGGAGTAGATGGGACATATAAAAAAGGTAACAGTATTTTTTTTGTTTTTAAGGAAACCTTTTTTGCCTGAATATCTGTTGTGTTATGTGTTAGAATTACATGTGTTAGAATTCATACATGCTCAGGCAGCTGTGTTCTGCTCTCTGGAGGCAGTATAGGACAGCATGTGGCTACAGCTATAGGATTTTGCAGGGAGGGTGACCCAGAGTAAACACTAGTTGCTCAAAAGGGCTAGAGTGTCTAGCAGAGCCATGTTTGTAACGAGAAGGTTTCTTTCCTTTTCTTTACTTTTTTTCTTAAAGCTCACTGAGAAGAAATAAAATTACCCCCAAATTATAGAGAAAATGAGATAGTAAAAGTCAAAGCATACATGTTTGGAATCAATTTTTTTAATAAACTGTCCTCTCAATGAAGGAGTAGGGTCAGCTAGAAGCCAGGAAGGGTGGTGTCAATCTTGAGCCTCAGTTTTTTCTTACTATGTAGAGAATGAAAGTTGCTCTGAGAATTCAGTGCAATTAAAAAAAAAAAAAAAAATCAACCTGAAGGGCACATAGTTATCCATCAGTGAAAATTACTTTCTTCCTTTAGCAATCAATCTGGGTATTTTTTGCTATTTAAATATATTCACATTCTGAAGTGTAAGATTTTTGTCTGCATGATAAGGTTAAGAGGAATTCTTACCAAGTGAAACTTCTTGGTGAGGTACAAGAACATTCTCAGTAAGTGAGACTTCCCTAGGGAACCAGGTATAGGACTTACTAACAGTTCTGTATAAGCACTTATGGAATGTATAAGCACTTATACTGTGGGATCTTTGGTTTTGAATTTTTGTAGTCTCAGATGGTCAGGGACCAAATGATCAACATCTGTGCTTACACAGAGCTGACCACTGCTGAGACTAAGGAAGAAGTTGACTTGTTGGGATTATCACAGGTCTGAGTCTGCTGAAGCTTTGGGATTCTGTTCTTTTTTATGCCTCTAACCGGGCTGGTTGGGTGCCTCTGCCTTCAGGGGACAGATGTTTCTGTGGGGTATTTGGTCACAGATACCAGCTGTCAAAATACTATTTGGTGAGTTTTGTGGCAGAACAAAAGGAAGTATAACTGAGCTGGGGGTGGCAGTTTGGAAATTATGAATGACTTTTTTCCTAATGTACTTTGAAGAATGAACCATAATAACAGTTAACCCCTTATGGGCCCTAGTTAAATATTGTTTTCTGATTTAAGTCGTTGTGGCAAACTAAGTTAGATGCCATTATTCCTTATCTCATAGATGAGGAAACTGAGGCACATAAAATTTCTTGTGTAAGGTCCCATTGCTGGTAAGAGAATGAGGAAGGTTTCAAGCTTTAGTAGTTGGGCTGCAGAATCCAAACTCTTAACCCATATACTGACTGTGAAGAAGTTAGCAATTTAAAGTGTTGTAACATGAAGACAGCACATGTTGACTTTGACAAGCTGATTTAGTAATCTCCAAGTATTCAATTTAGAGGAGCACTGGGCTGAGCAGTTTTAGAAATCTTAATCTGGGTAGAATGTTGAAACCATAGACGGTGAGAGGCTGCACCCAGGACTATCCATGAGATGACTGTATCAGTAGTTTCTAGTAGAGACAACAAGACTGCTACAAGGGGAGTGGAGGAGATGGTGGGCGCTGCATCAATGTTAATAGATAGATTAGGCAAGACATGCTAAATAAAATAATAGGATGAAGGAAAGAAGGATCTTAGAACAATTTATAGGACTCCAGGCAACACATACTCTGCTAGATGACAGGGAAATGGTGGCGGGGGGAAAGATGGATTGGAGGGAAAATTTTTAGAACTGACAGCAAGGGGAAAGCCACAGAGAGAGGAAAAACTTGAAATTCTTTTCACTGATTTTAACCTAGTTAAGGAATAATGATTAAAGTTTAATTTACTTTTTTTTTTTTTTTTTTAAAGATTTATTTATTTATTATTTATACAAGCACTGGGTACAGTCAGAAGCGCGGGAGGGTGAGAGAATTCACCAGAGCCAGAGCGGGGAGCAGAGCAGGCAGAAGGACCGAAGTGCACTGCTGAGGGGAGCAGCGGGCGCGTCAGGAGAGGTCTGCGCGCCATGTGGGACCCTCCTCCAGTGGCCCGGGAGCAGCTGGGGATTGAACCGGCGCCGCAGAGGCCGCGGGCAGCTTCGCAACCCAGCGCTCAACCGCTGCGCCACCGGGGAGGCCCAAAGTTTAATTTACTTTTAAAATTTTATTTATGCATATAAGAACTGGGATCTAGGCCAGAAGTGTAGAGGGTGAGAGGACTCACCAGAGACAGTGGGAGCAGAACAGGAGGATCTACTTAAATACACTGCTGAGGGGAGCAGCGGGCAAGACAGAACGGTCTGCTGTGCCATGTCGCTTAACTCCCTGGCCGTGGATGGAACTCATGCTGCAATGGCTGGCAATAGCTTGATAGCTATAGCTATCCAGGGTTACCTCCCTGCCCTACCATGGAGGCCCAGAACTACAATCATATAAAAGTATAGGACTTTGGGGCTTCCCCGGTGGTGTAGCGGTTGAGCGCTGGCTTACAAAGCTGCCTGCAGCCTCTGCAGCGCTGGTTCGATCCCTGGCCTGCCGACGAGGGTCCCACATGGCACGCAGACCCCTCCTGCCACACCCTCTGCTCCTCTCAGCAGTGTACTTCGGTCCTTCTGCCTGTTCTGCTCCCCGCTCTGGCTCTGGTGAATTCTCTCACCCTCCCGCGCTTCTGACTGTACCCAGTGCTTGTGTAAATAAATAAATATATCTTCAAAAAAAAAAGTATAGGACTTTGATGCAGATTAGTTACTGTAGTAAAGATCTGTTCTTCATTAAAATGAAAGGTTGGTATTTATAAGTTGACTCTTACAAGAGTAGGAGAGGTGCTTTAATGAATAAACAAGAAGGAGAAGGACATTTCAACTTGGAATTTTTTTTCCAGGGGACCATGGGTGTGTTACCTGGGCACCTTGGAGGCAGGATGTTTTTGGAAATGAGGTTCAGGACTGAGGAAAGAATTAAACTTTAAGGCAGTGATTTTACTGAGACGATGTAATCTAGTTGTCCTTAGGAGATGTTCTGTGTGGGTTTTTCAAATCATTTGGCTGTTTGGTTTTTGTTTTATGTTTTCCTCTGAGGTTGGTTTAGTAATGGAGTATGCTTTTTGTCTTAGTGCTATCTATACCTGATTACTCTGGGGACTGTAATTTACTTGAAAATAAGTTATATTTTATTCTTTCATGTAGGGTTGGTTGATTTTTGTTTGAAACATGGAATTTCCCCAGTTTAAAAGGGGAAAGAATGCAAAATAACACCCAGAAATTTTTGAGTGACTTGTGCTATGTGTTTTCTTAGCTCTTCAGGAAGCTGCAGCAAGGTTTGAGGAGTTAAAGGCCCAAAAAGAGCTAAGACAGCTTCAGGAAGACCGGAAGAATGACAAGAAGCCACCACCTTATAAGCATATAAAGGTGAAAAAACCCCTCAGGAGACTCCCATCTCTATGACAGATCCTGTAGCTTGTCCTCTTCCCATTCTGTTCATCATGAAAATTTGAAACACAATCATAGTTACTTTTAAGTAGCAGTATTAGCTTGAAAAAAGTGTGAGAACTCCATTGTGTGCACTTTATAAATGCTAGCAGCCCTTTAAAACAGAGTACAAAATATGTTAACTCTAGCTGACTTTCATTTTCTGTTGTCTTTTCATACCAGTGGGTAGATTATGTTGACAGTAAACATCTTTCTGTTTGAAAGGGACCAAAGACTCATGATCAAAAATAATAAACGGTACCAAAATATGAATGACATGTATGATGAGTCTTCTTGGTAATGGCTGATAATATACTTTAGGTAATCAGTATGACTAGGATTGCCAAGGGGAATTCATAGGTGACCAGTTTAATCTTCATCTACCTGGTAAGATAGTCCTTTCTATTTATCTTCTGGTCCAGTAGACACTTTGTATATTTTTACATTTTTAATTCATTTTATTAATGAATAATTTACAGAAGTAAAAATGTAGAAGTACTCAAGAACAAATTAATTAGATACTTTACAGTAAGGCATTTACAAATCTTACTGTCAAGTTAGCTTGGGTGCTTAAACATGAAAGAATACTATTTGCTTTGTTTGCAAAATGAGATTGCCCAGGTTTTTGTTGCAGAAAGTTTATAATGTCATTCCTGGATGGCAGTACCACATATATTCATACATATTTGTCTTTAGAAATGGATTGTTGGTATACTCATTGATTTTTTTGAATTTCTGAAGTCTTGCAGCCCGGGATTTCATTAAGCAATCAAAAAAAAAAATTTTTTTAAAGATATATCTATTTATGCATACAAGAGCTTGAGTAGTACAGGCCTGAGGAGTGGGGCGAGGCTGAGAGGATTCACCAGAAACAGAGTGGGGAACAGAACAGGCAGATTGACCGAAGCACACTGCTGAGGGGAGCAGCGGGCAAGCCAGGAGAGGTCTGCTGCGCCATGTGGGTTGCTCCCTGCCTGGGCAGGAATTGAACTCATGCAGATTGAACTCAGTCCTTTGCAGTGGCTGCGGATTGCTTCATAGGTTGCGTCTTAACCCTTGCGCCACCAGGGAGGCCCCTAAGAAATCAATTTTACCACCATCTTTAGTCTTTTGTATTTAATTATGTCCCAGATAGTCCATGGGCCATCCTTCAACTAAAAATCTATTTGTTGTTTATCTGGAAAACAGACTTAACTGGGTAGCTTGGACTTTAATTTACTAAATCTAGCAGTCCTACTAAAAGCAGAATATAAAAGATGTTATGTTTAGTGGCTTTTTGGAAAGATGATGTAGTACCTTGGACAAAGTAATACATACATGAAGGTGTGATTTTTTTCATTAGTGCATTATAATGCAGTGATTATATTATTGTTATATTTTTAATGTAATAATAGACTGATTTTATTATTGTTCTGTGTTCTGATTAACTTAGTTTTTTTGGGCATAATTGTGAACTATTGATGTGTAATGATGAAAGAGAAAATGATAAAAGATACAGAAAAGTAAAAACACTAAAATTCCATAATTACAGTAAGCTTACGAAAGGGTCTAGTTGACCTGTATACCTGGTAGTAACAAGATAGAATGAGTTTTGTTCTTTTTTTTTCTTTTCTCTTTTTTTTTATTATAAATTTCATTTTTATATTCCCCATACTCTTTTTTTTTTAATAAATAAATTTTCCCTTTTATCTTTGGAAGACCTCTGATAGACTAGAAATCATAAAATACCAATCCTTACAAATAGTTATAACTGCTGGAAAAACAAATTCAAAAATTAATCTGTCAATGGTCATGTGGGTTGCTTGCACATATTAGCTATTTTGCTAATATGCTACTGCTAAATTTTGGTAGTTCAAAATCATATAAAATGTGTCATGAAACTTTTTTTTTTAAAGATTTATTTATTTATACAAGCACTGGGTACAGTCAGAAGATCTTTTATAAAGATCCTGAATCTTCTTGTTGAGTTGCCTGATGTACTGTGATATATTTTACTTCTCTAGGTGAACCGTCCTATTGGCAGAGTACAGATCTTCACTGCAGACTTGTCTGAAATTCCCCGTTGCAACTGTAAAGCTACTGATGAGAATCCTTGTGGAATAGACTCGGAATGCATCAATCGCATGCTGCTTTATGAGTGCCACCCCACTGTGTGTCCAGCTGGAGGGCGCTGCCAAAACCAGTGCTTCTCTAAACGCCAGTATCCAGAGGTTGAGATTTTTCGCACATTACAGAGGGGTTGGGGTCTCCGGACAAAAACAGATATTAAAAAGGTGATGAAAACTTTTTTTTTTTTTTAAATATTTATTTATTTTTGCTGGGGCACAGGCCAGAGGTGTGGTGGGTGAAAGGATTCACCAGAGACAGAGTGGAGAGCAGAACAGGCAGATTGACCAAAGTACACTGCTGAGGGGAGCAGTGGGCGAATCAGGAGAGGTCTGCTGCACCATGTGGGTAGCTCCCTAGCTGGGGATCAAACTTGTGCCGCAGAGGCTGCAGACAGCTTCATAGGTTGTGTCTTAACTGGTTGTGCCCCCAGGGAGGCCCAAAAACTTTTCTTGATTCCCAGACTTTTTTTCTTCTTTGCTGCTGCTTAGTGAGTAATTCTTCTTGATAAATACAAGGAAATTGATCATGGAAGAAAATAACATAGGAGTTAAAATTGTTATTATATCTTGCCATATCCTTCTAGCACTTAGAGGCTTGAGAGTAGATGGTCATTATTTCTAACGTGCTTGGTATTGAACATGTTCACTATGTGTAAAGATGAGGGAAGTCCATAGAGAAAATACAGTGGCCTTTTCTGGCCTCATTTGCTCTTTGTGAAAATCTTGGAAAATGTAGTTAAATTGGCAAGGATAGTGAGTGAATGATAAAGAGATGTTAATCACCTATAATACAATAAAATCAATTTTTCTGAAGGAAAAATAGGTTTGGATTCATAGAACATGAAGAAGAAAAAGATCTTTAGTGTAAATGAAATAATATCTTGGGCTTCAAATGTGAAAAACCTTTAAGTTTCTAACAAATAGGTAATGTCTGTCTAGAATGATTTTATTTTCTCCATTTTTATTATTTTTAAAATTTCATTTATATATTTTTTACACTGTTGTTGATTTTTGTACAATGTTTGATTTCTCCTCTCAGGTGTAATCTCCATAACATTACCACCACCAGGAAACCGTGAACCATAACCATAGTCTCTTGTGCTCTTCCCTCTCCTGTTTTTATCCCTCTCCCTCCCTTTCTCTGCCGAATGTCTCTGATTTATAGGTTGCCTGCTAGTTTTGTCTTTTTCCCCCTGTCCCTGTGTTCCTCCTATAAGTGAAACCATCCAATATTTTTCTTTTTCCTTCTGACTTATTTCACTGAGCATAATCCATATTGCTGCAAATGGCATGCATTTATCTTTTTTGATTGCTGAATAGTATTCCATTGTGTATATATACCACATTTTAAAAAATTTTATTTATTATGCATACAGGAACTGGGTATAGGTCAGAGGTGCGGGGGGTGAGAGGATTCACCAGAGACAGAGTGGGGAGCAGAGCAGGCAGACTGAGTGAAATACACTGCTGAGGGGAGCAGCCGGTGAGACAGGAGAGGTCTGCTCTGCCACATGGGTAGCTCCTTTAACAGCTGGGGATCGAACTCTTGCTGCAGTGGCGATGGATAGCTTCACAGTGCTGTGCTTAACCCCCTGTGCCTCCAGGGAGGCCCAGTTGTTGCCAGTTTTTTTTTAATATGGGCCAGTCTCATTGGTATGAGGTGGTATTTCATTGTAGTTTTGATTTGCATTTCCCTGATTATAAGTGATGTTGAACATTTTTTCATATACCTGTTGGTCATTTGCACTTCCTCTTTGGAGAAGTGTTTTTTTGTAACTCTTCTGCCCATTTTTTGACTCGTTTGTTTTTGTTGAGTCGTGTGAGGTCTGTGCAGATCTTTGAAATCAGTGCCTTGTCAGCTGTGTCGCGTGGAAATATTTTCTCCCAATCAATAGGGTGTCTCTAGAGTGCTTCTTATTTGACACTTTAAATAAATCTTACTTCAGCTAAACTTTATGATGAATTTTACTGAAGTTCATTTCTAGGAAATAAAGTGAATATAGAGGTGTCTGTTTAGTCATTTGCTAAGAAGCTGTTCAATATTGTGTGCCAGGCATCATACTTCAGACACAGTGATGGAAAAGTGAGAGACAATCCCTGTTTTCATGAAGTTAACAGTCTAGTGAGGAAGAGGATGAAAGCAGGGAATGACCCAAGGTAGAATCACAAAGGTTTCTGGAGGCACGTGGCAAAGAGCCTGAAAATAGCTTGTCTGTGAGACTATTTTTGAGAACGAAAGAGAAATATGAGCTGTATGAGGCCAGTTAAGTGTTACAGAACATTGCAGGTAGAGAGGACAGCATGAGTGAAAACCATTATATGGTGTAGTCAGTCAAGAGGATGGTGATATGAAATGTAGAAGGGCAGTAGGTAGGCATGTTCCAAGGAAAAAGAACATAGTTAAGGGATAATCACTTTTGAGGATTTTGTCAGATAAAGGAATTCACTATCCATATCATTGTTATAAAGGAGGCTTAATTTAGTTATCTTCCATTTTAGTTGATCTTTAGTATCCAGAATATCCCAGTCTATCTACAGGTGGCTGTGGTAGGAGTGAGGAGTTGGTTCTCATTGTCAAATGTTGAAAGCATCATATTTTTGTTATGTTTCTTGAATAAATCTTGGTTAAAGTGACTAGTTATATGCACATGACCTACTTTGGAAAACCTGTTATTTTCATTTTTTAGGAATAAGGTATACCTGTCAACACAATTGTACTTTTTTGCCATTGAGTCAAGACCTGTTTTATTATTCTAGGGTGAATTTGTGAATGAGTACGTGGGTGAGCTAATAGATGAAGAAGAGTGCAGAGCTCGAATCCGTTATGCCCAAGAACATGATATCACTAATTTCTATATGCTCACCCTAGACAAAGTAAGTAATGAGAAATAATACTTTCACTGTTAAAAGACTATGAGATTATAGTTGTCATAGCTATTGTGTATGTAGGCATGTTGTGCCTACGCATTGCACAAAGCATCACTGCCATGCTTATAGGGCTTGCTTGATCAGGTTTTTAGAGTAGGTAAGATAGCTCATTTCTGGCTGTATACTTCCATAGCCAAAGGCAAAAAAGCTACTTTTCCTTTGGAACCATCTAGTATAAATTGGGGATTATATCTTTTAGTATTTTTACAGTATGATTAAAATTTGAAGCCAGAAAAGTAAATAATCATTCTTTTACCCTTTTATATATTGAGAAACTGACTTGTTAATATTTAATTGATACATTGGGAAGGTCATATAAATTGATGAAAAAACTGAGCCTACAAACCCAAGTCAGCATTCCAGCTACTGGAATTTTCTGATGAGTTTCATTTCATGGTGACTAGCATTATATCAGAATTTACTCCTAATTCTAGTTTCCAAATGTGGCTATTTTTCATGTATCTGAATTCTTCTTTGCACCTGAATGCTAGGTTCTGTTGACTTCTTTTATTCACTAGCTTTTATAACAATTTTTTCCTGTTGTGAAATTTTGTGAACATTTATCAGGTTGTATCATTATGGTTTGTTAGATTTTTACTTCCAGATATTATGATCTTTTGTTGGGATGGGGGTGGTCTCCTGGCCTTAATTAGTATTAAGATCTCCTTTGGCTATTTCTTAAATGTGTGACCAGGGTTCAGGGCTACCTGAGGAAGAAAAATATAGGAAAAGCTGCTTTTTCTAGGGCAGTGGTCCTCAGTCTTCAGTATTTATCAGAATCACCAAACATGTTTGTTATAACACACATTGCTGGTGCCTACCGTGGGGTTTGTGCTTTAGTACATCTGAAGTATAACCCAAGAATGCGCATTTCTAACAAGTTCCCATAGGGTGATAGTCCCAGTGCAGGTTCAGGGACTATGCTTTGAGAGCTACTCCCCTTGGAGATTCAAACTTTATAAATAGGAACTTATTAGTGAGAATACTCTAATTGTATTCTATAATAGTAGAAGTCTTAGGTTGTCTGTTGAGTTGCATCTCTTTTAATTCTAGGACCGTATCATTGATGCTGGTCCCAAGGGAAATTATGCTCGATTCATGAATCATTGCTGCCAGCCCAACTGTGAAACACAAAAGTGGTCTGTAAATGGAGATACCCGTGTTGGTCTTTTTGCCCTAAGTGACATTAAAGCAGGTAAGGATTCTGTAGCTAACAACAGAATTGCAAATTTTATCATCTAAAAATCCTCTGTGTTATGATAAAAAATGAGGTTTGCAAACTCTTCAGTATTCAGTATTCATGTACTTGGCATGGAATATTTTGTTGGTGACAGTGCTTTGGTAAAATACACATAACAAAATTTAATCATCTTAACCATTTTTAAGTGTACAATTCTTTAACATTCAGCACATTTATATCGTTGTACAGTGATCCCCACATTCATCTCTAGAACTCTTTAATCTCCTCATCTGAAATTCTTTACCTACTAAACAATAACTCCCCATTTCCTCTCTCCCCAGATCCTGGCAACCACCATTCTGTTTTCTCTTTCAGTGATTTTGACTACTCATATATACTTCATATAAATGGAATCCTACTATGTTTGTCCTTTTGTGACTCTTCTTAATCACCTAGAATAATGTCTTCAAGGTTTGGGTACGGATGATTTTCAGGGAATAAATTGCTAGACTTTTAACTTTTATGTGTACTCCCTGGAAATTAGTCTGCGTTAGACAGCCCCAGCAATCCAGGTCTTTTTTCTCATCATCGAAACCAAAGATGCACCTCTCACACATCTGAATTTTATGGTGTATGAGCCCAGAGCCATTAAGATAAACCAAAAACCCCTCACCTCTGGGGTGCTAGTGAATTGGGCAGTCAGTGGCCTGCTTGGGTGCCTGTGTATCTGAAGATTTAAGAATACATATATTAGGTGGTTGTAACTAGGAAAATCTGACATGTTTATTTGAAAGGAAAGTAAATCTGATATGGCTAAGAGGCTTAACAGTAAAATTGTGTGATGGATATTTTCTGTAAATATTACTATAGCCAAAATTCCATATGAAGAACAGAGTTATCCTTTTTCCAATCAGGGTTTTCTACCGCAGGAAACATTAATTTTGGTAAAATAATTAAAAAAAGGAATTTGGCCAGCTTCAGATATGTTCTTCTAAATTTTTTATTATTATCATTATAATCTGTGAATTTCTCCACCCTCATTCTGTATATCAGAGTTTTCAGAATTTAAAGGTTGTGACAATTTTCATATTTTAAAAATTGAGTTTTAAAAATTGACAAGTTCCGCTCTCCTGTTTTGCATTGTTTCAGTTTTAAATGGCCATTACTGTGCTCTGTTCACCAAAGTGATAGTATTGAATGTTTGGAATCTATGATCGCAGATTAAATTGGGTAGATTTCTGCTTTGTAGCAGAAATTATCAAGTGAATGCTATAAGGGCTATCATTTACTGGATGCCAGACACTGTTCAAAGCATATTATCTCATTTAACCCTTGGCAAAACTACCGTTAAAAAGTACATCTGTTATGTCTATGTTACTGGATTTTTGGATCTGACACCTTCCTTTCTCATTCTGTTCTCCATCTCTACCCATTCCAGGGCTGTTACAGTGGGTAGTAGTTTCTGTGTATAAATTTCTCAGTGTTAGTCATATTACTGCACTTCTCTCTCTGATGACTGTTTTTGGTACCACACCTCTACTAGGATCTTCCCCCCCCCCCAAAGATTTATTTATTTATACAAGAACTGAGGTACAGAAGCGGGGGAGGGTGAGAGAATTCACCAGAGCCAGAGCGGGGAACAGAACAGGCAGACTGATGAAGTGCACTGCTGAGGGGAGCAGTGGGTGCGGCAGGAGGAGTCTGCGTGCCATGTGGGACCCTCGCCGGTGACCAGGGATTGAGCCGGCGCTGTGGAGGCTGCGGGCAGCTTCGCAGCCCATTGTTCAACTGCTGCGCCACTGGGGAGGCCCTAGAATTAGAACTTTAAACTTGCTTGCTTTCCTTATCCAGCTCTAGGACTCTTCTCATATATATTATTTTCTGTACCCCATATGTTCATAGTCCTTGTTTATCTCTTCTCCAGTGCCCTTTGCCATCCCTAATAAGTGCAGGATTATTGTACGTTATACTTGTTGCTAGAATGTTACCAAGTCTTCTTTATGAACACTGATACCTTCTGATTTATTGCATTGTTTATATTTACATAGTTGATACTGAGGGAGCAGCAAGGTCTGACAAGTATCCTGCTATCTTATACTTGTATACGTGGTTGAGTTGGATATATAAAAATTAAATTTATGAATATTCAGTTATATATTCATGGGTTTTTGGGTTTTTTTTTTCTTTTTTTCATTAGAAGAGAGTAGTGTGAGTAGAATTCCCTATCATTCAATCCAGTAAGTTCATAGTGAATATGGGAGGGGTGATAACATAACCCAGCTTTTATGTTCAATCTCAGTTCCTACAAGTTCCTCACTGTGTGAGCCTCTCACGAGATTATGACTGATGATTCTAGTATTGGTACTATAGCCAGCTGCATTATAATCTTTTCAACCAAATAAACAAATAATCATCTATTTCCAATATTAGATGAAAACTGTCATTTAATGTCACTGGTAAAAGATATGTGAGTCTACAGTGAGAAATCTTGCTGAGATTTGACAGTTTTGACTGTTAGATAACACCCCCACTGAGAGACAACCTCTTCGTATACATCTATAAAATCCTTGTATTTGTTAGCCCTTATCTAACTAACTTATTGTTTGAAAAAGTTCTGTGTGTTTTATTCTTAGTTTTAATGAAATGCACTTTTGACCAATAGGTGACATTTTGTCCCTTAAATCTGGACATTCCGTTTTAAAAGTTTACGGATTACTGATAAGTACATTATGTCATATTCTCTCTATAAGCTTCTGAGGTTGGGCCTCCCCGGTGGCGCAGCGGTTGAGCGCTGGGTTGCGAAGCTGCCCGCGCCCGAGGAGCCGGTTCGATCCCCGGCTGCTCCCCGGCCACCGGAGGAGGGTCCCACATGGCGCGCAGACCTCTCCTGCCGCCCGCTGCTCCCCTCAGCAGTGTACTTCGGTCTTTCTGCCTGCTCTGCTCCCCGCTCTGGCTCTGGTGAATTCTCTCACCCTCCCGTGCTTCTGACTGTACCCAGTGCATGTATAAAACAAACAAACAAACAAATAAATAAATAAAGCATGCCTCTATTAAAAAAAAAAAAAAAAAAAAGAATATTACTTATTTAAAAAAAAAAGCTTCTGGGCCTCCCCAGTGGCGCAGCGGTTGAGCGCTGGGTTGCGAAGCTGCCCGCAGCCTCTGCGGCGCCGGTTCGATCCCCGGCTGCTCCCCGGCCACCAGAGGAGGGTCCCACATGGCGCGCAGACCTCTCCTGCCGCCCGCTGCTCCCCTCAGCAGTGTACTTCGGTCCTTCTGCCTGCTCTGCTCCCCGCTCTGGCTCTGGTGAATTCTCTCACCCTCCCGCGCTTCTGACTGTACCTAGTGCATGTATAAACAAAACAAACAAACAAATAAATAAATAAATAAAGCATGCCTCTATTTAAAAAAAAAAAAAAAGTATGAAAAAAATAAATAAATAAAAAAGCTTCTGAGGTTGTTATTTCTCCATTTAACAAATGGGTTCAGGGCTCAAAACATGCAGTTAGATTGTGGTGTTAACTGTGATGTAAAGGCACATAGTTTTCTAGTGTAATTCTGCACTGAATTTCTTTCTTTTGGGTGGTGCCAGGTAAGATATGCTCGTGGTGGCACAAACCGAGTTTCTCTTCATGCTTGCATATGCATTGCCTGGGCACATCACAGTGCAATAAACTGTTTCTTTGGTTTTGGTACTGAATGAATGTATTTTGAATTTGAGTAGTTAGAAAATAAGTAAAAAACAACTTGGGATTAACACCTCTATAGTAAAAGTTATTTCAAATATTGTTGTTAGGCTATTTACATGTTTCTGTAACTTTGTTGCATTAGCTGATTAATAATGTTACAGGATTAGAATGTATTAGAATTTGGTTATGTAGTGAGATGAGAGTTAATAAATTTTTCTCTGAAGTAATGTAAGTAAAGCAATAGATATTAATATTTTTATGATCTGTTATGCAGGCACTGAACTTACCTTCAACTACAACCTAGAGTGTCTTGGGAATGGAAAGACTGTTTGCAAATGTGGAGCCCCGAACTGCAGTGGCTTTTTGGGTGTAAGGCCAAAGGTACCTTACAAACGTTTGCATCGGGAATAATGCTGTGGTCCTCCCTACCCCATGGCAGGGCTGTCTTTAAGATGTTTGAAATAATGACTTCAAATAGATGTTATGGGGTCACCAATTTACTAAGCATTCTTATGGTCAATTTATTACACAACAGAGGATCTTTGGGTGGTGTTGAACTGTTTTGATGAATCTGATTTGTAATTGGTGATACCTTTCTAGCTAAAAAATTATAAAATGGGAATCCATAAAGTGGGTTACATCCATGTCTTTGTTGGTCTTAGCTGATCTCACATTTCTTAAAAAGTGACTTTAATTCTGTCTCTACCTATTGTGGTCCCTCTTCCCCCACCCCATCTTTTAAAAAATATCAAGGAATCTGCTACTGAATTTAAGATTCTAAATGAAGTATAACACTAGAGATAAACCTAGGATGACCCTTAATCTTAACTATTGTAATCAAGTATAAATATTGTTGTGTCTTCCTGGTTTTTTATGTGCACTTTAAATGAAGTGTAATTCTGTAATTGTTAAGAATTGTTTACAAATCTGTGTCTTGCTTTTCTTAAATATTATAAAAATAATTTTCTTGCTGTTACAGTTCTTCTTAACTATCATTTTTAGTGACTGTTAAATTTTTTATGTAATGAATGGACCATAATAGATTAATATCTGGATACTTCCAGATTTCTTTATCATAAGTAACAGCACACTGAAAACTGAAGTTTAATTTTGATGCCAGGTAGATCCACAGTGATTCCAGTTATTCCCCAATAATCCTTTTTTTTTTTTTTTTTTTATGAAGTCACCATTAAGAACTAAGATGCAAAATAGCATAGAAGGCTATGCTATGTGAAGATGAAGAGTACTCAGTAATTATTTTATAAAAAAGAAAAATTATATTTACATTGGGTTTTGATTTTTTTGTTTAGTTGGTTGTAGCATCCTGTTCCTTAAGATATCCAGTTGGTTTATTGCCTATGAATTAAAACAGCATTTGAGTTTAACTCAAGTTAATGGTGTTACATCCACTAGGGGTGTAAGGCTTTGCATCTTTAAGGTCTGATATAGTATTCCACATATGAATCAGTAGAAGTTTAGAGATTGGAAAAGATGGCTGTGGGCTAGAAGTAATAAACATGCTTCTTATATTGGTCCTGGATGCTTCTAGGTCAAAATAGTAATGTGATGAAAACCACACAGTCTGATCAAATATGGGCTGCAGAGGGAGCCCAGACAAGACCTACTGAGTGTACCAGGGGAAAGATGGGCATGAACCTCAAGATGCCTGACTAGTTGCCGGAAAGCCATGATTAGTTGTCTGTGTCTTGCTAGCATATGGCTCATAGTAAGTGTTCAGTGAAAGTTTGTTGACTACATTGAGAAATGTGTGTGCATGCACAGACATACACGCCCAGAGAAGTCTTTCTTAGTTTTGAAATTAGACAAACGTAAAAATAAAACTTAAAAAGGGTGACCTTTAATACCAGCATGGTGTATCAAAATAAAGTACATTTATTTCATTCAGGTGGCAGAGTAGTTATCATTAATGCTACCATTTATTGGGTACCTATGATGTGCCAGGTGCCTCTCCTGTATTTTCTCTTATTTTCACAACAGTCTTTGAGGACTGTCTCTTCCCAGAGGAGAGACTGAGGCTCAGAGAGGATAGTTAACCGGGTCAAGATCATACAGCTAATGTGTCGACAGAATGCTGACTGCTCAATATCTGACCTCTAGAATCAACCCATTGCCACGGAAGAAAAGTCAAAGAAATTTAAGAAGAAGCAACAAGGGAAGCGCAGGACCCAGGGTGAAATCACAAAGGAGCGAGAGGATGAGTGTTTCAGCTGTGGGGATGCTGGCCAGCTTGTCTCCTGTAAGAAACCCGGTTGCCCAAAAGTTTATCATGCGGACTGTCTCAATTTGACCAAGCGACCAGCAGGTTGGTACCAGAATCTACTTAGAGCACTCCTTGTTCTCAGCCAGAATCCTCAAGGCCCTTTGGTATTCACATGCACACTTTTGAAGGGGATGTGGTCCCTGTGCTCATTCTGAAAATAACAAGATTAGACTCTCAGGCAATAGAGAAAGGGAATTAGAAGCTCATTTGTTATGTGCCAAGCACTTTATATACAATTACGTTATTTTTACGTTATTCCCACCAACCCATAAAGAGGAGACCATTTTCTTTCTTTCTTTTTTTAAAGATTTATTTATTTATTTATACAAGAACTGGGGTACAGGCCAGATGCACGGGAGGGTGAGAGGATTCACCAGAGACAGAGCGGGAAGCAGAACGGGCAGAATGACAAAATACATTGCCGAGGAGAGCAGTGGGCGTGACAGGAGAGGTCTGCTGCACCATGTGGGACCCTTGCCGGCCGGTGGGGATTGAACCGGCGCTGCAGAGGCTGCAGACAGCTTCACAGCACGGCGTTCAACCACCTGTGCCGCCAGGGTCGGCCCAAGAGGAGACCATTTTCATCTTTCCATGATGGAGACGAGGAAATGGTCAGTTAGCTGAGATGACTTGTCATATCAGAGCATAGATGGAGGAGGTGGAATGAAAACCAGATTTTCTGGGGCTTAGCCCTGGTGGCCTAGGCATTAAGTCTCAGTGCTATCAACGCTATGGCCTGAGTTCAATCCCTGGCCAGGGAGCTAACCCACATGACGCAGCAGACCTCTCCTTTCTTACCCGCTGCTTCCCTAAGCAGTGTGTTTCAGTAAATTTGCCTGCTGTTCCCCACTCTGTCTCTGGTTAATCCTTTTACCCACCACATCTCTGTCCTGTACCCCAGTTCTTCTATGCAAAAATAAATAAAACCTTTAAAAAAGAAAACCAGATTTTCTGACTTCAAAGCACTAAGCTTTTCTAAAGAAAGAGAGGTTAAGACAGAGTGGAACTTTTAAATCATTCTAGTTAGTGCGATATGGTTGGCACCACTTTTACTCTCTTCTAGACTATCCCCCTCTGAAGGAAACGCAGTTGTATCAGTTAACACATGATCAAGCTGCATAGGCAGATATGGTACCCAGGAAATTTGTGACTTGGGGATGGAGGATTTTAGAAATTTGGATATGCCACCTATTTTAAACAACATGGGTGAGAAACCAGTAAGGGGCCCAGGTTGAGGCGTTTATATATCACTGGTGACCTGCTTCTAGGAGTTGCAGAAAGAAAATAACTTTGGGATGGGAGTAAGAAGAGTTTGTCTCTGAACTGGCTTTTCTTTAACATGTCAGTGCTGGGGTAATGAAATAATAGAAACTGAGGTACTGTGAGTGCAAGCCTATAACACTGACCTGTTAGTGCCAGGAAGTGGAAATGGGAGTTGTTTTGGAATCAAGGTTGTAGCTGGCACAGGCTGTGATAGCACTGATCTGGCCTATGAGCCAAGAGTGAGGTGTAGCATGTTTTTATTTGGAAGGAGCTGGGTGGAAATATGGTCCATGCCAGAAACTTTCAGGTGTAATTAAATGACAAGGAGAAAGCAACTCAGGTTATCCTTGAGGCCAGCTTTTCCACTGATTCTGTGTAGAAAAAAAAGGTAAAATTAATATTAGCTTCAGAACTTAAATTTGAAAAAAGCTAAATTTGTTTCCATTTTTCAGATTTGTGTGTCCCTTCCTGTTCTTAATAATAACCCAAGGAGTTTAAGTAGCTGAGATTTTCCCTTTAGAGTTGAATACTTACAGATTGTGTATAGCACAAATGCAGTATGCAGAAATATGAAGTAGAATCTTAACATTCCACAATGGGGAACTTGGGGTTTTCTTTCCTTGCTGGAAATAGTCATAGAAATAAGGATTTACTCCTTCTGTACATTTAGTTGATACTTGTTACGTAATGGTTGGCTGGTTGTTTTTTCATGTGTTGTACAAAGGGGAAAGCTATGGACTCTGGGGCAGGGTCATGGTCTCAGCAGAGAGTAGTAGTTTGAAATTATTCTTTTGACCCTGCCCCAAAACAGGACCCATCTTATTTGCATCTCTTTGTTTCCCTAAGCTTTTTTTTCACATTTGTATTTTCAGGGAAATGGGAGTGTCCTTGGCATCAATGTGACATCTGTGGGAAGGAAGCAGCCTCTTTCTGTGAGATGTGTCCCAGCTCCTTTTGCAAGCAGCATCGGGAAGGGATGCTCTTCATCTCCAAATTGGATGGGCGTCTGTCTTGTACAGAGCATGACCCCTGTGGGCCCAACCCTCTGGAACCCGGGGAGATCCGTGAGTATGTGCCTCCCCCAGTTCCACTGCCTCCAGGCCCAAGCTCTCATCTGGCAGAGCAATCGTCAGGAACGACTGCTCAGGAGCCCAAGATGTCAGATAAGCCGCCTGCTAACACCAACCAAACACTATCCAAAAAAACTCTGGCAGGGACTTGTCAGAGACCACTGCTGCCTGAAAGACCTCCTGACAGAACTGACTCCAGACCGCAGCCTGTTGATAGGGTCAGGGACCTTGCTGGGTCAGGGACCAAATCCCAATCCTTGGTATGCAGCCAGAAGCCATTGGACAGGCCACCTGCAGTGGCAGCAGGACCAAGACCCCAGCTATCTGACAAACCTCCAGTGACCGGCCCAAGCTCCTCACCCTCAGTCAGGTGCCAACCACTGGAAAGACCTCTGGGGACAGCTGACTCAAGGCTGGATAAATCCATAGGTGCTGCCAGTCCAAGGCCCCAGCCACTGGAGAAAACCCCAGTTGCTACTGGCCTGAGATTGCCACCACCAGACAGACTGTTAGTCACCAGCGGTCCCAAGCCCCAGACTTCAGATAGGCCCCCAGACAAATCCCATGCCTCTCTGTCTCAGAGACTCCCACCTCCTGACAAAGTACTATCAGCTGTGGTTCAGACTCTGGTAGCTAAAGAGAAAGCACTGAGGCCTGTGGACCAGAATACTCAGTCAAAAAATAGAGCTGCTTTGGTCATGGATCTCATAGACCTAACTCCTCGCCAGAAGGAGCGGGCAACTTCTCCTCATGAGGTCACACCACAGGCGGATGAGAAGATGCCAGTGTTGGAGTCAAGCTCATGGCCTACCAGCAAAGGTCTGGGGCAGATGCCACGAGCTGTTGAAAGAGGCAGTGTGTCAGATTCTGTCCTTCAGCCACCTGGGAAAGCAGTGGCCCCGTTGGAGCACCCCTGGCAAGCTGTTAAATCACTCACCCAGGCCCGACTTCTTTCTCAGCCCCCTGCCAAGACTTTTTTATATGAGCCGGCAACTCAGGCAACAGTAAGAGCATCTGCAGGGGCTGAGCAGACCACAGGACCTCCCAGCCAAGCCGTGGGCCTGGTGAAGCAGGTGAAGCAGATGGCTGGAGGCCAGCAGCTCTCTGCACTAGCTGCCAAGAGTGGGCAGTCCTACAGGCCTCTTGGGAAGACCCCAGTCTCCCTCCCCACAGAAGAGAAGAAATTGGCAACTACAGAGCAAAGTCCCTGGGCCCTGGGAAAGGTCTCACCAGGGCCAGGACTCTGGCCCTTGGTGGCTGGACAAACATTGGCGCAGTCTTGCTGGTCCCCTGGGAGCACACAGACATTGGCACAGACTTGCTGGTCTTTTGGAAGAGGGCAAGACCCTAAACCAGAGCAAAATACACTTCCAGCTCTTAACCAGGTTCCTTCCAGTCACAAGTGTGCAGAATCAGAACAGAAATAATACCAGTAAATGTCACATGACCAGACCAGCTGCCCCCAGGGCTCTTGGGGAAGGGAAATTTTCCTTTCTTTTCCTCCCTTAAAAAACAGACCCCCAGTTTTTCCACTGTTATTCTTTCCTTATGTCCCAACACTCAGAACTCTTGTGACATTAGCCAGTGGGGGCTTGTGGTTATGTGAGCCATGTATGGAAATCCGAGTGGGCCCCAGCCAAGGAGACAGACAGACTTGGATCTCTTTCCCCAATCTTTACATGGTCAATTTAAAATAAAAAGTCCACTCTGGAGTCAAGCATGGGATTCAATTCCACTGGTCAGGTTGGAAGGTAGAGGGGCTTTCAACGCTATTTGTCTAGCCCTACAGCCCCACTGAGGACACCTGATGAACCCTTGGGAGGAACTAATAATCCATTCAAATCGCTGGTGATTTTTTGAGCATTCACATGTGCTAGGCCAGGTGCTAGTCACTGACAGGAGATGCAGAGATAAATAAGACCTGATCCCTGTGAGCCTAACATGCCTGCCTGGCTTCCCAGGCTGTTTTTAGAACTTTGACCAGGAGATAACAGGAAGTCCTGAGGGCCCTGGGGCTCCAGACTCACTTTGTAATGTCCTTTTTGGCCCCAGCAGTGGTTGTATTGAGTAAGTGTCTCCTGGTCAGGTGTGTGTGCAGGCTTGCACACATATGGTCATGTAGAGGTCTCCTCTGTAAATAGGAGGGGGCTGCATCTAGGCCAAGTGGGACTGCTGGCTAGGCAGCAATAGCTGCTTCCGTCTGGGCTGTGCACAGTCCAAAGATCTGTCCTTGGCAGTCCAGCTGGTTGGGGGGGGGGGTTAAGGTGGGGGGTGGGGAGCTGGGCTCTCAAGATAGCTTTCCCACAGTATAAGAAGGCAATTGGCAAGCTTACCTTTCTTTTCCACAAAATTTCCTCCTTTCATGTGATCACCTCCCACCCAGCCCATGCTTGTCCCCCAACACTCAGGTGCTTTCAGATTTCAGAGTTCCGGGCAGTGGACATAGGGAATCTCTGGCAAGCTTTGGGCTAGATATACCACCAGCTCAGGGAGAGTGCTAGATCCTGATGAAAATTATTTCTCTTCTGGTCCTTTGCTCTCCTACTGCATGTAGGGAGCCTTCTTCTCTAGTGAATTCTACTACCCTCTCCCTGAGAATCGCTGTGCTCTGTATTGAGAGCACCTGCCTGCTGACTTAGCTCAAAGGCAAGCCAGATCCTTCCCTATGACTGGCAAGATGTAATGTTTATTTAGAGCAATGTCCAGTCTAAGAGATTATTCCTCATTACTGCTGATTATCTGTTACTGCTGCCCTGAGCTGGGGCACAAGGGCTGGGAAATCTGTTGGTGCTACCCTGCCCTACCATTCACTCAGCTCACTGACTGCCAACAGGATGTGCTGTTTGGCCAGTTCCTTTCCATTCACCCCTCTATCCTCTGTCCCTCTACCAGTTGTGTTTACCTCTCTGCTTTGCCAACATAGCCAGCAGCTTTAGCCAACAGGCCTCTCCTGGCCCAAACGTCTCCTGGCCATTCTGTCTCAGTTATGGCTTTTACGCCCTCAACAGGATTCTGTATTTTATCCCAATTTCCTCCTCCTAATTTACTATTGAGGTTACTTCCATCACCTCCAAGGAGGGAACAATAGTTGTTATAAAGGAATTTGCGCTTTATATAAAGGTTTAAAAAAGAATTTGTTTTTATTTCCCAAAGTGTGTCTCTGGAGTTGAGACACTTGAACTCAGGCAGAGGCACGGGGTTAGGCAGGGCTGCCCTGAATTTTAAGGCCTGTCCCTACATCTCACTTAGACCTCGGAATCTCCTCTGTAAATTCTGCCTGCCTAGTTCTCCCCTTTCATCTCTCTTTCTCCGCATCACCAGAGAGGAAAAACTCTGTTCAAAAGGAAGAGAAAACAAAGCATCTTATTTTCTTTTAAAAGAATTTTAAACCATGGAAAAGATATTTTTAAAGAAGTCCACCCAGAACATTAAAGTTCATTATATTAAGTATTTATCATGTGTGAGAATAAGTATATAACTGCAGCTAGTAGGTCCCTTTCCCTAATCTCTTAGGTTGTATGAGTAGGATTTGCTTGGTGCCAGTCCTGTGCCCTATTTTCTCCTGTCATCGTAGTTGTGATCAGAAAAAGATACCTGCACTGCACTGTCAGAATCTCCTTTCACTATGTTGTGTGTTAAATTACCGTAGCTCTTTGTTTCATGAAATAAACTGTGAATTTTTTTTGGGGGGGGGGGTTGTTCAGACTGTGTAAAAAATTTTAAGTGGAGAAGTTAGATCATGAAGTAGCTTCTCTGAAGTAGGCTTTGATAGATAATTGACTTGGCACCCACTCTAGATATGTCTCACAGGACAGGAAGGAGTGAGGGAGAGGTGGGCCATGATTGGCCACTTTGTGGTTTGTTTTGGTTCTTTCCATTCTCCACCATTCGCTGGAAACGTCACTCCAGAACTGCCTGGGAAAACAACTTCTGAGCTGTGCTTGGTTTGGGGTGGGTTGGGGTGGGGGCAATCTTTTATCTAAATACATAATCAACCAGGCTTTCGTGAGGGCCATTTCAAGACCCTCAGGTTAAAATGGAAATAAATTGAAATGTCAGGCTGACTGATCACAGCATCTGATGATAGATTTAGTTAACATCATGAAAGGGTCAAAAAGAGTCTTCCCAACAGACTCTTGCATGGCATCAGGGAGGGAGTGATCTTGCCAGCCCTTGGAGACTCTCCTGGAACCTTTACTGAGACTTTTTCTCCAGGGGGTATGAGGCAGTTTAGAGGAAATCTTCCCCGAAACTCCTGATGTTTATGGAAAATATTCTGGTATTCAGCCAAGTGCCCGGATATCAGGAACATGAGTCTGCCTGTAAGCTGGTCCCAAAGAAGCCTTTCTGAGGGGGAAGCCATAATAGCTTCCATAGGTAGCCAGAGAACCATTACCTCTCCTAATCTTCCTAAAGTCAGAATTTTTTTTTTTTTTAAATCTGAATTCAAAGCCTCATTTTCTTCTTGTCGGATTGACCATACTCTTAATAGCAAAATAGCTGTTGTTACTACAAAAGCATCCAAGGTTTTAAATGTCTGCTTCCCCCTAAAATTACTGATTTTGGGGTGATTGAAATCACCATGTTGACCCTCTTCTGAACAACTACCAAACCTACATCTTTAGCATTGATGAAAATAATTATTTTATTGACTTCCTCCACCCCACACTACGGTCAGGGCATGAAGTGCAGCAGTGATTCTTTCTCGGGCTTGGCAGTACCTACTCACTGGAGCTGGACTCCCAGGTGGCCTTGTGAGAACAGAGCGTCAGAAAGGTACTCTGGTCCTGGCAGCTTCCCCTGTGGAGAAGAATCAGGAGAGCACTAATTGTGGATGGATTTTTGCCCTCTGCGCCTGTAAAGTGGGTTTCTCCTAAGGCTTTTTGGGGGTTATTGTTTCCTTCTTGGGACTTGTCAGTCAGGAGATCAGAGTGGCCCAGTGTCCTAACCTCTCTGATATTGTGGCAAGAAAGGAGCTGCCACTAGCCCCTTTCGTTTCCTGCCGAATGATGTTTGGGCTGTTCCCTGTGTTAGACATTCCAGATCATTTAGAGCTAGGTAGCTGCTGCATGAGGCTTCTCATTGGCTGTGGCCAGTTAGCTCTCAGCTGAGCTTCCTAGGGCCAGTGCAGCAGGGACAGAGGTTGCTGTAGAATAAATTGAAGTAAGAATAGATAATTGCTTTGTACACACACACAAAATGTAATGATGGTGCTAATTTCCTGGTATAAATAAGCACTGCCAATGGTTGAGGGCCTGGTGACTTAAGAAACCCAGGTTCCTGATTGAGAAAAGATTTTATGTAGAATGGTTTCTTGAGGCTATATTGGGGGGTGGGGCGGGGGGAGAAGGCAGAGCTCTGATGAAGCCTGCACCCAATCCTGGAGTGGTCCGGTGAGATGCAGAGGTGGAAAAGATGCTGTATCCAGAGGGTGGCCATTGAGTTTCTCAGGGCTAGTGTCACCTTGTCCATAGCTTCTGTCCACATTGTTTGATACAGGTTGGTAGAGAGCTCCAGGTGTGGGGGCCCCCTCAGTTATCTTCTGCCCCTCTCTACCTCTTCTACTCTCATGAGAGCTTCTCTATTGCTTATGAAGGTTAAGGGGAATGTTTCTTAAGGATGTGGAAAGAGTTTATTTTAATTAGAAATCCACAACCTTGGAAGAAGTGTTTCCTACCAACATAAGCAAAATCAGCATGTTAAAGTCTCCTACATGTTCCCTTCTCTAGAGCTGCTCTCCTGTGACTTTCAAAACATCAGGCCATTGAGAGCCTTTAGGTCTAACACCCTGGGAGTCAACCAAAGTCTTGTGGACAGGAGGTGAGCCCAGGGAGTAGAAGAAATGGTTCTGGTACTTGTATTTCCAGGGAAGGGGCAGAGAATAGGGGGTCTCCAGGTGTGAGGTTGGGCGCTGCCTGTGTGTGCATGTAGGTGAGAGTGTTGAAATGGGTGAGTGCAGTACACAGGAGCTCATGGAAGAGCAGCTTTCTAAATCTTGGCAAAGAAACAAGCTGACGAGATCTATCTATATTTTTAGGAAAGGGGGGCGGTCAGCTGAGGTCCATCTGTTTTTTTGCCCCAACCCCATAGATTGTCAGCTGTAAGTGAAACTCCTAGTGAAAAAGAGGGGAGCCCTGTGCTAGGAGTCCCCATAAACATGTACTGTAATTCTTTGTATATAGAAAAAAATTACTGTAAAGTAAAGTTTAACTTTACTCTTATGGCCCTTGCCCTGTGTTTTGTTTTATTGTCCGTGGGGAGATGTAGACTCTCAGGAGGGAGGATGGGTTTGGGTGAGAGCAGAAGGTAGCCCCTGAGAGTTCCCAGGTGGGGACTGAGCCCTTCTTCAAGCACCTCACAGAAGTGGTATGGGTTTCCTTCCAGTAACCACCAGCTGCCAGAACGGTATCTGTCTTTTGGTGGGGGGTGGAGCGGGGGTGGGGTGAGGCTGGTGTCAGTTTCAGTCCCTACACAGGAAATCTCCATCACCCATGGAGGAAGGATATTTTGAGGAATTGGTTTTAAAAAAGGAAGTGGAACCAGGCACTTTCTGAGTGTGAGTCAGACCATCTTAACCAAGATTTTAGTTCTTCAGAGGCAGGTGCTAGGGCACTGCAGAGTACCCAGCGTAAGCCAAAGGCACTTCTTGCATGCTAGAAAGGGCTGCCATATTTCCTTCAGTCTTGTCTACAGTAATACCTGATACTTCAGATTCTTGGACCTCACGAAAATATACTTTGAGGGAACCTTGGGAGTTTGTTTGCCTTCCCTTCTGACCAAATCCTGAACTTCATGCACCGTCAACACTTTTCTGGGGAAAAGTGTGGGACAACATTTAGTACTACAATTACTTTTCACTCATGACCGTCACAGTCCGAACTGATCACCGTATTTTACAGATGAACAAGACCAAGTCCTTATAAGTGAGTAGGAGAATTGGATCTGAATCTGTATCCATTAAGATCTGTCTTGGGGAACCTGTGATTTTTCTACCATTAAACCAAACTGTAGGTGGCTGGGATGCTTAGGGTCTAAGCCATAGGCATGACTAATTGACCTATACAAGAGATGTAGCAGAGCCAGCCAGTCTGAGAGGTGATGGCCCTTTGATCTCTGGAAGACACTTTAGGGCCTTCCTTTTCTCAGCACTTAGAAAGTTGTGAACTTTGCAATGCCCCAACCCCAGCCTCACTTGGATCTTTGCCCCCACTAAATAGGGAAGGGCAGCAATCCTGGGGTGGTTATTTCGCTTTCAAAGGAAAATTAAGAGACGGGAGGAGCCTTTATACAGAAAGTGAGGTCAGGCAGGTGCCCCCAGAAAGAACTAGGTGTCTTGACACCCAATCCATACAGCAGGGAAAGGGGCGGAGTGTGATTCACAGTGCATTGATTTTTATTTACAGATCAGAAGCCACTTAAATCATCTGCAGACACAAGTGTTATCCATGGCAGAACCCTGGGGTGCAAATTAGCCCTTCCCCTCTTTATGCCCGTCAGTCAGCCCAATGCTGCCTCTGTTCCATGGGCCAGCACAGGCAGGTGCCACCTCTGCTGCCACAGAGACCTGGGGTAGCTCAGACATTTGACCACCCGAGCCCAGACAAGAGCTGGGTCTGACCTCTTTGGGGAATTCCTTTAATTCCCCCAGGCCAGTTAAGCGGTGATTCAGTGATGACAACAGCTGTAGAAATAGGGGTTTGCTTTCTGGCCCAGGTCCACGCCCTTGTCCTCTGTCAAAGAAAAAGATGGCAGCTCAGCACCACTGAGTTGGGGCATCAGTAACTTGTGAAGGGGGTCCAATGCTGTGGGCCTAGAGGAAGTCTCCAGAGAGGCTGGGGCAGCACACACCTGTCATGACCTGGAAGGCAGCCACGCTGACGTAATCCTCTGCCACTTTCTGGAAGAGCTCGTCTGGCAGGAAAAGGGATGATCAGTAAGGGCCTAATACCAGTAGCCCTGTGATCACCCAGTGACCCAGCACTCTAGGTTCTTCTCTGCTGCCTCTGCTGCCTCTGCCTATCCTCTGATAATCCAGGACAGCACTCACCCACACTCTGTCCTGTCTTGCTGGATGTTTCAAAGAGCTGAGCTTTGATATCTGTAAAGAGAAGTGACTAAAGCCTTATAGCTGAAAATCAGGTAGACACAAACAGGAGCTTAACAATCTTTTGGACCCCACCGGTTCAAGGAGGCCAGAAAGGAATCTTGCCATGGCAGTTAATGCAGTCCTACATTCTGCCACCCACCCAAGCAGTCACTTCCCAACCCCACCCCAGGGACTGAGGAGCAGCTACTTTCTGCATAGTCCTGGACATCGTGGAAGTCCACTCGTCGCCGCCGCCTGTCCTCTTCCAGCAGGTCACTCTTAGTGCCACACAGGTAGATCTGGCAGCCCTGTAACAGAAGACAATGTGAGGGTCACCTCACAGGACACCAGTGCCCCTGGTCCTCTGGTGAGACCTAGCCACCTACCTCCTCTAGATTGCGGAGCTCCTTCACCCAGAACTTTGCTCTCTCAAAGCTACTGCTGTCCGTGAGATCTTGGTATGGGAAACGCAGAAAATACAAGAGTTACAGGCTGGTCTTTAAGGCCAGTATGGCACCTTGTTTGAGGAGCAGGCCTTAACTCTCCCTTACCATAGCACACAATGGCAGCCTTGGCGCCCCGGTAGTAGATACGGCTCATGGCCTCGTAGCGTTCTGAGCCTGCGGTGTCCTGAAGGGTAAAGAAAGGCGCAGTCCATGTCAGTTACAGATTGCTCCTCAGTACTCCAACTAAGTTAAAGCCAAGTCCTTCAGACCCCCCCATTTTTAAACTGGGGTCTAGATTTGAGAAATGGCCTCTATGAGGCCACAAGTCAGCCAGTAATAAAGGTAGGTCCTAAACCTCCTCCGGAAAGGGTTTTCCCCGGATTACTTGCCCAGGGCACTTACCCAAATACCCAAAGTCACCGTCCGGTCTCCGACTGACATCACCTTGGCCACGAAGGCGGCCCCAATGGTCTGTATGAGGCAGGGATGAACCATCAGGGCCGCGGGTGGGGGCTAGCCCCCTCCCCGCGTGCCCGCTCCTGTGGGTCACACTCACGTTCTGATAGGGCCCCACCAGGAAGCGGTCATGCACATAACGCTCCACCAGGCTCGTCTTGCCCACATACTCCTTGCCCAGCATCACCACCTTGACGTCCACGCGCTGCCCGCTCATACTCCCAGGGCCGCCTCACCCGTGTCAGGGTCCTGAGTGGGGACGCGAAGCACACCCGATCTCTGGTCTGGCAGCGCCCAAACCTCAATCCCTGAGCTCAGGTGCCAAGCTACGACTCCAGACGCGCCGGGCTCGAGGTTCCACAGCACCCAGGTCTGCCCTGCTCTTCGGCCCCTGGCGCCGATCCCCGTCCAAGAACCGGTGGCCGGGGCGGCCCGGGGGCGCACGCCACCGCCCAGCTAGCTCGCTCGCCGAGCCAAGCGCCGCCCAGGTTGGGGTTCCCCCACCAATCTAGGGTCCCCTCCGAGCGCCTGCGGCCCGCAGCGCCGCGACTCTCACAGGGAGAGGGGGTAGGGTGATGAGGGGGCGGGGCCTGAGTCACGTGAACCGGCACCGGAAGTGCCGGGCTTTGCCCTGCTGCGCCGGAAGTGGCGCGCAGCCCGACCGCTCCTCATGGCGGCGGCGGTGGCGGCGGGTTGGGCGCAGCCGGGTGGTCACTGATCTGCGAGCCTGGCGGGTGAGCGTCGAACCGTCCCGGCTTCCCCGTGCCTGCCGGGCTCCATACTCCTGATGCTGCAAGGGTGCTGAGCCCGCCCCGGCCGGGACGATGGTGAAGTATTTTCTGGGCCAGAGCGTGCTCCGGAGTTCCTGGGACCAAGTGTTCGCTGCCTTTTGGCAGCGGTACCCTAATCCCTATAGGTACGTGACCCTGTAAGGAGCAGCCCTCGTCCGTCGCTCTTTGGAAATAGAAGTGCGGGGCTGGGAAGGTCTCGACATTGAGCCCAAGGGAGGGGCATTGTCGGAACCGTGGCCACCTTTAGGGCAGGAGAACCCTGTAGGAGAAGTGGCCTAACCTGCAAGGTACTGGAAGGAAGCTGGCCCCGGGCGGTGATCTGTTTGAGGCCCTAGTCCAAGGTTCTCCTGTTTCAGGGTAGTGAGGCAGGGAAAGGCGGTGGCGTAGGAGTTGGGAGGGATGTTGAATACGTGCGCTGGAAGTCAAGGAATCCAGGTCACCCAAGGGGCGGGAGTTGGAATTTGCCCTGGGGTAGACTCAAGCGAGTCTCTGTCTGAGCCACAACAGAGATTACGCTGCAAGAGTGGTGGAAGGTATGTATGGCTGTTCTGGTCCTGGAGGTACCAGATGGCAACTCCGCAACAGTCTCAGGGCCAGACTCCCCAGCGTCACCTTTACTCTGACACCTGCAGCAAGCATGTCTTGACCGAAGACATAGTACACCGGGAGGTGACCCCTGACCAGAAGCTCCTGTCCCGGAGACTCCTGACCAAGACCAACAGGATGCCCCGCTGGGCAGAGCGACTGTTTCCTGCCAATGTTGCTCACTCGGTGTACATCCTGGAGGATTCTATCGTGGACCCACAGAACCAGACCATGACCACCTTCACCTGGAACATCAACCATGCGCGGCTGATGGTGAGGCCCTCTCCAGCCCCCACCCCAAGTAGAAAGTGCCTGTGTTGGCAGGCAGATCTTGGTTGCTGAGGAGTGATCATGAAGTTCAAATTCCAATGATCTTTTCTTTTGATCAGCCTGTCTGGACTTGTCCTTTGCTTCTCATACCAAGAGGAAAGGGTACCTTGTTTTAGTTACGAAAAAAAAGTACTACATGCAGAGCACTGGTGATGTGCCTAGCCCACGTGTGTGTTGGGCCTATGGGAATTGTACAGAGAGAGGAAGGGCCGCAGTGGTCTTCAGACAGGAAGCATTTTTTAAGTGTTTCTGTTGACCACTTTCTCTCAAATGAGAGCTGTGGTGATTGCTAGGTCTCCATTTCTATTTGAATTGCCAAGGAGCTTGAGCTGCATTGGGTGGATGGCAGGCTACAAACACTGCACATGTCTAGACAGAAAGCTTCAAAACAAAGTCCAGGCCTAAGGCCCTCTGCTGATACCAGGAGTCCATAGGCCTTCTTGCCAGAAGGGAGCCTAGTCACCTATTACCTTCGCTATCTTCCTGAAATGCAGCTTAGGATTGCAATAAGGGAAAGGGATGGATTTTTGTCTATTGCATTCCCTCATGAACAGGGGCAGGATGTAAAAGTTATGTGCAGGTTGGCAAAATGACACTCCCACACAATTGTGGTTGGCCTGGCCCCCTGCACAGGTGGTGGAGGAACGATGTGTTTACTGTGTGAACTCTGATAACAGCGGCTGGACCGAAATCCGCCGGGAAGCCTGGGTCTCTTCGAACTTATTTGGTGTCTCCAGAGCTGTCCAGGTGAGCAGCCTGGTGGGAATGCATAGGGGCTGGGCTGGGGGTGGAGGGTGTCAGTGGGCAGCTCAGAATCCTTTCCCTTCTTTCATCTTGCCAGGAATTTGGTCTTGCCCGGTTCAAAAGCAATGTGACCAAAACTATGAAGGGTTTTGAGTACATCTTGGCTAAGCTGCAAGGTGAGGCCTCTGGGCAAGGGTGTGGGGCTTGGGGGACACTCCCAGGCAGAGGCTGGGGTCAGGTCCTGGCTGCCCTGACAAGTGTGGAGCCTAGGACTCCTCATCTCTCCCCTCAGGTAAATACCATCTTTTCAGTGGGGTGACTGTTGTGGGGACGGGTGGCTCTTGGCATCCTCTGCAGCCAGCCCCTGTCCTTTGCTGCAGGTGAGGCCCCTTCCAGAACCCTTGTTGAGTCAGCCAAGGAGGCCAAGGAGAAGGCAAAGGAGACGGCACTAGCAGCTACAGAGAAAGCCAAGGACCTTGCCAGCAAGGCAGCCACCAAGCAGCAGCAGCAGCAGCAGCAGCAATTTGTGTAGGCAGCCCAGACCTTGGTGCAAAAGCACGCCAGACCACCCGCTCAGATCCCTCTGCCTTTCTTCCTTGTACTTTATTATTAAAAGTCAACTTCCAGCCCTATCTACTGTCTGGATGCCGCCCAGGGGGTGGTATCCTGTTTGGCATCCACAGTGTACCGGCCATGGTATCCCGTGTCTGAGCCCAGCCTGCTTATTTCCCGGAACTGGGCAGCTGTGGACAGAGCCCCCTGGGTGGAGTGACTTGCCCAGTGTCAAAGGCAGCATGCAGGTGAAGTGGTGAGATGCTAGACTGTAAGCTCCATGAGGGCAGGAACCTTTGTTTTGTTCTCTGATGTGTCCCAAGTACTTGGAACAATATCTGGCACGAAACAGGCACTCAATAAATACTTGTTGAATTCAGTCAGCCCCAGCTCAGGGGTGAGAAAGCTTTGGTTTGCATCTTGACTCTACTGTTTCCTGGCTTTGGGTCACAGGCCAGTCACATCACTCAGCTTCAGCCCTGCCTGTGAAGTAGGGTCAGAGGAACTCTGAGCTGGGAGGATGAACTGGGCACTGCCTGGGCCGTCAGCAGCAGTGGTGTTGGTGGCTGCTGATCACATTTCCTTTTTTCCAGTTGTCTGTGAGTTCCCCCATTTCATCAGGCAAGAACATAGACCAGAAGTTAAAAAAGAGGTTTTTAATGAAAATACTGTACAGGATCTGTGGGGCAAACGCCGGAGACCTTGTCTAGGAAGGAACTCCAGGCGGCTTCCTGCTCCCATGGGGACAGCAGAGCCAAGTGCTACCAAAAAAAAAAAAAATTCCTGGAAGAGTGGCCCAGGCCCAAGCTGCCTGCCCTGCAGTGCTCAGGGGAACCCAGACCACTCCCTCTCCCCACCAACAACCCCAAGATGGACTGCAGGCAGTAGGGTAGGGGGAGCACCAGTTCCCACGCCAGGGTCCTTTTAGTCCTTTCCCAGGTGACTCCTAGCAGCCCCAGGAGCTTGGGGAAGGCTTCTGCCTGGCAGAGCCCAGGCAAGTTGAGGGTCATAGCCAGGTGATGCCACTGTGTGAATAACTGTGCTCCTGGCCTGCACTGAAGCCCCGCAGCAGCTCGGCCTCGCTTCCGAAAACCAGGCTCTCCACGTCCACTTCCAGCTCCTCTGCACAGGGAGGGGACAGTTAGATGAGCTGGTTCCCAAGGCCCACACCCCATGGCTTCAGGGCACTCACCTTGGTCTGAGTCCCAGCGCTCAGAGGAGAGGCCTGAAGAGTCCAGGCTGTCTGCCCGCAGCCGCTCCCACTCACCAGCCCCTGCCAGGCCCTGGAGTTGTTCTAGCTGCTGCCGTAGGCTCTGCTGCCTGCTGCGCAGCTTTTCCTTGAGCCTCCGGGCCCGCTGTTCCTGTTCCTCTAACTTCTGCAGATCCCAAAGGAACACAGAGTCAAAAGGTCAGCTGTCTGGGGGTCAGGCCTCACCCCAACACCACTCCGTAGCTTGTCAGGGCCACTTAGAGACTGCCTGTTCAGACCAGGGGTTCACTAAGTGCCGGCCCAGAGGGTGGCTCCCATATCCTCCAGGAAGCCAGGCCTCCCGCCCACAGAAATAGCCTGTGAGTGTCCTGGGATGCAGGGAGAGGGCACCACTAGCTTAAAGGCCTTGGAACATGCTGGTGTCTGTCACTAGGAAGAGGCAACTGTGGCATAGTACATCTGGCAGGTGTTCTCTGGCTCAGGGAGGCAGCCACCACCAGGTCCAGCAAATAACTACCCCATGGAAATAGACACAGTGCTGCTGGATTTCCCAAATCCTTAAAGAGAAGCTGCAAAGTAATGTTTTCCACATCAAAAGTCCTTTGAAGTGCTGCCAACTCAAAATTTTAGAAAACTACAGGCTGAACAAAGGCTACCAGTTTGTAACCCCTCGTCAACATTCTCCCCGGAGCTTGAATACTCAGCACCAAGCCTTGCCCAGCTCTGCTGACCCTGATTTCCAGGAAATGGCAGGAGAGCCAAAAGTTCTGCCATCAGACCCCACAGGACAGAAGCCTGCAGTCAGCACGAAGGGGAGAATTGGGTTGGGGTGACATTTGGACTGGCTGTGGAAAACCGCCTAGCCAAAGATGGGCGCGGAAGCATGCGGGAGAGGGAACTTGGGAAAAGCGAGGCAAATTTAGCTTTTTGGGTGGATAATGGAGAGAGGGGAAACCAAAAGCAGGCCAATGGCAAGGCCTGATCTGTGAAGGCTTTGAGTGCATCACAGGAGCAAACTGGGATTGTCCTGTCAAGAACTAAGGAAGGTTTTCAGCAGGAGACCGACCTGATTTTTCTGAATTGCAAAGAACATTCTAGTTATAGGTGGAGGACAGCATGATGGAGGTAAAACAGGAAGCAGGGAGGCCAGGAAAGGGGTGATGAGGCTTTGAGGAAGGAGGTTCCATAGGTCCTGCCCATAAGTCTCACCTACCTGAGAACCAGGCCAGGCAAACCCTGTGTGAGAAAGTGGGGCCTGAAACCTGGTCAGCATGTTATCCAGCCACAATGAGAGGAATGCAGGCACCATGGGAGAGTGTGAACAGTTTCTACACTGATTGATTTGCAGCATGGCACAGGCATCTGTCTCTGCCATGGCCCCCTATACTTAGAACAGGCAGAGCAGGCCCTAAGCAAATAAAAAAATGCAAGTCAGGAGCCTGAGCCTGGGTTTTGCATCTGCCTCCTATGTAGCCTGGTCCTTAGCCTGGCTGTGCTTTCATTTCTTCCTCTGTCAAAAGGGCCTGGAGACAGTAAAAGGCCTCTATTGTTTTTAGAGCTGCTGCTAATCCCACATCTGGGACTGCCTGGGGTTTTCACACAGGCAAACCCCATTCCTCTCCATCAGGGGGCACAGCAGTTTGGAACAGCAGCAAGGACTCTGGTGAGAAAAGTGACTAGTCCCTTTGGGATCCTTTTCCCTCCCCTAGACTCTGGAAAGGGGCGATTTGAAACAGGAGGACTTGATGGATGCGGAAGAGGGAGAGCTGGGATCAGCTCCCCAAAGTCCTGGGCAACCTATCAGAATCTTTTCAATAGCCATACGGAGGAGCTAAGTGACTTGCCCAGGGTCTCTTGTTGGAATCAAGTAATAGGTGTAATAACAACAATGAATATGTACTGGGCAAAATCAGGTACGCCTCAGAACAATTTTGAGTTATTTTCTGCCTTTTTCCCATTTAACTAAATTGGAAACTAAAGCACAAAAAACCGTCTAGTGACACGCAGATCGGTTGTGACCTCAGTTCTCTCGCCAGTTCCACCCAGTCCCTTCACACTACACTTCACCCATCCTGACAAGCTGGCCCAGAGCAGAGGGATAGGCCCTTACCCTTACCTGGATGTGCATCCTAGCCCGGCGCAGAAGGCTCAGTGTGGTGTATCGGGCACAGTCGGCTCCCAGGGGCATCTGCTGCTTCAACTGCTCCAGGCACCGTTTTAGCTGGGCCCTCCTGTGGGGGAAGGGATCTGGAGGGCAGTGCTGGCCCAGCCTTGCTGGCCAGAGGGATGGCAAGGGGAGGTAAGGCTAGAGGGAGGCCATTCCCAGGGCCTGATACAGTTGGGTCAAGGCTGGGACTCACCTGCGCTTTTCCAGCTCATTGTGCACAGACCTGCCAATGCCAGAAGATGAGATGAAGGAGTGGAGCCACTGCCCACACCCACAGTCCCAGGGTTCCTAGAGGTCTCAAAATCCACTTCAGATGTCTGAAACTAGCCCAATGTGGGGAGCTTGTGCTGACCTGGGGCACCTGAGACCCCAGACACACAGGGAGCAGAGGGGGGCTGCCGTGTCCCTACCAGGCTGTCAGGGTTGAGGCTGAGCCCAGAAACACAAGTTATCCAAAGCAGGTAGAGGCATTTAAAGTGAGAAGAACAGAATGCAAAGAGTTGAGAAGAGTGAAAGGGAGGAAGCCTGTGCGGGGAGAGCTAGTTGTTTCATATGTGGAGTGGGAGTGTGAGGGGAGCCAGAGCCCAGAACTGTCCTGCTCACCGTTCCTGGCACGAGAGTGTGTGTGTGTGGGGGGGGGGGGGTCCTGGATGATATGGCAGGAGGGGCCTGAATGCCACCAAAGCAGGGTACCTGGGTCAGAAGATGCAAGCAACAGGGAGGAAGTGGGCAGAGGAGGGGCCCTTACAGGGATGGTGCCCATCCCCCCCATTCCTCGTCGCCCCCTACCCTCCTCACCGCCCACCGTCCAGCGCGCCAGGAGCTTGAGGGCATCGCTTCCTCCTCCTGTGGACCGGGCCCGGACTGCGGTGCGGACACAGGGATGCGTAGCCATGCTCGGCCTCTGTCAGAGAGAGCCCCGGCCCCAGTCAGACGCGGCTGGTCCAGCGAACACCCCTGGCACAGCGCGGTCAGGTGGGGGCTTTGGGCGCCAGGGCCAAACGCCCAGCCGTTCCCAGCCCGCCTCCTCGCCAGCCTCCCTGGAGTTGCGGACACAGGCGCCGGAGCTACTCCCGAAGGCCACGCGTCCTTCAAGTTGGGAGCCAAGTCCGAGCCAGGCCGGTGTCAGCGGGAGAGCCGCCCGGGGTCTGGCCAGACGCGCCTCCTCACCTCTCTCGCGGCGCTCCAGGAACTCGGCCGCCTGCAGCAGGACCTGGATGTTGCTGGCCACGGCTTCCATGTCGGCGACAGCCGCGGCGGGGCGCGGGGCGCTGGCCGGAGGCGCGGCGGCTCCACTTTTGTTACAATGTAACTGACAACGGCGCAACAAACACCGGCGCCGGGCCCGCCCCCGGGACGCCCCGCCCCGCCCCCGGGACGCCCAGCGCCGGGCCGCGCCCTCCGCGGCCCGCCGGGGAGCAGCAGCGCATCCCCGCCCGCGCGCCCCTCGGACCCCGCGGAGCCAGTGCCCGCGCCCGCCCGCCCGGCCGCCCGCCCCGCCCGCCCCGCCCGCCCCGCCGCGCCGCTAGTGGGTTCTGCGCTTTGCTCGCTCTGCTCAGCGCCCGCGCCGCGGCGCCTCTGGCTCTCAATTCCTAGCCCGGCGCTGGCGGCTGGGGCCCCGCACGTGGAACGGTGATTTGGGGCTGTGGCCCCCGGAGGCCGCGCGCCCGGCCCCTGCACGCGGGCGCCCTCGCCCCTCCGCCGCCTCCTCCCGCGCGGGCGGCGCCTCGGGGCGGGGCGGGGCCGGGCCGGGCCGCGGAGGCGCCATTGGTTGCGGCGGGCCCCGCCCCCCCGCGGCTGGGCCTCCCGTTCGGGCGGGAAAAGGAGCAGGTTTCAAATTTGAAAACCGGGGCAATTGGGGCGGGGTTGAGCGGGGAGCGGACCCACAACGCGCAGGCGCCGGGGGGCGCAGCGTCTCCTCCTGCCTTAGCTGGTCCGTGCGAGCGTCGTCAGGCCCCAGAGGCCGCTCGGGGCCGGCGCTCACCGTTGTGTCGAGCAGGGGGTGGCCTCCCGGGTCCTCCTCCTCATCTACGGGGAATCTGTGGTTGCTGGGGAGACGTCAGAGGGTGCCAACTTCCCGAGACCCACTGGAGAACTGGCTTTCTAAAGAGCCAGGAGTTCTGCAGCTGAAGGAACTGGGTTCCTCCCCTGACACCGCTCCTGTTCAGCTGTGTGACTTGTGAAGTGACCTCCCTCCTGTAAGCTCGGGAAGCCCCTTGCCAGTGTTGTAGAAGGGTCTTCGCCCAGGATCTGTGTGCCCTGTGTGTAGGAGTGCTCGTGCAAACAAGCTTCTTCCTCCCATTGAGCCCCTGGCTGCTCTGGCCATGAACCCTTCTTACATGACTTGCTAACCTTCCAGAGAGTAACTGCAGTGACTTCTAGGGGCAACATCCGGCATGTGAGGCCACACCGGCTGGAACAGTCTGTCAAAGGGTGGTGACAGGAAGATGAAAGCAGCTGTTACGGGTGGAGCAGTGCTGTTGGGCTGGGCCTGAGTTTGTGACCGCAAATGGAACAGAGAGAGCAGAGTAGATGCTTTGAGATACTGTCCTGGGTAAACACAGGACACATGGTAGTCAGTCCTCAGTTCTTTGGGGGGGGTTGGGGAACTTAAGAGTTTCTGTAAGAGTCACTCGCAGGGAAATCTCTGACATGCTGCGCCTGAACATGATGCCTGGGACCCATTCACTCAGGAAACATTTGCTGAGCAAGTACTGGACCCCAGACACTGTGCTGGGGGCCGGAGAATACAAAGATGGACAAAACCAGACTGGGTTTCAGCCTTTGCAGAACGCACCCTAGGGCAGAATGACCTATACAGTAATCTCATAAAGGTAGAGAGCTTTGACAGGTCCCACAGGAAAAGACCCAATGTGAAGGCACACCCTAAGAAGCCCTGAAACTTATCAGGGAGCTCAGCTAAGGCTGGGGAGTTGAGGGGAGGAGTAGATGAATAGGTGTTGTTGTGTATAGGAGGGAAGTGGGGGAATTCCAGACAATGGAACAGTATATGGAAAAGTCTTGAGGTTGAAAGTAATGTATGCATCCTAAAAGACGGTTAATGTAGCTAGCATAGAGAAAGCGAAGAGTGTGGTATAGGTTGACCGTAGCGAGGCTTGCAGGACCTAGAACAGGCTGGCAAGACCCAAACCCTCTCGGGCAACCCTTATATCTGAAGAAAGGTGTCATAAGTCTAGTGAATGAATTATGCATTTTATTTCACTAAGTCAACACCCATGTGGAGTGAGACAATGGGACCCAGGTATCCTGGCCTTGGAGTGGGGGTAGACCAGCAGTGACTGCTTTTAGAAACTGTCCAAACCCCCAGCTTTCTAACCAAAACATTGGCGTCCCATGGACCTCCTGCCAGTTCCCCATCCCTGAGCCTGGCCTGCCCAAGTAATAAAAGATATGCTGGCTGAACATGTTGTGTCAGGGACTCGTATTGTCTGTACTCCAAGGGACAGAGGCTGCATCTGTGCCCTGCCTGATTAAGGTGGACCCTTAAAGAGGGCAACTTGTAGGAAGGAGTTCCTTCCCCAAGCTCACCTCTCCCACCATGTAGATAGGATACTCTAGAAGTTGGGTTCCTCTATACCCCAAAGACCTATTCACTTTCTTCCTTGCAAATGGGAGATGCAGAGGTGAAGGAAGGGGGAGTAGGGGGATATTGCAGAAGCAGGACTCAGACCCCGGCTCTCTGGCCCCAGCTTCCCTACTTTACTCACCTCCCCTCATCCGAGAGAGGAGCATTCCTTAACCAGGCGCTAACCTGGGCCACACCCCTACTGAGCCCCACCAGCCCTGCATGAGGTCCCCATGGCCTTCAGGACAAAGTGCAAGCTGGGCTATGCCCCTCCTCCTGCCCTATCAGGGGACAAGCCTCTGTCAGCTTGACTCAAATCTTACCTCCTCCAGGAAGTTCCCTGGCCTTCCTGCTTCAGGGTATCCTTCCCCAGTCAGCAGTCCTGTGTTCCTCAGGGTCAGCCTTCTCCCCCTGGACTGGGACTGCAAAGATAGAGGAAGCCAGTGCTGGGGAAGGCGTGGGAGCCTTGGTAGACCTGGGTGTCCATGCTCACAGGAGCTGGTGTAGCAGTTAGAGGACGCTGGACTTGGAGGCACTGCTGGAAGGCACCCCAGGGCTGTCAGGGGCAGTGCTGCACCATGATGAAAGGAGCCAGCTGATCCCTCCCTTGAAATTGCAGGGGAATAAGCCATGAGGCCAGACCTAGCTAGACTAAATCTCAGAAGTGGCTGAAAGTTCCAATTATCCTGGGGTGGGATCACAGGTGAGGCTGCTGTAGGATCTGTGTTGTCTCCACTTTTATAATTCCTGCGTTCTCTGGTCTGTCCACTTGCCATCCATCCCCAGAGGCCCGGCCTCCTGGGTCCTCCTCATCATCATCTATAGGGAATCTGTTGTTGCTGGAAAGACATCACTTTCTTCCCCCAGCCCCTGCCTAGATAAGTTTTGCTAGGAATTTATCAATTTCATTAATTTTTAAATTAATTTTATTCTTTTCAAAGAATCAACTTTAGATTTAATTTGTTGCTTTGTTCATAACTTAAGATAGAAATGTAGAAAATTCATTTTATTCCTTTTCTTCCCCTGCAAATTGCTTTAACTGCATCCTACAAACTTCGATGTGTTGTGGGGGTTTTTTTTGTTTTGTTTTTCATTGAGATGGAAACATTTTCAAATTCCTCTTCAAAATAGTGCTTTGACCTGAAACCTGTGGGTAATTTGAAACTTGTTCCTTAATTTCCACATATCTGTGCATTTTCTAGAATTTTTTTGTTATGTGTTTATAATTTAATTCAATTGTGGTTAGAGAATTTGCAGTTATGATTTTGCTCATTTGAAATTTATCAAGGCTTGTATATGATCTGTCTTGATGAGTGTCCTGTATGCACGTGAAAATAACGCGTTTGCTAGTTGTTGTGTATTGTTCCAAAAACGACAGTTAGATTAAATTTGCTGAATGTATTTTGGAAAAAAAATTATATCCTTACTGGTTTTATCTGTTTGTTTCATTAATTACGGGAAGGGCCTACCTGGTGGCGCAAGGGATTGAGTCTGAGCAACATGAAACTATCCACAGCAGCTGCAGCTCGAGTTTGATCCCCGGCCAGGGAGCTACCCACATGGCGCAGCAGACCTTTCCTGACTCGCCCGCTGCTCCCCTCAGCAGTGTATTTCAGTCAATCCACCTGTTCTGCTCCCCACTCTGTCTCTGGTGAATCCTTTCACACCCTGTACCTCTGTCCTGTACCCCAGTTCTTGTATGCATAGGTAAATAAATCTTTAAAAAAAAAAATTACAAGAGCCAAGATGAAAATGCACACATTGTACAAAAATGAAAAATGATGTGAAAAATATATAAAATTAAAAAAATTACAGGGAGACAAGAATTAAAGTAACCATCTGTGCTCATAGAGATGTCCATTTTTCTCTTTAGTTCTGTCACATTTTATTTACATATTGTGAAATTCTACTATTAGGTACATATATATTTATGATTGTTATATCTTCTTGATGATTTCTTTTAATATTATGAAATATCCCACTTTATCTTTGGTACTCTCCTTTCCTTTAATACTGCTTTGATATTAATAATCACAACAGCTTTCTTTTGATTGGTGCTTTCATGGTATGTTTTTCTTTTTCTTTTATTTTTTTTAAAGATTTATTTATTTATACATACAAGAACTGGGGTACAGGTCAGAGTTGTGGGGGAGGGTGAGAGGATTCACCAGAGACAGAGTGGGGAACAGAACAGGCAAATGGACTGAAATACGCTGTTGAGGGGAGCAGCGGGTGAGTCAGAAGAGGTCTGCTGTGCCATGTGGGTAGCTCCCTGGCCGGGGATAGAACTTATGCTTCAGTGGCTGTGGCGAACTTCATAGGTTCATCTTAACCTCTTGCGCCACCAGGGAGGCCCCTCATGGTATGTTTTTCCCCCATCGTTTTGCTCTTAACCTCTCAGTATCTTAATAGTTAACATACTTTTCTTGCAAACAACATATGGTTGGGATTTTCCCCACTGTTGCCTGATAGTCTATACTTTTTAATTACACTTAATAAAATTCTTTTGATATGGTTGGGTTTACGGTATATCATTTTGATTTTATTTTATATTTGTCTCATCTATCCATTTCCCCTTCTTCCTCCTTTTTAGACTTCTTTGGGACTATTTGCAATTTTATTAGATTCCACTGATATCCACAATTGACTTCTTATCTCTAACTCCGCTAAGTGGTCTTTTAAGTGATTACTCTAAGAATTATAATAACATATCTTTAACTTATTACAGCCTACTTTAATATTATACCATTGAAATATAATTTAAGAAACATAAACCGGGCCTCCCCTGGTGGCACAGGCGGTTGAGTGCAGCGCCGTGAGGCTGTCCGCAGCCTCTGTAGCGCCGGTTCGATCCCAGCTGGCCGGTGAGGGTCCCACATGGAGTGGCAGACCTCTCCTGTCTTGCCCGCTGCTCCCCTCAGCAGTGTATTTTGTCAGTCTGCCTGTTCTGTTCGCCGCTCTTGTCTCTGATGGATCCTCTCACCCTCCCGCACCCACCCTAATCAATATGATCTGAATTTAACATAATCATTTGGTTCATATTCTAAGTTCCTGGGTGGACATTATCTTCTAAGGACTCCATTCAACTCATTACACCCCTTCTCTATTTCAATTCTTATCATTTACCTAGTAGTTATTTATACATTTATAAGTTTTATGTACTCATATGCTAATTCCAATAACTGGACTATTTTTTTTTATTTTTGATAAAATTTCTAGTGACTTTTTTTTTAAGATTTATTTATTTATGCAAAGAAGAACTGGGGTACAGGCCAGAGGTGCAGGTGGTGAGAGGATTCAACAGAGACAGAGTGGGGAGCAGAACAGGCAGACTGACTGAAATACACTGCTGAGGGGAGCAGCGGGTGATATAGGAGAGGTCTGCTGTGCCATGTGGGTTGCTCCCCGGCCAGGGATCGAACTCATGCTGCATAGGCTGCGATATTGCCATAGGTTGCATCCTAACCCCTTGCACTACCAGGGAGGCCCCTTCTAGTGACTTTTTATAAAACACAAAACTTCTAGTGACTTGTTATAAAACATATTTTCTTCTTATTATGTCATACTTTTTACTGATTCTAGACTGTGAAAGTAAGAAATAATATAACAGAGTACAATTACATCAAATTATATATATATTTGGTTTTGTTTCATTTACTTTCCTAAAGTGCAAGTCTTCACCAGCCTGGCAGTTAGAGAGAGGGACTTACGTTTCAGATTCCTCTAGAGTTGAGCTTTGTGAGGAGTTTAGCCAACAGGGACAGGGGATACAGTCTATACAAGACCATCATCACTTCCGACGGCCTCAGTCTAAGAAGACAGAGGGTGCCCAAAAGCACTCTCAGGATGCTCATTTGCTAGGACGCACAGAACTTATTGAAAGCTGTTATACTCACCGTGCATGCTGATTTGTACAATCCACTACAAGGAAAGGATACAGTTGAAGAGCAGCCAAGGGAAGAAGCTCATGAGTCCGGGGGAAGTCTGAAATGCAGGACTTCTGTTCCCTCTTCATGTGCTGACAGGACACATTACCTTCCCATTGTCAACATGTGACAATAAACTCAGAGTATTGTCAACCAGGGAGGCCAACCTGAGCCTCAGTATTCAGTTTTGGGGGATCCATTAAGTAAGAGGCTCCAAAATTATGACTGATTGATTGACAGCCTACATGGCTGATCTCAGTCTACAGGTCTACTGATACCACGTGACACAAAGCACACCCCTATGTCACTTTATTGGTCTTTCTGGTTGTGGTCAGCTCTCACTGTAAATCACATTGCTACTCCCCGGCTAGACCAAGGCCCCTTGGCAAACAAAAATAATTCTTTATGACACAGACTATCCCCTGGCCTTTGACTAAGACTTTTACTGCAGAAATCATATGCTTAAGATCTGGAGGGGACCAGTGTGGGGCTAGAGATAGAGTTAAAGATATGACCAATCCATCCAATAAAGCCAGTAGATATGCTTCCATATTTTTATACTAATTTAGCTGTTTAGCTATTCCCTCTTGTATTCTTTTTGTTTCCCATGTGTCTCCCTTCTTCTATCTTGTATCTATTTAGCACAGAATTAGCTGATGTTTAGGCAAATAAATTTCTTCCTCAGACCAGTCATTTCCCACCTGTTTTACTTCTTGAGTAAACTAACTAGATTTCCCAATACATCTGACCATCAACATAGTATTCTAAGAAGAGCAGTGTTACACCCCATTGCAGTGAGGCAGATGTAGCCTGAAAATCACTAGCATGATACCAGCGGGCCACTGAGTTGTAAACAAGTCAGTCCAGCCCATCATCGCACTGAGTGACTGAAATGTCTCCCAGGATGATGCCATGCAGGTGTGCAGACTTCCATCCCATTCCACTTATTCTTTTTAGGTTCCCCAAGCAGGAGTGGTAATAGGCCCATATATCAGTATCTTCCCCCTTTTAGGCATCTGGTGAAATTGAGTTGAGAGGAATCTCCCTCTGAGCCTCTCTTAAGGCACCAATGTAATACTGGCCTTCTCTCTCTGCATACATGGTTTGTTCGTCCCTTGACCCTCTACCATTGCTCCTACTCTCCATTTCGACCCTGACTCCTGCTCTCCATTTAGAGCCTGACTTGGAAGAGAGGCCAGGTTCAGTCACCATGCTGTTCTCATCGCCAGCATCAATACTAAGCCATTAGCGCCCCCCCCCCCCATCGGGTCTTCTCTTGCTCCTCTGGGACAGGGTCACAGATGCAGGACCAATGGGGCTGTCCTGACCCCTAAGCAACACAGCTGCATTCAGGATCAGCCCAATTTTACCAGATGGAGCAAAGACAAAATTGCTCTCAGGTCCTAAGGAATTCTGACATAACATCTCAATGGCATGGTTAGTTTCTGTCTTAGGGATCGTCCCTGCTTCCAGCATCTGGTCCCAGGACCATTGCATCAGGCAGGACAAAAGAAGTTGAAGTGATGCAGGAATAAAAGAAAAAAAGCATATTATACCCCACTCCTGTTCCCCCAAATACTGTCTACAAAAGCAGATTAATCTGTCTAGTGGGAACCTTGCCATGGCCCTCTCATATTAAATGTGAGGACACAGTCGTGAGGGGTGTAAGCCAGCCCTTCATGCCCTTTATTTTCCCTGTTGACAAAACTGTTTCAAAGGCCTGTTCCAATTCTCCATCAAACTGTTACTCTGAGGATGGTGTCTCTCTGCCCATTCTGTAAAATGTGGTCCTGGGTCTGAAGATATGTGATTTAGCTGTCCAAATTGTTCTGGAATCTTCTGTTACAATTATGAGTATTTTCATCCACATCATAGTAAACTAAGCCTAATCCAGAGTTACTGTTGGTGTCAGGATGCAGGCCCCTCCTTGCGTTTACTGCCAACTGCGTGCAGGCCCCCAGGGGCCTGTCCACGGCCATCTGTGTCTCTGTCTCTCTTGTTGGCAGGCAGAACAGTTCTTGTTGGCAACTTTCACTGCAGAGAGTGTGAGGGGAACATGTCTAGACTTAGCCCATCTCTGCACTGCTGCAACCCCAGGGTCCATGCATTCCTGGAGGTGGCTGAATCAAGTGAGCACACTAGAATATCCACTTGTCAGTTCCAGGCTTCTTCTGATGGCATCAACAGGTCCTACTTTAATGTACTCCTCAGACTTCCCTACTGATGTCCATAGGGCAGTGCCCCACAGCTTCCTGTTAATGGACCAGGCCACTGGCCACTGCCCAGGAGCTGGAAAAACCCACATCGAGCAGACAGCATGCAGTACACCCACTTAGCTGATCTGTTTATACCTTAATCAGAAAGGTGGCCTTCCAAACAGGAGCTGTCTGCTTACCACAGAGCTGCCATCCACAAGCCAAGCAGCTGTTTGGCCAATTTTATCAATGGTTCATAGGGTCCTGCCTCATGGCCTAGGCCCCAGCAACGCCTCAGGAGGTTCCACAGTGGACCTGGGGAAAGAGGCTCCCTGCTCCTGACTAGCTCTGCCTGCACATCCATTTTACAATGGAACACTCTGGGCACTGTCCTCCCCAGTAGAGCATTTCTCCAACATCACCCAAGGCATCATGGGTTTTTCATGGTGCAAAGTGATTTTATTTATTTATTTATTTTTATTTTATTTATTTATTTTTTAATACAAGCACTGGGTACAATCAGAAGCGCGGGAGGGTGAGAGAATCCACCAGAGCCAGGGCGGGGAGCAGAGCAGGCAGAAGGACCAGAGTACACTGCTGAGGGGAGCAGTGGGCGGCAGGAGAGGTCTGCGCGCCATGTGGGACCCTCCTCCGGTGGCCGGGGAGCAGCCGGGGATAGAACGAGGCTGCGGGCAACTTCGCAACCCAGCACTCAACCACTGCACCACCGGGAAGACCCGGTGCAAAGTGATTTTATCCTTCAGCCATAAGGGTAGTCTCCATTAAATTCCAGTTACAAGCAAGCTAGCTAAATGGGAATTTTTTTAGTCCCAAGTCCAGGCAGTTGCCACTAGGTGGCACTCACAGGCCTTGCCCTCAGCTCCAAGATGGGCTCCACGCCAGGCAGTATTCAACAGAGGTACTGTCTCTTGTGGGCTCGCGTAGAATCAAGGGTTCCCTTTTAGAATGTCTCATCAATATTGGAAGATGGGTCCATTGACATACCTTCTTTAATATTTTTTATTTTATTTATTTTTATTTTTTATTTTTGCGTGGAAGAACTGGGATGTAGGCCAGAGGTGTGGGGGATGACAAGAGTCCGCAGAGACAGAGGAACATGACAGTTAGCTCCCTGGCTGGGAATGGAGCTCAGGCCATAGGTAGTGGTGGAAGTGCTAAGACTTAACCCCTAGGCCACCAGGGAGGCCCCAACATGCCTTCTATTTTACGGCGCACAGTGCTAGGGCAGGACGCTTTCCACACTCAGACACAGTGTCTACCCCGCCGTCCACTGAGGTGAAGGAGCCACAGCCTTCTTCACACACAGTCTGTTCAAATCTTCCAATTCTCATCTAAACTTTTGCCTCTATGTCAACCACTGCATTCCCTTATCTTCCCAGTCTTCCCGGCTGCAGTGCCCACTGGGACTTCCCAAACCAGTTTTGGAATGACAGTGCTAGGGGATCCCATATCAAGGAATCCCAGATTCTTCTGATCAATACCCACCCAGGTTCGTAAGGCCTCAGTCCTTATCTTCTTTGCAGATCATTGCCCAGCGATTGGAGGTCCCATTTCATGCAGCCAGCTTTAAAATTCCTCCCTGTGAGGGTGTCTAAAGCAGACCTGCTTAGGGCCCTTCAATATTGGAGGGCCAGCTGGGGTCCCCAGTGGTCCACCAAACTTCCAAGAGTGCTGGATTATGCCTTTGGCTTTGACCTCATAAGGGTCCACCTTATTCACCCCTGTTCTTAATCATCATTCACAGATTTCCACGTTTCTGGGACAAGTCCCAGGACCCTCACCTTTTTTCTCCCCTTCCCTTGTGACTCATTCTAGCTACCTTCACTCTCTGCTGTTTCCGCATCACTTTTCCTACAGGAGGCACTGACACCAGAGACTGTCGCTCAAGCCAGCTGTGAGCCAAGTCTGACCCATCTTAGTATCTGTCCCTACACACTAGGGCTTCTGTTTTAGCTATTACAGTCAGCGTGGGATGGTGCACTTTGCTTGTCTCTAGCTACCTTGCCTTTCCTTATGCATCCATGAACAGACTTCATTGGAGTTGGATTCATTTCTAAAACCCAGTACTAACTTTGCCTCCAATAACTGACTGCATAGCTGTGGTCCCAAACCACATGGGGGTCAGAGGTTCATCATACCCAACACTCTCGTTCAATTCCTAGAGATACTCAAACCAACCTGTCCAAGAACCTGCACTCCCATTACCTCATTTATGGCGCACATACTCCACCACTCTCCTTGTCCTGACCACCCAGGGCCAGCCACCAGACACCTCGGTCCTTGCAGCCCAGAGCCCATTGCAGCTTGTCAAATTAGCCACTTCTAAACCTGCTTATTCTGCCTGGCCTGTTCCTTCCAACAGAATAAAGGCTCTTGCCCACATGTTCATCTGTCATATCTCCCACACACACACACCCCCAGCCTCCTGACAGACCCTGGTGCTTCCCCTTGTAGCCCTGCAAGGCGTTGGTGCCTCTTGTTTCTAGGACCTTCCTTTATACATAGTCATTTCCATGTCTGTGTGTCTTACCATATCTAATTAAAATGAATCCAGGGCATAGCAGGGTATAGCAAGCTGTGGTTTGACACTGATGGAGATGCTGTGACCTTAAACTGCTCCTGGATCCATCAGGCAGCAGCCATGGCCTAGGGAAGCTCTGCTATTGTTGGCAGACCTGGCCCTGGGTGAGCGCTGCATTACATTGCTTCTGTGGGGTGTTGCTAAGAAGTCCCAGCCTGAATTGTGGACCTGGAAAAGCTGAGACCTCCCCAAGTTGCTGTGTAGGTCAAAGTCTGAAGTGACTGGAGCTGAATGGTTAGGAGACATGTCGATGGAGCACCCAGAGTCCAGGACACAGGCCTGGGGGGCATAGAGGATATATAACTGGCTCCCTCAGTGACTCAAAAAGTTCTCCCCAAAAGAAGATGAGGAGTGATGACTCTCCTAGTCCTATGGGACAAGTCCTATCTAGTGATGGGGCCAACTGAGATTTCTAGAAAGATCCTCTTGTCTGGGGTGTTCTATGCTCCCATAGCACTTGGTAAACCACTTCCCCTTTTCTGCATGCAGTGAAAATGTGGCTGTTCTGCAGAGCGGTGGAAAGTGTTTTGCTTCGTGGGTCCTCCTGTGTCGTGGGTCACTGGTGGGGTCAGTGTGAGGGCGTCTTTCTCAAAGTACCACGGAGCCCCACAAATGTCACTGTTCAGGTCACAAACTTCTTTGCATCTAGCTGCTCACTATTGTCACAATTTGTCCTCCACCCCAGTAGGATTATCAGGGGCCTGTCCCTGGTGACTGGTGGTGGGAGGTTTTATGAAACAAAGAAAAGGAAAGCAACACTTGGGTGTGGCCGTCCCCACAGCCCTCAGGACGTGGTCCAAGCAGCAAGCCCAGCCTGAGAAAGGGAGTTCAGGTCTCTCAGGAATAAAGTTTCGGGTGACACAACCAGATAAGCTACCAAGGCCTGCTGAAGGGGTAGCTAGGTGAGGAGGATGAGGGCAGTTTGGAATTCAGTGGCCATAGGAGGAAGGTGAGGATGAAAATCAGTTGTAGCCCTAAGACCAATAGCAGCAAAGAAACCAGAGTTTTTTCCGCTAACGTTAATTTTCAAAGTTACCCTCTCGCCATAAAAGAGGTTAACTGGATACATGGAGGAGCCCCTTTCTGAACCCAAGGGGCAAGGAGATCTGCGGGGGCTCTGGGTGGAGGGGAGTGACCACCAACACACGCCCGTCACACGCGGTGCACCTGGCCCGGCTCCCTGGGCCGCACCATGGTGCTTTCACGGAGGCCACGTGTCCCTGAGCTGAAGTTCAGCACGGGGTGGGCAGAAAGGTAGGCCGGTTCGGTAAGATGTAGGGGGTAAGAGGCGGGGATCTTCCTCAGGGCCCGAGAAGGCCCCATCTGCTAAGCTGGGCCTTTCTTGGAGCTGTGCTGTGGTCTCAACCTGCCCGATCCAATTCACCAGACTTCTCCTCCCCTTGCCCAGGGGTGTGACCTGCACAGTGGGCTGAAGCCTCTCTCAGCACCCCCAACTGTCTCACCAGGAGGCCTCCTAGTGAGCCAAGAGGCATGCAGACAGGTTACCTGTTTCTTGGCCAGAAGAGCAGGGGCAAGGGTGCCTGGCATTCTGACCTCCACCTGTTTGGTTTCTATGGTCACCTTCTCACAGTTTATCCCAAGCTCAGAGGCTAAGAGGTATTATGTACTGCCCTTGTCAACTGCTATGGTATTTAAAGAAGTCTAGAGCTTTCAATACATTTTGCTATAGCCTTCTCATACATTTTCTCTGCTAGATTCTTGGTTTGTGTTGTTGGTATTGTGTTGTCTTTTCTAGTTCATTACTGCTGGTGTGGACAAATGCTTTTGGGTTTTAGCAATTCATCTTGCATCTGACAACTCTCATTCATTCTGTGCCTACTCTTTATATTGTTTATTGCTTTATATAGTGGATTAGACCATTTTCAAATGATGAAAGTTTTGTCCTTCAGCTTCCATACATCTTTACTACTTATTTCTTTTTCTTGTCTTCTTGTGTTGGCCAGAATTTCCATCACATGTTGGGATCTAGTGGTATAGCTGGTGTCCTTTTTAAAAAAAAAAAAAATTAAATTTATTTATTTTCTTACACTGTTGTCCATTTTTGTATAGTATTTGATTCCCCCCCACGTGTAGCCCCCATAGTTCTCCCAGCACAATATCATCTGTGAACCGTAACCATAGTAACTTGTGCTCTTCCCTCCCTGTTTTTGACCCCTCTCCCTCCCTCTCCTCATCCTCCTCTGGGTGCTTCAGATTTGCTGCCATGCTTCCTATTCTCAGTTGACAGAATAATTCTGATTTTGTTAAGCATGATGTTTTCTGTAAGTTTATCATATAGCTTTTGTAACATTAGGAAAATTCTCTACCATTCCCTTTTTAAAAAATTTTTTTCTACAACCAAAGAAGAAAAAGTTGTAGTTCTCCTTCGGTTCACTAGTTTTGTGAGTTATATTGATATGTGTCTGCTCAAGCTGTTTTACTATTTTTAATACACTACACAACCTAGATAACGTGTCAGATAGTGAGTTGGTCCTTTATATTGATTTTCTCTTGCTTCTGTAGGACTAAGACTCTCCAATTTTTAGCAGGATGCATGGATGCCCCAAGGGAAAACTACATGTCCCAGTCTCCCTTGCAGCTAGATAAGGCCAAGAGACAAATTCCAGCCAACTGAATGTGAGTGCAGGTGATGTGTGCAACTTTCATATCAGAGCTTTCTAAAGGGAAGTATAACTTCCCATTGCTCCCTCACCTTTTTATGTTCACTGAAGTGTGGCTGTAGTAGACAAGGGACACCCTAGGGATCCCAAAGCTGAAAGATAGAAAAAAAACCTGGGCCCTGGACTGTTATTTGAGAAATACTTTTCTTTTTTTTTAAGATTTATTTATTCATACATACAAGAACTGGGGTACAGGCCAGAGGTGCATGGGGTGAGAGGATTCACCAGAGACAGAGTGGGGAGCAGAACAGGCGGATCCACTGAAATACACTGCTGAGGGGACAGCGGGGGAGACAGGAGAGGTCTGCTGTGCCACATGCCCGCAGGGGATCAAACTTGTTCAGTGCTACAGTGGCTGCGTATAGCTTCATAGTGCTGAGACTTAATGCCTTGTGCCACCAGGGAGGCCCTGAGAAATACTTTTCTATCTTGTTTAGATAATTGGATGGGAGGAAAGGAGAATCTGTTTCAGCATCCAAACCTATATCTCAATTAAAACACAGCAAAAACAGTTGTCTAATAGTTTGCTCAGGGATTTTCATCTATAGTTTTTGGAATGTGCTTTGCATCAAACAGCTGCCTACCTGTTTGTGGCAGCCATGTGGAGACTTGTGGTTAAATTGCCAAGGCAGCAATTGGCGATATGGAAGCAACAGATGTGCTGATGTCACAATAGAACCCCTCACTGCAGCCTTCTGTCTGGAGACTCTTGTCAACCAATCAGACACAGACAAATGGACTAAAGACCCAATCTAAATGTCAATTAGTTTCAGTAAAGATGCTGTCAGTCCTCACTTTGAAATTGCAACTTTAAGTGAAGTGATGATAACAAAACCAATTTGACCATATGCTAATTAGCATAAGCAAGAGTTAAGTTCTTTTTTTTTTTAAGATTTATTTAGTTATACAAGCACTGGGGTACAGGCGAGAGGCACAGGAGGGTGACAGAATCCATCAGAGACAGAGCAGGGAGCAGAACAGGCAGAAGGACCAAAGTAAACTGCTGAGGGGAGCAGTGGGTGAGACAGGAGAGGTCTGCCGCACCTTGTGGGTATCTCCCTGGCCGACCGGGAATCAAACCGACACTGTGGAGGCTGCAGACAAGTGCATAGAGCTGTGCTCAACCTGCTGTGACACTGGGGAGGCCCTGCAAGAGTTAAGTTCTTATGGCATATTTCTGGTCACTAAAAGATCACCAAACTGCTATATAAACACACAAAATTCTTCTAAAATGAAACAATCATTTGTTTTCAATCATTTATTCATTTTCCAAGCCATATATTTGAGTCAGGGTCCCACATGGCCAGAGCCTCTTCCAGCAGCTTAGGGCACCAGGCCGATAGGATCCCACCCTGGACACTTTCGTTGAAGAGCAAATCACACTCATACTCACCCTGACCAGCACAACTGAGACACGCCAGTGAAGTTCACTTGCGTCTTTGGGATGTGGGAGGAAACCAGAGTTCCCTGAGAAAACCCATGCAGACATGGGATTTGAGGAGGACATGCAGACTCCACACAAACAGTGGCCCCTACCGGGAATTCATCTTTTTTCTCTTCAACACAATGAAACAATATTGAAGAAAACACTGTGCAAGATCCCGCTTTTCCTGATTAAGTTTGTGATGCAGACATTCTCCAAGTTCTACCTGACTTCTTACAGTCCAGACAGCTGAGTCAATGGGGTTGTCACAGACATTACCACCCCTTCTTCTGAAGGTCTCTGCATTAACCCCTCCATTCTTATGGGGACACAGCATTGTTTCTGGTCTGTTGTTTTGGAGGGTAAGTTTCTGAAGTTGGCACTTAGCTTCCTACCACCATGGGTATGGTCTGAGAGCCAATGTGAGTATTTGTCCAGCTGCCTGGCATCGCTATTCTATATTTAAGAGATAAAGAAATATCAATTAAAAAAGTAAGCCCCAAAGTAAACATTTGAAAAAAAAAAAGAAAAATCAATTGATTTTTGCCACAGGTCCAAGGCAGTTTAATGAAAAAAGAACAGTCTTTTCAACAAATGGTGTTGGACACCTGGACACCCACATGAGAAAGAATGAAGCTGGGCCTCTTAACATCATGCACAAAAATGAACTCCATATGGCTCCAGGACCTAAATGAAAGAGCTAAGACTGTAATACTTTTAGACTGAGAGACAGGAGTAGACCTTTGTGACCTTGGGTTAGGCATTGCCTCCTTTGATAGGACACCAAAGCACAAAATAAAACATAGATAAATTGAACTTCATTAACATTAAGAACTTTGAGTGCACCTAGTGCCAAGATCTTGGTTTCTAATACCATTTTCCAGCAAAACACGCAAACGATTTAAAAAAAAAAAAAAAAGTGCCCCCAGGTGAAATCGTTACAGGAACTCAGCCGTCTCAGTGGAGGGAGCCAGCAGGAGCAGTGGTTTTTAAAACCTACTGCTCCACCACACGTGGGTTGTGGCAGTTGCTCCTCAGAACTCAGAAACTGACTTTTTGTCCGTTGTGGTAGTTGCTCCTCAGAGACTTTTTATGTAACAGTGTACTTCCTGGATCGTGGACTGGACCAATCAGGTGTGAGCTATGAGCTGATTGGTGCTAAATGGTCCAATCAGACTTTTGTTACCAGGACCCAGCCTCTCACCACAAGTCAGTTGTGGCAGTAGTTCTTCAGAGCCCTTTTATGTAAAGCCCACTTCCTGGATTGTGGAATGGACCAATCAGGTGCTATGGGCTGATTGGTAAATGGCCCAATCAGCCACAGGATTGAAAAATGATCCACTCAGACTTGTGGGCGGGGCACCCTGAAAGAGGATATAAGCCAGGGTTAGAGGGAGCTGAGGGAATGAGGAGAGATGACACACAGAGGGAAGATGATGGCAGCCCTCGGAGGAGGAGAGACAACGCCAGCCCCTGAAGAAAAGAAGACGGTTCCAGCCTCCTAAGAAAGAAGAAAAGAAGCATCAGCAGCCCACCTCCAACGAGGGAAGAGAAGCCGAAGGACTCCGCCACACACTGGGCCTCGGTCCTGTCTCTGACATTGCCCTAGAGGAGCACCAAAGGCCCTGGGCCTGGAGTCTCAAAGAGACGTTTGTTGTTGGTATAACCCAACAGCTCACAAAGAGCTGTTAACACTGGGTGTTTCTGATGCTGCCTCTGAGGGACAAGTAGTGGCCATCACTACTGGCCACTGCTATCCAGCACTCCTGGTGACCGGTGGCGACCATCACTGACGCTGTCTGGGTGAGGCAATCACTACTTGTGGATACCGTGAGCTCCTTGTTTCCCCAGTTTGTAAAATAAACCCGCTGGTGATTGTTCCTGGAGTCCAAGGTCTCTTGCAATTGTGTGCATGGGTGAGAACCCACAAAAAATGACCTGTCCTCTTATTGGTCACCGTCCTTTTTTAGTCTATAGCTCTTGGTTTTGGTTTTTGGCTTTTTGGGGCTTTTTGGTGGCTCTCTTGTGTCAGAGCCTGGGCAGGTGGGTGGCAGTTCCATCCTTCCAGCCGGCCTCCTGCCCTGTGGCCTCTTTTGTGGCCCTCTCTGCCCCTGATTCAAAATGGTTCACTCAGGAAATATGTACAAGATGAGCCTGAAGCACCTAATAATGCCAGAAAGAAAGTGATCACACACACACACACACACACACACACACACACACACGAATAAATCAAAGGAACCCAGCATTGAAAGAGCTCCCAACAGCCAAAGGAGAATAATTTGCATAACAAAATAAGTAAAATTGTAAACCCAAAGTATAAAAACAAACTATGAGTCTATATTGATATAATTTACTGCAGAAATCTCTCATGCAGATGAATCCCAAATAATTTATGTAGCTAGTTTGCCCTCAAGGAGTGGGAATAACTCCCCATTCCTCACATGTAGGCTGCATGTAGAGATTTTTGTCCAGAGAGGACGGTATGGCAAGGGACTGGGAGGTTTCCAGTGGAGAAATCCAACCATTATCACCTAAGCCAGGGGTCAAGTTCAACAATGACAGTGAGAAACTGTGCTGTTGTAAAATTAAAAGTTTACTTTAAAAAATTAAAAACTTTTGTGCTTCAAAGGATGTTATGAATAGGCAGGGTTACCCGTGTCAAATGCTTTTCACAAACTTATTAACCGTGTGTATGTCTTTTTTTGTAAAATGTTTGTTCAAAACTTTTGCATGCTTGTGTCACTGGATCAGGTGTCTTATTAGTGAGTTGTATGTGGGGATTTGAGGCTTAAAACAACATAAATGTATGATTTTCATAGGTCAGAAATCCCACTGGACTTAAGTCTAGGGGTGGGCAGGGCTGGCTCCATCTCAAGACTCTGGGGGACAATCCACATCCTTGCCTTTTGCAGGTTCTAGAAGCCGCCTGTGTTCCTTGCTTATGAGACCCCTTTGTCCAGCTGCAAAACCAATAGCATAGTATCTCCAAATCTGTTTTTCTCGGACTTGCTAAGAATCCTGTGTATAAGTGGGCCCACTGAAGTGACTCGGGACAGCCCCCTTCTGAAGATCCTTAACTTAATCATGCCCACAAAGTCCCTTTGCCATCTAAAGTCATATAACCGGGCCTCCCCGGTGGCGCAGTGGTTGAGCGCTGGGCTGCCAAGCTGCCCGCAGCCTCTGCAGTGCCGGTTTGATTCCCGGCTACCGGGCGAGGGTCCCACATGGCGCGCAGACCTCTCCTGCCACCCCCTGCTCCCCTCAGCAGTGTCCTCCATCTGTCCGCCTGCTCTGCTCCCCGCTCTGGCTCTGGTGAATTCTCTCACCCTCCCGCGCTTCTGACTGTACCCAGTGCTTGTATAAATAAATAAATAAAATCTTTTTAAAAAATTTAAAAAATAGTCATATCACCACAGGTATTGGGGATTAGGATGTGGACCTCCTTGGGGGAGTCATTATTCAGTCTACACCACCCATAGTGTATTAAGCGAAAAAAGTTAGCAATAGAACAATGCATTTAGATTCATCCCATTTATGCTAGGAAAAAAGCCACTAAATATTACTTTTGAATTTTCAGAGCTCTTTATATGCTCTAGATCAAGTTCTTTGTCAGATATTGTGAACATCATCTTGTGTTCTGTGACTTATTTTTTTCATTTTCTTACTGGTGTGTTTGGAAGAGTGGAAGGGTTCATTCTGATCCTATAGATTTCTCAATTCATGCATCTTCATTTCATTAAAACACAGGTTCTTAACAAAACTGACATACACAGGGGCCTCCCCTGGTGGTGCAGCGGGTTGAGCGCCGCGCTGTGAAGCTGTCTGCAGCCTCTGCAGTGCAGGTGCGATCCTGGCTGGCTGGTGAGGGTCCCACATGGCGAGCAGACCTCTCCTGTCGCCCGCTGCTCCCTTCAGCAGTGTATATCGTCAGTCTGCCTGTTCTGTTCCCTGCTCTGTCTCTGGTGAATCCTCTCACCCTCCCGTGCATCTGGCCTGTACCCCGGTTCTTTTTTTTTTTTTTTTAAAGATTTATTTATTTATTTATACAAGCACTGGGTACAGTCAGAAGCGCAGGTGGGTGAGAGAATTCACCAGAGCCAGAGCGGGGAGCAGAGCAGGCAGAAGGACCGAAGTACACTGTTGAGGGGAGCAGCGGGCGGCAGGAGAGGTCTGCGCGCCATGTGGGACCCTCCTCCTGTGGCCAGGGAGCAGCCGGGGATCGAACCGGCGCCGCATAGGCCGCGGGCAGCTTCGCAACCCAGCGCTCAACCGCTGCGCCACCGGGGAGGCCCTGTACCCCGGTTCTTGTATAAATAAATAAATCTTTAAAAAAAAAAACCCAAAACTGACATACACAGTTCCGCACAGGGATCCTCTGCTGGGTCTTGGAGAAGCTGCTTTTGTGTCTTGGCTTCTACCCTCCTGACAGACATAGAATGAAAATACTCTGCATGAGTCTATCTGCTTGACCCAGGTTTTAAGAATAATCTGTGTCACATACGTGCATATTTTAATGCTACAACACAAAAGTGAGTTAAGATAGCTGATCAGCTGAAATTAAAATGGGGTGATTATCCTGGACTATTTATGTAGTCCAGGATATGGGCTATTGAAGCAACAGAAGAAGATAGAGAAAGCAATGAGAAAGAGGCAGTAGAGACTCAGCATGAAAGGGACTAATCCTCTGTTGCTAGAAAGAAGGGCACCAACAAAGGAATGCTGGCAGCCTCTGGAAGCTGGACATCTCTCAGCTGACAGCCAGCCAGGAAACTGGGAATTCAGTCCTGCACCTGTGAAGAAACAAATCCTGCCGACAACCTGTATGGGACACTCTCCTGAAGCACCCGGAAGGAAAGTGGCCAGGGACCACCTTGACTCCAGGCAGCTGAGGCATGCTCCGGGCTTCTGACTTACTGAGTTGTAAGAAGGGAACTTGTGCTGTTTCAGCCACGTTTGTTGTGACGTGTCACAGCAGTGATAGGAGATAGCACACAGACCAGGCTATGTCCTCAAGAATCTATTATTTTGTTACATTCTATATCTCCAAACACATCACACAGATTTCCTTTTTTTTAATATTTTATTTTATATAATTCTGACATCATCTTTCATTTTTGCACAATGTATGCATTTTCATTTTGCTTATATTCCCCATACAATTGCACCCCCCCTTATTTTGACCCTAATCTTTCCTCCCCACCCCCCACCCCGTGTGTCTCTGGTTTATAGTTGCTTGTTGATTTTGATTTTTACTTTGTATTAATTAGTCTTTTTCCTGGTCCCTTATTTAGGTTTTCTAAATTCCTGCTATGAGTGAGACCATCTGGTATTTTTCTTTTTCTTTCTGACTTATTTTGCTGAGCATGATCCCTTCCAGCTCCATCCATGTTGCTGCAAATTGCATGAGTTTAATATTTTTGATTGCTGAGTAATATTCCAATGTGTATATATGTACCACATCTTCTTGATCCAGTCATCTATTTTTGGGCATTTGGGTTGTTTCCATAGCTTAGCTATTGTAAATAGTGCTGCTATAAACATAGGGGTGCAGGTGCCCTTTGTAATAAATGTTTCTGTGTCATTTGGGTAAATACCTAGGAGTGGAATTGCTGGATCATATGGAAGCTCTGTGTTTAGTAGGTCAAGAAATCTCCACACAGCTCTCCATAGTGGTTAAACCAGTTTGCACTCCCACCAGCAATGCAGGAAAGTTCCTTTTTCTCCATAACCTCTCCAACATTTGTTGTTGCTAGTTTTTTTAATATGTGCCATTCTCACTGGTGTAAGATGGTATCTCATTGTAGTTTTGATTTGCATTTCCCTGATGACAAGTGATGTTGAACATTTTTTCATATGCCTGTTGGCCATTTGCATTCCCTCTTTAGAGAAGTTTCTTTTTAGCTCTTCTGCCCATTTTTTGACTGGATTGTTTTCTTTGTTGTTGTTGAGTCTCATCAGCTCTTTGTAGATTTTTGTGATCGGTCCTTTATTATTACTGTTGTGTGCAAAAATGTTCTCCCAGTGGGGTTTCTCTTTGTTTTGGTTATTGTCTCTTTTGCTGTGCAGAAGCTCTTTAATTTGATGTAGTCCCAGCTGTTTATCTTTGCCTTCACTATCACTGCTTTGGGTGATGTGTCTGTAAAGATGTCTTTGAGGTGCACGTCATGTAATGTTTCGCCTTTATTTCCTTCTATATATTTCATGGTTTCAGGTCTTATGTCTAGTTCTTTAATCCATTTTGAGTTGGTGTTTGTGCATGGTGTGAGGTAGTAGTCAAGCTTCATTCTTTTGCATGTAGTGACCTGGTTTTCCCAGCACCATTTATTGAACAAACTTTCTTTGCTCCAGTGCATATTCTTTGCTCCTTTGTCAAAGATTAGTTGACCATAAATCTGTGGATTTATTTCTGGATTTTCTATTCAGTTCCATTGTGTCTGTTCTTGTTCCAATACCATGCAGTTTTGATGACTATGGCTTTGTACTATAGTTTGAAGTCTGGGAGTGATATCACACATATTTCTAAGCACATCTTATCACATAAGTCTGTCTTAACACACCATAAAACCAAGCACGTTTGATATGTGTTTTTCTTCACCTGATACATTTCTTCTCCCAAGCATCCTGCCCCCAGGACACAGTGCTTCCCCCTGGGTCTTCCCAGGACCCAAACTCCAATCCCTGTGTCACTGTGCTCTGCAGTCTATCTCCTGTAGGCCTGGATCCTCCTGCCGCTATTCTCCTGGGCTGGAAGAAACCAGAAAAGTTAAAAAATAGTTCCTGGGCTGGAAGGTAAGACTGATATTTTTCATATGAGAGAAAAACACCTCTCTCAAGACTTTGTCCAGGACAAAGCACAAACACAAAGCTTACATATGCCAAAGGAGCAAACATCAACTTCCACACAGAAAATGGAATTATCTGTCTAACTAAGCCCCGGTAGACCACACGGGCTGGCTGCTGACCTGTGGATTTGTAGCTTTTCTGAGACCTGTGTCATCCAGTCCAGTGTGTCACATTCTGGGTTTTCTTTTTTTTTTTTTTTAAAGAGGCATGTATTTTCGTTTATTTATTTATTTGTTTGTTTGTTTATACAAGCACTGGGTACAGTCAGAAGCGCGGGAGGGTGAGAGAACTCACCAGAGCCAGAGCAGGGAGCAGAGCAGGCAGAGTGACGAAGTACACTGCTGAGGGGAGCAGCAGGTGGCAGGAGAGGTCTGCGTGCCATGCGGGACCCTCCTCCGGTGGCTGGGGAGCAGCCAGGGAGCGAACCGGCGCCGCAGAGGCTGTGGGCAGCTTCGCAACCCAGCGCTCAACCGCTGCGCCACCGGGGAGGCCCACATTCTGGGTTTTCTAGGAGCTGTGCCACGTGCTGTCTGTTCTGCGGATGGTGGCCATCGTAGAGCAGGGAGTCAAATAAGGGGGAGTCTAACCCTGTGGTTGTGGGCCTTCCTTAGTTTCCTTTTGGCCATATTCTGCATCTGGCAGAGATGGGAAGAGGTGTGAGATGTCAGGGTTTAGATGAATTTTATGCTGAGCCCTCCCTGAAAAGCAAGGCTGCAGCAAGGATGCGTATATGACAGAGTCATATGGCGAAATAATCTAAGGACACAAGAGTGGGGACTGAGGAGTGTGAGGGGAGAGAGGGAAGTCAATACGAGGGGGTGTCAGGGAGTTGGTCGCCTCTATAGGTCTCTGGCTCAGAATAGGAGGTGCCCAAGGCATCTGATTGTTCTGACCCATGTGTCTGTCCTGTTGAGGAAGAGGCCCAACTGAATAACATGAAACACTGTGATCCACAAGCTTTTTGAGTATCTTGGACAATGACCAACTCCACCGATGACAACACTATGCCTTGGAGAAGCTGACCCCCTCCTCCTGGGAAAAAGTCGGGAACGAAAAATTCCACCAGCAGGGGGAGAACCTTCACTGTGATTTTGAATTTGTATCATTCCCTGAATGTACTAAGAGGCATGTGTTCTCCACACATGCGAGAGTTACTTAGAGACCCCTGGGGATGGCTCACAAAACACCCTGCCACTGAGGCTGGGGCCTGTGGTTGTCCCAGGGGCACATATCATTTGCACCCTGCCAGGACTGTTTTCTAAGGTTCTTATCGGTTCCTCCACCTTGAGCCCAGGAACCCACGGCACTCACACTGGCCTCTGTCAGCTTTCCCAGGCACAACCTTTAGCCACAGTTCCCAAGTTTGCCAAAGTGCCACTTTTGCTGGGAAGTGGCTGCCTCACCGCCCATCGGCTGGGGCTTCTCGGGTCATCAAACAAGAAGCAGGATGGTCTTCAGAGCCCTGTGTGGGCACCTCTTCACAGGGATTCACAGAAAGCCAGCTCAGCATAAGGCACGGCCAGCTCAGGCACAGTGCCAGCTTGTCCAGAAACATCTTCATAGAAAGGAGAAAGACTCTGGTGGAGTCTCTGCAAACAGTTACGGGAGGTCAGGCCACTTGTTTGAATGTTCCTTAAAATGTTAAACATAGAATTACCCTGTGAACCAGCAGTGCTAGGTATGTAACCCCAAGAATAGGGCAGGGACTTAAACAGATACTTGTCCAACCAGGTCCACAGCAGCATTATTCACATGAGCCAGAGGGCAAGCAACCCAATGTCCAATGGCAAATGAATGGATAAAGAGAACAGGGTCTGGACCTCCCTGGTGGCACAAGGGGTTAAGCATCAGCACTATCAAATTATCAGCAGCCACTGCAGCATGAGTTTGATCCTGGGGCAGGGAGGTGACCCACATGGCGCGGCAGACCTCTCCTGTCTCACCTGCTGCTCCCCTCAGCAGTGGATTTCAGTAGATCTGCCTGTTCTGCTCCCCACTCTGTCTCTGGTGAATCCTCTCAACCCCCGCACCTCTGGTCTACATCCCAGTTCTTCACACACACGCAAAAATTAATAATAAAACTTAAAAAAATTAAACAAAGAGTGGGGACCAACACCTGGAACAAAGGCATTCCTGAAGACCCCCTCCCACACTAAACAATACTTGCAACTTCACCTCACTTTATCCTCTCACAGACGGGTTCCTTGAAAATGATAGTTTCACTGTCTTTTTGTTACATGGAGAGAAATACTTCTGCTTTGCATGCTCCATCTTGGCGTTGTCTTTTGTTGAGTTCTCCCCAAGAGAATGGACACACCGAGTGAGTTCAGTTCCATGTTCACGCAACCATTTCTATGCAGTGACGCCTTGATTAAAGCCCAAGAGGGCTTCAGAGAGCCTCCAGGGTGGTGAAACCCATGGCGGTCTGAGAAGAATGGTAAGCTTGATGGAAGATCTCTGATTTTTCCCCATATATCACCCTAAGCCTCTGGTTGTTCCTGAATAACATCCTTTGTAATAAATCAGTACCTAGTGAGTAATGGGTTTCCTGAGTTCTGTGTGCCATTCTAGCAAAGTGAACCCGGGGACGGGGTACTGGGAACCTCTGATTTAGAGCTGGTTGGTAAGAAGCACAGGTAATAATCTGGGCTGTGAAGTGACAGGCACCTGAAGTCTGGGGAGATGGTCATGGGCACTTCCTGCCTGTACCGGGTTGATCAAAGCTCAGAAGGTGGAGGGCAGTCTTGGGAGACTGAGCCCTTAATCTGTGGAGCCCAATGCCCTCTCCAAGGAGACAGTGTCACAACTAAGAGAAATTTCTGGACTCTCAGCTGGTGTGCAAGAAATGTTATGGAGAAGCCGCAACACATACTCTTTGGGAATTGGTCTTAGGATACCACCAACAGGAGGTGTTTAGAACAGGCAAATTCAGAGACAGACAATAGAATAAAGGTTACCGTGGGGGGAAGTGGGGGGACTGTTTGAGGAGGAAGAGTTAGATGTAGAGTTTCTGTTTGGGAAGATGAAACATTTCTGCAGGTGGATAGTGGTGTTGAGTGCACCGATATATATGTTATACATATATCACTAACATTATTTTAAAAAGTAAAGTGACTTTATACAGGCAATTTGTTTAACACATTGTTCTGCAGACCGTGCAAGTCAGTATGTTATATTTTCAAAGAATCATCATATTATTAAGATCTTCTGATAATTCAGTAGCCACAGTCTGTATGCATTAGTAATGGATATTTTCCCTTATTATTGATTCTTTTAATTCAGTTAGAATAATATGTCATTCAAAGAATGTTTGTTTGGGTTTGTACAAGTATAGCCTATAAAATAGAGATTAGAGATAGGTCAAGAAAAAAAGACCAAGGGCTTCCTCATATGCTTCTCAGAAGAAAAGAATATTAAAAAATACCAATTGTTGGTCCAATCACCATGGAAAGCTGTGTGGAGATTCCTCAACCTGGTAAAGATGGAACTTCCATATGATCCAGCAATTCCACTCAAAGGATACAGAATTTACCCAAAGGATACAGAATCATTAATTCAAAAGGGCACCTGCACCCCTATGTTTATAGCAGCACTGTTTACAATAGGTAAGCTATGGAAACAACCCAAATGCCCAAAAATAGATGACTGGATCAGGAGGATGTGGTACATATACACAAAAAAATATTAAGCAGCAATCAAAAAAAGATAGACTCAGGCAATTTGCAGCAACATGGATGGTGCTGGAAGGGATCATGCTCAATGAAATAAACCAGAAAGAAAAAGAAAAATACCAGATGGTCTCACTCATAGCAGGAATCTAGAAAACCTAAGTAAGGGACCAGGAAAAAGACTAATTATAATAGAGTAAAAATCAAAATCAACAAGCAACTATAAACCAGAGACACACTACGGGGGGCGGGAGGGGAGGAGAAGGGATTAGGGTCAAAATAAGGGGGGGTGGGAATTGTATGGGGAATATAACCAAGATGAAAATGCATACATTGCGAAATAATGAAAAATGATGTGAAAAATATATAAAATAAATAAATAAATAAAAAACCCTGATGTTTAAAAAAAATACCAGTTGTGTATATTACACACGAATAAAGAATTATTAACAGTACTTTGTAACAAACCTTAATAAGTTTTTCTCACTGTCCATCACACAAATCACAAAACAGAAAAGTATCTGTTTTGAATATTTGAATAAGGTGGATCGAATATAGACCAATTATACAAACAAAACATGAGTCTATGATAATCAACTACATTTTATACCACAAAGAAAAGCTCATAAAGACAGACCAGACCGACAGAAGGTACATCCATGTTTCCTCTCTCTAAAAAACATTAAAAACGTAACCACACACTCACAAATGATATGATTACAACTCACAATTTTGAAAGAAATTTCTAGAAATTGTCTCGTCAAAATCCGCAATTTTGAGAGATGTTTCATGTTTCTAGAAGTTGAGTACAAATTGATCAAAAAAAAAAAAAAAAAAAAAAAACTACAGCAGAGGGAAAAAAATCCCGTAAAAACCAAAAACAGACTTCTGGGGAGAATAAATGGGAAATTATTCCATTCGCTAGCACTCAAGGAGGTGAGAAGTATGATAAAACAGTGTGTTTCATCTTTGTGGTTGGGGGAGGTGGGATGTAATTCGCTCACAAAATGGGAGATGATCCTGGGGCAGACCAGAGTAAGGCAGGTCTCAAACACCCAGACGCCTAAAAGCTTCAGGAAACGTTTTCTGCAGAGTGGGGTTCCTGCCCTGCCTCTCACAGTGGAAGATAAAAAGATGCTTTTGCAAACCTCTAGTTATCACTCTGGGTAAACTGCTGTTTTATGAAGGTCTGTCCTTGATAAGTCTGTAACAAAAAACTTTCTTGACATCAAATTTCAGAAATAATAAAGTTTTTCATTAGTAAAAAGATATGAGATGTCTTAGAAGGACTCTTAAATTATCTTCCCTGTGGAAAAATGTTGAACCACATTGGCCCAATCTAGCGATATTATAACTTCATAGAGAAGGCATCGTCTTTGAGCAAAAAAGGTCACATCTTTTCAGCATATATACAAATTGGTAAAAGTGTTCTAAAGAGATGAGATTATTAAAAACTACTACATGTTCTGGTATATTATTGGTCAATTGTGTTATTCTGAAATATATTTGTGTCACAAGATTGGGGGGAAAAAAGAGGCAGCACGTAATGTGGTCGGAAATAAGAAAGGCATAGAAAAGGAGGCATAGGAGCCTCCCTGGTGGCGCAAGGGGTTAAAGTCTCAGCGCTATCAAGCTTTCGCCAGCCACTGTGCCATGAGTTCGATCCCTGGCCAGGGAAGTGACACACATGGCGCAGCAGACCTCTCCTGTCTCCCCGCTGCTCCCCTCAGCAGTGTATTTCAGTAGATCTGCCTGTTCTGCTCCCCACTCTGTCTCTGGTGAATCCTCTTACCTTCCACACCTCTGGCCTGCACCCCAGTTCTTGTATGCATAAATAAAAATAAATCTTTTTTAAAAAAAGAAAAAGAAATGGAGGCAGAACTGCAGGCAGGTTCCACCGCCTCTGGTCGCTCTGTTGATGAGGGACAAGGCGCTTGCAGTGGCCCAATACCCAGCAGGGTTTAGGTGAGAATCCAGACCCACTAGAGAGAGCAGGATTAAGAGATACTCTGTGAAAATGCAGTTATTTCTTTTCTACTTTCAAATAGGGATTTGGACCTTTTTGAGAAAAGAATTGGGTCCCAGGCATTCTTGGGTAAATGGACATTACTTCACAGTTACCTGTTTTATTTTGTTTTAATCAGTTTCTATGGGATCGTCTGAATCATTGCTTAGGGAAAGTGGTATTTCGTTAAATAACTGAAATTTCTTATGTATCCCTTAGAAATTAAGTTAGGCTGCTGGCAGCAGAGGCCAACCCTTGGCTTAACCAAGAGGAGGTTTGTTTTTTTTCCACTAGGGGAGTACTGAGAAACCGGTGGGACTGAAAGGAGGACTGTAAGCCAGCAGCAACTTCTGCTTTTCTGCTCATGATCTTTGGCAAGGAAGCCTGTCCTGAAGTTCACCTTGTAACCTGAGACACCACTGCGCTTCCAAACACCAGCTGGGCATTCAGGAAGGAATCAGGGCAAGGAGGGAATGTTGGTCTTCCAGCTGATCCAGTCTCATTCAAAGAACGTTCTGTAGAAGTGTTACAGAGCAACCCCGATATAAAACAGGTTGTCTGACTTTGGGTCTTCACCAGTGCGCTTAAAGGGGACTTGTTAATGCTAAACTGCAGACACACACAGAGGGTTGATAAAAGGTTTATTCACGCCCCACCCCCCCCACCCCGGTGGTGCAGCGGGTTGAGCGCCCAGCTGTGAAGCTGTCCACAGCCTCTGCCACACCGGTTCGATCCCGGCCGGCCAGTGAGGGCTCCACATGGTGCAGCAGACCTCTCCTGTAGCGCCCACTGCTCCCCTCAGCAGTGTATTTCAGTCAGTCTGCCTGTTCTGCTCCCCACTCTGTCTCTGGGGAATCCTCTCCCTCCCCGCATCTCTGGCCTGTACCCCAGCTCTTGTATGCAGAAATAAATCTTCTTAAAAAAAATATAGCCTGGCTCCTCATAGGGAGTGAGAAGGAGATGTTTAAATGCTGAGTCCACGGGGCGGGGAGGAGGAGGACAGCAGCAGGCTTGTTCTGGGCTGGATTCTACCCACAGATGGGCTACACTCCAACTGTGCTTGTGGACTCAGCTTTCTCCCTCCAGGAAACTGTGAGACAATCATTAGTCAGGTCCTAATGCTACCTGCCTGGTGGTCAGCATGGTGGACAAAGTTGTTTGGAAGCAGCTCTCCAGCCCATGATTCAGCTCACCTGTTCAAACAGGACAGGGGTCCCTCATCCTATTACCTTGCATTTCTTTTACCTGGACTGTCTCACAATCACTTTTACTAACTTCCTGAACACCATTGCAGTGGGCAGGAATGGGCACAGTGCAGGTTTTCTATGATTCTGTGCAGATGGGGTAAAGGAGGAGAGAGTCCTGGAGCCCTCAGTGGCTTTTGCAGGCTTTTATTGGGATTTACCAGGTACACGGCAGGCAGGGGTGCCGGGGGCCCGGGAGACTGGCAGGGCTCCCAGCCCCCAGCAAGTCTTCACTCTGTCTGGGCTCTCCGGCCTTCTCTCACATTCTCTCTGCTCTTCTCACGGCTCTGCTTCTCTCTCGGCTTCTCTGCTCCTGCTGGCATCTCTGTGACGCTGCCCTTAAAAGCCCAGTCTCAGCCCAGGTGAATCCCATCTACCTATGCCCACACCCTACTCCAGGTGCCCGCCATCAGGCATACATTCAGAACCGCAGGGATCCATCATCTATCCTGATGGCGGTACCCTACAACCATGAGCAAGGGAGGATGGAAAAGCCCACCCCAAATTCAATCAGGTTTTGGTGGAAGGGGAGACAGCAATCCTCCCATTGTAAATGTATGAAAGTTGTGGTAATAGCGTGGTCCCCAGGGAAAGGGGAAGTTCCAGGTTCCCTGCCCTGCCCGAGGGAGGATGGAGCTGAGGAGGGAGGAGAAGCTGGAGGGAAGACTGGAGAAGGAAGGAAGGAAGATGGGGAGCAATAAGACCTGGAGGAGGCACACAGAGCAGAGAAACACGTGAGGGAACTGCCCTTGCTTCTTGGTCCTGGACTGGTTGGAAACAGGTGTGGGTGAGAGACCCGTGGGGAGGTTAATGATGGCAGCTTTTATCTTGATTTTGAGTCTGCATTTTTCCTTCCAGACCTGTCTGGTCCCTCCTGCCCCATTCCTATGGGTCCCCACCAGAAGGTGCCTTAGACATGTGGCTGGCTTTTGGGCCTCAGTGGCCCTGCTTTGGACAAACCCTGTTTGGCTGGACACTTATCCACAAGAGGATGGGTAACTTTGGTGCTTCATTTGGAAACTTTATTCTTCCCCTTTTCTGTATTGGGCACCAATTATATTAAAGTTCCTTTCCATTAAAGGTCTTACACACTAGAATATGTTTTGTCTTGATGAGGCAGATGGCAGAACCTACTTAGAGGGGACAGGATGGGTAGTTCTGGGATAGCATGAAAATTTTTAAAGTCTTACAGATAACATTGCTGATGTATTTGCTCTGATTAGAAAGTAAAAAGCCTATTGGGATCAAATCAGTTCAAAAGAAAATTTTCCTGTTTTCTTTTTTAATTGAAGTAGCATTGCTTTATAACACTGTATAAGTTTCAGGCATGCATTGTTCAAATTTTCCTATTTTTAAAGAGGGATCAGAAAATATAACACAAATGATTAAACAAATAAATTGATTTAATAAAATTTACAATAATATACTTGGGATAAAAGCCAAGAGAATTATTCAGAGAATTTTAGACAGAAAACACTTTACTGAGGGATGTGGGAAATAATTGGCATAGATGAATTATCTAGGTTACTAGATGGGAAGAATTAGTTTGACAATAATTTGTAATCATGGAACAGCTAACACTATTGACTGCTTTGTTTGTGGCAGAAATAAAACTATTTCTGGGGCTCATGCAGGTATTACTCTCAGCTAGTTAGATGCTGAGGTCAAAGTGATGGTAAATTTCCAAGTTAGGGTGACACTGAAACACAGAAGCTGAGCTTGCACATTAGCTACATCTAGAAAGACATGGAGGGGGGAATCCAGTCCCGCCAAGATGTCTCCTACTCCTTCCTACCTCACTATCTCTTATCTGCACTTTCATGCAGTTCCCCCTCCCCCAGCTTACTGAGATGGGATGGACAGGTAATGCTGTGTAGCTTCAGGTCTGTGCTGGTGGGGAGCTGTTTGGGGTGTGCTTGGTCGTAGTGGATGCTTTAAATTAAAATTCCATCACGGTTATTTTAGAGCTGGGAGGAGAAACATTGCTAAGAGAAAGAGAACCCAAGGCTACATCATGTTCAGAGTTTAGATTCTAGCAAAACAAGGCAGCTGTGCCTGGGAAGAGAGAGGCATGAGCCCCTCAAGTGGCTCCACTCAGATGGACAAAGAAGTGAAGACCTGCCAGCCACCCTGAACCCCAGGAGGAGTGTTAAGGGAGGGGGTGGCCATGGGGCTTTAGAAAGAACAGAGAATCTGTGTATGGGAAGTCACCCAAGCTAGTAAAGGAAAACTTCAAAGTTGCACAATCAGGGCACTGAATTGGCTCTAAAGTAGAATACATTTGCATAATGAGAGAGATGATTTAGCTAGAAATAGGGGTATCATATTCGGAGTTTGCAAAGAAGGTGGAATGTGAAAGAGCTAAACCTCAAGTATCATAAAAAGAAGTGACTACATAGTGGTGAAAGTTTACAAATTAAGAAAAAAGCAACATAGGCTTATAATTTTTTTTAAATTTTTTAAATTTATTTATACAAGCACTGGGTACAGTCAGAAGGATGGGAGGGTGAGAGAATTCACTAGAGTCAGAGCGGAGAGCAGAGCAGAGCAGGCAGACTGACGAAGAAATACACTGCTGAGGGGAGCAGCGGGCGGCAGGAGAGGTCTGCGCACATATGGGCTTATAATTTTAAAATGTAAAACTAATGACTAGGAGAAAGGGCTAAAAGACTTGAAAATCACTGGAAAGCAGAACTGGGGATGCTGGGAGAGAGTGAATTTTTATTGTTGCTATGGGCCTTTGGCATATTTGACTTTTAAATTATCACATATGCCAGGAGCCTGGCTCTGATTAGTGCAAGGAGGCTGTGGTGTCAGCAGTGCCAGGAGATTGGCGCTCCAAACAGAAAGATTCAGGTCATCCGTACCAGCTGTCTGGGGAAGAAGGGCCACCTTCAGCGCAACATGGAGAACACCATCGGGATCCTTAAGAAGCTGATAGCAGCTCAGATGGGAATAAGTCTGTCCTGAAAAAGTGGTGCCTGATTTTCAAGGGCCACGTGTCTCTGGGTCTATGAAATCCATGATGGATGAAACTGCAGCTTAATCACCAGCAGAGCAGAATTCCTTCTCCTGCCCTGCCCATTTCTCCACCTTCTCCCACCCTCACTCCCCCTCACTGTGGTGGATGCTAGTTTTTAAAAATTCGTGTTAATAAAACTCGGAAGCTCAGAGGGCTTTTCTAGCATGGGGGTTCAGATAGGTCCCTCCAGGCCTGTGTCCCAGCCAACCGGGCCAAGTGCCTGGCATTGATGCCAGGCCTAAGGAAGTGACAGCCATCATTTCTGCCTCACTCCACGGGTGGAAGCAGCCACTAAGGTGTCAACTCAAGGAGAAGGAATGAGAACATTGGTCTTCCCTCTCGAAGGGCGAAGAATCAAAGAATTGGGGGCAGAGTTAAACTATAACAGTAGGTCATTAGAGCAGTAAGTAATAAAGGATGAAGACAGAAAGTTTCCCACAGCCAAAGAAAGACATGCATTTCAAGTCCAAAGAAGACCCCCACCTCCTGCCACCCAAAGTGCCAGGGAAGAGAGAAAAAGGAAAAAGATTCAAAATTCAAACCTGGACACATTTTGATATCTCAGACCCCTAAGGATAATTATCATTCTTAAAAACTTCCAGACTTCTAAAAACATTCCTAAAAACATCAGAATTCTAGTGGGCAACACTAAACACAAGTATAAGAGCAAAATAAATTTATTTTCTGACCGAGAGTTGACCAAGCTCACTGCCCAGAGCTATGAGGAAGTGTCTATACATTTCCTTAAGATCCGCGTGTGTGCAGGGACCGTGAGTTCACCACTCCAAGCCCTCACCATACATTTGACCCCTTTCACCCAGTTTACCCACTTTTCTCCCCTCTTCCCTTCTTATAAAGTTTCTGTTTTATTTAGTACAGCCATTTGTTTGGTTTCTCTATATACCCCACGACCAGAAACACATGGTGCTCCTTCTCTGTCTTGTCTATTTCGCAGAGGGTCTATTTCTGAGACCATCTACGTCCATCCATGTTGTTGCAAATAGTGCCCCAGGGCTTGTTTTTGTCCATTCTTCACTTCTAGGCCAATGTCCATATTAAATCCCCGTTTGAAATCCCTATCGTGGAATGTGTTTTGGGGACTGGATCCTGACTCATACTACGGACCCTGCACTCCCTGAAGGCAGAAGTACTCCTTTGCATCCTTTGCCTGCTGCCTAATTCCTGCTAGGAGTTTATTAATAAGCTTTGTTGAATTATTTAGCTAGCCTTTAGTCCTTGACGGAACTAAAACTGAAAATCAAAGCAAAGCAGCATAAAACCATGGGTAAAATAATTCTGGCACACGTAGGAGTTTGACAGTGTTATTGACAAAAATCAAGAAATGCCAACTATTGACCATGAGATTCTCACAATAAAGCTGTCCTTTCCAAATGTTTGTATTTTACGGTTAATATTTATTGAAATATTGTGTATGGAAAAGCGTGCAGTTCATTCCATTTCCTCTGGTTGTTAGTCAAATCACCAGTCTGTCTATGTTCCCATTCAACTCTTCAGATCCCCTTTAATTTTTTCCTCCTTAGCCACTGTTACAGGTTGAATTATGTTCCCCCCAAAAGCTAAGCTGAAGTCCTAAACCCCAATACTTCAGGACATGAATTTATTTGGAAATAGGGTCTATGTAGCGCTAACCAAGGTAAGATAGAGTCATGTGGCAGGGGAGATGACAGAAGAGGAATTTGCAGACACATGGGAGCTGAAGATGGTTGTGTCATGATGGAGTCAGAGAATGATGTGATAAGTCCACAAGCCAAGGAAAGCAAGGGCTGCAAACTCCCCAAAGCTAGGAGGAAGCAAGGCAGGGCTTCCCCTCGAGCCATGGACGGCAAGGCCCTGCCACAGCATCTTGATCTCAGACCTCCTGCCTCTAGAGCTGCCACACATTTGCTTGCTGGCACATTATTACGGCGGGCCTAAGAAAGGAGTAGGAGCATTTTCTAGCAGAGCATGTATTTCACTTGTGGCATCATTGTTCACAATCGCCAAGAGCTGGAGAGAACCTAAGTGCCCATCAACAGCGAGGGGACAGAGAGAATGTGGTCTGCCTACACGGCGGGTGATACGCAGCCACAGGAAAATAAAAAGATGAGGCTCTACCATTTGCAACATGGATAGACCTGAATGTATGCTAAGTGATATCAGATGGAGACCATGTGATTCCACTCATATATAGAAGGTAAGAAACAAAGCTAATGAACAAATAGAAAGAAGCTCTTACACTACAAGAACAAAACAGAAGTTCTCAGAAGGGAAGAGAGAGGGGGGTGGACAAATCAGGTAAAAGGGGTCAACCGTATGGTGATGGATGGAAACTAGACCTTTGGTGACGATCACAAAGTAGTGTACGCCATTGGTGTACTGTGAGGCTGTAACCTGACACCTGTATAATGGTGTAAACCATTATACCGTTACTTCAAAACAAATTTAAATAAAGTTTTCGAACACATCAGACTGTCCAAAAGTAAGCATTGACAGTATCAAGTGCTAAGAAGAGGGGAAGCTGAACCTCACCTCCAGGCGGGAGCAGAATGGATACACCCCAGAGCAAGCTGACATCTAGCAAGACTGAGATGGGTTTAAGTCACAAGCTGCCAGTTCTGGCCAAGTGTGAGCGTAAAGACAGCCAGTTCAGGGATGTTTAGACAGCACCGTGGCCAAGAGATCAGGGAAGCCAGTAACTGTCCAGTGGTGCCGGGAGAGAGAAGGTGGAGTCCGCTCCAACCTTGGATTGGGCTACCACGAAACCAAAGCCTCAGAACACTGCATTTTAAAAGTGGAGGAATACATCTGTGTGCCATTTATCCTGTTCATAAATGCTACAGGGCACTAAGTCCTTATTGGGGACACACCTCCTGGGTAACATTTCTAAGAAACACACTCCAGCTTCTCCCTCCCGTCGCCAATGGGCAGTTCCTCAGCCACAGTGGTGCTGCTCAAAACGTTCTTGAACTGGCCATCTTCACCCTCACACCCAGGGGCAGAACCTGTGATTGAAAACTTAATACCCACCTCAGTCTTGCTACCAAACTGCTCTCCAAGTGCAACTGGTGGCTGAAGCCAAAGACTGTTAAGGGGGCGCCCTCTGGAGGGGGGTACTGGTGAGGATAGATAGCCCCAGGGGAAATGCAAACAAAGTATCCATTGGGGTGGAGACTCTGATAAGAGATATAAGGGACAGCAGAAGCAGCCCCCAGGATTCAGTATTCAGGATTCAGCTTTTGGGATTTCAGCATTTCCGGATCTTCAGCGATTCTGGGGTCAGTGATTTCAGCCTCCACCACACCAATCTTCCAGAAAGCTGTTCCAGGCCTTGAAAGACAATGGAGAGGACTCCAGCAGCCAACTTCAGAGAGGGAAAGTTCAGAGGCTTTGCAAGTAGCCCAGCGACTGACACTGTTCCCAGTTTCGCTGTTATAGCCTGGTAGGGAAGGCCAAGACCTGGCACGAAGACCTGACCTCACCTTGTTGAGCTGTGTGAGTGTGGTTGTTTGTTGGGGTGTTCGGCCGCTGCAGCTGTTGTGAGTGCCGCTTGTCTGGTGCTGTGCTGGGGCAGCTCTGGGAGCATCTCCTGTTGTGTCTTCTGTTGTCTTCATGAGTTGGAACCCAGCCTATACTCTGGCTGCTATGTGCTTGAGGTCCACAGTGGCGAAAAGATGCCATCTTGGGAGTGGTTGTGTTTATTTATTTATTTATTTATTTATTTATTTATTTATACAAGCACTGGGTACAGTCTGAAGCGCGGGAGGGTGAGAGAATCCACCAGAGACAGAGTGGGGAGCAGAACAGGCAGACCGACGAAATACACTGCTGAGGGGAGCAGCAGGTGTGGCAGGAGAGGTCTGCACGCCATATGGGACCCTCGCCAGCAGCCCGGGATCGAATCGGCACTGCAGAGGCTGAGGGCAGCTTCATAGCCCAGTGCTCAACCGCTGCGCCACCAGGGGAGGCCCCTAGGAGTGGTTGTGTTTAGGACATTAAACACTGGACACTGCTTCAAGTGAGGTAAACAGCCATTTTTGGTCTCAGTAACTCTTTGTTTTTCCCTGGCTAAATAAATCCCATTACTGAACCAGAGAAGTCTTGCAATTGTGTGTGCAGGTGAAGGACTCAGACGGATACAGGTAAGCTATTTGGACAGTGTCCTTGGTCAGTTTCAGTGTCCCTTGCTGCCTGATATCACAAGCAGTGACCACCTCAGGGAGGAGGGGCATGAGTTTGGGGGAGGGGGTGTGTAATGGGCAGGAATGGCATGGAGCAGGATCTTTATGATTCTGCAGATGGGGTAGAGGAGATTCCTGGAGCCCTTTTGCAGGCTTTTATTGGGATTTACCAGGTACACAGCAGGCAGGGGCGCCGGGAGGCTGGCAGGCCTCCAGGCCCCCAGCAAGCCTTCACTCTATCTGGGCTCTCCGGCCTTCTCTGGTAGTCTCTGCTTCATCTGCTCCTCACTGCTGCTCTGCTTCTCTTCTCGTGGTTCTGCTTCTGCTGGCGTCCCAGTGACGCTGCCCTTAAAAGCCCAGTCTTTTTTTTTTTTTCCACATTTAAATTTTATTTTTTATATTCCCCATACAATTACAACCCCCTTATTTTGACCCCAAGCCCTCCTTTCCCCGCCCCCCACCCCCCATAGAGTATCTCTGATTCATAGTTGTTTGTTGACTTTGATTTTTTTTTTCTTATAGTTATTCTTTTTCCTGGTCCCTTATTTAAGTTTTCCAGATTCCTGCTATGAGTGAGACCAACCGGTATTTTTCTTTTTCTTTCTGGCTTATTTCGCTGAGCATGATCCCTTCCAGCGCCATCCATGTTGCTGCAAGTTGCATGTGTTTGTCTTTTTTGAATACTGAGTAATACTCCATGGTGTATATGTACCACATCTTCTTGATCCAGTCATCTATTTTTGGGCATTTGGGTTGTTTCCAAAGCTTAGCTATTGTAAATAGTGCTGCTATAAACATAGGGGTGCAGGTGCTCTTTGGAATTGATGTTTCTGTGTCCTTTGGGTAAATACCTAGGAGTGGAACTGCTGGATCCTATGGAAGCTCTATGTTTAGTAGGTCAAGAAATCTCCACACAGCTCTCCATAGTGGTTAAACCAGTTTGCACTCCCACCAACAGTGCAGGAAAGTTCCTTTTTCTCCACAACCTCGCCAACATTTGTTGTTGCTAGTTTTTTTAATATGTGCCATTCTCACTGGTGTAAGATGGTATCTCATGGTAGTTTTGATTTGCATTTCCCTGATTATAAGTGATATTGAACATTTTTTCATATGCCTGTTGGCCATTTGCATTTCCTCTTCAGAGAAGTTTCTTTTTAGCTCTTCTGCCCATTTTTTGACTGGATTATTTTCTTTGTTGTTGTTGAGTCTCATCAGCTCTTTGTAGATTTTTGTGATCAGTCCTTTATCATTAGTGTTGTGTGCAAAAATGTTCTCCCAGTTGGTGGGGTTTCTCTTTGCTATTGTTATTGTCTCTTTTGCTGTGCAGAAGCTCTTTAATCAAATACTTGTGAATAAATCTAACAAAAAAGGTAAAGGACCTATACAAAGAAAACTATAAAACACTGTTAAAAGAAATAGAAGAAGACACAAAGAAATGGAAAGACATCCCCTGCTCATGGATTGGAAGAATAAACATTATTAAAATGGCCATCCTACCAAAAGCAATATACAGATTCAATGCTATTCCAATCAAAATTTCAATGTCATTCTTCAAAGAAATAGAACAATTATTGATGAAATTCATATGGAATCACCAAAAACCCCGAATAGCCAAAGCTCTCCTGAAAAAAAAAAAGAAGGGAATGGAGGCATCACACTCCCAGACTTCAAACTATACTGCAAAGCCATAATCATCAAAACTGCATGGTATTGGAACAAGAACAGACACACAGACCAATGGAATCAAATAGAAAATCCAGAAATAAACCCACAGATTTATGGTCAACTAATCTTTGACAAAGGAGCAAAGAAAGTTTGTTCAATAAATGGTGCTGGGAAAACTGGGTCGCTACATGCAAAAGAATGAAGCTTGACTATTACCTAACACCATGCACAAAAACCAACTCAAAATGGATTAAAGAACTAGACATAAGACCTGAAACCATAAAATACATAGAAGGAAATATAGGCGAAACACTACATGATATGCATATCAAAGACATCTTTACAGACACATCACCCAAAGCAGTGATAGTGAAGGCAAAGATAAACAGCTGGGACTACATCAAATTAAAAAGCCCAGTCTTAGCCCAGGTGAATCCCATCTACATAGGCCCACTCCCTATTCCAGGTGCTGCCATCAGGCATGCATTCAAGACCTCAGGATTCCGTCATCTATCCTAATGGTGGGAGGGCAGAAAAGCCTGATACTTTTTACCTTACCCTACAGGGTGCCAAAGAGATATAAATGTGGGGGTTGATGTCTTATTTCTCACATTCACAGCAGGGACAGGGATCAGCATTTATTTTATATTTAACTTTTGCATGCAGAAACAACTCCTTCTTTAAGAAATAACTCCATTTTCAATCACACATGGCAAAAATGTGGGCGGCTGTACCCTGATCCTTTGTGTGTGAAAAGGCAGGTAGAACAAACGGCTGGCCCCCCAGAGAGGTGCCTCCAGGTGTGACCTTTGGCACAAACAAGGCCCTGACAGCCAGGAGCCATCGCTTAGGTGCCGGGCTCTCACCTGCTGGCTCCCAAGTCTGGATGCTACACTTACCCGAGATGATCCTTCTCAAACTGCCCTTGTACTCAACAGAAATGCCCCCAAAACCAACTTATAAAAAAAAAACAAACTGCCAGGTCAGTCCCCAGCAATGTTTCCAACCCAAAATGGAGAATAAGGCTGGCTTTTGTTCCCCAGGTGACTCTAACAGGCCAGCACCAGACAGAACAGAATGCAAACCTTAGTAGTAATGCAGGAATCGAGAGGCCAAGTTGGAGCCAGGTATCCAAGGACAAGTATGACAATGCTGTGGCTGTGGCAGCCACAGGGAGTTCCAGACACAAGGCCTCAGCTCTGCTGTCCCTGTGGACAAGGCACCACCTCCAGAGAGAGGTCAGGGAGGTGGAGCCGCCCACCTGGGTGGACTTCCAGTGTCTACATGGTGTTGAACTAAACATCAAATAAACTGTATTGGAGAAATAACTATTGCAGTAAAGAGGACCGTGTTAGTTACTACGGTTTCATAAACAGGTTCCCAGACCCATGTGAGGGAAACCCACTGGGACCCCTTTGGTACTGGGTGCTCGTGATGTCTCATGTGGAGCCTGTACAAAGGAGTGGGGTGAGCACACAGGCAACACCAGGCTGGGTGAGCAGGTTAATAAACTGATGAAGAGCTCGGGGAGCAAGGCTGACATGAAGGGGGATATAAACTCTCACCCCTTCCATCATCTACGTCTATATGACCTGTTCTTTACGGCAAGCATCAAACTGCTAACGTGAACTGCCAGGTTGCAGAAGGTAGAGCTGCTCTTATTTGAAGATGGAAGTGTTATTAGCTGTGAGTGGGAAGATACTGAAAAGGAGAGACCATCGACGCAGCAAGGTTCCCAAGGAGGCAGGGCCAGGATGGGAGCTAGACGGTGGCTCCTGACTAAACGGCACGCGCTGTCCCAGTGGTCCAGGCCCCGGGGGCCAGGAAGGGAGGGCTGGACAGTGGCAATAGCAGCAGGAGGCCACGGCCAGGAGGGAGAATCATGAATGGTGTCTGCTGGTGGCACTTTGTCAGCTGCTGCTTTCATCCACTCCCCAGCCCATCGATGCCCCAGGTACCCCAGAGGGAACACCACTACTAACCCTAACCTGTCCACCTGCATGTCATTTCTTCAGGTCATCCTGGAGCCCCTTAGTCAGAGTCCCTAGAGTCCCCTTGGGCTAAGGTCACACACCTTTATGGGCCCCATGTCCACCCACACAGATGCCCAGGGCACTGGGAGATGGCACAGCATCCCGCCCTGTGGTCCCCACTGCTGCCTGACACCAGACAAATTTTGCCAGACCTCTGAGAGCCATAAGTTTGGAAGAAAGAGTAGCCCCTTAGAAGAGTCACACAGCTAAGGTTGATTATTTCACTTTATTTAGCACTCACACTCTGGGCCCTAGAGAATTGCGCCTCTAGCCTCATTTTGCCTCATTTGAGGGTCTGATGGGAAGGAACTCAGAGGGTGAACGCAAAGGCCCGGGTTTCCCACTTGGCTTTCTCTTCTGCCACACACACCACAAAGCACAGAACAACATCGCCGCTCATGTCCTCAGGTGTGCACACCCCAGTGTGCATGGGGGGGCCTCCAGTGTTCAACAGCTTCCGCGGGGCCTCAGCCAACTCCAGGCACAGACTCCCTGCTCCTGGGATGCTGGCAACGGGTGAGCGCCTCTACCCCTAGCTCTGGGGACACCGAACCCTTCCTCCCCAGCCCTGCAGCCTTCCCTGCTGGGCAAGAAGCAAAATGTACGAAAATACTTTAATTATTTCTTTGAAATGGTTAAGAAATAAGGTCATCTTGTTTTATCTTTTACAATCCCAGTAAAAAAAAAAAAGTTCACATTCATCAGGCCCGAGCCGAGCACCGGCTGCTCAGTAGAAACGCTTATTCCGCTCCTGCCGTTTCTGGAACACCACGGCCCCCACCACAGCACACACGATGATGCCCAGGAGCGCGCACAGCAGCAGCAGGAACACCCGCCAGCCCGTCAGGGGTCCGCTGCGGAAATTCCCTGTCGGGTCATCCACGTTGTCTGAGGGAGAAGAAAGGGCAGAGTGAAGAAGCCCAGTAAGAGGCATGTGGGCTCCTGGGGCCAGAGTGAGTGCCGCAGGCCAGCCAGGTGGGGTTATAGCCCACAGCCACCCTTAAGGTGGAGGCCAAGGCCCACTCACACTGTCATGGTGAGGGGCTGGGGAGGGGGCAGGAGGTGGTCCCATTGGCACCCATGGCCCCCAGGATGGAGGCCAGTGCTCCTGCTACAAGAAGCCTGAGTCTACCCAGGGGAGGCCCAGGACCTGCCTTCAAAGCCTGCCCCGCCCAGCAGTGGTCCGAGGTCCCCATCTGGAGAACTGTAGCCCTGGTAAAGGCTGCCTAGACACACACCTGGATGAATTCAGTGTCTCCTGAGGGGGTCTTTCCCAGGTCTTAAGTCCCCACAAACTGCTCACTACTCTGGCCACACCACTCCTCAGCCTACTGACAACACTGGTGACTTATGTCACACATGGTACCTCCTGTAATTGCAACCTCTGTGGGCTGTGGGTCTTGTGTGCTAAGAAAGTGACTTTCTCCAGTTCACCAGGCTGTGGGTGGAGGAGCTGGGATTTGGACTCAAGTCTATTTGCCCTTCAGAGCCCAGGCCCTGATCTGCGACAGCCCTCCACTGCACTGCGGAGCACCCTCAGGCAACTCCCTCTCAGATCACCTGAACACCAGCCACAGCCCGCCGGCGTCCTCCTTTCCCGCACACTGTGACCAGGGCAGGCCTGTCTCTATCTCTGCGAAATAAGAGCAACAGCCGCCACTGAACCAGAGTCCCAAATGGAGGCGCTCCTCATGTGCTGCTGGGCCTCTGGGTCCCACAGCGCCCTCTGTCCGCTTCTCTGCCTCAACCCCTAGACTGAGCCCTGGGGCAGTATCCAGCACACCACAAACATTGCTCTATGGTGGGATGTGTTTGGTCCCCAAAATGTTGAAAAGCAACTTGGACCTTAAAAAACTGAAATGCCCTACTGAATCTTGGACCCCTGCTCACACCCCACATAGTGGCATGGGGCTAGGCTAAACCTGCACCCCAGCTCACTTCATTCACTTGTCAGGCCTGGAGGCATGACCTGCGGGTTCTTGGGGTGGTTTTCACTTCTCCAACCAGAACGCTTGCTCTGTGAGGATGAAGTAGTGGTTAATTCGTGTCAAGGGAAAAGCCCAGGCTTTGGGTTTAACAAAAAGTCAAACCATGCCTTTACTTTTTTAGAGCTGAGGAAACCCAAGGGTTTAGCTTCCCTTGACCAGGTGGCAAGACCTACTTCCCAGGCGCTAGCTGAGACCCCACATGGGCAGTATCAGTGTCACCTACATCAACAAACTATCCGCTGTCCTAGCACCGAGCACAGGAGAAGCAGTACCCGGTGCTCACACATCTGTGCCTCAGTGCTGATGATGATCAAGAGCCCAAGCCGCAGCCACAACCGCAGATGAATCAGGGCCACTTGTCAGTCACCTGGGCCCAGGCATGTACCTTTGGGAGACTTGAGGAAATTGACACTGGGCTCAATCTTGGTCCAGTCGATGTTCTCCTCATCAGGTGTGTGCTCCACCATCAGCTGGAACAGCTTCATGGAGATGATGTCATGATTGTCTGCAAGACAGAGAATTAGCTTGCTAAGGGGCGTGGAGCTCTCCCAGGCATATGGCCCATGTCCCACCCCAGAGGCGCTGCCCAGTCATGTGAGGGGAGACCAATGCTCACACCCTTCGCCAGGCCTGTTTTATTCCCAATGACCTCTAGTCACCCTAGTGGGCACTATTCCAGAATATGACCCATGAGAGGAGGCAGCATGGAGAGAATAAAGCACAGATTTTTATATCAAAAACTCCCAGGTATAAAATTACAGGTCTGCTCTCGTCTCTGAGGCTCAGCTTCCTTGTTTGTAAAACAGGGCTAATGATCTTCATCCTGCAGTTATCAAGGCAAGTAAATGAGAAAGTCCATGTCAGACGGAAGGCACGCCACCAGGCAGACAGTATTACTTGAACATGGAAGTAGATACTGCTCCACGGCTGATTAAGCTCGAGCCTCCTCTGAGTGGGCAGCTGCAGGACAGTGCTGTCACAGAGACCCAAGCACAGGACGCAGATGAAGGCTCGGCCCCATATGCGGCCACCAACCATACCAGAGGCTTGGGAGAGGCCAGGGTCCACTGAGCAAGGGAAGGAGAGAAGCTCTGCCAGACACCCATTAATGATCCCACTTTTGAGATCGGGAGCTTAGGCTCCAGATACGGGTGTCAGTGAACCTGACCCCAGCTCTTACCTCTTTAGCTGACTAGAACCTGAGGAAAGGCTTTGTTTAAGATGGGGATGCTGGAGTCTGAAAAAGGGGGAGCCTAAAGAACTGTCAGAGCCACGCAGTGCCTGACAGCCAGTGTGCACAGCCCCTGAGCAAGGACAAGGAGGGACCTGGGTCAGACTGCAGCTCCCATCTGCACCCTTCCTGGGTAAGCCTGGAGAAGCCCCTTCAACTCTCAAACTGCCAATGGTGTCAGCTGCGTGAGGGAGAAAGGGAGAAACATCATGTAACTACCCAGCGTCAGAGGCTGCTAGTCATAGCACCATGACGCAAGCTCAGACACTCCATGCATGGCCACCCCCAGCACTCTTAACCTGGCCTCTCCAGTAGCCTCAGAGACCATCCACCTGCCACTGCACCGCTCTGCTCCCAGAACCATCTCACAACACAGGCTGAAATACTCTTAGGTAAAACTCAAAAACCAAGACCATGGTGGAGCCACATGAAACAACGAGCAACGACAAGATTATCTACATTAGCCAAATTGTGGAAACAATCCAAGTGCCCAAGGACAGAGGAGTGGGTTAGAAACTTGTGGCATATGTACACAATGGAATACTACTCAGCTAGAAAAAAAGATGAACTCTTGTCATGTGATACAAGTAGGTGGAACTGAAGGGTATAATGCTAAGGGAAATAAGTTAAAAGGGGAAAGACAAACACCACATGGTCTTAATTATATGTGGAATAGAGAAAAACAAACAAAGGATCAGATAAAACCAAGCCAATAACAAACCCTAGAAATCTGACTGCAAAACTGAGGCAACCAGAAGGGGAGGGTGACAGGCGGGATCAGGGAGGAAGGGGACCCAGTGGAATATGGTAGAGGATAACTGGGGCTTCGCCGGTGGGCACAATGTGAACCTATAAACCCCAAAACAAAAACAATGATATAAACCAACTTTATCTCAATAAACACAATCAGAAAAAAGTAAAGTTAGACGTACTGTCACAGAGAAAGATTTTCCCTCCTAGAAGTCTAGTTCTACATTTAATCAATGTGCAGTGAATCAATACATTTATTAGATTCTCTGTAAACAAAAATCACAAGAAGACACAAGTAACCTTGTGTGCCATAAATTATCAATTGCCTATAATGAAAAAAACCTCAGACTGGCAACAAGCTGGTGATTACTGAAGCGGGTAACAGGAGTGAAGGTCTTATGAGACCATCTCCCCTCTTTTGGGTATACAATGGGATTTTCATATTAAATGGGCACTCTGGTCAGGGAAGGCTTCTGGACAGTGGCTGGAGGACAGGCCCTGGAAGGCTCCAGCCTGGGTAAACAAGCCCTCTGTAGGTGCCTCCACACTGCTTCCTGGCCCAGGAAACCAGGAAAGAGGCCACCTGGGAGGTGACACCTGAGTGTAACTTGGAGGAGCTGGGGTGAGACAAGCACTGAGGGCAGGGGTGTGTCTGAGAACAGCCGGAGGCAATGTAAATTGTGGGGGTGTGAGGTGGGGACACACAGGAGGGCCTGACTGACCACTGCTGGGATGCATGGTGGCCTGGACTTAGAGGGAAGGGAGGAGTGACGAGGCCTCAGTCAGCTTTGATGGGGCGCTCTGGCTGAGCCAGGAAGGCTGTAGGGTCTGGCATGGCAGGGGAGTGCCCGGGAGGTTCCAATGAGCGCAAATGAGAGAAGATGGTGACCTCAACCAGCTGGGGAGTAGAGGAGGGACAAGCGTCCGGCCTGCTGTGCTGTGAAGACAAAGTCAGCAGGACTTGCAAGTGGGTGAGAAGATAGGACAGAGGAAAAGAGAGTGCAGGAGCCCTGGGGGCACACATGCTGACAGACACAGGATGAGGGGAAGAAAGCGGGCTGAGACTGGAACCAGATAAGGAAGTTCAAGAAAGCAAGCACATGGCAAGCTCCTGCCAGAGCAGGGGCAATCAAGAGCAAGCGGCTCAGTCCAGCACTCACCAGACAGGTCACCAGTGCCAGCCGATGCGCCAAAGTAGTAGCCGGTGGGCAGGCGCACGCCGGTGATGTCGATGCAGTTCTTCCACTCGTTTTTGTCCTCGAGGTCAGTCATCACCTGCAGCCGTCCAGCAGGTCAAAGGCGCCCCAGGCACAAGGCCACCCTCCCGCTTCCCTGAGCCCCTGCAGAGCGGTGCTCACCGTCAGGCGGCCCCGGGAGTAGCGCACAGCCAGGAAGGTGTCGTGCTCGCGGTTGCGGAAGTCAGCAGTGCAGCCCGCCAGCTCGGTCCAGCGTCCATCCTTGCTGTGGTCGTAGGACAGGGAGCCATTGTTCACCATCACCGAGATGTACGGGAACACGCGCTGAGACCAAGACACCGGTTACTCCAAGACCCGATGAGTCTGTGAAGGCAGCAGGGGCCCCCACTGCCCTGATCCCTAGAGGCCCCAACTGTGCCAGGGCCTGGGGGAAGTTCTGGGGCCCAGCCCCCAGCCCACCCTGTCCTGCTCTGAGGGCAAGAGCAGGGGCCTACCTCTGTGGTATCATCATTGGGATATGTGTCCAGAAAGATGGCTAAGCCATGGAAGTTGTCTTTGCTTCCAAACACAGGACCTGGAATTAGAAGGAGATTCTCTCGTAATGGGAGAAACTGGAGTTTTCCCACAGGAGGTCAAGTAATGCCAGTGTGGGTGGGGGCAAGAGAGCTCAATCTGCGGTCAGGAAAGAGAAGAGGTCTCCAAGGTGAGTGGTCCTAGGGGTACAACAAAGAAGACTAAAGTTTGAAGCCTGAGATGAGGGGACAGCTTGTGGCCATGAGCTGAGGTGTCAGGTGACAAGGGGGAACCCAGCCTATGAAAAGCAGGTGGATACACAGGAAGGATCCCACATTCTCAACTGGGAACTGGCAACTGCCTGTCACATGCCAGAGAGGAAAGTCTGCAGACTTTGCAGATCACACAGCCTTCCTTGTTTTTGCTTTTAAAAAATAACTTTTTAAAATAGCAGAATGATACAATACATTCATACAAGACCAGGCCACACTGAGGTACAGAGTTGAGCTGTGGGATCCAACTGCTCTTCTGCCTGAAGGGACATTCCTCCCACCCGCAGACCCCGAGGTCCCAGGTTACTGGAAGAGAAGCAGCAACACCCTAATGGAAGGTGCAGGGGTTGGAAGGTCCCTGAACACAGACACTACCACCCATGGGAGCACCGTACTACCTGGCACCAGGCGGTCCCGGGTATACCACAAGGCGATGCCGTCTCCATGGAGATTCTTTTTTCCTACGCCATGGACTTTGAAGTGGACGTGCATCTCCCAGTCCTTGAGGAAGCAGGGCTGGAAGGAGAGCAAAAGGGGGCTGCTCAGAACCCCTGGGGCCTTCCCAGGAGGTGACCCAGCACAGGGCATCTTCCCCACTGAGACAGAGCACTTGGAAAGGACTAGGAGGCAGTGTCACATATGCCATCAAACCAACAGACTCCTCCAGCATTCTTGGCAGGAAGGAAGGGGGCTTCTGGGTCTCACAGGTAAGGTGGAGAGGCCATACAGGATCCCCAGGGGCCTGAGGTCCAGAATCTGCCCAAGTGACTCTAGCCTTCTCTAGTATAATTCACTTTCCTCTCCCTCCACCCTGCTCCTGTTCTGGTCCTGGGGTCTGTGGAAGGATGACTACCCTTGCTTGAACAGGGGTATTTTATAAAAAATAAAACACATTCACAGACAAAAGAACTTGTCCACAACAGTAAGTGGATGGCCCAGGTCTGTCTGACTTGGAAACTTCTGCTCAGCCTTCTCCACCTTCAAGCCTTTCACACAAATAGCACCAAATCCCCGCTGGTCTCCCAGTCCCACTGTCTGCCCTTTAAACCAACCTTCAAAACTAAGGGACTTGAATCCACATCTGGCTGACTCCAAACCCTAGGACCACCTGCCTCCCTCGCAGTCTCAGTCTGGCCTCAGAATGGTGGTGACGCTGGGGCCACAGGTGTCGGGGCCGTGCTCTGGGCCTTTGGGCCACCGTGATGTGAGAGAAGACACAGGCTTCCCAGCAGCCATGAACACATGAACACAGGATGCGGATCTGAGCACTGCCCACAGCCAGGAAAAGCCTGGTCTTAACCATCAGGAAGTTGTTCATGAAAACTAAGGTGTTGACACATACTCTGACAAGAATTCACTTAGGGGAAGTCTGTAGCTGGGTGTGTGAGCAAGTGACGAAACAAAGGCCCAGCAGAAGGGCAAACTAAAACCAGGTATTGTTGACCTACCAGCTTGGCAACTATGGAAAAGATCATTAATATCAACGTGGACAAGGATGGAGAGCCACACACACCCTCACACCACCAGAGGATGGGGAATGCATCTGTGCTCGTGGGGGCAACCTGGCCATCGCAGCTTTTTAACAGAACTGGGCAGGTCTCGTTCTGCACTTAAAGGTATCAAAAATTCTAGGAGAGGAAATGAAGTTGCAAAATAGCACCAGTGTGCCTCCTTACTTTTGAAAAAAAGTGATCAGTACATGTGTAAAGAGAGGAAAAAATGAAAGGAACATGAGTCAACATTAACGATGGGTGACTTTGGGAGGGGAACTAATTATGGAGAACGTTTACTTTCTATTTTTGATCTTCATATAATGAATATATCCCTTCTGTAATCAAAAACACACAAACTGAGAATGAAGACTTTATGTTCCATTATGGGTGATCTGGTTTGTGCATTCCTTGGTCCATCATCATTGCTCCAGCTCCTGGCACCAGGAACACAGGCCATGAGCCCCAGCCCTGGAGCACACATGGAGCTAGCAGGGACCTGCATGACAGCTTGCAAAGTATGACAGCTCAGCCTTCTCAGTTCTTGACAGTTCACTGGCTCTAGGAGAAACTGCAGATTGAGCTTCTGAGAGAGGGGTAATGGAGAGAATAAACTTTCAAGGACAGACAGATAAGGAACCCTGAGTCCAAACCCTGCTGAGGGGGTGGAAGGCCTGGTGAACCAACCATGCTTTGGGCTGAGACCCCAAGATCACAACCCAAAAGCAAGCAGGGAAAAGAAAAGTCCTTCTAGGGATTGTGGCTCAACTTTGAGTCTTCCATCACTGGAACTGGATTGAAGGACTCACCTAGACCTTAACTTTTACTACATTTTACAAATACATTATCTGGCATACAATAAAAAAACAAAAGCAAATGCAAACAAACAAAAAAATCAGGCATGTGAAAAGACAAGATATGAATAAAACCAAGGTAAGGAAGAAAGGAAAGAAGAGAGTAAAAGAGGGAATAGGTCATCAGAAACTCCAGATATTATCCAAGGAGATATGAGACAGGACTGAGAATTTTGATAGAAAACTAATTTTTTTTTTTAAATCACACTACAAAAAAAATTCTAGAACCAAAAAGTGAAATAGCTGAAAGTAACCATATTAATGGATAGGTTTAACAACAGATTAAAAATAGATGAGGACAGGTTTAGTGAAATCAAAGTCAGTCAGGAAATAAAAATACCCAGAATAAAGCAGAAAGAACAAATGAATGACAAATACAAAACTGTGGATAAAGAGACAGAGGAAAGAGTGAGAAAGTCTAAAATAGGAATAACTGGTGTTTCAGAATGTGAAATGAGAGAAAAAGGTGAAGAAATATTTAAAGAGAAGGCCAAACACTAAAATTGATTCAAAGACATTATGCGACAAATGTCAAGTCCTACAAACCAAAGGAAAAGACTGAAAAGGAAACTGATCAATACCTTTGTTCATTAAAGAGAGAGGAAGGGAAAAAGGAAGGGAAAAAGAAAAATAGACATTCAAAAAGTAAGCAGACACAGGGGTGGAAAAAGACAGATTACCTTCAAAGGAGCAACAATTAGCCTGATACCTTCCTGACAGAAACATTAAGAGCAAGAAGACAACAGATGAATATGTTGTTGAAAGAAAACAACAGCCAACATAGAATTCTATACTGTGCAAATGTATCCATCACGAATGAAGGTGAAATTAAGACAATTTCAAACAAAAAACTTCAAACTGTCTTTGAGTCTTCAAGGAGAAGAAAAATGACCCAGATCCAAATGTAAAGTCAAAGAACTCAAAAGGAATGAAGAGCAATAGACATGGTAAATATGAAGGTTTGCAAAAATCTAAATAAATAAATACTACCGCATAAAACAATAATGTTTTGTGTGACTTAAATTGGAAAAGTTAAAATAAATGACATGGGGGTAAATGGGATGAATGTGTCCTTGTGTTGTCCAGGAAGAAAAGTAGACAGTGTTAAGACTTTTTGGTAAAACATAATGCATTTTTAAACCTTCAGAGTAATCACTAAATAACTGGGAAATAGGCACATAACTTTCATGCTAATAGAAGAGGAAAGATGGAATAAAAATGAACCAACCAAAAGAAGACTGGAGAGAAAAAAGAACAGAAGACAGTACAAACAGAAATTCAACAGTAAGATGCACCAGAAATTTACTAAATGCAATGGGTAAAATGTTGGGTAACAAAAGAAAACCTAAGGGTAGAAAGGATCTCTCTGTTTTCTTTCTTACAACTGCATTCAAATCCCCAATTATCTGAAAATAAATTTAATCTAAAAAGTAAAGCATTGAAGACTTAAAACTCTTAGAATAGAAAATCTTCACAACATTAGACTTAGATTTCTTGGATATGACAGCAAAGTACACACAAAAACAAATAGATAAATCTAGACAGATTTTTTTCCTTTGCTGAGGTAAAGTTGTAGGGAGAATTAAATTAGAATTGTATGTAAAAAGTTTTCCATCCAGGAGTTTTTCTGTTTGTCGGAGGGTGTGAGTATGTTCTAAACAAACCCATGAAGTCATTCCTGCAGCACATGCTTTTAACTATTTGACTGAGGACTAAACATCCCTTTGTGAGCTTAGGGTATAAACTTGCGATGTTGAGGCCTCCCTGGTGGTGCAAGGGGTTAAGCACCACACTATGAAGCGATCCACAGCCTCTGCAGCACGAGTTCAATCCCCGGCCAGCCAGGGAGCAACCCATATGGTGAGGCAGACCTCTCCTAATTCGCCTGCTGTTCCCCTCAGCAGTGTATTTCGGTCAGTCTGCCTGTTCTGTTCCCCACTCTATCTCTGGTGGGTCCTCTCACCCCCCTACATCTCTGACCTGTGCCCCAGCTTTTGTATGTATAAATAAATAAATCTTAAAAAAAAAAACAAAAAAAAACTTCCGATGTTACTATATTTTATATCTCCCAGAGCTATTTCAGCAATAGTATTTAAAAGGCCACCAGAGAGGCCCAAAACACTGGTCTTATAAATAAAGTCTGCCCTGTGGTTAATGAGCCAAAAAAAAAAAGAAAATTTTTGCACCTCAGAGAATATCAGCATGAAAGACAACCCAAGAATATTTCCGGGCCTCCCCAGTGGTGCGGCAGTTGAGCTCTGGGTTGCAAAGCTGCCCGCAGTCTCTGCAGCGCCAGTTCAATCCCCGGCCGCCGGGTGAAGGTCCCACATGGTGCGTAGACCTCTCCAGCTGCCCGCTGCTCCCCTCAGCAGTGTACTTTGTCAGTCTACCTGCTCTGCTCTCCGCTCTGGCTCTGGTGAATTCTCTCACCCTCCCGTGCTTCTGACTGTACCCAGTGCTTGTATAAATAAATCTTAAAAAAAAAAAAGAATATTTCCAAATCACGTATATGATAAGGGACTAATATCCAGAATACAGTGAATCCTCACTTAATATCTTGATTAAGTTCTTAGAAACTTCAACTTGAGTGAAAAACAGGTCCTAGAATAACTTTGCTTCAATTTGTTGGCTGAGATTTTTTTCTCTCTCATCAATGTCATAACAAAAAAACTTTGATGGGATTTGAGGACCTGCTGAATATAGGGAGTCCCTAAAACTCAACAACATAAAACCCAACTCAAAAGTGGGCAAAGGACTTAAAAAGACATTTCTCAAAAAAAGATAAACAAATGGTCAATAACACATGGGAAGATACTCAGCATCATTAGTCATCAGGGAAATGCAAACCAAAACCACATTGAGATATCATTTGATACCACTAGGTTGGCTGTTACAAAAAACCAAAAAAAAAAAAAAAAAAAAACCCAAAACCCAAGAGAAGAGAAAAAAACAGAAAATAACAAGTATGGGTAAGGATATAGAATAATATTGGGTGTATAAAATGGTGTAGTCACTGCATAAACAGTTTAGTGGTCCTCAAAAAGTTAAAAATAAAATAATCATACCCAGAAATTCCACTTTCTAGGCACATACCCAAGAAGTAAAAGCAGGGACACAGACACGCATGTATCGCTATGTTCACAGCAGCATTACACAAGCCAAAAGATAGAGAAAACCCAAGTGTCCATCAGTAGATGAACGGATAAACAAAATGTGGTGCACGCTCAAGCGCACACACACACACAAATTACTGTTATAAAGAGATGAACCATGAAGATATTATGCTAAGTGAAATAAGTGAGACACAAATACTCTGTGATTCCATTTATATAAGGTACCTGTAATAGTCAAATTCAGAGACATAAAGTAAAATAGTTGTTTCTAGGAACAGGGAGAGGTGCGGAGGGGGAGTTCCTGTTTAATGAGTGCAGTATCAGTATGGGACGATGAGAAAGTTCTGGAGGTAAACGTGGTGGCACCATAATGTGAAAGTACTTAATGCCATCTAAATATGGTCAATTACATGTTTGTACATTTTACCATGATAAAAAAAATTTGAGGAATTTAATTTTCTTTCACATGTGTAGATATAATCAAAACTCATTTTCTGTTGGTGGTCATTACATTTTAAAAAAAATTGTCTCAATGCCAATGAGCATCCCACTGATAAGAATGAATGGTTTCGGGCCTCCCCAGTGGCGCAGCGGTTGAGCGCTGGGTTGCGAAGCTGCCTGCAGCCTCTGAAGCACCAGTTCAATCCCCGGCTGCTCCCCAGCCACTGGAGGAGGGTCCCACATGGTGCGCAGACCTCTCCTGCCACCCACTGCTCCCCTCAGCAGTGTACTTCAGTCTTCTGCCTGCTTTGCTCCTCGCTCTGGCTCTGGTGAATTCTCTCACCCTCCCGTGCTTCTGACTGTACCCAGTGCTTGTATAAATAAATAAATAAATCTTTAAAAAAAAAAAAGGAATGAATGGTTTCACAAGTTAAATGATTTAAAAGTATACAAAAAGAAAGGCTTAAAATGGTAAACTTGTTCTATGTATTTTACCACAATAAAAATAAACAAAATAACCCACAAAGCCTAAATATATGCTCTAAAGAAGAGAGAACTCTACAACAGAAACAGGAAAAGGACAGAAAAAGGTCTGGCTCACAAAGGGCGACCAAAAGCAAGCTCGTGCAGCTATACCAACCACTGTGTAGAAGGGAACTCTTCGAAATGACGAGACTCTACTTACCATGAAGATCTAATAGAGCTCAGTTTCCGTATTACCTAATTTGACCTCAAAATGCATAAAGCAGAAACTGACAGAACTACAAAGACAAGTCCAAACCCAGAAATGTTAACACACTTCTTTTAGTAACTGATGAAAACAAGACGAAAGTGTCAGGAAGGATTTGAACCCAACAAGCAACTTGATCTAAGGGCCCAGGGCACACTGCGCTCACCTGGTGGAGAATCGAGTTCTTTGCAAGGACACAGCACTCTGCAAAAGACCTGCCCAAAAGGTCTCAGCAGATCTCCAAGGACTAGAATCAGAGTTATGTTCCCTGATGCTGATGAAACTAAACTACAGTTGAAAAAAATAATTAATATCTCTCACCTACACAAAAGTCAACCCAGAAACCAGGTTTCAAAATGTCTCTCCAGAGCCCAGGGTACCTGGGAACAAGGCCTGAGGTGACAGCCCCAGCTGGGGTGAGCTGTGCCTTCCTACAGGGGGATGATTAGGAATGTGGGGTTGGGGGTAGGAAACCCTACCCTCATCCCTCAGGTGTCCCTGCATGTTCACAGGGAGATCAGTTTCAAGAAAGAGTACACCAGGAAGTTCAGAACGCCAGACTCTCCAGACCCTAGAAAGTCTCCATGGACCAGATGGAAAACTGTAGATCAGTGCACAGAAAGACCAAGATACAGACAACATAAAAAAAAGACTATAGAGTTGAAGCAGGTGAGGGACAGGCTGGAACTAATCCAAGAGTCAGCTGATACATAGAGAACACTTTGATGAATGATCACAACATGACTTAGGTTTATAAACTAAAATAAGTTCAAAATACTGAGTAACCTTGTTATAACAAAATGCCCTGCACTCTAGCTGCTATTTATTTAATGAAGCAGTTTCTCAGTGTTCACATCTATAAAAGCAGAGAGCAGCAATGGTGCTGAAGCATGCCTCATTCTGACCATACACACCCCTCCAGAGGAGGGGGAGGGGACATCTCATTGAGCTGCATTTCAATCAATTGTTTTTATAAAGATTTATTTATGCATATAACTGGGGTATAGGCCAGAGGTGTGGGGGGGGGGGTGTGTGTGTGTGAGAGGAATCACCAGAGACAGAGTGGGGAACAGAACAGGCAGACTGACGAAATACACTGCTGAGGGGAGCAGCGGGCAAAGCAGGAGAGGTCTGCTGTGCTATGTGGGTCACCACCCTGGCCGGGGATCAAACTCGTGCTGCAATAGCTGTGGATTGCTTCATAGTGCTGATGTTTAACCTCTTGCGCCACCAGGGAGGCCCCTCAGTCAATTTACTTTTGTATAATTATTCAAAATTTGTGTAAAGTGTGATGCATTTATTTTGATCAATTGTGTACTAATTATTATAATAAGCCCAAAGAAAATATTAAAACTTAGTTCAAGATCCCAAGAAAGTAAAAAAGTTTAAATTATTATACATATTTTAGTTACAGAGGCATATGACAGGCTAACCAGTAAGAGATTTGCATTTAAGACAAAACTGTATGTGGAAAATGCAAAGAAAATATAAGTTTAATTTAAAAAACCTGATGTATAACTTAGGTTTCTTCACAGTATTTAAAAAGGAAGGATGAAGGGACCTTGTGCACATCTGTGAATCCTCTGATAAATGCTTCACAATTTTCTGTGCTTAATCATCTGTGCATTTTTTGGAAAAAAGATCACTAGTATTCATGAGATACTCAAAGGGGGTGTATAATTAAAAAAAAAATTGGTAACATTAATCAACATTCTGATTAGCTTCCTAATGCATGGATAACGTGACTGAAACCCAGAGAGGTTAAATTACTTTGCTGGGGTCTTAATTCCAGCTAGAGTCAAAGGAGGAGCTGACACCTAAGCCTGACCTCCAGGCCACTCTCCTCCCAGAAGTCATTTAGTGATCAAAATCAAATTATTATCAATAGAGGCCATCACCCCTTACCACAAAAGAAACTGCACTGATAGTAAAGTAAGCCTCAAGGTACTTGTGCTTTGCTGTACATGAGCACTGGCATATGCTGTTTATAGTGTATTGCACATTCAAACAGGTGGTTCTCATATGCAAAATAAAAAGCACTTGACATTTGTTTTTAAAAAAAAAAAAAACCAGTGACTATCAAATGGCAATATTTAGATTCCACTGAATACACTTAAGAGTATTTTTGTTTTTATTTTTTAAAGGGCAACATTTGAAATGTGCTGGAAACTACGTCCTTTGCAAATATTTTCAAGTAATTTTGGATAGTATCTTATAAAAGAGAGCCACTCTTTTATAAGACTGAAAGTATACATTTTCAGTCAATACATCAGCAAAAAGAGCTTAAAGACCACTACTGCAGCCTTCACATGAGCCTCCTAGCCCCTGATCTATGGACCTTATCAGTCCCGCAAGCCTCCTCCTTGTCCTGTGCCCCAGCCAGCAGGGCCTTGGAGTTCTGGTTACAGCTTCATCACCATTTCTCCTCCCCACACCAGGACAGTCTTATCGCTGGCTGAATGACAGCAGGTGCTCAGGAGTGTTAACTAATTTGGTGCCTCTCCTAGGAGAGGGAGGGAGAGGGACAAAAAAGAGCAAAGTCCAGAAAGCATCTCTCTAGTTCACTGAAGACAGAGGCACACTTCTAGAGAAGCACTGGGTAGAAAATCCTAAGAATCCCAAGCAATTTCTCTCAGGAACTATAGGAAACACTCCAGCCATTTAGGGAGTCCCTGCCAGCCCAATAAGAAAGGTCCCTAGAACTGAATCAGGAAGTGAGGAAAAGAGGACAAGACAATCATATTCCAGGATGTGGAAATCTGATGAACACTAGTGCAGAATTGCCAGCCCTGTGACATTGTCAAGCCACTGACAATGCCAACCACCAGCTACCTACAACTATAATTAAGTTACTTGTGACTAAACCCAATTTCAAACAGTTCTAGCACTATTTGTACCTTCCTTAAAGAAAAAATACTTCACTGCTATACTGAACTCATTTCCATGAAAAATATAAGGCTACATTATCATTTTTAAAAATTAACTGAAAGACCTAAGACAGAATAATGTGACAGACTGTGGTGACTTGGGGGAGATAAGGTAGTTAACGAAGCACTGTCTGAGTGGGTGGCACTCGATCTGAGACTTAACAGATGAGAAGGAACCAAGCAAGCATGAAGAGCCAGAAGGCAGTGTCCCAGACTGCAGGAACAACAAGTGCAAAGGTCCTGAGGCAAGAAGGCAGCCAAAGAGGCTGGAACGAAACCAAAAAAGTGAATGACTGGAGATGCCAGGGGCCAGACTGCGCAGACATAATTCATGTTTACCACTTCACAGGAGACCCCAGGCTCTGAGAATCAGAGCAAAAGCTGAAGAAAGTAACTCCAGATGCCCCTCGCAGTAAGGAGAGGAGTTGCTGAGGCAGATGAGGCAACACAAGGACAGACCTAAACAGGGAAGTCAGCCAGAAGGGACTAAAGAATGGAGAAAACTAAGACACTGGCCAAGAGCGCAGGTTGTGGGAAGGGTACAGACCAGTCAGGTGGGGGCAGGTACAGGTTCTGTTCCAAGTTGCGGCCTAGACCAAAATTATTCCCCTCTCATCTCTTTCTTGACCTACACTTCCTCAATATGGAGTCTGTACAGTAGCTAGTTTGGTCACTGCTAGTTTGGTCACCTGTGGCATACCAGCTAAACCTAAGGCTCCCTGACCTTGAGAGTAAAGGTCACAGAAACTAAAACTGCCCACAAATGCAGTCCCTCCATGGTACTGATGACAAGACCCTCAACCAAGCACTGGAGAAGGGGACTGAGTCTGTAAGTATTTCTCAGGGGTTTCCTCCACTGCCCAAGTGGAGGGGGTGAAATGTAGCAAGCAGATTGCTGGGCTTGGAGATCAGAGATATGGGAGTTTAAATACTGCTCACACCATTGTCTGTGTTAGCTCTGCATAACATCACAACCATCTATTTCAAACAGCCTATTTGAAAACCAAATGCAATCATGTACGTTAAGGTCAGTGCCTAACACACAGCAAAAGAGCCAATAAAGTCCCCAATCATTCCCTGTATGCCACTATTGAGAGGGTTCAGAGAGCCCGTGGGCTCCACTGCTTACTTACCATGCGACTTTTTGTAAAGCACTTACAACTAAGTCTTAGCTTCTTGGTCAGTAAAATGAAGATGACACCACTTACTTCACATGGCTTTTGAAAGACTATAATGAGGAGGGTGCAAAATGTCAAGTACAGCTCCTGACACACAGTAACGTCCCGTCATTATTTGTTATTACGGGTGGGCGTGACCAAGATGGGGAAGGGGCGGGGGAGGGAGGGCAAGCCTTCAAACCAAAGGCTGCCGCGGCGGCCGGGAGTGATGGCTTACTTAACGGTGTGCCCAGCCACTTAGGAACCACTCACCTGGTGGTTCCAGATAGAGCCCTCTTTGCTTCGCTCGTCCGGGGTCAGACGCACATACTGGCTCGTGAGCATCGTGCTGCCTTGGAAGTCCCAGAGGGGCATGGAACTGGAACCGACCCCTGTGGGCAGAGACCGAATAAGCACGTTCTCTGTAAGGCACAGGCAGGTACGTAAGAGGCCATGCCAGGATTGGCCTTGACAAAGGCAAGAAATCCACAGAGCTGCTCTGCTCAGGAGAAAGAGCGCCCCTTTCCAACTCTGTCCAGCTTGGCGCACTCTCACGCCCCAGGCCTCACCTTGGTAAGGTTTGATGAGCGAATGCTCCCGCTTGAGGTGTTCGCTGTTGCCGTCAGTTATGTCTGAAGCCACCGGCCCCAGAAATAGAAGAAGCAGAAATGAAATGGGGCCAGGGCCGGGGCCGGGAAGCCCAGGCCTTCCCAGGCACCGCCGGCCCCAGCCCCAGCGCCAAATCAGGCCTTCCGCCGCCATTCTCCGTTCCTCTCGGCCACTTCCGTCCTAGGCTTCCGCCTTCCGGGCGTGCCATCTAATGGCCTCCGGCCGGAAACCCTCCAACCCTAGTTGCACGAGGAGTTAAAAAGCAAAACCTCTCAGCCGAGGGGGCGGCGACTTTTTTTTGCTGAGCAGCCCCCATTCTGGTCCAGGGCCTTTTCATCCCCTTGGAGACGCCGAGGCAGCTGTGGGCCAGCCTCTGCAACCGGATCTTACGATCGACAAGAACTGCAGCCAATCGTGGATTAGCACGTTACTTTTGTCAGCCAACGGAAACCGAGAGATAGCTTGAGTGGCTGCCCAGCGGGGGCGGTCTGCGGCGCGGGGCATGCCGGGACGCGTAGTTTTTATGAGCCTCTGGCACCGACTGAGCTGGCTGGGACCATCATGTCCTTGGCCGCAGATCATTAGCCCCGTCTTTCCAGTAACCTTTTTCAGTCTCGAGGAAGATGAAGCTCTGTATTGAACACGGCGGACTGAATTCCAAGTCTCGCGCTGCCTCGGACTCATTAAGTGACCCTGAGCAATCCTGTCTTTGGGGTCGCCAGCGGGCCCCCAGCCCCACCCTCGCACACACACCTTTGCAGCTGGATATTTGAGGGCGTCCACTACTCCCAGCGCCTCAGGACCAGCTGAGTTTAAGCAGGAGGAGCAGACCCGGATCCTGGCCTGGAACCCCCGTGACGGTCGTGACCCATCCGGAACATGGTGCCCGCTCAATGGAGCAAGAAGCGTCCAGAAACGGTGCAGGAAAACAGACTGTGGACCAAAGGTCGAAAACTGGTGGACCACTGTCTCGCAGAGCTCTCTTACTTGCCCATGCTATTTCAATAATGATGTAACTACCCGTATTTTTAAAGTAGGGGGCTTGGGGCCTCTCTGGTGGCGCAAGGGGTTAAGCACCGCACTATGAAGCAATCCGCTGCAGCACGAGTTCGATCCCCTGCCGGCCAGGGAGCAAGCCACATGGTGCAGCAGACCTCTCCTCTCTTGCCCACTGCTCCCCTCGGCAGTGTATTTCAGTCAATCTGCCTGTTGTGTTCTCTGCTCTGTCTCTGGTGGATCCTCTCACCACCAGCCCCGCCCACCCCACCCCCCCCCAATCTCTGGCCTGTACCTCAGCTCTTGTATGCATAAATAAATAAATCTTTAAAAAAAAAGTAGGAGGCTTAAATTCACTTTAGAAATACAAATTTCCCATTTTTCTGAAACATCAAAAGATCCAACTACACCAGGCCTGTGGCACTGCCAATGCCTTCCTCTTCTAAGCTAGACTCCACCTGGCCACTACTTTACAACCCCTGCCTGGCTTCTCTGGCTGTTAAAATTACCGACCCCTTGGGCCTCCCTGGCGGGGCAAGGGGATGAGCACTGCACTGTGAAGCAAGGTGCAGCCTCTGCAGCACGAGTTGGATCCCCGGCCTGCCACGGAGCAACCCACATGGCACAGCAGACCTCTCCTGACTCGCCTGCTGTTCCGCTCAGCAGTGTACTTTGGCCAATCTGCCTGTTCTGTTCCCCACTCTGTCTCCAGTGGATTCTCTCACCCCCGGCATCTCTGGCCTGTACCCAGCTCTTGTATGCATAAATAAATAAATCTTTAAAAAAAATAAAATTAGCGACCCCTGTTAGAGATCACGCGGGCAATCCTGGATTGGTTGCTCTTTATTTTAGGAAGCTGCCCTTTTGAATGAATGAATTTATTCAGGATTAAGTGCTATGACATCTTTTCTGGGTCATAAAAGTTTATATATATATATTTTTTTTTTTTATAGAGGCATGCTTTATTTATTTGTTTGTTTGTTTGTTTGTTTGTTTTATACATGCACTGGGTACAGTCAGAAGCACGGGAGGGTGAGAGAATTCACCAGAGCCAGAGCGGGGAGCAGAGCAGGCAGAAGGACCGAAGTACACTGCTGAGGGGAGCAGCGGGCGGCAGGAGAGGTCTGCGCGCCATGTGGGACCCTCTTCCGGTGGCCGGGGAGCAGCCGGGGATCGAACCGGCCCCTCGGGCGCGGGCAGCTTCGCAACCCAGCGCTCAACCGCTGCGCCACCAGGGAGGCCCTGGGTCATAAAAGTTTAGCAAACTTTTTTTGTTACTCGGGTAATAACATGTTTGTATATATAAAGTACAGACATCTCTACAACAAACGTCTCCTGCCATTCCCAGGAGTACACTCTTCCAGAGATTTATCTCTATTCATCCAATAGGAGCATGGACATTACACTAGACCTCCATGAGACCTGGAATTTTTGTCATATTTGGACTTCCAGCCTCTAGAAGAATGCTTAACACATCAGAGATGATTAATAAGTAATTGGAGAAAGAATGAATATTTGTTCTGGAACTGGATCATGAAGGAAGATCAGAAAGATGAAAGGCGTTCTCAGCAGAGGGAACAGGAAATGTAAGGGCAGGGAGGGAGGTCTGAAAACTTAAGGAACAAAAGCAGTTTGGGGGCCTCCCCGGTGGCGCAGCGGTTGAGCGCTGGGTTGCGAAGCTGCCCGCAGCCTCTGAGGCGCCGGTTCGATCCCCGGCTGCTCCCCGGCCACCAGAGGAGGGTCCCACATGGCGCGCAGACCTCTCCTGCGGCCCGCTGCTCCCCTCAGCAGTGTACTTCGGTCCTTCTGCCTGCCTGCTCTGCTCCCCACTCTGGCTCTGGTGAATTCTCTCACCCTCCCGCGCTTCTGACTGTACCCAGTGCATGTATGAACAAAAACAAACAAATAAATAAATAAACAAACAAACATGCCTCTATTAAAAAAAAAAAAAAAAAAGCAGTTTGGAAAGACTGGAGCCTGGGAAGACAGGGGTTGGCATATTTGGAGTCTGACTGAGTCCTGAACTCAAAGGGCCTTCAGTTCCTAGCTAAGTCGTAACATAGCCTTCTCCTAGAAGGCAGTGGGGGTGGTTTTAAGCATGGTGTGCCCAAGGTAGGTTTCTCTGGCTATGTTACCATAGCTAGGAGGGGACTAATAGGTAAGGAGACTGAAAAGGAAGTCATCATAAGCAAATGAGAGAGGACAAGACTTCAACAAGAGAGGTCTCCGCAGGGAAGGAGGATCAGAAGTCCCACAGGGAGACTAAACATCGGTACCTGATCCCCTGTAGGAAATCAGGAGAAAGAAGTTGAGAACAATGTTCTATGGGATGGAGGTACTCCACCACACCCAGGGAGGACAAGCTGGGAAGTCCCAGAGTTGATGGGGTCCCTGGGGTGAAGTGGTCAGAGCTGAAATTGGCATCTACAATGGAGATATGCAGAGCACTGCTGCAGCAGCAGGGAGGATGACCTTAAGAAGTGGTCCCAGGCAGAGCCTGTGATAGGACCTTTGGAAGGGAGGAAGGTGAGTTGTGACCCCTTGGCCTGGTCATGGCCGCGGCCCAACTCCCAGTCTCCCCACCATTCCACACACACGTTCATATCTGCTAAGCTTAACTGATCCCTAACTTGATATGTAACCTTGGGCAACTCATTTCTCTCTTAGTCTCAGTTTCCTAATGTGTAAAGTGGGAATAATGAGCAGATTTTTTATGTGACTGAATAAATTCACGTGTCTTTGGGCACAGATGCACCGCCCAGGTGGTGAGTGTGTGCACACCTGGTTGCACATGTCCCTGGGCTCTTTGAGTCCACATGTGCCTGTGTGCTGGTGTGCCTATCACTAGCACCTATCCATGGGACTATACATATGACTGGATCCCAGGCGCTCCTCACGAGGGAGAGACTGTATTTTTAATACTTATACCTGAGTGGTCTGTATGTGTCTTTATGTGTCCACCTGGGTGGGAAGTGCCCAGGGATGGAAGTAGTAACTGCACATGGCACTGTCTGGGGGAGGGGTGCCGAGTGTGCACAAGCCCTGTGTGCAGCAGGTGTGAGATAAATCTGCTGAGTAAAGAACATGTGTGGACACTCGGTGCAGGTGTGCACATGTCCACAGGTGCCCCGGCAGAGCATGCACAGTTGCAAGATGTGTGATCATTACCTTGGAGTTCCCTGGGCTGGACCAGACCAAGCTGGCTCCTTGCTGGGCACACAGAGGCCTCTGCTGAGTGCTGGTGCCTGCGTGGGGTGTTGCCAAGAGTGCGTTGGCGGCATGTGTGTGTGCGCATGAATGTGTGTGTCTATGTGTAGGAAGAGGCGTTCGCTCTCTTAGACCTTGCTTTCTGTGGTTCGGTTTCTATAGAGACACTTCCTGTGGCAGAGAAAAGAGGTAGTGAGCTGGTGTTTCAGGATGTGAGGGCCTGGAGGAGTGAAGCAGGGCTCTTTCTGTTGCCTGCCCGCCACCTGCCTGCTGCTGTGCAAGCTCTGGTCGGCGCTGCCCACAGTCCCCATGGTGGGCACCTCCTGCGGCGGGGACCCGTGAACAGCAGCGGCATGCCAGGGAAGCCCAAGCACCTGGGTGTCCCCAACGGGCGCATGGTGAGTGTGGGCTCCAGGCCAGGCCCATGGGGAGGGTATGGGCACACCCAGGGTGGAGCCCAGGAGGCGCAGCCTGTGGGGCTGGGCAAGAGCCTGCATGCTGCTAGCAGGCGGGAGAAGTCGAGAACAGACAGCAGCAGAGTGTGGGACCTGGTACGTCCACCCCAGGACCTTCTAGAAGTCCTTGCTAGAGATTTGGGTGACCCTGGAGATGAGACAAGAGCAGAGGCTTAAGTGTCTGGGTCAGCCCCCATTGCTCTCTCACCTGCTATTTTGGCACCGTCTGGGAAGGCCCATAACCTAGAGTAGCAAGGAGAAGACCGGGCATGCACACCCCCCTAGGGGCCTCAGCCCTCATGCCTCACTTAGCCTTCCTTTCCTTACAACACAGTGTGCTGCCCAAGGTTAGTTTGGGGGCAGCACTCACTGGGGCACCTCCAGCTGGACCTGCTCCCAAGGCTTCCTGCCAGAACTAGCAGTCCTAGGGCAGCCTGAATAGGCCAGCAGGGTCAGGCCAGGTTGGTGCCACTCCTCTCTGTTCTTTTTCTGGGCTACCAGGAAGGGTGGGGGTAGCTAAGCACTAGGATCCCCTCTGGATGCTGCTGCCCCACCCCCTAAAACCTTCTTCCTGACTGCTTGGCCCCTGAGACAGAGTTGCCCTCAGAGAGTCCAGCACCTTTATTCATTCAGCAGATGGGGTAACCTGTGCTGCCCTTTCCCCCTCCCCCTGCTTCTCTCCCACTTGGTCCATCCCCAGCCCATCCTTACAACCCCAGGAGGACCATTCAATGTCCAGACCATGCTCCCAGCCCGGCTGCAAACTAGTACTGTGGGACAAAGGCAAAGATTTAAATTTCAGCTCTGCTGTCCCTTACTAGGGATTCTCTCTGATCCTGTTTCCTCATCTTTAAAATGAGGAGATGGGAACACATTTCAAAGGCTTATTGAGATGATTAAGTAGAAGATCAATGTGGGGTCCCTGCTCAGCTTGCTGTGGAGGCTCCATAAATGTCATCCTGATGCCCCCCTTCATTCTCAGCCCCTCTTCAAGGATCCCTTGCCTCACCAAGAATATGAGCCACCCCTATACCCCCACTCCTGCCTTCTAATTCCCATGACCTGTCTCCACCTCTCCTTTAAGCGTCTCTTTATTGCCCAGGCGCAGGCTAGCTGGGTGGGAGAGGCAAACCCCATCAGGCTGGCCTAGTCCCCACCTTACTGTGTCTGTGTTGCAGCCCCCATGGTGGGCACTCATGGGACATGCAGCCACCCATGGACCGAGCACTTCCAACTTGGAGGCCTGATGCATGGCTGACCCACTTTGGGTACCCAGTCCGAAGAGGAGCATGCCCATGCCTGCCATAGAGGGCAATCGGGTCAGTGCTTCCTTGAAGTGCCAACACTCCAGGCCTGCTGAGGGTCCCAGTGACAGACCCATCCTCTGCCCCTCCTGCATCAACCCATGGCTCCTTTCCCCAAAACTCATTCAGAGCGAGGAAGGTGCCCTAGCTCTGCCCCTAGCTCGGGCCATCCTGGCTTCTCTCAGCAACATAGTTCATCTTTGCCCTTCCTGGGCCCCTTCTGAACTTTCTGTGACACCCCTTGGAATCAGGAGGGTCACAGATGGGCGTGTTGCTGGCCATGCTTTCTGAGGCCATGCTGGACTGAAGGAGAGGGTGGCAGGGGTGTGCACAGACCCCTGGGGGCGGGGTATCTGACTCCTTCCGTGAGTTCCTTCTTGTGGGAGGCTCAGAGGAGTACATTACACTGACTGAAGGCAGTCGGCAGGTCAAGGGACCCACCTTGGAACCTGGCTCCTCTGACTCAATACCAGGGTTCCTCCTCCTCCCCAAACTGCCTGGCTCCCTCGCCCACCTCCCCCTGCCGCCACCCTCACCTGCTGTCATTCCCCGCTGACACAGCTTCATTTGTCAGCCTGCCACTCAGCTTGTCAGGCAGTTGCAATGAAACCTGTCACTTAGAGAGACGCTCAGCCCCCTTGCCAGAGAGGTCTTCACACTGCCCCGGCTGCCACTCACTTGTTCACTCACACACTCGTTCACCCAACAGCCCCCAGGCCCGGCCCTGCCCTCAAGCAGCTCCAGGTATGGCAACATAGGTTCAAAGACCAGAATCAAATTCAGATTTAGGAAAGAGTGACAGGTCAGGAATAGAGAAAATCAAAGGGAGACCAGGAGGGAGACAGAAGTTCCCTACTCCGTGCATCATGGCATGGTACGTGTCCTGCCAGGGCCTTCCTGATGGAGGAGGGGGTGCTGGGCAAAAGAGGTGGGGAACGGGGTAGGTGGGCACAGGTGAACAGGGAGAGGCTGGGCCTAAAGTCCAGAGAGGAGTGATTATTGTGTCTTATTCCCCGGGGGGGGGGGCCAGCTAGTCCTCCCACTAACAAGGAGGCCTGTACACAGAGCCCACTGGACCTCTACCTCTTTCCTGGTGTCCAGCACGGGGCAAGGCCCTGAGGGGGCAGGTACCTTTCAGAGGGGCTAGGACTGGGCTCAGCTCCCGAGGGCTGGCTCAGGCGAAGGAGCCAGGTACTTAGGGTTCTCTGTGGGTATACAGAGGGAGGATCTCTGCACTTCACTTTCCCCAAGCTAGGATGAGATGAGTTGGAGGCCGCAGAAAATGCTCATTAAACCAACCCTCCCTTTGAGGTATGATCCTTCCAAAGGGCAGAGTTCAAGAGGAGCCCCTGATTAACCTTGCCCACCTGTGCCCCAAGGACTGAGGCCCTGGGCCTCCTGGCTCTCCTGTCCACCAAGGGAGGGAAGACCTCGGGCTCCAGAGTCAGGCATGCTTGGGGTGCAATTTTAGCTTGGCCCCTTTCCCACTGTGTGACTTCTTTAGGCCTCCATTTCCCTCATCTGTAAAATGGGAGTTGATAGGATAGGAAGGATAGGAAGCCAGCATGGAGTGAGAACACAGGTGCGTGCTGTCAGAGAGTGCCTGGCACACAATCGGCGCTCAGGCCATGCTGGGCTATTTAGTATTCTCTAATACCAGCAGCTCCCGCAAGATCCACTTCTTAAGAAAAAAAGTCTGACAAATTGAGACCTGACAAAGGTCGAGAGTCACAGGCCACCACACCCTTCCTCATCTTTTCTTCCTCTTTTCTCCCATTCCCTCACCACTTCTTAAGCAGGCCAGGGTGGAGCCAGGGCAGCCGCCATCAAACAACTTCCCTAGGTCTGGAGCCTGTGCAGGTGGCAGCAGTTTGTGTCCCCCCAAACTCCCCTCCCTCCATGCCTGGACGTGCTGCTCCGTGGGCTGCCTGCCTAAGCTTTCACATGCAGGCCTGGGGCTTCTTCCACCCGTCCCAGCAGCCTCCGCGGGTGGGGAATGCTGAGCCGCAGGCTACCCAGGGAGGCTCTAGGAAGCAGAGCCCCCATCTCTGCTCTGTTCCTTCTCTGAATCTCGGTTCACACCCTTTAGGGGCCGACAGCAAGTGGGCAAGAGGGCTCAGGAGGTTGAACTCCAAGCCCAAGATGGGGTGCTCCAAGGCAGAGCATCCCTAGTGAGGGGGGTACAGGAGTGTCCTTGGAGGGCGGAGGAGAGATGCTTGGGGCCCTGAAGTCAGCTGGGGGCAGGTTGCGAGGAGAGGGCTGTGTGAGGAGAGGATTCAGACCGGTTCCCTCCGACAAACCAGGCCATTCCCCGGGAGGAAGCTGCCAGGCTGGCCGGGGAGAGGGGCCCAGACGCCAGTGGGCAGAGGTGTGGTGAGAAAGGGGCTTCAGGCCACGGTGTTGGGGATGACTGACGTCAACAGACAGAGACTGGAGTGCTGTCGGTGGGGGCAGCAGGAGCAGGAACCCAGGCAGAGAAAACAGCAAAGCAGGAAGCAGGAGTGAGTAGGGGCATGAAGAGAATAGAAAAGTTTGATAGTGTAGGGTGGTGAGGGGGAGGAAACTGGGGGAGGCTGAAGGGGCTCATTAGTCAAGCCCAGGCAGATTTTCAGCTGTAACCTGGCAACTGCTCCCCCTTCCAGGGCAGGGAGTCAGGCCAGAGGACTTGGGGGCCAGCCCCACCTAAAGCCACAGACACTGACTATAAGGAATAAAATAAGATAGGCGTGTGGATTGGCACCTTTGTCCTCCTTGGGGCTCCTGGTCTGCCCCAGCAGCCTTGTGGGAGGAAGCTGAGCAAGGAGGAAGCCGAATCCTGGGCTAAAGGGAGGTGAGGGGACCAGGCACTACCTCGGAAGATGGGAGTCATGAAGTTCCTGAAAACCCAGTGGCAGGGCCATGACAGCGATGGGGGCACTGAGGCTGGGGAGGAAAAACACCAGGTACGCAGACATGAAGATGAATGAAGCTGCTCGGAAGGGAAAGAGCATGCTGGGAGGGACCTTAGGCTTCAGGTCTCCTGCTCACACCCCCCAGAGTTGGGATTTTCTCCAGCAGCGGTGGGGTGAAGTCATCAGCTGGACAGGTGCAGAAGCAGGATGGCAAGGGCGGGGTGCCTGGGGTAGCAGGTCTGTGTGCCACTCTTGGCATACACACCCCTCCTCTTATCCTTGTGCCCCAGGTGGGAGCCCAGGCTCAGGAGGAGACAAGTTGGAAAACCAGAAAAGGGTAGCGCTGGAATTTGAATCCGGGACTGCAGCGCCTGCTCTCTTTCCTCCACAAATCTAGAATGCCTAGCAGGTTCATACACCAGCACCAACACAAGAGCAATAGTAACAGTATTATGCCTGAACACTGACTACACACCAGGTAGTGTGTTCGCAATTCTTTATACATACTTAATCACAAATTAGGATCATTATTTGCCCCACTTTTATAAAGGAAGAAACCGAGCACAGAGAGATACAGTCCCCTGTCCAAGGTCACACAGCACAGATTTGAACCCAGGCTGTCTGCCTCCAAAAGTGATAAAAATGCATCTAACTGGCCCCAGAGACCCCTGAGAGCATGGGGCCTTTTAGAGAACGCAGTTGTTGCTCAGGGAAGTTGCTGCTTCTGGCTGGGAAGACACTCAGGAGAATGGGGCATCCTGGTCTTAAAAAGGAGACAGAAAGCAGAGCATATTATGTAAAACTCCTGATTTTTAAACATGGGAAACACATTTTAACTTTTAACTGTATTCCCTTTAAACTGAAAAAAGAAAAAAACATTCTGAGGACCAAGATAATAATGTCCAAAGAATGTGCAGAGCAGCTGGGCCTACAGAGTTGAGAGCCAGGTACTCCCGTGAGGTGGGGAGCAGAGAGTGAGGTTCCAGGCATTAGGGTAGGGAGAGGCTTCCTGGGGAGGAGATGCTTGCAGACCTGTTTCCAGTGGGGAGGATGGTACAAGGGGACAGGTGGGGAAAGCGCTAGGTGACGGAGTCTAGTGAAGATGTGGAAGGTGAGAGGGAGGAAGGACTTGGAGTGACGTAGTCCTGGTGTCAGGAAGCAGGTGAGGGGAAGAATGGCAGGCTGCGGGGAAGCCTGCTCCATGGCCTGCTTTGGTGGTGGCTTTGATGGCTTCCACTTGGAACTAGCTGGGTTTGAGGGGTTTGTGGGACATTTGGGTGGAGACGTTAGCAGAAACTGTGTGTTGCATCTGGGGATAGGTGGGATGGAGAAGGGCCCCAGAGCAGAGAGATGTGGTGTATCTCTCTGTGCTCAGTTTCTTCCTTCCTTTTTCTGCCTTGCTTGGGTAGGAGGTAATGAGGAAGCTGGGGGGCTGCTAGAAAAGTAGGCAGAAGACCAAGGGAAACTACAGCAAGAGTCATTTTGAAAGGAGGTTTTTTTTGGTTTGTTTCACTAGTGGTTGGGATTCCCAGAGAAGTCAGAGCTGTGCTTTAGAGAGGCTGGAGCCTAGGGCGGAGGGTGAGGATGGAATTGGCCTCTATAGCATTGCTGCTCAAAGTGTGGTCCATGCACCAGGTGCTGAAATGTGGTGTCTCAGACCCCAACCTGCACCTTCTTGAACTTGAAATTGGAGGTGGGCTTCTTCCAGTCATTCTGCTGCATACTAAAGTTGAAGAACACCTTCTTGATACTATAAAATGTCCTATGCCTGCTCAAGGTGAGAGTGGCACCCAGGGAAGACCCTGGGTCCCATGAGGGAACAGTTGCAATGAGGAAGGTCAGGCTGCAGAGAGACCTCTCCTTCCTCAACGACAACAGCAAGTACTGATATAGCCCCTGCCACGTGCTGATGACCATTCTAGATGCTGAAAATACATTCCACTGATTTTATCTTCACAACAGCCCCCAGAAGAAACTTACCATCATCCCCTAGTCACAGATGGAGACAAGTTACTTGCCCAAAGGCACACAGCTAGCAAGTGGCAGAAGCAGGGTTCTAAGTCTGTGCTTCTACCCACCAGCTTTGTACCTGGGCTCTTCCAGCATGTGCTGGTGGAGGAGGGAGCCAAGGGTAACTGGAAGGTACCTGGCATAAGACCCAACGCATAGTGTTTGGCATGTGGTAGTTGGGGAGCTAGGGACAGATTGAACAAATACTGACCAGCAGGGACCTGGCCAGGGATGCCTAGTATGGCTTTCTGGGCAGAGGAGAACACAGCTCCAGTCCAGGTGACTGGGCCTGGAGCTGACCCTTACGTGTGCCCTGCGTGGGCACTGCCCTGACTTTCCACCTCGGGTCTCTTGCAGGTTCTGGCTGTCTCAGATGGAGGTAAGTGACAGGGTATGTGTGGGAAGTCTGCCTGGTGGTGGTGGAGCAGGGGAGGGGGATATGAAAATGGGGTGGAGACACCCCTGTCACTTGCTATCTTTCCAGAAAAAGGACCTGTGGAGTGGCTCTACCTGGGGTCGGGTGGGGCGGGAGACTGGGGAGGCTGCAAAGCTCACCTCTACTTATCTATCCCTCCGCAGAGCTGAGTAGCACAGCAGGCTCGCAGGGCCAGAGTGAAGGCCGTGGCAGCTCCCTCAGCATCCACAGCCTCCCCAGTGGTCCCAGCAGCCCCTTCCCCACTGAGGACCAGCCTGTGGCCAGCTGGGCCCTGTCCTTCGAGCGGTTGCTACAGGACCCCCTGGGTCTGGCTTACTTCACTGTAAGCCCTGGAGTGGGATAGGGAGGGAGGGTGGCAGTGGTGGGGGTGGTGGGAGAGTTGCTGTGGGGAATGAGAGAGGCTGTGAATGAACCTTTGGTCTGGTCAGGGTGGGACTCTTCTGTTGTTTGCCTCATCCAGCCTTTCTTTGTCACCCTCTTCTCCCAGCTATGAACTTTGCTTCTTTCTGTCCTGACTCTGCCTTTCATTTTCTCTCTGTTCCTCCTGATCTGGCCCTGTCTAACTGGCTTGGCCTCTTAGCCCTGGGTCTACCCAATCTCCTTGACTGCCTCCCCTGACGGGGTCTCTGTGTGTCTGACTGCCTCCTCCTTCCACCCCCAAGGAGTTCCTGAAGAAGGAGTTCAGTGCTGAGAATGTGACTTTCTGGAAGGCCTGCGAGCGCTTCCAGCAGATCCCGGCCAGTGACACCAAGCAGGTTGGGGGAAGAGGGAATTGGAGCAGAGAGCAGAGCAGAGTGGGGATCAAGGCATGGGCTGTGCCCTGACCTTCTATCCCTCCTGCCCCTGTCCCAGCTAGCTCAGGAGGCCCGCAACATCTACCAAGAATTCTTGTCCAGTCAGGCGCTGAGCCCCGTGAACATCGACAGGCAAGCCTGGCTCGGGGAGGAGGTGCTGGCTGAGCCCAGGCCAGACATGTTCCGGGCACAGCAGCTTCAGGTGAGCAGTCGGGGGCCGCTGGCGCCAGAGCACCATGGAGCAAAAAAGCAGGTCCAGATCTGAGAACGAAGTCTCAGAGTGAGGATTGGGGGTGGAGACGTCGGGAAGTAGATTTGGATGCGGGGACCCCGCTGAAAGCAGGGCCAGGACACAGGTGGGAGAGCGCACCGCACGTTGCGCGAAAGGAGGGGCCGGCGCGGTCCAGGTGAGGGATGCGGCCTGCGGCCCCAGGTGTTTAGCGGGGGAGGCGAGGGACTTGCTCAGTTGGCTGCGGACCCCGCCAACACCAAGGCCCCGACGGGACGCGGGCGGCCCTCGGAGCGCCGGTCCCCGCCTCATTGCCCGGCGTCGGCTCCACAGATCTTCAACTTAATGAAGTTCGACAGCTACGCGCGCTTCGTCAAGTCTCCGTTGTACCGGGAGTGCCTACTGGCGGAGGCCGAAGGGCGCCCCCTGCGGGAACCCGGCTCTTCGCGCCTGGGCAGCCCCGAAGCCAGCAGGAAGGTGCGGAGCCCGGGCCGCGGGGGCGGGGCCGGGGCCGCGGGGGCGGGGCCGGGGGCGGGGCCGGGGGCGGGGCGGGGGCGGGGCCGTCCGCAGGCTTGTGCCCGCGGTCGGCGCGGAGGCTGGCGCCCGGCCGGTCCCAGTGCCTTTCCTGCGCCAGCAGAAGCCGAAGCTGAAGCCCGGGAAGTCGCTGCCGCTGGGCGTGGAGGAGTTGGGGCAGCTGCCTTCGACTGAGGTTCCTGGAGGGCGCCAGCTCCGCAAGTCCTTCCGCAGGGGTGAGGGCAGGAGCGGGCCACAGAGATGAGAGGGGAAGGAATTTGGGCGAGTTTTCCCTATTCGACCGGTGTGAGTCTGAAAACCGAAATGCAGGTCCCTGTGACCACCACGTTCCCGGGGTGGTTCTGTTCCCAAGCAAAACGCCGGAAGTTTGGGAAGCCCCATCAATAGCGAAACTGCCAGGGACCCAGACCTGCAGGAGGGTGCCCACAGGATCCACCCCTTGGGGCAGATGCCTCAGCAGGTGTGTGGGTGTGGGGAGGAGGGTTTACTCTGCCCAATGCGCCCTCTCCCCTAGAACTAGCGGTTGGAGCTCCCAACTTGCGCAGAGAGTCTCAGGGCTCCCTCAACTCCTCTGCCAGTCTGGACCTCGGCTTCCTTGCCTTCGTCAGCAGCAAATCTGAGGTGAGCCAACTGTTTGGGGGAGATGAGGTTGGGACTAGGGCCAGTCCCCTTTGTGAGGCCGCGTCATCATTCCCAGCCACTGTCCCCACTTCCATCTTGGGACTTGCTCCCCAGCATCAGCCCCTCTGCCTCCTTACTTTCTACCTGACTACCTTACCTGTCTACCTTACTTTTCTACTTTCTCCCTGCATGGCATGGATGCCTCAGGCAATGTGTGTGCATGTATGTGCATGTGTGCTGCCCAGTTGGGTGGGTGGACCTGTCTCCAGGTGCCCATAGACCTAGGTGAGCTATAAAGGAGGCCCTACCTTACCAGGTATGCTCTTGGACGTGAGTGTGTGCACACCCCATGAGCGTTCCTGTCCATGTACCTACCTTGTCTGTGTATCTTTGACCTCTCCCGACTCCTGCCCAAATCAGAGCCACCGGAAGAGCCTTGGGAGCTCAGAAGGTGAGAGCGAAAACCGGTTAGGAAAGTATTGCTGCGTGTACCTGCCTGATGGCACAGCCTCCTTGGCCCTGGCCCGACCTGGCCTCACCATCCGTGCAATGCTGGCAGGCATCTGTGAGAAACGAGGCCTCTCTCTACCTGATATCAAAGTCTACCTGGTGGGCAACGAGCAGGTATGAAGCTGGTCTGGTCCCCAGCTCTAATTCCTTTTCTGTTCCTGACCCCCAACTCCTTTCTTGTCTGACTCTTTCCTGACCACACTCCCAAGGCCAATCCTAATCTCCTGGACCAACCCTAATTCCAGCCCCATTCCCTATTACTCCCCTTCCTAACTCCAGCCTCCACTATAACCCTGCCCCTACTCTCAATGCCCACTCTAAATCAGCCCAGCACCAACTCCTCCCTCAAACTCAGACACCCATTCTTGTCCTACAAAATCCTATCCCTACTTTCTCCCCATCCTAGTTTCTGTCTTCACCTATCATCCTCACTGTGGTAGTCCCAGACACTCTGGGAGTTGGTGAGAGGGTTAGGAGGAACCATTGATGAAGCCGGGATTTCCCCCATGACCCCCAGAGTTTATACTGCTCATCCATGAAATAGTCATTTAGGGAGTCCTCACCTTCTCTGCTCTGATAGCAGGGGCACCCATGAAAAACTTTAGATGCAAACTAGCATAAACTTCAAAGAGGAGTCTAGAAAAATCTTACTTTAAACTATCCAGTAAGGCAGAGATAAAGAATGCTTCAGGATGGTCTCACTCATAGCAGGAATCTAGAAAACTTAAATAAGGGACCAGGAAAATGAATAACTATAAGAAAGTGAAAATCAAAATCAACAAAAAACTATGAACCAGAGACACTTTTTGGGGGGTGGGGGGCGGGAGGGGAGGGATTGGGGTCAGATGGGGGGTTGCAATTGTATGGGGAATATAAAAATAAAATTTATTATTTAAAAATAAATAAATAAATAAATAAATAAATAAATAAATAAATAAATAAAAAGAATGCTCCAGGGGACCCAGCTGGGTTCCATTCACCCCGTAGATAAGCCTATAAGGTCCTGCCAGGTGGGTCAGCGTGGGACCTGGGCCTGAGCACTGTCCTCCAGGTCCACAGGCTAGAGGTGAGCCATGCAAGATGTGATCAGGGAGAAGGAGTCAATTCCCTCCCCAATGAGAGTTTCTGGGGAGGAAGGGAGGTTTTCTGACCGATGCCAGGAAAGCTTCATGGAAGAGGTCACAATTGATGAAGATGGGAGGAGTTTACCTGACACAGGGGAAGACATTACAAGCCAAGAGAATAGCTGAAGCAGAGGCCTGGAGGTGGCTAAGAAGTGCAGGACAAGTTCAGGGGCCTGGTTGATGGGAGAGTGCGGGCAGCAATAGGAGGCGCTCTGCCCACTCTCTCTGGCCCTCTGGCAGCCTCCACAGCCCAGATGGGCTTTCACAATGCCTAAATATAACTTCACCACCCACATCCCACCTGTTCCTGCAGAATAGCACAGGCCTATCCCCTGGAAGAGGGTGTCTCCCCAGCCCCCTGGGGCACGTTCAAGCAGTAGGGTCGCTGGAGGTGGTAGTCACTACAGTTACTGTTTATGTACCTACTGTGTGCCAGGTCCCATGCCAGCTACTTCACATCCTAATAGGGAATGGGGCTGGAATTAGGGTAGGTCCGGGAGATTAGGAATGGCCTTGGAACTTCACATCCTAATTGGGGATCTTGGGGGAGGGACCCTTTTTGCAGTGAGGAGACAAGAAGTGTCCTCAGCAGGTGGGAAAGGGAGAAGTAGACAAATGTCAGAAAAGGGACAAGGCCTGGATAGCTGTCCCAGTATGGGTGGCAAGGGAGGAAATGGGATCTGACTGACTTGGTTGGGCTTCTCATGCCTGAAGAAGTATAGGATGGCTATCCAGGAGGCAGGTGCTGGCCTGGCCCAGGAAGAGGACACCTCAAAACCCAGGACCTAAACCTGTCTCTTACCCAAGCAATCCCATTACCACTTGGTGCCCAATCCCATCTCCATGTTTCCTATGACACCTGCCTTTTCAAAGTCTTCCCGGCATTCTTGCCATCCCAGGGGTGGTCATGCCAGGCTCTTGTCCCCATCCCCATAGCTATGAATCACCAGCACACTGGGAGTCCCTCTGACCTTAGGGATCCCCAGTGGCAGCCACTGGAGGAAGTGAAGGTGGCTCCCTCCCATCAGCAGACTGCTTGGAGTGGGTGGGAGGGTGGCTGAAACCCTGTCTGCTGTCTGCAGAAGGCTCTGGTTCTGGATCAGGACTGCACGGTGCTGGCCGACCAGGAAGTGCGGCTGGAGAACTGGATCACCTTTGAGTGAGTGCTTCTCCCTCCAGGCTTGAGTTTGGATCCCAACTGGGACCCTAGTTGGGGCTCATGTTCTCCCTAAGTCCCATCTCTTGTGCTACCCACCCTACCCCACCCCAGTCTGAGCCCCCACCCCCAGCCAGTTTCGTCCCCCCAGTTCTTGCCCAGTCAGCGTGGGATTTGTCACAAGTGGGTTGGGGGAGATCCGGGTGGGGTCCTGCCCTTCTGCAGCTCCAGGCTCTCTGCAGGCTGGAGGTGGCAGCGCTGGACCGTGTGGTGCGGATCTCTGCTAAGCCCACCAAGCGGCTGCAGGAGGCACTGCAGCCCATCCTGGCGAAGCACTGCCTGAGTCCACAACAGGTGTCACTCCACCGGGTGAGTGGCAGGTCCTTGGGGCCGGGGCGCAGTGGTGGGGAGCAAGCTGCCTGTCCCGCGGGCTGCTGACCTGTCCCCACAGCCAGGGGAGAAGCAGCCGGTGGATCTGGAGAAGCTAGTGAGCTCCGTGGCCACCCAGAGACTGGTTTTGGACACTCTCCCAGGTAGGGAACGTTGCCCCTTCCTCCCCTCTCCTTGGTCCCCAGGAGGGTTCTGGCCCAGGAGGAAGGGGGTCCAGACTGGTAAATGCTTGTGGATGGTGGTCTTCTCTACCTCAGGTGTGAAGATCCCCGAAGCCAGCCACACATCCCCCTGCCGCAGCCAGGTGAGTGGAGAGGTGGGCACTCTCAGGCGCCCATAATGCCTCCTCTCTCAGCTATGACTCTGACCACACCTTCTCGCAGGGTGACCCACCTAGAACCCAGAACAAGGCAGCCCAGCCTTCTCCACCGCCCCTCAACTCGCTGGCCGAGGCGTCCAGTAGTGTCGCTGGGAAGCGGCAGACGTGTGACATTGAAGGTATAGTGGAGATGGTGGGGGGTTGTGACCAAAAGAGTTGGACACCATTGAGGGTGGGTGGCAGCAGAAGGCTTGAGCTAAAGCAGGGGACTGGATGCCATTGGGGCTGGAACAAGAGAACTAAGGTCCACTGGAGTTGGATGACCAGGGGCGAACTAAGGGGTCAGGGAGGCAGTGAGGATAGTGGGACTATGGTGGGCTAGCCTAGGCAGGTCTGCTAGGCAACCCCTGATTCTATGGCCATCCCCAGGCTTGGTGGAGCTGCTGAACCGGGTACAGAGCAGTGGGGCCCATGACCAGAGGGGCCTTCTGCGCAAAGAGGACCTGGTGCTTCCAGAATTTTTGCAGCTGCCTGCTCAAGGGTCCAGTTCCCAGGAAGCCTCACCACAGACTGAATCAGCGGTCCAGACCAAAGGGGGCTCCTCGGACTCCACTGCCCACTCGGCCCTCTGACTATTGCCCAACAGTCCAGGCCCACTGCATGGCACCTTGTGGGCCAAGCATGCCATGGGCCCGCTCTGCATGCCCTGTATGTGCCATGAGTGTCCCTGGCCCCTTCCTGCCACGGGCAGGCCCGAGGGCAGGGCTGGGAGGGGTGAGGAGCTGCTTCAGAGGAGCCATACCTAACAGCTGCCACCACTTGGTCCTGCACAGGCTCCCCCACCCATACCTTACAGCCAGGCCACTGCAGGGAGGTGGACCTAGTCCCCAGGGCAGGCTTGCTCAACAGGGAGGGATGGCGTTGGCAGTGCCAGCCTCCCCACCTGGTGCCAAGCCTCAGTGGGGAGCAGGAGGAGGGGCCGGCCCTTCCTCAGGGAGCTGGTATGAGTAAGACCTGGGGGTGCAGGCAGGTGGGCAGCCCCTCCCTCTACCTACATAAATTCTACTGTACATATGGATTTTGCAGTTGGCTTGGGGCAGCTGGGTTTGTCCTGGATGTATGATATTATTATTATAATAATTATTATTATTCTGCCATGAGGCGTGTTTCTTACATACCAGTCTACGCTGTGCCCCTCCACCCCAAACCGCACTGCCTGTCACCAGGGTCAGTGCCAGGAAGCTATCAAGGACTTCAGGATGTGCCCCCTGACTTCCTGTTGTCAGAACCTCTCTTCCTGACTGCACAGAGTATGGGGGTGTAAGAGACAGAGACAGCAAGAAGGAAGGTGTTGGAGGGTGGGGTAAGGGGAGAGTTTCCTTTGGGGAACCCTGCCTTTGCCAGGTGTCTCCAAGCAATCTCATGGTCTCTGGATCTGTATGCACCCTCCGGTTGCTGTCCTCTGCTTCTGCTGGGGACTGAGTGTGTCTGCAGAGCTGCTGCAGGCTCCCTTGGATGCATTGAAGCCGTGGTAGACACGTGGTTGTGGTGGGGCAGGCTCCACCTCTCGCCTGCTTTGGCTGAGTGGGGACAGCCAGGGAAGCCTGGAACGATGCAAGGAAGGGGCTCCCAGCCTACAGGCAGAGAAGTCAGACTCAGCTTGATGCTGACACATAGCTACACGGGAGCCTTGGGAAGGCACCCCGGGAATAAGGGCCCTCTTCCCCACTGCACTTGCCTCTTACTGCCCCCAGTCCCATGACTGACTCCTCAACCCTGAAATTCCTGCCTGAGGTCAGAGGGGATCGCTGGCTCACAGTAACTTTCTAGGGAAGTTGGAAATCAAACTCAAGCCTTCCTGGGGTTGGGGGGTGCTAGCCCACTGTCTCCTCAGCCCCTTTTGTGGGATGGGATGACCACATCCCCTGGCTGCTGGGGTATCTCAAAATCTAGACCTGGCTAATCAGAGTTTTGTTCAGGGATGACCTCTAATCCCAGTCAGAATCCCAACTCTCGTCATTTTTTACCATCTCCTGGGGATGTGCAGAAAGGACATTCTGGGAGAGAAGCTCAATGTAATAAAGCCCCCAGCGAGAGCAGGACAGAGAGTGGAAGAGGATTCCTGACAAAATTGACCCAAATGCCTAAATTCAGCCATGCATGCCTGAAGTCAGCTGGCCCAGACTTTTTGGTTAGGCGAGCCAACACATTCTTTTGATATGTGTGTGCTTGCAACTCTGGGTGGGGTTGCTGAGACCCACAACCACAAAATTCCTGCTTCCCAGACAAGCTCAGCCTGAACACTTCAGAGGAGCCTCCCCTGGTCATGGGATGCTCTAGTCTTAGTGTTTGTGCCCGCCCCCCCAACTCATATGTTGATAGTAACCCCCAGTATTAGGAGGTGGGGCCTTTGGGGTGTCATTACACCTAATGAGGATTGAGCCCTCATGAATGGGATTAAAGATCCTTATAATAGGGACCCCAGAGATCTCCTTTACCCCTTCTGCCTGGTGGGGACACAGGGAGAAGTTGACCAGCTACAACCCAGAAAAGAGCCCTGATCTTTGGATTTCCAACCTCTAGAACTGTGAGAAATAAATGTCTGCTGTTTATCGGCTACCCAGTCTCTGATATTCTGGAATTCTATTGCTGCAGCCTGAATGAACTAAGACATCCTATATGAAGTGCTCCCCAGCTCTGTTCTCTCCAGTTTTCTTCTTTCACGGTACTCAACCCACCTTAAGAATGACCCTGTGACTTATTCATGCTTGTTTGCTTACATGATGTGAGCACCCTGTTGACAGGAACTTTGTCCATCTTATCACTGCTCTGTCCCCTTGGACTGACAAATGATGCCGCAACTTCAGATAGTTCCAGCAAAGCACAGCAGGCTTTTGGGGTTCTGGATAGGGGACTACACAGCATCAGGGTTACAGCCTGTGGTCAGAAATGGGGGTATGGAGACCAGACATGCCCCTCCCTTGGTCAGCTACAGAACCTCCCTGGGGCTTCTCCCTTGTGGGAGGAGACACACTTCCATTTCCATAGGACAGAGAGGTGGGGACACCAGGTGAGAAAAGGGGTATCTTCCCAAAGCCAGTAGATCCTGTAGGCCAAGCCCCCCACCCTGGTACAGACTCCCTTTCCTAAGGAGACTGGCCCATGCCATGGTCACAAGTCAGATGGAAGTGTCTCTACAGCGATGGGCCCCTGCAGGGGGAAGGTTCACATCAACCAAAGCCCCCAAGTTAGAGCCGCTCCATCCTTTATCTCATTTTTGACTTCATAACAAAACAGCCTGGCTGGGGTGGGGGTGGGGAGAGGCACTTCAGGAGGGAAAATTCCTAGACTGGGATCCCACAGGGAATCGTCACTAGAGTGTCACCAGCACACAGGTTATCTGACCCAGGACACATGCCTAAGAAGGCCCAGATGCTACAGAGACCACCCCAAATGGGGAGCTTGGGCCCTCTTTGGAGAGAGTACATTGACGTGGCTATGTAGGGCCACAGTTTGGGAGTTTCTGCTAAAAATTAAAAACACAACCCACCCCCAGGGTTGTCTGTGGCCCATAAACTGGCAAACAGCCAAATGTGAACAGGAGTGGTGTGTGAGGTCACCGAGCACATGGTGGTGTGTCCATCCTCTGCCACATCACATAACAGATGGAAAATCATGTACAATGTTTTCTGTTGGAAAGTTCTCCAACAGAGATGTGCTATTATTCAGTAAAGATGTGCTATTATTCAGTAAAAGAAAGAAGAGAAGTACATATGGCATGATGCCTATATATAAACCACAAACACGCAGGCACTTATAAGTGTACAGACAGGAGAAAGAATGTTCTAGAAGGATATGTTGAACTGATAGGAAGGACCTGGATTGGATAGTGGTCAAAAGAGATTCCCTTAACTTTAATAATTTGTAAGGATGCAATTAAATATAATTATCACACAAAGAACTCCTCAAGGCCACTTCTCACCACCCCTTTCTACAGAAATAGAACCCAGTTCTTTGGGGGCTTCAATCCACCCCCACTTCTGGACCCATTTTGCTTGGCTGGATGTGTGTCCTGCCACAATCCCCGCTCCCAGCACCCCCCTGAAGCCACCTTGGGCTGAGAGAGACCTGGTTTTCATAATTCCTACAGGCCCTGAGTTCTTATTGTCCCAGCCAGGCCGGCCTCATCTGCAGCAAAGGGGGCTCAGGCCCCAGAAAGGGGTACCCCCCAATCATCACACTGCATGGAGCTCGACTCCTAGGTGGCCAGAAAAGTAGCAGAGCTGCGTCCTCTCAACCCCTGTAGGTGGGAGGGTAGTTGGCCTGTCCACCCAGTGCCCAGCGTGACGGAAGAGAGAGAATGTACATTTGTGGACCACTCTGCAACCTCCAGTATCTCATGTCACAGAGGACAGTGGGGCTGAGAGAACAGGTGGGATGCATACTCCTCTGACACCAAGCTCCCGAAAGAGAATCTTGTTATTTGTCTCTTGCCCCCCACCCCCCCCCAACCTCAGGGCCTTGGGGCCAGGGAAGAGGATGACATAGAAGGGGCCCAGGGTGAGCGAGCGCAGGGCACACACTGACCTTGGCCCTGGGCCAGGTGGGGCAGGTAGAAGCACTGGCTACTTACCTGGAGTTCAGCTGAAGTGCTGATGCAGCTGTAGGTCTGTGCTCTCTGGGGCAGTCACCCTTACCATGGGTGAGCACAAGGTGCACCTGGCAGGGGACCCTGACTTGCAGGTCAGGTGACTCCAGCTTCTGGGCAATTAGGGACTGGAATTCACCTCCACAGGGAAACGAAAGCTTACATGGGGAAGAATACACACACTGGGTCACATTGAATCAGAGTTCTGGCTGGGCACTCGCCTACACGGTTGCACAACTGCAGGGGGCGCCATTCACGTATGTGGTGGCCCTGGGGAACCCAAGAAGAGCTGAGAACATGAATGTGTGTATGGGTCTTGTGATATCTCAAGGTCAGAGCAGGGGTCCTCTGTGTCTCCAGAATACAGGCCTGAGGGGAGGGCAGAAGTAGAAAACCACATGGACGTATTCCATGTGCATGTCTATGGACAAGCACCATAGAACCAGCATCCCACCTCCAGTGCAGCCCGCAGTGCTAATGGCCAGGCTGAAGCCCTGGCCAGCTAAGATGGGTGGGCAGGGAGGATCCTATTGGCCTAGGAGGTGATGGCTGAGGGGCTGAAGGAACCCAGAAGTGACCCAAATACTCCCAGAGTGTGGATTGTGGAACTGGAGCTTGGAGCTAGCGCACAAAGCCTGGAACTAGAGCTTGGAGCCCAGACCCAGGACAAGAAGCCAAGAGCTCAAGTTCAGAATCTGGAGTCTGGAATCTGCAATCAGAGATTGGAGCCAGACCTTCAGGGTTGGAATGTTGAAGCCAGACCCCCTACACTGCCACGGGGAACCTGCTATTCAAAGCCTCAGTGAGAGTTGGTCCCTGGGCCAGCATGAAGGGCTGAGGGCTAGAGCTACCCGAGGAAGGGAACCACAGGGGAGAGGTGATTGCTAAGAAAAGCCTGGAGCAGTCTCAGCTCTTTTGATCACAGACTTTGGCCTCGTGAGTCAATGAGTGGCCAGTGCCTGGGCCACAGGATTAATAATTACACAGGGCAATTCTCCCCCACACAGGGACAGGGCATCATCAGGTCAGCTGCTCCTGCCCTGGCCCCATAGGATCTTGTGGCCCTGGGTCCCCCATCTGGAAAATGGGGCTCAGGTGGGACAGGGTGGGCAGCTCAGATTGAGGTCCAGGCCCTCTGAGAGAGGACAGTAAAGAGGCCAGAGGAGGGATTGCTATGTTCCCCTGAGGGAGCCAGTGGGCGGCCCCTCCTTTGGTTCCCAGCCCACAGGTGAAGTGGCTTCCTTGACCACAGGTATAGCCATGTGTGTGCAGTGGTGCTGACCGAATGCTGGGACAGAACGTTCACTCCATATTCCCAATGTACAGCACCATGACGACTCCCAAGGGGTGGACATATTGGTTGAATAAATAACCATGTTGGGGAAAAGAGGCAGGGGTCTCAGACGGTGCTGCCAGGGACCCCTGTCCTGGGATTGCATGGGTCATTAGCCAGCCTCCCTGCCACAAAAACACACAAAAATCCAGTCTAGGGACAGATGGTCTGGAAAGTTAGTTCTTGATTGTCCTCAAGCTTAGGTCCCGTGGAAACCTCACATAGCAAACCATGTGTCTTTAAGGAGCAAGTTGATCTTGAGGGAGAATTGCAGAAAGGGTTGACGTGCCAACTGCCACAGCTCGCTCAGTTCCTGGACACGACACTTGTTCTTGGGCTTTCTCTGCTCCCCTGGCAGTCCTGCTGTTCCTGGGGAAATGGTTTTCCATGTGATGATAGTCACTGTTTGTCAGCCTGTCATGTTGGTGTTGGCCTCTCTCAGCTCCACTTCCTGCCTCCTGCTTCGTCCCAGCCCCAGGCAGACTGCCCTTCCCAGCTCTCCCCCAGGCCACACTCCCTAGTCACTGAGTCCCTGGGTTCTCACATTACCCAACACCTCAGCAGCTGACCCTGGTGTCTCAAAATATGGGTGACCCTAGTTCTAAGGCCTCCACTTTCTGCTCTTGTACTACCTGCCTCTCCATCTCCTTTGCTGCTCTCAGCCTCTGTCTTCGCTTAAAGGGAGGGGCTGCTCTGGGCCTCCTCTCTCCTGACCTCCTCTATCTTCTCTCAGGGGCAGCCTTGGGGTGAGGAGGGAAGCTGTGACTCCCAAACTGTGACAAGGGGCAGGTTTTAAAGGAAGGAGGGAGACGTGATGAGAATTGTGTTTTGAAAAGCTGGCTGGCTGCTTTTTCTTTTATGAGGGTGCTAGGAGGGGGCAGGAGCAGGGAGGAGAATGGGGAGGCTGTTGCAATAACACTGGTGGGAGGCGGTGGCCCAGACGGGGGGCTAAAGGCCAAAGGAGCCCCCAGGAAAGGAGCACCAGAAGAACTGAGTGAGGGACTAGAGAGGAGGAGATGGTGGATGGGTGCGTTGGGCACCCACTCTGGGCCTGGCTCATGATGGATCACACGCTGCTCCCCGAGGTCCAGAACACCAGGAGGCCTGGCTGGGGTGAGCAGCACAGCGCGTGCTCAGACCCGCAGATCCAACTGCTCACGCCAGAGGCGCCTCACGCACGTTCTGTACAGAAGGATCTTGGCGGTTCCCCTGCAAAACTGCTCCTCTCTCCCTCTTGAAAAAATTTTTTTCCTGTTCTTTTTTTTTTAATTTTTCTTCTGTTTATCTTAACTTAGTTTCCATTTTGTTCTTTTTCTCCTTTAAAAAAAATGAATTCTTTTTCAGGTGCCTTTTTCTCCCTTTTTATTAATATATTTTTATATATTTATTATTTATTTTTACATTGTTGTTCATTTTTGTACAATGTTCGATTTCTCCTCTAGGTGTAGTCCCTGTACCATTCCCACCACCAAGTCACCGTGAACTGTCACCATAGTCTCTGTGCTCGCCCCTCCCCAGTAGGGTGCCTCTTCTCAATGTGAGTCAGCACCAACAGCCCAGGCTCCCGGCCCAGAGCAGGCCTGGAGGAGGTAGAGGTGCACAGATGGGCAGAGTCAAAAGGGACCCACAGTCTGTCTCTGGGAGGAGGGGAGCCAAAGGTTAGTGGGGAGGGGGCTGGGATGAGCAGAGGGGCTAAGACACCTGGGGGCTGGATGCTGGCCACCTTCTCTGTCCTCTCAGGAATCCCGAAAGCAGCTCTGGTAGCTCCCATGTGTCGGCACTTTTGCTAGGATGGCAGCAGTTTCATCCCACACCTCAAATTTTGGGGACTATTTTAAGTGTATAAATAGACGATAATTTGTAATTATATCTCTTATAATTACATAGAGGTGGCAGGGCTGAACCTAGAGGTGGCAGGGCTCTTCCCTGCCTGGGACGCTTCATCTCAAGACACTGAAAAGGGCATGAGAGCATGAAGAGGACAAAGAAGGCAGGGACTCTGTTCCAGGCACTGAGATAGGTCACATATCTTATTAAATTCTACACAACTCACTGGAAAAACTGTGTTCATTGCCATTTAATTGGCTAAGGGGTTAGTGCTCAAGGAGATGGAGAGGCTTGTCTCAGAACTCCAGGCTGACTCAGGGATTGCGTGCATTAGAAAAGAAGCTGGCCATACCCATCTTGCGTGCATTAGAAAAGAAGCTGGCCATACCCAGCATAGTGTAGGAATTCAGCTAATGTGCTTAGGAATGGATGGACAGACACATAGTTGACTGGCTAGGTGGACAGATGATGGATGGATGGATGGATGGATGGATGGATGGATGGATGGATGGATGGATGGATAGATGGATATGGGTGGGTGATGAGCGGGTGAATGATGGGTGGATGTGTGGATAGAGGATGAATGGGTGAGTTGGTGGCTGTGTGCATTGGTGAATGGATAAATGGGTAATTTGCAATGTTAGGCTGGTTTCTTAGACAGTTGCCTGAGTCAGATCTTGAATGGAACCTACCACTACCGGATCTGATAAAATCTTAATCCCTTGTAAGGGAAACTCCTTTCTCATCTCTCTGTGAATCTGGGACACAACTCAGGCTCCACAGACCTGGGAAAGGAAAATAAGTTTCTCAAAGTTTCCTTAAGCCCCTCTCTGCGTTTCAGAAATTCTGCAACAGACCTGTGTTATCATCAGCTTCCTGATCCAGAAACCCTACTGTCACATATTTCCTCCCCTTCCCACCTCCCAGTCTCCAGTTCTACTGCCCAGTTGTCCCTAGGATGCACACTCTTCTCTCCATCCCTCCTGTTTCTACCATGGTCCAGACCTTATTCTCTCACCTAGATAATTGCAGCAGTCTCTTAACTGGTTTCTCTGCTTCTAGACTGTCTCCCTTTGACATTCCCAAGTCCTGTTCCTTCACCAAGAGGGACCGTTCTAACATGCAGAGGGGGCTCCCCTGGACTGGCCAAGGGCTGCGCATTCTCTCAGCCTGGGACAGCAGGAGGGTATTGGAGACCCTCCTCTATTCTACACTACACAGTGTCTCTGGGTTTGTCTCCACCTGATTCCTCCATCACATATTCCCTTTCCTCCAAACACTCCCAGGACACATATACTCACAGACACCGAGACATAGAGAGAGGCCACAGAATATTTGGGACTCTCCCTGGATCACTCCCTTCAGGTTGGGAAGGGAGTAGGGCCAAGAATTTCTCAGGGAACCCTGGGAGCAAGGGGCCTGAGGGACAGCAGGGGATGCGTCTGTGCCCTCACTGGGTCTGGTGGGTTTGGGTTGCAGTTCAGGCCAGTGTCTATGTGGAGGAGGGGAGAGAATGAACACTGACTCCCCAAGTAACACACACGATTAGCAATTAACTGGGAGGAATCTCAGGAGTAAGGTTAATTGGGGAATGGAGGTAGGGCAGCAAGGTTTCTAGGGACTTTGCCCTTGGCCTGAGGATATAAAGAGGAGGGTCCCAGCTCCTCCTCAGGCCCCTGGGGCTTCCCTGAGCAGCTGAGCAGGAACTGAAACACAGAACCCCAAGGTGAGCCCAGGGCCCCATGACCCAACCTCAACCTCAACTCTTAGTAGAAAACAACCTCTCACCTCTGTCCTAACTGTGCCTACAGCATCTCAGTCCCAGGCCAGCCTGGCTTGCTCTCCCAGAGAAAAAACAGTCATGCTCTCCCAGGGCTTGAACTCAGCTTGTAATTCCCACTTTAACAGCTAAGGACCTTTGGAATGACACTGGGGGTGGGGATTAAGAGGTGCTGATGCAGACTGGGGTACCCACATCCCAACAGCCAAGAACTCAGAAGATTCAGAGGAGACTAAAGCAAGCCCAGTCCTCCAGACTTCGGGGTAAGGTGGGGGACAATCCTCACCAAACCAGTGCCAGTCTGAGACTCCTTCTGGGGAAAAAGGTAGTCAGTGCTTATGTATTGTTGGGGAACAGGGGTGGAGGCAGAAAGAGGTTCATTTGTTATGGGAACCCAAGAACTTGGAATCCAGGCCATTGGACCCTTCCCTGAGTGTGCACCTGTGCTTCCACAAGCAAGCAGATGCCTGTGGCTCCTCACTGCTCTCGGGATGGACAAAATCCCTGCATGGCCCAACCCAGACCACAGTTGCAGCCTCTGCCAACACCATACAGTCCCTAACCCTCTCTGACTACAGGGCATTGTCAGCTCCTACCGGCCCCCACCCCCGACCCAGGGCCTCTGCCCACACATCCCCCCTCTCCATCCAGTTAACTCTTACTCACCACTCAATCCTCTCCCAATGGCCTCTTCTCTGTCCTAAGAGCCTACCCCGTGCCCCAGCACTCAGGTGACTCCCATATCTGTCATTTCCCACCCATTTAAGGGATTATTTCATTACCTCTTTCTCTCCACTAAACATTGAACTTCCTGGGAGCTGTATCTGTATTTAGCCACCCCTCTCTCCCAGCATCTAATTCAGTGCCTGGGATAAAGCATGCCCAGTAAATTCTTGCTGAATGAATGATTTCCCGAATCTACGCTGAGCACCTGAGCGTGCATCTCTGGGGATTGCGGGAGAGGGGTGGGAGGATATGTGTTTTGCTGGGTTTATGCTGGGGCCACACACCATGGGTGTGTGTGCATGTGAACGTGCAGGTATAGATGGGGGTGCATGAGTGTGCGTGAGTTTCCAGGACACAGCGGCTGTCATTCAGTGTTGACATGCAGTCCCACACGTGTACCCAGGATGATGTCCTACGGCGAGAGGCTGGGGGGCCCTGCTGTTTCCCCACTCCCAGTCCGCGGGGGGCACATGATGCATGGGGCAGCCTTTGCCTATGTACCCAGCCCAAAGGGTGAGTGCAATTCCCACCCCCAGCCCCTGCTTGCCCATGATTGCCCATATCATGGGTGAGGCCCCTCCCCAGGACCTAGGACTTCTGGGAACTCCTGACCCACCTTCTTCCCCAGTCCTGCACAGGATCCCAGGGACCTCCGCCTATGCCTTCCCCAGCCTGGGCCCTGTGGCCCTCACTGAGCACGGCTGCCCCTATGGGGAGGTTCTGGAGCACCATGACCCACTGCCTGCCAAGCTGGCCCTGGAGGAGGAGCAGAAGCCAGGTGAGCCTGGGTGGGGGCAGCAGAGGCATCAGTAGCCACTATCCGGGTCCCTTAGCACTGTGCTCATGGCTGGTCCATCTCCAGAGCCCAGGTTGGCCCAGAAGCTGCACCGGGCTGGCATGACGATCCTCAAGGTGCCACTGATGCTCACCTTCCTCTACCTCTTTGTCTGCTCCCTGGATGTGCTCAGCTCAGCCTTCCAGCTGGCTGGAGGTAGGGCTAGAGGAGAGGAGTGGGGGAAGGCTCCTGTCTGGCCTGAGACAACACTGGTTCATGCTCCCTAGGGAAGGTGGCTGGTGACATCTTCAAAGACAACGCCATCCTGTCCAATCCTGTGGCCGGGCTGGTGGTGGGGATCCTGGTCACTGTGCTGGTACAGAGCTCCAGTACCTCTACCTCCATCATTGTCAGCATGGTCTCCTCTGGCTGTGAGTTGGCTCACCAGGGAATAAGCCTGGAGCCTGGGGGTGGGGGTGGGGAAAGGGGCTGGACAAGGGGCTGAGGTGGCCTATCAGGGCAAGGGCAGGAGTAGGGATGGGGGTCTGAGGGCCAAGGGCAGGGCTCTAGCTTCTCCCACTCTGTCCTCCCAACATGGCTGGGAGTCGGCGGGGACCGGGGTGCCGCATGAGTTAGAAAGATGTCAAAAGGGGAGTAAAGCCCTAGGAACATGCACCTCCATATTGCCACATCATCATTACTCCTTCTGCAGGGAAACAGAACAGAACAAGAGCTGTGCAGTTGACCCTTGAACAGCACAAGTTAAACGGCATGAGTCCATTTACACAGGGATTTTTTTTTTCTGCCCACAAGTTCTGCGTTCAAGGACTCAAGCAACTGAGTATGTTGGCTAGTTGAATCCTAGATGTAGAAACCCATGGATCCAGAGGGCAGACTGCCAGGGACTTGAGTATCTACAGATTTTGGTATCTGGGGATCCTGAAACCAATCCCCCATGGATACCAAGGGATTTAGTTTTGGGGGAGTCAAAAGTGCATTTGTGCATTTTTGACAGTACAGGGGTTGGTTCTCATAGCTCCCATATTGTTCCAGGGCCAACTGTATAGACATATGACTCATTGCAGGGAATTAGCACCTCTGATTTTGAAATAGACCAGGCAAGTTGGAAACCTGTCAGGCAGGCCATCGCAAAGGACAGGTTGCAACTGTAGGGCAAAAGCACAGTCCAAGAGTAGAATTCTGTCTTACTCTTAAGGTTTTTATCTCATTGAATGAGGGCCACCCAGGTTATGGAAAATAACTTTCTTTATTTGAATCAACTGATCGTAGAAGTGAATCACATCTGTAACATCTAGATTAGCATTGGATTGAAGGACTGAGGACTAGAGCCTAGCTAAGCTGACACATGAAATTAACCATCACACTAATGCACACACAAGCACAGATATGCATTTGCATAGAGGACACTAGCCCTCACATGTACATGTGTCCACACACGTCTGCACCTATGAGCACATGCAGTGTGCCCACTTGTACCATGACACTGAACCAAGTCTGGGTAGAACCAGAAGCATGGAAAGAATGCCCACTGGGGTGAGACATGGGGAGTGAATCTGGCAGGACTGTTGTAGGGGCCGGAGCTGTGTGACCCAACTCAGTGCACTCTTCTACCAGTGCTAGAAGTGAGCTCTGCCATCCCCATCATCATGGGCTCCAACATTGGCACCTCTGTCACCAACACCATCGTGGCCCTGATGCAGGCCGGGGACAGGACTGACTTCCGGCGGTGAGGGGGTAGAGTGGTGAGGGCCTGTGTTTGCCGGGGGAGGGTGGTCCCTGATAGCAGGAACCCCCAGCATGAGCGGCCTGCAACATGGCCTCCCTGCCCAGGGCCTTTGCAGGTGCCACCGTGCATGATTGCTTCAACTGGCTGTCTGTCCTGGTCCTGCTGCCCCTTGAGGCTGCTACTGGGTACCTGCACCACGTCACTCAACTAGTGGTTGCCTCCTTCAACATCCGTGGTGGCCGGGACGCCCCTGACCTGCTGAAGATCATCACAGAGCCTTTCACTAAACTCATTATCCAGGTGGGGGCGGGGCCTGATACTGGGGGCTAGGGGGAACAAAGGCCCCACCTTTCCTCTCATCACCCACATCTTGCCCACAGCTGGACAAGTCGGTGATCACCAGCATTGCCACAGGTGACGAGTCCCTGAGGAACCACAGTCTCATCCGGATCTGGTGCCACCCAGACACCATGGAGGTAGGTTCCAGGTTTGGCCCTAGAAATGAGGACTCCCTCTTCAGATATCTGACTGTTAGTGCCATCATCTGTTTTAAATACTCCAGAGAGACCTTGCATATCATTTAGCCTGGGGAGGGCAAATATGTGGCCCCGTTACTATGATACCGTGTCTATGGCAGACATTACTAATCCCTCCCAGACTCACTCTGGCTTTAAGCAACCATTATCAATCAGAGTTAGCATGTAATCCATCTAGCCCAGCAGTTCTCAAGCAGCACCCAAAATACCTGGGAACCTTGTAGAGATGCCAAATACTGTGCCTTTCCTAGACCTCCTAAATCAGAAAAGAAAATCTTGGGGTGGCACACAGCAGCCTTTAATAAGCCTTCTGGGTTTGAACCCTCTTGGTTTTGCAGGTAGAGAAATAGGCTCCAAGAAGCTGAGAAACTTGCTGGGAGCTTGTTCTTCCATTTCAGGGTCCCCAAGCACAAGTCTCATTGTCTAGAACTCTCCTCTCCCACTGGAGTGTCAGGGGGATTAGTGACTCTGCTCTGCCATGTTTGAAGACTCAGGCAATGTGGGGAGGGAATGGGGGGAAAGTTATTAGGGTGCCCAGGAAAGTAGGACAAACAGGAAACTGGCCCAGAAGCAGGACAAGAAGGCCCCGTGGAGACCTCAGAGTCACAACAACCACTTGCTGACATGGGGCTCTGTCCCCTACAGACTGCCACACGCGTGTCCCCTCATCCTCCTGCATGTTTCTGTATCTTTCTGGCTTCTGCTGCTGGGAATGAAGCTGTTTAGACCAACTGGGTCTGTTAGACAAGCCATTACATCCAGAGAACAAGGAAACAATTAGCATGCTCTCTCAGTCATGAAAAGGAAAGCGTTGCGTCAAAACCATAACCTGCGGTATTTGCTTCCTCTTAATTATTACACACAAGAAGTCGCTCCATTTAGAACATGATACAAGGAAACCTGCACAGCACGGTTTATCCCTCTCACGCTCTGCACTTGCTACTGCATGCAATTGGACCTCTATCCTGGCACGAACAGAGAACGTCCTTTCCACCAGCCCAGAGAGGGCCTCTGTGTCTGAGTCACGCAGCTCCAGTGCAGCCTTTCTGAGCATTCAAAGCAACTTGACATCAAAAAGCCCATGCAGACAGGCTCTATGCTGGCTCTCCGACACAGCCCCACTTTCTCGTGAGCTCTCCAAATTACCCGTCCACTTTACTTCATAGCAAAACCTGAGAGAGAGAAATTACGCACTTGGCTTTTTCCGAAAAACAAACCATGGAAGAAGTGAGCTTGGCCTTGGTGTTCCTTTGAAATCCCTGCTCCCCACTGCAGCTGCCTTGGGCAGGGTCCTCCCCCTCATCGGGTGGAATGTGCACACAATGGTGGACATGAGCAACCAATTTCCTGCAAGAGGAACCCACCCAAGTTCCCTGCTCTGGCTGCCTTTTGCGGGACCACTAGATTTTCTTCACTTGATCTTAGCCAAAAGGCCGAGAAGCGATTGAAGCCCTTTCTTTAAAAGCAATGTGAATGTCAGATTTCCTTGGGGCTTGGAGAGTAGCTGGGGGCTTGCCCCTCAGGACCTCGGCTCACCCAGCTGTGTGCTCTCTCTTCCATGTGGGCCAGCAGTTTTTCCTGTATTGAAGATGAGTTTTCCTTTGGCCACTTTGTGTTCCCTCCCAGCATGTTCCTGTTGTTCCAGTTTCTACCAAGTTGGATCTGAATTGTCTAAACCAGTCTCCAGGGAACCTACATCACCAAGAAGAGCACTGAGAGTCTGAGATTTTCCAGATGGTGAAATAAAAACCAGAGACAGTTACAGTTTCCAACACTTTTCAACACCCCAGGTCCTGACACTGCTGGGGAAATACCTTCTTAGGCGGATTGTCAGCTACACCTACCTGGACTGCCAACCTTACCTGCATGGTTTAAACAAACACCTTTTGAGGACTTTCAATGTGGGAAGCAGGAATTATCACATCTCCACTTCACAGATAAGGGAACCATCTCCATCTCACAGATAAAACTCAGACAGGCTTGCCCAAGTCCATGTGATTGAAGCAGGTTGAAAATCCCATGGAATCCAGTGTCCACATTCTCGACTCCCCATCTTGCAGCCTCTTCCATACTCTGGCATTCCACCATTTCCCACTCCATCCATCAGGCCTGAATGCCACCAGGTGACCCCAGCCAGAAGACCCCTCCAGGAGTGCTAGATGCAGCGCTAAAAAGGAGTTCTCTTCACCACCAGATGGCGCCGCTGGCCCAGTGATCGCCCCTTGCTCCAGAAAAATGAGTATCCTAGCCCTTCCCTTCCTTTGGAGGGAAAAACTACAACTTAGGCCCATTTCCTGAGCTTTTCTCCCCAGGGGAAGCATTCCTGAAGCCAGACATTCCTCTGTGAGCTTGATTATCTTCAGCTTCTAGAGGTGCCTCCTCAATTTGGAATGTCTCTGCAAGCACTTAAATCCCAACTCTCTTCCAAGATTCCTCACAACTCGCCCATGGGGAGAGGTGGACAGCATTACAGATCTCAGAGCTGCAGAGGAGAAAGTTGAGGCCCAGAAAGGTTACGGTTTAGTCCAGTGTCACACTGCTGGGAGTGGTTCAGCTCGGGTTTGAGCCCAGCGCTTTCTGTTCTGTTCTTGCTACAGAGCTCAACACCCCACAAAACCCCAAGGCCCAGAAAAGATGGGCACATTTTGGGGGTATGTTCCAGACCCTGAGCCTCCCATCTCTTTTTTATTTAAGATTTATTTTTATTTATTTATGCATACAAGAACCAGAGTGTAGGCCAGAGGTGCAGGGGGTGAAAGGATTCACCAGAGACAGAGTGGGGAGCAGAATAGGCAGATATACTGAAATACACTGTTGGGGGAGAAGCGGGTGAGATAGGAGAGGTCTGCTGTGCCCTGTGGGTCAGCTCCCAGTCTGGGGATGGAACTCAAGCCTCAGTGGCTGGTGATAACTTCATAGTGCTGAGACTTTAACCCCTGCGCCACCGGGGAGTTCCAAACCAGCTTTTTATCTAGGTTGGAGCTTCAACCTTCTTCTACTCAGCAAGAAAACCCCCGGGCGTGCTCCTTTTTCTCTGTCATCCCCCTGACACACACACACACACACACACACACACACACACACACACACACACACACACACTCTGAGTCTGGCTCTGAGGTCTACCCTCTCTGCCCCTGCCTTTACACTCCTCTCTTGCACTTTGAGGTCTCTGAATTCCCTTTGTGAGTTCAATCAGGACCACACAACTTCAGGCAGGAAGGTTTAGAAACCCAAGAGGTCTCAGCCCTCAGCCTCTCCCTGCCCCTAAACTGCCATCACTGAGCGGGGCCTTAAGAAAGTCCCTATCCTCCTCCAACCTCTCCAGGGGCTCAGAGGCCACAGGTCCAGCTCAGGGTACGTCGTTGACACACTCACTAGTAAGGCGCCCACTCATCTCAGAGGGGTCATCTGCCTCCCAGGGCTCCAAGCTGGGAAACCCTAAGAAGAGTCACCAAGTTCCTTTCCAACTGGGCCAGGATCCTCAGGCATGTCTGTAGGCATTTTTGATCCTGAAACCAGAAAGTCAATTATACACATACACATATGCCCCTGCATTCTGGATGGACTTGTGTGAGGGGGGAGTCTAAACCTTATGCCTTCGAAGTCTCAGTTTACTGAAGGCTTGTCATGAGCTAAATCTTGCTGGGAACACTTTACACCCATTTTCTCCTGTGACCTTTCCTAACAGGTCATTGACTGTCCGGCCTTAGGGAAGACAGTCTCAGGGGACAGTATCTTGTTGTGGGGTGCTCAAGGTAGTGGGTATTAGCAGCAGGATTTGAACTCAGATTGCCAGCTGCAAAGAGCTGGCTTTCCCCCTCCCCTGCGCCACGGTTACCGATCTACTGCCCCAGGCTAGCCCACCAGGGACTATTTTCTCCTGGTTCCTCAACCTGTGATTCTGGCTGGGGTTTGAGGGTGCCCCTAAAGCCCTGGTATGTCCAGTTGGTAACACAGATCTTGCCCCAATCAAGGGAGCATCTACCACCAGACAAACTTCAACTGAAAGCCAGTTGCCGCTGGGAGGCCCGATCTCTAGCATACATGTTTTTCATGACACGTAGTTTAGAATAAAACTGCAAGAGTTGTGATATCGAAGGCCAGTACTCTGGAAGTCAGAGGATGTGGGGTGCGGAGTGCCCCAGGGAATGGGACCAGGGTCCAAATCAGTTCTCAGAAGAAGCAGAAAGCCTGTTCCCTCGCAGGAGCTGCCCCTGGCTAGGGCTCCATTCCTCCTCTGTGAGGTGCCTTCCTCCCCGTGAAGCCTAACCCCCTTCTCCTTTCCCTGCCGGGTGGCTTCTGGGGTCCTAAGGGAAAGATAAGTCACCCCACATAGCATTGCAAAAGAAAACTGAACCTAAAGAGGCCCCATGTGAGCAGTGCCATGGCCCACTGGCCTGCAGGGAATTGCAGAGTGTGGTTTTAAGGGGTGGCTGACCTTTACAGCTTGGAACTCCAGAGCTGTGGCTTCTCTTGTAGAATTGGGCTATTTGGCCATACTGGGTCATGTCCCTGGGTGGTGATGGTGGCCAGGAGTGGAATAGCTGTTACCCTGTAGACCCAGCACACACCCCACTCACTCCAAGCCTTTCATTTAGGTTACTGGCCTGGCCACTGGGCCTCTGTATTGGGGGGGGTTTCCCCAAGGAGCCCCCCTCACTTCACTGACCTCTTCCACTGAGGATATGTGGGGCTTGGATCCCCTGCCCCACTGGTGCTCCCCCTCCTCAGGGAAGAGGATGGAGCAAGGATGCCAGGGAAGTAGGGGCCACCAGAGTAGGATTGGCCATGGTGGAGGGAGAGTGCTCAGATAAAGAGGTCATGATCAATGGCATCCAGGCTGATGGGGTTGAAGAAAGTCAGGACAAGAAGCCACTTTTGCTTCAGGAACAGCCAGGGCAAGGGAGCCATGAGCAGACTATCAGGTTCTGAGTGACGGGTATTTTACCCCTGTGTCTTTAGTTGAGGAGATAGGCTTTAAAGGGCATCCAAGGGCATAAAGTCAGGAGGCACAGCTTCCTCTCCCCCACTCCCATCTCACTCTCACCCCAACTAGCCCCAATTCCAGGCTGAATTTCCTAAATTCTCTAAGTTACCTCCTCTTCATCTAGGCTCCCACCCCCATGCCCAGGGCGGAGGTCAATACCAGCCAGATCCTCAGAAATGCCACCATGGAAAAATGTGAGTGCCTGCAGCATGGGTGTTGTCTAGCATGGCAGGGGCAGAGCCTGGCAAGGGCAGGCCTATGCCCTTAACTCCTCACCCCCACCCAGGCCATGGCTGCTTCTAACCCCAGGAGGGGTAGCAGCCAACTAGCCCAGCCCCTGGGCCTGGGTGAGGCCTACTGTGGAGGATGAAGGAGTTTGAGGTGAAGCTTGAGGTTCTGAGCCCAAGGAGGTGTCCAAGTCAGGGGCTAGGAGTTCAACCCCCCATTTTCCTTCCACAGGCAACCACATCTTCGTGGACACAGGGCTGCCTGACCTGGCTGTGGGGCTTATCCTACTGGCGGGCTCTCTGGTGCTGTTATGCACCTGTCTCATCCTCCTGGTCAAGATGCTCAACTCTCTGCTCAAGGGCCAGGTGGCCAAGGTCATCCAGAAGGTTATCAACACAGGTGAGCTTAGAGCAGAGTGGGGCTCCCTCCAATTCCGCAGTCTTGTCTTGCTATGTGATCTGGGTAAAGCCCAGACAGCTTTGAGTCTCAGTGTCCCCCATGCTGGACAGCTGTGGCTGCCTCTGGCCGTAGCTCCATTCTAGCAGGTGGCTGAAGAAATTCTCAGAAGCCACACTTGATTCAATCAGCATCTAGACCTTAAGCCCCTACTGTGTGCCAGGTTCCATGTAGTGCCAGGGAGACAGGTTGGCTGCTGAGAGATGCATCCTGCCCTCGGGGGGCTCACAGCCTGGGGGTAGGTTGGGGGGTGGGACAGGCATTGCCCAATAAACAGGCTGGGGATAAATTCAGAGAGGCAGCTCCCGAGGAGAAAGCAAAACTGGCAATGCCGTAGTTAGGAAGCAGCTGCCTGTGATGGATGGGCAGAGGCTTCTGGGATATTCAAGCTGAGGCCTAAATGAGGAGTTATCAAGATGTGGCTGAGAGTATTCCAAGAGGGAACAGCAAAAGCAAAGGCTCAGAGGCAGGAACCTGCTAGGCAGGTTTGTGGCACAGGAGGTGGCAGCAGTGTGTGGGAATTCAATGGGTGAGGTGGGTGGGGGGACAGGGAGAGGTCAGCCCACAGGGATGGAGGCAGATCCTGGGGCCCCAGAGGCAGTGTGGGTAATGGGACATTTGGAGGGTTGGGGCAGTGGAATGACACACTCTGATTTTCAGTTTAAGCTTCATTTTGTGCTTTGGGGCACTACCTTGCACCAGCCCTACGACAGATGCTAGGATAAGGGGCATTCACGCATCTACTAGAACTGCAAGAGGGAGCAGCAATGTGCCTGAGAAGCAGTATGCCTGAGGCCAGAGCGTGGGTGGGTTTTCAGGCAACAGTGATGTGTGCTCTGATGCTGAGGGGGAACATTTGGGAGAAAGAAGGATCTTCCTGGCAGAGAAAACAGAAAGTGTGATGGAGCCAGGCTAAGAAGGGCCTAAAGGTGAGGCAGCAGAAGCTGGCACCCCATCTCTCCTCCCGAGGAAGGCCCTGCTCCTCTCCCTGCACTGACCCAGCCTGGTTGGGCTTTTCTTACAGACTTCCCTGCTCCCTTCACCTGGGCCACAGGCTATTTTGCCATGGTGGTGGGCGCCGGCATGACCTTTGTCGTCCAGAGCAGTTCTGTGTTCACCTCAGCCATCACCCCACTCATTGGTGAGAGCCCCGGCAGAGGCTGGGTGGGTGGGGTCAGGCTGGCAGGGAAAAGACTGAAACAGTCAGGGGGGAGACCATATCCACCCATTCTGCCCCCCAGGCCTGGGTGTGATCAGCATCGAGCGAGCTTACCCCCTCACACTGGGCTCCAACATCGGCACGACCACCACGGCCATCCTGGCAGCACTGGCCAGCCCCCGAGAGAAGCTGTCCAGCGCCTTCCAGGTGAGCCTAGCAGCAGCCCTGACAGGGGGAGGACAGGGCTGGGGCTGGGACATGGGACCAGATCAGGGGAGATAATGTATAATAAAAACAGTTGATCCCCAAACAATGCAAGGTTTAGGGGCACCGGACCTCTGCACAGTGAAAATCCACATAACTTTGGACTCCACCAAATTTGAGTACAGTGCTCTGTTGGTATCGGTGGGGTTACTATCAGGAGCCTCCGCTACCAAAATCCGTGGATATGGCAGCCTCTGTGTCTGCAAATTCTGTGTCTGTGGATTCAACCAGCCAACATCAGGGGTTGGCTGACTCTTCAAATGCAGACCCCACAGAGAAAAAATATCCAAGTGTTAACTGCACCTGTGCGTTCAAACCTGTGTTGTCCAAGGGTCAGTTGTCACTGCCCACCAGGGGCCACCCATTCACCACCCTCAAGACCTTAGCATCTAACAGAAGTGACTCAGTAGTCACACCAATAAACAGCAAGTGGGTTTGCATTCTGAGGAAGGTGTGCTGTAAGAGGGGATCTGGCCCAGTCTGGGGACCATGAGGGCACAGATGGCTGTTGGAGAAGCAAGAGAGTAACTGGCAATCCAGGAGCAGGACCAAGGCACTGACTGATCAAGAGGCCAGGGTTGCCAAGCCAGGCGCTAAGAGGAAACGTTTAGCTCTTAGATTTGGGGTGGATCTGTTGGGGAATTTCTGAGAGAGGAGTGGGTGGGGGAAACCTGGAGAGTTCAGTTATTTCCCAACTGGTCCAGAGAAATGTTACAATATCTTTCTGGAGGTATGTCAGCCCCAGGAGGCGACTTTCCTGGTACCCGGGTCAGGCCAGGCCCCTAGTATCTACCCCCACTGGCCTGACAAAAGTTCTGGGGCACATGCCCACCCCAATCCTCCACCCTCTCCCCTGCAGATTGCCCTTTGCCACTTCTTCTTCAACATCTCAGGCATTCTGCTGTGGTACCCAGTGCCCTGCATGCGCCTGCCCATCCGCATGGCCAAGGCGCTGGGTAAATGCACGGCTAAGTACCGCTGGTTCGCCGTCCTCTATCTCCTCCTATGCTTCCTGCTGCTGCCATCACTGGTGTTTGGCATCTCCATGGCAGGCTGGCAGGCCATGGTAGGTGTGGGCACACCCTTCGGAGCCCTGTTGGCCTTTGTGGCTCTTGTAAGCATCCTGCAGAGTCGCAGCCCCAGGCACCTGCCCAAGTGGCTGCAGACATGGGACTTCCTTCCCCACTGGATGCATTCTCTGAAACCCCTGGATGATCTCATCACCCGGGCCACCCTGTGCTGTGCCCGGCCTGAGCCCCGCTCACCCTCACTGCCTGCCAGGGTCTTCCTGGAGGAGCTGCCCCCTGCCACACCCTCCCCCCGCCTGGCACTGCCTGCTCGCCACAATGCTACCCGCCTTTAGGTTGCAGCCCAGACTGCCACCTGGGTCCCAGTGCCCAGGGTGGAAAGGCAGAGATGTGTTGTGCACTCTGCCCTTGTACAGGTCCTCAGAGGTCTCCTGTGACTGAGGGTCCACATGTGCACATGTGTGGCATGTTTGGGTGAGTCTGTGTCAGACTGCACGGGTGGGTTGATGCACCTGTGGGGGCCAAGTACAGGACTTAGGGTACCTGGGTATGATCTCTAGTCCTCTGCATGTGTGTTTGAAGAACTGGGCTGTGCCCTTGTGTACATACACCTCCAACTGGGCTGAGCAGGAGTAAGGGTAGGTCTGAGCACGTGACTTACAATTGTTTGCTGGTGCATAGATGTGGGTACTTGAGTCACTAGCTGAATTCTCATCCCTCCCCTCTACCTTCCACCATTCTCCGTCCCCTCACTCAGGTTTTCTGTACCACCACAACGCCCCCCCAACACTGCCTTATGGAAGAAAATTAAAATGTCATTATGCATTTGCTTGTCTGTTTGCTCTCTACCTGGGGGAAGGAGAGACCAAGTCTTGGAGTTCAACATCACTACCCCGCCAAATTCACAGCAACAGCACAGCATGATCTGCCCTGAAGGAGTTAGCCTGCACGCTCACCCCCACAATCTCCATGGCCTTAATGAGTCCAACCCAAGATTCAAACTCCCTGGAAGACAAACCCCAGCCCGGCCCTGGGCTACAGTCACCCCTAAGGCAAGTAGAAGACGGGCTTGCTGCAGTTTCACTCCCAGTCCCACCCGGCTGACCTCTGGTCTCTATCTGCCTTTGGACTCACCCACCAGACTCCCACCTTCACTCATGATTTCTGGAACAAGATCAGTTCCAGGCCATGGGGGAGGGAGCCAAGAGGGTGGAGACGGGCAAACAGGCCATGCCCTGGGCCCCACTGCTTGGGAACGGGAGCCCAGTCACCCTTCTTCCTGTCTTTGTTTTCTACCTTTGGGCAATAAATCAAACATCATTTAATACACACACACATACACACCCTGCCCCAATCCCAGAATTCAACTGCTCTTTTGCATAGGGCTTCTGGAGCTGAGCAAGGTCAAGGGATAGAAGATGACAAAGTTCCTCCTTCTAGTCCAGGTACACTGTTGCCTTTGGACCCTTTGGGCACAGGAAGGCTATAGGGCCTCAGACCACTGTGGTGCTCCTGGACATGACCCCCATTTTGAGGTATATGAGGAGGAGGTGCAAGGGCCTAAGAGTCCAGGAGTTGCTCTCCAAGTACCAACCTCACCCTGTCACCCACTTGCCACCCTTGTTAATGCTGACTGGTGCCAAGGGGAGGAGGAGAAAAGTACACTGACTTCCAGCCAGGAGGGGGTGTGGGAGGATTGTGGGAGGGAAGCAGTTTGTTCTGTACAGAGGTAGAGAAAGGATGCTAAGGCCTGAGCTAGAGGGTTTAAGGTTACTCTCTGGGCCTCTTCCTCAGCCGTAAGATGTGGGGAATGGGCCACGGCACCCTGACTCTGGCTTGGAGAATCAGACCAGAGGCTTCTACAGGGAACCCATAGACAGGAGGCCAGGTCTAGGGCACAGGAGTGTGGAAATCTCTACTCAAAATATCAGATTCACTAGTTACCCCTTCCACAGGAATCTTCAAGGGAAACTGGTTTCCTCATCTGCAACTCCCACTGTGCAAACGGAGGACGAATTGGCCAAGCCCACGTCAGAGTTTATTCCAGCACCACTGCCCTGTGGGCGATTTGGGGGTCCCACTAGCTACCCTGAGCGCGGAGCGCGTTGATTAGCTCATGCACTGTTTTGTTGAGGATGCCCCCGTGCACGCCGCGTCGGCCCAGGAGCACAAGGAGCATGCGCGGCGTGTGGCCCACGCAGAGGGCGCGCCCATCCAGCCCTTTGGTGCGCGCATCCAGCACTCTGTCCCCCTCCGCCAGCAGATGGTCGCGGATGACGCAGCAGCGGCGGCCGGACACGCTTAGACCCGCCTGCAGGAAGGTGCGGCGGTCTGGCCCTGTGAGGACACCCACCTCCTGCGGGGATATGGCCGCTAGCAGGCCCCCGGGCCGCGAAGCCCACACGCAGCGATTGTCTGAGTGGCCCACGATGGCCACGTCGTCGATGCGCTGGTCCCGCAGCACTGCACTGATGTAACCTTTCCAGTCGCCCATTCTGGCTCCGAGTGCGCCCCTCACTTTGCACTTAAGAGGGATGTCCCACAGAGCTTGCGCGCTTAGAGCACAAAGCCTCAAGCGGGTGGGGTTGTGACGTTGAGGTATGGTGACGTCACAGAGCTGCTACCTGCGCTGAACAGTGTATGTGTGGGGCGTGGTGTCGGGAATTGGTTCTCATCTTAAGCCTGGTGATATTCTAGTTAGTAGGAGCGAGGGGATCGCATAGGTCAGAATAAACCTTGAAAAACCAACTTAAATGGCCCAGCAAGCGCAGTACACATGGGCTTAAAAATGAAAAGAAAGATGCCAAAGGTGGCCAACAGGACCTCTCGACTTGGTAACCATTCCACCCCCAGACCACGGTTCTCAAATGTTAGGAGCATGAGACTCTCAGGCACGCTTTTACACTTCTGGCCCCCAATTCAGTTTATGATTAGGTACTATAGGATGTAACCCGAGAACCTGCATTTCTGACATACTCCCTGGAAAGGCTGCTTCTGACCACACTTTGAGATGCAATGGAGTTGGGGGGGAAGGTTAAGTTAAGCATTTCTAATTGTGGTTCTCAACTTCAGCTGCACATGGGATCACCTGGGGAGTTTTAAAAACATACCTCTACCTACACCTCATCCATAGAGATATTGATTTAATTGGTCTGAGGTTGGATCTTGGGCATAGTCTCAAAAGGCGCTCTTGGTGATTCCATTGTACAGTCAAAATTGAGAACTGTTGCTCTAGAAACTTTAAATGTTAGTATATTTCTTAGGCATAACACATAAACTCACCTTGTACACAGTAGGGTTCAGTAAATGTCAGCTGGGCATGAATCTGAGTCTTGCAAAAGATCTTAATAGAGTCTGTTCTCTGAGAGGTGTGGAGCTGTTCAGCTTACTATCTTCACATTGGTGAGCAGAGGGCACCCCAGAAGAGCTGTGCTTCCCAAGCATTTTCAAAGCACTTTATTGAGTACATACATGGTGCCTGGCACTGGGCTGGCAGTACTGGAGAGTGGAGGAAGAGGGAACACCATCCTTGCCTTCTGCGATCATGCCCCAGTCACCCTCCCATTCCAGAGTTGCACAGGAGGAAAAGAGAAGTCCCTGGGCAGTCAGGAGGTGGTATGCTGCTGGATCCAGTCCAGGTAGTTGGACACATCAGTGTAGACACCTGGTTTATGGTGATCACCACACCCCGAACCCCAGCTGACAACGCCTCGCAGGATAAGCTGGTGCCCTGTGGCCTCCTCTTCACACACCAGCGGACCCCCGGAATCACCCTGGGTTGGAAACATGTGGCTCAGTGCCCTTGGCCTGGGATCTGCACTTGATACAGGGAGTACAACAAGCAGGCCCATGGGCTCACCTGGCATGCATCAGTGCCGCCCTCCAGGAAGCCAGCGCAGAGCATGCCAGGGATAAAGGCAGAGCCATGCACGTAGGGGGCAGAGCAGATCTCCTGAGAGAGGATAGGCACCTGCGCCTCCTGCAGGAAGGTGGAATATTCCTTTGCCCCTGTGAATGGAAAGTGGTTTCTTGGCACCCCTGCAGACCTGGCTTGCCACCCAGGTGATGTACCTGGTTGCACCAGGTTCTTCCAAAACCACCTAAGCTCCTGCCTCCCTTGTCGCAAGCTGGAGAGGGAGGGATTTGTGGTTAGCACCATTTCATGGATAAGGAAACTGAAGCCAGAGAGGAGCCAGAATTTGAGTGCACCTGGTGGAAGCAGGACTGCTTTGGGATCCCATGCTCACTTAGCATCCAGTGTCTCACAACCTTACTCCCCAACTAACTCACCAGCTTCTCACCCTGGGGCCAGTGTCTTAGGTAGCCCTTGCAACCTAGCCTCCCAAGAGAACCAAGAGAAAGTGTGATTCTCCCTGTACCCTTCAGGAAATTTCAGGACCCTCCAGCTCCTGGGAAAAGCAGACTGCAGAGACAAGGACCCTGTGCGTTTTCACAACCTACCAAAATCCACACCACCTGTCTATGGTGACATCAAAGCTGTGGGCTTCTTGAATGAATACCTTGGTAACCAGAGGTTCCCAACCCACCTCTGGTTGTTCTGCCTACCCTCAAACTGGTGACCCCAGCCGGCGACCTCGCAGAGCGTATCCCGGGCTTCAGTGGGGCGGGTGGCACCACTTGGCAGGCACACGGGTTGAACGTAGGGCGACAGGAGCGCGCAGCTGCCGTCAGCTCTCTCCTGCAGGCGCAGCAGTGCTAACCCAGGTGAGGAGTAGTGAGACCCGGGCTCTGGGATTCGAGCGCTCTCCCCACCCTTTCCCCTGATCCTCGCGGGGGCGCCTCACGCACCCAGGTCATGCTGGTAGGTAGTGGCCAAGAAACCCTCGTGCAGGTAGTAGGTGCGCACGGCCAGTGTCTGGCACTGCTCACAGCTCTGGTTATGGCGGTCCTGGCCCAGCACTACTGTCAGCTCCTCGGGCTCTGGCCTGCGGGGGTCGAAGAGGAAGCCGTTCCGATGGAAGGAGCTCTCCGTTCCCGAGCTCCTTCCCGGGTATCAGCTTCCTGCTGAGGAGCGCTGGAGAGAAGGGGGAAGGGAGGGAGAGTCGGGGGTCGGGCACGGGGTTCGGCTATAGAGCGAAAGCTGGGCACCAAAGAGAGAGCATCTAGGGTCCCAGGCAGGCGCTGGGCGGGCAGATACTCGCCGATTCTGCAAGCAATGAGCCGCGGTCAGCACCCAGCAGGGGGCGATGAGGCTGCCCGCGCAGAAATTTTCTCCCCAGTACAGCGCCGCGATGTAGGGGTGCGCCCCGGGGAGCGCCACCAGGCCCCCGACGATGCGGCTCCGCGAGGACAGCCGTTTCCGGAGCCGCTGTCCGCAGCCGACCTGGTCCTCCTTGCCGGTCTTGGTCAGGCTAATCGGCTGCTTGTGTGTCACTTGAAAGGATGTGAGAGGATCCCAGGCTGAGCACAGGGAGACCCACGATCGGCCAAAATTTAGCTCGCCTCGGCGTGCTCTCTCCTTTCGGATTCCCACCGCCTCCCAGCTACCTGGGGTCGGGGACCGCGGCGGGCTCTGGCTCGTGGGCTGAGGCTCCTGCAGGACCAAAGGCGGAGGCAAGGGGAAGTCCTGAGGTCCCGAGTCCTGCGCCTGAATCCAAACCTGAGGCGTCCTCTGGGCTGGGGCCTGGCACGGTGCCAAACGGCAGTATTCCCAACTTAACCGGTCGCCGCTGAACACGAAGCACCAAGGGCGGGTGTCATTTCCTGGGTTCCTGCACGCACCGGCAGGGGCGCCGTTAGAGCGCGGGACCCCCGGAGCACCCAGTGCCGGAGGGGTCGCCCGGCCCCACCCCGTGCACCGGCAAAAGGCGTGGTCGCCCAGGCCCCAGTCCAGCGCTTGCTCTGCAGTCACGTTCCAGTAGGTGGCCTCCGAGGCCCACGGCTGGCACTGCGCGCCCGAGAGCGTAGTTCCGGCCGTGCCGCGGTAGCTGAGCCCTCGGCCGTCGTAGCATTTCGCCTCAAGGTCTAGGGAGAGACGAGGCGCCATGCAGCCAGGGGGTGAGGAGGTCTCCCGCCAGCCTCTCAGCCACTTCCCCCATTCTCCCTCGTTCCTCTCCACGAGCCTTGCCCACGTGGGGTCTGGGCACCTGCTTCCCCCAGGACCACCACTCACCCACTTCGCAGAAGGGTCCGGCATAGCCTGAAGGGCAGTGACACAGGCGGTGCCCCTCTGCCTCTAGGCAGCGCGCCCCGTTGAGGCACGGGTTGGTCTGGCAGACTGGGAGAAGGAGCACTTTGAGCCTCCCCCACCCCTCTGAAGAGGGCTGCTCCTACCAGGCCTCTAGGCCTGCTCCTCCTCCTCCTCCTCCCCCCCCCTCTCCATCCCCTCCCCTTCCCCTCCCCTCCCCCTCCCCTCCCCTCCCGTTCCCTCCTTTCCCCCACCTTAGGCTCTCCTCCTGGGTCAGCACCACCCCATTCACTCACCCTGGCTGAGCAGTGGCTTGCACTGGGCACCCCGGCCCTTGCACTGACATTTGACCACACCTGCTGCCGCCGCTCTGTGCCATACTTCATTCTCGTGGAAGAACTGGAGAAGCTGAGGCTCAAAACATTTCTCTGGGGACAAGGTTGGGGACTAGTCAAGGGAAGCTGGGGTATCAGGAGAGACTGGGACTGTGCCAAGGGACCTCTTCTGTAGGCCCAGGGCTGCCTCTGTTCCCTAGAGCCCCTCCCCGGGCCCTCACCTCTCTGGCAGTGCCTGCCGGTGAAGTGCTCAGGACAGATGCAGTGTGGGCCGCCTGGCATGTTCACACAGGTCCCTTCGTTTTGGCAGGGGCTGTGTTTGCTGCAATGGTCTGAGAGATGAACACAGAGGGAAGAAGATTGGGGGACCTGAATCAGACAGATGGCACCAGGCCCCTACTTGAACCTTGGTACCCAAGTTTCCTAGTTTACCCACCTACAAAATGGAGCTAACCCTCCCAAAACTCCTCCCCCTGCAGGGAAGGGGTCAGATGGGTCCAGAATCCTGGGTATGTAGTCTCATAATACTCATAGATTAATGGGGCATGGGAGGGCTTGGGCGGAGAGCCCTGGGTCACCCCAGAGGGCAGTGTGTGGCACCTTTCACTTGCTTGGGCTCCAGGCAGTATGCCCATCGCTGATCCTGCTCAAAGTTGGGGGTGATCGCACACCTGTAGAAAGATAAGGCTTCCCTTTTCTGCTCAGGGGATTAGCCACCCTCCCTTATCTCCCCCACCCCCTCCAAGCAGGGTTCCTTGGGCAGAAGGATGGAGAGAGGCCATGTCCAAAGGGTTCCTCCTCCAACCCTTCTGGGTAGTCTTACCAGGGCCGGGGGCCACGCCGGCCCCTGTGGATGCATTTGTGGTACAGCTGCCGGTGATACTGGAAGGGGAAGTGGCAGGGTTCCCCAGTGACAGTGAGAACTGCAGGGATAATACACTCTCTGATGACTTTCCCTGTACCCACTGCCCAGACACCACCCCTCACGATCTGGGTGGGAGGAGGATGAACCCTCAAAAAGATCATTATGCTTTCAAATCAGTGTTTGTTTAAGAACTTGGGTTCTGGGGTGGGACAGCAGGAGTGGATTCCTTACTCCACCACCCACCAGCTGTGCGAGCATGGGCAAGTCTGTAGCTCTAGAGGACTGACTAGAGCACCTTATACTTATTGATTGTTGAAGTCACTTGGCCGCTCTGAGCCTTAGTTTCCTCATCTGTGACATGGCAATAGTAATAGTATAGTAGGGCTTTCTTGGTGGCGCAAGGGTTAAAGAGAGTGCTGTCAAGCTATCGCCAGCCACTGCAGCATGAGTTCGATTCCCGGCTGGCCAGGGAGCAATCCACATGGCCCAGCAGACCTCTCCTGTCTCACCCACTGCTCCCCTCAGCAGTGTATTTCAGTAGATCTGCCCGTTCTGCTCCCTACTCTCTCTGGTGAATCCTCTCACTCCCAGCAACTCTGGCCTGTGCCCCCGGTCTTGTATGCATAAATAAATAGATCTTTTTTAAAAATAATATTATAGTAAAAGAGTTTCAGTTTTGCAGAATGCAAAGAGTTCTAGAGATGGGCAATGGTGATGGTTGCACAGCAATAAAATATACTTAATATCACTGAGTTGTACACTTAAGAATGGTTAACATAGTAAACTTTACATTATGTGTAGTTCGCAAAAAAATTTGTTTTAATAATGATATAAATATATATTAAATAAGGTTATAAACATATTAGCAGAGAAAGTTGTTGATTTTAAGTGAAGAAAAGCAAGTTAAAAATAGCATGTCAGTCTGGTCCTATCACATCAACAAAAATGGTCTAGAAGGGGCAGTGTTCAAAATTTGTAAGTGGTTTTTGGAAGATAGTGGACTGTAGGACTTCTTTCTTCATTTGCATTTCTGTAATTTCTAAAGTTCTTACCATAAAAATGTGTTGCTCTCACTATTTTTTAAAATAAGACAATTGACCATCACTCACAGATTCTGTATTTGCAAATGTGCCTTCTTGCTAACATTTATTTGTAACCCCCAAACCAATACTCAAGGTGCTGTCATGGTCATTCACACACATTCGCAGAGCAGTGAAAAATTCAAGTTGTCCTTAGCATATGTCCCCTGCTGAGGGGAAGGGAATGGGAGGAGGGATGTGCTGCTTCTAGCTTCAGCTCTCTCCCTGTGAGCAAGCGCCCTTTTCACTGTCTGTTTAGTGTTGCCTTTTTCAGGTGTTGTGCTTTCGGTAGATGTTTTCGCTGTCATATGTGACCCCCAACATGGGGAGGGCTGTGACATGCCTTATGGGGAATGTAGTTTTGTTAGATGAGTTCTAGAGCCATGGACCATGAGTTCAACGTTAATGAATGAACAAGATATATTATGTAAGGTGCCTTTGAACAGAATCACACATAAAGCAAGGTTATCTATTGACAGTTCATGAAAATGAGCTCATAGGAACCTCCCCCTATATTTCCTCTAGGAGCATGGGTCAGTATTTGCTACTTCAGTCTTCAAGCTGACTATAGAACAGGACTACCATGAATCATGGGAACTGGCTTTATCTACTTTGGAAGGATGTTGTGAAGCTTAAATGAGATAATGCCTACAAACACAGCCCAGAATCTTGCGCACTGTACTTATCAATGAGCATTAGCTATTATTTTGTTGTTAAAGGCGTGCTGGCACCTGGTGCAGGGCAAACCAGGGGAAGAGCAATTAAGGAAGAGAGGGGGCCATGAGATTGAGATGGACAGAGAGGAGGAGGGACCCTAAATAGGTGATTAGGCCAGAGTGGGACACATATGTTGGTTCAGGCAACAGGGAGGAGAGCAGGTGGGCTGGTGAGATGAGGCTGAGGCCAGCAGGACTGGATATGCTGGGCCTCCGGACCTCAAGACCATCCTCAGAGGCTGGGTCCAAACCCACCAGACCAGCTCTCCGGGGCAGGCTCCATCTAGGTCACAACTCTGGGTCAATGTTTAGTGCCTGAAAGAATGAAGGCAATGGGGAGCTATGGTAGGATTTGAGAAGGGTGACGGCAGGCATCCCTCATCTAAAGGGAACTTGATAAGAGACACAAATATATGTTAAGCATTTACCATGCATTTACTAGACTGGGGGGCTACATATCTCTCATGGATTAAAGAGTCATTTCTCCTTTTCCACCACCCTACAGGGTTTATAACTAGCAGCCCCATTTTCCGGATGGGGGGATTGAAGCTTGGGGAGGCCTAGTCACTTGCCCAGAGTCACCTAGCTCATAAGTGACAAAACCAGTATTTAGAGGCATCTAGATTCCAGATCCTGGCTCTTGGTCCTTCCTTGTCTATCGAGGGCCCTGGCTTCTGTGCAGCCTGACTGATGCCTGTGAGATGAAAAGGAGGGGGGAGCCTGGGAAACTCAGGAAGCCTGGAGGAGCTGAACTGAACAGTCACAGCCCAAGGTCTGCCTTCAAGAACCACATAGCTCACTATCGCACTGGGTCCTTTGAGCCCGTAGGCTCAAAGATCTGGTATACAGTGGGCACTCAGATCTTTACACCAGCCAGAAAAGCCTGGGGATGAGAGTAAAGAGTGCTTCAGGGTCCCTTCCCTCGCACCAAGGGTCCAAGATCAGCGATCTGTGCACCCCAGCCAGACATATTGCCAAGGGTATCTTAGGAGGCAGAATCAGGCTACTTACCCACTGTGGGCTCACCCGCTACCTGCTTATGCTCCTTGTGGGCTCGCCAGTGTGGAGTCTACATGGGGGAGGAGGGGAGAGAACAGGGAATTTGTCCAGAAAGTCATAACCAGCCTCTGATCCCATGGTTGTTCCTAGTTCTTCTCACAGGCCAGAAGTGCAGAAATTTCCTCATAAGATCAGAACACAATCTTCCTCCTCCCATTGTCTCTCCAAGATCCCTCTTCCCCACAATCGCAGGCTGTGCCTTCATATCCACCAGTGCTCACGATCTCAACCTGCTGCCTGGGCCTTGTGGGCTGGCCTCACCTTTGCAAATAAACCTAGTTCCCTGGACCCACAGGTCATGGCCAGAGGCCAAGGCTGTGGTAAGGCCCCCCAGGGCCATCCAGCACAATCCTCCTGGTTCCCACCATCCTCACCAGCAGCGCTGAATCCAGGTTCACCAGCAGGGACCCCAGGAATAGCAGATCTCTCATGGCGTCTGTCCGATGGTCCAAGTGCCTGCTCAGGAGTCCAGATCAATTGAGTTGGTCAAAGGTCCCTGAGGCCTGGGGAGCGGAGATTGGTCGGGCTGCCTGCCTGGGCCTGGTGGGGCACAAGCTAGTTATAGAATGCCAAGCAGCGTGGCTTCCTTGGTAAGCCCTCTAGGGCAGGAGAGCTGGGAGTTGGAAGGCAGGGGTTGAATGATGAAGAGCAGGGGTCTCCCCACCCCATCTCATTCCCAGATAAAGGGACTGGAAGCAGGAAGAGGAACCCTCTTGTCTTAAGTGTTCTTTGGGAATGAGGAGGGTAAGTGATCCTGGAGAAGCTCCCTACTTTGGGATCTTAGAATCCTGGGGGTAGTGTACTCATTTTTTATTACTGCCTAAAAATTACTACAAAATTTTCAGCTTAAAGCAATACCCAGTAATTAGTTCATAAATCTGTATGTTGATAGTGTCGTCCTGCGTGACTGGGTTTTCTGTGCTCAGGATATCACAAAACTGAGATCAAAGCTGAGTTCTCTGGAGGCCCTGTGGGTAAAATCCACTCACAAGTTCAAGTCATTGGCAGAATTCAGTTCTTGGCATTTGTAGGACTGAGGTCCCTGTCTTTGTTGGATATCAAATAGGGCCATTCTCCCCCACATTGAGTACTCCTCTCCTTTGCCAGGAAGAACCCCATCCTTTTTAAGAGCTCACCTGATTAGGTAAGGCCCACCAAGGATAATCTCCCTATTACAAGGTCAGCTGATTTGGGACCTTAATTACATCGTAGCATTCTTTCATGGAAGCATAGGTTAGAGTTTGGTTGAACAGCTAGGAGCAAGTATGCATACACCAGTGGGCGGGACTATTTAGGCCACTTAGTGGCCATCTTAGATTTTTATCCACCACATAAAGCAAGAAAAGAAAGCAAATGATCCCATGGGGCAATACAATATGCAGTTGGCGTACTAGTGAGGGAGATGGGATGGACTTGTTTTGTTTTTCCTGCCCAATACCTTGGTTAGCAACAACACCTGATTTTACCTTTGGGGATCAATCCCCCTTCCTTCCTTACATGGGTACCTCCAGTGATGGCAAATCTACACTCAATTCTAGAACTGGGGGAGTGTGGCCTGGGTCTGGCCAATCAGAACCCAGTATCTCTAGACCTGCGGGGATTAATTCAGGGATAAACATATACCTTTTGGCCAATCAGTGTCAGGCTTGGGACTTTTGCCAACACTTTGGGGGAAGGGGTGCCTTCTTCCCATTGAGTTACTAAGAATGATGGCCATCTCTGCCACTGCTTGGGCATGACCTGCCTGAGAATGAAGCCTACACAGTGGGAAAGGAAAGATGGAGGGGTGCCGTGGGAGTCTCACCTCCTAGGATTCGTGCGTTTTATTATCTCTTCCCATGTTGAATCACAGAAGTTCTGTGTGTCTAATAGAATATGGCAGAAGTGATAGTGCTTGACTTCCAAGTTCAGGTCACAAAAGGCATTGCATATCTTGCCTTGGTTTCTTAGATCACCTGCCCTGGGCGAAGCCAGCTGCCATGCTGTGAGGACACTCAAGTAGACCTGCACACAGACCCGTGGGGGAAAAGTAAAGCTTCTTGCCAGCAACAGCCACGTGAATGAATCACCTCAGAAATGGTGGCTGCCATTTGGTGCCTCAAGTCAATGCCACCCTAAGTTGCTCTGAAATTCTTGAACCTCAGAAACTGTGAGAAATGGTCATTGATTAGGGGTGTCTTAAGCCATAAGTTTTAGGGTAAGTTCTTACCCAGCATTTGCTAACAAATACAGGAGGATTGATCCTGATTAGTCTGGAAATGAGAAATTTCCTCAAGAGTTTTCAATTACATGAATCAATAACAGCAATTTGAGAGGACTTTGGTCATTTTCAAACAAAGAAGTCTTAACTGACAGTCATCTGTGGGAGAGGAAGACAGAAGAGAGCAGTGTGCATCTTGGAGACAGGAATACAGGCAGGCTGGGGATGACTTCCCAGAACAGAAACACAGCAAGAGGAGGATTGTAGGAGGTCAGGTGCCTTTTCAATGATTGTTTGCAAAGGTAACATATTGATGTGCCAGTTATTAAGACCATGTTGAGTCATCTATGGTGGGTAAATTCTCCCAGAAAGAACTTAGCCATGTATTCAGAATTCTATGATTCCTTATATGGGTTTCTATACTTTGATGTTTCAGTTCTGAGTTGAGCCATAATGGTGATAGCCTATTTCTGAAATAATTTAAATGTGATTCCCCTGTTTTATTTGAGATTATTTATCTTGCCTTCATAGTGTTTTCGGGAATTATTTTGCTACGATGTATTAGTGAGTTAAGCCCATTTTATTATCTAGAAAAATTATATGATTTGTAATGACTTATTTGATGGAAGTATATTTTGGTGTGAGAAATAAAGAAGATATGATGGGGGGGGGACCACGATGAAAGCAAAACTATGAGACATGTAGAGGAGAGCATTCCATAGTAAGCACCTTTGCCAGTTCTTGGCTGCACCTGAGACAGACCGTGGCCCAGGGCCAGTCCCACATTGGCTCCTTCCTCTTGGTGAGAAGCCAGCTCTCCATCTGACTGGAAAGGGCCTTTGACAGCTTTTCACAATGAGAGGGGTTGACAGGTGCGAAAGGGAGGACAGTCCTTCCAGGTAGAGTAAATGGCATAGCTTCAGAGACAGATGAGGAGTCAGATGAGGAACGGGGCAAGCACAGGATGCTTTGTAAGGAAAGTGACATGAGTCATGAATTTCATTGGGACCAAAAGTGGACATTGGATGCTCAACATTTATTTCCCCTTCTTCTGGTCTCCCAGTTTCTATTTGGGTGCACCCCTACTCCATTGTGTGTTCAACTGATAAATTTTAGTGACTGTCACCCACTATTGAAGGCTAGTGGACCAGATTACCACCTCCCTACTATATTACCACAGGAAACTAAATTTGGCCAGTGAGTACTCTCTCCCAGGACTCTGAATCCCTAGGAGGCCACACAAGAATGGGGAGAAGAGTTGTAGTCTGGCATTGTACCACTTGTGCCCTGAGCCTGCTACATATAGTTAGTTTGGATGCCTTTGCACAACCAAGCTTAAGTAATTAAGCAATAAGGAAATTCAAATTAATCGTTTCACATCACAAGAGATCTAGAGTTCAGGGACAGTACTTTCAGTTGTTTAACAATGTCATCAAGAATCCAAGTTCTGGGCCTCCCCGGTGGCGCAGCGGTTGAGCGCTGGGTTGCGAAGCTGCCCGCGGCCTCTGCGGCCCGGGGTTCGATCCCTGGCTGTTCCCCGGCCACTGGAGGAGGGTCCCACATGGCGCGCAGACCTCTCCTGCCGCCCGCTGCTCCTCTCAGCAGTGTACTTCGGTCCTTCAGCCTGCTCTGCTCCTGCTCTGGCTCTGGTGAATTCTCTCACCCTCCCGCGCTTCTGACTGTACCCAGTGCATGTATAAACAAAACAAACAAACAAACAAACAAATAAATAAATAACATGCCTTTGGGTGAGGATCCTTACTCATTCCATCAAGTGGATAAAATAAAGTTAACCCCAACCTTTAGCTGAGGGTGTGGGCATGTGATCTAGACCTGAGGAATCAGGTCTTTCTCTGACCTCAGTAACTGGTTCAAAGTGAACACCTGGCCCAAATCAAACCACTGAAAGGTAGCCCCAGGTTTTTTGCTGGAATTATCATAATAGAGGGAATAGAGGGTTTTGTCTTTCCCTAGAAGTTGCCGTATTGTTAGACGTGAGCTTGGGGCTTCTGGCTCCATCTCAGAGGAATAACCTGCTTGGGAATAAAGACAACACAGGTCAGAATGTGGGAAAGACAAATTTTGAGATCTGGGATCTAAAGATACTGTCTTGTCACTTGAACCAATAAATTCCCCCTTTTTGCCTAAGCCAGTTTTAGTGGAACCAAAAGTTCTAACTAGTGCAAGAGTTCACATGTTACCAGAAAGTTCCTAGAAGAAAACAAAACAAAACCCTTCCTGCAAACCTCCCCAAGTTAGAAGTAGGGACTGGGGAAGAAAAAGAGCAATGAAATTGTACCAGGAAAACTTCAGATCCCATTTTGTTGTTGTTTTTTTTTTTTAAATATGTATTTATTTATGCATACAAGAGCTGGGGTGCAGGCCAGCGATGCAGGGGGTTGAGAGGATTCACCAGAGACCGAGTGGGGAGCAGAACAGGCATATGTACTGAAATACACTGCTGAGGGGAGCAGCAGACCAGACAGGAGAGGTCTGCTATGCCATGTGGGTCAGCTCCCAGGCCAGGGATGGAACTCTTGCTGCAGTGGCTGCAGATAGCTTTGTAGTGCTGAATGCTTAACCCCGTGTGCCACCAGGGAGTCCCCAGATCCCATTTTGGCCACTGACCCCTGGCCTGGTCATAGGTCGGAGGTTCAACCTCTCAGACCCTTAATGCTCTCTGAACCATGTCTCTTAGGGAGGGATGAGCACTCACACTGTGGTAGATTTGTTGAGATGTGGAAAGGAAATACATGCAAAAGGGCATAGACTGACATGAGGTCTGCATTCAATCTATAGACATTTACAAAGAAACATTTCCACGTGCACTTACTTGCCTTCTTAGCAAATTTTCATACTTACCCCAGTTCTCCTCACACATCTGTATCTCTTCCTTCAATGTTTTGGCCCAGAGCAGAAAGATACTACCTCCTTGCCCTGGATTCTTTCTACAGCTGGGGCGGAGATCTTTGCCCCTGGATACACAAAAAGCCCACTGGCCTCTAGCACATACATGAAGCACAGAATTCAACAGGCTGCAGAATTGGTGTTTAAGGACAAGTCAGGAGGGTCAGAAGCCCCCAGCCACTCTCTTCATTCCTCCTTCGCTGGTGGCATCATTTTTCTCCAAGTTATTTAAGCTGTCTCTGTGAAACCTTTGCACAAACATAAGCCACTCCCTCCTCCAGACCAGTGCTGTTTGATAAGTTTCTGTGTTGTCCAATATGGTGACCACCATCACAGGTGGTTATTGAACTCTTGAAATGTGGCTAGTGTGACTGATAAACTGAATTTTTTCTTTTTTTCACTTTAACTAATTTCAATAGCCACATGTGGGTAGTGTCCCTGTAGTGGACAGCATAAATCCAGGTGGATACAGAAAGAGGGTCAGTGTGTGTCTGAGCTTTACACAGTGTGACAAGATGTAGAAGCATGTGAGATAATGTTGGGGAGGAGTTTGGGGCTTGTTATTTTTCCAGTTTTGTTGAGAAATAATTAACACATATCACTGTATAAGTGGGAAGTGTACAACATGATGGTTTTGATTTACATATATTATGAAATGATTACCAGATTGTGTCTTATTTTTAATTTTACTGGGCAGTGTATTAGTTATCCATTGCTGCTAACAATAAATAACAAAGCTGTCCCCATATTTAGAAGCTAACTGGCTAACATTTCTTTTTTTTTTTCCTGTTTTTATTTTATTTTTATATTACCCATACAATTGCAACCCCCTTATTTTGACCCCAATGCCTCCTTTCCCCGCCCAGCCCCCCCCCATAGTGTGTCTCTGGTTCATAGTTGTTTGTTGATTTTGATTTTTTCTTTCTTATAGTTATTTTTTTCCTGGTCCCTTATTTAGGTTTTCTAGATTCCTGCTATGAGTGAGACCATCCGGTATTTTTCTTTTTCTTCTGGCTTATTTCGCTGAGCATGATCCATTCCAGCTCCATCCATGTTGCTGCAAATTGCATGTGTTTATCTTTTTTGAATGCTGAGTAATATTCCATGGTGTATATGTACCACATCTTCTTGATCCAGTCATCTATTTTTGGGCATTTGGGTTGTTCCCATAGCTTAGCTATTGCAAATAGTGCTGCTATAAACGTAGGGGTACAGGTGCCCTTTGGAATTGATGTTTCTGTGTCCTTTGGGTAAATACCTAGGAGTGGAATTGCTGGATCATATGGAAGCTCTATCTTTAGTAGGTTGAGGAATCTCCACACAGCTTTTCATAGTGGTTGGACCAGTTTGCACTCCCACCAGCAATGCAGGAGAGTTCCTTTTTCTCCAAACCTCACCAACATTTGTTGCTAGTTTTTTTACTATGTGCCATTCTCACTGGTGTGAGATGGTATCTCATTGTAGTTTTGATTTGCATTTCCCTGATTGCAAGTGATGTTGAACGTTTTTTTCATATGCCTGTTGGCCATTTGTATTTCCTTTTTTTTTTTTTAAATAAACATTTCTTTCTTTTTTTAAAAGATTTATTTATTTATTTATACAAGCACTGGGTACATTCAGAAGTGTGGGAGGGTGAGAGAATTCCCCAGAGCCAGAGCAGGGAGCAGAACAGGCAGAAGGACTGAAGTACACTGCTGCGGGGAGCAGCGGGTGGCAGGAGAGGTCTATGCGCCATGTGGGACCCTCGCCTGGCAGCCAGGGATCGAACCGGCCGGCTCTGCAGATGCTGCGGGCAGCTTCGCAGCTCAGCGCTCAACCGCTGCGCCACCGGGGAGGCCCCATTTGTATTTCTTCTTTGGAGAAGTTTCTTTTTAGCAATTGTGCCCTTTTTTTTTTTTTTTTTTAAGATATTGAAGTCTTTTTTTTTTTTTTAAAGATTTTATTTATTTATTTATTTATTTATTTATTTATTTATTTATTTATTTATTTATTTATACAAGCACTGGGTACAGTCAGAAGCGCAGGAGGGTGAGAGAATTCACCAGAGTCAGAGCGGGGAGCAGAGCAGGCAGACATACGAAATACACTGCTGAGGGGAGCAGCGGGCGGCAGGAGAGGTCTGCGCACCATGTGGGACCCTCCTCCAGTGGCCGGGGAGCAGCCGGGGATGGAACCAGCGCTGCAGAGGCTGCGGGCAGCTTCGCAACCCAGCGCTCAACTGCTGTGCCACCAGGGAGGCCCAATTCTGCCCATTTTTTGACTGGATTATTTTCTTTGTTTTTGTTGAGTCTCGTCAGCTCTTTGTAGATTTTTGTGATCAGTCCTTTATCATTAGTGCTGTGTGCAAAAATTTTATCCTAGTTGGTGGGGTTTCTCTTTGTTTTGGTTATTGTCTCTTTTCTGGCTAACATTTCTTATGTTACAGTTTCTGTGGGTTGGAGCCTGGGCACTGTTTAACTGGGAGCCTCTGCATCAGAGTGTCTCATTAGGCTCCGGTCATTTCCACTGAGAGAAGGGCCACTTCCAAGGTCACTCACAAGGCTGTTGGCCAAAGACCTCAGTCACCTGCCATGCAGGCCTCACCACAGGGCAGATCACTACATGGCAACTGGCTTCCCTCACAATGAGGCAGTTAGGTGAGAGGCAGTGCCTAACAAGGAAGCTGCTGTTTTTTGAGTAACCTAATCTTGGCAGTGATATTCTGTTGCATTTTCACTAGAAGTGAGGTATTGTTGGGGGAATAGTATGTCCTGAATGAACTCCACCAACTAAAGTTTTATGGACTCCACCCCCTCCTCCATGCCAAAGAGATCCCAGGTGCTGAAGATTACAATTCCCATCATGCCATGAATCTGCCATGACTCTTGATTTTTCAAAGTGGGGATTGCTGGGAAGTAAGGGTGGAGTTAAGCAGCTGTGCTTGGTACAAAATCGAATGTATGTGAGCCTTCAGGGGTCTTGGTTTTGCCTGCCTTCAGCATGCACCTGGGATTCCGTCTTAGTGCTATAAGTAGGATGTTTGATCAATTAACCTATCTTCCTTTCCTTTCCCTTCCCTTCCCTTCCCTTCCCTTCCCTTCCCTTCCCTTCCCTTCCCTTCCCTTCCCTTCCCTTCCCTTCCCTTCCCTTCCCTCCCTTCCCTTCCCTCCCCCTCCCCTCCCCTCCCTCCCTCCCTCCCCTCCCCTCCCCTCCCCTCCCCTCCCTCCCCCCCCTCCCCTTCCCTTCCTTCCCTCCCCTCCCTTCCCTTCCCTTCCCTTCCCTTCCCTTCCCTTCCCTTCCCTTCCCTTCCTTTCCTTTCCTTTCCTTTCCTTTCTTTCTGTCTCTGTCTCTCTCTCTCTGTGTGTGTGTGTGTGTGTGTACATGCATGGTTCCTTTCTTATCATTTCCCTTGTATCAATAAATAACCCTTTTATTAACCTTTCTCTGTATGCCTGCCCTTGGGTTCTGTCCTGAGTTTTCTTTAAGCACGTAGGTGAGGACTCGCATCCAGGCCATCCCATTTCCGGTTGGGGTTGCTCTGTAACAGTATCAGATCCAGGGCCTCCCTGATGGTGCAGGGGGTTGACTGCAGCACTGTGAAGCTGTCCTCAACCTCTGCAGCACGGGTTCGATCCCGGCCAGCCAGAGAGATACCCACATGGTGGGGCAGACCTCTCCTGTCTCGTCTGCTGCTCCCCTCAGCAGTGTATTTCAGTCAGTCTGCCTGTTCTGTTCCCCACTCTGTCTCTGGTGAATCCTCTCACCCTCCCTCACATCTGGCCTGTGCCCTGGTTCTTGTATGTATGAATAAATAAATCTTAAAGAAAAAAAAAAAACCAGTATCAGATCCAGCTCATGCTCAAGGGTGAAGGTGACTGCAGCAGGGCATGACTACCAGGATGGGGGGGGAGGGTCATAGGGCCACCTTAGACCAACCAGTCCACCCCAGGAAGCCCTTGAGTCCACTCTAGTGCCCCTGGAGGATGCTGAGAGGAGTGACCAGATCAGGTTGCCCATTTGAGAAATAAGCCACACAGTCACATGCTATAAAATGAAGAGTCTAAAAGTGTATATAGTATGAAAAGCCTCTTCCCATCCCCAGCCACTTACTTAATTACTCTTGGTAGTGATGCACAATATTTCCAAGCCTTCTGTTGCTCCCAGAGGCAGTCCATGCACATATAAGCAAATTTGTCTGTGGTACTTGCTACTCTTTCCAATTCTATTCTCCTTCCAGACATATACCAGGAATCTATTCCTGCAAAATAAACCACTCCCAATGTAGTGACATAAAACAACTTTTTTATTGTGCTCATAGGTTTTGCGGGTCAGGAATTCAGGTAGGGCTCTGCAGGTATGGCTTGGCTCCATGCCACAACACCAGGTTTCAGCTGGTGATATTTGTGTGGCTGGGGCTGATTTGAATGACTGGCAGCTGGAATCATCCAGAGGCCTCTTCATTCATGACTCTGGTGCTCAGGTGGAAGACCAGAAAGCTGGGCTCTGCTGGGACTGTGAACCAGAGCACCTACATAGGGCCTTTACATTAGGTCTGGGCTCCTCATAGCTTGACTGCTGATTCTGCACGAACATCTCAGAGAGGTTTCTGGAAGGCAAGTACTACAAAAAAAGGCACAACTGAGTAGGTGACCTTTTCTTAGTAGGTGACCTTTTCTCAGACTTGTTATGCATCTCTTCTACCACGTGCTGCTGATAACAAGAGTCATGAAGCCCAGACCAGAATTAAAGACAAGGAAACGAGACCCTATCTCTTGATGTGGGGGTGGTAAGGTCACATCACAGAAATGCTTGTGGAGTGATATGTGTGTGGCTTACTTTGCTCGTCTTTGCAAAATACAAGCTGCCTTAGCAGGGGCGCTACCTCCCCATCTATTTCAAGTGAGTTGTGACCATGTGGTTCGTCTTGGCCAATGAAGCATGAGCAGCAGTGGCTTGCATCACTTCTGGGTGCAAACTTTAAGGGCCACTGTGTGATTCACCACATCTCGTACTGTCATCTATGTAGAAGAGCAAACTGAAAGGGAGGCCCTATCATCCTGGGTCCCTGAGTGACCACTCACCTGTAGAGGACTAGAGAGAGAACTTTTTGTTGTTTTAAAGTCACTGAAATGTGTTACTGCAGCCCAGCCCAGCCTCTCCTGATCCTATTTACACAAATAATAAGAAACCTTACACTCCATTCTGCACTTTGCTTTTTTTGTTTTTGTTTAGCAATATATCTTGAAGATTATTTATATCAGCACAGGAAGAGCACCTGTATACTTTTTTGAATAGATAGCCACATAGGGGGCCTCCCTGGTGGCACAAGGGGTTAAAATGCAACCTATGAACCTATCCGCAGCCATTGCAGCACGAGTTCGATTCCCGCCAGGGAGCTACCCACATGGCGCAGCAGACCTCTCCTGACTTGCCTACTGCTCCCCTCAGCAGAGTATTTCAGTCAGTCTGCCTGTTCTGTTCCCCGCTCTGTCTCTGGTGAATCCTCTCACAAACCCTGCACCCCCACACACACACACCTCTGGCCTATACCCCAGTTTTGGTATGCATAAATAAATAAATCTCTTAAAAAAGAGAGAGAGACACACACATAGTATTCCTGTATAGGAGAAGACCAAATTTTACTTAACGAATGCCTTTCATCTTTTTGAACTTTTATGTGCTTGAGTGCAATTGTATTTGTAGGATAAATGCCAAGAAATGCATGTTTCACATGGTTGGGGGCAGATTTCCCTTCTAATAAGGATCACTTTGGCTGTAGGTGGAGGATGGTTGAAGAGCCAGAACCTGAGAGTTGCATGAGGCACCTCCCTCTCCTTACCGCATATCAATCCCCGGATCTTCCCAGTTCCAGTTTCACCATAGCATTCAGTCTGGCTACTTGTCTGTACCCTTTGACCACTGCCCTAGCACAGGACAGCATCATTCCTCTCTAATGGTTCTTCCTAAAAAGTCTCCTGCCTGACTTACTCAGGATACTTGGTTGTAAACAAGGAAACCAATTCTGGGCAACTTAGGGGGGACAAGGAACTGACTTCAGCTCCTGCTGACTCTCCTAACCCCAGGAAGGACTGGGCTTGACAGCCACCCCCTCCCCATCCAGCCACCCCCTCCCCATCCACTGCTTCCATAATAAATGTGAAAAGGTGTCTCAGATGTGGATTCAAAGGCCTAATTGGAGGCATTGAAAACATGCTCCAGTTATCAGCGGTCTTGGAGAAGAAATTCTGCTTGCTCTCTGATTTTCCTGATGGAAGACAGGTCCTGCATTTCACATGTTTCTTCCCATAATAGAGGAACAGTCAGGTCCTGGGCACCAAAATGGTGTCTACAAGTCATTTTAAATCACTCTCTCTCAGCCCTGGCTCCCTATCCCCATCCACGAGCCTTCTGTGTGGGCAAAGCTGATCACACTACTTCCTGGCTTAAAACACCCTTGACAGCTCCCCACTATCCTCAAAATTAAGTTGAAATTCCTTATCTGGCCTCCAACCTCCAAGATCTATATCTCTCTGTCTCATTTCTTGCTCCTATACTCGCCCTAATGTGCCCCCTAAAAACCTAGCCCAGTGCTTTGCCTGCAGGGGCTGAATGTATGAGCCCTTACCACCTTCTTCTGCACAGCTTTAACATCACTGGCCTCCCCTCCAGAAGGCTCTTTCCCTCCCCACTCCAATTACCTCTGAAATCTGTACATTCTCACTTCATCCAAGTGTTCATTCACTTGGACACAAAGCTTCCACTAAATGAGGTACCTGGCCCTTTCAAGGCACTTCTCTTTATACCCAAATGTATCCTATAATCATCTCCACTGTCATCTTTTTTTAAAAAGATTTATTTATACAAGCACTGGGTACAGTCAGAAGCACGGGAGGGTGAGAGAATTCACCAGAGCCAGAGCGGAGAGCAGAGCAGGCAGAAGGACCGAAGTACACTGCTGAGGGGAGCAGCGGGCGGCAGGAGAGGTCTGCGCGCCATGTGGGACCCTCCTCTGGTGGCCGGGGAGCAGCCGGGGATCGAACCGGCGCTGCAGAGGCAGCGGGCAGCTTCGCAACCCAGCGTTCAACCGCTGCGCCACCGGGGAGGCCCCACTGTCATCTTTTTTTAAAAAGACTTATTTATGCATTCAAGAACTGGGTTACAGGCCAGAGGTGTGGGGCATGGGAGGATTCACCAGAGACAGACTAGGGAACAGAAAAGGTGAGTCAGGAGAAACACACTACTGAGGGGAGCAGCAGGTGAGTCAGGAGAGGTCTGCTGCGCTATGTGGGTCACCCTCCTGGCCAGGGATTGAACTCGTGCTGCAATAGCTGTGAATAGCTTCACAGTGCTGTGCTTAATCCCCTGCACCACCAGGGCGCCCCCCTCCTTTTTTTTTAAAGATTTATTTATTGCATATAAGAACTGGCGTGTAGGCCAGAGGTGCCAGAGGTGAGAGGATTTACCAGAGACAGAGCAGGAACACTGCTTAGGGGCGCTGCAGAAGACACAGAAGAGGTCTGCTGTGCCATATGTGGGTTAGCTTCTTGGCTGGGGATCGAACCCAGGCTGCAGCGGTGATAGCCCTGAGATTTAATCCCTAGGCCACCAGGGAGGCCTCCTTCACTGTCACCTTATTGATCCAGATAGCCATTCCTCTCTCCTGGAATTATGTAGCCTCCTAATTGCTCTCTCATCTTCAACTCTGGGCCCCTTAAAAGTCTACTATAACTATGGAGTTACCTTTTTGAAGTATAAACCATCCTTCCAAGGGTTTCATATTTCACTTAAAAACAAACTCCTTGCTATGGTCTACAAAGCCTAGAGTGATGGAATCGGTGCTCTTGTTCCTTCATGCCATCCCAGACCTTGGGCTTCCAGCCTGACCCGTGAATACACCAAATTTTTTCTAGGTTTAGTCTCCGCACGTGCCTATTGCCTCTGCTTGGAATTCTGTTCCTCCAAATTTTTGTGTGGTTGGATCTGCTCAGATCATACACTGAGACTTTTCCCCTCACTATTCTGTCTTAATAGCACTTATTCTCTGAGACCATTCTGTTTATTTACAGGAGTCTCTCCTATAAACCTCTTGGATGTAAGCAGGTATCTGCTGACACCTCGTTATTGCCCAGCACCTGGCTCCCTGACACGCACAAAACGAATGTTCTGTATTTTTGGATGAATGAATGGATAGGGAGCAAAGAAACCTAGTTGAATTAGGCTCTGCCTTACTCGTTGAGTTTGGGCAAGCCTCGGTTTCCTGCAGTGTGAAATGGGGGTGGAAGGAGAGAGGATGAGCCAGAGGTGCTGATTGGCTGTAAGTTTTCGGTCTCTATTCTCTCTAGTCTCCGGCGGGGATCCAGCCACTGGCCCTCAGGCGCCTCAGCTCCCCACCTGTGCAATGGGCGTGAGCTCACATCAACGTCTTGGGTTGGTAGTGCTGCCTTATAAGGCAGCAGAGGCCGAGGGCGGGCGAGGCCGTGTGGGTGGAGAGAATCACAACATCCGGCTGCGGGGGCGGGACGGGGGCGCCTGCGGCTGCCGGACCCGAGCGTCCGGGGCTGCTGGGGAGGCCGCCAGCCTCCTCCGGGTCTCTCCAGTTTCCGATACGTGCGTTCCAGGATGGACCGACCCAAAAAAATACGGCGGGACACATGGCCCAAGCAAACTCCAGGCGCTTCTCAGGAGGCCCAGGATATCATACGCGCCCCCTACAAACCCTGGAAAAGCGAAGGCGGGCCCGAACCACCCGGCCACACGCCCATCCGATGGCCCAATGACAGTGCACTACAGAGGATAACTGACATTTCCTCCATCCAATCAAACGTCCAGTCTCCAAGGCGTGACCCAGAAGACCCACCTCCGTCGTCTCAGCGGAGGGCTCGGCCCTAATTGGCAGTTCAGAATCCTACGAAGGCCCCGAAATTCGAACCTGGGGGCTGAACGCCACCCGCAGACCAACCAGGAAGAGGTGACGTATGAGGGCCCCCGCGCCTCCGCTCCTTCGAGCCGATCCCTGGCTCAGGGGGCGGGGCTACTGCAGAGGCTGGCTAATGGGAGGACGGCGCGGGGAGCGTCCGGCCGGTTAGTGGCCAAGTAAAGTAAACAGAGGGCGGGGCGGGGCGGGCCGGGCCGGGCCGGGCCGGCGCCCGGGTGGCCCCCGGGAGGGGGCGGAGAGAGCGCGGCGGGCGGCGGCGGCCGGGGAGGCCCGGGAGGCCGCGGCGCGGTCACTGCGAGCCGAGCCGAGCCGCGCCGATCGCCATCCGGCCCCGGCCCTAGCGCGATCCCGGCCGGCGGCGCGGCCCGGCGGGCCCGGCGGCGCCGCACCCCATGGAGCTCGAGAACATCGTAGCGAACACGGTGCTGCTCAAGGCCCGGGAAGGTGAGGCGGCCGGGAGGGCGGCCGGCTGAGAGGACGCTCGCGCGCGGCCTCCGAGCTCGGTGGGGCGCCCCAGCCGCGCGGTCCCCTAGGGCTCCCCGCACCAGCGCAGACACTAACCCTTCGGGCCGGTCGTCTCATCTCCTCCGCACCTGCCCCCCGGACTCAGGGCCCAGGAAGGGGCGGGGGTCAGGCCACCGCCCTCGCTGGGAGGCGGCTGCGGGGGGGCGGGGGTGAGGGAAGGAAGAGGGACGGGTGAGATCTGAGCCCCGGAGCGCCTCTCCGAACCCTCTCCCTAGTGAAAGGTGAAAAGATGCCCCAGGAAGGGGCAGCCTATCGCACGTGCCCAGGGCCCAGACCCTGCGCTGAGCTTCGGGCGCCCAGCCTGTGCAGGCACCAAGTTGGTGCAGGTTATAAGCTGAAAATGAATGAGGGACCTCTACCTTAGCACAGCCCACACGACTTGGGAAAACTGCTTCTGGTCGTATATGCTACCAATCCTACAAACACTTCCTCCGTGCCTCAGGACACTGGGGACAGAGGTGAATGAGTCACCATTTTTGACCTCAGGAAGCCCAGGGTCTAGTAGGGCAACTGGGCACAGAAATAAGTAAGAGCAGAGCTTTGAAGGAAGAGAGCATGCCCAGGTGGCCAAACCATAAGTGCAAAGCCCTGCACTTTGAGCCAGTCATATAAACCTGGTCTGTGCCTAACTTCTTCATGACTCCGGCTTCAGGTGTTATCAGGTGCTGGCTCTACGAGGTTGCAGGACACAGGAGGACCATACCTAGCCCTCACTGCTCTGTTATCAATCTGCCCCTCCCCTACCATGCCCATCTCAGTAACATAATCAGCAAACATCTACTCTGTCCTGTCCTGTCCAGGGTGCTGGAGACCCAGCATGAAGAAGACCCTTTTTGGAACTCTTGGACTGAGACAGTTTTTCCACTCTTCTGGGCTTCCAGGCTGAAAGAGTCATCTGCTTTGTTTTTGTGCCCCATTTTACAGGTGGGAAACTGAGACTCAGATGAGGCGCTAGCCCCGAGGTCACAGAGACTGACTGACTAGATCTAGGACACAGGATGTCTCCAACAGTCTGTAGGAAGCTTAGAGGAGACCCCAGCTGGCACAACATCTGGTGCTCCCTGTTGACCCCAGGGCAGGCTGGGTTCTTAGTGCCCGGAACCTTCCTTATCTTCTGTCCTCCTAGCCTCTGGTCTTCCTCACAGTCTCTGGGGGCATCTGCCGGTTCTGTTCTGCCTCGTCATCCAGCCAGCCAGGGAGGAGGAGTTGGGAGAGCCTGGCCAGGACTCCCTCCCAAGAGCTGTAGTCCATTCAGGCCTCAGGCCTACTGAGAGCACCATCTTGACTAGCTAGAGAGTGTGGGCACTCTCGGACAGGCTTCCTCAAGCTGTATTGGAGGCTCTGGGGAGTATGGTCAGACTGGGGACCCTCCCCTGAAGAACCCTCACCCCAACATGATCTGCCCCTCCCACTTGCATGACTCTAGACAAATCTCTCTTGTGAAATGGTTGGGGACAGGGAAACCAAGAGAAGGAATCCCAGTTTTCACTGAGTCCTTGGCCCATGGGCTGGCTGCATCAGAATCACTTCATGAGCTGGCTGACAGCTTGGGGTCAGGGCCTTTGCCAGGTTCCCACATGATCCAAGGCCTTCAGTGATTGGTGTATGTATACAGTTGACACCTGATAGATGCCTGTTATGTGGGGGTGGGCAAAGAGCTTGGGCTATGGTCCTGGGGAGCTGGGTTTCAGTCCTGCTTTGCCACCTTCAGAATTTGTGATCTTGGACAAATAGATTCTTCATTTCAGAACCTGGGGTTTCCCCATGAATTTGGGTCAGGTTTGGCAGAATGGCTGCAAGGATGAAGTAGGCCTGGGATGTGAGCCTTTACTCAGTCCTCCTTTCCCAGGGGCCCATGGAGGGGGCCAGGCTAGGGTGGGGAGGAGCCCACTACCGGTAGAAGTTCCACCCCAGCACAGGATATTTGCATGTGACTCTGCTTCTGCCTTGATGTGGCTGAGGGGGAGGGGGAGGAGGAAGTAACTGGTTGGGGGAGGCAGCACATGGAGAGTTGGGTGAGGGACCTGCAGGGGTGGGGGATGAGTTCCCCTTCTGGGGACGCCTGGCCCTAAGTAAGGGATGCGAGTGGGGGGTCTGTTGCTTACTAGCAGTGAAGCAATGACTGGGGTGTGCTGGGACTGACTGCAGGAGGGCTGCTAGCAAGTTTCTCAATGGGTGCCTGCAACACTTCCTCCTCCAGGCAGCTTAGGTCAGGGAGACCTACCCATTTCCCCTACACCATGTGCCTTCACCCAGTTCAGATGAAAACAAGGCTGGGGAAACTGAGGCCAGGCACAAGAAAGTGATTTCCTGAGGTTGTCATCAAGTTGTTGGAGGGATGCTCTCCTTTTGCCACAGCCCGGCTGGGAGCCAGACAGACTCCCGCTCACCCTCACAACACCTCTGGAGGTAGCTTTGGATCCAAAATGCACTGGGAGAAATTGAAGTTCTTGCAGGGCAAGTGATAAGTGTGAGTTAGAGATTCAAACACAGGTCTGTGAGACCCAAGGCACAGACCCTTTCCTCCCTTCTCAAGCTGGTGGCTGGTGAGCCACATCTGACCAGCTCTTTAGCATGTTTTATTTATTTGGCTTCAGTGGGTTTTTAATAAAAAAGGAACCCATAAGGCATACGGGTTATGTCCAGATTCCCAGATGCTTCTGAGAAATTAAATGGAAGCAGGCCACAAGCAATCAGCATTCCTGCCTAGCAACAACCAAGCAATTGGAGTTCTAATGTACTTGTCCCTGTTGGAAGGGGCATGCCTGGTACAGTTCACCACACTCCCAACCATTCCCTATTGTCTCCCACTTGACCCACATTAAGCATATCTGCCTGGCCTTATGGGCACTTGAGCCACTACCCTGGTCTCAGCAACTATACATGGGGTCAGTTAGGTAAAATAAGGTGACAAGTGTCAGGGAAGCCCTTGTGTGCAGTGGGTGGATCTTGAGTGCCAGCCATCCTGGCACCACCTTATTTCAGTCTCTGATAGCTCAAATGCGGGGGCCAGGAATAGGGAACTTTAGCTTTCCCAGTGGCCCAAGCTATTGCTTCTCGAGTATGACCTGGAATCTCTCCTTTCTGGGCCTTGATTTACCGAGTTCCCACCTTCTCTGTGATGTCCTTCACTACTTCACTTGGGACACCCCTACCTTGGAGGAAGCGGCTAAGACTGGACCCCTTGCTGAAGCTACCTGGAAACCCCACCCTCCCTCACCAGCCTGGCCTCACTGCCCCTCATGGCTTATCCAACCCAGGAGGGCCCAGGGGACAGTGTGTATCCTGGAGGCAGCAAGGGATTTTTAGAGCCTAGGGTGCCTCCCAGAGTGCACTGTGCTGAAGTTGGAACCCCAGGTCTCTAGAGCATGCTGAGGGTGAAGAGGAAGCCCAGACCCAGCACGCATTTGTTCCCACAGGTGGTGGTGGGAATCGCAAAGGCAAAAGCAAGAAATGGCGTCAGATGCTGCAGTTTCCCCACATCAGTCAATGCGAAGAGCTGCGGCTCAGTCTTGGTGAGGCCTGGGTGGAGATGGGGTTGGGGAGGTGGCTGAGGCCAGGGGGACCTACTGATGATCGGGAACCTCCCTTGAGACCTAGGCTCAGGGTGGAAGGAGAGGGTTGAGGGGTCTGGGGGGCATACATCCTGCCAAGCTCCAGTTTCTGGGTTTGGGTTAGGGGGAAAGCAGAGAGCAAACAGGATAGCAGGGGCAGGGTGTGTGGGTGTGGGGAGTAGGGCAGGTTCAGATTTGGGGCATTCTAAGAGAAGCAGAGGAAGGGAGGGTCAGGCTCACAGGACAACGCAGTGGGGGCTGGAACCACCCACAGATTGACTGTGACGGAAACTCTAGTTCTGCCCTACCCAGCAAAGCTTTAATTAAAGGCCCTCAGCCTGGGCAGTGTGGCAGGGTTCCTTGTAGAAGGGGACAGAAGGGTCTAGGCCCCCTCTGATAGCCTGCATATGGGCACGGGGTATACCGTGGCTTCTTCCACTGCTTGGGAAGGAGACCTAGCTTTGAGCTCAACGGAAGCCACAGCTTCCTCCCCACTTTCGCCAGGCAGGCAGCAGGTGTGTGCCTGGCCCTGCCCGGAACCTCACAGACCACACCCAACCCCAACCCTGTGACATATGCAAGTGATGTGAGCCAGCAAGGGGGAGGTGAGGGCCCTACTCTAGAGCCACAGTCCTGGCTATGTGACCTTGTAGACCTGTGTGTCACTTAGCCTATGTGGGTCTTGGAATCCCCAGCTCTGATGGGAAAAACAGTATTGCTTACCTCAGGGTTGTGGTGAGGATTCTAAAAGAGATTATGGCAGCCATGCTGCAGGCCTAGAAGCTGTCGCTGGGGCCCAAGGCCTGGCAGTATAGACAGAAGTGCCCCGCTGGCTGGCTCTAGGCCTGGGAACCCAGCAGCACCCACCTCTGCCCGCAGAGCGTGACTACCACAGCCTGTGCGAGCGGCAGCCCATCGGACGCCTGCTGTTCCGAGAGTTCTGCACCACAAGGCCAGAGCTGACCCGCTGCATTGCCTTCCTGGATGGGGTGGTAAGTGCAGCCCAGACCCAGGTCCAGAGGCCTCAGGCAGAGGATGAGTGGAAGTCCCAGGCCACATGTGCCCAAGCTCCCCACACCTGTCGCTCTTCCCATCCCCCAAACGTCTCTGCCTCCATCCTGCAGGCTGAGTATGAAGTGACCCCTGATGAGAAGCGGAAGGCGTGTGGGTGGCGGCTGATGCAGAATTTTCTGAGCCACACGGTGAGTGAGCAGTGATGGAGGGATGACAGCAGTGAGCACAGCTCAGTGATGGGGAGAGAAATGACCACAGCCTGGGCAGAGAGTACCCTGGAGCTGCTCCAGGCGCACCAGGCAGTTCTGTGGGCATGGAGCCCAGGAGGACAGAGCAGCACTCTGAGCCAAATAGGCTGCCAGCGGCTCTGTTTCACCCTGCCCCAAGAGGCGCAACAGGATGGAATTCTGCAAACTGGGCACTCGCTGGTGTTCCCTTGACCTACAGCCACCCCAGACACAGACTTGAGATATCTTCCATCTCTGCCCAAGATATCTGCCATCTTGCCCTTGGACAAGGGGGACCCCCTGCACTGACCTGTGGTCTGTCCCCAGGGTCCTGACCTCATCCCCGAGGTTTCCCGGCAGCTGATAACTAACTGTGCCCAGAGGCTGGAACAGGGACCCTGCAAAGACCTCTTCCAGGAGCTCACCCGGTAAGCCTCTCGCTGCCACAGGCCTGGAATTGTGTCCAGAGGAGGGACTTCTGTGGGCCTAGAAGGCTGTAAATAGCACAGCAGCTAGGCTGAGAGGGAGCTTGTCTTTTCTTCCTGGCCTTGCTCTGCTGTGGGACTTGGGGAAGGTGCCTGCCCTCTGTAGCATCCTCAGCTTCAGCATGGGCAGTATGTCTGCCACCTGGGGAGGTGGGGTGGCAGTAGAGGATGATGCATTTTGGGCTCAGCAGGCACCAAACAAGGGGCCTGGCCCATTGAGCCAAGAACCTGTGGGATCAGGCTGACTGGCAGGCTGGGCCTTCTCAACAGACTGACCCACGAGTATCTGAGCATGGCCCCCTTTGCTGACTACCTCGACAGCATCTACTTCAACCGTTTTCTGCAATGGAAATGGCTGGAAAGGTGAGTTCATCGAAGGCTGGACCAGGATAGACCAGGTTGCTAGGGTTCTCGTGGGCCTTGGGCCCCAGCTCAGCTAACATTTGCTCCCCAACCCCTTGCCCACAGGCAGCCAGTAACCAAAAACACCTTCAGGCAGTACCGAGTGCTGGGCAAAGGTGGCTTTGGAGAGGTGAGTGGCCAGGCCAGAGGTCAGAACATGGACTAAGTTGGATCCTGAATCAGCCCCTTCCCCCATCTAAGCCCTTGGAAGGGCATGCCCCAGGAAGGGCATGGCTGATTCCCATTTGCCCCATCTACTCTGGCTCTAGGTGTGTGCCTGCCAGGTGCGGGCAACAGGCAAGATGTATGCCTGTAAGAAGCTGGAGAAGAAGCGGATCAAGAAACGGAAAGGGGAGGCCATGGCGCTGAACGAGAAGCAGATCCTGGAGAAAGTGAACAGTAGGTTTGTAGTAAGTACAGACAGAAGACTCACCCTCCACCCTGCCCTGACCCCTTGGAGATGCCCAGGAAGGCAAGACTTTGGGTGTTGGCACCAGACCTGGGGAGCAGGTAGGGCCCCAAGCAACTGAAGGATTTTGGGGGTGACTAGTACCAGCCCTGCCATTAGGTGGCCTGAGGCCCCTGCTTGAGGGCATGGATCCCCTTGGCTACAGGTGAGCTTGGCCTACGCCTATGAGACCAAGGATGCACTGTGCCTGGTACTGACGCTGATGAATGGAGGTGACCTCAAATTCCACATCTACCACATGGGCCAGGCTGGCTTCCCGGAGGCTCGAGCTGTCTTCTACGCTGCTGAGATCTGCTGCGGCCTGGAGGACCTGCACCGGGAACGCATCGTGTACAGGTTGGGGGCTGGCAAGGCACAGGTGGAAGTGGGGGCTGTCATTGAGGCTACAGTCTGCTGCGTACTGGCTCAGGGCTCCAGACTCAACCATACTGGAGGACTTGAGAGGCTCAGGACCCAGCCCTTTGTGTCCGACAGACACAAGTGTGAATCCAGTGTTGCTGACCCTTTCTGTGTGATCTTGGACCAGTCAGCTCCCTGCTTCCAACACTATTATCTTTCCTGGGAAGCAGTTTATAATTTCTACCCCTACCCCTACCAGACATGGAGCCTGGCACAGAAGGCTCAACTGTGAACTCTGCTTATTATTGTTCTTGGTGATGATTTTGTTTGAGCCTCCCAACAGCCCCAGGAGGGGGTGGATGAATAGGCCCATTTGACAGATAGGAAAGTAGAGTCAGCCACCAAAGGGGAGAGAAGTAGGGAGCTACTCACCACCAAGGGCAAGCAAGACTATTGATTTGTTCTCTACTTCACCCCTGCCTTGGGTGGGAGGTACCTTCCATTTGCCTGGCAAGCTTTGGCTGCCCTGGCTCTGTAGATCCTTCCTGGTTCCCTGGCAAACAGAGCAATCTCTGACCCTGCCCTTTTCTCCCTGCAGGGACCTGAAGCCAGAGAACATCCTCCTGGATGACCACGGTAGGTGGAGAGCCATAGGGATGGTAGGGGGTGGGGAAGCCCTGGCCCACCTGCTTAATGGGGCTCCTGCACCTCCACTCACATTTAGGTCATATCCGCATCTCCGACCTGGGGCTGGCTGTGCATGTGCCCGAGGGCCAGACCATCAAAGGCCGAGTGGGCACTGTGGGCTACATGGGTGAGTCTCCCTCCAGCCTGGGCCACCCATCTCCTGGGTCTCCTCACTGACTTCCAACACTATTATCTTTCCTGGGAAGCAGTTTATAATTTCTACCCCTACTACCAGATTGTAGGGACCAGACATGGAGCCTGGCACTGAAGGCTCAACAGTGAACTCCCCCACTGATTCAGTTTGGGAGTCTCCTGAGCCCTAGGAACTAGAAAGAGCTGTTGTTTTCCTCTTGTAGATTAGGAGAGCAGCATTCAGCCAGGGGCCTGCACACATGTGAATTCACATCATTCCTGTACCTGATACTTATTTGCTGGGCTTGCACCTGGCTACCAGTGAAGGGTGAATGGGGACTCAAACCCCTTTTCATAGGCGTAGCCCCACTCTGAGCTCCCAGGGACTGCATGACACTAAGGTCCCACCTTTTGCTTATTGTGTTTCCTTGGGCCAGAGCACCCTGCACCATCCCTGCCTCACAGCATCACTTTCTGCAAGTATAATACCTGCCCCTAGGGTAGCCTTGAGCATGCAGTAGAGGCAAACCCTGGTAGGCAGACTGTTTTGCAAATGAGACTTCTCCTTTCCCATGTTAAATCCAGAGGTTGCAAACTGGTAGCTACACCGGCCTTATTTGGCCTACTTTTGTGCTCAAATCAAATCATTTTAAAAATAGTTTGAATTGGTCATTAACATTGAGAAAGCCAGGCAGCCATATATTAAAATATGAGTTTGTCTTTCCTTGAAAAAAAGCAGAAGAGGGCCTCCCCGTGGCGCAGCGGTTGAGCGCTGGGTTGCGAAGCTGCCCGCAGCCTCTGCAGCGCCGGTTCGATCCCCGGCTGCTCCCCGGACACCGGAGGAGGGTCCCACATGGCGCGCAGACCTCTCCTGCCGCCCGCTGCTCCCCTCAGCAGTGTGCTTCTGGCCTTCTGCCTGCTCTGCTCCCCGCTCTGGCTCTGGTGAATTCTCTCACCCTCCCGCGCTTCTGACTACCTAGTGCTTGAATAAATAAATAAATCTTAAAAAAAAAAAAAAAAGCAGAAGACCTGGCCCTGGCCCCCCTGCTGTCCTTTGATGGGCCAAGCACTCTCCTACTCTTGGGTGCCCACGGGTGGGTGGGTGTTCATTTGAGCTGATCCACTGTAATGTGTGTGGGGCATTCTGGGCCCCTGGGCTAGGCTCCCACCTCCCACCCAGCGCTGATCCCCACGCCCCTCTGCCCAGCTCCCGAGGTGGTGAAGAATGAGCGCTACACATTCAGTCCAGACTGGTGGGCACTAGGCTGCCTCCTGTATGAGATGATTGCAGGCCAGTCACCCTTCCAGCAGAGGAAAAAGAAGATCAAGCGGGAGGAGGTGGAGCGGCTGGTGAAGGAAGTGCAGGAGGAGTATTCCGAGCGCTTCTCGCAGCAGGCGCGCTCGCTCTGCTCCCAGGTGGGCTCTGTGGACAGTGGGCGCGGGCGGCCAAACTAGTGGAGTGGAGGCATGTATCCCCAGCCACCCTGACTGACCCTGCCTTGTTGTAGCTCCTCTGCAAGGACCCTGCTGAGCGCCTGGGCTGTCGTGGAGGCAGTGCCCGAGAAGTGAAGGAGCACCCCCTCTTCAAGAAGCTGAACTTCAAGCGACTAGGAGCGGGCATGCTAGAGCCACCTTTCAAACCTGACGTGAGTACTGCCCACTGCGGCTGAGGGCAGACCTAGCCTGGCGCGGGCTGGGGACCCTTGGAGGGTAGGTTAGTATATGTTCTGTGCCAGAGTCAGAACACCCAACTTAGATGGCTTAGCCAGCAAAGACATCAGTTGCCCCAGCTATCTGAAAATAGAACTTTGTGATTTGATATGAGTTGGTAGGATTTGGAGTGGGGGGCTGGGAACCCTGTTATCCCATTAAGTAAATAATTTTTTTTTAAAGATTTATTTTTATACAAGAACTGCGGCACAGGCTAGAGGCGTGGGAGGGTGAGAGGATTCACCAGAGACAGAGTGGGGAGCAGAACAGGCAGATGAAGACACTGCTGAGGGTAGCAGCGGGTGAAGCAGGAGTGGTCTGCTGCGCCATGTGGGTATCTCCCTGGCTGGCCAGGAATCAAACCCACACTGCAGAGGCTGCGGACAGCTTCACAGCACTGTGCTTAACCTGCTGTGCCACCAGGGAGGCCCAGTAATTAATTTTTTAAAAAAATTTGTTTATGCATACAAGAACTGGGGTGTAGGCCAGAGGTGTGGGGGTTGGGGGACGGTGAAAAGATTCACCTGAGACAGTGGGGAGCAAATTAGGTGGATTGACTGAAATACAGTACTGAGTGGAGCAGCAGGTGAGACAGGAGAGGTCTGCTGCGCCATGTGGGTTAGCTCCCTGGCCAAGGATTGAACTCGTGCTGCAGTGGTGACCAATAGCTTCATAGTGCTGAGACTTAACCCATATAAATAGGATAGGGTCTCCAATGCTTTTAGTGTCCAATGTTGAAGTGTCCCTAGACCCAAAAATAACTTACCAGGTCATACCAAGTAGGCACACTCTACTTTCAGATATTGAGGGAGGGCCTCCCTGGTGGCACAAGGGGTTGAGCGCGGCTCTGTGAAGCTGACTGCAGCCTCTGTGGTGTGAGTTCGATCCCTGGCCAGGGAGCTACCCACATGGCACAGCAGTCCTCTCCGGACTCGCCCGCTGCTCCCCTCAGCAGTGTACTTCAGTCTGTCTGCCTGTTCTGTTCCCTGCTGTCTCTGGTGAATCCTCTCACCTCTGGCCTATACCCCAGTTCTTGTAATCATAAATAAATAAATATTAAAAAAAAAAAAAGATATTGGGGGAAACCTGTAATCCTCTAGGCTCACACAGAAAGCCCCAGGAGGATTTTTGAAGTGGGAAGAGGTGATTAAGAGTTTCTAAAATTAATTGTGTGATGGTTACACAACTCTGAATATGCTAAAAGCCTTTGAAATATATGGCTTTTATTTTTAATTTTTTTTTTTAAGATTTATTTATTCATGCATACAAGAACCAGGGTACAGGCCAGATGTGCGGGAGGGTGAAAGGATTCACCAGAGACAGAGCAGAGAACAGAACAGGCAGAATGACTGAAATACACTGCTGAGGGGAGCAGCGGGTGAGACAGGAGAGGTCTGCTGCGCTATGTGGGTATCTCGCTGGCCGGCCAGGATCAAACCCGTGCTGCAGAGGCTGCGGACAGCTTCACAGCGCTGCACTCAACCGCCTGCGCCACCAGGGGAAGCCCTGAAATATATGACTTATAGGTCCGTCTTTTGGCTTACCCGGAACCAGGTCTCTAACCATGCTACATGAATTCTGTCTCACTTCCTTTCCTACTGGTCACCTTACAGTCTTTATACCCAGGCTGCTGTCACCAGTACACAGCAGTGGGCTTAGTCCAGACCCACATGCTACTAGCTTAGCCACCCCAGTTGACCTACAGTGCCTCTCATCTAATCATTTTAAAAAAAAAAACTGAAGGGAAAAAAAAAGTCCTGAGGCAGCTCCTCATTGCATGTAATTACTCAGAGGCCCCTTGGTGGCTACCTCTGGATCACTGGCCCACATAAACCGCTGCCCAAAGGAAAACCAAGATGCTGATGCCAACAGGGGTAGGGTTGTTGTGCTGGCAGGACAAGGGCTGCCTGTCACACCAGGTAACTTTGACCTCTGGGCCTTCAGCAAGAGAGTCCCCTTTATAGAGTCTCATCCATTCACTGAATATCTCAGTGGATCAGGCTTCCTACAGGCAGGAATACCCTCGAGTCATCAGATTCCAAGTAATAGAAACCTAACACAAACGTGTGCCCGATGTTGAGCTTACTGGTTTCTTTGGCTAGAAAGTCCCAGATCAGCCCCAACATAAGGGCCTCATACCTTGTTGCCAGGATTCCATCTCTTGGTTCTGCTCAACCCGTTGACTATCCTCCGCTGAGTATAAGGTCACAGGGAAGGTTCTGATCATCCAGGTTATGTGCTTGTCCTTCTCTCATGTTCAAGTGGACCAGGTCCTGTGATTAACAGTTCACCAGAAAAACAGGGGAGACTAGAAGGTGGTGGACAGGACAGGCCGATGACTGTCAGTCACACACGTGATTGTTCATTTACTCAACAAATATCTGAGTGTCTGATCTCAGAGTGAGTTAACAGGACCCAGCTCTACCTTTGTATGAGTTCTAGTGGGGAGATCCACCAAATCAACCAGTAGAGGGAAAAAAATGTCAAGTTGTGGAAAGAGCAAAAGAGAAGAAAGAAGCAGACTAAGATGATGAGGAATGATGTGGGGTGGGCATACGTATTTTTAGACAGGATGGTTTCTGTAGAGCTCACAGTTAAACAGAAGCCTCAAATGTGTGAAGGAGAGAGCAGTGCTAAGATTTGGGTGGGGAGAAGGAACAGCATGGAGGGCTGGGGCAGGGACCAGCTGTAAGTGGCATCCAGGGTGCCAGTGTGTTTGGAGAAAGATATGATTCTTATTCTTAGTGTGATGGGCCTTTAGGAACTGTCACCAAGCATGAGGTGTGGGTAGTAGGCCATAGAAGGGTAAGTGGAAGTGAGAGGTCAACTAGGAGGCTAGGAGGTCAACTACGCCTCTGAAGGGTTGTGTCATGTAGGCCTCACTCATGGGTAGTACCTGGCTTCCAGCAGCCTTCCTCGGGGCTGGCACAGCCACTGTAGTCTACACCTTCCCATTTCCTGTGCACATCATCTCATTAACCTTCAAGTCATTTTACTGCCCCCCAGTCTTTCATACAAAGTTAGAGAGAAAATCAGTGCTCTGGAGCTTAACCTTTTAGAAGCAGCAGGTGAAAATAGAGCTCAGTGATGGTATCATTTTTACCAGCCCTAAGCCCTATTGAGATTTTACCAGCCGTAAGCCCTATTGAGATTTAATTCACATACCATGGAATTCTCTTTGTGTGTGTGTGTGTGTGTGTGTGTGTGTGTGTGTAGAAGAACTGGGATATAGGCCAGAGGTGTGGGAGGGTGAGAAGATTCACCAGAGAGAGTGGGGAGAAAGAACAGGCAGATTTACTGAAATACACTGCTGAGGGGAGCAGCAGTTGAGACAGGAGAGGTCTGCTGTGTCATGTGGGTCAGCTCCCTGGCCAGGAATTGAACTCAGGCCATAGCGGTGATAGCACTGAGACTTAATCCCTAGGCCACCAGGGCAGTCCCAATTCATTTAATAAAGTGTATAATTCAGGGGCACCCCTGGTGGTGCAAGAGTTTAAACATCAGCACTATGAAGCAATCTGCAGCTACTGCAGCACAAGTTTGATCCCCGGTCAGGGAGGTGACCCACATGGCGTAGCAGACCTCCCCTGTCTTGCCAGCTGTTCCCCTCAGCAGTGTATTTCAGTCAATCTGCCTGTTCTGTTCCCTACTCTGTCTCTTGTGAATCCTCTCACCCCCCGCATCTTTGGCCTACATCTCTGGCACTTATATGCATAAATAAATAAATCTTTTTAAAAAAAAAAAAGTAAAGTGTATAATTCAATGACTTGTAGTATACTTACAAGAGTTGTGCAATTATCAACATAATTTTAGGACATTTTCATCATCACACCTCCCCTCCAGAGAAACCCCATATCCATTAGCGGTCATTTTCCCATTCTCTATTCCCCTGGCCTTTGGCCACCACTAGTGTCCTTTCTGTCTCTTTATATTTGACTATTCTAGACATTTCGCATAAGTGGAGTTAGATGCTATATGATCCTTTGTGTCTGGCTCCTTTCACTTCGCGTGGTGTTTTCAAGGTTCATCAGTGTTGTCGCATTTATAGCACAGCCACGTGCCACATCACATTTCAGTGGTGGTCCCTAAATACAGCATGAGTGTGTCATAGGCTAGACCATCTAGGTTTGTACAGTTACTCTATAACATTCACACAATGACAATATTGCCTAGTGATCCATTTCTCAGGACATTTCCCTATAGTTAAATGACACGTGACTGTGCTTTGGTCCGTTTTTATGACTGCATATTCCATTGTGTAAACATGTGACACTTTGCTTATCCACTCATCAGTTGATGGACAGTAGGATCATTTCTACTTTTTGGCTACTATGAATAAGCTTTTGTATGGACATATATTTCCACTTATCTTGGGTATACACCTCAGTGGAACTGCTGCTGACTCGTAGGGTAGTGCGGTGTTTAACCCTGGTGGGGAACTGCCAGGCGTCTTTCCAAAGTAGCTGCACCCTTTTACAGAATGTTGTCTTCATTAACATCCTTAATAGCAGCATTTAGAAAACAATGTAAAGACAAACAAGCAAGGGGCCTTCTGGAGTGAGGAGGGCTCCTGTCAGAGGCCTGGGGTATGGGAAGGCAGGAGGGCTGGTTGGCTGTGGAACATGTAAAATGTCCACTGGACATCCCTGGAAGAGAACCCACCAGCCCGAGGTCCTACAGAGGGGTGCCGCACTGAGAGGTCCAGCTGAGATTCAGCCCTACTCACCTCACCCATTGCACCCCCAGATGGCATGTATACATGGATGGCATGTATGTTATCACTTCCACAGCTCCTCGGGACCTGGGCGGGTACAACAGATCCCACAGACTGGTTAATGAGCAGTGAGGAATAATGATCCCCAGTCTACAGAGGGGAAACTGGGCCTCAGAAAAGACTGCTGTGATTTACGAAGTGTATAAAGCACCCCATTTCTGGCTCCAAACTAGAGAGCTCCGGGAGGCAGGCACAACCAGACCTATGCTGGAATAAATCTCTGGGTTAAGCTACCTTCCTGTCTGTGTGTCTTTCTGTGTGTCTGTGTATCTATATACTTCTGTCTATGCGTGTCTGTGTGTGTGTATATATGTATGTGTCCAGGTGTGTCTGCGTGTATGTATCTGTCTTCTGCGTCTGTGTATCCATGTCTCTGTGTGTCTTTGTGTGTATGTGTATTTGTTTCTTTGTGTGTGTGGTCTGTGTCTGTGGTGTTCCTATCTGACCGCCACTTCTGCCCCCCTAGCCCCAAGCCATTTACTGCAAGGATGTTCTGGACATCGAACAGTTCTCCACGGTTAAGGGTGTGGAACTGGAGCCCACTGATCAGGACTTCTACCAGAAGTTTGCCACGGGCAGCGTACCCATCCCCTGGCAGAATGAGGTGGGGCCTGCTCAATGGAAGGGGTGGGCTTCAGGGGGGTAGTTCTGGGGGACGCTCTGACTGCTGCCTGTCTGTGGCAGATGGTGGAAACTGAGTGCTTTCAGGAATTGAATGTCTTTGGACTGGACGGCTCAGTGCCCCCTGATCTGGACTGGAAGGGGCAGCCGCCCGCACCCCCCAAGAAGGGACTGCTGCAGAGACTCTTCAGTCGCCAGGTAACCCCCAGTGGTATCCCACCTGGACCCCCAGCCTGGCTCCTGGGGACGGTGGGTGGGAGGCAGAGCCGGTGCCTGCATGTGCTGGAAGTAGACAGCCACCAGCTGTGCCAGTGGTGCCAGGGTCTCTGGCCTCATTCCCGCCTGTCCCCCACCCCTTGGCTGGGCTCACGGCCTCTTTTCTCTTTCCAGAGGTGAGCAGTGTGGGCTCCCCGTGGGTTGACCTTGCTGCCCAGCCTCGGGGAGCCACAGGCAGCCCTTCCATGGCAGAGGCGAGATGTGGGCGAAAGAAGTCTGGTGCCCGCTTCCCCCTCCCCTGCCCCATTCCCACTGCTTCTGTCACCTGCACCCTGGCATCTTCGAGCTGCTGGCCTTGCTTAGCCGTCTTGTCTCCCCATGCCCTGCCGCCACTGGCCCCAGGGGAAAAGGGCTAGATGAGGCTTTGCCTGGCAGAGTCTGGGGTTTACCTCTTCCCCCTGACTTTAGTATTTCTGGCAGCCTTGCACAGATGTCCACACATGACCCCTTGTGGTGATCCCCTTCCCCAGAGCATGGCCCTGGGCAGCACCTGGACTGGCCTCAGTGACAACCCTGTGGCTAACAGCGCTCGCTCTGCCTCTCTCCCTCCGTGTCTTCCCTGCCCCTCCAGGATTGCTGTGGGAACTGCAGCGACAGTGAGGAAGAGCTCCCCGCTCGCCTTGAGCTCCCCACCCACCTCGAGCTCCCCACCCGCCTCTAGCCCCCTGCCTGAGGCCCCCAACAGCAGTTGGCGGTAGCAGCCACTCCAGGCGCCGTTTACAGTTTTGCACAGTGGTCTTCCCCATTGTCCACTCAAGCTGTGGCCTGGGGAACACAGCCGGAGCTAACCCCAGTGTGCTCTGCCCCTCAACCCAGGTCTGGCTGAGTTTGGCAAGGCCTGTGCTGTCCCTGGGACAAAGGTGCATCCCTTCAGCTCTTGTCTGTGGAGCTCGGGACTTTCTGTATTTATGTATTTGTACGAATGTATATAGTGACTAGAGCGTTCTAAGACCTACCCCAGAGCTGGCAGAGGGGCCACTGCCAAACTCAAGGCTCCTCAGGTCCAGCTTGGATAGGCCAGGCCCTGAGCCCCCAGCACTGTGCTCGCCACCGCTGCCGCCGCCACCGACCTCTGAGTGAGACTTGTGCCTGCCCTGCTGCCCTGGGCTCAGGCCACCACTTTTGGGGGCCCGATGCTGCCCCTTCTCAGCACTTGCCAGAGCTGGAGCTGGGTCCTCTGTGTCCCCTGGGCCTGTGCCAAAGTGTGACCGGAGATTGGTCTAACCCTGGGACCATCATCCACTGCCAGGCTATCCCAGATGGGTTGCCTCTGCCTTCCAGCCCCGAGGGCGCCTTGTCCCTCCTGCTGGGCCCTGCCCTGAAGACTCCTCTTGCTGAACATCCCAGCCTAGGCCATGGAAAGGGAGGAATCCCTTGGCCAACCCTCGAACATTCCAGACTCCCCTCATAACAATAGACACATATGCCCAGCAATAATCCTCCCCTCCCATGTGGGGTGTGTGTCTGTGTGACATGTGTGGTGTGCGTGTGTGTGTCTGAAGGAGGTAAGCTGAGGCTGTGTCTACACCTCAGGCCCAGCTCTGGCCCTTCCCAGACTGTGACATCTGTCCTGGTCCCAGTGTAAGGGTGGCATGGGATTACAGGGCCCTGGTTTTTCCTATTTAAAGTCAATTTTTATTATTCATTTTGTCCAATGTAAGCTGCCACATATCTCTGTGAATACAGTCCGAGCACAAACCTGGCCAGCCACCCTTGCCTGCCTTTTTCTTACTCCTGGTGCTCCAAGGGTCTTCTTGCTTCCCAGATCCTGCTGGAGTGGGAAGGGTTTAGTGGTAGGCCTGGCAGCAAGGCCCAGGAGCCCCAGGGCTGCTTTTATGGTAGCCTCTCAAGTGACCAGGTGTTTGTGATTTTTGGGCTCAACCTATGGGTTACTTGGGCTCCTGAGTGGGGTGAGGCATGAGAGAAGCAGCCTTGGGTCCTCATCAGGTGTGTCTGCTGGCAAAGCAGGCCCAGATAGTAGTGTCACCTCCAAGGCTAAAGTGGCCTGGCTACCAGTCTTGGGAATGGTCTGGGGAGCAAGGTGGGAGGTGCAATTAGGAACACCTGCCTGCTCTGTCTTACCTGGGTGCCTGCTGTGCATCCAGTCTGGGGCTAGCAATCATACTTAAGAGCCAGTGGTCCTCTGCTCTGCTCTTGAAGCAGGAATGGTGGCTGGACAAACTGGCAATGCTGGGAGCTAGGCTGTGGGAGCCAGTGGGGATCCACCACATGAGCATCAGGGAGGGTCCTCTGCCGACACCAGTTGAACTGGGATTTTTTTTTTACATTTTTATTATTTTTTAAAAAATTTATTTACTTATACAAGAACCAGGATACAGGCTAGATGTGCAGGAGGGTGGGAGGATTCACCAGAGACAGACTGGGGAGCAGAACAGGTGGACTGACTGAAATACACTGCTGAGGGGAGCAGTGGGTGAGATAGGAGAGGTCTGCTGTGCCATGTGGGTTAGCTCCCTGGCCAGGGATCGAACTCATGACTCATGCTGCAGTGGCTGGCAATAGCTTGATAGCGCTAAGATATAACCCCTGCACCACCATGGAGACCCTTGAACCGGGATTTGAAAGAGACATTCATTTGAGGGGACAGAGGGTTCGGAAGCATTCCATCTATGCTAAGACTTGGAGTTAACACCTATTGACCCCAGATCTGACCCAGACTTCACAAACTCATTGCTGTTTAGCCTCCCCAGGGCCCTGCTCTTTCCTCCAAGGAACACCTGCCCCCAATACCATCCCCCACTTCAAACCCAGCCCCCCCCCCCAGAACATTTGTTCCTTGTCTCTGGGCTGGGTACCAATACCACAGAAGCCATAGCTTTGCAGTTGGACAGTTCTGGGTTCAAGTTCAGCCTGGACACTAAAGCAGGCTCCCTTATCTGGAAAGATGGATGCCCGTAAGAACCCACCAGAGCAGATAGTCACACATACATACACAAGGTCCTTAGGTCACTGGTAGGATGCAAGTGCTGGATGCCAAGCCAAGAACTAGTTCAAGGACAGGAGGTTCCAGGCACTGACTTAGTAGAAGGGGCCTCTGGGGCCCAGCTATTGGTGTATGGAGCACCAACTCCCTCTTCTGTTAACTTGAGGGAAACACTAAGGAAATAACCTTTACTAAGGTCTTCCAGCCAGTGCGTGGCTGGAGATGGATTGGAAGCCAGCTGCTGCTGATGGAACTGGATCCTGCTCATTAGGTTGGAGCTGAGGCACAGTTGCCCCTCTGTGCCAGTTTTTGTTGGGGGCAGGAAGGGTGGTTAGGTAGGTATTGGTGTGCAGAGGCCAAGCCCAACCCTGTACAAGGGTGAGTAGGTGCCAGATGAATGGTAGGTCCCCAAGGTATGCTGCCTGTTGTGGTGGGTCTAGGCCTCCCACCAAGCTCTCCCTTGGCCCAGGGAGGCATCTAAAGAACTTGGTTGGGGTTCAGTTCAACCTGAAGCTTTTACCATAGTGGATCCTAGTTGGAGGTAACCCACAATTCAGTTCCTAACAAGCCTTCCCTAAGCTCATCCCCTCCCCATCCAGCTCTATGGTGGGAGCTGGGGACCCAGATGGAGACAAGGCCCCCGCCAGCTTGGAGCTCAGTCTGGTAGGGAGGCAGACGTGGGAACAGTGGGACCCAGCGCGATTACTGTGGCAGAGACAATTCTAGAACTGGCAGGGCTGGGACTGCTGCAGTACTGGAGATAAGGCCAACAACAAGTAGAGAAGGTCACTTGACCACAGAGTTGTCAAATTCATGCCCTCCAGGACACAGGACCAGTTATGCCCAGATGGAGGAGACAGGGTCTCCAGTAGTTTAGGGCAGCTGAATGTCAGTTGGGGGGGGTGGGTAGGGGTTCCTGGAAGAAGGGAGTGGCTGGAGCTGAGGTCAGTGTTCATGCAATGCTGTGAACACGAGAATGTGGGGCCTCATCTATTGATAGAAGACGGGAGTCCCTGAAGGGTTTTAACGTCATGTTAGGGTGTCTGCCCAGTATATACAAAAGAACCCAAAGATTCTTTGGGCTGCTCATCTCTCAGCCCATGTTGTTGAGATGGGACTGGGGTTTTGCTTGCACCCCCTGAACACACATATATTACACACACCTACAGCTTGTGACCCAGGTGGCACTGTTAAGGATCTTTGGTTTCAAGTGACAGATGTGTCCTCCAGCTAACCTAGAAGGTGTTTAAAGGATATGCAGGGAACTGATAGGGAAAACAATAACTGGGGAAGCTCTGGGGTCTTATCCTGACCCCATTTCTCATCAGGGCCTTTGCATCACTGAGTCTTACTTCAAACTCAAATGTCTGTCTGGGAACCTGCCCAATGTGCATCAGGGGAGCAGGACAGTTGGGGAAACCCATGAAGTTCAGTGAGTCCCCCTGATGAAATTAGGGTGCTTACACTGAAAGAGATTATAGATACTGGTGTGTTGAACACATGTCCCCTTCCCCAGTCATGGCCACCTGGATTTATTCACCAATGGACATTTGAGATGAGTCAGTCAGTGGAGCATGGGAGTGAGAGGTGGGAGTTACTAGAACTAGTGAAAGAATTGCGAGGTGACAGAGTGAAAGCCTAAAGCTTTGGATCATCCTTGCCACCATTTGGGGGAGAGTTTGCACGAGGATGATGCACAGAAGAAAGTGGAGAGGAGAGGGCGGATAATGCCTGAAGTCACTGCTGGAACCATGGAGCCAGAGTTGCTACCCTTGGACATGAGTCCCCCTCAGGCTCAAACCTATTTGGTATGTTCTGTCACAACCCAAAATGTGCTGGCTGACGTAGGGGTGGAGGGTGTTTTTGGAAGATCATCTTTTTGTGGTAGAGAAGTTGGACTAGAAACAATCCAGTTAAGAGGCTGATGGACATCCAGGTTCAGCCTTGACCCCAGTCTAGACAGTAGGACATTCACCAAGGTTCCCCTCTCCCTAGAGATGAGCAGGGGCCATAGAGGCCTGGGCCATGAAATAAAGACTGGTTCCTCCTCCCTCTGCTACTTGCTAGTGACCAAGTGGTGATGCATGCTTGTGGGGGGCACAGTGGGCGAGGTCTGAGTTAGAAGGGACCGTATTGTCGTATTTTCGCGGTTGGAGCCATGCTGGGGTGCCTACCTGCTTCAACCCCTGACCACTGGATGTGTGCAGGGCCTCCCAGGATGTGGCCGGGGCCTGGGCGTGTGTGTGGCTTCCGGGATGAGCTGTTGTGTGTCAGGGTTTTTGACCTGAGGATGCTTAACTGAGCATCCTGTGTGTTCTGCCGATTGTGGGCCCCGAGTCGCATGGCGTGTGCCCGCGCCCGGGCAGCTGTTTGCCAGGAGCTGTGTGGCGTGGAGCGTGCATGCCCTGTACAGGGTGAGCCCGCGTGCGGAGTCCGGGCGCGGCAGATGTGCCGGGTCCTCCTCCTGTGCTCCCCGGGCAGCTCCATCGGCCGCGAGTGGCTGGGGGTGGGGCCCTCCCGGCGGCCGCGCGCGCGCACGCCGAGCTCGGGACGCGCCGTGTACGCGCCCGTGCGCGCGCCCCGCGGCTCCAGCCCAGCGCTCGGAGCCGCCTTCGCTGCCACAGTCGGCTCCCCCGGGCCGCCGCCGCCTCCCCCAGGCCGGGGGCTCTGTCCGCTGGGCCCGCGCCGCTCGCTCCGAGCCAGGAGGACGAGCTCGAGGAGGATGCCTGGGCCCGTGAGTACCGCGGAGGCGGCGGCGGCGGGCCGGGCGGGCACGGGGCACGGGTGGAAGATGGTCCTGGGGCTGAGCCCCTCCCCGCGGGCTCCTCAGCGCCCCGGCCCGGGGTCGCCGCCCCGGACCCCCGCCCCGGCCAGCCCGTCTCCCAGCCCGCACTGGAGAGAGGGAGGGAAGCAGGGAGGGAGAGGGAGGGCGCCAGAGAGCGAGAGAGCCAAAGCCGGGCGCGAGCCGCCACCGGTTCGCTTGGAAACGGTTGCCACAGCAACGGGGTTGCGCTCCCCGGCAACGCGGCCGTGGGGCGGCGACGCCCCCTCCCACCCCTCCCCCACCCCACGCGGAGCCGCAGCCCCGGGAGCGAAGGGGTGCGGGGTCGCCCCCTCCCCGGGTGGGGAGGACTAAGCTCCTCTGACCCTGGGTGTGCCTGCCTCTATAGCCCGTCGGGAGTGGGGGTGGGGGTCGAGCAGCCCAGTGGGCCCGAGCCGGCCCCCACGTGGCTGCAGTCGTCGCAGCAGGGCTCCTGGGGTGGCTGCAAATGTGGGGGCGGCCCACCCTGGGCCTTCCGCGGTAGAGGAGGCATGGAGGCTGGGTCCAGGGTCTGTGCCCGGCAACCACCACCACTGACCTGACCGGGACCCCCGGAGGCGATGTCCCTTACCCAAGAGAGGAGAGAAGCGCTCATCCCTGACCCTCATGGCCAGGGCATGTGCCAAACCGCGACTCACTCGGCAGGCGGTTGGTCTCTGCTCCTAGTTCCAAGCCACCATTCTTGGGGAGGGGTGCGAGCAACGTGGGCAGGAGCAGAGGAAAGGACATTGCTGATCCAGGGAAGCCCAAGCCCAAGCCAAATGGGAGCGTCCCAGCCCATTGTCTTAATCACAAGTGTCTCTTTCTTGTCTGAGCACAAAGCCCAGACTGTGCTGGGTGGTGTGCAGGTTGGCTGGCTGGCAGGCCAGCGCCACATGGAGATGCCCTGTCCTCCAGAGGAGCTCCTCTGGGAGAAGAGTGGCCGCTGAGTCAGAGGAAATGACCCCTGGCTCCCCTCCCAACCTCCCCTCAGAGGGCAGTGTGCTGGGGAGAGAAACTGCCCTCCTGCCAGCTCTTTGGGCCTGACTCAGCAGATGCCAGCCCTGACCGCATGCCTCCTCAGACCCAGCATCCCAGTGGTCACAGCCATCCTTGGATTTCCTTTATTCAGGGAGGTGTTCTGGACATTGGTAACATTGTGGTGAACATTTGAGGCCTTGGCATAAGATGCCCTTAGACAGGAGGTCCCTAAGGCAGGCTGAGTCTCCCACAGGAAGGAGTACCTTTGAAATTATTCCCAGGCTCCTTTCATTCTGCTCCTGCTCTGCATCCATTATCTCCTAACCCTTACCACAATGGTGCAAGGTAAGTTTATTATTCCCATTTTAGAGATGAAGACTCCCAGGCCCGGGGAAGTTAAGTGACTTGCCCAAGGTCACACAGCTAGTAAGTGGTAGAGCTAGATTCCCAGTGCAGGTTTCTCTGCGCAACATAATAGCTCCTGTGACCCAGGCAGAAGAGAATGTGGAACTTTCTAGAACATTCTTAACCCTTTTTCCCATTTCCTCCAATGAGGAAACTCAATCTTTTGGGCCTTGCTACATATTTCCAGAGAAATCACCCAGATTCTTGTCCTCCCCACACCCCACAGTGCTTTGTAGGGCTCTGTTGCTATTTGGCCCTCCACTCTATAGTCTCTCTCTTGGGGGATACTGGGTACCTCAATCTTCTAGAGCCCCCCCCAGGCCCCTCCCCCACCTCCCCCCCCCCAACCTCTCCCAAGCCCTAGTCCTTGGTGTGTGGGCTCTCTGGTCTGATCACCTTGTAGCCCTGGGTGTGGGAAGAAGCAACTAGCAAAATTGGGCCCATGTGGACCCTGTGAGTGCTAAGTATAGCTTAGGGGTTAGAAACCCAAATACCCCAGGGCCTTGGGGGCAATGGGATGAGTGAAGTAGTCAAGGGAGCTGCTGGGCTGCAGCAGCTTGTGTGGGCTTGGTGTGAATGACTACATTGTCCAGTTTTTAAAATGGGCTAGAAATTCAGACTTTTATGTAAAATCTGGTTTTTAAATGTTGGGAACTAATCAGAATATTTTTTAAAAATTGGCTGTGGACCAACCAAGTACATCCCTGAACTGTGTCCTGAGACCTCTGATCCCTGATAAAGTGACTGAAAAATTTGGTTCCCCCCGACCCCGTCTCCCGCTGGTGTATAAGTAGCACCTCCACTGGGTTCTACATTTGGCCTCTTGAGGTGCTGGCATTTGGTGTGTCATGTGCAGCTGTATATGCTGGTCTTGAAGCATTTTCACACCCCTCATCCCTTGGCATCATCACATTGTCTCATCCCTGCCTTATGGATGAAGAAACTTCAGCTCAGCTTGGGAGTAGCCACCAGGATGGGGTCAACAGCTCAGGGAGGAAGTAGGATTTGAATCCATGGCTCCCCCTTCAGTGCTCTGCAGGCTCTATCAGGCTGTCCCTCAGAAGAGGGTATTGATGTTTCCCCCTGCCCCAGTGTGGCCATTGTCCCTTGGAGGGACAGATCACTGTGCCTGCATTGGGTGAGGAGATGAGGCACAGAAAACCACTGGTCTGAGCTAAGTGCAGTTTGGCCTCTGATATCCAGTGCCATAGCTGAGCCTGGTGACACTGGCCCAAGTAAGGCCTGTTTTCCCACAAGCTCACGAGGACTGATCTGTTGTCCTGTTTTCAGTTTCCCAAGGCCTGGCTTCCCAGCCTAGTGCCAGGGTTGGGTCACAGAGATGCTGCCTGTGGGTGAGGGTTTTGAGTTAAGACCTTGGCTTAGCTGGAAAAGGGAGTCTGGTCAATCTCAGGCCTGGTTCACTGGTAGCTGGGACAACTGTCGTTTTACCCTCAGTTCATCTGTATTGGTGTGGAGGGGTATAAAAAGTCACCAATGCCTCCCTGAAATGCGCTTCTTGCCAGGATAGCGGAGTGTGCATTCCACCTGGGTTCCATGCCACCTGCTTTGTGTGCCTGAGCCCAGCTCCCATCTGTACAATAGAGGTGGCAGCAGCCATCTCCCTCGGGCTTGGCATGTGCAGGGCATGCAGTACAGGTAGCAGTCACCCTCCACCCACCCCATCCCACCTGATCCCTGTCCCTTCACTTGACCGGCAACTCCAGCCTCCCATCCAGGTCTTCACTGCTGACCAGAGCCCCTGTCCACACCTGCATACAGTCCTTTCCTTTTATTCACATAGACGTATGAGTCTTCTGCTGGCTTATAAACCTCTGTGAGGGCTGAGAGCTGGTCAGTGACATTTTGATGACTGGCTGACATTTCCAGGAATGAATTGGGATGCAGACCCAACTCTTGAGGTGTTCCCTTTCCTGCGGCCAAAAGACCGAACAGGTAACTGGACATTGCCAGCCACTTCTTCCATGAGTGGTGGTTGGGTGACTATGTGCCAGATGTCACTTCTGGTGTTGGTCACCAGCCACAACAGGACACCAAGATGTCATGGGCTGCTCCTCCAGCCCTGGGGGATGAGGTGGCTCAGGGATGCCTTTCCCACTGAAGTGACAGATAAGGCCATGAGGCTGACTAGCAAGAAGCCTGGGCGAAATGGGCAATGTGAAGAGTGTGTAGGCTGGGCAGGACACAGCATGGCAGTAGAGAGAGTGGTGCCAAGAAAAGTAATGGGAGTCCAGGTGATGGTGCCAGGTGATGGAGTCCAGGTAATGGTGCAAGGGGACCAAAGTAAGTGGACAGATGAAGGGAAACTGCACTTAGTGTAGAAACCACAGCATGTGGCAGATGGAGTGAATGGGTCTAAGTTTGGGTTGCTTGGGTGCTTGGTGCACAGAAGTGATGTGGTGGGTGTTTACAATGGTGCACTGAGCCCTAGAATGAGAGATCTGTGACCTCAGATTTACTCTCTTTGAGCCCAGTGCTCTCATCTGTCAAATGGGAAGATTCTTACCTACCTTCATAGGGCAAATGCAGGAACTGTGTGGTGACAGCCCTTAGGCAGGGAGCATGTTAGAGACACACATGTCTGCATCCCGGGCTAAGAGGTCACCATCATCAGAGCTAATTTTGTTGGATGGCTGCACACCGTTTAAATGGATTAGCTCAACCTTCACCAGGGTCACTGGAGCAAAAACTGAGACAGTCTGGAGGTTAAAAATCACCCCACTGGGTCTTGCTTTCATCCCCCTGCTCTGTTCCCAAGGAGCATGTGGTCTGAGAAAACCATATAAAACTATAAGACTACAAATAAATCTAGATAGAGTCCTAAAAAAATGTTCAGATAACCTGCAAGCAGGTAAGAAAAGAACAGGAAACAGAAAACAAATAATGAAATGGCACATTTAAGGATAAGTCTGTCTGAAGGTCTACTCGCACAGCTGGAGGTGGCCCAATGGCAGGTATTTGCTAAGAAGGGGACGGGGAGGTGGCTTTGAGCAAGAGGCTGCCAGATAGGGTCTGTGTCTGAAGGGCTCTCAATACCTGCACAGAGGTATGGAGGGCTGAAGGGACAGCAATTTGGGAAATTTTGAGAAGGCTGGTCTGAAGAATCTTGGTGTATGTGTGTGTGTACGGCGGGTTAGATGAGAATGTACTGAAAATTTGGGGGGCTAGATCAAAGCAGGATTCCAGCCCGCTGGGGCTGCCATAGCACCACTGAGTGAAGCCATAGTCTGTGGGCAGGGGGTATGGAACATCAACTCCCCGCCCACTCAAACAGCACTGGAGCCAGAGTGGGGTCAGAGGGCCAGCTCAGCCGTGAGGCCTCACACAAGAGACTTCCTCTTTCCAACCCATCCTACCTAGTCTAAAATGCAGCATGCCTCCTGCCTGAGGGGCCACAGTGGCATCTCCAGGTCTTGGGTACATTCTATCCTAATGCCCAGTCCCTGTCCTGTCCCTAGTTCACTCTGGAGCTGCCATTCCATCTCCCCTTTACCCTGTAGCCTCGTCCCACTCTTGAGCTAAGGATTGGTGGCTTGAAGCACCAGGGCCTGACAGGGAAGGAACAGAAAGGGCCATTTGGCTACAAGCTGGCCTGTCTCCCCAGTGTCCCCAGGGCTGCCAAATCCTCTTGTGCTGAGTGTTCACAGGCACCTGGCTTTTCATTTACATCTCACTCAGCAGGAAGGGGAAAGGTTTTACCTGGATTTTTTTTTTTATTAAGATTTATTTATTTATGCATACAAGAGCTGGAGTACAGGCCAGAGATGCAGGGGGATGATAGGATTCACCAGAGACAGAGCGGGAAGCAACAGGCAGACGGACTAAAATACACTGCTGAGGGGAGCAGCGGGCGAGACAGGAGAGGTCTGCCTCACCATGTGGGTTGCTCCCTGGCTGGCGATCGAACTCGTGCTGCAGAGGCTGTGGATTGCTTCATAGTGTGGTGCTTAACCCCTTGCACCACCAGGGAGACCCTTTACATGGTTTTTGGATTTCAATGCAGTCTAAATTCTAGCTCCTATCCTTATTAGCTGTGTGACCCAGGGCAAGTCATTTCCCCCTCTGAGTCTCTCTAATCTGTCTAATGGGCAGGACCTCTAGGGGAGCAGATGGTGTTGAAGATCATATGACTGTGTGCAAAAAGCCTAGAAGGAGGCCTGACATGCAGTGGGTTGTCCTTAAGATATTTCTAATTCCGCTAAATCCCATCATCTCCAGTCCCAGAAATATGCTTTTGCTGACCCACAGGCCTGCAAGCCCTCCAGTTAGTACCAGCTTCCTCAGAGCATTCTTGAAAATTCCTGTGGGCTCAAGAAAAGGAGAACAACAGATTTAATTAACTCCCAGTGACTGGCAGCATCGTGTTTCTATCTGGGCTGCGTCGCCATGGCAGCCTCATGGTGGGGCTGTGGAGGGGGCGGGTGGAGCTATTGTTCCTGCCATTGTCTGTTCTGGAACGCAGGCACCAGGAGAAAGGAACTGGCACAGGCACCAAATGGCACATGACACAAGGCAACCAAAGAGTCAGGAGCCATCTGGGGAGAAGTGTGGTGTGATCTATGGCCTGGCTTCCCCCCAGCTTGCTCCCAGACTAAGACAGCTCAGGCCCACGGAGCTGCATGTGTGTGCACCTTGGGCACGCTGAGGATGGGTGTCTGGGGCTCCTGGATGGGCCCGCAAAGCTCAAGCAGCAGCTCTCCCCCACCCCATGCTAGGGCTGTGGCTAGACTTGGGTTCAAATTACAGCTCTGCTAGCTGCCATCTACACAGCGAATTGCTTCCCCCACTCCCTCATCTATAAAGTAGGAATAATTCCAGTTACCCCAAGGGTTGTGTGTTAAAGCCCCTGGGTATAAGATATTCAGGAAGGGCCCATTTCTGTTCTGCTACAGTGGAGAACACTCGCCTGCCATCAGTCAGGCAGGACCCCCTCCTACATACCCCAGGATAAAAGGTTCCCTTTAACTCTCGTTGTGGTGAGGAAGTGGAACCAGGGCTGCCCATCTGCAGTGGTGAGGGTCTAGGAGTACAAAGACCAGCTAGTGTTCGCTCTTCATAGATACAAAGAAATTGGGGGAAAGCGATGCAGCGGCCCGGATCTAGAAGGGCAGGGCCAAGTGGGGCTGCAAGCGAGGGTAGGAGGCACGGGAAGCCGCGAAGGAGCTGGGATCCGGCGGGCGGAGGCGCCTAGAGGAAAGGAAGAGAGGGACCTGCCCACGCCCGGCGGCGCAGACAAAGGCAGGGCTGGTGGCGCGCAGTGGCAGCCGGACTCGCACGCCCAGCCCCCACCCCGGGCGGCGCGGACCCGGCGGCCGCGGGGCGGGCGCGACGTTCCTCGACTCGGGCAGCCGGCGATACGTGGTCCAGACTGCCGGGCTGCCAGGCGCGTGCACGGGGCTGAAGCGGGGCGCCGGAGCGCTGCTTTTGGGGCTCCAGATGGACCAACATTTCCCCGCCGCAAAGCCAGCGCGCCGAGACGCCGCCGCGGCCTCCTGGGAAGTCTGCCCGCGGGTCTCAGGCCCCGGCGGGGCGGGGTAGCTCACGCCCCGGGGACGTGGGAGCAGGGCCCGGCGCCCCGAGCCGAGCCCGGCCCTCGCGCGCCCCCTGCCGGCCCTCCGGAGCCCCCTCCGCGCCAGCGCCCGGCGGCGGCGCCGGGTCCCGCGCAGCCCCGGGAACACCCGGCCGGGGAAGCCCGGGCGTGACGTCATCCCCGCCCGGCCGTCCCCGGGCCCGGGAGCGCGGGGTCCCCGCAGCGGCGGCCTCCCCGGGGCCGCGCCGGGGGCGGGGAGCCGCGGGGGCAGCACGCCCTCACCGCCCGTGTCTGTCCCGCAGGTCCCGCGCGGCCCCGGGTGAGGCTCCCGCGCCCCGCCGGCGCCATGGGAAGGAGCGGGCGCCGCTGCCGCCGTCCCCCGCCGACGCGCGCGCCACCTGCGCCCCGCCGCGGGCAGCCCCCGGCCGCGGGCCCCGAGTGACGCTGGCGGCGCCTGGGAGCGTGGCGCGGGCCCGGGGCCGCGCGGAGGAGCCCAGCGCCCAGTGAAGCAGCGAGGACGCCGCCGCCATGGTCATGTCCCAGGGCACCTACACGTTCCTCACGTGCTTCGCGGGCTTCTGGCTCATCTGGGGGCTGATCGTCCTGCTGTGCTGCTTCTGCAGCTTCTTGCGCCGCCGCCTCAAACGGCGCCAGGAGGAGCGACTGCGCGAACAGAACCTACGCGCCCTCGAGCTGGAGCCCCTCGAGCTGGAGGGCAGCCTGGCGGGGAGCCCCCCGGGCCTGGCGCCGCCGCCGCCGCTCCGCGGCCGCCTCGAGGCGCCGGCGCACGCGCACCCGCACGGGCACGCGCACCCGCTGCTGCACCACGGGCACGCGCACCCCCACGCGCACGCGCACCCGCACGCGCCGCCGCACCCGCCGCCGCCGCACCTCTCGGTGCCGCCGCGGCCCTGGAGCTACCCGCGCCAAGGTAAGTGCCGCCCTCCCGCGGGGGCGACGCGGGCGCCGGGGGGCGGGCTCGGCCCCGGGGCGGGCTCGCCGCTCGCCCGCGCGGCCCCCGCGGAACCGCCTCCCGCGCCGCGCGGCGGAGGAAGCGGGCGGGCCGGGGACTGGGGCCGGCGCCCGCCCCCGGGAGAGGCTGGGAGCGGGGGCCGCACCCACCGGGACCAATTCCCGTTCCGCAGCGGAGTCGGACATGTCCAAGCCGCCGTGCTACGAAGAGGCGGTGCTGATGGCCGAGCCGCCGCCGCCCTACAGCGAGGTGCTCACGGACACGCGCGGCCTCTACCGCAAGATCGTCACGCCCTTTCTGAGCCGCCGCGACAGCTCCGAGAAGCAGGAGCAGCCGCCGCCCAGCTACAAGCCCCTCTTCCTGGACCGGGGCTACTCGTCCGCCCTGCACCTGCCCAGCGCCCCGCGGCCCGCGCCGCCCTGCCCCGCGCTCTGCCTGCAGGCGGACCGCGGCCGCCGCGTCTTCCCCAGCTGGACCGACTCGGAGCTCAGCAGCCGGGAGCCGCTGGAGCACGGAGCTTGGCGTCTGCCGGTCTCCATCCCCTTGTTCGGGAGGACTACAGCCGTATAGAGGGGCGCCACCCGCGGACTCCTGGCCTGACTGCGGGGCTTTTTAAATGCTCCCCTTAGACTGCAGGGGGGTGGGGGGAGGGAGGGAGGGATTTCTTACCCCGTTTGTTACATTTTGAGGATAATAAAGGTGTGTGATCTGGTTTGGTACAAGCGGAGGGGGCACCCACTGCTTGCGCCCAAAGGCTCTGGCGGCCAGGCGTGCCACCAGGGGATGGAAACCCAAACGCACTTTCCGGCTACAGCTCGCCCGAGAACACACAGTTAACACCCGGGGTCAGCCTGCTTCAGACCAGAGGATGGTTCCCTTAGGATCTCAAGCCCCACCTTCCCTGTCTTTGATTTCTGGTCGAGGGCGCCCTCCCCTTTTCTGCCCAGGGGGTGGAATTGGGATGGGGGGAGGGCGGGAGGGGTGACCCACCCCAGAACAGCCCCTGGAGGCCGGGAGCAGCAGGCCCGAAGGGATCTGGATTTCTTTATTAACAGACATGAGCACGACCCGTTACAGAAGTTTGTGCTTTCCAAAAAACAGTTACTGAACGTGAAAAAAGGAACCCAAGCAAAGAGGGAGGAGTCGGGGAGGGGCCGCCCAAGCCCTAGGCCCCACCCATCGCCCTGACTTGAATCACGCCTAGGGCCTCCAGCCTGGGACCTGCCCAGCAGGAGGGGGCAGGAAAGGGCTGGGGAGCTGAGGGGCCCCAGCTGGGCCTGCTACTTCCTTTTGGCCAGGCGGGGAGTGGTCAAGAGAAGGGCGGGGATGGGGTCCCAGGGAGCCAGAGCCCACGAGCCATTTATTGCCATGTTTTAAAATTCGTGCAAAATATCTGAAGCCCTGGACAGAGAATACAAAGTGATTATTTTTCCAAGAAACATAAAACTAGGAAAGAGGTGGGGGGACACTTTCCCACCAGAGCTCCCCACCACGCCAGGCCCCAAGCAGGGTGAGGCCTCCACCCCCGCCAACTAAGTGACCGGGGAGGACTAAGAGCTACAATCAGGACCGGGCGGGGAGGGGGTGGAATCTGCAACAGCGTCTCAACTACCAACGGGAGGAAAACCAGTCAACTGTACAAGTCTCCTATCAACTTTAAAAAAAAGAGAAAAGCTGTAAAAGTTGGGCCCTGTGGGTAGGGAAGCGGCCATGTCCCCGGCGAGGGCCGGATCCGGAATGGGTGCCAGGCGGAGCTGCTGCGAGCGCAGACCCAGCGGGCCGTCTGGCCGGAGGCCGGCACAGGTGGGCGGCCTTGGCAAGGGCAGCCTGAGCCTGCTGGTGCCTTGGCTAATCACCTCCCTCGAAGCCCTCCTCCTCTTCAGGTACTGGGTCTGCATCCCAGCAGGTAATGTCGATTTCTACGGTGTTTGGAAGAGAGATGAATTAAAGAGATGGCCCAGCAGATGGTTGTGTCATCCAACTCCGGGAAGCTGTGCTCACTGTAAGTGCGCGTGGAGGCTACTTGCTCACATCTTAAACCCAACATCCCCCCCAACCCCCCAATCTTCCCATTAACCTCCCCACTACTACCTGGAGGCTTGCTGTAGAACATAGGAGGCGGAGCCTTTGCGCACAGCTCTTCCGATTGGGCAAATTCCTCCTCCTGTGATTGGCTGAAGTACCCCTCACTGGCCTGCTGGACGAAAGCACCAGGTCACTGGGCCCCACCCAGCAGGACTAAGGCCGACCTACCAGGCCTGGGCCGGTTTCTCTAGCAACCAGTGATTCCAGCAGTGGTTGCCAAGGAAACAGATGCCTACCTTGGGAACAAAAGCATAGTTGGCCCAGGGAAGGTGAATGTAAAGGAGCTTCCCCTAATAATGTGGGTCACCACGAAAGGGGGTGGGGGTGGGGGGGAGTACTGCTGCAAATCCCAAGAATGCAGGGTCTGTTCCCTGAACCAGCCCTGACTCCCAGCCCCCCACCACCAGGCTACCCATGCCCAACCTGGGTCCCCTCCTTCTGGGTGGTCTCGCCATTGGTCAGCAGGTGGGGCTCTGATTCCAGCTCTGGCTCCTGATCCAACTCTTCTATAGCTGCAACCAGGGGTTCCCCTTCTATTTCCTCCTCTGGATCACAGAAGGTAGCTGGTGGCTCAGGCAGCTCATCAAAATTGAGAAGATTGGCACAGCCTTCACCTGCTGGGGGCAGTGGCTCTGGAGCCACCTCGTCCAGCAGGGGTACCTCTGCCAGAGCGACCTCAGCACCCGAGGGTGGAATAGGAGCACTAGGCTCAGCCTGGGGTGCGGAGGCCCCTTCCCCATTGCCAGGCCATAGGTCAATGAGGCTGGCAGCGGTGGGGGTGACAGTGTTGGCAACAGCGGTGTCAGCAGCGGCAATGTTGGTTTCAATGGCGTCAGCTGCTGGGATGTTGGCCATTGCAGGCTCCAGAGGGGCAGCCAGGACAGCCTGCTCAGGAGATGCCATGAACATCAAGTCCTCCGTGGGGCTTCCTGGACCCCTGGGAGGCTCTGGTGCCTGAGGGGGCTCCTCCATAGGGCTGGCCCAGGCCTGAGGGGCTACTGCTCTGGCCTCCTTGCTGGTCTCTTCATTATCCAAGCCAGGGCTGGGTTCCTGGATCTCTGTCACAGCACAGATGGAGGAGACGGAATCAGCTCTCCCTTGGAGAAGGCTGCAGTCACTGGGCAGCTACCCTCCAGTACCCTGCCCACCCACTCACTGGAAGTCAGTGACTTCCAGGAAAAATGGCCTCCACTGAGACATCCATTCAGAGCACCGTCCAGTACCACTGGGCCCTGCTGCCCTTTACCTAGTGTTTTAAATTTGCCTGGGAGGAAGGCCCACTCCTGGGAGAGAGACCTAGGCTCAGGTGGGTCTAACTCAATACACTTCCAGGCCAGCAGTCTGTGTGGGTGATTGGTGGCCCAGATGCCTAGGAAGTTGTTTCCATGGCCACCTGGGTTCCCAGACCTAGGGCCCCTCACTCACCCTGGGCTGGTGGGAGTGGTGGTGGCAGTGGTGGAGGCTGTGAGGATGTGACCTCATCCAGGGCCTTCTCTATCTGTTCAGCGATGGGAGTGGAGGCCGTGCTGGAGTCAGACGGGCTCCGGGTGGGGATGGGAGTGGGTGCCATCCTCCGGTGGCTGTCCAGGTGGCTGCCTGTGGAACAAACCCCGAGGCTGGTCACTGAAGGCCAAGGAGCCAGGTGGGACCAGGACTGTCCACCTTGGACCTCTCTGGAGTCTGAGTGGGGGCTGGGAGCTCCCCAGGCACCCGGGGGGGCCAGACCACAGCTCCAGACCCTGTAAGCCAGGCCCCTGGGGGCCAGAGCCCCTTCAGGGCCAGGGGAAAGAGGCAGGCAGTACCTGCTCTGGGGACAAACGCCAGAAATCAGCGGTCAGGCTGGGGGAGTGAGGCTGGGAAGCGGGGCCCTCCTTACCCCCCCGCCGAGGCCAGGGGCTGCTACCTACATGGGAGGGAGGAAGAGAGGTTTGGGGTGCGGTGACAGGTGATATAGGGAAAGGGAGTCCGTGGAGGGGAGGAGGAGGAAGAGGAGGAGGAGGAAGGCCCACTGTCCGATGCCTTTATGAAAGGGCAGTACGGACGACCTGCCGAGAGAGAGAGAGAGAGAGAGAGAGAGAGAGAGAGAGAGAGAGACAGACAGAGAGAAAGACAGAGGACAAGAAAGGGTCAGTCACCCCCACCCCAAGGCCTCACCCGCCCCCCCAGGGGCTGGCCCTGGATGTCCAAGCTGCCTTCAGCCAGGGTGCACATTCAGCCAAGCTGGGCCACAGTCTCAAGCCAAGAGCCAACTCCCACCAGCACCAGCAACACACAGCAAGGAGCCCCCACACAGCCAGTCTGAGCAGCACATGCCCAGGACAGACTGCCCAGCTGGATCCCCAGCACTGGGCCAAGCACAGGGCAGGGGCAGACACATCCACACCAGCAGACAGAATGGAAGGATGCGCTACGGGGACACAGAAGCTGCAGAGAGAGTATCTCATCAGGGAACACTGGTGGAGGCGCACAGGCTCCAGGCTGCTCCGACTCAGCCACAAGGGAAGAGCCCACCCCACATGCACCCACAGCCCTTCAGGCAAAACCTTGTTCAACCCCCACAGGACTGCTGTAGCCCAGGGAAGCCTGAGGCCGGGCCAGAGCTGCCCAGAGAGCTTCCAGCACTACCCACTCCTCTGGCCAGGGCGCTACAAGGTCCATCCCAGCCTTTCTCAGTCCTGCACCCCCACATGCGGCAGTGGTGGGAAGCACATTTGATGAATGGCCTTGCCTCCTCCAAGGAGTCCTGGGGCAAGGCTCCCCTTCTGAGAAAGAGTCCCAAAGAGGGTCAAGGCCAACACCTGAGGAGTGGGGGTCAGGTGGGAGTGGGACCAGGACTACCTGGTCGGTGATTGAAGGGCGAGGGCACATCACAGCTGCCTGCAGAGGCCGATGCGACTCGTTCCTGCTGCTTGAAGAACTCCCGTGGGTTGTCAGGCCTCTGGGCAATAATGGCCGCTGCCTCCTGGGAGTACACGGAAGGGTTCAGGGCCAGGTTGGACCTTGCTAGGGCAGTCTTGCCAGCCTCACCAGCCCTCACCTCTACTTCACCTCACAGCTCTCACCTCTACTTCCGATTCTGACTTCTTCATCTGGGTCTCTTCCTCCTCATCCCTCTGGTCACCCTGGAAAACAAGTGATGTGTCCTAGGAACCCCACCCCCACAGGAGCTGGTGGTCTCCTTACAGTCCCCATATTTTTTGCCATAGTCAGGCATGAAGGGATGGAGTTGGCCCCTCTGCCCCCTTCACCTCCCCATCATGAGTCCCCTAGCACAACTCAGCTTCTCCTGCTCCTTTACCCCCACATTCAACCAGACACCTGGGGCCTTTCAGGAGTGCACTCTGCTTTATAACTAACGCTTCTTGGACCCACCCTTGATGCCTGGACTATGGCTTCATGACTGAGACCTCCTCATTCATCCCTTGCCTCCTTGCTCTTGTCCCCTAATTTGTGTACTTCGGTCCTGCTGCCTGTTCTGCTCTCTGCTCTGGCTCTGGTGAATTCTCTCACCCTGCTGCGCTTCTGACTATACCCAGTGTTTGTACAAATAAATAAATAAATCTTAAAAAACAAAAAACAAAAAAAAACCAAAAAGGTGACCTACTGAATGGGAGAAGATAGTTGCAAATTATGATCTGAATATTCAAGATGTATTAAGAACTCAATGGCAAACAAAACATTCCAATTAAAAAATAGGGAGAGGATGGATGGGCCTTCCCGCAGCAGTTGAGCGTTGGGCTGCGAAGCTGCCCGCAGCCTCTGCAGTGCCGGTTCAATCCCCGGCCGAGGATCCCACATGGCATGCAGATATCTCCAGCCGTGCCCGCTGCTCCCCTCAGCAGTGTACTTTGTCAGTCTGCCTGTTCTGCTCCCCTGTTCTGCTCCCCGCTCTGGCTCTGGTGAATTCTCTCACCCTCTCTCGCTTCTGACTGTACCCAGTGCTTGTATAAATAAATAAATAAATCTTTAAAAAAAAAAAAATAGGGAGAGGAGCTGAATAGACATTTTCCAAAGAATAGATACAGAATATATACTGATGACCAAGACAGGCATACATAAAAAGGTGTTCAACATTATTAGTCATCCGGGAATGCAAATCAAAAGTTTGTGTGAAGGTATCACCTCACACCTGTCAGAATGACTATTTTCAAGAAGAGATAACAAGTGTGGGCAGGATATAGAGGAAACGGAAGCCTTATGTACTTGCCGGCGGGAATGTAAATTGGTGTAGTCACTATGGAAAACAATGAGGATCCAAAAATAAAAAATAGAACTACCATATGATCCAGCAACTCCACTTCTGGGTATTTAACTGAAGGAAACAAAATCACTAATATGTATGCACCCCCACGCTCACTGCAGCTTTATTTACACTAGCCAAGGCATGGAAGCAACCTAAGTGTCCACTAATGGATGAATGGATAGAGTAACAGAATATTACTCGGCCATAAAAAGGAGGATATCTTGCCATGTGTGAGGCGCTTGACAAGTCCTCATATCTTTTAAGATTTATTTATTTATGCATACAAGAACTGGGATGTAAGCCAGAGGTGTGAAGGATGAGAGGATTCACCAGAGACAGAGTGGGGAGCAGAACAGGCAGATCTACTGCTGAGGGGAGCAGCGGGTGAGACAGGAGAGGTCTGCTGTGGCATGTGGGTTAGCTGCTTGGCCAGCGGGGACTGAATTCATGCTGCAGTGGCTGGCGATAGCTTAATAGCACTGTGTCTTTAACCCCTGCACCACCAAGGAGGTCCTGGTCCTCATACCTTGAGAACATTATGCTAAGTTAAATAAGTCAGAATGAGAAAAACAATGTGAGGCTACGATTTCACTTACATGTGGAATCTAAGCCCCTCCCCCCCCAAAAAAAAACAACCAAGCTTATAGTAACAGAGAATAGATTTAGTATTTACCAGAGGCTAGGGGTGGGAGACTCGGGAAATGGGTGAAGGAGGTCAAAAAGTACAAACTTCTAGTTATAAAATAACTAAGTCCTTCTAGTTATAAAATAACTAAGTCATGTATAGCATGATGACTACAGCTAATAATACCTATCATAGCAAGTTGCTAACACAGATCTTTTTAAAAAGGGGGCTTCCATGAGCCATAGTAAGGATTGGCTGAATATGGCCCAACATGGTTTTTGTTTTGCTGGTATTATGTTTTTAAATACATTAATTAGTTGCCACCGCTTCAAAATCAGGAAGTTCAAAATGGGGAACTCTAGTTTTCTTGAAATGCCAGAAGCTCTGACAACATTAGTCTCTATTCCCCAAGGTAGCCACTGACCAGAGCTGTGCTGTTGCCACCCGGGCACTGAGTGTGCGCTGTCAACTTTGCTGCAGTCCACATCAGTCCCTACTTACATCACATGTCCATTTCACTATGTTTCAGGATTGCAACCCTAGGTTTGCAGGGCCCACATTCCCTCCCCCTGCTGTATCTAGCCCCTGCCCTGACTCACCCACATATCCTTTGAGATGAAGAGATCAAGTCATCAGCACAGTGTGGCTGGAGCTCCTAGACTCTGCATACCATTCTCCACCTCCATACCTTGGCCTGGGAGAGGAATCTCTTATTCCCCAAATGCCTGACCCCCACCCAGGTCTAACTCTTCCCATTTCTGGCCTCAGTATGGGCACGGATTCCTGGGGAGAGGTCCCTGGCCTAGTCAGGTCATTTCCTTCTCTGGGCCCCATAAGGTGTTCCAGGCACACTGCAGATGACTGTCAAAATTTCCTGTCTCTGGGATCACCTTCCCTACCCCTATGTGGGTGACAGAGAATGAGAACCTGAGTCTGTGGGTACATGGCCAGCACAAGGTTTGGCTGATACATAGCTGCTCAAACAAATTCACTCTACCAAAAGCCTCTTAATTGGTGCCCCCTGGTATCCCTGTGGCTAATGGGACAGAAGAGACTGATATAGGTCAAGAAAAAGCTGCAGGGTAAGATGCTGAAGTAACAGGGGCACATAACCACAAACTTTTATGTCATGGTGCATTAGGGGACTGACCCTTCAGAGTAACCCCCCTTGAGGATTGTCACTCCAACTACAACTTTGTGTCCTCCTGAATGAAATGTAAAGTTCTCTGACCTTGCTCTCTCTTCCCAACTTTCCCCTGATCCTCATCCACTGCACTCTAGCCAGGCCCTTGCCTTCTCATAAGTGTGTATCCCACCAGCCTTTGCTGGTACTCTGCCCTCTGCTATGGTAATATTGCTAGGGTCCTCAATCTTGTTCAAAAAAGGGCCAGAGGCAGCTTACCACAAAAAAAGTTCAAACCACCAACAATGTGAACAGCATCAACACAAGTTAGAAAAATGGGCATGACAGAGCGCAATACACTAACAATTAAGGTCAAGAGCACTGGAGTGCATGAGCACTTTCAAATACATGGAGACCCCTGGCTGCCCAAGCAAAAAGGGCACTCAGACAAGGAATGCAATTTTTAGATAAGAGAAAGCAGAATAAGCTTTCTTAAGCTAAGATAAAACACTTTATAGTTCTAAATCCCAAAGTTTGTCATTTGGAACCTTCCTTAGAAGACCTTAGAAGACAATTGTAATTGTACTGCCATCACACTGACCTGCTAGAACACCCATCCATTTTCATAAAAATAGTTTTTTTCAAAAAGACCTTGCTCTGGATGGGTAAGATGTGATGTATACACACAAATGGCATTACTAGCCTTAAAAAAGGAACAACACTCTGATGAATATTGAAAACACTATACTGGGCCTCCCCAGTGGCACAGCGGGTTGAGCGCAGCGCTATTAAACTGTCTGCAGCCTCTGAAGCGCGAGTTTGATACCCAGCCAGCCAGGGAGATACCCACATGGCACGGCAGACCTTTCCTGTCTCGCCTGCTACTCAACAGTGTTTTCAGGGCCTCCCTAATGGCGCAAGGGGTTAAGTACCACACTACGAAGCAATCCATAGCCTCTGCAGCACGAATTCGATCCCCAGCCAGCCAGGGAGAAACCCACATGGTGAGGCAGACCTCTCCTGTCTCACCCGCTGCTCCCCTCAGCAGTGTATTTCAGTCAATCCACCTGTTCTGCTCCCCACTCTGTCTCTGGTGAATCCTCTCACCCCCCACACCTCTGGTCTATACCCCAGCTCTTGTATGCATAAATAAATCTTTTTTAAAAAGGCTAAGATGATACATTTTACTGCAATTAAAAATAAATTTATCGGGCCTCCCGGGTGGCGCAGCGTTGAGCACTAGGCTGTGAAGCTGCCCGCAGCCTCTGCAGCGCCGGTTCGATCCCCGACCGACCGCCGGCGAGGGTCCCACATGGCACGAAGACCTCTCCTGCCGCAACCGCTGCTCCCCTCAGCAGTGTACTTCGTCAGTCTGCCTGTTCTGCTCCCCACTCTGGCGAATTCTCTCACCCTCCCGCACTTCTGACTGTACCCAGTGCTTGTATAAATAAATAAATCTTTAAAAAAAATAAATTTATCAATTAATTTTAAAAGATCTTGCCCATCTTGGGCCTCCTTGGTGGAGCAAGGGGTTGAGACGCAACCTATGAAGCGATCCACAGCCACTGCAGTATGAGTTCAATCCCCCGGCTAGGGAGCTACCCACATGGTGCAGCAGACCTCTCCTGACTCGCCTGCTGCTCCCCTCAGCAGTGTATTTCACAATCTGCCTGTTGTGTTCCCCACTCTGTCTCTGGTGAATCCCCTCACACCCCAACCTCTGGCCTGTACCCCAGTTCTTATATGCATAAATAAATAAATCTTTAAAAAAAAAAAAAGATCTTGCCCATCTTGATTTCCACATGTTTCCAACTCCACACATGGGAAGTAACAAGGGTTTATTGCATGAATGACTGATGATGGAATTTACCAAGCACAAATCATCTCCACTCCACCAGGGCCTGATGTGCTTGGAGTCCCCTACAAAGGTCACTTAATGACAGTGGCTGCAGAGCTGTCCTACCTCCTCCCTCCCATCCTCCTATGGGGGGCGACCCTGGAACTGGTTTGCATCCCCACAACCCAGTATCTGTCCATCATAATCTCAATCCAGACCTATATTGCCCACCCTGTGATGTGCTCCATGCTCAGCTATTTCTGAAGGATAAAATTCAATTCAAAGCATGAAGACTAGACTCCACTGTTTTCAAAGGGTCAATCCATAGGTCATCCCAATGTCCGGAGGTTTGTTTAGGTAGCACCGCAGGAGCAAGGGGTGCTCTGAAGGAGACACTGCACACTTGTGCACAAGTGCTCAGAGCACTAGCCAAGAATCATTTGTGGGGCTCTGCAGCACCTTTGTTATGGGTCAAGACCTCAAGCCTCCTAAGTGCGGGAAGCATGCATGTCTAATCCACACCAAGACCCATTGTCTGACTGGGGAGCTGGCAGGGGGAAGCCTGGCTCATGAGGGTCTAGGTCAAAATAGACTGTCTAAAGTGTAAGTTTCTCCCGGGAGATTTCTTTCCACAGACAGAGCCAGAGGCCCACGTCATGGGGTGGCAGGACTGATACTCCAAGACATCCCAAGTCCATGCAGAGGTACTCAGATTCCTAGCAGTGTCCCCAGGTCACTGTTTTCCCCATGAGGCCCAGGAACACAGGGTCCATCCACATTCCCCGACGAGGAAACTGGGGGTCCCAACAAAGAACTTACAAAGATAGATTGCTCCTTCAACCGCCTTTTGGCCTCCTCAGCTTCTAAAGTCTGCTGTTTCCTCCTGGAATGATAAGTGGGCATGTACCCTTTCAGGGCAGAACCACAGATGGACACCACATGGAGCCTGGTGGCCAGGGCTGGGGTGGGCCCACCTGTGCTCCTCGATCTGCTGTTCCCGTTCTCGGTATCGCCGTTCCCGCTCCTCCTGCTCCTGCCGCTCCTGCTCCATTCGCTCTTGCTCAAATCTGAGCCTCTCATCCAGGGCCTTCTTCCGCTCCTCCTCCTTCCTCAACTCTTCTTCCTTCTGCAACCCCCAGGGCCAAGGCAGTGTAGGCCTTGAGCCTGGAGACCCGCCCCTGACCCTCCAGTCCTCCCCAACCTAGGTCTAGGAAGGGCGGTTCTGAGAGTTCAGGGGTTGAGCTCTAAGGACACCAGGCCAAAGGGCTCGCTTTTTCAGCTGCAGGAATACATGGGGTGGGACACACAGCTGAAGGCAGGAACCTAGGGTGAGAAGCCCAGAGCTACCCCATGGGGTAGGATCAGGGGCCCACCTTGGCTTGTTCCCAGAACTGCTCGCGGTTAATGCGCTTCATTTCCACAGCCGCATCCGTCTTCTGATAGGTGGTGCCCTAGAGAGTCAAATGGCCCAGCATGAGCACAGAGGGCAGGCTGAGGATTCCAGAAGCCTTCACACTCACAGGTAAGGACTGTGAGGACTCAAGGCCGGGAGGGGGTGAACACTGACCACGGGCTCCGCATTCTCGTCCTCGCGCAGCCGCAGGCGGTGCAGCACCGGGCTGGAGAGCCGCGCCAGCCCATTGGAGAGCCGTTGCCCAATAGCGCCCGCATCTATGTCTTCCACACTGCTGGCGTTCACGATCACGTCGACGCCCTGTGGCAGGATGGGGTGTTCAGGAAGCATGGCTTCTGCCAGTCAGCATCCCCAGCACACAGTCCCCGAGGCTGGCCGGCGGGCCCCAGGAGCCCCGGCCCCTCCCCTAGGAGACCAGGCCCCTCCGCACCTGAAAGAACTCAGCCACTTTGGCCACATGGCTGGCACAAGCGCATTTTCGGGCATCCGGCACGTCTTCCCCCACCTGCAAAGCATTCAGGGAAAAGGGTGTTGGTAAAGGACATTAAGGGACAGCAGCCTGGGCCTCCCCGGTGGTGCAGCGGTTGAGCGCTGGGTTGCGAAGCTGCCCGCAGCCTCTGCAGCGCCGGTTCGATCCCTGGCTGCTCCCCGGCCACCGGAGGAGGGTCCCACATGGCGCACAGACCTCTCCTGCCGCCCGCTGCTCCCCTCAGCAGTGTACTTCGGTCCTTCTGCCTGCTCTGCTCCCCGCTCTGGCTCTGGTGAATTCTCTCACCCTCCCACGATTCTGACTGTACCCAGTGCTTGTATAAATAAATAAAAATAAATCTTTAAAAAAAAAAAAAAAAAAAAAAAAAGGGACAGCAGCCTGAGGCCCCTGGCTTTCTTCCCAGGGTTAGTGGGTTTTTTCCAGTGGTATCAGAGGGTGGAGGGTGACTGTTCTGGGGCCTTCCACTCCCTTCCCCAGCCCAGAGCTGCATACCCAGTTGATGAGCACGTATTTTGGCAGAGCAGCTTGGGAGTCCTTGACACTGCAGAAGCCGTACATCACCTTCTGGTTCTCAAAGTGGCCCGAGAGTTCCTGTAAGCCCCCATCTGGGGGAATCAGGAGGGTGTCAGGACTTCCCCTCCTGAACCCTTACCCACAAAGGGCTTGGAACCCAAAGGAAAGACTCCTCTGTGGGCACCCGCCCCGGAGTCTTCTGGCCTCCAAGACCTGGTCAGGAGCCCAGAGTTCTGGGTTGGTGTGAGAGAGAGACAACAGGCAGGAGTGAGCTTTACCTTTAAATCTTCTGGGCTTAATTTCGAGGTAGGACTGAGGAAGAATTTGTTCACTCATCTTCCTGCCCCAAGTGGTGCTAGTGCCCAGTAAAGTGAAATGAAGCCTTGGGCACTGGAGAAAGTGGGGGTGATCTGGGCCACCCCTGCCAGCCACTTCCTTTCTAGCTGTGTGATTTTGGACAAGTCACTCTCCCTTTCTGAGGCTCAGTCTTATAATCAAACAGGAAACAAGATTCCCTCCCTCCTCACCCTGGGGATTGCAAGAATGATGAGAGGAAGGACACCCGCCAGACAAGTGTAGATCTGCTCTATGCAAGTAAGGAGGTGGCCCGGAGCCAGGAGGATGGGGAAGAAAACAATCCGAGGAGGGGGCGGCAGAGAGGAAGGCAAAGGAATGGCTGGAATTCTTACCTCCTGACGCTGCAAGCTTGAGGTCATCTGAGCCATCCTCATATGTGTACAGAGCCCTGGGAGGAGGGAAGAGTTGCTCAGTCAGCTATGAGGGCCAATTTTGGGTGGGGACAGCTCTGGGGAAGAGGAGGGACACAGAGGGAACAGGACAAGATTGGGGGTTCGAAGCCCAGCACTCCCTGGTAGCCATGACAACAGGGATAGGCACCATTTCTGGCTGGAGGCTCAGTCTTATAATGGGGGCACCCTTGGGCCTGGGTCAGGTGAGGAGTAAGCATAGAGTAAAAACTGCTGCCTGGTAGCTTCACTGCAAGGAAGCCCAGGTGTCGCATCCTCTGAGTCCTGCCTCTGGCAGCCTACAACCCAGGAAGCGAGTGACGGTGTGCACTGATGGAGATTCCAAGGCGACGGTTCCTTGGTTACCGTTCCCTGGCTACCATGCTTCTCATCCCGGATTGGTCGTCTCCAGGAACCTACCTGGCATGTGCATCCCCCCCCCCCCGCCCCCCAGAGAGGGAGGAGTGAGGAAAGAGAACCTAGTGCTAGCTCAGCTCTGGGCATCCCCCCGTAACCATGGCAACCCAGCAATTGGCACACGACTGGCCCACCCCAGCTGCATTCTCCTGAACACAAAGGACCCTAGGGACCCGCCCTCGGCCTCAATCTCCGCCTCTCCGAAATGGGGATGAGGTCATCTCGGTCACTCTCGCCCAGACTATGGTCCCTGGGTGGTTGTGCTCTCCGAGCCGCCCAGCCCCTAGGCCGCCTCCGCCCAAGCCCGGGCCCTGGCCTCCTGGGACTGGGTTATTTCACCAGAAAGCTGACCTACCAGCCTTCCTTCTTCTTCCTGGCTTTTTCAGCCCCAGCTTTTTCTCCCTAAGTAGCAGAGATACAGCATTCGTTTCACCGATGGGAAGGCAGAGCCCGCTCCTTCTGCAGGCCCACTGGGAGGACTGGTCAGGAGCCCTGAAGACTAAGGCGTGCTCAGCCCCTTCCCAAGTGGCACATTCCCTACAGCTGAGACAGGAGACTGGGGCTGGGGGCCGGGAAGGCAAGAGCAGGAAGGTGGAAAGGGAAGGGGGGGAGAGGTGGAGGAAGACCAGGTGGAGGAAGAAAGACCAGAGAAAGGGCTAAAGAGAAGGGATACAGAGAAACTGAAGGAGGGACAGAGGAAAGGAAAGGGGGAGGAGAGCAGGAAGAGAGGGAGGAGGGAGACGGGGAAGGGAGGAGGGAGACCAGCAGGGAGGAGGGTCTGGCCCAACCCCCATGAGGTCAGAGTAAATCCTCCTCGCCAGGGCCAAATGGCAGGGTGACACCCCAGGCCTGGGGATCCCTCCCTTCCCTGAAAGGGACACAGGTGGGCTGTGGGGCCAGGAGGGCCTGGTCCAACTGTTGCCGGAGCCTCAGCCCTGGCAGTTGCTTCCCAAGCACAGCTGTCTCACCACCTGTCCACCACTCTAACCCACCACTGTGAACAAAGGGCCCTCAGAGAAACAGGGGCTGCCCCTCTTCATTCCACAGACAAGAAACTGAGGCAGAATGCAGCGATCCTGGTTCCCACATGGCTTTAGATATGGGAGGACTGACAGCCCTCGCTTTGCCCAGGAACACTGTCCTGCTTCTTCCATGCTCGACCCTCTTCTGCTTGCCTCTGATCACCTATTCTGTTCTCCACGACCCTTACCTGACAGAAACCATAGCCAAGTTCAAAGCCTTCAGCAGGCCTTCAACCCTGAGTTCCACCCCGCCTGCATTTCCAGCCAGATCCTCTGTATCCACACCGGAAACCTGGGTCACACCAAATGGCTCCCTGCATATTGTCCACCCTCGAGCCTTTGCATGTGTGGCTCCCTTCACAGAAAGGCCAACCTGTCTTCTCCACCCCACTCCCACCCCTAGCTGAAATCTCTGAGCACCCCAACACCAGCTCCCCAGAAAGGCCTGAGCTAATCCTCCCAACTGCACCCTCCCTGCACTTAGCACATCCTGGAGGGATGCCAAAAGGTATCTGAACCACCTGCCCCAGGTCTCAGCAGACCAGTACTTCTCAAACACAGGAGAACTACCAGGCGGGCAGGTGGGAGCTCGTGAAGCCACAAGGAGTCGGGGCGGGGGGCCCACATCTCTACGTGTCTCACCAGCTCCAATCCCCAGAAAGACTATAAGCTTTGTCAAGGTGGGGAGTCTGACTCAGTCAATCCACACATGTTGCTGTCTGGGTCCAGGATGCAGCCCAGAGCAATACCAGCAGGAATTTGTGATACTTGACAAACTGAGAAACTATCTAAGCTGAAGTGAGTGGAAGCTGGGATGGAGCAGCTCCAGGAAGATCCAGGGATGGGCTGAGGACAGGTGGACCCCTCAGGACCATCATTCACACTGAGGATGTTAGAACTGGAAGGCCCTTGGGTATCACAGATTTGGTTGAATCTGATCCCCTCTCTCTCTCTTTTCAAAAGGACCGGAGAACAGGGACTATGTGCAGTCACAGTGAGTTATTTTAAATCCACGGCAACACTGACTCTTCCCACTATACGACCTGGCTTCCTGGGTGCCCTGCTCCCAGCACCAGGGCAGTGATCCATCTCTGAGGCCCACCACCTAAGAGAGAACTCCCTCTGGCCCCCTACCAGCCACTCAGAGGCAAGCTAAGGGAGGGTAGGGGCAAGTGCCCTTTGCCCAGGTAGCAATTTTACTCAAGATGCCCTCCTCTGGCCTCTGCGTGCAGGGTCTGCCCCTGAGTCTTGAGATCCTACTTCCTCTTGATTACGTGCTAGGCATTCCTGGCACTCATGCCCTCTTCTGCAGGATAGAATCCTCACACTCTTTTTATGAAATGCTATCTGGGCCCTTGGAGTGCGAGGGTGCGGGTGTGCATCTGTGTGTGTCCCACACACAACCCAGATGGGGGGGTGACGCACACCAGTGATGAATAACTCCTTTTGGCCACATGGATGCTGCTGGGTGGTGGGAGCCCAGGCCTCTGCTGACAGGAGAGGGGCCAGCAGTGGTTGTGTGGTCCTGTTGTCAGAGCTCTGCTTCTGGGGGGGCTGGGGGCAAATGGGATGGTGGTAGACAGCACCCCTCTAGACTAGAAGTCGATGGGGGGGGCCGGGAGTGGACTGTGCCCCTCTCCAGACAGGGCCCATAGCCCAGGCCAACTCCTCCAGCAAGCCAAGCTGGCCACTTGCCCTGAACTCCTCCCATGATCTCAGCCCCCTAGGGGCAGGGATAGGACAACGGGTGGGCCGCCTGCCCGCTTAGCCTGTGCTGGCCTCTCCTGTGACTGACCTGCAGGACATGAGAGCTCATCTCTCGCTTCATCCCTCAAGGCCTGGCCGCCAGCCAGTGCTGCAGTACCATGGCATGGATGCCTGGTCATTTTATCCCCTCCTCCAGCCCCCAGGTCAGTGTCCCTCCCAGCACAAGAGGGAGGCTGGCCCAAGTGGGGCCCCTCAGATCTGCCCTCATTCTGTGCCTCAGTTTCCTGCCTATCAGAGGGAGAAGTCTAGGAAACAGAATGGGCACCTGCTCCATGAGAAGAAAATCTTGTGTGTGGGGGGGAGGGGATAATTCCTGAATGGGGCAGTGTGGAACCCTTGAGCTTTTTCCTGCCACCCAAAAGGACTCCAGTTCCAAAGCAGGTGGTGATCCCCTCCGCAGCTCAGGGGGAGACAACAGCTGGGAAGAGGAGAGAGGGCAGCCCAGCTCCTCTCCCACCAGGAAGCTGCAAGCCTCTTGCCTCTGGACCATGGGACTGGGAGCTCAGCGGGTCTACGGAACCCCTCATCCCTCTCTGGGGGCTCGCCCCACACCTGAGCACTCCTGGGCTTCCTCGCGGGCACCCCAGCTGGCCCCCTAGGCGGGTACTTGGGTTCTCTTGGCATCACCCAGCCTAGCAGTCTAGTCCCTGCAATCCCTTTCAGGTCGGGGAGGAGGACTCATCCCTGCCTCCTCCGCGACCCCAGAGAGAAACAGGAGTCACTTGGCGGTTGCCATGTGGCAATGAACGTCTTTCCATCACACCCAGCACCGCGAGGCCCCCGATGGGCGGGGCGCCCGGCCCCCCACCGGCTCCGCACCTCCCCCGCCCAGGCTTTCCTTTGTGCAGTGGCCGGGCCGGGCAGGGCCGGGCAGGGCCAGGCAGGCTGCGCTGGCTCCGCTAGCTCGGTCCCCGCCCCGTCCCCGCCCGGTCCTCGCCTGCTCGAAGGTGGCGAAGGTGCCCTTGGCCGCCCCGTGCACACCTGTGCCCGGGCCGCGGGTGGGGTGAGGGGGCGGGGGACGAGCTCGCGCCGGCCCCGGGGCCCCGGGCGGCGCATCTGGCCCCAGCGTCCACCCGACCGGCCACCGCTCCCCCGCGCGACTGTGGCCGCCTCCGGGCGCTCGGGCCCGGCTGCGCCCCGCCCGGCCCGGCCCCTCCCCCGGCGCGCACAAAGGCAGCCCCTCCCAGACCCTCCCGAGCCGCTGCACCATTTTGGGGTCTCCCCCCTTCGCCGGCGGCGGGGCCGGTGGAAACAAAGGCGCGCGGCGGCCGCGCGGGGACAAAGGGGCTGGGGGGGCGGGGGCGGGGGGCTCACCAGTCGGCCGCGCTCTCCTCCCGAATCACCTCCTCGTACGCCGCCAGCAGCTCCAGGCGGTGGCCGCTGAAGCTGACGCCGGCCATGCTTCGGGCCGGACCGAGGTCGAACGGACAGACGCACGGACGGACGGACGGACGGACGGAGAAGCAGGGAGAGAAAGAGGGAGTCGCCTTCGCCGCCGCCTCGGAACCTCTGCAGCGCTGCGAGCGAGCGAGCCAGGGCCGGGGGAGGGGAGCCGGCCGGCGGGGGGCGGGGGGCGCTGGCTCCGCCCGGCTCTCTCCCTCCGCTCGCTCGGTCCTAGCGCCGCCTCGGCCCGGCTCAGGGGGAGGCCCGCCCCCCCTTCCCGGCCTGCCCCGGGGCGCCCCCACGCCCCTCTCCCACCGCCCCTGCGCGCCGCGCCCGCGGCTGTTCTGCCCCTCCGCCCCCGAGCCCTGCCCACCCTTGTCCTCAGGCCGCACCTCTCGTGTTGCCAACCTGGTGGCTCACCCTCTTCCCCAGCCCCACATCCAGCCCCATCCCTGCTTAAGCGAGATTCCCACCTCCTCTCTGGACTCAGCTTCATCCCTCTCGTTTGCACTCCTCCTGTCCCAATCCCTAACCCCCTTCAATCCAATCCGCCCCGACCCCACTCCGTGCTTAATTTGTCTCCATCCCAGCCTCACCCACCGCCATCCCTGGTCTATCCTATTCCATGTGTACCCCATTTCCATCCCACCTCCTAACCCCGACCCAATTCCCATTCCAGTTTCCCCAGGCCCATTCGCAGTCCATTCCCATCTCTGAATGGTCCCTTCCTACCCCAGCACCATCCTTTGCCATCTTCGTCCCCTTCCCAAATATGACTGTATTTCTCTCCCATGCCAAGTCCAGCCCTATTTCCAACCCGCGCTTAGCGCACCCCTCACCCATTCACCACACCAAACTTCGCATCCTCCTCCTCAGCGCAGCCTATCTGTTCCCATTCTGATCCCAGTTCGCAGCCACATCCCTCCATCCCTGCCATCTCCATCATTCCCAGCCCCAAACCAGCTCATTATCTCAGCACATCCAGCTTCTTTTGTCCCACCCTTGGGGAGCTGCCTCCTGGGCCCTCTCAGATAGGGCCAACCTAGGAAATCATTTGCTTGCTTGCTTTTTTTATTTTTTAAAAAGATTTTATTTTGTTTATGCATACAAGAACTGGGTACAGGCCAGAGGTGGGGGGGGCGGTGAGAGGATTCACCAGAGCCAGAGTGGGGAGCAGAACAGGCGGATGCACTGAAATACACTGCTGAGGGGAGCAGCAGTGGGGGAGACAGGAGAGGGCTGCTGTACCATGTGCATAGCTCCCTGGCCCAGATCGAACTGCAGTGGCTGTGGATTGCTTCATAGTGCTCACACTTAACCCCTTGTACCACCCGGGAGGCTCTGGAAATCATTTGCTTTCTATCCCAGGTCTCTCCCAGAGGAATCCCATGTAGCATTCCGGAAGCGGAATTTAACACCAAGCTCCCAAGACAGGGCACCCCCAAGGACACTCCAGGGCCAACTACCTGGCACCTTGATTTCCCAAAGCTCTGTACACTGAAGGTGCTGGAGCCTCAGAGAATGTTCAGGAAGGGATGGGAGACTCACTGCCAGGGCCTTCTGGAACCTCTCTGCTCCTTGTTGAGGTGGGGTCTTAAAACCCTCCTGGCTTTCAGAAGCGTTTCCCATCACCTACAAATCCTCCCAACCCCATCTTCCCAGAGCAGGTAATGGAAACTGAGCAAACTACCTGGTCAAGTCTGGAAGTCGTAGAGGAGGAGGCCAGCTGGGCCTCAGAGTCCCCAGCTGGGCATAATCTGCCATGCCAGAGAGAAGACAATAGTGCATGCTGATTATCAGTAGTGGTTCCCAGCACTATGGAATGGGAAGAAACCTTCTAAAACTAAAACATTTCATAGGTCCTTGCCCAGAGACCCTACACCTACCTGGGCACCTGTCCCCTTCCCCAGGAAGGCTTAGCAGGATTTTGGGGAGGGAGGAGACCTTGCAGTAGGGTTGAGGAGTGCCGGGGAACAGTAAGACAGGGACCTTGCACCTCAGCCCTTCTCCTGCTGACTTATACCAGCTCAAAAATCCTCCCACTTTCCCCTCCTGACCCCTCCCCAATCTCCTGTCACTCAAATTCACATCCTAAACATAAGCCCTACATGCTCGAGCGGTCTTCCGTCTTCCCCCATTCCTGCCTCCCGCCCTCACCACCCACAAACTCTTCAGCCACGCCCACTCTCACCTCTTTACCATCTATCTTTTTAAATAAACTTTTAATTTTAGAACAGTTTTAGATATAGAGACACATTACAAAGATAGTACAGTTTTCTCTATTTTCTGTCTCACACCCAGTTTTCTCTATTTTCAGGGGAGCAAGAGGGTTTCAGGCTGGCATGTCCTGGAGCCCACTTCTGGTCTCCTCATCCTTAACTCTTTCACATCATATTCATCCTGCAATTTCTGTATCTGTAACCTGTCTCCTGCTTTCCCCCTTGCCCCTGGCACCACCCTGGTCAAGGTGACTAGTGACCCCTCACTTGCCAAATTCAGTGGCCCAACCGTAGTCCTAAGTTTCCATGGCCACTAGGAGCAGGGTGGCCCCTGATCACTGCCCTCTCTGAGCCCGCATCCCTTCTGTCACCTGCTACCTCTCAAGCTTCTATACCCAGCCTGGGTGGGGCTGCTAGGTACCTCCTTGGAGGTCCTACCACCAGGCTTTCATGACTACCACCCCCAAGTACTGATCATCCTTCAAGTTGTTAAGATATCAGTCCCTCCCATTCCCAAAGTGTGAGCTCCCCCATGTGCTGGGAGGCTAGCCCACTGGCTTCTGTGTCCCTGGTGAGAAAAAGACAAAGACTGGGATCCAGTTGGTCACTTGCTATGTGACCGTGGCTGGAAAGCTTTCCCTCTCCGAGTTTCTTCTTTGAGAGCATGTAAGGCTAAAATGTGACTGTATGGCGGCTTAGAAAGTGAGAGCCCCCTCCCTTCCTCCATGAAGCCCTACCCTGGTCCCTCCCACGCCCCCTTTCCTGTTCAGTGCTCCCCATACCTCTCAGGGAAGGCTTTAAGGTTGAGAGAAGGCAAGCTGACCATAGGATTTTGCCAGCTGATGGTGCCCTTCTCTGCCCTCATCCAGCCTCTGCAAGTTCCTACCAAGCATACCTTTAAAAATGCCCCCATCATCATTAACGTGCTCACAGCATTTCCAGCCCCTGCCTCAGGGCAACCACCTTCACCTTAGCGCTGCTCCTGACAGGTGGGTTGCTGCCGCCCACAGACTGTGCTAACTGGGAACTCAGACTCCTTGCTTGAGTTTTCTTTCTCACTCATTTCCAACTGTGAAGTGCAAACAATAATGATGGTACTTACCTCATGGGATCTGTTTGAGGATTTTTAACTAGAAAGTGTCTAAAATGGCAACTGCACAGAGGAGTTACTACTGATGTGTTGGCTTTTACAGATAGGAAAATCAGAGAGGGTAGCTGCTTGCATTGACACACACAGCCAGTGATGGAAAAGTCTGGATAGGAACCCAGGTCTGTGTGTGTCACTTTCAGCATACCACATGCCATAGAGATTTCTCCTTCAGGCACCCCCATTTCCACAGCCAGGAGTTGGGCTGGCCTGGAATTTGGTCAGAATTAGAGCCTTCAGGGCCTAGGGGAGGCATTGAGAGGAGGAAGTATTCGGGGTGCACTCACTGCCCAGTTTGAGGGGTGGCCCACTACCTGCTCCAGAGAGGAGTGTGTGATCCAGGTCGATGAGCCAGACCTCCAACTGCTCTGGGGGTGGCACATGCCCATTCAGTCCAGTGCCATCAGCCCTGGGACTTTTGCTGGAACCACAAGGAAAGGTTCCACAGGGGTTGTTGGCAGGATGTGGGCCTAGAGCTTCCATCTTTGCCAATAATGGGGAGAGCCACCTGAGAGTAAATCCAGCACCCCAGAAAGCTGAGAGATAGTGAGGGAGAGCCTCTATAATATTCATGGGTACCAGATCAGGCCATGTCTAAAGCCATTCATCTTTTCAGCAATTATCCCTGTTTCTGATTAAACTATTCAGGTGTCAGCTGAAAGTAGAACCCCTAGTAGTGGTCAGTTTTGTCAGTAGCAAGGGACCTGGGCTTGCTGGTCCCCCTGGGACCTGGACAGGAGTGACTAGCCTGGTCCTGGGGCTTAGGGTTGCTCCCTGACCATTCCTTGGTGATTCCATTGCATGATCTCCCAGGGGCTGGTCAGAGCCTCCTGAATCCTCCCCAGACACCCGGCAAGCTCCATGCCTCACCATGTCCCCTGAACCCCTACTGGGGGAGGGCCCTTCCACACTCTCGGGGTAAGCTTTGGACTCAGGCCCACTCGGGTTGGAATCCCAAGCACAACTGTCCATCCTGTGCCAGCCCCTTCAACCATGACTACAGTTCCCTTCCTGCAGCAGGGCTGCTCGGTAGGGTCCACAGGATCGTGTGTACCTTGTGTGCCATCCAAGGCCACAAGGGGCTAGGCATTGAGGAGGCAGTAATAGAAGCATCAGTTCCTGCCTCTGTACTCTGTGCTCTGGGTGAAACAGTACCTCGCCCTCCACCACCTCGCTCCCTGCTGATTTCAAGTAGGCTCCAGCCATTTAGAGCTAGAAAAAAGCCCCTCTCTTGCCTGTGGCTCCCCACTTGCCCACTCAGCCCCCTGCTGTGGGCTCTGCCCCCTCAGCTGGGGAGACTGCGCTCTCTGAGGGTACTAATGGCTTCTCCTGCCTGGCACAGGACATTTCCCAGTTCCAGGGGCCTCCACCAGTATAGCCTGCAACCCCAGCTTTGGAACACTGTGATCCCTGTAGCCCTGTGGTGGTGGTTGGGGCAGCTGGGAGATGCAACCGGGAGCACCTCAGTCTTTAATCTTTGTTGCTGTGACCCAGGCCACTCCAGCTAAGTGGCTCTAGACAGATCACTTTCCCTCGCTGAGCCTGAGTTCCTTCATCTGAAGTGTGTCTTTAATGACATTTCTCTTAAGTGCATTACAATAACTAAAGTAACACTGGGGGCCTCCCTGGTAGCCTGGGGTTAAGTCTCAGTGCTATCACGCTGTCACCTCAACAGCCTGAGTTGGATATCAGGGCAGGCAGGGAGCGGACTCACGTGGCGCAGCAGACCTCTCCTGTCTTTTGCCCACTGCTCCCCTCAGCAGTATTTCAGTATTTCAGCAGATGTACCTGTTCTACTCCCCACTGTCTCAGGTGAATTCTCTCCCCTACATCCACCCCCAACACCCTGCATACCTCTGGCTTGCACCCATTCTTTTACACAAAAATAAATAAAATCTTAAAAAAAAATAACATCCGAATGATCGCTGTTTCCCAGCAGAGAGGTAGCCTCTGAGCAGAGGTACACACCACCGTGCTCGTGTCCATTTTTTTTTTTTACCTCCCCAGGTCTATGCTCTTCACCCCAGATGCCCAACATCTTCCCTTGGGAGATGCGTCCCAGCTTCCTCCTTTTACCCATCTTGGTGGCTCAGCTGACTAGCTCAGAGCCAGTCTAATCCACTGTCCTCCTGGGCCACCACAGCCAAGCCTCTTGAAAGAGCTGTCTACACTCTATCCTTCCACATCCTCACCACCCGTCTGCCTGTTCCTCTAACCTTGGCAGCCACCCCAGCTCTCCAGTAAACTGATCTGGCAAACATCACCTTGTTGATAATGCCATGGGGACTTCTCAGCCTTATCTGCCTGGTTGACACTGTTGGCAACTTCTGGAAACACTCCTGCTCTGCCCCAGCTTCCGTGCCCAGAGTCCTTCCGAGGCTGTTGCCCTCCATCTCTAGTGGTGCCTGCTTTCTTTACCTAGGGCTGTGCTGTCATTGCTTCCCAATCTGATCTCTCTTCTCTGTGCTGGGCTCCTGACCATTCTCACATTGATTTTTTTAAAAATAGAATTGAGAAAAATTTGAGTTGTCAACATTCATAAACCTGATTTCACATTAAAGTCTGAATCTTTGGATGCTGTTGGTAAAGTGCAGATGTGGCCACAGCTCGGCATCCCACGCAGCAGCCCTGGGTTAGGTTCCCAGCAGTGCTCACCATCCGGCCCCAGTGCTCTTGTTCACTTGTATCCATGGAAACCAAGGATGGACTGAGAGGGCGTCACGGTTCAAGAGAAGTGGGAGAGAGTGCATTTCTTTGTGGAAGTGAATGATACCCTGTGTTTAACACACTAGGATGTCCAGGTTGAAAGAAAAGCACATCCCACCTGTCTTACTCCTGAGGTGCCTGCTGTGCACTCCCCCACCTCCAGCTCCTCAGCTCTCCCTGGGCATCAATTACAAGCATCTGTGATGACTGCCCTGGACCTGTCCCAAACTTATTTCCAAATTGACTCCGAAGTGAACCACACTTTACTCTTCAGTTGCTTCCTGAATGTCTCAGTCAGTCATTCAACAAAATGTCATTAGGTGTCCTTTATGTGCCAGGCTCTGGCAAGATATCCTGGAATAACACAGGGAGTCCTGTACACATTCTCCAGGGGTCTCTGAGAGAACACAACAGAACACTTTCTCTTCTCTGAAAGGGTAGGGGGTCTAAGGGCCCATTGAGATGCCAACTCTAGGTGTTGATGCCAGGGAGCCCCAAAGTACAGGTCACTGTGGACATGCTGAGTTGTCCTAATTTAGGCCCTCTCCTCAATTCCTCTCCCAGTCCCCATAGGCAGGTGGGGGGCACCTGGGGAAAGATGGGACCACTATCAGAGCCTCTAGGGTTTAACGTGCCAGGCAGAAGCAAGCTTCCAAGGTGCACTCCTGGTGAATGATGCTCAGGGTCCACCAGTCCCGAGACAGTGTATCCAGTTTCAGGCCTGGATTCTAATGTGGCTCATGGTTCAAGGACTGCATGACCTTGGTCAGGTCTCCTAATCTGGCAGATTCTTCCCAAGATTGCTGGATCTTGTGAGATGCTGTGAGCAATGCTGGTACATCCTGTATGCCTAGCAAGGCTGCCTTCCCTCATTTCCCCATGCCACCTCCCTTGGTCCTACTCTAGGCTCCCCAGGACCTGGGTCCCAACTCTGCCATGTTGCTTTCTGCTCCTTCTTTCCCTGACTGCTGCCCTTCCTCCCAGACTCTCTCCTCTTTCCTGCTACAACACAAATCTGTTTGCTTTGGTATTTCTTTTTTTTTTTTTAAAGATTTATTTATTTATTTATTTATTTATACAAGCACTGGGTACAGTCAGAAGCGCAGGAGGGTGAGAGAATTCACCAGAGCCAGAGCAGGGAACAGAACAGGCAGAAGGACCGAAGTACACTGCTGAGGGAAGCAGCGGGCGGCAGGAGAGGTCTGCGCGCCATGTGGGACCCTCCTCCGGTGGCCGGGGAGCAGCCGGGGATCGAACAGGCGCTGCAGAGGCCGCAGGAAGCTTCGCAGCCCAGCGCTCAACCGCTGCGCCACCAGGGGAGGCCCTGCTTTGGTATTTCTAACTGTCCAGTAACCTCACTCCCAACCCTCAGCCTCAGCCTGCCCTCAGGGGCAGTCCCAGCTCTTCCATCTTGCACCTGTGGACTCCCCTCCCCCCAGGGTCTGGGTTGTCCTCTCCAACCCCATATTCTTTTGCTGCAGTATACAATGGCAGTGACACCTCTGGCCCTTTACTCTTCCTGTCACTGTTTGCCACATCTGGTCTCTGCCAATCACCCTCACCTCCTCTGACCTCCAATTCAGGCTGAACCAGGTATCCCCCATTTCTATGGGCCTTGGGCCCAATACCTGGAATCCCCTTACCTCCTCCATGTGCCTATCACAGGGCCTACTGGGATGGGAAAACCATCTTAATCTCGATGCTCCTATGCACCTCAAATACCATGTTCCTAATATGCAGGAAGAAGTGCAGATAGGACACAGTTGGATACAAGTTTATTGTGGCACTGAGGTGTACAGGGGCTGGTATGGCCAGCACTGGTGTATGATGGTGGTGGAGGCAGTTGGGGACAATGAGGGGGTAAGGCAGGGTCCTGGGAACCCCAGGCTCCAGCAGGAGTCAGGGTTGGGATGACCTCTGCCAGCCCTGCCCAGAAATCTCAGCCTTGACTTCAGAACCTGTCAGAAGGTTGCAGTGGGCAGGGCCAGACAGCAGTGGGCGGGAGGGGCTCACACGTGGGAGAAGGCATGGCTCTTGCAAAGGGGCTTGTCCTTCTTGGAGTAGAAGGTCTTCCCTTCCAGGTTGATCTGACATATCTGTGGAAAGCCACGGTCCAGTCACATGGGATTGGGGGTGGCAGGAGAGGTTCCTTTCCAACCTCTCATGAATCCCACAGGCAGAGGGTTGGGGGAGGTTTACAAAGAACACAGGGGGCTGGGGGTGGGGTGCCAACCAAGAGTAGCACTCACTGCGCAAACGAAGCATGTGTCATGCCAGCTGAAGCCCAGTGCCTCCAGGAAGCGGTCCCCGGCGTCAATCTTGAAGTCACAGCCGCGGCATTTGGTGCCAAACATCTTCTCATAGTCTGGGGAGAGACACAGAGAGGAGAGACATGCTGGATTCCTGCAAGGATGAGCATCCTGTGCTCCTCTTCCCTTCCTCCATACCTCGCTCGCAGTAGGGCGCCCCTTCCTCCATGTAGAAGGCCCTGTTCCGAATGGGTGTCTTGCAGGCTGCGCAGGTGAAGCAGTGAACGTGCCAAGTCATCTTCAGGGCGTGCATGATCTCCTGGGAGGACAGTCACCGGGGGCAGCTCTTTGGCCTCCTCTCCAGAGCCATGATGACAGTAAGACTGGCCTGGAGCCCTCTTCCTTCCATAGTAAATGTTAAGTCTGCATCCCTACCACTCTTCTGTCCCAAACCTGAGATCTCCCTGTGGACATCCATACCCCCTCCAATCCCAGGCAGCTACACATTTCTCTGGGGTGAAGCAAAGGCCCTATGAAGGGCCAGACAGGTAGGTCTGGAACTCTGTCTCTCTGCTCCCCCCATGAGGCCTCTTGCCCATGACCGATGCACACCAGGCACATCTGTCTTGGGGCTTCACACCCACTGCTCCCTCTGCCTAGAAAGCTCTATTCCAGATGGCCCCAAGGCTCAGCCTGAAACTCCCAAGTTTCTGCTCAAAGGAAGCCACTCTGGGTGTATACTCCAACCCACCTCCGAATGCTGCACTCCCACTACCCGTAACTATGGCCTCCTGTTGTCTCCTAACTACAGTTGTCTCTTAACTACAGTTAATTGACCTGTTGTGTCTATTGCTTATTGTCTGTCTCCTGCTGAAATGTAAGTTCCCAGAGGGCATAAACCAGGAACAGTTCTATGAACAGTGCTTTACCATGTGCTGTAGAGGGGAAGGAGCGGGTGGGGGAGAACCAGAGGTTCATAGGCTGGGCTGTCAATCTCTGGGACCTTTGGGGCTAGCAGGGTTCAGATGTGGTGCAGGTGGAGGGCAATGTGGAGGCCTTGAAGGGGGTGAGATCTGGGTTCAGCCAGACTTTGCTTCTTACCTGGGTGACATGGCTAACAGCTTTCCCTTCTCCTGACTTTGGTCCCTTCCCTGTGAATGGACCCTAATCCCACTAGACTTCCAGGGTTACAAGGATGATCACACATTTGAAGGCAGACCAGTGCCTGCCAGGCCTGGGTGGTGTACTTGACGGGGACTAGGTAGACTATGTCCTGGCACTTCCTGGAGGAGCAGTATGGCATTCAGGAAGGTCTGGTGGAAGGTTCAGACTGAAATCAAGATGTTAAAGCTGCGAGAAGGTAGGACAGTTCAGGCAGGAGTGTGGAAAGCTCAGAGTTGGGCAGAGATGCAGATTTCTGCCAGAATACAGAGCCAGTTACCAATTTTTCTTCATCTTTTTGTGTGTGTAGAAGAACTTGGGTATAGACCAGAGGTGTGGGGGTGAAAGGATTCACCAGCGACAGCGTGGGGAGCAGAACGGGCAGATTGACTGAAATACACTGCTGAGGGGAGCAGCAGGCAAGACGGGAGAGGTCTGCTGGGCCATATGGGTTAGCTCCCTGGCTGAGGATCGAACTCAGGCTGCAGCAGGTAATAGCACTGAGACTTAACCTGTAGGCCGGCAGGGAGGCCCCAATTACCAATTTCTAATTTACCCCGTAATGTTTCCGAAATCCGTCTGCCTCTCCCACTCCCACTGCCCGGGCCCAGGCCCTAGCAGCCCAGATCCTCCTCTCTAGTTCTGTCTTCTTCACTGCCCTAGAGGAAGCTTCTCAAACACCTCTGACCTTATCAGTCCCCAGCTCCAAACTCACTGCCACTGCCAGCCTCTTCCACCTCATCTCGCACCCTTTCTACGTGCTGCCTTGTGACACAAGCTATTCCCTCTGCTTGGTGCTTGCTCCCTGACCCTTCTCCAACCTAATTCCTACTCGCCTTTTGTGTTCTGCCTAGAAGTCATTTCTATCCACTTCTTCAAGTGTTTACTGACCACCTCTTATAATAGGGGCATGGTGCTTGAAGCAGAGCAAAAAGCATGAATGAGCAAAATAGCCCTGATCCCAGCCAATGAAATTCACAACTAGGGAGGAGAAGGCACAAATGACTGGGGAGTAGTGAGCAAATTGTGGGGGATTTGGTCTTCGGGGAAGGTGAGTATCAGGAAAAATATCCCTAAAGTGATATTTCAGTTCTAGGGGAAAAGGAATGAGGTAAAGTGGGTACTAGAGTGTTCCTGTCACCTGTGCAAAGGTCCTGTGGTGAGGGGAACAACACCTTGGCAACATGAATTGCCTGTGTAGCTGGAGCACCAGAGTGAGGGAAGTGGTGGCAAGTGATGAACTTCAAGACCATAGGGTCCCAGGTAGTCCCCAAGACAGTACAGGTCTTCTCTAATGTATCCCCTAACCCTGGTGTTTCCCTTCAACTCAGCTGAAATTATCTCATTGCCTGTGATGCTCCCCTGCTCCCTGCTCTACAGTGAGCTTCATGGGCTTAGTTCAAGTGTCCTGAATTATATGATGGTGCTGAGCATGACATTGACAATGACTGTGAAAATATCCATTCCCGGGCCTCCCTGGTAGCACAAGGGGTTAAGAAGCAACCTATGAAGCTATCCATAGCCACTGCAGCATGAGTTCGAGCCCCGGCCGGGGGGCTATCCACATGGCGCAGCAGACCTCTCCTGTCTCGCCCACTGCTCCCCTCAGCAGTGTATTTCAGTCAGTCTGCCTGTTCTGTTCCCCACTCTGTCTCTGGTGAATCCTCTCACCATCCCCATACCTCTATCCATTCCTCTTCTTGTCTACTGATATAACCCCCATTTTTTGAGAGGCACATGACTATCACAGACCATATTCCCCAGCCTCCCTTGCAGTTCAGTGTGGCCAATGGGTTGGAAGCAGAAGGGTTAGGTGGCAGCATCTTCTAATGCTGTCCATGAGCCTTCCAACCCTTTTGCTCCTTCCAGCTTCCTGGAAATTTTGCCTGCAGCACAAGAACATCTTGGACTATGAGTGGTAGGTAAGGACTGGCTAAGAATGGCCGAGCAACAACATCCAGGAGCCAGAATTTGCCACACTGTGTTGTCTGCCACCTCTAAACTTTCCTAAATGAAAAGCAAGCCATTATTGAGTCTTCTACCACAAGCGGTCAGGATAATCTTCACTATCATCAATATTGCATACCTCTCTAGCCACATCTGGCTCTGGATCCAGAAATAAGAAGCATAAACAGCAGAAAGAACCCAAACTGGGGGTCACTGGGGCTTGGGGCTGTTCCCAGCTTGACCTTGCATAGTTTTTGCTCCTCTGCCCTTCAATTCCAACACGGGTGCAACAGGAACCCCCTCAGCAAGTCATGCAGCCTGATCTGTATCCTCTTCCACTGGATCTGCTCTCAGCCACTGATACCCTATGAGTCCCCCCAGTCCAGGGTGAGCTCTCGGGACTGGCCAGCTAAATGGCCTACCTCTATCTCTTCACAAGGCACCCCCCGATTGGGGCAAACTGCCTGGCACACTCAGAAAACAAAATGAATGAGGGAAGCATTCATAAAATTCTGACCTAAGTCCCAAGCCTGCTCTGGGCGGCAGCTAGGTTGCTCTCCAGGAAACCTGGCTGGGCCATGTGGTATATTTCACCCCAGTGGGAAAGACAGGATTTTGCATCATGAATTTTGAGTCTGAATTTCTGACTCTGCCACTCAACCATCCTATGCCTCCCAGCACATCAAGCCATCTTTCTAGATTTCAGGTTTCTCTTGCATTAAGGTGGCAGACACAGTGGATTGACCTCTCAACAGCCTGTCACCACCCAATTCTCTCTTGCTTTCCTCTTACTGACGCTAGAAGTTCACATACTGAGTTTGCCAGCTTTCCTGTGGTCCAGGTGCTCACAGCACAGAGTTCTAAACACTGAGATAAAGATGCAAATTCTTGGTTTTTCTTCCAGAGTCAAAGGCAAAAAAAACCCCAGAGGTTAAAGACACAGTGCTATCAAGCTGTCGATAGCCACTGCAGTATGAGTTCGATCCTACCAGGGAGCTACCCTACCAGGGAGCTACCCACATGGTGCAGTGGGCCTCTCCAGTCTCACCCGCTGCTCCCCTCAGCAAGGTATTTCAGTGGATCTGCCTGTTCTGCTCCCCACTCTCTCTGGTAGATCTTCTCACCCCCCTCACCTCTGGTCTACACCCCAGTTCTTGTGTGCATAAATAATCTTTTTAAAAAAAAAAAAAAAAAAAGGCCTCCCCTGGTGGCGCAGTGGTTGAGCGCTGGGCTGCGAAGCTGCCCGCAGCCTCTGCAGCGCCAGCTTGATCCCCGGCCGCCAGCGAGGATCCCACATGGCGCGCAGACCTCTCCTGCCGCTCCCGCTGCTTCCCTCAGCAGTGTACTTCGCCAGTCTGCCTGTTCTGTTCCCTGCTCTGTCTCTGGTGAATTCTCTCACCCTCCCATGCTTCTGACTGTACCCAGTGCTTGTATAACTAAATAAATAAATCTTAAAAAAAAAAAAAAGGCAAAATATCGTCAAAGAGAATGACACTTGCAGGCCTCCCTGGTGGCACAGGGGTTAAAGTCTCAGTGCCATCAAGTCATCACCAGCCACTGAGGCATGAGTTTGATCCCAGCTAGGGAGCTAACCCACATACGGCACAGCAGACCTCTCCTGTCTCACCCATTGCTCCTCTTAGAAGTATATTTTTGTAGATCTGCCTGCTCTGCTCCCCACTCTGTCTCTGGAGAATCCTCTCACCGTCCCCCCACCCCCGTACCTCTGGCCTACACCCCTGTTCTTGTATGCATAAAAAAATAAAAATAAATCTTAAAAAAAATAAAGACACTTTCCCCTTCTCATTCATCACTGTCTGGGGCAAGAATTCAAGGCTTGGGGCTCAGGTGATCATCTGCTGAGCACACAGAAAAGTTCAGGGACAAAGGTGTACATAGGCTAAAATTTCAAAGTAATAACAGTCTACAGATGGGCTTCCCTAGTGGGGCAAGGGGTTAAGTCATAGCACTATGAAGCTATCTGCAGCCACTGCAGCACGAGTTTGATCCCCGGCCAGGGAGGTGACCCATATAGCACAGCAGACCTCCCCTGTCTCTTCCGCTGCTCCCCTCAGCAGTGCATTTTAGTACAGCTGCCCGTTCCGCTCCCCACTGTCTCTGGTGAATCCTCTCGTCCCCACATCTCTGGTCTGCACCCCCAGCTCTTGTATGCATATATAAATCTTTACAGAACAAAAACAAAGCAGCTTACAGGCATCTCTTGAAATTCTTGTGACTGAAGTAAATAGCCCCTTCTGCTTAAAATCTTTAGGGTTTTCTGCTGATGCAGCTGAATGTTATCCCATTGACACAGCAGCCAGTCTGGCCTACCAGCACTTCCCTTCTTCGGGTAATGTCCTCCTGGCTTTATTTCAGGGCACCTCACTCTCAGATGTGCTTTAGCCGGGGCCACTGGACCCCATTCCACAGGTGGTGTCAGCCAGGCCTGGCCAATGAGAGTCCAGGGTTTGGTTCGGGGAGGGGCATGGGTGACAGCGCTGGATTCAGTGCTTCTGCTGGCAGAGGTGCTCTTTCTGTGTGTGCTGCTAAGCTAGGGAGCTGGAACCCTGCAGCCACTATGGCACCATCTTGGCCGCCTTCTAGGGAAAGCATGCAGGGAACGAAGCCAGCACAGATGGAAAACAGAGGCAAGTGGCACCAAGAGTCCCAGTAACCTTGGTACCTATGTTAATTCTGCTGGGCCTGAAAGTGAGCATCCTTGAGGCTTGGCAGTTGGTTACTTGAGCCACATTTCTTTCTTGTTTGAACCCTTGAGTACATTTCCGGTCACTTGTTAAGGGGATCCTGGCTAACAGAGTGAGGCTGGTTTGTTGGGTTGCTAAGAAGCCAGGCTCGTGCGGGGAGAGCCCTGATACTCCTCAATGCTGACCAGGTCAGGATCTCCTTCCACCCACCTGCCCAACAGCCCCACTCACGCCCGTGATCTTCTTTTTGCACTTGGCACAGCTGGGAGCGTAGCGCATGTCATAGCAGGGCGGGCAGAAGATCGAACCCTTCTCCTCGAAGAAGCCACCCTCTTCCAGAACCTTCCCACACTGGCTGCACACAAATTCCTCAGGGTGGTATGCATGGCCCAGGGCCACCAGGTAACGGCCCCTGAGGGGAAGGTGACATAGTGAGAGGGATGCAGTGCAATGGGGGTCCAGGTCAGGGCTCAAGTGGATTTACTCAGTGCCCTGCTATGAAGCCTGGAAGGGAGAACACCGTTTCTCTTTTTCCAGAAAGGGGAGAAAATAATAGGCTTGGGAAGTGACTGGGCCAAGTCACAGATAATATGGTGGGAGTGAGTGATGAAGAGGCACACTAATGACAGCAGATAAGCGAGGGGGACAATGTGGAAACTCCAGAGGTTACACTGGGTAAAGGCTGCTGAATTGGGCCTAATGCAACAAACCCAAGATACTGGTGTGAGGTGCAGTGGTGGGGAGGCCCAGAGTGCCCATGAGTCCTGAAAACCAGTAAGCACGTAAGCCGACCCTGGTGCCCACCCTGTTTTTGCTTATGCCATCTGGCCTGAGGAAGAGCCTGCAGGTCCCAGATAAATAGGGTGTCTGAAGGAGGGAGTGCTTTGCAGAGCCTAAGAGCTGACAGGAGAGGAGAGCAGAAGTAGGAAGGTTCTAGAGTCTGGCACACTGTCTCTGGGGAGCCAGGCTGGGACCCTGCTGGGCTCGAGGGAGCAAGACAGAAAGGGAGGGGCTCTGGCTTAGCAGAGAAAGACAGTGAGCAAGAGAGAAAGAGGTAGAGGGGCTGGGAGGAGGTGGTCCCTTCTTTGTCCAAAAAGCAGCAAGTCTGGGAGTGCAGCAAGGACTATTGTTGGCACTTCCTTCACTTTATCAGGCAAACGCTGAGAAGGGTTGATGTGGGGTGGAGGTAAGGCAGAATTCCAAATCTGTGGACCCAGATCAGGTCCTGACCCCGACTCCAACTCCCACAGTGGCAGCTGAGATGACAGACCAAGGAGCAGAGGTGGGAAAGATATCAGGACCAAACTGTGGGTCAGGAAAGGCCAGGCTAGGAAAGAAACATGGCCACCCACCGGATGACCTTGTGACATTGGTGGCACACGGGTGTCTTGCCATTGCCGCCACCAGTCCCTCCTGTGGCCCCTCCAGTGGCTGCCTGCACGATGGAGGTACGGTTCTGCAGAGGTGTGGGTGTGGCTGGCTGGCTGTGCCGGGTGAGCACCGTGCTGGTCTTGTCGGGGGCATAGCGCTCGGCAAAGGCAGGGTCCACGGCCCAGGGTGGGCGGCTGGTGGGGCTAGGGGTGGTAGGGCCTGCCAGAACCAAGCAGAGAGGCTCCAGGGAACACCCTCCCAGGGACCCCAAAGGACAGGGCAAGCACCCGGGGTGGCTTGAAAGAGCCCACAGTCCCCATGCCCCTTGGAGTTTCCCCACCCTTGCCCAGGTCCAACTTCCCTCTCTCACCAGGCCAGGGTTCCTGGGGTGTAGCTGAGGCTGGGGCTGGGGCTTCTGTCCTGGGTACCTGGCTGCAAGATCCACCATTCAAGGCCCTGCATAGCTGAGGCTCCTGGCATGATCCCACCCCCCCCCCCAACCCGCTGTTCCTATGAGAGGTGCCTGGGTCCATGAAAGCTGCTGGGCAGCATTCCAAGCCCCACTAGGGTAAGGCTCTCACTTTTGGAGCAGCTCTTGGTGATCCCTGAGATTGGTTCAGATGACAGGGAGCCCTTTGCTGGTACCTCTGCCCAATGACTGGCAGGGCCCAGACTGGCAGGGCCCACACAGGGTCTAAACCACATAAACCCCAGACCCAAAACACAAATCAAACCCACAAAGAGAGAAGACGAAAGCAGAGAAAGCAGGGCTGAGAACGTTTATTTCCATGCCCAAGTCAGCACAGACCTGGCAGACAATAATACCATAGGGCAAAGAGGGAGGGCAGTGTCAGACGGAGCCAGGCCCTTTGCCAGGTGGGCAGGAGATTCAGTCCAGGGGCAGGAAAGTGTTGGGTGAGGCAGGTAGAAGCTGGAGGCACCAAGGGGATGCCCTGGGCAGGAGGAACAGAGAGAGAGGCAGAGAGGGCAGCCAGTTGGCAAGGGCCAAGCTAGGGCTGCAAGTTGAGCACATGGGCAGAGCGCTGGTGGTGCCAGTCCCGGAGGCGGGTGTAGCGTGGGCTCTGCAGCTCCAGGACATACTTTTCCCTGAGGGGCAGAGAGAGAAGAAGGAAGAAGTAGAAGGGAGGGAGGAAATTGGGAGGACTGGGAAGAAGGCAGGCAGGCAGCAGGATGGCAGAAGGAAGAAAGGCAGGACGATGGAAGAGTGGGAGGGAAGGCGTAAGGAGGGTAAAGACCCCTGGCTGGGGACTGCCAGGAGCAGCAACAGGGGTGGGTGCTGACATGGCAGGAGGTGAGAAGAAGGGCTGATGCTCAACATTTTACCTTGACATCTTCAGTTGCTCCTCATCCGGGTCTTGCACTGAGAGGGCAGAGGCAAGCATTGGCTAAGAGAAGACACAGGGCTATCCCTGCCCTGAGCCCTGGCAGCGGGGTACCAGAGTGGTCTCCTTGAGAAAGGGTTTAAGTTGGGGGCCAGGAGGAGAGTCCACCCTGCCCTGGGCTGGTACTTACTGAACTCGGTGCCCGTCAGGTGGGCAAGGATGCGGAAGGAGCGGGACTGGCCTGTCCCGGGCCTCGGCCGCCAGTCCTCCGTGTTGTCCATCAGCCGCTGCTTGCTGGCATCTGGGACCAGCGGTCGGAGCGGCTGTCTGTAGGGAGGGTGTGGCTCAGAACCTCACGCTGGGGATGGGTGGTGGGGGTAGCCCCTCCCCGGATTTGGCCCATGGGGGCTGTGGTGATGGGAGAGTGGGGAGGGGCAAAGCCAGGGCTCTGCTGGGTGAGTGGGTAGGTGGGTAGTTGGATCAGTGAGAGGGAAGGAGGGCAGCCAGGGCAGGGAGGGGCTACGGCCCAGAGTGCCAAAAGGAAGGAAGAGAGGAGCAGGCAGAGGGGGCTCACTGACTTGTCAGGGGTCTGCACCTGTGAAGGAAATAGATAGATGGACAAAGGGACAAAGAGACAGACACAGGGGAAGAAAAAGATGGCGAGGGGTCAGAGTAAACGGGTACGGTTGCACTGAGTTTCTGGGTCTCAGCAGCCCAATACAACACCCCAACCCCTGACCTCCAGTGGTAAGGAGCTGCCTGGTTCAGAGCCTCCAGGAGTCTAGAAGCCACCCTCAGGAGAGGGGCCCTGTGCCTGCAACCCCTGCCCAGGCCGCCAGGGGTCGCTGCCGCACGGTTTCAGCAGAACATGGTTGCAGCACAGACCGAACAGCAGTGGGTAGCGGGTTGGGGGGCGGTGGGTGGGCAGGGACCGACGTACCCATTCTGCTGCGGGGTGCTGTCAGCGGGCGGGGGTGCCCCAAAGGGCCGGGCCGTCTTGTTGAGGGAGGCGCTGGGTGCAAAGGTGTACCGCGGGGGGTCCGCGGCGGGGGCCAGGGCCTGGGCGGAGACAGAGCCGAGCAAGGGCAGGCAGGGGTGGGGCCTGGGGCAGAGTGGGGTGCCCCCCCCCAGCGCCGCGGAGAGGACAGCGGTGTTCCAGCCCCTCCCCCACACATCTGGCCAGAGGATGGGGGGGTGCATCTCAGGTTTCAAAGGGCCCATTTGGGAATGATGATCTCAGCCCACGCTGCCCCAAGGCGGAGGGCGGAGTGTGGCTTTGCAGTACCATAAGGCAGGATGCAGGCAGACAGACAGGCTGACATGCATGGTGTGGTGCCAGGACCGTGCGGCAGCCCTTGGCCCAATTACCCGGGTGCTCCACAACTCTGGCCTCTAACCTCTACCCTACACCAGGGATGGGGGGTACCCAGGCAGCCTAGGAGAGGGCAGGTCACCCTAGTGTGCAAACTCACCCTGCCCACCCGCTGTCCAGATGTTCCAAGCTGGTCACTTACCTTCTGCTGTTTGCTCTGAGCCGGCTGCGCTCTGGAGGAGACAGGGAAGGGGTGATGGTAAGTCTGGTCCAAGGGTGTCCCCTCCCATCAGGCAGACCAGCATCCACATACCTGCTAAGACCCAGGCTGAGGCGCTCCCCGCAGGCTCGGATCTTGTTCTGTGCTTCAATGTGCGTGAGCCCCCCGGCATTCTCGCCATCTATGCTCAGCACCCAGTCTCCTACAGCCACGCCAGCCTGTGCTGCTTTGCCTCCAGGAGTGAGCTATGGAGAGACTAAGCGTCAGGGAGGCCCAAGACTGCAGACCAAGCTGAGGCCAGCATTCACTAACCCCACCTAAGCTGTCCAGTGGCCAGAACCCAGGGCCTCTGAGATCAACATATTTCTGGGCAGCTGCCATCTGGGAGGGGGTAGGGCTCATGTGAGCTTCACCATCACCCTAATCACCGTGCTTATTTCATTATTCACCTTCACGACCCTCCCCACAGTCCAGAAAATGCTGTGATGTCAACAGCCACCCTCAGGCTAAATCCAAAGCTTCTGGCTTGCGCATGTGGCAGGTTTCTCCTCCCTGACACCCTTGGGTGTTCTCAGTTACCTCCTACATTTCCAGCACCCTGACCTGGGGTCACCTGCAGAGATCTACAAAGATTCTTTGAGAGCCAGGAATAGGCCCCATCATCTCCAATTCCCAGAGAAAAATGCTTAAGGGGCCTCAAGGTGTCAGCCAGGGCTTCAAAAGCAATAAATGGGTGACACCCTCAAGACTTTGACAGCATCACCCTCTCCCCTAAATCTTTTAGGTTCTGAGTTGGGAATCTCTGGTTCCCTTGGCAAATGAGGGGAAACAGCAGCCTGAAGAGAATAGCCACATCAGCAGCAAGCACTCAGAAGTGATGGGCTTTGGTGACAAGAGTGGGATGTGCTGGGGGTGGGGGTGCTGAGGGTCCCTTCGTGAAGGTCTCCAATGCCATGCCAGGGGAAGGGTCTAGGACTTGGTCTTGAGGGCAGATGGAGCAGTTTGAAGACTCAGGTGGGATCTTTCCCAGGCCCCTAGGAGAGGTGACCCTGTCAGTCTTTAAGTCCAGCTGCAGTAACCTAGGTGGGGTAGGCACCTTGTTCATGGGGCACCCATGCTTCTGGCAAAGGGCTGGCATTGATTGGGCTTCTGAGGGGTCATGTTGGAAGGCTGATTCACACTTTACAGCTTGGGGAGGGGAGGCTTGGAGTACAGGCTGCCTGTGGCCCCAGGTGGGCCAATGCAGACTAAGTTTAGGTGAGGAGAGTGGAGCTAAGAGGTTCCAGAGAGGGCAGAGGGGCCAGCTGCAGGGTTTGACAGCACTGGGAGAAAAGGGATGACTGAGTTTCACAGGTCTGTTTCATGCTTGAGAGTTTAAAAGGGTAAGAAAGCTGAGTGGTCCCTTCTTCACCTACTAAATAAACAGCAGTGTCTGCTACTGAGTAGCTAGTATTGTCATATATTGTCACTGAATTCCCCAATATCTGAGCATTTGGGATTATACCCATTTCACACATGGGAAAAAGAGATCAAGTAACTTGGCCTCAAGTCATCCAGTAAGAGATAGTGCCAAAATGGAGTGCGTGACCATTGGCACACCAATGGTCCAATCTTTTAGGTTCTGAGTTGGGAATCTCTGGTTCCCTTGGCAAATGAGGGGAGACAGCAGCCTGGAGGGAATAGCCACACCAGCAGCACGCAGTGCCTGACCTTAGGCTCCATTACACTAGGCCCCTCTCTGCTGAGCAGTGGTGCTACTTAGAGTTTGTCCATTCGGAAAGATTCCTTAACCCTGTGGCTGGTTTGGGGCTTAGATCCCCTATCTCACCTTTACTTTAATCCAACCTCTTACAAGGGGCATGGGGAAGTGATGCCCTTGAGGGGAAGTGACTTACTCAAGGTCATGGTGAGTCAGTAGAAGGAAACCTGGCCTAGCCACTCCCTACCCAGAGGACAGGCTCCTGGGAGGTGTAGGCTGAGCCTGAGCTGGGGGCCTTGGAGTGGGCAGGGGCAGCTGGCTTCTGGAAAGTGCTGGGGAGTTGGGAACTACTTCCTTTCCTGAGTGAGGATAGGAAGCACAAGGACAGAGGAGTGGTCAGAGATGCAGAGAGAAGCAGGAGAGAGCTGGGAATAGGGTGGGGTGGCTGGAGAGAAGCAAAGAGGCCCAGGGACCAAGGAGGGGGAAAAGCCAGGGGACTGGACACTGCCTGGTGTAGGGGTGAGTCAGCCCCAGGGCTCCACTGAGCAGGCCAACCTCCAAGTCCCAGACATTACCTCATCTCCCAAGCCTGGGGCCCACAGCCAGCTCTAGCCCCCCCCACTTCCCCTTATATTGGGGTCAGGGAGTGTGAGGGGGTAGGCCCGGCTCAGAAAAGACCACCCCCAACTCCAAGGTTGGGCTCAGCTGGTAGCCCCACCCATTTGCTAGGGTGCCTGACATGACAGCCTGGGGCCAGGGTGCCCCCAACAGGCCACATCTGAAAGTCCATTCCTCCACACTATGTTGCCCATGCCTATCTAAGAACTGGAGACTCAGAGACCAGCCAGGCCTAGGCCGCCAGTCATGCTGTTCAGGCAGTTTTCCAGAGATGGGGATACAGGATAGGTTTTCAGGACTGGCAATGCTTCAGTGTTGTGTAGGGTGGGTATGGGTGGTGGTGGTAGGGAAACCACTGCCCTTAGCCATCCTGCTGGCAGGGCAGTTTCCAGGGGAAACCCAAGGAAACCAGGTCCCTGGGAAGAACAGTGACCTCCAGCCTGCCCTGGCTACCAAGCCCAACTCCTGCCTTGGGGCCCCTCTCAGGCTGGGAAATGCCTGGCCAACCTTCTCCCCCCTTCAGGCTATGCTTGCCCTGGGCTTCCTGCTACTGGCTGCTTGCCCAAGGGGTGCCTGGGTGGGCCTCTGTGGTCAGGCGGATGTGGAGCAGGAAGTCCCTGCCCCCTCTGACCCTCAGGCCACAGAGACAGCCCTGATTCTGGGCAGGCAGTTTGTTTTCTGTGTCCCATAAATGACCCCATAGCTGGAGCCATGGTCTGGTGGTGACCAGTTGAGAAGCCCACCAATGGGGTCCAGGGGTTCAGGTCTAGGCCAGTCTTCCTAGGCTCTGCAGACTCATGCTACCAGCAGGCCATCCCAGCATGGGTCTGCATTCTTGGTCTTATAAGGCAATCCCCCTGCCACAGGGAGGAGCCTGCCCTCAGCTCTGCCCCTACCAGGATAGGCTCAGCAGCAGAAATCTGAGATCTAGAACCCTGTCCTAGACCTCTGCTTGAGGTCAAAGGCCGCTGCATCCTGAATTGGAATCAGTAGATGGAGATGGAAGTTCTCACAGACTGGTGCCTGAATTCATCCCTGATTTGCAAATAATCACTGAAGGAGTCTATCCTGAGTCCCCTCATATGGAAAAGCAGGATAACAATTACAGTTCTCTGGGTGGTGATGGGGTTGAAGTAAGATCCTGTAGTGGAGCCTCCCTGGTGGCGCAAGGGGTTAAGCACCGCACTATGAAGCAATCCGCAGCCTCTGCAGCACAAGTTCGATCCCTGGCAGGCCACGGAGCAACCCACATGGTGCTGCAGACCTCTCCTGACTCGCTCGCTGCTCCCCTCAGCATGTATTTCGTCAGTCTGCCTGTTCTGTTCCCCACTCTGTCTCTGGTGAATCCTCTCACCTCCCGCATCTCTGTCTTGTGCCCCAGTTCTTGTATGCATAAATAAATACTTTTTAAAAAAAATCCTGTAGTCAGAGAATCCTGCCTAGAACCTGGCTCTAAATAATGCTCCTTCAAAAAGCAAAAAGCATAGGCACTCCCTAGAGATTTCATGCTTCCATCCTGCAGAATGAGCATCCCCAAGCCTCATACATGGCCCCATGAAGTACTGCGCTGTGCTGGGGACATGTGGGGGCTCTCCCAGCATTCACCTAGTTGGAAGTTCTATGACAGGCGCCCACCACATCTCTGGACCAGGACATCTCCTGGTCGGTTGGTTCAGTTTACTCTTCTCAGACTCCTCCCATCACCCACAGGACCTCTGAGCACCTAAAAACTCTTGGGGGAGCCCCTTCCCCAACCTAGGCTCACCCGGGAGATGGAGAGGGGCACATTGAAGTCCTTGCCTCCCTGCAGCCGGAAGCCCCAGGGTGCTGGCCCCTCCAGCACCACCTTGAAGGAATCCATGGTTCCCGCTCCTGAGAGGACAGAAAAAGTGAGTGGTCCTGGCGGTGGGTGTGCGGGCGGTCCCACTCCGTGGGATTGGTGCCCAGGACTGGTGCCAGACCAGCAGAGGGCAGACTCCAAGCACACCCAAGACAGGGGCAAGCGAGAACCTTCTCAGGTCTGGCGGGGGTTGCTGGCAGAGAGATCTCACTTCGGAAAGATGGGCGCAAGAGTCCTCCCCCAGAGACTGGGAAGGTGAGGGGAGTCCGCATCCAGACATGAAGTTCTCTTCATGGAGGAGTGGGCCTCGGGGCTAATTTGGCAAGGCCTTGCCCCAAGCAAGCACTGAGTCTTGGATGGCCGGGTGAGTCAGGGGCCAGCGCTCCTCTCCCCCGCCCCCAGGTCCCGGCAGGCAGGCCGCAGCTGGAGCCGGCTCGGACTATATAAGGCGTGTAAACTGACACTGTGAGGAGAGCCAGCGAAGGGAGCACTTGGGGGCTCGGGACGCCAGGGGGAGGGGTGGGGAGGGTGCAGGCTGGAGGGAATCCTAGCCATTTCAGGATCGGTCAAGGCTGCTGGAAGCCAAGGCGGTACCCGTGGGCGCTGGGGGTGGGGGAGGGGAGCGAGGCAGGGAGGCTCGGGGCGAGGGCGCGGCCCCTAGGGAGCTCGGTGGGGACTGGCAGGCCAACGCGGGGGCAGGAAGGGGATCCAGCCAGGTGCCCACTGGGGGTGGTGCCTCCCGCACAGGGCGGCTATCATCCCGACGTGACTCAGTTTCCCTCATGATCCCCGTCTGGGCCCCATGCACTGGCCGAGTCCCGGGCGCAGGAAGCAGCGCAGGCGCCAATCCGCCGCGCCGAGCGGGCTTAGCCGCAGGAAGGCGGGGGCGGGGGCAAAGGCAGGGGCCCCGGCCTGCGAGAGGAAGCGCCGCGCTGGCCACGACCCCTAACGCCCTCCGTGGCCCCAGCAGGCCGCTACCCTCCAGCCTGGCCCTGCCCGAGATGCCCCGCGAGGTCGCCTGTACCTGCTCGGCCCCCGCGCTGCTCTGGCGGGCTCCCGGGAGCGCGTCGGGCTCGGCGGCCAGCGTTCCGACCCCGCCCCGCGCTCGCCGACCGCTTTGAGCCTGCGGGGGGAGGCGGAGCCTCAAGCCACGCCCACAGGGACACGCCCACTCGCCGCCGCGGCGCTGCGGGAAGCCCCACCCACTTCTTCCTCCTGGCCCAATCACGGAGTCCCGTCTCGCTCGGCGCCGTAAGACTGGGCCCCCCCGTCCCCTCGCTGGGGCGGGGCCGAGGCGGGGCTGGGCTGCCGCTCGCCGAGTCTGGGAGCCCAGCCCCGCGGCTCAGCCAGTCGCTTGCGCCTCCCGCCGGCTGAGTGAAAGGAAGGCGGCCTTCGAAATCTGACTGACCTGCTGCAGTTTGGCTCCCTTTTCTGAGAAATCGTGCAATAATCCTCGCCTTGCTGATAGATCCTATCCTTGCAGATAGGCGTCGTTTGGTGTGAGGTCTAGCCATCCGAGGCTCCAGAATTTCTAAATCGGAGGCATTGAATAGAAGGGGACAAGCTGATATGAAGTTAGTTGAGGGGCACAAGGGAACTTAAAAGTAAGTGTGCAGAACACTGTTGAAGGCAGAAAATAATAGCAAGAGTGGACAGAGGTGAAGAGGCCTTGATTGAGCCCATCCTGACCTGTGGGCGGTGTCCTCACTCCCACCTCACAGCCCTGCGACTACAGCTCAGGGCCAACCCCACACTGTTGAGACTCCAGAGTAGGCAGTGCCTCCAGTGGGGGTGTCAGTCTCCATTTTGCCCACAGTCATTGGGAGGGCTTGAGGGGTGAGGGTTAAGGAGCACTGAACAGGGATAGAGTATGTGGGCAAGTGATGGCCTTCACTCCTCAGTTCCTGGGACATCACTGCTTTCTCCCCCCTCTCCTGTCATATAGTTTTTTAAAAGATTTGTTCTATTTATTAATGCATACAAGAACTGGAGTCTAGGCCAGAGATGTGGGGGATGAGAGGATTCACCAGAAATGGAGTGGGGAGCAGAACAGGCAGATCTACTGAATTTCACTGCTGAGGGGAGCAGCAGGAGAGACAGGAGAGGTCTGCTGCACCATGTGGTTTAGCTCCCTGGCTGGATATTAAACTCCTGCCACAGTGGCTGGCAATAGCTTGATAGTGCTGTGACTTTAACTCCTGTGCCACCAGGGAGGCCCCCCTCTACTGTCATCTTTTTCTCCCTCTCCCCCTCCCTACACAAACTGCTGTGAGAGTCTCATCTTTAAAGAAATCAGTCTGCTCTTGACTCCACATCCTTCTCTTACTATCCCCTTTTTATTCTACTCCCCTTTGAGTCAAATTCCTTGAAGAGGTTATCTATTTTATCTCCGCTGTTCTCTCCTGAAGCCACTCTTGTCCCTGCTCCATGCCCCCCCTCCCATGTCCTCTGAATTAATTCCCTCTTCTCAAGGTCTCCTGCAACCTTCAGTTTGTCCAATCAGTGGTTGTTTCTCAACTTTCCTTTCAGCAAACCTGGAAGTAGCTCTGGCTTCATGCTTTCTTCCTGCCCTACCTACAACACCTTTTTCCATCAACTTTGTCGACTCCTCACCTCCCTCCCTACATGGCCCCCAGATAGTTCCCCTCTATACTTACTCTCTAGTATCCCGTCCTGGACTGTGGCTCTAGATAACACCCCTATGTCATGGACTCCCAAGTTATATGTCCAGCCCCGCCCTTCACCCAAGAACTCATTCCAGACTCCAATATGCAGCAGCCTCTCTGAGCTGCTGGAGCTCTACTAGGTAGCTCAAAATCACCATGTCCTAAATTAAACCTGTGATTTCCCAGCTCCTTGATCCAGTAAAAACTATGAATTTATTCTTCCTTTCTCTCCTCTCTCAGACCCCAGATCCTGCTCAGCCCCTTGCACCTGCAGAATATGTTCTACATTTGTTCAACATTGTCCCTGCCATTCATTCTCATGCCTGGACACCTTAACCGTCTCCTAACAGATGTGTTCCTGCTTCCTCCCTTGCCCACTCCAGAGTCTTCTCCATGCAGCAGCCAAAGTGATAGTTTTTTTTTTTTTTTAAGATTTTTTCATTTGTTTATACAAGAACTGGGGTACAGGCCAGAGGTGCAGAAGGGTGAGAGGATTCACCAGAGATAGAGTAGGGAACAGAACAGGCAGACTGACTGAAATACACTGCTGAGGGGAGCAGCAGGCAAGGCAGGAGAGGTCTGCTGCGCCATGTGGGTCACCTTCCTGGATGGCTGAGGATTGAACTTGAACTCAGGCCACAAAGGCTGCGGATAGCTTCACAGTGCTGTGCTTAACCCCTTGCACCACCAGGAAGGCCCCCCAAGTGATGTTTTAAAGCAAAAATCACCCCACATTTCCCTCAGTTTTTAGCATTCCAGGGGGCTCACGTTACACCAAAAATACAATTAAAGTCCTTATGACACACATGATGCTAATTAACTGGCTCCACTCCCACCGTGGTCTTCCTCACTCACTGCACTCCAGCCATACTTGTCTCCACACTGTTCTTCCAACATGCCAAGCATATTCCTTTCCCAAGGCCCTTTGTGTTTGCTATTCCTTCTGCTTAAAACCTTTTACACTAGACAGACTCTCACTTTGTTCATGTCTCTGCTCAGATGCTATCCTCCAAGAGCCTTCCCTTATCTAAAATCGTTGCCTCCTGCCACCTCATGGGCGTCATGAATCCATCCCTTACCTGGTTTTATTCCTCCCGATCCTCCTCCCCGAGCCAGCACCTATGTTGAGTGCCTGTTTCTTCATGGTCCTATGTCCCCATCGGAATGAATGTCAGTCCTGTGAGAACAGGGCCTCCTCTTGTCCACCATCATTTCCCCAGTGTTTGCATGGCACATGTGAATGAATAGATGAAGTAAGGTTTGAGAATAGAAAATAGCAAATGAGCAAAGAAGGAAGTGACAGCCTGGAGGTCCTGGCATTCCTCCAGCAGCAAACCTCAGGGTTCCCATTCCCTGGATGGAACCTGGGAGGCTCTGAACATGCAGCCTCTGCATGGGAAAACACCCTGGGCTAGGACACAGTGCCCCCTGGTGGCAAGAACCTCTGCAGCTCCAAGGCAAGGTCCAAGGACTTTCTCTTCCATTGTCTGGTTGGAACCACACAGAAAATGCCATGAAACAAAGAAAGTTAAATTTTTAATAAAAAAGCATGCCAGACTGGATTTCAGCTCTGGCTGTGACCCTGACCCTCTGAGTAACCTCTGGTGTGTCCTGGGATTTGTTGAGCTGGGTAAAGGCAAAGTGGTCCCTGCTGCACCAAGCCCACCCCCCCACCCCCATGAGAGACTCTTGGCCTCAGCTTGCTCTATGGCAGGCAGCCTGACTAATCATGGCAAGACTGACCATCAGGAGGAGTGGGGCCGAAGTTAGCTTCCCTTCCCTTTGGCTCCAACACCCTTCTTTCCCCCCTGTGGCCACAGACACCCTGGGCAAAGTACTACACAAAATCCTTCCCCCCGATCTGATCTCCCTTTACTCTTAACTTTGAAGATGCATTTTAGACATCCAGAAATCTGTGTGCTGCTGGATTCTTAAATCTGGAGCTCAGGAGAGAAATCTGCCCTAAAGATATACCTTTGGGAGCCATCGGCTCTTAGATGGTGAGACCTGGAGACTGACTGTTGCATGTGGACACATTCTGCCAATCAGGGAATTGATAAAATGCCCAGGGCCTGGCTAGTCTAGTGAAATCTGAGACCCCAGGTGTGGGTCTGAACATAGCCCTTCTTAAAAGCTCTCAGATGATTCCATTTGTGACCAAGGTTGCACTGTACTGGGTCTGCCCCAGGCAGCACTCTTGTCAATAGCAGAGGCTGGGAAGGAGAGAACGAGAGGAAGGAAGAAAACCAAGAGAAGATGGTATTTCAAGGAGGGGTGTCCAATGCTTCTGACAATTTGGGGAGCCCATGTCACAAAGAGAGTCAAGATTGCTTTTGTTTTGGGAAACACAACCTGATAAGAGCAATGTGGTGCAGGAGTGGGGACCACCAGTAGTCTGGAGAATGGGAGTTGAGAAAGTGGAAATGAGAGTAATCAACAAGTCTTTTGAGGAGTTTCACTGTGAATAGGAACAGAGAAATGGGGGTGGGGGTGGTGGTGGCTGAAGCAGAATTTGAGGTCAAGGGAAGGTTTCTTTTTTTTTTTCAAGATTTATTTATTTATACAAGAACTGGGGTACAGGCCAGATGCATGGGAGGGTGAGATGATTTACGAGAGACAGAAAGGGGAGCAGAACAGGCAGACTGACGAAATACACTGCTGAAGGGAGCAGTGGGCATGGCAGGAGAGGTCTGTGAGCCATGTGGGTGGATCTGAGGTCGGTGGGGATCGAACCTTCACTGCAGAGGCTGCGGACAGCTCCACAGCACTGCGCTACACCGCCTGCGCCACCAGGGAGGCCCCAGGGAAAGGTTTCTTTTTAACGTGTTATATTACAAAGCAGGTGTGTATGTGGCTGGACATGGTGATGATGACATAATGATGGAATTAATGGGTGGAAGAGAGAGGGAACAGCTCAGTTTGCCAGGCTGTGAGTGGAGCTCATTTTGGGGAACAGACAATTGTCTGTCATTGGGCAGGAAGGAGACTGCAGATTCTGGTGCACTTGTACATGAGGTGGAAGTAGGTTGAAGGTGTTTGCGTGTGTTGACCACTATTTCTCCTGGATAACTGGGAGGTGAGTATGGGCAGGGATGGAGAGGAGACGGTCTCGGGGAGGAGATTAGCAGCCACTCTGGCATACAGAGCTGCACGAAGAGCCTTGCCTGTTTGAGGTCTGTGAATACAATCAGCTGGGTTGGGGGAATTTCTCCAGTCATTGGCGACAGCCCAGGCACAGGGGAGATTTGGGTTCATTCCAGGATGGGAATGTTTGCAGGGCCAATAAGAGGAAATGAGAGGGGGTAGACTAACTCTGCCAGTGGAACAAAGAATCTAAGTCAGGCAAGGATGGAATCCAGGGTGATGGCTGAGTAGACTGTGGGAAGAGGGTCACTGTAGGTCATTGTGGATGGAGAATGTGGGCTCAAAGGAGAGAAGGAGGTGACCAGAGGGGGATGCTTGGAAATAAGATTCCATATATGGAGCATTCCTGTCATGAGGACAGCTTTAAGATGTACCAAGAGTGTAGGCGGCCAAGGCAGAGTCACACAAGGACAATGCCCCAGGAATGGGGACAGGAGACCCTGGAGGCAGGAGAGTTACCAGACACTGAACTCCTAAAAGACTGTGGCTGTCTAGAACCTGGCCGCATCCATGTGCCTGGTACAGGCATGACACGTAATCATATCTTTACCCTGTTTTTTAAAAATAAGAACCGGGGTGTAAGCTAGAGGTACAGGGGGTGAGAGGATTCACCAGAGACAGAGTGGGGAGCAGAACAGGCAGCTCTACTGAAATACATTGCTGAGGGAAGCAGCGGTCGAGACAGGAGAGGTCTATTGAGCCATGTAGGTTAGCTCCCTGGCCGGGAACCAAACTCAGGCCCTAGGGTTGATAGCACTGAGACTTAGTCTCTAGGCCACCAGGGAGTTCCTGATCTTTATCCTTGGCAGTTGAGGAGACTGAGTCCTGAGGTTCCCTAGAAACACCTGTGCATTTTTGAGTCCCAGCAGGAGAAAGTGCTGTGGGGTGTGTACATCTTTCAGGCCCCACCCACTGACCTTCCCTTTACCTTCTCTCCTGCTCAGACTTCCTGGTTTCATATTGAAAATATGATTGTATTTTTATGGAATTTGTGATATCTATGTCATCCATTAGCTTTTTTTTGTGTGTGTGTTTTAATTCCAAACAGTTATCCATTCAGAACTAATTGTGTTATTTCTCTTAAAGAGAAAGCCCCCAACTTGTACAAACTGTAAGTCCCATAAAACTTAAATCTTGTGGAGATGGGGACACCGGAGTAAAACAAGCAGAAGATTAAAACTATCTCTGCCTTTACTCTAATGGAGGACAAACAAAAAGACCTGTTATGTAGCACATCAGACCATTCTAGGGCTATCAGCTTGTCTGCTCCCCTTGATTGGGAACTCCTTGTTCTCCCCTACACGGATCCCTAGCACCTAGGATCAGTTTTTGGAACAGGGTTTCCTCAAATACAGCCTCCACATGTTTCTGAATTTTGATCCTGTCCCTCTGCTGTGGATAAGGCTAAGCTCAGGAAGGTCAGGGCCTGGAGCCATCCATGGCCAAGCTCTTGTCTCTGGATCCAGCAGACCACCCTCAGCTGCACCTGGTGAAGCCCTGCTGACCCTTTACACACCACTCAGAGGGATTGTATGCTCCTATCAGCAGGCCTTGTCTCCCTCTTTGCCCGACTGTCCAAGTCATTTTCTGTTGCATAGGATCATACCACCCATAATCATCTATATCTTGCCCATCTGCTTGAGTTCCCTTGAACCCACTGATGGCAGAGGTCAGGTCCAGGTCTGGTATGTCCCTGGAAGCCAGCCAGGGGCACAGGTGTTGGCTGCAGCACACATAAGGGAGGTTCTGTGTGCCCTGTAAAGCTGTGAACTCCACTGCCTGCAGCTGAAGCCAAGAGGTATGGACTGTGGGCCAGGAGGCAGAATGCAAAGGGAGCTGGAAGATTTTATTATCAGCGCATCTGTACACTATACATGGTGGGGGGAGAAGCTTAGCAGGGTTGCCTGCCACATCCCTGGAGGCCACTGTGGATGCAGATGTATCCCCAGACGTCCATCCTTTGCCCACCCTTCTGTCCCAGGGAGAGCACCTTTCTCTCCCACTGCCAGGCCTCCAGTGTGGTCAGGGCCGGTCACAGGGCACTGGGCCTTTCTTCTTCTCTCGACTCAGCAGTGTCACCAGCTTGGCCTTGAAGCCCGTCTGTGCCCCAGGGCGGCTGGAACCCCCAACCTCCTCGCTATTGTCAGCCAGCTCCAGCTCCAGCAGCCTCCGATACTGGGCCTCTAGGGTGCTGTCATACGCTGGACTAGGCCAGCTTAGGTCCTCACTGTTGTGGTAGATGGGGCTGGCCAGGGGACTTCTGGTGCTGGGGCCCTCCTGTGCGGGCACTCCACTGTTGGGTGGCACAGGGCTAGCCTCCAGCCGCCACAGGTTCTCATAGAGGTGCTCAGGGCCTGGGGGGCCACTAGCCCGCTTGCACACCGAGGCATAGAGCCCAGCTGCCGGCTCATCGAGGGGCTCTGTGCCCAGCATCAAGGGCAGGCTCTGCGGGCCTGGGTCAGCCAGACGCACCCTCCAGGAGCTGTGTGGTTTAGGTCCCGGGGGTAGCTCCTGCAGCTCTCCTGGGGGGTCCAGTGAGGGCAAGGAGGTAGCCCGAGGCAGTGGGCAAGGCCGGGCTCCCACCAGCCCTGGTAGCCGATCCTGCTGGCGGGCAATGGCAATGGCCACGGCTGCACACAAGTCACGGGCATGGGGGCTGCTGAAGGCGAAGAGGCCCTCACCTGAGTCACAGCGGCGGCCAGCTTCAAAGGAAAACACACCCTGGGCACAGGTGACATGGCAGATCAGAGGTTGGGAGACCACAGTGCCTGTCACCCGCTACCTGTTCCCACAGGGTTGGCACCCTAGCAACTCACCGTGTCTGAGCCGAACTTGCGCAGAAAGCGGTAGGGCCAGGCATAGAGGGCCTGGGGGCCGGAGGACTCTCTCAGCTGGATGGTGTCCTGGTCCAGCACCAGAACGTAGGGCCCTTTTAGCTGGCAGCGGGTAGCAGCCTCCGTCCTCTGTACCACCACTGGAAACTCACCCACTGTAGGCAGGGGAACCTTGAGGGCAGGGACCCACCTGCAGGTACGGCTCCCAATGGTTTCCCAGAGACCAACCCCGGGGGTGGTGGGGCTGAGGCTGCCCTTGCCCAACTCACCTTCCTGCCAGGAGGAGTAGATGGAGTTCTCCTCCATGGGCACCAGGCCCCTCTTGGGAGCCTCTGTCTCCCCTGATCCTGAGGAGCACTCCCCTGTGCCCTGAGGAATGGGTCAAGGTATAGGTTCAAAGTCAGCCCATTCCTCTTCTCCATTCTTTCCCAGGGATCAGTAACCCAAGACTCCAGGACAGCAAGGGCACCCAGGGTGTGGATGCCAGCCACAGCTCAGCCCCTGACACACTGAGCCTCCCTGGGCACCCCTCTGAATCTGATTTCTCACTAGCTCCCCCTTGAGGGTGATGGCAGCTGTAAAGCAGGGGGCACCCAGAGGATGTCCCCCATAAGCCTGAGCTTGGCCAGGGTCTGGGCTTGTGGTGTGAGTGTCCCTGTCAGTTTAGGCAAGTGCTTCACCGGTGAACAGCGACTTAGATCTCCCCCAGGCCTTTTCTCCACCTTGCTCCTGCCCTCCCCTCATCCCTTCATCACCTTTGGGATCTATTTGACTCTCAGCACCTCCGACACGACCACCTTGGTCCACAGTATCATGGCCAAGGTCAAATGCTACGGTTTCCTCACTGGTACCCTTGTTCCCAGTCATTTCCTTTTTTTTTTAATTGAAAAAGTTTTGGTTAAGTACATAACATTACAATGGCTATTTTAACCACTTTGAAGTGTACATTTTGATGTTTTTTTTTTACAATAGTCACAAAGTTGTGCAACCGTCACCTTTATCTACCCCCAGAACTTTTCCATGGCTCCTAATGGAAAACTGGTACCCGAGAGCAGTCACTCCCCATGTCCCTCCCTTGGCCCCTGATAACTGTCCCTTTGGATTTGCCCTTCTGGGCAGTTCATGTAAATGGAGTCACAGACTAGGTGGCCTTTGTGTCTGGCTTCTTTCACTTTACATCATGTTTGCAAAGCTTATCCTCAAGAGGGTGTAGCATGTGCTGGTGCTTCATTCTTTTTTATGGCCTAGTAACTTCCCACTTATGGATATGCCACCTCTTCTTTGCTCGTCAACTGATGGCCTCAGGTTGTTCATGCCTTTGGGTTATTGTGACTGGTACTGCTAGGAACGTTCTTGCACAGGTCTTGTTTGAACTGTTTCAATAAGAGTTTAAACTCTCGGGTAAATACCTGGGAGTGCAACTGCTGGGTCATATGGTAACTCTATGTCTAACTTTTTGAGGAACCTCGGGACTCATTTCCTTTCGGCTCATCACACACCCTGTGAAGTTTTACAACTTCTGACCGTGGTTCAATACACCTCCTCCTCACCCACACCAAAGCCTTCTCTTCTTCAGAATCAAGCCTCAAGCTCCCACCAGACTCTCCCAGTTTGCCTCCTCTTGGGCCTCCTTTCACTCCTTATCCTGTAGCTGTGCTGGCCTGCTTCAGGATCTTTGCACACACTCCCTCTGTCCAGGGATGTTGGGGCCCCTGAGGCGGGCGGTGCGGAGACAAGGAAGACATTAAGGTCGTGGCTTACAGATGGGGGTGTTCTTCCTTGTCTCAGCGCTGCCTGCCTCAAGGGCTCCAACAAGGACACCCTCGGAACCTGGCATATACTAGCCTCAGATCTTTGCCTGGTGGCTTTTGTTTATCCTTGAGGATGTGGGCCCGCTGTTCCCTCTGAGAGGTCTTCCTGGACCATCTTTTCTAATGTGCCCACCCCCCCTTACCTCTGAACCAACTCCAGTGTTTCATTTTCTTTATGGAACATATGACCATCCCAGCTTTATTCTGTGGGTTTCTGGGTGGTTTCCCAGGCTCCCATGTACATGTCATATTCTTACTGAGTGACAGGATGTGAGGGAATACAGTATTTATGAGGACAAGGAGGGCATCAGTTTGTCCCTTGGGGCTGGCCCCTGCCCTCCCTCCCTGTGCTCACCGGGAAGGCCAGCTGGCAGATGGGGCCCATCCACTCCTGGCGGTGCTGTGCAGCCATCAGGTGGCTTCGCTCAGTGGTGGTGAGCAGGAAGGCACTGGTGTCCCGGGGGCAGCTCTCACCATCAGCCCGCAGCACGGACACGCAGTCAGCCAGGCGGATGACCCGTCGCTCCCCCCGCCGGCCAGGCCCCACAGACCTGTCACCTGCTGGCGCTAGGCCACCATCCCGGACCTCCCAGCTTTCCAGCCGGGCCACACCTGATGGACCTCCTGCATACAGGAGAGCCCACACCTTCCGCCAGGACTTCTGTGGGAGATGGGGGTGGGGCGGAGAAGATCCTTGAGTGGTAGGTTCGCCGCACCTCAGCCCCACACAGGTAGCCCTATCTGCCCAGGCTGCCTCTGCCTCCCCAGCTGAGTCTCATGGTCCCAGGGAAGGAAGCCCCAGCTTCCTTGCCCCAGCTGGTTGGGTTGGCCCAGTGGGGGGAAGAAACTTGCAGGGGGCTAGTCATCCCTGTGTTCAATTCTATCCCACACTTTCCTGTGATGCCAAACACAAAAGGTCATGAGAACACAGGTTCTCTGCTGTATTACGTCTGTATTTAGTGGCCACAGCAGACCACTCGACTCTGCCATTATGTTGGTGCCCCCCACCAAGCCCCAAAAGAGGTTACTTGGACTGTGGGCCAGGGGCTGGGGTGCAAGGGAGGCCTCAGGCTCTTGATGGTAAGGAAGGAAACATGCAAATAGCACCAAGCAAAGGAAACAGACGGTTTATCTGCCTGGCCAGCAGCTGCCACTGTGTTGAGGGGGTGCAGGGCCTGCCGCTGAGGAGTAAACCTCCCCCTGTCCTGTGACAGGGCTGGGAGGAGCTGAGCCCTCTTCTTCAGGGTGGGGCTCCACCTCTGGGACTCCTACAGCTCAGCACCCCGCCCTTTCAGGGGGCCTTAATGCCATGACCCAATGGGGCAGAACACTGTTGGGTTGGTTAGCCCCCTGCCTCTGTCTTGCCCCAGAGTTTGGGTTCCCAGGCCCTCCCCAATCGTGGCGGCCCCATTTTTACATGAGGTAGGAGCTCACAGAGGCCTGCATAGGCTGAGGATGGGGCTTTGTTCCACACCCCCACACCTGGGTTAATTCCCCCACCCTGACTCCCTTCCCCAGCTCCCCAGGTCAGGTGGCCTGGCGAGGCTGGGGTAGAGACCCACTGTTTGTCCCGGGCAGCTGTCTTACAGTCAGGGTCCCCACCTTGCCGAACTTGACGTGTTGCTGGTAGAGGATGCCGTCCTTGACCGGTGTCTCCAGAGGCTCCATGGTCCAGGCCAGTCCTCGGGGCTGCCACTCTGAGGTCCTGAAGAGACTGGTGACAGGCTGGAGGGGAACTCCTCACACTTCCCCTTCTGGCCACTTCCCCCTCCCTCTGTCCAGAGTGGCAGCTGCTGGGCTGGGGGAGGGGAGCCTCATCTTTGATAAAGGAGCTAGCAGAGTGAGGGGTAAGAGTGGACCCTGCAGATTTCCTCTTGGGGTTCTGGCTGGTCCAAGGTGTCCATGTGTTCCTGGCAGGGGCTACCAGAAGGCAAATGACCCTTGCCTGCTTCGGGTCAGTTGGGTCTGAGTGTCTGACTGCAGACTGGCTCCCTGTCATGAGCTCCAACCCCTCCCCTCTCCTGTGCCCTGGTGGCCTGGCCTTCCCACAAAACTGTCCTCACCCCAGGCCCCCCTTCTTAGGCCAAACTGGCAAACTCCTGACTTTCCCATGCTAAGTCTTGGTTGGTGTCTCACCCAGTCCTGCTCTACTTTCCTGTGCCTTGAGAGTATTTCCCACATTCGCTCCTCTCCATACTCACAGAACTATCCCTTGCCAATTGGGTCATCTCCCCTTTGATTACTCCAACCACCCACCACAGTCCTCTTTGCTAACCACAAGCCAAGCCCTGAACTGAGCTCTCTCTCTCCTTCCTACACACTCTCCTGTTCCCCCACTGTGTGAGCTTGTTGACTCAGACTCAAGGTGCCCAGTGCTCTCCTGCCCACCCTCATGCCCCATCAGCCCCTCTAGGGCACTTACCACTGTGCTATTTGTGGCACTAGACTGCCTCTTCCTCCAGGAGGACTGACCTGACTACTCCATGCAGTCAAGAGAGCACGTAAGCCCCAGCGGTGTATCCCCATTCTCTTGGTGAGGCCTGGCCCTGGCCAGGTAAGTGTGGATGGCACACCCCATTGGGTCCCTGGGGAGCTCACATGCTCTTTTTGAGCTTTGCTTCTTGCCAGGGTTATTTTTGCCTTGTTGTGCTAAAGGCCAATACCGGGGCTGTGTGTGATCTGAATTCTGGGATCAGCCTCACATCATTCAGTGCCACCTTGGGAAGGAATGTCTAACCAGACTGAGGACTGCTTTTCGGGGTTCACAGTGAGGGTACAGCAACTTGGGCAGGAAATATTTTCTAGGTGCTTTTGGCACCCGGCTTGGTGCCCACTGTGGCTTGGGCAGTTCCAACCACCACTGCATTCTCATTGCCATTACGATGAGGAAATTGAAGCTCCAAAATGTTAAGTAACTGGCTCAAGGCCAACAGCAAGTGACAAACACGCCTTGAGCAACCGCGTCCTGCTGGGATAAGCACTGGCCTCACACACAACACTAGGCCCCAGAGGAACTGGGTGACACAGCCGCCGCCACAGCCCTTCCTCCTCCTGCCTCTGGTCAGGTGCTGGGATCCTGGTCTGTCTGCCAGCAGCCTTGTGACTGCTGCCCACATTCACTCATGTCCGGTCTCTGTCCTGCTCACCAGCAGGCTTCCTAGCTGCCTGGATCTCGGGTTCTACAGAGAGCTGGGCACAGGCTGGGGTCAGAGGGTGCTTGTGCCTTGGTAGCAGTCTTTTGACACCCTCTGCCCTCTCAGTGAATGGAGCAGAAGGGTTCCCTACCAGGAACCCATGTGGGCAGCCAAGTAGGCAGGGGGGTCTGAGGTGGGAAGCCACCGCCCAAGAGGCCCCAAAAGTTTCACACAACTGACAGAAAGAGTGAGCTTGGGCAGGATTGGAAATTATGAAAGCCAACCAGAGACCAGAAAACCCAATCATTTCCCCTCCCTGTCCGTGCCCCTCCCAGAGTCACAAAACCAGGTAGGCCAGGGGAGAATGCTGAGGGCTCCCCCACCCCCAACTCCCAGCGGCTCCTTCCACAACCAAGTACTAGCAGGCCTGGTATTAACAGTGGTGGTGGAAGATGCTGTCTTGTAGGGGTCTGGAGGTCAGTGAGTGAGATCTGCCCAGGAAGCTGGGAGCAGGTGAGGCGAGACAGACAGGGCTCAGACTGAAACCAGAGAGGTTTGTGCTTTAATGGCAGCTGGGATAAAGGGGAGCAAAAATAGTAATTCTGGGGGCCACAGGGTGCAGGTAGCCAGGCCCGGCCTGGTCCAGCCCAGGCCAGCTGGGCCGAGGATGCTGGCTTCTTGTCCAGGGGGCTGGTGTGTGTGGTAGGCAGCTGGGGTCCCAGGGACCGAGGCCTCTTGGAGAGAGGGAGGGATGTCAGATGGCTCAGAAGTCCATGGAGCTGTGGGCCAGGTAGTCCTTGCGGCCGATATTGCTGACCTGCTTGGTCTGCATAGCCTCAAGCTTGGGGCAGTCGGTGATCCGATGGCCCAGACCCCCACAGAAGGCACAGCCACGCTCTCCTAGAGGGATATGGGGGAAGTTAAGTGTACACAGGGACCAGGCTCCACAAACCAGACCCTGTCCCCTTAGACTCCCACAACAGTAATGTGTAGCTTGGAATTGCTTCAAGGGGTTTCCCCCATGACCTCCCAACCCCACCCAAATAGTATCCCCCCCACTCAACAGTCACCTCCAATGTCCAGCATGGACTCGTCCCCACAGTGCAGCACTTGCAGCACGGGGGGCACCTTCTGCTTGGCCTCCAGCAGCAGGGCTTTGAGGTCCATCAGCACCGACTCATCTGTGGGGGTGATGGGGAACTGTCAGCCCCAGGTAGCCCAGGTAGCCACAGAGAACCCAAGAGACAGCTGAGGTGGCCCTGGTGGCTCACTCACCACAGGCCTTGTTGATGAAGGTAGTGGCAATGCCTGTGTTTCCTGAACGCCCGGTGCGGCCGATCCGGTGCACTGCAGAGAGAAACAGAGGCTCTGGCTCACTGCTCGGGGGCTGTGCCTGGTCTCTAGCCCTGGCATCCCCATCCCCCTAATGCCCCACCGTAATTCTCTATCTCCTCAGGCATGTCATAATTGATGACGTGCTGGATGGCAGGGAAGTCCAAGCCCTTGGAGGCTACATCCGTGGCCACTAGGACATCCTTCTTGCCTTCCCGGAAAGCCTCGATGGCCTTGGTCCGTTCCTCCTGGTCTGGAAGGGTAAAGCAGGAGCTGTTAGAGTAGGAGTCCAGGGATTAGGGGAACACAGGCCAGCCAGGGAAGGGGGAGAGGTGGGACTGCTGGCAGGGAGCATTGTCCACGGCAATGCATGCGCCACCCTAACCTTTGCCTCCATGGATGGCCACGGCCTCCACCCCCTTGAGCAGCAGGTACTCGTGAATGGCATCCACATCAGCCTTCTTCTCAGCAAAGATGAGCACCTGTCCAGGAAGGCCAACTCTAGTCATGGGGACAGCTCCCCAATTGCCCCCTAGCACGCGGTCCCTACTAGCCTCACCCCCTTGTCCCAGGGTTCCTGGGCCTCTCTTGCTGGCTGCACTCACAGGTGGGGGGGTCTTCTGCAGGCACTCGAGCAGGTACACCATCTTGGCCTCCTCCTTGACGTATTCTACCTCCTGCCATCACAAGGACAAGGCCAGGTGATTCTGAGGTCAGGGTCCCCAGCCACGGCCTTGCCACAGATGCTAGGGCCCCAACGTCAGCTGAGAGGTAAGCAGAAACCTCTTGCCACCAAGGGCTGGGCACCCAAAGAATGTTTCCTTCCAAGGTCAGGGGCTTTGAATGAAACTCTCAGTGCCCACAAAGTGGGCCAAATCCCACTCTCATCAAATTGCGGGGGGGGCCTCACCAGTTCCAGCTGTCACATTTGAGAGTGCCTATTAGAAGGACTTGCCCACCTGGATGACATCCAAGCTGGCGGCCCCAGCACGCCCCACATTGATGGTGACAGGCTTTACCAGGGCACTCTTGGCAAAGTTCTGAATTTTCTTCGGCATGGTAGCACTGAAGAGTAGGGTCTGCCGCTGGCCCTGAAGGAGGACAGGGTTGGGATAAGGGCTAGGGTGCTGGGGATATTGAGCAGCTGGGACAGTGGTAGGCAGTAAGAGGCCTCAGGGCCCTCTCCAGTTAGATGTGGTGGGGGTAGGGTGGAGCGGGGAGGTGGAAGGGAAAAGAGTGGCAGGAGTGCCCCAGCCAGGTGGAACGGACACCTTGAAATAAGAGAAGATGGTGCGGATGTCGCCCTCGAAGCCCATGTCGATCATGCGGTCGGCTTCGTCCAGGGCTAGGTAGCGGCAGATGTCTAGGCTGACCATCTTCTTCTGCAGCAGATCCATGAGGCGCCCAGGGGTGGCTACCATCATGTGCACACCACTGGGGAGCCAGGAGAGAACCTAAGGCGGGGGCCACATGCGCACCCAAACTAGAGGCTGGCATTTGGCTTCTTCCCTGTATCACCTCACCTGTTACCATCTCGCCCTTCCCTTCACCCTGCCACATGTACAGACGCAGCTCTCCTGGGACTGCTGCAGCCTGCTCAGTACCTTAGACTCAGACAGACTAACTGAAGAACTTTTCTAGGACACTTGGAAGTTCCTCCACCTCTGTGCCTTCTGCCTAGAATGGCATACCCCACCTGACCTGAGATGCCCTCATTCTATCTGCTGTACTCCCAAGATAACTCACATCCCTCTGTTCCACCCCAACAGATCTTCCCATTAGACTAGGGGCTCCTGGAGGGCTGGGCCCACAGGAGGCCTCTGAGGGTCTGTGGAATGGCTAATACCAAGGGTCCTTTAGCTGGTCTAGGGGCTCTGAGGAGGCACATGGGGTGGGACTGCTCACTGTCGGATGGTCTCCATCTGCTCTTTGACAGACATGCCCCCAATACAGAGAGCACAGCGCAGGAGTGGAGAGCTGTCCTCCTGCAGTAGACGGCAGTAATACTCCAGGATGCCGTGGGTCTGCCGGGCCAGCTCCCGCTGCAGTATAAGAGCAGAGGCTGGCACCAGAAGGTGTCCCGTCTCTGTTCTGTTCCCCAGGCCAACCTATCTTACCGATGGGCAGATGATGAGTCCGTAGGGCCCTTCCCGTTTGGAGAAAGGTAACCTCTTCTCTTGTTCCAGGCAGAACATGATGACAGGCAATGTGAACACCAGCGTCTTGCCTGAACCCGTGAAGGCAATACCTATCATGTCACGGCCAGACAGACTGCGGGGAGAAGACAGGCCTAAGGGTCAGCTTCAGCAGAACATGGGCCAATTTCTCCTGATGGCAACCTAGAGATGGCTCCTCCTCATCACCACCCTCCCCAGGCCCACACTTACATGGTGGGGATGCCCTGGATCTGAATGGGTGTCGGATGGTGAATGCCTTTCTTCTTCAGACCTCTCAGGATGGCTATGGAAAACAACCCTGTGTCACCTGTGTCTCAAGGGTACTTTACTGGGTCTCTAAAGCCTGTAAAATTGACACCATCACGCTCAAGCTATAAATAACAACACCATTTCTAAGAAATGGACAAATGTGTACTTGTTTAGGGCCTCTAAGCAAAGCAGAGGTCAGTCCATGGCCAATGTCACCTGCTCCTTAAAGCTGCCTAATAGCAAAGGAGAGTGAACGTGTCTAGGTAGGGGTACGGAAAAAGCCTCCTCAAATCCCTTTATCTGCTGCTGAGACTCAATGCTGCAGCTGTAGTGCTAAGGGGGTGGGGGAATAGGATACAACCTCACAGGTATTGACTATCAAAGTATGGCACCTCTCTCAGCTCCCAGGTACCTGCAGGAAATTTCATCTCCTTGAAGCTCTTGATGGGTGGTGGGATACCATCTCCTTCCACTAGGATGTGGTACTTCTTCCGTACACGCTCATGGCGCTCTTCAGACATACTCAGGACATATCGGGGAGGTGTCCAACTGTGGGTAAGTAGTAGCAGTTAAGAGAAGCACAGCTGGCTTTAGGGTGCCCCTGCCAGTCTCAGCCACATACTATCTTTTTTTTTTTTTTTTTTTTTTTTTTTTATAGAGGCATGCTTTATTTATTTGTTTGCTGGTTTGTTTGTTTGTTTTTTGTTTATACATGCACTGGGTACAGTCAGAAGCGCGGGAGGGCGAGAGAATTCACCAGAGCCAGAGCGGGGAGCAGAGCAGGCAGAAGGACCGAAGCACACTGCTGAGGGGAGCAGCGGGCGGCAGGAGAGGTCTGCGCGCCATGTGGGACCCTCCTCTGGTGGCCGGGGAGCAGCCGGGGATCGAACCGGCGCCGCAGAGGCCGCGCGCAGCTTCGCAACCCAGCGCTCAACCGCTGCGCCACCGGGGAGGCCCCTCAGCCACATACTATCTTAAGTAAGGGTAACTGGCTTGCTACAGACTGGAAGGGCGTACCTGGTTTTGATTGGATCATCATATGTAATTCCCTTAGCCATCTCCTTCACTGACATCAAGGCTGAGGAAAGAGATGTGGCTCAGGGCTGGTGCCTGCTTCTCAGAGGCCAGGCCCCCCTTCTCTCTGACCTGGTCACAACCATACCTCTGCCCTCAGCCACACTCTCCAGGATCTTCTCTTCTTCCTTCAGCTGCTTCTCCTTGGCAGACTCCTTGCGGGCTAAGGAAAGAAGCGTAAGGTGACACAGGCACCAAAGCAGTTGGCCAAAGTAAGCCTCCACCTGGCCCCCCTGGCCATGCTGCCCAGCCCACCTTCAGCTTTCTCTTTGAGGTGCTGGTGCTGATCCAGGAGGCTGACGTTAGACTGGGGGCCAAGTGGGATGTCATCCTCATCTCCCCGGGGCTCACTGCCGCTGTCTTGCTGCTCCTCCTCTGCAGCTCCCTTGCGCCTTCGCTGCAGCAGCTTCTGGAGCTAAGGTTCCACCAGTGCCCCTTACAGCCATGCCCAAGACAGAGCGGGGCATTGGGCCCAGGGACCTGCATCTGCATCTTGGCTTTTGAAAGAGGATCTTGTGCCCCGAAGCGCAGTCCCTAGTCGGCCTGGACGCCACGATCCTACCGTATACTGACATCTCACACCGCAGAGCCAGGGCTACCCTCCCGCATCCCACCGCGAATCGCCATCCCACACTCATCCTCCACGGAGCCGGGGCCTCACCAGCAACTGCCGACGCTGTCGTAGAGGCACGTAGGGCACGTAGTCCTCGTTGTCCTCATCCTCCGCCTCGGAGAGGCTTCCTGTGGCAGTGGCCTCATCGCTCCGAACCCGCTAAGGGTACACTAGAGTCAGGCCCGGTCTCCCCCTCCCCCAGCCTTCACTACCGCTCCCCACCCGCGCGGACCCCAGCCTCGCTCCCACCTTCCGCTCGGGTTCCGACTCCTCCATTCTTTGCTGCACGCATGCGCGCCACGGCAAAACCCCGCCTCACCTTTGAGAGAAGTCCAATCAGATGTAAAGAAGCCAACGTCGGCGCCTAGCAACGACCTCAGAGTGCCGGATCCCACAGAGGGACAAACTTCCCTCCAGCGCCCCCACGAGTGGCTGTGCAGTCGTCGCCCGGGCTGAGAGCGAGTGTCAGGCAAGGCATTATGGGATGCTGGAGGCCTTCGACCTTGTGATAAAGGCTCAGAGCCGGGTGGGAGAAAGCGGCCTCCTCGAAGGCTAGTTTTAGAGCATGAATTGGCCCGGTACCCACCCCCCTGTCGTCGGGCACTGCGCCCTCTAGTGGTCGGGAAACCCTATGAGGTCCGAGAGGGGACAGGGTGGGGCCGGTAGAATAAATGACGAATCCTGTGCTCTCAGACTGGAGTTTTCGACTGTGCGAGACATCTATATTCAGAGAAGTGAGAGATAAAATACGGCTGGCAATGGCTTTTAGCTGAATCTGTACGTATGATGTACAGTTATAACTGTAAATGCTGTAATAGAGGCCTGGGGTACCTGACAATAGGCGGCTTCGAGGAGACTGGATCAGTGCTTCCAGGGGAATGTGGAACCTAAGCACAGGAGTGGGGAAGAGAAGCTACCAGCTAGAGGGCATAGCAGGAGTGAAGGCCTGGTCACGATGTGAGAGGGGGTGTAGGACTGGGCGTGTGCCATGTAGGACACTTCTTAGGTATTTGACTATCAAAATCAGCTAAGGCTGAGGGGAAGAAAGGAGTGGTTTCTGAACCTACAAAAATGACACCTCCAAAAGAACTTAGTGACTATGTCTCCATCATTTCCCATATAATATTGGTTTTAGTAGATCGGGCCCAGAGCAGGTGAGGCTGTTACTGTCAGAGAAATTTCAGCTTCACTGGTCAGTGCTGTTCTCCCTGTCACTGTATACAGCATTCAAGGAGAGAGAAAATGAGCAAGACACAAACCTGGCTGGTGAGTTGAGGAGACACAATTATAGATGAGTAACTACTCTTAGGTTAAAGAAAATTATGGTAAGACAGACAAGGCACCCCTTTTGGAATTATCACAAAGGCAGGGCAAAAAGATTCTCATGATAAAAGTACCCTCTCAACTGGGATGTGAAGGATGAGCAGAATCCATAAAAGGATAATCAGCAAAAATCAGAAGACCTAAGGATGCCAGGCCAATTTGGAGAACAAGGTTATTAGTGTGGTTGGAATGAGTGTGGGAGGCAGAGGCAAGGCACTGGCATCTGATCACTACTCACAGGAGTCTAGTTCTCTGTAGGTGAAGTGGGTTCTCGATTAGACCTGCAATTTGTCAATGATGAAAGAGAATTTTAGTTAACCATGCCAATTAAACTGCAGGGCAGGTGCCTGGTGCAAGAGTTGAGATCACTGGTAATAAATATACAGGTAGAGGTTTCACAGGGAAGCGTTGCAGTTCCCTGGGGATTGGGGAAGGCCAGGGCTTAGGAATTGGAAGCCTGTGGTCAACACTGTTTTTCATTGCTTTGGAAGGAGCTGGCACTAGCTGTGCACCTGTGGTGGGGTTCAACCTGGGGGGAAGAAAGGAGTGGTTTCTGAGCCTACAAAAATGGCACCCCCAAAAGAACTTAGTGACTATACCTTCATCACTCCCCATATAATCTTGGTTTTAGTAGAGAAAGTCACACTTGGGACAAAGGGTTAGGATATAAGGGTGTGAGTAATTTTTAGCAATCCTATTAAAACCTGAGTTACAAATCTGTGTTTACAAATCAGATCCATTAGGGGAGAGGAGGAAGTACTAGTATGCCTTCCTTTATAGGACTCATTATCTTCTTAGCTCTCAAGTACTAAGGCTACATGTCCCATTCTCACTGGAAATCAGATCTAATGTATGGAAACTCCACTTGCCCTGCCAACTCCAGCCACCCAGGCTGTAGGCACAAAGCACATAAAGGCTTGAGCCCTCATACAGATGGGGAAACTGAAACACAGCATGGGGAAGAGGCCCTCTAGGCTCAACTACCAGAATTCTCCGAGCAGGGGGACAGGGTACAGGTGAGACTGTCACACATACCTGGGCTCTCACTCAGACTGAGCTTTATGTTATAGTTCCCTCATTTGTGAAAAAGGATAATCCTACTTTGAGCTTCTGCAAGTATTAAGTGGAAACTTTGCCAAACTGGTGATATAAAGTATATGCTGAATAAGTCCAGTGACTAAGGCAGAGATGGTGCTTCTGAGTAGGGTCCTCACCTCACCCCTACTCATCACAAACCAATACACTGACTCTGTGTCCAAATGTTGCTTTATCTTTCGCAGGAAAGATCTTCACAGTATCAAAAGTAAAGAATCGAAAAACAAAAACAAAAACAAAAACCAAACACAAAGAGCAGTGCTGGGCCAGCAGTACCATCAGCCCCTGGCCCACAGGCCAGCCCAGCCACCGGGCTCTGAGTGTGGAGGCTGCGTAGCACCAGGAAGTGGCTCTGCAGAGGTCCTGAGGGCCCCAGCACGCACGGCATCCATTCAGCGTTTGGTTGGTCCGGGATGGCAAGGAATGGGGAGGGTGTTGGGCAGGTGGGCAGGGATATGGAGGAAGAAACTGTAGACTTTCGGCTGGCAGTCGGGGTCTTCACAACACCCTGAAGAAGCTTCACTCTACAGGGGCTGAGAAAAACAACACAAGCAAGCAGTGAGGCTCCAATGTCCTGAGGAGGGGCTACAGCTGCTTCCTGGCCTGAATAAACTGAGCAGATTTTCTGATTGTGCAGATTAAGGTTGAAACCCTGACAAATGACAGTCCCAGCCCTGAGGTTCTGTAGTAGATCTCAGAATGTGGGGGGAAAATCCTGGGGGAGCCTGCCCACCCTGGCAGCACACCATCCCAAGCAGGTGAAGTAGGAGCCCTCCTCTGCATCTGCTCTCCCACCAGCAGGCCAGGAATGTCCTCTCTGACTCCTGCCTTAGGCTCCAGGTGCCATGATGCCTGGGCTGGGCCAAGCCTGTGCCAGCACTGCCTTATCCCCATCCTGTTCTGAGGAGGGTGAAAAGATTCAAGGAGGTGGGGGAGGGAGGAGCTCCTGTCTGGGAAAAGATATCAAAGGAGTAAGGGAGAAAGTTGGAAATTTCCTGGATGACAGGGGCACTGGTGCAACCGATACAAAGTGTCTGGGATTCCTGTGGAGGTGGAGGGAAGAGGCAGAAGGGTGCCCTGGCCCTTGGCAAAGGACCTCGGAGCCCAGCTCAGAGCTAAGGTGACTCAGATCATCCAGACCTTGGGATCACACGGGTGCCACAGGGAGTCGCGTCCCAAGGTGCCTTGGTTTCAGGTTCTCTGGACTGCCCCTGGGATATCTGGGGTGTCAAGGGTGGCGGATGCTGATCCAAAGAGGACAAGCAAATTTGGCCGAGAGGCCAGGAAGTCTGCTGTCCTGGGTCAGAGGCGCTGTGCTGGCACAGCAAAGGGGAAGAGGACACGTGAGAATACACTCCTGGGCAGTCTGAACCGGACGCTCCTGCCCCAGGTTCCTATTGCCTCAAGAATGGCCATGTGGGGCCTCCCTCCCTGGTGGCGCAAGGGGTTAAGTCTCAGCACTATGAATCTGTCGGCAGCCACTGCAGCACGAATTCGATCCCCAGCTAGGGAGCTAACCCACATGGTGCAGCTGACCTCTCCTGTCTCATCCGCTGATCTCCTCAGCAGTATATTTTAGTCAGTCCACCTGTTCTGTTCCCCAGTGTCTCTGGTGAGTCCTCTCAACCCATCCACCCCCAACCCCTGGCTTACACCCCAGCTCTTGTATGCATAAAATAAATAAATCTTTAAAAAAAAAAAAAAAAAAAAAAAAGAATGGTCACATGGTTGCCAGCTAGAAAAGGCCTGAGCCCAGGGACAGTTCAGGTTGAGACATGGCCCTGTATAGCCATCAGGCACCAAGACCAACCTGCCAGCTCTTAGCCCAAGGCCTTCTCCAGTCTTCTGTTCTCAGTCCCAAATGTCACCTGATATGTCAGGATTTCTGACAAAAGGACCTTTGTGGTGGCTGGGAGGGAAGCCAGGTCTCTGCTTCTGGGAGGCAGCTTCATTGTCCTTTTTCTCATGGAACTTGTGTTGGGGAGAGCGCCCACTAACACCTTCATGCTTAACTGACCCTCAGGGGACCAGGTCTAGCTCAGCTACCTCTCAGGGCTGACTCCTTCTCACATAAATTCAGCAGGGAAGCATCCTGGTTGCTTGCACTGAAGAGGCAAGTCAGGCAGTCAATCCTGGGGCTGATAACTTCAGGGGTGGGGGCAGCCCTCTGGGGCCCACGGCTCTCTGGGTACTTTGGAAGGCAGCTGGTATGAGAAAATAGAGACCTTGTGGGGATACTCTGGGGGATGATGGCCCTTCAGGAGCATGGGAAGGAGAACTGAAGGAGGGCCTGGCTCAAGGAGAAGCGATGGAAAGACAGGCCTATAGCTAAGTGGCTGCAGGAGAAGCGATGGGGCCTGTACCTTTGGAACATGTAGCTGGCTGGGCTGAATCTATGGAGAATCTATGAAGATTCAGGGCTTACAATTCTCAGGCAGAGAATGGGCAGAGGAAGTGCATGCAACATGTGTGTGAGGGGGTCTTTATACCTCACTGAGCTGTGCTGGGAGTGGTTTTCTTGAGGCTGAAGTTGGTCCAGTTCACAGCAACTTTCTGACGAGTTTGCTTTGCAGAATCCAAACAGAACCTGGTGGGTTTGGAGACACCAAAGTACAATTAGAGGTTCCCTCATTCCTCTGCTGGATCTCCTTCCAGACCTGTGTGAACTGGCCACCAAAGGAAGCAGGTCAGCTCTGCACAGCCCCTCTGGGTCCTGGGTGCCCCAGTCTGGAAAATGTGGGAGCTCTACTGGCTTAGGGACTTCCTGGACGCAGTGCTCAGGAGCCCAGGACAGCATGTGAAGAGATACTGGCTTGAGATTCAGGCCCTCTCCTTACTCTATTTGAGTCGAGCTACACTAGGTTGTATTCTACTCCCTTAAGGATGATGTATTTCTTGCCCCCTCAAACCTCTGTACCTGCTGGCCCCACTGCCACAAATCCACAAATACTTTTTTAAAAGCTGATCCATTCATTCCTATTTTTCAGCTTAGGTGTCAGCTTTCAGGGTCACCCCCACCCCTTAGTTTGTCACTGTCTCTTCCAGCCATCTTTCTAGGCCCTAGACTGTACGTTTATGGCTCTCTTTCCCCAACCACACTTTGTGATTCACCTCTGTCCCCTGAACTCAGACCAGGCAGACCTGGGGAAGTACATCAGCTCCTCAAATGACATCACTTCATTCAATGTCATTTTGTTCTAATATTAATGAGAAAAAATAATTCTGGCTGACGAGGGCCTGCTTTAGTTACATGTTGTTTTGTTGAAAGCCACATTCTCCAAGAACCCGTCTATGATGATATTTAGTAAGGACACAGCGGACAAGTGAATACACAAAATGAATGAAGCTGGGAAAAGCCCAGGTTCTTAATGTGCAATGGTCCTCCAGCTCCCTGTTCTTTGCCCCTTCCCAAATGCCTTGTCCTGCTAAATGGCTGTCCTACTAAGTGGCTATCTGGGTTCCAGCAGACAGGCTGGTGGGAGAGAGCCTACAAGGGCTGCAGTGGCCTTCTAAGGGCACGGTGCTGATGGGGAGGTAGTTCTGAGGCACAACGTGGGGTGTGTGGGCAGGCCTTGGAGTTTGCCACAAGCCCAAGCAGGTCAGTGGGGAGCCCCACACCTACCTCTTGAAATACTCCACCTCCCGGTCAGTCTCATCCATTTCCACCCCATCCATGTCCTTGGGTAGGAACACATCATCTAGGGAGACATAGCCAGGAGGGTTCAGGGCCCAGGGCCAGGCCTCTGGGGTCATGCTTTCGGGCCAAAGGACTGCCCTCCACCCTATCGCCTGGCTGGGGTGGAGGGATCAGCCACTCAGTTCCTCTTGCACTCACCCAAGGAGGTTGACTTCTCCTGCTTGTTGCGGCTGCGGCGGCTCCGGCCCTTGCCCTGCGGCAAGCTCTGGGGCCTTGCTGGGCCTGAGGGCTGCATGGACTCCTGTTCCGGAGGACGTGCCTTGGCCTCGCCTGGCCAGTTTCGCCAGGAGCTGCCCTTCTCCTTGTCAGCTTTGGGGCTGCCAGCCCAGCCAGGTCCTGGCCGGCTTGCCCTGCTCCCCTCTCCAATCTCTGCACAGCTGCCTACTTTGGGAGGCTCTGGGGCCTTGCCTGGCTGCTTGGGGTTAGGGACCTGGCCCTTGGCACTAGGAGCCTCAAGGCTGGCTGGAGATCGGGGAGCTGGGCTTGCTTCATTCTTCTTGGCCTGAATGCCCTGTCTCTTGCCCTTCCGAGGCTTCCCCCCTGAGGCCAAGGGCTCAGGCAGCTCCTGCTTACAAATGGGGGCCTCTTTTGGGCTTGTCTCCTCAGGACTAGGGTTGCCTGGCTTGGGTGTCTTGACCCAGATCACCCGGGACAGGTTGGGCACAGTGTTGAGTCTCCTCACTAGCCCATTTTCAGGGATGATACCGGGAGGGGGGCCCCTCACCTCTGTCCATGGTGGGTGGGGACCTCTTATTTCCGCCCATGGGGGGGCTGGCTCGCCTGGCGCTTGTAACGTGTGGTTCGGAGGGGAGCCCAAAGTCAAAGGGGATAGGTCAAGGTTGATGTCAGGCCGCTGCTCTGAGGAGCCATTGAAGTTTGAGGGGGCCAGACTCTGGGGATCTGATTCATTAGCCCCCTCCTTAGAGAAGCCATTGCTGTCCACACTGAGCTCACACACACTGAAGCTGGCACGAATGGAGTCCTTGACAGTGTTCTTGATCTCCTGCAGACGGCTGCTCAGGAAACTGTTAACCCGATCCAGCTCCTGGTCAGGCCACTCCAAGAGCCGCTCCCTAGCAGACCTTGGCTCCCGGCTTCCAGAAACACTGCGATTCACCTGCTTGAGAGCTTCTGCTGCCAACTGGGCCTTCTCCTTTTCCTGCCAATATAAGAGGCAGTTTTAGCAGGGGTCTGGCAGTTGCCACATCCAATGTGACACCTGACACATTGGCCCAGAGCCTAACTTTGCCACAAACTGGCTAGAGGTTGGGCTTTGTGAATCTGGCATGTTCGCCCACCCCTGCAGGAGTGAGGATGAAATGCAATCAGACGGGTACAAGTCTGGGGTGGGGGTGGGGGAAGCAGGGATTGGTGAAGAGTTTGTATAGCTCCTTCATCCAGAGTCCCTGTGTCAGTCCTGCGAAGCTGAGGATGGAAAGGAACTGAACTAACTGGATCCTGCCCCTCAGGTATGAGCTTCAGCAATTCACTCATCTGCAAAATTCTGGAGAAAAATTCTGGAGTAAAGATCAAAGTGAGGATACATGTGAGGAAGATGTCTGTCGCAGAGGCATTCTGCCCAATTCTACAGGAAGTAGGGGAAAGAAGTTGGATGTCTTTCTAGAAGAGGTGGGGCTATAGAACAACCAAGGTGGTCAGGCTGCTCTGGGTGCCTCCCGACATTGTTTATGGGCAAAGTTCCCATAGGAAGGTCATGCACTACTTGGCTGGCCTCACGTAATCAAGGTCACCCCTAAGGGGTGCCCAATGGCACACAAAACAGCCCCACCAGCCTCACAGAAAGATGTCAAGGCAGCCCCCTCACCCAGGTGAGGTCCAGGGAGGTCGGATCCGGAAACTGAAATTCTGTGGGTTCCATCACTCCACCCCTCTGCCCAAGCTCAAGGACCAGCAGGCCAAGGAGGCCTGCAGAGGGATACAGGAAACAGATGTCAAAGTCTACAGAAAGGAGGTGGTGGCAGTATGCCAGGGGCTGGATGACTCCTACCATTCCACATATTTCTAGCTGATTTGGGAATGAGGGGGAGAAACAGGAAAAGAAAATTGGGGGCAGAAAAGAGGGCTAGCCATCACCTCAGAGTCCACTTAGAGGGCGACCTGTGCCCCGCGGGCATGCATGTATTTCTTCTCTCATCTTTTTTAAATACTGGCTCCACAACTGAGTAGGAGACTGGTGGGACCTTGGACAAATCACTTATTTCTGAACCTTACACAAATTGCATGTAAATCTGAGTAGAAAACTAACCACCTATATACCTCACAGGGTTGCTCTGATGATACCTGAGAGGATGTGTGCCTGTTTCCCTGTTGCAAACAAGGCTGTTCCTTGGCACTGTGATGCTCAGGTGAGGCAGCTGCTCAGTGTACAGCAGGGTACCAGTGTGGGCCACGGAGTTCCAAGCTGTGGGCATGGTGTGCAAGGCACAGGGACAGACACAGGTTGGAAGGTCTTTGTTTTGCTCCTCTCTTGCACCGGAACTGCTTTTTTTTTTTTTAAATATTTATTTATTCATTCATACAAGAACTGGGGTACAGGCCAGATGCACGGGAGGGTGCGAGGATTTACCAGAGATAGTGCAGGGAACAGAACAGGCAGACTGACTGAAATACACTGCTGAGGGGAGCAGCAGGTGAGAGAGAAGAGGTCTGCTGCACCATGTAGGATTCTCGCCTGCTGACCGGGATCAAACCTGCCTTGCAGACAGCTATACAGCGCTGCGCTCAACCGCCTGCGCCACCAGGTTAGGCCCCACCAGAACTGCTTTGCTTTTATTTGTTAAAAGTTTGAGGTTCCATGGAAGGTTTCATTTGCAGAAAAGAGTTCTGCTACTAAACAGAAGTCTGTAAACTACTGGTGTAGGGGGAACCACGTAGAAATTGTTAGTAAGAGGAGAAAGCACAGGACCCCATGTTTTCTGCTATAGACCACGAGTCTGGAACTTCTCAAATGCTCTTACTTAATCCTCACAGCTGCCTTGTTGCATCATTATCCTCAATTTACAGATGAGGGAACCCAAAGAACAAGGTCACATGGCCCAAGGCTACATGACTAGTAAGTGGCACAGTCAGGACCAGCACACTCAGGAGTGCTCTTTACAGTTCCTGTGCTTTTCAATCCTGTCTGACAAGCTTTCTCTCAGCAGAATTCAGCCATGCAGGAGACACAGTCTCTGCTCGCTGGCTTGGACTGGCTGGGGAGCCACACATGAGGACAGGCTGTTTAATTCTGGTGATAGTGACAAGCACTACAGGAAAGCAAGCATAGAGTGCTATGAGAACCCAGACTGAGACAGCAGGGAGTGCTTCCCAGAGGAGGCAGTAGCTCCCAGCACTGATGGTGATTGGGATTATCTTGCAGAGTGAGACAGTAACTTTCTAAACAGAGAAGAGCAAGCATAAAGCCTGGGAAATGGAAAAGCACAAAATCTTTAGGGAATGGAGACATTCAGAGACATAGCTGGAACTCAACCTCTTTCTGGGGGTGGAGGGTGGGGCAGGAAGGCTAGAAGGGCAAGACTATGAGACAAAACTGGCAAGCAGGGTGGCAAGCAAGTAGGGGCTGCATCCTAAAGAACCCTGTAGGCCTTGGCTCAGTTTTGTTCGGCCACTGAAGGCTTTTTTAAGTAGTGGCAGTATGCTGAGAGAAGTGTGAAAAGTGACACGGTCAGGACTCCTGGTGATGGGTGGGGAGAGATATGAGTCACAAGAACAACACCGACAACCATTACTGCTGCCACAGAGGACACACCAACTAAAAGTCCACTGCCCAGCCTTTCTGTGCATTGCTGTCCTGCATCCTCCCAACAGTTTGAGTTAGGTTCTAGTGTTATTCTCATTTTATGGATGAAGAAACTGAGGCTTAGAGGTTAAGTGATTTGCCCAAGGTCATACAGCAAAGTGTAGCAGAGCTGGATTTCAAACTGAGGTCCAATTCCAAGGCCCGCTGCTCTCAATCACCACGAAGTATTCATTCTCCCAGGATGGCACCCAGGGACTGGTTCTGGCCACTGGGTGGATGGTGGTGCCATTAACCAGACAGCCAACGGAGAAGGAAGAGCAGGCCTCTTTGGAGAAAGAGGAGGAGCTCAGTTTTGGATGTGCACAATCTGAACACCTGGGGAACGTCCATGAGGAGGTGCCTGGTAGCAGGAGACATCAATGTGAAGTGCTGGGAAAGTAAGTGGATCTAATAAACCAGGACCTAATGTACCTGACAAAGGGTTAGGCAGAAGCACAGGGGTTCATAAAGGAGAGAGAACATGGATCGGAGAGGAAGGTGAGAAATTTGGAGAAAACGGGGTGCCCTCTGCTTTTCCCTCTTGGCTGAAGACCAAGGAGCCCAAGAAAATAATGTGTGACAAGAAAAACAAACACAAACTGTAAAAGGTTGCCCAGTGGACAAAGCAGATGGAGCAGGAGAGTATGCTGTGGATTTGGCAACGGAGAAGTCATTGCACCCAGAGGAGGGGGGGTGGGTGGGTGAAAACAATTGGCAGTGGGCCAACAAGAAGAGTGAAGACAGTGATCACAGACATTTTCAAGAATTTGGCTCTGATGTGAGGGAAAATCTACAGAAGTGAGAGAGGTTGTATGTTCAAAGAATACGCTGCTTTCAAAAGACTGTACTGGAAACAGTGAAATGCTACTGGGAAAGAGTGTAGAGGAGCTGGAACCACACACATTTGACTGAGGAGGTGAGAAAGGACTGCATGGGTCTCAAGTAAGAAAGAGGTAACAATCTCTTTTAGGACAAGATGATGTCTGCAGGTGGGCTTATAAGACCTTTTTTTTTTTTAAAAAAAAAAAGATTTATTTATTTATTTATACAAGCACTGGGTACAGTCAGAAGCATGGGAGAGTGAGAGAATTCACCAGAGCCAGAGCGGGGAGCAGAGCAGGCAGAAGGACCAAAGTACACTGCTGAGGGGAGCAGCGGGCGGCAGGAGAGGTCTGCGCGCCATGTGGGACCCTCCTTCCGTGGGCGGGGAGCAGCCGGGGATCGAACTGGCGCTGCAGAGGCTGCGGGCAGCTTCGCAACCCAGCGCTCAACCACTGCACCACCGGGGAGGCCCCTAGGCTTATAAGACCTTGAAAGAGGACTTGTCCACTAGCTTTTATTCCTCCTCCTTGAATCAGGAAATTTTATCAAATGTCCCCAAATCGGGGGGGGTGGGGTGGTGGTGCAGACTGGAGGTTGGAGATGAAGGTCTAACCAATGAGTTGTGAATGGAAGAGATCAGAAGCAAGATGACTAACTAGGAGGCTACAAGAGGCTTGCTCGGCAATGTTGGGGCTGAGGTGAGCAGAGGCCTTGTGCCAGGCAGCCAGAGAGAGATTCAAGCAGGCGCTTCTCTCCTGGCATACGTAGAAGGAAGAGGCAGGTTGGGCTACAGTTTTTGTGAAGGGCAATAGGCAAGGACTTGAGAGTATAGGTAAGAAAGTAAGTAATGATGGTTAAGGGATGTCAGATGGCCTGGGAAAAGAAGGGGCAGGTGGCAGTCTTCAGTGGAAGAGGGGGCTAGGCAGCTGCAGATGACAAAGCCAGGAGTACACTTTCAGAGTAGCAGGGGCAGTACATGAAGGCGAGAGGGTTGAGATCTGGAGTAGTATAAGGGAGCAGAAAGACACTCAGCTCTACCCCCTCCAGAGGTGGGAGAGAATTAGCAGTTGCCACTGGATGGCTCCTGGGGGAAGCTGTGTTTCTGGTGGACAGCCAGGCTGTAGTTACAGCCAGGAGGAGGGGATCGTCAGTGAGGAGGTTGATGTAAAAACATATGACCATGAGTGCCTCTTATATGACATCTGCCTGCCTGCTTCTGTGTTGTATCCTGGCCTCTTGAGTGGACAGGATGGGCTGAGCCAAGAGTTTTTGAACGAGGGAGTAGTGTGAGCTCATCAGCAGTCTAGGGAGGTGTGCCTGGTGTAGTGGAAGTGTAAGGGGTTACCCACGCAAGTCTGCAAAGGTGGAAACATTGGACTTGAGCTTGGAAGGAAAGCTGACAGGAGGAAAAGGGGGGAAAAGGAGCACTGTTGGTAAAGGGGAAAGATCATGTGGGGATACAGAATTAAGTATAGCAGTCCTGAGAATTGCAGAGTGCGCTCTCTGGGAAATAACTGGGAACCACTGCCTTTTGAGGCCAGAAGAGGCCAAAGAGTCTACAATGGCAGCCTACTCAACACTTCCAGCCAGGTCACACTGCATGGGAGGAATAAAGAGTTCAAAAGCAGTGGTGGGACCCATGGAATCACTACTCCAGGTTGCAGGGAAAGGGTCCTGGTTGTCCTTTGACTGGAAAAAGATGCAGAATCAGTGCTGTTTTCCAGAACACGAAGGCTATTTGACCACCCAAGACCTGGACTACCTGTCATACCCAATCTCTTCCACAGCTGGGCTCTCAAGTGTGGTGGCGCTGTGCTCCTGCAGCTGGGGACAGGCTGGCCACAGGGTAACAAGGCAGCAGGGGACATGCTATCAAGCCCCAGGGCTTGCCTAGCAGCAGAGCTGCTGGGAATGGTTCACGGGGTTCTATCCTTAGCCCTTGAGAGGTGCTCACTAAACTGGGTCAGTCCCATGGCTTCAATTACATCTCCATGCTGGCAACTCCCAACCCCACACCTCCTGTTGATGTCTCAGGAGAAGCTCCAGTCAACATGCCCTAACTGAAGTCCCTATCTTCTGCCAATTCATCCTTGCACAACGGAAGGCATACCATCTCGCCACCTGGGAGAGATCCCTGATTTCATCTCTCTGTCCTGCCAACAGATCAGCAAAGTCTGCCACTTCTGCTTCCTCTAAAAATCTTCTGCCCTCGCCCCGCCATCAGTCATCTCTCCCTGGCTCAGGGTTTCCTGCCTCAAGTATCATGCCTCCAGGTGACCTTCCAGATTGTCACAATGTAATCTCAGAATACAGATCAGGCCAACTGCAGTCGTTGATTAAAGCCCTCCAGGGACTTCCCCTCACCTGTACGATCCAGTCAAAAGCTCTTGAACAGGGCCTGTGAGATCCTCACTGACCTCCACTATCTGTCCTACCTCACCCCTGTAGGCACTCAGGAAATCATGAGTGGCTGTGGAATGTGCCATGCCCACTGCCAGGAGGGCCCTGGAGTGTGAACTCATGCCCTACCACTCAGCTCCCAAGTCAGCCTCTTGGTACAGTCTTTTCCAGCAGCCCAGGCAGGACTGTGACCTCACCACAGGGCTGGTCACACACTAATGTGTTCGTCCAGTTTTGTGGCAGTCTTTCCACCAGACTGAGTTTCTCCAGGGTAAGAACGGAACTGTGTCACGCTCTGGCTCCCAGGATTTGCAGAAGTGTTTGTTGAATGAATAAGTAAGTGACTGACCGAAGCGAGTCCTGGGCTTTGAGGAATCCAGTCAGCGGCTTCTGAGGCCCAGACTCATTTTTCCTCCAATCATTGGTCCCAAGCTCCCTGACCCATTGATGCCTCCCAAACTCATTCAGACCTTCCCAGAGCAGTGAGCAGTGCTGAGGCCTTTGGCAGCCAGCACCATTCATGCCCCAGATGTGCTGGGGGTTGCGTGAGGGATTCCTTGGGGAGAAGTGGTAGAGCTGGGCTCCCCCTCACACCCACCTTCTTTTTCAGCTTGTGCCGGGCCCGCTTGGCGGCCCTGGCGCTGTTGGGGACTTTGGGCTCCGTGCTGTTGATGAATTCCAGCAGCTCATCCACATCTCGGTGGTCCACGGCGGGCTCCCCAGGGATCCCGCCCAGGGCGCCCCCCTTCATGGGCAGCTCCTCTTTCCGCCTGGTCAGCCTTGAGCGGAGCTTCTCCCGGATCTCGGTATAATTCCGACTCGTCGGGGCAGCGGGTGGCTGGGGGAGGGGGAGGTGCTGACATTACACCCTGGGCCTGGGAGGCCCGGAGCACTCCCACCCGCTGGCACCAAACGTGGTGAGGAGCTTGGCAACTGTTCTCTCTACCATAGCCACACAGACCAAATGGCTTTACCCTCAGCCAGGCCCTGAGCTGAGGCAGTGGTGGGTGGCAGGAGATGGTGGCACATGACAGTGGTGGGAGCACACTGACTCAGGAGCCAGAAAAGTAGGTTGGAGCCCGGGCTTTGTCACTTGGAAGCTGTATGACCTTGGGCAGGTCACTGAGTCTTTGCGAGCCTCAATTTTGTCATCTCTAAAATGAGGATAATCACCCCTAGCTCAAAGGTGACTAGCAATGTCATTACTTTCACTTCTTCTGTCCTCCACTGCGCTACCCTGGCCGGCAGCCCTTTCCTCTTCACCTTATGAGACTTCTGAACTGCTTTCTCCCCCTGTCCAGAGACAGCATGTACTCTGCTCTGAGCTCCTTCCTGGAGCCATCTGCGCTCATGGCCCGTCCCTTGGCTGGCTCTCACACTTGGGGGACTGAGAGCCTTTGCTTCCACTCTGCCTTCATCACGCACAAGCCTTTACTTCTCTGTGATTACACACGTATACTCATCAGAATCAGAGCTCTCTCTCTGCCATTTCCTTTCCTTTTGCCTAAGGAAAAAAAGTCAATCTTAAGAGAAACCACGAAAACAGCAAAGATAGCAAAATGTTGAAAAATCCCTACCTCACAAATGTGCTGTGAGGATCAAGCGAGTGGATGCAGGGGTGAGGACCTGCGGGTCCCAGTGTAGCTATTATGCCCGGAACAAAGGGGGCTCTGGGGAGAGCAGGGCACTCATCTGGCTCACCTGGGCCAGCCCCAGTCCTCTCTTGCCCAGACAGGCTCACTCACCGCATTGTGGCCGAAGAACTCACAGTAGCAGCAGTCACAGAACTTCCCATCTCGCTGGTGGGTGGAGGACGAGGTGCAGGAGCTGCGCTCTGAGCTGCTGTCCTCTTCCTCGCCCAGCCCCTCATCTGCCTCGCAGGGCTGGGGCAGCTGGCAGGCCAGGCCACTGTGTGTAAACTTGTGCCCCTTGCACCCGGGGTCCCTGCTGCCGGGGGAGAAAGACATGCCCAAAGGTGAGGGTGGGCAGTGTAGGGAGAGGCCACAGAGGAGCCTGGGAAAGAAGCCCCACTGTGACTATCCCTCGAAGGCTGAGGCATCAGGCAGGATCAGCACCTCTTACAGAACAGGGTGAACACCATCTCTGCCATCACTCAGGGCCCAGCTTTACAGTGATGATCTGTTTGCCTGTTTGTCTCTCAGATTGATGGTGCACTCCCCAAGAGTAGGGACAGTGCCACAGTAGCACACTGTGGCAGTGTGTGCTGCAGTGCCCACTACAGTGCTACTGTATGTTGTAGCACACAGCAGGTGCTTGGTTAGTAGGTACTGAATAGATGAATGGGCAGATGGCTACCTGGAACATCCAACAAGGTCAGTCTCCTTTCACTCTTGAAGGTTCTTATGTCAGTAAACTTACCTGTGGGCCACAGACTATGGGGAGCTACTGTGTAGGCCAGGAATTGTATTCAGCATGCACTTTCTAAATCCTGCCAAACAAGTGTGGCTCTCCCCACCTGGCAATGGAGCAGACTGAGGATCAGAGTGCCTAATCGATTTGTCCAAGGAGTGGCCAGGACCCTGCCCACATGTCTCTTTGTGTTAAGCGCCCCACTGCATTACTCTGCTTCTGTAGTCACAAAGCCCTGGAGCATCTTGTAATATATATGATTTCCCCAAAGCGAGGATGAGACATAGGCCTGAAAGGTTTGGAATTGGAGCCAGGGCCCTGGGCTGGGCATCAGCAGCTGGAGTGCCTGGGCTGGGGCCACAGCTAAGCAGTGGGAGCTGGGGGAATTAGGGAGGAGGCTCAGTCTCCATGGGGCAAGAGGTGGAAAAGGATAGGCAGGAACCATTACCACTGATGCTCAGAGAAGTTTAAGTCAAACTGACTATTCTTCATCTATTATATTAGCAAATTAAAATACCATATTCCTGAGAATATGGAGAAACAAGCATACTAATATTGGTGGTTACATCAAGTTGGACAACACTTTGGAAAGCAATTTTTCAATGTGAAATGCAAACTCTTCTCAAAAATGAAAACAAAACAAAAAACACCTTTAACAGAATTTTTCATTCTGAGGGATATATTCTAAGGAGAAAAACCCAAAAGAGGAAACATACTTTAGGCAAAGACATCTTTAGGGATATTTATAATGTTAAAATGTTGGAGTGACCCAAATGTTCAGCAATTGGAACAGAGTGAAGCACACTGTGGGGAACATTCTCTGGCCTTAAGGTCAAGGGAACAGAAGCGCACACAGGAACCTCATGAAGTGCAGGGCAGCGGGAAAACAGTACTGACACTACCACACCATGTGGGACAGACATGGGAGGAGAAAAGTGCAGTGGTTGTATGGGGAGGTGGGGTATTAGAAAGGGAACCCACAAATGTGCAATAAACACACACCTGATTTATAACACAAAAATATAGCAGCTGTCTTCTCCAAAATTTTTTATCTTTCAAATATATGTTAACATAACTTTTCTCTGAACTATGAGTTACTACTAGCTAATCTACCTTAACAATGTAATTCCTGAATCAAACAGACTTAGGTACAAAGATGCTTATCACAGCCTTGTCTATAATGGTAAAAAACCTGGAAATGTCTAAATGTTCAGCCAGTGCTGTTATACTATAAAACATAGTGGCCAGTAAAAAGTTTTCCAACAACTTTAACTAGGGAAATGATTATGATTATAAAGTTAAAAAAAATCACTACACAAAAGTGTAATAGGACAGAGATCAAATTATGTCATTTATCAATACATACGGAAACATCAAGAAGCTAACACTGCAGCGTTAGAAGTTTACCTTTAGATTGTGAGGGTATTTTCTTCTTTATACATTTCTAAATTGTTCTAAGTTAAAAAAAAATAACCACAACATTCTTTTATAATCAGAAAAACATAGTCTTCCCTTTAATTCCCACCCCAAAGGTACCAATGGCAAATTTTTAAAAACTCTACGTTCAAGTCAGCAGGGAGCTTGCCCTTCACGCTGCTTGCTTGCTCACCTGTGAGTGCTGGGGAGTTGCTGGGAGCTCGGTGGTGGCAGGAGAGGCCCACTGCAGTGCCCGCTGCAGTGCCCACTACAAGGGTGGCTGCACCCCGAGAATGGCGGAGGCATCTTCAGGAGCGGCATGCTGGTGGAGGGCAGGTGGGGGCTCTGACAGGCCCCTGGTGTGTGTGGGGCGGCAGCAGCGGCAACAGGGCACTCTGAAGCCTGGGCAGGGAAAGGTGCTGCTGGGGTGGTGGGCAGCAGGTGTGGGTGGGGTGGTGAGTCAAAAGATCCGGGGTGAGATGGGATCAATGATGCTGGCGGGGGGTGGTGGCCGGTGGGGCTGTTAGGCGGAGCAGTGAGGTCTGAGTGCCGGTGGTGCTCCGAGATGGGGAAAACCTCACCTGTGGATGGGGCGGGGAGAAAGGCATCAGAGTGGGCGCTGGGGTCCTGGGCAGGAAAGCCCAAGGGCTTCTTGCCACAGAGTCCTTCTGACTGACCAGATGGGACCAGCCTGGGCCTGGCCTCTCAGTGGGACCCTGAGCTTTTGGGAGAGCTCAGCAGCGCTTTGGGCTTGAGGTTTCTCTGGGGCAGCAGCTCCAGTACAGGCTGGAATGCAAGTCTGAGGGAGCGGGCACCAGCAATGCAGGCTTCCTGGAAGGCTACTCCTTGACTGGCATGAATGGGACCAGTGATCAGTCTTTCAAGGACCTGTATGTCACAGGTGTTCTCAGGCCCAGAGGAAGATCTGCTGAAGCCAATGGAGCAGCAGGCCAAGGGTCTGCCTCAGCCTTGTGGACAGAGCAGCCAGGTAAGCCAGGCTCTCAGGTGGCCCCGGGTTTCAGAGAAATGGGAAAATGCATTGATGACTGGCTCATGTACCAACCTAACTGGAATTATATACTACTCAGCTCTCACAATTCTGGGGCAGGATCTCTTTGAAGAATTTAGTCCCTCCCTTTAGAAGTAGTAATTTATATTTACATAGTACATCAATAAGTCAGTGTTTTTTCTCTGGGTTTAAGAAGGCTTGTATAGCTGTGGCCAGTAATCACAGCAGCACACACTGCCTCTCTCCTGACGAAGATGAAGCCACTAGGCCTTCTGTGCCGCAGCAAGGGTGGTCAGGTGTTAGGTAATCTAGGTTCTAGTTCCTTAAGGGCCCTCCCAGACTCCACTTTCTATTCAGTCAGAACTCACCAAGTCCCCTCCTGGAGCCAAAGGGAACAGCCAGGAGAGCAAGTGATAGCGATAGCTCACAGTCATGGGGAAAGGAATCCCACAGGGACAGTCAAGGACTACTCACATTCCCTCTGCCACCATCACAACAGCTCCCCTTTTACTTATTTTAGCAGCTGATTTCCTGGTGTGTCTGAACAAAGTGGCAAGGAAAACAACAGCTTTCTACGGTTGTGGGGCCCAGCTCTCCCCACGCTTGGAGACTCACCAGGGATGGTGGGAGGACTCCCGAGCGAGCTGCCTGACACAGCTCCACTGGAGTGTGGGGAGTTCCAGAGGCCCGAGAGCTTATGTGCTGACAGGAAGGAGCTGGGATCCCAGTCCCCTGAGTTCCCATGGCAGGAGGAGGAAGATGAGGACGATGAAGAGGACGATGAAGAGGAGTGGGAGTCACCCCCACAAGACTGTGATTTGCAGGATGTGTGTGACAAGGAGATCTGGAGAAGGGGGGAGAAAAAAGTTCATCGGAAAACAGCAGACACAAGAGCGGCCCCTTTGCTGTCTAAGCTTACCCAGGAGCACTTCCTCCTTTAGGCCCCATGCAAAGGCCTAACCACAGGCCCCACAATTCCAGGAATAGGCCAATGCAGGCCAGGCTCTGCCTTCACTGGGCTAGCAGTGGGGCTCCTGGCGAAGTGTGTGGATACTGGTGGGAGAGACTCTGGTAGGGGGAGCAGCTACCTGTCAATTGTGGGCCTTTCAGGAGTCCTCAGAGCTGCCAAGGAGAAGAAGGGCCTCCAAGGCAGGACTGCTGAGGCTAAACTGATCCTACATAAAAGAGAAGGTCAAGAGGGGAATGACAGACAAGGGAAGTCTGACTGCTGTGATTCAGGAAATGGCAGACTCAGTGCCCAGACATCCCGGAGGCTAGCTAACCGAGGCACACTGCAGACCCTCAGACCAACCTTTGTCTTCCACACCACTCTGGCTGGTACTTCAAGCTGCCACAGAATTGAAGGCAGCATGACCACAAGGAAGGGGCAGGATTGAGCTCCACCAGAACCTATAAGCGTGCCTTCAGACTCTGCTCAGGGGTCAGGTGGGCTGCTGGTAGCCCCTCTTTTCTGCCCACCTCCATTAACCCAAGCTGCTAATGCTGTGTGGATGCAGCCCAGCAGCCAGTCATCACCTGGGCACAGGGCAACCCGAGTTGAGCCACCTGAGAGGATGGGTAAGGAATAGTTTAATGGTCTGCCTTCCCTGTGCAGGCAGCCCTCCTGCATTCGGGGATCCTGCTGCTCAGCGGTTACCTACCGCCACTGCATGTTCTCGACCTGTCTGCCTTTCATCTTCCTCCATGCTCTTTCGGCAACTCTGGCAGACCCATAGAGGCATCTCGCCTAGGAGATTCTTGACGAGCTTTGGCATGAAGTCAGGGGGCAGCTTCTCACCCTGCAACACCAGTCCGTTTTGGGAAGGGCCTTCTTCCCAGCCTTTGCGTTCCCGATGACACAGCAGGCAGCAAGTCTGCACAGACTGGCTGGAGGTGGGGGGAACCTGTCCAACAGACAGAAACAGGGTTTCCCAGGAGGGGAAAGGCTCTGCTTAGAAATAGTATCAACAATGCCAATAATGTCACTTATTACGTACCAGGCACTGGGTTAGGCACTTTATATACATAATTTTAGTCCTTGTAACAGCTCTGCAAACTAGGTGTTATTATTCCCACTTTTTTTAAGATGAAGAAACAGATTTCAAGAAGTTAAGTAAGCTGGTCAAAGTTATAGAGTTAGTGAGTGGCTGAACTAGGATTTGAACTCTGGTGAGGCTGATAGCAAAGCTCATGCTCAAATGCCCTAATGCCCCAATGTCCCCAAATCTTGAAGGTTAAAGAGAAGATGGCCCTTCCTTCTCTCGCATGGCTGGGAGAGACCATAATTCTTAGGCTGTCCGTGTAGCTGACAGACCAATCCTCCTCTAAAAGGAAAGAATACGTTCAGTTATTGCAGTGTGTGAGAGAACATGTGGGTTTTCCCAAGCTGCACAATTCCATTAGGATCAGCAGCATTTTAGAGAAAGGGTTTGCACAGCATCAACTCAACTGAATTGGAGGGATGATAAGGCAGGAAAGTGCTTCTGAGAGGTAGTGAGGTGTAGTGACAAGAACCTGAACTCTGGGGTCAGACCAACAAGCATTTCAATCCCCGCCTGACCATATTTGCTGGGTGACATTGAGCGAGTTATTTAACTTCCTGAGGTCTGATTTCCTACCTACCTTGCAGAGTTGTATGAGGCTCAGTGCATAAACAGGGAAAGTGCCTAGCCCTGTGCATGCCCATACCATAGGCCCAATACAAAGTAATTACTATTCGGACTTTTTCTCCCTTCTAGGACAAACTTGACTTAGAAATATAAATCTATAGATTTCCTAACACACTGACCCTAATTCATGACCTTCTTATAGCCTGCAAAACTTGGTAGTCCCCACTTACTCTGACACTGGGCTAGGTCATGTCACTTTCTTTGGCCAATGGGATCTTAGCAAACATGCTGCCAGCAGAAGCTTGAAAAGTGTGTATGCATTTCTGCTTGCTTCCTTGCATGGCTGGTCTTGTTTGCTCTTGCACCTCTGCTGTGCCATGAGAGCACGACCAGGCTAGTTGCTGAAGTGACGTGAGATGTGTGGAGAAGTGCATTTTCCCAGGTGACTGGCCAGTGGATCAGATATATGTGTGAGCCCAGATGAGTTCAGTCAAGCTGGCCCCATTAGCAGAAACCCCCAATCAACCCATGAAGTCATGAGAAATAATAAATGGTGTAGTTTGTTTGAAGCAACTAAGTTTTGGGGTGGTTTGTTACATGCAATAGTTAACTGTTGTACCTTCCAAACTTACCTACCACTAGGTAACAGGTATTTGCAGACACCTAAGAAAGGAATAAGGGTATCATCCTCATCCTCCCAATAAAATAAATGCCATCATCTTCCTGGAATAAAACCATTATCAGGGTATCCTTAAACCCTTAAATATCAGGGTATCCTTAAATTGTAATGTTACAAGTATAATGACCTGGGTCCCTGGTTTCTAGAAAAAGAAAGGAACAAAACAGCTGCATCAGGAGCAGAATGAAACATTTGGGGAAGTATAAGGACCTGGGAAAAAGAGTACCAGAGAGAAATCCTACATATGGAACTAGTGTGAGACACTGTCAAGGGAACATTTCTGTGAACAAGGCAGTTGCTTAATGGCAACTGTAAAAGGATATAGCCTTCTGACCTGGGTGGCAAGTATCCAGGGGTGGAAGTTAAGGCAATGGAGACCTTTTTTGAGAAGTGTACCCAGGAAACTCCACAGTTACAAAGTGCCATGGTAACACATGCAAGAGGTGAGGCTAACACCCAAGTCATTCTCCTGTGAGAAATATGATGGTGATCATATTCTTAAGGCAAATAGCAGGACATGTAATTTTATTATAATAATTTCATTTCATTTGGGTGATAGAGTCTAAAGTTGTTACATAAGATGAAAATCTTGTATGAGTCAAACTATTCTTGAAATTCTTCATGTAGCTGGTGAAGTACAACACACCTGGTTTTGTAGGGACGATCAAGAATTCAAATGTATAATGGATACCAAATGTATAATGGATACGACAATGTGTAATAATGTCTCTTCTATTTTCTTTTGAAAGTAAATACAGAAAATTGTTATAAGTTAAATGTGTGATCAAGGTGACTGTATTTAGTGTCAAAGTACTAGTGAGGTATGGTAGAAACAACACTGGCTTTGGCATTAAACCTGGGCCTCCATTATTTACCAGCTGTGTGATGCAAGTTCTACTTACTCTGTCTCCATCTATAAGGCGGAATGAAGTCCTAACTTGTAGGGTCAGCTATGAGCATTAAATATGATAAAGTACCTAGTCTAGGGTCAGGCACATAAGCATACTGCTCAACACAGGTGCTAATTATGAACATGATGAGAGCAATTAAATCAGGACTAGACCATATGGTCACTATATTTTATAATGTCTCATATGCAATGAGTCTAAGGTGACTCTGAGACATTTTAAGCTCTACACTCAACCTCATGAAGCATTCCCTCAGTTCCCCAAATACTCTCTACAATTTCCTACTTTGTGCCTTTGTTAAAGGGGATCTCTGCTTAAAGCCCCAGCTGAAATCCAACCTCATCCAGGCTTTCTTAGAGTTCCCCAGTAATTCACCTCTCCCTCCTATCCATATCTCCACAGTACTCCGCGTCTCTCACTTAATTTATTTACTTGCCTCTTCTGTCCCTTCTAGAAGGTTCTGCTCCCAAAAGGCAAGCACCATGCCTGAGCCTTGTCTGGATCCTTCATGGTGCAGCACAGGATCTAGGCTCAGCTGTGCATATAGTAGCTAAGTCAGACTTGTTAAGCGTCCCCAAGGCAATACAGCTGGCAGGCAGCTTGGTGAGACACTCTTGAAATTATTGCTTCCCACAGAGAAAGCACTACTCCCCACCCTAATCCTCTACCTGAATGGTTTGTCTGGAGTGTGGCGGAGTAGAAGACTATTCCTTGGGGATTACACTGAGAAGCCCTTTTTCAAGGAAATAATATGCCTCTCCCTAGAGCCAAATTGGTCCACATAATAAATGAGATTAGCTATCAGTGGAAGTGAATTTACAGGACAAGCTGTCTCTCCAGTTAAAGGAAAGCACAGGGTCTGGAAAGCTAATTACGTCCTCACTGAAGCTGGCATACCACCTACATTGCTAAGGTTGCACAGAGGATTACATGACATCAGAAATGCAAAACACTTAGCTCAATGGATCCATGCTGCAGGCGCTCCATCTATTATCTAGGCCCTTTGGTTGTTCTGTTTTTAATAAGTCTAACATGGAGACTAGTTTATCTATTATGTCAAGTTCTTTCTAGGTCCAGTTATGGAGTCACTCCTAGAGCTGTCATAATCTTAAGCCTTGTCACTTGACCTCAGGTGCAAAACCCATCGAGGCCGTGGGGCTTTTCTCCCTGCTATTTTCATCTCTACTTTTACTGTGAGTGGATGATGAGAATCCCAAGCCCTGGAGATGTTATATTCAGGAGGTACTATACCTGTTTCTCTACATTTTTGCTTTAGCAAACAAAAGTTCTTGATTCAGAATTCCCTTTGACTGGCAAACCCCTGACATTTTCCAAATTCCTGGCAATCATGACCCCTCATGCCCTGGTTTTCAGCTAGGTGCTCCTCGCAAGCTATATTTTAACACCCAGTATACTATTCTCACACAAAGAATATGATTTTAATAAATGTTTCTCAAAAAATGAAACATCCAATCACTTCACCATAAAGGCTGGTGGAACTGATTCCTATACTGGACAACAATTAATTATTCCTTCTCATCTCAGTTTAAATTTCAGTTTCTCCAGATACAGGCCAAATCTTAGGCAAGAGACAAGAGAAGAGGAAGGAAAGGTTCTAGTGATTCACTTGATTTTGTGTCTGTTCAAAAAAGCATCCAAATTACTTTGGCTTCACTCTGAGCAAAACCGGAATCTCTGCAGAGCATGGAGTTATTCACACAGGGGACCCATGTTGTAGCACGCAAGGAGCCAGATGAACCCTCGACTGGGCCACTCCCACCCCAGAAGGATGGCATGTGCAACAGCTAAAACCTGTATCTGCTCCCCTATCAGACCAGACCCAATACTCTACTGTCTTGGCCTGAGAAGTATCAAGCTAGGGCATTTTAGATTTTCCTCAATAAAAAAGAGTAAAATCAAAGGGGAAGCCTTTTTGCATGGAACACCTTTTTACTTGAAAGAATGAACTGACAAACTATGGTTATTTGGACTTGAGTACTGGCAGACATTTTCCTCAAAAAAAAAAAAAGAACAAAATGAGCTCCAGGGAAAACTACATTTTATTGTGACCCGTGATCAAGCCAAAGCTTTCAAGGAAAAATCAGAATTTTGGAAAACTTGTATCCACCACCAGCTTCCCAATATTTCAAAACCTGATGATGAAATTAGTGGTGATGTAAACAAATGTTATCTTTTAATATTATAGAATAAAATGGGAAAACATTTGAAAGACCTACATAACTCTGAAGCTTATGTCCAAAGCACAAAATTACAGAATTATGTGTTGGTAAAAAATTCATTCAAAGTGTTAGAAGGACCAACAGATTTTAATATAAAACAAGGACAAAGACTTCATGATAGGGTCCTAGATTCCATATTGCAAAGAAGAATATCAACAATCTTGATATCAACAATATTAAAATATTCCTCCCTTTTCCAACAATGGCTCTATGTGAGGCTAGGTTTTTTAATATACTTCAACCAAAATAATGTATTGCAATAGAGACACATATATGAAAATCCAGCTTTTTTCGATTAAGTTAGATATAAAGAAATTTATAAATGAAAACGAGACCATCCTATTTTTTGTTTGTTTTGGAAAAAAAATCATTTCATTAAAAATTGTTATTTATGGGCCTTCCCGGTGGCACAGCGGTTGAGCGCTGGGTTGCGAAGCTGCCCGCAGCCTCTGCAGCGCCAGTTCGATCCCCAGCTGCTCCCCGGCCACCGGAGGAGGATCCTGCATGGCGCGCAGACCTCTCCTGCCGCCCGCTGCTCCCCTCAGCAGTGTACTTCGGTCCTTCTGCCTGCTCTGCTCCCTGCTCTGGCTCTGGTGAATTCTCTCACCCTCCCGTGCTTCTGACTGTACCCAGTGCTTGTATGTATGTATGTATGTATAAATCAATCAATCAACCAATCAATAAATCTTTAAAAAAAATTGTTATTTATGTTAATATCTTAGGCTGAGTAGTTATTCTCAAATAAACTAGTAACTAGATATTTTTAAACTTTCTCAGCTTTAATACTTAAGTTGGTAAATATCAAGCTTTTTTGGGTTCTTGCAAAAATTTTTTAGGAATGTGAAAGTGCTCCAAGACCAACTACTTTGAGAACTGCTGCTGTAAGCCATCTAACAGTGCTGATCACTCAATGTGTACACGGTAAGCAAAGGTGATTATTAACATTGACACAGTCCATGGCTATCTGGCGGGCTTTTTGGGGGAATCAGACTTTCTGCCCACATGGCTTGAGAACTGCCAGGGAATAAACCGGGTTACCAGACCAGGCAGCTGTCAAGCACTGCTCTGAAATGGGATCTAATTCCCAGCACTAAACCTGCTCTCATTCCGCTCATGGATTCCTTTTACACCCAAGAATTTGGGTATGTCTGTAGAGGACTCCCCCAAGACACATGCTTGCATCTACCAAGCAGCCCTAAAAAAGCCTCCAAATTCTATTCTGAAGTGGCTCAGTGAAGCACCACTCTATTCTCGAGACATCCAACTCTAAGAGCCTCCATGTCACCAAGGTAGGCAGAGGACAACAATTCCCTGCCAGAGTAGAGAAAATGAGTCATCCCCAGCCTGGAAAGACTCATCAGCTGTCATCGCCACTCCCTCTTCCATTCACTCATTCACTCCTTCATCAACAAACATTCTCAGAGCCTTGCCTGGTGCCAACCACTGTGCCAACCAAGTGCTGGCAAACAAACAATAGATTTCCTGCCCAAGAAGACATGCTTAAAACAGGCAGGTCATGCATGGGGCTATCCATGCCCCCACACTCCCAGGATGCCTCACAGTCATTTCGGAGAATCGAGCAGTGAATACGCGGACTGAAAACCACCAACCAGATCCTCTCCTGACTGTAACCTTTCTGTTGTCTTCTTGAATACCTCTCCAGTCTGAGGAACTGTTTGTTCCTTTAGCTTCTTTCCTACTTTGCTCTTTCATCTCTAGCCTCCCTCCTGGTTAAGGTCATTCCCCTGGCCCCCTCTGGTCCTGGCATTTGTGACCTGGCCCAGATAACTCCTGCAGGCTCCCTCTCCACACTAATACCTGAGAACCTGAGATTCTCTTCATACTGTTCCACAGATACTCCTTGCTCCTTGAACCTCAGCTCTGCTGCTTGGCAAACTCCTAATCATTATCTAAGATCCCGGTTAAAGGGTGCTGAAGCTTTTGCCAGACGAGGCTGAGCAGATGTCATTTTTTTAATTTAGTACAGCACCTATCATTTGTAACAGTGTCTGTCTGCTCCCAAATACCCAGTACGAGAGCTCTTTGGGTCAGGGAATGAAACTTGGTCATTTAAGTGTGCCCACGAACCTAGGCCTGTCTTGGGGCGGGCACACAGTGGGCATTCATTTCATAAACGAAAGAATGCCAATCTGGCTCTTGTCTCAGCTGCTCTCCACAAAGGACAGAATCTAAAACACAGCTGTTTTAGACACGCTATGTTGAAGGCATGGCCGCTTCACTCCAAACCACTGATGGGAGGGAATCAGTGCTGAGAATCTCAGACCATTCTAACACTGGCAAATCAGAGTTGCAGTGAATTCTTACAGAGCTGATGTAACTATACCTCAGTGCTCTGCAGTTTTCACCTGAACTCCCACTCAGGCAGTTGGCTCAGGTCCTCCCAGGAGGCAAGACATTTGTTTCATACCACAAAGTCTGTTGCAGGAGAATTTTCTCTGCTTGTACAAGCTGAGTCAAGAACAGGGCAATGAGTGTCTCTGACCCCAGTGGCCCTCTACCCCTGCAAGGGTAATTCATCTGTAGAACCTGCAATCAGCTACAGGAAGGTCTAAGGTGCTACTTATTAAGCAGGAACTACATGCAAAACTCCCACCCTACTACTCTGTAACCCCAGCACAGAATTCTCATGTGTGGGAAGAGTATAAACTTTGAGGACAGACTGTTGTGGGTTCAAATCCCAGTTCTGCCATTTTCAGTATGATCTTAGATTATTACTCAATTTCTTTGAGACTTAATCTCCTCATTTATGAAATGAGAATAAAACCATAGTTCACAGAGTTGTGAGGACAGAAGGAAATAAATTATGTAAAGTACCTGGCCTGGGCCTGGCACACAGTAGGTGCTCAATACCCGTTAGTTTCTTTCCTCTTCTGTCCTGGAAGAAATGACAGGGAAACTTACTAAGTGAGACTTGCCCAATCCAGCGTTATACTTGAAGCACAGGATCGAGGACTAGACAGGTGACCTTCAAGGCCTCTTTGAGGCCTCCCCTCCACCACCCAGTTCATGTTCTCTGACTCAATGTCCTATAAGAACCTTCACTGTTTCCAGCCCCTTATTTCTTATCTTCCCTTTTCAGAGCAGATAAAGAAATCTGTTTCAGAATGGAGGGTGAAACCAAGGCATCTGGAGAGTTAACAGCCTTGGGTAGGGAATAAAGGAGAGGTAGCTTGTAGGGCTGCAGCCTGGAGTTTGAAGCATTGAGGGTGGAGCGTGGGCACAGAACCGAAGGATGCAAACACTGGCCTTTCTGGGGATGTACATTTGCCTCTTCTCAGTCCTGTTCTGCACTGCACATTCTGCCACAAAGAACCATTAAATCTCCCACAAAGAATGAATGTTCCCCCAAAGCATAAGCACTCACCCTATTACTCTGCCCCCTCTTTTTTAGGATCAGTTTGGCTGTTAATCCTCCCAAACCCACAGGCAGATGGCCTGTGCTTTGGTCTGGGATGCACTAATATATCCCATGATTCATTATATTCAAATCATTCAGCAGAGGTGGAACACACAGTAGGCAGGAGAAAGCATTTTGATACACGGGGGAAGATTAACAGTTGGACAATCTCATTAATAGGGCAACAACTGGAGAACTGGGGAAAGTTTGTTTTGCTTCTTTTTAAACCAAGGCTGTTTCTATTCCTACTTATGGAAATGCTCCCCTTGCCTCTCTGGGAAAGCACCATCATTCATTGAAAACTATCCTAGGTCTCTGCAAAGAGCCCAACAGCACCTTCAATTTAACAGTTACCAGACCTAGTCACACATCAGAATCACGTGGGGGCAATCAATATCAATAGATTCTTGGGTTCCAGACCGAGAGACTCTGGCTCTGTAGGCTTGGGACAGCTTCAGCAAAGCAGAGGGAAACCGATGATCAGTTAGGCTGGGGTGAGGGAGAGAAGGAATCAAGCTAACACAGTTGCCTTTCCGCACTTAGAAGTACTTCCTCCCATGCTATCAGTGAATTTACCCGAGTACATCATGTTCACTGCCCTACTGATGTCCTTTCATTGACTACAGGATAAAGCCTAAACCTCTTGGTGAGGTTTTCAAGAACCCTCCTAGTGTCTCCAGCCTGATTTCTTGCCACTCTCCCATGTATTGGATGGTTCAAGCCACTGGGTCTTGGTCTGTGCTGCTTTCTTTGAAGCCGCAGCTCTGAGAAGCTTTTTCTAGACTATCGTGTGTGCATCCTTAGCAACAAGTATCTACATTAATCAGAGCTACCACTTGTGCTAAGTGCCTGACATGCAGCAGTTGTGGCCCTAATGTGAGCCTGATGTCATTGTCATTTTATATTGGTGAAAACAAACCAGAGGTTGAAACACTTCCAAAGGCTTTGGACCAGATCTAAGTGCTCTTCTAGCCTTGCTACAACAACTGTATACAAGTTCCCCAGACCATGAGTTTCTTGTGGGGAGGGACTATGTTTGATTCACTTCTGCATTCCCAGCTAGACCAGGGCCTGGCACAGATTGTGCCCATTTGCGTTTGCAGAATAAATGAATGCTAGGTCAGGTGAGAGAAAGAGTGGGTACAGTGTGTGTGCAATGGGCCTAAGTGAGTAAATGACTGGCCCAAAAGTGGGGGCAGGTAAGGACAAAATGGTAGAAACTTAACCCGTTATAATTTAACAGTCATTTACTAAGCACATAAGGACCCTGCATAATAAATACCCCAGAAATAATTTAAACTTAGCTCTTGCTCTCAAAAATTCTAGGTTCAGTAATTAAAGGTGTTAGGATTTAACAGTCCATCTGATAGCAAGCATTAAGTTTGTGGCTCTCGGGGTTTTAAGGAAATTAACATCTTCAAATTCTTGCAGTTGTCATTTCCTTTGAAGATCTGGCATTTCTATATAGTGAATCTCCACAGGCTTACAAAATATGAACCAGAAGTGGCAGGGATCCCTCAACATCATTTCCTCCTACCTACAATGAAAGTGGTCATGCTAGACAGGCAGTCATCCTAGGGGTGGTCCCTGTGTAGAGGGGCTAGCTTATTCACACGTGTGCCCTGAATCAAGGTCCTGCCATAGAGGCTATCATGTGTGCTGAGTGGATAAAACATAATGAGATGGTTTTAATAAAGATACTGACTGATCCTCTGCTCCAGTTCCTTGAGGGAGCAGGTTTACCTCTGAGCCATTGGGGAATCAGGTCTCTAGAGACCCTTTAACTAGGTAGGGCAAAGTCCCAGAGGGATGCTATACAGCGATCAGAAATATGAAGAACAGGATGAGTTCAACCCCCACCAACTTCTGATTTCGTCTCTCTCTCTCCTGGGGCATACTGAGCGTGTATCTGCATTACAAGTGGAGTGGTCTGAGAGAACTGAAGAGTCAGCAGAGCTGGCAGGTGAGAATACCCAGGCTTCGGACGGCCATCTGGCACAGTTTCTGCCACATACCACCTCCGACTCTTGTGCTAGGAGCTTCTGTGTACTAGGTGCTGTGTAGGTTGCTCCACATTCTATTGAGAAGTTGCCCGTGAAGCTTAGGGGAAGAAACATGTCCAGATCACAAAGCTAGGAGGAGACTGAGCTCAGAGTTCACCCCAAATCTGTTATCACTAAGCACAATTTCTCACAGTCTCCTTCAACGGCTTTAGATGTTTTTCCCCTTTCCTAATAAGGCAGTAACTGTACTAGGTCTTCTTGTGAGGTGAAAGAGGACTTGGGTTCCCAGTGAAGAGATCAGTGTAGTTTAGTAGCCTGAATCAATCGGAAATACAGCAGTCCTTCTTTACATGAGATTTCACTTTCATGGTCAACTGTGGCCTGAAAATATTACCTGCAATAAGGTGTTTTGAGAGAGAATATTCACAAAGCTTTTTATTACAGTATACTGTTATAATTGTTCTACTTTCATTACAGTTATTGTTATCCCCTTATTGTGCCTAAATTATAAACAAAAGCTTTATCAGAGGTATGTATATATTAAAAACATAGTGTATATGGGATTCTGTACATTAGTTTCAGACAATCACTGAGGATTTTGGACCATAACCTTCGTGAATAAAGGGGGACTATAATAAGGACTTCTGGGATACTGATTAAGCTCAAGATCCTAAAATGAAAAGTGTACAGGTTATGCAAATGAGTTATGGGGTGGAATGGAATCACAGTGGCCATACAGTCCTAGTTACTTACACAGGGCAGGGGCCACTTAGAGACTGCAGATCACACCCTATGGAAATGTAGGCCCTTTAGAGTTTGTGGGAAACATTTCAATTATTTAAAATACTAGGTCAAATCAAAACAAAAAGACAGAAACAAAGCAATCTGTGAGTTAGGATATTAGAATTCACATTCATGCCCGTGAACCGGAAATGGTATTTGCTACCTTTGGCGTCAGCTGGGCAAGTGACCCTGTGTTTCACCTTCCTTGCCCATTTTGAGTACATATAAGAAAGGGTTCTTGTAAGTGGTGGTGGAAGCCAGCGGTCCTCACCAAAGGCATGTCTGTGGGCAGAGCAATGACTGACCCCAACCGTTTAAGCAGGGCCTTTCCATCAGTGCACAAAGGTCTACTTCTGGCATGGAGAACCCCCTGCCCAGCAAAAAAGTGAGGCACAATCAGAACATAGTTTGTCAATTTGTTTCCCCTCTTGTGGGGGGTAGTAAAAATATGCTTTGTTAAAGTACACAAGAATGTCAGTTTTCTTTTTTTTAGGGGAGGGGGAGGGCTGAGACCTATAATGGGCAAACGTTTGGTTACTCTAAGTTTCTGTTTCATCATTTGACAAATGGGATAGCAGTATTTATAACCTTTCAGTTCATTCATTACTCTCCAGACATAGGGGTACAATGGTGACAGACATGGTTCCCACACTCTCAGAGTTTATGTAGCAAAAGTGAACTCATAATCATACCAATAGTTAACTCATCACATCTGTGCTAAATGCTTAGAATATAGAGGGGGTAGGAAGATTAGAAGTAAGGAATATAAAGTGCCTGGCTTGAATATGAATGCATGAATTAGCAAGTCAAGCACTGGAGTAGGCAAGAACATGGTTAGGAACCTACCCTACTGATGAAGCTTATAGTTCTTAGGTACTTAGTTGCATTCTAAATAAATACTAAATGGTTAAGCCATCACCCAAACTTCTTGGCCATGAATACTATAGGTTGGCCAAGTGGTGAGATTCTAGAGTACTGCATGGTATGAAAAGGGAGGAGAGAAAATAACAACAGGTCCCTGGCTCTCCCATCCCCCACCCTACCCTTTTGGATAACAGTACTCCCAATGGGGCCCAGAAAAGGCTAGAGGGGGAAGCAGCTTCATAGCTGGAAGTCAGGCCAGGCATGAGTGGGGTTCAACCTGGGGAGCTGCATCCTTTGGAACTAGTGTCAGCCCAGGGTAGAGGGTGGGGGTGAAGGTAGGACTTCTGATAGTAGGTACAGACATTTTCATTATTACCTAATGAAATTCTTTTTAACAAAGATCTTAAACAGATCTTCTTGTGATATGAGACACAAAGGAAACCAACATCAAAAGTGGGTTACAATAAGGACAGGTTCTCAACCAACTCATTCTTTCTCTTATTCACCTGGTTATTTCTACTCTTTGTCAGCAAAGCCCATGGCTATGCATGGAGGAGCATAGATATATAACACAGTCTGTTTCTATGCACCTATGGCGTTCACAGTCCAGTGTGGGGAACAGAGACATTAATAAGAATGTCTTATTGAAGAATGGGAAGTGCTGCCAGAGGGGAGCACAGGGGACTGTGGGCACAGCAGGGGCACCTGACAACGGGGACGTGAGGGAAAGCTTTCTGGATGTGAGGGAAGGCTTTCTGGGAATGGTACCCCAAATGGCAACCCCACTCACATGCACAATTCCAGAGATTCTACTAGAAGGCTGTCAAGAGCCATGCCTTCTGGCTGCACCAGCCTCCCAGAGTCCCCTGCTGCCCGATGCAGTGTCTGCAGAGCCAAACGCATCTTCCGCCACGCCTCATCCTCATCCGGCGCTGCATCCGACCCTCCAAGACTCCTGCAGGAGCCTGCCTTCCTTGGCAGGCTCAGCCAAAAAACCAACTCAAAACTCTTTTGTCAGAGCAAGCTTAGGGCGAGCCACCCAGCCCCAGGTGCCACAACCCTCCCGGAGCAACTGTGGCTCATGCCACCCCAGCCTCTCAGTTAACACTGGGAGGGTACCTCCCATCATCTCTTTTGCTCAAAAGAAAGTGACCTTCTTCCAGGTGGCAAACTGGAAGCTTTGGAGGTCCTCTTACTGCTCACTTAGAGCAAGAATCACCAAACCCAGGGGGTTTAAGGGTTGGGGTGGCCGTCTAGTGGGCCAGGGGTATCGAGGGGAGAAAAAACTGGCTTTTCTGGGCGCCCACCCAGTGTGACAGCCCCACCGAAGAGTCTTTTGGACAGCCTGGCTGTCTGCTTCAGCTACTCTGCTGGGCAAAGGAGAGGCGGGAGGCCCCAAGAGACTATGCTGGGGGCACAGCTGCTGAGGGGGCAGTGGCTGCAGGCAGTGAGGGGAAGGGGTGGAGCCGCTGGCGGTGGGGTGGGGGGAACGGGAAAAGAGGGGGCAGTCTTCCAGGTCCCAACGCCCTGAGATGGCTTGTGGGTGGTAGAAGGGGGGTGAAGGGCAGAGAGCTGAGCTATGGTCTCAAGATCAGAGCCCGGGTCCCAGTGTGGGTGCAGGACCAGAACGTTTAGCTTTTGCTCCAGCCCGAGGGGGCGGAGAGAAGGCAGCAGCCTGGTCTCGGGAGGACTGGACCGGCCGTGTCCAGGCTTTGAAGGGGTCCAGCTCCATTCCCTCCTCGGAGGGTGGGGGAAAAAACCCCATCCCCAAGCCCTCCCGGCCCCGCTCCGGGGAGGTGAAAGCTCCCTAGCAGCCGGAGTCGCCACGCTCGCTCCTACCTGCGGACCGGGCGCCAGACCGGGCTCGTCCTCCTCCCTAGGGCCGTCGCGGTCGGGTTCCGCCGGCGCCTCCGGGGGCCCAGCACCCGCTCCCGCTTCCAGGCTCGGCGGCGGCGGGGGCTCGGGCGCCTGGGGCTTTTGCGGCCCAGCGACCCGCGCCCGCTCGCGCCGGCCCGCGCCGCCGCTCGGCCTGCTCCGCCTCCGAGTCATGCTGCTGCTCGCTCCACTCGCGCCGCCGCCGCCGCTCCCCTCGCAGGACAACAGCCAATATGGCGGCGCCCGGCACCCCCTCCACCACTGCCAGCAGGTCAGAGGGCACGCGGAGTCCGCGCCGCCGCACTAGCCCCCGAGGCTGCCCGCGCCATTTTGAATAAGGTCACCCCCCGGAGTTCCGTGGGAGAAGAATCTGGGGAGGAGACGCCCCTCCCTACGGCTGACCGAAGAGTAGAGAGCTGAGCTTTGGGGGAGGGGGGGAGATGGAGGTGGAGGGAGGATAGGGAGTGGAGGGGGGATGGAGGAGGAGGGGGCATGAGGGTGGAGGGGGGATGGGGGTGGAGGGGACTGGGGGTAGAGGGGGGATGAGGGTGGCGGGGGACTGGGGATGGCGGGGGGATGGGGGTGGCGGGAGGATGGGGTGGGGATGCGCGCGGTTGTAACGCGGCGCTGCGGCCCTGGGCTCTTAGTCACTGCCCGCGGTTAGTCACGGTTCTTTCACATCCATTACTTGATTCCACACGGCGAGGCAGGTACAATCCTTCCCATTTTGCAGGGCAGAACCTCAAGGCTGACAAAAGGTGAAATGGTGCTCACCATCCAACCAGAACTCCTGGGCTCCTGAGCGGAAAGAGACGAAAGAATCGTCTAGGTTTTTATTTGCAATATACGGTCCACTGAGAGTCCAGCGTTAGTTGTTTGGACATCGGGACTTAGACCCTGCTCCTTTTCCAGTTTGCTGGGGAGTGGACTCTTAAATAGTTACTACCATTGTGTGTTAGAAAGTTGAGATGACTGGGCATGTACTGCAGGTCAGTATTTCCAAAACAGCGGTTTGTGCAGGAGAGCATTTTGAGAGGTAAGCAAAGGAACATTAAAGGTTTAATATGTATTTAATTGTTAAAAATGCGATTTTTCTTCCAGTTCTTTTTCAAAAATATGGAATATATTCACATGGTACTCATTGAATTAAAAGAAAATTTGAGTGCAATCTGTCGCATGCCAAGATTAGTGGGACCCTGAAGCCATATGGTGGTTATATACAGAGTTGCTTTTGATGTTGGCAAGAGGAATAGAATCCTGACACTGGCCTAACCCCGTGCATCAAGAGCTGTTTTGAGAAGAAGGGCCAAGTGAAAGGCCCTGGAGCTCTCAACTGCCAGGAAATTAAATAAAAAAATAATACTTTGCTTCTTACAGTATAATAGAACAATACTAAATTCATCAGAGGTGTTAGTGCCACCCTCAAGCATTTGAAAGATGTAGGATAATTCCCACTACGTTGCTATGGCCACTTCAGTTTTGCTCAGAGTAGAAGATGGATTTGTTTTTCCACCTACTTATTTATTTTTGTGGTAAAATACATATGCCACAAAATTACTGTCCTAACCATTTTTAGGTGTAGAGTTCAGTGGTATTGTGTTCATATTGCTATGCAACTATCACCATCATCCACTTTAGAATTCTTTTCATCTTGCAAAACTGAACTTCTGTGCCCATTAAACAGTAGCTCCCCGTGACTGGGTCCCCCCAATCCCTGTCAACCACCATTTCACTCTCCTGTTTTTTCTTCCCCCAGCCTCAGGTAACTACTATTCTACTCTGCTACCATGAGTTTGGCTTTTTTTCTTTAATATCCCACATATAAGTAAGATCGTGTAATATTTACCTTTTTGTGACTGACATATCACTATTACATCCTCCAGGTTCATCCTTATTGTAAATGACAAGATTTCCTTCTTTTTAAAGACTGAATTACATGTGTATATATAAAACACATGTTCATTTTAGAAGCAGTATTTACATTTAATTACATATATAATATATTATCACATTTTATTTATATTTTCATGCTTTATTTATATGTCTCACATTTTCTTTATCCACTTACCTGTTGACAAAGAAGATAGATGGTCTTTTTTTTTTAATAGAGGCATGTTTTTATTTATTTATTTATTTGATTTGTTTTTGTTTTGTTTATACATGCACTGGGTACAGTCAGAAGAGCGGGAGGGTGAGAGAATTCACCAGAGCCAGAGCAGGGAGCAGAGCAGGCAGAAGGACCGAAGTACACTGCTGAGGGGAGCAGCGGGCGGCAGGAGAGGTCTGCGCGCCATGTGGGACCCTCCTCCTGTGGCCGGGGAGCAGCCAGGGATCGAACCGGCGCCGCAGAGGCCGCGGGCAGCTTCGCAACCCAGCGCTCAACCGCTGCGCCACCGGGGAGGCCCGAAGATAGATGCTCTTAAAGGATGATAGCATCTTCTGATAAACTCACTCTGGTAGGACTCCCAATTGTCAGTACCCTTTCAGATGTGGTCATATGGTCATTCTTGGAGCAATTCTTTCCAGTTTTCGGTCTCCAATAGGCAACTATAGGTCTGTTCATGCTTTTTTTCCTATATCAAACCTTAGGGATAGTTTATATTCCTCTGGTAGAAGTAAACCTTTACAGTCTTGCTTTAGGAGTGTGCCACTCTCTGGACACCCTTAGTCTGCAGAATTTTTTGACTAAATCACCGTTGCTATGACTATCAGGCTAATCTGATGACTTTATCCTAATAGATGTTGAGAACAGGAAGTAGCAGATACCCTAGATGAATTGGTAAGGCATGATGCATGTGCCAGAAGGCAGATAACAAAATTCCCTGAATATACAGGGACCTAGCTTCTCAGTGAATGAGCTAGGGGCCTGGAGTATGTTAAGATATCCATACAAAACGCAGGACAAGCTGCTGTGCATCTTGGGTGGTAAAATATACCATATTTAGATATACTGTTTTTCTCTCTTACTGGGTCACTGAAAGCTGCCAACTTTAGGGGGGACCATACAAGGAAAAGTCTGGGTCGTCCTACTGGACAGGTCTTTGGCGTTTATATACAGGCATTGGGTTTTGGAACAAAGTTAAGTCCTTCTACAGCAAATAGTTATCCTCCTTTTGAGAAAGACTTCCTTGCTTGCTCCAGGGGTCTGGTGAAATCAGATGCCTTCTTATGGCATTCAAGGTGACCGTGTGATTTGAGCTTTGGTGTTATCAGATCTATACCACTAAATATTGGGTGACCAGCAGTACTCCATTGTCAAAAGGAAGTGACATATATGACCTGGATCCAAGCAAGCCCTAAAGGCATAAGTAGGCCACCTGAGTAGGTTGTTTACATTTCTCTCCTCCTACCTTATCCTCAAGCCATGTTCAGGTCTTACCGAGAGTTGTTTGTGATGAGTTAACTGAGGAAGAAAAATCTAAAGCTCAGTTCACTCATGGCTCTGTATAGTATGTTGGTACTAGCCAGAGCAGATTGCTGAAGTGTTGCAGTCTTCCTCCAAAAAGGCCTCCCTGGTGGCCTAGGGGTTAAGTCTCAGCACTATCACCACTGCAGCCTGAATTCGATCCCTGGCCAGGATGCTGACCCACATATGGTGCAGCAGACCTCTCCTGTCCTGCCCACTGCTCCCCTCAACAGTGTATTTCAGTTGATCTGCCTGTTCTGCTCCCCACTCTGTCTCTAGTGAATCCTCTTACCCTCGCACCTTTGGCCTACACCCCAGTTCTTCTACGCAAAAAAGAACAAAAAAAAATCAGCTTACAATTTCCACCAAAAACCCATTTGGATTAAAACAAAACAAAACAAAAAAACAAAAAGGCCTCTTTAGGATCCTGGGCTCTTCCACAGAGGGTGTGTGTCGTGGCCTCTCCACACCAGCTAGCAATTATCAGACACCAGCAAGGTATCTGAGAACTCAATTCCGACACTCTATCAGGAGAAAACATCAAATTTCACAGGTTAGGGTCTCAGCCTTCCAAGACCACTCCACTTCAGATGCTAGCCCCCCAAACCCTGGCTTCTGACCAATGAACTATGGATTGGAAGCTCCCACAATCCCCTCCTCAGTCTTCAGGTGATAGATTATTACCTATGCTTTTGATCAACCACTATAATCAGAGATTCCCAGGACACTCTTTTCAGGTTTTGCTAGAATTTCTCACAGAACTCAGGAAACCTCACTAGATCAATTTATTAGAAAGAATATTACTCAGAAACAACAAGATGGAAGAGATACATAGGGAAGGTACAGGGGAAAGTTTCAGATAATCCATGTCCTTTCTTGGTTTGCCATTCTCTCCAAACCTCCATCCTCACCAAACCCTCAAACCTCACCAACCCAGAAGCTCTCCAAAACCCCCTCCTATTTTAGGGTTTTAAGTGGCTTCACTATGTAGGCATGGTTGATTAAGTCATTGGCCATTGGTGATTGATTCATTCTCCACTCCTCCCCTCCCACGAGGTGGGGCTGGATGTTCCACCTCTCTAATCACAAGGTTGGCTCCCCTGGCAACCAGCTCTTACCGTCAGGTGTTATCCAAAATTTACCTTCATTAATGTAACAAGAGACACCATTATCACTCACAACACTTAGGGAATTCCAAGGCTTTGGGGAGTAAGAATGAAGACCAAATGTATGGGAGAAATGTACATTTTGGTCACTTGAATGACCAATTTCTTATAAATCATAATATTGTAGGACATAAGGGACCTAGGAAAGGGAAGTGCGCCCAGAGATGAAGTCAAGACACACTGACTCAGGGGCCTCCCTGGTGATGCAAGGGGTTAAGCACCGCACTATGAAGCAATCCACAGCTTCTGCAGCATGAGTTTGATCCCTGGCTGGCCAGGGAGAAACCCACATGGCGAGCAGACCTCTCCTGTCTCGCCTGCTGCTCCCCTCAGCAGTACATTTCAGTCAGTCTGCCTGTTCTGTTCCCCACTCTGTCTCTGGTGGATCCTCTCACCCCCTGCATCTCTGGCCTGTATCCCAGCCCTTGTGTGCATAAATAAATAAATCTTTTTTTTTTTTTTTTGTGGGACCCTCGCCGGCGGCTGGGGAACAAACCGTGCTACAGAGGCTGCAGCCCAGCGCTCAACCGCTAGCGCCACCAGGGGAGGCCCAATAAATAAATCTTAAAAAAAAAAAAGACACACTGACTCGGATTTGAATAATGGCTTAGTTTGGTAGAGACTTGGAAGGAAAAAGACAGAAGACTTTGAGGAAGACAAAAGTGCATGGATTATACAGAATGGTGTAAGGTTATTTGTCTCCCATGTCGACATCCAGCAGCAGGATCTTATGGTGGACAATCCCCTTAAAAACCTGGTGGGCAGTATGGCTCCTTCTGTGGCTTATGGGTGCTCTCCTTCCCCAGCCCCTTCAGGGCTTGCTAAACAACAGCCCAGAGATATGGACCGTTCCCTCCCATGCCCGGTCTCCCAGCTCTCAGTGCTGAGACCAACTTGCAAACTCCAGGGGACCAGCCCGAGCTCTAGGCTGGAATCTTACTTTGAGAGCACCAGCCAGCTATCTTCTGGACATGACCTTGGACTACATTGTGGTCAGGTGTGGCTAACAACATGTCAGGGAGTTAACACTATAATAGCTTAGTTCTTGTTCATGTCACAGTCCAGTGTCTGACAAAGGGGGACTTTGTTTCATGCAGTATCCAGGGACCAAGTACCCCTCTATCTTATCACTCTGTCCTCTAGGTCCCCACCATTCAACTACAGAATAGGAAAAAAGATAGAGGTTTGCGTGGGATGCTCTTATAAGCAATACCCAGAAATGAGTCTACCTCATATTTACTCACTTTCTGTTGGTGAGATTGCAGTCACACGGCTCCACCTGACTGCCATGCCTTCTTCCCATTCTTTCTCCTCTTCCCAGGCAACCACTGATGGCTCTTCATGAGTATTTGCATTTTCATGCACTATGCACTTTGTTTTGTCTAACTTCTTCCCCTCAGCATAACTACTTCATGCTTCATCAGGGAGGTAGTGTGAGCCTTAGATGTTTCCTTCTCATGGCTGCATAGTGTTCCACTGTACAGGAGCACCACAGTTTGCTTATGGACTCGGGCAGATGAGCAGTCAGGATAACATCTCTCCCACATTAAATTAGCATTGTATACTGCTCTGAAAGCTGGAAGAAAAATACATCTAACTATATTGTTATATTGTTCAATGTACAATATAGTGAAATTACATCTGTGATCATTAGTATTTAGAACTGGATTTAAATGTGGTGGGGGTGGGCCTGCCCGGTGGCTCAGCGGTTGAGCTCTGAGTTGTGAAGCTTGCCCACTGCTTCTGCAGCGCCGGTTCGATCCCCGGCCACTGGCGAGGGTCCCACATGGTGCGCAGACCTCTCCTGCCACGCCTGCTGCTCCCCTCAGCAGTGTATTTCATCAGTCTGCCTGTTCTGCTCCCCGCTCTGGCTCTGGTGAATTCTCTCACCCTCCTGTGCTTCTGACTGTACCCAGTGTTTGTATAAATATATAAATAAATCTTTTAAAAAAAAAAAGGAAAGAAAAGGACTTAAAAAAAAAAATAAATGCGGTGGGGAGACTAAAGAGAGCCTGTGCATGTGTAGATTAGCAAACTACAGCACCTCACATTCCTGCCTCTCACTGCTTCCCCTACCAGTGGAAGGGATGAGGAGATCCTCCAGAGTCTAGATAGGGATTGTCAGTCTTAGATTAGGGGCTGTCAATGGGGGCCTTACTATGTACAGACTCTCCAGTCTGTCCTCTCCTCTTGTTTTTTTTTTTTTTTCAATAAACCTTATTTGTTATTGAAATAACTGATCACTTTTGTTTGAGGTCTTTTGCAACTATTTGAATTTATTCATCTTTTTACATGCCCCCTTTAAAAATGTGTGAGAGCTGGGCCTGCCTCACAAGCAACTTGCACAGCCACACAGAGCTCAGAATTCAGAAGGGCTCTGAACCTGCCTTAATGCTTTGCTATCACCATCTTGAAATTTTTAATAATGTTTGAGCCAAGGGATCCCTTTTTCATTTTGCACTGGGCTGGTCCTATGTGAGAGTGTGGACAGTTCTTTAACTGTTTTTATGGGGCATGCAAGTACAGGTTTGAAGGCCACTGGCGTTGACCAGGACTATAAAGGCTTAGTCCTTTTGAACACAAGATACAGGAGGGTTTTTCTGGTTTCCCTGCTTTCCACGCTGTGATTGAGCTCTCACTTTCATGCCAGGGGGCACAGAACTAACTGACCACTCTTCAACAAGGGGAACTAGGGACCCCGACAACTGGGATATAAATTTTGGCTGCCCCCAAACTTAACCGAGGATATCCAAGTCTGAGGATGTCCTGTATTGTAGTTGATTCGTATCTGCAGGTTCCACATATTCGTGGATTCAACCAACTGATATTTGGAATTTTAGGGTAGAAAAATATTTGTGTATAACTGGAACCCTTAGTTCAAACCCTGTGTTGGTCCAAGGTCAGCTGTAATCGCTTGAGTGGAAAGGAGGGAAGACAGAATGATAAAGCCAATGCAAAGTAGATTGCCAACTCAGCATGGTTTCCCACGACAGCGGTGATGTACCAATAGGCCTCATACATGTGTACGAAGATGCAACGACTGAGTCTCACCTGTCCACCACCCCATCCTGCACCATCAAGGAAGGTAGACAGGGACCCCCTTCCATTCCTGGAGTCCCAAGAGTTGGCCTCAGTCAAACTGAGACTTTCTTAGCACTTTTTGAGGAAGGTAACCAATTTTCCTCCCATTTTCTTCAATCTTTCTCCCCCTAAACTTGAGAATGGGCTTGTACCTTTAGGCAGGAGGTCCTGGGGTAGACTCTCCTCACCTCAGAGAGCGAATGGTGGTTAAGAGGGAATAAGGCTAGAGAGTATGGCAGATGAGATCCAGTGTGAAAGTGAATCTCAGTGAGATTTGGATCTTCTGTGAGGGTAGCACAGAGACTACCCTCTCTGAGCCTGGGCACAGAGGAAGAATGGAATAGGGAGAGCCCGAGGAGGCACACGGAAGGCAAGTGTTATGAACCTTGACCTCTTCCAGGCTCTATGGTCCTGGTCACAGTGACTGTTGTATAGTAGGGCAATTTTAATAGGTACACCTTTATTGGGAAGTAAATGGTAAATTGCTAGTAAGGTAGATTGCCTTATTAGAGTAACAGCTCATTACCCCCAATCATTAATTAACTGAGCAAGAACAATTAAACCTATGTTAATGGGCCACAGAAGAAAACCCTGGGGGAGAAGACTGACAACTTTGCAGAGGGTGTAGAAGAACCTCAGTTCCCCTTGGTGATCAAAATGTTTCTATCCTGCTGGTAGAGGGAGGTCATCTTTCACATGAGAGTCTTATTCTCCTTTCAGGAAGAAAAAGGGAGGTCAGCTGGACACAAGTTAAGGCCATCCCAGCTTTGTTGGCAACATCCAGAGTATCCTAGTCAGAAGCCAGTTGAACATATGCCTCCTTCTCTCTGTCGGGTCTGATCAGGGTGTTGACTTTGTGTCATAGAGCTTCTGCACAGCCTATTTGATCTGGTGTTTGCCAGCCTTGACATCCACAATGAACAAAAGTTTGTCGTCTTCTCTCTTTGTGGCTGATTGGGGGTCAGGAGAACCTGATGATGGCACAGTGGTCAAGTTGTTTCTCCTGCGAGTGTTCTTCTGAGGATCTTTGGGTTGCTTTTGGAGTCACAGTTTGTCGGGCCTCTGGAAGGTGGGCGATGTGGGGCTCTTCTTTTTCTTGAGGCTGTGGATGCCTGTCAGTACTGCTTTCTTGGCCTGCGAAGCTTTTGCATTGGCTTCAGCTTTGGGAGGGGCAGGGGTTTCCTTCTTTACTTCCAGCATCGTCTTTGTGAAAAGAGTTTCTGAAGCCTGTATCAGCTATTTTTCAAGTGCCCTTAGCTAAATAATGTCAAGAAGGCATATTTGGGCCTCCCTGGTGGCGCAGCGGTTGAGCGCTGGGTTGCGAAGCTGCGCGCGGCCTCTGCGGTGCCGGTTCGATCCCCGGCTGCTCCCCGGCCACCGGAGGAGGGTCCTACATGGCGCGCAGATCTCTCCTGCCGCCCGCTGCTCCCCTCAGCAGTGTACTTCGGTCCTTCTGCCTGCTCTGCTCCCCGCTCTGGCTCTGGTGAATTCTCTCGCCCTCCCGCGCTTCTGACTGTACCCAGTGCATGTATAAACAAAACAAACAAAGAAACCAGCAAACAAATAAATAAAGCATGCCTCTATAAAAAAAAAAAGAAGGCATATTTTAGGGTGGCATATTCTGCCACTCTTAAGCACAATGCCTGGCATATATAATAGGGTGTTGATAAACTAGAGATCCCTAACAAGGGCCTGGGCAAGAAAGGGTTAAAGGCCAAGGCATCTTGAAATACTCTGATCCCTAATGCAGCCTGCCCTCTTGGAAGTCAGCTAATGAAATTATTTATCTTAGTAACAACAATGAAATTATTACAACAATGAGGTCATCACCACTCCATTGACAATAACTGCCCCATTGCTGACTACTCTGACTCCAGACCTGTCTCCTCAGCCCCCTGCCAACCACTGCCTTACAGTGGATTTCCTAATAGGCCTGATAATGTTACCTGGAATTTTAGTAATTCCCCATCCTCAAATCTCATTTCATGTCTGTGCTTTTGATTTATACCCTTTCCTAGTTTCCCACCGAAATAGTTAAACTAAAATAATAGAAAAATTTCTTCTAGGTAGCTGGAAATTGGAAAGTGTCACTGGTGTGTCTGAGAATATAGGGGTCAGTAAATTGTCCTGGTTAGGACAGAATATGGATAGATAGTCAGCCACTCCCACCCCCACACTCACCAATCCCACTGATATCTCTTGACTTAGAGAAGGGTGAGGAGATAAGAGCTCTAGAAGTCTACAAGGGACAAGAACTCCAGTAAGCAGGTAGCCCATGACAGGGGCATCTGGAAGAAGGTGAGGCAGTGATTTCTTGAAGAATAATTTATTTGGAGGGGGACGTTTTAGTAACAAATGTGAAACTGAAACCACAAAAGTGCAAGGGTGGGGAGACAAAATTTCGTTGTTACTGGGTTCTCAACTGTGCACTGCAATTGCAGGGCATTACTCAGGCTCAGGGTTCAACACCAACAGGGTTTATTTACCAAGAAGAGAGAGAAAAGTTGGGAGAGGGGGCCTCCCTGGTGGCAGAAGGGGTTAAGTCTCAGCACTATGAAGCTTTGGCAGCCACTGCAGCATGAATTCGGATCCCTGGCCAGGAAGGTGACCCACATGGCACAGCAAACCTCTCCTCTTTTGCCCACTGCTCCCCTCAGCAGTGTATTTCAGTCAGTCTGCCTGTTCTGTTCCCCACTCTGTCTCTGGTGAATCCTCTCACCCCCCCACCCACCCCCGCACCTCTGGCCTACACCCCAGCTCTTGTATGCATAAATAAATAAATCTTAAAAAAAATGTTGGGAGAGAGGAAAGAGCTAGAGGCAGGGCTGGAGGCAGTAGTAATGGTCAGGTGATGGTTTGAAGCAAAGATCAGACATGAAGGTCTCATAGGCCATAGTTCCCTAAGGTCTTCTCTGAGGGTCTCTGCAAAGGTCTTTGTGAAGATTTCTGTGAAGGTCTCTCCAGCAGTGGCACCACAATCATCAGCAGCAATCCAAAGGCTGGGCAGGGCAGCATCAGACACTGGGCCCATCAGCGCCAAAGTCAACAGCACCAGAGGTAGGTGCTGGACATGTCAGAGGCAGGGACCAGTGTTATAGCTCTTAAAAAGATGCTGAGCATAAAGCCAAGAGCAAACAGCTATTTTAGAGATACCTAGCATAAGACTGATGGTGTCATTCAGCAGGTGATATCAGAGGCAGAGTTGAAGGGAAGAACTGTGCCAGAGGTCAGGGATCAGTATTACATCTCTAACAAGGTCTTCCCAGGAGAGAGTCTGGAGGAATCTGCGTGACTTGAAGTTGCCTGGAGCTTGACTTATATACTCTTCAAGGTGCTCGCCTTTTGAACCTGATTTGTCCTTTTTAGTTGATTGGCATCCAAAGGTGCTCCAGTCAGTATGGTCTGTTTACAATCCCAGTTATTTGATTGATGCTGCTTGGGCTGCACCATTGTGACCAACTGCCCTATACTGAGGCTGGGATTCAAAACTGATCACCAGGAGCCCCTTTGGCACTGGTACAAGCTTGAATCTAATTGGTCCATGTACAATACATTTTCTTTTTTTTTTTTAAGATTTATTTTTATTTATTTATACAAGCACTGGGTACAGTCAGAAGTGCGGGAGGGTGAGAGAATTCACCAGAGCCAGAGCGGGGAGCAGAGCAGGCAGAAGGACCTAAATACACTGCTGAGGGGAGCAGCGGGCGCCAGGAGAGGTCTGCGAGCCATGTGGGACCCTCGCCCGGTGGCTGGGGATCAAGCCGGCGCTGCAGAGGCTGCGCTCAACCCCTACGCCAGCCACCGGGGAGGCCCACAATCCATTTTCAAACCCTGGTTTTATGGGCTCTCACAAGACCTGCTGTTCCGGGGTCCAGAAAATGAAGGAGGCTTATAAAGGTTAAAACCATAAAGAAAGGGTGAGATAGTTCTGCTATACGAATTAGGGGGAGACTTGTAACGTGATTTAGCAACAGGTAAGTTAGGTGAAGTTTGGTCAAGGATAGTGAGTGGTTCAGGCATGGGAATGGGTTATTAATCAAGTAGAGATTGCTTAAAGTTTCAGTCTCAGATGAAGCTTTCCAAGTGGTGGGTCTGCCTTTATTAGTAAATGTTGATACAGGAAGTGACAGATTGGCTTATCAGTCCCTTCTTGGAGGTGAATTTGCTAGAACATGTCTGAGACCTGACTCTCAGTGGCCTTCCAACTCCCTTTTAGTTACTTGATTCAAATGGCCATATTTTGTTTCTTATTTCGTTCACAATCGATGTCCCATAGCCCCCACCCCTGCCCTCAGATAGCCACCAGCCTCACTTTCACATTAGCCTTTTCTTTTCTTTTCTTTCTTTCTTTTTTTTTTTAAAAGATTTATTTATTTATACAGGCACTGGGTACAGTCAGAAGCGCGGGAGGGTGAGAGAATTCACCAGAGCCAGAGTGGGGAGCAGAGCAGGCAGAAGGACCGAAGTACACTGCTGAGGGGAGCAGCGGGCGGCAGGAGAGGTCTGGGCGCCATGTGGGAGGAGGTCTGGGCGCCATGTGGGACCCTCCTCCTGTGGCCGGGGAGCAGCTGGGATCGAACCGGTGCCGCAGAGACTGCGGTCAGCTTTGCAACCCAGGGCTCAACCGCTGCGCCACCGGGGAGGCCCTAGCCTTTGCTTTTCTTTGTGGTTTTACTCCTTATGCATGTACTAAATAATACACTGTGTTGTTTTAAAAAACTGGGTAGCAAGTTCAAGCCCATTTGTATAAGGAGAGAGCAGTAAGTATGGCCACTGTCAGGTGAAGTTCTGGGAATAGTTGTGGCTTCACCATCCTTGAGAGTTTCCAGGAACTCTCCCAGGGAAGTCTGTGGATAAGATCAAGAGATAGTCTTGGAGAATGATGAGAGATCCCACAGGGTTACAGAGTTTGCAGGTACAGCACATATGACCGAAATACAGTGGGAGGAGTGGGTCTGTTTCTATGTAGTGGACTGAGTGTCCCCAGTTGATGCAGGCATCAGGGAGCAGGAAATGGAGGGCAGTGAAGGAGCTTTTCTTTTTTTATTTATGCATACAAGAATTGTGGTAAAGGCCAGAGATGCAAGAGATGTGTGTGTGTGTGTGAGTATGTATGAGAGGAGAGGATTCACTAGAGACAGAGTGGGGAGCAGAACAGGTGGATCTGAAATACATTGCTGAGGGGAGCAATGGGCAAGACAGGAGAGGTCTGCTGCACCATGCTTGGGATAATTTGATAGTGGTGAGACTTTAACTCCTGCGCCACCAGGGAGGACCTGAAGGAGCCTTTTCTTTTGTTTTCTTTTTTTAAAAGATTTATTTATTTATACAAGAACTGGGGTACAGTCAGAGGCATGGGAGGGTGAGAGAATTTGCCAGAGCCAGAGCGGAGAGGAGAACAGTCAGACATCCGAAGACACTGCTGAAGGGAGCAGTGGGCGAGGCAAGAGAGGTTTGTTGTGCCATGTGGGTTTCTCCCTGGCTGGCCAGGAATTGAACCTGTGCTGCAGAGGCTGCAGGCAGCTTCACAGTATGGCTGCTGCGCTCACCTGCTGCGGCGCTCACCTGCAATGCCACTGGGAAGGCTCTGAAGGAGCTTTTTCTACACAAATCAAGTACAAATGACAATCCTGGCGCAGTGGGACATCGGCCTTCTGGTTATAAAGATAGTGCAATGAAAGTGGGTTGAAATTAAATCTGGTGATTTCCCTTAACATTGTGAAAATTAATACACAGAAATCCTATTGAAATGAGGTGGGAAGGCTAGAAGAGAGTTCCCATGCAAGCATAATCAGCAAACTACAGATTTCAGCATACTTTGCATTTCCCACAGGAAGTGATGCTGCATTTCTGCTCCAGCAGAAGGAAGCAGGTGCCTCTTCTCAACAATAGTCCCCTCTAAAAGCTATCCCAGGGATACTGGCTTTTGTTCTAGCAAGATTTACATGTGTCTCACCATGAGACTATGTTTTCCAAATTGTTGTTCTGAATAATCCTGTTTTGTTGGTGAAATAACTGATTACTTTTGTTTGAGGTCAACAGTGCTGTTGGAGTTCCTTTACTTCTCTCCATGTTGGAAATTCTGGTCCCTGTAACTCATCTTTTTCTCTTTCTTGTTTATTGCCTTTGTTTCAATGGAGACCATCCTCCAGTAGCCTTTAAAGAAAAGGTGCTTGGGATATCATTTTTTTAGACCTTGCATCCCTGAAAACATCCTTATTCAACCTTTCCACTTGATTGATTGATAGTTTGTCTTGGATATGAAATTCTGGAATGGAAGTTCTTTTCTTTTAATATTCTGAAATCATTACTCCCTGATCTTCTTGCCTCCAGTATAGTTGTTAATAAATCTAAAGCAATTTATATGTAATGACTGATTCATAATTGCTGCACCTCCCCCTGCAGTGACCTTTAGGGTTAACCGGCCCTAGGTCCGGCTGGGCAACCAACGCGCAGGGGAAGAACAGCAAAACCCTACCTGCTGCACCTCCCCCCGCAGTGATCTTTAGGAATGGCTTTCGCCACGGTCCCTAGATCCGGCTGGGCAACCAGCGTGCGGGGAGAGAACAGCCTGAAGCAGAGGAAGTTCAGCGGAAGTTCCCTGAAAAGGCAGAAGCTTATCAAAAGATAACGACCACCAAGAACCACTACAAGAATGCTAAAAATCTTATCCCGTCTTTCTAGAACTACAAACTTTAATCCCTTATTTGTCTTTCTAAACTTCCTTCTTCTATAATGGTCATTGCTTGTTATGTAGATCACCTCCCTGATGGTGATAGACTGAGCCCATGAGCAAGCTGATTTCATTGATATTCATTCCTGTGCTTTTGGAAAACATATATATATACTGGTCACAAACTCAAAGAAAATTACACTCAGATTTTCACTCTTGAAGTGTGTCTGTTTGTCATTTCTTTCACCGACGCCCTGACCACCCTGCACACTTCTCTAAACCCTGAGGTGGCCTCATCGTCTACTGCTGTGCTGGTCCGTGGCACATAATCCTTTTTGTGTATGTGAATTATTTTTTCACTCTCTCTCCAAGTTTTCAGAATCTTCTAATTGTCTTCAGTGTTCTGAAAGTTCACAGTAATTTTCCTTGGTGTTGGTCTATAACCATCTGAAGTTCTGGTTTTTGAAGAGTCCTTTTAACCATCAAGTCAAGATCTTTAGTTCTGGCAACATTTCTGAAATTGTTATTTTTTGTGATTATTGATTATATCCTCCCCTCCATGCTCTTATTTGGATGTTTGAGCTCATTGAGAGTTTCTTTCATTTTTTTTCTTTCCTCTGCTTTTAATCCCTATTTTTTCAATCTATTTTTCTTAGAGAGTTTCTCAAATTATCTTCCAACTTTTACATTGTATTGTATCCATTTATACTTCCAGGTTTTGAATTTCTAGAGTTTTCTTCTTCTTCTAATAGTTTCTTCTCCCTTCCCTCCCTCCTTCTCTTTGTTCTCTTATCTATCTTCTACCCTTCCTTTCCTTCTGTGTTTTCCTCCTTCCTTTGTTTTTTAACGGAGTTCTGTCATTGTTTTAAGGATATTTTATGCTTTTGAAGAATGTAATGGTAGTTTTTTCCAATGATTTTAAAAAATTACACACAATAGTATTTTCTATTTTTTGGTGTACAATTCTTAGTTTAACACACCCATTATATCCTTCTCCTTGTCTGATATCTATTTGCCCCAGGTTGATTTTTTTTTCTCCTTTGTTTAAATGTGTTAGACATTGTTCTCAGATGTTTGGTATCAGCCTAAAAATTCAGGAGGCAATTAAAAAGGTAAAGTGTGTTTATTAGGGATCAAATAATGCAATTTGGGGTACACAGATTCGGGTAGAAAACCTAAAATGTGCCCAAAGGGGAGAGAAAGCAGAGAGGTTTTTGGGAAGGAAAAGAGGAAGATGAGAGAAATGGTTAAATAAAAGAGTTGACTCGTATTAACAAACAAGCTTTTTTTGGCTAAACACAATAGATTCTCTAGAAAGGGTGAAAAGGAAAATGACTGATTCTATCCTCCAACTGAAAAGTCCATAATCAACAATTCTCAAACAATTGTTAGAAACAATTGCTCTTGGCCCAGTCGAAAGTCTTTGGCCCAGTTCAAAAGATGCAAAGGTGTGTGTGTGGGGGCGGGGGCAAGGCTAAAGATGTAAATGCAATTTTTCTCTAATGGCTTCCTAACTCCATTTTAAAATAGCTTTATATTTGTCAATTTTTCATATGGGCAGTACTTGACTCTGCTCATGATTAAGAATGGGGCCTGGGGCTTCCTTGGTGGCCTAGAGGTTAAGTCTCAGAGCTATCACCGCTAGGGTTTGAGTTCGATCCCCAGCCAGAGAGCTGACCCACATGGTGCAACAGACCTCAACTGTCTCGCCCGCTGCTCCCCTCAGCAGTGTATTTCAGTAGATCTGCCTGTTCTGCTTCCCACTCTGTCTCTGGTGAATCCTCTTACCTGCCCCCCACTACCTCCCATATGGGTGTACCCTCCTGTATGCCCCAGTTCTTCAATGCAAAAACCAACCAACCAACCAACAAAAGAACAGGGACTGAGGATACTTTGAAACATGCTGGACCTTGTCAACTGAAAACTTCACAGTGGGTGACAAGGTGGGCCACGGGGGTGGGGGTCAGATACCCCAGCAAAGAGCCTTCCTATCTCCTGCCTGGAGGGAGGGATCTGGCTGCACACATGAACTCCATGTGGGTTGAGGAAGTAGGGGACATCTTTGCATTGAACATGTAGTATACAGTTACTTAATCTCCTGCTTTGGTATGCCACCCTGTTGTAGTCCCTTAAATGTATCTTTGTTACCTATACCCTTAAAACAGTACTTATTTACTCTTCTGCTGGGAAAAGTGAGACAGTCAGTGTACATATATTATCTTCCACCACTTCCATGTCTACTTTTCTGACTTTATGGAAGACTGTCTCTTTGATTATTGCTGAGCTTATTTTCTGGAACCACTATTGCAGTTTTTTTCTGCCTCAGTTATACATTTAAATGCATTTAATACTCCCCATTAACTTTGTTGTCATTGTTGCCAGTTTTTCTGCTCATCTTTGGATGTCTAAAAACTGTCTCCTTGAACAGAGGTTTGCCTACTTTTTTTTTTTTTTTTAAAGATTTATTTATTTATTTATACAAGCACTGGGTACAGTCAGAAGTGCGGGAGGGTGAGAGAATTCACCAGAGCCAGAGCAGGGAGCAGAACAGGCAGAAGGACCGAAGTACACTGCTGAGGGGAGCAGCGGGCGGCAGGAGAGGTCTGCGTGCCATGTGGGACCCTCACTGGTGGCTGGGGATCGAACTGGCACTGCAGAGGCTGCGGGAAACTTCACAGCCCAGGGCTCAATTGCTGTGCCACCGGGGAGGCCCGATTCTCCTACTTTAATGTTCATAAGATTTACCGGGTTCTCATCAATCTGCTGATCCTGGTTCAGTTGGTCTAGGATGGGGACATGAAAATCTGGATAACTGACTGTCATCTCTCAGGTGATGCTAATGCTACATATCATAACGCAGTCACAAAGTTCTAGCACATTCTTCATGAGTTCCAACAAAGCAGATTGCTCTCTCTTACCTTGATACTTGCATGAGACTGGGCATGAAATCCTTGGATCCTTTTCTTTCTTTGATCACTTGCAGATATTGCTTTCCCATCTGCTGGTTGAAAGTTGTTTGGAGATTCTGAAAGCAGCCTACTTTTACCCCTTGCAGATGCTTTATCTTAAATTCAGCGTCTTTGTAGGTAATGTCTCAGTGTTTACTGGTTTGTGAGAGCTGTTTTCTGGGAGATGGGGTTGACCCTTTGCAATCCATACATTCAATGTTTCTTCTCTTTTGCAACAGTTATCTGAATCACTTTTCTACTATTTTCACCAGAATCACCTTTTACAATTGTGAAGTATTTCACATAGTATTATATTTATATTTTTAAAGCATACAATTCAGTGGGTCTTAGTATAGTCATAAGATTTTGCAGCTATTGCTACTATCTAATTCCAGAACATTTCCATCACCTCCCAAAAAAACCCCATATCTGGTAGTAGTCCCACTTCGTTCCTCCCTCCCCCAACCATTGCAACCACTAATCTACTTCTGTCTCCAGAAATTTGTCCATTCTGGGCATTTCACATAATTGGGATCATACAATACATGATCTTTTGTGTTTGGCTTCTCTCACCTAACAATGTTTTCAAGCTGTAGCACGTTTCAGAATTTCATTTCTTTTTATGGCTGAGTAATATCCTGTTGTATAGAAAGATCAAATTTCATTTATCTCTTCATTGATTGGTAAACATTTGGGTGCTTCCACCACCTGAGTCACTTTCAAATGTTTCTTTTGCTTGTTTCTGTTCCTTAGAGATCCCAACTCTGACCCTAGTGGGTCTCTTTTGATCCACATGTGTCATTTTCCTCCAATCATTTTCCTTATTGGCTCTTTTTCAATTAGTTTCTCTTAATCTTCTCAGTCTCTCTATCTTTGATTGTTATCTGCAGTATCTTACCCAGCTTTGTGGCTGCATGTGTGACCTTCATTTAAGTGACAAATTTTCCCCAATTTTTCCTGAGTGCTGCTAGAAAGAAGATTTTTTTTTTCATTTCTTTCCTAAAAAGTGAACCAGCTTATCAGCCACTGAGAAGTTCTCAGTTGACGAGGCTCACTCTGTTTTCAAGGTCCTTTCTTAGTCTCTTACTCCTCATTCTTAATTATGAGGAATTGCCAGTGTGAAAAGTTGACATTTCTCTTTCCTTGAGATTTATTTATTTATTTATTTATACAAGAACTGTGGTACAGGTCAGATTCGCAGGAGGGTGAGGGGATTCACCAGAGAAAGAGCAGGGAACAGAACAGGCAGACTGATGAAATACACTGCTGAGGGGAGCAGCGGGCGCAACAGGAGAGGTCTGCCACACCATGTGGGACCCTCCCTGGCCGGCTGGGGTCAAACCGGCGCTGCAGAGGCTGCAGACAGCTTCACAGCGCTGCGCTCAACCGCCTGCCAGGCGAGGCCCCCATCTTTTTTTTTTTTTTTTAAAGATTTATTTATTTATGCGTGCAAGAGCTGGGTACAGGCCAGAGGTGCGGGGGGTAAGAGGATTCACCAGAGACGGAGTGGGGATCAGAACAGGCAGATTGACTGAAGTACACTGCTGAGGGGAGCAGCGGGCGAGTCAGGAAAGGTCTGCTGCGCCATGTGGGCTGCTCCCTGGCTGGCCGGGGATCAAACTTGTGCTGCAGAGGCTGCAATTGCTTCATAGGTTACATCCTAACCCCTTGTGCCACCAGGGAGGCCCCAGGGAGGCCCGAGATCTTGCATCTTATAGGTGGTCTTTTAGTAGTTTCTATGAGTTCATGGAGGGAGACCTTTGTTCATGACACTCATCTTCTCTATGACAGACTCTTTCTGGGAGATGTTCTTCACTTGCTCTTCTATTTCTTCCCTCTCACCTTTCCTTCTTTTTGGCAGAGATTGTATTCTACTAAGCATATTACATAACTCATAGTTTAAGTCAAACCATGCCAAATATTACCTATTCATTTGATAGTTAAACTCATTTGCTCTTTTTTATAGCTATTTCACAAGGATGGTGTTGGGGAGGAGCCCTCCCTCATGGAGTAACTCATAAGATGGGTGGGTCTACCCAAAGCCACTGACCTTTAGGCTGCTGACCTCTCCTTTGCTGCGCTGATCAAGAGCTTTTAAGGGTTTTCCCTCCTCTAGTGTCCTCACTGTTCCCCAAATTAGTCAAGGTCTTCCATGCAGCCTATTATCACCCTGATGTCACCATTGTGTGAGTGTATTATACCATAGCACTCATACTTTAAGTCAAACCATGCCAAGCTTGCTTCCAAATTTGGAGAAAATCTAGCTACCTCCGGAATGTAGTAGCAAACACTGAGCAAATGGTTATCTTCCAGGAAGGCAGAAACACAACTTTGTATAACTGAGCAATGTGTGTAAAATGGAGCAATGGGTGTAAAACACTTGGCAAAATGTTTGCTCCTATTTGAAATTGAGATTTAATTTTTCTGTCTTCTTCTTGAATCACATAAGAAACCTGGTCAGGTTGGACCAGGTCCCTAACAGACACCTCTTTGGGGGAAATGGGGCCCTCCATTGGATCTGGGCCCACCAGATGGTGGAGGCACTTCCCACCTAGTGCTGGTCAGGACACCCCCCACCCCAGCCCCGTGTTCTGGGTGTCTCTCTGGAACATTATGTCTGGGAGCTATTTGTGAGGCTGTTGGAAGGTGGTAAAGTGGAAGTTTAGATAAGAAAAATGTCGGATGGAAGTTTCACAAGTTCAAAAACCAGAGGTGGGTAGGGATTAACAGTCATTTAAATTGGTTATGGAAGTTTCCAGGAATCTGAAGTAGGGTCAGAAAGGATTATCCCTTACAGAAAATCTACCCAACTTGACTCCAAAGTGATAAAATTTCACAAACGAATGAATCCCCCTAAATAACACTACTTAAGAACATGCTGGGGTCAGGCTGGAGGTATAAGCCGGGCTGTGGTCTAGGTCTCTGGCAGGGGGCCCCAGCATACTCTGTGTGGCCTAGGCTGCAGGGCAGGGCTTGGGGCCAAAGAGGGGAGTCCCCTCTGCTCTGACTTCCACTTCAATCAGATTAGTGCAAGTCACCTATAATTCATTCTGCTGCAGACTTTCAGGAGCTGAGAGGAACTGGACTGACCACCTGCTGGAGTCTGTTCCTACCCCGGAACTTCCCCACCAACATTGGCCAGGAGCAGGGTTCTCAGTGAGAGAATTATAAGACTCAGAAGCAGCAGCATCTGGCAGTCACCAAATAGATGGTACAGTTGGTGTGGATGAGGAGGAGGAGGAGGAGGCACCGAACCCAGAGACTGCACTGGGCTGGAGGAAATGGGAAGGAAGCTCTACCATAGCAAGCTCCAAATACCATAGGAAGCGCCAAAATCAAGGAGTCCGGAGAACCACTCCACACACCTGGCCTACCTTGCTACCTGCCTCACAGGTAGCAAGGGGATCTGAGCAGGCTGGTCTGTTGTGGTCCAGGAGCCCTGGTCCTTGCCCAGGAAAAGGACATGGTTTCAGGAAAAAGATGAGGTCGGGGGGGCCGAACATCTATTTAGTCTTGCCGCAGGGAGGGGTGGGAGTGATCTGAGGGGGGGTGGGGGTGGGGGGGGAAGACAGCACTGCAGGGGGGTGGTGGTGGCGGATTGGTGGTGGGAGGGGAACAATGACTATAAAAGGTGATCCACAATGTAAGAAAATAAAAACAAATATTAATAAAAAAAGAACATGCTTGCTCCAGCAAACAAAGAGCTCATCCTTTAAGACCACCTACCCGTGTCTACGCAGGTGCCTCTTTTTTTGCTCCTTTCCTTAATAAACTTGCTGTGTGCTGCTGAACAGGAATGTTTGCTGAAATATTTCTCAGAAGGACCCAAGAACTCCACTCATCTGAACCCCAATGGTAACACCCTGAAGTCTTGGTGTTTTCTAACTCCTCTGTCACCAGCCACTCTGCTTGGTGTGCTCCAGCCTCTCACCTCTGCTCCCCAACCCTGAGCTCAAGCTTCTTCCTTAGCCCTTTCACAGCCCTTCCCCCCACCTTCACTGAAACCTGACCGTCTCCTTTGTGGTCCCTCATTCTTGCTGCTCCAAGTTTCTAGATACAAAAGCTGGCATTAGAGTGTCCAGTGCCATACCCACTTCCCACAATTCTGCCCCTCTGTTCCTTTGAGATCTTTACCAAGATGACCAATGGTTCCTTGGTATAACTAACATCAGCTCATGTTGAAAATTTTACAATTGTTTTGTAAATAAGGTCAAGTGTTTGGTTATGAGAGCTCTTAAAACTCTCTAAATGGAGAGCACTCCCCCTTTTATTTTTTTTTTATTTTTATTTTTTTTTAATTTTTTTTTTTTTTTTTAATAGAGGCATGCTTTATTTATTTATTTATTTATTTGTTCGTTCGTTTTTGTTTATACATGCACTGGGTACAGTCAGAAGCGCAGGAGGGCGAGAGAATTCACCAGAGCCAGAGCGGGGAGCAGAACAGGCAGAAGGACCGAAGTACACTGCTGAGGGGAGCAGCGGGCGGCAGGAGAGGTCTGCGCGCCATGTGGGACCCTCCTCTGGTGGCCGGGGAGCAGCCGGGGATCGAACCGGCGCTGCAGAGGCCGCGGGCAGCTTCGCAACCCAGCGCTCAACCGCTGCGCCACCGGGCACTCCCCCTTTTATTCTGGGTCAGTGACCTGTCGCTGACATGGCTGGTTGTCCTGTAGAATGACTCTCATTCTGTGATTGCCTGAATGCAGATGGTGTTGCCGCCTAACCCATACCCCCTTTACTGCACATTCACCCCCAGCAGCAGGGAGCATTGGCTGCTCATAGTCTCCCCCTCTCAGGAGAATTGCTGCTGAAGAATTGCTGTTGGCCAAGCCAAGCTCACCCTTTTCACGATGGTGGACAGCCAATGACTGACTGATAGAGAAATAATGATGCCTGATCCCTAACCCCAACAGTGGTGTTCATACTCCAGAATTTTCAGGGGATGGGATAGAAGCTAGACTTCCGTGAAACCACTAATTTCCTTAGCTTCTGTCAGTCCTACCCTGCACCCCTTACTTCCATATTAGTTTTTCTTGAGAGCACTTGCACACGAGTTCTGGTGTTAAACTGCTTCTGGGAGACCCAAACAAAGATAGTCTGTTTGCTTTCTCAGGGTGTCATTGAACTTATACCTTGATTTCTTGACTATATGTAAATGGAAATGAACTCTAGAGGCCGAATTAGAGCCAGATCAACTTTTTAGAGCAAGGTTATGTCATCGAAGTTCTGTGTGCTTTGTATTGCGACCCGTCTGGAGACACAGTTCTGACCATTTTTGAGAAAGGCTCTGATGAATCAGTGAATTTAGTCTGGTCCCTGCATTGTGGTTTCCTGTCAACCTCTCATTTAATTACTTCATCTATTGATTTTTACCTGACTCACTTATTACACAAGGAGTTGTAAGATGATGATTTTTGGAATTAATTTTATAACTATTTTTTAAAATCATTTTTTCTACCTTTATGGGCTGACATATTTTCATAGAGAAGAAATCTTCCTTATTTAAAGTTATTTGGTTGTCCCTGAGTGCACTTCCTTCTGGAAAGGTTAACTTTCTTTCTTATTGCCAATGCCCAATAAAGAGATGATACCCTTTATTTCCAGTGGTGTTCTACTATTTTTATTACTCATGTTATTTAATTATTTTAGCATCATAATATTATAAATACATATGCTTTTAATTGAGATAAAATTCAGAATATAAAATATACAATTTAAAAATGTACAATTCAGTGGTTTTTAGTATATTCACAATCTTGTGCAATCATCACTATTTCCTAGGTATTTTTTCACCCAAAAAGGAGCCCCATGCCTATTAAGCAGTCACTTCTCATTACTTCTTATCACCAGTTCCTGGAAACCACTAATTTACTCTCTGGCTCTATGGATTTGTCTATTCTGGACATTTCATATAAATGGAATCCTACAATATCTGACCTTTTGCATCTGGTTTCTTTCACTTCACTTAATGCTTTCGAGGTTTATTCATGCCATATCCTGTATCAGTCCTTCATTATTGTTCATTCAATATTGATTGATAGTCTATTGTATGACCGTGGTACATTGTTTTTTTATTTTATTTTTTATTTTATTTATTTTGTTATTTTTTAAAGATTTATTTATTTATTCATACAAGCACTGGGTACAGTCAGAAGTGCGGGAGGGTGAGAGAATTCACCAGAGCCAGAGCGGAGAGTAGAATAGGCAGAGTGATGAAATACACTGCTGAGGGGAGCTGCGGGAGGCAGGAGAGGTCTGCGTGCCATATGGGACCCTCGCCCGGTGGCCGAGGATCGAACTGGTGCTTCAGAGGCTGTGGGCAGCTTCGCAACCCAGTGTTCAACCGCTGTGCCACCGGGGAGGCCCCATGGTACATTGTTGATAGGTATCTGGTTGTTTCCATTTTTCTGGTTATTAGGAATAATACTTCCATATATATCTGGGTACAAGTTTTTGTATGCTCTAGAATTGCTGGATCATATGGTAACTCAATGTCACCTTTATGAAGAATTGCCAAGCTTTTCCCCACTTGTGCTAAATCTCCACCAGCAATGTAAAAGAGTGCCCATTTCTCCATATTCTCGCCAACACTCATTATTTATCATTTGTAAATTATATCAACTGATATTTTATGTGGTTATGATTTATTGTTCCCTAAAGGTTAATGGTTTTGATCATCTCTTCATGTGTGCACTGGAGAAATTTCTATTCAAATCCTTGATCTTTGTTGGGTTGTTTGTCTTTTTGCCATAGTGTTGTAAGCATTCTTTATATGTTCTGGATACTATACTCTAGACTTTTTGCTCACTCTTTAGTATCCTTTGAAATACAAAAGTTTTTACCTCCACCCCTATGTTTATGGATATGTAGTTGACAAAAAACATGGTGTTTAAAGTGTACAAAATATGTATATTTTGTTAACCACGATAAGGTTAGTTATCACATGCGTTACCTTATAGAACTACCATTTTTTGGTGATGAGAACATTTAAGATCTATTCTTTTAGCAAATTTCAAGTATACAATATAATATCATTACCTATAGGCACCATGCCATACATTCCATCCTTGAGGTTATTCATATCCTAACCCAGTTTGTATCCTTTGACCAGCATTTTCTTATTCTCCCCATAATCCTCCTCCTAGCAACTACCAATCTACTTCCTGATTCAATGAGTTTAGTTTTTCAAGATTCACATTTAAGTGAACTCGTCCAGTATCTGTCTTCCCCTGTTTGACTTATTTCACTTAGCATAATGCCTTCAAGATTCATTCGTGCTGTCACAAATGACAGATACTCCTTTTTTTAAAGGGCCAAATAATATTCCATCGTGTGTGTGTATAAGAAAATTTCTTTTTTCATTCATTTGTAAAGGGACACTTAGATTGTTTCCATATTTTGGCTATTGTGAAGAATCTGCAATGACAGTAATTTCATATCTTCAGAGAGTAATTTCATTTCCTTCAGGTACATATCCAGAAGTGAAATTTCTGGTTTATATAGTATTTCTATTTTTAAATTTTTGAGGAACCTCCATACACTCTTAAGTAGTGCCTGTCCAGTTTACATCCCCACCAACAGTGTGCAAGGGTTCCCTTTTCTCTACTCCCTAACCAATACTTGTTATTTCTCCTCTTTTTGATAAAAGCCGTTCTCACACATGTGAGGTGGTATTTCATTGTGGTTTTGATTTCCCTAAAGAGTAATCAGATTTTTTTGAGTGGTATAAGATAAGGGGTCAATTTCTCTTTTCTGCATGTGCTTATCAAGTTCTCCCATCACCCTTTATTAAAGAAATAATATTGAGGGCCTCCCCGGTGGCGCAGCGGTTGAGCTCTGGGTTGCGAAGCTGCCCGCGGTCTCTGCAGCGCCGGTTCGATCCCCAGCTGCTCCCTGGCCACCGGAGGAGGGTCCCACATGGCGCACAGACCTCTCCTGCTGCCCGCTGCTCCCCTCAGCAGTGTACTTTGGTCCTTCTGCCTGCTCTGCTCCCCGCTCTGGCTCTGGTGAATTCTCTCACCCTCCCGCGCTTCTGACTGTACCCAGTGCTTGTATAAACAAACAAACAAACAAACAAATAAATAAGTCTTTAAAAAAAAAAGAAATAATATTGAATATTCTTGGCTTTCATCAAATATTAGTTGACCACATGTGTATATGAGAGTTTATTTCTGGACTCTTGATTATATTACATTGGTCTAAGTTCTATACCAGTACCTCACTGTTTTGATTGCTGTGGGTTTGTGGCATAATTTGAAATTAGGAAGTATGATGCCTCCAGCTTTCTTCTTTCTCAAGATTGCTTTGGGGACCTCCTGGTGGCGCAGGCGATTGAACACCGCACTGTGAAGCTGTCTGCAGCCTCTGCAGAGTGGGTTTGATCATGGCCGGCTGGCGAGAATCCCACATGGCAAAGCAGACCTCTCCTGTCTCACCCGCTGCTGCCGTCAGCAGTCTATTTCTTCAGTCTGCCGGTTCTGTTCCCCGCTCTGTCTCCGGTGAATCCTCTCACCCTCCCGTGCATCTGGCCAGTTCTTGTATAAAAATAAATCAATCTTTAAAAAAAAAGATTGCTTTCATTATTTGGGGTCTTTTGTAATTCCATATGAATTTTAAGATTTTTTTTCTGTTAATGTGAAAAATGCCATTAGAATTTTGATAGACATTGTATTGAGTTCATAGATAGGTTTGGGTAGCATGGAAATTTTAATAAGATTAATTCTGATCCATGAACCTGAGACATTTCCCCACATTTTGTATCTTATTCAATTCTCCAGCTAAGTCTTAGAGTTTTTCAGTGTGCAGATCTTTCAGCTCCTTGGTTAATTTTATTACTAAGCATTTTATTATTATTATTTTATTTTTATAATGTATACTTAACATATAACATCATATTAGTTTCAGGTATACAACATAATTATTTGATATTTGTATATTATCATTTCTTATATTGTGATGGAATTATTTTCATATATTTCACTGTTAGTATAAAGAAATGCAGTTGATTTCTATATGTTGGTTTTGTATGCTGCAACTTTACTAAATTAACCTATTAGTTTTAATAGTTTTTTGTTGTGTGTGGAGTCTATAGAATTTTCTACATATAAGATAGTATCTATAAACAAAGACAATTTTAAATGTGTTGTTTCCTTTTTAGATATTTTGAATTTTCCAGTTTTTCTTCTACTATTGATTTTCAACCATTGTGGAAAAGATACTTGATATGATTTCAATCTTCTCAAATTTTCAGAGCTGTTTTGTGTCCTAACTTATGATCTATCCTGGTAAATATTCCATTTGCACTTGAGAAGAATGTGTATGCTGCCTCTGTTGGGTGGAATGTTCTGTCTATTTTCATTAGGTCCATTTGGTTTAAAATACAGTTCAAGTTCAATGTTTCTTTAATGATCTCCTGCCTGAATGACTTATCCATTGTTGAAGTGGGTCATTGAAGTCTCCTACTATTCTGTATTGTTGTCTATTTCTCCCTTCAGATCTGTTAGTATTTGCTTAATGTGTTTAGGCACTTTGATATTAAAATGCACTTACAGGGCCTCCCCGGTGGCGCAGCGGTTGAGCGCTGGGTTGCAAAGCTGACCGCAGTCTAAATAAATAAATAGATCTTTAAAAAAAAAAAGAGTTGTCATTTAAAAAAAAATGCTTTTACAATTGCTGTATGTTCTTGGTGTTCTTTGTGAATGTACTCTTTTATCATTATATAATGACCTTTGTCTTTTGTTACATATTTTGGCTTAAAGTCCTTTTTTTTTTCCTGATTTAAGTATAACTATCTCAACTCCCTTTTGGTCTCCACTTGCATGGAGTATTTTTTTCAATCCCTATACTATGAGCCTAATTGTGTTCTCAAAGCTGAAATGAGTCTCTTGTAAGCAGCATATAGTTAGGTCTTAATTTTTATTTACTTTAAGAAAATTAAGCCTTTATTTCCATGTTTCACAAATACAAGTGACCTAGTTGGTAGCTTTTTGGTGATTAATCAAAGAGACCAAATCCCACACCCTCATCCTACTCCCCCAACTCTTCCTTTGCCTCAGTCATGGCTGGGGCTGCCAGAACAGCAGTTGCTGCAGGGGAGTCAGATGGATCAGTCAAGAAAAACCTGTGGTGGGCCTCCCAGGTGGCGCAGCGGTTGAGCGCTGGGTTGCGAAGCTGCCCGCGGCTGCTCCCCGGCCACCAGAGGAGGGTCCCACATGGCGCGCAGACCTCTCCTGCTGCCCGCTGCTCCCCTCAGCAGTGTACTTTGGTCCTTCTGCCTGCTCTGCTCCCCGCTCTGACTCTGGTGAATTCTCTCACCCTCCCGCGCTTCTGACTGTACCCAGTGCATGTATAAACAAAACAAACAAACAAACAAAATAAATAAATAAAAAAACATGCCTCTATTAAAAAAAAAAAAGAAAAACCTGTGGGTCTTATTTTTTAAATCCATCTAGACACCATGGGCCTTTTGATGGAAGGATTTAATCTATTTACATTTAGAGTAATTATTGACAGACAAGAAATTAATAATGTCATCTTATTACTTTCTGGATATTTTGTAGTTCCTTTGTTTATTCCTTCCTGACTTCTTTTGTGAATTGATGAATTTCTGTAGTGATATGGTTTGATTCTCTCTTTATCTTTTGTGTATCTACTATAGGTTTTTAGTTTGTGGCTATAAGGCTGATAGAAAACATCTTATAGATATAACAACTACCATATGCCAGCAATTTAGCATAAAACAACCTAACATATTCTACCCTTTTCTCCTCTTTTATGTTGTTGTGTTACAATTTGCCTCTTTTATACTGCATATTCATTAACAACTTATTGTGCTGCAGTTACTTTTGACAGTTTTTGTCTTTGAGCCTTTATATTAAAGTGGTTAATTCTTTCAGCATTTTTCATAAGCAGATCTAGTGGGGATGAACTCCTATTGTTTGAAAAAATCTTTATTCTTCATTTCTTTTTTTTTTTTAAGATTTATTTATGCAGACAAGAACTGGGGTACAGGCCAGAGGTGTGGGATGGGAGGGTGAGAGGATTTACCAGGGACAGAGTGGGGAACAGAACAGGCAGATTGACTGAAATACACTGCTGAGGGGAGCAGTGGGCGAGACAAAGAGAGGTCCACTTCACCATGTGGGTTTCTCCCTGGCTGGCTGGGGATAGAACTTGTGCTGCAGAGGCTGTGGACTGCTTCAGAGGCTGCGGACTGCTTCATAGTACTGTGCTCAACCCCTTGTTGAATAGGGGAGACCCCTATTCTTCATTTCTGAAGGACAATTTTGCTGGATAGAATATTCTTGTTTGGCAGCTTTGTTTTTTTCTTTTCAGTACATTGAACAGATCTCATTCTCTTTTTCCCTGAAGATTTCTATTGAGAAATCCACTAAAAATTCTGCCACAAGAGCAAGCAAGAAGCATGGAACAGGTGTATTCATAGGATAGTCTTTTTGGGGTTCCATTTTAATTCTCAAGCTTCTTTTCTTAGCTGTTTTTAACATTCTCTTTTTGACACTGACTTTTGATAATTTTATTATAAGGTGTTTTGGAGAAAATTATAAATTCTAAAAATTTTCTTTTATTTTTCATTATTTTTGTGTAGAAGAACTAGGATGTAGGACAGAGGTGCAGGTGGTGAGAGGATTCACCAGAGACAGAGTAGGGAGCAGAACAGGTGGATCAACTGAAATACACTGCTAAGGGGAGCAGTGGGCAAGACAGGAGAGGTCTGCTGTGCCATATGTGGGTTAGCTCTTTGGCTGGGGACTGAACTCAGGTCTTAGTGGTGATAGCACTGAGACTTAACCCCTACACCACCAGAGAGTCCCTGGAGAAAATCCCTGAGTTTGTTTGGTGATTTGTGAATTTCATGAACTTGTATGGCCAAATTTCTCCCCATATTTGGGGAGTACTTAGCCATTATTTCTTTAAATAAGCTTTCTGCCTCCTTTCTCTCATTCTGGGACTTCTGCAGATTGTTTCTTTTGATTGTATCCCAATAGAGTCTGTAGACTTTCTTCACTCTTTTCACAAATTCTTCTCTTTGACCCATTTTAATATTAATGCTCTCTATTGCATTCTACATCTGCTTTGTCACTTAATGTGTCACTTAATGACTTTTTGGCCACTGATGAACCACATGTACAATCATGGTCCCAACAGGCTATCCCGTAAAACCTTGGTGTGTAGTAGGATAGACCATCTAGATTTCATGTAATTACACTCTATGTTCGCACAGTTATGAAATCCCCCAACAACGTATTTCTTAAGACATATTCTTGTCATTAAGCAATGCATGACAGTATTCTTCATTTTCAGAATTTGTTTTGTTCTTTTTTGTGATTTCTCTTTGTTAAACTTTTGTGTATTATTTTCCTGATTTCATTGACTATCTTCCTATGTTTCCTGGTAGCTATCGAGTGTCCTTAAAACAGCCATCTTGATTTCTTTATCAGATAAATCACAGATCTCCATGTCTTTGGTATCAGTTACTAGAAGAGTATTACAATTTTGGGTGGTACCATGTTGTGTTTTTTTTTTTTAAGATTTATTTATTTATACAACAGCTGGGGTATAGGCCAGAGGTGCAGGAGGGTGAAAGGATTCACCAGAGACAGACCAGGGAGCAGAACAGGTAGACCAACCGAAATACACTGCTGAAGGGAGGAGTGGGCGAGACAGGAGAGGTCTGCCGCGCCATGTGGGTCTCTCCCTGGCTGGCCGGGAATCTAACCCACACTGCAGAGGCTGCGGACAGCTTCACAGCGCAGCGCTTACCCTGCTCATGTTTTGTTTTTCTATCACGTCCCTTGAAGTTTTGCATTGTTATCTCCATATTTGTTGTTTTTTTTTTTCCTTTAGATTTATTTATTTATTTATATAAGCACTGGGTACAGTCAGAAGCGTGGGAGGGTGAGAGAGTTCACCAGAGTCAGAGTGGAGAGCAGAGCAGGCAGACTGACTAAATACACTGCTGAGGGGAGCAGCGGGCAGCAGGAGAGGTCTGCGCGCCATGTAGGACGCTCACCCTGTGGCCAGGGATCGAACCGGTGCTGCAGAGACTGCGGGCAGCTTCGCAACCCAGCGCTCAACTGCTGCGCCACTGGGAAGGCCCTGTTATCTCCATATTTTGAAGAAGCAGTCACCTTCTCCAGATTTTACTGACTGACTTTGGCAGAGAAACACTTTCCATCAATCCTCTACGGATTCTGAAGCTTTCCCAGACCTTCTGTGGATATGCCTGCGTTTGCATATTGCTTCTAGTTGCCGCAGAATTCTATTTTTTTTTTAAGATTTATTTATTTATTCATACAAGAACTGGGATAGAGGCCAGAGTTGCAGGGGGTGAGAGGATTTACCAGAGACAGAGTGGGGAACAGAATAGGCAGATTGACTGAAATACACTGCTGAGGGGAGCAGCGAGCGAGACAGGAGAGGTCTGCTGTGCCATGTGGGTTATCTCCCTGGCCAGGGATCAAACTCTGTGCTGCAGTGGCTGCCAACAGCTTCATAGTGCTGCAACTTAACCTCTTGCTCCACCAGGAAGGCTCCTGCAGCAGAATTCTTTATTTTTTTTAATTTTTTAAATTTTATATATTTTTTACATCATTTTTCATTTTTGCACAATGTATGCATTTTCATCTTGGTTATAGTCCCCATACAATTCCCACCACCCTTGTTTTGATCCTACTTCCTTCTCCCTGCTCCGCAGCCCCCGTGGTGTGTCTCTGGTTTATAGTTGCTTGTTGATTTTGATTTTTACTTTATTATAATTAGTCTTTTTCCTGGTCCCTTATTTAGGTTTTCTAAATTCCCCTGCAGCAGAATTCTTAAGCCTGTATACCTTCTCTCAATCTTACAACACATCAGGCCTGGGGCTGACAGCTTCCCTTTTATTTTTTCAAGGGTAGTACTGAATTCCAAAGTTGTAGCCTCTCTCTGGTAGCAGATTTAAGCTAGCTCTTGGCACATGCTCACTAGCTATCTGCCAAAGCTTGCTATAGACACCCTCAGAAATACATGTAGGAAATTGGCCACAGGATGGGGGTATGTGTTGATGAAGCATGTGGAGTACTGGCAGTGTCTGTGGACCAGTTGGGGGATCCACAGGCAAAGTGTCCCCAGCAGCTTGCATGCAGTCTCTACGGAGTTTGTTACACATCCCTGTCCCTCTGATACCTTCTAACAGTCATATCTGCCACTTTCCCAGTCTCTTCTCAGCCCACCCACCATTATGCAGCTCATGACTCAGTATTCTAGATGAGGCAAGGGAGAAATGGATTTCTTTGACAGAATCTAGCTCAGCTGGGAAAGCTGGGTGCCCACTCACATGCTCTCACTTTACCCCATAGAGAAATCAACAGCCAAAAAAGTGTTTTTTGGCAATGAGTTGTAGTAGCCAGAAGGACAAATGATGCAGGTAAAGTCAAATTGTTCCTCTTACCCTCTCCAATGTGTCCAAATTTTATTTTATTTTATTTTATTGCTCCTCTGGTGAATTAGAACTTCTCTGGAAACCAGCACTTCTCATTTGTGAGTGATTATCTAAGATGGAGCCAGTTTAAAGGCCACTGCTGGATCCACAACCAAACTGAAGTCTACTAGCCCACACATGGGTGAATGAGGCTTACCCTGGGTTCCTTGACATATAGTACTGTATCCTACATATAGTACTGTATCCTACATATAGTACTGTATCCTACAACTCCCACAAAGGTATTTTTGTCTGTGGATAGATACCAAGTTGTTGGGATGGAGTATGAGTGAGGAACATCTTAGGGCTTGTTACTGATGTCACTGTATGCACGCCTTTCAGTACCATGTTACATCTCAGGAATGCAAATGAAGGCAGAGGGCCTCTGTAGGGTAAAGAAAATATCAGGCTTTTCTGCCCTTCCGCCATCAGGATAGATGATGGATCCTTGTCCTGAATGCATGCCTGATGGCGGGCACCTGGAATAGGGTGTGGGGATAGGTAGATGGGATTCAGCTGAGCTAAGACTGTGCTTTTAAGGGCGGCGTCACAGGGATGCCAGCAGCAGCAGTAGAAGCCGAAGCAGAAGCCGAAAGAGAAGCAGCAGAAAGAACGCCAGAGAGCCCAAATAGAGTGAAGACTTGCTGGGGGCCTGGGAGGCCTGCCAGCCTCCCAGCCCCCCAGCCAGCACCCCTGCCTGCCATATGCCTGGTGAACCCCAATAAAGGACCTGCAAAACTACTGAGGACTCTGACTCCTCCTTTACCCGGTCTGCATGGGATCAGAAAACCTGCACTGTGGCCTGTCCGGCCTTTACAGCCTCTCTGGTGGCCTAGAGGTTAAGCCTCAGTGCTAACACCACTAAGGCATGAGTTTGATTCCAAGGCTCCTCAGGGGGCAGGTAGGACAATAGGTTGGGGGAAGATGTGGCCTCACACAATTCTCACCCTCTGCTTCCCTGAACACTGTTATACTTTGCAAGTAATAAGCTTCAACCTACAGATGCTATAGTTATAGTTATATACAGATGTTATAGTTTTCTTGACTCCTTTCTTTTTCAAAACCTCTATTTTATCACGTCATAATTCATAATCTGAAGTGCTCTTGAAATCCTTTGCATATTTGCAGCTCTATAGGCTCCATATTTCTCATCAGGAATTCCTTCCTCTCTCTTCAGAGTCAAGCCACCCTGTCCTTCAATGTCCCATTCAAATACCACCTTCTTTGTAAAGAGTTCTTGACATCCTTTTACCCCACACCCAACCATCCATCTATAGATCCATTCATGTCTCACCTTATCCTGAATTCAGAGAACTCTACTCGCCCTATTTGTTATTTGGTATTTGATCATGTGTAGAATTTTTGTTTTCTCTTGTGGACTGAATGTCCAGCCCTAACCACCAGAACCTGTGACTATGACATCATTTGGAAAAAGGGGCTTTGCATATGTAATTAATTAAGGCTTTTAGATCATCCTGGATTATCTGGGTGGGTCCTAAATCCAAGTGGTAAGTGTCCTTAAGAGACAGCAGATAAGAAGACTGAGTCACAACAGGCTATGTGAAAATGGAGGCAGAGATAGGAGTGATACAGTCACAAGCCACAGGACACTGAGAGTCCCCACATGCTGGAAGAGGAAGAAAAGAATCTCTCCTAGAACTTTTGGCGGGAATGCAGGCCTGCTGAGACCTTGACTTTTGATTTCAGGCTTCACAAACTGTGAGAGAATTTCTGTTTTTAATTTACCAAATGTGTGTTATTATAGAAGTTACAATAAACAGACACTTCTCATCTACACCACCAGCTCTTTAAAAACAGAGGCAGTGAGTATTACTCGTTGAATGGGGTCTTTTCTCATCTTTTAGAAAGGTAGCTGGGGCAGAGAAAAGAACACCGCAAACTGAGTCAAACGGACCAGAATGGTCCCTTCCTCACTGGAACTGTCTCTGTTCTCTGAAGCAGGGACATGTGCCAGTTCTTCCACTGACTGTGAGGGACCATGTGGAAATGGATGAGGAAATTGACAAAAGAAACTCCCTTTTACTGTGTTTGCACAGCTCTCCCATTGCCTTGTCGCCCTTTTGTGACTTGTTGCTTCACTGAAGTTTCCCCATGCTGAGAACCTGGAAAGGATGGTCATTCTGGGGTTAATGCTTAGAGAAGATGTAAGTCCTAGACAGGAAATCATAACTGGGAAAGCAGGCTTCCTGCAGCCTCTCAAGTCAGGATCTTGATGTTTCCCCAAATTGCCATATTCTTTCTTGCAGCTAGGGCTTCTGCATATATTATTTCCTCTGGCCAGAACACTTGCTTTGCTAACAGGTATGATGAGCCTCAGTTCTCAAAGGTAGGCTTCTCTGACCATCTGAACTAGACCTGAACTCCTGTCACATTGCCCTGTACATCTTGCTCAATGTCCTGACTCATTTGATATCAGACTCCATGGGCAAGAATGCTTCTTGCACTGAGCACTCTACCCCACCCTTAGGTGAAAGAAGTGGACCATTCTCCCCTCTCATCCTCTGGTAAGAGGTTACTCTCCAGTGTTGCCTCCTACACTGCCTTTAAGTCTCACTCACACTGTCAGAGGCCTATCATGGTCAGGTCTAGAAGTGATCAGTGCCCCCAAGTCTTGCATGGTGGGTGATCATTCCTCAAGATTATCCCAAGGGAGGGCGGCCTGTCTCAGGGACCAAGAGCTGGGGTTGTCATAGCTGCCCCTCCCTACCGGGAGTCTCCCTTTACTGACATCTTTGGCTATGAGGATTTAGACTTGATTTTGTTGAGGGTGCCAATCAGTGGACTTCCTTGTAACAGAATATGTCACATGAAAAAGGACTATTTCAACAGAGCATCCAGTACAAAGATTGGTAAAATGTGTACTAGATCAGGTAAAAGCTATGGGGGTATATATAGATGCCTGGTCATCTATACCTGTGTGCACATGAAAGTTGAGTTACGGGAGATGTTGAATATAAAGAAGATACTGATTTGGAATCCTGGAAAAATTAACCAGTGAATTATAGAGAGAGACACAGGTTGACTGAAAAATAGCAAGAAGACAGAGGTGCCCTTCTGGTCTGGAAGAATCCAGCAGTCCAGGTGAGTGAAGCGGGACAGCAGGAGTCTGCTGCTAGAGGCACAGAGGGTCACAGGCACTCAAGTACCCTCAAAATGGGGTCAAATTAAACTTTTCTAGAAAGGGCGCCACACGATGCTGTATCTTCTAGGACACAGGTTCTCTTCACTCCATCCATTTTGGAATCAGTCCCCCACCAATGCAGGTGGGGTCCCCAAGGTTAACATCTGATAGCACACATATAACACCAGAACGAATTGCAGAGTAGGAGGCAATAAATGCTTAAGCCAGGAAGTCTGAGGTTATAATTTATATTCACTCTTATTTCTCCATCTTGAGATAGTTCAGCCATCCTGTTTAACAAGGTGGTTGGGGCCACCCTCTCCCCTCTCCTGCTCAGCTTCACATAACTCCTCCCACCCAACTGTCTCTAGCTGGGAACCCATCCTCTCCCCAGTGCTGGCAGAGAAAGCAGTTCTAAGAGGTTCTCTGTCCCCTTGCCAGATGCAAGGAAGCCTTTCTGGTTGGGTGGAGTAGGGAGGTCAGGAGATAACTAGGCTGTGCCCTTCCCCATCAGTTAGCAGAAGGGCAGTGAGTGGGGGCTAGGCCTCTGGGAGCCCATCTACACCAGTTTCTTAGCTTTAAAGAAGCCCTTGAGATGTCGCATCTGCCAGACACCAATGGCCACAAGGATTAGGGTCTGCAGAATGGACCACCACAGAACCCGCTGGTTGGTGCTCTCGCTGGTCTGCCGGAAACGCTCTTCTTGCCACTGTGGGGGTAGGAGGGAGAATAGAAAAGGTGCCTGGCTACAGCTGAATGAACTCCCAGGGGAGGAGCTGGAAGAACTACTTCCCAGGATGTCACATATCCCCTGTCCCGACTGGGCATCCTCACCCTCTGGTACTCCTGCTCTTTCTGGATCAGCCCCACTTGCTCCACCAGCTGCTGCACACGCAGATGCAGCTGGGTCAGTTTGTCGTTGGTTTCAAATTCCGCATAATCGTTGGTGTGCTCACCCAGCTGCATGTCCAAGTGAATGGTCTGGGGACAGGTGAGCCAAAGGTGGAGGTCAGGGGAGCTCAGCTCCATGCATTGACCAGAAACACAGCTTCCTTACCCCAGTGACTGCCTGATACTGGCAGGTCAGCTCCTTACACTCATTGATACAGGGACTGGTCCTGCATTGGGTACCAGAACATCAGATCAGGACCTTGCCTGTGTGTAGTTCCATGTTCAAAAGACCGAAGGATGGGACAACATGTGCAGAGAAATAGGGGTATGTCTGAGTGTTTGACATAGGCAGTTTACTAGAAATAGGTGTTGATGGGACGTGGCCATGGAAAGCCCCGGGGACTCTTAGAGGCTGAACAGCTCTGAATTTCACATTTATGAAGTTTGGTCTTGATCCTAGGGATGGCAGGAGCCAAAGATGGATTTTAAGTTAGAGTGACTCCCTTCTGGGGGCTCCCTCTCATTCTCAGGATCTGTTTTCTGCATGTTTGCTTCATGTGAAGCCCTAGCCCTCCTCCATGGGTACCACCCACTGGGTTCTCCCACCCGAGGAAGGGAGGGTGGATGTCCCACCTGCCACACTCACCAGCTTGCCATCATAGAAAAGGGCGAAGCGGATGGACTCAAGGTGAAGACAGATCTGGTGCTCTCCAGGAGACTGGGAGGTGAAGGTGAAGCTGCCCTGAGGGCCATACTGACGGGCCAGAAGGTTCTAGAGGAAGCAGCCACAAGTGAGCACAGAGAAGCGAGCCACAAACCTGCTTCCAGGAGAGAAATAATGGGGGTATTCCAGGTCCAGAACCCCCACAAGTCAGATCAGAGGGGAGGCTGTGGGGGAAATGGCATCAGTTTGGGCTGGAAAGGCTCAGATGCCAGCATTGCTAATATATAAATATCTACAGTTTGCAAAGAACATGTCTTTTATTGAGCTGTCTACCTGTGAGGAGCCAGGCCCTGGGCTGAGAAATAGAGGCCTTGAGAGGACTTAAGAGTTATTTAAGCAGGAGACCTGAGGGGATGCAGGGAGTCAAGGCCAGCCTCACCTTGTTCTCCGGGTCCTTCACAAACACGAACAAATTGATCCACTGCGGGGAGGGCTGATACTTTTCCATAGCTGGGTCATAGAGCTCTGTCTTGTATTTTCCTAATGAAAAGGCACCCCACACTGATGACCAGAGGTCCACCCCCACCCAGGACTTCCCAGAGTCATGGGGGTCAGGAGAGGAACAGGTAGGCCCAGAGGTCTAAATGACCAAACAAATCACAGACCCATCTTCCCGACATCACATGGGTCTTTCACACCCCCAGCCCAGGATGCTCTGGCCAGAGTGCTATCCATCAATTTTCCACCCCTCCTTATCCCCACGCCCCCACCCTACTGTCCCTCTCACCCTGCTGCCCCTCCCACACACACTCGCCCCTAACTCCCCTCACCCTTTCACCCTCTCCCTCCCCTTTGCAGGGGCTGGAGGTGCTGGTCTGATACGATCCTGCAAAGCCCTGTCCCCACCCTATCTTTGCACTCAGGGTGCAGAGAGGACAACGCTTGGACTAGCCGAGCGCGCACGCACCTATGACAACGGTGCCATCAGGGATCTCCTGGATGAAGCACTTCTCCTCCAGCTCGCGGACCTCGAGGTAGACCGCGCCCCCACCGCCAGTCAGCGCCAGCAGCTGCCCCAGTAGCAGAGGCAGGATCAGCTGGGGCACCCGCGTTAGGCCCCATTCCCGCTCTGGGCCGGCCTGGGGCCCAGAGCCTCGAGCCGCGCAGGCCCCCGCCACTTTTCCCAGGCGTGTGCCGCTGGCCTCTGCGCTGGGCCTGGGGAGGCTGCGATCTCTGGCGCGGACTACAATTCCCGGGAGCCCGCGCGCGGCCCCGCCCCACGCATTCCCGCCGACCCACTCTAAGGAGGGGCCACGCGAGCGCACCGGGGACCCCACACTACCCGCTGCGCGCTCCAAAGTTCCTTCCCGGCAGCTTCTCTCTTCATTCGTGCAGAAACTCCGAGAGACTTGGGTGCTGTTGGCTCCATCCTTCTGTTGGTTAACTGAACCTGAGAGAGGGAAAAGGGCTTGCTCTCAGCGACTAGAGATGATGCTGAGAGGGACAAATCTAGGCAGAAAAACCTGGGATTGTCTAGCAGCCCGTAGGCCAGTTAAGGTTCCAGAGGAAGAACATGGGAACTTGGAAGGAGGAGGTAAGGGGGCAGGAAGTGCCAGATCCACTTGTACTGGAATCCTTCATCAGTGTCCTTGTCTCTGCTCTAGGGATCAAAAAGAAGGGGTTGTGGGTGGGCATGGAGGGTGCAAGAAGAGGCCAGCAACATAACTGGAAAAGGAAAGGGGGTAGGTGCACAACTGAAAGGGGTGGGGCCACATGACATGACCCAGGAAAAGCAAATCTCAAGAATTTCAAAGTTCATGGTGCCCTGGGATAAGCAGCATAGACTCAAACGCGCAAATATATTGAACTATGGCCCTACTTGGAGGATGCAATGAAATTCTCCACCTCCTGGTGCCTGGTGTTGATGAGCATTGATTTCTTCAACAGCATTTAATGATGATGGTGATAATAAATGATTTTATTTGTCTGTGTCAGGCACTGTTCTATTCACTAAAGTGCATTAACTGTGCTAATCTTTTAAAATTCTCTGAGATGTTAATTTCATTCCAATTTAACAACTAGGGGGAAAGCAGCAAAGAGAATTTGAGTAGTAACTTGCCCAAGGTCGCCCAAGATGACAAATGTCAGGTATTTTTTCAACAAACTGGGTTAGGTATTATGATCCACGTTGACACAAAAATGAATAGGATCTGTCTCCTAAATTCTAAGGAGCCCATGGAAAAGCAAAGGGACATTTTAGGTTAATAATATATCTTTTGGCTCCCAGGAATTATCCCCTCACGTTAGTTTTGTGACTCAAAAACCGAATGCTTTAGAAGGGTTAATTAAGACAATGTCTGAAAAGTGTCCATTAGATTTGAGAGGTGGTTGGTTCACCAGGGTATTCCTGAAGCTAGGAGGCAGCGCGAGGTGCTGTCCATGGTTCTGAACAGTCATTGCCAGTACCACAATCTATAGCAAAGGACTGGCTTTTGTTTTCTGTTTTTAATAAATTTTCCAATCCCTCACTAACTTAATACTTTTGTAAAATGCATGAAAATAAATTTATCATGATCCTTTGTGTCACACCAGTGTTAAATTTCTGTAAAACTTCCTAAATTCTTACTCTCAATTTCAATTTCACTGCGGACCTCAAACAATCATGGACCGGCACTGGCTTTGCAGACCATACAGAGCAGCATTGTTCTATTGCAGTGGTCCAGTTAGACTGCCCACAGAAAACCCCTAAAAGGACAAAAGTGGACAAAAGTGGAAATTTCTTAGGGTCTAGAATGACATACGTGTAAGAAATAGCATACTAGTGACTCATTGCAAGATTCCAAGGCCCAGGACCCAAACATTAGGAAGGATGATATGGCTCTCCAAGTAGCAAAAATATCGTGATGATGGAAAAACCTGTTTCTGACCGATGACAGGGCTGCGAATATAAGAGCAGTGAGTTCAGCATTCTGGGATTCTCCCACTTGGCAGTGATCTCATTCCACACTGGCTACCATGACCACTGAACTGGAGGCCATATGTGCAATTCTAAGGAGACACTAGGGGGTTACATTGACTTGTCCCATCTATGATTTCCTCAGAATCTTGCAGGTCTCCACTACATTCTGTGCCCTTTTTGTGATTTTTTTTTTGCTATTTATTTTTATTTACTTATGCATACAAGAACTAGGGTGTAGGCCAGAGGTGCGAGGGGTGAGGGAGAGGATTTGCCAGAGATATAGTGGGGAGCAGAACAGGCAGATCAACTGAAACATACTGCTGAGGGGAGCAGCGGGTGAGGCAGGAGATGTCTGCTGTGCCATGTGGGTTAGCTCTCTGGCTGTGGTGGTGATAGCACTGAGCCTAACCCCTGTGCCACCAGAGTGGTCCCTGTGCCCTTTTTTGGAAGATGCTTTGAGCTCTCATCTCTGCTCCCTTCTCCACCTGCCTAATTGCCATTCATGCTTAAGACTCGAGCACAGGGGCACTCTCTAAGGCATTTACTCCCCAGGGCTCCTAGGGAAGGGGGCTGTAAATCCCTCCATCATAGTGTGAACTGCATTGGATTATAACCCCCCATTATAAACAAGTCCCTCAGAAACTGACAGGTGTAAGAGATAAAGACATGGGCTTCTGCTACAAATTAATCTCCCTGCTCCCCATAGTCTAGCAAAAACTAGGAAAAGTGTGCAGTGAATGTTTGGTTAGAGAAATGCAATAAAGAGGATGGGGGCCTCCCTGGTGGTGCAAGGGGTTAAGCACCGCGCTATGAAGCAGTCCACAGCCTCTGCAGCACGAGTTTGATTCCCAGTCGGCCAGGGAGCAACCCACATGGCGCAGCAGACCTCGCCTATCTCACCCGCTGCTCCTCTCAGCAGTGTATTTCAGTCAGTCTGCCTGTTCTGCTCCCCACTCTGCCCCTGGTGAATCCTCTCACCCCCCACACCTCTGGCCTATACCCCAGTTCTTGTATGCATAAATAAATAAATCTTTTTTAAAAAAGTAGTAGTGCTATTTAAAAAAAAGAGGATGGAAAGAGGAAAAGAGAGGATATAGAAGGGGAGAGTAGAAGGAAAAGGAAATAAAAAAGAAGTGAGAGAGGGAGAAAGAAGGAGGAAGAAATCAAGGAAGAAGGAAGGAGAGGAGAAGAAGGTAGAAGAGTAATAGCTATAATTGTAGGAAAAGCCAAGATTTCTACATTCTTCTGCCTGGCTTTTCTTGTTATTCCCAGTAGGCATCTCAAGTTAGAGATTGTGGGAAAGGGTGCACCAGGAATAACATGCTTTGCACACGCCACTGTCCATGGCCCCACCATGCCACTGTCCCTTCCACTGGACCATTGGTCTCTGTGATATTCTTCACTGGTGTACAGAAAAATGCCTTCTGTTTCTCTGGACTATCTCTCCAAAGGGATTTCCTATGAAAGTTTTTTTTCCCTTGTGCTCTCTGTACCAGAACACCTTGGCATTGGAGGATATTTTGTATTGAATCCAGGGCCATCAAGAACAGTGTCGTGCTGGAGCCAACCTGGAATTAATCATTGTTCCCGTTCTCTCTGGGCTCATACTGGCCCCTCTGGCAGAATCCTTCCACTCTGGTGAGCTTTTTCAACTATTCCCCCATCTCTCTCTCCAGTCCATTCCTCTTCAGGGTTTTGGAGAGTTCATTCCACTGGTCTGTGTGACTGAACCCACATTGAAGGTATGGCTATCCCTTTCCTCCTCCCAGGCTGTGGAGGTTCCCATAAGTAGGGCAACTCAAGGGGAGTGGCTGGACTGTTCATGTTCCCTGGGAGTCAGGAAGCTATTGATCCAGAACTGGGTCTCTTCTTGGGGCAGCATGACCAAATGCCATACTCCAGCCCACCTAAATATTAGCTCTTCTCCAGCCAAAATGACATTACACTTTCTCACAGTTCCTCAAACGTCCCCAGTATCTTGCATAAATCTCCTCTAGGTGTGTAAAGAAATGAATAGACTTGGCTGAGGCACCAGAACATCTCCCTGGGCTCAGCTCCCATCCAGGGCAAATCCTCTCCCCTCATTTGATAAACCTGGACATGGGGAGCAGATTTCTCAGCCCATCTTCTGTTAATCACTACCCTTTCTGTCTCTCTTCAGTCTTCTGCATTTGGGAGTTCTCATTCTTCAGGTTCAAAGAGCATTCATTGTCCATAAGGAGATAAAACTGGAAGAAAGGGAAGGGAGGGGACATGGTAGAGAGACCAAGGTAATGGAGAAAAGAGGAGGAAGAGGTAAAAGCAGAGTAACAGGTGTTCTATAGTTTCTTCCCTTTCTCTTATATTTTCCATTTTTCCTCCCTGTATCTCCCATACTTCCTTCCTCTTCTTTAGTTTTAATATGTAGGTTTTATTATTATTGAGTCATGATAAGATCCGGGAATGAGCAGAAAGTTGCCATTAATAAGATAGTTTGTTATAGGTTCCAAGAGGTGTTAGTACACCTTGCCATGCAGGGCCATATGGGAAAGCACCAGGGTTGGCCCTGAGGCAGAGCAGTGAGGGGAGAGCATGAGTAAAGGCCTTTACTGTATTGTGTTTTTCATGGGAAGAAATAGGCAAGGCAAGACTGCTCAGAATTGGCTAGTTTGAATAATTTCATCAGACTCTTGGGTGTAGGGGCTGCTTTGAATTGTCTGTCACTTGGTCCTGAGTTGATTAAGGTGGGAAAAACTGGCATGGCACGTGAGAGTTCAATAAGAGAGGTGGCTGTGGGTGTGTGCTTTGGATTGATTGGTTTGCAAAGGAATGTTGCAATCTTATGGGAGTCCTTTTCTGTTCTCTAGGAATCAGCCCAGGAGGGGCAGGCTCATGGTCAGCTGAGACCCCAGATGCTGGAGTATCAAGAATATAGAAAATAAAAAAGGAATTATTAATATAACTCCCAACCCTTGTCTGCATGGTGTTTCCAAGTGACCATGGCAGCACTTTCTTCCCACATCTAAAGGGCTTTAAAAGTCAGGTGAAGGAGATAGGACGGGGGAGGGAGGAGCAAAGTAGGTCACAGGTCTGCCCCCTCTTGGACGGGGGTGGAGAGCAAAATGAGATAATTGGGCTCCCCCTGTTGAAGCTGCCAGGATACTACTGTGTCTAGCCTGATAAAACACAAGCCATGTTTCAGGCTTCGAAGAACATGGTGTCTTGCTTGCCTCCTAGCCTCATCCCTGGAACATGGTTTCAGGATTCGAGACTGGCTCTGCCATTAGTTGACTAAGTGACCTTGGACTTGTAACTTCCCTTCTCTGGTCCTTAGGTTTTCTCACCCCCAGAGCCGCTCCAGGCAAGGTTCAACTCCCTAGGCTTCTAGTTCCTGTTGCAGAGCTCTGTCTCCCAGGGAGCTCTGTCAAGCACCCAGCCTGCAGGTCCCTATTGTGTGTATGCTTGTCAGATGAATGGGTCCATTCACCAGAGAAGAGGAAGAAGGGCACCTCAGGGCTGCTCCCTGAGTTTGGGGGAAGGCAGTGCTGATGTTTGTCTCCTGAGGTTGGGTGTTTTCCTGGTAAGCTTCCCCTTTAAGAACAGGGGGGTGGAATCAAAGTAAAGTAAGTTCTCCAATTTATCATCAACACTGATTAACACTTGATTTCCAATTTTCCTGTTCCCCTGAAAACACAGACACACACACACACACACAATTTTCCTACTGCTACCTTCTTTAATTTTCCTCTATTATTTAACCCCACATGAGCCTTCTTTTCCTGTTACTGCTCAGATTTTCATTTCTTGGTGTTCTCTGAGCTGTGGTCCTGGACTTTGGATAATAGTCTTTTCTCAGCTATGTAGTTTGCAAAGATTTTCTTGTGATTTGTGACTTCATTTCTCATTCTCCTGAAGATAGCCTTTCAACAAGCAATACTAGAGCAATTTGCCATCCTTAGACACACACACACACACACACACACACACACACACACACACACTCCTTGACCCCAGATCACATCTTATACAAAAACTAACTCAAAATACATAATATACTTAAATGTAAAGTGTAAAACTATAAAACTTTTAGAAAAAAACAGGAGACAATCTTAGGGATCTAGCATTAGGTGAAGAATTCTTAGATTCAACGCCAAAAGTGTTACAGGAACCCAGATGCCTCAGCGGTGGGAGCCGGCAGTAGCAGTGATGTTCTTTTGCCCTGCTGATCCACCACAAGTCAGTTGTGGCAGTTGCTCCTCAGAGATCAGAAACTGCCATTTTGTCAGTTGTGGCAGTTGCTCCTCAGAGACCTTTTATGTAACAGTGTACTTCCTGGATTGTGGAATGGATCAGTCAAGTGTGAGCTATGAGTTGACTGCTGCTAAATGGTCCAGTCAGCTACAGGATTGAAAAATGGTCCAATCAGACTTGTGGGTGGGGCACCCTGAAAGATGATATAAGCCAGGGTCTGAGGGAGCTGAAAGGGAGATGACACCAATCCCTGAAGGGAAGAGATGATGCCAGCCCCCCAAAAGGAAAGATGACTCCAGAGCCCAAACAGGAGAGATGACTCCAGCCTCCAAAGAAAGAAAGGGAAGACTCCATTGCTGACCTCCAAAGAAAGAAGAAAAGAAGCATCCAGCAGCCCACCTCCAAGGAGGGAAGAGAAACCGAAGGACTCTGCCACACACTGGGCCTCGGTCCTGTCTCTGACATTGCCTGAAAGGAGCACCAAAGGCCCTGGGTGTGGTGTCTCAAAGAGCTGTTTGTTGTTGGTGTGGCCCAACAACTCACAAAGAACTGTTAACAATGGGTGTCTCTGACATCACTTCTGAGGGCCCAGTAGTGACCAGTGCTGTCCAGCACTCCTGGTGACTGGTGGTGACCATCACTGACACTATCTGGGTAGATAGTCACCACTTGTGGATACAGTGAGCTCTTTGTTTCCCCTGTTTATAAAATAAACCCCATGGTTGTTGTTCCTGGAGCCTAAGGACTCTTGCAATTTTGTGCGCAGGTGAGAACCACAGACAGCGACCTGTCCTCTTATTGGGCACTGTCCTTTGCTAGGCTCTAGCCATAGCCCCTATTGTGTAGGTGTTGTATTGCTATAGCCCGTGGTTTTGATTTTTGGCCTTTGGGGGATTTTTGGTGACTCTCCTGTCTCAGAGCCCAGGCAGGTGGGTGGCGGTTCCATCCATCTGGGCTCCTGCCTTGTTACCCTGTTAGCCCCTGTTTCAAAAACACAATCCATAAAAGGAAAAATTGATAACTTGGACTTCATTAAAATGTAAAAATTTTGTTGTGCAGAAGACTATGTTAAGAGAATTACAAAATATAAGCTACAGCCTGGGAGACAGCATATAATGGACCATTAAAAAAAAATCCTTTCCACCAATCTTTGTCTTCTAAGTTTTAGGGTTTAATCCATTTACATTTAAAGTGATTATTAATAAAAAGGTATGTCTTCTGTCATTTTGCTACTTGTTCTCTATTTGCCTTGAAGCTTTTTTGTTCCTCATTTCCTGTATTATTGTCTTTTGTGTTTAATTTTTTGTACTGAAATAAGTTCCTTTTTCATTTTCTTTTGTATATACTCTTTAGCTGTTTTCTTTGTAGTTGCCATGGAGATTACATTTAACATCCTAAAGTTATAACACTTTAATTTTAACTTATATGAGTTTGTCTTCAATAACATACAAAAGCTCTGCTCCTTTAACAGCTCTGTTCTATTTCTGTTGTTGATATCTCGAAATTATATATTTATACATTGTATGTAGTGGTTACTTTTCACTATAAAAGAAACTAACTTAATGTATGCAGTACATGAATACATTTCCAGAGAATTATGCTGAGTAAAAAAACCTAATTTCAATAGATCACACACTATATCACTCCATCTGTTTAACATTCTTAAAATGACATTTATAGAAAGAGAGAAGTCAGATCAGTTGTCTGGGGTTAAAGAGGGGGTGAGACAGTAGGAAAGTGGGGGTGGCTATAATGGAATAACAGGAGGGTTATTGTGGTTTCTATCTCGACTCTATCAGTGTAGATATCCTGGTTGTGATTGCCTGATTACCTAGTTAAGATTGGGGGAATCTGGGTAATGCAGAATCTGTCTGCATTATCTCTTATAACTATAAGAAACTATAGTTTCTTGCACTATAGTGCATGTGAAACTATAATTATCTCAATATAAAAGGTTTAATTTTGAAAACACCTGAAACTAATATAATAAAATGTTTTTATTCTGTAATTTGTTAATTCTGAATGGGGATGACATTAGCTGTAATGTACATAATTACAACAGCACTAAGAAAAGCACAACCTGTAATTCACAGAAGAAAACTAATGACAAAAAAGTTCATTATCCAGGAAATAAAAATAGATTTTTCATCAGTAGATGAAAAATTGTTAAGATTATAAAGGTTGAAAATGGCTGAGCAGGATGTTGGAAAGTAAGCACTTCAACACAGGATTGGTGGACTTGAAAATTGTTACATAGTTTTTGGGAGGGCAATTTTGTGATCTCTGATCAACAAAAGCTATGTCCTACAGTAATGCTTTTTAGAAAATGAACATGTATTTTTATTGCAGCATTTTTTGTAAGAGCCAATAATTAGGAGGGACCACTTTCATCAGAACAGTTAAAAATAATAAGGTGCATTAATATAATGAAATGTTACTGTTATGAAAAATTAGAGATGTTCTGATGAGGGCTAACCTGAACACATTCCCACTGAACTTCCCTCCCTATGGCCAAATGAAAACAGTAAGAGGGCGATATAGAAAGAAAACCTCCAAATTCCATGAAAACTTAAGGCAACAATCACACACTAACTTCGAAGAAGGGCTGCCAAAATGAACAGAAACTGGAATAAAATCCAGGGAAGATGCACCCAGACCTCCGCTGATCTCACACTGCACAGCTCTCCAAAACAGGGCGGCCCCAAGACCCCCACTAATACCACTTTACCTGCAGGTCACTGGGGCACCGAACCCTGGTCCAGAGCGAGCCATCACTGTGTGGCTAGTATCCCAACAGCAAAGGATGAGTGTGGAGAGTGCCCGGGAACCTAGAGACCAGATTAGGGGCGATTGGGGGGCGGGGAAGAGAAGTGATAAAAGAGAACTTTGGCTTTTCATTTTGTATTTCAATCTTTTCGACACTAAATTCGTACATCTTTGTGTCATATTTTCAAAAACACAAGCGAAACTTGAGTGGCGGATGCTTACGCCGAGGAAAGACCCGAGTTCATAGGTTCGAATTCTGTCTGTGCTCGTAAAGCCCTCCGCGACCACAAAGTCTTTCATGATCAGCAAAAAAAGGTGATAATCGTCACCAGTAGGCGGACTACAACGAGGATCAACATAAACACTTTTTCAATTCTGGGGCCCCAATTCCTGACTAGTTCAGATCCGCACCCCAATCACGTCGTGCCGCGCCACGGCTGCGAGGCATCTCGGGACTTGTAGTCCCTGCGACCGGACTCGCTGTCCCCGCAGGCCCCGCGGCGGCGGCTCTGCTACGTGGCGCAGCCCGCTGCGCCTGCGCGGGCAGGTGGGGAAGATGGCTGCGGTGCAGGGTGTGCCGGCTGTCCGGCCCGGGCCTGGAGCTGGGCTGGCCGGTGTGTTTCGGGCTCTCCTTCTCCTGCTGTGGTTTGCGGCTCGCGGAAGCGCGCTCTATTTCCACATCGGAGAGACGGAGAAGAAGTGCTTTATTGAGGAGATTCCAGACGAGACCATGGTTATAGGTGCGGGGGGGAGGGGGAGAGTTTGGATGTGGGGGCGCGGGATGCGGTAAGTTGGCAGTTCACAGCCTGGAGCAGGCGGCCGCGCGATCCTGGCGGCCTGGACCCAGCCCCACCTCGCGCTCTCCTGATCTGGGCTTACTCCACTTTCCTCCAGGAAACTACCGGACGCAGCTATATGATAAGCAGCGGGAGGAATACCAGCCGGCGACTCCCGGGCTTGGCATGTTCGTGGAGGTGAAGGACCCAGAGGACAAGGTGAGTTTGCCCCTTAGCCCGGAGCCCTTGCTCTCCACTTCGGCGCAGGCATTGGTACTTCCCCTTCTAGTTTCCGCTGCTGTTAAACTGGTCAGAAGAGTTGGTGTTGGGAAGAGATACCTGGTTTTCACTCCGGGCCAAACTTGGGGGTTGCTGCAGTTATAGCAGCTCCACTCAATTTCCTGTTGACGGCTGCGTGACTTCCCGCCAAGTCAGTTCACTTTCCCGAGCTGTTTTCACGGTCTGTGAAAGGAAATTCACCAGTTTTTCTAGGTATGATGGGCGGACTTAATTGTAGTGCTGGAAATCAAAGTGTTTTGTCACCTTTAAAGCTGTGACATCCAGGCTTTAGGATTTCAAAAAACAAGTTACTTTCCAAAAAGAAGGAGCTGCACCACACCTAATTGTATCTTTGACAAATACTAAAACACAAAATCTTTAAGCTGTTACCTTTCATTAAACTCTCTCTCTCCCTCTCTTCCCCCCTCTCTCCCTCTCTCCATCTCCCTCATTCCCTCTCTAACTCTCCCCTCCTCCCTCCCTTTCCCTCCTGCTCTCTCCTCTCTCACGGAAAGCCCTTCCCCAGAGCAGTCATATACCAGCCCAATGTCAGACTTCACCCTTGCCCCAAATAGTTCTCAGACATGCTTTTGGCAAATCTACTGAGCAGATTTGGATGGTTTTGTGTAGTGGGGTGCCTGAGGCCCTTAAAGACACTTAGAGCCTTAAGTACAGTTTTTTTCCAGCTCCATCCATATACTCAATGAAGCCCTTTCTCTCCAGGTCATCCTGGCCCGGCAGTATGGCTCTGAAGGTAGATTCACTTTTACCTCCCATACCCCTGGTGAACACCAGATCTGTCTTCACTCCAATTCTACCAAGTTCTCCCTCTTTGCTGGAGGCATGCTGGTAAGTGGACCCAAGTGGGACTCAACTTTCATCCTGTATACTCTGGTCAGGACTAGAGCATGACATACCTTGGGTGTGAGATGAGTGTATCGGATTTTGTGCTCCTAAATATGACTGGATTTTTAGTAACTATCCAGGACATGGTTGCTGAGTTCTTTGTACGTGACTTGGTCGGAGCATCAGCCAAAGCTTATTCTCACCTGCGCGACTTAGAGCCCCAAAGGGCTGGGTACTGATGAGACCTCAGTGAGTGTTGGCTAACTGCACAAATGAAGGAGGTGGGGAGAGTGTGAGGCTTTCTTGCTCCGTGGCAGGAAGATGGTGTAGGACTACCTCAATCTCTGTATCTTGTCTGCCCCCAGAGGGTTCACCTGGATATCCAGGTGGGTGAACATGCCAACGACTATGCAGAAATTGCTGCCAAGGACAAGCTGAGTGAGTTGCAGCTACGAGTGCGGCAGCTGGTGGAGCAAGTGGAGCAGATCCAGAAAGAGCAGAACTACCAACGGGTAAGTAGATGGGCTGGGAACAGTGGGCTTCTTCCCAGAAACCTTTCCTGTTCCCACCCTTCCCCAACTCAGCCAGGACATCATGTCAGATTAATGATGAAACCCAAGGGACTTACCAAGGGCTGCATAGCAAGCCTAAAAGGTGGCATGGGTATTACTAATTCTACTTTGTAGTTAGGGGACAGATTCTTAAGAGGTTGTCATTGCTCTAAATCACAGTCACATACAAAGTAATGGTAGGAATTAATACCAACATCTTGGGTACTAGTTCCATGTCTCCAGGTGCCCCCGGGACCAGAGGTTTCAAACTCACCTGTGTCTAGGACCCATGCCGGTACTATGAATGGATGTTACTTTAAGGACTAGTAGAACAATGACCTATCTAAACCAGAACAGCTACTGTTAATTGTCAGCTCAGTTTAGTCTTAAAGAAATGCTAACTCTGGGTTTTAAGAGGAACCTGAGGTACAGGGTTTTTTTTTGTGAAAAATGTCTTTGTTTTAAATGTTGGCAAAATACTGAGAGCCAAACAAAACACCTGTGGGCTGAATCCCATCCTTGGGCTACCAGTTTGTAACCTGTGCCCACAATCTTCAAGTAGCAGTTGGGTGAGCTGGGAAGAGGGCCAAGTGAGACCACTCCTGGACAGCCCTGTCTAATGGAGTGCCAGAAACACAACTTCATCTTTCTCCTGGCACCAGGGTAGGACCAGATGAGGACTGTACCTGACAGATGAGCAAACTTAGGAGAAATGAGTAGGTTGCCTGGGGTCACCTGAATGGTGAGAGTGAACACAGGTCCCAGCAGGGCGGCTCAGCTCTTTGCGGGCACTTGGCTGGAGCCTGGCAAAGCTCGTTAGCTCTGGGGCATCCTCTAGGGAGAGAACCCAGCAGTTCTAGTAGCCCCATGTGGGACCCAGCCAACTGAGGCCCCTTTTCCATTTCTGTTCCCACAGTGGCGAGAGGAGCGCTTCCGGCAGACCAGCGAGAGCACCAACCAGCGTGTGCTGTGGTGGTCCATTCTGCAGACCCTCATCCTTGTAGCCATTGGCGTCTGGCAGATGCGACACCTCAAGAGCTTCTTTGAAGCCAAGAAGCTGGTGTAGCCATTTCAGGCCTCACCGGCCATCCTTCCTCCCAGGCTGGGGGAGAAAGGGCCTTTGGAACTGACTTCTCTCTGACAGGAGGACAGGAGTTACCAGCCTTGTATGTTCTGGAGGGGAGAGGGGCCATGGGCTCCCCAGGCACAAGCCGAGGCTTGTGCACTGGCTGGCTAATCCTGAGCAGGTAGTGGGACAAATGCCTACCCCTGCCCTGGGCCCTTTGCAGTAATCACCCAGGGGCTGGTGAAGCAACTGGGAACACCATTGGCACCTCAGAATCACAGTGTTACTGATCAGGGAAGTGAGGTGGTAGTCTGGGGTGGCTGGGGGGAGGGGAGTGGGTGGGCATGCCAGTCTTCCTTTTGTCTTCCTTTGCTAACTTGAGATTTTGAGCAGGTTTGGGTGTGACTGATTCCCTGCCTCCCTGGGAACCTCAGTGTTCCCTCCTTGGTCCTAGAACTCAGCCTGCTGATCATGGTGTGTGTGTCAATTGAGGATGGGGTAGAGCGGGTTATGGTGTGGGAAAGTGCCCTGAGGTTGACCCCGGCATCTTCATATGGTTGTCCTTTCTGGAGCTTGAGGAACCAGGGTCAAGCCAAGCAGAGGCCTTGGTGCTGGTTGGTACTGGGTCTACAGAGTCTTAGTTACTGATTTCATTTTCAATAAGTCTAGGTTTGTTACATTGGTTTCCCAATAAAAGAAATTGACTTCTTGTCCAGTGTGGAGTTACTCTGCTGTGTGTAGGCATGATTCTGCAAGGTGCTTCACGAGTTGTCAGTTCTAATGGGCAAAGCATTTCACAGTCCAAGATGAGTACCCACTTGTGAACTTCGTACTTTCCTGTAGCAGGGCTAGTGGGTTTGTCCACAAACAACAAGTAAATCGTGGGGTTGGGGCTTGAGCACACGCCATTTGGTCTCGTGCCAGCTCCCATTTGAAATGCTCTCCCTGCCTTTCCAGAGTAGGTGGACAGAACTGTAGGTGCTACAAGGAAGGGAAGGTAGTGTGCATTGAAAAGAGAAGTGCTGCAGGTGTGGGAAGCACAGAAGTCCCCGGGCTGGCAGGGTAAGGTTACCTGGCTGAACTAACGGTATGGGATTGCTGTTGGGGGAACAGAGGCAAACTGCTGGTAGGGAGATAGGGGGCATGGTTTCAGTGGGACTTGATGGAAAGTTGTAAGAAAGCTGGAAAGGAAGGTTGGTTAGAAGCAGAAGGGCCTTGGGCCTCCCTGGTGGCGTTGGGGTTAAAGTCTCAGCCCTATGAAGCTATCACCAGCCACTGCAGCATGAGTTTGATCCCTGGCCAGGGAGCTAACCCACATGGCACAGCAGACCTCTCCTGTCTTGCCCGCTGCTCCCCTCAGCAGTGATATTTCAGCAGATCTACCTGTTCTGCTCCTCACTCTTGTCTCTGATGAATCCTTTCACCCCCACCCCCAACCCTGCGCAGCTCTGGTCTAGACCCTAGTTCTTGTATGCATAAATAAATAACATAAATCTTACAAAAAAAAAAAAATGTAGAAGGGCCTTGAGCCCTAGATGAGAGATTTGGACATTACCTGCTATTCAGAGTTTTGAATAGGAGACTCCCTTGAAGCTAAATATGAAGGAGGTTAATCTAGCAGTGAGGACAGGGTGGGAAAGGGTGGTGGGAAGACAAATTTGGGTCTTAATCTGAGCTCACATTGCCACCTACACCCACACATTTAGAAAAAACAAATTTCCATACCTTTAGAATTTCAGAAAAATTGTGAGGATAGTTTTCATTATTAAGGTTGCACATTTGTATGATTCATTTGTTAATGTGCTGATAGCAATACATTATTTTAAATAAATTCCATACATCATGCTGATTTTTTAGTTGTTACTAATGTACTTTTTCTGTTCCAGGATTCCACCTAGGATACCACATTACACTTAGTTGTCTCCTTGAGCTTTTGACTGTGACAATTCCTCATACTTTCCCTGTTTGTTGTTTTTAATTACTTCGACAATTTTCAGGACTACTGGTCAGGTATTTTGTAGAATTTCCCTCAGTTGGGATTTGTCTGCTGTTTTTCTCATTATTAGACAGGGTTTCTGGGTTTTTAAAAGGAAGACCACAAAAGTAAAGTGCCATTCTTATCCCATAACAACGTGACTATGGGTGTCACTGTTTAAAATTAATTTTGGGGAGCCTCCTTGGTGGCGCAAGGGTTGAGACGCAACCTATGAAGTTGTCTGCAGCCACTGCAGCATAAGTTCGATTCCCGGCCAGTCAAGGAGCAACCCACATGGTGCAGCAGACCTCTCCTGGCTTGCCCACTGCTTCCCTCAGCAGTGTGCTTTGGTCAATCTGCCTGTTCTGCTCCCCACTCTGTCTCTGGTGAATCCTCTCACCCCCCTGCGCCTCTGGCCTGTACCCCAGCTCTTGTATGCATAAATAAATAAATCTTAAAAAAATAAAATTAATTCGGATTAATTAAAGTTAATTTGGATTTTTATGAGAAATCTGGTTTGTTGAGGTAAATCAGATATGATATTATTGGGCCTGCTGACATGACAAAAATTAGCTGAACCAAATGGTAGTGTGTACCCTTGGGCTTGTGCACTCCAGGTCACAGTGCTACCTCCCTCTTCCATCATTGACCTTATCCAGCTGGTATTTGGGGTGTCAGCCTAAACTTGTCATCAGTCGCTTCAGCAGAACTTGTCAAGATTCTGATATAGGGTGCAGTGCTCTGGGAAAGTTCCTGCTGAACTTTCCCATTTGTAATCTTCCAGGAAGCAGAGTGGCTGAGACTACAGATTGTGCAAACAAGCTGCCTAAATTTACATCCTGAATTGCCCCTGTGTGCCTCACTCCTTCATCTTTAAAGTGGACGTGATAAATACAAAACTCTTAAGGAATGGATGAAAAAAGAATGTAAAACAATGACAGAGTACGAAATCAATAAATGTTAGTTATTTCTCAGGGAACTTAAAATTTGCCTGGGAGAGCAGAGAACATCAAGTGTAATTGCTATTCTCCTTTTCCCAGATGGGAGGTTGGGCCAGCGGGGACGGGGCAGGGTTAAGATGCCACAAGCGACAAGGCAGATAACTCAGTCTTACTCCCCTCTTCAGTTCTCAATTCTATCAAATTCCCCCTTCCCTGGATGATAGCTATCATTTAGGTAGCGTAGACTATGTGCCTGACACTGTATCAAATATGTTTGCATTTTCTCCTTTAATTCTACAGCACGTAGGTCAGGAACCATTTATACTCTCACGTTGAAGTGTTGAACAGGCAGTGTCAGGTTTCAAATCCAGTCAGTCTGTGTTTAATGCCCTCCTGCCTCCTAACTACTACTTGGAAGATGGGCTGCACCCAAGACGGAGCCCTGAACTTGATCCTGCCCCCAGCCTCACCAAGCTTGTTGAGGAAGAGTGCACTACCGGGGTCTAGGGCAGGGATGCCCAGAAATTCCCCGCCTTCTTCAGGAAGAGGAGGAAGAGGCAAATGATTCGACAGCACTGGTTTGGGTGTGTGGAGTCTAAATCCAGCCTCATTCCAGTGCCTCGAGCCGCCTCTAGGGCCTCAGATTCTCGGCCTGTCCAGCGAGTCCGCGGCGAGCAGTTGCCGGTCAGCGGGTTGGGGAGCTCGGGGACTCTCGCCTCCTCCGCTCGCGGAACCTTTACCGCCGCGGCGCAGGAAGCAGACGGCGTGACCGGAGCAACGGACTCGGGGACCGAGGGGCGGGGCGGGGCGGGCGGACCTGGGCGGGGCGGGAGGCGGAGGCGCCGCGTAGGCCCGGGAGGCCGGGCCGGCGGGGCTGGGAGCCCGAGCCCCATGCGCCGCCGCCTCCCCCGACGATGTTCCCCTCCCGGAGGAAAGCGGCGCAGCTGGCCTGGGAGGACGGCAGGTGAGCCGCGGCGGCCGGTCGGGCCCCGTCCTCCTGGGTGTCCATCCTTTCCGGGCCGCCCTGCGGAGCCCGAGGCCGTCGCGTCTCCGTCTCTGCGGGGCTCTCGGGGGTCTGTGCTTCTCCTTGTGAGTCACTGACTCCGTTTGTGGGCCTCTCTCGCTTTCCATGTGGGTCTCGTTATCAGTCGTCTCTGCGCGCCTTTCTGTCATTCCCGGGGCTGTGTTTCTCCGTTGACTTCCTTTCTGAGTTTCTGTCTCTCTCTTTGCGAGTTTCTTTCCCTCGTTATGGGTCTCCTCGTGTCTGTGTGTCTCCTGTCTTCGTGCTGGTCTCTGACTCCGTTGACTTCTCTCAGTGATCCGTCTTTCTGTTTGCCCCTGACCTCTGAGGGTCTTTATTCCCTTCGTTTCCATCCATCACATCCATTTAGCTTTAAACCCTACCCTCCTTCCTTCGAGATTCCCCATCTTGTGTTGACCACCCAGAGAAGCACCCGGACAGAATGCTGCTCAGTATACTCTGCTTCTCTGGCCATTGCCAGGCACGTAATAGTCACTCCTCACACACAACACTAGTTCATTTCCAGTGCAGCAGGACTTGAATGGGGCCTGCTTCATGTAGTAGGTGTGAGCTTGGCCACGACCTTTGCTAATGATGTTTCCCACTAAAGCAAAATTGGGGTGAGGAAGCTGTTGGCCTAAATTTGAGAGATACCCAATACTTAAATCTTGTGATGTAACTCCAAAATTCTTTTCACTCAGAACACGTGATAGTAGGTCTCTATCCAGTGAATAACACCTCGTTTCCTTTTTGTCTCTCAAGTTTGCCAGGTGCCTAAAGATTTTGGAGTATAGTGGGTACAACTCTTCACATACGGGCATTTTTGAGACTTAGTGTTGAAATAGGAAGATTGGACTATAGTAAAAAGAAAGCCTGCAGCATGGAGTTGGCTCTGGGCAGGCATCCTCTTTAATAGCCATGTGACCAGAACCAGATCACTTAATCTTCCTGCCCTCAGTTTTTCCATCTGTGAAACAGGAATCATACTATCTACTCTGAGGGACACTATGAGGATTACAGGGATTCATATATGAAAAATTCTTGACACTATGCTTGGCACACAGGAGGTTTTTTCCAGTTACCTTTGCAATTGGGAGATGCTATAAACAGAGTAGCTACATAGTCAAACCTTGTATCACTAAAGTTTGTGTGCAGGAAGAAAGAAAAGGTAATGGAGAAGAGTTTCCATTTCCTGATTCCTTTCATAACCTTTGGAACTTAATCATGTCCCCAGAAAAATTGACTGGCTTTTGACACGGGTACAAAGATCCATGCAACAGATGCAAACTAGTGTAGCAACTACTGGAGCAACTAGTGTAGCTGGCTCTGGAGCCAGCCTACCTGGGTTTGAGTCTGCCTTTTGCAAACCTTGGGCACGGATTGATAAAAGGAGACAAAACGACTGAAATGCCCCTCGCAGCAGGGTGGGCTGGGTGAGGGCCGCTCGGACTGCAGGTCTAGAGTTCACCACCAGGTGGCGCCAGAAGCAACTGTTTTCAATGTGCCCTGTACTGCGGAATTGGGACTTGGTTCTGAATTTATTTGCTCAGCTGTTTGGGCCTTCGGGCTCAGAATGAGAGTGCCCATGGGAATGTGATCCTGGTGGAAAGGGGAAGCTGGACCAAGCTGACTGGCATGTGAAAGAGCATGGAATGCCCAAATCCATGCCTTACCGTGCATAGTGATCACTGCTTCTTCTCCCAAAGGTGGGATAGTCCCCCTTGTCCATCTCCCTCGTCTCTGCCTCACCCCCAGAAAGAGCTCAAAGGGCAAGAGAGAATCTGTAGAGGTTCCCTTCTTTCCAGGTCAGTCTCAGTATTGGGGCCCACTGCTCCCAACAGGAAACCCCCACCGCTGGATAAAGGGGGGTAAGTCAGAAGCTCTGCAAGGGTGTTCTACCCAACCATCTCTGCTGTGTGTGTGACCTGTGCTTGGCTTCAAGTTGCTGACTTACAAGTTAGCAGTTGTGCCTCTAGAGAAAAGTATAAGTTGGTCTGGCTCTAGTGTGTGACTTAAAGCATGCCCTGATTGTTGGACCCTTCCTGTAACCCACTTAGCAAGTGCTCTGCTGTCTGATGTGACTGGGGCTACAGAGGTGAACCAAATTATATGAGGGGGAGACAACCAGAGACATGGGTGATTACAAAACTCGAAATGCTTCAAAGAAAGAAGTACTAGATCCCATGGGGACACAAAAGAGTGGGCATGTGCTCAGTTTGTGTGCACATGATGATGGTGAGAGCACTGCTGACCTTGACATTGGAGTTTGGCCCTGAAGGATCAGCTAGGGGCTTCCAGGCAGATAAAATAAAGAAGGGCACTTCAGACAGAAGCAGCTGGCCATGTAAATGCCAGCTCACAGAAGGAATATAGTGAGCAGAAAAGCTGGGAAGGACTCAGTGTGATTGCACTGGGTGAGTGGGAGGGAGCAGCAAGAGATGGGGCTTGGTCACAGAGGGGTTGTGCGGCCCGGTCAAGAAACCTGACTTTCATCTTGTAAACACAAGTGACTTATGCAGAGAGCAAAGGGATCTGCCTGAGCAGGGGAAGACTCTGATGAGACAAGCTAAAAGAGAGTCTGGGTGAGGAAAGACCAAAGGGGCGCGTAGGAGGTGGAATCTAACTGGTGATTCTTAGAGGCTCAGAGCAGATTTCCTTGCAGATTGTTTCGGGGGGAGTAGCAGAGATGACACTTTCCTTTTCTTGGCTTCCTCAGCTCTGCCTTCACCATTCAGGGGATCTTTTGGTAAAAGGGACAAAAGAAATCAGGTGAATTCCACCTGTTTCTTTGTACTTTCTAACCCAAAGGCCAGTCTCTCCCAGGACTAACCCACTGCTTAAGATACTCAGCTGTTTTTCCAGGTTCTGAAAAATGTCTGGGTGCTGTGCCCTTCTCTCGCCTTTCTTTCCTTCTCCCTTCTCTCAACTCTTGTTGTGGTTAGACTGAGGCTTTGAGACCCATTCAATGAACTGCCACTGTCATTTTGGGCCTTGCTTGGGTTGGGGCAGATCTGAACTTCCCGGAGGAAACATTGGTCTTTTCTCCAGGACAGATAGCAGCCCATGCCCCTTCTCATACTAGCTTTCTTTTTTTTTTTTCTTTTTTTTTTTCCCCAAAGATTTATTTGTTTATACAAGAACCGGGGTACAGGCCAGATGCACGGGACGGTGAGAGGATTCACCAGAGACAGAGCAGGGAACAGAACAGGCAGACTGATGAAATACACTGCTGAGGGGAGCAGTGGGCGCAACAGGAGAGGTCTGCCGTGCCATGTGGGACCCTCGCTGGCCGGCTGGGATTGAACCAGCGCTGCAGAGGCTGCGGACAGCTTCACAGCGTGGCGCTCAACCGCCTGTGCCACCAGGGGAGGCCCCTCATACTAGCTTTCTAGTATGAGAAGCAGGACGAAACAAGGTTTCTGCTGGGATTGAACCTACTGGGAAACTGGTGTGGAAGGTGGATGGCTCCTGCCATCAGCTCAGAGCATGAGCCACTGTCCTGGGGAGAAGCAAGTACCAGAGGCAAGGCGTCTGTTCCCTGCCCTTGCACCGCTTAAGGTCAATCACAGTAAAGAAAGAGCATTCAGGAACTGGGGCAGCTCTGCTACTTGTGAGTGGCCATAGGGCTTCCCAGAGGTGGAGCTGCATGGGCTAGGCCTGGCATGGGTAGTAGGATTCTGATGATTTGTAGCAGCATGAGCAAAAGCATTGGAGTTGCTTCTGTACTAATTCCTAGGTGCTTGGGACAGACCAGTTATGGGGATGCCAGAGAAGAAGTCTGTCTCAGGGCCCTTCCCTTCTGACTCTGGCCCTGTTCTTGTACCAGGTCCAGTTTACTGCCCCGTGGCCTCGCCCGGAAGTGCTCCGTCTTCCACCTTTTTGTTGCCTGTCTCTTATTGGGCTTCCTCTCCCTGCTCTGGCTGCAGCTAAGCTGCTCTGGTGACGTGGCCCGGGCAGCCAGGGGACAAGGGCAGGAGACCTCAGGCCCAACACGGGCCTGCCCCCCTGAGCTGCCCCCTGAGCACTGGGAAGAAGATGCATCGTGGGGCCCCCACCGGCTGGCAGTGCTAGTACCCTTCCGGGAACGCTTCGAGGAGCTCCTGGTCTTTGTACCCCATATGCACCGCTTCCTGAACAAGAAGAAGATCCAGCACCACATTTATGTACTCAACCAGGTGGATCATTTCAGGTATGGGCCACCTCCTGACTCAGCACCCCCTTTGCCAGGGTTCTTACTTTGCCTGGGGCAATGGCAGCCGGGTGGGAGACAGTAGACCTTTCTCACTAGGTGTGACGGGAAATTTGGGGAAGGTTTGGGACTGGGAAGGGTCTGGATCAGATTTCCATTTTAAAAAGAACCTTGTGGCTGCTGTATGTGGCATAGATTATACCAGAATAAAAGAAGAGGCAGGGAGACCTGAGTAGTCACTGAGATGATGGTGGCCAGTCACATAGAAGGGGCTGGAGAAAAGTGATATGGAGGAAGTGCAGCCAGGACTCACAGGTGGATTGCCTGTGGGGGCTAGCGAAAGGAAGGTCAAGGCCATGGCTTTAAGTTGTTCACTTTCTGGCATTATCTTAAAATCCTTGCCCTTTCCCAAAACTACTCCCTTCCATGATCACAGTTCATCTCACACTCACTCCCATCCTTCAATTCATTCCCACTAAGAGACAGACTCCAATGATCCTTGGACCCCACTAAGCACATTAGTCCAGGATCCTCCCAATTTTCACTGCCCACTCTCCTTGTCCTTCCTTTCCCCTACCTAACTTGGCGTCCAGGGGCCGCCATTAAAGTCACTCCCCCATATACTCAACTGTCCTGCCCCTTTCTGCCTGGATAACTACGCCTGACAAAACCCCACAAAACCATACCTGGATGTGGCTAGAGATGCTGCTCGTGTCCCTGACAGTGAGCCTGGGTCCAGGCAGAACTGAAGCCTCCAGTTCCTCCAGTTCATTGCTTCTTCCCTCTGTGCACAGTCTTTCACACCACCTCTCCTCTGTTCTCCTCCTCTGCCTTTGTTTCTTATTTGAGAAAACCACCAGCTGGAAGAGAACTTGCCCAAGTCCCCACCTGCTGGACTTGCCTACTAGCTTCTTTGCACACTGCTGTTCTGCCCGCCCATTCCAGCAGATGCCCTGCCCCAGCTTCTCCCCAGGGCTAGCTCTTCCTCTCTGGCCTGGGTCACTTCTCCACACTCTCTTACTCAAGGACATCACTGCAGCCATTGGCTCCTTTCTTTCCTGCATGAGCAGTTTTTTTCCCCCACACCTGGCTTGTTCACGTCAGCATGCAGCCTTACTGAAATAATGCCCATCTAAGAAAAGAAGAGGAAGAAAGAAGAGCCCCCTTAACCCTAGAACCCCCACAGCTATCATCGCATTTCTCAGCTCCCCTCTGTAGGGGAATTTCCTTGTCTTCCCCCTCGAGCTCTCTTGAACCTGTTTCACTCAGATGTTTACCCCCATCATGACACCAAAACAGCTCTTGTTGACATCACCAATGAGCCCACCTTGTTAATCCAAAGACCCATTCTCAGCTTTTATCCTGCCAACCTTTTACTAGCATTTGCCAAGTGGGTCACTCCAAAGCCCAAGGCCTTCAGGGTCCTGTGCCTTTCTGACCTCACCCCAACCTACTCTCAGTTGCTCAGCCGGGCCACACTGCGGTCTGCTCCTGCCTCAGATCCTGGCAGTTGCCCCTCTGCCCAGAGTCCCCTTCCCCATATGGTTCAGCTCCTCAGGCCTTCAGGGTTCTGCTTAACCCTGCCACCCCCTTGAGGACAGGACTGAGATTCTCCACTGCTGATCTGCAGTGCTCAGAACAGTTTCTGGTGTGGTAGGTACTCAGTCACATTTGGAGAGGAGTCAGAGCTGGGGGGCATGTGAGTGCTGGGCAGCCACACAGTGAAGTCAGTGTCAGGCTGGAGGGCAGCCTGGGCACTGGGGTGGGTGCTCTGGAAGACAGGCTCTCGGGCAGTGTCTGGGGAGAGCCGCTCATGGCCGCCCTGCCCAGGTTCAACCGGGCGGCTCTCATCAACGCGGGCTTCCTGGAGAGCAGCAACAGCACAGACTACATCGCCATGCACGACGTGGACCTGCTCCCTCTCAACGAGGAACTGGACTATGGCTTCCCCGAGGCCGGGCCCTTCCACGTGGCCTCCCCGGAGCTCCACCCACTCTACCACTACAAGACCTACGTGGGCGGCATCCTGCTGCTCTCCAAGCAGCACTACCAGCTGGTGAGGCCCAGCCTAGCCTGCTGTGCTCAGGGCCAGGGAGTGTGCACCTGGGTAGGGCCGTGGGCAGTGAGTGGCAGTTCTGGGGCCCAGCAGATGGAGGAGTCCCATCCTGGTCACACCGGGGCATCCAGGAGCAGCTACGAGAAAAGTACCAGAACATGCAGATCCCTGAGGGAGGGCCCACAGCAACACCGTTTGCAAGCTGGCTTCAGAAAGCTGGGGTGGATTGGCTGTCAAAGTGGAAAAGTCCAGGGGTGCTGGCCCTGCCTCTGGTGTTGCCAGGACACCATTTCTCTTTCCATTTCTTGCTCTGACTGTTCTAGAGTGGATTTATTTCTACATGTTCAAAGTGCAAGGTAGTGACAGCTGCAGCTTGAGTCCAGCTAGATCCAAGTCCAGTGGAAGACAGTACCCTTCCTCACAGCCCTGACAGGAGCCTCAGTGCCTTGCCATTTGGCTCTTGAATTGCCCGCCTTGGTTCCTGGGCTGTCCCTGAGTTGACCACTGTGGCTGGGGGAGAGCTGCGTGGCATAGATCCAGTCTACTCCTTTCTTTAACCCATGGCTGAAACCAGCTTATGTGAATGAAGTCCCGGTCCCGGTCATAGAAACGGATGTCTGTGAGACAGCCAGCGGTCCCTCTCCCATGCAGAGGACACCAGGGAAGAAGTAGGAGTACAGGGTGGGGGCAGGTACTTCTGCCCATCTGGTTCCCCAGTGAAGGGCCCTCGCCTGTCAGACATTTTTGAGAAACCAGTATCTCAAGAGTTCAGGGCCCCATTTGGGTAGGACTGGGAGGTGCTGCTGTCTCCCCAGCCAGAGCTGTAAGCATTGAGTGTTCATTCAGAACCGCCAGGGGAGGAGGGAAGGAGCCTTGCCCAGCTGGGGCTTGGTGCTCCTGAGTGGAGGAGGCCACAGAGCACCCCGGGAGGATGGGGAGTGATGCCGCCTGTCTCTGTCAGTGCAACGGGATGTCCAACCGCTTCTGGGGCTGGGGCCGCGAGGACGACGAGTTCTACAGGCGCATTAAAGGAGCCGGGCTTCAGGTAACGCTCCCCTGCAGGCTCCGCCACCGGGGCTGCCCTGAGGGCCCTTTCACTGCCCCAGATGAAGTTCCTGGGCCTTGGCAATGGCACCCACAGTTCCAATTCCAGCCTGCCCCTGACTGCACACCTGTTCTGCAGGATGGGAATGCAGGCTCCTGCGTGGCCTTGGCTGACAGTGTGACCCTAAAGGACTAGCGCTGAGGGCTAGGGCTCCAGAGAAGCAGCCTGACCCAACTTCCTTTGGCCTCCTTAGCTTTTCCGCCCCTCGGGAATCACAACTGGATACAAGACATTTCGCCACCTGCATGACCCAGCCTGGCGGAAGAGGGACCAGAAGCGCATCGCAGCTCAAAAACAGGTGCTGGCTGGTTCCCTGAATGGGGACAGATGGGTGATGTGGGGCGCCAACATCATTTCACCACGTTCTCCTTGGGCCCAAATGGCTCATTCTCCCATTTGGCTCACGTCAGTTGACAGGTGCCCTGCTCTGGTGGCTGCTGTGGACACTGGGCACAGTTGGTTAACAGAGACCTCAGGGTCTCAGGTCTGCAGGGGGTAAGGGTGGTGTGGGACTCAGCTGAAGGTGCCAGAATCCCAGGCAGGTCTGGGACCCAGGTGTCCCCACCCCTCAACAGCCTATTCTCGGGAGGCTGTATTAGTCTGGTCCTGGCTCTTCAACTGACGTGGGATGCAGCTGTGGGTGAGACTCCGTCTGTGAGTCTCACTTCCTTCTGCCCCCAGCAGGGGCCGGTGGACAGCTGGTGGCACAGAGTCCTGAGTGTGTGCTTTGTCCCCCTTTCCTTTCCAGGAGCAGTTCAAGATCGACCGGGAGGGCGGCCTAAGCACCGTGAAGTACCACGTGGATTCCCGCACAGTCCTGTCTGTGGGTGGGGCCCCCTGCACTGTTCTCAACATCATGTTGGACTGTGACAAGGCTGCCACCCCTTGGTGCACATTTGGCTGAATCTCCTGGACAGTCTGGAAGCTTGCACCCACAGGCCATGCTGCTACTCAGGCCCTGGGCCCAGTTGCCATAGGAGGTGGAGTGACCTGAAGCAACAGACAGCGAACTGTATGTCTACAGCAGCCAGAGGCAGGGAAGCCAGCACAGGACACACTAGGGCATCTGGGACGCTGCTAGCGTCAACAGTGACAGAGAGGCTGCATGTGGCTCCTGGCTGGGACTCTTCACCCTGCCTACCTGCTCACCCTGCTCTGCCCTCCTTTGTGTGCTGATGCCTGCGGGCTTTGGGTCTTTTCCTAGACCCTCGTGCAGAGATACAGTTTAGAAGCCGGCAGCTCACGTGGATGGCCAGTGTGATTGTGAGGATTAAAACTGCAAGAGCCAGCCTGCAAGCTGATACCTGCTCCAAGATGGTCACCATGCGGGAATGTGGCCTAGTGTTGCCAGATCTTCTGATTTTTTAAAAAAGAAATTAGAATTCTGGATTCATAAGTGAAACAGTTAATTTTTAAATAATAACTAATTGAAACTTTAAAAAATATGACAGTCAAACAAAATGTTTGGGCCACTGGTTTGTCACCTGTTGCTGAGGGGAAAGGGGGGCGGAAAAGATGACCCCTCTCTAGTTATAAGCTGGCAAGGACTCGGGGCAGGCTGGGAACACAAAGCCAGGGAAACTGGTGGGGGAGAAGTGCAAGGTTCCTGTCGCCTCCCCATGTTCTCCAGGCTTTTCTGTCTGGAGAAACGGATCACCATCAAGGTCTGGGGGCACCCAACTTTGGGAGAGAGCTTTTGCTTGCCTCCCTGGGATGCACAGAAACATCCGCAGGACTGGACTTAGGGCGGGCAGACTGTATCGGCTAAGTTGTGGCATATGGGAGGGAGGAAGAAGATGGAGAAGTGAGAGAAAGCACGGACTGTCCCCGGAACACAAGGGAAGATGACACGTGTCACTAGAGAGAAGGAGGGAGTTAAGGGAGACCATGAAACTGGAAGTGAAGTGACCCTAAGAAAGCCTTTGGAGAGGGGCTGAGGGCCAGTGAGAGGGTGGGGAGTGAGGCCCTTCAAGGTTGATCACAGCTTCAGGTCAGTTAACTGCTGATGATTTGTAGCAGAAGTCAGAGGACTTGGGACCAGTTATAAGCTGTCCCGAGAGGACAGGTGATATGTTGGAGAAGGTAAAATTGAGATCTTAGAACTCAGGAAGATGGATTCAACTCTGATCCAGAAAGACTTCTCTGAAGTATGATCTCAGGGCTGCTGTGTACAATTGTGTGGGTTGTGTGCTGTGCAACCTGAGTGTTTCAAGTCAAGAGATTTAAGTAATGAGTGGGGTGAACCTACAGGATCCACATCACTGTTCAGACATATAAACAGGGTTCTTGTGATTTTAAATTGACCTTGCCCAGCAATTCAGCTTCCCTCACTACAATGAGGGGCAAACAATCCTCGGATACAGGGCAAGAGTTGTAGGAGGGGCTTTCTCAACTTGAGACCCAGGAGTGGGGAGTGGTATGCTGGCAGCATTTTGTAGGCTAAACTGGACAACTCTTACAGTTGCCAAGTAGTAAGACTTAAAAAAGGTGTGTGTGTAGGGGGTGGGTAGAATGGAAGGAGGGTGAATCCTGTCTTTTTATCTGCACTGGGGGAGTGGAATGAATAGAATAAAGTGGGATCATCGGACCTAGCCTAGGATGGGGTGCATCTCCAGGCCCACAGCCCCTCACTCTCCCATGGTCACTGCCATCACCTCCATTATTCAGGTACCAGTAGGTGCCCAGGCCAGGCATGATAAGATGCAGCTTTCTTCCCTCCCCAGCCTGGGCCTCTGCCAGCCACTCCAGAAGGGTCAACAGTGCTTTGCCTCAGTGCTTTGCCTCCTTGCTGGAAGAACTAACTCCCTGCCTTGCTGGCCAGGGCGTGGATGAAATGAACCTAGGATTTAGGAGCACCTACCAGGTGCTTGGCCAGCATGGTGCCTGTAATAATAACGGGTACTTGTTGAGCATTCACTGCACTGAATAATCGAATCTTTACATTGCATTATTTCACTTGGGCTTCTCTACTACCTAAGAGCTCACTCCTGTTACAGGTGATGATGGTGAAGCACAGAGAAGTAGTAGCTTGTCCAAGATCACACAGCTGATAAGCGGAGGACCTAGGGATACGAATCCCTGGAATCTGCCTTCAGAGCCAGATTACTTTACCCCTGATCTGTACAGCAGGTGCCTCCCTTCACACCTTCCCTCCTCTCCCTAGCTGGAGAGAGCTGGCCAACAGGGTCTGATTTCCCACCTCTGGGAAGAAAGCAGGACCATGGGCTAATACAAAGTGTTTGTCCCATTCCTCCTCTGGATTAAGATGGGGATTGGCTGCTGGAGAGGTCCCTTGGGGCACCAGAAGGACCCCAGAGCATAGCACTATGCTTGGGGAAGGCCTCTCCAAGGAGGTAGGGTCTTGCTCTTGGAGTCCAGTTGCCAGTCAAAAAACAAAGGACTCCTGGAAAGGATCAGGATGTGCAAGGCAGAGAGTGGAGAAGTGCATATTATGTTCAGGGACCTGAATGTTGCAGGCACCCCAATACTATGCAGAAGCCGGGGAATGCAGGCAGCAGAGGGAAGGTTAGAGTGACTATTGAGGTGTGAATGGCACACTGAGTGACAAGGAATGAGAAGAAGGTGGGTGTTCACTTAGTCCCTAGGGTCTGCAGGAGCCAGGACAAATGGCATGCCATTGGGCATTCTCTGCCCACTTTCCCCAAAAGGCCAAATTAATATACTTGGCCTTTTTGCCATCTCAACCCTCATGCCTTAAAAGCATTAAAAAAAAAAAAACAACTTTCAGTGTCTGCTTTAACGTGTTAAGGTTTGAATGTCATCATTCAGGTCCTTAAAACAAGAGAAAAGTCAACAAACTGAAAAGCAATTTCTTTTCTTGGACCTATTGAGAATTGAATAGAATAAAGTGGGATCATGAAGTTACAGGGCAAACTGCCACCCCAAATCTGGAGAGACAGGCAAGTATAGTCACAATTGAGATCCACTGAGCTAGAGCAGAAGTTGCCAGAGCGACAAACCGGTGGGAATAAATGGTCATTTCGATGTATTGATGGAGAATGAGTGTGGTGAAGAACCAAGAAAAATCCTCTTGTTTCTGGCAGGAGGAGGAGAAAATTAACTATGCTCAGAGCACTCTAACAAAAATGTTCCCTAATTCCTTTGTAAAAAGACTGCCAGAGCCTTATCTCACATAAGGGGGAGGATAATTACCCAACTCCAGCCCCCTCTAACCCTTCCGCCTTACCTAAGAAGGGGAGACAAAGCTAAGAGACAGGTGTGAAGGACCAGCCCAGGAATAAAGATCCATTGAGAGATGGAGATTAAATTATAAAACACACCCCCTTCCACAAACCTTACCACTACATCAATTAGCTCCAGTTCATTGATAGAGTTATAGCTAAAAGAACTTCAAGGCACAAGCTGTATTCAAGAAGTTTTTTTTTTTTTTTTTTTTTTAAAAAAGATTTATATAGGAGCCAGGGTACAGGCCAGATGGGCGGGAGGGTGAGAGGATTCACCAGAGACAGAGCAGGGAACAGAACAGGCATAGTGAGGAAATACACTGCTGAGGGGAGCAGCGGGCGAGCCAGGAGAGGTCTGCTCGCCATGTGGGACCCTCACCGGCCGGCCGGTATCGAACTGGCATTGCAGAGGCTGCGGACAGCTTCACAGCGCGGTGCTCAACTGCCTGCGCCACCAGGGGAGGCCCAGTATTTAAGAAGTTCTTGGGGAAAACCAAAGGCAGCATAGTAGAAATATACCAAGAAGGACACAAGATGATTTAAAGCCACTGGCATGTAGAGCTACAATAATCTTTAAACTCAGTCCTGAAAAGCAATCAGGATTTACCTTAAAAAAAAACTAAAAATGGGACCTCCCTAGTGGCCTAGGGATTAAGTCTCAGCACAATCACCACTATGGCCTGAGTTCAGTTCCCAAGCAGGGAGCTACCCACATGGCGCAGCAGACCTCCTCTCTTGTCTGCTGCACCCCTCAGCAGTGTATTTCAGTACCTCTGACTGTTCTGCTTCCCTCTCTGTCTCTGGTGAATCCTCTCACCCCTGCATCTCTGGCCTGTACCCCAGTTCTCATATGCAACAAACAAGCAAAATGATGATGATGATGATAATAATAATGATAAAATCTAAAAATGGAAATATCATATAACCCAACAATCCCACTCTTAGGCATCTAGCCACAGAATATGAAACCATCACTAAGAAAATCCCATATTTTCCATAATTTAATAGCAGAATTATTTACAATAACTGGGACACAAAAGCAGCCTAATGTTCATTAATGGATGATTAAATCAAGAAGATGTGGCATATTACATAGCCATAAGAAATGATGAAATACATTTTTAACAATGGAATTTGAGAGAATTATGTGCAGCAGAGTCAGAACAATAAAAACAAATATTGGACATTTACCTAGACAGTTTGATAATGTAAAACACTTTCAAAAACTAGTGGACATTAATAAGCATCCTAAGGGGGCAAGGGTATGGGTAAGGGATGGTGGTAGGGGTTAAAAAAACAAAATTAAAGAAAAAAGCAACATTAAACTCAGTCTGACTCCTAGCCAGACTAACATCAAGTCTCACATTTAAAGTCTGTTTACATCAGTCTTTTACCTAGCAAATCGTATATTACAAGGCAAGTTAAAAGGCAGGGGGAAAAAAAGACTGAAGAGACAAAGCAAGCATCAGAAACAAACTCAGATATCACACAGATTTTGGAATTATCAAACAGGAAATTTAAGAAAACTATGACTAATATGTTAAGGGCGCTAATGAAAAAAGTAGACAGTATGCAAGAACAGATGGGTAATGTAAGCAAAGAGATGGAACTCCCAAGAATCAAAGGAGATGCTAACATCAAAAATGCCATAACAGATGAAGTATGCTTTTGATGGGATCTTTAGCTGACAGTCAAGGAAGGAAGCAGTGAGCTATAAAATATAACTATAGAAAATAAAATGCAAGGAGAAAAAGAACAGACTATCCAAGCGCTCTGGTACAAATTCACTGCAACTCGAACAACTGGACCATCACAAGGAGATAAAAAAACAGAGACATTTTAGAATCTTGGATCTATATTTTAAAAAAGTGTTAGAAAAAGGAATAAATGAAGGTAATATAAAATTTTGTATTCTTATTCTTAATTGATAAATTAGGTAATGTTGAAACTACTAACAGCTACAGTTATTGGGGGCTACAGTGTAAGGAAAAGTAAAATGAGTTATAGATCATGTTACATGTTATAAGGATCAGGAGAGAGATATTAGGAGTACTTTGTTATAAATACTTGCACTACCTGTGAGTGGTAGTGTAATTTGAAAGTGGAATTAGATTAGTTATAAATCTATATTGCAACCCTAGGGCAGTGAGTTAAAATACTTTAAAAGAAGTATAATATACTAAGAGGAAAAAACAGAATTAAATAAAATTCCCCATTAGAACCAGAGAAGACCAAAAAAAAAAAAAAAGAAGAAAAAGAAATAAGGATAAGTACAATTAATAGCAAACAGCTACAAATATGGTAGGTTGAATAGTTATAGAAATAATTTTTAAAATGTAGTCTAAATATACTAATTAAAAGGCAAAGAATGTCAATAGATTAAAACAAAAGACCCAACTGTGTGTTGTCTACTTTAAATATAAAGACACAAATAGTTTTTTTTATCTTTTTTATCTAAAAAGAAGTTATTTTATTTTGTCTTGGTCTGAGGTTCAGTGAATCTGAACAGAAAAGAGTCTCCAACTTTTTACATTATTAATGATTTAAGTATACATTTGTTTTTGGTGAAAAAAGGATGAATAATTATTTTTAAATGCTTTCATGATTTAACATCCACAATCAAAGTAACTTGTAAAATCTTTGCAAATGTTAAACCAATAAGAAATAATGAAGTATAAAATCTGAGAAAAGTTTGCCCAGAGTAAGATCATGAGTTAATTTACATTAGAACTACTATTAGCATTACTATAATGCCTGGAATTAGTAATAAATGCTTATAAAAGATGCTTAAAAATATGTGAATTCCTGTTATCTAGAAATCTTATACAAAGATGTCTAGATTTTCTTGATATATGAAGATAGAAATACACATGATTTTGTGCTCTTTGCATTAAAAAACTGGTATTCTGGAAGAAGCTATATATATTTTTTATTTATTACATCATTCTTTTTTTTTTCATTCTTCATATTTGTACAATGTATGATTTCCCCGTGAAATTCCCACCACCTTTTCACCCGTGCACCATCACCATGGTCCCTTGTGCTCTTCCCACCCCATCCCGATCCTTCTCTTTCCTCCTCCCCTACAGAATGTCTTTGATCTATAGTTACCTGTTGATTTTGATTTTTACTTTATTATAGTTAGTTTTTTCCTGATCCTTTATTTGGTTCCCTTACATTCCTCCTAGAAGTGAAACCATCTGATATATATTTTTTTCTTTCTGGCTTATTTCACTGAGCATAATCCTTTCCAGCTCCATCCATGTTGCTGTGAATGGCATGAGTTTTTCCTTTTTTTTTAAATTTAATTTTTATTTTTAAAAAAGATTTATTTATTTATGCATACAAGAGCTGGGGTACAGGCCAGAGATGCGGGGGGTGAGAGGTTTCACCAGAAACAGAGTGGGGAACAGAACAGGCAGATTGACCGAAGTACACTGCTGAGGGGAGCAGCGGGTGAGTCAGGAGAGGTCTGCTGTGCCATGCGGGTTGCTCCCTGGCTGGCCCGGGATTAACTCAGGCTGCAGAGGCTGTGGATTGCTTCATAGTGTGGTACTTAATCCCTTGCGCCACCTGGGAGGCCCGAGTTTATCCTTTTTGATCGCTGAGTAAAATTCCATTGAAGACACAAAAAGTAAAGGGATGGAGAAAGACATGCTATGCTAACATTAATAAAAGAAAGCTGGAGTCACTGTATTAATTGCAGACAAAGCAGATGTCAGAGCAAGGAAAATTATTAGGGATAAAGAAGTCAGTACTCCAAGGAGCTATATGTGATAACACCTAAAAACAGCATCAAAATATGTGATGCAAAACTGTTATAATTGCAACATGAATAAACAAATCCACCATGATGGTCAGAGACCTCAACACTTCTCCACCGGCAATTGGCAGGCCAAGTAGGCTAAAGATCAGGATATAGCTGAACTGAACACCATCAACCCTCTGAATCTAATTAACATTTAAAGAATACTCCACCCAACAACAGAATACACTTTCTTTTCCAGCTCACATGGAGCATTCACTATGATAGACTCACACCTTAACAAGTTTAAAAGAATGGAAACCAGGCTTCCCTAGTGGCGCAAGGGGTTAAGATGCAACCTATGAAGATGTCTGTGGCCCCTGTGGTGTGAGTTCGATCTCCAGCCTGCCAGGGAGCAACTCCCATGGCGCAGCAGACCTCTCCTGTCTTGCCCACTGCTCCCCTCAGCAGTGTATTTCAGTCAATCTGCCTGTTCTGTTCCCCACTCTGTCTCTGGTGAATCCTCTCACCCCCCACATCTCTGGCCTGTACCCCAGCTCTTGTATGCATAAATAAATAAATCTTTAAAAAAAATAAAAGAATGGAAACCAAACACAAACTATGCTCTCAGATGAAATTAAACTAGAAATAACAAATTGAAAAATAGGTGGAAAATCCCAGAATAATTGGAGATTAAATAATACCACATGATTCAAAGGCATCTCAAGAACAAGTTTAAAATGTTTTGAACTAAATGAAATTGAACATAAAGAATATCAAAATTTGTGGGGTGCAGTGAGAATAGTGCTTAGAGGAAATTTATAGCATTGAATGCATATATTAGAAAAGAAAAAAGATATAAAAACCAGTAATCTAAACTTCCACCTCGGAAACTACAGAATGAAGAGCAAAAGCAAACAAAAGAACAGAAAAGAAAATTAGAGTGAAAGTCATTCAATTGAAGACAGAAAATCAATAGAAATAAATCAATGAGAACGAGATCTTATTCTTGGAAAAAGTCAATAATGTGATGAAACTCTAGCCAGGCTAAGAAAAAAGAGAAGACACTAATTACTAGTGTCAGAAATGAGAAAGGGGTTATTGTGGACTTCTAGTGAGTCTTGCACCTGGGACACGACTATGGTGGAAATCAGACACGGGGGACTGTCATGTCCAGCATGCAGTGAATCTTTATTGTCTTAGTGCTCATTATATACTTTCTCAGAGTGCACTAGGCACAACATCAAAGCGTACCATACAGTGACAACTTAAATGATTAACTATTTTACTTTGCTGCTGATATTGGCCTACTCCCGACTTCCGGGTGCCAGGTGGTCAGCTCCTATACGTAATCTGATTGCTCATTAGCTAGAGCACGTAATCTAATCATCCACTAGCTAGAGCAGAGGAGTTCTGCTCCTAATTGGTTTTTGGCTGTGGAGATACTGAGGCATGACTCTACGCAGGTCACATTCTGGGCACTCAACACCAGGTCCTGTCATTCAGAGGTTTTCCTCCAAGACGCATGTGTTTTCACATGCCTAGAGACTGAGGTTAAGGCCTATCTGTTTGCTGCATGGGGTCTCTCCCAACAGTTACCACTACCGATTGCTATAGGTTTTCCCTACTGATCCCATGGATATTAAAAAGATGATGGGGGAATATCATCAAAAACTCAAGCTGACAATTCTGATAACCTAAATGAAATGGATTGATTTCTTGAAAGACACCAACAACCAGAAATCTGGATCTATTATAGAAATTTAACCACCAACAACAACCTTACAAAAAATTATTACACTGGTGGATTCTAGAAAAACACTGAAGAAATTATACCGATTCTCTATAATCACTTCCAGAAAATACAGGCAGAGGGAACACATACTAGCCCATTCTACTAGGTTAGCATTTTCCTGATACCAAAACTAGAGGAAGACATTACAAGAAAGGAAAACCACAGCCCAAGGGCCTCCCTGGTGGTGCAGGGGCTAAAGTCTCAGCACTACCAAGACATCACCAGCCACTGAGGCATGAGTTGGATCCCCAGCCAGGGAGATACCCACATGGCAGAGCAGACCTCTCCTGTCTCACCCGCTGCTCCCCTCAGCAGTGTATTTCAGTAGATCTACCTGTTCTGCTCCCCACTCTGTCTCTGGAGAATCCTCTTACCTCCTGCACTTCTGCCCTGCACCCCAGTTCTTCTATGCATAAGTAAATAAATATAAATCTTTTAAAAAACTCTATAGACCAATATCTTTTATAAACAATGATCAAAAATCTTCAACAAAACTTTAGCAAATTGATCCAGCAATGTATAAAAATAATTATACACCACAACCTAATGGTATTCCATGTGTGCAAGATGGGTTCACCATTCAAAAATCAGCATAATCCATGATATTAACCCAGGTAAAGAAAAACTATATTATATGATCAATAGAGGAATAAAAAGCACTTGCCAATACCCATTTATCATAAAAATTCTTAATAAACTAGGACTCTCTATTTAAATCTCAAGACTTCTCAACATGATAAAGAACATCTACAAAAAACATCTATAGTTAACATAATACTTAATGGTGAGAAATTAGATGATTTCCCCTAAGACTGGGAAAAGGCAAGGGTGTTACCTGTCACCATTCCTATTCAACATTATTTTAAATGTACTACCTGATGCAGTAAGACAAAAGAATACAATATAATCAGATATGGAAGAAAATCTTTGTTCACAATTGACATGTTGGTCTCTGTGGACAAGTGGACAAAAAAAATCTTCTGAGTTTAGTAAATGATAAGGTCACAGGATACAAGATTAATAAAAATTGAATTGAAATTAGTTGAAATAAAAACTCAGTATAATTCACAATATCACACAAAAAAGTAACAGCTTAGTATAAATCTAACAAAATATGTACAGGATTTATATCCAGAGAACTACAAAATTCTGATGAAGAAATTAATGATCTAAATTGGGCCTTCCTGGTGGCCTAAGGCCTAACTAAGTCTCAGCACTATCACTGCAATGGTCTAAGTTCGATCCCCAGCCAGGGAGCTAACCCACGTATGGTGCAGCAGACCTCTCCTGTCTTGCCCACTGCTCCCCTCAGCAGTGTATTTCAGTAAATGTGCCTGTTCTGCTCTCCACTCTGTTTCTGGTGAATCCTCACAACCCTTGCACCTCTGGCCTACACTCCAGTTCTTCTATGCAAAAAAAAAAAAAAAATCTAAATAAGCTGAGGGGTATTTCATGTTCATGGATTGGAAGACTCAATGTTGTTAAGTTTTTCATTTTTCCCAACTTGATCTAGAGTCAGTCCAATCCCAGCAAGCTGTTTCATAGCTATTGCTATTTTATAAGATCTAAGACTGTTATAAGACTGTTGCTAGTTTATAAGATCCAGAATAGCCAACAAATCCTGAAGAATAAGTTTGAAGAACCGGGTTTTGTGTCAAAATTGGGAGTAGGTCAAGTGTTGCAGCATCAAGCTGGTGGCTGGAGGGTATTGGAAAATGGTATTACGATGCTGCAGGACTCAATAAACTGGGGTTCATGGAGATGATACAATATATGAGTGTGATGATGTTAAAAAAGTTATAAAAAGACTTCCTGAGAACCTTTATAGTGGCAGTGTTTCCAATGGATAGAGCAGGACCTGACCATTGTAGCAGATCTTGCCTAAAGAGCAATATGAGGGGGATACCTTCTACATTTAACCATATCTGAGAGACATTATTCAGGAAAGAACAGAGAGAAAAATGGGCAAGACAATCACATAGTTGAAATCTGTGGACTGCAGCTGTCCTCGAAGTATTTTTATGAAGTTGGTTAAAACTGAAATGTACACTTTAGAACTTGTTTGAGCTTTGACTTATTTGAGTTGCAAATATGTACTTTAAATGCTAGGGGAAAAAAGTTAAAGAACTCAAGTTCTTCAAGACTTACTACAACCTATATTAATCAAGACAATCTGGTATTGTTTACAATAAGCATTGTAAAGAGCCCAGAAACAGACCCACACGTGTGTATGATCTTTGATGGAATAAAGGTAGCACAATGGAGCAAACATACTATCTTTATGAGATGATGCTATAACAACAACAAAAAAAAGCAAAAATGGCATGGTGGGAGCCAGAAAATCTCACACCTCCAGCTTCATGGAGTTTGGGGGCAGGGGTGGCCTGGAAGACATACGCTTCCCTGATTTCCTCTACTAGTCTGAGACCCCTGCCCAGTCCCCAACCCCTGCTCAGGTTCTGCTGTGGTTCCAGATGTCAAACAGAAAGACCTGAGGTTAGGACAGGGACATTTGGCAAAATCTAGAGATATTTTTGAGATGACAACTGGCATCTAGTTTGATAGGAGGCCAGTGATGCTATCAAACATCCTACGGAGGCAGCAACTCCTCCCCCAGGCCCACAACAAAGAAATCATCCTGCCCCCAGTGTCAATAATGTCACTGTTGAGAATCCCTAGATCAGGGAAAGATCATCTGAGGATGCTGGGGTGCAGAAAAACTAATGGAGGGATGAGTGTGAGTAGGCACTTTCTGGCAGATTCTTGGGAGTTCTGGCCCCTCAGGGCAGATACTTCTGAATCAGAGGAGGGCCTCCCGGGGCAGAGGGTGGGAGGGAGTTTAAGGGCAAGAGACAGAGAGACCAACTAACTGGATCCTTCGTGCGAGTGAATGATTGGTTCTAGAATTGCAGGACCAAGCACAAGAGGCTTCTAGAAAGAAGCTGGACAAGAAGGGTCCAGAAACTTGAACACAAAAGAGGTGCCAGCAGGAAGGACTATGTGGGTACAGACAGGGCCTCCAAGGCTAGGGACAGGCACCACTTTGGGAATAAATTTTTTACTTTGGGTCTGGAACAGGACTAAAGCCAACCCTCTCCCTCCAAAGTTAAGGAATCTTTAGGAATTGCAGCAGGCAGGCATAAGATGGCAGAATCCCCCACAATATGCATATCATACAGGGATAAGATTGTCGTTCTTGAGTACTTATTGGGTTTGTTGTTTTCACTAGAGACTAGCTGGAGGGACTCAATGATGCCATTTCACGCAGTGCTGTCACCTAAAGCTGTGACATTCAAAGAGCAGTCACCTGTCCAGAGGTAAAATGGAGGTTTGGTCCTGCACTGAACTGGTTCTTCTGGATCTTTGCTCTTAACCTGCTCTGTTCCAGGCACACTTCTCCATGCAAGTGTATAGTGGGGTTTGATGGCAAAAGAGGAAAAGGAACCTTATAAAATACAATAGTCTGCCCAAGAATGAGTAAAATAGATGTATTAGGGGTATTCAGAGAGTCAATAGGATAATAGGATATATTTATTAGAATAATATATTTTTTTATATTTTATTTATTTACTTATTTTATTTTTTACATCATTGTTCATTTTTAAACAATGTTTGCTCCCCCCTTCTCAGGTGTAGTCCCCATAGAATTTCCTTCACCAATGCACCCGTGCACCATCACCACGGTCCCCTGTGCTCCTCCCTCCCTCCGATTCCTCTCCCTCCTCCTTCCCTGCAAGATGTCTCTGATTTATAATTGTCTGTTTTTGTTTGTTGTGTTTTGTATTGTTGTTATTTTTTTACACTGTCTTATTTGGTTCCCCTAATTTCCTCCTATAAGTGAAGGCATCTGATATTTTTTTTTTTTTAAAGATTTATTTATACAAGCCCTGGGCACAGTCAGAAGCGCACGAGGGTGAGAGAATTCACCAGAGCCAGAGTGGGGAGCAGAGCAGGCAGAAGGACTGAAGTACACTGCTGAGGGGAGCAGCAGATGGCAGGAGAGGTCTGCGTGCCATGTGGGACCCTCCTCCGGTGGCCAGGGAGCAGCCAGTGATTGAACTGGCGCTGCAGAGGCTGCGGGCAGCTTCGCAACCCAGCGCTCAACTGCTGCGTCACTGGGGAGGCCCCTGATACTTTTCTTTATCCTGATTTATTTCACTGAGCATAATTCCTTCTAGCTCCATCCACATTGCTGTGAATGGCATGATTTTATCTTTTTTGATTGCTGAATAGTATTCCATTGTGTATATATACCACATCTTCTTGACCCAGTCATCTATTTGGGGGCATTTTGGTTGTTTCCAGGTTTTGCCTATTATAAATAGTGCTGCAATAAACATAGGGGTACAGGTGTTCTTTTGAATCAGTTTTTGTGTCCTTTGGGTAAATACCTAGGAGTGGAATTGCTGGGTAATATGGAAGCTCTATCTTTAGCAGGTTGAGGAAACTCCACACAGCTTTCCATAGTGGTTGGACCAGTTTGTACTCCCACCAGCAGTGCAGGAGAGTTTCTTTTTCACCACATCCTCACCAGCATTAGTTGTTGCTAGTTTTTTTGATATGTGCCCTACAATAATATTTTAATTCTAGTATCATATGTACATCTACATATATATTTAAATATCTATCCCTATATCTCTGTTTCTCTATATATCTATGAATTGGCTCATATGATTACAGAGGCAGGAAAGCCTCAAGATTTGAAAGATGAAATGGCAACTGGATACCCAGTGTGAGTTCAGAGGACTAAGGACCAAGGGAAGCAATGATATACCAATAGTTCAAGTTCAAAGATGTGGGCTTGAGGACCTCTCTGATGGCACAAGGGATTAAGATGCAACCTGTGAAGCTATCTGCAGACACTGCAGCACAAGTTTGATCCCCAGTCAGGGAGCTACCCACATGGTGCAGCAGACTTCTCCTGACTCGCCCACTGCTCCCTTCAGCAGTGTATTTTAGTCAATCTGCCTGTTCTGCTCCCCACTCTGTATCTGGTGAATCCTCTCACCCTTCCCACCTCTGGCTTGTCCTCCAGTTCTTGTATGCATAAATAAATAATCTTTAAACAAACAAACAAACAAAAACAAAGATGCAGGCTTGAGACCCAGGAAGACGATATTTTAGTTCAAATATGAAACAGGAAAAAGCCCATGTCTCCATTCAAAGGCTGTCAGGCAGGAAGAACTCTTACCCTGGGAAGGTAGCCTTTCTGTTCTATTCAGATCTTCGGTGGATTGGATAAAACTCACACACCTTATGGAGGGCAATCTGCTCTTTAGCCATTCAAGTGTTCCTCTCATCTGAAAATACCCACAGACCACTGAAAACACTCACACTCACAGAAACACCCAGAATAAGGGTTGATCAAATGTGTGGACACCCCATCACCTAGTTAGGATGACCCATAACACAAGGCAACACAAGGCAATAATAATTGGTGTTTGGGATCCCTGACCTACCAGCTCCACAGGGAGTTGATGGGTCCTGTAAGGGAAAGAAGCTAAATCTTCCTTTGCTTGCCTGCCTCCTTGGCCCTTCTGCTGCTTCTGACTGGTAATCTCTCTTCATGAGTGGACCAAAAACCAAAAACAGTCATGCCTCGCTTAACGACAAGGATAGACACAGTCTGAGAAATGTGCTATCAGGCGATTTCCTCATGGAGCTGTTATACAAACTGAAATGGTCCAGCCCACTACACCCCCACACTGTGTAGAGGGACCACTGTCACATGTGTGGCCTGTCATTGACCAGAACATTGCTATGCCGCGCACACGCACGTCTATACACGCCATCTGCACTGACTGTGGCGGTCCCGAGATTGTATCTTGCCCTGACTCCTACTCCCAAAATCCTTAATTGGCTGATCCCCCACCACCACACACACAAATGTGAAACCCATCACACAATTTACAGGAAACACAGCCCCACTGCTCTCCTCACCCGCTCAGGGGTCTTCTTTGTTGGCACCTGAACTTTCACAGAAATCTGGCCACTCTCTCTACCTCTTCTGGCTCCCTCCTGATTTCAGACATTTCCCCTAGTAAAATCCTTCCACAGTTAACTGGTTAATCTTGTCTTGGCATCCATATTTCCAAGGAACTATTTTAAAACACTGACTTCTTAAAGAGACATTTTAGAGGAAGAGCACATGTTTCAGACTTAGGCAAGGAATTGCTATTAGAACATCCCACTCAATTGTTGTGTCACCTTCCTCAAGTCATCACCTCTCTCAACTTGGTCAGAGTCCTTGGAGGACTAAATAACACATCAGAAGATTAGTGTGAACTCTAAATTTCCTTCTGTAGTTTAGGGTCTTGTCCATCTGGTCTGCCATGACAAAAATATTATTACATCCGTGACTTAACACATGTATTTCACAGAGTTCAGGAAACTAGGAAGTCTGAGATCTAGGCACCTGAAGATTCTGTGTCTAATGAGAACGTGCTGCTGGTTCAAGTCCATTGTCTTCCTGGTCCTTCCTCACCTGGCAGAGGGGAGAGGACACCCTCTGGGGTCTCTTTTATAGGGACACTAATCCCATTCATGAGGGCCCCACCCTTATGACCTAATAAGTTCCTAAAGTCCCCAACTAATACCATCACACTGGGGTTAGGTTTCAACATATGGGTTCAAGGGTGGGGGGGATACAAATTCAGCAACAGCATTTGATGGCCAGCATGGTACTGAAGCAGGGGCGGAGAGGGCCACAAAAGAGGCCACAGGGCTCTGAGACCAGGGAGCCACCAAAAAGCCCCAAAAGATCAAGAACCAAACCAAGAGCTATAGACTAACAAAGGACAGTGCCCTTTTGGACAGGTCACTGTCTGTGGGTTCTCACCCACACACACAATTGCAAGAGACCTCAGGCTCCAGGAACAACAACCAGGGGGTTTATTTACAAACAGGGGAAACAAAGAGCTCACTGTATCCACAAGTGGTGGCTGCCTCACCAAGGTACCAACAACAAACAGCTCTTTGAGACTCCAGGGCCAGGGCCTTTGGTGCTCCTCTCAGGCAATGTCAGAGACAGGACCAAGGCCCAGTGTGTGGCAGAGTCCTTCGACTTCTCTTCCCTCCTTGGAGGTGGGCTGCTGATGCTTCTTTTCTTCTTTCTTTGGAGGCTGGAACTATCTTCTTTTCTTCAGGGGCTGGCATTGACTCTCCTCTCTGTTGACTGGCATCATCTCTCCCTCTGTGGGGCTGGTGTCTGTGTGCTGGCATCATCATCTCCCTCCTGGGGGACTCTCTTCCTCTCTCTCTCATTCTCTGTCTTTCAGTTGGCTTAGTCTCTCTCTTCAGCTCCCTTAGACCCTGGCTTATATCCTCCTTAAGGGTGTCCCACCCACAAGTCTGATTGGGCCATTTTCAATCCTGTGGCTGATTGGACCATTTACCAATCAACCTATAGCACCTGATTGGTCCATTCCACAATCCAGGAAGTGCACTTTACATAAAAGGGCTCTGAGGAGCATCCGCCACAACTGACTTGTGGTGAGAGGCTGGGTCCTGGCAACAAAAGTCTGATAAGACCATTTAGCATCAATCAGCTCATAGCTCACACCTGATTGGTCCAGTCCACCATCCAGGAAGTACACTGTTACATAAAAGGTCTCTGGGGAGGACCCTGCCACAACTGACAAAAAGGCAGTTACTGAGTTCTGAGGAGCAACTGCCACAATTGACTTATGGTGGAGCAGCAGGTTGAAAGAATACCACTGCTCTTGCTGGCTCCCCCCATTGAGGCGGCTGGGTTCTGGCAACAGTCTGACAGTGCAGCACCCAGCATGTCCTTTGCACAGGAAGGGAGGAAGAAGGCACTTGTCCTCAGTGACCTCTCTCCTCATGTCCCTTCTTCATAGAGGCCTCCCTGCCCACCTGCTCCAAAGAGCTCAGTGTACACGCACACACACCACACTTTTTACTGCTCTCATAAGTATTACCGTTAACTAGATCACACTTTGTCATCTCCTGCCCCACATCCCACTAGGACATCATCCCCTGAGCTCAGGCCTAGGGATATGTCAGCATGACACCTCAGTGGCCCACACGGAGCCAGAACTCAGTTTTATGGACATGAATTGGAGCCCTCCCCCGCCCCCGGTGGCAGGCACCAGCTGTGCCAGTCTTCTTGGCCCTCCAGGCTGAGGTTACCTTTTCCTTCTCTTCTTCCTGGGAGATCCAGTGCCACCCTTCCCACACCCAAGCTCCCTCTTCTTTGTTTGCTCGCCCCTTTCCACCTTGTTTATCTGTCTGCCTGCGGCTGCAATGCTGGTGGCCAGGTTTATTTTGGCATCATTTAGGCAAATTTGCACCATTTTCCTTTTCAGGAAACATCGCAGTCCCCTGAAGAGCAGCACTTGTTGGGCAGCTCAGTGTTCTTTTTCCTCATTAGTGGAATAAGTAGCACAAAGGTGTTGCTCCCTAGGTGGCTACTTCCTCCCCTCTAGGAACTCACTGGAATAGAGTCCAGTTCATGGGCCCAACATTAAGCATTTCCCTGGTAAGCCCCTTGGCCAAGACAGAGGAAACCTAGAGGCTCAGGGACGCTACCTTTCCAATGGGCTTGAGGTCAGTGCAACATGCTGGAAAAGTTTGAATTTCTAGGGGCTGGGGTCCTCTGCCCTCCCTTGTAGCGGTGCCCCATCTTATGACCTCTCTAGACGTTGCACAGTTTTGGGGACTGTTCCCTGGAAACTAGAATAAGAAAGGGGCTCAGGACCGCTGTCCCTGCTCTAGGGAATGTTTTATTTGCACCCTTACTACTGGCAACACCAGAGGCCTGTTGGCCATACATTTTTACCCAACCTGCCCTTTTGAGTAGTGACCCAGAATCTCACTCCAAAATGGGAGAAAACAGACTTTCCTAACACACTGCCACATCCTCATTTCACTTTCTGCAGAAAACTCATTCACACATAATTAAATCATCTTGCTTTTCACAGATTTGCAGTCACATGAAGTGGGGGTAGGCAAAAACCAAAGGGCCAAGGAGAGTTACCAGAAGAATTCTTGGGGTTGGGTCAGCCAGAACTGGCAGATGAGGTGTGAGTTCCACCTCTGCCATTAATTCACTGCAGCTTCGGTCAAGTCACTAACCCCAATTTCCAATTACTAAAGAACTTCACATATCTGCCTATCTTGCCTGGCTGCTGAGAGTAAACAAAACATAAGTGTTGTGGTATGATTTTAGACTCTGGACTCTGCTCAGCAGACACTACTGGTGGCATGAACAAGTAAGGGAATGGAAAAGGTTACCTTAGGAACAAAGCCATGAGACCTACCTATGACCAAAAAAAGGCCAGCGGGAGCTTGAACTCAAGGAATATAGGACCAGTCCTGATCCAATGCCCCGGCAGATAACAACTGATGAAAAATGAAAAAACGGAAAACGGTGCCCTAGGTCATGAAGAAAAGTCAGTGAAAACAGAGGACAAAGAAGAGCCTCAGACCTTCCTCACATAGATGAAATTTCTCGTCTGGCCAGCTGCTTCCTTCAGCAGGGTATTCCATGAATCCACTCTCCTTTGCCTTGTCCAAGGTGGGTTCTTTCAACACCCCTGCCCCCGCCCCAGATTCTACCTTGTGCCACTGACAACAGTCACTCCCTGTGACAATCAGCATCGGGTATAATGGTTTGACACACAAGGAACACAAATAAACAGTAAGTTTTATTAGTGTTGAAAGGTTATTACCATTGAATGAGGTCATTTTTATTTTATTTCAGAGAATCTATTACCTTATTATGTCAACAGTTCTAACCTAAATTCGAGTGAGTTTGCTAGGATTTGGAAGGCTTCCAATATCTGCCTGGCAAGACATGCAAGCCATTTCCACAACCCCATGCAAGACATAAATTCATTGACTTTAAAAAGCATCTGGTATCGGGCCTCCCTGGTGGCGCAGCACGTTGAGCGCAGTACTGTGAAGCTGTCTGCAGCCTCTGCAGCATGGGTTCAATTCCTGGCCGGCCAGGGAGATACCCACATGGTGCAGCAGACCTCTCCTGTCTTGCCTGCTGCTCCCCTCAGCAGTGTATTTCAGTCTGTCTGCCTGTTCTGCTTCCTGCTCTGCCTCTGGTGAATCCTCTCACCCTCCTGCGACTCTAACCTGTACCCTAGTTTTTGTATAAAAATAAATAAATCTTTAAAAAAAAAGCATCTGGTATCATCTAGATTATCATCTATAGTATTTGTAGTGGTCTAGTTAATCAAGACAAACAAAACCAACTCATCCACAACTACAGAGGAGAAATATGTATTTCCTGGGGTCTACCAAGATATGGTAGTTGTGATAGTCTTTTCCTGTTTTTCCTTGTCTTGCTAGAACAACAGGGCAGACTGGCAACAATGGGATAAAAATACCCCTGCCTTTTTTAAACAAGGAAGAAAAACCACAATCCCTGACTCTTCATCAACAGACAAGTTGTGTTTCAGAACACAGACCAAGAAGAATGTTCATTGTCCTAGAACAATGAACCCTAGTCCTCCAATGGCTGGTGGAAGGAAAGGAAAATGTCTGCTCTAAGAAGCAGACGACTGGATGTGCACAGTCACAGCAGAAAGAAATCATCAAGAAGTGGGTGGCTGACCATGAGGGACAAGTAGATGAATGTGTATGTCTCAAGAAGTCTCCTTCTGAGTCCTCACAGATGAATGAGGTTGTGCTGTCAGTAGACATTGAGAAAGAGAGAGCAGCCTGGGCACCCAGGAGTTGGTCTGGTAATGTGAGCCTTCTCCTACGCAGCATCAACAATTCCACAGAACGTCTACACCAGACAAGATCACCACATGATGAATCAGGTAAAAAGTAAGGCTGCACCAACACTGTGGCAAAACAAAAACATACCTTGAGCCCCCCAAAATGATCAAAAATCTCCTTATTTTGTCCAATATGTTGCTGCTCTTTCCTAATTTTAGTTCTACCCTCAGTCTGATCTTCCCTCCTTCTTAGTAAGATTAAGATACCCAATCATAGAATTAGCCCACTTTGGGCCTCCTTGGTGGTGCAGGGTTAAGACGCAACTTATGAAGCTAGTCACAGCCACTGCAGCAGGAGTTCGATCCCCAGCCAGGGAGGTGACCCACATGGCGCAGCAGACCTCTCCCGTCTTGCCTGCTGCTCCCCTCAGCAGTGTGTTTCGGTGGATCTGCCTGTTCTGCTCTCCACTCGGTCTCTGTGAATCCTCTCATTCCCCAACACCTCTGGTCTCCACCCCAGTTATTGTATGCACAAATAAATAAAACAAATCCTTGAAAAAAAAAAAAGAATTAGCCCATTTCCCACATCCAATCCAGAAAAGGTCCAATTTCCTTACACACACACACGCCCTATAACAGGCCCCTATCCTGTCCTTTCTAACACTCTCTTACTGAGACCTGTGCTCCCCATGGTGCATGTTTCCCTTGCAACAGTGAGAATTGCCCTCAGCTTGTTCAATTCAGGTGTGTTGTGTTCTTTTCTTTTAAGATTTATTTATTTATTTGTAGAAGAACTTGGGTGTAGGCCAGAGGTGCAGGGAGTGAGAGGATTCACCAGAGACAGAGTGGGGAGCAGAACAGGCAGATGGACTGAAAGCACTGCTGAGGGGAGCAGCGGGCAAGACAGGAGAGGTCTGCTGTGACATGTGGGTCAGCTCCCTGGCTGGGGATCGAACTCAGGTCGTAGTGGCTGGCAATTAGCACCTAGACTTAAATCCTGCACCACCAGGGGTGCCCTGTTAACACTTTCAACTTGCGTTTTTATTTCTATTTTGTTCTAAATCATTTGAAGATAAGTTTCAGACATCCTAACTTTCACCGCTACATTCTTTAGTATATAACTCCTAAGAACAAGGGTGTACTGTATAACTATTATCCAGCCAATGGGATAAAAATACCCCTGCCTGCTTTAAACAAGGAAGAAAAACCACAACCCCACAGATTCTGTGGGGATCTGGCTCCACGGGCCAGATTCTGACTTCCTCATTGTCTCAGTAGTGTCTGTCAGAGCCATGTACAGCTGGCCCTTGAACAACAGGGGTTAGGGATCTCATAACAATAAGGAGATATTTTATTTTAATCCTACATTATAATAACCCTGATTTTGTTGTGTAACTTATAAATTAGCTGTGGAGAGGATTCCCATATAAGAGCTGCAACAGAATTCTAAGCAGTGACAACACATCTGCAAAATGAAAAAAAGATAAAAGGATCATACATAGAGCTAGGCAATTTGTGGTCAGCCATCTATTAACTATTTTGCAAGGTTAGTCAGGATAGTCCCTATTGGATATATAACTTAAGATATTTGTATTAAAATTGGATTCTCTAGTTTCTTTTCACCATCTAAAAGCCTACAGCCTTTGGGTATCAGGTTACCTTTATACGTAGGTATCCATTTAAAAGAATATACATTCCTGGGCCTCCCTGGCAGCACAGAGGTTTGAGCGCAGTGCTGTGAAGCTGTCCTCAGCCTCTGCAGCGTGGGTTCAATTCCCGGCTGGCCAGGGAGATACCCACATGGTGCAGCAGACCTCCCCTGTCTCACCCGCTGCTCCCCTCAGCAGTGTCTTTGGTCTGTCTGCCTGTTCTGCTCCCCCGTTCTGTCTCTGGTGAATCCTCTCACCCTCCCACACTTCTGGCCTGTACCCCAGTTCTTGTGTAAATAAATAAATCTTAAAATAAAATAAAATATGACACATTCCTAAATTATGAGGAGGGTTGCACTATCCACTTGACAATTTCTGTGACAAACTACACCTGGTAGCAGCTTTTACTCCTCGCTGCTTAGCTGAAGGTAAATAAAGGCAATGGCAAGGCCCTACCTGGTAGCCTAAGGGTTAAGTCTCAACACTATCACCACTATAGCCCAAGTTCTATCCCCGGCCAGGAAGGTGACCCTCATGGCCCAGCAGCCCTCTCCTGTTTCTCCCGCTGCTCCCCTCAGCAGTGTATTTCAGTAAATATACCTGCTATGCTCCCCACTCTGTTTCAGGTTGGTGAATCCTCCCACCCCACACCTCTAGCCTATACCCCTAGCCTACACCCCTGTTCTTCTATGAAAAAATAAATATAAAATATAAATATAAAAATCTTTAAATAAAATTTTAAAATCTTTTTTGAGACCTTAATTTTTATTTTTTATTTAATTTTATTTTTTAATATTTTATTTTATATAATTTTACATCATTTTTCATTTTTGCATAATGTATGCATTATCATTTTGGTTATATTCCCCATACAATTGCAACCGCCCCCATATTTTGACCCTAGTCCTTCCTCTCCCCTTCCCTCTATAAAATTTTAAAATCTTAAAAAATGAAAAAAGGCAATGACAAGATGGCCAAAACCATGACCATCTTTGGTATCTGTCCTTTTTGCTGCCTTTACCCCATTCCTTCTTCAGCCTCAACCCAAACCCAGGTCAACCCCTGCCTTCACTTTAGTTTCACTTCACTTCACTTCAATTCACTTCACTTCACGTCACTTCACTTCAACCCCAGCTTTCTACTTCCTCTAGAAAAGTTGGGATTTTTCTGGTCATTATATTCCAACTAAAACTCATTCACTTTTGCAGGGCCTCAACTAATCACTTGTATTTTGAGCTTTTTTTCTCTTAATTGTCTAAGAAGAGCAACTCTTGTTAGTCAAAACCTGCATAAAACTTTTGGCAACACCCTTTTCCCTAAAAGAAGCTGTAGTCATTGTTTGATATACATGGGGAACTGGTTTCAGAACTCCTCTTGAAGATACCAAAATTTGGGGATGCTCAACTCCCTCATAGTTGACCCCCCATTTCCCAGGTTCAGAATCTGAAGATTCAACCAGCCAACATCTGAGGATGGTTGAATCTGTGAATGCAAAAACCTGCAGATAGAAAAAAGTCCATGTATAAGCAGACCTGTGCAAATCAAACCCATGTGGTTTAAGGGTCAACTGAGACTGGTTTTTCTATTCAGGCTCCAACCTAAAGTCACACATTGCATGGGGTTGTCATATCTTATGCCTTCTCTCTATCCCCCTCTCCAGAGCATTAACTATTTTTTTTAAAGATCTATTTATTCGTGCATACAAGAACTGGGATACAGACCAGAGGTGCAGGGGGTGAGGGATCCACTAGAGACAGAGTGAGGAACAGAACAGGCAGACTGACTGAAATACACTGCTGAGGGGAGCAGCAGGAGAGACAGGAGAGGTCTGCCATGCCATGTGGGCATCTCCTTGGCCCACTGGGATCGAACACGCACCATGGAGGCTGCGGACAGCCCCACAGCACTGCACTCAACCGCCTGTGCCACCACACATGATCACGAAGAGTGTTTTAGAATCAGGATTTGTTTGGTTGTTTCTCACAACTAGGTCCAGGATTACAATTCTGCCAAGAGTACACATGGGTGATATTGTGTTCATCTCATTAGGTCATGCCGGGAACCATCCCAGGGAGCAGGGTTGAGGAGAAATAAAGAACTGACAGACACAAAATAGAGTTTGAGAAAAGTGGGACCCAGGGGACACAAGGCTTCTCAGTCCAAGCTCAAGCATCCTCAGTGCCTGGTGCAACTCATTTTTATTGAGATAAACCGCCCTCCCCACTTTTGTTAGTTACAAGACATACTGTTAGTATTCAGCATTAATCTGGCATACATTCACTGCCAAGGTTCTGCATTATCAAGTTGTTCTGTTCCCATGCTTGTTTCTCCCTCAGGCTTAGCTTTGCTGATACAAGGAAGGACATCACGGTGTGGACTCAGGCCAGTCTTCCAGCCCATGTTGCCCAGTCTTCCAGTCATGACCCCAACACTTTCCCTGTCTCAGCACTTCATGCCTTAGGGGTCTCCAACAAGGTCACATAAGGACACACACATGTTGAGCATCTTCTCATGTTCTTTTTTGCTATGATGAAATGTTCTTTTTATCTGTTTCCCATTTTTAAATTGGGTTGTTTAATCTTCTGACTATTGAGTTGTAAGTGTACTTTATATATCCTGACTACAAGTCCTTTATTAAGTACATGATTTCTAAACATTCTTTCATTCTATTGCTAGTCTTTTCATCTTTTGAATGGTGTACTTTGAAAGTGCAAAAGCTTTTTTTATTTTGATGAAGTAAAATTTAACATTTTTTCCCCCTTTAAGAACTCTCTAACCCAAATCATGAAGATTTTCACCTATACTTCCTTCTAAAACTTTTATAGTTTAAGCTCTTACATTTAAGTCTATGATTCATTTTTAATTAAATTTTCTGTGAGGCAAGTGATAAGGAGGGATCCTATAGTGGCAGCATGGGCACAGGGCAGGATCTCTATGACCCGAGCAGACAGGAGTAAAGGAGGAGTCCTGGAGCTCTTGGTGGCTTTTCAGGCTTTTATTCAAATTTACCAGGTACATGGCAGGCAGGGGTGGGGTGGGGTGGGGTTGTATTTTTAAAAAAGATTTATTTATTTATGCATACAAGACCTGGGGTACAGGTCAGAGGTGCAGGGGGTGAGAGTATTCGCCAGAGACAGAGTAGGGAACAGAACAGGAAGATCTACTGAAATACACTGAGGGGAGCAGTGGGTGAGACAGGAAAGGTCTGCTGCGCCAGTTGGGTAGCTCCCTGGCTGCGGATGGAACTCGAACTGGTGCTGCAGAGGCTGTGGATAACTTCACAGTGCTGTGATTAACCCCTTGTGCCACCAGGGAGGCCCTCTTTTCTGCATTAAAAGAGGTTGAGTGATGTGTCTGTAAAGATGTCTTTGAGGTGCATGTCATGTAGTGTTTTGCCTATATTTCCTTCTATATATTTTATGGTTTCAGGTCTTATGTCTAGTTCTTTAATCCATTTTGAGTTGGTTTTTGTGCATGGTGTGAGGTAGTAGTCAATTTTCGTTCCTTTGCATGTAGCGACCCAGTTTTCCCAGCACCATTTATTGAACAAACTTTCTTTGCTCCATTGTATATTCTTTGCTCCTTTGTCAAAGATTAGTTGACTGTAAATCTGTGGGTTTATTTCTGAATTTTCTATTCAGTTCCATTGGTCTATGTGTCTGTTCTTGTTCAATGTGTCTGTTCTGTTCTTGATCCAGTTTTGATTATTATGGCTTTGTAGTATAGTTTGAAATCTGGGAGTGTGATGCCTCCATTCCCTTCTTTTTTTTTCAGGAGAGCTTTGGCTATTCAGGAATTGTGGTGGCTGCATATGAATTTCATCAATATTTGTTCTGTTTCTTTGAAGAATGTCATTGAAATTTTTATTGGAATAGCATTGAATTTGTAAATTGTTTTTGGTAGGATGGCCATTTTGATAATGTTAATTCTTCCAATCCATGGGCAGGGGATGTCTTTCCATTTCTTTGTGTCTTCTTCTATTTCTTTTAACAGTGTTTTATAGTTTTCTTTGTATAGGTCCTTTACCTCTTTTGTTAGGTTTATTCCAAAGTATTTGATTTTTTTTTTGTTTCAGTCATAAAAGGGGATGGTTTTCTTGATTTCTTCAGATTTATTGTTTGTGTATAGGAAGGCTACTGATTTTTATGTGTTGATTTTTTATCCTGCTACTTTACTAATAGTGAAGGCAAAGATAAACAGTTGGGACTACATCAAATTAAAGAGCTTCTGTACAGCAAGAGAGACAATAACCAAAACAAAGAGAAACCCCACAAACTGGGAGAAAATTTTTGCACACAACACTAATGATAAAGGACTGATCGCAAAAATCTACAAAGAGCCGATGAGACTCAACAAAAACAAAGTAAATAACCCAGTCAAAAAATGGGCAGAAGAACTGAAAAGAAACTTCTCCAAAGAAGAAATGCAAATGGCCAACAGGCATATGAACAAAATTTCATCACTTGTAATTAGGGAAATGCGAATCAAAACTACAACGAGATACCATCTTACACCAGTGAGAATGGCATATATTAAAAAAACTAGCTACAGCAAATGTTGGTGAGGATGTGGAGAAAAAGGAACTCTTCTGCACTGTTGGTGGGAGTGCAAACTGGTCCAACCACTATGGAGAGCTGTGTGGAGATTTCTGGACCTACTAAACATAGAGCTTCCATATGATCCAGCAATTCCACTCCTAGGTATTTACCCAAATGACACAGAAACATTCATTCCAAAGGGCACCTGCACCCCTATGTTTATAAGAGCACTATTTACAATAGCTAAGCTATGGAAACAACCCAAATGCCCAAAAATAGATGACTGGATCAAGAAGATGTGGTTCATATACACAACTGAATATTATTCAGCAATCAAAAAAGATAAACTCATGCAATATGCAGCAACATGATGGAGCTGGAAGGGATGATGTTCAGCGAAATAAGCCAGAAAGAAAAAGAAAAATATTGAATGATCTCACTCATGGCAGGAATTTGGAAAATCTAAATAAGGGACCAGGAAAAAGACTAATTATTATAAAGTAAAAATCAAAATCAACAAGCAACCATAAACCAGAGACACACTAACGGGGGTGGGGTAGGAGGGATTAGGGCCAAAATAAGGGGGGTGGGTATTATATGGGGAATATAACCAAAATGAAAATGCATACTTTGTGCAAAAATGAAAAATGATATAAGAATTATATGAAATAAAATAAAATATGAAGAAAAAAAGAAAGAATGTGTATGACCTAACCTATGGCTTATCCTGGAGAATGCTTCCTGAGAGAACATGCACTTGAGAGAATATATATTCTGTTGGGGCTGGAGTGTTCTGATTTAAAAAAAAAAAAAGGAGGTTGAATGAGATTAGCATTGTAGCTCTTCTCTGGTCCTGTTGCTAATTCTTCCTCTTGAGCAACAGCAGTTCTTATGGCTCCATTTTTCTCTCCTTATTTATGCCTGGGGTCCACAGCTGTCAATTTTCATCATTTACCCATTCAAAAAATAATCAGGACCAGGAAACACTAGACACAATGATCCCTAGGATTTCTAACAACTATAATAATACAATAACCTATTAGGTCCTTCATGAACTGACCCACTCCTGACACTCAGCTTTCAGCCCAAAATGTCACTTCCTTGGAAACCCTATCTGAACATCACTTGTAAACAAGTGAAAGACTCATAAAATGAAAACTACTCAACACTGTAGAAAGAAATTAAAGAAGACTTAAATGAATGGAAAGATACCCTGTGTTCATGGATTAAATATTTAATATTGCTAAATGGCAATTGTTAAAACTGCAGCTCTCCAAATCTACAGATTCAAATTAATTTTTGTCAAACTGCCAACTTCTAAGCCCTCTCTCCCCCTGGAAACTGGTGCTAAAATTCATAAGGATACAAAGAACCCAAAATAGCCAAAACAATCTTGAAAAGAATAAAGTTAAAGGGCTCATACTTCTCAATTTCAAAACAAAATAACAATAATCAGGACAGCATGGCACTGGCATGAACATAGACACATAGGATCAAATTGGAAGTCTAGAAATAAAGTCTCACCTATAGGGCCAAGAGATTTTCAATAGATGTCAGCCAAGACAACAATTAAATGGATGATAGAACAGTTATTGATGCTGTTGTAAATGGAATTGCTTTCTTAATTTCATTTTCAGATTGTTCATTGCTAGTCTCCAGAAATACATTGATTTTTACATATTGAGCTTATATCCTACAACCTTGCTGAACTCATTTGTAACAAATAGCTTTCTTGTGTGGATTCTTTAGGATTTTCTATATATGAGACCATGTCATCAGTAAATAGTTTTTCTTCTTCCTTTCCAAATATAGATGTTTTTAATTTTTTAGTTATTTGCCTTGGCAAGAACCTCCAGTACAATGTCAAACTGAAGTGTTGAGAGCAGACAGCCTTGTCTTGTTTTTTTTTAATATATATATTAGGCAGAAAGTTTTGTTCTTCACCATTATGTATGCAATTAGCTGTGGGTTTTTTGTAGATGCCTTTTATCAGGTTAAGGAAGTTCTCGCACATATCAAGCTTTTTTGTGTCTTATCATGAATAGGTGTTATTTTTGTCAAATATTTTTCCATATCTGTTGATATGATCATGTGGCTTTTGTCCTTTATTTAATTATATGGTATATTACATAAGTTGATTTTCAGACATTAAATCAACCTTTTGTTCTTGAGATGAATCCCACTTGATCAAGGCACAAAATCTTTTTTTTTTTTAAAGATTGATTTATGCATACAAGAACTAGGGTACAGGCCAGAGGTGTGGGGGGTAAGAGGATTCACCAGAGACAGAGTGGGGAGCAGAACAGGCAGATTGACTGAAATACACTGCTGAGGGGAGCAACAGGCGAATTAGGAGAGGTCTGCTGGTCCATGTGGGTTAGCTCCTTGGCTGGGGATTGAACTCGTGCTGCAGTGGCTGTGGATAGCTTCATAGGTTGCGTCTTAACCCCTTGAGCCACCAGGGAGTCTCCACAAAATCTTTTTTTATACATTGTTGGATACAATTTTCTACTATTATGTTAAGGATTTTTGCATTTATTTCCATAAGAGATATTGGTCTGTAGTTTTCCTTGGTTTGGAATCAGGGAATACTGGCTTCATGAAATAAGTTAGAGGGGCCTCCCCAGTGGCGCAATGGTTGAGCACTGGGCTGCGAAGCTGCCCTCAGCCTCTGCAGCGTCAGTTCGATGCCCGGCCACAGGCAATGGTCCCACACCGGTGAGGGTCCCACAAGGCCCAGCAGACCTCTCCTGCCGCGCCCACTGCTCCCCTCAGCAGTGTATTTCGTCAGTCTGTCTGTTCTGCTCCCCGCTCTGACTCTGGTGAATTCTCTCACCCTCCTGCGCTTCTGACTGTACCTGGTGCTTGTATAAATAAAAAAATGAATCTTTAAAAAAAGAGAAAATATAAAATAAGTTAGAAAGAATTCCCTCCTCTTCTATTGTTTTGTAGAATTTGGGAAGAATTGCTATTAAATTTTTAATGATGTCTGGTAGAATTCTCCAGTGAAGTCATCTAGGTTTTGGCATAGAGTGTGTGGCAAAATTTTAAATTATTAATCCAGTGTTTTTCCTTGTTATAGTTCTATTTGGGTTTTCTACTTCTTAAGTCAGTTTTAGTAGTTTGTGACTTCCTAGAATTTATCCACTTCATCTAAATAATGCAATTTGTTGGCATTCAATTCATAATATCCCCTTATGTCCCCTCTTTCATTCTTTGTTTTAGAGACTTCAGTAGTTTTTTTTTAACTTTAGAAACTTGAATTCTCTCTCTGGTAATCTATGTAAAGATTTAATATTTTCTTGGTGCTTTCAAAAAACCAGGTTTCATCTCCACTGATTTTCTCTGTTATATATATTATTTGTAACATTAATTTTGTTCTGCTCTTTATCATTCATTCTTTTGCTTGCATTGGGTTTAGTTTGCTCTTCTTTTTCCAGTGTCTTCCTATGTAAAGTTATGTTATCAACTTGAGATCTTTCTTCTTTATTAATACAGGCATCTACCACTGTGAGTTTCCCTGTAGGCTCTACTTTAACTACATCTTGTAAATTTTGGCCTGTAATACTTTCTATTTCATTCATCTCAAAGTACTTCCTGATTCTCATGTGACTCCTTCTCTGACCAATTGGTTATTTGGGCATTGTGTCATTTAATTCCTCATATTTGTGAACTCTCCAACTTTATTTCTATTATTAATTTATAATTCCCCTTCACTGGGGTCAAAGAATGTACTTGGTATGATTTTAATCCTTTTAAATTTGTTGAAGCTTAACATATGATCTCTTCTGAAGAAGGTTTCGTGTGCACTGAAGAATGTCTATGCTGCTATTGTTGGGTGATTCTGTCATGTTTTCACCACAGCACAGGTAGGGTACATTTGACCCTAAAAAAAAAAAAGGAAGACAGAATGGCTCCCCTTCCAGAGAGTTACAAATTATTAAACTCACTTGTCATATATGAATTTATCCAAAGTGCCCTGTAAAATTAGATGAATCCTGTTCAAAAAGTCCTAGGATGCTCCTCTACTAACTGTAGGAACATCATTGAATCATGTAGTTACTCTGTTAGCTCTTAGTTTAGGATTCTAACACATAGTACAGTTTTTCTGATCTTGAGTGTATTGTTTAATCTCCTTCTTCAGTTACTGCATCTCAAAAATACAATGCCCGCTTTGAAAATTTGCTTTAAGGATTATAAACATGGCATAATGCCACGTTTGACTCTAATGTCTGGATTTTGGTCTGTTCAAAATAGTAAATATAGTCGCTAGACTTATATGTACATATATATGTCGCTATATTTATATACATACTCTCTAGTTTACCATGTATAATAGCATAAACTAAATATTATTAAATATAAAATTAAATAAATTTAACTAGTATTTCCTTCCTTCACAAACCAAACATGACTGTAAACACTGAGACTTTAGTTAAATGACTTAAGTTATCTACCTAAAGTGTAAATGTCTGAATTTGAACTTTAGTTTATTTGATTGGAGAGCCAATTTTTCTAGGGGAATATCTTTTCCCCTAGCATTTTATTTGCATTTATTGTTTAAGAGTGGATAGAGGGTGGGGGGCGGGAGGGGAAGGATTGGGGTCAGAATGGGGCGTTTGCAATTGTATGGGGGAATATAAAAATAAAATTTAATATTAAAAAAAAAAAAGAGTGGATAGAGAAGAAACTTGAATCAAGTCAAACTGAATTACAAGGAAAGAAAGAATAAGGAGACAGAGCCCACATGTTTTATCACTGTGTAAAGGCTCTTTTGTACTCCAAAGGCTTCCCAAGACTGTTTTAACTCCAACTAGTCTTCTTAATATAGACTTTAAATAGCATGTGATAATTACTTATCTTCAGAAATGAGTAAAGACACCTCAGGAACTAGGAGTGTATCAACACGTATGGAAGATGAATTACTGCAAAAAATGCTTTCCATGAGGGCCTCGGACTTCAAACAACTCTTCACCTAATATGGATCCACTAGCATTGACCTTGACTCAAAGAACTCCTCAAACCAGTGCTATGAAAGCACTTCTGGAACCGACTGGTGATGGTGGATATAGGTGTAGAACAGGTGATTCTCAAGTTGGGGTTATTTGTTCAGCAAGGGGTATTTGGCAATGTCTGAAGATTTTTTTTAAAGATTTATTTATGCATACAAGAGCTGGGGTACAGGCCAGAGATGCAGGGGGTGAGAGGATTCACCAGAAACAGAACAGAACAGCAAATTGACCGAAGTACACTGCTGAGGGGTGCAGTGGACAGACAGGAGAGGTCTGCTGCGCCATGTGAGTTGCTCCCTGGCCGGCTGGGGAGCGAACTCATGCTGAAGAGGCTGCCGATTGCTTCACAGTGTGGTGCTTAACCCCTTTGCGCCACCAGGGAGGCCCTGAAGACATCTTTGTTGTCACAATGAAGAGGATGCTTTCTGTCATCTCATTGGTAAAGGCCAGGGGTGCTGCTAAACACCCCACATGAGTAGCCCCACACTGAAGACTCTCCAATGCAAAGTGTCAGTAATGCTGAGGTGGAGAAACCTTTGTCGAGAACCCTGGTCTCATTCTTCACTAGCTCTGTGGCTTTACTTTCCCTCTCAGTCTCCTCATCTATAAAGTCAAATAACACAATAAAGATATGAAGGCGTTCACACAGATAACTGGGGCTCAAATTTTATTAGTTTTGATATATCCTGGAATGAAAAGGGCCTTATTGTTCCTGAAAATAACAAAAAAAATTTGGAGATATCTTTCTTGCTTCCATCCACAGCTTCTGCTCATCAAGGTACTCTCACAGTTGTTGAAATTTAAAGTATGCTAACACTTGTTTTTTCTTGCCCAGAATAGCTCAGCGGCAACATGCCCCACTACTGCTCCTGAATGACGGATCCCTTCTGGATGAGCTAAGCACAAAGAGAAGACATTGCTAAATTTGGTTCGGATGACTAGATCATCTGAGATTAGAACAGAAGATATTTCTGGCTTTTAGGTCTGAACTCAGATCTCTGCTTACTTCTTCCGGTAATGACAATAACTACCACATTTCTCTTTTCGGATGCCAGGAAATGCCCACTTTGCAGATGTGATAACGGTTTCAGCGAGGATAAGTTCCTTCCCAAGGGGGCTGGAATTCCAACCCAGCCAGCCTGGCCTTTTCCATGGTTCTGTTTTGTGTCTTTACCTAAAAGTTTGACCCTAACTCACTGGTAAAGGGGGATTTCCCTAAAACTCCAGCAGGGCCCTCTTTGGCATTGTTCTCTCTTTCATAAGTCTCCACATTTTTTTTTTTTCACAACTTCTGCTCTTACATGCTGTCTCTCACCCCAGAGTGGAATTAAATACTTTCCCAACAGAAGGAAACAGGAGAGAGAGTTGACTTTTCTGGCACAAATGGAAAAATATTAAAAGCATGTTCATCAAAATGAATTTTACTTACAAAGCCCTATAATCAGAGTGACTGCCTCCCACGAACCGACCCTCTCCCCACTGCCCCCCACCCCCACCCCGCTCATGTCTTCCCTGTTCCAGTTCAGATCCATTTTGGCTTCTGACGCAGCTGTTTTCTGTATTAAAAGAGAAGGTCCACTCATATCCCTGAAGAATCATTGTAATATTTGCAGTCCCTGGATCTCCTGCTTCAAAGTCCTCTGGTAGAACACACTGTCCTGCTGATGGCTCAGGAACCAACTTCCTCAGGCACTGGTGCTCTGACTAAGCCACTGAGTCCCCACAAGGAGGAAGATTCCATATGCAGCCCCCTTTCTCTAGGCCACAACCATTGGGTTCTGTTTTGCTCAAGGAGAGTAAGAGAAGCAGGTGTAGTTATTCCTCCAGTAACTACATTGAATGAAGTTCTGCATTTGGTAGCAGAGACTAACAACACCTGATGGAAGGGACAGCCTGATGAAGGTTAGATTTGTCACACAGTGACCAAGGTGACCATGGTGTAAGGGCAGGACAGGACACAGTGCAGGTTTTCTTTGATCCCCTGCAGACCGGGTAAAGGAGGAGTCAGAGTCCTCAGTGGTTTTTTTGCAGGTCTTTTATTGAGATTACCAGGTACACGGCAGGCAGGGGTGCTGGGGGGGCTGGGAGACTGGCAGGCCTCCCAGCCCCCAGCAAGTCTTCACTCTATCTGGGCTCTCTGGCGTTCTCGGCTTCTCTCTCAGCTTCTGCTACTTCTTTCTCGGCTTCTTGGCTTCTACTGGTGTCCCCGTGACACCACCCTTAAAAGGCACAGTCTTAGCACAGGTATACCCACTTCAGGTGCCCGCCATCAGGCATGCATTCAGGATCACAGGGTTCCCTCATCAATCCTGATGGCGGGAGGGCAGAAAAGCCTGATTTTTTACCTTACCCTACACATGGTTACAAAAGGGCACTTAGGATCTCACCAAACCCCTTCCAGTCTCTTCCTTCCACCCAAAACTCTTCATTCTGTGAGTTGCAACTCCTGTTCATCCTTCTGACTCAGTTCTAGTGCTGTCACTTCTGCAGGAAAGCTTCCCCGATGCCCTCCTCCTCCTGGAACAGGCCTTGTCTCTCTTCTATAAACTCTTAAACACCTGCAACTGTTCCTTAGGAATGCTTGTCACCATTGCATTTATATACTTGTTTAATTTTTCAATGTCCATTTCCATCATTAAGCTCCAACTCCTGAGGGTAAGGTCTGCATCTCTAGCAAGTAGGCACATGGTGCCAGCATAGGCACATAAGTCAAAACTTGGAAGATTTTTTTTTTTTTACAAACAAATTCATTAGAAGAGCATTTTCAAAAGAGGAAGAATATGTCAGTGAACATAGGCTGGCCACTCAACGTGCCCAGAGACCAATTTCTGATACAGGTTTGAGAAAAGCTTTATTGCAAATCCTTTGGCCAGCAGGCAGGAAGTAAGTTCACATCTGCCTCCCCCTCTAGGAAAAAGAAGGGGGTGATATTGATTTGGGGTAGCAGGAGTTAAATTTTGTTGGCTGCAGAACAGGTTAGGGACAAAGATATGTGAACTCAGCTAAAGTTCACTGGCTAGTTTCAGGGCATTGAAACAAGTTCATACATTGAAACAAGTGAAGAGGGTTTTTTCAGGTAACTGGAGTTTTGACTTTTTGTTGGCAGGTCCTTCAGTTCCGGTCACCCCCTCCTCTTCATTTGCAGTCTCTGGACTCCAGCCAGCCTTGGAGCTCAACTCAAGGTTAGTCACTTCTGGTGCTCAGGCTGTCAGATACAATAAATTGCATCTGTGAATACAAATTTAAAGAGAAAGTTAGAGAAGAATTTTTTGTGCTTTAGCATCTGAGACCAATGTAACCATTTAGCCATGGTTTCAAAAGAGTGTCAAACTGATTTTAAGCAAAAGTGGGAGGACACTGGGCAAATGTGAAGTAGATTGCTCTGGTTGATCCCTGCAACTCTAAGTAAATTCTCAGATGTTTGCTTGCTTTATCTTTGAGCTCATGGCTGCTGCTCTTTTCTGTGCAACAGGCACAACTCCAAAATTGATTAGAAAAACTCTGATTGAAGATGTACATCTTAAAGAATGAACTCTTATTAGATGGGGATTGTGGCTTTTTTAAAACCAAAATATCTTCATTTTAGTTTACAAAGAGCAAACCATTCTTTTTCCAAAATAATCATGATTAACTTACAAAAATGGGCATTGACAATGCATTTTCAAAACATTCCCCTTTAACAGGAAACTTAGCTTCATGGAATCTAAACATTAAAAAGTTAAAGAATTTTTCTCTTGTCATTGTGTAGGACATAGCACGATTCAGCATAAGATAAGGAAATTCTTTGATACTTCATGTTCTTCTTCAGGAACCAGCATTTTTTTTTTCCATTTAGCAAAATCTATCAATTTAGTAATTCTACCTTCTGGTATGATTTCAAATTCAGTGGCATCTTTCAGTACCACACTGATGTAGTCATCAAATCCTAGAAGCGTGCCAATAATTTCTTTATCATTTTTCATCCCAATGTGACTTCTAATTTTTTTTTGACGGAAACAACACAGGAAACAGCAAAAAACACACACCCATCACCATCCTGAAATCCCCTTCACCCTTTCACCTTCTTCCCTCCCTAACCTTGGTAAACTTAGTTCAGTGATTATGTCCACTAGTTTATAATTATTTAGCCTCATCATTTTCTTCTGCTTTAACTTCTTATATTACTCATTAGTGCAAAAGCATCCAATATTTGTCTTAATTTCTCGGACTAACTTCACATAATCCCCTCAAGTTCCTTCCATTTTGCTGTGGCCACATATTATTCCATTGTGTATATGCAGCACTTCTTCTTTACTGAATCCTCCAACAGTGGACATTGAGATTGGTTCCATAAGTTAGCTATTGTAACTAATGCCACGATGAACATGCATGCATATATGTGGAGCACATGTTTTTTCAAATTGATGGTTTCTTGTTCTTTGGGTAGATGCCCAATGGTGGGATTGCTGAATCATATAGTATTTCCACTTGTAATTCTTTAAGATACCTCCAGACTACTTACTGAAGTGGTTGCACCAACTTACATTACCAACAATGCACAAGTGCTCCTCTCCCTCCACATCCTCTGCAGCACTTTTTGTTGGGTGTCTTTTGATGTATGCCATTCTCACAAGTGTGAGATGATATCTCATTGCAGTTTTTATTTGTATTTCTCTTATTAAAAGTGATAACAATCATTTTTCATTAATCTGTTGGCCTTCTATGTGTCCTCTTTGGAAAATTGTCTATTCAAATCTGCAGGCCATTTTTTTTCCATTGGGTTGCTTGTTTTTTTGTTGTTGAGTTGCATAAGTTCTTTGTATACCTTGGAAATTAACCCCTATCATTGTATAATGTGTAATGTCTTCTCCTGTTCAGTAGACTGCATTTTCAATTTGCTAATATCTTTCATTATTTAAAAACTTTTTTATTTTGAGACAGTCTTAATTTTTTTTTTTGTTTTATTTCCCTTTCCATAGAGGTCTAGTCCCCAAAGACCGCTCCTTCGCTGCTATCATGAAGTGTGTCAACTAGGCTTTCTTCAAAGTATTTTATAATTTCAGGTCTTATATCCAGATCTGTAATCCATTTTGAATTTATTTTTGTGTGGAGTTAGAAAGAAATTCGACTTCATTCTTTTACATCCAGTCATCCAGTTTTCTCAGAATCATTTGTTTTAAAAATGCTCCTTTTGTTTTTTTTTTTTGTGGATTATAGTATTTTTTTAATAATAAATTTTATTTTTATATTCCCCATACATTTGCAACCCCCCCCATTCTGACCCCAATCCCTCCCCTCCTGCCCCCCACTCCCCCAAAACTGTCTCTGGTTCATAGTTTTTTGTTGATTTTGATTTTCACTTTCTTATAGTTATTCATTTTCCTGGTCCCTTATTTAAGTTTTCTAGATTCCTGCTATGAGTGAGACCATCCGGTATTTTGCTTTTTCTTTCTGGCTTATTTCACTGAGCATGATCCCTTCCAGTGCCATCCATGTTGCTGCATATTGCATGAGTTTATCTTTTTTGATTGCTGAGTAATATTCCATGGAGTATATGTACCACATCTTCTTGATCCAGTCATCTATTTTTGGGCATTTGGGTTGTTTCCAAAGCTTAGCTATTGTAAATAGAGCTGCTATAAACATAGGGGTGCAGGTGTTCTTTGGAATTGATGTTTCTGTGTCCTTTGGGTAAATACCTAGGAGTGGAATTGCTGGATCATATGGAAGCTCTATGTTTAGTAGGTCCAGAAATCTCCACACAGCTCTCCATAACGGTTGGGCCAGTTTGCACTCCCACCAACAGTGCAGGAGAGTTCCTTTTTCTCCACACCCTCGCCAACATTTGTTGTTGCTCATCAAAGACATCTTTACAGACACATCACCCAAAGCAGTGATAGTGAAGGCAAAGATAAACAGCTGGGACTACATCAAATTAAAGAGCTTCTGCACAGCAAAAGAGACAATAACCAAAACAAAGATAAACCCCACCAACTGGGAGAACATTTTTGCACGCAACACTAATGATAAAGGACTGATCACAAAAATCTGCAAAGAGCTGATGAGACTGAACAACAACAAAATAATCCAGTCAAAAAATGGGCAGAAGAGCTAAAAAGAAACTTCTCTGAAGAGGAAATGCAAATGGCCAACAGGCATATGAAAAAATGTTCAACATCACTTGTAATCAGGGAAATGCAAATCAAAACTACCATGAGATACCATCTTACACTAGTGAGAATGGCACATATTAAAAAATGCTCCTTTTGGACCTCCCCGGTGGCGCAGCGGTTGAGCACTGGGCTGCGAAGCTGCCCGCGGCCTCTATAGCGCCGGTTTGATCCCTGGCGATCTCCAGCCACTGGGTGAGGGTCCCACATGGCGCACAGACCTCTCCTGCCACCTGCTGCTCCCCTCAGCAGTGTACTTCGTTAGTCTGCCTGCTCTGCTCTCCCCTCTGGCTCTGGTGAATTCTCTCACCCTCTGGCGCTTCTGACTGTACCCAGTGGTTGTATAAATAAATAAATAAATAAATAAATAAATCTTTAAAAAAAATGTTCCTTTTGCTTCCATATGATCCAACAGTCCCACTCCTAGGTATTTACCCAAATGACACAGAAACATTAATTCAAAAGGGCACCTGCACCCCTCTGTTTATAGCAGCACTATTTATAATAGCTAAGCTATGGAAACAACCCAAATGCCCCAAAATAGATGACTGGATCAAGAAGATGTGGTACATATATACCATGGAATATTACTCAGCAATCAAAAAAGATAAACTCATGCAATTTGCAGCAACATGGATGGAGCTGGAAGGGATCATGCTCAGCAAAATAAGCCAGAAAGAAAAAGAAAAATACAGGATGGTCTCACTCATAGCAGGAATTTAGAAAACCTAAATAAGGGACCAGGAAAAAGACTAATTATAATAAAGTCAAAATCAACAAGCATCTATAAATCCTCAGAGACACACTATAGGGGGAAAATGGAGTAGGATCAAAACAAGGGGGGTGGGAATTGTATTGAAACTATAACCAAGATAAAAATGAATACATTGTGCAAAAATGAAAAATGATGTAAAAAATATATTAAAAAATGCTCCTTTTTCCATTATATGATCAAATCTCTTTTGTCATAAATTAGCTGTTGACATATGCATGGGCTTATTTCTGAGTTTTTGATTCTATTCCATTGAGCCATGTGTCTATTTTTATTCTAAAACCTTGTTATTTTAATTACTATTGCTTTATAATGTTATTTAAAATCATGTAATATGATACCTCCATTTTCCTTCTTTTCCTCAAGATTGCTTTACACGGTATGAATTCCTGATATTATATATTTGCCCACAATTTCTAAAGGAAGCTTCTGTGGGGTAAGTGTAGCTTTGGGCACTGTGGCTGCACTGAAAGTGACCTGCCAAGGGTAGACTGCTAATGGCCACTTACTACTGGGTGTGAGCTAATATTATTCAATAAATATTATCATTACCATAACTCAATAAATATTATAAATACTGTTATTATTTTGGAGCCTGTTTCTACTCACACAGCAAGATTGTCCTGGTAACATGAAGCAAACAGCTTTGCTTTACTGTGTATAAGGAGCAAACACATTGAACACAAGACAAATACCCTACCCCATATTTGATTATGAATCCATTGAGTCTATCTAGCAATTAGTAAATCACACTACGTATATCATGGACTCTGATGTGACTTAGGCAAGCATTGGTTGAGACATCCAATCTGGAACAGGGCAGTGATTCATCTCTCCATTCATTCACTCAGCAAAGAACCTTATGCTGGGCATTTTCTTGGACACTGGCTACAGTGGTAAATACAGCAATCCCTACTTTCAGGGAGCTTACTGTCTAATGTGGGAAGGCATAGAACATTGAACCCATTTGCAGGGATCCTTGGAAGGTCAGTTGAGACTGTCCCATGGTTCTTGGTTTCCTTTTTTTTAAGATTTATTTTTATTTATACAAGAGCTGGGGTACAGGCCAGAGTCGTGGGTGAGAGGATTCACCACAGGCAGAGCGGGAGCAGATCAGGCAGACGGACCGAAGACACTGCTGAGGGGAGCAAGGGGCACAACAGGAGAGGTCTGCTGTGCCATGTGGGATTCTCCCTGGCCGGCTGGGGATGGAACTGGCGCTGCGGAGGCTGTGGACAGCTTCACAGCGCGGTGCTCAACACGCTGCGCTGCCAGGGAGGCCTGATTCTTGGTTTCTTTTGCATCCTTGACTTCATACATGCTGCTCTTCTTTGACTATTTCCATATCCATTTAACCTGGCTAACTCCTGTTTCAAGAGGCTCATACTATCAATGCCATGCATAACCAAAAAGCCACCAAGGATCTGAAGGCTGTCACTCAGAATGTGTGCTGTCCTATCCTTACATTGGTGGAGATGACAGGTGTGCTCAGGCCAAAGAGTGAGGCTGGACACAGGGTCATTGGCCCAAAAAGAATGTTGGATTTTTAAAGCACATGATTAAAAATGTAGAGATTAATGCTGAATTTAAGGATTTACATGAAGATTCTCTGGTCTTTGAGCATATCCAAATGAACAAAGCCCCAAACAATGCAGAACTTAAAGAGTTAGTATTCAGATTAACCTGCACATGAACTCCCCTTGCCACATAGAGATGATCCCTACTGAAAAAGAGCAGATTGTTCCTTAACTAGAAAGAGGAGGCTGCACACAAGAAGAGATATTCCAGGAGAAAGCAAAATGTATGGCCTGGGAGCAAATTCAGATTAAAAGAAATGCAAATACATATAAAAGAAGAAAAGGCTCACTTCAAGGTCACCTCTTCTTGAAGCATCTCCAAATCTCCCACCCATTTTGTGAGGCTGGACGATGTCTCCCATATACCTAATGCTGCTAGACTTGAGTGCTCTCCATAATGCTTTATTATTCTGTATTTAGACGTGTGCCCTCTACATTAGTTTTTCCTCAAGTGTGAGAAGGCATTTTATAAAACTATATGCAACTCTGATGAGTCACATATCAATACCCCCAAATTTCCAGACTCCAGGAATCACTCTTTTCTTCAAAACCCCAATACCAACAACCCACCCATGTGCAACCACTGATCCCCACCCACCCATTCCCTGTGGGTCACTTTGCCACTACCACTGACTGCCTGAGTGTGGACAGGCAGATTTCCCCCAGGGGATTTGCTATGATATGAGATAAAACTTTATTGAAGCCTTCAGGATAACAGCAGGGAATTTCAGTACCAAAAAGGGGCAAATTTTAAAATATAATAGATACTCATTATTTCATTCAAGACTTTCTTTTAAACTTCTGTGCCAAGCACTATTCAAGACCTTGAGGATATACCTGTAAGCAAGACAGACAAAAAGTCCCTGATTTCAAGTGCTTGTATTGGGGGAGAGAGTGAAAATGAATGTGGTATGATTTCAGGGAATGATGTCTGCAGAGCTATGATAAATCAGGATGAAGAAATGGAGAGTAGTGGGAGAGGATGCTTCTGTGGGGTGGTAGAAAGGATCGTTGACCAGGTTTTCTTTCAACAAGGATTTGAGGGCTGCTTTGCCAAAGAGTCATGGCTTTGAGACAGATAATTAAACTTTGGAAACACACAGTCAAACTTTTGTGGAGGGTTCGTGGGGGGACACAGGGGGGTGAGCAAGAGCAAATGCTGGAGGGAGGGGGTGGGTGATGGAATTCTCACCCCAGCTGCTGCCCAGATTGGTGGAAAGAAAGGTGTGGGTGCAAGTTGTTAATGAACATGGAGCTCAGGGTCTCTTACAGAGAGCTTGCACCAGTGTTCCCGAATCATCCATCTTCATTTACCTTCCTGCCAGGTACAGAAAATCCCTTCTAAAAGAGCCACATGACCGGCTTTTCTCGCTCTCCCCAGAGAAGTCAGGAGAGGTTTCTATGGTATCAGGAGGAGAACTTGTTTTGATTAAGTATTATCCCTATGTTAATTACAATTCCTGTTCCCCAGGAATCCAAGACATAGGAACAGAGAGAAATAAGCAAGTTGGTTCTGCTATTTATGCACAGTTCCACTTATGGCAAATGGCAATGATTTTGCTTATAAAAATATCTTCATTATTCCTCCAATGGTTTCAAAAATGACAGAGTCAACATTTTTCAAGGTGATATGATTTTCACAAGCCAATAACACACCTGTGACTGTTTTTCTTCTAATCCAGACAGAATTTTGCATTTTAATTCTATTCTATGTCTCTGTTGGTTCTAGCCTCTTTCTTGGCTAAACACCATTTTGGACTGCAAGAGGATGGACATTTGAGAGTCTGTGACTTAGGTATTTATCCAATTAGACAATTCAATGAAACCTCATTTCCTCCTTTCTACATTTCTACTTTTCTACATTGGAAGTAGCAGTCCCTCTCAGACCTGTTGTATGGAAAGTCTCACCAGTTCTCATGCCAGTCAATCCAGAGGTTCACATTCCATTCCACAAAATGAACCAAGCATAACTTTGCTGTATACACAATATTAAGTGAAATGGAGTTGGTTTCTCCAATGACTTTTTTTTTTTATTTTGTTTTTTAAAGATTTATTTATTTATTTATTTGTTTATACAAGCACTGGGTACAGTCAGAAGCGGGGGAGGGTGAGAGAATTCACCAGAGCCAGAGAGGAGAGCAGAGCAGGCAGACTGACAAAGTACACTGCTGAGGGGAGCAGTGGGCGGCAGGAGAGGTCTACGCGCCATGTGGGACCCTAGCCTGGTGGCCTAGGATTGAACAGGTACTGCGGAGGCTGCGGGCAGCTTAGCAACCCAGCGCTCAACCGCTGCGCCATCGGGGAGACCCTCTCCAATGACTTTAAATAAGTTAGGAAGAGATTCCTCAAAAAGCTAACCCTTTAATTACCATTTGTCCCAGCAATTCCACTTCTAGGTACGTGCCCAGGAATACAGAAAACTGGGCCTAAAACAGACACGTGTATATGAACATTCATAGCAGAGTCATTCATAAAAGTCAAAAGGTGGAAGCAAGCCAAGTGTCCACTAATAGAGGAATGGATAAACAAAATGTAGTATTTCCACACAATGAAAGAATAGCCATGATAGGAATTAAGTTATGATTCATGCTACAGCAAAGGTGAACCTTGAAAACATTATGCTAACTGAAATAAGCCAAAAGCAAAAGGACAAATACTGCATGACTTCACTTATATAAGGTATCTAGAATAGATATCTCATGGAGACAGAAGGTAGATTCAAGGTTACCAGGGACTGGGGGATGGGAGCAGGTGGAGAGTTATTGCTTACAAGATTTCTGTTTGGGGTAATGAGTGGTTTTGGAAGCAGATAATGAAGATGGTTGCACAACAATGCACTGAACTGTATTCTTTAACATGCCAAATTTTATGTTGTGTATGTTTCACCACAATTTTTTTTAAAGGTCTATTGGATTTAATGCTTCCCTTTTTTTTGTCATTCTTTTTTTAAAATTTTTTTTATATTCCCCATACAATTGTAACCCCCTTATTTTGACCCCGATCCCTCCTTTCCTTGCTCCCTCCCCCCCCCAATAGTGTGTCTCTGGTTCATAGTTGTTTGTTGATTTTGATTTTTTCTTTCTTATAGCTGTTCTTTTTCCTGGTCCCTTATTTAGGTTTTCCAGATTCCTGCTATGAGTGAGACCATCCGGTATTTTGCTTTTTCTTTCTGGCTTATTTCGCTGAGCATGATCCCTTCCAGCGCCATCCATGTTGCTGCAAATTGCATGTGTTTGTCTTTTTTGAATGCTGAGTAATATTCCATGGTGTATATGTACCACATCTTCTTGATCCAGTCATCTATTTTGAGGCATTTGGGTTGTTTCCATAGCTTAGCTATTGTAAATGGTGCTGCTATTTCACCACAATTTTTTAAAAGTTGCTTTTAAAAAGAAGATAAAGGGCTCTTCCTGCTGTAGACACCTGAGAGCAACGGGCTCTGGTGGAGACCCAGTCAGGTCCACAAGACACAGCCATACAAACTAATTCCAAAAGTGGCACCAAAATGGAATCAAGAAACCCAATCACAAAGATATGACTCTTTTAAGGGAGTGGACATCAAGTTCCTGAGGAACATGTGCTTTGCCAAGAAGCACAACAAGACGGGCCTGAAGATGATGCAGGACAGCAATGCCAAGGCCACGCATGCATGTGCTGAGGCTGTCCAGGCCCTTGTGAAGCCCAAGAGGTCAGGGCCAACATCCCAAAGGGTGCAGCCACTGGTTAAGTCAACTCACCTACATTGCTCACTCCAAGTCTGGGAAGCATGCCATCGCCAAGTGTCTCAGGCTTTCCTGGCCAAAGACCAAGGCTCAAATCCAGGCCCAGTGTGCAGCTGCGGTGCAGGCTCCCAGGGTGCTAAGGCCCCACATGTCTGCCCACACCGACATGGAAGGACTGGTATGATTGCTGGCTGCTCTCTGCAGGGCACTGGTGTCTTGCTATGCTGTTTGCATACACAAACATGAAGCAGGAAAAAATGACTAAAAAAAGATAAGAGAATTAGGTTAATTTAAAATTAGACTTCAGGGCCCTCCTTAGTGGCTCAGGGGTTTAAAGATAGCACTATCAAGCTATCTCCAGCCACTGCAACATGGGTTTGATCCCTGGCCAGGGAGCAACCCACATGGCGCAGCAGACCTCTCCTGACTCACCCGCTGCTCCCCTGAGCAGTGTATTTCAGTAGATCTGCCTGTTCTGCTCCCCATTCTGTCTCTGATGAATCCTCTCACCCCCACACCTCTGGCTTACACCCCAATTCTTGTATGCATAAATAAATAAATCTTAAAAATAAAATCAGACTGGGCCTCCCCGGTGGCGCAGCGGTTGAGTGCTGGGTTGCGAAGCTGCCCGCAGCCTCTGCAGCACCGGTCCGATTCCCAGCCGCTGGGCGAGAGTCCCACATGGTGCGCAGACCTCTCCTGCCTCCCGCTGCTCCCCTCAGCAGTGTATTTCGTCAGTCTGCCTGTTCTGTTGTCTGCTCTGGCTCTGGCGAATTCTCTCACCCTCCTGTGCTGCTGACTGTACCCAGTGCTTGTATAAATAAACAAATAAATAAATCTTTAAAAATAAATAAAATAAATCAGACTTCAATATTTGGGACTCATTCCCTTTATTCTGAGATACTTACTAGTCCTAAGAGGTATTTTCATATTCACTTTCCTGCTATCCCAGCTGAATGGCTAAATTTGGTATTTTCTTTCATCTAATTAATGGAATGTTTGAATCATGGGCTGAAGCAGTGATGTGCTCATGCTGAGTGATACATTGAGTTTGGAATAGAACCAAGACTAGGATGTGTCCAAGTCATATGGTAAGTATGGAACTCGGTTTCAAATGCCATGTTTTATCGATGTCTTAAAAATTATGTAAGTAATATAGTGTCTCCCTGGTGAGGCAGAGGTTAAAGTCTCAGTGTCATCAAGCTATCACCAGCCACTGTGACCTGAGCTTGATTCCCAGCCAGGGAGCTGACCCACATATGGCACAGCAGACTCTTCCTGTCTCGCCCACTGCTCCCCTCAGCAGTGTATTTCAGTAGATCTGCCTGTTCTGCTCCCCACTCTGTCTCTGGTGAATCCTGTCACCTCCCTGCACCTGTTGCCTACACCCCAGTTCTTGTATGCATAAATAGAAAAAATAAATATTTATAAGTAATATAGTCATTTATTCCCATTGAAAACTTTTTAGCAATTGCTCCTTTGGAACTTGTGGCACACTTTATTGCTCTTTTGGCATTTAGATAATAGTCTTTGCTGCCTGGGTTGTGATAATGACAATGAGGTACAGCTACTGTCGGTGAGCGGAGGTGCTTGGCTTCTTACAGGCACAGTCTACTGTGCTCACTCTGCCCATGGTCTGAGTCACAACCCATTCTCAAAGTGGGATACAGTCAGGACTCAGAAATGACCTCCATCGGGTAAGCCAGATACCAAAACAGCAAATTTTAGCAAACAGGTTAGCAAATTCCTTATAAGAGAGTCACTGGGGAGAGTCTAATTATAATAGTGTGATATCCATAGAAAGGGGAGTTTCCAGGTTCCCTGCCCTACCCAAGGAAGGGCAGAGCTGAACAGTGGGGGTGGAGGGGAACTAGGAAAAAGAGACCAGAAGAGGAGGGAAGAAGACCAGGAGGAGGGACTTGGAGCAGAGAGACATGTGAAGAAGCCAGCCTTGCTTCTCAACCTTCAACTTGTACCAGGGGCTTTGGGGACATGGGAGGAGACACTTTAAAGTGACATGGGTGAGAGACCTTTGGGGACAATGGCAGTGTTTATCTTGATTTGTCTTTTGATTTTGCTCTTTTCCTTCTAGACTTGCCTGGCCCCTTCTGCCCCTTTCCTTCTGGTTCCCAATTGTGGCAGGCTTTGGGGCTCAGTGGCCCTGCTTTGGGCCAACCTTGTTTGGTTAGGTATGTATCTGGGGAATGGGTAGCTTCAGATATCTCATGAAGAAATGATTTTTAATTATATTCTTTCTCTTCTCTATTGCACACTAATTCTATTAAAGTTCTTTTCTATTTGAAGGACTTACGCACTAAAGATATGTTTTGTCTTTTTGTGGTAGATGGCAGAGCCCATTTAGAGCAGGCATGTTTGGGGGTCCTGGGGTGCTCCTCAGACTTCCCACTAACATGATGATCACTGGACGTTTTTATGAGCCAGATGGACCCTTGGTGACAAAGATCTCAGGCTCTGACAGGAGACCACCAGCTCTACTACAGAGACCTTGTTAGTATTCCTAACAAGTTGGGCCCTATTCTAAAATTAGATCTGGTTATGACTGCATAGTTCTTTAAATATATTGTAAACTATTGAACAAACCAAAAGAATCATTGTCTTATACACTTTATTTTTTTTAAGACTTATTTATTTATGCATACAAGAACTGGGGTACAGGCCAGAGGTGTGGGGGGTGAGAGCATTCACCAGAGACAGAGTGGGGAGCATAACAGGCAGATTGACTGAAATACACTGCTGAGAGGAGCAGCCGGTGAGTCAGGAGCGGTCTGCTGTGCCATGTGGGTAGCTCCCTGGCTGGGGATTGAACTTGTGCTACAGAGGCTGTGGATAGCTTCATAGGTCGTGTCTTAATCCCTTGCGCCACCAGGGAGGCCCATCTTGTACACTTTAAATGGGAAAATTGTATGGTTATAAAAGTGAATTGAATCTCAATAGAATCATTAAAATCATCTGGAGATGTTAAAATGCAGGTGTGATTGACTAGGTCTGTGCTGAGGACAGTTTGAGTCACAAGGAGACTACACACAGCTCTTTCCCTCAGGAACTTGTGCTCCTCATAGGACATGCTCCTCATAGGTACATGTAAATACCATACAGGCAGGAAGACGAAGGTAAAGTGAGTTACCCTCCAAACTGGAGAAAGGTTGCCAAGAGTGAAGACTGAATCTTAGAAGAATCAACATGGGGGATGAGGTTATTATAAGCATTTTAGGAGGTCTCTGTTTTGAGAATTGCAGACATTCAATCAAACAGGTCAGTTGTGTCCTTGTAACTGTGTGTTTACCCAAGCCTGAAACCCGGCCAGTTCAACTGAGCCTTTTATCTGTGGATGTGGCCCCTTAGTTAATACAGCTTTTCTTGAGATGAACTTTTGGTTTTCCCATCCTCTCCATTTTTTCTAATTCATTTAGAGTTGTGCAGCCATCACCAAATCAAATCTTAGAATATGTTTGTTAGGAGAGTGGATGCTTGTGGGTCTGGGTGTGTAGGCAGGTTGAGGAATAACAGCCGCCACACCAAATGTGTTGATTTATGGAAGCAAGAGAAAAGAACTCCTGGCAGCAGGAGGGGTCCAAGGGAGGATGCCTGTGTCACTCCAGCCCTGTTGTATTTATATGTCAGAATATGTGTGACTATATACTGTCAGACTTCCTGCTGCCCAATGTGCCAGACTACTGATTAGGCACTAGGAGGTCAGGAAGTTTCATGGTGATTGTTTTTCTGTTCCCTAATTATCCTGTAACCGGATCTTACCGTAGGTGATGACTAGCTCAGCAACATTTCAGCAAAACACTTCTGTTTTCCTGGAGCTGTTTTGTTCCTTCCATTTCTATATTGTTTAAAACCACTGTCCTGTGTCTCAGCCTTTCCCATTCCCCAAGACTTCCTGGCCTCAGTTCTTCTCATTTTCATCACCCCCCTCCCCAAAGAAAACCCTTTTCCCATTAGCAGTCATGTTTCCGTTTCGTGTTTTAGTGTTCCAGAATAAAAAGATTTGGTTTAGCAGCTTGGATTTCTTTAAAACGACTTCTAGTTTTACAAACAAATATTAATTTTCTGAGACTTCTATCCCTGCCACTCAATTGATTTAATTCCCTTATGTGCTGTGTCTAGGAAAGTTAGATATACAAGGTAAACTTTAGCACATCTAGGAGCATCCAGGGGACTACAAAAGATGTTGAAAATACATGGTGTGCCAAAGCAGTGATAGTGAAGGCAAAGATCAACAGCTGGGACTACATCAAATTAAAGAGCTTCTGCACAGCAAAAGAGACAATAACAAAAACAAAGAGAAACCCCACCAACTGGGAGAAAATTTTTGCACCCAACACTAATGATAAAGGACTGATCACAAAAATCTGCAAAGAGCTGATGAGACTCAACAACAACAAAGAAAATAATCCAGTCAAAAAATGGACAGAGGAACTAAAAAGAAACTTCTCTGAAGAGGAAATGCGAATGGCCAACAGGCATATGAAAAAATGTTCAACATCACTTGTAATCAGGGAAATGCAAATCAAAACTACCATGAGATACCATCTTACACCAGTGAGAATGGCACATATTAAAAAAACTAGCAACAACAAATGTTGGCGAGGTTGTGGAGAAAAAAGAACTCTTCTGCACTGTTGGTGGGAGTGCAAACTGGTCCAACCACTATGGAGAGCTGTGTGGAGATTTCTGGACCTACTAAACATAGAGCTTCCACAGGATCCAGCAATTCCACTCCTAGGTATTTACCCAAAGAACACAGAAACATCAATTCCAAAGAACACCTGCACCCCTATGTTTATAGCAGCACTGTTTACAATAGCTAAGCTTTGGAAACAGCCCAAATGCCCAAAAATAGATGACTGGATCAAGAAGATGTGGTACATATATACCATGGAATATTACTCAGCATTCAAAAAAGATAAACACATGCAATTTGCAGCAACATGGATGACGCTGGAAGGGATCATGCTCAGTGAAATAAGCCAAAAAGAAAAAGAAAAATACCGGATGGTCTCACTCATAGCAGGGATCTAGAAAACTTAAATAAGGGACCAGGAAAATGAATAACTATAAGAAAGTGAAAATCAAAATCAACAAAAACTATGAACCAGAGACACTTTTTGGGGGGTGGGGGGCGGGAGGGGAGGGATTGGGGTCAGAATGGGGGGATTGCAATTGTATGGGGAATATAAAAATAAAATTTATTAATTAAAAAAAAAATAAAATAAACTATGAAAAAAACAAAAACAAAAAAAAAAAGAAAATACATGGTGTGAAATCAGGGTCAAGAACTGCTGTGAAAATTAAAGGTAAATAAAAACTAGTGTCAGGATCAAGAAAAATCCAGAAAGAATGTGGTGTAACCCCCAACAGTTGACTTCTCATTTTGGACCGCAAGTGTCTGACTTAAGCTTAATGACAAAGCATCCACTTCACAGAGGGTTCAAACACACCTGCCAGCAAGCCACACACTCTAGACAAAGAGCTGGGGTGCCTCCCCCCATTAAGATTCCTTTGTTTTACAGATTTTGGTTAATTAGACAAATGACTAGTTGAGACTGACTTACTTTTTTTGTTTTTCTTACTTTGCCTCTTCTCACACTTTAAATTCCCACTCCTATGATTTCATTTCACCAATAAAGAGTGTACCCCAGAAACCCTAAACCCCTACCCTCAGACCCAATAAAAGCAGAACCCCAGGCACGTTCTCTCCCTGTCTATCCCCTCCTTCTTCTTGTAGGGTCGGTGCAGAGGGCCTGGTCAGGGCCCCAGGCTGCGGGCACAAGGAGGGGCCTGGAAACCGCAGAGGGAATTCCACCTTTGATGCTCTCCTGGAACCAGAGGCCCACCCAACACAAACAGGACCTGATAGCGATCAACCAGAAACTGCCAACAAATAAAAAATAACTTAGGTTCTGTTCCTCATACCCAGTTTCCCCGCCTAACCTTTCCTCACCCTATAAAAGGACATCTCTCCCCATATCGGGTGCGACTTCTACAACCACCCCCACCCTTGGGGTGGGCAAACTTCTCCCCTCCCCACCCCAGCGCAATAAATTTCCTGCCTGTGAGAAACTTAGCCTGGCTTTCCTTTTCTTTACCATGCCAATCCTTTTGTTGTAGGGCAACCCCGATATAAAACGGGTTGCCTGGCTGTGGGTCCTCACCCACGCACTTAAAAGGGACTTATTAGTACTCCACTACAGGCACACACAGAAGGTTAATAAAAGGTTTATTTACAAGGGAAAGGGAACTAAGGAAATGTACAACTCAGGGAGAAAATAGGGAAATAAAGTCTTTAATGCGTCCTACCCGATCCGACGACCTGGAAACCCAAAGTCACTCTCAGAGCTGGCCGGACGCTGCTAGCTGGTGGAGAGCCAAAATGGGGGACCCCTCGAAAGCCCACGTGTCTGGCTTTATACCACACCTGGCTGCTTAACCCCACCCTCAAGTCCCAGCCACCTTCCCTTTGATGGTGATGGGATTTGGAGTTCCCAGTGTCTTTGGCTTTGGCCTGGGGTGGGGGTGGAGTCCACAAAGCCTGTATGGAATTAGCTTTAGGACATCCTTTTCCCCCTAACACTTTCATTTCTCTCCCTCCTCCTCCTCCCTCTCTCCATCTCTTCATTACCCCAGAACCCTCAATGTGGTTCAAGTGTGCTGTGTGATTTCCAGGTCTTGTAAGTAATAAACTATTTTTTTCCAGGTTCCTGGTGCTGAAGGGTTGCATGCAATCATAAGAAGAAGCTCAACCCGGGAGACGCGCACACAGCCCGGGCTGCCGGTAAGCCTGCGCGGGAAACGCGGCGCACTTGGCGCGCTTGAAAAGCAAGTGCAGACCGGGATCGCGGCTGCCCAGGTCCCCGCGCCTGCGACCTAGGCTTGCGGGGAGACGACCTAGGCTTGCGGGGAGACGCACGGAGGTCCTCACTGAGGTGAAGGTCCCTCCCTGAGTAAGCAGGAACCAGGCGCCCAGGCACGGGAGCTGTGCAAAAGGCGCCATTCCCGCGCCACTGAACTGGGCTACAGCCCGCGTCCTGGACCTGAGGGCTTTGAACTGAGACCCGGGGCACGAAAATTCGGGGCGTGGTTTCTCCACGACGGTGGGGCACAAGGCAGGCACAGCACCCCAAAGCTGTTGAGGTGTACCCTACCATTCCCGCTCTGTTCTCTGTCCCACGGGGTGGGGGGAGGCGAAAAACAGCCCCCCAAGGACAATAGGAGAGATCTCTGGCGCCACCTAGCGACCAGGAAAAAAAAAGTCACTAACACCCTATAAAACAGGACATTTCTTAAGTCTGCTTGAAAAGGGCAGAAGGTTTCTGGAGGACCCAGTGGCAAGCCGGGAAGTTATTCCACGCCAGGCCCCTTCCGACCAGCAGTCTGAGCCCACAGAGGGAGCAGGCACCCACGTCCGGGGCAGACCGGGTGCGCAGAAGAGTGTGCCTGAAACCGGAGGCGCAGGGACTGCATCCTGCTTCGCCATTTGAGAACAGGGACATTTCTTCAGTAAAAACTGCCTAAAACCAGCAGAAAGCTCCCCCAGAAGACAGAGATGGCTCCTGGAAGAGCCAGAGGGGAGCGGAGAAGTTCACCCAAGATGTCAGTCAGTCCGAGCAACACAGTGTCCCAACGCATACGACAAATTAGAAAACAGACAGTAGGGAGTAGAAGAACCACACGCAACCTAAAAACTCCTCAGGAAAGAAGCACACCACAAAAAGAAAACCACTCCCCAGATTGCAACGACAGCAACTTGGAAGAACTTCTGAGCCTTCCAGAAAGAGAATTTAAAATTGCCATGATTAAAAAAGTGATAGATCAGAAGAAGGAAATTGAGTCCCTAAAGAGGGAAGTAAGAGAAATGCAGGAGATCAAAGAATTAATGGAGGAACTAAAGAACTCTGGGAAAAGCAATGAAAGCAGAATAGATGAAATGGAAGAACGAATAAGTAATCTTGAAGACACAGAAATAAAAAGAACCAAAACAGAAAAGGAAAGAGAAGTACGAAGGAAAAAGAATGAAGAAAGACTTCGGGAACTATCTGACTCCATGAGGAAAGGAAATATAAGAGTTATAGGAATTCCAGAAGGAGAGGAGAGAGATGTAGGAACAGAGAAAATATTCATGGATATAATTGAAGAGAACTTCCCAAATGAGAAGAAGGAGCTGAAAATTGATATACAAGAAGCAAGAAGAACACCAAACTTCCACGACGAAAGGAAAAACACAGCAAGACACATAATAGTAAAGCTCCCAAGAATCCAGGACAAGGAAAAAATAATGAAGCTGACAAGAGGGAAGAAACAGATAACATTCAAAGGAAAACCAATCAGGCTGACATCAGATTTCTCTGAAGAAACACTACGGGCAAGGAGAGAGTGGAGGGACATAGTCAACAGACTCCAAGAAAACAGATGCCAACCAAGAATACTCTATCCCGCAAAGCTCTCTTTCCTCCATGAAGAAAGAATATGGACCTTCCCAGACAAAGAGAAACTCCGGAATTTCATTGCGACTAAACCCCCACTCCAAAAAATACTACAAGGAATCCTAAAGCCAGAACCTCAGAGGGACGAATAACAACGAAAGAAGACCAAAAAAAAAAAAGTTATTAAAAGAATAAATAAATAAAATCAAAGGAAAGACAGACATAATGGCAAATACAGATGCTAACATATCAATATTAACTCTAAATGTAAATGGACTAAACTCTTCAATAAAAAGACACAGAGTTGCAGCCTGGATTAAGAAACAAAACCCAACCTTTTGCTGTCTCCAGGAAACACATTTAGCTACAAAAGATAAAAATAGGCTCAAAGTCAAAGGATGGAAAACAATCCTACAAGCAAATGGGCCAAAAAAGAAAGCAGGAACAGCTATACTTATATCAGATAAAACAGACTTCAAACTCAAAAAAATAAAAAGAGACCCCAATGGTCACTACATTATGATTAAGGGGACAATACTTCAAGAAGAAATAACACTCATTAACATATACTCACCAAACGAAAGAGCACCAAAATATATCAGACAACTGTTGTCCTCTCTGAAAACAGACATCAGAGAAAACACATATGTAGTGGGAGACTTCAACACACCACTATCAACAATGGATAGATCAACAAGACAAAAAATAAGTAAAGAAACTAAAGCTCTAAATAAGGACCTAGAGCATTTGGGCTTAACAGACATCTATAGAACACTAAACCCAAAAAAAACGGAGTACACATTTTTCTCAAGCGCACACGGATCATTCTCCAGGATCGATCACATACTGGGGAACAAGACAAACATCAACAGATACACCAAGATTGAAATCATACCAACCATCTTTTCTGACCACAAAGGCATCAAACTAGAAATAAATCATAAAAAGAAGGCAAGGAACTATCCTACCTCATGGAGATTAAAAGCCACACTACTGGAAGACCACTGGACTAATGAGGAGATCAAAGAAGAAATTAAAAAATTCTTTGAATTGAATGACAAGGAGGACACCAATATCCTAAATGTATGGGATGCAGCAAAAGCAGTAATAAGAGGAAAATATATAGCAATAGAAGCTCACATCAAAAAACAAGAAAGAACTCAAAGAAACAACCTAATCTCGAAGCTCAAAGATCTAGAAAAAGAACAACAAAAAAACCCCAGAACCAGTAGAAGAAAAGAAATAATAAAAACCAAAGCAGAAATAAATGAAATTGAAACTAAAAAAACAATCCAAAAGATCAATGAAACCAAGAGCTGGTTCTTTGAAAAAATAAATAAAATAGACAAACCCTAGCCAGGCTCACAAAGGAAAAAAGGGAGAAAGCACAAATACACAGAATCATAAATGAAAGAGGAGAAATCACAACGGACACAGCAGAAATCAAAAGAATAATCAGTAACTACTATGAACAGTTATATGGAAACAAGTTCAACAATCTAGAGGAGATGGACAAATTCCTACAACTCTACAATCACCCAAAGCTAGATAAAGAAGAAATAGAACACCTAAACAGACCAATTACAAGCAGCGAAATTGAAATGGTAATTAAAAACCTCCCCAAAAACAAAAGCCCAGGACCTGATGGATTTACAAATGAATTCTACCAAACATTCAGAGACGAATTAGTGCCTATCCTTCACAAACTCTTCCAAAAAATTGAGAAGGAAGGGACAATACCAAACACGTTCTATGAAGCCAATATTACACTAATACCAAAACCGAATAAGGACAACACAAAAAAGGAAAACTATAGGCCAATCTCCCTAATGAACACTGATGCAAAAATCCTCAATAAAATTTTAGCTATCAGAATCCAACAATGTATCCATAAGATAATTCACCACGACCAAGTTGGATTCATTCCAGGGGCACAAGGATGGTTTAACATCCGAAAATCAATCAACGTTATCCAACACATCAACAAAAAGAAATATAAAAACCATATGATAATATCAATAGATGCTGAGAAAGCTTTCGACAAAGTGCAACACCCATTCATGATAAAAGCCCTTGAAATTCTTGGGATACAAGGAACATACCTCAACATCATAAAGGCCATCTATGACAAGCCAACGGCCAGTATCATTCTCAATGGTGAAAAGCTGAAAGCAATTCCATTAAGATCTGGAACAAGACAAGGATGTCCACTCTCACCACTGCTTTTCAATATAATACTGGAAGTCCTAGCCAGAGCAATAAGACAAGAGAAAGACATCCAAGGAATCCAAATAGGAAAAGAAGAAGTCAAACTATCACTATTTGCAGATGATATGATAATATACATAGAGAACCCCAAAATCTCCACAGAAAAACTAATTCAACTCATCAATCAATTCAGTAAAGTGGCAGGATACAAAATCAACACGCAAAAGTCAGTAGCCTTCCTATACACAAACAATAAATCTGAAGAAGAAGAAATCAAAAAAACCACCCCTTTTATTATCGAAACAAAAAAAATCAAATATTTGGGAATAAATCTAACAAAAGAGGTAAAGGACCTATACAAAGAAAACTATAAAACACTGTTAAAAGAAATAGAAGAAGACACAAAGAAATGGAAAGACATCCCCTGCTCATGGATTGGAAGAATAAACATTATTAAAATGGCCATCCTACCAAAAGCAATATACAGATTCAATGCTATTCCAATCAAAATCTCAATGGCATTCTTCAAAGAAATAGAACAATTATTGATGAAATTCATATGGAATCACCAAAAACCCCGAATAGCCAAAGCTCTCCTGAAAAAAAAAGAAGGAAATGGAGGCATCACACTCCCAGACTTCAAACTATACTACAAAGCCATAATCATCAAAACTGCATGGTATTGGAACAAGAACAGACATACAGACCAATGGAATCGAATAGAAAATCCAGAAATAAACCCACAGATTTATGGTCAACTAATCTTTGACAAAGGAGCAAAGACTATGCATTGGAGCAAAGAAAGTTTGTTCAATAAATGGTGCTGGGAAAACTGGGTCGCTACATGCAAAAGAATGAAGCTTGACCACTACCTCACACCATACACAAAAATCAACTCAAAATGGATTAAAGAACTAGACATAAGACCTGAAACCATAAAATACATAGAAGGAAATATAGGCGAAACACTACGGGATTTGCACATCAAAGACATCTTTACAGACACATCACCCAAAGCAGTGATAGTGAAGAGAAAGATAAACAGCTGGGACTACATCAAATTAAAGAGCTTCTGCACAGCAAAAGAGACAATAACAAAAACAAAGAGAAACCCCACCAACTGGGAGAACATTTTTGCACCCAACACTAATGATAAAGGACTGATCACAAAAATCTGCAAAGAGCTGATGAGACTCAGCAACAACAAAGAAAATAATCCAGTCAAAAAATGGGCAGAAGAGCTAAAAAGAAACTTCTCTGAAGAGGAAATGCAAATGGCCAACAGACATATGAAAAAATGTTCAACATCACTTGTAATCAGGGAAATGCAAATCAAAACTACCATGAGATACCATCTCACACCAGTGAGAATGGCACATATTAAAAAAACTAGCAACAACAAATGTTGGCGAGGATGTGGAGAAAAAGGAACTCTTGTGCACTGTTGGTGGGAGTGCAAACTGGTCCAACCACTATGGAGAGCTGTGTGGAGATTTCTGGACCTACTAAACATAGAGCTTCCATATGATCCAGCAATTCCACTCCTAGGTATTTACCCAAAGGACACAGAAACATCAATTCCAAAGAGCACCTGCACTCCTATGTTTATAGCAGCACTGTTTACAATAGCTAAGCTTTGGAAACAACCCAAATGCCCAAAAATAGATGACTGGATCAAGAAGATGTGGTACATATATACCATGGAATATTACTCAGCATTCAAAAAAGATAAACACATGCAATTTGCAGCAACATGGATGGCACTGGAAGGGATCATGCTCAGCGAAATAAGCCAAAAAGAAAAAGAAAAATACCGGATGGTCTCACTCATAGCAGGAATCTAGAAAACTTAAATAAGGGACCAGGAAAATGAATATAAGAAAGTGAAAATCAAAATCAACAAAAAAACTATGAACCAGAGACACTTTTTGGGGGGTGGGGGGCGGGAGGGGAAGGATTGGGGTCAGAATGGGGCGTTTGCAATTGTATGGGGGAATATAAAAATAAAATTTAATATTTAAAAAAAAAAAAAAAAAAAAAAAAAAAAAAAAAGAAGAAGCTCAAGCACTGGTCGGTTGTAATTTTGATTTAAAAAGAGATCATTTAGTTGGGATACTGCCAGGTGAGTGCTCCAGGCATTTCTTGTCAGTAGCATTATTATCAATAGAGTGAGGCCCACATAAAACAAAGAGATGAAGAATTCATTGATCACATTCATAAACATTTATGAAAAAATGTTTATGTTGGCAAATTGTTCTGTTTCTGGGGAAATAGTTAAGAGTCTCCCTGTTAGTGTGTGACCAAGGAGGACCCCAAGACCCCAAACTTGCACAATGTAAAGGGGTTTGGCCATCCATGTGCACAAAGACAAAGCATACCTAGTGAAAGAACTTTACTAGGATTAGTGTGCATATGTTATAGGACAGGGAGAGGGGCAGCCCAAACCCCGCAAACCTGCCTATTCTAAATGGGTTCTGCCATCCGCCGCATCAACACAAAACACATGAGACTAATGGGAAGGATCTTTAATAAAACTAGGAAACAATACAGGTAAGGCAAAGAGTCTAGTTTCTAAATGAAGCACCCAAAGTTACCCGTCCCCTCATGGGTAAAAGTCCATCCATATGGAATCGGCCCAGAACAAGGCCCCAAAGCCTGCTACAAGTCTAAAGCATCTTCCAGTGGGGACCCACAGAAAAGGGTCACAAACAACCGGACAAGCCCGGAAGGAAAAGAGCAAAATCAACATTAAGATAAAAGCTGCCATTGTCGCCTCCCCACAGGTCTCACCCACATCTGTGTCACCCAGTCCACGACCAAAAGACAAGCGCAGTTTCTTTACGTGTCTCTAGGCTCCATGCGCCTCCTCCAGGTCTCCTGGCTCCATCCTGCTTCCTTCCTTAGTCTCTTCTCCAGCTTCTCCTCTTCCTGCTCAGCTCCACCCTCCCTTGGGTGGGGCAGGGAACCTCCCCCTTTCCTGGGGACCACCCTGTTGCACATAGAGAGAGAAAAAGGTAATGAAAGGTACGGCTTGGTAAAGAACAGCCAGGCCAAGCTTCCTCGGGGGAAGGGAAAGTTTACTGCTCCTGGGCGGACCTCAGGGACCCAAGGCGGGGGTCAGTGGAGTCACGCACGTTGTTAGGGGGAAGCAGGCTTTTATAGGGTAAGGAGAGGTCAGGTGGGAAGTTGGGTTCGTATGGAGGGAAAAGTTTGTAGGGCGGAAAAGTTAGGGGGTGAGGGGAGGCTCATTGTCTGAGTCCTGCAGGCAGGTTTCTGCATTCTTGCCCCCCAGGTGGGCTTCCTGGTAGGCTTTTGCATTCCGGCCTCCTGCATGGACCTTTCAGATAATAGTTTCCAAATAAAACACCTGAAATTACCACCCCCTCATGGGTGAATGATCAGCCAAAGAGGGTTGACCCAAAGTGGGGCCTCTGAATCTAAATCTAAGGCAGCTCCTGCAGGGAAACACAGGAAGGGGAGAAAGAAACCATGCAATTCTGGGAGGAAAGGAACAAAATCAAAGTACAAATCAAAATAACAGTTGCCATTGTCAGCCTCTCCATGTATCTCTCTCACCCATATCTCTTCCAAGTACCCCTGCATGTCTCTTCTCCACGTGTCTCCTCCAAATCCCCCAAGCCCTTGGTGCAAATCCAAAGCCAAGACACAAAGGCCTTTCTCCGTATGTCTCCCCTCTCTGGGTGTTCCAGAGCCTACTTGCCTTTCATGTTATATAGCTTCAGCTGGGCACACAGTTCTGTCCCATAGTTCCCAGATGGCTGGGGAACATGGTACCTCCTCCTTTTAAGAAGGCTCTGTTACATCTCCATCTTTATATCTCTTAAATTATCCTACAGTGATAGTGACTTTTGCAGGGAATGTACATACAGTTCAATATACTTAGCCCATGAATAGATTCTGGGAATTGTTGGGGGAACAGTATGCCCTGAATGAACTCCACCCACTGATGTTTTACAGGCTCCACCCCCAACTCCACGCCAAAGAGATCCGAGGTTCCTAGGATTGCAACTCCCATCATGCCATGGATCTGCACTGACTCTTGACTTCTTGAAGGGGATTGCTCAGCACAAAGGGTGGCATTAAGCATCCCTATTTAACAGAAAAGGGAGGAATTTTGGGCTAGAGGGACTTGGTTTTGTTTGCCTTCAGCATGCACCCAGGGTCCCAGCTCAGAAAGCATTATCTATAGGGTGTTTCGAACAATTATCTCTCCCCTCCCCCTTCTCTCTCTTTCATTCTTTATGCTATTTTTATTAACCTTTCTATGTGTATCAGCTCTTCGGTCTTATTCTGAGTTGCTTTTTTTGAGTGAGGGCTCACACCCAGGTCATCCCATTTCCCTTTGAGGTTGCCCTGTAACAGAACCACCACCACAAACAGGACACAGAGTTCCATTGCCCCAAGATCTTCCCTGTACTGCCCCTTCAATCACAGGTTTCCCAATCTGTGTCCTGGCAACCACTGATCTGGCCTTATCATTATAGTCCTATTTTTCCCAGAATGTAAATAAATGGAATCACACAGTATACAATATTTTGATATTGAATTTTTTTCACTCAATATAATTCCCTTGAGATCCATCTAGAGTGTTGTGTGATTCCATAGTTTATTTCCCTTTATTGATTACTAAGGTGTTTTGTGGCATAGATGCACCATGGTAGGTTTATTTTCACTTTCTTTTTAACCCTTGCTGAAGCTTCACATAATGCAGCTTCTTCAGCTCCTTGTTACTGCTATTAGCTGGAAATAAAATCTCAATTACAGTTAGACAAAGAGTTTATTAGGTAATTCAAGTGAAGCAGTCCAAAAGACTTTACTCTGTGGGAACTGTCCCAAAGGACATGTTTGAATTTAGTTTACATAGGTAGGCACCATGAGACATTGGCATTAAAAATGTAATTATTACTGACAGGGGACTTCTGGTTCTAAGCTATTCTGTCCTAAAGATGTGTTGATCTATCTATGTGCTGAGGAAGGCAACGCACAATTTAATCTATTCCTTTTTAAAGAATGCACTGTAGAACTACTGGTGGGAATGCAAATGGGTCCAACCACTATGGAAAGCTGTGTGGAAGTTCCTCAAATTACTGAAAATGGAGCTACCATATGACCCAGCAATTCCACTCTTAAAAATCTACCCAAAGGACCAAAAACATTAATTTGAAAGGAAACCTGCAATCCTATGTTTACTGCAACACTATTGGCAATAGCTAAAATATCGAAACAACCTAAATGCCCAAAAACAAATGACTGGATCAAGAAGATGTGGTATATATACACAATGGAATACTATTCATCAATCAAAAAAGATAAACTCATGTCATTTGCAGCAACATGGATGGAGCTGGAGGGGATTATGCTCAGTGAAATAAGTCAGAAGGAAAAAAGAAAAATATTGGATGGTTTCACTTATATGAGGAAACAAATAAGGGATGGGGGTAAAAAGGACAAAACTAGCAGGCAAACTATAAATTGGAGACATTCAGCAGGGAAGTGGGAAGGAGAAGGAGAAGGATTAAAACAGGGGTGGGAACAGCACAAGAGACTATGGTGATGGTTCATGGGTGACTTGGTGGTAGGAAATTTATGGAGTCTACACCTGAGAGGAGAAAGCAAATTATACAAAAACGAATGATGTTGTAAAAAAAAAAATATATATATATATACACATTTAAAAAATAATAAAAATAAAAATGTTTTTAAAAATTGGTAACCAGAATTAAAAAAAAAAAAAAAAGAAAAAGAAAAAGAATGTACTGTAGGCGGAGCACCTTTTGTTAAATCTAGCTCCTTGGTCATTAAGGGAAGGTCAAAAGATACCTTCTCAGCAGGAATCAGATTTTGCAAAATTGTTTCAGATTTCAAGTCCATGCAGATGGTTTGCTCTCTTGCCTGCTAGAGCAGGGAAGGGTTGTGTTCCCAGAACAATTTACAGTATGTTTATGTAACAGGCTGGTCCCCAGGAAAGGGGGAGGTTCCAGGTTCCCTGTCCCACCCAAGGGAGGGTGGAGCTGAGCAGGAAGAGAAGAGGATGCAGAGGAGACTGAGGAAGGAAGGAAGCAGAATGGAGCCAGAAGGAGACCTGGAGGAGGCACATGGAGCCTAGAGACACGTGAAGAAACTGCGCTTGTCTTTTGGTCGTGGACGGGGTGATACAGATGTGGGTGAGACCCGTGGGGAGGTGACAATGGCAGCTTTTATCTTGATGTTGATTTTGCTCTTTTCCTTCCGGGCTTGTCTGGTTGTTTCTGGCCCTTTTCTGTGGGTCCCCACTGGAAGATGCTTTGGGCTTGTGGCAGGCTTTGGGGCCTTGTTCTGGGCCAATCCCATTTGGATGGAGTTTTACCCAGGAAGGGACGGGTAACTTTGGGTGCTTGATTTAGAAACTAGATTCTTTGCCTTTCCTGTATTGTTTCCTAATTGTATTAAAGTTCCTTCCCATTAAAGTCTCATGTTTTGTGTTGATGTGGCGGATGGCAGAACCCTACATAGAATAGGCAGGTTTGCGGGGTTTGGGCTGCCCCTCTCCCTGCCCTGTAACATTTACACTACCCAAGCTGCAATTCATCTTTAGCATTGTTATAGAACTTGTCTGACTGTAGCACGAGAACTCACACTCAGAACAACAAGGCTTTTCTTTCATCATCAAGAAACAGTGTATTGGAATTGACAAGAAGACTGTTGTGGTAGCCCGAGAAAAAGTGGAAAAGTAGGCATTTTCCTTCTTATAATAGATCATTTACAATAGTCAAACTACGGAAACAACTTAAGCACCCACAAACAGATGTGTGGATCAAGAAGATGTGATACATATACACAATGGAATGCAACTCCACAGTCAAAAATGATAAACTCATGCCATTTGCAGCAACATACTCGGTTTATGTTTAGCGAAATGCATCAGAAGAAGAAAGAGAAGTACTGGCTGGTGTCATTTATATGGGGAACATAGAGAAACCAAACAAAGGATCAGATAAAGCCAAACTCAAAAACCAACTCTTGAAACCTGACTGTAGAACTGAGGCGTTCAGAGAAGGTGGGGAGGGAACACAATGGACTGTGGTGGTGGACTGTGAGTGCCTTGGTGGCGGAAGTCCTATGGTAACAACTTCTGAAGGGGGAGTCCTGTGCTTCCGAAATATAAATAACAATGTAAACCTCAATAAAACAATGTTACCTTGGGCCTCCCGGGTGGCGCAGCGGGTGGCGCAGCGGTTGAGCGCTGCGCTGCTACGAAGCTGCCTGCAGCCTCTGCAGCGCGGGCCGGCGAGGGTCCCACTTGGCGCGCAGACCTCTCCTGCCGCCCGCTGCTCCCCTCAGCAGTGTACGTCGGTCCTTCTGCCTGCTCTGCTCCCCGCTCTGGCTCTGGTGAATTCTCTCACCCTCCTGCGCTTCTGACTGTACCCAGTGCTTGTATAAATAAATAAATAAATCTTGAAAAATAAATAAAACAATGCTGCCTGAATTAAAAAAAAAATTAAAGGTGGGGAAGCGGGCAGTGTCTGTGGCTCAGGTCTCTGATTATTCTCTCAATGTTCTAAGTAGTGATCATAACAGTCTTTCAAAAACTTAAAATATCTATTTATAACAATGCACGAATTCCCCTTTTGGTACTTAAAACTGATTCTCTCCCTACCTTGTGCGACATTGCCATCTGCTGTTAGGATTGACAGGTGCTGATCCCTGTGGACCTGGGGCCACAACCTTTAGTTAACCTATATGATTAAATGATGGTGGATACAGTCAATGAAGGAAGAACAATTATGTGCCTTATGACCTTTCCTTGGTGGTCCCAAGGTCAAATATTGGCCGTTCCATTATCATTTCTTTCCGATCCCAAATGGCTTAACAAGCTACTACTCTGTTCCTGACTGTACATTTACTATTAGTCCAAACATGACTTTTAAGTGCAATAGCATCTCACTTTGATAAAATGTTTGAAAGTTTAAACCCAGAAAATAAGACAGTAAAAATGGTATTTTAACTGCTCTACCCAAGTTTGAAAAACACTTTGAGACTCTAAATTTGAATGTTAAATATCTGCAATTCTTTTATATAGTTCTTTCTTTTTTATCACCCAGAGTCATCCATGCTTTGTTTGATCTGAAAAGCAAGTTTACCATTGATAAAAGGAAGATTATTTGAAGAGCAAGTCTGTTTTATTTTTATTTATTTATTTTTTTAAAGATTTTTTTTATAGAGGCATGTTTTATTTATTTATTTGTTTGTTTGTTTTGTTTATACAAGCACTGGGTACAGTCAGAAGCGCGGGAGGGTGAGAGAATTCACCAGAGCCAGAGCGGGGAGCAGAGCAGGCAGAAGGACCGAAGCACACTGCTGAGGGGAGCAGCGGGCGGCAGGAGAGGTCTGCGCGCCATGTGGGACCCTCCTCTGGTGGCCGGGGAGCAGCCGGGGATTGAACGCGCAGCAGAGGCTGCGGGCAGCGTCGCAACCCAGCGCTCAACCGCTGCGCCATCGGGGAGGCCCCCAAGTCTGTTTTAAATGTAGCACTTTTAGCTGTTTTTCCTCCCTTTTTTTACACATTATTCAATGTGGCCTTCATAATATTAATGAAAAAAATTTACATAACTTTTGTAATACCATGTCATATGTCAAATAAATCCTTATCATAAAACAGTTTTTACCTATTTACTTGTTGTATTTGACAGGCTCACTTGTAAGTATTGACTTAGAAGTTCAGTGTAGATTTTCTCTGATAAATATAAAATTTAAAGATGAAAAATTTCCCAAAAAATGAAAATAATAATTTTTAAACTCATAAATTTGGAATTTTAGAAATGCTTCTAAATAAGTTATGTGCCAAGTAAGACATAATAATGGAAGTCAGAAAATAATTTAAAACTGAATGGGAATGGAAAGGAACAACAGAAGTAGAAGAAAGGAAAAATAAACAGAACAAGAAGTGAGATAAGAAAAAAAAAAGCAGAGAATCAAAAGGCAAAAGTTAGTTCTTTGAAAAGAGTAATAAAATTGACACTTTTTGGCAAGACTAATGAAGAGGAAAAAAGAAAACGATGTAAAGCTGAGATTTATAAGATCATAGATTTCTGATTTGAAATGATTGATTTGAAAATCCTTTAATCATACAAAACAGCAAAGAATCAGACACAAAACACAAGTGACATTTTCAATAAAACTGGAGGCAGGTAAAAGGCCAGACCCCCATATGGGTAGGGAGGTAGTGAAAAGGGAGTGGATCTACAGAGATAAGACACAAGGAGAGAGGACACTGCCTCATCTTGAAGAAAGAGCCAGGAATGGTGTTTCCTGCTTTGGGAGGCATGCCTGGGGTGGACAGCCTCCTCCCTTGCTTGACTGTGGACTCAGGGATGACTAGTGGTTCTGGACCCAGGGATGACTAGTGGTTCTGGACCAGGTTTTGAGAAGAACAGAATTTAGGATTAGACAAGCAATCATATCAACAAAGTTTATATTTGGGAAGCAATTTCCATCTGCAGCAATAGGAGAAGACTTTTGAATTGTGAAAAATTTAGAACTCCCTTTCTCCAGTGGATAGTGTGGGGAAAAACCACCAAAGTCTCACACACAAAACCACAGATTATAAGAAAAACTCCAGATACCTTGGAACATGGCCCTACCTTGGTGCGTGGGAGAATTTAAAGACCTATGTAAATGAAGCATTATAGCATGCTCATGGATTGGAGTTTCATATATTGTTAGGATGTCAATTTTCCCAATTTGATCTATAGGCTAATAAACACATGAAAACTTGCATAATATCATTGGTCATCAGACATATGCAAATTAAAACCACAATGAAATACAAATCCACACCCACTAACATAGCTAATATTGCAAAGACTGACACGCCAAAGACTTTTAAAGATGTGGTACCATTGAAAATCTCATACATTGCTGATGAAGGTGTAAGACAGCACAACCACACTGAAATTTTGACATCTTCCTATGAATTAAACATACACTTGGGCCCCCGTGGTGGCACAAGGGGTTGAGCACAGTGCTGTGAAGCTTCCACAGCCTCTGCAGCGCAAGTTCGATCCCTGGCCAGGGAGATACCCACATGGCACTGCAGACCTCTCCTGACTCGTCGGCTGCTCCCCTCAGCAGTGTACTTCCATCTATCTGCCTGTTCTGTTCCCTACTCTGTCTCTGGTGAATCCTCTCACCTCCCACACTTCTGGCCTATACCCCAGTTCTTGTAATCATAAATAAATCTTTTTCCAAATACACTAACCCTATGACCAAACAGTTTCACTACTAGATATTTGTCTAAAAACAGGTGCACAAATAGATTAGTTCAAGTTTTCTCATAATTCCCCCAATTGGAAACAAACAAAATGTCCATCAACAGGAGAAAGAAGGGGCCTCCCTGGTGATGCAAGTGTTTAAGCACTGCATTATGAAGCAATCTGCAGCCTCTGCAGCATGAGTTCGATCCCCAGCTGGCCAGGGAGCAATCCACATGGTGCAGCAGACCTCTCCTGTCTCGCCTGCTGCTCCCCTCAACAGAGCATTTCAGTTAGTCTGCTGGTTCTGTTCCCCACTCTGTCTCTGGTGAATCCTCTCACCCCCCCACCTCTGGCCTGTACCCCAGCTCTTGACTGCATAAATAAATAAATAAATCTTTAAAAAAAAAGAAAGAAATTCTGAGTTTGAATCACAATGAAAGTAAGAAATCTACTTCCATCCAGATACTCACAAGCTAACTTAATTGCTTAAGAAATGCACCTTCAATTAATACTTCTATTGTATAAAATGAACCTCTTTGCTACTGAGACAATGGCAAAGGAATGTGTTAAAAAAAAAAAAACAGGAGAAAGAAAAGACAAACTGAGACGAAAAGTGAAATACTGCTCAACAATAAAAAGAAACCACTGAAAAATGCAATAGCATGAAAACATCTCAAAAACATTATTTAAGCAAAAGAAACCAAGCACAGTGGGTAAACTCTTATGTTTCAGAATCAGACTGCTAAGTCTGATTCTGACCTATAGATTGAATACTAATATCAGCTCACATCCCTAGCAGATTTGCGTGTGTGTGTAAATTGGCAAGGTCCTCCTAAAATGGTTATGGAAATGCAGAGGGCCTAGACTATGTGAAACTCCATGAAAAACAGTGAAGTGAGAGGACTTGCTCTACTGAACAAAGAGACAATACTTACCAAAATAAAAAGTATGATTTAGGCATGTGTGTAGATAGAGCAACAGAAGTCTAGAAACAGACCCAAGCATACATGGACATTTGGTTTGCAAGAAAGGTGGTAAATCAGAGCAATGGGGTAAGAGAAGTTATTTCAACTCCAATAAATCTTATTCAAACAATTGGTTATCTATATGGAAAAAATAAAACAACTCATACCTCACCCATACACAAGTATCAGCTCCAGGTGGTTTATAGATCTGCGTGTAAACGGCAGACCAATAGACCTCCTAGAAAATAATAAATGAAAACATTTTTATGACACTGGGATTAGGATTTTTTTAAACAGGAGACCAGAAATCTTAACCTTGAAGAAAAATATTGACAAAGCAGTCTATAAGAACTGCTAACCCTGTGACAATGTATAAAGGCAAGCCATAGAGTGGAAGTGATATTTATAATACAAATAACCAAGAAAGAGTTTGAATCTAGAATTCCCAAAGAAGCCTGGACATCAGTAAGACAGATAACTTGATAGAAAAACAAGCAAGAAAATTCTTCAGGAGGCTATGTAAAGGGCCATTGTAGTAAGCTTTTGCTAACTGTCATTGTTAATCAGGGCAATTAAATGCTCTAAACACCTATAAACAAATTAAAAAGATAGACAATACTGAGCATTGGTAACAGTGTGAAATAACTAAAACATGCATAACCACTGATAATAATGTAAAGTGGCTCAAACACTTAGGATACAGTTTGGCAAGCTCTTCCTCTCCCAGCTCTCCCTAACAAACATGTGTACACTTACAGCTAGATATGCAGAAGAAGGTCCATGATAGCATCATCTAGAATACCAAAAAGTTGAAAGCACCTCGCCTGTTCATCAATAGTGGAAAAGAAAAATACTTGCCATTTATTCCTAATGTCATATCACTGAGCAATAAAAATGAATGAATTAATGAATGAACGACAGTTTTATGCAATATTAAGGAAGCACAGAAACATGACTAGTGAAATAAGCCAAATTAAAAAAATACTTTATTATTCCACTTATATAACTTTCAAAAATACAAAACCAAACAGCAGAGTTTATGAATACATTCTTGGATGGTAAAACTAGCCACACATGAATATGAAGCCTGATGGTGACTGGAGGAAGTCTGAGGAAGGCTGCTGGGGTGTTGACAATTTTTTGGTCTTGACTTGGGGGGAAAGGGGTATTCTATGGACATTTGATTTATGGTGTAACTGGGCTTTATATTTTTGTTTAGTTCACTTTTCAGCGTGTCATTTTCCACCACTAAAACAGAAGATATAGTTCACAAAATCTTTTCTGAAGTGAAAGAAGACTTGAATCTACATTTTGGAAATATGAACAAATTGGTCCAAGCTGAGTCATATCCTAGAAAAGTAATTGAACTTTAAATATAAAGATAGACTCCTTTAGGCAGCCAAGCGAACAGATATAGTTACTTGGGGCGGGCAGGGCGGTGGGGGTTGTGGTGGAGATCAAGCTGGCCTCTTATTTCTCTCCAACAGCATTCTACTTTAGAAGAAAATAGAGCAACATCTACAAGATTATCATTGAACATTGACCCAATAGATTACAATAGCATTCAGATACCATAGCCTTCATATATACAAAAAACAACCACTCAGAAGCACTAGGAAAGAAGATTCACATTTACAACAGCAACAAGAGAGAGAAAATAAGCTTCAACTGCCTAATAAATATGCAAAACCCACATAGGGAGAACTAAAACACTCTCAAAAGACATAAAAGTAGACTTGCACAAATGGGAAGACATATGTCCTAGATAGGAACACTTAACATAATAAAGATGAAAGTTCTAAGTTAATTTATAAATGTAAATGATCTCAATTGAAAAATAGTAACAGATTTATTTTTTTCTGGTGCCAGATTAGTTCATCTAGTTAATACAGAAAAATAAGTAAGAATAACCAATTTTAAAAAAACCTTAAAATCAACAGTTAAGACAAACTAGCCCTACCAAATATTAAAACATAAAAAAAACTTTATAATAAGTGATATTGGTACTGGTATATAAAAAATTGAACAGGAAATCAGAAATAGATCAAAATACATGTGCAAATTTAGTATAGGATTAAAATGGTATGTTAAATCAGTGAGAAAAATTTTAATTTTAATAAATAGCCATTTGGTAAAAGATAAAAGTGGGTCCATACTTCACTCCACTATAAGTGTTCTATGTAAAAAAAAAAAAAAAATCAACCTGAGAGTAGCTAGACAGCTGATGAGAAGTTTCTCTTTGTGCTGAATCATTTTATTGTCAACATGGTTGATCTGGGAACACTTACCAGTGGGCCAAAGGAGAACTTACCTGTGATATAGAGATGGAAGTGAAGCAGGAACTTTCACCCTCTGAAGGGCATCACCGTTACTTAGTGACAGACACTTAGGGCCCAGTGACTTCCAGTCTGTCCTCATTCTGTTCAGCATCACCCAACTCTTCTTCCTTGTTGCTTACAGCAGCCCAGGCCCATCACCAAATGCTTCACTGTGGTCTCACAGAGCACCACCTACTTGTAGCATTGAGACCCCCACCACCCACGCCCTCACAGCTGAAGTGTTAAGAATATACAGAATATGCAGAGTATCACCATGGGGTGAGGAGGCACAAATCACCCACACAGGGTGGGAGTTGGAATCAGAGCTCCTACTTTGGGGAAGAGAAACCCCCAATGTCATTCTGATTGAAGGTGTAGTTTCTTTTTTTTGGGGGGGGATTTATTTATTTATACAAGCACTGGGTATAGTCAGAAGCGTGGGAGGGTGAGAGAATTCACCAGAGCCAGAGCAGGGAGCAGAGCAGGCAGAAGGACCGAAGTACACAGCCGAGGGGAGCAGCGGGTGGCAGGAGAGGTCTGCGTGCCATGTGGGACCCTCGGCCAGGGATCGAACCAGTGCTGCTGAGGCTGCATGCAGCTTCGCAGCCCAGCGCTCAACCGCTGGGTCACCAGGGGAGGCTCTGAAGGTGTAGTTTTAATACACCCACACAAAGGAAGTAAAATCACAGATTTATTACTCACAAATCTCAGAAAGGAGGGTGGGGTCCACTGTGCAGGGGGCTGTCCTTTAGTCCAGTCATCAGCCAGCAGGAGAAAGAGAACAGACCCCAGGCCCCTGCCGCGCATGTGTCTCTTGGGATGGTCCCACAACCACGCAGTTGCCTATCGATGCATTTCCCACAACATACCTCTGTCCTTTAGTGACACGTGACCATACTTAATGGAGGCTGGGGTGGAAGTCACTAACTTTTCTCAGGTTCAACTCTAAGTGTTTAATTTTAAAAGTTGTCTGAGGAAAAACAAAGTGAGCATTTGTGGGAATCCCATGCTGGGTCCTTCCCTAACTGCAGCTGCTGGCAAGCACAGGGTGCTGGACCTGCCAAGGGCCCAGGTGCCAATCCAGACAGCCCTTCTCTCTCCACAGTGGCCACTTTCAGTACCCAGATCCCCTGGCTGGTGGCTCCTCTGACCTCACACCACTCTGACCTTAACTTCTCAAGCTCCTCTCACAATTGCGGAAAGTTGAATTCCAAGACTCAATCTCTTAGCTCCAGGTAATTCTGCTCCCCCGATTGAACTGCAGACTGAGAGAGTGGAAGTGGGTACAACTGTAACAAAAAGATGCAAGAACAGTGAAGACAGTTTTGATGGAGGCAGGAATTGCAGCAAGCAATTTGCTATTAGATGTTTCACAAAGGGTGATGTGCTTTATCCACTGGTAGTGTTACAGGGCAACTCCAATATAAAACGTGTTGCCTGACTGTGGGTCCTCACCCGCGTGCTTAAAAGGGACTTATTAATACTCAACTGCAGGCACACACAAAAGGTTAATAAAAGGTTTATTTACAAGGGGAGGGAAAATGAGGAAATGTACAACTCAGGGAGAAAAGAGAGAGATAAAGTCTTAAATGCGTCCTACCCTTTCCACTGACCTGGAATCCCAATGGCACACTGAGAGCTGGCGGAGAGCCAAGAGCCGTGAACCCAAGAGAGAGAGACCCAAGGTCCACGTGTCTGGTTTTATACCAACCCTAGCAGCCTAACTCCGCCCTCAGGTCCCAGCAACCCTCCCTTTGGTGATGATGGGATTTGTTATTTCCAGTGTTTTGATGGCTTTGGTCTGGAGTGGGGGTATAGTCCACAAAGCCTGAATGGAATTAGCTCAGGACATCCTTTCCCCCTAACAATTCCCCTCTTTCACTTTTTTTAAAACATTTTTTTATCCTTTTTTTTTTTTTATAGAGGCATGTTTTATTTATTTATTTATTTATTTTATTTGTTTGTTTTGTTTATACATGCACTGGGTACAGTCAGAAGCATGGGAGGGTGAGAGAATTCACCAGAGCCAGAGCGGGGAGCAGAGCAGGCAGAAGGACCGAAGCACACTGCTGAGGGGAGCAGCGGGTGGCAGGAGAGGTCTGCGCGCCATGTGGGACCCTCCTCCGGTGGCCAGGGAGCAGCCGGGGATCGAACCAGCGCCGAGAGGCCGCGGGCAGCTTCACAACCCAGTGCTCAACCACTGTGCCACCGGGGAGGCCCTCCCCCCTTTCACTTTTTGCCACCATTTCTATGGTGATGAAGATCAAATATATGGATGCTGGGATGCAGTCTCAGATGAAAAGTTTTCAGGGTTCCAGTGTGAAAGAAAACCAGTCTCTCCAGTATTGCCCATTGTGGAAAGCAAAAGTCCTCCATTTCTGGAAAAACAGTTCATCAGTCCAAGCCAAAAAAAAAAAATCTGGAGGCATTAGCCAAAACAAGACCGCAAATATATCAAAATCATGGGAGAAAAAAAAAATTGTAAAATTGGTTCAACTTATGTAAAAAACAAATTCTCTCAACTTTAATCCCAAATTTTTCAACAGCATAGCAAAAGCTTGCAAAGTAAATCTACTTTTAAACCATATTACCTATTTTTGCATAAAATCACAGGGCAGAATAACTAAACAGCAATTTTAGCTGGCTTCGTTGGAATACTCCATATAGGATCAGGGCGAACTGTTGACATCGGGTCCACGTGGGCTTCAAGAACAAGATTGGTCTCATCAGACTCCACCTGGGCTTTCCTCTTCTTGAGGGTACCAGGGACTTTTTCGTTTGCTGGGTTGTCCAGTCCTGCCAAGGGAGGCAGCTTCCTCACCTTCTTTGGAGGTCTCTGGAACACTATGAACAAAGCAACTGGTTCTCCTCTTCTTGGTTCAGCTCTGTTTCAACTTCCTGAAAGATTCCACTCACAGCCACACGATGAAACTCATGTCCAATTTTTAGTTTAAGCAGACAAAATCCCTATGGAAGTTATGCAAAAACAGACTCTGAGATAAGTAGTAGAAGATTTCTACCACTATTTTTATGCTGTGTTGGTATCAAGGGGAAAGAAAATGTGAACACAAGTTAGCTCTGCTGAAAAAAGAAAAAAAAATCAACATTGCTGTAGGTCCTGGTCAGTCAAAACAAGAAAATTTTGTGGATTCAGAACAAAATGCAAAAAAAAAAAAAAAATTACCAGTATTATGTCAAAGAAAACTTAGTAAAAATCAGGTGTGTCTACAACAGTCTATTCAGTCCTCTATAGGAAAAAAATTTTTTTAACCCATCAAAAGTTCTATCAATAGGAATCTGTTGAGGCCTTTCCCCCCTATTTTCTTCAGAAACAATTTCTGTAGATAAACAATTGAAGTATACAATATTACAAGGTGACAATCACCATTGACAATTTACATACATATCAGGTACTGAGAGGTTCTATACACGTTTTAGAAAACCACTGTTAACATTTCTGTATATGTCAAAGTTTCCCCATTTTCCCAAGTGACAATGCTTCCCTTCTAGTTTTACTCTACTAGGTAAGCCAAATAGGACAAATTCATCTAATGCCTTTCCCAGGAGGAAAGGGAGAAATGTTGTGGAGTGTCTCAAGAGCTCTTCTGAGGTTCCACAAAATTTCCTTGCATCAGCCAAATGATTGACTACCAAATTTTTACTTGAATTTAGATTTCTGGGAAGCTTTGCCATAAATATCAGAAAATAGCAGAAATATCAATATTCAATCTCTATGAAGGCACTGGCTTAGTTCAGTAGTACAACGTTGACAATGAAACCATAACTGGAGACCATTTTTTTTCAATGTCTATAGGCACCATGTATATTACCAATTTGTCAACCACTAGAGGCCAAAACAAAGACACAAGGAAAGGACATACAGACATACAACATATAGACACAAAGAGCTCTTTAGTTACCATTTATCATGCGTGGGGTATCTTATACAACTGCAGTTTCACTCATAGGCCAAAGTAACAAAAACAAGCAGAAAAAAAAACCCTCAAAGTTAAAAAAATCCAAAAAGTTAAAAGGAAATACCAAAATCAAGATTGAAAGCCTTTCTGTGTAAAAAAAAAAAATACTGCCAGCATATATGTGATTCTAGATGGTATTTCACGTCTCCTAAACTTTGAAAGGAAGAAGATTAGTTAGAGCATGTTAGTTTTCTCAGGGTTTCTTCAGAAAAGTGAATCCTTGGGTATCCTGCAACAAGTGGAAAAGAAGTCAGTAACATTCAAATTTTTGTCTTTCTTAAATAAATATCTCAAGTCCTCAATGGGTTCACAAGACCAAGACCACTGGGTCAGTTCCTCCTGGGGCTTTCTTAACTCTGGAATGATGGACCCAGGGTTTTATGCCTGCAAGTTTCAGAGAAGTATGTGTGATCAGCAAAACGTCATAGGGACCAGTCCATTTTTCTGACAGCTGGTTTTGGGCATCCCCACTCTGCCAGGTCTTTAGTAAGACCTGATCTCCAGGTCTGAAGGGATGTAATGGTTGATCAGGAGGCATAGAGATCCTCGAGGTTGTAAAGTTGTGTATTACTGCCAGAACCTCCTGGATGTGTTTCACATACTGTGTGATCCGGCAATCTTGTGCTATTTCTGGACTGCATGAGTAATGTCAGAGACGAATGCCGGCCCGTTATCACTCTGGATGGAGTCGGGCAACCCAAAGCGAGGTATTATCTGCTTCAGCAGCTGTTTTGCAACCTTGGAAGCTTTTTCCATCTTTGTGGGAAATGCTTGCACCCATTCCAAGAACGTGTCCACAAAAACCAGTAGGTATTTGAGGGCCTCCCCGGTGGCGCAGCAGTTAGCCTCTACAGCACCAGTTCGATCCCCGGCCGCTTACGAGGGTCCCACATGGCGCGCAGACCTCTTCTGCTGTGCCCGCTGCTCCCCTCAGCAGTGTATTTCGTCAGTCTGCCTGTTCTGCTCTCTGCTCTGGCTCTGGTGGATTCTCTCACCCTCCCACACTTCTGACTGTACCCAGTGCTTGTGTAAATAAATAAATAAATCTTAAAAAAAAAAAAAGTGGGTATTTGAAATTGCCTGTTGTTCTAGGCATTTGTGTAAAGTCCACCTGCCAGTCCTCACAAGGGCACTTGTCCCGATATTGAACCCCAATGGTTTTAGGGTAGGAGTCAGTCTTGGGGTTATTCCTGGCACATAGTTGTCAACCCAGGGTGATCCGTTGTGCTATTTTATGTAAATATGGGCGCACTGTTTCTAATAAGGCATCTCTCCCATAGTGCGATCCTTCGTGCAGTTGTTTTAACACTGGATATACCGGGGCCTCTGGGAGGAGTATCATCCCATGAGAGTTTACTCTCCAAGCAGAGCTGGGGTCAAACTCAGTAAATCCCAGTGTACGAGCTCTCTCCTCATCCTGCTCAGTGTATTCAAGAGCATACCAAGTTAGGCCCACAGAGGGATGAGTGCACCCCGGAGAGCAGAACGGGCAGTGGCCTTAGCCACCCGATCAGCTGCCCTGTTGCCCTTTGCCATGTCAGACCCACCCTTTTGGTGGCCAGGACAATGCATCATGGCAACAGCTGATGGTAAAGCTACTGCCTTTAGCAAGGCCAGGATTTCTAATGGGTGTTTGACGTCCTTGTTACTGGCAGTTAGGAGTCCTCGCTCCTTCCAAATGGCCCCATGCATGTGGAGAATCATGAAAGAGTACTTTGAGTCAGTAAATATATTGACTCTTTTACCTTTCGAGAGTTCCAAGGCATGGGTCAGGGCTATTAATTTGGCCTTTTGCATTGATGTACCTGCTGGAAGAGCCTTGGCTTCTATGGTGTTCTGGAGCGTCACCACTGCATATCCCGCACAACGACGGCTTTGGTCCATGACGCTGCTGCCATCTGTAAATAGTTCCCACTCTGGATCTGGCAGAGGCTGATCAGTCAGATCCAGTTGACTGGCATACACTGTGTCAATGGTTTCTAAACAGTTATGGATTAAAGTGGCATCCTCAGGTCCGCCTGCATTGCTTGGGAGCAGTGTGGCAGGATTCAGGGAATTAGAAACCTGCAGTTTCACATTAGGATTGTCCAACAGAGCTGCTTGATAGTTTCCCATTTGCCCAGCAGTCCACTCTTCTGCTCCAGCAATGTCAAGACCTGATGTGGCACACACACAGTAATGGGCTGACCCACTGTAAACTTCTTTGCCTCGTGTAGGTCATAAGTGGCAGCAGCTACAGCACACAAACATGGAGGCCATCCCTTAGTGGTGTGGTCCAGTTGTTTGGATAGATATGCAACAGCCTGCATTTCTGGCCCCAACAATTGGGTTAGCACTCTTAGGCCAACCCCCTGTCTCTCATGTACATCAAGTCTGAATGGCTTCCTAAGATCTGGAAGCCCTAATGCTGGTGCTGAGATCAACTTTACTTTTATTTTATCAAAGGCATTTTGACATTCTGGAGTCCAAGACAAAGGTTCAGAGTCCAGACCTTTGAGAGCATCATATAAGGGTGTTGCTATTAGTACAAAGTTAGGAATCCAAATCCTGCAAAACCCAGTCATAGCCAAAAATTTGGGCAACTGTCGCCAGTTGCTGGGGACTATAAGGGCTGAAATTACCTGTTTTCTTTCCATCATCAGGCTCCGTCATCAGGCTTTCTTAATTTCAAACCCCAAATATGTCACCATTTACATATCTGTGTCTTGTTAGGTGACACCTTATAGCCACATTCTGCCGGGTGGTTCAGTACCACTATGTATTTTCCAGACAAGATTCATGGTCTGGACTTGCAATCAATAAAACCATCTACATATTGTAATAAGATGCCCTGGTTTAATTGAACCTTCCTGAGATCCCTGGCCAGTATTTCCCCCAAAATAGTCAAGGAGCTCTCACACCCCTGTGGAAGCACAGTGCAGCAATACTGGAGAGAGCTCTTGGACTTAGGGTCTTGCCATTCAAAGGCAAAAAGCAGTTGATCCTGGACATCTATTGTGATACAGGAAAAGGCATCCTTAGGTCTAATACTGAAAACCACCCGAAGTCACCAGGTATGGCAGTTAATAAGGTGTAGGGATTAGGCTCAGTGGGATGTAAATCCTGAACAATGTCATTAATGGCCCTTAAATTTTGGACAAAACGGTACTCGCCTGTATGGGGTTTCTTCACTGGCAAAATCGGAGTGTTGTACGGTGAGCAGCCGGGCCGAATGAGTCCAGATTGAAGGAAACTTTTCAATACTGGCTCAGTTCCCCTCAAGGCCTCCTCCTTTAAGGGGTATTGCTTCCTCCTCGGGGTTTTTCTCCTCTCTATCACGTCTATCTTTACAAGGCTCTGCATTTTTCGCACATCCTAGGGCCCCATCAGCTCATACCCATTTACTTACTCATTCAACGATTTCTGAAGGTAAAACTTCACCTTTTGGTGGAACATCTTGAGTAAGTAACATCTGGAACTGCAGAGCATGCTCTGGAGGTATCTTTAGGTGAAGCCTCTGATTTTTGGGTGAGAACATAATTTGTGCGTTAAGCTTACTTAAAAGGTCATGGCCAAGCAGAGGGATTGGACACTCTTCCATGTACAGGAAGCTGAGCTGGAGTTGTGTGGTGCCCAGCCGGCACTCCAAAGGTTGTAAGAAGGCTTCCTGTTGTGGTCTTCCTGTAATCCCAGTGACTGCTACAGTCTCTTTGCTCATTTTAGTTAATTTAGAATTCAAAACCAAGTATGTTGTTCCAGTGTCCACCAAGAAATCAATCAGACGATCCTCCAGAGCAAGTGTTACCTGGGGCTCTGAGGGGGCTATGTTAATGGGCTTCTTTAGATCTAGTGGAGCCCCCAGGCATCCTTATTCTTCATCTGAACCTTCTCCATGTACTATTATTTGTCTCCTTCCCTCTGTACTTGGCTCTAGATTCCTTCTACTCTGTCCGTATTCCCTCCTATCTTCACCTGAACCTCTGTGCTATCATTTGTCTTCTTTCCTTTGTCTTTGGTTCCTGGTTCTGTGTACTCCTTCTTTATCCCCTCCTGTAAACTCTGTGTGAATCATCATGTCGTGGTGTCCTCAGTCTTCTGTCCTGTCTTCTGTAATTATTGTGTCTGCTGCTTCCCTGTAGTCTGGGACAACTGTACTTCCAATGTCCCTCTTCCCTGCAGTAAGCACACTGATTTCCTCCTAAGGGTTCACTTCTCATGGGTTCACTTCTGGGTTCACATCTCAGTCCATTACTGTTTCCCTGAAATCTTGTCCTGTGCTCTCTTTGTACAAAAACATTCACAGGTTTCGGTCTCCTGTCCTCTCTATTATTATAAACCCTAAATGTTAAGTCCACTACCTGGGATGGACTCATCTGTGTGACACTGTCCACCTTTGTTAACTTTTTCTTTATGTCTGGGGCACTATGTGTAATGAACGCCATAGTAATCAGACAAGCATTTTCTGGGGTATCTGGGTTTATATCCGTGTGGTTGTATACATCTGAATAATTCTTTCAAGGAACTCCGATGGATCCTCATTAGCTCCTTGTTCAAATTGTAATATTTTGTTAAAATTTTTTTGTTTGGGGATTCCCTGCTGCAGTCCTACCAGTAAACACTTTTTATATAGTTCTAACATCGCCATTCCTCCATTGTTTGGGTCCCATTCGGGATCTACCACTGGGACAACCATCTCTGGCTCTGGGGAGTCTCTGTCTTGCTGGTGGAGATGGTCAGCCTCCTCCCTGGCTTTCTTGAATACCATTCTCTGCTCGTCCAGAGTCAATATGGACTGTATAGTGGCATGGAATATAGATCTGCCCAGTTAGGGCGGTGGGAGAGGAAGATAGAGGCAAACAAGTTTGCCATCCTCTTAGGAGCCTGCTGGTATGAGGGGACAGAACTCCTCTAATTTAGGAGGTCCCGGTGCTAAAGGGATGGTGTGACCAAAAGTACCCAGCAGGTCGTCCATGTTCATTCAAGCCACCCATCAGCATCTGTCGGAGAGGAAACTGCCCTGCCTCAGGGTGACCTTTTCTGCCAAAATGGGTGCCGCATCTAGTGTGGGGAGTAGGCTCCATTTTAGTTCCCTCCCTGGAGGGCAGTGGAGGCTGTGAAGCCTCAGGAATCTGCGCAGGAGGGTCCTTGTCACTCGGAGAAGGACTTTGTCCTGATGTATTTAAGGTGTTTAACAAATGATACTACTCCTTTTTTAACTCTGCCCTCTTGCAGTCCTCATGGGAAGGGGAAGGTTTGTTCCTTCTCTGTGCCATCAGCCGAGCCTCTGCCATATCCAATTTATGGAGGGCAGCCTGTATCTGGTCTTGCATACTTTTAAAAGCTTGATCCTGCAATCTTTTAAAAGCTGACTCAAAAATGGTGTGGTTTTCATCCCTCATGCTCTTAGTAGTTAAATCAAGAGCCTGAATTTGTTGTTGCATAGCTAAGAGCCTGAATTTGTTGTTGCATGGCCTGGATAAGTGGAGTGGAAGATCTAGCTCTCAGAGAAGCAACAATGTAGCCAATGGTGCTCCCACATACCACCAGAAAAACAGCCAGAAGCACAGATTGCAAAGCAGGGATAGCCTGCAAGCCACCCACATAAGTATATAAAAGCAAAATCATGTGCCACAGGCCTGGTTTCACCAAATTATTTATGTTTATAAAGCTGGTAGTGATGTTGAACAGAAAAAGACTACTTAAAGTCAAGGCCGGAAAGAACTTAAGCTAGGGATGAGATTGCTTAAGCTCATGGTTGAAAAACCAGACAGAGCCATATGCAAGAGGAGAAAAAAAAACTGTTCAAGACCTGGAACAAAAACTTTTACCAGTGTCCTGCAGACCTAGTGTGCTTATGGTGACCAACTCAAGTAGTTAACTTTGGGCTGGTCAACCACGGGAGTAACCTGGAAACCACATTGGGTACCAAACTGTTACAGGGCAGCCCCGATATAAAACGGGTTGCCTGGCGGTGGGGTTATAAAACCTCCACGATATAAAACGGGTTGCCTCACCCATGCGCTTAAAAGGGACTTATTAATACTCAACTGCAGGCACACACAAAAGGTTAATAAAAGGTTTATTTACAAGGGGAGGGAAAATGAGGAAATGTACAACTCAGGGAGAAAAGAGGGAGATAAAGTCTTAAATGCGTGCTACCCATTCCGCTGACCTGGAATCCCAATGGCACACTGAGAACTGGTGGAGAGCCAAGAGCCGTGAACCCAAGAGAGAGAGACCCAAGGTCCACGTGTCTGGTTTTATACCAACCCAAGCAGCCTAACTCGCCCTCAGGTCCCAGCAACCCTCCCTTTGGTGATGATGGGATTTGTTATTTCCAGTGTTTTGATGGCTTTGGTCTGGAGTGGGAGTATAGTCCATAAAGTATGTATGGAATTAGCTCAGGACATCCTTTCCCCTTGACAGTAGAACATTTGACAGTTGCATCACCGGTGGTAATATTGAAGATGCAGAATGCACTTTGCACACTTGTGTATCTAGCTAGCTAAGGAAATTTCCTGGCAGGAAGATAAAGCGCCAATGGCCTTTTTTTTAGCTGCCCATGATAAAGAACAGGAAGAGAGAGCTGAGCTAAAGAAGGAATAGTTTAGGAACCATTTTAAACCGTCAACCCAGTACTATTTATAGCTGCTATTGCCAGCTATAAAATTTTACAAATTTTCAAAGAAGTGGCTTCAAGGTTAAGAGCAATTCTAGGGTGCAGCTATAAAAGCATTTAACATCTCACAATGACTTAAGGTGATGTCTTATCAAGCCTCTTGGGTAGAGAAAATGGTTTTTAAGAATCTTAAAATCATTGTTTGCCTGACATGCTCAAATAGAGAGAGGTTTATCTTGGAAAGAATCATGTATGTGTATTTTGGAAGCATAGAGTGAACCCCAACCAGATTCATAGAAAAGCTATCGATTTTTTAAAAGTGAATTACATTGGTGAAAGCACTTCCTGCTTGGACTTAAGGAGACAGACACAGTTCAAACTCAGTAGGGAAATCTGCATCCCTAACTAGGCAAGGTATTTAGGAGACTAATCAGTGGTACTTGAGAAGCACCTTAGGAAGGTACTCAGTAGTCGACACAGACCATTTCCTTTAGAAAAGGAAGAATTTCTTAAAGAGTGAAGCCAAGAGCCACTAAGAACAATAGTCTGGAAAACCACCCCCAGGGAGCAGATCTGTGTCCTAACTCCTGCCCTGGAAGAGCAGACCCTGACAATGAGTGCCTTGCTGGAGTTCAGAATTTTTATGAATCAGTAACTGCCTTATGCTTTCTTTCCCTTTTTCAAATGGAAATGTTTATTGTGGCTTTCCCTAACCTGGTCTTAATATTGCACACTGCAAAGGGTACTGGGGAAGGGAGGATAACTTTTATTTGATGTCCACTGGTCTCTACATCTGAGAAATCATACATAAGAAGCATGAACCATACTGCATCTGCTAATTAGATACTGATTAGTAATGAGATAGTAGACTTCAAACCTGAGCATAACATTATAACACGAGAAGATTTGGGGGAACCTGTGGTGAGGGGAGAGTATTTTGTACATGGAAGGGAAGTGTGTTGTGTGGCTAGAGGGTGGGCTATGGCAGGAAGTCTCCAAAGGTCACCATCACTAAGTCTTTCCTCTCATGGATACATGTCACTTCTTATATGGATTCTATCCCCACTCTTCTTGAATTGGGTAGAATGTCCAACTTGCTTTGACCAATAGAATGTGACAGAAGTGATATTTTAGTAGTTTTGGGTCTAGTCTTCAAGAGGTTCTACGTACTCTCTTGGAAAACTCCCACCATGTAAGAACCCAACTGGCCTGAGACCATGATGCTGACACGAAACCCATGCTGGCCATATGGAGAGGCCACATGAGAAAGCCTGGCCAGCCCTCCGAAGTTCTAGCCACCTCACTGAGGCATCAGACTTGTGAATGAAAAATTGTCTCTTGTCTATTCCTGAACTGGGAGCTGCCACGTGCAGCTGAAATTACCCAGTAGATGCTGGCCTTTGTTTCAGAATCAGGAAAAGTAATAAATGGTTTTAAGCTACCAAGTTTTGGGGTCATGCACCAATAGATAATTATCTCCATGATATATAATTAAAAAGAAAAGTCTGATATATAAAATATGCTATCTTTTATGGTAGAAAGAAGGAAGGGTAATATGCATGTGTGTGCATACGTATGAGTTTATATGTGGAAAAAGAAAAAATAAAGGGAAAATTAGGTATTACTTATGGAAGAGATGGAACAAGTACAGAAGAATGGAATGAGTGTTATATATTTTTTCAGTTAGGGATTTTGCAAGCTACTTATGTATGCAAATCATATGAATGAAAAAGAATTCTCTAAGATTGAAAAATAAAACAGAGATAATGGAAACCAGCTGAAATCAAGCTAGTGGTAGAGAGAACTACATAGGGAAAAGAAAGAAAATAATTCAAGTCACTTCAGAAAAAGCATTTTGACTGTGCATCTAGAATACATATAATATATATTATAGATTTATAATTCTAAAGACAAGTCTAGCTGCAATGGAATAATAAATTCTATGAGTATCTTCTATGACTATTTTTACTGTTAGTAACATTGATATTATTTTGAATATTGTATATATATTGAAAGATAAGACAAATAACTATGTTAAAAAAACTTGCAAGCATAATATCAGAATTTTAGGGCCTCCCTGGTGGCGCAAGGGGTTAAGCACCACACTATGAAGCAATCCGAAGCCTCTGCAGCCCAAGTTTGATCCCCGGCCGACCAGGGAGCAACCCACATGGCGCAGCAGACCTCTCCTGTCTCGCCTGCTGCTCCCCTCAGCAGTGTATTTTACTCAGTCTGCCTATTCTGTTTCCCTCTCTGTCTCTGGTGAATCCTCTCACCCCCTGCATCTCTGGCCTGTACCCTAGCTCTTGTATGCATAAATAAATAAATCTTTAAAAATAAATAAATAAAATCAGAATTTTATAGATTGTCAAGTTAAATTGAACTGGAAAGATAAGTATGAACTCACTTTCATTTTCATAATACTTTTTCCCTAGCTCTGCACACTGCAAAGACTTTGATATAAGTATTACCCAGTAACAATCAACACTCAGATTGTGGCCTATAAATTATCACCTCCCACTCTAAGAAACCAGGACTCCTTGGAGGAATAGCTAATATGAGGTCTGGCTCAGGAAATGTACAAGATGAGTCTGGGACATGTTTTCCTACCAAACAATAAGGAAGACATCAAGGACTTTTAGTTTCATGTCCAAAAAGACACAGAAATAATCCCACTAGAAAACAGTGTGACTTAAACATTTAAAAAAAAAAAGCATAGCAATTGAATGAAACATATTAAATTGACATAAATATATGAGTTTATACTCCAATGGGGGGAGGGAGGTGGGAGAGCAGGAGAGGTGATTTTTTTTTTTTAAAGATTTATTTATTCATTTACAGAAGAACCAGGGTACAGGCCAGATGTGCGGGAGGGTGATAGGATTCACCAGAGACAGAGTGGGGAACAGAACAGGCAGACTGACGAAATACACTGCTGAGGGGAGCAGTGGGCGAGACAGGAGAGGTCTGCTTCACCATGTGGGACCCTCGCCGGCCAGCGGGAATCGAACTGGCACTGAAGAGGCTGCAGACGGCTTCACAGCGCGGCGCTTAACCGCCTGCACCACCAGGGGAGGCCCAGGAGAGGTGATTTTTGATTATCATTGGAGATGTTGAGAAGAACCATGGTCATTAAGACAATGTAGCATTGGTACAGGGATAGAGAAACCGGGGGATGGAACAGAACAGAGAGCCCAGAAAGACACTCATAAATGGAAATATGATATATAACAGACAGGGGACTGTGCTTCAGTGAAGAAAAAACAGAATAGCCAATACAAGGTACTGAAATAATTGGTAGCTCCAATCTCACACACTATACACAAGTAAATTCAACAAAGACGAAAGATTTTAAATGAGTTCCTCCCTGGTGGCACAGGGATTAATTAGGTCTCAGTGCTTTCAAACTATTACCACTGTGGCCTAGGCTTGATCTACCAGGGAGCTACCCACATGGCACAGCAGACCTCTCCTGCCTCACCCACTGCTCCCCTCAGCAGTGTCTTTGGTCCGTCCATCTGCCTGCTCTGCTCCACACTCTGTCTCTGGTGAATCCTCTCACCCCCAGCATCTCTGGCCTATACCCTAGTCCTTGTATACATACATAAATAAAAATCAATCTTTTAAAAAAGAAAGATTTTAAATGAAAGGTAAAACTTTAGAAGTCAGTGTGGAAAAATAGCTTTAAGACATTAGAGTAGAAAACAATTCACTAAAAGAGCTACAAAAAGTGAAAGCCACAAATAAAACATTTTATAAATTTGACTATATTAAAATTAGAAGGCTAATTTTCTGTGAAAGATGCTGTCTGGATCCTTTCATTCTCTTCCTTTTCGCCTTCTTCTTCTTCCCCTTCCTTCCTCTCCTCCCCTCCCTGAGCAATTCAGTACTAGAAAATTAAGTGAGGTCAAGTCAGGCCGGTTACCACATTAGAGGGTGAAGAAGAGAACCATGGTGGCCCAGAGGGGACATCAGAGCCCAAGCAGCAACAGCGTGGGGGTGGGGTGAAGAAGAGAGGGGAGGAAAGGGGAGGTTTCAGAGAAGCAGAGCCTGAACAGGGTGAGAGGGGTATGTATGTATATTTATGCATACAAGAGCCTTGGGGCTGAGGAAGGCATCCAAACAGGGCACATCCTTTTAAAAATACACATACTGAAATATTTACATAGGAAAGTAAATGATGTCTGTGATTTGTTTCAAGTAATCTCTATAAAGGAAACAGATGAGTGTGGAAGAGCCCAAAATGGATCATGGGCTGGAGGTTGATAAAGGCAGGTGCTGGGCACATAGGATTTATTACACTAGTCTACTTTTTCCATATGTTCAAAAACCTCCAATATAAACATGTGTAGACACACACACACACACACCCGTAATGAAAGTGAAAAGACAGGTTGTAAACTGGGAAAGGAACTGTACTAAACATATAAGTGGTGCCTGATTAGAATCCATAATATTTCTATTCATTTATTTAGATATATATTTAACTGGATATATTTATAAATTTTATTTTTATATACATTTATATCTATATGTTACACATTTAGTTTACATGTGTATAAACTTTTATACATTACAATTTATATATTTAAATAAGCATGTATTTAAAAAAGAAACCCTTACATGTCGGTAAGTAGACAGTCTGTTTCCTGGAGGAGGAATAGAAAGGCAAATAAACCTGAGAAAAATTTCTTCACTTCACAGCAATCCGAAAATTGCAAAAGTACAGTTAGATGCTAGTTACCCCCATCAGACCGACACACACCCAAAGCCAGCTGTTGGGAAGGACCCGGAACTGTGGGGCTCAGGGGCTGCTCCCAAGAATGCAAATCCATGGATTACTTGGGCACCAATGAATCAAGTTTATTCCCTTTATCTCAGCAGCTGCATTCCTAAGTATTTATTCTAGAAAACTCTTACACACATGCCCGAAGGGGGTTAGAAGACTCACGATAAGCTGTTTGCAATGAAAAAAACAGCTGAAACAAGTCAAATGTCCATGGGGCTCATGCATCAACAGGCCGAAATACACCCTGACGGCCTGACAGCACAAAAGCTCTGCACACATCGGCTGAACACGCAAAACACAGTAGAATACAAAAAATAAATCCTTTTTTATAAAGTGAAAAAACAAGCAAATCTGACACTATATTCCTTAAGAACACAAATATGATAAAATAGAAAGCAAAGCAAAGGAATGATAAAGATTCAAGGTAGGATGGGGGGGGGTGTTGAGGCGAGAGAGGATGCATTTGGGCGGGGCTTTACAGGGGCCTTCAAAGATAAAATAAGGTCTCATTTTATTAATTTTTATGTCTTATATGTACTTTTATACATATTGTATATTTGTGAAAAGCAAAATGTTGTAGTAAAAAAAATTAATGGAAATCAGAATATTGCTATTCGTAGCAGTTATAAGCAATGAAAATGCTTTTTATCAATGTTCCCTGCCAGCTAAGTTGAGCCATGAGCAGAAGTTTATGCCCCAGGGAGGAGGTGGGGCAGCGACAGCATAGGGTTGCTTGTCCCAGGCTGGAGGAGTAGATATGGTCATGGAATTGGGTAGGTGAAGATTTCTGATTAAATTGCCACTTCTACTTATTTGGAAAGACTCCCTCAGACTTAGTTTCATCATCTGTAAAATGGGCATAATTGCTACCTCATGGGCTTGTTGTATTAGATGTTATGATCCATGTTCAGGATGCAAGGAATAGAAATCTCCTTTCTTTTTCAAATTACATTAGAACAGTTCCAGCACCTGGTGAGAATCGAATGTCATCCTGGGTGTGGGTAGCCCTATATCCTCTCTATGTCATCTGAAGTTTCCCCCAGGCTTACACAGTCCCAGGAAGGTCACAGTAGATTAATGAGACCTAAGAAACTCATCCACCAAATGCAAAGTGCAATTAGTACACCTTAATTGGATCCTGATCCCAACCAATCAACTATAAAAATATATTCTTAAAATATATGGACTGGGTATTACAATATGCCAACACAATGGTATTGTGTTGGGTTTTAAAAAATTCTTATCCTTTAGAGATACAGCCTAAAGTATTGTAATGTCTAGGATTTGCTTTCAAATAATGCGGGCATTGGGAGCAGAGGGGGTGGATAAAGATGAAACAAAAGTGATGGTGAGATGATGGTTCGTCTGGCTGGTGGTCCTAGGGGTTCATTGTTCTCTTCTTTCCACTTATTACTGTTAGGTGCCAGTGAAATTTTCCATGCGAGGACAGAAAGAAAGAAGTGTGTGTGGGGGGGCGGGGGGGGAGGGTGGCGGGGATTGTGTGGAGGCGGGGAGAAAGGAAGATGCCCCCATTGTTTTGATGTGCAGAGAAGAGTTTAGGGCATGTCCCAGAGCTGGCCCCGCTCTGCGGGAGGCTGAGCACAGCCCTCCTGCTGAACTTCAGGGAGGACGACTCTACACATGAAGTCCTTTGCGGGCCATACCCACCCGGAGTGCTGCAGTATCCGGAGCACAGAGTCCGAGCAGGCTGAGACATCCGTCCCTGGTGAGTTCTGTATCTGCCATCAGTCTTTCTTAATCCCAGGAAACCACAAACAAAAGGTGGGGCCACTTCCCTTTCTTAACCTCCTGAGACCACAGCAGTTCCTCTCGAAATTCATCAAACATTTCTATTCCGCTCTTCCTGGCACAGCCTTATGGTCCTGAATAAGTCAGATCTGAGAACAAAGGAGCCTGACCAAGCCCCCTCATCTCCTACCCCCGGGGCTCTCCCTCCTCTGGAATGAGAGGGTTGGGCTGGGTGAGGATAATCTTTCCTAGTAATTTCTGTTCCTTCCATTCTACCCCAACCAGAGATGCAATGAGACTTCTTGCTATCGAAGTTAAATGTCCAGAGGTGCTCATCCTACCAGTAGGGAAACCTTATGCCATGCTAGGTGCTGAATGGAGACTGTCCTTTCTTTCAAAAACCTTCTCACGCATCCACCGGCTTTTACTGCCCCCTAGTGGTCATTTGCTTCCCCTTCTGCTCCCGCAGTAGCATTTGCCCCTGAGCCTGCCCTCTCTGGTGCCAAAGTTGGTCCATTACAAACCTGACATTGGCCTGTCTTCACTGGGGGGGCAGGCATTTGGCTCAGTAGTGAGAAACCTTCCTCCCAAGGAATGGTAGCACATGCCTGTCTTCCAGACAATTGCTTTGCTTTTTCAAATCTTCACTGGGTGAAAATTTTCAAAATTCACAAGTTAGGGAGAAAATCTTGCACAGAAAAGGGATTCCAAAGAATGTTCCCTGCCTCCGTCTGGTGAAGGCAGCATTAGTTCCTATTAAAAACAGTATCCCTGTGGGCACTGTGCTTTTTCCTGGTGGGGACTCAACTGGGTCAAATCCCTAACCTCCTTTTTGGAGGCCTGGTCACTCTCGGTGAGTTCACCCTTGGCCACAGCAGGCCAGCACCTGGAGGCACAGGCAGTGTGGATGGGAGGCAAAGGTCTCATCTCAATCTTAGGCAACCCCTAAACTTCCTGCTTCCCTGAAGTGATTAGACTGCTACCCCACCTCAGAGGTGTGGAGGGGCAATCCTAGACCCCAGCCTGAAGGGGACACAGGCAAACAATGTGATGAAACCCATGTGTGGCCTACTGCTTTCCATCTGTGTGGGCACGTTCCCAGAATACCAAGGATCAGGCTGTTCAGACATCTTAGAGGTGAGCAGACGTGTAACCAGTGGCTGAAGCCAAAGAATGTTACAGGTGGTGCCCTCTGGAGGGGGTTGGGTGGCTGGTGAGGATGGATAGCCCCAGGGGAAATGCAAACAAAGTATTGGTGGGGGTGGAGACTCTGCTAAGAAATATAAGGGACTGCAGAAGCAGGCCTCGGGATTCATGTTTAGGATTGAGCATTTGAGGATTCAGTGTTGGGAATTCAGTGTTCCGGATTTCCGTGTTTTCGGATCCTCAGGGATTCTGAAGTCAGTGATTTCTGCCCCCACCACGCCAATCTTCCAGAAGGCTGTTGCAGGCCTCTGAAGAATGTGGAGAGGCTTCCAGCAGCCAACCTCAGAGAGGAAAAGTTCAGAAGCTTTACAGGTAACCAAGAAACAAACTGTTTCCGATTTTGCTGCTATTACTGCCTGGCAGGGAAGGCACCTCCCTGAGCTGCATGATTGTGGTTGTTTGTGGGTCATTCAGCCACTGCAGCTGCTGTTTTGAGTGTCATTTGTGAAGTGCTGTGCTGGGGCATCTCAGCAGCTCTGGGAAGCATTTCCTATTGTGTCTTTTGCTGTCTTCATGAGTTAGATTCCAGCCTATAGTTTGGCTGCCACGTGCTCTGCGTCTTCAGTGGCGGGAAGATGCCATCTTAAGAGTGTTTATATTTAGGACTTTAAAACACTGGACACTGCTTTAGGTGAAGTAAACAGCCATTTTTGGCCTCAGTGACTCTTTGTTTTACCCTGGCTTGTTAAATAAATCCTATTATTGTTGTTTTCTGAACCGAAGTAGTCTTGCAAGTATGTGCACAGGTAAAGAACTCAGGCGGTGACCAGCAAACTGAGCAATGTCCCAGGCCAGTTTTGGTGCCCCTTGCGGCCCTGTATTAATAGCACCAGAGCACTGTGAATTGTTCTAGCTTCCTAAGCCTGGAAGCTCTTGCCTAGAAATGTACTTCTCTTCATCCTGGCTTTGCCCAAAGGTGACTTCCTTCGAACATACTATATATACAATTGTCATGATACAGTGACAGGTCTCTCTTCCTGCCCCACCAGATAAGCATCCCTAACAAGTTTTTTTGTTTGTTTGTTTGCTTAACAAGTTTGTATTCTTGCATTCTAAGGAAAAGGAAGTTAAACAGCAGGTGTTGACAAAGCAAGCTGGTACCCACCGGAAATCTCTATATGCCTGCATCAAAAGGACATGCCAACCCTTCCTATCTCCCCTTTGCAGACCCTTGCCCATCTCCCTTTTGTTTTACTCCTTTGTACAAATACCCCTGCACTCTGCCAAAGAGCAGGATGGTTGTCTTTCAGACACGAGTCTGCTGCCCTTCTCATTTTGTTGATAAATAAAACTAATTTTCTTCTCCTCAAACTCTGTTTCCTTTTGTTGGCTGAGGGAAACTGAGGCCGGTGTTTGGTATCAGTTACAGTGTGTCTGTGAGCAATGTTTCCTGACTTGGAGAAAAGCTCGCCTTTGTGGGGCATGCCGCCTCAGCATACTTGAGAGACCAAGCTAGAGGCAAGATCCCCAGCAGGAGGTAAGCACCGTGAAGACACTTGGGCTGGGAAGCCACAGAGTCTCAGATTCCATAGTCTCATGTCCTTGGAAAACCAACTTATCCCCCTACAAAGCCTCTTCCCTCATAGCTCACAGAGGGAGAATGCCAGCCAGTACCCACCCACCTCAAGGAGCACTTGAGGGATACACATGGAGGATGGCTGACTTTGCACTACTTACATGTGAAAAAAAAAAAAAGGGGTCAAGTGCATCATCTTCTCAAGTTTCCCAGGGTGGGGATGGGGGTGCAAAGTCTATTGCTATTATGGCCATCAGCTGTAAATGCCAGGGGGCACTCTCCTGGGCTTGGTAAATTTCTCTCAGACACTTCCCATCTGATCTTTGGGTCCCTCCTGGAGTTTTTGGGTCTAGCCATGAATGAAGGCCACGGATCCTGCAGCCCATCTGTCCCCACTCCAGACTTCTACTGGCTCACCAGTCTCCTCAGCACCTCTGAGACAGCCCAGGCAAAAGAAACTGAGATCCAGTAGGATGAGTTGCCCCAAATCCTGTTTGAACAGGTGAGTTGAATCATGGGCTGGCAAGCCCTGTCCAAACAACTTGGCCCACCATGTTGACCATGAGGCACCATGATACACAAAAATCATCAGATCCTGACTAATGATTATCTCACAATTTCCCAGAGGGAGAAAGCCGAGAGCCCACACACATGGTTGGAGAGCTGCCTGTCTGCGCATGCTCGGCATCGTCCAACCTGGAACAAGCTATGACGCTGCTGCGCTCTCACTGGCCTCACGGACCCACCCTCTAAATAGCTCCTCCTAACTCCCTTCTGGGAGCCAGGCTACGTTCTCCTGTCCCGCACTGGCTCCCTCATGCACGGGTCTGGAATAATGCCTTGCCTGGTTCCACTTCTCCTAGTGCTCTCTGGTGAATTCTTTTCTTAGAGGGCAAAGAATCCACTTTTAAGTTGGGACCTGTAACATCTCCATGTTCTACACAGGGAGCATATAAAAACTCTGGATTCCTACATGCTCCCCACCTCCCCCTTCCCCAGCCAAGAACCCTGCCTCAGGCTCATCTGTCAGTTATGAAAGGGAACAGAATAAGCCACCCCAAAATGTGTCACTTTGGTATGGGAATTATTCTGAGCTGAAGATAATCAAAACCCAGGAGTTGCAAGAAAAGCTTTTACATCTCCCTTAATTACCTGAAGACTTTAGATAGGGGACCTGGCCCAGAAAACAATGCCTGGCCCAGTGATACCTAACCCAGAAAGTGATACCTTTTGGGACCTGGCCCAGTGATCCCTTTTGTTTGAATGACCTATATGTATAGTTAGGTAAACATCTAATTAACAAGCATCTGCTCTTAAGGTCCTGTGAATTATCCTCCCCCTCTCTGAAAGCCTAGGCCCCTATCCCACCCATAGGCTGAAGATGGCTTATCAGCTTCAGTTTGTCCTGTGTGCCAGTGAGCCTCATATCTTTGTGGGCCCCATACATATGAAATTAGTTTTTCTCCTGTTCAATCTGTCTCATGTCCATTTAATGATTAGACTAGCCAAAAGCACCTAGAACAGTAGAAGGAACATTTTTCTTCCCTTGCAACTGCTTCCCTCTACTCTTATATTATAGTCTCCCACATTAATAAGTTGAAATCACATACCCCAATGTGATGGCATTAGGAGAAGGGTTCTTTGGACAGTGAGCTATTGTGGTTTGTAAGAAATACATACTTGGTCCTTGTTCCCATTCCTGACACAACTCCTAAAATCTTTGAAATGTCTTAAGTCAGGAGAGCTATCATGTGTCTTTTGTTGTGCTGATGAGGTGATTTTTGGAAAGTTTCTGAATATTCTAAGGATGGGGACTGGTTATCAGGAGAATCAACCAGGTGATTGGAAAGTGGGAACTTTTAGCCCCATCCCAGCCCCCTTCAGAGGAGCTGAAGGTTGAGTTCAATCACCAAAGACCAATGAGCTATTCAGCTGTGCCTATATTATGAAACCGCCATCAAAAAGCAAAAGGATGGGGTTGGAGAACTTCTGGGTTGGTGAACAGGTGGAGATTTGGGGAGAGTTGTGGGCTCAGAAATTCCACTCCCCCTCCCATACCTTGCCCTGTGTATCTCTTCAATTTTCTGTTCCTGAGTTATATAGCCTTTTGCATGAAACTGGTGATCCAGTAAGTAAAATGTTTCTCCTGAGTTCTGTGAGCTGCTCCAGCAAATTAATGGAACCAAAGAAGAGGGTTGTTGAAATCTCCAGTCTATAGCTGGCTGCACAGAAACACAGATGACAACTTCAACTTGCAATTGGTATCTGAATTGAGAGACAGGAAGCCTAGTGGGGTTGAGCCCTTACCCTGCGAGATGTGATGGTACCTCTAAATAGCTAGCGACAGAATTGACTTGAATTATGGGGCATCCAGTAGTGTCGAAGCATTGCTTGAGTGTGGGGAGAACACACATTGAAAGTTAGTAATTAGGGCCCCCTGGTGGCGCAGCGGTTGAGCGCTGGGTTGCAAAGCTGCCTGCAGCCTCTGCAGCGCGGGTTCGATCCCCAGCCACTGGGTGAGGGTCCCACATGGCACGCAGACCTCTCCTGCCTCACCGGCTGCTCCCCTCAGCAGTGTACTTCGGTCCTTCTGCCTGCTCTGCTCCCCGCTCTGGCTCTGGTGAATTCTCTCACCCTCCCACACTTCTGACTGTACCCAGTGCTTGTATAAATAAATAAATAAATCTTAAAAAAAAAAGTTGGTAATTAGATTATTCAGATAGAGTCTCCATACATGAGATTAGTACCCTTAAAAAAAAAAAAAAGGACCCTTGGAGCCCTCTTGCTCTCACTACCATTGAGAACAGTGACAAGACAGCTGTCTACAACTTGGGGAAAGGCTCTCATTAGAACCCACCTGCTAACCCCCTGTTCTCAGGCTTCCGCATCCAGAACTAGGAGAAATAAATTTCTGTACTTTACATGCAACCCACTTTCCTGGGGACCACCCTGTTACACCTTCTTGGTTTCACCCTGAAAATGAAACAAACAGAACATATACTCCTCGTCTCCCTGCCCTCTCTTCCCCTCTTACACTGTGAGGGCAGGAGGAAGGGGCCTCCTGGACCTCCGTCTGCCATAGTCCCTTCTGCCCAGGAGCCTTGGTGGGAGCTCTCGGCACCACAGAAGAAACATAATCTGGACTCATGATCTGGACCATGAGTCTTCAAACATTATGCTCACTACAGCTGTTCCCCAAGCATTTCCAGTCCTTGATACTCCCTGCCCTTGTGGTTGGGTAGGCCATGTGACTATTCTAGCAGGAGCAAGAGCAAGACACATGTCACTTCCCTTCAAAACTAAAAACCCATATTGAACCTGCAGTGTGAGTGAAAAATACACCCTTATTTGTTTCTTTAGCTTTAAAAGTTAATAGCCTTGGGCTATTAAGTGGTGCAAGGGGTTAAGTCTCAGTTCTATCAAGCTTTCACAGCCACTGCAGCATGAGTTTGATTCCCTGCCAGGTAGCTAACCCACATGGCACAGCAGACCTCTCCTGTCTCGCCTGTTGCTCCCCTCAGCAGTATGTTGCAGTAGATCCACCTGTTCAGCTCCCCACTCTGTCTTTGGTGAATCCACTCATCCCTGTACCCCAGGCCTACACCCCAGTTCTGGTATGCATAAGTAAATAAAAATAAATCTTTTTTAAAAAGGTTAATAGCCTTTATTATAAGCCACCCAGTCTTTGAGAGCTTTTGTTATTGCAGCCTAGCCGGCTTAGCTAATACCGACTGATGATACACGTATATAGCCCCTAAAAGAAGTTTTAAAAACTGGTATTCTCTCCCACATTTTTCATTACTTGCTTAAATTATTGAAAGGGGTATAATTTCCTGCCTATTGTAAGTACTAATATTTACAATCAAAATGGTTACATCAGTCTTTCAGTGTATAATGGAATTTAAATTTTGAAATACTTTCTTACCCGCTATCATTAGTTTTTGAAATCCATGAACTAGCTTGACTTCAATGCTTGGAAATTTTACTTTTTTTTCCCCTTTCCTCCTTGAGTTGTTTCCTTTCCATATTTACCATGTGAAGTTGAAATTTTGAAGTTTATTTCACTCTCTGTCGATCATAAATTCTAAATGTTAAGCATGTCTTCTGAATGGAATGATTAATATAAATAGGATTAGTTAATCAAAATAATATAAATATATGTTTTGGTGAATAATTCTCAAACATAGAAAACCATTTTATTACGTTATAATGCAATGATACCTCAATAAAATAAGAGCATTGTTATTGAGGTGTATATTGCTAAACACTAATTGAAAGGCTGCTAGCAATTGTTACAATAGAAAATAGAAAATATGAAACATTTTATAAGATGAAGATTGTGATTAGAACATTTTATTTGATTTGGTAAAGCAGAGCTCATTCCATTCTTTTTTTTAAAGATTTATTTATTTATGCATATAAGAACTTGGGTACAGGCCAGAGGTACAGGGGGTGTGAAGATTAACCAGAGATAGAGTGGGGAGCAGAACTTGCAGATCCACTGAAATACACTGCTGAGGGGAGCAGCGGTCCAGAGAGGAGAGATCTGCTGCACCTTGTGGGTTAGCTCCCTGGCTGGGGATCAAACTGGTGCTGCAGTGGCTTCAGATAGCTTCACAGTGCTATACTTAATCCCTGTGCCACCAGGGAGGCCCTCATTCCATTCTTTTTTTTTTTTTTTTTTTTTGAGGACACATTCCACATTTTGTTTACATTTTAAGACTAACTTTAATCTCAGAATCACATATCCATATACCTATTTCCTTTTTGTTGATTTCACTTAAACTTAAATGCATGGTTTGTCAAACAAAGACTATAAACAAATATTTACCATGTCTGTTACATGTAACACACAGGAATGGCTTATAACAGAAATTCATTGACCTCTCCCCATGACATTTTTTTATTATAAATTCAAGTATCAAAACAATCCTGAACATATTTTTGATACTACTAGTAGTCAGCACCTAATACTGCTTCAAAAGTTAATACAATTTGTGACAATATTCATTGTAAATGCTACTTTAGACAATTTAAACTGCATCTCCTTTTCTTTCTTTCTTTTTTTTTTTTTTAAGATTTATTTATTTATTTATTTATATAAGAACCAGGGCACAGGCCAGATGAGCAGGAGGGTGAGAGGATTCACTAGAGACAGATCAGAGAGCAGAACAGGCAGACTGACGAAGTACACTGCTGAGGGGAGCAGCGGGCGTGATGAGAGGTCTGCCGCACCATGTGGGACCCTCGCTGGTCGGGCGGGATGGAACTGGTGCTGCAGAGGCTGCGGACAGCTTTACAGCGCTGCGCTCAACTGCCTGCGCCACCAGGGGAGGCCCAACTGTATCTCCTTTTCTAAGCAAAGCGGACAAAGCATGCTATTTAGCTTTTCCTTCCTGAGATTTTCACTTTTCAGAAACACACATGCTTCCAAAGCCATCCGATACATCTAGTCATGCTTTCATCTTGTAAACCTGAATTCAATTTTGAGCACTCTAGGTTTATGCTTCAATGACAAAGTCATAACAAGGGAAAAAAAATTGTGCTGCACTTTTCCTCTTGTTACCTGAAAACAAAATGGGTGTACATATATTAGTTATATTCTTAAAAATGTCCAGTCATGTTTATCAGCTGGATTCTTTCACTTAATGTGTGGGTATTTGCATTGTGATATTTAATGAAGACATTAACATGAGTAGAAGGTTGTTGATTAAAGACAACTTTAAGATCCACTAAAATTAATTATTGTATGTTTGTCCTTCTGGTGGCTGTGGAAGCTTCATATTTTCCTTGGGCATCATTAGACGTCTTAGCTTTTGAAGTTCAACTTTACTGCTATATGAATTTTGCCATTTTGCTAAGATTGGTATGCTCCATGCATCCACCATTCCACTGGAATTATTTATTCCATTCATATTAATTTTGGTTACAAATCTAACTGATGGAAGAGCTTCTGGGTATTTAGGTCCACATTCTACTTTCAGACTATATAATCATGTCTGTCCACCTTGTAAGTGTCATATCTTCATCATCTTCAAGGCCCCAGCTAACCATACTATTGCCTACTCCTTTTTGTCCTTCTTCAAGTTCTTCCAATAGTGAAAATTATAAGGCACTTTAACTCCTGTAGAGACCGCCATCTTCTCCTGCAGCCTGACGCAGCCCCTCATTCCATTCCTGACTAACACAAAGAATCCAAAGAAACATCATCTGTGTGGTTCAGCCAATATGTCCTGAAAATGCTGGTACCCACAGGGAGTGAGCACACAGCTTGGCATCACTCACCTCTGAGGATCCTGCTCTCAGAAGCTGATTCCCACCAGCTAAGAACATGTCCTAGCACTGACAACACAATTACACATAATTCCTACCTGTGCTCACTTTCCTTTGATCCTGGGGAGTTCCCTCAAGAACAATGCATTTCTAGACAAAAGGAGAGATGAATAAGAGAGTAGATATTATAAGTTTTCATCACAAGAGAAAAAAACAACTATGTATGGTGTCAGAGGTTAACTTTATCTACTGAGGTCATCATCTAGCAATGGATACAAATATTGAATGGTTATTTTGACACCTGAAATAGGTTATATGTCAGTCATATTTCAATTTTAAAAAGAAAGGTAGAAAAGACAAAACAGTTATTTGAAAATTGCTCCGACTCCCCACCCCAATGCATGCATACATCCATCTTCAGACTGTTCCGAGAGAAAAACAGAGGGAGCCCTGGGGAGCAAAGGAGCAACTCCATATGTAGAGATGTTGGGTGGACGTCAGAGGGAGAACAGTGGTCCTCACTTCAGATGCGTTACAGGCAGATCAATTTTAAGAAAAAAGACCTATGGAAGCTGAGATTCTGTAAGCTGATTTCCTTTAATACTATCCATGTAACTGGAACACAAATCAATTACATAAAATCCAGTGTAACTGGCATATTTTCTGGCACTGCCCAAATTTTCAAGATGCATTGTTTAAAACTCATAGATAATTCCTTTACAAGATTTTCTTCCCCAAATTCCATGTACTAGTCAATAAAAGTAGTAAAATCTATTTTCTGGTTTACCTCCTCCCCCTCCTGGAAAGACTGCACATCCTAAAAAGTTTGTTTACCCTTAATTTGAACCCTTGAGTTTGTTCATCAGGCAAGGGAACAGAAGAATTCTATAAAAGCCTTTTCCATTGCATCCCTGCCACCTCTCAGGTCTGGGCTGAGAAAAAAAAAAGTTACACCTCCCGGCAGCGGGTCCAAGGCAGGAGGTCCTGTCCGAGGGAACGACAGAGGGAAAAAAAAAAATCACAGTGGTGCCATTAAAAACTCTTGTAAAATAAAAAAACAAACAACCCCCCCCCAAAAAAAAAACAAAAAAACCACAAACACACTTGTAAAGTGCTTGGTGCGGTGAGTGGCAAGAGGTGAGCACTAAATAAAGAAGTGTGTCGAGCAGACGTGTGTCACAAGCCCGCGCCAGTGTCCCCCGAGGCTCTGAGGCTTTAGGGACTTGGTGACCCGTTGCCGCCACGCTAAGATGATGCTGGGAACGGCGCGGCACAGGTGGAAGCTGCGCGTGCACGTGCCAGCCGCGTGCAGCTCCGCGTCTAACTTCTCAAGAGCGTGACTGAGGGCTTCAGGCCTGGTGATGCAGGAGGAGAATCCACCGAGGGGGGGCTGGGCGGCTGCCAGTTATCGCGGTGGAGTCTGCTTTGCCAGGCCCGAAGCCAAGCTTTTGGGGGGTGGGGGGGACGAGAAACGTGCAGAGCAGGAGGGGCGAGCAGGAGCACCACCCACACTTTGGCCCACCAGGCTGAAGTTCCTGGAGAGAGGACCTGTCTGTTAATCCACAGCATCCAGCCGGGGAAGAAACCCAAGACCTAGAGTCTCGTTGACTGGGCACCCACCAGCCCGGCCTGCCCGTGGCGAAAAGCCAGACCTGGGCATCCGTCTGCACGTGGGGATTATGACAAGATTAGCCGATTAACCCCGGCGTCTGTCCGTCGAAGTGCTGCAGGCCCATACATCGTGGTGGCTCAGAATTTGTCTCCTCGGCCCTCAAGCCCACCCTCCTTGGATTTATAACCTGACTCACATTGGAATAGCCTCTTCCCACGTCTCATTTCATCTTCACTACCATCTGGCGAACTACCTTTGCACGATCTCCACGGGACAGAGTCTGGACTCTCCCTGCTTAATACGAAATGTGGAGAATTAAGAGGATTTCATGAATTAAGAGGATTTAACACCAAGACAATCTTGATTCAGTCCTTTCCACTGGCCCATAACTGAATCTTGGGAAAGACACAGAGTCTGTGAATGCAGACATCTCCTCCCACAAAACCTGGGAGCAGGAGGATCCAATTTCAGGTGTTAGGAAAATTGTTATTTGTAACAACCATAACGAGAGCTACTTGGCAGCAGGCGCTTGGTGAACATTGTCCTGCAGGGGGCGCTGTCCACTCAGAGACTCACAAATGCCTGGTTGGTGAAAGGGATTACAGGGTGAAGGTGGGGAGGGTAAAGTTTATTTTCACAACCTGACTCAATCCAAAGTGCTGATGCGTTGTTTGCCTCGTATGTACTTATTAAAATATTTACTTTACTATAAACAGTACCAAAGACCTCAAGCAAATAACGCACTTCTTTAAAATCACAAGAAAATACAAGTATCCTGGGACACACACACACAATCCTTACAGCCACCAAACCACTCCTGCAAGTCTTGGCAAAGGTCAGGATTTCTGGGCAGTTGTTTTCAGGCTTAGAAAATGTCCGTCCCATTAATGGGTGTGTAAGCCAAAATTGTTTAAATGTGGATGGTTATATTACTCATTTGATGTATAATTGGTTCATTTTTCTCTATTTGCATTCCATTTCAGGTTTGCTTTTTTCTCTTTTTTAGTTTAACTCTGCTAGTGTATTTCCCCCCAACACCACCCAGCAGATCTCTGACCACAGCTTAAGTTCCTACAATTAGGCTCAGTTCTGACACACACTCTACCTGGAGGTAGCCGCAGATCCCAGGGTTAAGGATTCAGCCTTTCAGGCTCCCAGACCAGCCACTTCCAACTCTCCCTTCTGCTTCGCCAGGATTCTATAGAATCCAGCCCTGGAGGGCTAAAAGAAACCACAAAGGGCATCCGATGCAGCTGCCCAACACTTGGATTTCCTCTAAATGGTCCTGCTGAAGCTGTTGCCCAGAATCCTCCTAAACACAGCCTCCAATGCCCATGCCAGGGAGTTCACATCTATTTCCTGAATTACTTGTTACATCTTTTTTTTTTAAAAGATTTATTTATTTATTTTTATACAAGCACTGGGTACAGTCAGAAGCGCGGGAGGGTGAGAGAATTCACCAGAGCCAGAGCGGGGAACAGAACAGGCAGACCGACAAAATACACTGCTGAGGGGAGCAGCAGGCGGCAGGAGAGGTCTGTGCGCCATGTGGGACCCTCGCAGGCGGCCAGGGATCAAAAAGGTGCTGCAGATGCTGAGGGCAGCTTCGCAGCCCTGCACTCAACCGCTGCACCACCAGGGGAGGCCCTACTTGTTACATCTTGAAATAGTTGTGATGTCCAAAAATCAGCATCCCTGTTGCCTCCCCTTCCCACCACCACACATATTTTCACTGGTCCTAGTTTTTGTTTTAAATATTTTTTAAAGATTTATTTATTTATGATTACAAGAACTGGGGTACAGGCCAGAGGTGTGGGAGGTGAGAGGATCCACCAGAGACAGAGCGGGGAACATAACAGGCATATAAGACCAAAGTACACTGCTGAGGGGAGCAGCAGGTGAGTCAGGAGAGGTCTGCAGTGCCATGTGGGTAGCTCCCTGGCTGGGGATTGAACTCGTGCTGCAGAGGCTGCAAACAGCTCCACAGCGCTGCTCTCAACCCTTTGTGCCACCAGTGCCCCTTAAAGATTTTTTAAAATTTATTTATTTGTGCCTCCCTGGTGGCACAAGGGGTTAAGTCTCAGCACTATGAAGCAATCCGAAGCCACTGCAGTGCCATTTCTATCCCCAGCCAGGAGGTGACCCACATGGTGCAGCAGACCTCTCCTGTCTCGCCTGCTGCTCCCCTCAGCAGTGTATTTCAGTAGATCCACTTGTTCTGTTCCACACTCTGCCTCTGGTTTTATTTTTTTTTTTTAAGATTTATTTATTTATTTATTTATACAAGAACTGGGGTACAGGCCAGATGCACAGGAGGGTGAGAGGATTCACCAGAGACAGAGAAGGGAACAGAACAGGCACACTGACGAAATACACTGCTGAATGGAGCAGCGGACGAGACAGGAAAGGTCTGCCACGTCATGTGGGATCCTGGCCGGCCAGCCAGCCAGGGTCAAACCAGTGCTGCAGAAGCTGTGGACAGCTTCACAGAGCTGTGCTCAACCGCTTGTGCCACCAGGGGAGGCCCTGCCTCTGGTTTTATCCTCTCACCCCTAGCACCTCTGGCCCACACCCCAGATCTTGTATGCATAAATAAATAAATCCTAAAAAAAAAAAAAAAAGGTGGATCAATGAAATACACTGCTGAGGGGAACAGAGGGCGAAATAAGAGAGGTCTGGCTGCACCATGTGCTCCCTGGCTGGGATAGAACTCATGCTGCAGTGGCTGGTGATAGCTTGATAGCTCTGAGACTTTAACTCCTGTGCCACCAGGGAACCCCTCACTAGCCCTAGTTTTTTTCCTGGGATTTCATACAACAGATTCCAACAGCCCCACCCCACCTCCCATCCATCTTGTCCTGTAAATGTGAAGGCTATGATCATGTTCCCAGAGGGTAAATATCTCCAGTGCTCCAGCTGGTCTTCAAATGACAGGGTTTCAAGTTACTAACCAGTCTGATCCTTCCCCCAAACATGTTCCCACTTATCAAAATCAGAAGTGCAAACTCAGTACCTGAGGAGGCTGAATAGATGCCACTAGTAAATGAGGTGAATGGGGTACAATAGGGCATGAAGGGGACTGCAGCAAAGAGGATACTATGTACCATGACTACTGGAAACAGAATTTTTTGTTTCAGCCAATGTTGTCACTTAGAAGTGAAGCCCCAGGATTGCCAGATATCTCCTTTTCCTGTAGAAATAGGAATTTCGGTTTTGGATTTGAAATGCCCCCAGTTTCTTAAGTTGGTAATTTAAGTCATACATCATTTAATGATGGGGATATGTTCTGAGAAATGCATTGTTAGGTGATTTTGTGCATGTGTGAGTGGCATAAGATGGGCAGTACAGGCAAGATGATAGTCAGATCCAGACTTATCTTTCAACATCACAAACAAAAACTTTTTGCTTGGGCCCAAATGCCCAAAAATAGATGACTGGATCAGGAAGATGTGGTACATATACACCATGGAATATTACTCAGCATTCAAAAAAGATAAACACATGCAATTTGCAGCAACATGGATGGCGCTGGAAGGGATCATGCTCAGCGAAATAAGCCAGAAAGAAAAAGAAAAATACCGGATGGTCTCACTCATAGCAGGAATCTAGAAAACTTAAATAAGGGACCAGGAAAATGAATAACTATAAGAAAGAGAAAATCAAAATCAACAAAAAACTATGAACCAGAGACACTTTTTGGGGGGTGAGGGGCGGGAGGGGAGGGATTGGGGTCAGAATGGGGGGGTTGCAATTGTATGGGGAATATAAAAATAAAATTTATTATTAAAAAAAAAACTTTTTGCTTGGGTTGTGATCATCATGCTGCTGAAAGGAATATGCTTCTGTGTCTGTTCTTTAATCCAGGTTATTAGAAGTGTCTAATATAAACATTATTGAATTTTTCTTAGTCTTAATGCTTTCAGTGAGGCAGATCCTTTAGGAGCTTCTGTCACTTTGTTCTTGTTCTTCAAGATTGTAGCTAGAGTGGAACAGGATGTGCCTGAGTGGCAAGCAATACTATCACTGGTTTTCCACTTTGGTAAGTCTTTAATCAATTCTAATTTCATTTCCAGGTCAATCAGTTGTGGTTCTGACTGGCAACCCTAGCAGTGGAATTTGTACACAGGTTCTGTGATGAACAAAACAACATGAGATCAAATCAAGTATAAGGGAGAATGGTGCTCTCAAGAGATATAATAAACACAAGATAGCTGAGGCTGCTGTTGGCCTAAAATGCTATATGTTACAAGGGCTATGAGATCAGTAGGGATTTGTGACCATCATTGCACATATGCTCCACCATTGACCAAAACACCCTTCTAGGGGCATGTATGTAATTAACAAAACCATCATATGAGTCAAAACTGGACAGGCAAGCAAAAAATGGAATCTCTATGAAAGATACAATGCATGCAATGCATCTCTCACAGGTATCTGAAAATGTGCCTCCTAAAACTGGACATGCCACTCAGAGGTGGTGGCTGACCTGTGCCGTGCATCCTTCCTTAGGAAAACCTATTCCCTTCCTCTCAGCGTTCACTATTTCCAGTTGTCACCGTCTTTCACCAAGTCAGTATCCTGACCTGCCAGTGATCTCTCCTTCTCCAGTCCTTCTCACCCTCCTAACTACTGCCCAGAACCCATGGCTGAGGCCCTGTCACCAGAACCCATGGCCGAGGACCTACAGAGGCCAGACATCTATCAACCAGGTTCTTCTGGAGCGCAGGCAGGCTAGGGCCTTGGTTAACATGTCCCATCAGTCTCTCTCCTTTTCTGGCAATACTGGGGCCATTTCTTTCTGCCACTCTTTCATACTTGGCTCAAGCCAGACCTCCCTTCAAGAATGCCTTCCTCCTCTCCCACCCACACCTCAGGCTCCTCCTCTCTGGTGCACCCACCTAAAGTGATTCTGTCCTTTATACTCTGCCAATACCACATCTGCTGATGTCACAAATGTACTCCTTCACATTTGCTCTCCACATCTTTCCAGATAAATGATGAAGTTAAAAGGACTGGAGCACGGGCATCATTAGATTTGCTGATCTGAATTTCATCTCTTCTGTATCATACCCTGGTGAAGTCATAGAACTTCTTGTGGCCTCTGTCTCTGAGTCTGTAAAATGGAGCTAAGGACTCCCACGTCTCAGGGTTGTGATAAGGATCAAATGAGGCAATGTCTGCAAAAGCTCTATGTAAACTGGGAAGAAATGCTGTTAGAACAACAAGTTTCTGGAGGAGGAGATTCCAGACAAGCCACCAGTACCCCTGGAGCCAAGGGCAGACTGTTCCGACTTTGAGCAGACATAGAATGTTCATTTGATAAATGTTCAAAAAATAGTTCTTGAGCAGCACACAGTGCCAGACAACATGCAGAATTATTGTGAAGATGAATCCCAGTCCTTGAAGTAAAGGTGCTAGAGCACTTTTTTTTAAATTATTACTTTTTTTACATCATTGTTCATTTTTAAATAATACTTGCTTCCCCTCAGCCCCTCAGGTGTAGTCCCCATAGAGTTTCCTTCACCAATGCACCCGTGCACCATCACCTCAGTCCCCTGTGCTCCTCCCTCCCTCTGATCCTCCCCTGCAGTATGTCTTTGATTTATAATTGTCTGTTTTTGTTTTGTTGTGTTTTGTACTGTTAACATTTTTTTACACTGACATCTAATTTGGTTCCCCTATATTCCTGCTATATGTGAAACCATCCGATATTTTTCTTTTTCCTTCTGGCTTATTTCACTGAGCATAATTCCGTCTAGCTCCATCCATGTTGCTGCGAATGGCATGATGTTATCTTTTTTTGATTGCTGAATATTCCATTGTGTATACATGCCACATCTTCTTGATCCAGTCATCTATTTTTGGGCATTTGGGTTGTTTCCAGGTTTTACCTACTATAAATAGTGCTGCAATAAACATAGGGGTACAGATGGTCTTTTGTTTTTTTTTTTTTTCGATCACTTACTCTTTATTTTATTTTTTTTTAAATAATAAATTTTATTTTTAGATTCCCCATACAATTGCAACCCCCCCATTCTGACCCCAATCCCTCCCCTCCCGGGCCCCACCCCCCAAAAAGTGTCTCTGGTTCATAGTTTTTTGTTGATTTTGATTTTCACTTTCTTATAGTTATTCATTTTCCTGGTCCCTTATTTAAGTTTTCTAGATTCCTGCTATGAGTGAGACCATCCGGTATTTTTCTTTTTCTTTTTGGCTTATTTCGCTGAGCATGATCCCTTCTAGTGCCATCCATGTTGCTGCAAATTGCATGTGTTTATCTTTTTTGAATGCTGAGTAATATTCCATGGTATATATGTACCACATCTTCTTGATCCAGTCATCTATTTTTGGGCATTTGGGCTGTTTCCAAAGCTTAGCTATTGTAAACAGTGCTGCTATAAACATAGGGGTGCAGGTGTTCTTTAGAATTGATGTTTCTGTGTCCTTTGGGTAAATACCTAGGAGTGGAATTGCTGGATCATATGGAAGCTCTATGTTTAGTAGGTCCAGAAATCTCCACACAGCTCTCCATAGTGGTTTGACCAGTTTGCACTCCCACCAGCTGTGCAGAAGAGTTCCTTTTTCTCCACACCCTTGCCAACATTTGTTGTTGCTAGTTTTTTTAATATGTGCCATTCTCACTGGTGTAAGATGGTATCTCATGGTAGTTTTGATTTGCATTTCCCTGATGACAAGTGATGTTGAACATTTTTTCATATGCCTGTTGGCCGTTTGCATTTCCTCTTCAGAGAAGTTTACAGATGGTCTTTTGAATCAATGTTTTTGTGTCCTTTGGGTAGATCCCTAGGAGTGGAACTGCTGGGTCATATGTAGCTCCATGTTTAGTAGACTGAGGAACCTCCACACAGCTTTCCATAGTGGTTGCACAAGCTTGCACTCCCACCAGCAATGTAGGAGAGTTCCTTTTTCACCACACACTCGCCAACAATTGTTGTTGCCTGTGTTTTTGATATGTGCCATTCTTACTGGTGTAAGGTGGTATCTCAATGTGGTTTTAATTTGCATTTCCCGGATGATAAGGGATGTTGAACATTTTTTCATATGCCTGTTGGACACTTGCATTTCCTTTTTGGAGAAATGTTTTTTAAGTTCTTCTGCCCATTTCTTGACTGGATTGTTTATTTTGTTTTTATTGAGTCATGTGAGCTCTTTGTATATCTTTGTGATCAGTCACTTATCAGTTGAATGGAGTGGAAAGATTTCTTCCCAGTCAGTGAGGTGTCTCTCTATTTTGGTTAATGTCTCTTTTGCTGTGCAGAAACTTTTCAGTTTGATGTAATCCCAGGTGTTTATCTTTTCCTTGACTATCTTTGCTTTGGGTGGAGAGTCTTTAAAGATGTTATTGCAATGTATGTCTTTTAGTGTTTTACCTGTATTTTCTTCTATATATTTTATGGTTTCAGGTCTTATGTCCAGTTCTTTTATCCATTTTGAGTTGGTTTTTGTGCACAGTGAGAGGCAGTGATCTAGTTTCATTTTTTTTTTTTTTTTTGCATGTGGTGGTCCAGTTTTCCCAGCACCATTTACTGAACAAACTGTCTGTGTTCCATTACATGTTCTTTGCTCCTTTGTCAAAGATCAGTTGTCCATATAAGTGTGGTTGTATTTCTGGGCTCTCTATTCAGTTCCACTGGTCTGTGTGTCTGTTTTTGTTCCAATACCAAACTGTTTTAATTATTATGGCTTTGTAGTATAGCTTGAAGTTTGGAAGTGTGATACCTCTTTTCTCTTTTGTTTTAATTGTAGGCTTTGGCTATTCATGTTTTTTTCTGGTTCCATATGAATTTCATCAGTATTTGTTCTATTTCTTTGAAGAATGTCATTGGGATTTTTATTGGAATGGCATTGAATCTGTATATTGCTTTTGGTAGAATGGACATTTTAATAATGTTAATTCTTCCAATCCATGAGCAGGGGATGCTAGAGCACATTTGTAATGTCATTTCTAATTGGCCCCCATCAGGCCTCTTCCACGCCTTCGTCCAGCTCTCCCTCCCTTGCAGACCTGATAGTCCCAGCTTCCTGACTTCCCTCCCCAGACTGTGCCCATTCCAGTCAACCTCTCACTGTTATCAAATTGACCTTCCTGCAACTCACCATCTGTTCACTCATTCATGTATTACACAATTCAATATTCAGTAGTTACCTCATGTTCTGAAAACAAAACACAACAGAATTCCTACCCTCCCAGGTTTTTTACATTCTAGTGAAATGCAAACCTCATCACATAACATTTTGCACTCAAAAGTCCACTGGTTTCTAATTACTTATGCTGGAGTCCCAGGTGTGGCGCTAGGCCAGTCAGATCATTCAGGATTTAGCTCTGCCTCTTTCCTAGGCAGGAAGGCTTCAGGTGGGCAGCACCCCCTCAGGCACTTGCCTTTGCAGGATGAGTCCTCACTAGGGGGAACTACTGCTTCAGGGACACAAACAGCTGATGCTTGCTCTGTAGAACTCGTTCTAGCCCCGCATGCATCCTGGATCAGGGGCCTCTACCCTGTCTCTCACTTGGAACCTCCCAAGGTTCATTTCCCTGCCTTGACGTAGAAGATGCTCAGTCAGGGAAGTCTATTTGTGTGTGTGTGTGTGTGTGTGTGTGTGTGTGTGTGTGTGTGTGTAAAGTAGCTGGTGATAGATATAAGTGATTTTGTGGATGGCCAGAGGAGAAGCAGAAAGCACTTTCACTGAGGAGATAACAAAGGGGGTGTATATATCCTGAAAAATGTGTATTTGGTCATTCAGATGATCCAATATATTTCTCAAACATAGTTGGTCTGTATCCACAGTTTCTGGCTCACAGCTCCTCAAAGTCTTAGAATATCCTAAGTGTTAAGAATGGTAAAGGTGTCTTGTTAAGGAGGTGACTTTTGGGGAAGCACCTAATGATGAGGGCTGATTGTCAGGAGAATCAACTTTGTGGCCTCTTGAGAGGAGAGACTGAGGGTTGAGTTGAATTGCCAATAGTCAATGAGTGCATCAATCTTGCCAATGTAAAGAAGCTTCCAGAAAAGCCCTGAAAGAGGGAATTCAGAGAGCTTCCAAGTTGATGAACAGATAGATTTGAGGAGGATGGTGGACCTGGAGAGGGCATGAGGTACCTGGTGAGGGTGTCTGGGTCCTATAAACACAGAATATCCTCACCATCCATTCTAAACAAAAAAGCCTGTTGAATCCTAGATGCCCAAATCCCTTTCATGCCGCAATCCATTCTGTCAGGTGACCTTTAGGATAGGCTGAGGAACAATGAAGAGGCCGAGTGTCCCTGAACGTGAGAAGGAATAGCCTCATTTGGTTCTTGGGTGGGGTGGGGGGCACTCTCTGCCACACAGCCAAATATCCTCCTTCCCTTTCCCAACCCTCTGCCCCTATAAGGGAGCAGACTCCCCATCCCTTTTGTGTTCTGGATGGCAAGACCTGGAGCACCTAGCACCCAGCCCAACCTGACTGGCTAGACCAGAAGGGTGGAAGGATGGGAGCGGTGCAGAGGTGCAGATAGGGGTGTCCTTCTTCTCCCCAGGGCTCCTCCTCCTCCTTGACCTGCCTTCACATCTGGCAGTCCCTTAGCCTTGACCTGGAGCTCTGGTTCTCTCCAGAAGATCTTACCCTTGTCCAGGGCTTCAGTGACCATCTATTTACTGAGGACTAAAGCAGGCCATTATTTTTACTCTGCCTGTTTAAAACTCCAAGGGTGTTTTGACCTGCTATATGCTTTATCTTCTCTTGTCTATCCCCCTCTTGCCTCATCTCTCCCTCCCTCCCACTCTTTTCCTCTCCTTTTTGATCTTCCTTCCCTCTCTCACCATTTCCTGGAGTTCCTTAACTATTCTTTTCTCCTTCAAAACTGCTCAAAAATTTCTCCTGGGGCCTCCCTGGTGGCCCAGGGGTTAAAAGTCTCAGCACTATCAAGCTATCATTAGCCACTGCAGCCTGAGTTCGATCCTGGCCAGGGAGCTGACCCACATACGGTGCAGCAGACCTCTCCTGTCTTGCCTGCTGCTTCCCTCAGCAGTGTATTTCAGTCAGTCTGCCTGTTCTGCTCCTCACTCTGTCTCTGGTGAATCCTCTCACCACCACCTCCCACCTCTGGCCCACACCCTAGTTCTTATATGCATAAATAAATAAAAATAAATCTTTAAAAAAAATTTCTCCTGAATTCCTTAAGAAACATATACAAACTGTCCCTCTCCCACCCAACAACACAAATAAAACTAAGAACAGCTGATCCTGCACACTGTACCATTATGATTGTCTTAAGAAGTGAGATAAGTCAAATCTTCTAGATATAACTCTCAAACCCTGATGCAGGAACTTGGAAAGGGTAAAAATAAATCACAAAAAAATATGAGAACTGATGGATGGAGACATAAATTTTGTTTAAAAATTAAGTTGAATGAGGGCCTCCCTGGTGGCCTACGTGTTAAGTCTCAGTGCTGTCACCACTGTGGCCTGAGTTCCATCTTCAGTCAGGGAACTGACCCACATGGTGCAGCAGACCTCTCCTATCTCACCCACTGCTCCCCTTAGCAGTGAATTCAATAGATCTGCCTGTTCTGCTCCCCACTTTGTCCCTGGTGAATCCTTTCACCCCCCTGCACCTCTGACCTGCACCACAGTTCTTCTATGCATAAGTAAATAAAGCTTTTAAAAATTAAATAAAATGAAATTAGACTAAAAAGAAGTGAACTTCATGAAAACAATTTTTGCAAAATAAAGTTTAAATGCAAAAAAGTTTCATTGTGCTTCATTTCAATTTTTATCAAGAAATTAATTTGCTTTAATGCAATTTATTTACCAAAGCTTTATTGACTCAAGAAAAATATTGTCAGTGTTGAAAAAAATCCAGTTAAAATATTTCCAATCAAGAAAACCACAGGGTCAAATGCTCCCAACTGATTGAAGAGTCAAAATTTTATAAATCTCTACCTAAATTCCAAACTCAAATATGCAGCTGCCCATAGAAAATTCTTACTTGGACATCCCAAAGCCTCATCAAATAAATATGCCCAAGGTCAAGGTGATGATGTCTCACTAAATTGGTCTTCCTCTCATAAACCTGTCTCTGAGGTTGGGATCATCACCACTTATTTACTCATGCCACAAACCTGAGGTATCTTCCACCCTCACATCCCCTAAATACAGTCTAAAACCAAGTCCATCAACTCAACCCTGGAGACTTTCTCAAATCTGTTCTTGTTTCAGCTCTACCTCCAATGCCCTTATCCAAGTTTGCAGCCTCTTCCACAATGGGTTAACAAAACTGGTCTTCCCAAAACCACTCTTATACTCCCTGATTCATCCTCCATGCTGAGAGTTTGATAATTTAAAAAGCAATCCAGGATCTCTGTTCCGGTAGAGGCAGCCAAGATATTTTAGACTAAACCTCTCACTGAAGACAGCTAGATGAGCTGATTAAATGTTTATAAAACACACACACACACACACACACACACACACACACACACACACACACCCCCTTAAAAAGATCAAAGAGCTGACAAGACAATGAGAAATTGCTGAGCTGAGGTAGCCCAGCAAAGGACACAAATTCGAAGAGGTGACATTGATACTAGAGGTGGTTGCCCAGGAAGCTTCTGAGAGGTTTAAGCTTACATTGTGGGAAACAAAAAAAAATCAGAGTTGAAGTCCTGCCACGGGTGGGAGATAACCACGCCCCCTACACTAAGCTCCTAAAGGACTGCACCCCAGACATAAAGCTGAACTGAAAGCAAGCCCCTCCCTGGATGGTAGCTCAACTCTGAGTCATCTAGGTGCCCCAGAAAACATCATGCCCTAAGTATGAACTAACATGATCTCAGTTTTGCTAATCCCTCTAGGCACCTGGCAAAAGTAATAGAAAATTCTCTCTGGAGAATGACAAAATTACCCCATTTCAAATGATCTCTACAAATAATTTCACAAACACAACATTCAACACACAAAAACAACCGGACACCGGAGGACACAGATTCATTGAGTTAAAATCATCAGAAATAATAGTTAGCAGAAACAGAGTTGGAGGAACACCAGAACTCTAAAACAAGTTATAATTACTAGGGTCAAGAAGTTAAATACCAGGCCTCCCTGGTGGCACAAAGGGTTAAGACAAGGCATTATGAAGCTACCCACGGCCACTGCAGCATGAGTTTGATCTCTGGCCAGGGAGGTGACCCACATGGCGCAGCAGACCTTTCCTGACTGGCCCACTGCTCTCCTCAGCAGTGTATTTCAGTTAATCCACCTGTTCTGTTCCCCACTCTGTCTCCGGTGTGTCTGGCCTATACCCCAGTTCTTGTATGCATAAATAAATAAATCTTTTTTAAAAAAGAAGGTAAATAACCAAATTGAAAAATTCAGCAGAGTACTAGAAACTCTATAAAATTATATAGTATATATGAAAGAGGAAGAAACAGAAAGTCAAAAACTAAGCTTACACACTCAATGGATGGGTTCACCAGTGAATTTGTCATGGCTGAAGGATGAATTAGAGAACTGGAAATAAACAATCCAGAAAGAAGTAAAAGGATGGAAAAGAAAAGTTTACAGATATGGAAGTTACAATGAGAAAATCTGACATATGTTTAATTGCAAGCCTAGAAGAAGAGGAGAAAGATAAGAAGAGAGATGATATTTGAAAAGATAGTAGTTGAGAATTTTCTAGGATGGATGCTTCCATCAATCTAGAGATTTGAGATTACAAATGGATCCCAAGCAGAATAAATAAAAAGAAATCCACATCCTGACCTACCATGGTGAAAGTACAGAAAATCAAAGACAAAGAGAAAGACATTAAAAGCATCCAGAGATGGTGCCAGCTTATGCTTCTATCATCTGCTTTGTGATGCTGGGACTGGGATCTCCAAATCACATTTCCCAGGAACCCTTGCCAGCTGACTTCCTGTTTAGTTCTGCCAATGGGACCCAGAAAGGGAGATTAGGAGGCAGGAGAAGGAGATTCCTTCCTGTCTCCACATCCTATAGACTTTACTTCAGGACCCTCCAGCAAAGTTCAATACTCCCAGCCACATGCAGAAGGTACTCCTTAGAGGTTCTAGGTCCTGTTTATCCTCCCAGATCTAGGAATAGCAGCTGCTTCCTATAATTACCAATATCTGGGTCACCAACATCCTCTTTTTCTTTTTCAGTTTTCCAAAATCTGCATAAACAATCACCTTGTATATTTATACCTCCTTTGTTTGGGGGAAAAAAAAACCAACACCTTGTAGGGTTTATAGTTTCCTGAGTGGATCCCAAATGATACAGAGCTTTTCAAAAAGCCACAGTGTAATAGCATTATTGTTCCCAATTTTTGTCACCTATTACTGTAGGAGGCTAGTAATTTCCCTTTTGTGGATAGCAGGTTTTGGCTAATGACATGCAAGGGTTATGACATGTGAGGGTAAGCAACATCTGTCTCCACTTCTCAGGCAAAGATTTCAGAACATCACATGATTTCTCCATGGTTCTCTTCCCTCTGCCAAGAGACTAGCACTGTCCAATTGGGAGGTGCAGCCCACCCACACAGGACATGGAAAGTGAGCTAGAATTAAACCTTTGTTGTTGCAAGTCAAGGAGATTTAGGGGATATTTGTTCCTGCAGCAGTCTTTGTGGAAATCCAACTGTTTCATAGAAATAGACTACATCTGTCTCCTCAACAGCAAAAATGGAAGCCAGCAGATATTTTAACAGTTTCAATGTAGGAAGAAAAATGAGTGTCAATCTACAATTCTATACTCATAGAAACAATCCTTCACCAAGAAAAGCTTAGTAAATACATTTTAGCCAAAAACTAAGAGAACTATGACACAAGCAAACTATCACACATTAAAGGATTTTTGCAGAGAGAAGAAAAATTACTGAGATAAAAGATCAGGATGTAGGAAAGAATGAAAGATAAAAAAAAAAAAACATGATAAGTAAATGGGTCAGTTTAGCCGAAGACTGTGTAAAAGAACAATAAAGTCTGCAGAGTAATATAGTCAATGGTAGCTTAGAAATAAAAAAGAGGAGTATAATAGAATTAAAGAGTTTTAAGGTCTTGGCACAGCCACCAATAAGAAGATATATTGGATCTTGTAGTGCTTGATACTCTGAGCATGCAGGCATCTCTGTGGTATTCTTCTCCATGATGTCCAGCCTCAGACAAAGACAAGTTGAGGGGGTTCCACAACAAACTTGACTAGTACTGAGTTGACTAAGGAGACATGATTCCATGAGGAGTGCTGGTCTGGATCCTGAAACAGAAAATGGGCATTAGTGGAAACACTGGTTAAATTCAAATGAAGACTGCAATTTACTATAGTGCTGTCAACTTCTCAGTTGTCATCACTGTGCTACTAAACTGAGCTTAAATGGTTAAACTGCTTTCAGACCTTAGAGCACAAAAGAGGAAAAAATATAAATTTCCCTTTCAGCTTCTTATTTAAATAGTTTAATTGCAGATGACCCAGTATGAGCAGGTAAAGATGACTAACCTTGAGCCGAGCTCCCAGGGCGGCTGGAACAAAGGAACTACCGACACAGTTGGGGGGCAGCCCAGAGATGAGGGGTCTACAAACTGAAAAAAAGCCCTTCATACTTCATGAACTGGCCTATAATTAGTCAATGAACTTAAGCCAAGCCCATGTTTCTTTGCCCCTAAACTGCTTCTCAGTTGATAAAATTTAACTCCTTTGTTCTCAGTCCCAGTACCCATCTTTACCAGACAGGCAGGTTTGAGTTTACCGCCTGTCTCCTTGCCAAAAGATTCAGGATAAGGCTTTCTTTTCATGTTGTATCTGCCTCTATGCACATCACACAGCAAGCCCATTGCTCCTTGACATGCCAGGATGTATATTTCCCCTGGGGATGTTGAGCCAAGGGTGTAAGCAAATGCTACCATTTTGCAAGCTTTCTCCAAGTCTTTTAACTATTTCAAAATAAAACTTTTTAAAAATCATCCAATTGTCCACTATTAACATTTATGCATAGTTTCTGCCTGTCCCATTTCTGGCACAGGGTGGTTTCATGCTCCACAGGATTACCCTGTCATGCCCGTGATTTTACTCCACACCAGCCTTTGGAGGCATCATATTTAAATCTCACCACAGGCACCATCATCACTCTCATTTCACAAATCAGAAAATTAAGATATAGAGTGGGTTAAAGGTCACACAATCAATAAAGGGAAGGACTCCATGCAATGTACGTCCCTTGATGGCAAATTCTAGAATTACAGTAGAACACAATTCTTGACATGTTGAGTTCCTTCACTTGTTTGCACATGCATTCATTCATGCAACCACACTGAACAACTCCTGGGGACACTCAGGGTCTAGGAGTCTCTGGCTCTGCCATCAGCTCATTTCCATTCTAAAGGTTTTATGGCTGCAGCCCAGAGCACTGACCTACATACAGCCTAACTGTTGCAATTGGTTTTGTGGGGGTACCAGGATGATATGTCCCTCTCTACCCCCACTCCTCCCAACTCCCCAGAAAGAACTCACTGCCCAGCTGCAAGGAGCATATCTAGCTGACAATGCCTGTTAACTGTTAACACTGACAGTTAACAGTCATGGGGCCATCTCAGCTTTCAGATGAGAGGTCACATTCTTCTGCAAAGGCCAGTGACTGAGCAAAGCAGTGGCATAAAGGCCATTCTGCCATCACGGGATCCTCTAACATCCATCAGGAGCTCAGCACTGGGCAGCCAGAGGGACCTGCATGGCCAGGTGGCATCCTCTGCCCAGTCCTGCTTCCTCCCCTTTTCTTTTATAGATTTCCCCCTCCCCCAGTAAACCCATGCATTCTTTTTTTTTAAAATTAATTTATTTATTTATACATGCACTGGGTACAGTCAGAAGCGCGGGAGGGTGAGAGAACTCGCCAGAGCCAGAGCGGGGAGCAGAGCAGGCAGAAGGACCGAAGTACACTGCTGAGGGGAGCAGCGGGAGGCAGGAGAGGTCTGCACGCCATGTGGGACCCTCCTCCGGTGGCCGGGGAGCAGCCGGGGATTGAACCAGTGCCGCAGAGGCTGCGGGCAGCTTCGCAACCCAGTGCTCAACCGCTGCGCCACCAGGGAGGCCCAAACCCATGCATTCTTAACTTCATCTGAGCATCTGATTCCCAGAGGGTTGACCTGCAACAGACTTCAGTAGGCTTGTGTGACCTTCCTACTAGCTCCCATGGGTAAGCCAAACCAGGGACAACCCTCCCTGATGGCCTATTTGTCCCCATTAACCTGGGATTTAAGCTGTGTGCAGAGTAAAAAGTTGGTCAGGGGCCTGAACTCCTGGATGTCCACACAGCACCACAATCCTGGGCCCACCCAGTCATGGGACCTGCCAAGGGTATGACAGACATGGCTCAGAGGACCTTTAGGACCACACGTGTGTGGCCCAGATTTTTAAGGAAGAGGTGAGGCAAGTGGGAGCTGCCCTGGTAGGTTTGGATGGAGGGTGGGGTGGGGGCGTGGTAGTGCCAGACGGGTAAGGGTGTGTATGAGCTTGTCTGGCTCTCCTGGGTGGGATGGGATAAATGTTTATGTCTAGATGGTGGCTGTCTCTGTGAGTCTGGCCTGCTGCATGTTGGGGACAGAAATCAGACAGGTGGGCTGTGCAACAAACATCTATTTAGTGGGCTGAAGAAATACAACAGAACAAGGGCCTGGGGAAACCTATGCCTTGGCAGAAGGTACAGGGGAGACAGTATCAATTTTTGGAGAACTTCCAAGGCCTATGACCTTCCATGTGCTGTGCCCCAGGGCAGAAAGGGCTACCCTCCTGCCCGGCTGACTGGATGAGTGTGGATAGTCAAAAGGTTATGTGAGTGGCCTGCTGGATGGACAGGAAGTGGGAGCGTGGGAGCCTCAGGTGACTGAGGCCCCCAAGACTGAGGCTTAACTGGCCAGGTCTGTGGCTCTGTGCTCTGTGGGAAGAACCCTCTTGTGATACTTCAGCATCTCAACCCTCTTTTCCACATGGGCAAGACTCCCACAGGTGACCCCAGGGATTATTTCTCTGTCCTTCCCTCGAGGAGGATCCCAAACTCACTTCATTGTATAGATTCTTCCCTTCTTTAAAAAAACTTTAACTCTGGTAAAACACATTACATACAACTTACCATTCCAACCCTTTTCAAATTCATGGGTATGAAGCACTTCACTTGTTGGGCAAGGGATCTGTACCCTTTTTTTCTTGCCCTTTTTCAATTTTGCAGTGACTTCCTAGCACTTCTCTCAGTTCCCACCCCTGCCCTGCCCATAGCCACTGCAGCAGCAGCACTGGCATTCAAGTCTCCCAAGTTCCAGACCTGGGTGCCCTGGGACTGCCCTAGGTGGGGCAGCTGGGGCAGGGCCTAGCTGTGGGGCCAGGCCAGGTTTCTGATGACCTGCCAGTGGGCCAGTCAGGTTGCCGGGACTTCCGGGGTGACTTTCACCCAAAGTCCTGGCTGGCTCCTACAGGTCTGAGCTCTCTGCCCCAGGGCAGTCACCTGAGCAAGTACTGGCAGCTCTCAGCTTCCACTCCCACCTGCAGCCCCAGGCTGCCAGTCACTAGGGAGGGAGGGCATTAGGAGAAGGGGGGACAGTGGGGTGAACAAAGGCTCCTCCCCAGCACCGGTGACTCATGAGGGCAGTCTAGGTCTCAGGAGTTCACTTTCACCCCAGGGGATGGGGCACATCTCAAAGGTTTTAGTGTGAGGGAGTAAGCAGGGTCCTACTGCCTGGACCACGATAACCACAACAACCCAGCCATGACATGACTCGTGGATCTAGAATAATCTTGGAGGAACTGGTGGGAGCTAGAGTAGGCACCAGGAGTTACCTGTTAGCTGGCTTTTTGAAAATTCTGAAATCCTCAGATGCTGCCTCTCTAGGAACGCCCAGTTCTCCTCCTTGGGGCTGGGGCTTGGCAGCTAGGGGGGTGAGAGGACAGGGGAGGGCCCACAGCTGTCAAGTCCTTCCTTCACCGGGGTTATGCCATTTCACCCTCTTGGTGATCCTGCCTGTTAACACATGAACAGAGTCTCAGGGAGGTCACCAGGAATTTATGGACCTGGGATTAGAGCCATTCTCCTCTTCCTGGTTAGAACACAGCCACAGTGACTTTTATACAGATATGAGTGGAGCTGAACATGGGCAAACTGTCCGGTACTGGAGGAGTCCCAACAGGAAGGGTGGTCTGGACGTGCATAGTACAGCCAGAAGGGTGGTCTGGATGAGCCCAGGCCCTGTGCACTCAGGGCTCACTGTCTCCTAGAGGTAACACAAAGGTGGTTCCCTAATGCTGATACACTGTGACAAGTGCAGTGCAAAGGATGGTGGAGTACTTTTGCCTTGAGGGTGGGGCCATGGGCAAGTGGGTGCCTTGCCTTGGGCAAGCTGGATTCCCCCAACAAACAGCATTTCCAGATGGGGACACCAAGGCTATATTTAGCATAGAAGTGCTCAAGCAGCAGATGGGCCTGGGTCTGAAGGAGCCTCAGAACCAGCCCTGAAGCTGGGACTCAACCTGAATGCCTGGGCTGGAAAGCACCCTCTGGGGTAGAGTGGGGAGACAGCTAGGCAGGCAGGTTACCACAATAGTGGAGGGGAAAGGTAATGGGTCCAGAGGTAGTAGCCAGGAAGGAGAAAATTCCTTGTCTCCTCAATGGCTCCAAGATTTTAGAGTCCTGGCCACTTGCAGGCAGCATGGGCACAGGCACTACCCAGCCAAGGGACAGACGGGGACGGTAAACCCACATACCAGGCGTGGGCAGCACAGCCTTACCAGCCACTTGGAGACGGGCCCATGACCAACATTTTGTCCTTCTGGCAAACTTTCTCCATAAAGAGAAGGGAGAAGAACAAACTGACATCTACAGATGCCTACCACTTGCCAGGCGTCTGGCAACTGGGTGCTTTGTAGATATTGCTGCACTTGATCCTCTGAGCCAAATTACAGTTCTCTCTTCCAGATGAGGAAACTGAGGTGCAGAGATCAGGTCAGCTGATTCAGGAAGTGTGTGTATCCAAAGAGCTTGGTTTCCCTTCCTCTGACCTGGTGCCCTATGTGCCCCACCCATTGGCATCTAGGGCAGGCAGCCAAAGCAGAGGAGTCTGCCCTGCAAGAATCCGAAGGTGGGAGGAGATTGCCCCCACTTGGAAGGCCCATGGCACCCAGGCAAGCATGCGAGGGGGACAGAAATCTTGCTTCTGCCAGCTTCTGCCAGCCCACCTTCTTCTCTCAAGGGCCTCAGAAAGGCAGGCTGGAAGCTAAAGGCCAAAGGCACAGGGGTGGAAACAAGAGGCACTCTGCATCTAGGGCCGGCTGGCAAATGAGGAGAACAAGTACAGGTCTAGGCAGCAGGAGACCCAGCTTCCAGATCCAGGTAACTAGGTCTGAGATGGGTTTCTGGGGAGCAGGTCATGTCTCCTTTCTAGACCTCAGGTTTTCCATCAGGGAAGGTTAGACTGAAGGCACCTAAGGGCTCAATATAATGTTATATGGTTTATGCCCTAAGGTTTATGCTTATGAATGCTAACAGAAAAGCATGAGGGTGCAGGGGCATGGAGGGGAGAGGAGGAGGCACTTTCTGTATTGGGACTGATGTGATCTCTCCCCAGACATCCAGGACCTAGCACCAAGTTCAGCGGAGTTTCTCAATCTCTTGATCTGACTACCATAGGGTGAGTGAGCATATCTCCTTTGGCACAGAGGCTCTCTGTGCCATAATATCTGTGGCTCATAATATCTGTGCATACCACGTGCATCCCCAAGCATGGTCTTGCCAGCTCTGCAATGATCCTAGCCAGCTTGATGGGCTGCTCAGGACTCTATGATGGCGGTACAGCAGCAGTCAGCAGGGAGCCTCCTGGGATTCTTATAAGGACCAAATGAACCCAGAGCAGTTATCAACCAGTTTTCTTAATTCTGGCACTTCTATTGTTAGCAAATTGGCAAGAACAGCAGAAGACAGGTTTGCAAACTGGTAACCCATGACCCAAACCTGAAATATAAGTGACATGATGTTCCCTTTTTGAATTTGTGGTAAAACTATTGTAACATAAAATTAACCATTACCATTTCGTACATTCATAACGTTTGGCAAACACAGTCTCTGTTGGATTCCAAAATATTTTCCTTTCCCCCAAAGTAAACCCCAAACTCATTTAGCAGTCGCTGCTCATTCTGCCTTCCCACACTGTCTGGGGATACTCTGTTTTCCATCTACATGGAATTAGCTACTTAATATAAATGGAATCTTACCACTTATGACTTCTTTATCTGGATTTTTCAGGTTTGGGTCATGGGCTACCACTCTGCATAATTTTTTTGAGGTTCATCCTTATTATAACATGTATCAGAACTTCATTCCATATTATGGTTGAATAATATTCCACGCAGGGACGTACCACCATGTGCTTTATCCAGTGGTTAGCTGGTGGACAATTTACACTGTGTTCACCTTTTGGTTATTATGGTCCTGCTCTGTTTGAGTTCCTGTTTTCAATTCTTTGGGATACATACCTTGGAGTGGAATTGTTGGGTCAAATGGTAACTATGTTTTAACGTCTTGAGGAAGATGAGGGGTTTTAATATGTGGATTTGAATGCCTTTACATGTCCATCTCTGTCTCCTCTTCTACTGACGTACACCCGCCCATTTGATTTACATTATTTGTCTGGCCCTGGAAGGCATCTGAATTTGATGCCCCTAGAAGACTTTGCGGCAAAAATAAATGAGTCTAATCCCGTCGCCAACGAATTGGAGATCTTGGGAAAGGCTCTCCACCTCTGGGAGTACTTTTTTTGCTTCGCCTCAAAAGGGGATAATAATACCTAACAAGAGGTAAGGGTCAGTGAGATGACAGACAGAGCGTGCCTTTCCGTTTCTTCGGAGACTGTCCAGTGCTGGAGGCGGAGAGGGGCGGGAGGCCAGGAGGATGACATGGAGGAGGAGCAGGGCAAGCTGTGCGCCCTCTGGGGGTGCCGGCCGCGCTCGGGGTTGCAGACTTGCCCTGGCCCAACAGCTGGCGCGCACCGGGTGGCCGCCACACGGGGGTGCAGCCGGCAGGGGGCTTGGGCGCCCCGGCGCGCTGCGCCTCCGCGGGCCGGGGCTGGGCTGAAGCCGCGAACCCGGGCGGGGCTCAGGTTGGCTGGCGGTGGGCGGGGGTTGCCCCCCGTCCCCGCCCCCCACATCCGGGGGCCGGGGCCGGGCTCTGGGCTCGCCGCGCGCGGGTGAGTCAGGCCGGGTTTTCCCTCCGCCTCTGGGGCAGGCGAGCGAGCGCCGCCGAGCGCGTCCCTCGCTCGCCAATCCGGCTCCGGCGCCTGCCCGCCCGCGTTTTCTCGGCGCCTGCTGCCCGGCCGCTCCGGCCGGGCTCGCTCTCTATGCTGAAGCCCGTGCCTCGGAGCGGGGTTCAAGTCCGCGCGAGGGAACTGCGGCGCGCAGCTGAGCGGCGGGCGAGGAGCGCGGCGCCAGCATGGTAAGGGGGGCGCGCGAAGAGCTGGGGCCGGGGCCCGGGCCGAATCGGGAGCTGGATTCTGGAGGTGGGGCCGGCCGCCGAGGTGGCGCTTTACCGACGACCTTGGCCAAGCCGTAGCCCCTAGCTGGGCGAGGTTTCCGTCGGAGAAGTGGGCGGGGGTGGCAGAGTGCGGTGTGCGCCCGGGTGCCCCCAGCTTCCAGGCACTGAAGTACCGAGGCGCGGAATCCGGGACCGACCGCGACGCCCCCCTTGGTGGGATAAGCTGCAGGTTATGCCGCTTTCCGCAGCCCCTGAAAACGCGCTTTGCTTGGAGTAGCGCCCCGGACCCCCGCGCCACTGCTTGGGTGCGGCCGACGCCCTTGGCGCGGGCGTCCGACCTCGGCCTCCGCCCCCCAGCCCAGCCGCCCTGGGCTGGCGCCCCGGGCGAGGGAATGTGACCTGGGCCCCCGCCCCCAACCCAGCCGACGCGGACGGGCCCCTGAGAGAGACCTGGAAGAGACGCCCTCTCCCGCCCCGCTCCCCGAGGCTCTCGTACCTCCCACGGCTCTAGGCGCCCTTGTCTCGGCCACGGCCTTCTAGGGGGCAGATCCGCAGGCTTGCCAACTTCGCCTGCCCCTCCACCGTGCCGGTGAAACCCCTCTCCCGCCCGCTCTGGGGTCACCCCTGTCTTCCTCTACCCCCCTGCCTCGTGCTAGCAGCAGCTGCCTACCCGCTGCGGGGGGCGGGGGAGGGCGACCTGCGGAGAGGAGGCGCTGCGCCCAGGTTTTGGCAGCCGGAGCGCGGTCCCAGTCTGGCCATAGCCTTTGGCCAAAGTAAGGGCCGGCCAAAATCAGGGCCCTGGCAGTGTCCGCAAAGAGAGCTGGGACCTGTCTCTCCCACCGGGCACCCCCTTCCCCCAAGGACAGATTGGGCGCTCCTCCGGGTTTACACCCCGGAGCACAGTTCCCCCTGACTCCGCGGGCTGTGATGGAGGTGCCTGCTGCCTGCCCGGCGAAGGAGGCCATCCTGGTGATCAGCCTCCTCCTCGGGCCCTCCCGGGCAGGGCTCCTCTGCCGGCTGGCAGGGTGTGGGTGTGATGTGCGAGACTGACTGAGGATGAGAGCCACAGCCTGCTCCCGCCACCGCCTGTAGAGCCAGCAGCTTCCAGGGCTCAGAGTCCTCATGCCGGCTGGAGGGAGAACAGGCTGAAGGGACTGGGACACAAACTAGTCTGGCTGCAGATGCTTTTGGGAGAAGCGGGAGGTGTCTGCCCAGACATACTTGGAAGCAGTGTGTGCTCTTGAAGGGCAGCTGTGACCCCTGATTGGAACAGAGAGCCTTGCCTAGGGATTTGGGATTGCACTTCAGTGTGGGGTCTTGGGCAGCTTCCCTCCTCTCTCTGGGCCTCAGTTTCTCTATCTATAAAATGGAGCGAGTGAATGAATATTGTCCTGCCTGGCCCCCAGAGTCTGTTGTGGGCATAAGATGAGATAATGGAGAGCTGAGAAAAACTAGCTGCTGTGCACACTGTGACTGCACAGTGATGCTGGCACTCACTCCTGCAGGGATGAGCCCCTGGGCTCTGCCTCTTCACCTGTCACATGTCACAGTGAGTACAGGTCTGCGCCCCCCGGGGGGGGGGGGTTTCCCTGGGCCCCTCTTTGGGAGCTGGGAAATTCCAGGCCCATTCCTCTGGGGCAGCTGCAGACACGCCCCTCAGCAAAGCTGATCCCCCCAGCAGGTGGTGGGACCCACCCCTTGGGGCCAGGGCTGGGGAGGGACTAACAGCACACTAGGCAGCTTCCTGCCACGCATTCTGGGATTTCTACCCCAGAGGGTGAATGGTGGGGTAGGAACTGGGACCTGTGCACTTAGTCCTGTGCATCTGAACATGACCTTGGACATATCATTTCACTTCCTGAGCCTCAGTGTCCTGTTCTGATGTGGGGGATGACATCATGTATAAGGATGCAGTAGGCCCAGCATCAGGCTAACCCAACAAGCGCCCCATTAGTGGACGCTGGGATGCCTCCCTGCCCGTCTTTGCTTTTGGACAGGGTGGCCCCCGATCCCCATTCAGTCTCTACCTTTCAGGTTGGTCCAGAGGAGATGACCCTCTGTCCAGGATTTTCAGTACTACTGGCTAATCTTGGGGTTAGGGGAGGGAGCAGGAGTAAAGGGGCCCATGCAAAATATGGCTCCATGGCCCAACTCAAATCTAGCCAGCTGGCTAAGGGGGGGTTTCAGCTCTACAGAACTCTGGGCAGAGAAGCCCAGATACTTGAAGAAGATCTGACTCTGCTCTGATCATCCCAGTGGGGTGCAAGGCACTTGCTTTCCCCCTTTCCACCACCCTCACCAAATCCTTTCCTGAATAACCTGCACAGCTGCCCTGGCCTGACCAGGCCAGTCCCAGGCTTCCAAGCAACAGGAAGGTGTGTACTGGGGGGAAGTGGGATGATCCCCTTTAGGAGAAGGAATTGTCCCCAGACTGATAGCTGGTTAGGGTAGAGGCATCTTGTTCGTGGAGGTAATAATACAGCCATGGAAGTTACCTAAGAGGGGACAGAGGGTGGAGGATGAGGACCTTAGAGAAAGACAAGGCAAGGGACTGTGTACCCCTTTCATCCAGCTCCATAGCTATTTCTAACGTTCAGGATGCTTGTGGAGAGAAGCTGGTCTCATGCCTCCCTCACCATCTAAACACACACCCCTGAGAGGCCTCCTGGGTCCTCTGAACTAGAGTATTACTGTGTTGTGCCCTTGTGTCCCGGAGGGAGTTCAGTGCTGTGTAGTGACCTTGTGCATGACTATCTACTGTTGGACTTGACCATCTGCACTGTGTCCTCTAATGTGGGATCCTCTGTGCTGCTGGTGGTACTGACTGGACTGTGGGTGTGTGTAGTGGACACACTGATGTAGCCCATGGCTACCTGTAGTTTAAGGACTCTCTCTTTCCATGGATCTGAGACCCTTCAGGGGGAACATGGAGTATCGGTTCTTGCTCCTGAGACAGGAAATGAGAGTCCCCAGGGTAGGGTGAGGCACAGATACTGGGCACTACTGCACCATCCCTACCTCACCCCCATGGTCACACCTGGTAGACAGTTTTGCAAACCCTTTCTCCTCTGTTGTCTCTTTGAGCATGTGGTGACTCTATATGGAAGATGGGGCAGAGTCTTGCTCCCTTCGGTCACTGAGGCCTGGGCATGGGAGGTGCCCGAGTGTCAGGGCCCATGGGGAGAAAGTGAGGGCAGGGCAGGGGACCTGCTTCTCTTCTGGCCTCCTCCTCCAGTAGTAGTGACAGGAATTAAGAGCATTCTCAACCACAATGATGTCTGTGGCTGGGTAAGCTTGTCATGATATGGGGTGTCAGGTTGGAAGACAAGATGCTCCAGTTTTAACCCTTGTGCTGTGGGTGACATCCTGAGTCCCTACTAGACATTGGGCAGCTGTGGTGCTGGGGTCACAGGCATTGTCACTTTGACCAGTCTTTGACCATGGACAAGCTACCTCACCTTTGCAAGGCCTGGGGCGCTTACCTGAAAAAAAGGATGGCAACTATGTCACAGGACCCAGTGGGACCCCTCTGCCGGGGCTGCCCAGCACCTGTCATTCCCAACCTGGATAAGTCCCTTGCCCCTGTGTGGCCTCTGACACCCCAGAAGGGTTGAGCATCTGGGGACAGGGAGGGGAGGAGAGGGAAAGTTACTTTATGTCCAGGGTGAGGCTGGGGGAGAGAGGCAGACCACTCCTACCCTCGTCACCACCCCACCCCCAGCAGAGCTTTGTCTTCCACAAACACAAAACCTGGAAGTGCTGAAGGAAGATGGAACCTCCTAAAGACCATTGTTTAGTGTGGGAGTGGGTGTCCGGGAAGCATGTTGGCTTGGGGGGACCACAGCTGCTGAGTGCTTGTGGGGCATCTGTCCTGTCTGAGATTGGGAGCCATGGCTGGGTGGGGGAAGAGGAAGCAGAAAAGGTGACATGTGTTCATTCTGCAAGTCTTTTCTGAATGCCTACTGTCTACTGGACTGGGCACAAGGGATCCAGTGGGCCTCAGGAAGGCCCCACCCTCTAGGGTGTAGTCCAGCACCATGGGACCTGTCCATAGCCTGGTCACTGGCCACCCAGCAGTGGCATTCCTGTTGGAACAGCTAAGCTCAGCTTGAACCAGTCTGTGTTGACCCTGGCTACAGGCCAGGCTCCAGACCAGGTTCTTTGTCCTGTTATCATCCTCATCCTCCAGCATCCCTGAGCGATAAGGGTTGTCATGCCATTGTCCAGAGGAGGAAGCCAGGGCCCACACACTGATTGGTCAGGATTTAAGATGCCCGCCCCTGCCGGGTGGTGAGCTTTGGTAGCAAAGATAAGGGCTGGCAGGGCCCTATCCACCCTTCATGCCCTCTTCCCTCTGCCTCCCTCCACTGCCCCTTGTGAACACCTGTTCCGGAAAACCGGACCATTGTTTGAGCCATCCTTCCTCCCCTTAGGCCTTTCCTGTTTGTATCCCTCCTACTGTGGCCCCCAACCCCACCCATGCCAGGTGCTTCCCTTGGGGAACTCTGACCCTCTGCAGGAAGAGGTGTTAATTTGGGTTTTCCCCCTTCCAAGGAAAGAAGGAATGGAGAGTCTGAGGTCACTGGCCCTTGTTCTCTGTACCCTCTGCCCAAACCTCAAAATGGGTTGGGAGTCTGGCAGCAAAGTGAGCAAGGTCAGAATCATATAGAGCCTGAGACTGCAACTGGTCCAGTCCTGCCTGGGAGAGACCCTTCTGTTTCATGGTCTGTCCACTGTGACCCTGCTCCCTTGTATGTCCCAATCACACACCAGCCACTAGCTGGATCTCGGGCACCAGACAGGGGGCTTTGGGACTGTACCTCCTTTCTCTTGCCAACCTAGGAATCCTGTCCCAGTTCCTCTCTGGGACCGCCATCTACCTCTCTTGGTCCTGAGTGGGTGGGGAGTGGACACAGAGCTAGCACCTGTTTTTAGGGCATCAGAGGAGTTGGGCTGCAAGTGCCTGGCTGCCCCTGATGGACCTTCCTGATTCCCAGAAGCAGCTGCCTGTGCCCTGTTGAAACTTCATGGCCACAGCCCCAGGCCCTACAGGCATTGCCATGGGCAGCGTGGGCAGCCTGTTGGAACGGCAGGACTTCTCCCCTGAAGAGCTGCGGGCTGCACTCGCAGGGTCCAGGGGCTCCCGACAGCCTGATGGGCTCCTTCGGAAGGGCTTGGGCCAGCGTGAGCTCCTCAGCTACCTGCACCTGCCCAAGAAGGACAGCAAGACCTCCAAGCGGGCCCCTCGGAATGAGCCTGCTGACTATGCCACCCTCTACTACCGGGAACATCCCCGGGCTGGTGACTTCAGCAAGACATCACTGCCTGAGCGGGGTCGATTCGACAAGGTGCGCCTCAGCCTGAGCTGCAGCGAGGAGGGTGGTGGTGGGGAGCTTGGGTCTCTTAAAGACCCTGAGGCTGGGATGTTGGCTGGGATGTGAAAATCTTGCTGTGGCCTGGGTCTTTGCCCTGTGTTCTCAAAGAGGATCCCTGGGGCTGTGGGATCTATGGGGCTGGGTCCTCATACCTCCCTTATCTTCCTTGCAGTGCCGCATTCGCCCATCGGTGTTCAAGCCTGTATCAGGCAACGGGAAAGGCTTCCTGTCCATGCAGAGCCTGGCGGCCCACAAGGGCCAGAAGCTGTGGCGCAGCAATGGCAGCCTGCACACGCTGGCCTGCCATCCGCCCCTGAGCCCTGGGCCCCGGGCCAGCCAGGCGCAGGCCCGGGCCCAACTGTTGCATGCCCTCAGCCTGGATGAGGGTGGCCCTGAGCCGGAGCCCAGCCTGTCTGACTCCTCCAGTGGGGGCAGCTTTGGCCTCAGTCCCGGCACCGGCCCTGGTCCATTCAGCTCCTCCCTGGGCCACATCAATCATCTTGGGGGTTCCCTGGACCGGGCTTCACGGAGCCCCAAGGAGGCTGGGCCACTGGCTGTGCTGAGCTGCCTGCCGGAGCCCCCACCCCCCTACGAGTTCTCCTGCCCCACAGCCGAGGAGGTGGTAGCTGTGCTGCCTGAGACCTGTGAGGAGCTCAAGCGGGGTCTTGGGGATGAGGATGGCTCTAATCCGTTCACGCAGGTGAGGAGTACTTGCCCAGGGTCCTGGTCTTTCCTTTGCATTGGAATATAGACAGGTGTACCCAGCCAGCCCACCCATCTGGCTCTGGGCACAAAGCAAGGAACAAGAGATGACTTGGCACCTAACCTCAACCCCACATGGCAGAGATGTCATATCACTGGTGGTCCTTGCTAGGACTTGTGTGGGACCGGGGAGACTCTCCTTAGAGAGTCATTTTTTGGGGAAACTCCTTCACCTCTGGAGGCTATCCCACTTTAGTGTACATGTGTGACTGGGCCACGGGTCCCTGGGCCCTTTGGTGTTGGGGCACAGAACATCGCTGTGGGTGGAGTGTTAGCAAGCCGGTCTGCCATAGGTGTGCTGGCTCTATTAAGCATGTCTTTCCTGTGACAGGTGCTAGAGGAGCGCCAGCGGTTATGGCTGTCTGAGCTGAAGCGCCTATATGTGGAGCGGCTGCATGAGGTGGCCCAGAAGGCCGAGCGCAGTGAGCGCAACCTCCAGCTACAGTTGTTCATGGCCCAGCAGGAGCAGCGGCGCCTGCGCAAGGAGCTGCGGGCACAACAGGGCCTGGCCCCTGAGCCCCGGCCCCCAGGTTCCCTCCCAGAGGCCGACCCCAGTGCTCGACCAGAGGAGGAAGCCCGATGGGAGGTGAGAAATCAGGCACATAGAAACTCTCCCATCCCCATAACTACAGTTCTGTCCTCTGCTTGCCCCGTCCCAGTCCCCCTCACCCTGCTTTGCTTGGCTTTTGCCCATGCTGTGCCCCCTTCCAGGTGTGCCAGAAGACAGCGGAGATTAGTCTGCTGAAGCAACAGCTGCGAGAGGCCCAGGCTGAGCTAGCGCAAAAGCTGGCTGAGATTTTCAGCCTGAAGACACAACTGCGGACCAGCCGGGCACAAACTCAGGCTCAGGACGCAGAGCTAGCCCGGCTGCGTGAGGCTGTGCGAAGCCTGCAAGAGCAGGCCCCTCGGGAGGAAGCTCCAGGCAGCTGTGAGACTGATGACTGCAAGAGCCGGGGGCTGCTAGGGGAGGCCGGAAGCAGCGAGGCCGGAGATGGCTCTGAGCAGCTGAGGGCAGAGCTGTTGCAGGAGAGGCTCCGGGGGCAGGAGCAGGCACTGTGCTTCGAGCAAGAGCGGCGGACGTGGCAGGAGGAGAAAGAGCGGGTGCTGCGCTACCAGCGAGAAATCCAGGGGAGCTACATGGACATGTATCGCCGCAACCAGGCACTGGAGCAGGAGCTACGGGCACTGCGGGAGCCCCCCACACCTTGGAGTCCTCGACTTGAGTCCTCTAAGATCTGAGGCTAGCGGAGCAAGCTGATAGCAGAAGCACTGTCAGAAGATGGCGTGGACAAGCCCGCTCTGAGACGGTCGGCTCCTTTCTTACTTGGCCAGGGGCAAGATCTGCGAGGCCAGCCAGGGATGGGGAAGCCCGCTGAGAGGAGGGATCAGTGGGGCTGTGGGCTGGAAAGGGTGCCAGCAGCAGGAGCCAGGGCAAGGCCCTCCTGGCAGAGAAGCACCTAGGCAGGGCCCTACCCTGCTGCCTGGAGTAGGTGTGGCCCGAGGAAAGAGGTTGGGGAATGAAGAACCCCAAGATGCAGAGGCATGAGGGAGGGAGGCTGGGATGGGAACATTGGCCTCCCCAGAATAAAACCATGTTTTGTATGAGGAGGGCCCTGGTAATCCATTGGATTTGTTCCCCACTTGAGTCTAGAAAATACTGAATGGTAGAGATTAGGGGCTACCTGGGCTGGAGCTCCTTCCATGGTCACCATTAGCAGAAGGGCATGGCCCATGCCTGTGTGTGCAGCAGCTGGGCATGTGTGTTGGAGAGGAATCCTTGCACCAGCATCACAGTTTTGTAGCTGCTGTGTGGGCTGAAATTCCTTTCTTCGGCACCAGTGGGATTTTTCAGAAGGAACAACGCCAGGGAACCTAGGATAACAAAAGGGCAAGTCAACCAAGGTCTTGCTAGAACATGAAGCAGTGTCTTGGTGGGAAGCCTGGACCCCAGTTGCCCAGGCCCCTTCTGCATTTAGTGTTGGCCTAAGACAGCCTCTGCTGGAGCACCCAAAGCTCCAGGAGGACTCTGCTTCTCTCTGAATGCGCCTCCCATCCTTCTGTCTTACTGGTGCACCCTTCCCTCCACAGTGATAGGGGAGCTGTGGGAAGGTGCCAGAGACAAGGCAGAGAAAGCTTGTGGGACACTTGGTACCCCAGCAAGGACTGGAAACATGTCCCTGAAGGCATAGAGGGCCATGTAGTTATATTCTGGAAGCTCTGTTCCACGAGGAAGCAGCCCCCCTTTTCTGAAACTCAGTGTCCTTCCAGGAGCATTGTTTTAACTGCTGCTGTGCATGGAGGGTTCCGATGGGCCAGGTGCTGTTGGGCCTTCAGGGTTTGGGCTGCTGTGCTTCCTGTCCCAGAGCAGCCAGCATACAGACGTCTCCCCTCCCAGACTCTGCCCTGGTGGGTCAGCGGCTTATTCCTAGTTCTTTCGAAACCTCCAATTTGTTCACATAGGGGGCGGTCCCTTCTCCTCTGGCCATACCCGGGAACTCCCACAGGACCCCAGCTGGCAGGTTCCAGTGTCCTGTGGGAGCACAGCAGTACCAATGGGAATGGGGCTGTGGGATGTGAATTTGGGTTCTCCGCCTTTTTAGGGTGGAGAATGGTGTGTGAGCTCTTGGTTGTGAGGATGTTGTGTTTATGGCCCTGTGAGTGGCAGGTGTGTAGAGATGTGCTGTGGGTGGTGGGTGTGTCCAAGGGGGTGTGTTTGGGACTCCTGGTTTGGAGGCCTGGAGGATTGCTTCTTGATCCCTCCCTCTGCCCGTTCCTTCCCCTCCAACCCCCAGTCCCTGAGCCTAACTGAGACCCGTCTAGACCCATCCTGAGCTCAGGTCCTCTGCCTAGGGTCAGAAATGGGTAGCCCATTTCATAGACCAAAGTCTCTGAGTCAGTGGCCCTTCAACAACCCCCTGTCCAAAGCCAAGCCACTCTTTCCCCACTCTTTCAGGGTCTTTCCCTGGCCCTAGTGCTGGTCAGGTGAGGGATCCCAGTGACCAGGGTCCACCTTTTGGTGTACCAGCCCTGAAAATAGCTCTCCACCCAGCAATTAGGGAGCTGGGCTGGCCAGTACAGCGAGCGGGGAGTGGGTGGGCGGTACCAAAACTTGGCAGCTGTGCCAGAAACCAAGGCCAGGCCCAGATGCAGGGGAAGGGCACCAGAGAACAACCTGGGAGTCTCAAAGGGAACCAGATCCCTGTTAGTTCATCCCTGCTGGGCAAACCAGTTCCTGGTCCCCAAGCCGGCTGGGTGGCTCAGGCCAGCAGCTCACAGGTGCCACTGTGCAGCTACTGCTTCAGGGCAACCACTCCCTCCTACTGCTGTTGGGTCCCTCAGCTTCCCAGTTGCCCTCAGGCTCCTCCCCCAGCAGACTAGGTCCAGACAGCCAATTTTCTCCACAACCAAGGGGCGATGCCCACTACCCTACCCCTACCTCCACACACACAGGGCTCCCTGCCTAGGTCCTTCCTGTTCTTAGCTGAGGAATTGTCACACTTAGTGGTGCCCACTGACCCTTTGCAGCATTCTGGGCCCAGACCCTGTGTATGTCTTCTCCACCAGCTCTTTGCCTGCTACTATAATTGTGGGTTTTTTTGTTTTGTTTTGTTTTCTCTGGGCTCTGGAATTGCCTAGGCAGGTCCATATCTTCTGTTTTCATCCCAAGAACCTTTTCTGGCTCTAGCCCAGAATTACTGATGGGCTGGGCTGGGGATGGGATATGTCCAGTGGGCAAGATGCCAGCTCTGAGTGTTCATCACTCCTGACAGTTGGTCTGCTAAGCCCTAGGACTCCAGAATCCAGTGACTGGGTGATGTATTGCTGCCTCCCTCAGGGTCAGATATGGTTTCAGATGAGGAAGCTGAGGCGATCAAGTCCCCTACCCTGGTGGCCCTTCCCAGAGGGTAGGTAGAGAGACATGATAGTGACTGGGCCAAAAGCATGCAACATACATGGGGACAATGGCAGACTCTCCGTGGTGATGAGTGACAGCAGAGCAAGGAAAAGTCAGAGGGACCCTGTCTGGGGGCATGAAGTAAATTTCTGAGACTGTGGGGATGTAAATATTAGGGAGCCTTTCTCCCAAGAGGGCATAGGCCCCACAGTCGTAATTCTGACTGCATAGCCCACCACCCTGGTAGGGGGGGCCTTAGCTCTGTCTTTTGAATTTAGAAGAGAAATAGAATGTGCTGTTTGTTGCAATAAAAACAAAAGAGATGGCACAAGAGAGCAGAGGCATGAGTGTGTAGGGGTTTAGAGGAGAGCTGGCTCCCTTATCACTCCAGGTGTAGGTGGCGGGTAGGGTGGCAAAGGTTGACCAAACTTGGATAGGTACTTTTTAACTAGGCCTGGACTTATTCTGTGTCCTCCCTTATTTAGTCCAGTTCTAGCAAGAATTCCTGCTAAGTTTAGCCAGAATCCCCAGCCTCCAAATCTGATCACCTTACACATCTAATGAGGCTCCTCACCTGCACTCCTGCTGATGCAGCCCTCGGACCTGCCTTCAATGAGACGGCTCAGAATCCCTGATTCCTGAGTCATTTTTCCTCCCCTGGCCAAACACCACCACCACCATCACCACCCCACCCTTGCTATAAATTCTACTTTTCCTAGTATTTGGAATTGAGCCCACACTCTACTACTCTGGAACCCCATTGTGGTAACCCTTCTTAAATAAAGCCTCTAACAATGGTCATGATTTTTTTTTTTTTCTTTAATGGGGTAAGCTCTAAGGGGAAGTTGGATTTCTTCAGGAGTAGCCTGGGAAGACAGCCTGCTAGGGTAGGCCTGAACTTGGACACAGGGAAGTTTGGGGCCAGTCTGAGAGAGGGTCCTATCCCTTCCAAAAGGAAAGAGGTGACAGGAGGCATGGTTGACCCGGGACAGCCTGGGAAGCTGGTCCTGGAGGACTTAACCTCCTGAGGCTGTGGACTGGTCTCAGGCAGCCCAGGGGGATAGGCCAGAGCCCGGAGCTACATCCTCAGAAAAACGCTACACTTGGTGCAATTCTCTGCAGTTGCCATCTTACATGTCTTAATGTTTTGAGAAGGGCTCCACACATTGTCATTTTGCTCTGGGGCCTGCCAGTGATGATCCAAAGCTGGCTAGGAAGGACAGGAACGGAGGCCAGCTACGGCTCCAAAGGTGGAGGAAAGAGAAAGCCTGTCTCCCAGGGATGGGCCGGGATGCTCCCAGGTCCCAGAGTGCAGCAGGGACCATGTCACCTCCCATACTCCCCTCCCACCCCCATCATGGGAGTGTCCATCTTTTCCCCTTTGGGGGCTGGCTTCTAAAACTCCCTTTCGGGAGACTAGAAAGGCTGAATTTTCACGAGCACTCCAGGGCAATTTTTATTGTTTTTTGTTTTTTTTTTTAAGATTTATATAGTGTGCTCTTTGTGTACCTGTTCCCACCACCCATTTAAGGTGTAAATTGCATACCAAAAAAAAAAAAAAATCACCCTTTTTAGGGTACACTTTTTTTAGAGCTTTGATCCAGAACATTTCCATTACCCCCTCCATTACCCTGTGCCCTGCTACTCTAGTTAACCCCTGATCTGTTCAATAAACTTTTGTTTTTCTTTTTTACCGTGTGTGTTAGAGCATATTACAAAGTGGCAAGTAAAGATATGACGTTGGTATAAAATAAAACTACATCTTAGTGGAAAGAATGTGAAGGGCCATTTCACATACCCCTTTTAAGTATGCACTGAACAGTTAAGTTTTTCTGCTTTGAAGCAACTCCCTCACCCCCAAATAAAAACAATATCCCAAGACTGATAAAATCGACTCTATAACAAAGCAAGTA